>NC_086017.1:35465000-37965000 GCF_029281585.2 Gorilla gorilla gorilla | reverse complement strand
CAACATATCTTCATCTGACTGAGCATTCTGGTGCTGCGGAAACCAGATGAATTCTGAAGGGCAACTTGAAATCAGTGATTCTTAACTGGTGGTGATTTTGAACCCCAGGGGTCATTTGCAATATCAGGAGTCATTTTGGTTGTCACCACTGTGTATATGTGTAGTGATGCTACTGGCATTTAGTGGATTGAATCCAGGGTTGCTGCTAAATATCCTATGATATTTAGCACCTATGACAAAGAATTATATGGCCCAAAATGTCAGTAGTGCTGAGGTTGAGAAATCCTACTGAAAAGTACCATTAGCACAATGAAGTATTAGCTCTGATTGCAGCCATTATGCTGAATGTGATCTTTGCTTCTGCAGATAAATAGGGCCTCCAAAACATGGTATGTAGTCATTTATTTGGCAAATAATATCTTGACTATCTCAATAAAGAAAGGAAATCAGAAACAGCCACTGTCACTTGGAACACTTAACAATATGCATTCATAATTTTACCTCCAGCTGGCAGCTCCTTTAGGGTTGGCCTCAGTTGCAGAGAGCTAACCTGGTTGAGGTCACATCCTTTCTGTGGCATCTTGCATCTTATGGCTGAGCAAGACAGTGGTGTACAAGCCCACACATTCTGGCCCAAGACAGAGAAATGCTGAGCCAGAGTACCCTGCCAGGTTGGCCAAGGATCTGTCAGGTCTGCTTCCCAGTTTGACATCTCCTTCTGCTTAAGCTTGCTTTCTCCCTGCTATAGCTTGAATGACACCAAAACTCACATTGAAATTTAATTGCCATTGTAAGAGTATTTAGAGGTAGGACTTTTAAGAGGTGATTACTTCCTGGGAGTGAAGCCCTAAGGAATTGATTAATGCCGTTATTATGGGAGTAGCTTAGTTATTATGGGAGTGGGCTCCTGATAAAAGGATAAGTTTGGCCCCATTTCACTTTCTGTCTTGAGTGCTCACTTATTTGCTTTTCTGCCATGTTTTGACACAGTAAGAAGTCCCTCACCAGTGCTGACCAGACGCTATGCTCTTGAACTTCCCAGCCCCCAGACTGTGCCTCAAATAAACTTTTTTTCTTTATAAATTACATAACCTGTGGTATTCTGTTACAGCAGCAAAAAATAGACCAAGACACTCCCCTTTCCTTTTACTTGGGTTGATTTCAGCTCTCATAAATATTCTATAATCTAAACTCTGTCTTAGCATCTGCTGTTCGAGAGAATCCAAACTGTAACACCTCATAATACTAACCAGTAACAAAAATTCAGATGTGACACAAATGATAAGGAGTATTCAAACCCACAGACTTCTCAATAGGTTACCTGTTCTGGCTCACCCTAGTCATATTATTAATATTCCCAAAATAAAAACCCTATATTTTACACCATTAAATACATAAATATGAGCTCTATTTATACTTTCATGGGAGGTTTTTGTTTTGTTGTGTTGTGTCTTATTTTATAGTATTAATCAATACTTTAATCTTCCTTTTATTTGTCATCAAAAACAAGATTTTTACCACTCTCTAAACCTTTCCACCAAGAGCTAAGACTAGTTGCACATAGGCCAACTGCCATTGGGGAAGAATCATCTATTTTTCCTTTCTTGCCTTTTCAACTGGCTAACTGGAGCTTCAACCCACCTCCAGAGTTGAAGCATGGGAAGGCCATTCCCAAAGCAAACATTCCACTTTGATCTCACCATTGGAGGGAGTTGAGTCACCTCCCAGATGCTCACTATGATATCAAATATTTACATATCTGGGCAATTCAGTTGAATTTTTTTTTTTTTTTTTTTGAGACGGAGTTTCACTCTTGTTGCCCAGGCTGGACTGCAATGGTACCATTTCAGCTCACTGCAACGTCTGCCTCCCAAGTTCAAGGGATTCTCTTGCTTCGCCTCCTGAGTAGCTGGGATTACAGACGCCGGCTACCATGCCTGGCTAATTTTTTTGTATTTTTAGTTGAGGTGGGGTTTTACCTTTGAACTTGGTCAGGCTGGTCTCGAACTCCTGACCTCAGGTGATCCACCTGCCTCGGCCTCCCAAAGTGCTGAGATTACAGGTGTGAGCCACTGCGCCCAGCCTATTTCAGCTTTCTTATACTTAGTATTTTTCTGATCTGTAATTTTCAATTTTCTGTGTCTTTATACCCTACAGGAGTCTCTTGTGAAAACCATATAGGTAGATATTTTTAGTTCAGTCTGTCAATGTAGGTGTCAAAATTTGTTAGCTTTCCAGATGGTTCTTATGGCCAGCATACCTGAGTAGTAGTAGGACTCAAAATCTTGCCTGGAATAGTCATAATGCTTTCAGATGTTGCCTATGACAAGCTCAACCTCATCCTTCTGTTCCTTCATGAATCATAGCCTGCCCAACTAATCACATATGTCCTCAGCCTCTTTAATGCCTTTGCTCAAAATCCAGAGAATGATCTGATTGGTTCATTCATATGGAGGCATGGGAATATTACATTCTTATGGACAAGAGAATTCCTATTTGATTTAAAGCAAGAAAAGAGAAAAAAATGTATATATTAACTGGGGAAAGCTTTTAGAGGCCTGCCAAAGACCTATACAGAGATATTACTCCAAAAACCTGCTCAGGTAAAAAGAGCTAACCTTTGATATGTTTCTCCATTAGGGACTTCCATAAGGAACAGAGAGATTTTTGATGTACCATGATATACAGATACAGTATAAGTAAAATGTTAAAGTGGAAGAAATGGAGTAGACTATGGGATTGGAAGGTTTTATTTTCTATGTTGGAAAACAAGACAATTATATCAATTAGGATTCTTTTAGCTGCAAATAATAGATCCCCAACTAACACTAGCTTAAGGGATATGACATTTAATTGTTTTATGTAACAAGAAATCTAGAAGTTCCAGTTTGGAGGCTGCAGTTCAAAATGTTGTTGAAACCCCAAGTTTCCATCCTGTTTTACTATCCTCAGAATTTGGCTTTTTGTCTTGGTGCTTGTGCCCCATGATTACAGGGTGGCTCCATCAAAGGCAGAGACAGTGGGCTGGTAAGGGAGGCAAGGAATAACTCCTGGCAGGGGTTATTCTCTTGTTATTAGAGATGAAAATATATTTTGAAGAACCCACTTCCCTACCAGCAGACTTCCTAGTAGATCTCATTGGCTAGAACTGGGTCACATGGCCATCCCAAGCTCAAAGCTGGGAAGTATCATGTGGTTGAAATGAAGGGGGCAGCCATGTTGGTAGTAATGCCTTCCCAAACCAAACTGAAATTCTATTAGCAAGGAAATGTCTAATGGGTAGCTGGCCTATAGTGCTTCCAGGACAGCCATTTTATATAGCTGCTCTCTCATATGTAGCCTGTAAACTCCATGGGAGCAGAACATCATCATCTTTGACCACTGCTATGCTTTTCACACCAAAGAGTACCTACCCCATGGTAGATGGTCAGTAAGTATTAGCTGGTTGACTTAATGTACTTTGTAATATTTGTAATACTTAATAACTCAACTTTTCTCTGGTAAGCTGGAGGATGTGGCCATACTACATTATACTTTGCTTGACCTAGAAGTTGTATTGAAAATCATATATTTATATGGATCTCATCAGGGATGTGATTTAGAGAGGATGGAAAATGTTAACGTCTAATTGAGAAACTTACATTTTATTTCTGTTTTTAAAAAATCAGTTTTATGAAAGAGAGAAGACAATTTATTTCTAAGTGTTATCCCTAAAAGTCTGTTTAAAGAACATTTATACTGACTGATTTTATGAGTAAAAGATTATAAGTTTTCATTAAAAGAAAGAGGTGTTTAAGAGTTTAGTTCAATTTTTTTCATGATATGATCAATAAGGAGAGGATACCGTGATGATGAATTAACCATATCCATACACAAAAATTCTTTTCTGAGATTCCAAGGAATGTTAAACATTATAGCAAAAGAATTAACTTTTTCAAAGAACAAAACGGTGTTTTTATAAATAGCTTTTTATGGGGAGACACTTTGCCACTCTTTAACGTTCACAGCTATGGTATGCATGGCACCTGGGGCTCACCTGATTCAAGAAACTTGCTCCTGAATGGAGCACCCAGACAGACCCATAGATATACATAGACAAGTAAATAATATCAGGACCAATGGATTAATCAGAATCAGGAATGGACTCAGGAAGCCTCTCAGGGATATATAGAAGATAATGTTTGCCAGATTTCAGAGCTTGAAACTCAGTAAAGTTAGTTACATTTCCTCTTCAAAGTTCATTCTTCCCTTTCCTGTAGAAAGCCTCATGCAATGAGGCTTTGTCCACTTGCTCCCAAGCAACCATGGAATTCTGGTAGAACCTTTCTATTGTTCCCCAAACCATAGCACTAGAATAGTCCTTGGCAGAAATCATTCTCTCTGCTTTATTACTTGGATACAACCTCAGAATCCTTAGAACAGTGATTTAGGCATCAGATACGAATAGAGTTGACACTTAAAATGACATCTAACTTTTTGTAGTAATGGTGGTTTTACAGTCACTTAATGAGAAGTGCATTTTTAGTGATTTTGTTATTGTGTAAACATCATGGAGTGCACTTACACAAACCTAGATGGTATAGCCTATTATACACCTAGGCTATATAATATAGCCTATTATACACCTAGGCTATATGGTACAGCCTTTTGTACCAAGGCTACAAACCTGTACAGAATGTTACTGTACCAAATAGTGAGGCAACTGTAACACAGTAATTAGTATTTGTGTATCTAAATATAGAAGTGCAGTAAAAACATGGTATAAAATATTAAAAATAGTTTACTTTTATAAGGGACTTACCATGAATGGAGCTAGCCAGACTGGAAGTTGCTCTAGGTGAACTAGTGAGTGAAGGGCGAGTGAATCGTGAAGGCCTAGGACATTACTGTTTACTACTGTAGACTTCATAAGCACTGTACACTTAGGCTACATTATATTTATGGAAAATATTTTCCTTTTTATTTCTGCAATAACAAATTATTCTTAGCTTACTGTAACATTGTTACTTTTTAACTCTTTTGTAATAACACTTAGCTTAAAACACAAACACATTGTACAGCTGTACAAAAACATGTCTTTATATCCTTATTCCTTATTCTATTAGTTATTTTTATTTTTTAAAACTGTTTTTGTTAAAAACTAAGACACAGACACATACTTTAGCCTAGGCACACAGGGTCAGGATCATCAAGATCACTGTCTTCCACCTCCACATCTTGTCCCAGTGAAAGTCTTCAGGGGAAATAACACACATGGAGCTGTCACCTATGATAACAATGCCTTCTTGTGGCATTGTTACTACCTGCTGAAAGACCTGCCTCAGGCTGTTTACAGTTAAGTTTTTTTTAATAAGTAGAAGGAGTACACTCTAAAATAATAATAAATTATATAATAAATACATAAATCACTAATAGTCATTTATTATCATTGTCAAGTATTATGTGCTCTACAAAATTGCTATACATGTATGACTGGCAGCATAGATTTCTTTACACCAGCATCATTGCAAACACATGAGTAATACATTGTGCTATGATGTTGTGATTGCTACGATATCATTAGACAATAGGAATTCCTCAGCTCCATTATAACCTTATGGGACCACAGTTGCATGTGGTCCATCATTTACCAAAAAACATTGTTACATGGTACATGACTATATAGCTTTAGAGAAGAAGTACAGATAGAATTAGTCCTGACAGATGATGCACTCTTTTAATTCTTTCACTCATTCATTCATTCGTTCATTTATCTAAAACCAGTCAATCTCTCACCAAGTATGAGGTACTTCAAGAACTAGATATAAGTAAATTAATCATATAAGAAATGAACGTAAAATAATTTATATTTTATACTCAACACCATTGCAACATTTAGTAAGTGTCGAATAAAAAGTCCTATGTGTGAATTTTTATTTGATAGTGTCTTGGTTCAGAATGCATAAAGATATGCTGTGCTATGAGTAGTCAGTTTCCAGTGAATCCCTTTTGCAAAGAACCTGAAGATGAACAAGGAATCCCGAAGCATTCAAGTATTTTCTCTGGCCCTTTCAAAGCAAAGCAAAGCCAATCACAGCATCATATGCCAGAAACCTAGCCTGTAGAAGACAAGATCTTCTAAGAGTATCTATAGGCTCCTCAAACAACAAACCTAATGGCTCTCAGTTGAGCCTAACTGCATCTGAAGAGGAAGCAGTTGGGACATGACAGCTTCACATCAGTGGTTTGGGGCAGTAGCAGAAATGCTGGAATGGTGTGCTTTGAAGAGGCTTGCCTGTTTTTTTAACTTTATGCCATGCCACTGCCATCGCGATTTTTTTGACAGTTCCAGGGAAAATGCAAACAGAACTGACCTCTCCTCGGCAGCTCTGTAACCGTGGGGCTCATGTGCGCAGATTGGCATCTGCAGGCACATCTTTAGCAAGTTGGCAGCCTTCGTGCCCTTTGCAGGTTGCAATCAAACCTGCCTTCTACAGCAGCCTCTTTCTGGTTGATTAACTTTAATGTAATTTTAATTAAAAACCACAGTGTCAAAGGGTTTAGCTACTCGAGAAATGAGCACAGACTGCGGCCCAGTGGCAGCAGTCACTTGGAAAATGGAAATGTGTCCTGACAATGTTGTGCAGGGGCCAGATAAACAGGGTCGCTGCAGCACTTCTCTCACATGCAGGAAACAGGCAAGGGAACATCAGAACCAAGAGACCGGCTTGTATATCAAGGGTTCTAATGTATGAATTTCAGGTGCCATCAACATTTTTGAGACCTTGTTCAGTCCTGGCACCAAATACTCTCTACAATGGCTGGCTGTGACCATTCTGTTCTCCTCTTGGCACTTTGGTCTCTAAATCGACACACAAATCTGGGTTAAATATGAATCAAATTTCAGACAGGAAAAAGGGAGCCAAGGCTTACTGTATTATTCAATTGTAGATCTTCACTCTTTTCACTGCGTGTATGTTTTGGGGACAGGGGATTTTAAATATCAGAGATAAGCTTTTCTTTCAAGGAAACACTTCCTTTGGGATATGATTCCTTGACTCCTTTACAAATAGTGCCAAGGAATTATAACTGAATGACTTCTTCCAAAAAGATTACTGCATTACTTGAATTGGAAGAATATGAGGAAATAATTTTGCAAATATGTTTTGTCATGATAGGTTCAGAAAATACATTTTGTTTACTAGGCTTCCTTATGCAATATAAATAATTATTTATATTTTTACTTATAATTTTTAATTATTTATATTGCATAAAGAGGTCTAATAAAAATGTATTTTCTAAATAATTACATTGCATAAGGAGGTCTAGTAAATAAAATGCATTTTTAATAATACAAATAATCATTTTAAAACTTCTGTTTATCCTGAAGGTATTATGTTTTTTAAATTCCTGCTTTTAAAAAATTGTCAGGTTGATGTTAAATAATGCTCAAAATGAAAGACTGAAATGTGGTCCCGTGTGGAAGAAGTATTTTATTAATGCCAGTGGGATGAACGCCTCTATTCCATGCTGAAATGCCCTTTATTCTTTCTCAACGTAGCTAATTTTTCAGGGCACAACTCTCAGGAGAACACCTAGTGACGTCAATTCTTCAGAGGAGAATTTCCTCCACCAGGTTTGTGGGATGCTGAGGCTGCTTTGCTGACAGATGGGGCCAGTACAGGTGGGCCCAGAGCCATGTGAACAGAAGGGGCCCCTGGACCCTGACAGAGAGGATAGACAGAACGGTGGGGGAGAGTTTAGGGCAGTGGACAGGGAGGGGAGAGAGGAGGCATAGAGGATTTCTACACTGAATCCAGCAGAGAGGAAGAAAAGCAAAAACAAGCAGATGGGTGGACAGGGAGAGGTGATTTGAATTGTATAACTTGCTTAAGAGACTAATAAAAAAAAAATCTCTGGGGATAGGAGTTCACCGCAGGCAATTTTGGAAAATTGGAAACTTAATCTAAGATTGCCAAAGTAAAGAAGAGTACAATAAAAATAAATATGAAATAAAAGTATGAAAATGAATTGCATATGAACTTGCAGGATGAATCCTCTGCAGGTCTCTGTACATATCCAGGTAGAAAAGAATCATTCTCTGGCTTTTTCTGGTGTTAAACAGCCATTATTATTGCTCTCATCTCAACTGCTTACTCTATTAAAAGACAAAATAGGATTTTGATTGCCCCTTCGGCAAATGACATGACTGATCAAAATGAACTTAGAGAACAACTCAATGCATTTATGCAGATCCTATGATGGCAATTTAAAAAAAGAAAGAAAGAAAATTACCAGAGTAGGATCTGATCAGTTAAAGCAGAGTATCCAAAAGTACCTTGCCTAGAATATTACTTTTTCAGTATACTTATATGTGTGTTTTGGGAAAATGGTTCTATGGTGAAATAAATGTTTTGAGACCTGGGTTATAAGTCAAACCTTTTTTAAAATTTAATTTTACCATAGCACTTTTCAGGGCTTTCATGTGTTCTCTTACATATATAGATTTTTTTTTCTCTAATTTTGATCATGGAATGCTTTGAAAAGCATTTCTTGAGGATAGTTTACAAAGTATATACCCTAGGAAATACTTTCTCGAACCAGGTAAAGGAGGTTATCTGATTGGGTACATTTACAATGGACGTGAGTCCCCATTTGCATTGCATTTGTTCAGGAATAGGCTGACATTGACCATTCAGGAGAAGTCATCTTACAACTAATACTGTAAATCAAAATGTTTGAAACATTCTATTTACAAGTGGCCAGATCAGTGGTGCCATTTTTATCTATTTTGCAGTAGACATTTTGAATTAAAGAGTTAATATTTGGTTAGAAGTGATAATAAAAATATGTCCTAATCCTTGTTGCCTAAGCACTGGCTGAGATAGATTCTGGCCATATACACAGCTGTACTTGTGTGTTCTAGCTAAATGCCAAGTCTGCTTCTAAATTTTTCTTGGTTTTCGTTTACAATGAACAACAAACAGAACCTGAGCTCTATGAAAGCAGAGTCAGATTTGGCTTTGCTCACTATTGTAACCCTAACACTTATCATGTAGTTCGAACTCAACAAATATTAGAACTAATAAATTATCCCTCTGGCTAATGTTGCGTACTAGTTGTAACACATCAGAAAACATAAGAGCTAGCATCAAACAATATTGGAGATAACTTTACTAAACCCCAGCAGCTAAAATGGTCTTTTCTTTTGTAAGTTTATTAAAAGTAATATTGAGCACGAGTTACATGCAAATCACTCTGCTATGAACCCTGGAAGATGAAGAGATGAATGCAAGAAGAGAGTGACTCTTTGGGGAGCATATAATTTGGTGGGGTGTGACTTTAATATGGGAGAATGAAACCAAATTATTGGTGGGGATAGAGGGGATGGAAATTGGGCAGTATGGAGTGGGTACAGAATTAGCCATGTTCAGGCTCAAGCTTCCAAGTGGAGAAAAGCTACCACATTTAGATTCATTTCATCCACATGATCAATGTTGGATTTACATTGAATGAGGACCATAGAGCTGGTTAGAGAAAGAAGGGCAGGCATGTTTGATGTGGTAACTTCGTTACTTTATGTGAGCACACAGAGTACAATTCTTCAGAGATGGCCTCATTGGTTTAAAAGGAACTCAGCATTTCTCCTCCTGGATTGTAACAATAACCTCCAATAAGGGCAGGCATGTTTGATGTGGTAACTTGGTTACTTTATATGAGCACACAGAGTTTAGGTCTTCAGAGATGGCCTCATTGGCTTAAAAGGAACTCAGCATTTCTCCTGTTGGATTATAACAATAACCTCCACATTTGCAGAACACATTTTCACATGCTTTTTAAATCCATTATTGCACTTAATCTTTACAACAGCTCTGGGTGATCATATGTTTACTCTAACTTTACAGACAAGGAAATGGAAGCTCAGGGTAGATAAAGTCTTCATAGTTCTAAAACTCGTTGTTGAGCAACTGGTCTGGCTCTGAGTTCTCTGTCCTGAGTCCTTTTCATCAGTATAATCACCTTGAAGACAGGCGGTTTTATCTTCCCCAGAGTTCCCATTGTAGTACTGAACAAGTAAACGTACACAATTAATGCAAATCTAGATGACTCTTGTTTCCTTTGTGCCTAGAGGTCAAGTTTGATCATACTTCATATGGCATAAGCACCTTACATTTTATTCCTCAAGCACGTTTCTACACTTAGTAAGTAGTAATTATATTTGTTTCCATTATTGAACATATCATTTTGTGCCAGGGGCACTGCTATGTAGTTTTGATGTTATTTGCCTATCTCCCACATGAATCTAAAATTTCCTGGAGGTAGATGATAGTATATGTTATTCATCTTTGAATTTTAGGCAATTTGAGACTTCAACTGAAGTAAAAGTTTGGCTCTACCTTCCAAATGCTATAGGCCATTTCCCATATATCTTATAAACCCTGTTCAGGACTATAAAGATATCATTACAAAAACATTAATTTGATCTCAATTCTTGAGAAAAATTTTAGTTTCATAAGCAGTTAAATTTTTTGCTTCTGAAATACCTTGATGCTTGGACTCTGCTGGATTATAAGTTTCATGAGGATAGAGCAATATTTGCCTTTTCTATTCCCTTATCTCTAGCATCTTTTTTTCCCTCAAACATACCAGATACTTAATAATTGTTCAGTGAATGACTAGCATTACTATTTTTCCTCTAAAGGAGAAATCTGATTTTGCTGATGCTTTAGGAAAGAACATATCAGTAATTACTAATAGTAAAGATTTTTTTTCAGGTGAATCTGACTGTTAACCTGCTATATGCAAATGTTGAACAAAATACATCCTGGAACTTCCCTGATACTCAATGAATATAGAAAGTAGAAATGAGAAGCTTAATTCTAGTTGATATTTGCTATCAGCCAATAAAGCAGATAGGCCAAACCAGATCTGGGAAGAAAATCATTATTTCTGTAATACTTGTGGTTTAGAATTTTGAAGTCTTGTTATTATACACTCATCAACTTTATATGTACTGAGGAAGTCTGGATAACAGGGACTAAGCATTAACTACATGCATTGGGCCAAGGATCCTATGGTGATGATTTTATTTCCATGATTTAATTTAACTGGCATAATATGTTAGAATGTGTATTATTAGTCATTTGACTAATATCACTCTGAAAGTAAGGCTTAGAGAGGCAACTAACTGGCCTAAGTTCAATTCACTAAATGGTAGAATCTGCTTGGCTATACCCTTACTGACAAAACAGCTGGGTGTAATACCAAAGGCAGACAACTTAACAGAAAGATCATAAAAGAAACACTCAAAGAGAGTGCTACCAAAATCAGTCATCCCAGGTTGTCTGTGCAGATACTCAAGACTACACCCTTGAGAAATTACAACAGAGGCTACATTTCAGAGGAAAGAGATCTCACTAAAATAGGTTAGTGAAGTCACAAAAAACAAACTAACAAACAAACAAAAAACAACCAAACTGCAACAAAAACAAACTCTGGTGAGGACAGAAGTGAATTAGTATCCAGAGCTGCTTTAACAAATTTCCAGTTTTCAACAACAATTAACGAAATCACAAGACATGCAAAGAAACAGAAAATTGTGACCCATACATAGGAAAAAAGAGGGCAACAAAAACTGACTGTAAAAGGGCCCAAATGTCAGATTTAACAAAGACTTTAAAAGAGCCATTTTAAATATATTCAAAGAACTAAAAGAAAATATGTCTAAAGAGGTGAAAGAAGATGTGACAACATCTCATTAAATAGAGAACAACAAAAAAGAGATAAGAAAATTATAAAAAAGAACCAAGTGGTAATTCTGGAGTTGAAAAGCATAATAACCAAAATAAAAAATTCACTAGAGGGTTTCAGCAGCAGGTTTGAACTGACAGACAAAAGGAATCTGTGAACTTGAAGATACATTGATAGAGATTATAAAATCTGAAGAATAGAAAGAAAAAAATGAAGAAAAATGAATAAAGCCTCACAGAAATGTGTAATACCATTAAGAGCATCAACATATGATAATAGGAGTACCAGAAGGAGAAGAGATAATTTAAAAAAAAAATTGAAGAAATAATGACTGGAATCTTCCAAATTGGCTGAAAATATTAATCTGCACATCCAAGAAGCTCCATAAACTCCAAGTAAGACAAACACAAATAAATTTACATTAGTATACATCATAGAAAAATGCTGAAAGACAAAGACAGAGAAAATTCTGAAAGTATCAAAGAGAAAAATGACAACACATATGACAGAATTCCAATAATATAAACAGCTGACTGCTCATAAAAAACAATGAGAGTCAGAAGGCAGTGGGACAATATACAGTTGACCCTTGAACAACACGCAAGTTAGGGGCACCAATCTCCTGTTAAGAGAAAAATCCTCATATAACTTTTGACTTTCCTAAAACTTAACTACTAATAGCCTACTCTTGACTAAAAGCCATACTATTAAAATAAAGTCGGTTAACACATATTTTGTATGTTATATGTATTTTATACCCTCTTTCCACAATAAAGTAAGGTAGAGAAAACATGTTATTAAGAAAATCATAACAAAGAGCTAGGTGTGGTGCCTCACGCCTGTAATCCCAGCACTTTGGGAGACCAAGGTGGGCAGATCATTTGAGGTCAGGAGTTTGAGACCAGCCTGGCCAACATAGTGAAATGCTGTCTGTACTACAAATATAAAAATTAGCCATGCCTAGTGGTGAACGCCTGTAATCCCAGCTACTCAGGAGGCTGAGGCAGGAGAATCACTTGAACCCAGAAGGCAGAGGTTGCAGTGAGCCAAGATTACACCACTGCACTCCAGCCTGGGCAACAGAGCGAGACTCTGTCTTAAAGAAACAAACACAAAAAGAAAATCATAAGAAAAAGAAAATATATTTACTATTCATTAAGCGGAATTAGGTCATCATAAAAGTCTTCATTCTTATTGTCATCACATTACATAGGCTAGGGGGAAGTAGGAAGAGGTCTTGCTATCTCAGGGTTGGTAGAGGTAGAAGAAAATCCATGTGTAAGTGGACAAATACAGTCAAGCATGTGTTGTTCAGAGGTCAATTGTATCAAAAGTGCTGGCAGGAAAAAAAAAATCCCAACAGTGTGTCAACTAAGAGACTTATATTCAGTAAAACTATCCTTCAAAACCAAAGGTGAAATAAAAACATTATCAGATAGACAAAAACTGATAGAATTTATTGGTAGCTGATATACTTTGCAGAAAATACTATAAGAAGTTTTCAGGCTGAAAGCTATAATTCCAGATGGTCATTTGAATCCATTTTTAAAAAGCACCAATAAAGGCACTATTAAAAGACAGTATAAATGTATATTTTCTTTCTTTCAATGTCTTCAGTGATTTAAAAAGTAGTTTAATAAAACTATATAATTAAACTGTTGAGCCTAAAACATAAAGATATAATATACTTGACAATTAACATTACAAAGTAGGCGAATGATAGTAAAGGTGTATGGAAGTAAGAAAATGACACCAGGTGGTAACTTGAATCCACAGGAACAAATTAAAATAACAAGAAACATTTCAAAAGAAGGTTAGTATAACAAACTATAAACATATATTTGTTCTCCTTTCTTTCCTCAGCTTCTTTAATAGACATAAAGTTATATAAAGTAATAATTATAATAATGTATTGTTTGGTTTGTAATATATATGGATGTAATATATATGTAACAATAATAGCACAAAAAAAGGGGAAAGGGAATGGAACTCTATGGGAGTAACATTTCTTTATCTCTCTGGAATCGAGACAATATATATCTTAAGTAGGTTATGGTAAGATGTATATGTTAAGCTCAAGAACAACCGCTAAGAAAATAAGTTAAAAGCTGTAGTTGGAACACCTGGACACAGGAAGGGGAACATCACACACCAGGGCCTGTCGTGGGGTTGGGGGAGGGGGGAGGGAAAACATTAGGAGATCTACCTAATATAAATGATGAGTTAATGGGTGCAGCACACCAACATGGCACATGTGTACGTATGTAACAAATCTGCACGTTGTGCACATGTACCCTAGAACTTAAAGTATAATAAAAATAAAATAAATAAATAAATTACAACTCCAAAAAAATTATAGGAATTAAAATGTTACAGTAGAAAATATGCATTCAGTGCAAAACACAATAGTAAAAGAGGAAAGGAGGAAAAAGCCAGAAGACATATAGAAACCAAAAAGCAAAATGGCTGGCATAAATCTAACTATATCAACAAAAACATTAAATGTGAAAGATTAAACAACCCAATCAAAAGGCAGAAATAGACTGGGTATAAAAACATGATCCAATTATAATGTCATCAATAGGAGACAAAATTTAGATACAAAGACACAAATAGTTGAAAGTAAAAGGGTGGAAAAAGATTGATCATGTACACAGCAGCCACATGAAAGCTTGTGTAGTTATAATAATATTTTTAAAAGAGGTTTAAAATGCTACTACAGATAGAGAAGAACATTAGATAATAATTAAAGAGTTAATCCATCAGGAAGATATAATAATAATAATAATAATAAACATTCATAGACCTAACAGCAAAACCTCAAAATAAACAAAGCAATCTCTGACAGAATTTAAAGTAGAAATGCACAATTCAACAATAATAGTCGAAGACTTCAACACTCCACTTTCAATAATGGATAAAACAACTAAGCAGAAGATCAATAAGGAAATAGAAGATCTGAAAAACACTACGAATAAACTACAATCTATGTCTATCGAACACTCTACTTAACAGGATTAGAACACACATTCTTCTCAAGTGCACATGGAAAATTCTCCAGGATAGACTCTATGCTAGGCCATAATACAAATCTCAATACTTTTAAAAGAATTGGAATCATACAAAAGATGTTCTTCGATAACAGTGGCATGAAAGTAGATATTAATAATGGAAAGACAATAGGGAAAATCACAAATATGTGAAAATTAAGCAACACTCTCCTAAATAACCAATAGGTCTAAAAAGAAATCTTAAGAAGTTAGAAAATTCTTTGAGGTTTAGAAAATAAATACAAAGCACATAAAACTTATGGGATGCAGCTAAAACAATGCCAAGAGAGAATTTTATAGCACTAAATGTTTAGATTAGGAAAGAAAAAAAGTCTCAAATCAATAACAAAGTTCCACCTCAAAAAGCTGAAAAAAAGAGAACAAATTAAATCCAAATCTAGCAGAAGAAAAGCAATAATAAAAATTAGAATGAAATTAATAAAATGGGAAATAGACAAGCAACAGAGAAAAATCAGCAATAATAAAAATTAGAATAAAATTAATAAAATGGGAAATAAAAAAAGGAGAAAAATCAACAAAACCAAACTTGGTTATTTCAGGAGACCAATGAAATTGACAAAATATTGGCTAGACTGACAAAAGGGAAAAAATAAGAGAGAATACTCAAGTTGCTAAAATCAGGAATAAAGAAGGGAATATTGCTATTAATTTTACAGAAATAAAAAAATGGATTAAAAAGAACACTGTGAGGAAATGTATACCAACAAATTAGATAATCTAGATGAAATGAATAAGTTCCTAGAAAGACATAAACTACATAAACTTTTTCAAGAATAAACAGAAGATCTGAGTATATTTATAAAAAATAGAGATATGATTAGTCATCAAAACACTTTCTGCAAAGAAAAGCCATGGCTCAGATCAGTTTACTAGTGAATTCTACCAAATGTTTACAGAACAATTAATAATAATCTTTCAAAAAATAGAAAAGAGATCAGGCATGGTAGCTCATGCCTGTAATCCCAGCACTTTGCAAAGCTGAGGTGAGTGAACCACTTGAGCCTAGGAGTTCAAGACCAGCTTGGGCAACATGGTGAAACACCATCTCTACAAAAGATACAAAAAATTAGCTGGGCATGGTGGCATGTGCCTTTAGTTCCAGCTACTTGGGAGGCTGAAGTGGGAGAATCACCTGAGCCCAGGAGGTTGAGGCTGTAGTGAGCCATAATGGTGCTACTGCTCTTCAGCCTGGGTGACAGAGTGAGACCCTGTCTCAAAAAAAAAAAAAAAAAAAAAAGAAGAAAAAAGAAAAGAAAAAAAGTATACTTCACAATCCATTCTGTGAGGTTAATATTACTCTGATTTAAAACAAAACAAAACAGGTTAAGAAAATGTGGCACATATACACCATGGAATACTATGCAGCCATAAAAAAGGATGAGTTCATGTCCTTTGTAGTGACATGGATGAAACTGGAAACCATCATTCTGAGCAAACTATTGCAAGGACAGAAAACCAAACATCACATGTTCTCACTCATAGGTGGGAATTGAACAATGAGAACACTTGGACACAGGGCAGGGAACTTCACACACCAGGGCCTGTCATGGGGTGAGGGGGGTGGAGGAAGGATAGCATTAGGAGAAATACCTAATGTAAATGATGAGTTAATGGGTGCAGCAAACCAACATGGCACATGTATACGTGTGTAACAAACCTGCACATTGTGCACATGTACCCCAGAACTTAAAGTATTTAAAAAAAAAAAAAACAGGTTAAGACATCACAAGAAAATAAAATTACAGAGCAACATCTCTTATAAACATACATGGCAAAAATCCTCAACACAATACTAGCAAACCTAATCCTGCAACATATAAAAACATTACATACCATGACTAAGTGAGATTTATCCCAACAATGTAAGTTTGAATTAGCATCTGATAATCAATAATGTAATAAACATATTAATACAATAAAGTACTAAAACCACATAATCATCAGATTACAGCAAAAGTATTTGACAAAACTTGTACCACTTCATGATAAAAATACAACAAACTAAGAGTAGAAAGAAACTTTCTGAATCTAATAATTTAGATCTACAAAAATTCACAGCTAATATCCAACAGCAAGAAACTGAATGGCTTTCTGCTAAAATCAGGAGCAAGACAACAGTATGTGCTGTCATCCCTTCTATTAAAATTTTACTGGAGTTTCTGAAACTACCTTTGCAAAATTTGTAATAGTGAGAAAATTATGTCATGAAAGAGATCTGATCTAACCAAGTCTCCAGCCTTTAACCTCCAAACTGTTTTCAGGCTTTTCTGGGCTTGGGCCAAGCTAACTTTGGGAGAAATTTAGTTTATAGTTTAAATAATAATGGCCCTTCCCCAAAACTAAACCACATTTGTAAAGCTAATAAAAGACCATCAGGTTAGAAGTATGACAGTAGCCAGAATTCTGCTAAGGTGTAGATATAAAAAATTAGCAGCCTTTATTCCAGAGGTCACAAGATTTGCAACTTCCCCAATTATCCCTGCAGATAACATCGCTATTGCAGAACCTAAGATTAGCCTTTTGAGATGTCATTTCCAGTTTTTGAATTTATGACCACCAGTAGCTCCACTTGGGCCAGCCCTGTGGTCCCACCCAGAAGTGGACTCAGCACATGAGAACTATTTTCCATATCCTTATGATTGCACCCCCAGCCAATCAGCAGCACCTATTCACTTGCCCACCAAACTAGCCATTTCAGAAAGGTTGATTTTCAATTTTCAGAAAGGTTGATCTGAATAATAATAAAACTCTAGTCTCCTGTTCAGCCAGCACTGTTTGAATTAAACTCTTTCTGTATTGCAATTCCCCTGCCTTGGTAAGTAGGCTCCATCTGGGCAGTGGGCAAAAATGAACTCATTGTGTTATTGGAAAGGGGACCAGATCCAGACCCCAAGAGAGGGTTCTTGGATCTCGCACAAGAAAGAATTCAGGGTGAGTTTGTAAAGTGAAAGCAAGTTTATTAAGAAAATAAAGGAATAAAAGAATGTCTACTCCATAGACAGAGCAGCACCAAGGGTTGCTGGTGGCCCATTTTTATGGTTATTTCTTGATTATGTGCTTTAAAGGGGGTGGATTATTCATGTCTTTCCTTTTTAGACCATATAGGGTAACTTCCTGACATTGCCATGGCATTTGTAAACTGTCATGGTGGTGGTGGGAGTGTAGCAGTGAGGATGACCAGAGGTCACTCTCATCACCATCTTGGTTTTGATGGGTCTTAGCTGGCTTCTTTACTGCAACCTGTTTTATCAGCAAGGTCTTTATGACCCATATCTTGTGCCAACCTCCTATCTCATCCTGTGACTTAGAATGCCTGTCTAGGGATTCAGCCCAGTAGATCTCAGCCTCATTTCACTCAGACCATATTCAAGATGGAGTTGCTCTGGTTCAAAGGCCTCTGACCATTGGGCAGTTACATTTCTAGTCAGGGAAATTGGGAAGGAAAATGAAATAAAAGGCATCTAGAAAGAAATTAGTGAAACTATAATCGCAGATGACATAATCTTGAATATGAAAAATCCTAAGGATTTCACTAAAACTATTATAATGAATAAAGTTCAGCAAAATTGAAAGACACAAGATCAACATACAAAATTAATTGTACTTCTATATACTTGGCATGAACAATCAGAAAATAAAATTAAGAAAACATTTTGAAAGAAACTTAAGAAGGCCTAAATAAATGGAAAGACATCTTGTGTTCAAGGATTGACTTAACATTATTACTATTGCAATACTCCCCAAATTGACCTACAGATTCAACACCATTTCCATAAAAATCCTACCTAATTTTGCCAAAATTGACGAGGTGACCCCAAAATTCACATAAAAATGGAAATCATCCAGAATACTCCTCCTTCTCTCAAAAAAATATTTAAAAAGGTAAAACATAATGAGGTCAGGAGATCGAGACTATCCTGGCTAACACAGTGAAACCCCATCTCTACTAAAAATACAAAAAATTAGCCGGGCGTGGTGGTGGGCGCCTGTAGTCCCAGCTACTCAGGAGGCTGAGGCGGGAGAATGGCGTGAACCCCGGGGGCAGAGCCTGCAGTGAGCCGAGATCATGCCACTGCACTCCAGCCTGGGCGGCAGCAAGACTCCGTCTCAAAAAAAAAAAAAAAAAAAGGTAAAACATAGTTTTTGTCACAAATGGTGCTGGGGCAACTGTATATCCATGGGAAAAGAATGAAATTGAGTCCCTACCTCACACCACATACAAAAGTTAACTCAAAGTGGATCAAAGACTTTACCTCTGTGATCTTTCTCCCAAAAATTCATATCCCAGTCTAATCATGAGAAAATTCCAAATTCTAATACAGAGGCATTCCTACAATATACCTGACCAGTGCTCTTCAACACTGTCAGGTCATCAAAAACAGGGAAAGCCTGAGGAACTGTCATAGCTAAGAGGAGCCTAAGGTGCATGACAACTAAATGTCATCTGGTATCCTGGATGGGATCTTGGGACAGAAAAAGGACATTAGGTAAAAACTAAGAAAATCTGAGCAAGCTATGACATTTAATTAATTGTAATTTATCAATACTTGTGAACTATGGACTTGTGGCTTCTCCATGCAATGTAGTTGGATTTCTCATGTGGCAATTGAGAATTTCAATAGTCAAAGGCAGAAGATTCCAGTCCTCTTAATGGCTAGGTCTGAATTAGGTACAGTGACACTTTGGTTATAATCCATTTGTCAAAGCAGTCAGTGATTCAAGGAGAGAGGAATGGACCTCCTTCTCTACCTAGCTATTTTTAACCTGCTGTAGCTGTCATCTCCTGCTGGACATAATATCATAGACTCTTACAATTACAGCCCATCAACCATCCTCCTATGAAGTTCTCTTTCTATTAAAGATAAAAATTAATCTTGATTATTTTCCTCCCACACTTAACATTATCTATTGTCTGACTTCTATCTGTGCAATACACATGGGCTTTGTAACATAACTTTTCACAATCTAGCACCACTTTGTATTCTAAACCTCACTTCCAGTACTCCTCTGTAAGAAGCTATACCAGTCTCAGAACATACCTTATCATTTCAGGACTCCAGGCCATGCACATGTTTTTTCCTCTGCTAGAAACAATACATTCTCTTTGCCCAACCCCCACCCCGCCTCCCCTTTCTCTCTCTCTCTTTCTTTCTGTGCCTTCTTGACTTCCCTAGGCAGAGGTGGTCTGTCTTAGTGTGGGCTGCAATAATAAATTACCATAGACTGGATGGCTTAAATGACAAACATTTATTTCTCACAGTTTTGGAGGAGAGAAAGTCCCAAGATAAAAGTTCTGGCAGATTTGGTGTCTGATGAGGACCCACTTCCTGGTTTGTAGATGGCCACCTTCTTGTTGTAGCCTCACATGGCACAGAGCAGAAAGAAAGAGCTCATGTCTCTTATTTTCGTAAGGGCACTAATACCATTCATGAGGGCTCCACTCTCATGACCTAATTACTTCCCAAAGGCCCCACCTTCAAATATCATCAAATTGGGGATAAGTTTCAACATATGAATTTTGGAGTAAACACATTCAGTCCACAGCAGAGTCTCTTTAGTAATCTGAGTGTCCAGAGAATTCTGCTCATTTCTTACAGCTTTTGTCATATTGTGTGGTCTTTTATCTGTTCTTTCTCTCTCTCTCTCTCTCTCTTTCTCCTTCTCTCTCTCTGGACTGTACAACCTTTGAGGGCGGAGAAAAATTCTAGTTCATTTTTCTATTCCTGGTGTTTTAGCACAGTAACTAGCATATAGATCATAATTACATCTATTAAATGAACAAATTACAGGAAAAAAAACCTGGATGGAATATGGTAGCAAAAAAGCTGGGTACTCCCAATAACTTGACATTTTTTATTCTTTTCCTGCAGGTATCAATGGTGAGCAGAAGAGGAGCAGGGAATGATGAAAGACCACACATTCTCCAAAAGTCACTAAGCACTGTCTGCAGATGGAACATTCATATTTTCACATAGTATAAGTCATATGATCTTTGATCCTCCATGTATTGCTATCCAGCCATTTACTTTAGAATGTCAGCCTTTATACTGATATCACACACACGTTGTAAAATGTAGTGAAGATAAACGGGTGAAGTTAAACTTACAATGCTTTTGCTGTTATCCATAAAAATGCAATAGGTATTGCATAGAATTAGTTACAAGCACAAAACTGTGATACCCTATATGCCCCTGTTACAAGAAAGTTGTCCTTTTATATTATGGGTATTTATTCGATATTTTCATAGTTTAATTACTAACAAAGCATTAATAATGCCAGATTGTGCTGACAAACATTGCAGTCTCTGAATAGGAGAAAGAATATATTCTTTGCACCATTATACAATGATTTAGAACTTTAATAGTGTGCTGGGGAAAAAACATGTATCTGTAACCTGAAATAGTTGTTTTACCTCCCTGAGTACAAAATATGTCACACATTCTCTCCTAAATGTATTTTCTATTTTTACCAGTCATTTTGTTGCTAAAATGTAAGATATGGGGATGGGATGTGGGTGATTGTCTCCGTCCTTTTGGGCTTCTATAACTAAAATACCTTAGACTGGGTAATTTATAAACAACAGGAATTTATTTCTCACAGTTCTGGGGGCTGGAAAGTACAAGATCAAGGCTGTGGTGGGGTTTGGCTGGCGAGGGCTCCATCCTTCTTGCTATATCTTCACATGGTGGAAGGAGCAAACAAACTCCCCCAGCCCTCTTTTACAAGGGCACTAATATTATTTGTGAGGGCTTCACTCTCATGACTTAATCACCTCCCCAAAGACCCTACTTCTTAATACTAACACATTGGGGATTAATCTTCAACATATGAAGTTCGGAGGAACACAAACATTCAGACCATAGCAATGTTTATTGGGGTGAATGCTCATTTAACTTTTCCCAGAACAATCCCTCTTAAGTCTGCTAACCTCCTGTAGTTAATGATAAAATTTCCTTCATTTTCCAAAGTGTTCTTGTTTGGATTATAAATTATGTAATTACCCTAATGACAATTAACTAGACATTTTTTTTCTTACTGTATAGCACCAGTATGGGCAATTGCAGTGGCTTTCAAACTTGACTACAACTCAGGGAGAAATACATTTTTCATTGTAACATAGTGCACACACACACATGCACGCGCGCACACACACACACACACACGTGCACTAGATAAAGCAAAAGCTTCAGGAAATGGTACTTGGATATTTTCAAATATATTTTAGTCTGTTTTTTAATTAAAAATCTCTAGTCATGATACATTAAATTGACTTATTGACTCACAGCTTGAAAAAACACCAATATTTTGGATGTGTTTTAAGGTCATAGAACACGCCTTCTGATTTTTTCCTTCCCTAGGTAATCCATGCAAGTTGCCAATCTTCTCTAAACAACACTCTTCCTCATCTATAAAGTAAATATTAATACCTACCTGAAGGTGGCAGAGAGAGTTAACTGAGATAATTTGCTTAATGAGCCTGAAATCTAGTCAACACTTACTAAAGGTAATTTCTTCTCCTCTCTTCCGCTTCTAAACCAACAGGACACAGCTGAAGTTCACAGGTTTGTAAAAGTGAAAAAATATTTTTCTTAACCCCCTGACCTCTAAAGTTTGGTCAGAGTGTTTAGCCACTGATAAAACATCTTTAAGCACTGTTACTTCTATGTTCAACTAAAAGAGTCACTTTTCAGTAATTTCCGGTCAAGCCCATCACAATAGCACTTGCAGCTTCTCGAAAGAAAAGAAAGAAAGAGAGAGAAAGAAAGGAAGAAAGAGAATTGAAGGAGGAAAGAAGGAAAAAAATCGTGATGAAGACTTTAAAACTTGTCTTATTGAGGGATGGGATGGTGAGGAAGTTGATTATAGTGATGGATGTGACAGACAGGGCCCGTACTTCTGTTTCTGTTCTCAAACTAACAGTTTTCACACATAACCGTTTTCACACGTAACACATAAGTAGAATTTCTTTTGAATATTTGCCTTGGAAATAATAATATAGCATTTATTATATTTATTATATATAGAGTGTGTGTGTGTGTGTTTGTGTGTCTGTGTGTGTGTGTATCCCACATGTCCACATGAGAAATAATGAAAGAAGATGGAGCCCAAGTAAGACAGTCCTGATGCCCCATAATGCAGAGAGACAAAGAAGTGATGAAATCAAGTACTCTACCTCTGGGCCGCCAGAATCCAGGTCTGGTTCCAGAGTCCTCTGGTTTTCACCGTGTTGGGGCGGGGCCTCCCCGGGTGCACAGCTTTTCTACATTAGTTGGCATCTACTGAACCTTAGGTGATCACAGCAGTGGTAAAGACAAGCCAGCTTCCGTCTTTCCATAGTTTGCTCCCCTGTACTTCAGGAGGGAGTGGAGCCCCTCTATGGAATGCAATACACAGTAGGCATCCTATCACTATGTAAGAACTCGTCTTGCTCCCTCATTTCACATTACATCTTTGACTGTCTTTCTCAGTTGTTTCACCTTGGCTAGTTTTTACTCTTTGGCGAGTACTCTCACAACTCTCTTGTAGGCAGGAGCCCATTTTCTTTTTCTGAGTACTCCGGACTCCTTGCATGGTGCTTCCTGGGCAAGGGGTGCTCAACAAATTGTGCTGATAATTAAGTCATTCACTCAAAATATATTTATTAAGCACCTAGTGACCAAGACAGAAAAAAGTTACTATTGACCTTCAAATCACCAGATCTAATGATCATTCCTTACTGCTCATCTTCCTCCACCATTGCTACCTTAGAGGCCTCCCGTGCCTGCCTCCATTTCCCAGACTTACTGCTTGATTCTCCCTGGCAAGCTTTCCCTTCACCATTTTTTTTTCAGCACTTGTAAGGAACTGAATCTGTCCCCAATAGTACACAGTTTGAGTTAGAGCCAGGACTAGAACTCAGGCCTGCATATAATCAAAGATCAGAAAACGGCCAAATCTTGGTGTTTCTATTCATAGGGAGGAAACCCAGATGGGCCTACTCACAATACATGCTTCCAAATGAAAGAACGTTTTTCCCCCTAAGGACATTGTTAGGACACCGTCTAGCTAGAAGATATTCAGAGAAAATTCACTCCTTTACCTGCCCTAGGGAAATGGGAAAATTCAATGTTTGAGCCATTTACCCAAAAGAGTAATCCATGCTGGAAATTTTGCTGAAAGTATTCTTTTAAAAGGCCCTTCTGTCTTTATTATGACGATAAGACTGCTGAGTCTGCCCAAGCATATGAGGTTGCAAAGAATATTTCTTTTTATTCAGACCTTGTATTCTCTACATGATGAAAGGATTCTTGGCACATAGTTGGCAATTACTATCTAGGTTTTCTGCATAACATAGGTTTTTTAAACTAAGCTTTTAACTCAATAGACATCAGGCTCCAATGAAAATACATGTGGCCTAACACGAGCAGAAATAAACACAATTCTAATCAACTTAACTGTTGACAAAAGCATGTGGTTTCATTGCTTGCGGCCAAAGTTGTAAGAGTGGACTCTGATTTCTTGCAGGAACACCCCTCATTTATGTGTGCAAATAGGGTAATTAAGTGTCCAATTACCAGATTTGCATTGGCAAATGGGGGCTTTGTGTGGGTAAAATTCTCCATGGTTTGGGACCAGCTGAACTTAGGTCTTTTCTTTTTGGATCAATCCCCCAACAATAACACGGGCATGATGAAGTTCCCTTCTTGTCCTGATCTGAAGCCATGGCTGAAGACTTCCCTTGTTTTGGTAATTCAGTGAAGCAGAGAGCCAAAGTTAGGATCTGGGGCTTTTTCTTCCTTACTGTCTACTCTGAAAAATAATTAAGCATTTCAAGTATTTTCAGACTGACTTTTTTTTTTTCCTGCTGGCTCTGTAGAATTGATTACTAAGGTGAAATACTTGTAAATATTCCTTTTAAAAATTTAACCATATGGAAGCATTAAGTTGAAAGACACTTCATAAAACAACTTTATTCTTTTCTCCCCCAGCTCTCGGGTGAAATCTAAGATGGGTCCAATGACTTTCTCAAGTTTCAGATAAAAAGTTTCTGGATACTTTTAGTCATGAAGCCAATCTTCTTACAGTAATGAAGACATCCTTTCTGGGATATCCCGTCCTTTCTGGAATGTCTAGTCAAGGTGGAGTAAACATATTCCACTCTGTCTCTCTCCATGAAGGAAGTTAAAACCCTGGATGGAATGTATGTAGCAGTTCTCTGAGGAGCCTGTAAAGTAAGTAGCAGCAGGTAGATTAAGGAAAGAAACCAGAACCTGAAGTACTACTGAACCACTTTTCCCCTCTGGCATCTCCTGCCGTAGGACCGAGACAGCTGGAAAACAGAAACTATACATCAGGTACAGACAGAATGAACTCCAAGAAAACCCACTTAATTTTAGTCTAAAGAAGGAGAAAGGGGGCCTCGTGGGATCAAAGGGAATTTATGTTTTCTACTCCTCTATCTCCCAGGAAATTCTATGGCAGTGGTGGTGACAATTGCAGTGGTGGCTGGTCAGGTATCCAAAACTCCAAGAAAGGAGAGTCCTTATGTATGACCAGAGAAACTGAAAGAAGTTCCTGCTGCTTTTTCCCCCTCTCTATCCTCTTGCTGCTCGGCATTGGAGGCAGAAAGAGCTGGCCCCTTACTCTGGCCACTGGTAGCCTTCAGTTTGCTGAGGGCTTGTATGTTTTTGCTCACTTGTTTTTCTACAATATTCTTCGGCTACAATGACCACCACATAAACTCTTGTTCACATATTTTATGTCCAGGACAAAGCTCCTATCCTTGATCAAGCCTCTTCTTTCCGGAAATGGCTTTACCTACCTCTGTTATAATCATCTCGTCATTATCGCTTTTGCTCATAGGCTGTCACCTTCATTTGTGGATTCATTCCCACCCTTCAGTGGCTGTTTCAGTGCTTTCAACAAATATCTGAAGGAATGACCAAGTCTGTTTTCCTAGAAATAAAATATTCCAAGAAATATTTAAGGATACATTAAGATTTCAATAAAGCCTCAAAAGCACTTAAACAAAAATGAAATTATTTGAATATTTTATTATAGATATGACTGCAATACAATTTATTGCCCAAACTGGGAAATGTTTGAGAGTGAAAGGGGGAAAAGGCACTAAAATAATGAAGACATAGTATTTGATCTACAACAGGTATTAACTGGAACACATTACGGTCCTCATTGTAAACTTAATGGCAAATACCACTTTGTCTCTTGCTAGTTTCTTCACAGTTTCTTCTTCACCTACAGACCTGGATGTATACATACGTGCACAACCCCCTCTAGAAATGCACATGTTTTAACTTCATGTCATATCCCAGACTAAGCCAACTAAGGAGAATAAAGATGTAGAAACTTTAATATTGCTTATAAAATTATATTTATGCAGCTTCCACCTTTCTTTCTAACTTTGTCTCTTACCTACTCTCCAAATACGATTTCTCTCAAACAGAAGAGATGAACAATTCCCTGGCACTTTGCAGTATACTGTAGCTTTTAATTGAGAAATGGAGCATTGTGGTTGAACATTCTTTTAGAATCATTCTCATACGTTAAGATCTAGGTTTTGCTATTTACAATCCATGTAACTCCAGTTCTCTTATACAAAGTTTCCTCATCTATAAAGTGAAAACCAAAGGTAAACTCTCCAAGGGATATTGTGAGAATTTAATAAAATAATTGGCATAGAAATGTGAGATGTCCCAGGCAAAGTCGTGTGTGTATTCACCCCAGTCAGTTCCCATTTTGTAAATGGCCATCTACATTACCAATTTCCACAAAATGGTATGAGAGGGAAACTGTTACATATTTAACATGAAGCCAGAAATTGTAAGGGAGGTTTAAATCTAAGAAACTTCCTTAGAGATACTTCATCGCCTCTAAAGCAACATCCAATTCTCAGGCCGAAATATGTAACTACTGCTTGTCCGTTACCAAATTAATAGACGCTTCTTTCTAGCTCATTAGCACGTGTTGTTTAAACACCTTCTGCTCTGGAGGAGAAATACTTCTAGAATGAGGAAGAAAGAAGAAGATGGTAAAGAGCTTAATAGGTGGGTCTTAAACCGAACCCCACAAGAAAACCACTACCACCATCACAACAACAAACCAGACACCAGCTTGCTGAACCCCTGAGTGAAACTAAATTTCTTTTTCAAATCCAGAATATTTAACCAGGAGGGTGCTCTGATAATCAATTCTGATCAAACAAAAATTTATGTCTTCTGAAATTATCAAACCAGATTAAACTTGGAGGACCATCTGTTAAGACCAAGCTAATATTTTAACATCTTATTTGCTAGAGAAATCCATTTTCTTGTGTGTGCATTTGGTGTCACGAGTGGTGAAGGCCATTGAGTTAGACATTGTTAAGAGACCCACAATAGCATACTAGGTTTGGCTGAGTATCCTCCTGGGCTAATTACTATGTCCTCTGAGGGAAGGAATCTCCAAATTACCAGGGAACCTGTAGCTCTTTACCTATCCACTTAGGATTCAACAGTTTCAACCCTGAAATGATCTTTGATCAATGCACAAATCAAAAGACTAAGAGCTTTTACAGTATAACAGACATTATTTTGACTATAGGTGTTTCCATCAGCTCCTGGCTGACTTTCTCGTTGCCCTACTTCCGCTGGAAAACTAAGGTGGGTTATGTTTCCAGTTCACTTACTGAAGTCATCACTTGATTCTCTCCATAATGGAGAAGAAGTCATCCTACAGTCTTTTGTTGCTACGATCTTTACAGAAAATTGTGAATAATATGACTATTTGAGTAATATCATGTCCTGGTTAATTATATATTTCTTAAGGTTACAAGTTAACAGAGCATTTTCTCACTCTCCACCCCCACATTAGCTCTGAAAAATTTGGTAAGGATTTATAGTTTCCTTTTCTCTGTGAAAATAGTATCTAAGTATGTGTGTTTGCATTGTTTGGCAGTTGTTTATACTCTAGTTTCTACCAAAACTAATTTATTTTGCCTTTGTAAGTATAATTTATTCCACATTTACCTCTTAACATAATCCAGCTGTAGGGGTTGAAAAACTATATCCTGTGGGCCAAATCCACCTGTTCTCATAATGTTTTTTAGGACACAAGTACAAGAATTTGCTTGCTTATTGTCTACGGCTGTTTTCAATATCAGAGTAGATAGGTGTGACAGAGGCTGCATGGCTGGTGAAACAAAGAAAAAAAAATTACTACCTGGTCCTTTACAGAAAACATTTGCCAACCCCTTGTCTAGTGTAATCATTCCAAACACAGAAACTCACTGCACAGATTTATAGAAAGTAAAGTGCAGTGTACTCTGTTGAATATATTCTAAATCTATGACATATCTTAGAAGACATTAGTTTTAAGAAAATTATTATTGACAGCTGTTTTTTCATTCCTGAGGAATTCTCATTAATTAAAAAGTTCTTATGTAAAATGCAGCAAACTCCCAGTAATGCATGCTTCATAATTAAAAAATTCAAATGTTCTTATGTAAAAATCATGCCTTCTAGTTTCATCAAAACTTAAGGATATTAAATGAGATTTAGAGTCACTGAATATATGCTCTGTATTTATTAATATATTATATATTTTGATGGGGGGGAGAAGAAGTAATGTGTTCCTGCATTTCAACTAGCTTCTAATATTTATGAAGAGGTATAATCCTAATGAGGTCTTCCATAATTGAAATGTACAAAAAAATGAATAGCACAGAGAAGCCAGAATTCTGAGCTTTCACTTATTATCAGTAATTTATCATTAATTACAAACACTGGTTAAGCACTGATGCTGGCCCAAGCCCTTTGGTTTGCCTGAAATCTGATATTATACAAAGTAAGTCATGGTTTGTATTCTCATTAAGCTTATAGCTAAAGACATAATTACTAGAAGAGAATAAAGTTAGTCTTTAGAGGAGCCATTAGCTGTCTATGGCCATACCACCCTGAATGCACCTGATCTTGTCTAAGAGTTATCTTTCAATAGCAGTGTTAAAGCATTTCTCTTGCACATCAAAGACCTGTTTTAAAAGTGGTGAAAGGGCTCAATTTGAAGGGAAAAGAGAGGGCATAATTTTATCTTTGATTTTAGGCCATTGGCTGTCAAAATTTGCTGCATATTGAAATTCCTGAGTGATTCTAGCACACAGCCAAAGCTGTGAACCACTGGTCTATAATAATTCTTTTCGAACTTTAAAGTGCATCAAATGACCTGAGGATCTTGTTAAAATGCAGATTCATAAACTGTAGGTACAGGGTGGGGTCAGATGATGCTGATGCTACTGGTTCATGGAATACATTTGGAGTAACAAGAGTTGTGATTTGGAGTGTGTGGGTGTGGGCGTGTGTACATGACTGCAATGTGTGCATGCACGTATTCCTAATATGGCTGTTATTGTTCTCTCTAAAAATAAAACTTGTCCTCTCTCTGGGTTTCAAATACATAATGGCACACTCAACCAGAGGTGATTTTCACTCTTGATTATGGAAGATTCCTAATAAACTCCCATGCACAAGGACGCTCGCCTGCTGACTCATGCACCCTAGAACCCTACTTAGGTCATCAAGACAGTTCTCTTTGCTGTTAGCTCAGGTTTCTGCTCAGATGAGCCTGTGCTGCTGGCTCTGGAGGGGCCTCACTGATAATGGCATCTGAGGGCATTCAATTAGCACATTTCAGGTTTCTCTGGTCATAGACACCTCATAATTTCTTCACTAATGCAGCTGGATCTTTTTCTTTTTCCAAATCATTAGGCATCCCTTCACTGTTACTTTCCACTTTCCAGCCTGTAGTGGATAAAGATTTTATTTTAATACTCAACACATTTGTGTGTTAGGGTAATTTAGGGAGAAACCAGGTGCTAACATATTTTAAAAGAGGAGTTTCATTTTTCTGAACTTTACTAAGACATTGATCCTGCCTCCTGTCTTTACTTGAATCAGAGTATGAAGCCTTGGCATTAATAAATAGGTGTGATGAAGGCTGTGTCTGGAGATGAAAACTGAGTCTGAGACGATAGAGAGGAGAAAAGGATGGGGAAAATGAGTGAAGTGTTCTCAGACTCATGCCTGCAATGTAGGAGTAAAAACCCCTGTTTTGGGGGAAAGGTCATAGGTAATGAGTTCCTCATTTTGTCTTAAATCCTGGTCTTTTAGGAAAGACAATCCCTGAAGCAAAGGTAAGATCTGGTAATACTTCCTCTGATGTGAGCTGGGTGAGAGGACTCTGTGTTTCAGAGCTTCTCAAACTTTACGTGAACAAGAATCCTTTGGAAGATCTTATTTAAAATGCAGATTCTGATTAGTTAGGTCTAGGTGGGGTCTGAGTTTGCGCATTTCTAACAAGCTTCCTGGTGATGTGGATGCCGCTAGTCTGAAAACCACACTTTGAGATGCAAGGCTTCATTGACATGCACCTGGGGCCCCAGTTCTCAACCTTGGCTTCTCATTAGAATCACTTGGGAAACTTTCAAAACACTAATGCTCAGGCTGAACCCTAGACCTATTATTAAACTAGAAATCTATAGTATGGGACTCACACATTAGTAATTTTGAAAGCTTTTTGAGTGACTCCCATGTGCAGCTGTCTGGGCTGAGGGAGATGTGAAGAAAGCAAGAATCAGTTCTCAAAGGTTGGTGCCAGGCCCATCAGTGTAGTATTAGTGTCATCTAGGAGATTGTCAGAAATGCAAATTCTTGGACCCTGCCCTATACCTGCTTCATCAGACATTTTAGAGCTAGGGCCCGTAATCTGTATATATATATATATATATACTCTGTGCATTCTAATACATGCAAAAGTTTGAGAAACAGTACTTTATATATTCAGCCTCTCAGACTGCTGTGATAGTACGAATAAATACATTATAAGTATTAATATGATTCCAAGTACCCTCTGTTTAGAAGTGGCAGTAGAACCCACTTACCAGCTATTGAATGCTTACCATTTGCTATATAAAATACCAAGCAATTGACTTACATCTCATTTAGTGACACAACATCACTGACAGGTAAATATTAATGTTTTAACACAAATGAGGAAACAGAAGATTACAGAGGTTAGGCAATTTGCCAAAAGTCACAGAGGAGGTAAATTAGGATTCCATCCCAGGCCTTTCTGAGTATGGGTGTTATCTCCTAATCTAGGTGAGGCTTCATGGGGACTGAAAGCAAGTGTCACTCACTCACTGTGTATCCACTTTGAGCATGTAAGCCATGCTAGGTGTCAAGCTACTTTTGTTTAGAAAGCACTCCTTATATTTATGAACTCATGAGCTAGTGGGCTTCAGAGAGGAAAACTGGTCATTACTGCACAGATAGATGCACTCTATGGCAGGTTAAATACCTTGTGCTGTGAGTAAAGTGCTTTCTTGGGAATTGGAAGATGAGTGGCAGAATGGAAGAAAGATTTTCAGAGGAAATTACATGTAAAGTGATACCTAAAGGTTGTCTATGAAGACAAGGATGCTGGGAGTTTGATGGGAGGATGTTTCAGAGAGAAGAGAGACCAGCATATTCAAAAAGTTGGGAAATAAAAGAGAGTTTAGCCCTCCAGGGCTGAGGTATTACTCTGATTTATAAGAGGAAATAAATTCCTTTTGTAACTACTATAGTTTGATCAAAAACATTAGCTGGATTTTTATTTAAAAGCTATTACTTTCTGCCAAAGCGATGAACTGCTTGTGATACTTGGTTGGTGATACACAACCAAATTATTTTGTTTTAATGCATGTCTTTAGCTGAACTGGAATGAACACTGTCCTGGTTCCTGCTTGTTTGGCTGGTTGGCTTTCAGATCAAGAGGTAGAAGAAAAAGGTTCACAAATTAATGAAATAATTTTTAGGGAAAATTGCAAGTCTCAACTGTCAGAATTTAACTGTTAAAGTCATTTTGAATCAGATAATCCATGGCTGAGGTCCTGTGGCTTTGTCTGAAGCAACAGCAAATAGAGGAATTGATGTATAAATGCTGCAGCTTCCTTAACCCTTGGGTGGAATAACTCTGAACATGTGCTCTACTCTGTTACCCATGGGATTAAGGTCCACTTGCCCACAGCGGTAACTGGTCTATAATGCACCATTTATTTACTGCCTGCCTCTCTCATTTTCCCACTTTGGTGTTTTTTGCCCCTCCCAAATATACTACTTCCATTTGATTCCTTGTCTGTTTCTGGGGAACCTAAATTAGGGCAATTAGAGTACAACAAGAACTCATATGAGGTATGGGGGTCTGGCTAGGCAGGAAGAGGAAGGGGCAAGCCCTGCTTCTGTGCCCAGGGCAGTGTTAAACAGAAGAAAAGTGTGAATGATAAATGAAGGAGGTCAGATGTCAGGATTCCCATTTTCCTCACTCCTTGTCCTGCATTTAAAGTGAGAGGACAGGGCCGGGCATGGTGGCTCACGCCTGTAATCCCAGCACTTTGGGAGGCCAAGGGGGGTGGATCACCTGAGGTCAGGAGTTTGAGACCAGCCTGGCCAAAATGGTGAAACCCCATCTCTACTAAAAATACAAAAATTAGCTGGGATGGTGATGCATGCCCATAATCCCAACTACTCAGGAGGCTGAGGCAAGAGAATCGCTTGAACCCAGGAGGCCAAGGTTGCAATGAGCAGAGATCGCATCACTGCACTCCAGCCTGGGTGACAGAGCAAGACTCCATCTCAATGAATGAATGCATGAATGAATAAATAAATAAATAAATAAATAAATAAATAAATAAAATGAGAGGACAATGGAAATATTTAGATGTTTCTAGGATACCCCCAAGACACCAAGATTAGTGGTCTACTTCCCTAGACACAGCTAAGATCTTAGGAAGGATCTCCCATTAATCTCTGCACCATGTCCTTATGGAGTGGGAAGAAAAGTACACCACTGAATGACGGAAGAACAAGAGAGATGAGAGATGAGACTGAGGAAGTGAGCTTGCTCCCCCTGGCCTGAGCCTGGCATGAAGGGCATACAGGTATTCCTACATGCCCTGATGTGGGGACACAGAATGTAAGAGACAGAAGGTGGACTGTCATACACCTTGGGATGGTCAGAGTCTGCAACATTTGAAGGCTTCATAAACAGAGTTAATAGGCCAGGATCACAGTCTCTAGTATTAGGCCAGCAGGAAGCTCCAAATAGCTGGTTAGAACCTGATTGCTCTTCAGTCCATGCAGTTGGTCAGGCCAGCCATCCCAAAGTAGGGCCTCCAGGAACCCAAGAACTAACATGAGTCTGGAGTGTTCATTCGCCACTGGTGCTAAGTACATGCATTCCAGACACCATGTTCAAGAGGAGCAAGGGGAAAGAGAGGAAACCTAAAAGACTGAGTATATAGCTGAAAGATACTATACATCCAAAGGGTCTGACATTTAATGTTGTATCTCCGTTGGAAAACCATGAAGAACAAGATTTGACCAGCTGTAAATAAAAAAGCTGAAATTTCTTTGCACATCTGAAGAACAGTATGAGAACATTTATGATGCACTATATAACAATTGGAGATAATGGGCATAAATTACCCAACCAAGCACCTGGCCCATGATAAGAACTCAGTAATTGGTGGCTGTTGTCATTAACACCATAACTGATTATCTCAGTGGCCTCTGCTGTAATGAAAATCTGGTAGTAGCTAATCTAGGGAAGCAGGAGGAATCACAAGTCTTAGTTCTATTGTCATTCTTTCAAAGAAAAAACTGAGTCCTAGAGTCCTAAGGATCAGGATTCTAAATAATAGTCTTTCAGTTAGACAAAGTCCTAGACTGGTTGATGGAAATATGTAAGTTCTGGGGCACTGGTTGATGGGAAATATACAGCAAATCTGTTCCACTTCTAAGAGTTTGATTTGAATGGCCAGCATTGAAGAACTTGTATGAAAACCTATCTATATTAAAGAGTTTGTGTTAGAATTCACTTATATTGAAGAGCTGATATTCAAATTAACTAAGCCAGCCTAAGCCTCAATCAGGACTGAACACAGAGATCATTTGCATGCTATTTCTTCCATTAATTTTAAATTCAACACCACAAGAGGCATAAAACAGCAACAACAAAAGCCATAACATGCAGCTGAAAGATTTCTGTCCAGTTTCTTGCCTTCTTCTTGCTACTGAAGGCAGATAAAGAAGGCATCATTTTCTTTGACATATGCAGTGTACAGTCACCTTGCCTATTAGATTCAAATACGGCAAAAGAACACTGAGGGAGGGATGGGCTTAAGGGAAAATTTGCATATACATTTCCATTAGGGTTAAAAACATTTAAATCCACATTACCCTGGACCATAGGATAATGAATGCACCATTATGGACAAGACTTAGCGTGTGTTGCTGCTGCATTTGGCAGGTTCAAGTCTTGCTCTGGGTGTAATATTTGGTGACTCATTTTTCCTCAAGCATAGAGTAATAGGCTTTAACTTTGCTAAGCTTTTCTGCCAGCCCTTCGCCCCCTGCTGTTCCATTATATTGAACTTGTAAGCAGGACGCTCTGTCCGGCTCACCCAGATTACCACAGCAATACGGCCCCGCTGAGGGGCTGGTGTCAGGATAAGTGTCAGGGAGGGAGCTCCCCATCTTGGCATGCTGTTCTCATCTTATTAAATTCAGCTTTGTGGAAGCAGGGAGCCCGCCTCTCAGTCACACTGGCTCAAGCGTGATCCAACTGCTACTGTCAGACAATATGAAAATAGGAACCACCACAGCTAATGGCAGGTGCTGCTTCACAGCTGAAAAAAAAAAAAAAAAAAGTCTGAGGGGTTTTTATTATTATTATGATTTTATGAGCCTGTGTGAGCGTGTGCCATTTTACTCTTACAGACACTTCACTAGATTGAAGGCCTGATTCAGAAAGCCTAATGCTTTGGGAAATGAAACAAGATCGCACACTTTCAGCATATTGGAGAATCCAAGTTACAGAACTGCTTTTATTTGCATTCTTTGTTGTAGGTTCTAGTGGATCATTCTTAAATCCCTGAGAATCAAAAGTGTCCTAAAAATCCTAAATTGTGTCACTAAGATTTTTGTCTTAGTGCAACAAGGAGACAAAGGGATGAAAACATGGAACAAAATGGAAAATCTAGGTCTGGAAATAAGTCACTGTGTGGATTTGAGAGTCCCAACTTCACTCTAAATTTCTGCCTTAACATATGTTTTGGTTATATATTGCTGCAGAACAAACTACTTCAATATTTAGTGGCTTAAAACAACAACAATTTTAATACGCAATAAATTTGCATAATAAAATTATATGGCTTGTGGTTTGGCATTCTGAAGAATGTCTATTTGAATGAACGAAGTCAGCCTAAGCTCCAACAAGGACTGAACTCAGAGGCCATTTTGCATACTATTTCTCCCATCACTTTTAAATAGTCTCTGTTAGATGGTTCTTCTGGTGGTCTCACTTAGGGTCTCTTTGCAGCTGTGATCAGATTGTGGATAAGGCTTAAACACCCAGGATTCTCCTCTCACGAGTCTGATAGATACCCTGGCAAGGATGCCTAAGTCTGGGACTGTAGCTGGTAAAGGCAGAAGTTGCTGATTCCTTTCTTTCTTTCAACTGGTCTCTACATATGGTGTCTCTACAGGGTCTTTCCAGCAAAGTAGCTGGATATCTTACACCATGACTCAAAGCTACCGTCTTTCTTACAGGCTTAGGCCTTGCAACTGTCTGTCTCTTCTCCTGCATCCTATCAGTTGAAGGGAGTCACAGGCCCACCAGTCCAGACTCAGTGGGCAGGAAGACTGGAAGGTATGGTTCACTAGGGGCTGTTATTAGAGACCAGATAATGTATCACATTATGTATTTTGGTCTTCAGCCAACATCTAGTGATGTTATCAATCCTGCATGATAAACTGTGTCATAAAGATAATTTATTCAGTTATTCTATAACTTTTTCAATTGAATGCAAGTTTAAGCCTCTAGGATTTGCTATCTGTGAATTGGAATTCCATCACAGTACAAAGTTCATTTTGAGATAATCTAGACTCTACTTGGTTAAGGTGTATGGTTGGAAAGAGAATGAGAAAGGAAGAATGTGGGAAGCCAAGTCACTAAGTGCTTGAGCCAGGATGAAGCCATACATATATCATTCAACAGCTTCCTTAGAAAGTAACACTGAGTCTATTAGGCATAATAATCTAGAAATCTAAAAGAGGGGCATTCTGGAAATACAGTGACCCAAATGCAGCCATTTGACTTCCTCACTAATCCCAACCTGTTAGTCCCCACTCGACTGATATGGGACAATCTTCTTTATCTGAGTGAGCATCTGGAGACCAGCTTTGTAGAACCCCAGGAAATAATTTACCTTGTGAAGGTTGGTGAACTCCAAGGAGAAGGTCCTCATTGGCCTTTCATGAGAGTACCAGGTATCCCTGGTTTCCAAGAGGCCAAGGAGTTTAAGAGGAGGACAAAGTATTAAAGAGAACAAAGAGACTGGGGAGCAAAAGAGTTCCCCAATATAGCAGAGGTTAGCCTGCTACCTGGTGCTCAACTGGATAGCCATTAGGTGTTGTTAAAAAGAATGGAGATCTCTTTATTTACCCGCAATGGGAGAGCTGCCACTGATCAAACAGACCTGAGCCCCTAGAAGACTGCAAAGAAACATAGCAAACCTTTTTTCTTAGTCATTTTATGCTACTACAACAGAATACCACAGACTGGGTAATTTATAAAGAAAAAAATATTTCTCACAGTCTAGAGAGGCTGGGAAGTACAAGATCAAGATGCAAGCATCTGGTGAGTGCCTTCTTGCTGCATCTGCACATGGCAGAAATTGTTAGGGCAGGAGGGAATGGGTGCTGTGTCCTCACATGGCAGAAGAGCAGAAGAGAGTGAACCAGAAGCCCTTTTTATAGCGGTGTTAATCCATTCGTGATGGTGGATTCCTGATGACCTAAATACTTCCCAAAAGGCCCAGCTTTCAACATGGTTGCACTGGGGAGAAAGTTTCTAACACTAGAACTCTGGGGAACACATTAAGATCATATCATCTTTATTTTAAAAATAATAGAATTAGTAAGAAAATTTGGTAAGTTGGCTGTATACATGATAAATATTTTAAATAATCTATACCTCTCATAGATCCTAGCCTTGAGTATCCCAACATGGGAATGGAAAACATTTCACTCATAGCAACAACAAAAACAAAAAAAGCACTTAAGAATATGTTAAGCATGACAAGACAAAGAAAACAAAAAATCTTATTGATGGACATAACACAAGATCTGAATGTACTCTGGGGACTGTTGTGGGGTGGGGGGAGGTGGGAGAGATAGCATTAGGAGATATACCTAATGCTAAATGACGAGTTAATGGGTGCAGCACACCAGCATGGCACATGTATACATATGTAACTAACCTGCACATTGTGCACATGTACCCTAAAACTTAAAGTATAATAATAATAAAACTAAATTAAAAAAAAAGATCTGAATGTATAGACATCCATATATTATTCAATTGGACAATTTAAAATCACAAAAACATTTTTTCCAAAATCATTGTTTAAATTTAAATTTTCTGCAACTCTAATCAAAATCCAAATTTCTGCCTTACATTTAGATAACATTACCTTGCAATTTTTGTGAAACAACAAATCCTTAAGAATAACTAAGATAATTATGCAAAGAGAAGGTAGTTGCCTACTACTGTAAACTGGATAAGATATCATTATGCAGACTCACTATAGTTCATTAAAGTTTTTCTGCTAATGTGTAATTCACTAAAATCAATAAACATTCTTGCACACATGTCCCTATGTACTAGTGCACATATTACTGTGGTGTACCTAGGAAGAGTATTTGCTGGATTGCCCATACATCTATGAACTCAGTTGGGATAAGAAGTTGCTTTCTTGTTGCATTGTTAGCTGATGTAGAACGGGCATTATTGTACCTCTTCAATACCTCTTCGTTTCTTCTTCTTCTTTTTTTCTTTGTGCAGGATATTGAATAAATTTTCCTTGGATAAATGTAAACAAAAACCCCTTTCAAAGAGGCTCTTCCTTCAAAATGTAGAAAAAGTACAAATTCAGGAAAGTTTTAAGAACAAAAATATGCACATGAATCAAGCCTAAGCTCTTCCTGTTGTGTTTGAAAAGTTTTTGAAAAGCCTCAAAACAGCAAAAATGTGAATAACCCTTAAACATAGATTACCAACACATTTGTTTTGTTTATTCACAAAGGCTTTTGTACTCTCTTGTATATAATTTTTTAACATTCTGAAATATTTCAATCATACCTAAAAGCATAACAAGTAAAATAAATACTACTCATGTAACAACTATTCAAACTTGTCAAATCTTAGCATTTTGCCATATTTCTTTAGGATTTTAAAATAAGACATTTTAAATACAACTGAATCTACTGTTTAGTCCTCTCCAGTCTTATTCCCCTCCCTCCTTTCCTCTCTCATCCAGAGGCAAATAACTCTGAATTTAGAGTTTATAATTCCCATGCAACTTCTATAGGTTTACTATATTTGTATGTGATAAATAACATTTAGAATATTTCCTAATGTTTTCTTACTCTATAAAAATAGTCTCATACAATGTGTCATTCTTCTACTTGCTCTTTTTAGACAATATTTTATTTCTGAGATTTAATTATTTGATACACATAACTGTATCTAGTCAGCTATTTCACATTGTGAATACTAAACTTATCAATTCCCTCTTAAATACAGTTTTATTATTTCCAACTTTTTCCTATTGCAAGCTATAGCACAGTAATCATTCTTGAACATGTTAAACATTCTTAAACACTTGCATATGTGGGAAAGTTTTCCAGGGCAGTCAGTGGCTTTCCAAGTGTGGGTGCAGCGATGCCTAGGGATTTCTGAGACACATTCAGCCCATTCAGGGACCTGCAAGAGCAAGATTAAAAACTCTTTTCATGATAGTACTAGACCATTATTTGATGCTTCCATTCTCATTCTCTCATGTATGTACAGTGGAGTTTTCCAGATCTATATGACATGTGATATTTCAACAGACTGAATGTGGAAGCAGTTAAGAGAATCCAGTCATCTTCTATTAAACTTCTATTAAAGAGATTTGCAAAAATGTAAAATAGTGCTATTTTTCACACTGATTTTTTTACTTGGGAAAATATAGTTATTTTCCATAAAAATATATTATTTAGGTTAACAATATTAACGATATTAATAGTCAAAATTAACTTGATTGCTGAATAAGTGTCTAAATTTCTCAGTTTTAATTTCTAATTTAGTAATAATAGACAAAACTCACATAAACAATAGTCCTTTAGGGTTCTCAGTGATTATTAAGAATGTAAAAGGGTCTCAAGACCGAAAAGTTGGGGAATCTTTGTATATTTTGTGTGTGTGTGTGTGTGTGTGTGTGTGAACATGTTTTCATTTCTCTTGGGTAAATACCTACAAGTGAAAAATTGGGGTCAAGAATAGATGTTAAACTTTCTTACTGCCACCCAGTTTTCCAACATGGTTATATGCTTTTATATTTCCTCCAGTTATTTATGAGACTTATTACATATTCTTGTAAAATTTGCTTTTTTAATTTGCCTTTTTAGTCATTCCAGTGGCTATGCAATGATAGCTCATTGTTGTTTCAATTTGAGGATGTCATTCCAGTGACTCTCTCCTCTAGGCTAAACCCTAGCATATATTTTTAAAAATGCAAAAATCCCAGGGAAAAGATCATCAGCGCTGGTCTTTTGTCTTCGCTCAGCATTATCAGGTTGTTATCCTAAATGACAAATAATGAGGATACAGTCAATAAAGTGATTGCTAAGGTGTAAAGATAGTACCATCATAGTGTATCATAGGTAGCATTGCTTTGGCTGAGACTAGGTTTTGATGAGAAGGTCTTTTTAACAGTACTAGAAGTATGTAGTACAGGACATGGCGTAAAGGTGCTGCACAAAAAAACTCAAGTTGGGAAACTGGTGTAGTGAAAACTATACTAGATTGGGGCTCCAGTAGACTTGAGGTTGAATCCAAGTCATTCTAGAAGGATTTTAGCCTCTCTGAATCTCAGTTTGTCATTGGTGATATGCTGTTAATAAAACCTACATTTCAGAATTGTTGAGAGGATTAAATAAGATTAAAATAATTTACTTAACTTATTAAAATAATAAGGCATAGAGTGCTTTCTCAAATAATCTCTCCTATTTCAATCAAGTTCACATTTCCTATCCCTGCCTCCAATGATTCTGGGAGGCTGGAAGGTTTCAGAGCATCGGGTGGCATGAGGTGTGAAAGGAATGTCAATCCATGCAGTATGATGGTGCTGAGTGGTCCAGCACAGGCATATGAGAGAAAGTAAGTTTCCTGAAGAAAAGTGTGGCCAAGACTGGCTATCTTTCCCCTAAACCCATTTCCTTCTTCTCTTGGGAAAGGTTAAACTATGTTTGTCACATTTCTCATTACAGTTATCTGTGGCCAAGTGACTGAGTTGTTCCAACCAGTTGGTCACTTCCATTCCAACCATTGGAATGGAAGGCTTCTGATGTCCTAGGATATTATAGAACTATGAGATGGGAGGATCCAATTTCCACACTAAAAAGTTACATGAGCTAGAAGTAAACTTTCAGTATGTTAATTCAAAGTGACATTGGCATTGTTTGTTACAGAGCTCTCCTACCTTGGTTAGGTAGAAGAGACGACACTACTTTTTATAACTCTCTATAGAGCTGCCAGAGGTTTAACCTGGTGCCTTTCAGGTGCTAAATAAATACTTGTTGGATTGATAATCAAATAATAAACAAATAATTGATTAGAAAAAAGGTGTGAATTGAAGAATGGAGGTGTGAATTGAAGAATGGAGGTGGGAAGAAAAAACATTTTGCTTTCTTTATAAGATTACTCCGGTATGGCCCATGCCAGAAGAAACAATTTTAATTTCTTATCGCAGTGGGCCTTAAAATACTGTTTGCCCCTTTGTGGGCCTATTAGGAGTTGGAAAAGCTAGGGAAGGTGACATCCAAAGGTTATTATTAGCAGTCTGTTATTTCTTTCCCTGATACCAATTCCTCTCCTTCAAAAGATTCTATTGCTAAAAACAGTAGCACCTGGTACCAAAAACAATTAAAACAAAATAATAAATATACTTTAAAAGATATTTCTTGGACTTTACTTGAATCTGAGAAAAACTCTCTAGCAGTCTAAACATTGAAGACGGAATGAGTCTTGAAAAGTGCTGTACAGCCTAACCCCACTTTTTCACTAGTTCTCACCTCTTTAATAATCCACAAACTCAATACTTCTCACAGAAAACCCAGCAGTCTCACTCCACTTCTCCACCAAGATTTCATAGCCAAGAGTTGTAATGAGGTCCCCTGCAAGTGCAACTCCCACTATGTTTACCAAATATGTTATGGTATCTTTAATGAAAGATTCTTGTCAACAGCGTGTGTCTCTCTGGGCACAGTTTACAGGGTAATTCAGTAAACTTACACCATTTTTTTTTCAATTAACCCTGTCTCCCAAGAAATATGCTAATCTATACTGGGCCTCCTTGTCAGTAGTGTGAATTATCTGATTTTTACTGTTTTCAAAAGCATTTTTCATATTCATAAAATGTTATCATTCAAACGTACAGTATTAACCCAGAATGGAAGACTAAGAGATGGGTTTGAAGCCAAAAGTAATTAATTCTGTTTTCGATAAGTCAATTAGAATTGAAGTAGAGACTATATGTAGATTATGTCTTATTAATTTGATATGCTTCTACAGAAGCCTAGGCAATGTACAGTGGACTGATAATTATGTTAGATCCTTTATGAAGCCATACATTTCTGATTCACCTGAATAACAGTAAGTTAGAATACAAAAAGTCATAAGAAAAAAATATAAAGGTTTTAAGAAGATTCAGCATGAAAAGACAAATTTATAAAATATTTAAATTGTGAGACAATTATTTGCATTTCAATTTAATTATTTGCTTCAGAGGAGCTTGGCAATTTATCAGTAGTATAACCAAAAAGGCTGAGAGGTTAATGTAAAACATGAGTCAGAAACTTTTTCTGTTAAAAAAAATTGTAATATTTTAGGTTTTGTGGACCAGATGGTCTCTATCACAACTACTGACCTTGTGAATTATGTATGGAGCAAAATCAGCCATATGTGAATAAGTATGGCTGTGTGTTCCAATAAAACTTTCTTTGTGGACACTGAATTTGAATTTCATATACTGTTATTGCATCGTAAAATAAGTCTTCTTTTGATTCTTTTCAGTCATTAAAAATGTAAAACCATTTTTAGCTCCTGGGCCATACAAAATCAGGGGACAGGCTGAGTTTGGCCCACAGGGAATAATTTGCTAACCCTAATTTAAAGTATTATGAATAAGTCTCAATTGGTAATCAGAATAAAATGAAGGTAAATGCCTGACATCACTTTGTAGGCAAGGTGGGAATCAACATAGATGCTTCAGTTTAGAATTTAGCATTAACAGCTGGAAGGGGCTTTGGCAGTGTGGTGCAGATGAGAAAACAGGCAGAGGGGTCCTGGGACAAACCTCAGGGCACAGGGAGCTGCCATGACTAAGCCTGGAAGAAAACCCATGTCTAATGTTGTTTCATTGTATCTGTGCCTTTTCTTCTTCCTATTTGCTCAGATCTCACGTGGAGGAGTTCATGGGATTTTGAATAATTTCAACCTCATCATTTTTTCATTTACCTGCATGCCTTAGACAACATAATTTTTAGTCATGGTCGACTTGAAACACCAAGACAGATTCCCGAGTTTCATCTCCTACAGATTCTGACTCAGAAGCTGTGGCAAGGGGCCTTGGAATCTGCATGTTTAACAAACCACCCTGGCCGGGCATGGTGGCTCATGCCTGTTATCCCAGCACTTTGGGAGGCTGAGATAGGTGGATCACCTGAGGTCAGGAGTTTGAGACCAGCCTGGCCAACATGGCGAAACCCCACCTCTACTAAAAATACAAAAAATTAGCCGGATGTGGTGGTGCGTGCCTGTAATCCCAGCTACTCGGGAGGCTGAGGCAGAATCACTTGAACCCTGGAGGTGGAAGTTGCAGTGAGCCAAGATCTCACTACTGCACTCCAGCCTGGGTGACAGAGTGAGACTCTGTCTCAAAACAAAAACAAAAAAAAAAACCCACCCAGAATGTGGGTCCTACAACTAGAGGGCAAAGTATCCTGATTACTTTCTTTTCTAGCCTAATACTGGTTTTTGTCTTCTGTTAGATCACTTCCACCTGCTCCTCCTTCTCATTCCTTGGTCTAAATATTCAGCTGTGGCTTGTGTATGATTTCTTTTGGGGAATTTCTTATGGAACAGAAGCTCAGTGTGTTCTTACAGCCTACTGTAGCCAAAATAATCTTTTAAAAATGCCACTCTACCCATGTTGGTACCCTGCAAGACCCTTCACTGGTTTTTCTCTTCATTCAAGATACAGGTAAAATTCCTTACCAAAGCCTACCCAGTTTTGTTCCACCTTTTTCTGCCTCCTCATCCCACCCACGTTTTCACTGGGACCTTCTGTATCCCAGCCACTCTGACTGCCTTGTACTCCCAAATCTTTATGCCTCTTCCTGCCACAGTGTCTTTGCACTCACAGTTTTCTCTGCTTGTTCCATGTTGTATTATTTTGCATTCTTCTCCTATTTGCTTACTACACAGGCTTCATATTTCACTTCAAGTGATATTTCCTAGGGAAGCATGTTCTGTCCTCAGCTATTATAAAATACTCATATACCAGCTGGCACTTGTCCTACAGGCAATTTTACACTTTTTTTTATAACCGTTTGACAAAGTTTTCTCTGTCACACTAGACTATGAGTTCCTTGAGGACAGAATTCAAGTTAATATTTAGCTCACATTTGTATCTTCCAAGCCCAGCACATTGCCAAGCTCAGTATTTATTTGTTGAGTTAATGAACAAGTGAATGAATGAAAGAGAGACCACTGTGGGTTATGTAGTATGCTCCAGGCAACTGAGAAAAATTGAAAAAGTGTTTTGCAACTATGAGAGAATGAAACGTCCCATATGAAACCTCAGACTTCTGTGAGAAATCTGAGAGGGCTTTGTACCATCCTACTACCCCGAACGCAAGGGTATTGGTCCCCAAACCAGCATGGTGCTGCAGTTGAAAAGCTCACCACTGCCAAGACCAGAGGACAGAGGGGCAGTGGCACCAACCACAGCTGACAAATACAGAGGGAAAAAAGCAAGTGTAAAGGAGGAAGAATTTCTTGAAAATGAGGATTACAATAAAATTATGGTAACCAAATACCAAAAAGAAGAAAAATAATAAGATAGCCCAGACTTGATGTGTCAGACTTGTATGACAGGAAATGCTGACTGGCACGCAGACTTTGGTAAAAGTTGAGTGTCAGGGTTCGGAGTTGCTCTACCAACTTGTATTGAATATCAAATGATGAAACAGCCTGACCTCTGCTTAACTGCCTGTTCTAGATTTCAAATTTTTACAAGTAGGTATTGTTACATTTATGATATATAAACTATTTGAATGTGCTCTAAAAACATCTTTGTAACTTATTTGCTTTTCATGTAATATCATCATTAAGCTTACATGACTACTATGGAAATGCAATCTTTCTTTTAAAAACTTGATTTTTAATAATATATAGCAAACCAAGTAGAGTCAAAATTACATTTGCCACAATTTTTATTTTTTTCTAGGAAAGAGACCACTTCATTTTCTTAGCATCTGGCACAGAGTAGCTCCTCAACAATGCTGATTACTGAATGCATGAATGAAAGATCATGCCGTTTCCTTTCAAATGGAAAATAACTCTCTAGCTGAAGTTTAAATCTTCATTTCACAAACTTAGAGAAGTATGTGTGTTGGAACAAATCCTCTAAAGTCTCCTATTTCCTCATGTTGTCCCATATAGTTTTTTTCCTAAATAGATTCCACTGGGAGATACCTATGCTGTCTTCCAGGATTTTTAAGGTCAAAAATGCCATAGTCTCCTACAGTTATTTAGCTTTCTCTGCATAAAAAACTACCTCAAAATGTGGCAGATTAAAAATACATGTATTTATTTTGCTCATATTTCTGTGGGGTAGCAATTTTGCCTGGGCTCAGCTGGATGGTTCTTCTGGACTCAGCTGAGCTTGCTAATATACCTGCAATCATTTGCCAGTAAGTTAGATGACTGCCTCTTGGGTTTGCTGGCTGTTGCCTGGGACAAGGACTCTCTCTTAAACTCCAGCAGGCTAGCTCATGCTAACTGGGCAGTATTTCAAGAGGAAGAGCAGAAGCTATAAAGTCTTGGGTCCTAGACTCAGAACTAGCACACCATTACTTCCACTACATTCTATTTGCTGAAGCAAGGCACAAGATATCCTAGAATCAGGTAGGAACACAGGCTCCACCTCTTGATAGCAGGAGCTGCAAAATGGCCTTCTAGAGCCATTGATACAAAGAGAGGTGCTGGATTGTGGTTATTTTTGCAATCTACTGCACTCCCTAAGAAATCTCTTCTTCTCCACTATCAGAACTATTTCTTTATGTCAAATCAAATTCATGTTTCAGCTTATTACTAATTCATTATAGCATTCTTTGATGATAATAAAGAACAATATTCACTATCTCTTTAATAGCTTTTCCTTAAGTTGAATAGCATTAATTTCCCCTTAAGCTCTCTTTCATCTTCAAAAATATGTTTGATGCTTTTGATAGTCTGAAAAATAGGTCCTTGAAAAGGAAAAAATGGTTATATTTACTATATACCTTTGAAAGTCCTCACATCTGAGAATAAGTCTTACCTGTGTCACTTACTATATGCTAAATAATTATAACAATAATAATGGATAATTCATATATTGCCCATATTTGTATTTTAGGTGCTTTATATGTAAGTCTCACAATAACCCCTTGAGACAGGTACTTGAGCAACATAATTATTCTACCCATTCCCAGCTGACGACACTGTCTGTGTGGAGTTTGCACATCTGCTCCATGTCTGTGTGGGTTTTCTCCGGGTACTCCGGTGTCCTTTCACATCCCAAGGATGTGCACATTAGATAACGGGATGTCTCGGTTGCCCCTGCCTGAGTGGACGTGGGTGTGTGCAAGTGTGCCCTGCAAGGGAATGCCATCCTGTCCAGAGTGGGGGTTCCTTCGTTGAGCCCTGCGCTGCTCGGATAGGCTCCACCTGCCTATGACCCTGAACTGAAATAATTGGGCAAATAATTATCTTATTCATTTTTATTAATCTTTCTTAAATGTATGTATATCTCACATTTATCTCAATGTTTAATATTAGAAGTGTTATCTAGATGACGGGTTAATGGGTACAGCAAACCACCATGGCACATGTATACCTATGTAACAAACCTGCACGTTCTGCACAAGTATCCTAGAACTTAAAATAAAATAAAAAATATATATTAGAAGTGTTTTTATCTTTTTTATTATACTTTAAGTCTGGGATACATGTGCAGCACGTGCAGGTTTGTTACACAGGTATACATGTGCCACAGTGGTTTTCTGCACCCATCAACCCATCATCTACATTAGGTATTTCTCCTAATGCTATCCCTCCCCTAGCCCCCCACCCCCGAGAGGCCCCAGTGTGTGATGTTCCCCTCCCTGTGTCCATGTGTTCTCACTGTTCAACTACCACTTATGAGTGAGAACATGTGGCATTTGGTTTTCTGTTCTTGTGTTAGTTTGCTGAGAATGATAGTTTCCAGTATCATCCACGTCCCTGCAAAGGACATGAACTCATCCTTTTTATGGCTGCATAGTATGCCATGGTGTATATGTGCCACATTTTCTTTATCCAGTCTATCATTGATGGGCATTTGGGTTGGTTCCAAGTCTTTGCTATTGTGAACAGTGCCACAATAAACATAAGTCTGCATGTGTGTTTATAGTAGAATGATTTATAATCCTTTGGGTATATTTCCGGTGATAGAGTTGCTAGGTCTAATGGTATTTCTGGTTCTAGATCCTTAAGGAATTGCCACCTGTCTTCCACAATGGTTGAAATAATTTACACTCCTACCAAAAACGTAAAAGCATTTCTCTTTTATTTATTTATTTATTTATTTATTTATTTTTATTATTATACTTTAAGTTTTAGGGTACATGTGCACATTGTGCAGGTTAGTTACATATGTATACATGTGACATGCTGGTGCGCTGCACCCACTAACTCGTCATCTAGCATTAGGTATATCTCCCAATGCTATCCCTCCCCCCACCCCCCACCCAACAACAGTCCCCAGAGTATGATATTCCCTTTCCTGTGTCCATGTGATCTCATTGTTCAGTTCCCACCTACGAGTGAGAATATGTGGTGTTTGGTTTTTCGTTCTTGCAATAGTTTACTGAGAATGATGATTTCCAATTTCATCCATATCCCTACAAAGGACATGAACTCATCATTTTTTATGGCTGCATAGTATTCCATGGTGTATATGTGCCACATTTTCTTTATCCAGTCTATCATTGATGGGCATTTGGGTTGGTTCCAAGTCTTTGCTATTGTGAATAATGCCGCAATAAACATATGTGTGCATGTGTCTTTATAGCAGCATGATTTATAGTCCTTTGGGTATATACTCAGTAATGGGATGGCTCGGTCAAATGGTATTTCTAGTTCTGGATCCCTGAGGAATCGCCACACTGACTTCCACAATGGTTGAACTAGTTTACAGTCCCACCAACAGTGTAAAAGTGTTCCTATTTCTCCATATCCTCTCCAGCACCTGTTGTTTCCTGACTTTTTAATGATTGCCATTCTAACTGGTGTGAGATGGTATCTCATTGTGGTTTTGATTTGCATTTCTCTGATGGCCAGCGATGGTGAGCATTTTTTCATGTGTTTTTTGGCTGCATAAATGTCTTCTTTTGAGAAGTGTCTGTTCATGTCCTTCGCCCACTGTTTGATAGGGTTGTTTGTTTTTTTCTTGTAAATTTGTTTGAGTTCATTGTAGATTCTGGATATTAGCCCTTTGTCAGATAAATAGGTTGTGAAAATTTTCTCCCATTTTGTAGGTTGCCTGTTCACTCTGATGGTAGTTTCTTTTGCTGTGCAGAAGCTCTTTAGTTTAATTAGATCCCATTTGTCAATTTTGGCTTTTGTTGCCATTGCTTTTGGTGTTTTAGACATGAACTCCTTGCCCATGCCTATGTCCTGAATGGTAATGCCTAGGTTTTCTTCTAGGGTTTTTATGGTGTTAGGTCTAACGTTTAAGTCTTTAATCCATCTTGAATTGATTTTTGTGTAAGGTGTAAGGAAGGGATCCAGTTTCAGCCTTCTACATATGGCTAGCCAGTTTTCCCAGCACCATTTATTAAATAGGGAATCCTTTCCCCATTTCTTGTTTTTCTCAGGTTTGTCAAAGATCAGATAGTTGTAGATATGTGGTGTTATTTCTGAGGGCTCTGTTCTGTGCCATTGATCTATATCTCTGTTTTGGTACCAGTACCATGCTGTTTGGTTACTGTAGCCTTGTAGTATAGTTTGAAGTCAGGTAGCGTGATGCCTCCAGCTTTCTTCTTTTGGCTTAGGATTGACTTGGCGATGTGGGCTCTTTTTTGGTTCCATATGAACTTTAAAGTAGTTTTTTCCAATTCTGTGAAGAAAGGCATTGGTAGCTTGATGGGGATGGCATTGAATCTGTAAATTACCTTGGGCAGTATGGCCATTTTCACGATATTGATTCTTCCTACCCATGAGCATGGAATGTTCTTCCATTTGTTTGTATCCTCTTTTATTTCCTTGAGCAGTGGTTTGTAGTTCTTCTTGAAGAGGTCCTTCACATCCCTTGTAAGTTGGATTCCTAGGTATTTTATTCTCTTTGAAGCAATTGTGAATGGGAGTTCACTCATGATTTGGCTCTCTGTTTGTCTGTTGTTGGTGTATAAGAATGCTTGTGATTTTTGTACATTGATTTTGTATCCTGAGACTTTGCTGAAGTTGCTTATCAGCTTAAGGAGATTTTGGGCTGAGACAATGGGGTTTTCTAGATATACAATCATGTCATCTGCAAACAGGGACAATTTGACTTCCTCTTTTCCTAATTGAATACACTTTATTTCCTTCTCCTGCCTAATTGCCCTGGCCAGAACTTCCAACACTATGTTGAATAGGAGTGGTGAGAGAGGGCACCCCTGTCTTGTGCCTGTTTTCAAAGGGAATGCTTCCAGTTTTTGCCCATTCAGTATGATATTGGCTGTGGGTTTGTCATAGATAGCTCTTATTATTTTGAAATACGTCCCATCAATACCTAATTTATTGAGAGTTTTTAGCATGAAGGGTTGTTGAATTTTGTCAAAGGCTTTTTCTGCATCTATTGAGATAATCATGTGGTTTTTGTCTTTGGCTCGGTTTATATGCTGGATTACATTTATTGATTTGCGTATATTGAACCAGCCTTGCATCCCAGGGATGAAGCCCACTTGATCATGGTGGATAAGCTTTTTGATGAGCTGCTGGATTCGGTCTGCTAGTATTTTATTGAGGATTTTTACATCAATGTTCATCAAGGATATTGGTCTAAAATTCTCTTTTTTGGTTGTGTTTCTGCCTGGCTTTGGTATCAGAATGATGCTGGCCTCATGAAATGAGTTAGGGAGGATTCCCTCTTTTTCTATTGATTGGAATAGTTTCAGAAGGAATGGTACCAGTTCCTGCTTGTACCTCTGGTAGAATTCGGCTGTGAATCCATCTGGTCCTGGACTCTTTTTTGTTGGTAAGCTATTGATTATTGCCACAATTTCGGATCCTGTTATTGGTCTATTCAGAGATTCAACTTCTTCCTGGTTTAGTCTTGGGAGAGTGTATGTGTCGAGGAATTTATCCATTTCTTCTAAATTTTCCAGTTTATTTGCGTAGAGGTGTTTGTAGTATTCTCTGATGGTAGTTTGTATTTCTGTGTGATCGGTGGTGATATCCCCTTTATCATTTTTTATTGCTTCTATTTGATTCCTCTCTCTTTTTTTCTTTATTAGTCTTGCTAGCGGTCTATCAATTTTGTTGATCCTTTCAAAAAACCAGCTCCTGGATTCATTAATTTTTTGAAGGGTTTTTTGTGTCTCTATCTCCTTCAGTTCTGCTCTGATTTTAGTTATTTCTTGCCTTTTGCTAGTTTTTGAATGTGTTTGCTCTTGCTTTTCTAGTTCTTTTAATTGTGATGTTACGGTGTCAATTTTGGATCTTTCCTGCTTTCTCTTGTGGGCATTTAGTGCTATAAATTTCCCTCTACACACTGCTTTGAATGTGTCCCAGAGATTCTGGTATGTTGTGTCTTTGTTCTCATTGGTTTCAAAGAACATCTTTATTTCTGCCTTCTTTTTGTTATGTACCCAGTAGTCATTCAGGAGCAGGTTGTTCAGTTTCCATGTAGTTGAGCGGTTTCGAGTGAGATTCTTAATCCTGAGTTCTGGTTTGATTGCACTGTGGTCTGAGAGATAGTTTGTTATAATTTCTGTTCTTTTACATTTGCTGAGGAGAGCTTTACTTCCAAGTATGTGGTCAATTTTGGAATAGGTGTGGTGTGGTGCTGAAAAAAATGTATATTCTGTTGACTTGGGGTGGAGAGTTCTGTAGATGTCTATTAGGTCCGCTTGGTGCAGAGCTGAGTTCAATTCCTGGGTATCCTTGTTGACTTTCTGTCTCGTTGATCTGTCTAATGTTGACAGTGGGGTGTTAAAGTCTCCGATTATTAATGTGTGGGAGTCTAAGTCTCTTTGTAAGTCACTCAGGACTTGCTTTATGAATCTTGGTGCTCCTGTATTGGGTGCATATATATTTAGGATAGTTAGCTCTTCTTGTTGAATTGATCCCTTTACCATTATGTAATGGCCTTCTTTGTCTCTTTTGATCTTTGTTGGTTTAAAGTCTGTTTTATCAGAGACTAGGATTGCAACCCCTGCCTTCTTTTGTTTTCCATTTGCTTGGTAGATCTTCCTCCATCCTTTTATTTTGAGCCTATGTGTGTCTCTGCACGTGAGATGGGTTTCCTGAATACAGCACACTGATGGGTCTTGACTCTTTATCCAATTTGCCAGTCTGTGTCTTTTAATTGGAGCATTTAGTCCATTTACGTTTAAAGTTAATATTGTTATGTGTGAATTTGATCCTGTCATTATGATGTTAGCTGGTTATTTTGCTCGTTAGTTGATGCAGTTTCTTCCTAGTCTCAATGGTCCTTACATTTTGGCATGATTTTGCAGCGGCTGGTACTGGTTGTTCCTTTCCATATTTAGCGCTTCTTTCAGGAGCTCTTTTAGGGCAGGCCTGGTGGTGACAAAATCTCTCAGCATTTGCTTGTCTGTAAAGTATTTTATTTCCCCTTCGCTTATGAAGCTTAGTTTGGCTGGATATGAAATTCTGGGTTGAAAATTCTTTTCTTTAAGAATGTTGAATATTGGCCCCCACTCTCTTCTAGCTTGTAGGGTTTCTGCCGAGAGATCCGCTGTTAGTCTGATGGGCTTCCCTTTGAGGGTAACCCGACCTTTCTCTCTGGCTGCCCTTAACATTTTTTCCTTCATTTCAACTTTGGTGAATCTGACAATTATGTGTCTTGGAGTTGCTCTTCTCGAGGAGTATCTTTGTGGCGTTCTCTGTATTTCCTGAATCTGAATGTTGGCCTGCCTTGCTAGATTGGGGAAGTTCTCCTGGATAATATCCTGCAGCGTGTTTTCCAACTTGGTTCCATTCTCCCCATCACTTTCAGGTACACCAATCAGACGTAGATTTGGTCTTTTCACATAGTCCCATATTTCTTGGAGGCTTTGCTCATTTCTTTTTATTCTTTTTTCTCTAAACTTCCCTTCTCGCTTCATTTCATGCATTTCATCTTCCATTGCTGGTATCCTTTCTTCCAGTTGATCGCATCGGCTCCTGAGGCTTCTGCATTCTTCACGTAGTTCTCGAGCCTTGGTTTTCAGCTCCATCAGCTCCTTTAAGCACTTCTCTGTATTGGTTATTCTAGTTATACATTCTTCTAAATTTTTTTCAAAGTTTTCAACTTCTTTGCCTTTGGTTTGAATGTCCTCCCGCAGCTCAGAGTAATTTGATCGTCTGAAGCCTTCTTCTCTCAACTCGTCAAAATCATTCTCCATCCAGCTTTGTTCCGTTGCTGGTGAGGAACTGCGTTCCTTTGGAGGAGGAGAGGCACTCTGCTTTTTAGAGTTTCCAGCTTTTCTGTTCTGTTTTTTCCCCATCTTTGTGGTTTTATCTACTTTTGGTCTTTGATGATGGTGATGTACAGATGGGTTTTTGGTGTGGATGTCCTTTCTGTTTGTTAGTTTTCCTTCTAACAGACAGGACCCTCAGCTGCAGGTCTGTTGGAATACCCTGCCGTGTGAGGTGTCAGTGTGCCCCTGCTGGGGGGTGCCTCCCAGTTAGGTTGCTCGGGGGTCAGAGGTCAGTCTGCCCGTTCTCGGATCTCCAGCTGCGTGCTGGGAGAACCACTGCTCTCTTCAAAGCTGTCAGACAGGGACATTTAAGTCTGCAGAGGTTACTGCTGTCTTTTTGTTTGTCTGTGCCCTGCCCCCAGAGGTGGAGCCTACAGAGGCAGGCAGGCCTCCTTGAGCTGTGGTGGGCTCCACCCAGTTCGAGCTTCCAGGCTGCTGTGTTTACCTAATCAAGCCCAGGCAATGGCGGGCGCCCCTCCCCCAGCCTCGCTGCCGCCTTGCAGTTTGATCTCAGACTGCTGTGCTAGCAATCAGCGAGACTCTGTGGGCGTAGGACCCTCCCAGCCAGGTGCGGGGTATAATCTCGTGATGCGCCTTGTTTTAAGCCCGTCGGAAAAGCGCAGTATTCGCGTGGGAGTGACCCGATTTTCCAGGTGCCGTCCGTCACCCCTTTCTTTGACTAGGAAAGGGAACTCCCTGACCCCTTGCGCTTCCCGAGTGAGGCAATGCCTCACCCTGCTTTGGCTCGCGCACAGTGCATGCACCCACTGACCTGCGCCCACTGTCTGGCACTCCCTAGTGAGATGAACCCGGTACCTCAGATGGAAATGCAGAAATCACCCATCTTCTGCGTGGCTCACGCTGGGAGCTGTAGACCGGAGCTGTTCCTATTCGGCCATCTTGGCTCCTCTCCGGTAAGCATTTCTATTTCTCCACATCCTCTCCAGCATCTGTTGTTTCCTGATTTTTTAATGATCACCATTCTAACTGGTATAAGATGGTATATCATTGTGGTTTTGATTTGCATTTATCTAATGACCAGTGAAGATGAGCTTTTATTCATATGTTTGTTGGCCACATAAATGTCTTCTTTTGAGAAGTGTCTGTTCATATCCTTCGTCCACTTTTTGATGGGGTTGTTTGTTTTTTTCTTGTAAATCTGTTTAAGTTCTTTGTAGATTCTGGATATTAGCCGTTTGTCAGATGGATAGATTGCAAAAATTTTCTCCCATTCTGTAGATTGCCTGTTCACTCTGATGATAGTTTCTTTTGCTGTGCAGAAGTTGTTTAGTTTAATTAGATCCCATTTGTCAATTTTGGCTTTTGTTGCCATTACTTTGGTGTTTTAGTAATGAAGTCTTTTCCCATGCCTGTGTCCTGAATGGTATTGCCTAGGTTTCCTTCTAGGGTTTTATGGTTTTAGGTCTTTCATTTAAGTCTTTAATCCATCTTGAGTTAATTTTTGTATAAGGTGTAAGGAAAGGGTACAGTTTCAGTTTTCTGCATATGCCTAGCCTGTTTTCCCAACACTATTTATTAAATAGGGAATCCTTTCCCCATTGCTTGTTTTTGTCAGGTTTGTCAAAGATCAGATAGTTGTAGATATGTGGTGTTATTTCTGAGTCCTCTGTTCTGTTCCATTGGTCTATATCTCTGTTTTGGTACCAGTACCATGCTGTTTTGGTTACTGTAGCCTTGTAGTATTGTTTGAAGTCAGTTAGCACGATGCCTCCAGCTTTGTTCTTTTTGCTTATGACTGTCTTGGCTATATGGGCTCTTTTTTGTTTCCATATGAAATTTAAAGTAGTTTTTTCTAATTCTGTGAAGAAAGTCAATGGTAGCTTGATGGGGATAGCATTGAATCTATAAATTACTTTGGGCAGTATGGCCATCTTCATGATACTGATTCTTCCTATCCATGAGCATGGAATGTTTTTCCATTTATTTGTGTCCTCTCTTATTTCCTTGAGCAGTGATTTGTAGTTCTCCTTGAAGAGGTCCTTCACGTCCCTTATAAGTTGTATTCCTAGGCATTTTATTTTCTTTGTTGCAATTGTGAATGGGAGTTTGCTCATGATTTGTGATTTTATCTTTAGTTAGAAGTTTGGTAGTGTTTTTGTGACCTGAAATATGCTGTAGTAACTTAACTCTTGTTTATATCAATTAGCCTATGGTAAAATTTGTTTTGTTACATGTCATTTCCCTTAAAGTCACAGTATTCAAGAACCTATAGATAATGTTAAACGAGTACCTACTGTATAATTTTCATTACAATTTTACAGATTGTGGAAATGTGTGCAGAAGGGTTAAGCCAAAGTCTCATGCCAGACAGAAGCAGACTTGAAATTTGCCTTCAGGTAGCCTGGCCTCAAAGCTCATGCTTTGAATTACTATACAATACTGCCTCCTGGGTGATTTTATACAAGTCACTCAACCTCTGAACCCATGATTCCACATCAGCAAAGTGGTGATGAAAATGCCTACCCACAGATGTGTGGTGAGACTCAAATGAGCCAGTGTACCTGAAATACCTTAGGAAAACTGAGAATCATTCTAAAAATGCAAGGTATTATTGTTGTTTTTATTGTTCAACTGACATAATCATGTGCTTTACTAAGAACTTGAGAAGTCCAAAGAATGCACAAAATTCTTATGTTTCCTATGTGCTATTTAAATAAAGGAACGGATGGCATCTGTTTAAATGCAAATCAGTCCTGCTGTGTTAATGAAATCGACATCCGTGTGATTCTGGGTTTAACTACTCTGGTTTGAGATCTTGTTTTCCCACAAAATGCCCATCTTATAGTCTTCTATAAAGATGAAAACAATTTCGTTTGTGAAATTTGAGTGAGGAACAGAAAACTATAGCTCCTTGTCAAGGCTATGCATCAACTTCCTCATTTTGCTAAAAACTGTAGGACCAAACTCATGTACATTTTCCCCCCAGAAGATATTTTCTAATTGATATGTCTTCATCATCATGAATCCAATTTATAGCACCAGGCAGGCAATGTGTTATTTTTGGAGTAGTGCTGTATACACTGGAAAAAATTTGCACATGAGGGCAAAATGGAACAGACAATTGCTTTTGGGGACTGCACAGATTAGTACATCATTGCATACTAACAAAGTGCTAATTGCTCCTTTTGACCACGGGCCCAGTTTACAAAGCGTTTGCACAAATGTGCTCTGTGCACTAAATTACAAAACTAACACTGCATTATTTCTCAGTACAGCTTGCAAATTCTTGTAGGGCAGTATGCATTAGCATTAATTAAACCAGAGAGAGAGAGAGAGCACTAGCGGAGAGAGAGAGGGAGATGCTCACAATTTAGAAAGAACGGATCAGATGCTAATTACTCAAGTTACAAATGTTCCATTTGTTCTGGAATGATATTAGTAAAAGTAAACAGCATTTATTCTCAAGACTTGTATTTGAAAAACAGTTTCAATTCTGCAATGGATATGAAAATTAGTGTCTAATAGCTAAAATAAGAAACAGTGATTGACCGTAGCTGTTCTGTGCTTTTGTCAAACTAGTGTGACCAATTCTTGAGAAAATTGTTTGCATTAAAGATTACAAATTACACATGTATACATATGTAACTAACCTGCACAATGTGCACATGTACCCTAAAACTTAAAGTATAATTAAAAAAAATTTAAAAAAAAGACATCTGACACATAGAACAAATCAAGAAATGCTTAATGAATAAATGAATGATTAAATTGCAAAAAAAAAAAAAAAAAGAGATTACAATTACATTTTTCCAAAGCAGCAGAGAGAATCTGCTAAGTGACAAATGAGCGAGGTATCATCTATTGGAAAGCTTGAAAGGGTTATGTTTAACATCTCTTATTCATCTCCTTTTCATTTCATTCAGCATTTGCATCCTTGAGAAGTTTATTAAATTTAAGTTTAGATTCAAAGCACCTGCCCATAGGCTCAAGTACTTAAAAAACACTTTTGAATCAATAATCTCATTATTTAATATGCATTCATTAAGCACCTACTATGTGCTAAGCACAGGAAGTGCCATCACATTATCTTCAAGCAGTTCAGAATCTATCTGGGTAGACAGATCTTATAAATGACTAAAAATAGCAATAATAAGACAAATGCTTCACTTGAAGAATATTCCAGCTTCATTTGAAGAATACACCAAAAATGCTGCTATGGGAAGTTAGAATGGCCAATTCTGGAAGAATTAGGAAAGGCATGGAAGAGCAGGGGATGTTCAACTTGAAAGACGTGTGCAGGTGGTAGACACAATGTGGGGTTGAGGGCACTTAGAAAGGGAATGTGATGGTCTGAGATACCCTAGCTCTGAACTTGGGCAGTGGCAGGGTGACGGAGAATGGAGGACAGATTTGAGAACCCTTGTAGAGATAGACCTGAGAGGACTGGTCCCCTATTGGTCTTGGAAAGTGAGAGAAAGTGATCTTAGGGTTCTATGGATGGCGAAGAATGTATGTGCTAGAAAAGACCAGAGAAGGAGCAGAATGAGGAAAAAGGTAAATGGAGACTAGCAGGCCTTGTTTGTTTTCTGCCTCTAATCTCCTAGGATTTCTTGATCAGTTCCCTGCATACCAGTTCCTGGTGTGTTTTCACTCTTAACCAACACTTGAGCGCAGCCAGATCCTGGGTCTCCTTGCCAGGGGCTGACCTCAGCCTGCTTAAACTCCTTTGCCTGCATGCACAGAGGGCAGAAAGTGGAAGGGAATTTACTAAGGAAATTAAGGACTCTAGGACCAGCCCTTAACCAAAGACTGACACAGCGATGGAATATAAATACTTCATCATCTTTGCTCCTAGTTAGAACTGCTTTGATATAATGAAATATACCAGTATTTTTCAAATTTTAACACTCCTATGAATCACTTGGAGGATTGTATTAAAATGCATATGTCAATTTGGTAGAACTAGTGTGGGGTCTGAGATTTTGCACATCTGGCACGTTTTCTAGTGATGTCGACCTGCCGGTGTACAGACCATACTTTGTGTTGCTAGGACTTACACTATTGCCAGAGTCCCCTGAGTGACTGAATCACAATTACTTCTCCTTCCCCATAGGCTTTCACTGGACATTTCTTCCTTACTTAGCTTCTTTCTCTTCCAATTCCACTTCTCCTCTTCCTTACTAGATTTTTCTGGAAACATTTCTAATAAATCGCTGTCACAGGAATCTTTATTTCAGCATGTGTGTCTGGAAAATCCAACCTAATACAGAGTCCAGGAGTTTGATTTTGGACATATTATATTTGAGGTGCCAAGGAAATACACGAGATGAACTGTCCAATAGTTAATAAGCACTAGTGATAACCATGCCTTCATTCTTTCAGTTCTCCCTTCTTAGCAACGAGTGTCCTGAGAATACAGGGCATTTAAGCAGACCTCTGGTGTCTCAGGTTTGTCCCTCACAATTTAGAAGAGTAAGTTTCTTTTGTTGTATTCTTGTTCGAAGTCTTTGAGAATTGATAATCTGTATATACCATATCCCATTAGCCAGAATATTCTGCTGTCTGAGTGCTTTTCAGATATTAATGTATATATGAACAATCCATGGATCTTGTTAAAACACAAGTTCTGGTTCTGTAGATCTGGGAAGGAACTAAAAATTCTGTGTTTCTGACAAGCTACCTGGTAATACTGCCACTGCTGGTCTGCAGACCATGTGAACTACCCTTTGAGAAGCAGGGTTCTAAAACACACTTCACAGGTATAATTTTCAAGGAAACACTCTGAGATTGAATGAGGCACTGATAGCAATGGTAATAGTAGAAGTAGTGATAGTAGTAGTAATAGCTGACATTTATTATTTACATTTACTAAGTACACAAACTCTGTGTTAAGCCCTACTCAAATTATCCTGCAAATACCAACTCATTTATTCCTCACAATAACGCAGAGATATAAGAATAAAAATGGTTCATCTTTATTCCAACGGTTTTGATAAGTTAACTATTGTTCCATATGGAAAACCTCAGGATATATTGGTGGTAAGCTATAAAAGTCCAAATATTTAGAGTTGTTTTGCTAGTAACCACATCATTTCCAAGAGGAGAGGGCATGTTTGGGAAATGAACACAGCCTAACACATTCTTTCCAGGGAGTGATGGAAAAGAACCAGAAAATGTATATGAGGGAGCAATGTGTGAGGTGGCCTCCTTGGGTGACCGTTGTGGGTGACTACCTATTGCAGTTGTTAGATTTATTTCAAAACTCAGTTTAATCCCCACTTCACCCCACCCCTGTGACTCAGTTTTAAGCAGTTGAGTTTGAAAATGACAAGGATGACTCAAGCATTGAAATCTCTGTGAAAACAGGAGACACCTCCTCCTACCCTCAGCAATCTTTGTTTTCTTCCAAATGCTAAGAACCCACACTTAACACACACACAGAGTAAGATATGTACAGAATTTTTTGACTTAATCAAAATAAATGCTTCTCCAAATTGAATTTATTCTTACTTTTTTTTTTTTTTTGGAGACAAAGTCTCGCTCTGTCACCCGGGCTGGAGTGCAGTGGCACGATCTCGGCTCACTGCAACTTCCGCTCCTGGGTTCAATCGATTCTCCTACCTCAGCCTCCTGAGTAGCTGGGATTACAGGCAGGTACCACCATACCCGGGTAATTTTTGTATTTTTAGTAGAGATGGGGGTTTCACCATGTTGGTTAAGCTGGCCTCGAACTCCTGACCTCGTGATCCACCCGCCTCGGCCTCCCAAAGTGCTGGGATTACAGACATGAGCCACCGCACCCAGCTATTCTTACTTTTAAAGAAAACTGAAATAATGTTCAAATAGCAATCAAAAGGGCAGTATATTACTATATTTTCTTGTTTTCAGAAATCAAAAGTTATTATCAGATAGATATATAGTTGTAAAGAGAAACTGTTTTCCTTTTAAATAAAGATTTTGTTGTTGTTGTTTTAAATAGTGATGAGGTCTTGCTATGTTGCTCAGGCTGGTCTTGGACTCCTGAGCTCAAGCAATCCGCCCACCTCGGCATCCCAAAGTGCTAAGATTACAGGCACGAGCCACTAAATGAGGCTTTATTTTATGAACAAGAAGACTAGCTATGGCTTGAAAGAAAAGTATAGTCATATCTATTTTTATCTCATTAAATATCCAGGATCCTTTATGATGTGTTATGGCTACTCACTAAGAAACAGATTTAAAGACTTAGTTTGTTAAGCGGGAGCAGAAGGGAACAAGCTGACTATCTGGTAGGGGAGATAACATTATATACCCCTGAGCTATGAATTAACTTGGGGTGATGTGAGAGCACATTCTTTTTGGTGTTATCATATGTGTGAAGTAATCATAAAATATAACTGTGATGAATCCAATTTCAAAAATCTACTCTCTATAAAAGACGCATCTCTAGCACCTGAAGAGATGAGACAGTGGTAAACTTAGGCAGGAGAGGTTGGAATCCGGTTGTGCCACTTACACCTGGTCAGCAAATCAGCTAGGAGCTGGTGGTGGGATTCTGACCAGAGGATGAAATATAGTGTTGGATTTTTAGAACTGGAAGTAGTCTTTCCTGTTATTAGAAAAAGAAATTATGAGGTTGACAGAAATTCCCAAACTGTGTTATATGAAACAGTAGGTATTGTGAATGAGAGAATTAAATGAGCTCCTTTGTCAAGTAAGTTCGGGAAACCTTGTATGCCGTATTTGCTTGTGGAGATTCACAAGGCACACACACATATGAAAGGTTCTGAGGAGTCCTGCTTTTTGTTTAAGTTTGTTCAAAACAGATTCTCACAAATGAATATTTGCCCATCTCATCTCACCACATAAACCTTTTTTTGTTGTTGTTTTTAAACACAAATGACATTCCATGGAAATAGTATTCTGTGGAACTCAGTTCAGGAAATGGGAGAGAATTTTTGGAGAAGCTCCTGGATTTCAGGGAGGGGTGCCATCACATGACCAGTAGGTTAAGTTGACCACTCGAAAGAAGCAGGGAGGCCATGCTTCATTAAAAGATATAGCCATAATACTTGGCAGGTGATGTACTTCAGGCAAACTGAAAGAGAAAAGGTTGAGTTCAAAAACTGCCCAGGAATTAAGCCAATCGATTGACTTGAATTACTTAAGAAATAAGTAATCTGTGCTCAATGCTCATTTATTTCTATGCCTTTGGGTGTGTGTGTGGTGGCGGAGGGTGGTAGTGGTGGTGAGGGATGTAGCTTTACTCTGTTTCTTGTAAATAAAATGTTCGTTCTTATTTTTTATGAAATTATAAAAAAACTCTAATTTATCCAGGTCTTAGAGATAGAATGATTATATTTTTTGAAGGAAAAACAGCAAAATCTGACTATTTGCAATCAGATGGGCCCAGCCTGGATTCTTGTTTTTTTTTTCAGACGGAGTCTCACTGTGTTGGCGAAGCTGGAGTGCAGTGGCACGATCTCGGTTCACTGCAACCTCCGCATCCCGTGTTCAAGTGATTCTCCTGCCTCAGCCTCCTGAGTAGCTGGGACTACAGGTTTGCACCACCACGCAAGGCTATTTTTTGTATTTTTAGTAGAGACAGGGTTTCATCATGTTGGCCAGGTTGGTCTCGAACTCCTGACCTCAGGTGATCCGCCCACCTTGACCTCCCAAAGTGCTGGGATTACAGGTGTGAGCCACCGTGCCCAGCCCCCTGGATTCTTGAACAGCGTAGCAAACGAAACCATGTTACCCTGGGGTCTAGGTATGGTTACACCTCACACAGAGCCACAGCCCAAAGTCAGAAACTGGCTAAGATTTGTAGGAAGAAGTAAAGCCATGAATAAGAGAACATGAAGTTGGAATTGTGCTCCTCCCACCTGGGCTTCCCCCTCACTGTCTCTTTTGCTTGAAATGTTGATGCTTTTACTGACATTTTGGAAATTCTCAACTGCCATGGAGGGGAATGGGGGATTTCTGTTTCACCACTCTTCCTTTTTTAATTCTTTTCTTTGTTCAGTTTGTGGCCCTCGTGCCATCCTGATGCTGAGCTGTCACTTCAGGCTTGTTAGTCAAATTATGGTGATTAATGCAAACAGCCAACATGAACTTTGGGCTGCTCAGATGTTAGATAACCCATGTGCTGGCAAAGAGCCATCTTTCTACATATCCTAAGTGACTCAGACACCTTTCAACACCAAAGTAGCTCTTCCTCAAGCACAGAACCCTGTGATTCTTAAGTGACTCAGACACCTTTCAAAACCAAAAGATAGCCTTCTGATATTTGATATAAATTTGATGGCCAAGTTCTTTTCAGAAGATAAAATTAATGAGGCTGTTCAAAAACAAATGGCTTTAGGTGAAAACTGATTGTTTTCTATTGACCCCGACCATGTATAGGAGGCTGATCTTTACTAGTGGTTTTGCAACAGAATCAAGTCTCCATCATTCTTTCTTCTACATGTGATCATTTTCCTTAACTGGGTTTTAGAAACATGTAAGAACCCACCCCCATTCCTGGTGGAGCTTTTATATGTGATAAATGGTAATGTGTCCATTGCTTTCCTAATTTGGAAAAGATGGTTTGGAGACTATCAGAAAAAGAAATATAAGATACTTAAGAAATATCACATGCTTAGAACTTTGAGGGTTTCTTGTTTATTACATAATAAGGAAGCCCCAGTTCTGTAATTCTCCAATGTGTCACCAAACATTCTGACCTAATATAAATTTAGAGCTCTTGCCAAAAGGGATTTCTTATCTAGATTGGTGTAAAAAAAAAAAAAAGCCAACTATGAGAAAGATGTTCCATCAACATAAACCGAAGTTTTATGCTGGGGAATACCCTGTGAAATCAGCCATTTCCATTAATGCATTACACTACGATTCTATGCAGTATACTCAGAAGGGCTAACACAGGGAACATTTTGATGTAGTTGGTTTTGGTCATGTAACCACAATCACCATCAATATACGGAACATGTAATCACTCCAAAAATGTCCCTCATGCTGCATGTAGTCTGTCACTCTGCAAAATCCTAGCCTTCCAGTAACCACTGATTTGTCTCTCTGTTTGCTCTTTCATCATATGCTGTATGACATCATATAAACGGAATCATACAGAATATAGTTTTTTGAATCTTGTTTCTTTTACTTAGAATAATGCTTTTGAGATTTATCCATATTTTTGCATGTGTCACTAGTTGACTACTTTTTGTTTCTGGGTGCATTCATTACATAGACAAACCATAGCTTGTTTGTTCATCCAATAGTTGAAGGACATTTGGCTTTTTTTCAGTTTTTTGGCAATAATACCCTCTAAACATACCCTCTAAACACAGGGGTGTGTGTGTGTGTGTGTGTGTGTGTGTGTGTGTGTGGTTTTGTGTGCTTGTGTGTGTGTAATTCCTGGGTCATAAGGCAAATGTATATTTAATTTTATAGGAAAATATCATACTCATTTCCCAACATCAGCAACCTATAAGACTCTCATGGCCAATTTTTAAAAATAAATTTAGCCATTCTATTAGGTATGTAGTTGTATCTCATTGTAGGTTTAATTTGCATTTCCCTAATAATTAATTAGTTCAGCATCTTTTCACATGCTTATGTGCCATTAATATATCTTTTTTGGTGGCGGGGAGAGGCAGGATGGGGTCTCACCATGTTGCCCAGGCTGGTTTTAAACTCCTGGGCTCAAGTGATCCTCCAGCCCCAGACTCCCAAAGTTTTGGCAAAGTATCTGTTCAAATCTTATGTTCATCTTTATTAGTTTGTTTTCTTTTTGATTAGTTTTGAGAGTTCTTTATATGTCCTGGATACAACTTCTTTACCTATTATAAGTTTTGCTAATATTTTCTGCCAGTTCAAGGCTTGCATTTTCATGTTCTTAACAGTGATTTTTGAAAAGCAAAACCTTTTTATTTTTAGTGAAGACTAATTGATCAGATTCTTTCTTTTATGCATTATGCTTTTGGTATCATATGTAAGTAATCCTTGTCTAACTCAAGTTACAAAATATTTTATGTTTCCTGCTAGAAGTTTATAGTTTTAGGTTTTACATTTAGGCATGTACTCTGCATTAAGTAAAAATTTTGTATATAATTCAAGGTATAGATTGACATTTTTGCATATTGATATCAAATTATTCTAGCACCATTTGTTGAAAAGATTAACTTTTTTATTCACTGAATTGTCTTTGGACCTTGGTCAAAAAATCATTTGACCATACAATGCATGGAACCATTTCTGTACTGTCTATTCTGTTTCAATGGTCTGTGTTTATATGCTTTCACCAGCATCACCCTTTTTGGATAATTAGAACTTTATAATAAGGCTTGAAACAAAATAATGTTAACAGCTCCAATTTTGTTCTTCTTTTCCAAAATTGTTTTGGCTATTCTAGATCGGCTTTCCACATATATTTTCAAATCAGCTTGTTAATTTCTACCAAAACTCTTGCTGATAATTTGAGTAGGATTGCATACAATTTAGGATTGAACTGACAATAATATTGAGGCTTACAATTCATAAAAATTAAATTATATACATCTCCATTTATTCATATCTTTTTAAATTTCTCTTATTAAAGTTTTATACAGATATTGCCTGTATTTTTTGTCTTTTTGTACAATTGTAAAACATGATTTAAAAAAATTTTTATTTCCAACTGCTTATTGCTAATATATAAAAATACAATTAATTTTTATTAATTAATTAATACCTTGTATCCTATGACCTTATTCACTTATTAGTTTTAGTAGCTTTTTAGTAGAAACCTTGGGATTTTCTACAGTCATGCCATCTGCAAATATAGGTGATTTTTTTCTTTCATATCTATATAGCTTTCATCTCTTTATCTGAAATAGGAGTATTGGGAGTGAATACCCTTGCTTTATTCCCATTCTTAATGAGAAAGCAGTCAGTCTTTCATCACTAAATGTGATGATAGTTTTTTTGTAGATGCTGTCTATCAGGTTGTGGAAGCTTCCTTTTTTTTTTTTTTTTTTTTTTTTTGAGACGGAGTTTTGCTCTGTCGCCCAGGCTGGAGTGCAGTGGTGCAGTCTCGGCTCACTGCAACCTCTGCCTCCCAGGTTCAAGCATTCTCCTGCCTCAGCCTCCTGAGTAGCTGGGACTACAGGTGTGTGCCACTAAGCCCGGCTAATTTTTTATGTATTTTTGGTAGAGATGGGGCTTCACCGTGTTACCTGGGATGATCTCGGTCTCCTGACCTCATGATCCACTCGCCTCGGCCTCCCAAAGTGCTGGGATTACAGGTGTGAGCCACCATGCCTGACTGGAAGCTTCCTTTTATTCTCGATGTGGTTAGACTTTGTATCATGAATGAATATTGAATTTTTCAAATGCTTTTTCTATATTTATTTAAATAATCATATGGATTTTCTTCTTTATTCTATGACATGGTGAATTATATCGATATTAAAAAGTAAAACCAAACTTTTTATTTATATGATAAATTTTGCTTCATTATGGTGTGTTAGTCTTTTTTATACATACTGAATTTAATGTGTAAGTATTTCACTGAGGATTTTTGTGTCTATGTTCAAGAAGGTTGTTGGTCTAACGTTTTCTTATAGTGCCTTTGTCAGATTTTGGTCTCAGGGTAATGCTGATCTCATAAAATAAGGTGGAAAGTGTTCAGTTCTTTACTAATTTCTGGAAGAATTGGTAAAAATTTGGTATTAACTCATCCTTAAATGTCTGGTAGGATATTGGCAGTGAGGCTATTGGGGTCTGGAAGTTTTCTTGGTTGCAATGTTTTCAATTACAAATTTAATTGATCTAATAGATATAGGATTATTCAAGTAATTTATTCTTGACTGACCTTTGATAATGTGGCACAAAGAATTTGTCCATTTCATGTATATTAGGATTTAGCAAAATATGCCTATGAGCCAGACTAATGTGGAATGTAGCTTATTTTTGAATGGTCTGTAAGCTAAGGATCATATTACTTTTTAAAGGAATTATAAAATAAGAGTATGTAATAGAGACAGTGCGTGGCCCACAAGGCCTATAATATTTACTATCTGGATCTTTACAGAAAAAGTTTATCAGTCCCTGATCTAAGTTATTTAATTTAAGGCTATCAGTTTGGTTTTTTTTTTTATGCTTTTAATGTAGTGTTTGAAGTGATGTTATTTCTTTTCAACCTTCTTTCATTTTATAGTAGTAATTTGTGTCTTGATTTCTTTTTCTTTTATCAGTTTTATTAGAGGTTCATTAGTTTTGTTGATGACTTTCTCCATTGTATTGCTCTTATAAATTTCATTGATTTCTACTCTTATTTTTCATATTCCTTTTCTTTTGCTCATGTCAGGTTTAATTTGTCCTTTTTTAGTTTCTTAAAGTGAAATCTTAGATCATTAATTTGTGAACTTTTTCCTAATATAAGAATAATATAAAGATTTTTATGTTACAAATTTCCCTCTAAGCACTGCTTTGGAAACTTTACATACGTTTTATGTTATGTATTCATACTAATTCAGTAAAAAATATTTTCTAATTTCTTTTTGACTTCCTCTGTGACTCACTGGTTATTTAGAAGTATGATGTTTAATTTCTGAATATTTGCAGAATTTCCACATATCTTTTTTTTATTGATTTCTAAGTTAATTCTGTCCTGGGTAGACAAAATCTTTCATATGATTTGATTATTTTAAAATTGTTAAGGTTTGTATTACGACTCAGAATATGGTCTATCTTGGTGAGTGTTTAATTTGCACATGGAAAGAATGTGGATTCTGCTGTTATTGGGTGGAGTGTTAGGTAAATATCAATTAGGTTAAGTATGTTGGTAGTGACGCTTGGGTCTTCTATACACTTGCTGATTCTCTCTTACATATTCTACCAATTGATGAGAGAGCAGCATTAAGCTCTCCAAGTACAATTGTAGATTTGCCTATTTTTCTTCTCAGCTCTAAAACATTTGCTTCATGAATTTAGAAACTCAGTTGTTAGGTGCATCCACATTTAGGATTGTTATGTCTTCTCGGAAAACTGAATCCTTTATCATTATGGTCCTCTTCATCTCTGATAATATCTTCCTTTTGAAGTCGATGTTGTCTGATATTATTATAGCCGCTCCAGACTTCTTTTTATTAGTGTTGTTGCATATCTTTTTTCCCTCCTTTTATTTTCAACCTATTTAAGTCTTTATATCTAAAGTGTTTCTTGTAGATAGCATATGGACATTTTATGTTCTCATCTAATCTGATAATTTTCATATTTTAATTAGTACAGGTAAATGATTTAAGTTTAATATAATTATGAATAGGATTGTATTAAACTGTACTATTTTACTAGGTATTTTCCATTTGTTTCCTCTTCTGTCTTTTTTTTTTTTTTTTTACTTCTTTTTCTACTTACTTTTGGATTGAGTTTTTTTATGATTCTAGTTTATCTCCACTGTTGGATTTTTATTTATGCCTCTTTTTAAAGTATTTTACTGGTTGTCTTAGGATTTGCAATATACATTTACTGGTACAAAAGCAGGCACATAGACCAATGGAACAGAATAAAGAACCTAGAATAAAGGCACTCACCTACAGCATCTGATCTTTGACAAAGTTGACAAAAATAAGCAATGGGAAAAGGACTCCCTATTTAGTAAGTGGTATTGGGATAGCTGGCTGGCTGCTACATGCAGAAGAATGAAACTAAATCCCCACCTTTCACCATATGTAAAACTTAACTCAAGATGGACAAAAGACTTAAATATAAGACCTCAAACTATAAGAATCCTAGAAGAAAACATCATTCTGGACATTGTCCTTGGGAAAGAATGCATGATTAAGTCCTCAAAAGCAATTGCGACAAAAACAAAAATTGACAAGTGAGACCTAATTAAACTAAAGCACTCTGTAAAGCAAAAGAAGCCATCAACAGAGTAAACAGAACCTACAGAATGAGAAAAAATATTTGCAACCTATACAATTGACAAAGATTTGATGTCCAGAATCTATCAGGAAGTTAAACAATGCAACAAGCAAAACACAAATAACTCCATAAAAAAATAGACAAAAGATATGAACAGACAATTCTCAAAAGAAGACATATAAGCGGCCAACAAGCATATGAAAAAATGCTCAGCAACACGAATCATCAGAGAAATGCAAATCAAAACCACAATGAAATATCATCTCACACGAGTCAGAATGGCTATTATTAAAAAATCAAAAAACAGATTCTGGTGAGGCTGCAGAGAAAAGGAGCTGCTTACGCACTGTCAGTGGAAATATAAATTAGTTCAGCCACTGTGGAAAACTGTTTGGAGATTTCTCAAAGAACTTAAAACTACTATTTGACCCAGCAACCCCATTACTGGATATGTATCAAAAAGAAAATAAATTGTTCTACCAAAAGACACATACTTATATGTTCATCACAGCACTACTAGTAATAGCAAAGACATGGAATCAACCTAGGTACTCATCAACGGTTTATTGTATAAGGAAGATGTGGTACATACACACAAACACAGCACAGCCATAAAAATGAATGGAACCATGTCCTTTGTAACAACATGGGTACAGCTGGAGGTAATTATCCTAAGGAAATTAATGCAGGAACAGAAAAACAAATATTGCATGGTCTTGCTTTAAGTGGGATCTACATGCTAGGTACTCATGAACATAAAGATGGCAACAATAGACATTGGGGACTCATAGGAAGGGGAAGGAGGGGAGGGACATAAGGGTTGAAAAACTAACTGTTGGGTATTATGCTCACTATCTGGGCGATGTGATCTTTAGAAGCCAACCCTTCGCATCATGCAATATACCCATGTAGCAAACTTGTACATGTACCTCATGAATCTAAAATAAAGGTTAAAGTCATTTAAAAATTTACTATGTATATATATTATTTTCATGTCTATTTTTAAATAACAGAATATCACATAGCGTAAGGGTCTTACTTCCAACTCTTCTCTTCCTTTTTCTATGCTATTTTTGACATTTATTTTACTTTTATATATGCTATTTACGCCCAATATATTGCTGCTATTTTTTTTGTTTAGGCAGTCAACTTCTTTTAGAATGATGAATAATATGAAAATATATTTTTATATTTATTTCCATTTTAAATTACTTTCAGAACTCTTTATTTCTTCATGTAGATCTAGGTTTCTATCTAGTGTCATATTCCTTTTGCTTGAAGAATTTCTTTTAACATTTCACGTAAAGTCAGCCTATTGGTAATAAAATCTTTCTAATTTTATTTGTCTGCAAGACCATTATTTTACCTTCATTCTTGAAAAGTATTTTCACTGGCTACAGGATACTAGGATAGCCACTTTCATTTTTAATATTTTAAAGATGTCACTTTCTTCTGACTTGCATAGTGTTTGTCAAGAAATCTGCTTATCTTTATTTTTCAGTAAGTAATATGTATTTCTTTCTTTTTTCCTCTGGCTGCCTTCAAGATTTCCTCTTTATCTTTGCATTAAGTCTGGATTTAATATGTCTAGGTATGTCTGTTTTTGTGTGTGGGGGGGAGTGTATGTGTATTTGGGGAGGGCATATTGATCCAGCTTAAGGTTCTCTAAATTTCTTAAATCTGTGGTTGACATATTTTATTATTTTTGGAGAATTCTTCATTATCTTTTCAAATATTTTTCCCTGCTGTCCCTCTCTCCTTCTGAGTTATTAATTATATATTAGAATGTTTGATGTTGTTCCATAACTCTTGAGTGCACTGTTCTTTCTTCTTCTCTCACTTTTTTATCCTCTGTGTTCTCAGTTTTAGTAATTTTTATTGATCTCTTTCCATGTTCACTGATTATTTCCTTGGCTATATCATGCCTGCAAATGAGCCCGTCAAAAGCATTGTTCTTTTCTGTTATCATGATTTTATTTCTAGTAGTCCCACTTGACTCTTCCTTATAATTTCTATTTCTCTGCTGAAATTCCCCATCTATTCACAAATGGCCTCCACTTTTTCCACTGGAAACTGGGTCAGGAAGGGGATGGAAAGCCTCCATTAAAAGACATGACTCTAGCAGAACTGGCAGATCATATAATTTATGGTTATGGATCTGAATTTGAATTTACCTATCAGAAAAGAGAAGTCATTCTGTCACTTTTAGATTTGTTTAAAGAAGCTTTTAAAATCTAGATTGACTGCAGTTTGAAACTGATTCCCAGCCATGCCTCTCAATTGACTCAACTGGTAGTAGGCACTTAGCATGTCTTACATTTTCAAACAATTTTACCCACAGCAGCCCAGCTTTTCTTTGTCTTTGTCTGTAAGTATAGCCTAGGCCATCCGGTCTTTTTCTCCCAGGTGTGAGAAACTAGATGTTATCTTGCCTACTGTCTTCCTTTACTAATGTTGCTAGTGAAATAATGACTCTGCCTGAATAGAAGTAAAGTACTAATGAGACAATAACAAAGACAAACTTGCCACATACCAGTGGCAGAAAAGATAAAGAATCAGAGGCACCAAGAATTGAATTATCATACACAAGGTTGCAGATGTAAGAGGCTGATGTAGAATTCCAGCCTAGTGTCTTAACTATTCCTCAAGTATATTGGTATCTGCCCAATACCATTTAAAAAAACTGCTCTATAGAGCGATGACTCTCAAATGGAATATCTTAGGTTAATAAAAATTTTCTGTGGAGGAGCTGACTTTTGAAGATGATACTAAGGGTCTTAAAGAAGAAAGTTTCATTTCCTCTGAGAAGCCCTGTCATTCCTAGATTGTAGAAATCTCTTTCTCCCCAGTGTTGAAAGCCTGCTCAGATGTCACCCTTAGAAACAACAGCAACTGTGACAGTAAAAGGCAGACAATGGAAGGTATAACCAAAATCCTGAGTCCCTACCTCCCACTTCAGGGTTGACGAGCTACACTGAGACCTGTGGCCTAGGCTTGGGACCCAGCTGCTAAAAGCACTTTCTTTGGTTTCTCCTAAGTGGGCTCTGTAAGAAACCCAGTGATTGTGAATGCTTTAGACAGGCACAGCTGTGGGGGAGCAGGGGAGCATCTTCTTGTATTTTTATAAAGAAAACAAGTTGACCATATATTTGGATCTATCCAAGGATGCTGAAAGTGCTGCTTTTTAAATGTTTTAAAATTTTTGAGGGAGGATAAAAGCATTCAGATAGTGGTAGCCAGATTTTGTCCAATTTCATAGACATTTAATCTTTCCTGTCCTTCTTGTGGGAGCATGTAAATACAATTTATATTATTATAAAAAATGATGATGTCACACATGGTGCAGTTTTTTATATTCTATAAAGCATTTTACATATACTATTTCATTTTATCTGAAGAGAACACTAAGGCAGATGGAGAAATTGAAGCATGGTCTAGCAAAGAGGCTTGCACTAGAGAACAAAGTAAGGAAGCATCAGAGCTGAGTCTGGGTCTCTACCCTTTATGATGACATGACTCGTTAACACAACTTGTCTTCTGGATACCTTTGTCCAGACTCCTAGTCTTTATCCTGGAGATAAGTCAGTGGAATCATTCCATTCTTGTTCCCTTTCCATGTAGCCCCCCATAACTCGGAGAATCCCAGCCAATTAATAGTTTCATTAGCAATGCCTGTTTCTACACATCCTTATTAACCCTGGCTATCGACAATAGTTTAAAAAATTTACTTATTACAGGTGGAAAATGGTAGCTCATGGTCATTTTAGTTAATCTTATCTTTGCTAGAAATTGAGTACCTTCTCATAGATGTACAGACGATTTATATTTCTTCTTTCATGAATTGCCTCTTTATCCTCTGCCTGATATATGTTTATAAATCTTCATATTTTTAATATTTTCAAACCAATTTAAAAGTATTTCTCTTATAAACTACATATGTACTTTTTTCCTTTTACATCTGAACATCTTTGTTTTTGATGGAAGTTCAAGCCATTGCCTTTTGTTGTGATTACATGTGTATTTGATTTTATTTCTGTCATCTTGTTTTATTTTCTATTTGATGTGAAATTTTTTCTCATTCACTGGATTGACTGAGTTGTCTTTGTCCCCTTTTCAGTTTTGTGCTTGTGTTGTGCTGTGTCTTACAAAAGCATCTTGGAATCTCTACATCCTATTTCTAGGTAGCTCATGGTTAGCCATGTAATTTTCTTTCTTTCTTTTTTTTTTTTTTTTTTTTTTTTTTTGAAACGGAGTCTCACTCTGTAACCCAAGCTGGAATGCAGTGGAGTGACCTTGGCTCACTGCTGCCTCTGCCTTCTGGGTTCAAGCAATTCTCCTGCCTCACCCTCTTAAGTAGCTAGGATTACAGATGTGTGTCACCATGCCTGGATAATTTTTGTATTTTTAGTAGAAACAGAGTTTCACCATGTTGGCCAGGCTGGTCTTGAACTCCTGAGCTCAAGTGATCTGCCTGCCTCGGCCTCCCAAAATGCTGAGATTACGGGTCTGAGCCACTGCACCTGACCAGCCATGTATTTTTAATGTATATAAACATATTTTCCTATTATCGAAGATAAATCAATATTTACAACCCACACCCTTCAAACAAGTGTTTGATGTACTTTCATTCCTTCCTTTCCCTCTAGAATTATTTTAATTATTTTGAATTTCAGATTTTAATTTTTCTGTATTTATTATTTATGTCTTTCCAAATATTTTGGGATTATTGCTTGTATACTCATTTTTATAAATTCAAGCATGGGGTGATTAATACATGCAGCTAATGTGGGTTTTCCTCAGCAGAAGTAAAGTATTATCTCTCCAGTAGGCTCGCTCTCACTGGGAAGGTTCTCTCCAGTGAACAGAGAATGACAGAATCTAGGCTTTTCTAAGGATGAGGGCCAAGAGCATGGCACCTTCATTCATGGTTGCCAAACTTAGGAGGTAATGTGCTTCACCGCTTTGCACTTCAAGAAGGAGCTACCTTTCTATCTTATACCTAAATTTATAGCCATGCTTTACTTTTCTCTCCTGTCAAAATGCTCACTTGTTATCCTTGAAACAAAGTCTCTGATTTGTTTGGAGGCCATTATCATAGTTTTAACCTGGACAGAAAACCATGACCAACTGCTGAATATGGGCAGACAGATAAATGAGTGTAGAGATCAACAGCCATGCTTATTCAACTGCTCTTTAATAAATTATCTCAGAGATCACCACTTGACTCAGCCCTTGCTGAGTTTCCATGGAGAAGAATTGCATTGTACCCTACTCATGGTGCAATTTGGGCTTGTCAGCTCATGCTTTGATTTTTTTTCAAATCAGTCAGTCGTTTCTCCTTGTGTCTTCCACAGATTGCCAAAATTTCTGATTCAGAAATGGCATCTTTCCTCATTTACCACCTTTAATTAGAGTTACTGACATTTCACACATGTGGAACCTGAGGCTTAGAGAAGGCAACCTTGAGAAGCAGGAGATATTATCCAGGGATAACATGTCTTATCATGTTACAGCATTGATAAGGTGGAGAAGTTGAGAACCATTCTTGGGAGCCAGCTCTACCTTTCCCATCATTGTGCAAATAAATCACAGTTTAAAGCACCAAATAATACTGTCTTCTCAGTTTCTTTCTTTAAGAAGCTGCTATTTACCTGGTCTGTTCCAGCTATGAGATGTGCTATGATCCATTAAGAACACATTGTCTTTGGGCAACTGGGGAAACGTAGTAGCCAGAGCATATAGAAATATATGAGGAACTCCTCCTTACCCCATCACCTTTTTGTTAATTTATTTAACCAAAACGTGTTGATTGCCTACTACTTACCATATACTGTTAATATTTAGTTCACTGTGGTAAATAACATAGGCAAACTCTCTTTTCTCACGGAGCCTGTAATCACCACTGTGACCTCACATTGATGATTAGCTCTTGGCTTCTACTTTTGCCTCTTTACCTCAATTCTACTAAGTAAAAAACTTTTACTGATCAGTACAGTAAAGAAATTGCATTAATCTAACTTGGAAACTATCTCTAGTAGTGTATTATGAAATCAAAATAGGATTTTATTAACATTTAAGTATGGCCAACTGGGTCACACATTTTTTAAAATGACTTTGTCTTAGGTCTTTTTTGGAAAAACACTAGAGAGAAGAATGTGAGTCCAAAATTTGTATTGATTCAGTGAAAGCTTCTGAACAATCTTTTTCATATTGAACAGTCTATGGCCATCTTAATGAAATGGGGGCATATAAGATACTCAGTAAACGTGAGAAACTAAGTGGGATTCAAAGAAGGACCAAATCTTGAGACAACATGTGGCTTTGAGGATATTCAGCTCACGTATTTAGGCCTTGTTCTCCTTGCCCCGCCCCCCACCACCCCCACCCCCACCCCAAGGAAGATGGCATTAAATGATGTCTAAGGTCTTCTAGCAGTAATCTGTAATAGAAATATAATACAGCAAACTGTTCTCAACTTTTATATTTTCACCACATAGGACTTTCCTTGAGGTTAGTAGAAGTTCTAAGGAGGAAGCACAAAAGAGAGACATGGCAATTGAACCTACAAAGCAATAGTCTGTTAAATCCACAAGATTACTGTTGGGTATTATGTCTTAAATTCCCCAATAAGGTATTAGAATGAGCTACTTTCTGAGGAAGGGCTCATGTTTTAATAACTAGACAGGAGCCTTCCCCTGTTGCCTGTGAAGTCTCAATGACAATAGAAATCACTTTGGGGAGAAAAATCAAAGCAAGGGGATTAAGTTTCTTTTTATAAGATGGTGTATGGCAGGGTGTGGTGGCTCACGCCTGTAATACCAGCACTTTGGGAGGCTGAGATGGGCAAATCACCTGAGGTCAGGAGTTTGAGACCATCCTGGGGAACATGGCAAAACCCCGTCTTTACTAAAAATACAAAAATTAGCCAGGCATGGTGGCAGGCACCTGTAATCCCAGCTACTTAGGAGGCTGAGGCAGGAGAATTGTTTGAACCTGGGAGGCGGAGGTTGCAGTGAGTGGAGATCTCACCATTGCAATCCAATCCAGCCTGGGCAACAAGAGTGAGACTCCACCTCAAAAAAAAAAAAAAGAAAGCAAAGAAAAGAAAAAACAAAAAAAAAGAAAGAAAGAAAGAAAGAAAGAAAAAAAGAGATGGTGTGAGATGGAGATATAGTTTTTGGGTTTTGGATTTTTTTTTAATCCTTCCATGTCCCTTCACAGAAAACAGCTGGAAAAAGCAAGCTTTGGGATCTGAAAATGGTAGGATTTACTTTTTGCTGCAATTCACACCTTTCCCAAAGAAATTCCTTAGAAACCCCAGTAATTGGCAAATGATGTTTTCTTGAATTGGTCTCCCAAATTGCCACTAGGAGAGAGTGAGATATTGCTATACATCTTACCAGCAGCCTACTGTTGATACTCTATTTAAAAGGGTCCCTTTAGACTATAAATGAAAAGTGTGTCCATGAAGAGTTGCTCCAAGGCTGTTCTTGGAGAAGAATATCTTTCTTCTCCTTCCATTTCTTTTTGCCCTTGTGTCACCTCCTGCACCTCCCTTCCAGAAACCCACTCATATACATATTGGACACACACACACACACTCTCTCTCTCTCTCTCTCACAAAAGTATTTAAATGGAGCCTGAAGAATATATTTGTTAAGAGCATAAACTCAGGAGTCAGGTTGCCTGTATTCTCCATTTAACAGCTGTATTATCCTAGGCAAGTCATGTAACCTCTCTGTGCTTCAGTTTCCTCTATACCATAGGGTTGTTATAAGGATTAAATGGGCTCATCCTTGTGCAGCATTTAGCACAAGACTTGTCACATTGTAAGTGCTCAATAAATGTTAGGAATTATGCTCATGATGAACTTACATTGTGCTTTCATTCTTACGGTATCCTGGGGAATGGATACCTTTGCAGGGACAGATTTTCAAATAAGATGCCCTCAAAGATGAGCCCAAACTGAGCTAGGTTTCCATGTGTGGGTGTGAGGTAGGTAAAGTGCTGTGTGGCTTGCCATTAGTTCTCACATGGGTTCAAGTCCTGATAGCAACTTGGGAACTGGGTGGTAATAACCTCTGTGTGCCCTTTCAAAGGAACAAAATTAAATGTCACTTGCCAGGTGCTGAAACTTACTCTGAGGACAGCAAGTTAAGGGAACTCCCTGTGTTAAGCAAAGCTAAGTAAATGATCTGCTGTGATCAAAACCACTTTGGCAAAGCCCTACAGTGCTCCTTCTATACATATATGTGCATATGTTCCTGTATGTGTTTCCCTTGGCATCACTTTGGGATGGAGGAAGAGAGGGTGGGTGGGTGGGGACTTTGGATGTGATACCGACAAATACAAGCAGTGGGAAACTTGACAATTTCTGTCCACACGAACTCCCACTGTTTCCTTTTTTTTTTTTCTCAATTGTGATAGGCTCTGGTTTCCTTTAAGTTTAGTTTTGAGTTTCAACCTTAAGTTAACTTTGGTTGCAATATCAGTATGATGCCCTTATACAAGAGCTGTGGTCACATGCATAGGGCTGCAAGGGACACCCGCCTGGTTGGGAATGATCTGCCCTCCATTTCCCAAACTTGGTGTCCATCAGGTGAAACTAAGTCATAGTCCTTTAAACCTCTCTCTTCCAGTTAAAAAATTATCTACAAGGATAGCAAGTGAGAAATTCTTAGACGCCATACATCTTGCTTTTGTGGATAATAGAGCTCAAATTTTCCATGCTGCTGAGAAGGGAGAGAAATTGTCATGTGCGTGAGAAAACCCGTTTGTCTTGTATGGTTTTGGGAATAACAGGAACAAAAATATTTTTCCTCTCTTTCCATTTAATGTAATAAATGGTTCAAGATAACATGCCTATAACTTACCACACAAACTTCCTGTATGCAAACATACAGGGTCTTAAAATGAACAAATTTTATAACAAAGAAAAAAATCCAGAAAACCAGAAAAATCCACCACCACACATACTACACAAAGCTTTGTGTAAATGCCAAAGAAGCTACCAAAAACTAGTAGTTGGAAGCTATAGTGAATTTAACAAAACTTTCTGTACTGTTTTACGTTCCAACCTTTCATTAATAGAAGATCTTTTTCATTTTTATGAGGTCTGATGCCTGAAGTGGAGAAAGGAGACAGAGATGTCAGTGAACTCCCTATGATAATGCTTGGTGAAGTGATTGCATGGAAACGTGTGGATTTTTTTTTTTTTTTTGCTTATATTTTGAGCTTCTACCAGCCAGCATTCATTCATTCATTTATTTTCTTACTCATTCACTCACTTATGCAGTCAGACTTCTGGTTCATAGTGTCAGCTAAAAGTTAAAGTCACAGCCATTGGCCAGAAAAAAAGAGAGCTGTGATACTGGCTAAGAGATCAACTGTGACTCCCAATGAGAGAAATTCCTCTAGAGATCTCTAAACACTGTCCTCTGGGAAACATAGGATGTAGAGAATAGCTGTGCACTCAGGGACATCAATTTATAGGCAGGAAGCTTTGCTTATGAGACTTAGAAGTTTCTGCAAGTTATAGATTGATGGTCAGGACTTTGGCTGCTGCTGGGAGAAGAGAAAGGCAATGAGATTCCAGAAGCTGACTGGGAAATCAACTGTTTATGCCTTTTAAATCTACTGGAAAATCCAAATGTCCCTTTCAAGGGACTTACTTCAAGACATCCCTTACAAGGCAACTTCTCCCATAGCCCTGCATTATGAAAGTATGTAAGTCCCATTTGCAGGAAATCTTACACCCAGAAACACACTCTCATTGATCTCTATCTTTGAAATATAGGTTCACACACAACATGTGCCTCAAAGACATAAAAGACCTGGCAACCCCCATGGCCAAGGTTAAGGTCACTATCTTCTAAAAGAAGTTAGTTTAGAGATTAGTCACACATCATGCAGGATAACCTTTGCCATTCCCTGCCCACCTTCTTTATGGTTAATTTCACAACAATCCCTTTCCTTTTCAAAAGTTTTGAGAAAAAAAAATCCTCTGCCTAATTTACATGTATGATTATATTAGCCTTTGCAAGAGTTCTAAAATGTGTCTGAAGCTTATAGCTGGACATTTGCTTTATTAAATGATCAGCTGGAATACCTAAGATCCTTGCTTACTCCTGATTACATTTCTAAATGCAAGGACAAGAATATGGGACCTTCAACTTTTAACTGGTCCATATTACCTTTTAGATTCCAGAAATGAGATGGCCCTGGATCTGCATGTCTCCTCTAAGGGTGTTAACAATTGAACTGGAGAATTATAAACCTTAAAGTGTTGACCTTTTTTTTCTAAAATGTGTGAGCAAATTTCATGGAGTTGAACTGGATAACAAATGGCAAGTATTGGACTATATGTTGAGTCATGCACACATGAGAACTGACAATTGTTAGCCATGTCTGTGGGGTATCATCATTGCAATTTGGAAATCACTTATTCAATGTGAGGGCAAAAAATAAATTAATTAAAAACTAATTTGTCAATGCATGTCTTTTAAAATACTCATTTCTATCTTTTATAAAACTATATTATTAAGCTATTCATAATCACTATATAATTTTATAACACTATATTATGAAGCAATTTGTAATCACTATGTAATTCAGATTGGCCAGAAATATAAAATGAAGAAAATGCAGGTTTCTCACCTTCTTAGTATCTTCCCTTTCTTTCTTAGTATCCCTTTGGGTACTTTTTCTCTTTTTAAACAGAAAACTCCATTTGGACTGGTGTTTTTCTAAATTAGTCAACAAACAAGAAATAATAAATGTTCACCAGAAACCATATGTACTAATCAGCTCTAACATTGCTGTAAAGAAATACCTGAGACCAGGTAATTTATAAAGAAAAGAGGTTTAATTTGCTCATGGTTGTGCAGGCTGTATAGGAAGCATGATGCTGGCCATCTGCTTAGCTTCTAGGGAGGCCTCAGGAAACTTACAATCATGGTGGAAGGCAAAGGAGAAGCAGGCTCATCTCACATGGCCAGAGCAGGATAAAGGGCCAGGGGAAGTGCTACACACTTTTATACAATCAGATCTCATGAGAACTTTGTCATGAGAATGGTACCAAGGGGGTGGTGCTAAATCATTCATGAAGGATCTACCCCCATTATCCAATCACTTCCCACCGAACCCCACCTCCAACAATGGAGATTACAATTTGACATGAGATTTGGGAGGGGACAAAGATACAAGCCATATCATTCTGTTTCTGGCCTCTTCAAATCTCATGTCCTTCTCACATTGCAAAATACAATCACCCGTTCTCAATAGTATTCCAAAGTTTTAACTCATTCCAGCATTAACTCAAAAGTCCAAAGTGTCATCTGAGACAAGGCAAGTATCTTCCTCCTATGGACCTGTAAAATCAAAAACAACAGTAACATTACTTTCAAGATACAATGCAGATGCAGGCGTTGGGTAAACATTGCCATTCCAAAAGGGAGAAATTGGCCAAAAGAAAGGGACTAAAGGCCCCAGGCAAGTCTGAAACATAGCAGGGCAGTTGTTAAATCTTAAAGCTCCAAAATAATCTCCTTTGACTCCATGTCTCACATCCAGGCCACACTGACCCAAGGAGTGGGCTCCCAAAGCCTTGGTTAGCTCTGCTCCTATGGCTTACCAGGGCCCAGCCCTCACAGCTGCTCTCACAGTTGTTTGCTGCTCTCAGTGTTGACTGCCTGTGGCTTTTCAGGTGCAGGATGCAAGCTGTCAGTGGATCTACCATTCTGGGGTCTGGAGGATGGTGGCACTCTTCCATAGCTCCACTAGGCAGTGCCTCAGTGGGGACTCTGTGTGGGGGCTCCAACTCCACACTTCCCTTCTGCACTGTCCCAGTAGATGTTATCTGTGAGGGCCCCACTCCGGCAACAGGCCTCTGCTTGGACATCTAGGCTTTTCTATACATCCTCTGAAATCTAGGCAGAAGCTGCCAAACCTCAACACTTGCATTCTGTGCACCTGCAGGCTTAATGCCACATGGAAACCACCAAGGCTTACAGTTTGCACACTTGAGCTGTACTTGGGCCCCTCTGAGCCACAGCTGGAGCTGGAGCAGCTGGGATGCAGGCAGCAGTGTCCTGAGACTGCGTAGGGCAGCAGGGGATGGGAGGCCTTGGCCATGACCCAGGAAATCATTCTGTCTTTCTAGGCCTTTGGCCCTGTGATAGGACGGGCTGCCACAAAGTTCTTTGAAATGCCTTCAAGGCCTTTCCCCATTGTCTGGGCTATCAGCACTTGCCTTCCTTTCAGTTATGCAAATTTCTGCAGGTGGCTTGAATTGCTCCCCTGAAAATGGACTTTTCTTTGCTGCCACATGGCCAGGCTGCAGTTTTTTCAAACTTTTATGCTCCTTCCCTTTTAAATATAAGTTCCAGTTTTACCTCATTTCTTTACTCATGCATATGAGCTCTTAGAAGCAGCCAGGTTAAATCTTGAACACTTTGCTGCTTAGAAATTTCTTCCCCCAGATACCCTAAATCATCACTCTAAATTTCAAAGTTCCACAGATCCTTAGGGCAGGAGCACAATGCCATCATGTTCTTTGCTAACACATAACAAAAGTTACCTTTGCTCCAGTTCCCAATAAATTCCTCAACTCCGTCTGAGACCTCATCAGCCTCGTCATCTCTGTCCATATCACTATCAGCATTTAGGTCACAACAATTTAACAAGTCTCTAGGAAATTCCAAGCATTCCCTCATCTTCCTTTCTTTTTTCTGAGCCCTCCACACTCTTCCAACTTCTGCCCATTATTCAATTCCAAAATTCCTTCCACATTTTCAGATATCTTTATAGCAATGTCCCACTCCTTTTACCAATTTTCTGTATTATTCAGTTTTCACATTGCTATAAAGAAATACCTGAGACTGGGTAATTTATAAAGAAAAAAGGTTTAATTGGCTCACGGTTCTACAGGCTATATAGGAAGCATGATGCTGGCATCCACTCAGCTTCTGGGGAGGCCTCAGGAAACTTACAATCATGACAGAAGACAAAGGGGAAACAGGCTTGTCTTCCATGGCCAAAGCAGGAGGAAGTTGTGGGGAGGTGCCACACACTTTTAAACAACCAGATCTCATGAGAACTCTATCATGAGAACCACGCCAAAGGGATGGTGCTAAACCATTCATGAAGGATCCAGCCCCGTGATCCAATTACCTCCCACCAGGCCCTACCTGCAACATTGGAGATTATGATTTGACATGAGATTTGGGTGGGGACACAGATGCAAACCATATCACCATATAGACACGAAGCATACCACATCCTTCCAAACCTATGATTAGATCTTCCTACCCTGCCAGATGGGATGTGCCCTACACTGTTAAAGTATCTAAGTCCCATTTGATGGCAATCTTACTTTCTCTGTGTTCCCTAGCACTTAGTACATATCTTAGAACATTGATTTATACTAGATTGTATTTATACATAATTTTCTGATACATACCATTATATCTCAATTTTCGTATTATCTTCTCTCACATCCTGGTTCCCCATTTGGTGCATGTGTGTTTCCATTGGCTTGTGCATTTCAAACTTCATCAAAGAATACTACCATCTCAATTTCAAATTTTTAAAAATTAGATTTTCATTGATATTATTGTCCAGTTAATTTATTTACTAAGGTTGCCATAACAAAATACCACAGAATGGATGGCTTAAACAGAAATGTATTTTCTCACAGTTCTGGAGGCTAGAAGTCCAAGATCAAGGTGTCAGCAGGGCTGGTTTCTCCAGAGGCCTCTGGAGAGGCTTGCAAATGGCTGCCTTCTTGCTCTCTCCACATGGCCTTTCCTCTAAGAGTTTGCACTCCTGGTGTCTCTCTCTTCTTAAAAGGACACCAATCCTATTGGATTTGGACTCTGCCCTTATGATCTTATTTAACCTTAAGTTCCTCCTTAAAAGCCCTATCTCCAATTACAATCACATTAGGGTTTAGAGCTTTCATATATGAATTTGGTGGTGGGAGGTGGGCATAATTTATTCCACAACACCTGGTGTGGCAGGCAGGATATTTAAATGTCCCCTAAATTTCCTTCCCCCTGATGAACATGCTTCCTCACTTTGAAGATGATGGATTTTTTTTTTTTTTTTTTTTTTTGACAGAGTCTCCCTCTGTCGCCCAGGCTGGAGTGCAGTGGTGAGATCACAGCTCACTGCAAGCTCTGCCTCCTGGGTTCATGCCATTCTCCTGCCTCAGTCTCCCAAGTACTGGGACTACAGGTGCCCACCACCACGCCTGGCTAATTTTTTTGTATTTTTGGTAGAGACAGGGTTTCACCATGTTACCCAGGATGGTCCCAATCTCCTGACCTTGTGATCCGCCCACCTCGGCCTCCCAGAGTGTTGGGATTACAGGCGTGAGCCACTGCGCCTGGGCTAAAGGTGATGGATTTTATACTCCTGTGACTCAGTTACACTATATGACAGACTGTAACTCCAGATAGTGAGATTATCCAGGTGGGCCAAGCCTAACTCTCAAACTCTTTAAAAGCAGAGAGTTTTCTCTGGCCAGTAGCAGAAGGAAAAATAAAAGATACTTTATTTGATAGAAATATGATATAAAGGAGGTTCTCTGTTGCTGAAAAGAGGGGTGCCACAAGTGCTAGAGAGTGGCCTGTAAGAGCTGACACCTACCCCTGCAGAGCTGTCAAGACAATATCTACCTCAGTCCTACAGTTGCAAAGAAATAAATTCTACCTACAACCTGAATGAATCTGGAAGTGGATTCTTCCCCAGAGACTCTAGAAGAGAACTCAGTCCAGTTGACACCTTGATTTCAGCTTTGTGATTCCTTGAGCAGAGAATCCAATCATGTCATGCAGGACTTTTGATCAACAGAACGGTGAAATAATAAGCGGATGTTATTTTAAACTGCTAACCACATGGAAATCTGTTACATAGAAATAGAATACTGATACACCTAGGTATTAACAGGTTATGTGGGCCAACCATAGAGCCATGGAAACAAGTCATTGGAGCTAACTCTTCCTCTTCTAGTAACATAAAACAAAAGAAAATCCACATATCCTCTCCTTGCTCCATTAGGGAGAAAATAAAATTTTATCCTCCTCTCAGACTTCAAAGACTTGTTTCAGAGGGATCCCTGACTGAAATTTTGATCCACAGTATGTTTAAGAAAATCCTGTAATTTATAAGTTTCTGTGAGTTTTGTGTGTGTGTGTGTAATACCGAAGTTGGAGGCTTTTGGATTTAGCAAAGGCCATTCTGAGGTTTTTCAAATGCAGAAATAGATCAAAAGCTGTTTGGGTGGGGACTAGGCAGACAGAGAGCAAAGCATAATAAAGGAGGAAGATTTGGGAATGCAAGGGTTGGGAAGATCAGGACTGACAGCTGCAGATTGAGGGCAAGGAGAGGTAAGTTACATGGCAGGTTCTCAGGAGAAAAGACAGACCATGTGAAAGTCCTAGCAGGGAAATGTCTTTGGAGAAAAATTAAATTAAAGGACAATTGAATGAATATATATTAATTTGTTCTCTTGACTGAACTCTGCGGTTTTCTCCCTCTTTGACCCCAAAACTTCAGTCAAAGGCTATGAGACCTTTATGTGAGAGGGGAATGAAGGGCAAGTCTAATAAAGAGGACTGTAATGTTTCCTAACTCAACACTCTACTGGTATCAACATAGTGGCAGCAGCATCTCACAGAGACAGGACAAAATCTCAGAGCTGCAGTCAGTGAAACTAGCAGAGGCTCAGGTCCAAGCCAAGGACTGCAGACAGAACCTCATGATAAGAGAGAAGCAGCCTGCAATGGCTGTAATGGAGAATGCCTAAACAGAAATACAAATCCCTAGGACAAGGTTTCTGATCCTTGGCACTATTAACATCTGGGGCCCAATAATTCTTGGTTGTGAGGTGCTATCCTGAACATCAGAGGATGTTTAGCAGCAACCCAGGTCTCTACCTCTAGCACCACTCTTCTCTTCTCCCCAGCTGTAACAATCAAACATGTTTTACACTTTTACAAATATCCTCTATGGGCAAAATCACCTGGGTTAAGAACCATTGTCCTGAACCAGTCCTTTCAGAGATACTGGGAGAAGCTCTGGACATCTGTAAAACATGGAATGTTGACTTAAAGCCATAGGACTGAAGAACTCCAGGGTGAAGACAACTGAGTTACAGTAATATAAGCAGAAATGTAGGCTCAGAAAGAATTTGGGAGCTAGGGGTGGTTGTGCCTTTATGTTTAGGTGTTTATGTTTAAAGGGAGCACTCACTGGTCTCTAAAACACTTTTTTTTCTCCAGGAAATAAAGTTCTGAGGTTCTGTCACCATTAGCAGGATATGCCGTTTGCCCAATTCCAATATACTTTTCCTTTTTGAAAAAACCCTGAGTATTTAATTGAAATAACCAAAATGAAGACCCAAAATGAGTTTCTTCAATTTTGGTTTCCAACAGAGAAAGACTGTGATTTGGTTCAAGCCACTTGTGAGCCGTCTGCCTGCCACGGGTGCTGCATTTATAGCACCCTTGATTAGATGTGACATTTTCTCACTCTGAGTATTTTGCCCATATTTGAAGAGATCCACACAGGGGACCTTATTAAAACCTGCAGAAGCCTGTGAATACGTGAGGATGCACTTATGTGAGGGGGAGGGAGAGAAAGGATTTTTATCTTCTGGGAATCTGGTGGTTGTATTTTATAGGAGCTTACAAAGGAATGAGCAAGAGGAAAGAAGATTCTGGTCTCACTTAAAATGGACTACAGTACCTCCTCTGCTTGAAATTCAAAGAAGCCAAGGTAAGCAGAGTTGAAATTGTTTTCGTGGCTCACTAAAGTGAGATCTGCTTCTGTTAAACTCTAGATTCTTCTGCTAATTACAGTGAAGAGATGTGGATGGCACAGAGCAACAGATCACAATGACACCATGTTTGCTAGGATGCACACATTCAAATCTGTTACTGCTCACAAAAGATGTGACTTCCACTCCTCCCAGTCCTATTTGTTCCTGATTTGGTTTTCCATTAAGCAAGTTAGGCCCCAGGAAGACAGAATGGAGATAAGGTTCCAATACAAAGCTATTAAAGAATTTGAAGTAGGGCTGGGCCCAGTGGCTCACGCCTGTAATCCCAGCACTTTGGTAGGCTGAGGTGGGCGGATCACCTGATGCCAGGTGTTCCAGACCAGCCTGGCCAACATGGTGAAACCCCGTCTCTAGTAAAAATACAAAAAAAATAGCCAGGCACAAAGGTGCTTGCCTGTAGTCTCAGCTACTTGGGAGGCTGAGGTGGGAGAATCACTTGAACTCCAGAGGTGGAGGTTTCAGTGAGCCAAGACCATGCCATTGCACTCTAGCCTGGGTGACAAGAGTGAAACAAGAAAGAAAGAAAGAAAGAAGGAAGGAAGGAAGGAAGGAAGGAAGGAAGGAAGGAAGGAAGGAAGGAAGGAAGGAAGGAAGGAAGGAAGGAAAGAAAGAAAGAAAGAAAGAAAGAAAGAAAGAAAGAAAAGAGAAGAGAAGAGAAAAGAAGAGGAAAAAAGGAAAGAAAAAAGAGAAAAGAAAAGAAAAAGAAAGAATGTGCAGTAGGAAAATTTGTCTTCAATCTCCCTTTTGTGTCCCCTTTTCTATCTTGGGCTGGTCCTCTCCTCCCATACTTGTTCTAGGCCTTCTATATCTAATGTTATAGATTTATCATTTTAAGTGAAGCAGCTCATTCACAGCACTTTTGAAAACCACGTGACTCTTCTTCTACCCTGACCCAAACACACACAAACCTCATACGATTGGATCAGGTGCAGGAACATGAATGAAGACAGCGGTTATGACAGGAGAGAAAAGATGAGCCGGATTCATCAGAAATACCTCAGGAACTTACTTATAATAAGTGGTAAAGTATTTTGTTCCTTTTTTAGCCATTATAAATAGGATTGCTTTCCTGGCTTCCTTTTTAAGTAGTAGATGTATAGACATAAAGACAGAATAGAGAGCCCCAAAATAAATCTACATACCCCACCTTGAACTGATCTTCAACAAGCATGCCAAGAACACAAAATGAGGAAAGGGTAGCCGTTTTGATTAATGGTATTGGGAAAACTGAATGTCCACAGACAGAAAAATGAAAATGGACCCTTATCTCACACCACATATAGAAATCACTCAAAATGGATTAAAGACTTAAATGTAAGACCTGAAACTGTAAACCTCTAGAAAAATAGGGGAAAAGCTTTTTGGCATTGGATATCACACCAAAAGCACAGGCAACAAAAGCAAAAAAGACAAGAGGGCTTATATCTGACTAAAAGGTTTCTGAACAGCAAAGGAAACAATCAACAGGGTAAAAAGACAACCTACAGAATGGAGAATATATTTTTCACACCATATATCTGATTAGAAATTAATATCTAAAATATAAGAAATGTAGCTCAATAGAAAGCAATAGAAATAGCTCAATAGAAAACCAAACAAAAACCAAAATCCCAAATAACTGAATTTAAAAATGGGTAAAGGACCTGAATAAACATTTCTCAAAAGAAGACACCTACTGGTCAGTAGATGTACAAAAAGAGACTTCAATAATCATTAGAGAAATGCAAACTACACAATGAGATATCACTTCACCTGTTAGAATGGCCATTATCAGATGGACGAAAGATAATAAGTTTTGGGGAGGATGTGAAGAACAGAGAACCCTAGTATGCTATTGGTGGGAATGTAAATTACTATAGTCGTTATGGAAAACAGTATATAAGTTCCACAAAAAAAAAAAAAATAGAACTGCCTTATAATCTAGCAATCCCACTTGCGGGTATATATGCAAAGGAAATCAAATCAATATTCCAAAGAAATATGTGCATTCCCATGTTCATTTCAGCATTACTCACAATAGACAAGCTATGGAATCAACCTAAGTGTTCATAACAGATATATATATAGATATATATATTCATATATAGATATACACACACGCATACACACATATATTTACAGAAATACATATATAACATATATATATAATGGACTATATATATTTACATAATGGACTATGTGCGTGTGTGTGTGAGTGTGTGTATGTAATGGAATATTATCCAGCTTTAAAAAAAAGAAATCCTGCCATTTAGGACAACATGGCGAATGTGGAGAACAGTATGCTAAGTGAAATAAACCAGTCACAGAAAGTCAAATACTGCATGATCATACTTACATAATCTAAAAATCTCAAACTCAACGGTGTTTACCAGGGGCAGAGAGGAAGGGACATGGGAAGATGATGGTTGTATTAGCCCATTTTCACACTGCTAATAAAGACATACCCGAGACTGGGAAGAAAAACAGATTTAATTAGACTTACAGTTCCACGTGGCTGAGGAGGCCACTGAATCAAGGCAGGAGGTGAAAGGCACTTCTAACATGGCAGTGGCAAGAGAAAAATGCGAAGGATGCAAAAATGAACACCCTTGATAAAACCATCAGATCTCTTGAGACTTATTCACTACCACAAGAACAGTATAGGGGAAACCACCTCCATGATTCAAATTATCTCCCACCAGGTCCCTCCCACAACACATGAAAATTATGGAAGTAAAATTCAAGATGAGATTTGGGTGGGGACACAAAGCTGAACCACATTATTCTACCCCAACCCCTCCAAGTCTCATGACCTCATATTTCAAAGCCAATCATGCCTTTTCAACAGTCCCCCAAAGTTTTAACTCATTTCAGCATTAACCCAAATGTCCACAATCCAAAGTCTCATCTGAGATAAGGCAAGTCCCTTCCATCTATGAGCCTGAAAAATCAAAAGCAAGCTAGTTACTTCCTAGATACAATGGGGGTATAGGTATTGGGTAAATACAGCCATTCCAATGGGGAGAAATTGGCAAAAACAAAGAGGCTACAGGACCCATGCAAGTCCAAAACCCAGTGAGGCAGTCAAATTTTAAAGCTCCAAAATAGGCTGGGCATGGTGGTTCATGCCTGTAATCCCAGCACTTTGGAAGTCTGAGGCAGGCAGATCACAAGGTCAGGAGTTCGACACCAGCCTGGCCAACATGGTGAAACCCCATCTCTACTAAAGATAAAAAAAAATAGCTGGGCATGGTGGTGTACTTCTGTAATCCTGGCTACTCAGGATGCTGAGGCAGGAGAATTGCTTGAGGTGGAGGTTGTAGTGAGCTGAGATTGCATCATTGCACTCCAGACTGGGTGACAGGGTGAGACTCTGTCTCAAAAACAAAGCTCCAAAATGATCTCCTTTGACTCCGGGTCTCACATCCGGGTCACGCCGATGCAAGAAGTGGGTTTCCATGGTCTTGGGCAGCTCTGCCTCTGTGGCTTTTTCGAGTATAGCCCCCATCCTGGCTGCTTTCACAGGTTGGTGTTGAGTGTCTCTGGCTTTTCCAGGCTCAAGGTGCAAGCTGTTGGTGGATCTATCATACTGGGGTCTGGAGGACAGTGACTCTCTTTTCACGGTTCCATTAGGCAGTGCCCCAGTAGCAGTTCTGTGTGGGGGCTTCAACCCCACATTTCCCTTCTGCACTGCCCTAGCAGAGGTTCTCTATGAGGGCCCCGCCCCTGCAGCAAACTTTTGCCTGGACATCCAGGCATTTCCATACATTTTCAGAAATCTAGGCAGAGGTTCTCAAACCTCAATTCTTGACTTCTGTGCACCTGCAGGCTCAACACTACGTGGAAGCTGCCAAGGCTTGGGGCTTGAAGCACCCTTTGAAGCAACAGCCTGAGCTGTACCTTGGCCCCTTTTAGTCACAGCTAGGATGCAGGGCATCAAGTCCCTAGACTGCACACAGCATGAGGACCCTGGGCTCAGCCCACAAAACCATTTTCTCCTAGGCTTCCAGGCCTTTGATGGGAGGGGCTGCCATGAAGACCTCTGACATGCCCTGGATACACTTTCCCCATTGTCTTGGGGTTAACATTCATCTCCTCATTACTTATGTAAATTTCTGCAGCTGGCTTGAATTTCTCCTCAGAAAATGTGGTTTTCTTTTTTATAACATTGTCAGGCTGCAAATTTTCTAAACTTTTATGCTCTGCTTCCCTTATAAAACTGAATGCCTTTAACAGCATCCAAGTCACCTCTTGAATGCGTTGCTGTTTAGAAATTTTTTCTGCCAGATACCCTAAATCATCTCTCTCAAGTTCAAAGTTCCACAAATCTCTAGGGCAGGGGCAAAATGCCACCAGTCACTCTGGTAAAACATAACAAGAGTCATCTTTGCTCCAGTCCCCAACAAGTTCCTCATCTCCATCTGAGACCACCTCAGCCTGTACCTTATTGTCCATATCACTATCAGTATTTTGGGCAAAGCCATTCAATAAGTCTCTAGAAAGTTCCAAACTTTCCCATATTTTCCTGGCTTCTTCTGAGCCTTCCAAACTGTTCCAACCTCTGTTTGTTACCCAGTTCGAAAGTTGCTTCCACATTTTGGGTTATCTTTTCAGTACTCTACTGGTACCAATTTATTGTATTAGTCTGTTTTCATGGTGCTGATAAAGACATACCCAAGACTGGGAAGAAAAAGAGGTTTAATTGGACTTACAGTTCCACATAGCTAGGGAGGCCTCAGAATCATGGCAGGAGGTGAAAGGCACTTCTTACATGGCAGCAGCAAGAGAAAATGAGAAAGATGCAAAAGTGGAAACCCCTGATAAACCCATCAGATCTCGAGACTTATTCACTACCATGAGAACAGTAAAGGGGGAAACCACCCCCATGATTCAAATTATCTCCCACCGGGTCCCTCCCACAACATGTGGGAATTATGGAAATATAATTCAAGATGAGATTTGGGTGGGGACACAGAGCCAAACCATATCAATGGTCAAGAGGTACAAAGTTTCAGTTATGCAAGATAATAAAGCTCTGGAGATTCTAGAGATGTGATGTACAACAACGTGGCACTATAGTTAACAATATTGTACTGTATATTTGAAATTTGCTAAGAAGGTAGATATTAAGTGGTCTCAACACACACACGCACCAATATAACTATGTGAGGTGATGGATATGTTAATTAGCTTGATTGTGGTGAATATTTCACAATGTATACACATACCAATTCATCCAGTTGTATAATTTAAATATATACAATTTGTAACTGGCAGTTATACATCAGTGAAGTTGAAAAAAAGTGGTGAAGCAACGGCTATAAACAATGGCAGCTGAAGCCAAGACTATGAGTCTGAGTTGGTCTGAAGAAGAGGAAGTGGAGGCAACGCCATGAGTCATAAGAAGCAGGTCATTGATTTCCTTAACAAATATTTATTGAGCACTTGCTAATGTGCCACACACAGCTTCAGGTCTGGAGACAAGACAGTAAAAAAAGTAGGCAGAGTCCCATCTCACAGAGCTGACATTCCTGGAGAGTGATTAAGGCAATGAAGAGGTAAACAAATACAGAAAATAATATTAGATAATGACGAGTGCTATAAAGAAAACAAAACAGGGAAAAATGATAGTGTGACCTCCAGGGATGGGGCAGTGGTAGAGGGGCACTATGGATTGGTGTGGTCAGGGAAGGACTCTCTGAAGAGAGGAAATTTCAGCTGAGGCCTGAGTGACACAAAGAAATAAGCACAGGGAGGCTCAGTAGAAAGAACATTCCACACAGAAGGCCCAGCAAACACAAAGGCCCTGAAGAGGGTGTGAGCATCGTGCACACTCAAAAGAAAGAAAGAGGGGCTGTGTGACTGGAACACAGAGAGCAAGAAGAGTGCTACAGAATGAAATAAAAATGGTAGTAAGGGGAAAATCACCCAGGCTTTGTAGGTTAAAGTGAAGAAAACTCAGAGTCTTATCCTGAGTGAAATGGGAAGCTGTTGTAAGCAGGAAAGCGACATGAGGGGACTTATGTTTGAAGTAGATCATTTGATGAAGAACAGAGTGTAAGGAAGGCAAGAATGGAAGCAGGAGAACAGGGAGGCCACTGACACTTTAATGTCCAGGTGAGTGAGGAAGAGGTTGCACAAGGGCAGGGTAGTGGGGATAGAGAGAAGCAGAGGTTGGTGTATAGGGGGCACATTTTAGCAGTTTGCTATGGGCAGGGCTCTCTAAGGAGGAAAGGGCTTTAGCAAATATTCAAATACCTGTTGCTTTTCACATTTTTTCCCCAAAGTTATTGAGGTATAGTTGACAGTTAAAAATTGTACATATTTAAGTTATACAACTGATGAATTGATATGTGTATCCGTTGTGAAATCTTCACCACAATCAAGCTAATTAACACATCTCCCACTTCACATAGTTACCTTTTGTGTATGTGTGTTGAGAATACTTAAGATCTACCTTCTTAGCAAACTTCAAGTATATAGTACAATATTGTTAACTACTGTCACATTGTTGTGTATTAGGTCTCCAGAACTTCATTATCTTGCACAACTGAATAGACCACGGGGAAAAAAATAAATAAATAAACCAATAAAAAGACTCAATTTCGATTTCTGTTGAGAAAGCAGTAGAGAAATGCTCACTCTCATGCATTACACAATGGTACAAACCCTGCAGAGGATAGGGCTTCCTGATGGATTAGATGTAGGAAGAGGATAGATAGAAAAATAAAAAATGATGTCTAAACTTTTAGCTTGAGCAACTGGATGGTTTATGATGTTATTGACTGAGATGGAGAAGACCACACAAAGAACAGGTAAGAGAATAAATGGGTAAACAGGGGATCAATTCCAATCTAGTTAGTTTAAGTTCGATTTTAGATGTGTTATATTTGAGATCCCTATTACACAGTCAAGTGACCATACCGACAGGAAATTGTATATGCAGGTTTAGAGCACAAGGCTAGAGAAGTATATTTTGAACTCAGCAGATTAGCTACAGTATCAAAATCATGGCCTAAATGTCCTTCTACATGCTTGCTACCTCCAAAACCCTCTACAGTGTACCTGAGATAGACCATAGTGGTTCTCAAACTGTGAGGCTCATAAGAATCACTGGGAGAGACTTAAAAAAATCTATATTCTTAGGTCTTAGCACCAGAGATTCTGATTATGCATGCAAGCATTGAGGTGGACCCAAGTATTGATCTGAGATACATATTAAAGAGGAAAATTTTCTGGGGTATTTTTAAAAATGAAGATTCATTCTGATGCCAGTAGTCTGAAGGCTACGCTATGTGAAAGAGCCATAGAATTCTTCAGAGACCAATTAAATAACCTGGGGATATGTTTTCAATTTCTATAAATGATCAGCACTTAGATGGACCTGGAACATTGGCTAAGTATTTTATGTTCACGAACTCACTTAATTCTTTCTTTTCCTAAATTTTTATTTTTTAATAGGTAATAAATTCACATGGTTAAAAGTCAAAATAATATAAAAAGAGAGATATTAAACAGTATTGTTCCCACTATTCTCATCCATTTTATTTCCAGCTCTGTGTCCTGTAAGGAATACTATTTCTATTATCTTCTTTTGGATATTAAAAATATTTCTTTCTGAAAATATAGCAAATACAAATATATTCTCTCCCACCAACTTCTCATCTTTCTTACTTAAAAGGAAGCCCATTATATATAGTGTCTGCTCCTGTTTTCAGCATAAATGCTAGAGATCTTTCCACATCAGCATACAGAAAGCACCATCATTCTTTGCATTATAGCAGCATAATATTTTGTGGTGTGCATACATCATGGCTTATTTCATTAGTACCCTGTTAATGAGCAGTTGAATTGTCTATCTTTTGCTATTAATGAAGGCTCATATTAGTATGCATTCATTATTTCATGTATATACATGTAATCTATAGGATAAATTCCCAGAAGTGGAATTGCTGGGTCAAAGGGTAAATGCATTTGTAATTTCGAAAAAGATTGCCAAATTGCCCTCTGCAGGGGTTGTACCATTTTGCACTCCTACCAGCAATGTATCAGAGTGCCCATTTCTCTGCAACCTTGCCAACAGAGTGTGTTAAACTTTTGGGTTTTTGCCAATCTGATAGGTGAGAAATGTTATTTCAGTGTAATTTCACTTTGCTTTGTCTCTGATGAGTGAAATAGAGCCTTTATATATATATATATAAGGGGGTCTTTGTATTTTTTTCTACAAACTCTCTATTGATGAACTTTTTGGCCTGTTTCTTCTCAATTTCTTGGAGCTCTTTATATATGAAAGAGATGAGCTCTTTGTGCTATGACACAGCTATTTTCGGTTTTTCTTTCATATTTGATTTGCATATCTTTAAAATATATTTAAATGGTTCCATTTTTCTTTATGTCCTCTGAATTTTGAGTAATATTTTAAATGTATCAGTTTTTTTTCTGTGGCCCCTGGATTTTAAGTAATTGTTAAAAGGCCTTCCCCTGCTCCAAAGTAATAAAAGAATTCACTCATTCCCTTTATTGTTTCAACAATCCTCTAAGTAGGTCTTATTCACCTTCTTTTATGAATGAGGAAACTGAAATTCAGGGCTTACAGTAGGTCTCTCAAAGAGTAAGAGTAAGAACATGACTCAAAGAGTAAGAATATGATTCAAAGAGTAAGAAAATGAATTTCTTTTCTCAGTGTCACTTTAGAAACATTTTGCAGGAAAACTTCTGCAAAATATTATCTAGGTTGCTAAAGAATATGATCCTGTTATTTCTGAGGCTTTAAATAAACAGAACAGCTCAGGTTTTGTCAACATTAACGTTTGCATTGAAACAAATACAAAAAGTCTCCCAAATCTTATAAACATCGATGCTTGAAGCCAACATGTTGAAACTGCCAGGACCCATGCGCACCACCTACAGACGTCAACAAATGTCCCTTTTAATTGAACGCTCAAAAGGATATCTGCGGGCAAGCAGAGAGGCCCTGCAGTGGCCACGCTGGACTGCATTAAGGGACACCTGGAATCCATGGCAGGCCTTCATCCCTGTCTCTCCCTTTCTTTCTGCCAGAGCCAGCAGGGAAGGAGAGTGCTGACGTGTCTATTGAGGACTAGGAAAAATACTCGGTTTGAGAGCCAGTCCTGTGAAGGAGGATGACCCAGTTGAAGGTTTAAACCTGCAATCTCCTCTCCCTACCAAACTCCAAAACCCTGAGAGGCCAGTGTCCACATAAAAAGGTTATCGAGAGATTCATCTTGTGCAAACGGCAGGAGAAATGATTTATCAAGGTCACCTTTCAGACCCAGAGTTTGTGACAGGTGTTCCTCAAGGATCAACTCTGATCAGTTGGTAAGCACTGCCTAGAGCATGTGGTTGAGATGAACTCAGAGGCCACGTCTAGGCACAGTGCTAGAGAGTGCTGGGATTCACAAGTGATGTCAGCTGAGAACACAGTAAGAGAAAAAATTTGCATCCCTGCCAAGCCTCTGCCAATATTGACTGAAAACATTATAATTCATTGATAGAATCAAGACCTGATAGAAATGACTGCGATATGCTTGCCCATCAAAAATGCCAAAGTTTTAGAATGCTTGGTTCTGAAGGAGCTGGTTCATTTTCCAGAGGGTGATATTTATTATCTAAAAGGCTGCCTTGTGTTTGATTTTCCTTACCCTGAATTTACACACTCCATTACCTTCTCTAAAATCCAGTGCTTCAGGACATAACACAGTGTATTCCAACAGTAGATGTTCAATGAACACTGAACTGAATCATATCACATACAGCAGGTTAAGTTTAAAAAGATACTTTGCACATATTCACATATTCATTCAGCATGACTTGATTGAATAATTAGATACAGTCTCTAAGGTATAGATTTTTCCCAAATGCATGCATTAAAAGTTTTAACTTTTGATGAAGGGCAATGTATTAATTTTTTTCATTTATAGCTCATGCTTTTTGTATTAAGTCTGAAAACTCTTTGCCTATACTAACTGTTGAAAGGTTCTTCTGTTTTCTAAAACATTTATATTAACACTAAGAGAGATGTTCCTTTTTATTGCTGGACATGGGTCAGAGTTCTAGCTCTTATATTGTCTTCACTAACACCACACTGGCAGTGACCTTGCTATTTCTGGGCAATGGTGAAAGTCCCAACTCAGCATGAAGCTTCCTCTGGCACCACTCTGATGAGGAGAGGGAGAGGTACCTTATTACTGCAAGGTAGAGTGGAAGTGTAGACTCCTGATATGAACTCCACTGACACTGTAACAAGGAGGGGGCCTTGTCACTGACTGGTAGGGATGGAAATCCCGGCTCCCTACTTGGCCTTCTCTGACTGCCCCTGCAAAGATGCTGGGGTACCTCATTTCAGCCTTGATGATAGAAGTCTAAGCTCCCCACTTGGTATTTGCTGCCATGGGGTGGGTGGGGCTAGCTATATGTAGTCTTTTCTGTAGTGTTTGACTGGAGTTAGAGAAAGTATTGTCTGAATGTTTTCTGTCTTGCTAGGTTGTCTCTTTCATGGTCCTTTGGCTTTTTCCCCATCTGTGTCTATCAACATTTCTGGCTTCCCAGATTTTTTTCACACCAAGTCTGGGATATATGAGGCAAAAATAAATCCAGGGAACTCACCACCATGTTGTTCCTTGAATCTCAAGTTCCCTAGACAGTCTGCCGTCTTCTTTAACATTTTTCAAGTCCTTCATATTTATTTTACATGTAATTTCCAGCGTTTTTCGTTGTACTTGGAGGAAGGAAAGGGAAAAGTATATCTATTCCATTTTCCCAGAAGCAGAAGTCTGCCATTTGCTTTTTATGTCTTTTCTCTCTTTTGATCTTTTAGATCAAGAGTTTATCCCAGGACCTATCACTGGACTCTGCATATGAGAGATGCTCAAAAAAATACATTTTTATTTTATTTCATTTTAGAACATAAGAACAAGTACGTTATTATAGACCAAGCTCATCATATTATTTCTCAACCTCATCATTACTTACATTTGGGGCCAGATGATTCTTTGGGATGGAAGGTGAAGGGGGATTTTTGTGTGTGTTGCAGGATGTCTAGCAGTGTCTCTGGGCTTTACCCATTAAATGCCAGTAGCATCCACAAGTTGTGACTGTTAAAAATGTCTTGAGACATTGCCCAGTGTCCCTTTGGGGCAAAATCACCTGTGGTTGAGGACCACTGATATAGACTCACACATCCAATTTTTCTCAAAGATAGTGGGATTTTTTTAATGTACTGACCAAAAAAGCTAGCTTGACAGATATACTGCCTCCTATTTGATTGTCGGTGGGGGGGGCAGAGGGTGGGGGGGAAACACAAGGAAGATTTTCTCTTTGAAAATTGTCACACTGACTAGAACATTGCTTCACTTAGTGCTTTTCCTGCTTGTGGGACATCTGAGGGCCTGATGGGGTCAATGAATGGCTTCAGCATGGCAGTGCAGTGGGTGGGGAAATTTGTTAGCCACATGTGCTCCCACATATTTCACAAAGAACCAGAAAGATGGGAGAAAAGAAATTATATTTCACAGTTTATATTTCAGTGTTGAATTTAGAAATGGGAGGCAGCAAACTAACATTTCCAGCAAAAGCCTTCATCCTTTTGTTAAACACAGAATTGAAAGATCTTTATCTACCTGTTGGGCAATGACAACTTGTTTGGAATTTGAGTTTATGATAAAAGACAAAAGAGCACTTCTGTACTTTCCCTATAAAATCTCCAGAACCCTCAGAGTTGTTGAACTACAAAAGATGATTAACTGGGAGACAATGAAAGGACCCAGGTCTGCTCCTAACAGCTGTACAACCTTGACGAGTCACCTAACCTCCTGGTGCCTGATGCTTCACCTGTGAAATAGGGATAATAATAGTAGCTACTTTATACATGAATTAACAGATGTAAAAACCTGAGAATGCTGCCCTCTGCAGAGTAAGGGATAGAGAAGGGCTTCCTATAATTATTGCTATTGTTTTTGTTGAGAGATTTTGGCTGATATTAAGAGAGGAAGTAAATGCTATGTCTATGAAATCTCACAGGTTTCAGGTAGCACTGGGAGGTTTCAGATAAATATCTCTTATCAAATTAACAGAACCCTGTGGTGACTCTTTTGAGCCTGATATCCCAGTAAAGAGCTCCATTCAGGTAAATGGTACTAGAACCACCCCTAAGACCCACAGGGCATACATAAGCTTATGACTTCAGGGTCTAGGGAGGGACAGCCATGGATTGAATTTGCCAGAATGTGTTTCACATAAATCTGTTATTTTTTCTTATTGAACTTTGTTCGCTTTCCTCGGAACACTTATGCAATCAGCAATGAGATAGGAAGCCATTAATGTATTTATTTGTTTAATATCTCTTTCATTACAAGATTGTGAGTGTAATAAGGTAAGAATTATGTCTCTTTCCCTCACAATTATATTGTAGCATCTAACACAGTGACCAACACATAGTTGATTCTCGAAATATATTTCTCGAGTAGATGAGAGAATGTTAGAGAATTGTCATCCAAACAGGGTTCACTGATAGCAAACAGGGTACACAGATAACAAAAATATATGTATATATGTGTGTGTGTATATATATGTGTGTATATATATATATATATGTGTGTGTGTGTATATATATATATATATATATATATACTTTTAAGAATTCAGTTTCTTAAGCATTTTTTTAAGTTTTGCAGAGGCCAAATTATGTAAAGAGCTTATTAGGAAATAGGAGGCCTGGCTCATTTTCAAAACTTATTTTAGATACTTTATATCCATATTATATTCTTTATCCTTCCCCCTTTTAAAAACTTTACTTATTAATTCATTCACTGAATGTATTAAACACTACGTACCAGATATTGGTCTAGTGCTGGAGATATAGCAGAGAATCAAAGTTGTTACTCTCATGACATTTGCAAAGGAGTGAGTGAGGCAGACAAAAATAAGCACATATATTTAAACAAGTGGATGGCCTAAAGACATAAGAGAATCCCCTGCTGCGTTCTTTAAAGTCATTCATATTGATGCTTCCATCTCAGCCCAGAATTTTTGGTAGAGTCAGCCAAGCGTACAGACCCCTTCTCTTTGCTTCCTTTCCTCCATTCATTTAATGTGCGCTTAATGAACCTACTGTATGCCAGGCACCCTTCTAGACTCTGAAGACAACAGCAAACGTGGCAAAGTCCCTGAGCTCACAAGCTCACATTCTAGTGCAGACACACACCACAAGCAAATAAATGAGCATCCATCAAAATGTCAGCTAAGGGTCAATGCTACAAAGATAAATACAGCAGGCTGAGAGGAAAAGAGAGGAGCAGGGCAAAGATGCCGTTTTGCATAGGGAAGGTCATGGACGGCCTCTCAAGTAAGATGACATTCGCGCTGAGACTTGAACAAAGTGAAGGCATGTCGATGTCAGGAGACAGTGATCGATCCAGGCAGAGGAGTACCTGTAGCCAGGACGTGCCTGGTATGCTCCAACTACAGCAAGGAAGCCAGTGAGGCCTGGTGTAGAGCGAGGAGGTGGACAGCGGTAAAAGCAGACATCAGAGAGGTGAGTGGGGCCACATTATTCCCATCTTTGCAGGCCGCAGTTAGGATTTGGGATTTTTTTTTTTTTTTTTTTTTTTTTTTTTTGAGACGGAGCCTCGCTCTGTTGTCCCGGCTGGAGTGCCGCCTCCCGAGTTCAAGCGATTCTCCTGCCTCAGCCTCCCAAGTAGCTGGGACTACAGGCCTGCACCACCACACCTTGCTAATTATTTGTTTGTTTGTTTGTTTGCTTGTTTTAGTAGAGACAAGCTTTCACCATGTTGGTCAGGCTGGTCTTGAATTCCTCACCTCAAGTGATCCGCCCGCCTCGGTCTCCCAGAGTGCTGGGATTACAGGCCTAAGCCATTGCGCCCGGCCAGGATTGGGATTTTATTTTGAGTAAGATAAGAGGGACTGAAAAACTCCGGCAGAGGAGTGACATGATATATGCTTTAAACGGACAGTTCTAGCTCCCCTCTCCAAGCATCAAAGCACATCTCCAGTCTCCAGTTCCCACCCTCCATGCCAGTCTTCCAACCAGAAGCCCACCCTGTAAACTGTATCCTGGGGCTAGAGCCTCAGCCTGGAGACCAATCAAATCCCCACACAATGCTGGTAACTATACGGTATGGAGCATCACCGCTGTATAAGAGGGAATTGGATTCAGCTTGAATGACAGGAAATAAATGGGTCTGGCAGTCAGGAAACATGCATAATTAACACAGTCAGGAAATCTCATAACTATGTCCCCCTGAGCCATATATTCTACCACCGGAGGCTCAGTTTCCTCGTCTGTGAAATGTGGGAGGTTGAACTCGAAGACCTCTGAGGTACTTTCCGACTCTCAATCACTGTGGTCTCCTGACAGTTGATGTGTGCATAAAGGCAGCTGTCTTTGGACAGTAGGGTTGTGGGGAGAATTTGGGGGCCAACTTAATTATAACAAATAGTTCACACAGATCAGGAGCTTACTATGTGTCAGGCTTTGTGCTAAACTTGTTATGTGTGATATCTCCTTTCCACTTACAAATGGAAAAAAGTGGGGGGGGGGGGCCTTGAAGAGATTCTAGTGAAGGCTAACCCTAGTGTCCCCTCAATGAGTTCCTTCATAGTTCTGCTGTTCACTAGATACATCTGTATGTGAATAAGTGTCTACCTTGTGAAAAAGAACATTTGACAAATTTACTGCCATTGTGGTTAACTCTGAAACTATAGCTGGATTTAAATTAAAGAGACATCTTTGATTTCTGTCAAGATTATTCACAATAAATGTTTTTGTTATTCTGTTTTTTGTAAAACAAAAATCTGATTAAAATTAGTTGTATATGTTGCTAAATATCTATGTAACATAGCACACTAATTTTATTGGTACAGGTCGGAACTATAAAAGGATGAACAAATTACAGCATTCAAAATATGTTTAAAAATAAGAGTGGAACAAAGCTGCAGCTTTTGGGTGCTGATCAAATAGAAGTAAGTTAATTATAATGTGTTGAGTCTTCAAATTAATATAAAATATTTTCTAGCTAGTAGGTGAAGAATGTTTTCTTCTTTTTCTCCCTCCCTTCCTGTCTTCTCCCCCCACCCCAATCCCCTTTTCTTCCTTTGTTCCCTTTTTCTCTTTCTTGCTCTCTCTCTCTTATGAGTTGTTCTTCTTTTTGGAAATTTCTACTAGTGAAATATTAATGAAAAATGCTCTACAGCTAAAATAACTTGTTAATTGCCCAAAGACCAAAGATGAGTGTCTATTTCCAAGACTGTTAAAATTTGCAGACTTAAAATTAAGGAAGAAAAGGTCATAACCCATTCCTTAAGAATTGCATTTTTTCATAACACTTTCTTTTATTGAAGATAGATATGAAAAGATGGGAGCATATTTCCAAAGTGACTGTGTAGTTATATGAGGTCAGTTGAATGCTATTTGGACAAATTTAAGTTCACTTTATTGTGCAATATGAAACAAGTACAGTGATCATCAATTCTGAACTGGAGATAATGAGGCAATAAGTATGAATATCTTTTAGAACATAGAGACAAAATATTTGAAATCAGGACTATTCCACAAAGTCCAAGATGTATGCTCTCTAGGGAGATAAGCTATAGCTTTTGTTGTTGTTTTTAGGTTTTGTTTTTCTAGTACTGCTGTAATTTCATCTTTAAAATGCAGTGGGTTTTAAACTATTCTGGAAAAAGTCACTATTGCTGTTTAGATATCACTGGAAATTATGAGTGAAAGAAAACGACTTAGATTCATAGGAGAGAGAAATCTTGAGGAGGGAACCTAGATCTTCAAATAAAGGAATAGAACATCTGATTCTCAAACGTAGCAAATTTGCCTGGTTTGCTTGTGAAGCATCAACTTTATCAAAGTTAGGAGTTCTCTGCTGAACATACAGTTTGGAATGTCTTTCAAACTAAAATGTAGACATAAGTATTTGAAATAAAATACAGGAAATTATAGCTATAGTGTTAAGTAAACCAAACATTCAGTGCTATGAATAAACTATTGTTTGAGAGAGGCAACATGATATAACTAATAGAACTGATCATGATAGAACTGATCATGTTATGCCCATGCTCAGAATGCCCCACAAGCTATCTATCATACTTGGAACATAAAGTCCTAACATGGCCTCTAAAGTGCTTTATAATCTGACCCCTGGCTCCATCTGTAATTTCATTTTTTACCATGGTTTGCCTCACCAACCTACCTTCACTTTCAACCAAGCACTCTGTGGTCTTTGGTTGAGCTCTTATCATTGCCACTTGACTATTAGCTTCTTGAATGAAGAGATTCTCTTTTTTTTGTTTTTTTAAATCTCTATATTCCTGTGTCAGGCCTATGGCAGGTACTCAAAAAATATTTTTGAATGAATGAATGAATAATTAAACAATAAAACACAAAATTACATATTTGTTGACTTAAAAGTCAATTTCTTCAGTAAGAATCATGCAACCTTGGGAAGGTTGTTCAACCTACCAGTGTCTCCATTTCCTCATCTCAAAAATAAAAAGCTTCCACTTTGGGAGGCCGAGGCAGGAGGATCACGAGGTCAGGAGATTGAGACCATCCTGGCCAACATGGTGAAACCCCGTCTCTACCAAAATACAAAAAAAAATTGTATTTTTTTTTTTTTGGCCCGCACCTGTAGCGGTGGTGGTGGCCTGCACCTGTAGTCCCAGCTACTCAGAGGTCTGAGGCAGGGGAATTACTTGAACCCAGGAGGCAGATGTTGCAGTGAGCTGACATCATGCCACTGCACTCCAGCCTGGCTATAGAGCTGGACTCCACCTCAAAAAAAATAAAAATAAATAAATAAATAAATAAATAAATAAATAAATAAATAAATAAAGTTTTAACGAGGATGGTAAACTCTTTTCAATAATTAATAATAAAATATGTGTTTACAAAACATTATGTTTTAAAAATAATGAAACACCATTTTCTGGCTCTGCGTGTGCCTAACATCCATTAATAATACTGCTTAAAAGCCCTGGTGCATGAGGACCTGGATGGATGGATCGTCTGTGTTTTCATTTTGAAATTTGTCTTGAATTAGTGATAAGCATGTATATATCCACCAGTCCATGTCTTTGTATTGTTGAAGTGTATTTCATTTTCTGTCACTGGATATAAAAAAGATGGACACCCAACATTGTAATTTTTGCCATCTACATTTTGTGGTTCTCATGTAGTGACAGGAACTGGAGTAATGTGGGCTTCAAAGCAAGACTGAAATGCAGTGAAATGCTGAAAGCTAGATTTTTTAAATAGCCCCCATTAAAGTTGTTGGGAAAATCCACACCCCTTAGTGTTTTATGATTTTCAGTTTGACTGGTACTCCTTGCTTCTTACAATGAGCTCAAGAGGTGTTGTTTTAAAGAAAATCAAAACTAAGATTGGCATATATAACCAGTGATCGAAAAGCATGCTACAATTTGATGAATAGATAAAATATAATTAAGAATTTTGTTATCTTTAAGCCTCGACGTCTATGGAGTATATTCTTAAGTAGGATCCAAAAGTTGGAACCTTTTGAGCTAACCAGATTTTCCCTTTGTTTAAATGTCTTGTACACCCATTGCATTTATCTTTTTTTCTTCAGCTGTATTTCATAGTAACCAACCCTCCTTCTATGATTTGGCCCCTATTTAAAATGAGCACGTACAAATAAAAAATTAAGCTAATAAATAAGGTGGTAAACTAGTGCTTAGAAGGAATCAATATAAACAATGACCTTGAACTCTTCTGTTAGAATGTATAGTGTCACAATAAAATCATATACACCATTCAGATGTTTATAACATAAAATGTATGCATTCGCTTTGGTGGTGAGCATCTTTAACACATATCACTCTAAAACAAACAGATCAGGGGTTGGTTAATATCTTTCTCCTCTATTCTTCAGGCTAAGGCATTCAAAGACAAGTGTTATTTGTATTTTCAAACAAATGAGATTAAATGAGAAAACCAAATAATGGAGAGAACCCAGCACAGAGCCAGGTACGTCATTAGCTCTCAATAAATATGTTTTCATTCTTCTTTATGTCATGCACTCTGTCACACCAGCCAATCTAATGGCTCATGTCTAGCCAACTATCTAAATGTTGTGTTACTTATCGCCATTGCCAGAAGGAGCATAGTAGGCCCTAAGCTCTGTGAGTAGGGACTGTGCGTGCAATACTGGAAAAATGACAGTTTGAAGTCAAACTGAGGTAAGTTTGTTTTCATTTGATGCTTTAAATAAAAATAATATGTTTATATTGCTATATCATGATATTTTCATATTACAGGGTTTTGTTTGTATGTTTGTTTTGTTTTTTTTCTTTGTTTAGACAGAATCTCGCTCTGTCACCCAGACTGGAGTGCAGTGATGCGATCTCAGTTCACGGCAACCTCCACCTCCTGGTTCTTCTCACGCCTCAGCCCCCCAAGTAGCTGAGATTACAGGCATGTGTCACCACGCCTGTAATTTTTGCAGTTTTTACTGGAGACAGGGTTTCACCATGTTGGCCAGGCTGGTTTTGAACTCCCGACTTCAGGTGATCTGCCTGCCTCAGCCTCCCAAAGTATTGGGATTACAGGTGTGAGCCACTGCACCTGGCCAGTTTTAAACATTCTCTATTGACTTTCCCTAACAAAGCAAAAGGTCTAGCTTTCTCTCACACTACCTCCATCTCTACCCACTCATGAAGGCTTCTCATCTTTTTATACTGTTATATTATACTGTTGGTTATATCATTCTCAGTGTTCCTATGTCTGTAAATTCCTTTCACAACCGAGATATGGAGTACCCTATGCTAACTTTTATTTCCTTATAAATTTTTTACTTTTCCTATGATTAATAATAGTCTTCTTTGTTGTTAGTTGATTGAAAAAAAAACTAATCCAATCTTCACTCACTCCATTCATCATCTAAATCTTCTCTCAAGATATTTAGATGTATCAAGTACTTAACAATTTCTCCTTTTTATAAAAATATAGAAATGGAAGAACATTCTGACCTGCTTGTAGGTGGAGTTACTATACTCTACTCTTGCATAGCTAACAGCCTGCAGGCTCCCTTCACCTCTCTTCTGAGCTGAATCCTCAGTTTCTTGTATCTCACACCTTTCTCTTTCTTGGCTTACTCTCTCACTTTGGTGGAGCATATATTCCAGTTGGTTTCTAAGAAACTTTTTTTAAGGTAAATTTTTGAGAACTTACATCTGAAAATGACTGCATTTTACCTTTATATTTGATTGACAGTTTGACTGACTACTGAGTTCTGAGCTAGAAATCATTTTTCTTATTCTGTTGAAGGCATAGCTCCCATGACTTGTAATTATCAGTGTTGCTTTTGACAATTCTAAATCAACTCTGATCTCTGATTTTTGTGTATACTAATTTTCCCTCCTCTCGAAGTCTGTAGGATCCTCTTTGGGGCCTTTTCTTTATCCCAGAATTGAGAAATATTGTGATGATATGCCTTGAGATGGGTGTATTTTCCTTTGTTTTGTTTTGTTTTGTTTGTTTGTTTGTTTTTTGCTGGATACCAAATGGACTTTTAAAACCTAGTAACACATTTATTTCCTTCCTTTTTTCCTTATTCTTACAATAAATATGTATTGAGTTTCTACTATAGGCCAGGTATTAGCCTAGGTACTGAAAATGCATAGGAAAATAAAATCACAACTCTCTTGGAGCTGACATGCTATTAGCACTTTCAGTTCTGAGATATTATAGTGAATTATCCTATTTATAACTTCGTGCCTTAGGCTGTTTGGACTGCTATAACAAAATACCTTAAATTAGGTGGCTTATAAGCAACAGAACTTTATTTCTCACAGTTCTGGAGGTTGGAAAGTCCAAGATCAAGGAGCCAGCAGCTTCGATGTCTGATGAGAGCCAACTTTCTGGTTTATAGATGACACCATTTTGCTGAGTCCTCATGTGGTGAAAGGTGCTAGGAGTCGCTCTTGGACATCTTTTAGAAGGGCTAATTTCCTTCATGAGGGCTCTGCTCTCATGACCTAATCACCTCCAAAAGGCCCCACCTCCTAATACCATCACCTTGGGAATTCAAATTTCAACATATGAATTTTAGAGGACACAGACATTCAGACCGTAGCACTTCCTCCCCTCCGTTGTCTCTGTTAAGATGAGATGGTCTCTAAGATCATGTCAGATTTTAGAACAGGAAGGGATCACAAGAATACGTCAATGACAAGCCTCCAGGGGCCGAAGACGTACTAAAGATGATGAATATCAAGTCGCCAATAAGGCCAGTTGATATGTAAAGCTTTTAAGTGACTTTTCCATTGTCACCCTGCAGGTTAGTCTTAATGTCCTCTATTAACTTTTTCTATTTTATCCTTTATAGGCTGGAAATTATTAAATTTGAAAGAATAATTGATATTTTTGCCTTGTGTTTTGTTCTTTTGAAAAGAATTTAATGAAGTCTGTTCTTATCTTAAGCTCATTTCCCCAGGAGAGTCAAATCTTATAATAAAACCTACTTTCGTTTTTAAACAAAAAAAAAACAAAAACCCCCAAAATAAATCCCTATATCTCTGATTGCTAGGCTTTTTATTCCAGAAGATTGCCTCTAAAGAATATCAAGACTTTTTTAATGAGTTATTTCTTATTAATCGAAAAATAATTAAGACTTTGTTGCAAAAATTATTACTCTTAGTCTATTGGTGTCCTAGCATAGAGCTGTTTCTGTTGTAATTCACCCAGCCCAAGAGACTTCATAGCACTTATTCATGAAATGAGAATCCCATTTGTTAACTGCATGTTCATCGTTAGATTAAACTTAATGGCTTATCTTACGTACCTTTTGTATTTTTCAGAATTCCCAGCGCATGCTGTACATCTAATAAGTAATGCTTAAACTTTTATATAAGTGAATTACTTTCTTCTTATAGCTTTCTTAGATATGTATTCATTGAAAAGTTGTGGGCTTACTCCCTATACGCAAATATATATATAGTCATATACTTGAGTTAAGGAGCATAACTCATATACAAAATTTCTCATAGGGAAGAAAGGAGTAAATGAATTTATATCAATTGTTTTCTAATGTAGCCTTCAAAAACCCAATTTTAATTTTCTCACGTATGAATTGTGAGGTCCTAGCCTCATTATTTTTTATTGGAATCTTAGTGACTTTTAGTGATTTATATGAATTGCACACACTGGTGATTTTTACTTTTTGTCTAAAATATTTGTCACTTTTTTTATTTTCTGTATTTTTGTATTTTGTTATTTACTTCTTAATTAATTTGACCCAGGCCAGGTACAGTGACTCATGCCTGTAATCCCAGCACTTTGGGAGTCCAAGGCAGGTGGATCATCTGAGTCAGGAGTTCAAGACAAGCCTGGCCAACATGGTGAAACCCTGTCTCTAAAAAAAAAAAAAAAAAAAAAAATTAGCCAGGTGTTGGGGCAGGCGCCTGTAATGCCAGCTACTCGGAAGGCTGAGGCAGGAGAATCACTTGAACCTGGGAGGTGGAGGTTGCAGTGAGCCAAGATCATGCCATTGCACTCCAGCCTGGGCAACAATAGCAAAACGTTGTCTCAAATAATAATAATAATAATAATAATAAATTAGGTCCAAAAAAGTCCAATCCATTGCAATTTTCCATTTGGTAAACTTTTCCCATGCAAGGTTTTTTAAATATTCACTTTACCCCACCCAGAGATTTTAAAAATATTCATTTGTTTCCTTTTGTTTATTTATTTTATTTATTTATTTTATGTTATTTCATTTATTTATTTATTTTTTTGAGACAAAGTCTCACTCTGTTGCCAGGCTGGTGTGCAGTGGTGCAATCTCAGCTCACTGCAACCTCCGACTCCCTGGTTCAAGCGATTCTCCTGCCTCAGCCTCCCAAGTAGCTGGGATTGCAGGCATGTGCCACCACGCCCAGCTGATTTTTGTATTCTTAGTAGAGACAGGGTTTCACCATGTTGGCCAGGATAGTCTCTATATCCTGACCCTGTAATCTGCCTGCCTCGGCCTCCCAAAGTGCTGGGATTATAGGCGTAAGCCACTGAGCCTGCCCCGTTTCCTTTTATTTTTTAATTCATGTCCCTGATATAAGCAAATGTCCTAGCATATTTTTTGTATGCAGTAATATCCTCAAATCACTGTTGAATAATATTTTCGTTGCCTGTTGATTTTCAATGCATACTTTATTATGTATTATACTTTTATTTATTCTAGGATTTGATTCTAGATAAATCATTCTATTTTATGATTTATTTTTAAATTAGTACCACACAGATTTAATTATTTGATAGTGTTTTTGACAATCTGGCAGACCTTATTACTATTTGCAAAGTTTTTTGAAAAGTTAATTTGCACATCTTTATTATATCAGTTGAATTTGAGAATAGTGGTTCCCAATCCCAAAGCTTTAAATCCCCTGAATGGCGCATACCAGAAATGAAGTTACCCTCCCTCTGCAGAGATTAAAATGTACTCAGTTGGGGTTCACCTTATAGAAGGAGAGACATTGCTGATGAATTTATGTGATGCCTGTGAGCAATGTGGAGGCAGAAAAGAGAGGCTAGGCTGCAGAGGTTTTTAAAAAAATGAAGTGCTAAATTAAGTTCTATTGAGATTTTGTTTAGGATGGCATTACATTTGTCTCTCTACCTATATGGCTTATTTTACATCTCAGTAATTTAGTATTTTTTTTCCCATAGGGGCCCTACATACTTCTTACGGAGAGATTATACTTAAGTATTTTATCATTTGGGTAAATAAAATATTTTAAAATATCACATCTATCTGATTTTTTAAATGTATAAAATAAATTTTACATATTTATTTACCTATTTCTTGTCACATTATCAAACTGTGCTGTCATAGGTCCTCAATCCATAGCAAACCCTGGGAGACAGATATATTTTGAAGTCCTAAAGTTTAAATTTTTAGAAAGGTAATAGTAATAATAATAATAATCCAAATATATCATGCATTATACATATATGTGTTTATCATGCATTATATAATACCTACAGTAAGGTATAAGGCAGGATCCCATAGTCAATGTACTAATGTGCTAATAAACTGGCAATATTTTTAAATGTATAAATCAATGCTATAAAAAGCCTGACATCCACTGGATTCAGGCTTTATGACAAATGAGTGTGGACACCAAACTTTTGCAAACAAGTCTGATTTCAGAGCTTTTTGAATTTCTGAAGTATGAAGTGACAAGTAGTTCTACTGTTTTCGTAGTTCAACTTGTTATATTTTATTTTCTTTTTTTTTTCTTTCTTTTTTGAGACAGAGTCTCACTCTGTCACCCAGGCTGGAGTGCAATGGCGTGATCTCAGCTCACTGCAACCTCTGCCTCCCAGGTTCAAGCAATTCTCATGCCTCAGCCTCCCCAGTAGCTGGGGCTACAGGTGCACACCACCACGCCCAGCTAATTTTTTTTTTTTGTATTTTTAGTAGAAATGGGATTTCACCATGTTAGCCAGGCTGGTCTTGAACTCCTGACTTCAGGTGATCTGCCCACCTCAGCCTCCCAAAGTGCTGGGATTACAGGCGTGAGCCACTGCGCCCAGCCTCAACTTGTTATATTTTCTAGGAGGAGAATTACTTTTCTTTCTTTTCAGTGGAAATACCTACATTCCTGTTATACTCCTTAGAGCATTTGCTAAAAATTCCAAAGCAATGTGTACAAAATAATCATGACACTGTTATGTGCTGCTACTTAAAGTAGGCTGTTAATTTTTGTCATGCTAAAAAAATCAACATTGAATATGAAATATTACCATCATTTCCCTCTGTATTAGTCTCTAGTTGCTGCTGTAACAGGTTACCACAAATTTAGTGGCTCAAAACAACACAAATTTATTTTCTTAATGTCTGGAGGTCAGAATCCAAAATCGGTCTCACTGGGCTTTTAAATTAAATTTAGCGTAAAGCTACCTCTTTATATATTTTAAGTTTAGCCTAAAGGTTTATCCATCCCAAGTGAACTGTAATCTAACTGAATGTGTAGACAGACTAACTTGCTCTTCTAATAGTCACCAAGTTTTGGCCAATCACAGGCAGCCAACTGTTCAAACCATCTTCAAATAAGGCAAAAGCCAAGCTGTAACCAATCCAGCTATTTCTGTACCTTACTTCTATTTTCCATATGTTGCTTTCCTTTCTGCGTTCACAAATATTATCTGATCATGTGGCAGCCCTGGAGTCCTTTTGAACCTATTCTGGTTCCAGGGGCTGCACAACTTGTGAATCATTTTTTGCTCAATTAAACTCTGTTAAATTTAATTTTTCTAAAGTTTTCATTTTAACAGGGCAAAAGGCAAGGTGTTGGCAAGGCCAGTTTCTTCTGGAGATTCTGAGAAAAGAATCTGTTTTCTTGCTTTGTCCAACTTTTGGAGGCCTTCTGCATTCCTCAGTTCATGACTCGTCCTCTTCAAAGCACATCATGCCAGTCTCTGCTTCCACTGTGACATGGCCTTCTCTATCTCTAGCTCTACTGCTTCCCTCTACCAGGACCTTTATGATTACACTGGGCTCACCTGGATCATTCAGGATCATCTCTTTATCTCAAGATCCTTAAATTACGTATTTAAAGTCCCTTTTGCCATATAAAATACATATTCATAGGTCCCAGGAATGAGGACACAGACATTTTTGGGAGGCCCATTATTCAGCCTACCACACCCTTCTACTAAGGTGATTATATGTATGTTCTTATTTGAAAGTTGTTACGATTCAGTAAGCTATATTGACCAATTTTTCTTCTTTTTTTTTTTCTTTTTTTTTGAGACAAAGTTTTGCTCTTTCACCCAGGCTGGAGTGCAGTGGCATGATCTCGGCTCACTGCAACCTCTGCCTTCCAGTTTCAAGCAATTCTCCTGCCTCAGTCTCCCGAGTAGCTGGGATTACAGGCACCCACCACCACGCCTGGCTAATTTTTGTATTTTTAGTAGAGACAGGGTTTCACCATATTGGCGAGGATGGTCTCAAACTCCTGACCTTGTGACCCGCCCACCTCAGCCTCCCAAAGTGCCAGGATTACAGACTAGAGCCACTGGGACTGGTGACAAATTTTTCCTATATTAAACCATCTTTGCATTCCTGGGATAGACTTTGGTTATGGCAGGTGTATTACTCAGAGTTCTCCAGAGAGACAGAACCAACAGAATACATATCCATAGATATAGAAGATGAGATTTCATATAGTTTGGATGTTGCCCCCTCTAAATCTCATGCTGAATTATAATCCCTAATGTTGAAGGTAGGGCCTGGTGGGAGGTGTTTGGGTCATGGCAGTAGATCCCTCATGGCTTGGTGTTGTCCTTAAGATAGTGAGTGAGTTCTTGTGATATCTGGTTGTTTAAAAGTATGTGGCATCTCCTCCCCAACTCTCTATCTTACTCCTTCTTTTGCAGTGTGATATACTGGCACCCCCTTTGCCTTCTACCATGAGTAAAAGCTCCCTGAGGTTCCCCAAGAGGCCTAGCAGATGTCAGCACCATGCGTCCTGTACAGCTTACAGAACCATGAGACAATTAAACCTTTTTTAAAAAATAAATTACCCAGTCTCTGGTATTCCTTTATAGCAACACAAGAATGGCTTAACACAAGATTTGTTAGGGCAATTGGCTCATGTGATTATGGAGGCTGAGAAGTCCTAATATAGGCCCTCTGCAAGTGAAAGAAACAGGGAAGTTGATAGTACGGCTTGGTCCAAGCCCAAAGGCTTCACAACCAGGGAAGCCAATGATGTAAGTCTCATTCTGAGGCTAACAGCCTGAGAACCTTGGGGGACTGCTAGTGCAAGTCCTAGAGTCCAAAGGCCATAGAACCCAAAGTTCTGATGTCCAAGGTTAGTTGAAGAAAAGTGTCCCAGCTGTAGAATACAGTGAATGAATTTGCCTTTCCTCTGCCTTTTTGTTCTATCTGAACCCTCAATGGGTTGGATAGTGTCTGCCCAGATTGGATAAGGGCAGATCTTTCTTACTCAGCCCATTGATTCAAATGCCAATCCCTTGCAGAAACATTTCCACAGACATACCCAGAAATAATGTTTTACAAGCTATGTGGCTATTCCTTAACCCAGTCAATTTGACACCTGAAAGGAACCATCACAGTGAGTTAGTCTTTTTATATACAACATTAATGCTTTTTTATGGTATTATTATGGTTTATTCTATATTCATACCTGATATTAGTCAACTGTGTGTGTTTTGCTTACTTAGGTTTGGTAACTGAGTTAACCTGATATTGCAAATGGTCAGGTAGTAAAAACTCATCTCACATTAGCTGAAGTGAGAGGGAGTTTTCTTCACTTATATTGCTAGAAAAGATACTGGACTGTCTGAGAAAACCGAAGGAAAAGTTGAAGGAATCAGGCCGCAGGGATTGCAAGTAGTAACCTGTGAACCCCAGAACTTTCTGTGAACCCCAGAACTTTCTTTCATTCTCTCTCTTTCTCTCCCTCCAGCTGTCACTTGTATTTTGTGTTAGGATAGACAGGCTCTCTCTGTGACAGAAAACATGGCTAACAACAGACCAGCTGAAACAAATCCAGAGTAAAGAGGACCTTCTTTCCCAGCAATGAATGTGGGAGATGCCTCATCTAAGGTCATGTCCCTTCCCAGGGTGACCCATATCCAAAGACTGATTGATGTGGAAGTAGAATCTTTGAATTGTGTCACCCCAACTTAGGGCTGCTCTAGCCTCAGAGCTCCTGCAGGCCCTGCTGAGAATGTTTGGGGGCCTGTATCACAAGTCAACATCTCCCTCTTCCTGCTCCTGTTTCTCCTGTCTCCCTTTCACAGAAATTGATCCCTAGCACACTTCTTAACAAACATCCTTCCTGCTAAACACTGTATTTATTTTATTTGAGACAAGGTCTCTCTCTGTCACCCAAGCTGGAGTGCAGTGGAATGATCACAGCTCACTGCAGCCTTGATCTCCCAAGCTCAAGCAATCCTCTCACTCCAACCTCCTGAGTAGCTGGGACCCTAGGCACGTGCCACTATGCCCACTTAATATTTTAATTTTTTGCAGAGACAGGGTCTCACTACGTTGCCCAGGCTGGTCTCAAACACCTGAGCTCTGGGGATCCTCCCACCTTGGCCTCCCAAAGTGCTGGGCTTATGGGTATGAGCCCCTGCACCTGGCCTAAACCTCATGTATTTTAGACTCTGTTTCCTAGAGAAAGCAGTGATAATCCTGTGATACTTAGGATGAAATAGTGTTCTGGGAAGGCTAAACACCTGTAGCTGTTAGCAGTGGTGAATCTGCACAGGTCTGTAGCAGCCTCAATTCTTGCCTCTTCAGAAGAAAGAATTCAACTGAGGGGGCATAAGGCAGAGAGAGAGATAGAGGCAAGTTTTAGAGCAAGAGGGAAAGTTTATTAAAAAGTTTTAGAGCAGGAACAAAAGGAAGTGACACACACTTGGAAGAGGGCTGAGCAGGTAACTTGAGAGATTCAAGTGTGCTGTTTTGATCTTTGACTTGGGGTTTTATATGCTGGCATTCTGCATGTGCAGTGGCCTGCCAGCACTTGGGAGAGGCCACATTTGCAGTGTGTCTACTGAAGTTGTACGCATGCTCACTTGAGGCATTTTTTCCTTACCAGCTGAGCATTCCCAGAGGAAGGTCATATAGCAGTTAAACCATATAGCAGTTAAACTGTCATTTCGCCCCTTAGTGCGGATGCTTGAGTCCACTCACCCAACTCCTGAGATCTTATCAGGAAGCTGATGATAACCAGTTTCAGGTGCTTTCTGTCTATTGGGAGACTGCCTTTCCCTGGTTCTTGCTGAAACCAACTATTATTTTAGAGAGACAGTTTAACAACTGCCTGACCATCACCTGATGGTTGCCTAACATTTCTGGTGGGGAAGGGGGGCCTCTCCTGCCCTGCTTATGTCTGCCTAACTACCTACTCATATAACTACTACAGTCATCTTAATTTCATCTGATACTATTATATCTAGTATTTTTTCTACTTATTCTTACATACGATTTATCTATAGTATTTTTATTGGTCGGGTAGGGAGGATTCTTATCCAGTTTTGCGTCAGTGTTGCTATCTTTATAAGGTTAAATGGAATGAGTTTTTTTTTCTATTTTTATGATGCTATAGCATGAATTATTGTAACACCTGTATTTTCTATTTTTTAAACTTCAGGGAAAGATTTCCTGTAAAACTAAATGGGCCCAGAAGCTTTATTAAAGGTCATTTTTTTAATAAAGGGGGAAAACAATTGTCATGTTGTTAGATGACTGTGCCTAAGTTGAATGCAGTGCTGCATTTATGCCCTTGGGCTGAATAAAGGCAGCAGACTTATTTAACACCCCCATCCCTTTTGTTTTTACTGCTCCAGTCCATACATGCTGTTTTGATTTTTCTTCAGAAGGTAAAATATGGGTATTCCAAGGTATATTTCTCTGACCAATGCCATCAAAGCTATATTTAATAAAAATATTCCCCTGTCTGTAACATATAGCCTTGTATTTTTTCCACTTGAAGAATGGTTTTCATCTCTTCCTCTCTTCTTGCATTTTCATGTACATTTTCATTGAACAATGACAGAGAATTTATCAGGAACTGTTAGCATCTCACCAAATTGACACAGAAACCCTCATGTCTTTCTTTAGAAAGAAAGAACTTCACACTAGCCTATGTTATAATTTCTCCTGCTCGCCTCACTCAAAGAACAGCTCTTGCACACTCACCCTCCATCCCCAACACCAGAGCACTGAAAGTGTTCACTTGATTGCATTAACTGTGGATAACAACGCATATCATTAGCACTTCTATAGTGTTTGATAAATGTGATCAGTTTCAACTTGGGGCGACATGATACTGGGGAATTCTTAAGGTAGAATTTCCCTCTTGGATTCCACAGTTGTTTTAAAGAGTGGTGAAATGACAAGGTGCTTCTCCAAGGAAACTCCCTGACAAATCTTGTTTTCTAAAGAAAAGTAGAAAAAAGGTGAGGAGAAAGGAAGAGAAGAGAGTAAATTTAAATTCAGTCTTCTTTTACTTCCATTCATTCAGTTGGTCATATTCATTGTTTAGCTGCAGGATTCCCTATGCGTTTACTCCCCAAGTGGTATAAATAATGCTTTATAAATCTGGCAGTATGATTGTAGACCAGAATAAACCCCAATTTTCCTAAAGAGAAGTATTTTTATACTTAATAGAGAGCTGAATTCGAAATATAGGGTACTTGGTTCTGGTAACTGAAATTTTGGAGTGACCAAAATGTTTTTAGTGCAGCCTTGACAAATGCTGTGCTAAACTAGAAAAACTGCTTAGGCAGAATAGAAATAAGAGGTAATTATATTCATTCCTTTGTCTTAACTGAATCAGCATGTTGCTAATACCTTTTCATCTGAGCTGGTTTAAGTTTTGTTTTGACTCCAAATAATAATTATTGGTCCTGAATAAATAAGAATGCGTGCCTACCATGTATTTCTTTTTTGATGGTTTTTTTTTTTTTTTTTTGTCCTAGACTACTTTCATGACAGGTTGGGGTTGATGAACATATATTTATCTATGAGATTCAATTAAAATAAACATTTTGACCCCTGAAACCTTCAACAAAATTATCTCTTTTCTTCTTTGCTTACAGACCATAGTGCTAGAAAAGAGATAATATTAAATTTGAATGTGCACATTATTCACTTAGGAATCTTATTAAAATCCAGATTCTAACTCAGCATGTCTGGAATGATGTCTGAGATTCTGCATTATTAATAAACTCCCAAGTGATGCTAATACTGTTGGCCCGTGAGCCACACTCTAACTAGATCAGAAAAACCCACCCCTTCCAGTCCTAGGCCTATCACTAACTGGCTGTGTTAGTGATATTACCAGCCATCTTGGGAACCTGGATTTCCTCTTTCACAAGGGAGTTATTTGCCTACCCACATGTATGAATGCTCTTAAAGAAAATCTAACCATGGAGATTCTAAGTTATCAAAGGATAAATCACAGATAGTATCCTCATTTTAAAAGGATTTATTTAAATAGAAGCTTAGAATTCACAAGGGGCCCTTGGCAAGTATTTTTGATAAATCATTCTACTTAATTCAATAAATGTTTATTGGTCTTTTAGGTGAAGGGTTTTCTTAAGTTACTTTCCAGCAATTCCAAAATAGTGACAATGTCCCTGGCCTATTGAAGTTTGTAACTTGCAAGGTATTAGTAGTACTGAATAAAATTTATTGTCTAATATCTCAGAAAGAATTTCATGTGGGAATGAAAAATGTGAGATTCCAGTGGAATATTTATGGCAAACCTTAGGAGCTTCTTATTTTGTTTCTAGTTCATGAACTAAAAAGAAATTACGATACTGTGTGAGCTATGCTTGGAAATCTGGGGGCACTTGGGATGGTAGAGGCCCAGCAATGGGAAAGTAAAGGAAAGTTCAGCAACTCCTCTCAATATAAAGCATACATTTTAGAGTTTAGTAAGAGAGAATAAGACTAACATGGTGAGAGCCAGATTATGAAAAGTTTTGAATGGCAGGTCTGTAATTAATCTGCCACATGGTGGCGATTCACTAACTGTTGCAAGCAGGTAAATAATATATTTGAATGTGGACATTAGGCAAATTAACCTGTCTGTTATGCAGATGTACAGGAAAGAAGACCAGCAGGAAGAACCGTGAGAAAGGCAGTAGCAGTAGGAAAGAAAGCAAGGGATGATTTGAGATTCCTTTAGAGATCAATTGGAAAGACTGGAAAACTGCTTTCATATAGAAAGTTGGAGATTAAACAATCATAAGTCAGCTGATAAGCGGGTGATGGGAAAGGTTTGAAACTTTTAAATGCTGGCCTCATAAATCATCCTGATACCAAAGCCGGGCAGAGACACAACCAAAAAAGAGAATTTTAGACCAATATCCTTGATGAACATTGATGCAAAAATCCTCAATAAAATACTGGCAAACCGAATCCAGCAGCACATCAAAAAGCTTATCCACCATGATCAAGTGGGCTTCATCCCTGGGATGCAAGGCTGGTTCAATATACGCAAATCAATAAATGTAATCCAGCATATAAACAGAACCAAAGATAAAAACCACATGATTATCTCAATAGATGCAGAAAAGGCCTTTGACAAAATTCAACAACCCTTCATGCTAAAAATTCTCAATAAATTAGGTATTGATGGGACATATCTCAAAATAATAAGAGCTATCTATGACAAAGCCACAGCCAATATCATATTGAATGGGCAAAAACTGGAAGCATTCCCTTTGAAAACGGGCACAAGACAGGGATGCACTCTCTCACCACTCCTATTCAACATCGTGTTGGAAGTTATGGCCAGGGCAATTAGGCAGGAGAAGGAAATAAAGGGTATTCAATTAGGAAAAGAGGAAGTCAAATTGTCCCTGTTTGCAGACGACATGATTGTATATCTAGAAAACCCCATCGTCTCAGCCCAAAATCTCCTTAAGCTGATAAGCAACTTCAGCAAAGTCTCAGAATACAAAATCAATGTACAAAAATCACAAGCATTCTTATACACCAATAACAGACAAACAGAGAGCCAAATCATGAGTGAACTCCCATTCACAATTGCTTCAAAGAGAATAAAATACCTAGGAATCCAACTTACAAGGGACGTGAAGGACCTCTTCAAGGAGAACTACAAACCACTGCTCAATGAAATTAAAGAGGATACAAACAAATGGAAGAACATTCCATGCTCATGGGTAGGAAGAATCAATATCATGAAAATGGCCACACTGCCCAAGGTAATTTATAGATTCAATGCCATCCCCATCAAGCTACCAATGACTTTCTTCACACAGTTGGAAAAAACTACTTTCAAGTTCATATGGAACCAAAAAAGAGCCCGCATCACCAAGTCAATCCTAAGCCAAAAGAACAAAGCTGGAGGCATCACGCTACCTGACTTCAAACTATACTACAAGGCTACAGTAACCAAAACAGCATGGTACTAGTACCAAAACAGAGATATAGATCAATGGAACAGAACAGAGCCCTCAGAAATAATGCCGCATATCTAGAACTATCTGATCTTTGACAAGCCTGAGAAAAACAAGCAATGGGGAAAGGATTCCCTATTTAATCAATGGTGCTGGGAAAACTGGCTAGCCATAGGTAGAAAGCTGAACCTGGATCCCTTCCTTACACCTTATACAAAAATCAATTCAAGATGGATTAAAGATTTAAACGTTAGACCTAAAACCATAAAAACCCTAGAAGAAAACCTAGGCATTACCATTCAGGACATAGGCACGGGCAAGGACTTCATGTCCAAAACACCAAAAGCAATGGCTACAAAAGCCAAAGTTGACAAATGGGATCTAATTAAACTAAAGAGCTTCTGCACAGCAAAAGAAATTACCATCAGAGTGAACAGGCAACCCACAAAATGGGAGAAAATTTTCACAACCTATTTATCTGACAAAGGGCTAATATCCAGAATCTACAATGAACTCAAACAAATTTACAAGAAAAAACAAACAACCCCATCAAAAAGTGGGTGAAGGACATGAACAGACACTTCTCAAAAGAAGACATTTATGCAGCCAAAAAACACATGAAAAAATGCTCACCATCACTGGCCATCAGAGAAATGCAAATCAAAACCACAATGAGATATCATCTCACACCAGTTAGAATGGCAATCATTAAAAAGTCAGGAAACAACAGGTGCTGGAGAGGATGTGGAGAAATAGGAACACTTTCACACTGTTGGTGGGACTGTAAACTAGTTCAACCATTGTGGAAGTCAGTGTGGTGATTCCTCAAGGATCTAGAACTAGAAATACCATTTGACCCAGCCATCCCATTACTGGGTATATACCCAAAGGACTATAAATCATGCTGCTATAAAGACACATGCACACGTATGTTTATTGCAGCACTATTCACAATAGCAAAGACTTGGAACTAACCCAAATGTCCAACAATGATAGACTGGATTAAGAAAATGTGGCACATATACACCATGGAATACTATGCAGCCATAAAAAATGATGAGTTCATGTCCTTTGTAGGGACATGGATGAAATTGGAAATCATCATTCTCAGTAAACTATCGCAAGAACAAAAAACCAAACACCGCACATTCTCACTCATAGGTGGGAATTGAACAATGAGAACACATGGACACAGGAAGGGGAACATCACACTCTGGGGACTGTTGTGAGGTGGGGGGAGGCGGGAGGGATAGCATTGGGAGATATACCTAATGCTAGATGACGAGTTAGTGGGTGCAGCGCACCAGCATGTCACATGTATATATATGTAACTAACCTGCACATTGTGCACATGTACCCTAAAACTTAAAGTATAATAAGAAAAAGAAAAAAAAGAGAAAAAAAAAGAAACCTTTAAATGTTAGCTTTCATTGTTCTGTAAAGTCTTTAGAAATAGTCTCTGAACACGTAGAGTAAAATCAGTACTTCTACTTTCTCTGAAACTTTAATGTGACTTGAAACAATGTAACAAAATACCAGTCTAATGCCACATTACTGATTTTACCAGTGCTGTAATTTTTAAAATAATAAATATACACTTTATTGAAAATAAATAAATAAATGAAAGAAATGGTCTCTGAAATAATAATAAATAAACATTTAAAGCCAATTTTGTGTGAAGCCCTGTAAGGCTTTTTGGAAACATGTAAGGCCAACCCCATTCCTCTAGGAACTGATAAATGAGTAGGTCAAATAGAAGTCAATTATCAAAGACTGCTTACTTTCTCTCTACTTTCAAACCATTATCACAAGTCAGTTATGTTGACCATTTATGTTTTAGAATAAAATCTACCAATTATTTTCTTTATAAAATCTACAAATTACTTCTTTCCTTCTGTTATTTTAATCATGGAATTTGAGAACTAGGAGGAATTTCGACTGCCTCTAGTGCAAGTCATACATGTTACAAACAAGGACATTTAGGTTCTGACAGAATAAATGATTTGCTTAGGGTCACACAGCTAGTTAGCAATAGAATGATTGCGGATCTAGTTGAGAATTATCCACCATAACACTTAAACATGGCTCATTACCAACAGAAGTTTAGATAGTTAGTCCAAATCACTTTTTAAAAATCAAAATAACTTTGAAGTTACATACTTTCTAAAGATCAGAAACTCTCAGATCTGTGACACTTGATTTACTTTGATACCTGGGTGTTTGTTCTTTCCACACAAACAAGTCGGGGAGGGGAACAGCAAAACAACCCTGTTTTTCTGCAGTCCTAGGAAACTATCACCAATACCCCTCATCTGCTATTTTCTAAAATTATACTCTAGGGTGTAAACTCCTGCTATTTAACCGGTTGGCATAGGGAGACTTTTATTTTTCCTAAAATGTAGATACCATTTTGTCCAAGATAATCAAAATCCACTCAGCCATAAAAGCTCCATTTTGCTGTTTGACATCATAGAGCATTTATTTGTCTTTTCACTAAGCATTAAGGATGGCTAACAGCACAGATCATTTGCCAATGATCTTGTCTTTGTGCCATATTTATTAGTCCTTTGTGACACTATCTCCATCTACTGATACTCTTCTCCCCAAATCCTCTTTCCATTTTCTTGTGTGACACACAAACTGATGATGGGCAGTCTTCAGCTGAACACACTGTGATCCTTCCCCTGTTTCACGGGTCCCCTTTCCCCCACTTCCATGCTGGCACAGAGCAGGCTCAGCATCAGGAGTCTGCTTCTGATGCCACAGGCTTTCTGAAATGGTTATGTCGGCATGGTTTTCCTAGGAGATGGCAACCCTACAACTCTCCACCTTACCTATTTCAGCCAGTGCCAGGATTTTATTTTCCACCCCTTTATTAAAAAACAACATACTGTGCCATTTTGGGTGCTTCTAAATGTGGGTCTACCCTCAATGGCTCATTAACATCATTTCTTAATTCAACTTCATCCGCTAGTCTCTGCAGTGGTTTGACATCAGTTACATTTCTGTCTTAAGTCTGACCCAATAAAAGTCATCTCTTCCCAGCTTATCTTTACCTTCTCTCAAGTGTGAATATAAGATTTATCAGTTATTAAGCTGTTTATTTTTTTAAAGGTATCTAGCTTTGTGTCACTGTTGATTTCACTATTTGCAAACTGGCTTTGTCATTTTATTGATAGCACTTGAGTGAAGAGCTCCCTGTTAATATATGCAAACTCACAGCTCCCAACAAGCTTTCCAGCCCTGTTAATGAGAGGATTAGCAAGAGCACTGCAATGTATTTAACCTGCGGCACTAGCTCTGTTTCAATAAGACTTCAACAGCCTATTAAATGGAGTGGGGGCTCAATTAACCCACACAAAGGCCACTCTACCCAACGTGGCAGGGAGGACCACATTTAGCATCTGCCTAAGCAGCTTGTTGGAAGCTGGAAATAAAGGGGGTGACATGTTCTTGCCTGGAGCTATGATATAACTGAAATGGTGATTCTAGTTCATCTGGGCTGACTGAATAGGTGACAGCATTGAAACCCACTATCTTGCCATATGACAGTTTTTTAAAAAATCAGAGTATACTCAACGGTCACTCCACCCCCCCCCCCATGCCTTCTTCTAAGGGAGCACCCTCATTGTTCCTGGGGCAGTCAGTAGGAGTCATGGATCATGGATTTGAGGATGGAGGATGTCAGGGAGTGACAGTTTGTGTATGGGGAGGAGGGATGATGGAGTACACCAAGAAGTCCCAGGAAATGCATTATGTTCAAACAGCATTTCCTCATGTAATTAGAAGTTAGAACTGGCTCCTCATGTCTCATAAGCATGCTTCACCAAACAGCCAGCTAAAGGCCAGCCATTTTATGCTGGAAATCAAAGTATAAGCAATGGCAACTCATTGAGCTGGATACTTCTACATCTTCACTTGAAGCTTGTTAGGATCATTGAGTTTTGTGGCTTATAGTGTCAACTACCTGTCAGAAAATCCAAACAAATGGTTCCAACATTTCAAGTTGAAAATGAAAGTTGACTAAGTAGACTACTGTTCGTTTGCCCAGGGGGGCATGAATCAACTATAGTGATAAACCGAAATCTCCTCTAATTTTCCACCTGTGAATTCTCCATGTCATAAAGTCAAAGATATATTTGGGATCAAGAGATTGATGTTTCCTCTCCAATTTTCCAGTGGAAGTTTCTCTTTTTAACAACATTTTCTCTTGAAACTCAGCCATACCCAAATATTATTATAGATTGACCATTTAAATTTCTGTATTTATTTTTTAATTTGTCATTGTTTTTATTTTTTCCCATTGTATGCTGTATCTAGGTATTAATGAAACTTCCTATTACTGTGCCTTACTTTTTTCTCCCATTACTTGTCGCCTCCAAACATACTATATTATATACTTACTTATATGTTCATTGTTTATTGTCTTATCTCCTTGCTAGAATGTACATTTAACAAAGGCCAGGGTTTGGTTTTATTTATAGATATAATTCAAACATCTAGAACAGTGAAGTCTAGCATATAGGAATTTAATAGTATTTGTGGAATAAATTAATGTAAAGAAGCAGCACAGGTTATGTTCTAATTATGGAATCATAACCGATGGTTCATTAGAGAAAACTGCCATATAAGAATAGTCCATCCCACCATTACAAAATAAAGAAAAAGCTCTAAATTCTAGGTTGACAGGCCAGGTGAAGTCACCAGAGTGGATGTATTTGACGGTGCACCATTTCCTTACACCAGAGTGGTGAGGGCCTGGATGGAGGATAATTTCGTAAATTGGGTTGAACCACACAGTCTTGTGAAGTGGGCTGCATGCTTATTAGATCTGAACCCTTTCACTTACTTATTCTGGGGTATGCTAAAGGCACAGGTTTATTTGGTGAAAATTAGAGACATAAATTCCTGAGGCATTGTATTCCAGATGTATCTATAGGGACTGATGGAAATTCTGCATTAATGCACCACACTCATTGCAATTTTGTATAAAGCATTAAGCTATGAATTGCTAAAAAGGAAGAACATATTGAAGACATTGTACAATGCTTTTGACTATATAACTTATTGTAATGTAACACTAATAACCCATTTATTATGGGTATTCATTTGCCTGTGTTTCCAGGCTTCAGGTTGCCATAAAACTAGAGAGTATTTTACACTCTTGATCATGAACTCTTCACATTAATAGCACTGACAGCTACAACTTCCATTTGTATATCTGGGTAACCTCAGAGCTGATACAAATTTTTTAATTTTTTTTCCTTTGGATGTTCATGTAAGCAGGTGGGTACCTATGACTATTCCATGCAGGGGCTACTGGAAAGATAGCTCTAACTCCCAGTCTTGGATACACTTTGGGCCTCTTGATAGGTAAGAAATAGCATTTTTTGTGGGTGTGTTCTATAAAGACAAGAGCCATCTTCTGTTTGCCAACAAAAGAATCTTGTTCAATGTAGATCCCAGCTATACCATTGCCTCTGAGGCACATGGGTATGATAAAGAATGTATCATAACAGAGCATGTTTTCACTTGTTAGGCTAGAAAGACATTCTCAGGTAATGACATCAGTGGTACTCCAGGGTACACAACTACTCCCTAGTTGATTCTTCCATCAGTTGTTGGGGAAAGATCAGAGAAAACCATGAAGAAAATTGTATTAATTGTGCCCCATTCTTACTCCACTGTCTGGGCACCAAGACACTGAATGTTTGCCCCATTCTCAAAGAAACTTGTCTGAATCTCTTTGGTTCATGAAGAAGCTAGTTTGACATTTTATATTTAAAATTTTGATTTTACAAAGAGACACAAGCTAAGTCAGTAAATGTTCTAATGGTATTGCTGTCCAGAACAAAGATTTCTCTAATTAGTATCAAAGTATAACTGAAAAGATAACTTTCAGTTAATTAGTATTTACACTAAATCTGCCATACAATGAGTTATTGTGAAATTTGACATTTGAATGAAATCTCTTTAGAATAACTGAAGCAGCCACCTTATTGTGACCCCAGTTGGGTCACAGGAGACATAATAGCCTTCATCAGCAGCCTGTCTAGAGTACTGTTCATCACTTTTTTTGTCAATAAATATTTTTCCAGTTTATGAACACACCCTCCCAAGCTATAATGTAAATTTACTGCTACTTATCTATTTTATGGAAATGATTTCATATAAGATTACTCATCTCTTTCTTTATTTACAAAACAGAAACAAAAAACAAAATAACCCTCAAATGACCCTTAGCGATTTTTTTTTTATCCAAACCACAAGATGTTTTACAAAACTTTATAGTTGTAGAAAAACTACTTAGAAAGCAGAAATGAGGCAATTTAGAACCTAGATAGCGCCAGAGTGTTTGAATAAATTAAATTTGTCCCCAGAAACAACATGTAAACAAAATGGAATCTCCTACAAAAGCCACCTAGATGTTCGGCACAGAGTTTGAAAATCGTTGTTATTGATTTTAGTTATTGGTTTTTTTGGGTCCTAGTTTTAACCTGATTGGGGAATAAAAGAATGTGGAGATTTGCTGCTCAATATGGATTTATTGAAATGGGAGGAATGATCCTCTATTTCATTTTATTAAGACAAGAGATGAAAATATTGAGTTATTTCCTGTAATAATCTCCATTGTTATTGATGTGTCAAGTACCCTGCAAGATGCTGCAGATACAAAGTTAAATAAAATGTAATAACAAACATCACAGAAGTTTGAAGGTACTCAAACAATTTCAATAAAATATGATAAATGCTAATATAAAGAAATACGATCAACGATAATCTGTTATGTGAACATGGACTACTCATGCTTGAAACTAACAATATTTCTCCAATGGATTCTGGAATTTGGAGCTCACTCTGTGATACAGCTGTCCTTCTTTTTCTGTGTTGCATTTGCCATATTGTGTGGTGATAACCATCATATGAAAAGTAGATTCAAACTTGGTTGAATCAGTAAAATGGACATGAAAATTCCTACTTTGTTGGCTTGTTGTGCAGGTCAAACAAGTAGTTGCTGAGCCCAGTGCCTGGCATATGGTAGACCCTCAACAAATAATAGCTGTTGTTGATACTGTTCTTGTTATTGTGGTTATCACTAGATTCTGAGAAACTCCAGTAAACAATGTTTTTCTGTTACGGTTGTGTTAAATTGCAGCACTTTTGACTCGCTGTGGTTCACCTACTTGCTGTTGTTTGTTCTTCTCTTCCTCTCCTTTTCCCATGCCCCTAGTGTGTTTCCATTTTACCCATGAGTAATGGGCATTGCCCCTCACATTTGTCTTCCTTCCCAAATCATTCTCCTTTCAGGAAAAAGAGTATGAGATATGAGAAATCAAGGGGTTTGGGAGTTTTCAGGGGAAAGGAGATGAAAATGAAGTAGGTGAGGACTTTTAGTTGATTCAGACACTCAAGGGCATCACTGGTAAACTTTAGGGGAGTCTAGAAACTGATGGGGGATCAATTGACTTGGTTTGAGAACAAGGTAAGAACATTTTGCTATGTTTATCAGAATACTTGAGAGAATGTATTGATATGAATATTCTGGAATATTCAGAAAGCCTAGTGTAAGTAAGAGGTGAGAGAAGCCGAGAGAGGAGGAGAATGAAGCACCAAGAGTAAAGCTTTGGCCGCAAGAGACCATTCCGGAGTCAGCCTGGTGTGTGGGCATCAAAGAAGATGAATTTGGAACCCAAACTGTCATTGAGCACATTTTTAAAGCTGATTTTAGTTCTGCAGTTATTAGTAACTAGTCAAAATAAACTGACAATGCCCTGTGGCTTTAGGAGATAGTGGAAGGTTAGAGAAATTCAAGATATATATTCAACTCTATGGAAGGTTTGGAGCATCTATTTCTTATATGTGGTCAAAATATATCTTTTCTCTTTAATTCATACTATTTTTTCTGTGCTCTTTTCCTCTTTAAGAAAAATAGTTTCAATGAAGTATAATATACCCATTGAAAAGTACACAGAAATGTTCAGGTTGGGAAATTTTTACAAAGTGAACACGCTCTTGCTGCCAGAATTCAGATCATGAAACTGAACATTACTAGAGCCTCCCAAACATCTCTTGTACTGCCATTTAGTCATTAATACAACTGCCCTTCATTGCTCAGCATAATGGGTAATGATCCTAACATTTAGCAGCTTAGAATAGCTTCCCTGTTTCTGTAGTTTATTTAATGGAATTACACAGTATGTACTCTTTTAATGTCTGACTTGTTAATCTTTTTTTGTTCTTTGGTAAGATTCATCTACCTAAGGCTTTTAATATTAAATAACATTTAAGATAACTGTTTCTAAATAAAATATGTATGGGATTACTATCCAGGATATTATATATACATTTAAGAAAAATTAGTAAATCTTTTATAAATTGGTTTATTCATTTATTTAATTGGCATTTATGCCATGAGAAACAAGGAAAGGAGAGATATAATCCCAGCTCTCAAAATCTTAGCATCAATAGTGAAGACCAAAACTAATTCCAAGGATGAGCATCTTCACCACTGATGTTAAGATTTTGAGAGCAGGGATTACATCTCTCCCTTTTTCCGTTAGAATAAAGGATGGCATGAGTGGGAACAAAGTGGAACACTTTGGAACTCTTAATGTATACTTAGCTTTGGTAGAGAAGTCAATGGAGTACTTAGTGGGGTGTTGGGAATGATACTCTCCAAACACAGGCATTGTCTGTAAAGAATTTAAAAATAATAAATTGCAACTGAAAATGCTTTTTATTATTATCATGCACCAACAATTTAAAACTCATCAATGATTATTCTCCCCACACACATAACAAACTTTTTGAGTTTAGGTTCTAGACAATTGCTATAAATGTAATCTTCAGATTAGCACATTTTTATTACCATTTACTAAACAGGTAGTCTACATGGAAGTTAATTTGGAAGATTCTCAGTTTTGTGGTTGGCTTCTGACACCTGTGGACTTGACTACAAGTGTTTGTTTCAGCAATGAATTCTCAATGGTTCTGAGTCGTTCAAGTTTGCTTCAAGCCAGTTTGAGTCTTAAACTCCTGTGGTGGGTCCTAAATTAACAATAATAAAGATGAAGCCACAGAACTCAAGTTATCTCATTTTTTCTTTTTCTTTGTGATCACTTGGAGTTTTAATTTATGTTTAAATTTAAAACAGTGAACTAGGATGTGAACTGCAAGATGTAGTATTTCATTTGGTAAGTACAAATTTTAGTTTATACATAAAACATCTTAAATAATGAATATCTTTTGAATAACTTAAATTTGAGTATCTTTAAAATTGGTGTTTCTTCTTTAGTGTTAGTTAATTAAGAAATGAGCAAAAAACTCCAATGTTAAATTAATGGTATGATTTCATAGTTACTTAAATTGGAATTTTTGCATTTAATTTAAAAGTATTAATCCATTCTTTTCTTCTTTTTTTAACTTTGATATTTTATTTTATTCTATTCTTTTTCACTAACATGACTAGATATATAAAGTTCAATAAAATAACATTTTTTACTGTTTACAATTATTTTCTGATCATTATACATTTAATTTCATGATTATTGCTGAAAATATTTGTGTACAGAGGAGGAAGTGTTAAAAAATGGTGTACCCAGGGTATTGGGTACGCTAGGTACGTCATCGAGAGAAGAAAAGTACAAGGTATTTTAGATATACAAGATGCTGTTGCTTTTGGATTTAAAAAGACGATTATTTACCTAAATTTGGTTGAGGGAGGGCTAGTTCACATCTTTCTCCAAATGAAAGTGAAAATGGAGCTTGCCTGTCATTGGGAACGCTTAGTGAGCATTAGAGTTTGGAATAAAGATGAAAGCGTTGTGCTAACATGGTGTTTGATAGGTCCACTGCAGCCTGTTCAGTTTGGGACAGAACTGACCATCTGCTTAGAGCTTTTTAAGTGTGTTTAAGCAGTCTGAGATGGTCTTTGTTGCTTTGGGTCTTTGTGTTGGCGTGTATTATTATTCCAAATTGTTGGAAGCCAGTCTTGCAGGAGGTAAGGTTTTGAATTCCTGATGGTGTGTGAATTTTTGTCCCCAAGGTTTCTCTCTGGGATGAATTGATTTGCTGGCCAGAAATGAGGCTGAATTCCTCCATCAGGTTAAAGGCTGCTGACACAGGGTGTTTGGTTTAGCAGCCTGCCCCAAGCGCCTCATCTGCATACTGATAAAGCCTGCTTCCCTCCCAGCCCAAGCTTGGCAGTGGCCAGTTGCTAATGCAAGCTGTTTGGGGAACAAAGGAGAATTCAATCTAGTTTTCACCTTAATGTAAGTAGGCCAAAAGGAAAGGTTCCTCATCTTTATTAAAGTCTACTCCCTTTATTTTTAAGCGGGCAACTACCTTTAGTTACATTTCACAGACTTCTGCTGCCTCAGAGACTGAAAGAACTTCAGTTTTTCTTAATCTTCCCCTTTGCCCTAATCAGGCATCGCTTCTCCAGATTTTCTAAGACACTCTATTAATTTGCTAGGGCTGCCAAGATGAGGTACCACAGACTGGGTGGCTCAAACAACAGAAACCTGTTTTCTCATGATTCTGGAGTGTAGGAGCCCAAGATCAACAAGATCAAGGCATCAGCAGGGTTGGTTCCTTCTGAGGCCTCTCTTCTTGGCTTGCAGATGACCATCTTCTCTCTGTGTCTTCATTCACATGCTCTCTCTCTGTGTGCCTGCCCTAATCTCCTACTTTTATAAGGACACCAGTCATATTGGATTAGGCCCAACCATATGACCTCATTTGACCTTAAATACCTCTGTAAGGACTCATCTCCAAATACAGTCACAGTGTGAGGCACTGGAGCTTAGGATTTCAACATATGAATTTGGGGACAGGAGAGGAAAGGCAAAATTCAGCCCATAGCAGACAGGATCTTTCAGGTGCAACTTCAACCTGGGCATGACACTTCTGGTCCCAAATGATGTATTAGCCATCTTTTTTCTAGCCTTGGAAAATATTCTGAATTGAAATAAAGTATTGCCTCAAGACAGGCTAGACCTACACATACATGTCTTGGCAAGTCAGCTTTCAGTGGTATAGATGGGTATTTTTTTCTGATTTTATACTTGTGAGTACTTCATTCCAGAACTTTCAAAGATACCTGCTGAATTTCAAAAGAATCAGCATTGGGCAAAACTAATATGCTGGGGAGAAGATCGTGAAGGTATTATTATGATTATGATTATTAGTATTTAAAATAATGCCTAAGTTCTGTTAATGGAATAAATAAGTGTGGTAAACATCTAGCAAGCTGTCAATAATTTGAGGAGGATAGAATTTATTTGACATTTTCTGTATAAATGGATCCAGGTATTATTTTAACCATTGTCTTGGTGGGTGAAAATTATACAGTCTCAAAGCCAGACCCTAATAAGACTTGGGGAAAAAATATCAACTAGGACTATTTCTATGTGATTCTAGAATATTTTGCTTATAACAGAGAAAGTGGGTAGCTTGGTCTATTTCAAGACTTGGACCTTGCGAGGAGAGAATATCTACTTTTTAAACATGTTATAACCACTGTTATTATGTGGCCTAGGAGAAAGAAATGACTGATACAATACGTATGGCTTTTTCTGACTTTATTTAAATACAATAAATGTTAACTTTTAATATATTTTCTTTGTTCCTACTGCTTTCACTTTTTTCTTTCAATATGCCTTGTTATCAAGGATAAAATGGAGCTGCAAAGATGAAGAGTTAGAATGTGATGGAGAGGTATGGTCCAATGTGTAGGAAGGTAGAATGTCACCACAGCAATGATAAAACTTAGTCTGCATTTTGAATTCATTCATTCATTCATTCATTCATTCATTCATTCATTCTACACTGGACCATGTTGCAACGAAATAAACAAGACAGCCAGAAAGTCCTGGTCTTCCAGGAAGCTGCCATTTGTAATGAATGTACTACATGGATGTGGCAGGCAATCACTAAGATAAATGATTTTTCCAAAAGCAAAGTTTGAGCATAGCTTATAAAAACTGAAAATATAAATTAAAACATAACAGAAATTTTAATTTTCTCCTTAGATTTGAAAGCTGGTACTTCTCCAACAAGCTAGAGCTGAGAGTCTCTAACAGGGGAAAATCAAAATATTTATTCCAAGTAGGATTAAGGGAATCTGTATATTGGCTGTGAAATCAAAGAAAAGCTTTTACTTAGTAAGTTTGAAATTACTTGTAATTTTTCCTATGATTAACTATCACAAACACCCAACAAATTCTGCTCAGAGCCCAAGTTATATCTAAAATAATGTGTGTCCCAGTAGTTATAGACCTGACCTTTTTTCTTAAAAAAAAAAATGTTCTCTACCTTTGCTCTTTTCTAGGGTTACAATGTTTAGTTTAAATCAGATGTTAGTTGTCATGCATTTTGGAGAGCCATCCATTCATTGATATAATCATCATAAGTGTATCTATCCATCCATTCATCCATCCATCCATCTGTCCATCCATTCATCCATCTATCCATCTGATGCCTTGGCAAGTGTCTGGCCTATTTTAGGCCTTCAGCAAATATTTGTTGAATGAATAAATAAATCACCCAACCTTGACTGTCTACCACGTGCAACTAATAATCCACAGGTGTAGTAGCCAAGTTATACCATTGGCTTATCACATATTCACTTGCTGTTTTCCAGGAGGATTTTGTGTTGATTGTTATGATGGTGACAGGGGAAGTGTGAATATAATTTTTGTAACAAATAGCTTTCTGAACACAAAAATTTCCCAATAATATGTAACTTTTAGATATACATAGGATGAATTGTTAAGAAAACTAAGCATCAGATTATCAGGTTAGCAGTTAGAAAACTCTTGCAGGCAGTATAAAGTGTGATATTCCTGTGACTTGGAAACTTAGTGTTTGCCACTTTCTCTGAAGGGAGAATATGGTGAATCAGATTCACTTGAAAAACCCCCAGAAACTTGCTGGAATCTACCTTAATGTCTCCTTAGGGGAATTAAATCCACAAGGCCGATTAGTTCTCAAAGAATTTTTCAGTCTCCCAAGGGAAGTGGAACAACCTTTGGTGGACAGTGTTAGAGGGAAGAATACTGGAGCTGGTGGATATAGGCATATGCTAAAAATGTAGCAGAACAAATTTATGCTTGATTTGTGTGTCTGACCCCTGCCTCTTGGTCATACTGAATAAGCTTAGCAGACACCAAATGTATCATTTCAATTAACATTTTTTGTGTTTTATGGTTTACCAATGATTTTCTTAGTGTTTTCCAAATTGTTCCTCCAAACTACCTTAACAGCAGAATGGGTATACATAATTCCATAGCATCTAAGGAGTGGCCCTGTATATCCCGGAGCAAACCAGAAATTTGCTCTGAAATGTGTGTTTTAGTATGAAATCATGCATATTCCTTTCTATTTAAATATAACTCTGTGTTTGCTTTAATGTGGACAATGCTTTAAATTAATTATCATGGAGTAAAATATATCCTCAAAATAGTAACTTTCACATACCACCCCCCCCCGCCCCTTTACTCTTCCCTCTGGGCTGTACATTCAATACTTACACTAACCATAAGAAATGAATATCACCATTATCCTCTTCTTCGGAAGAGAAATCAAGGATCATAGAGGTCAAAGTTGATAATTACCTAAATGACAGGCATTATCTCAATTAATAGCTTTATACACGTTTAATTCTAACAACCACTCATCACCACCATTTTATAAAAGAAGAAAGCGCAACGTTTAGAGGTTAAATAACTTGCCTTTGTTCTCAGAGTTATAAGGAGGAATGAGACTGGATTTGAACCCAGTTTGTCTGACTTCAAAGAACCCACTGTTTTCATTATACCCTCGCTCTTCTCAAATGTTCCAAATGAATTTGACATCCTAAGCAATCTGAGTGAAGTAATAAGAGGGGAAAATTTTTTAAAGGAGGGGCCCTGTTATCCACTAATTCTTTTAAGGGTACCAGAAGGGAATTTTTGAAGTTGTGGATTTACCACCTGGAACCTTTGAAAAATATAATAGGAAGTGACCTAGAGATACATGTTCCTTCTCTGTCAACCTGCTGAGGAGATAAAACATAGCTGCTTCCATTAGTCAGTCTGCAAGGGTCAATATGTACTATGTACTTAGCCAGCTATGGTACACATGCAACCACAGTCTTGCTTTCAATGAACTTATAATGTTGTCATACACTTTGGTGAATACCTCTGAATTAGTCCATTTTTGCATTGCTATAAAGAAATATTTGAGACTGGGTAATTTATAAAGAAAAGAGATTTAATTGGCTCATAGTTCTGTAGGCTGTACAGGAAGTATAGTGGCATCTTCTTCAGGGGAGGCCTCAGGAAGCTTACAATCATGCAGAAGGCATAGGGGGACCAGGCAGCTCACATGGCAAAAGCAGGAGCATCAGTGTGAGGAAGGAGGTGCTACACATTTTTAAATGACCAGGTGTTACAAGAACTCACTCACTATCACGAGGACAGTACTAAGCAAGGTGGTACAAAACCATTTATGAGAAATCTGCCCCCAGCATCTAACCACCTCATGTATTAGTTCATTTTCACACTGCTGATAAAGACATATCCGAGACTGGGAAGAAAAAGAGGTTTAGTTGGACTTACAGTTCCATGTGGCTGGGGAGGCCTCAGAACCACGGCAGGAGGCAAAATACACTTCTTATGTGGCGGTGGCAAGAGAAAATGAGAAGGATGCAAAAGTGGAAACCCCTGATAAACCCATCAGATCTCGTGAGACTTATTCACTACCACGAGAATAGTATGGGAGAAACTGCCCCCATGATTCCAATTATTTCCCATCCAGTCCTTCCCACAACATGTAGGAATTATGGCGGTACAATTCAAGATGAGATTTGGGTGGGAACACAGAGCCAAACTATATCACCTCCCACCAGGCCCACCTCCAACAGAGAGATTACCTTGCAGTATGAGATTTGGGCAGGGACACACATCCAAACTGTATCAACCACTATCAAGCAATATATGGTTAAGTGCCAGAAAGTAGGTTACACCTCATTACTGCAGGTATTAGGGATTTGTGGAGGAGCTGTGTCACTGAAGAATGGTACAACAGGCTTTATTTGGGAGAAGAGGATGGCAAAGCCCCATTCCATTTTTACCCAAGACAGTGTCGTTTTTCCTTTTCAATGCTTTACTAATATGTCAGTTCTCCAAGATATCCAGATCATTTCTTCTAGTTTTTTTGGTTCTCAGTAGTACCTGAAAGAGAAAGAGGTGACTAAACTGCCTAGGGCTTCCTGCAAGCATTTCTTCCTCCTCCCATCAAACTCTGTGTGCACATCATCTCTCACCTCTCTCCCTGTATATGTGAGTGTACCTATATATTCACTTAGATAACATTCACTCATTTATGAAATATTTGTTAAAGACCTACCAGGTGCTGGATATGATAGTGAACAATATAGAAGTGACTTCAGCCTTCAGGTAAAGATAAGAGGTAGAACAGAGAGGAAAGACAAGAGAGAGGAGATAACTAAAAATGCACATATTTTCTATATTCACATTTCTTTCTGCTATTCACCTTAAAATAACTGTGCCTTCATATAGTGAGAGAACATGAGCCGAGAGGAGGATGTGGTCATAATCCTGTGTCTTTAAGAGTCATACCTTCCTGAAATAATCTTTCCAGACTCTAGCCTGAATAACATGATTTGAAACAAACTTACGCTGTGGGATGGCTCTTTCTGAACCAAACAGTCCACTTTTGGCAAGTCTTACTGACAGCTGAGAAGCAGTTGTTGGATTACTTGTTAGCCCTAGCAATTAAATAACAATCACTTTAAAAACAGTATATGGACCTATTGGAAGCAGTATGATGCTACATGTTGGGTATAAAGTTGCCTGGACTTGCTGTGCCTGGTGTTGATAAGGTAGCAGATGGTCTAATAGACTTCATCATTGAGCAGCTAAATTGGTAAGGTCTTAGTTTAATAATCTTGTGTTCTAATGATTTAGGCGAGTGATGAAAGGCAAGGCAATTACTTGTACTTGTAATAATGCCCAGTTGGCCTGGATGGAAGGGACACTCACTCATACATAGTGTGATGTAATTAACTCCCATTCCCCAGAACCATGGCTGCATGGCTGTTTGTAGACAGGCTACCTTGATAATACACATCTCACCTTGATACTAAAACTTAAAAGCATTTTCCAAGTCGAAAACTACTCTTAATTACTTAAATCACTCAAGGAAAGAAAATTTAACTTTATCTTAGTGTAGCATTTCTATATTTCCAAAGCATGAGTATGATCTCATTGGATTCTAAAATATGTTGCTGGGGAATAAAAAGTACTTAAGTGATATGAACCATTTACAGATGAGATAGTCATTCAGTGGCTTACCCGAGCCATAGAAAATATCTGGAAGGCAACTAGAATCTAGGTATTTCAAATCTTAGCTCTGCAATCTTTCCCCCATCTTGTACTCTTTAGACTCATTTTACCCAATACTTCCTCCCTGTCTCTTTGCAGGACATCTCATCAAATCTATGGATTAAAATTATTCCATATATGGAATACAATATAAGTAGTGATAATTACACTTTAATATTCCCCAAGATATGATGTAATTTACACAGAATAGACTACTAATAAATACATTTTTAAATAACATTGATTCTAAAAGATCAATTTACAAGATCAACATGCAAAAATCAATCCCGTTTTAAAACACTAACAATGAACATGTGGAAAGCAAAATTTAAAACACAATACCATTTATAACCACTCCAAAAAAATGAAATATTTAGATATAAACTTAACAAAACAAGTATAAATCGGCATGCTAAAAATTACAAAATTTTGATGAAATAAATCACATAAGACCTAAATACATGAAGAATATACTCTATTCATGAATTGGAAGACTTAACATATTAGAGATGTCAATTGTCCCCAAACTGATATACAGGTTTAACACAATTCCTGTTAAAATTCAAGCAAGTTCTGTTGTAGGTAGAACAAGCTTATTCTAAAATTTGTATGGAAAAGAACAAGCCATAGAATAGCCAAAACAATTTTCACAAATAAAAATAAAACAGAAGGTATCACTCTATCAAATATTAAGGCTTGTTATATACCTACAGTAATCAAGACTGTGTAATATTGGCAGAGGGATGGACACATAGATCAATCGGACAGAGCAGAAAAGCCAGAAAGAGAATAGAACCCACACAAATAGGCCAAAATTATTTTTTCCCCAAAAGCACAAGACCAATTTAATGGGGAAGATTAGCTTTTTCAGCAAGTGATGCTGTAGTAGTTGGACATCTATAGACAAAAAAAATGAACCTTTACTTAAACCTCACACCTCATAAAAATTAACTCAAGATACATAATGGACTTACATATGAAACTGTAAAACTTTTAGGACTAAAACAGAAGAAAATCTTTGGAATCTAGGACTAGGCAGAGTTCTTAGGCAGAGTTCTTAGACTTAATACCAAAAGCATACTCCAAGAAGGGAAGAAATAAATTGGACCTCATAAAAATTAAAAACTTTTGCTCAGCAAAAGACTCTATTAAGAGAATGAAAAGAAAAGCTACAGTTTGGGAGAATATATTTGCCAGCCATATATCTGACAAAGGCTAGTATCTCTAACACAAATTGCTTTCAAAATTCAGCAGCAAAAATGAAAACAATTCAACTAGTACATGGGAAAAAGACATGAAGACACATTTCACCAAAGAAGATATACAGGTGGCAAATAAGCATATGAAAAGAAGCTCAGCATCATTAGCGATTAGGGAAATGCAAATTAAAACCACAATGAGATATCACTACACACCTATCAGAATGGCTAAAACAAAAAATAGTGACAATGCCAAATGGTGGTAGGATGTGGAGAAAGAAACTGAATGACTCATGTACTGCTGGAGGGGATGTAAAATTGTTCAGCCACTCCGGAAAATAGTTTGGTGGTTTTGTTAAAAAAAAAAAAAAAAAAAAAAAGAAAAAAACCCATTAAACATGTAACTACCATACAACCCAGCAATTGCACACATAGACAATTTTCCAGATAAATGAAGACTGGTGTTCACATAAAAACCTGTACACGAATATAACAGCTTTATTTATGGTAGCCCCAAATTAGAAACAATACAGGTGTCCTTCCGTGGTAGAATGGTTGAAGAAACTGTAATATGTGCATACTTATAGAGTACTAGTCAGCAGTAAATAAGAATGAACTATCAATTCACGCAACCATCTAGATGAAAATCTAGAGAATTGTGCAGAGTGGGGGAAAGGAGCCAATCTCAAAAGGTTACATTTCCACTTATAAATGATAAAATTATAGAAATGGAGAACAGGTTAGTGGTTGCTAGGGGTTAAGCGAGAAATGGGGCTCTTAGGGAAGTGGGTATGACTATAAAAGGATAACTTAAAAGACTCTTGTGGTGATGGAATTATTCTGTATCTTGACTGCATCAATGTCAACATCCTAGTTGTGATATTGTTCCATAGCTTTGCAAGTTGTTACCACTGGGGAAAACATAGAAAAGGCTCCACAGGGTCTCACTGTACTATGTCTTATAATTGCATATGAATCTACAATTATCTCAACAATTTTTTAAAAAGCTAAAATGATTTTTTGTAACTCAGAATTATAGGCTTCATAATACTTCTACTTGAAAACATTTTGTTCAAGTCAGGTAAAGTCTCCAAATTGCTGGTTTTTACTTCATTGTTATCCAATATCATCAGCAAATCTCACATCTCACTGATTTCTCACTTTACAGCTCAGTTTGCTACAAATAATGCAATTCACCTAGTAGACTTACAATAGCACTCCACATTATCTCATCCTATCTTCCTATTTGCTATTCTCCACCATTGTTTTACTCAGGTGAGCATCACACCATGGCTAGTTACCTACCAACCTGCCAACTTTCTAGTTCCTGTTAGTTACTGACCTACTTTGTTTTTTAATTCTAAGTATTTTCTTGCAGCGCAATTGCTGAGGGGGAAACCACTACAGTGTAGTGAACTCCTACTATGTGTCTAAGTCCTAACCATGAGGTGATGGTGACTATCAAATTGGTGCCAGAATAATAGAGATAAAAGAAAAAGAATTAAATGGTATTGTCCTGATGAGATACCATCTCCATCCACGAAAGTCAGGTGTATGGTCGGACCTTTTGGAGGGTTTGGGAGAAGGACCTGGTATAACTTGTTGATGCTGGAGCAGCTAGACTCAACCAAATATTAAAAGATAGGCCTAAAGCAAGGTGTTTCATATAGATATACCCACAAACCTTCTGAGTAGATCCTAACATTATCCCCATTTTACAGCTAGATAGGGAAATTTAGGCTTATTACTGACACATTGTGCAAGATCTAGTAAGTCAGGAACCAGCATGCTGACTCATATCCATGTGATTTTGAAACGTGATTGACTTCCCCATTTGCTACAATGGGTGAGCACTGTAAAGGAACTAGAGTTTTCTCTCTGTAGTCTCAGTCACTGTGTTATGAAGAGATGGACATCATAGTAATACTTATTTCTGATGCAATTAAATGCCTCTAGTTCTTAAAAGGAAGACAAGGAAAATGCTATTCTTATAATCTTCCTCCATGAAAATATTCCTTTAAAGCCTGCATCCTCGCTTTTTGCCCCTTTCCCGTAGGGACTCATCTTCTCTTACCTACTCCAGTAATGAGCTATTTCCACAAATCTTCGTGGTTGTTGGTTAATGCAGCAGTACTGTCACAATAGTTAACTCATACAGTGGGCCACTAGCAGTCTCTGCCACAACATCAAACAAAAGTCCAGTTTTTGACAAGAACCCAGTACTGTCTGCCACCATGAGGTAGCTAAAGATTGACAGCCCAGGTTTCTCAGCTGAAAGTGTTGAATTTATGCTAGGGGCATCTTGTTGCCTAAGGAAACGTACTCATCCTGGGAGACAGTTTTCTTTATTTTCAAGGTCGGGAATATCCCAGAAGGAGCCTTTAGTAAGAAGATGGATAAATATTCAATGATACAACAAATATTAATTGAGTGCCTATATGTTCCAGGTACTGTCTGCATTTATTAAGCTCTGTATAGGTGCCAAGCTTTATGTTAAGTGCTTTATATGCACCTCATTTAGTCTTCTAAAGTGTCAGTTATGTAATTTTGCATATCTTTTAAAGTTTGCCACATACCACATCTTACATTACTCTTCATAAATCTTATATGTCTGTTGGAATATGGCAGGTTCAAGAGTCTTCAGGTATACACAGAACCAAAGAGAGACCCCAGCTTGTTTTCGAAGGTTCATTCTTTACCTGTATAAAAGCTGTGCAATGTAGAGGAAAGAATATGTTTTCTCAGTCATGGGATCTAGGTTCTGATCTGAGTTCTGCTACTACCAAGCTGTTGAATATTAACCAAATTAATGAACCTTCTTGTGTCTCAGTTTCCTCATTTGTAAAACAATTCCATGAACTAAATATTTTTTTAAACCTTCTCTATTTTGAAACTGTATACATCACCATCTGATTAGCTGTAGTAAGGTAATTTAATTAGAAAGTCGAGAGCAGATTTTGAAACTTAAAGCCAAATTTCTGACAATCCAAAGAATCATTGGCTGAAAGCTGAATCTGTCTCTTCCTGGGTCTTGCTTTCCAGTTGGACCTATCGAAGCATATGTCACATTGTAGGGATCTAGGCAGCCACAACAGATGTGAGTTTAATTTTTTTCCGCCAAGTACTGACATATACCTAAGCAGATGTTAGGGTTGAGTTTCTTTTGTTTTTGTTTTTGTTTGTTTGTTTGTTTGGTTGGTTTTTAGCCTCTTGGCTTCCAGTTCTTGTGATGCATTTGTTTATTTGGAGGCACACTGAATTATTTTTCAAACTGGGAAAAACCCTCCTGACAAAAACTATTTTTTAAGTGTCAGAACATTTTCAACTCCAGCCTTCTTTAATCCAACTGAAAAATATGCAAAGAAAAAGAGTATGTGGTTTCAAGTAAAAGAAAAAAACATAATTGAGAATTTCCTTGCAGGTCCACAAAGGATTTTATTTTGTCTCTACCCTGTACAGCAAGAAAATAAATGCCAGGACATTTGTAAAGCTGTGATATTATAGGGCTGTTAGTGAAAAACCAAAAAGCATTGAGGGAGTGGGGAGATGGAGGTTGTCTCTTTGATTGCTAGGGAAATTATGTAGACTTAGTTTCAATTGCTTGAAAATTCCACATCAGGGAATTTGGGGTTGCCTATTGTAGCCAGCTGGCATATAGAGGTCAAGATTGTTTCCTTTCTGTGCTTATATGACAAAGGCATAGCATGATTTTATTGGTGGTACTAATCTAACTGGCACTCAGATACTAAAAGTTTCTTAAGCACTTGGTAGTATTGAATTGTGTGATCTAGGGTCAGAGGGTAGTGCTAGAGAGAATTATGTGGGGGAAGAGTTGCCCAAAATACTGTAATACTGGCGGAGGTAAGCATCCCTAAGGACCTGTGCAGAAAATCTCTCTGAATACATACAGAAGACATTCATAAATGGAAACAAATACTGAAGAAAAGATAGAAAATCAAGTAGACTACTAATCCAGAGAGGAAATGAAAAGTTTGTCAAAGATCTGTAATAAGATTCCAGGCTCAGAGTATAACTAACTCTCCAAAAACAGGCAGTTTTGTGTTATTCAGACTACAAAATCAATGCAATGTTCACATCAGAATAAAAAAAAAGATAGCGCTAAAAGAAAAGTGCTAGTGATTTATCCCTTACTAATATACAAACAAAAATTTCTAAGCAAAATGTCAGTGCAGTAAAATCAAATGCAGTAAAACAATTTTTAAAATACACCATTTTCAAGGATGATTCAATATTTTAAAAACCTATTAGCACATTTTTATTTCCTTAGTAGGTTAAATGAAGAAAAAACTATTGCATAAAGTGATGCAACAAAAATATTAGAATATCTAGGAAACTTTAAAATTGTACTGAGGGGCATGAAATAATGTCTGAAAAAATGGAGAGATATGCCGTATTATCTAATGGAAATAATAAATTTGTAAATTTCAGATAATTCACTACAAAAGCAATTGTTTTAGATGTGTATTTAATTTTAACTTGACAGATTGATATTAAACCTGGGAAAATACATGAAAATAGCCAAGATAATTTGGAAAATGTATCATAATAAGGAGAATAGCATTAACAGAGTAATTATAGGAGTAGAATAAGTAGAGATTTAATATTGATAGGGACAGGAGGCAGAAAAATTCTAGGCAGAAAAGGGAGGGGTTCATGGTGAAGCCCCACTCTCAAGCTGAAAAGCCTGAAACCGCAGCCCAAAATCCCTGTTTTGCCACTCAAATGTTGCCTTTTCCTAAACCACCCATGGCCCCGCCCCACCTCATCCTCTGCCTATAAAGACCCCAGACTCAGTCAGCAGAGAGGAACAAGCAGCTGGATGTCAGGACAACTATGGCTGGACACTGGAGAGAAGTGGCTTGACTTCAGAGGGACAGCTTGAGGGTGTAACTTCAGAGAAGAATCCAGCCATCTCTGGTCAGACTTCTGAACAAGATTACCTACCTACCTGTCCCCTTTTCAGCTCCCCTTCCCACTGACAGCTACTTTCACTGGCAATAAAATCCCCTGCATTTACCATCCTTCAATTGGTTCATGCAACCTCATTTTTCCTTGACAATAGACAAGAGCTCAGGAGCGAGTGCAGATACAAAAGGGCCCACTGACCTGTTGACACTTAAACCATATGTGGACAGCAGAACTAAAAGGGTACTGTAACATGCCCACTGGGACTTCAGGAGTCACAGGTACCCCCACAGATGCTGTCGTGGGGCCTGCACAGAGTTTGCTCCTGCTGGTGCCCAAAAGTCTCACCCCAGCTCCTGCACCTGCTCACCTGCACACTCCCTCCTGTGAGGAGTGGAATGCAGCAGGTCCAAGTTAGTGGAGTTTGCTCCTGTTGACACTGAAGCAGCTAACTGGTTCTAGCGCTGGTGTACTCCAGTTCCCGCCTCGTTTGCCCACTCACTCCCTCCAGCAAGGAGTTGAGAGTGACAGGCTGAGTAAACATGGGACCCCTGTCAAGAGTCCCACGAAGGGGTCAGGGAAATATCCTGTTTCAATATGTGCTAAAGTAGTATTTTAAATCCCAAGGAAAATGGATTGAGGCAAATTCTGTTAAAGCAATTGGATGTTTATATATAAGAAAATAGTTAGATGTTACCTTGTATTACATACAAAAATAAATTTCATCTGAATTAGAGATCTAAATGTAAAAATAAAATAATAAAAGCATGAAAACTAAAGGTATGGAAGATAGTTTTCTAAGCTTGGGGGTGGGAAAGCTTAAAATTCAAACTCCCAATACAAAAATTTAATAACTGTATAAATATTTTTTAAAATTTTAAAGCAAAGAATACATAAACAAAAATAAAAGTGACTAGGAGAAAACACAATATATTACAAATAAATGGTTAATATTCAAAATACAAAATTACTTTAAATAAATTAATATGAAAAGGTCAATGTAATAGAAAATTAAGCAATGGATCTAAACAGGCAGTTCACACAAAATAAACACAAATGGCCAATAAACATAGAAGAGACGGAAAAGCTTGGCAATAACTAAGGACATGCAAATTTAAAAGACTAAGAAGCCATTTTGCTTATCAGTGACAAAAATTTAAATAGCTTGCTAAGAACCAATGCCAGAAAAAAATTTTGGAAAAGAAGAAACTCCTGTTTGCTAAGGACTTAACAGGTGTACTGTTTTGAAGAAAATGTTGGCAGCAGCAAATCTAATTTTAGGAATCCATACTAAAGTATTACAAGTACATAAAGTTCTACAAACATGCTCACTGCAGCATGTTAAAAGGCCCATCAAGGTTGGGCATGGTGGTTAAACCTGTAATCCCAGCTACTCAGAAGGCTGAGGTAGGAGGATCGCTTGACTCCCAGGAGTTCAAGGCCAGCTTTGGACAACATGATAAGATCCTGCCAAAAAAAAAAAAAAAAAAAAAGCCCATCTATAACTGAATGTCTGAGAATGTCTAAATAATGGTACACTAATATGATGGAACGACATGAGTACAAAATAATGTAGGAGATCGACATTTATGGAAACAGCCAGGAACAAAAAAAGTTGTAGGATATATGTATAGTACGATTCCATTATTGTTTATAGGTTTTAATGGATGGAGTTGGTGATCTTTATTTTCATTTTGTTATTTTTAATTCTTCATTTTAGATTTGAGCTGCTTCTTAAGTTTTGCCTCCACTCTGCAGCTTCTACAGATCTTCTTTAAGCTCTTGAGCTCAGGAGCAAGGCTAAAATTCAGGAGCTACACAAACCATCCTCACCCAGAACCACTTAGAACCAGTGAGGAGCACCTAGGATATTCATTTCAAGACGGGAGCGCTTCAATGCTTTAAAAATACATATGTAAATACACAAAATATTTATGAGTGTGTGTATATGTGTGTGTGTGTAGTTTAAGCTTGCAACTGGAGAAAAACAAATGTTTTTAAGTTGAATAGCCATTTAAATACTGGTTGTTGGGTACATTGATCATTACATGACACAGCGCTTGTTCATGTATTCATTCAACATTCGGTCAACAAATACTAATTCAGGGCTCAGCGTGTGCCTTGCATTATGTTAAGTGCTGGGAATCAGAAGTAAACAAAGTTCCTACTTTCATGGAATTTGCATTTTGGTTTTATCACCACATGGAGGCCAGCTGAACCTGAATTGGCTGTACTCTGGAGGTCACATCTAGGCTTTATGCAGAATGCCTGAGCTCACTGATCACAGCTTTCTGGCTGTGATCCTTTTAGCCTCATGTGACTAAGGAGTCTTTATTGATTTGGAAAGTGCTTCACATCCAAAAATGTTTGGATTTCGGGGGTTGGGAGGTGAGGAAGCATGAAAACAAAGCATGGAATTTTTCTAGTTCTTGACTTGAATTCATAGTTACCTGACCCCTAAAAACAATTCTGCATTGATGAAACTTAGAGCTTAAGATTAATTTTAATGCTGGCTTTTGGAAATCTACTAGATTTCCTGTTTCAACATAAAGTTACTTTTCTTACCTTTTTATGTGCATTATCATCATCACCACAGACTATTTAGTAGCTACAACACTAAAACCTTTGCCAAAACACACTTCCCAGTAGCCATAAAAAACCTCCCCCACTTCTTGATTTAATTCCATTTCCCTTTACCTCAGTTCTCAGCAAATGTTCACCTTTTGTTTAATGGATAAATCGATCTCCATCCTAAGGAGATTCTTCATCTTCCACCTTGAAATACCCTTCACATTCTCGCTAGCCTCAAAATAAGAAGCCTTTGAAATTAATTCTCTCTGCATTAATCTCCTTCAGCAACAGTCTTTTCTCTCCTGGTTTCTTCACCTTTGCCTTAAAACATACAAAGTTATTCTCCTTTAAAAACACAAAATAAAGCAAAACTGTGCTCAACCCTGTGACTGATCAGGCTCCGGTCTTTCTTCTTGTTGCCAAACTGTTCGAGTTGTGCCTTACCTCTGCTGCTGCCTTTCCTCACTGCCAATTGCACCTGTACTACTTGCAGTCTCGCTTCTCATCACTGAAGCTGTACTCTCAAAGCTTCCCAGGCAACTAGATGCCAAACCCATTTGTCTTCTCTAAGTTTCTATCTGCTTTGGCTTTTAATATTTTGGGTTTTTAAAAAAATGTTTTGCTTTTGACAAATTGTCCACCTTCATTCTTAAAATCACTCTCTATTGGTCCCCTTGACCTTCGATTTCCCTGCCAGCTTGCTCATTGGTCTATCTGTTTGCTAAATCCTCTTCTTCCAACTACAGTTGAACCTATTCACAGATGCCTAATCCATTATGAATATAACTTCCTATATCTTCTCTATATGAATATCTCCTTCATCTACTTCTGCAACCCTGGCTTCTTCCCCAAGCCCTACCTCTGCATCTCTTATTGTTGACCAGACAGTTCCATTTCGATATTGGTCTGATATATTGAATTAAAATGTCTGAAGCCAAGCCCTTTCCTTAGAAACTCATCCTGGCCTCCCCATTTTTATGACTGTCTCCAGTCCCTCTCAGTGCACTCTGACCACCTTTACTCTTGTTTCCCACAACCAAATTCTTGGTAGCTTTTCTCATTTCCACGGTTTATTTTCCTTTTTTACTACCACCAATCTAGCTCTCTGTAAGTAAATCCCAACAGTCTTTCAAAACGTAATTTTCTAACAGTTTCCTATGAGCAAGTATTCTGTTCAGTCCTAGATAAGCTATCCTTGCAACATACCAAGTATCTTCTACATCCCCACCTTGGGTGAGCCCCTTTCCTCTTCAACCAACTTCTTACCAGTTCTGTGGAGTCTCTCAATATTTGCCCTCTCTGAATTTATAACTGCACATGAGAGCATCCCTGAGGCAATTTGTTATGTCTGCTTCTGGTGCTATTACTGTATCCACTTATATTTCCTTGTATTTTTAGCTTCTCTTTTTAAATGATATAAGCTTCTGAAGGAAAATGGCCATTTTATCAGTTAGGAATTATATTTGTTTGCCAATAACAAAACCCTGAAACAACAGTGACTTAAACAAAGTGGAATTTTCTTTTCTCTTAGTATAAAGAAATTAGAAGGCAAACAGTCAAACTGGTATCCATAAAAGGGATTCAGACTCGATTTACCTTTTTGCTTTACTTTCTTTAGCCTGTGGCTATAATCATTAGAATCTCTTCATTGACCCAATACATCTGTGGGAGTTTCAGCCATCAAGTTCATATGCCAGCTAGGAATGAGGAAAAAACAGGGAAGCACACAATAATGGGTTTCCCAGATGCATCATTCCCTTTCATAAGACTGTCCCCAAACCCCCTAGCCACCTAATGACTTAGGCTTAAATCAAATCAATCACTCAGACACAAAGTAGAGTGTGAATAGTATTTTAGATGGGTTTATTACTATTTTGAATAAAGTCGGTGTTTTGTTAGTGACGAGAAAGCAGAAAATTGGTTCAACAAATATTTATTGAGCATATTCTATGTGCCCAGCACTATTTAAGGTCCTAGGACTAGAACAATGAATAAAACAGACAAAGGTCCTTCCCTTACGGATCTCACAGTAATAATGTGTGAAGAGAGCAAATAGGCAAGTAAACCAAGAAACTGGTAATCAAGAAACTCTTCACTTGTAAGACAATATTTCAGTAGCGATCTGAAAGAAGTGTCAGAGAATCTGTGCAGACATTTCAGGGAACAACATTCTAGACAATGAGAAGAGTAGGTGCAAAGACCCCAAGGCAGAAGAGTGTCTGACATGTTGTATTAATAAGACCTGTGTGGTTGGAGCAGAGAGGGGAGAAATCTGGGGGTGGAAAGGCTGTGATACCTTTCTTCGCCTATCATGAGAGTCATGTCTGGCACTCCTATAACAAAGAACAGATTAACAAGAGAAAAACATAACAAATTTATTTAATCAAAGTTTTATTTTACATGAGAGGCTTCAGAAATGAAGACTCAAAGACCCAGGTCTTCATTATTACCAAAATCAAAATTTTATGTAAAGTAAAAAATACTGCCTATTTTTACATTTGGGTTCCATAAAGAATAGACAGTTATGGCCAGGCACAGTGGCACACACCTGTAATCCCAGCACTTTGGGGGGCTGAGGCAGGCAGATTGCCTGAGCTCAGGAGTTCGAGACCACCCTGGGCAACATGGTGAAACCTTGTCTCTACTAAAATACAAAAAATTAGCTGGGCGTGGTGGTGGGCACCTGTAGTCTCAGCTACTTGGGGAGGCTGAGGCAGGAGAATTGCTTGAACTCAGAAGGCAGAGGTTGCAGTGAGCTGAGATCGTGCCACTGCACTCCAGCCTGGACAACAGAGAGAAACCCTGTTTCCAAAAAAAAAAATAGACAGTCATGGAGAAACGTGATTAGATAAAAAGGGTATGATCTAATGGTAATAGACTGAGCTGGGGGAAACCCAGTAAGGCCTGTCTGTTTAGATTCTTGACCTCTCTGTGTAGCATTCCATCTCCCTGGGTATAGGGAAGAACCTCTCTGGAAGGTTCTTATGACCTACCTTCAGGCAAGCTAGATTAGATAATTTCTTTATGGCCATCTCCTACACAGAAAGGTCGGGAAGGTTTCTTCTTGCTTCTGAGGCCCTCCCAATCTCTTTCATTCAAAATACTTTGGGATAGTGTTCTCTGAGCCCCAACATAGGAGATGAAGTCAGAGTAGCAGTGAGAAGACAGAGAGTAAGGATACTAGGCCAATGTCTTTTCCACTGAGTCAGCCATTGGTGAAACTTAAGAGGAGTATAACATGAGCTAACTTGATTTAAAAGAATTAATCTGGCTCTTTGTAGAGAGTAGACAATAGGAATACCCTAAAGGAACTGGGAGGCCAATTAGGAGACTATTGCAATAATCCACGTAAAAGATGTGATGACTCAGTAATTGGATTTTGTACCTATTTTAAAGTCGGGCTGACATAATTTGCTAATAGTAGAGCTAATGGATGGAGTACAAGAAAAATGATTAAAGAGATACTGAATAGGATATTGGAAGGCTCTGCCACTGCTATGTGCATAGTTCTTTTATATTCTTCCATAGTGCCTATTACAGTGTTAGACATACAATAAGTGCTCAATAAAAATTTAGCAAATTAACAGCCTAACTTTTTAGAAGACCACTTGAAAATTTTTCTCTTGGCCAGGCACGGTGGCTCATGCCTGTAATCCCAACACTTTGGGAGGCCGAGGTGGGATGATCACTTGAGGTCAGGAGTTCAAGACCAGCCTGGCCAACATAGTGAAACCGTGTCTCTACTAAAAAATACAAAAAAATTAGCCAGGCATAGTGATGCACACCTGTAATCCCAGCTACTCAGAAGGCTGAGGCAGGACAATCGCTTGAACCCAGGAGGTAGAGGTTGCAGTGAGCTGAGATCATGCCACTGCACTCCAGCCTAGGTGACAGAAGGAGATTCCATCTCAAAAAAAAAAAAATTATCTCTTATAGTATGAGACACCCACCATTAATGATGAAACAAATTTAGGAAAAAACCTAAATCCTAAAAGCATACACTGAGACTGCATTTTCCTTTTGCGTCTTGTTAGTGACAGCTACTTCTACAAGCTTGAGGAAGAAAAAATACTGGAAAGGAAATTAGTTCGAATCATTATTAATAGAACATTCAAGAGGAAATCTCCTATCCAACCACCATGGAATTTACCTGCTGTGTAAGTGGCTGTTCAGACCAACTTATTTTTCACACTTGTGTGTGGGGGTGGGGTCACATGAGGGCACATTTGGTGAGAAAAAAACAATTGAACTGGTAGTTGTATGTAGGAGATGGAAAAAGGGAGGGAACAGAGATTTTTAAAAAGACATTCCCAGACTAAGAACTAGAATAACATAGATGGAAGAAGAAATGTCACCAACATCGTGGAATCTCATGTAAAATGTTCAGTGTCATTTTCTGGCACACAAAGCTGTGAGGTGGAGATAAGCAACTGTTTCCAGCCATTTTTCTCTCATACAATTACCCTGTAACTTCATTCTCTCAGTGTCCCTGGCCTCAAGGATCAGTGTGACATAGAATCAAAAAGCTAGAAAAGAACTCAAAGATACTTTAGGGTATATTTCAATTGTTAAATGATTGTATATTAAAAGAAAGCACTTAGTTAGTAAGAAGACGGCTCTAAAACAGCCCTACTGAGACAAGGATGGGGCCTTTTATTCATCACAGCTTCGCCCCAACCACTAATGCTTATTTCTCAACTACCACCACCCACCCATGTGAATTAAATTAATGATCTGTCTAACATAGTCATATTCATCTCACCCGCCCAAGTGGCAGCTTGGGACTCTTCCTGTGTGTGCTTCTGAATCTGAAAACTAAAAGAAAATGACATTCCAGACAATTGTTACTTGGCCAAATTCAGTGTGACTTGGGCCTTGGAGAGCTGATTAGGTCCAAGCACTCTGAGCCTCCAGTGAGGTGGGGACTGCAAAGAAGTGTCCCATTCTAGCAAATGGATGTCCTACTCTTTCAAAGAGTGAATGAAGAGAAACGTTTAGAATAAAACAGTCTGTAGTGAGCTACCATTTCCAATTCATCGTCTTCCTGTGGCTCTGGGAAGGGGAATATTTCATTAGCAAAATCCCTGCCAGAACAAATTTTGTCATCATAACCGATTTTCCTCTCGGAGAGCCCACTGTGCCCCCAGGACCCTCCTCAGTTTCAGTCAGTACCCTCCTTCCAAGTTCAAGACGGTTTTCTGGCTTTTGTTTCGAGGTCTTTTTGTCTTTCCATTGATCTATCTGTTCGAGGAAATTTAGAGAAAAAGAAAAGTCACCACCAAGACTAGGAAAAATGAAAAATGAAGATGACAACAACAATGCCAACAAAAGATAAAGATTGAAAAGTGGGGAGGGATAAAGCAAAAGGGACTAGAGATTTTCTTTTCAATGTTGTTATTTTTAAAAATCTGGCTCCTTCTTAGAAGTTTGAAAATAAGCTTCCAACACACGAGTTCACAAGGACACAGATCAAGTTCTATCTCACACAGACGTAGTTGGAATCTTTAATCATTATATGATCTGTATTAACTCTAGAGCTGATGGGCTATATTTTGAACGTGGAATCTGACATAATTTTCTTATGTTGACAAGAAAGAACATCCACATACATTTCTCTATATTTAGAGTATTAGACAGAGAGGCAAGGTGGCTATACTGTATACTGTAGTCATAGGATTTATCTTTGTAGCCAGCATGCCTGGCTAAATAATTGCTTAGCCAGTTAATTACCTGGCCAAAAAAAAATCAGAAAAACTCAGGAAAAGTGCAAAAGTCAGAAAAAAAGACTGGCAGTTCGACCAGTTTGCTAGAGAATAAGCTTTGTTCCCCCAAATGTTCTTCATTGCATGTTAACTGTCTCCTCTGCTTTTTGCTTTTCTACCATTTAGACTGGCTATCTGTTAACAGCCCATGCTGAAAACCCCTTTTTCCTGCCTGGAGCGGCAGGGAGATAACTCGCCTCTAATGTTAAAAGCTCTGTTGAACTCTTTCCCAGCTTTGGTTAAAAGCTAATTGGATCCTATGCTGCATCTTGTGCCACCATCTATCTAAACACTTACATTTTATTTAAAAAACAAATTTTAAAACCACTTATGAAAGGGAAGTAGGGTTGCAACTGAAGGGGTGGTAGCATCAGGGCCAGAAGAAATGTAATTACCAGGACACAGAAAGCTCATTTAAGAGCCTCCTAAGGTAGTCGTGGAAGTAGCCAAAGTCTTTATCCATCGAGAATCTCTAATTTTTTGAGGACATTGAACAGGTGCTGTGTGGCATGATGGCAGAGATGCCAATAGCATTAGCATAAGGAGACCAGGCATCGCTTTTCTCCAAGCTTTTTTTTTTTTTTTTTTGGTCAGATTAAGGGGAAGCTAAAGATACTGCTCTGGGCCTTCAACTCCTTGCATATTTTGAGGCTCCTAGTCTTAAGTCTCTGCAAAGAATGGGGTGGGGGTTACGAATCTGAAACAATTATAGAGAAAACATATTCTTTCTAGGCTAAGGAATATACATGCTAAATCAAGTGTGGAGGAATGGGTAGGGGAAGAACGCTGTAAATTATTTTGTTCAAATGTATTGAAAAACATCCAGCTGTTACAGTCTATTTCTTTAGTTTCTGTACTTCCTTAAGCTAGTGAGTTATAAAGAATCACCACTAAAAGAAAAAAAAAAGTTTTTCTCTCAGGAATTCACAGGAGTGCTGTTTTCTCAGCCTCTGGGGTGTGATCCTGTCTCCATTTTGTAAACCTTCAGTAAATGGAAAAATGATACCCATCTCAATCTGCCTGTGGTCTGTAAGTAGAATGGGCTCTGCAGAGGAGTCAGACTTTCTGTTTTATCAACAGAAAGATAAGTGACATGCCACAGAAGATTGGAGAATTGCAAGTAATCAAGTTTTATTTGTCCCTAGACATCAAGCCTGGATCTTTAAGAAGGTGAGTTTGCAAAAAGGTCTTAGAAATGTCAGTCATGGTTTCTACTCCATATAAAACTCCCCTCTTTATATGAAGCAGCAAACCAACAGCCTCTGCAGGGGATGCAGGAGCGATTCTGCCCTGTGATTCCTACCCAATCACTCATATTATGGTCAAGCTGGTTCAGAGTCCACCTCTCAGAAACTGGAATATGAAAACACTGAAAAAACTGTAAAACCTTTTAGAATCAGAAATTGAGATACGGGGTAGAGTAGGACTATGAAGACAATAGGGAGTTCTAAGTTACGAGCAGGACAGAAATGCTAGTAGCAGAAGCTAAAGAAAAAATACACAGTCCGGGGTGAGTGGGAATGCTTGCTAGTGGGTAGTGGAGAAGGTGGTGACATTATATATGTGTGTGTGTGTATGTGTGTGTGTGTGTGTGTGTGACATATATTTATCTATCTATATAAGTATATAAAATGCCATTATATGACATACATACACTATGTCATATGACTATATATATATACATCGAGAGAGAGAGAGAGAGGAAGAGAGAAAGACAGACAGAGAGAGGCTGACTCACAAAGAGATTCAGAAAGACAGCATGTCTGCTTTCTAGGATAGATTTGATACCCAAAGACGTTGCAGTTGTAGTCCAATAAATTCCGCTCTTTCTGAAACTGGCCTGCATGATTCTCTTTCTCTAGAAATCTAAAGTGCCCCAGAAGCACAAAATGACTTTTGGGTGACCCAAGAGGCTGAACCCAGTGCAGGCAGTAGTGAGGGATCTGTGAAACTGGTGGGAGTTGTTTTTATGAGCAGACAATGATGGTGGCTTCCTTGGTGTGACCTCAGAGGGAAAAGAAAGCAGCATCACCTTCTTGGTCCTAATTCTCTCTTTCATGAGCCCTCTAAATTATCTCTCCCACCTCACTGCACTCCCTTTTTTAACTAAAACATAAAATTAATTCATGAATACGGCTTTTTAAAAAATTGGCCAGGCGCGGTGGCTCACACCTGTAATCCCAACACTTTGGGATGCTGAGGCAGGCAGATCACCTGAAGTCAGGAGTTCAACACCAGGCTGGTCAACATGATGAAACCGTGTCTCTACTGAAAATACAAAAATTAGGTGGGCATGGTGGTACACACCTGTAATCCCAGCTACTTGGAGGGTGAGCCAGGATAATGGCTTGAACCCGGGAGGCAGAGGTTTCAGTGAGCCGAGATTGCACTCCAGCCTGAGCAACAGAGGGAGACTCCGTCTCAAAAAAAAAAAAAAAAAAAAAAAAAAAAAATTCCCAATACAAAAGTGACAAGTAAATCACCTCCTATCCCAAAACTCTTAGTTCCTTGAACATTCTCCTCTGTCAGAGATTGTGCTATTATCTCTTTCTTTTGTAGTTATCCAGAGATATTTTATACATGTTCTAGTGTATAAATATACTCACACATAAATAACTCTTTAACAGAAAATATAGACTGTGTTTTTGCACAAGTATGAGCATATCTACAGGAAATATTTGCAGAAATAAAAATACTGGGCTCAAAAGTATGTGCCTTTTCCATTTTAACAGATAAAGCCAAATTCCCATCTTCAAAGTTGTATTTATTAACACTTCAACAAGTGATGCATGGGAGAAACACATACTCCTTCCTACCACGCCTCATCAAGTCTTCAGAGCTTTGCCAAAGAGATAGGCAGGACATGCTATTCCATGATTTTAATTTGTATTTCCTTAATTTCAAAATGAGGCTGAGGGTCTCTAAGATTCCTTTTGATGCCTTTCTAGTCTACCTACCTTCCTTTCCCCTTTGTTCTCCTGCTACTGCACGTTCTGCTCAAAGAATTGCCCCCAAACCAGTAGCATTGGCATTACCTTGAAGCCTGTTAGAAATGTAGAATTTCATACCTTACCTCAGGCCTGCCTGATTCAAAATCAGCATCTTAACAAGACCCCAGGGAATTCATATGTACACTAAATTTCAGGAGCATAGTTACAGACATTCTTCCCTGGCTTATGATGTGAAGCTCATTTCAAGTTTACAAACTTCCAAGAAGTTCAATGTGGTTCAAGTGAAAGGACTCCGTGGTGCTTGGCCATGGAGTGGTTACTGTCACTACCATGGTTTGACTTATCAAATCCTCTGCCTCCATTCCTTCCCTGTCTCCAGGGTGTAGACAGCCTATTTCTAATTCGCATCACTGTCATCTCTCTGCATGTCACTTATTTATTAATGGGGCATACACAGCTGATGATTTACAAAAATATGCCAAGCCCATGAGTGTGCTTAACCAGGACATATAATTATAGAAAATATTACCATCAGCTGAGTAATGTATTCTCTATTCTTTATCTCCAGTTAATCAGAAACTGCATATCCTGGGCTCAGAAAGTCCATTTCAAGGTGTGAATCTGATTCACAATAAAGAATGATTTTCCTAATTCTGTAAAATGAACTGATATCATTGCCCTGTTCGTGCAGTTTTAGCTTGGTAAAGGTAGCCCCTTAAAAACAAACAACAACGTAAAATTGGTGTTAATAACAACACCTCTTACAGAAGAGTTATAAAGCAATGCATATAAAACATTGAACACAGCACTGGATGCATTGTAAGTGCTCAATACATTTTACTGATGGAAAAAACAAAAACAAAAAACAACAAGGACCCTTACATATAAGTTTGCTATGACTATCATAACAAAGTACCACAGATCGGGTAATTTGGACAAGTCTATGTTGCAATCTTCTCTTCTTATAAAAATAAGTCATATTAAGTTAAAGCCCACCCCAATGGACTCATTTTAGGTTAGTCACCTCTTTAAAGACACTATCTCTAAATATAGTCACATTCTGCAGTACTAGAGATTAGGACTTCAACTTGTAAATTTGGAGGAGACAATTCAGCCTGCAACACCTTCCAAATAAAATGTGATTTGAAAAGTAAAGATGCAATGACTGGTTTCCTTTTGTTGTTTTAATGAATATAGATATTGCTAGAATAGTCTACAGAAAATGTACACATGAAAAGTGACCCAGTGTATGCATTTAAGTAAGTTATCTCAATCTCTATATTCCAGTTTTTGTGTATAAACCAGGAAACAAATGTATACCCTATCCTGTCCAAACTTTTCCAACAGACCACAAAATTTCAGTCTTTAGAAGTGACTTTTATCATCTTCAAAAGCTTGTGTTTATTCTCCTCCCTGTGGTCTTTATTAGAGTGCAGCCATTTCCAAAGCACTGCTGCATGGTCCAACATTCACAGCTGTCCCAGGACAGAGCAAGTCCTCTGTCACCATTTCACAGGTGAGGAAATCAACATCCAAGGAGCTTAGGTAAGTTAACAACATTTCACAAATCACAGGTAATAAATTGCAGCTTTAAAAACAGAACCAATCATATACACTGTAGATTCCAGCTACTGCATATGACATTCTGGAAGAGGCAAAACAGTGGAGACTGTAAAAAATCAGGGGTTAAGTGGAAGGAAGGAGTGAATATGTGAAGCAGAGAGAACAGAGGATTTGTAGGGCAATGAAACTACTCTGTGATACTATGATGTGGAATACATGCTATTATAAATTTGTGCAAACCCATAGAATGTACAATACTAAGAGTGAGCCTTAATGTGAACTATGGACTTTGGGTGATAATTATGTGTCAATGTAAGTTCATTAATTGTAATAAATGTATCACTCTGATTGGGGATGGTGATAGTTGGGGAGGCTGTGTATGTGGCGGGGGAGGAAGTATAGGGAAAATCTCTGTACCTTCCATTCAATTTTGCTCTGAACCTAAAACTGCTCTGAAAAATTAAATCTACTAAAAAAAGAAGAAACCCAATTCTTCAGGCTCCTCCAGTGAGGCATTTCAACTACATTCTAAGCAGATTACAATTTTGGTGAGCATTTTTTGTGAGAAAACAGAAGTATAAGAGGACACCCTTCTGAGACAAAAGAGCTAAAAGCACAAATAATCTTAGTATTTTTCTCTAGAGCTAGTTTCCCTCTCCATAAGCTTAACTAGAGTATGGCATTTTACGGCGGCTTCTGTAAGGGTGGAAATTTTAGGCATCATTCACATTATGCATCTTTAATCGCTTTCCAGTCACTGTGTTGTAAAATGATGGTGACTGCCTCTCACAAATGAGTCATGTTCTATGCTTTGTATGTTTTTCCTCAGCTGATAATCATTAGCTGAGTATAATTATGGCTTTTTTCCTAGGCTGGTTTTAATGCTGAGTAAAACATGACTCATAAGTTTGGTTCAAAGACTATGCCCACACATCTATTTTCTTGTAATACATTTTTGCAATTTCATTTCTCTTGGATTGCTTGATTTTACTTGTTAGTTTTCCCAAGCTCATTAGGTAGTATAGATGTTTATACCCCTTGTCGTATAAAAGTTGCAAATATTTTTGATGGACTGTCTTTTTATATTGTATTTGCCATATGGAAGTAAGTTTTGCTTTGTTTTTGTTTGTTTCTAGTGGTAAAATCTATCAAATTTTGCCTTTATGGCTTCTGGATTCCACAGTGCTTTTATTCTTGTTAAGATTATGTAATAATAATTTACATTTGGGCTTAGGACTTGATTAATTTTTAAAAATACATTTCATTTTAAAATACATCTAGATTTTTTGTGTTTGTGATAAAAGGGGAGGTATAACTGTATTTTCTCACTGTATAATCAATTATACCAGCAATAACTTTATTAATTTATCCATATTTTCTCCTCCTTAATCATATACTCAATTCTCATCACATGAGTCAAAGTCTGGTTTCTCTGTTCTTCTCCATTAATTATTTTGTCTATTCTCACATCATTACCATACTTTTTAATTTCTGCAAATTTCTATTATGTACTGCTATCAATTAGGCAAGTTTTGTGATTTTCTTCTTTTTAAAAAATATTATCTTGGTCTGAGAAAATCAAATTATCTTTGCTTGCAGATGACATGATTCTATCTCTAGAAAACCCCATCATCTCAGTCCAAAATCTTCTTCAGCAACTTCAGCAAAGTCTCAGGATATAAAATCAATGTGCAAAAATTGCTAGCATTCCTATACACCAACAACAGGCAAGCAGAGAGCCAAATCATGAATGAACTCCCATTCACAACTGCTAAAAAAATAGGTATTTTAAATACCTAGGAATGCAGCTAAAAATGAAAGTGAAGGACCTCATCAAGGAGAACTACAAACCACTGCTCAAAGAAATCAGAGAGGATACAAACAAATGGAGAAACATTGCATGCTCATGGATAGGAAGAATCGATATCAGGAAAACGACCATACTGCCCAAAGTAATTTATAAATTCAATGCTATTCTCATTAAATTACTGTTGACATTCTTCACAGAATTAGAAAAAAAACTATTTTAAAATTCATTTGAAACAGAAAAAAGCCCGAATAGCCAAGTCGATTGTAAGCAAAAAGAACAAAGCCTTAGGCATTACACTACTCAACTTTAAATTATACTATAAGGCTACAGTAACCAAAGCAGCATAGTACTGGTACAAGAACAGACACATAGACCAATGGAACAGAATAGAGAACTCAGAAATATGACTACACACCTACAACCAGCTGGTCTTTGACAAACTTGACAAAAACAAGCAATTGGGAAAGGATTCCCTATTTAATAAGTGATTCTTGGAGAACTAGCTAGCCATATGCAGAAAATAGAAACTGGACCGCTTCTTTATACCACATACAAAAATTAACTTAAGATGGATTAAAGACTTAAATGTAAAACTCAAAACTACAAAAACCCTAGAAGAAAATCTACACACTACTATTCAGGACATAGGCGTGGGCAAAGATTTCATGACAAAAACAACAAAAGCAATTGCAACAAAAGCAAAAATTGACAAATGGGATCTAATTAAAGAGTTTCTGCAGAGCACAAAAGTCAGAGTGAACAGACAACCTACAGAATAGAAGAAATTTTTTGCAATTTATCCATCTGACAAAGGTCTAATATCCAGAATTTACAAGGAACTTAAACAAATTTACATGAAAAAAGATCATTAAAAAGTGGGCAAAGGACATGAACAGACACTTCTCAAAAGAAGACATACATGCAGCCAACAAACATATGAAAATAAGCTCAACATCACTGATCATTAGAGAAATGAAAATCAAAACCACAATGAGATATCATCTCACACCCATCAGAATAGCTATTAATAAAAAGGCAAAAAACAACAGATGCTGGTGAGGTTGCAGAGGAAAAGGAATGCCTTTACACTGCTGGTAGGAGTGTAAATTAGTTCATCCATTACAGAAGACAGTGTGGCGATTCCTAAAAGACCTAGAAGCAGAAATACCATGTGACCCAATGGTCCTATTACTGGGTATATACTCAAAAGAATATAAGTCATTCTATTATAAAGATACATGCATGTGCATGTTTATTGCAGCACTATTTGCAATAGCAAAGTTATGGAATCAAGCTAAATGCCAATCAATGATAGACTGGATAAAGAAAATGTGGTACTTATACACCGTGGAATACTATACAGCCATAAAAAGGAATGAGATCATGTCCTTTGCAGGAACATGGATAGGATTAGAAGCCATTATCCTCAGCAAACTAATCCAGGAACAGAAAACCAAACACCACATGTTCACATTTATAAGTGAGACTTGAATGAGGAGAACACATGGACACATTGTTTTGAGGGGAACAACACACACTGGGCACCTGCTGGTGGTGGGGAAGAGCATCAGAAAAATAACTATTGGATGCTGGGCTTAATATCTGGGTGATGGGATGATCTGTGCAGTAAATCACCATGGCACAAGTTTATCTATATATCAAACCTGCACATCCTGCACATGTACCCCTGTACTTAAAATAAAAGTTGAAGAAAAAAAGAATTTGGGCTTTTATATATTACTTAAACTTACAGTATAATTTTTCAGTTTTCTAGTTTTAAAAACAAGTTTAAGTTTTTAATTTTAATCAATTCCATTTTGATTTTAGAAATGATTAAAACACTAAACCAAAATATATACAATTATTATATAATTTTAGATTGACATGGAATCCAGAAAGCATAAAAGTAAAATTTGATAGATTTTACTACTAAAAACAAACCAAAAAGTGATGGCAAATATATCATAAACAGAATTTTAGAAAACAGTTGACAGTGTCAAAAAATATTTGCAATAATTATTGAGCAATTTCATGCGTCAAACATACCGTACTGGGAATACCTCATTGAAGAGGTCCCAATTTCTGCTCTCCCATAGAATTTACATTCTAACAAAGTGAGGCAGACAATAAATAGTACACACAATAAATAATTATCTAGTAATTAGAAGGTAGGTACACTATGGAAAAAAGGAAAAAGCAGAAGAGTTAGCAAGGTAGTTGGTGAGGAAACCAGTTGAAATTTTGAATAAGATGCTTAGGAAAAGGCTCATTGAGAAGGGGACATTTGAGCAAAACTTGAAGGTGAAGGAGTTAGCCACATATGTAATGAGAATTCTTAACTGAGATTGGTATTTAATTTATAAAATAATTTGGAGATAGTTAAAACCTTTTTTGATTATTCTTATCTAAGAACAAAGTTTGTCTTTCAATTTATTTAGGTCTTCCTTTAATTCCTTCTGAAAATCTTTATATATTAATAGATCTTGGATATTTGTAGTTCTTCCACATTTTCAGTTATATATATTCCTTGATAATTTATGATTTTTGCTTTTGCTATGTGTAAAAAGGCAACTTTGTTATATTTTATAACTATTTATTTCTGCATTATAAAAAAGTATAAATTTTTGCTTATTCATCTTTTAGGCATCTACCCAACTTGTCTCTTTTATTAGTTTTAATTTTTAAATTTGTAAACATATTGCAATTTTTAAACTTGTAAACCAATTATAAGCAAATTGATCATCTATAGACAACCATTTTAACTAAAAATAATAATTGTTTTATATTTTTTTGTATTTGTACTTTTATTTTATTTACCTATCTCAAACAAGTATTGACTAAAGCTTCAAAAACAACATTGAATACTATATATATATAAATAGAAATGTTTCAAATATTTTACCATTAACTATGATATTTGCTCAAGGTTTCCAATAGATCACTTTAGTAAAATTTAAGAATTAGAACCAGATGTTAAAATGATAAGTTTTTAAAATTATCTATGTAATCACTATTTTTTTACTTTAAATGAAATGTAGTGAATTACATTACATTACATTACATAAATTACATTAGTGAATTTTCTAATTTAAACCAATGTCAAATTATTGGTTTAAAAGAAAAAATAATGTAGGCCAGGTGCAGTGGCTCACACCTATAATCCCAGCACTTTGGGAGGCCAAGGTGGGAAGATTGCTTGAGCGCAGGATTTTCAGACCAGCCTGGGCAACACAGGAAGACGCTATCACCAAAATAAAGTAGCCAGCCTGGTGGCACATGCCTGTACTTCCAGCTGCTCAAGAGGCTGAAGTGGGAAGATTGTGTGAGCCTAGGAGGTCGAGGCTGCAATGAACCATGATCATGCCACTGCACTCTTGCCTGGACAACGGGCCAAGACCTGTGAAAGAAGGAAAGGAAAGGAAAAGAAAGGAAAGGAAAGGGAAGGGAAGGGAAGGAAGGGGAAGGGGAAGGGGAAGGGAAGGGAAGGAAAGGAAAGGAAGAAAGAGAGGAAAGAAAGAAAGAAAGAAAGAAAGAAAGAAAGAAAGAAAGAAAGAAAGAAAGAAAGAGAAAGAAAGAAAGAGAAAGAAAGAAAGAAAGAAAGAAAGAGAAAGAAAGAAAGGAAAGAAAGGAAAGAAAGGAAGAAGGAAGGGAAAGGAAGGTGGGAGACGAAGGAAGGAAGAGGAAGGAAGGAAGGAAGGGAGAGGAAGGAAGGGAGAGGAAGGAAGGGAGAGGAAGGAAGAGGAAGGAAGAGGAAGGAAGGAAGGTTGGTTATTTTTGGTATAATGTTGAATTTGGTTCATGCTTTATTTTCATATTCACATTATATTCCCAAATGAGATCGCTCGAAGAGCAATAAAAACTTGTAGAGCACTACAAGTTTTTATATAATAATAGGAATTATCTCTCTTGGACCTTAAATAAAATGACCTTGAAAATTATCTGGGCTTTCTACACAGTTTGTCATTACCTTTCACATATTCATTTGTCTAGCCCTTGAGTTTGCTAAAACTCATCTAGATTTGGACTTTTTTGGTACTAAGACGTATGTTATCCTCTCACAATTTCCTTCGTATTATCATTTCCTGTTTCAGTGGTGTTTCAATGTTATTATTTCCTCTTTCTTATTGTTAATATTACTTATTTGTTTGTTCTCTCTTTTTTCTTGGTCAGACTTGCCCAACATTTTACTATCCTGTTGGGCTTTACAAGAACAAGTTTTTTGTTATCTTGATTGAGTATGTTTTTAGTATTTTATTTTATTTCAGTTTTATCTTTATTAATACTTCCCTACTTCCCTTCTGCTGTCTTTAGTTCTTTTCATCTTTCTAGGTTTTTTTTTTTTTTGACAGTTTCACTCTTTTTGCCCAAGCTGGAGTGCAATGGCACGATCTTGGCTCACTGCAACCTCCACCTCCCAGGTTCAAGGGATTCTCCTGCCTCAGTATCCCAAGTAGCTGGGATTAAAGGCACGCTACTACACCTGGCTGATTTGGGGTATTTTTAGTAGAAACGGGATTTCACCATGTTAGCCAGGTTGATCTCGAACTCCTGACCTCATGTGATCTGCCTGCCTCAGTGCTGGGATTATAGGCATGAGCCACCGCACCTGGCCTTCTGTCTAGTTTTTTAAGTTTTGTTCTTCACATATTTTTCTTTTGAAACTTAATGCAAACTTTTGACAAATTATTCCTTACAGTTCTACTAACTTGTATGAGAAGTTCTAGAAGTTATATTACTTCTATTATTATGCTATGGTCTATTACAGAAACTCTATACAGCTCAAAATCCTCTTATGTTATAATTTTGACTTAAATTTTAGTCAGCATTTACAATATGACCGTGTAAATATAGTTTGCTGTCGAGTCGTATCATGTTTTGTTTCCTGTGCAAGTTTTTTTTTCTGGAGTTAATATTTGTCTTGCCATTTTCTTTTGTTTTGTAGTCTGTGTATTTAAGTCCATGATTTTCCAAATGCTCCAAGAATTCTGTCAGAAATTTTCCAATTCTTTTGTAATCACTGAAGCACGATGAACAATCTTTTCATTCTACTTCTGTCCTAGTAATTTCCTGCTACAGCTCTCCAGTGCTCTATTCAATCTGGATCGGTTGCTCTTTAGGCCAATTTTATACTTGTTACTCAGAGGCTTCTTTTCACACTTTTCCTATATGAAATCCTATGTTTACTGTTTCACATTTTCATTTTTTGTTTTACTCTCTTATTTTGCTGAAGCACGTTCTCCAACATTTCCCCTGAAAGGATAAATGAGAGACTCTTATAGGTCTGAAATAGCTTAATTTTTAAGCATGTTTAATGAATAGTTTAGCTAGATACGGAATTCTAGTTTATAAATTAGTATTCCTTAATTCTGACGGCATTGGTCCACTATTTTCTAGCATCTAGTATTGAATTAAGAGGTGCAATATGATTTTCATCCCCATTTCCTTGTTTAGTCATATTTTTGCATTTTCTTTTCATCTCCAGCATTTCAAGTTTTTATAACAATAAAGGTTGGTGTGTCTTTTTCACTTATGATGGGCTATTTCAGTCTGTAGTCGTGCTCTTTAGCTTTGCAAGTTTTTCTTATAACCATTCTTAATTTTCTCTCTTCTATTTTCCCAATTTTGGCTCTATAGCCCCTAATATTGGAATGCCACATTCTTTAACCCTTGAATGTTCTCATATTTTCTTTCCCATCTTTCACATATTTGTATTCATTTCTTTGTATATTTTATTTTCTATGAGATTTCTTTGTATTTTAATTATTCTACGGAGTTTTCAATTTCTAATAGTTTATTCCCAATTGTCAAAATATCTTTCTTTTCTTTTCTTTTTTTTTTTTCTTTTTTTGGAGACGGAGTCTCTGTTGCCTAGGCTGGAGTGCAGTGACGTGATATTGGCTCACTGCAACCTCCGCTTCCTGGCTTAAGCAATTCTCCTGCCTCAGCCTCCTGAGTACAGATTACAGGTGCACACTATCACGCCTGGCTAATTTTTGTATTTTTAGTAGAGATGTGGTTTTACTATGTTGGCCAGGTATCCTGACCTCAGGTGATCCACCCGCCTTGGCTTCCCAAAGTGCTGGGATTACAGGCTTTAGCCACCTCGCCCAGCCAAAATATCTTTCTTATTTACTGATTATACCATCTCACCATTTATTATTAATCTCCTCTGCATCCCTTCTCTTTCTTTCCATGTGGTTCTCCTTAGGCAACAATGGGTAAAGTCCCTATCAGTCTTCAAATCTTTTCAGCGTTCCCTCCTGAATTGCTCTTACTCTGGAGAAAGTTCTCACACATTATTTTATCTCTCATCTTATAATAGTTATTTTGAAATGTTCATCTGTTATCCTAGTTATTTTGGAATTCCTTTTTCCTGTTTTTTGGTGGATTTCTTTTTTTTGTTTGTTTTTCAGAAACAGTCTCACTCTATCCCCCAGGCTGGAGTGCAATGAACTCAGTGCTGTTGTGTTAGAGCAGAAAGGAAAACCAGACCAAACTAAGCTGATGCCCACCCACAGAGGAAGCATTCAAACTAGCCGATTTAGAGGGGAATCACAGATACTAGCGTTCTGAACTTAAGTGCCCACAAACCTTGCCAACGAGAACTACAGCACTGTTTGTCTCCAAGTAAACTTGAAAAGCAGTCTAGATCATAAGGACTGCAACTCTTAGGCCAATTCTTGTGCTGAAGTAGTCCCAGAGACAGTGGACCGAGGGGGCACACAACATACTGAGACACCAGCTGGAGCAGCTAAGGGAATGCTGGCATCACCCCTGCCCTAACCCCAGGATGCACGGCTAGCATCTCCAAGTGAGACCTCTTCCTTCCGCTTGAGGAGAGGAGAGGTAAGAATAAGGAGGACTTTGTGTTAAATCTTAAATACCAGCTGAGCCACAGTGGAATAGAGGACCTGTCAGAGTCATGAGATCCCTGTTTCAGATCCTATCTCCCAGATGACATTTATAGACACACCCTGGGCCAGAAGGAAACCTTCTGCCTTGAAGGAAAGAAGACACTTATCACCTGCTACCTGAAGAGCTCTTGAACCCTGAATGACCAGCAGTAATACCCAGGCACTACATCAAGGGCCTTGGGTGAACTTCTGAGACTTGCTAACTTCAGGTGAGACTCAGCACACTGCCAGCTGTGATGGCTATGACGCAAAACTGCTTCTGCTTGAGAAAAGCAGAGGGAAAAGTAAATGGGACTTTGTGTTGCACCACAGATACGAGCACAGCCACACAGGAATAGAGTACCAAATGGCTTCTTGGGGTCCCCAATTCCAGGTGTTGACTCTTAGATGGTATTTCTGGACCTTCCCTGAGCCAAAGGGGAGCCAACTGCCCTGAAGGGATCATCAAGATAGTACCTCTATGAGTCTGCAAGAACCACAGCCTCACTGGACTAGGGGTGCCCCCTAAAGCAGATACAGCTTAGATCACGACACCCAGGTTTTTCCAAATATCTGAAAAGCCTTCCCAAGAAGGATGGCTACCAATAAGCCCAGACAATGAAAACTATAATAAATACCTAGCTCTTCAATGCCAAGACACAGAAAATATACATATATATATATATATGTATATATATACATACATACACACACACACACACACAGAGAGAGAGAGAGAGAGAGAGATGGAATTTAACTCTTGTCACCCAGGCTGGAGTGCAGTGATGCGATCTTGGCTCACTGCAACTTAAACCTCACAGGTTCAAGCAATTCTCCTGCCTCAGCCTCCTGAGTAGCTGGGATTACAGGCACCCACCACCATGCCTGGCTAATTTTTAAAAAAATATTTTTAATAGAGAAGGGGCTTCACCATATTGGCCAGGTGGGTCTCAAACCCCTGACCTTAGATGATCCACTTGCCTCAGCCTCCCAAAGTGCTGGGATTATGGGTGTTAGACACCTTGCCCAGCCCAGACATCAGAGAACAGCTACTAGCATCAAACCATCCAGGAAAACATGAGCTCACTAAATGAAGAAATAAGGCACCAGGGACCAATCCTGGAGAAACAGAGATATCAAACAGAGAATTCAACCTTTCAGACAGAGAATTCAAAATAGCTGTGTTGAGAAAACTCAAAGATATTCAAGATAACACAGAGAAGAAATTCAGAATTCTATCAGATAAATTTAACAAAGAGATTGAAATAATTAAAAAGAACCAAGCAAAAATTATGGAGCTGAAAAATGCAGGTGGCATACTGAAGAAAGCATCAGAGTCCTTTAATAGCAGAATGAATAAAGCAGAAGAATGAATTGGTGAGCTTGAAGACAAACTATTTGAAAATACACAATCAGAGTAGACAAAAGAAAAAAGAGTAAAAACAATAAAGCAGACTTACAGGATCTAGAAAGTAGACTCAAAAAGACAAATATAATAGTTATTGACCTTAAAGAGGAGGTAGAGAAAGAGATAGAGGTAGAAAGTTTATTCAAAGAAATAAAATGGAGAATTTTCCAAGCCTAGAGAAAGATATCAACATCCAAGTTCAAGAAGGTTTAACCCAAAGCAGATTTAATCCAAACAAGACTAACTCAAGGCATTTCATAATCAAACTCCCAAAGGTCAAGGATAAAGAAAGGATCCTAAAAGTGGCAAGAGAAAAGAAACAAATAGTATACAATGGAGCTCTGATATGTCTGGCAGCAGACTTCAGTGGTAACCTTACAGGCCAGGAGAGAGTGGCATGACATATTGAAAGTGCCGAAGGAAAAAAACATTAATCCTAGAATAGTATATCTAGTGAAAATATCCTTCAAACATGAAGGACAAATAAAGACTTTCCCAGACAAACAAAAGTTGAGGGATATCATCAATACCAGACTTGTCCTACAAGAAATGCTAAAGGGAGTACTTCAGTCAGAAAGAAAAAACATGAATAAGCAAAAAATAATCACCTGAAGGTACAAAACTAACCAGTAATAGTAAGTAGACAGATAAACACAGAATATTATAAAACTGTAAGTGATGTGTAAACTATTCTTATCCTAAGTAGAAAGACTAAACAATGAACCAATCAAAAATAATAACTTTTTAATCAAAAATCAAAATAACCCAAAATATCAACTATAACAAAAATCAGAAATAACAACATTTTAAGACATAGTCAGTACAATAACATGTAAATAGAAACAACAAAAAGTTAAAAAGTTGGGGGATGGAGTTAAGGCAAAATGTATGTATTAGTTTTCTTTATGTTTGTGCAAATAGTGTTAAGTTGTTATCAGATTAAAATAATGGATTATAAGATAGTATTTGCAAACCTCATGGTAACTTCAAACCAAAAAACATACAATGAATACACACACACAAGCAAAGCAAGAAACTAAATCATATCACCATAGAAAATCAACTTCCCTAGAGGAAGACAGGAAGGAAAGAAAGAAGGAAAAAGACTATAAAATAACCAGAAAACAAATAACAGAATGGCAGAAGTCTTTACTTATCAATAATAACATTGAATGTAAATGGACTAAACTCTTCAATCAAAAGACATAGACTGGCTGAATGAATGAAAAAACAAGACCCATTGATCTGTTGCCTACAAGAAACACACTTCACCTGTAAAGACACATATAGACTGAAAATAAAGGGATGGAGAAAGACATTCCATGCCAATGGAAACCATAAAAGAGCAGGAGTCACTATACATGTATTGAACAATATAGATTTCAAGTCAAAAACTATAGGAAGAGACAAAGTAGGTCACTATTTAATGATAAAGGGATCAATTCAGCAAGAGGATATAACAATTTTAAATATATATGCAGGCAACCTGGGAGCAGCACCCAGATTTATAAAGAAAATATTATTAGAGCTAAAGAGAGATACAGGTCCCAATACAATAATACCTGGAGAATTCAACAACCCACTTGCAACACTGGGTATATCTTCCAGACAAAAAATCAACAAAGAAACATTAGACTTAATCTGCACTATAGACCAAATGGATCTAATAGATATTTACAGAACATTTTTATTAAAAAGCTGCAGAATAAACATTCTTTTTCTCAGCACACAAATCATTTTCAAGGATAGACCATATGTTAGGTCACAAAACAAGTTTTAGAATATTCAAAATTGAAATAATATCAAGCATCTTCTCTGACCACAGTGGAATAAAACTAGAAATTAATAACAAGAAGAATTTAGGAAACTATATAAATACATGAAAATTAAACAATCTCCTGAATGACCAGTGGGTCAAAGAAGAAATTTAAAGGAAATTGAAAAATTTCTTGAAACAAATGATAAAGGAAACACAACATACTACAACTTATAGGATACAGCAAAAGCAGTACTAATAGGGAAGTTTATAGCTATAAGCATCTACATCAAAAAATAAGAAAAACTTCAAATGAACAGTCTAATAATGTGTCTTAAAGAACTAGAAAAGCAAAAGCAAACCAAACCCAAAATTAATAGAAGAAAAGAAATAATAAAGATCAGAGTAGAAATAAATGAAGTTAAAATGAAAAAAAAATACAAAAGATCAAGAAAATAAAAAGTTGGTTTTTTGAAAAGTTAAACAAAATTGACAAACCTTTAACTAGACTAATTAGAAAAAAAAAGAGAGAAGATCCAAATAAATAAAATAAGAAATGAAAAAGAGGGCATTATCATGGATATTACATTCAAAGGATCATTAGTGTTTACTATGAATAAAACATGCCAATAAATTGAAAAATCTAAAAGAAATGGACAAATTCCTGGATTCATACAACCTACCAAAATTGAATGAGGAAGATACAAATAAACAAAATCAAAAATTTAAAAGGTGACATTACAACTGATATTGCAGAAATTCAAAGGATCATTAGTGGCTATTATGAGCAACTATATGCCAATAAATTGGAGAATCTACAAGAAATGGACAAATTCCTAGATACATACAGCCTACCTAGATTATTAATGGTCTGTTATTGAATAGACCAATAACAAGTAATGAGATCAAAGCCATAAAAAAAAGTCTCCCAGTAAAGAAAAGCCCACAACCTGATGGCTTCATTGCTAAATTCTAACAAACATTTAAAGAACTAATCCCAATCCTACTCAAACTATTCTGAAAAATAAAGGAGAATAGAATACTTCCGAACCCTTTCCATGAGGCCAGTATTCCCCTGATACCAGAACCAGACAAAGACACCTCAAAAAGCAAACAAACAAACAAAGAAAAAAACTATAGGCTAATATTCCTGATGATTATTGATGCAAAAATTCTCAATAAAAATACTAACAAACCAAACTCAACAATACATTAGAAAGATCATTCATCATGACCAAGTAAGATTTATGCCTGGGATGCAAGAATGGTTCAACATATGCAAATCAATCAATGTGATCCGTCATATTAACAGAGTAAAGGATAAAAACTGCATGATCATTTCAATTGACGCTGAAAAAAAGCATTTGATAAAATTCACCATCCCTTCATGATAAACACCCTCAAAAAAACTGGGGATGCAAGGAACATATCTCAACATAATAAAAGCCATTTATGACAGACCCACAACTAGTATCATACTGAATGGGGAAAAACTGAAAGCCTTTCCTCTAAGATCTGGAACAGGACGAGGATGCACAATGTCACCACTGTTATTCAACATAGTACTGGAGGTCCTAGCTAGAGCAATCAGACAAGAGAAAGCTATAAAGAGCATCCAAATTGGAAAGAAAGAAGGTGAACTATCCTTGTTTGCAGATGATATGATCTTACATTTGGAAAAATCTAAAGAATCTATAAGAAATCAATTAGAACTGATAAAAGAAATTCAATAAACTTGCAGGATACAAAAGCAACATATAAAAACTAGTAGCATTTCTATATGCCAACAGTGAACAATGTGAAAAATAAATTAAAAAGTAATCCCATTTACAATAGCCACACATAAAATTAAATACCTAGGAACTAACCTAACCAAAGAAGTGAAAGATCTCTGTAATGAAAACTGTAAAACACTTATGGAAGAAATTGAAGAGGAAACCAAAAAACAGAAAAACATTTCATGTCCATGGATTGGAAGAACACTACTGCTAAAATGTCCATACTGTCCAAAGTAGTCCATAGCTTCAATGCAATCCCTATCAAAATACCAATGACATTCTTCACAGAAATAGCAAAAACAATGCTAAAATTTATATGGAACCACAAAAGACCCAGAATAGCCAAAGCTATCCTAAGCAAAAAGGACAAAACTGGAGGAATCACATTACCTGACTTCAAATTATACTACACAGCTGTAGTAACCAAAACAGTGTGGTACTGGCCTAAAAACAGACACCCAGACCAATGGAACAGAATAGAGAACCCAGAAGCAAATCCACACACCTACAGTGACCTCATTTGCAACAAAGGTGCCAAGAACATACACTGGGGAAAAATAAACAGTCTCTTCAATAATTGGTGCTGGCAAAACTGGATATCCATATGCAGAAGAATGAAACTAGACCCCACCTCTTGCCATGTAAAATATCAAATCAAAATGGATTAAAAACTTAAATCTAAGACATCAAACTATGAAACTATTACAATAAAACATTGGGGAAAAATCTCCAGGGCAAGATCTGGGCAAGAATTTCTTGAGCAGTACCCCATAAGCACAGGCAACCAAGTCAAAAACAAACAAATGGGATCACATCAAGTTAAAAAGCTTCTGCACAGCAAATGATACAGTCAATAAAGTGAAGAGACAACCCACAGAATTAGAAAATATTTGCAAACTACATATCTGACAAGGGATTAATAACCAGAATATATAAGGAACTCAAACAACTCTATAGGAAAAAAATCTAATAATTCAATCAAAAATCGGCAAAAGATTTCAATGGACATTTCTGAAAGAAGCATGCAAATGGCAAACAGGCATATAAAAAGATGTTCAACATCACTAATCATCAGAGAAATCTGTTCTGAGCAAGTTAAAAATTCTCAAGCACATTTTTGATGATACCTCACAGAGAATATTAAATTAGTTACCAAAACTTTTCATAGACATAGATTCTGTTGTGCAAAGTTATCATTTTCTTTATAAAGATCTTTGGATTTCAAAAAAAAAAAAAAACTGAAAAGGCAAAATCTTAGGCCTCACCCCAGAACCAGAATCTGCATTTTAACAAAATCTCCACGTGGTTGATATATATACATCAAAGTGAGAAGCTCTGACCTGGTGGGATTAAATTTCACCTATTCATTCATTTTAAGCACTGAAATCATTTCACGATCATCTTACATTTGAACTCACTGTATAAAACAGCGACTCTTACCACGAAAAGGGTAATTATGTGAGATGATGGATATGTTAAATTGCTTAATTGTAATGATTTCACTATGTATGTGTATGTCAAACATCATGTTATATACCTTAAATTTATACAATAAAGCAAAAAGAAAAAAGAGGAAAAGTGAAATTAGATCATCTCTGGTTGAAGAGAGTCAAGGAATCTTGAGCCCACCTGCTTGCCCCGAGCTAATAACCCTGAAGTGACTAACGAATCTACCCCATTCCTCCAGCCCCCACCAGGATTCCAAGAAACACAATCTGAAATCTAAATTGGCCCAATACTCTTTTAAAAAATTAAGTTTACAATAAAAACTAGTAGTCAAGGTGGCAGGACAGACTTCTTGGGAAAAAGAAAAAAGAAGAAGAAAGAAAAAGAAGTCCTAACAGACTCACTCCTCTGCTCCCCATAGCCCATTGCCTGCCCTAGATTCACTGTCTTTTCCCATCGTGGCCCAGGCTGTCTATGCTACACTTCATCTGACAGCACAGAGCTGGTCTGTCCCAGTGCACACTGCAAGGAAGAGACATTTCTCGGCACCTGTGTGTCTGTGGGTGCCTCCAGCCAAACCCTGCATTTGAACCATTGGAAATGCAGCTGACCTTCCCGTAGGAGCTGACGTCCTTCACTCATAGCACTCGTTGGGCAATCAGACAGCATCCCAGTGACATTCTCCACAGCTGCTGGCAATGGCCTTTAATTCATCTGGTATTTAACCAGGGTGAAGCATCCTCTGGCTATAACATGTTTGCTGGTGTGAGCTGAGCCTGGCTCATCTTCCACTCCCTCAAGTTCAGGGTTTCACATCAATTTAGAGCCTGCCAGCAATACAGCCATTGCACAAAATACTCTCCTTCCATCTTCAGTGTGTGTTTTTGCATTTTTATCCTTTCGGTCACGTCTTGGTCAACAGAGAATCACAGAGTAGAGCTGGAAAAATATCATTTTACAGATAAAGAAATAAGGCCTAGAGGACCATACAACTTGCAAATAGAGTCAGGATGCCGTCAGTCTTTCTGATTCCAGATGCATTTCTCATAGATACATATTATCTCATTATTAGAGTCCTCATCTCACATCAGGTCAAAGCAGTGTTCAGCCAGGCCTGGAAATCACAGAATATCTTTTAACATCTTAAAGAAACCATGTATTTTTTTTTGGTAACCCCAAAATATCCGTGCAACCATGTTTATATCTCTCTCCAGAATCTTCTTAGCATGAGTTCTCACAGAGGAAAATGTGAATAAATATCTCTGAATGTAGATTTTGTAATCAAAGCAGGGCCAAGTAGGAGGAAACATAGGTATGTGTATGAGAATTCTAATAGTTTTTCAGTGTTCATAAGCTTCTGACTTGAACCTGTTGAGTTAATTAATCTATGTCACTGGAAGGAAGGACACTCATAAACAGCTCCCATTAGTGGGGTAAATAGGCCCATGACAGGCCCAAAGTCACAACTTTGAGTCTCAGATTCTGCTGTTAAGCTCTTCATATTTCTATCCCACAAGTTTTTGACTCGTATTTGGTCATATTAGTAAAAAGGCGCTCTTCCTGAAAAGTGGACAAAAGCATCACAAACACTTAAAAGAGATTTCCCCAATCATGAATAAAGAAGTGATTATTTTGGCTAATCACCTATTCTAAATGACTTAGCAAGTCCTCATCAATCCTGGTGTACACTCTTGAGAAAACTTATACTTCTCTATAATTACTTGATCAGTATCTCTTTCCCTACTCAACTGGATTCTCCATGAATATGAAGGCTTGGTCTTATTCAAAGCCCTGTTCCTCAATTCCTTTTCACAAGATGCCCAATAAGTATTTTTGGAATTAGTGATCTTTGAGTCAATTTTCTGTTATTGCAAAGATATTGGTTAGAATTATTGTTATTGTTATGTGCAAGTAACCAAAAACACATCATGCTTAAGCAAAATAAGAAATTTATTCCTTCCCTCTCCCTCTCCCTCTCCCTCTCCCTCTCCCTCTCCCTCTCCCTCTCCCTCTCCCCACGGTCTCCCTCTCCCTCTCTTTCCACGGTCTCCCTCTGATGCCGAGCCGAAGCTGGACGGTACTGCTGCCATCTCAGCTCACTGCAACCTCCCTGCCTGATTCTCCTGCCTCAGCCTGCCCAGTGCCTGCGATTGCAGGCGCGCGCCGCCACGCCTGACTGGTTTTCGTATTTTTTTGGTGGAGACGGGGTTTCGCTGTGTCGGCCGGGCTGGTCTCCAGCTCCTAACCGCCAGTGATCTGCCAGCCTCGGCCTCCCGAGGTGCCGGGATTGCAGACGGAGTCTCGTTAACTCGGTGCTCAATGGCGCCCATGCTGGAGTGCAGTGGCGTGATCTCGGCTCGCTACAACCACCTCCCAGCCGCCTGCCTTGGCCTCCCAAAGAGCCGAGATTGCAGCCTCTGCCCGGCCGCCCCCCATTCTGGGAAGCGAGGAGCGTCTCCGCCTGGCCGCCCATTGTCTGGGATGTGAGGAGCCCCTCTGCCTGGCTTCCCAGTCTGGAAAGTGAGGAGCGTCTCTGCCCGGCCGCCATCCCATCTAGGAAGTGAGGAGTGCCTCTTCCCGGCCGCCATCCCATCTAGGAAGTGAGGAACGTCTCTGCCCGGCCGCCCATCGTCTGAGATGTGGGGAGCACCTCTGCCCTGCCGCCCCGTCCGGGATGTGAGGAGCGTCTCTGCCCGGCCGCCCCGTCTGAGAAGTGAGGAGACCCTCTGCCTGGCAGCCGCCCCGTCTGAGAAGTGAGGAGCCCCTCCGCCCAGCAGCCACCCCGTCTGGGAAGTGAGGAGTGTCTCCGCCCGGCAGCCACCTCGTCCGGGAGGGAGGTGGGGGGGTCAGCCCCCCACCCGGCCAGCCACCCCGTCCGGGAGGGAGGTGGGGGGATCAGCCCCCCGCCCGGCCAGCCGCCCCCGTTCGGGAGGTGAGGGGCGCCTCTGCCCGGCCGCCCCTACTGGGAAGTGAGGAGCCACTCTGCCCGGCCAGCCGCCCCGTCCGGGAGGGAGGTGGGGGGGTCAGACCCCACCCGGCTAGCCGCCCCGTCCAGGAGGGAGGTGGGGAGGTCAGCCCCCCGCCCGGCCAGCCGCCCCGTCCGGGAGGGAGGTGGGGGGGTCAGCCCCCCACCCGGCCAGCCGCCCCGTCCGGGAGGGAGGTGGGGGTGTCAGCCCCCTGCCCGGCCAGCTGCCCCATCTGGGAGGGGGGTGGGGGGGTTAGCCCCCCGCCTGGCCAGCCGCCCCGTCCAGGAGGTGAGGGGCGCCTCTGCCCGGCCGCCCCTACTGGGAAGTGAGGAGCCCCTCTGCCCGGCCAGCCGCCCCGTCCGGGAGGGAGGTGGGGGGGTCAGCCCCCCGCCCGGCCAGCCGCCCCGTCGGGGAAGTGAGGGGCGCCTCTGCCCGGCCGCCCCTACTGGGAAGTGAGGAGCCCCTCTGCCCGGCCAGCCGCCCCGTCCGGGAGGGAGGTGGGGGGTCAGCCCCCCGCCCGGCCAGCCGCCCCGTCTGGGTGGGAGGTGGGGGGGTCAGCCCTCCCGCCTGGCCAGCCGCCCTGTCCGGGAGGGAGGTGGGGGGGTCAGCCCCCCGCCCGGCCAGCCGCCCTGTCCGGGAGGGAGGTGGGGGGGTCAGCCCCCTGCCCGGCCAGCCGCCCCATCCGGGAGGGAGGTGGGGGGGTTACCCCCCCGCCTGGCCAGCCGCCCCCGTCCGGGAGGTGAGGGGCGCCTCTGCCCGGCTGCCCCTACTGGGAAGTGAGGAGCCCCTCTGCCCGGCCAGCCGCCCCGTCCGGGAGGGAGGTGGGGGGTCAGCCCCCCACCCTGCCAGCCGCCCCGTCCGGGAGGGAGGTGGGGGTGTCAGCCCCCTGCCCGGCCAGCTGCCCCATCTGGGAGGGGGGTGGGGGGGTTAGCCCCCCGCCTGGCCAGCCGCCCCGTCCGGGAGGTGAGGGGCGCCTCTGCCCGGCCGCCCCTACTGGGAAGTGAGGAGCCCCTCTGCCCGGCCAGCCGCCCTGTCCGGGAGGGAGGTGGGGGGGGTCAGCCCCCCGCCCGGCCAGCCAACCTGTCCAGGAGGGAGGTGGGGGGGGTCAGCCCCCCGCCCGGCCAGCCACCCCGTCCGGGAGGTGAGGGGCGCCTCTGCCCGGCCGCCCCTGCTGGGAAGTGAGGAGCCCCTCTGCCCGGCCACCACCCCGTCTGGGAGGTGTACCCAACAGCTCATTGAGAACGGGCCATGAAGACAATGGCGGTTTTGTGGAATGGAAAGGGGAGAAAGGTGGGGAAAAGATTGGGAAATCGGATGGTTGCCGTGTCTGTGTAGAAGGGGGTAGACATGGGAGACTTCATTTTGTTCTGTACTAAGAAAAATTCTTCTGCCTTGGGATCCTGTTGATCTGTGACCTTACCCCCAACCCTGTGCTCTCTGAAACATGTGCTGTATCCACTCAGGGTTGAATGGATTAAGGGCGGTGCAAGATGTGCTTTGTTAACCAGATGCTTGAAGGCAGCATGCTCCTTAAGAGTCATCACCACTCCCTAATCTCAAGTACCCAGGGACACAAACACTGCGGAAGGCCGCAAGGTCCTCTGCCTAGGAAAACCAGAGAACTTTGTTCACTTGTTTATCTGCTGACCTTCCCTCCACTATTGTCCTGTGACCCTGCCAAATCCCCCTCTGCAAGAAACACCTAAGAATGATCAATAAAAAATAAAAATAAAAAAAAAAAAAAAAAAAAGAAATTTATTCCTGCGCCCCAGGAACAAACTGAAACCAGGGGATCTTTCTCACTCTCTTCACCACTTTCTTATTTCTACTTCTTTCAGTTCCTTCCTTTTCCTTTGCCTAATTTTCTTTCTCACTACAAATCAGATTTCTCTGTGTCTCAGTCCACAGGCAAAATTTTACACATCTTTATTTCAGCTACCTGGAAAAATATAAAAGAGATTTTAATTCCAATGTCAAGTTTCTGAAGAAGGGACTTACAAGACAATTAATCTCTTTCATGGGGGAAAGGAGAGGGATCACACTGTGTGGGCGGCTGCTTTCATGTCAGCCATTTGGGTGAGTTTGCCACAGGGCAACTCCTAAAAGGAGATCCACTTCAGGGGCTTTCTATTTTTCTGCATTTCGTCTCGTGTGAACCAGTTGTTCATTTTATTAACTTTTCCCTTTTTATATTTTTTATTCTTTTCTTTTTCTTATCAATACTTCATAATTTAGAGTAGAAACCCCTGTAAATATTTTAAGCAAAAGGAATTTAACACAGATAATTAGATGCCTATAAAATCCCTGGAAATTCTATAGGAGCAGGCTCTAGGCTGGCCCCCTAAAAATGACTCCTAAATCATCATAGAACTGGTCCTTAAAAGCTGCTGCTATAATACATCCGCCACCATCAGGAAGAACACGCCACTGCAGCTGAGACCAAAGGAATAAGAAGCCCCCACTGTTCCAGCACAAATGTCTCCTGACAACCACAAAGGTGGGAATGAGACCCTGGAATGTTATTTTAGACCTCACATCTCCACAGCTGTACCTAAAACCAAAAATGAAGAGCCAACAGCAGCATCTGGCACACTTCTGCCTCTAAATCCTCACAGGAATGCATTAATGGGTGAATCTATTTTGAATCTACCACCCTACCTGCAAAGGAGCCTGGGAAATATCCATTTTTACCTTTCTACCTCTGATGTATTGGAAGGCATATGAAAAGGAGATGGCGTAAGATCCTAAGTGCTACTTGACCATGACACACACACACACACACACACACACACACACACACACGAGTATATTCAGAGAGATTTAAATTTTTAACCACGTTGGCCAGTTTTTTTTATTTGTCATTTTTCCTATTGCTTCAAAACTTATAATGTCATCCTATTCCAGGGAGGTTTAATAAGTATTACATCCTGGTTTCTTATTATCTTCTTATTGGTACTGTCATTTGATAATAAGACAGACACAAAAACACAAACATAAAAATGCTTGCTGGGAAATTATTGGGGAATGATTATTGTATTTTTTCTCAAAATTATATTCAGCACTATTGTTTTTAGAACCAGAAAATCCCCACAGTGATCAGAAAGTAACAACGTGCAGGCTAATACAAATTCTACTTTGGCATTTTTGGCCATTGTAAATGGCCATGGGCAAATCATGTCACAGGACTCTGATGTGCCATTTTTAAATGCATAGGTGAGAAGTTATCCTCAACTCTGGTCTATTCTCAAAAGACAACTGATGACGCAGAATGCCACAGGATCAGGAAGAACAAGGCAACTCAGGTGTCATAGGCACCAAGTGACATTCCCTATTTCATTTGAAGCTTAATGCAGAAATGATTTTTATTTTCTTATAACTATTTACCTTGAGGCTTTCTAAACTCTTTGATTTTTTAAAAGTCAGATCCATTAAAACCTAGTCAAATGCAGTCATTTTATTTGGTAGTTCGAAGAAAACTCCCACACGCAGAGATTTGCTTTCATCACACCATATTGGCATCCTCTCCTTCCTCCTTGCGGTAAGCCAAGGGGACTGAATGCCAGTCTGTGGAAGATGGTTTTTAAGAAGCAGTGTCTGTCTTTCCACACAAGTCCTGGGGCCATAGATGGAATTGTGGTCCTTGCAGCTCCCTCAGTAGTACAATTTGTTGCTTTAGTCAATTGAGGGCTCGCTCCAGCTGTTACAACCTTGAAGAAAGCAACCTTCTCCAATGTGCCTTTTAAAGGACTTCATGTCTAAAACACCAAAAGCAATGGCAACAAAAGACAAAATTGACAAATGGGATCTAATTAAACTAAAGAGCTTCTGCACAGCAAAAGAAACTACCATCAGAGTGAACAGGCAACCCACAAAGTGGGAGAAAATTTTCACAACCTACTCATCTGACAAAAGGGCTAATATCCAGAATCTACAATGAACTCAAACAAATTTACAAGAAAAAAAACAAACAACCCCATCAAAAAGTGGGCGAAGGACATGAACAGACACTTCTCAAAAGAAGACATTTATGCAGCCAAAAAACACATGAAAAAATGCTCACCATCACTGGCCATCAGAGAAATGCAAATCAAAACCACAATGAGATATCATCTCACACCAGTTAGAATGGCAATCGTTAAAAAGTCAGGAAACAACAGGTGCTGGAGAGGATGTGGAGAAATAGGAACACTTTCACACTGTTGGTGGGACTGTAAACTAGTTCAACCATTGTGGAAGTCAGTGTGGCAATTCCTCAAGGATCTAGAACTAGAAATACCATTTGACCCAGCCATCCCATTACTGGGTATATACCCAAAGGGCTATAAATCATGCTGCTATAAAACACATGCACACGTATGTTTATTGCGGCATTATTCACAATAGCAAAGACTTGGAACCAACCCAAATGTCCAACAATGATAGACTGGATTAAGAAAATGTGGCACATATACACCACGGAATACTATGCAGCCATAAAAAATGATGAGTTCATGTCCTTTGTAGGGACATGGATGAAATTGGAAATCACCATTCTCAGTAAACTATCGCAAGGACAAAAACCCAAACACTGTATGTTCTCACTCATAGGTGGGAATTGAACAATGAGAACACATGGACACAGGAAGGGGAACATCACACTCTGGGGACTGTTGTGGGGTGGGGGGAGGGGGAAGGGATAGCATTAGGAGATATACCTAATGCTAAATGACGAGTTGATGGGTGCAGCACACCAGCATGACACATGTATACATATGTAACTAACCTGCACATTGTGCACATGTACCCTAAAACTTAAAGTATAATAATAATAAAATAAAATAAAATAAAGTAAATAAATAAATAAATAAAAACACAATATCAGAAAAAAAAAAAAAAAGACTTTGGTGAGCCACTTCCCCCACCTTGATTGTGGGCAGTTATGTGTGGTCTGCTGAAGGAGGAACGTCATTGATACTGTATTCTAAATCAGTAGTTCTCAATCTTTACATCAAAATAAACTTTAGAGATTTAAAAAAATATTATATAGATACTCCCAGAGATTCAGATTCAATTGCCGGGCATGGGCCTAAGTATCAGTATTTTTAAGCAATCCAGGTGATTCTATTCTGCAGCCACAGTTGACAACCACTGCCTAAAATTTTAACCAGCTACAGTGACCAATTTGTCCTTGTTTGTCCAGGTTTCCTCATTTTAAAACTGTAAGTCTCATGCCCAAGGAAGCTTTCAGTCCCAGGTAAACCAGAACAATTGGTAACCCCAGGCCTAGAAGTCTGTGCTCTCAACCTCCTAAAGAAGACCTGAGTCATATAAATCATATAAATGCACAGGCTCTGTAATTATGAAGAGGAAGCAGCACCAGGCTCACAGTCCAAAAACCCAAGTTTCAGCCTTTCTTTTTGCCATTCCTAACTATGTGACTTTGGGGAGAGTCACTTAACTCCTTACAGATTGAGTGTTCTCAGTTCCCTGCTTCTTCACTGCCATGTCATCATGGGGATCAAATAACAGCTCACATACCAGAAGAGGAGACTGAAGTTCAAGGAGGATAAATGACAATGCTGGGGTCATTGAGTCCGTAAGACATGTGCCCTGACTTCCAGGCCTGATTGTCTTCCACTGCAGCTGTCATGTAGGAATGCAAAGAGGGATTCTCATGGCTACGACTGACCTATGAATCACCACCGCAGGCTGAGAGCAAAGCAGCGGGCCATTCACATTCCACACACTAGCTTCAGTGTGTATATTTATGAACTTTTCTCTTTGATGTTTATTTTGAACTAGGATTGTCTGTATTCAATGTGTTTAGAGGAGATAGCTTAATTTGCCCCAACTTCCAGCTCCTGGGGGTGGGTGTAGACTGTGCCTGAGCAGGTGCTTGAAGGGAAAATTTCAGCTACCTCTCCCATCATTGTGTTACAACTGCCTACAGTATTCAGTACAGTAATATGCTATACAGGTTTGTAGCCTAGGAGCAATAGGCTACATCATACAGCCTATGTGTGTAGCAGGCTATACCATGCAGGTGTGTATTAGTACACTCTGTGATGTTCAGATGATGAAATCATCTAATGATGCATTTCTCAGAACATCTACCCATCATTAAGCAATGCATGACTGTAGTTGCCTAGTGAGAATCACAAAATCTTTCTCTAATCAGAATTTGTACTTAAAGGATATTACTGTATACCTTTAAAATAGCACACAAGTCACATAAAATGTAATATTCAACAAAACATATTTGCTAATCCAGTTCAAATAGAAAAATAATTTTTAATATTAAATTAAATGCTATTTAATATTTAAATTATCATTAGTATCATTTTGAATATTTTTATGGGCAAGATACTTTATATAATTATATTTCATCATCATTATTGTCTTCTAAGGCATTATTACCTCATTTTTAAGAAGAGAAAATAGGCTCTGTGAGTTCAACTGACTTGTTTGGTGTCACTTAGCTAGATTGCTGGTAGGGGAGGGACTTGTAATTTGCCTGACTACCATTTTTTCTTATTCTACACATTCTACCTAATGTCTAAATAGTTCCCTCAACAGAATCTATGTGTTTCTAGGATCACTATTTATCCTTTGTCTCCTATCACCTAGTACATAAATGTTTAGTATCTTAGAATCCCAACTTTCCGTATATTTCACCATATACCCCTTTAAATTCTCTATGAAGTGTCTGAACAGATCACAGACAAAGGAGAATTGGGGCTAGACTTATCAGACCCTTCTCTCTAACTCACTGAATATCTCACTACCATTGACCAGCTGGATGTCAGCATGTCACACATTATTCTGAGAGCGTAGTAAGAGCCCCTCAGGTTGGCAGATAATCAAGAAACAGTGTTACGAGAGTTGACATCTTATGAATAATTATTTTAAAAATATGTTCATTTATGTCCCTTCAACTCCAGATGAACGAGTTGGTTCTACCAAGTTGCTCAGTCAAACTGTGATGGGAACATTTCTTAAACAAGATGCCAGTTGCCCTTATTTTTTTAAAGCAACTTTATTCAAGGGCTATATTGTGAGAGTGTATTGTTAAAGAGTATATGAAAACTGAGTGTAAAACAGGGAACTCTTGGACTCTTCCGGGAATTCCTCTTAGAGTTGTTGGGCCTTAGTTCTTTTCCTGTTTCATATCAGCATCTAAACATATCTAAACATAGAACAGATACAGTAAAAATATGGTATTATAATCTTATGGGAACTCTGTTATATACATATATATATATATATATATGTAGTCCATTGTTAACTGAAACATTTTTATGTGGTGCATGATTGTATATTATTTTATGTCTATTATGCAATTGTCTTCTAGATTGGTTTCAGAAGGGCTCAGGTCTTTGTTATGATTCTTCCCTATGTTAGCTAAGTGGCCTTCACAAAAGCAATCTATGTGGGACAGGATGTTTATTTTATGCATAAAATAGGACAATCTTACCCTTGTTACCTCACAGGGTTTCAGAAAAAGGCCAAAGAAAATATGTACAAAGTTGTAAAGTACAATAGTAATGAGAAAGATCATTATTCTGAAGAGTCCTGTGAACTCCTGAAATTCACATCTGTGGGCTTAGAGAAGTAGGTTTTCATTCGGTATATAGGCTATAAACCCAGAGAAATCTTGAGACATCAGGGTTGAACCAAGTCTGCCTCCTGGGGTTGAACTGTCTTCTTCCATATCTTGTGGGGAAATTACTCTGTCTTGACCAGTATCCTGCAATACTCCTTAGGTAGAGCCATTTTTCCTCCTTCCCTATACCCTAATATTACTTGCATAGGTCATAAAAGAGGCCACACTCAGAGATAAATATCAGTCAGGCTTAAGAATTTTCATAACAGAACGTCAACCTTACTCCACAGCACAGGGATTCACTTTAGGCAAAAGCGCAGAAGCTCTAAATTCAATGGCCACCAGAGAAGGTAACACTGAACTCCCTAATTTCTCTATCCTACATTTCAAAAACCAGTTTAAAAAATGGATTCTTAAGACAGATAGTCAAATCATGGTTCAATCTTTTAATATATGAGGATTCCTTATAAGCCTAAACAATTATCAAGGCCCTCCCCAAATGATAGTAGTTTTATTTAGTAACCATTGATTGAGAAAATACATAGTCATCAAAGACACCACCCACCACCATGAGTTCAAAAGCATTATAATAAAAAACTTCACCTATACCTGCAAGAACAGCCATACACATCTGTGTGAGATCTATTTATTCAGTCTGTTGGGAATATGTGGTGAAGAAACTCTTATGAAAGCTACTGAGGTCTGCATGAGTACTTTGGACGCTGGTTGAGAATCACTACTCCTAGATCAGAAAGGCTTTCATTTCCTTGGCTTTGCCCCAGCGAAAATACCTTCACTCTGCTATACTTGAATATGTTATACTCAGCTTTTATGGAAGTTTGAATAATGGTCATTATGTTATCTTACACCACGTATAAGCAGACAATGAATTTGTTTCAGAATTTAATGCCAGAAAATGCTTTTATTTCCTAAATAACAAATGCATAGTTTTGATAGCATAATAAAAATTGTTCAGGCAAGTGACAAATATATAAAGGAATATGCTTGCCTGCCCAGGACAGCCTTCTAGAGTGGCAGTTCCAGAGTCTGATCCTTTGATCACAGCAGTTCCTGCCAGACTCAAAACTGACCCACACTAACCAAACTCGAGAGACCAATAGATAAATCAGAATGCTAACACGTGATTTCACAAAAGAGGAGATACCTATCCAGTGAAAGAACACCAGTGTCCATTATCCAGCATACTGCCTACCCAGTATTAAAGTATTTAAGGGTCAAATTATTCGTCAAAGCTTGGCTAGTGAGTATTGACTCTGACAAATACAACCAGCAGTTTCTCATAAGTTTATTTCTCCTTTTTTATGTACCTGGCCAAAAACATTCTTAAGGACACTGCTTCAAACAATCTCTGTGCTTGTTTCTGTCTTTCTTGATAAGATTTTTAATAAATTTTCATCCAACTTGAAGTGCCCCTACCTCTATGGTTGGGTTCACCTAGAAGCAGACCATAAGAAAAAGAATAAATTCAAATCATTTATATGGAAGGAGATTCCAGCCACCACTGATGAGAGTTGGGAAGTGTATTAGTCTGTTCTTGCACGGCTATAAAGAACTACCTGAGATTGGGTAATTTATAAAGAAAAGAGGTTTAATCTACTCACAGTTCCACATGGCTAGGGAGACCTCAGGAAACTTACAATCATAGCAGAAGGTGAAAGAGAAGTAGGCATATCTTCACATAGCCAAAGCAGGAGGAAGAGAGAGCAAAGGGGGAAGAGAGCTACACACTTTTAAATATCCAGGTCTTATGAGAACACTGTCATGAGACAGCACTAGGGGGATGGTGCTCAGCCATTAGAAACGACCACCATGACCAATGGCCTCCTAACAGGCCCCTCCTCCAACACTGCGGATTACAATTTGACAGGAAATTTGGGTGGGGACACAGAGCCAAACCATATCAGGAAATAAGATGAAAAGGGTGAAAAAAACTCATCTTAGGGTGTGTTAGGGAGCAGGTTATCATTGTGGCATCTGGATCTCAATCCCACTGGAGATCTTTGGGGGATGACATAGAGCACTCCTTAGTAGTTTTTTTGCCATATGGCTTCCTCAGTATGGCTGCTTATTTCAAGTGAGCAAGGAGGATCTCTGCTAAGAAGTCTTATGTAACATAGCATCATCACAGGGGTGACATCCCTCACTTTTGCCATATAGTGTAACCTAATCAAGTGGGTGACATCCCATCATTTTTGACATATTATATTGGTTAGAGGCAAGTCCCAGGTCCTGCACACACTCCAGAGAATGAGATTACACAAAGGAGTAGACATTAGGGAGTGGAAAATCACTGGAGATCACCTTAGGGTCTGTCAGCCACAGACACACAGTGAGTACTCAATAAATATTAATTTGCTTCTTTTGTCTTGAATTCTTTCATGACTACATATATTATTACCATCACAATACATGTAAACTGGCATAAAGATCCATGATGGACATTGACATTTGGGATTGAGAAAACAATTCAGACATGACAGCTCCATGGTGACACTGTCAGATCACATTACCTGCCAGTGCACAGTTATCACACATTTAATGTGGTGAAATGTTATGGCCACATCACAGTCAGGTTGAGTTGATGGTTTTAATTTGGGTATAAGGCTAGAGCTATGCTGATGCTTTTCACCGCTGGCTAGACCAAGGGGGAGTCACATTTCCATGAGTTTCTGCTATCAAGAGGAAAGCTTTGTTTCCTCTTCATCTTGAACTTTTCAAGCACATGAAAGCTAGTACTTATCAGGTGGAAAAAACTGTCATTAGACATTAGTCCCTTGCATTTTATATTGAATGAGATTCTGAGTGAGTTATGAAAATATAGGAGTTGGCATATTCAAGCTCTGGGAACTCCAAGTGGCAATTGAAATTTGGCTTTCCTAAGGACTTGATGAAAAAAAAAAGCTCGGAAAAGTCCACAGACAGTAGCTTCCTCAAAGTCACCCGAGGATAAGCTGCAAAAATGCTTTATATGCATGTAGCCACTGTCATTTCCAACTCCTCTTCCAACCCTGCTGAATGGATCTCCAAGAAATAAAAGTGCCTTGGCAGTCAGCCTTTATTGCAACAAGAAACTTTCATGATTCAACTTTGAGGATTATATTCTTGGAGTTGACCCCTGTTGATTTTTAAGAGATTAGGCTTGTTTTATTTATTTGCTGATGGTATTACCAATGTATATGGGCTGAGGACTCTAAAAGTGAAGTAGCAGGATTTTCTTTGGTTTTAAATGTCTTGTCCATGAACTCAGAACCTGCGAAGTCTGAGGTTGTAAAATTGGAAACAGTAAACACTGTAAAGAAGACAGACACTATTTTAGAAGTTCTAATTTATAAAGTTCTGCTGTCCACCTATAGATATCCTTGATGATGCCATTGGTGAAAAGGGTCCAATTAGTCCTAAAACTCACAGGACACTTGATCCAAAAACCACCAGAATAATTCCCAAAGCTCTATGCAGACCACCATTAAGGTTGTGAATACCTTGGCATTAATTGTCAGTCATCAACTCAAGTCGGCTATTGGTGAAAAACAACCTCTCACAACATCAATTTTTACTGACCCTATTATTAACCAAAGACATTTAATATAAAGCTGATAGAAATATTTCTATTGATCATAAGAAATCAAGTCAATCCCAGTTGATAAGGAGGCTTATGGAATTAGGTGTCATAAGGTACACCACTACAATTTCAGTCATTGGTTCTGATCTTCTCCTTCCTTCCATCCTTTAGCACCTAGCTCCATACTCTGGTTTCTCATTCTTGCAGTTTATGAATAATGGAAATCTTGTTCTACTCATCTCTGAGGACTTATCCAGATAATAACATCTGTTGGTTATTGTCAGGTGTTTCTATTGTTCTGCTGCTCCCTGATTTTGAGGCTTGCCGTGGCGATGCCTTCTCCCAATGAGAAGAGTGAGTATGTTGGTGGTAAGCTTCCTGGCTCCTCTGTTGGACATCTAAAAAGATGATGCTTATGCTTACATTTTTTTAAATTTCATTTCATCATAGATCTTCATCACCTAGGTCTTTCATCACAGACCTTCTAGTGAATAGAATTATCTATACAAGAATTCACCCTATATTTAATAGATGATCTGTGACTTAAGTTGGTTCAGGGCTTTGAAGCTAGTAGGATATAACGTTGAGTGATAATACAGAGTTATGAAATTTCTGCTTTTTTCTTAGATTTTTTCTGAACTAGGTGCTGCCACCCAAATTTGGAGAGTTTTCTCAGCCATGTGACCAGTTGCCTTATGAGTTTTATCAGGAACTACTGGAAATGTTACCCATTTATCAGATGCAAAGCTGAGGAATATTGTCTCAAGCTTCCTGAATGACTTTACATCTTAAATACCTGTGGATTCATACATTACACATGAGGTTGCTTCTGACATTTTTTTAATGATATTTTGACATAGACTTCAATAGTACATCATTTTGTACAGAAATGTCATTAAAAATAACTTTTTTTTAGCTCATTGCATAACAAGGGGAAGAAGTATAAGGAAATATATAAAATCACGGCTCTGGGGTCAGACGGCCCTGAGTTGAATTCTGTGTCTGTCACATACCACCTGGTGTCCTTGAGCAAGCTACTTAAACTCTCTAAGGCTTAATTTCTTTATTACTAAAGTAAGGATAACAGTAGCTACTTCATAAAACTGTTGTGATGATTGTGTGGGTTACCTGAAATAATCCATGTAAGATGCTTTGTGTAGGGTCTGGCATATATTAAACACAAAACAAATCTTTATTTCTGCTGTTCTTGTTATTATTTCAAAAAAGCCCTGGCTAGTTTAGAACTAGAAAATGTAGACTAAAAAATAAGTCATACTTTAAGCAGATTAGTTAGGACAGTGCTATCCAATAGAAATATTATATGATTCAAGCTTCATATGTAAATTTAAATGTCCTAGTAGTCTCATTAAAAAATATAAAAAGGCAGAGGTGAAATTAAATATAATGTTTTATGCAACCGAATAGATGTAATCTAATATATCTGAATTATTATTTCATTATGTAATAAACATACAAATTATTAATGAGGTATTTTCATTTCTTTTTCATACTCAGTCTTTGAAATCTAATGTGGATTTTATACTTCCAGCACATCTTTGTGTGGACCAGCCACATTTAAAGTGCTCAATAGTCACCAAAGCTACTGGCTACTGTCTTCAAAAGCACAATGTTAGAAATTTTATTTTAAATGGATTCTTGAAGGTTTCTCCTGTTGTGCAGGTGGTGAATGTAGTGGGAGTGATATACACCAGTGACTCTCAAATATGCAGAAGAATCACTAGAGGGTAGGTTAACATGAAAATTCCTAGGTCCCAACTCTAAAGATTCTGATTAATTGGGTCTGGCATAAGGATTAAGAATTTGCATTTCCAAGCTTGGCATGGTGGCTCACATCTGTAATCCTAGCACTTTGGAAAGCCAAGGCAGGCAGATTACTTGAGGTCAAGAGTTTGAGACCAACCTGGCCAACATGGTGAAACCCTGTCTCTACTGAAAATACAAAAATTAGCCGGATGTGGTGGTGCACACTTGTAATCCCAGCTACTCGGGAGGCTGAGACAGGAGAGAATTGCTTGAAGTCAGGAGTCAGAGGTTGCAGTGAGCCGAGATAGTGCCACTGCACTCCAGCCTGGGTGACAGAGCGAGACTCTGTCTCAAAAACAAACAAAAAAAAAAGAATTTGCATATCCAGCAAGCTCCCAATTGATGTTCCGTGGACCATATTTTTGAATACCATTTGTGCAAAATTTCTCTTTTTGAATTTTACCATTAACTTTGCTGTTTTCATAAGTTTTTCAAACAGAAAAGACTAGGTATGCTTATTGTGGCCACAATAATAGAAATACCTTTTCCAAGGCACACATATCAGTCCCTGCTTGTAACAGCCCTACACACTTACAGAGTCAAAAACTGGCAGCCTGTTCACACTACTCTGCCAGATGTTGAGCCACTGGGGCCCAATCCTGGTCATATCTGAGGAGCCTCATCTCCACCATGTTGCTTGGTCTTAATACCCTAAATCTAGTGATTTGGCATGGATCCCCTTCAGCTCTGTGCCTCCTCAGTGATGACCTCTTCCTTTTAATCATCAGGGGCTCTGCCATTACTATTACATTGAGTATGCATTTCAGATAATTTAGTACAATGAAGCTGCTCAATTTACATGGTAATTTTGTTCTAAAAATCAGTTTAGTATGTCTAGCAATGTCTTTCTTTGTGGTACATATTCATTGCCTCTTCTTTTGCTTGAATATAAATGACACCAGTATTTAGGCAGTAGGTCATCTGTGTAAACAGATATCTTCAGGTTAGTGTTTACATGTTGAATAATCTTCATGACTTATGATATTTTCATTGAAAAATGATGTTAAATGATTGTGGTGAAAACTATGGGTTGCTCTTGTATTTATAGAGAAAGCATCCACCATCTTGTTTTACTAAGGCACTATTTCAACAATCCACCTATCTGGTGCCCCCTAGATGAAGATATTTAATGAAATCTCCATACCGTTTTCCCTTAAAGAAAGCTCTTTATCATTTAGTTGGGGAATACTATGTAGACAAAGGAAAAATGTCTTAGTAGTGTTTAAGTCCACTAAAAACACCAATAAGTGTGGTGTGCCTGGTGATCAATACAAAGGGAAGAAGGAAATGGACCAAATAAATATACATAAGTTTAAATGACAGCTCTGCCATTTAACACTTTGTAATATTAGGCAAGTTAGGCTACTTATTTATTTCTATAAGCTCAGTTTCTTCATCTGCAAAACAGGAATAATGAAACTTCTATTTAATGAAGTGACTATGAAGATTAAATAAGGTAATCTAAGTCCAGCCTTAGATTACTCAATATAAGTCAGCTGTTATTGTTGTTACAGAAGAGAAAGAAAATATTGTTAGTTTGGTAATCTGAAGGGCATCATGGAAGAGATGGCATTTGAGTTAGGTCTTGGAAATTGCTAGGAATTGCTTGGTCTTGATTTTTTTAATTATCTTAAAACATGTACTACAAATCCACTGCATAAAAGATTAAAATTATAATGAAGAAAAAATCAATGATTTCACCTTTCCAAGGTGAATAAAATATTAACACTGCTAATATTTTAGTGTGGCTTATCATTTATCACTTGTGTATTTTTTATTATTTTATGTGGGACAAGGTGTTAAATACAACTCTTCCTTTTTACAGGATGAGGTTTTACAGGATGCCAAGTGCCACTCTAAAGCAAGGAACTAAACCATCTATACAGAAATTGCATTTGGGGTGCTCTTTTGCCAGCATTATTCCACTTTATCCTAAAAAAGAAAAGGTAAAGACGTCATTAGGAAGTAGGGAGATTTGTAAAAATATAATTCCTTTAGGTCAATGGACCTGGACAATTTTGCCCCACCAAGGACATTTGACAACATTTGCAGATATTTTTGGTTGTCACAGCTGGGAGTTGATGCTACTAGCATCTTGGAGGTAGAGACCAGGGATACTGTTTAATATCTACAACACACAGGACAGCCTCCCACAACAAAAGATTATCAAGTGGCAAATGTTAATAGTGCCTACTGCGATAGCTTGGCTAAGGTCCTCTGAAATTTGGTAAACACACATAGCAGTATTTGATTCACCCTTGGGAAAACTCTGAAGAGCAAGGGCTGACTGCAGCTATCAGTGGCAAAAGAAGAAAGAAAAAGAAGCTCAAGATAAGAAGTACTTGCACTTTGAGAGTGCAGTGGGTTAAGGACCCCTGAGTTTTCTGGGCTAAATGAACAATGACTTGAATCATTTCAAAAAGGATCTGTTGTAAACCAGATCTCGGGAACTTTTTCATCTTGCAAAACTGAAACTCTATACCCATTAAATGGCAACTCCTGGTTTCCCCTTCTCCTACCCCTAACAACCACCATCCTACTTTCTATTTCTATGAATTGAACTACTTTAGATATAGGAGGAATAATACAGTATATGTATATGTCTTCTTGTGACTGGCTTATTTCACTCAGCATATTTTCAAGGTTCATCCATATTGTTGCAAATGAAAGGATTTCCTTTGTTATTGAGGCTGAATAACATGTCATTATATGTGTGTACCACATTTTGTTTATCCATTCATCTCTCAGTGTTTTTTAAGGAATTCATCCATTCTTATTGACATGGAAGTAGAGAATAAATTGACCTATTGTCCCCTCTATGAATTGTTTGTACATACTAAATTCTGTGGAGACTAGTTATATCCTTTCCTTTTCACTCCTAGCATTCAATGATTAAAATAATTTTTTCTCACTCGTGACTTTTCATTTTAAGTTTTCCTGATCATGATATATTGTTTTCTTATCTTTCAAATATTTGGGCAGAAATAATGTGATTGTGTAGTACATTTATCTTGGAATGTGTAATATATTTAAATTATATTTATATAATGAACCATTAAACTTTAACAGCAATTAACATTTTGTGAGAAAATTTTCACAGCTACCAATAAATAATTGCTATAATTAGATTATTTTGTGGTAATGGTAAAGGAACGTTACTTATTATAGCATAATTTACATCATAATACTATGAAAGTATTCTTAAACTTAAATTGGAAATGCCACAGCATCTTTTTAGTAAAATAAATGCCAAATGCTATGAACTAATAAATGAAACACAAAATTTAGTTAAATATTACCAATAAGGATTTTTTCTTTTTTTATTTTAAGGTATTTTCTCAGGAGTACATGAATGAAAAATAACTTCTAATATTAGAAACATTGTTTATTGTTACATTGATAAAATCTTTTGTTTGTTGAATTTGTTCCTTTCTTCATGAGTTAAAGCAAAATATCTATCTACTCTGTTATGAATGACACTTTACTTGATTGGTCAGAGAATTGTCCTAATAAATACACAAATAGCCTATCTTTGAAACCTAAAAAATTACAATAAAATATTTTAAAAGGTTCAAAATACTAAACCTGTCTACAATATGAATGACATTATCTTAATTATCTTGTCCTTGTATAGGACACATCCTGGATATCCATAAGCAGCAGCCATGTTCCTTTGTTGGAGACACACATTCTGAATGTCTGGAGACCACTGCACTAGCATAATGTAAGCACTAATCAACATGGGCATTACTGTTACTATTATTAAAAACAAAATTTAAAGTAGTTAATTTTATCAATCTATGGTTTATGATTTTCTCCATAAGTTTTGCATTTGATTTTTCCTTATAGAGTTGTTTCCACCTTTGAGATTATGGCACTAATTATCTATATTTTCTGCTATTTTAATATTTAAAAATGTTTTAATTGTGTTAAATTTATGTTGATCCATAATACATATTAAGAATTGAATTTCCCCAAAAATTTTGTCTATTGTGTAATCACACTTTATTTAATAATTTTTCTCTAGTCATTTCTGAAAAATTTTTCATATACTGGAGTCTGTTTCTGGAATGTTTTATATGTGTCTATTTGTTTACCACTGACACTATTTTATTCACTATAGCTTTATAACACATTTTATTATCTGAGAGAATGAATCTTTACTCTTTATGCTTTGGTTCTCTTTTTTCATAAAATATTTTTGCACATTTGTTTTTTCAGAAATGTAATATCAGATTTGAGAGTACAGAGATAAAGAGAGAAAAGATATTCCACAAAGGGAAACAAAGGTGAAAAACAAACAAACAAACAAACAAACAAAAACAACCAGTGAAGGGATGCTCCCTAGGCCCAAAATAAGGTTGTGTTTTAGAAAGTCATCTTTTTTTTTTTCTCATCTCTACTATCTTAAAGCTAGATTTGTCTTCTGGTTTGAATAAGCTAGATTAAAAAATTAGGGAAGGATAAAATTTACACGTACTCTAGTGGAAATGCATATCAATACAGGAGTCTTATCACAGCATTCGTATCTTATTTAATTTGCTCTTTAGAGCATGTCTATGTAAATAGAAAGTTTCCAAAAATATTCTGAGGAAGTAAAATTTTATGATCATAATGGGTTTTCCTGAATGTGATAGTTGCATCACACTGCCTTCCACAGAAACCCTTCCTCCCATCACTTTTTGTGAAGTGTCATATAGTCTTTTAGTAAACCTGAGTCAAGATTCAAGGAAGTCCCTGGTTTTAAAATTGGGAGGTTTTGGCCTGGTTTCATTTTGAGATTTTGGAGGTAAGAGAAACTCAAAACAAAATGAAAGCTCTGTAAATCTCCAAACCTCCAATTTACAATAAATATTTTCTAATGCCTTGTGTTCTATTCTGAATGAAATTTATAACAATTTAACCCCCACACACAGATTTTTAAAAATCAACATAATGTTCTGACTTTAATATAAAGGAGAAACAGAATGAAAGAAATTTATAATTTCAATATGTAAATGCTTGGTACAGTCACACTAAAAGGTATAGTGAAGTTGTTAGATATTGAACACCATGAACAAAATAGCTACAAATTCAGACCAGTGGGTTGTCTGTGGTGGTGACAACTCAAAAGCCTAAGTTCAACAATTGTTTGTTGGTAATGTGATATTCCACAATGGTAAACCACTTTTGATAAAGTTCAGCCTAAACCAAAGTACAATCTTCTCTTGATTTTTATGTTATGGCACACTTGAAAAAGTCAGTGGATATGTAAAACAAGCTGCAATCTAGGCTCATCTGATACACATCCACTTCCTCAATGCATTCTAAAAGTACTGTAAATTCTTGACTTTCCTAAGGCATAGGTCTCTATGGGCCACCAAACGTGACATTCCCAATATCATAGTGGAATAGAAGGCTGAATCCACCATGATAATCCCAGGTATTTCAGACAGACAGGAGTGAGCACAGATTGGAGAAAGGAGGATGGGTGGAAGACCACCCAAAATGAGCTCTCAAACACAAATGCCAAACGATGCAGGGAAAACTAACCCCAAGAAATTCAGCCAACAGAATCACCAAGAGATAAAAACACACACACACACACACACACACGCACGCACGCACACACACACACATCCCATAGGCACACCAGAATATAAAAGAAGAATGAAAATAATTTCAGTAAATCATCCCAGTTAGATCTGTAGCTACATAAATAAAATATTTTTCCTTACTAAGTCTGCCATTTTTTAAGTGGGATACTTCTAATTAACAATCTTGTACAGAGAATGAGTGCTATATAACCTAAGGTAGAGTTTTACTGAGTATTTTTCTTGAGTACATCTCACATGCCACCTAAAGGGGAGAAACTACTTTAAACCAAATTTTAAAAAATTTTAACTAACAAATGAAATATCACAAAAAATAACCTCCTAGAAGTTCAAAATCAGAGAACTCACAGTCATTCCACCTAATGTCCACCTCCAGCAGAAATCTCAAATCTCTCTGTACCATCCATGACACCTGCCCAACTCATTCCCAGTGAAATAAGTCACTGCTTCCAGAGCCAGCATTCCCTTTCCGAACAGCTCTAACTGTAAAGAAGTCTTTGTTACACTAATTCAGAACCTGGCATGTTCTGAGATTCACTAATTCAGAACTCTGAAACAAAAGTGAGTTTGAATCCTGGCTCTACCACTCATCAGCTGTATGAGCTTAGGTGAATTATTTAATTTCTCTACTCCTTCATTTCTTCACCTGGTAAATAGTGATAATAATAGGTATCTATGCTCAGAGCTATTGTGAAAAGTGTTAACTCATGTCAATGATTGGGACAGTGTCTGGAAAATAGTAAGTGCCATATAAAGGTTAGCAATCATTCCACCTTTGCCCTTCAATATTCTCTTTGAATACCACTAAACAACTGCTAGCATCTCACCTAAGGATCACAGATCTTTGTACTGTTTCTCATGCTGCATGATTGTTATTCTCTTTCCATGCTCATCAGGCTCCAATTTGCTAATACTCTTTTGCAAATTTGATTGCCATGTTTAAACGGTGTTCATGTGTGTTCTGCTCTGTACAAGATAGAATGTGTTCGTTCATGCAGCAATTTACAATCAACACCTACTCCACTTTTATTAATATTTCCAAAAAAGCTTGTTTGTATAGGGAGTTTGAACCTCAGTTTACAATATGAGAAATTTTAATTTCTTTATATTTTCTATTACTGAATTCAATTTATATTGTGAGTTCCCATGCTAGTGAGTGGCAGAGACTTAATATGAGTCAATTTAAATTTAGTTTCCCTCAGAGTTGCATCAAAATTCTGGAGCCATAGGTTCACAGAACTTATAATGTCAAGGTTTTAGGGATGAAATGGGAGACAATACGTGACTGTCAGTGGGTATCTACACTGTCATCCACGCAGATGCCCTGGTTCCCTTCAAACCTTCACTCTGTGTTTATTGGTAGTATTGCACCCTTCTACTCCACTCTGTTGTTCCCATTACAAAGACTTCTTTAAGAGCCAGGTGCGGTGGCTCACACCGGTAATCCCAGTATTTTGGGAGGCTGAGGTGGGCGGATCACCTGAGGTCAGGAGTTCGAGACCTGCCTGGCCAACATGGTGAAACCCCATCTCTACTAAAAATACAAAATTAGCAGGGCATAGTGGTGCACATCTGTAATCCCAGCACTTTGGGAGGCCAAAGCCAGTGGGTCACTTGAGGTCAGGAGTTCGAGACCAGCCTGGTCAACATGGTGAAACCCTGTCTCTACTAAAAATACAAAATTAGCTGGGCATGGTGGCGCATGCCTGTAATCCCAGCCACTCAGGAGGCTGAAGCAGGAGAATCATTTGAACCCAGGAGGTGGAGGTTACAGTGAGCCGAGATCATGCCACTGCACTCCAGCCTGGGTGACAGAGTGAGGAGACTCCATCTCAACATTAAAAAAAAAAAAAAAAGAAAGAAAAAAAAAAAGACTTCTTTAAGATGCTGATTCTCTTTTGAGTCACACCTGTGCCTGAAAAAATTCTTACTCTGGGACCCTGCTCTGAAATGTGGAGAATTCTGCTGTGTTTTCAGGCCCTATGACCATCTGCTGCTGCAATGCCATGCCACAACACAAGGAACTCCATGAGGTTCACATCACACACACAGTTAGGCTTCCTCATCCAGCTAGGTGATGGGGACTTTGGAGCTTGCCTCCTCCCTACCCCCACCCCCAGGCACTACCAGGAGACAGAGGCATAGGTCTCCTGGGATTGCCTATCTCCAAATGAATCCAGTTTCCTCAACTCTCAGCCAACCCCTACAACCTCAGAAAGCCACCAGGGCTCATCACGTCCTCTGAGAATATCTCCATCCTTCAGCATAGGGAATCTTGTTCATTTCCGTGAAGGAAATATCTACTCCAATTCATCATGTTTTCTTCTAAATAGCCATAGGCTCTTTTGAAAAATGGAAGTTACAAACTTCACCATATCTTAAAGTTTACTTTCTCCTATGGCAACCTTTACCCAAAGAAATGAAGGCAAAATACCTAGCTTCCCAAATTGGAGATAGAGAAAAGGAGGGATAAAGTTAGGAGTAATAGAAAACATGAGAAAAAAAAGTATCAGAGTTTTAAATTTTCTCATCTTATTACCTTTTTGGTGATATTCAATCAAACTGAGTCAATTCCATGATCAAATAAGAAATATTTTTTCAGGACCTACTCCATGGCAAGCATTGTGTGATGTGCTAGGTACACAAAGATGAATAAGACACGGGCCTTATTTTCAAGACACTTACTTTCTTATCACTCAACTAGGTCTCATCCTTTCCATTTCCTCTTCTTCTGCTTTATTTTAGATTGTATAATTTTTCAGCTGTATTATTATAAGCTTTTCACCTGCTTCAAATCTCTTGCTCTTCAGTTTTATGTGCCTCCAACTCACCCTCCACACTTTCTAAAACATTAATCTAATCATATCATCCTTTTACTTAAAAAGGTGCAGTGCTGCAATTATCTTCAGGCAAAATGCCAACCATGGCGCTCAGTCCTTGAAAACATTATTTCCTCTAGTTCTGAAAACAATTATATCAGATAGCTATTATAATCTCAATTTTACAAACAAAGAAACTAAGGCTTAGAAATCTTAAACTGTCATAACCAAGTCCATGGGGCTGGGAGAATCAGGACTCAAAATCAGCTTTCTTGTCACTAGATCCATTGCTTTTAATATTAATATTCTAGTCTCTTTAACCAGTTTCACCTCTTACTCTTCTGGAGAAAGACTGCTACTGTTACTACCATTGCTACACTAAGTAACAACATCATTTTAGATTATGTGTCCTTATTTGTCAACAATATAAAGAGGCAAGGAGGAAGAAGACACTTACCTAGCTGGCTGAATCAGTCAGTCAAATGAGCCTGGCAGTCCATGGGTGACAAATTTTGAGCCAAATCACCCTTGCATGCAATGTATGATATACAAAGACTTAAAGATAACATACTAAGTGACCTGTTCCAGTTCATACACTACATTATTGTGTAAGTAGAACAGAAATCCCAGTCTCTGAATCCTCTGTCCATAAACCATACCAAAACATACAGATCTTCTAATCCGAATGAACAGAAACCTTTTAAAAAGTTAGCCCAGTATAGCAAGCAACTTAACATTTTTGAAAGTTTTAAAATATAGCAACTAATCACATATCTAGGAAGTATGTGGTACAGTTAAATGGCAATTCACAGGCAAACCTCAAAAATACCAAAGTTGCTTATGACTGTAAACCTCACTCAAGTTTTTTTCCCAAGTGGTTTCAATATTCAGTTGGAAGAGTGACAGTTGGACTTAATGGTTTTATTTTCTCACTTTTCTTCAGAAACCAATCCATCTCACTACTGCAGTGCTTTCCAACCTTTTTAAACCCATGACCCCTTTGGATAAACTGAAAATCTCATGACACCATTCCCTTCACCGCCACCCAGAGCTTTGTGTATGCAGAAAATAAATTCTATTTTTGACATGCCATGTCAGATATGAAAAATTTTTGCATTTTATTTTGAAGTTGTTATAAGAAAAGGGGTGTTTGATTTTCCAAATATAAAAATATTTTTTAATATTTTTTCTCAAATTATACAGCATGTTCTCATACTCCATCTTGGCCCTCCCAGCTAATAATCAACTGCATGATTCCACTTGTGATTTATGCAATACCAAAGTTCAGTTTAAGGCTCTAAATGAGTCCACTATTATCCAACTATTTAGAAAAGTTGTCATTCCTAAAAGAGTTCCCAGTTAAAAAGGAAATCAAGGAATAGAAATGAAATTATCAAACTCACAGAATATTTAAGTGCCCAGAGTGCTAAGAGGTGATTTGGCCTCATGCTTTCTACTCCAGATAGGTGCAACCTGAATCTCTGGGCCTGTTGTCTATGGATCTGGATTATAAAAAAGCATCCAAGTTGGTTCTAATAACCACCTGGATTGGGGAGCCCATTATTTCACAGGAGAGAAAACTAAAATGGAAAGAGATTAAGTACAGCTAACCCAATTTGCTGACTTAATTTAAGCAACTTTAAAAAAAAATAGTGTTCAGAATTTTATTTTATCTACCAACTCTAATTTGATTAAAAAATATATATTTTTACAATCATTTTATCTTCCTCCTTTTAGAAAAATTGCCCAGATAGATAAAAATAACAAATTGGATACATTCCTTAATCTCCTCTCAGACTTATCACTCCAATAAAATAGCAATAAAGGAGTAAAAACAATATAACCCAGCAAGAAAAGGAGAGGCGTGATTACACTTTTAGAAAATGTAAAGCAGAAGCCGGGCGTGGTGGCTCATGCCTGTAATCCCAGCACTTTGGGAGGCCAAGGCGGATGGATCACCTGAGGTCGGGAGTTCGAGACCAGCCTGACCAACATGGAGAAACCCCGTCTCTACTAAAAATACAAAAATACCCAGCTGGGTGTGGTGGCACATGACTGTAATCCCACCTACTAGGGAGGCTTAGGCAGGAGAATCGCTTGAACCTGGGAGGTGGAGGTTGCGGTGAGCCGAGATCGTGCCATTGCACTCCAGCCTGGGCAACAAGAGTGAAACTCCGTCTCAAAAAAAAAAAAAAAAAAAAAAAAAAAGGTAAAGCAGAGAATTGAGTAATGACTGACATGATAGGGGAATGAGCTTCAATCTAAAATACATACCCAGGAGATACCAATGAGACTTGGACTTATTTGCCCTAGAGAACTCAGGAGCAACTACCATGACACATGTCACAAGGGAAAACTTAAAGTAAAAAGGCATATGAATGACTTGACATTCTAGATATGCACTCATGCCGGGCACAGTGGTTCAATCCTGTAATCCCAGCACTTTGGGAGCCTGAGGTGGGTGGATCACAAGGTGAGGAGTTTGAGACCAGCCTGGCCAACATGGTGAAACCTCATCTCTACAAAAAGTACAAAAAAAAAAAAAAAAAATTAGCTGGGCATGTTGGGATGCGCCTGTAATCTCAGCTACTTAGGAGGCTGAGGTAGAATTGCTTGAACCCGGGAGGCGGAGGTTGCAGTGAGCTGAGATCACGCCACTGCACTCCAGCCTGGGTGACAGAGCGAGACTCCGTCTCAAAAAAAAAAAAAAAAAAAAATCGATGTGCATTTATATACCACCTTCCCCCACCCCCATGCAGAGCTGCCAGCAGCCAAATGCCTCCACTCCCCATCACTGCAAATCATTAATTCTCCAGTGTAAGTGAAAGGGCAAAATTGTACTCAGAAGCACCAACCACAGCAGAAGGTAGGACTGAGGTACAAGATTGCAAAAAGAATGACGGAATAGTCAAATGAAAAAATGCATGCTGAGTGGATTCAAACCTTTACATAGCTAGGTGTCTACCTCCAGGGAGGAAGACGAAGGATTCATTTTCAGAGATAGTTAATGACCACTATAGACTGAAATTGTATGTATGTTTGTTAGGGAAAGGAGTATCCACCAATCAAACAGCCAGTTCTCTAGAAAAGCACCAAAAATGAAGACAGCCTCAAGCCTGAGGTCTTCTGTGTTAGTTTGCTAGGGCTGCTATAGCGATGTTCCACAGATTGAGTGGCTTAAAGCTTAAGCCTTAAACAACAGAAACGTATTTTCTCACAGTTTTAGAGGCTGGAAGTCTAAGGTCAAGGTGTCAGGATAGTTGATTTCTTCTGAGTCCTCTCTCCTTGGCTTATAGATGGCTGTCTTCTCCCTGTGTCTTCACATGGTCTTTCCTCTGCATGGGTGTCCTAATCTTTTCTTCTTATAAGGACACCTGTCATATAGGATTAGAGCCATCCTAATGATTTCTATTTCACTCAACTACCTCTTTAAAACCATATCTCCAAATACTGTCACATTGTGAGGTACTGGGGATTAGGAATTCAACATGTGAATTTGGAGGGAATATAATTCAGCCTGTAACAGCTTCTTGAAGATTTTTAGTGCTTTTCTTGGAATCATGGCAATTAAAGATCACTAGACACATAAAGAAAGCTCTTCCAACACAAATGTACTCACTCACTCACAGAAATCCAAAAGAAAAAATAATTTAGGTAACAGGGAAAAACTTCAAAGATACCAATAAGTAACTTTAGAAAAATATGAGAAAATCCTAAATTGATGAAACCAGAGCTGAATATTAGAAGAGAAATTAAAAGCCAAAAAAAAATAAAAATTGAACTTATTATAACAAAATAAAGGAAGAAAAAGTCAAGAAAACCCTTCAAAAAATTGAACCAAAAAAGTTAAGAAACTAGAAATATGAAAGCAAAGATTAAGAAACTCAATCTAAGATGTTCAAAATCTGGTTAATAAGAATTTCAGAAAGAGAGAACAAAGAAAAACAGAAAAGAATTTATCATTTTTTTAAGTACTAAAATTTCTCAAATCTCTATCTCCTACCTGCATCTCTCCCTTGAACTCCAGACTTAAATGCCCAACATGGCTGCCTGCCCAATATCTCCAGCTGGATGTCAAATGGACATCTCAGAATCAAATGCCCAACACTGCATTCCTCTAGCATAATTTCCTATCCTTATATAAATGAAAATTACATTTTTTTAGTTGCTCAGACGAAAAAATTTTGGTTTCAAATTTGCCTCTGCTTTTACTCCTCACAGCTAATCCAACAGCAAATGTACTATTGTGTCTACAACAGAAATATGTGTACAACCTGATACTGATCCCTTCCACCCTGATCACTGCTACAAACCACAATCATCTGTCACTTGGCTTATTAAATTTCTTCCTTATGCTCCTCTGCTCCTATCCTTTCTGCTTCCATAATTTATTCTTTTTTTTTTTTTTTTTTGAGATGGAGTCTCACTCTGTTGCCCAGGCTGGAATGCAGTGGCGCGATCTCAGCTCACTGCAACCTCCGCCTCCCAGGTTTAAGCAATTCTCCCACCTCAGCCTCCCAAATAGCTGGGACTATAGGAACACACCACCATGCCTGGCTAATTTTGGTATTTTTAGTACAGATGGGGTTTCACCATGTTGGCCAGGCTGGTCTCAAACTCTTGACCTCAAGTAATCTGCCCACTTTGGCCTCCCAAAGTGCTGGGATTATAGGCGTGAGCCACCGCACCCAGCATATAACTTATTCTTCATGAAAAAGCTAGAATAATATTTTTAAAAAATACAACAGATGATTTCAATTCTCTGTTTGCAGCTCTACAAAGGCTTTCCTTCATACTTAAAATAAAATCCAAAGTCCTTAAAATAGCCTATCAAGGATTATCTTGCTGGTTATCTAAACTTGTTTTACTCAATACTCTCTATAAAAAATATTTTTTGTAAAGCCCCTTTTAGCAATATTAAATAAAGTTAAATCTGCTTTTACATATAAGTTAGAGAATCAATAATGTCCTAATTATAATATAAAGGAGAAATAAAACGGAAATAAATCATAATGAAACACTATATAAAATAGAAAATAATAATAAAACATCTCTATGTAGAATCATCATAAATGCAACTTCTACAAGAGACTATAGCTAAGATATGTTTTGACATAGGTGCAATGGCAATTCAATGGAAAAAGGACAGTCTTTTCAACAAATGATTCTGAAGCAACTGGATATCCATGTAGCAAAAACAAAACTAAAACAAACAGATAAACAAAAACTACACATACTTCACACCTCATGACAAATTAACAAAAAAATTAATCATAGACTGAATGTAAAATATAAAGCTATAAAACTTCCAGAAAAAAATGGGAGAAAATGTGCATAATTTGTATTATTTAGCAAGGAATTTTTAGATAGGAATAAAAAAAAGTACATAAAAAATGATAAATTAGATGTTATCAAAATTAAAAACTTTTGCTCTATGAAAAACACTTTAAGGAAGTGGAAACAAGAGCCACAGACTGAAAGGAAATGTTTACAAATCATGTCTTTTAAAGGACATCTGTCTAGAATATATCAATACCTCTCATAACTCAAAAATACAAAACAAACTGAATTTTAAAAATCAAAAATTTTTAATGGGCAAATGAGGTAATTGGACACTTCACCAAAGCAGATATACACATGGCAAAAAAGCATAAGAAAAGATGTTCAACATCAATAGTCATTAGCGGAATGCAGATGAAAACCCCAATGAGATACCGCTGCACACATTAAAATGGCTGAAATTAAAAAATCTGCAATACCAAGTGCGATATAAATGCAAAGCAGCTAGAACCCTCATTTACTGCTGTTGGAAATGCAAGATGCTACAGCTATTGTGAAAAAAAAGTAGTATAAGTATCTTATAAATAACTTTGGAAAACAGTGTTTTGACTATAAGGTTAAACACAAAAGAACAGTATGTAAACACTGTACCCTAGTTGGTAAATCTATTTCCAACAGAGGTACATATTAGCAATTCTAAAATTACATGTGTACCAGAATTGAACAAATAAAGATGGATGGATGGAGAGAGAGAGAGAATGAATGAGGGCTAGATTTCTCATTATCAGTAAAAGAAGTTACAAATAACCAAAAGGGGAATTATAGGAAGAACACTGTTGTGCTGCTTTAGAGAGGGAGGTTTCAGCATATACTAGTGATTAAGTATGTATACATATACTAGCGTAAGTACGTATGCATGCATAGAGAAACAGAAATAAATATAGATTTGTGTATATGCATGAATTAGCATATATAGATAGACACATGCTTGCCTGTCATCTACCTGTCTGTCTCTCCTAGTCAAGTCTGCTTATAAGTCCCAGAAGCAGTGAAATTCCAGTAGCAATGAGCATACTTAACACTCAGATCTTGGTTTATAAATACCATTCTACAAGAAAAGGAGGGCTCCTTGGAGAAGTGATTGATTCCAGTCTTAGGGCATGGAAAATACAAGATGAGCCTGGAAGCCTCTCATGGTGCCGTGAAGTATGGAAGTGCTATTCAAAGAAAAAGAAAAAAAATATGGGGGCATGTTTAAAAGATTAAATAAATAAATGAGGAAGAAGAGATCAGCACTTTTTTACAGAAGAATTTCAATTAATAAGCATAAAAGAAAAAAGGAAAGAAAACAACATTAGAACACCACAGTAACATCAACCGGGGTCCCCAATTAACATGGAACTGCAATATCGGTTAGTACTGCCTACTCCCAGATTTCTTTCATGTGGTAGAGAAGTAAAGCTCTATCTAACTTCAGCTATAGATTTTTTGGGTTTCCTGTCACCAGAAAAACTTAACCTAATCCTAAGACAAGGCTCTTTCTAAAAGTTTCGTTTGAGGGAACTAGTTTTTCTATCAATGCCTCAGCAACAATTTACTCAATGTCTACAATGAGCATTTGACATTGGTTAATCCATTTAATCCTTAAAGCAACATTATGTATGATTGTCTTCATTTTGCAGATAATGTTTCTCAGAAAAATAATTTGCCAAGTGAGTTTGTGTGGCAGAACCTAAAGGCAAGTCCATGTCTCACGTGGAGCCAAGACCATGCTTTTTCCCGTGTCTCACAGCCACTCTAGAGAACTTTTAGGAGACATTCAGTTGGCAGGTAGAGTTTAATATTCTTTTCAGGGGGTGGGAGATCTGGAGTGTATTGGAGCAGGGGCTAACCAGATATTGTTGCTGACGGATGTTAATGATGCCTATAGTGTTGTCTCATATTTTTAGGGGTAGTAACCCCTAATATCCTTCAGAATAATAACCCCAGAAGTCCCAAACCTCAGAACTCCCTTTAGTGACCTGATATTGTCAGAATTCGCCTGAGCGCTGGGAGAATGTCCCCCATGTGCTGCTTGAAGTAGCATGTCTACATGATTGTCACCAATTCCTTCCTTCCTAGTACGTGCATGACACTTTACCACCAAAGATTGTGTCTGTTCTTCCTGTGCCTTGAATTTGAGTGGCCTGTGTCTGCTTTGACCAGTAGTCACAAGGAGAGGCACTGGAGCACCAGATATATGAATGAAGAAACTACCTTGGCATCCAGCCTAGTTGAGCCTTTGGATAACTCCAGCCTCAGCCCTATCATACTGCAACTGCATGAACGACCCCAAAGAAGAGCCATCCAGGTGAGCCCAGCCAACACACAGAATATACAGATAATAATAAATTGTTGAACTAGGGTATTAAATGTGTGGGCTACGCAATAATAGATAACAGGAACACTGCAAGTGACAATGTACTGACATATGGAGAGTACTGGGGACCACTAATCAACAGGTTTTTTGAGGCATCTGACAAAGCAAGGAAAGAGAAACAGAAAACTCAAAACAGTACTCCCATTCTCCTCTTTAGCATCAACCAAAACTTTCCAAGAACAGAGGACAGAACCAAATGTTTCTCCCAAAGTAGCTGCCTTGGGAGCTGCTTGCTTTACCTTCAATAAAAATGCAATTGTAAGAGAGGAAATTTCAGTGAAACCCCATCTCTACTAAAAATACAAAAAATTAGCTGGGCGTGGTGGCGGGTGCCTGTAGTCCCAGCTACTCGGGAGGCTGAGGCAGGAGAATGGTGTGAACCTGGGAGGCGGAGCTTGCAGTGAGCCGAGATCACGCCACTGCACTCCAGCCTGGGCAACAGAGCGAGACTCTGTCTCAAAAAAAAAAAAAAAAAAAAAAAAGTTAAGGCATTGCAGGGGGTAAGATGAGGGGTAATGTTGGAGGAAGGGGAATCCCAGTCACAAGGGATAGTCCCCTGTTCGTTGTCATCCCCATGTCCTAGCCAAGCCTTTTTCTTCCAGAATGTTTCCCCCACCCCCATAACCACCATATTTAGCAGCAGAGTTAAATTCTTTCAATTTTTAATCTATACCTTTATGGGAGTGTCTTTGGGAGACTAAAGTCCCTAAGGAGGGCTAGAACCTTACACACGCACACACACACCCCACAGACACATACGTATTTTCCATCCATTAAGATGCTTAATTTTTCTTCATAGCTACTATCACTACCTGGTATTATACAGCATATTATTTCATGTATTTGTTTATATTATGTCTCCCCTACTATAATGCCATCTCCATGACAGCTGGGTCCTTATCTGTCTCATTTACTTCTGTATCCCCAGTATGTTAAACAGTCGCTGGCACATACAAAAAGTTAAATATAAACTGCTTAAATATTGAGCATTCCTGCCTCCTTTGCTTTCCTGCTGAATTTATGCCTTCTTTTTAGATACCAAAATACTTCGTAAGAGAGATCCTTGCAAATGTTCCATCTATAGTCTTGAGCTAGGATTTCATTCTAAGTGCCTGCTGCCTTCCCATCCTGGTAAGCATGGCCTGAGGCTATCAAATGAAACTCTAAGGCCCCTGACAACACTCTCTCTTACAGCCTAGGGCTTAGAACCAGCTGTAAGTCACCAGGCCTTCTCAGCTCTTTAGAGTCCTAGGAGTTTCCCAAAAAAAACCCAAACAAACAAAAAACACACCCAGCCCTCAAAAGCACCTCCATTTTTCAAAAATGGAAAATAAAAGGCCTTGAGGGGCTAAGAAACCTTTTCACTAAAGAGACTATACAGTCAGATCCTAATGCTAACTGGGGAAAGAAGAGACAAGAGATGGGGGACCACTTCCACAGGAGTTAGTACTTCACTTTCCCCAACTCTTCTGGAAACCTGGAAGGGCCCCTCTCCAAGGACCTGGAATGAAGAGGGGAAGAAAATGTAGAGAAAGGCAAACAGGGAGCCAGGCCAGTTGTCCCATGACCACTGGGTCACAAGCTCTAAAGGGCAAGGCAGGAGGGCTGGAGGTCTGTGAGGTGACAGAACACTTGTCTTAGCCCTGTAAGCCAACCTCATGAACCTTGCCTGGGCTTATTTACTGCTGTCACAGCTTTGCCGTGTATGTTTACTTCCAATGCTATCATTTATCATACGTTTTCTCTATACATGAATATAGTTTTAAAATTACTACATTTGTTTGAAAAGGAAATTTCACATCACAAACACAAATGAAAAACCAGGATCACTATACATAAATGACACTAGCACACACGCTCAATAAGAACAGAATGATGTTATTAGATCCTGGATAGATACTGTCGGCTGCCAAAGTTCTTTGCCCAAAGCTTGCTCTCCTTGTGCTAATCTAAAGGTTGTTTAGCAAGTGTAATTATTCTTGATCTAACCAGAAGGGTTATAAGATAATTGAAAAAAAAGCTCTATATGATACTATGATAATGTCATGACCCCACATTCATGGTCCACGTAGGGAAACACAGCACTCAGGCTTAGGAACACCCTGATACGGGAACCCACCTGCAGGTTAAGATGGGACTTTCCAATGCCAGGTAAGCAGTGGGTTTGAAATCTGTAACGAGTTTCTCAGTAGTTGCTGGTGAGTGGGCTGGAGCAGGCAGAGACCGCCAATCTGGAAGGAAAATCCAGCAAGCTTTCTTGATCACTTCCTCTGAAAACTTGTCTGTGGCTCCTCCTACTGGCTTGTGACTAGGGCATCTCAATCGTCCATTACATGCCCCCAGCGGGTAAACTAGCCTGGGCTTCATCGCAATGATCTCTGAGGACAAGAGCAAAAAAAACGCAAGGGCTCTTAAGATGCAGGCTCCAGAACTTGAACATTGTGTATCTGCCACATTCTTTTTTTTTTTTTTTTTTTTTGAGACGGAGTTTCGCTTCGCTCTTGTTGCCCAGGCTGGAGTGTAATGGTACAATCCTGGCTCACTGCAACCTCCATCTCCCGGGCTCAAGCAATTCTTGTGCCTCAGCCTCCCAAGTAGCTAGGATTACAGGCATGAACCATCACGCCTGACTAATTTTTTTTTGTATTTAGTAGAGACGGGGTTTCACCATGTTAGTCAGGCCGGTCTCAAATTCCTGACCTCAGGTGATCCACCCGCCTTGGCCTCCCAAAGTGCTGGGATTACAGGCAGGAGCCACCATTCCTGGCCCATCTACCACATTCTAGTGGTTAAAGCAATAAGCCAGCTCAGATTCAAGGGGAAGGGAAAATAAATTCCACCTCTTTATGGAAGGAGTGGTAGCATCACATCACAGAGGAGCGATGTGCACTTTGCTGCATTATACTTCTTTAATCTAGAAGGGACTGACTTTTCAGATGATATGACAAAAAATATTTCTGTCCTTAAAAATAAACTTTCACTGTGTTTATTGATAACAAACTGGGGAACCAGGGTGCTTATGCTAAGTTCGGTTTGACTGGCACTGAGCTCCTTTTAGGAGTTCCCAATCCAGTGCCTATAAAACAATGGCACCAGTACTTCTAAAGGCAGAATGTGATCAGAGGAATCTGGGAGTTCTGGGGGGTCCACAGAAGCAGACACACAGAAGGTTGGTCGTTAAAATAATGGCCCCCAAAGAGCCATCCCCCTGTGTCTATACTCCTCTGTGATGTGATGCTACCACTCCTTCCATAAAGAGGTGGAATTTATTTTCCCTTCCCCTTGAATCTGAGCTGGCTTATTGCTTTAACCACTAGAATGTGGTAGATGAGCCAGGAACGGTGGCTCATGCCTGGTGACCTACCTGCCTCGGCCTCCCAAGGTGCTGGGATTACAGACATGAGCCACCACACCCTGCCTGAGTGGCCATTCTTTTGCTCCTTTACTCTCTTAATAAACTTGCTTTTGCTTTGAAAAAAAAAAAAAAGGAAAGAAATGCAAATTATCAGGTCCCATGCCAGACCTGCTGAATCAGAATCTCTTTGGGTGGAATCCAGCAATTTAGGTTTCACAAGCTTTACAGGTGACTCTAGAGCATGCTAGAGTTTAGAAACCAATGATACGGTGGTTAAATGTACAACTAGTTCGAAGTCTCATCTCTACTGCTTTACAAACTGCATTGCTTTGAGCAAGTTACTTAACCTTCCTGTTTTTCATTCTCCACATCTGGAAAATGATGATAATTAAGAAACCTCCATCAGAGTTGTTGAGAGGATAAGATGAGATAATACATGTAAAGCATTTAGCCCCATGCCAAGCACATTGTAAGCTTTGTGTGTTGGCTGTCCTCATGGGTGAGTTCTAATCACTACTGAGCATGCCTCTGGACCATGGCCTTGTAGAGCAGCACACTAGTTTGATATGACTGAAAACATTTTCAGGACAAAAGAATCTTGACCAAAGGGAGAAGAGGTGGACACTGAAAATCAAGATGCCTTCGTTGGTAATTAAGTGGAAATGGACATTTCTGTAACATTATCATGTCAGGACCAGGTAACTATTAACCTGGCTTGCCCAATACCAGTTTTTGATCCTATCCACAGTATTAGAAGATTGTCAAAGGTGAATAAACCTTGGAATGGATTTAGGGGTGAAAGCTAATAATTGTGAATTGGATATAAAAACACTGTCACATAGATTATGTATTATACAATAGGATTGTAGCATTTGAAGTCACCTCTCCCCACAAATATCCCTCCCTTCCTCAAGGGTATACTTGAGGAAGTCAAATTCCTAGTCAGCCTTTCCTAGGCAATCTCTTTAAAATACACACACATGTTTCCTATGCCTCTTTTCCACTTTATTTTTTTATCCTTACAAATTATCACCATCTCACATGCTATATATGCCATTTACTTTGATGTCTACTAGTAACAGAAAACTCAACTCAAACCCTGTCTCAGTAAGTTCACTGGGGGCAGGGATTTTTGTCTGTTTTGTTCACTGTTGTACCCCCAGTGGCTGGCACCTAGTGGGTAATCAAGAACATTTCCTGAGTCAATGAATGTCATTACTACCTTTACTGCTCTGCTCTATGAGACTGAAAGAGAGCAGAACAAGATCTGAGGAACTGAGGTTCTGACTGTGCAAGAGGAAGGGCAGGGAGACAGAGAGGGAAGGACCAGGCCCTATCAGACAGAGGGCCATTAGATATCCAAGGAGTCACTGGGTGGAAGGAAAGAGGGAGGACATTAATCTGTGCCTACTGTGTATCAGGCACAGGGTCAGTATTTTATATTGATCTCTACTACGAACTCATCAGATGGCTATTCCTCACCTTTACAGATAAGCAAACTGAGGCTCAGAGACTTTTAAGTAACTTGCTTAAGGTTATACAGTTGAGAAGTGGCAATGCAGAGATAGGAGCCCAGATTTTTAACTTCACATTCAGATTCTTTCCTTGTTGCCAATGCTGGAGATGAATGCTCAGAAAGGTGAACTTGGAAGGCTGACAAAATGGAAAATGGGCTTCCTGCTTTTTCTGGTTTGTCCAGACCTGCCCTAGTAATAATGACAATAATAATAAAAATAATAACTTGTATTATCCTAGCTAGTATTTATTCAGTGCTTAGGATGTGAAGGTACCTTACATGGATTATCTCATTTAATAATATATTTTATTATCTTATGTTTCAACAGAAGGGATTATTGGGACTTAAAGATATAAGGTCTTACATCCGTGTGACCTAAGGCCATACAACTACTAAATGGTGGAGTCGGGGTCCTTTATTAGGTGTTTGGAATCATAACATTTACAAGAGAAAGACCTGCAGAGATTCATATGACGAATGTAACCAGGGATCAGATGGGATCTTTATATACCCAAGTTCTGAAAAATTTATTCTGCTTCTACCTCACCTTCAACATGTAACTCAAATTAAAGGCAATACTGAACTATAAAGTAAATAACAGAAAACACAAAAACATTCAACATTCTGGTTTTTCCTATGAAGGCTGCTGCAATACTTTTTTGAATTATTTAATATCAAACTGTTTTAGTGAATCTCTTTTCCCAATATCAAAATTATTAGGCTGTGTCATATGAAATTGTCATTTTTGTAGGTCAAAAGCTGTCAAATGTTAGTGATTTCTTGTGGTTACACCTAATCTAATCTGCCTATTGATAAGTTCAGTCCTGAATACATGGACATTTGTGGGCCTCTGTGCTTTTCTGATTTCCTATCCCATTGGTAAGTAGTTTCCCTTAAAAGTAAGAAAAAGAACAAACATACAGAGATAGGGAGAAAGAATATTTTTATGACCATCATCTTTCTTTGTAAGCACCACACATTCTTTGTTTTTCTAAACATATGAGGCAATTTCAAATCAGACTTAGTGCTAGATTTATAATATTTTCCACTTATTCTGCCATCTCTTTAAGAATTTCCCTAACTGGGAGGATGGGAGGAGATACTTCCCATAATTCCTTGCCCATCCAACTGCCTGCCCTGGTCCCCGCTTGCCAAATCCTTTACTGTGGTTTTCTGATGTGAGCTATTATCCTTGAGAGTCCCAGAGCTGAGACGTGAACTCCGTTTCTTGGAGGGCTCAACCAGAATTCCCTAAAGTGAAAGCTTAGTCTTTTACCCACCAAGCTCCTTCTTTTTGTAGTTAATCAACTGGCTAAATCCTCTGAAGTGAAAAAATGCACATTTTGTTGTCTGTGACTTACTGAGGCTGAATGCTTCTCACAATGGCAAAGTCCATGAAACAACTATATGTTAGGGATGAGTGATTTCTCACACTTAATCTGTTTCTATCCAAGACTGCCAAGTTGGTCCACTGGGCCTTGGAACTGAGATATCACATTTCCCACATTTCTTGCCTTTTCTTCTACTTGTGCTCCATTATTTATTAAGGCCTTGAGTACACCTGGGGTTTGTCCCCAGTGGGGGTCAGACTTTTCAGGCCCTCCCTCATTCTCAGAAGTTGGATTTTTATAAGGGTGTGAAAGACTTCTATCCCTGCAATTCCACAATTGGGCTGTTATTAAGAATAGAAATAGAGACACGAAAGCTCCATTGAGAGAAGTTACTTCTAAGACTTGAGGTCCACAGGCCAATATGCCACCTTTTAAGGTTTATTTTCTTCCTACTCCGTGTTATGGCAAAGTCTGATCAATCGTGTGTCTCTCTCCATTAAGACACTTTTGCTTGCAAGTAGTAGAAAACTTATAGGGATTCCTCCTCTCCCCCTATTCCTCGCAAGTCACTTTAAAATCCAGGGGTAAATTAGTGTTTCTGGAATAGCTGGACACAGAGGTCGAAAATTGTCATAAGCCCTCAGGTTCTCCCCATGTCTTATTTTTACTTTTTTAAAATTCACTTCTCTCTCTAGCAGTGTAGCAGAAGCTGTCCGTTTTCTACACATCATCCTCATACACGTTAACCTAGCAATGCTTTCTCTTCTGATAGATAGCACCTGTGCTTTGCCTTCATGCTCTAAAGCCAATACTGGCAAGTACTGCCCTGAATGCTAGAATAGCCTAGGAATTTAAGTTCTCCAGGGGTAGACCTTAACCAATGACTGGCAGGTGCAGAGTTCCCTGATGAGAATGACTTCACAGTTGAGATTGGCCCCAAAGCTTTCCCACCTCCCTCAGAACTTAGCCAAAGCTGCCCTTTATGGGGCTTTTCTTGATATTGCATCCTTGCTTGGTCTCCCTGCTTTCCCAATCTGACTCCCATATCTCCCTCAGATTTCCCTGGAAACAAATCTTTGTATTAGGGAATCCCACCAAAGACAGGCAGATTCCTTTTCCCTGTTCATCCCAATATTTCAAGCTTACCTCTTTCCAGCCTAAAATCCAAAGCTATTAAAGCAAAAGTCCCTTCACTTAATCTAATTTGACTTTGATTGCCTTGACTCAGGTACTCACCCTAAGTCAATAGTAGTTGACACAAGGAGGCATACTATGTTTGTCCAGCTCTGAATGACATGTTCTCTCCCGGATTTAGAGGAGAGGGCCTTGATATTTGTGACATTTGTGAGCCTCTGTCCCTGAACCACACAGACTGGGTAGTAGAGCTGGTGGTATAGGGGTCATCCTGGAGGAAAATGGGGCCTCTTATTGGAAAAACAAAACATGGATGCTTCGAGACAATACAGCAAGGGTTAGCAAACTATAGTCCATGATCCCTGTTTTTGAAAATAAAGTTTTACTGGAATATCATCACACTCATATGTTTATGCATTATATACAGCTACTTTCAAGAACCACAGCAGAGTTGAGTAGTTGCCACAGATAATATATGGCCTGAATAGCCTAAAATATTTATCATCTTGCCTTTTGAAGAAAAAGTTTTCTGACCCCTATACTATGCTATTATTTTGGAATGCACTCTGATGTCAGTTTGTGGCACATCCTAAGGAAAACACCAAGAGGTAATTCATTGGTATCATCACACTTTTAGTCAGTTTTAAGCTGTTTTCTGCAGGCCTCCGAATTAAGGGAGAGCTAGATATGCCGCAGTGATTGGCAAACTGTGCCTCCTGACACCCTGGGTTTCCTAGGGAGGTCTTGGGGAGCAGGGCACTGCAGAGTGAGGGAAGGCCCCTGACACAGGGCTCCCAGAGCCCAGCCCCATTTCACATTTATCTGTTTACCCAGTGTATTAAACATGTGGGACTCATGGGTTTTGAAGAGAGAGACAACTTTGCTTTCGTCTCTCAGTCTTGTTCCAGGAGAATAGCCTTTTTCCGCCTCTGGATGCAAAGTAAGGCAGTCCCATGACTTTTCTGTTAATTCTTACATACTGGAAAGTCCTATAGTCATCGTAAGTCACAAACAGTTTTAATTGAGAGATTAAAACGTGGACTATCAAGTCACATTTGAACAAAGATGAGGTTTCTAACCCCACCCACCAGCCCACTACTGCCTTCAGGGAAATGAGTGTGTTCAGCCTCTTCCCCTCTTCTCACTCTCCAAGTGCCCCTCACACTCGCTCTTGCTCCTGGTGTCCTAACCTGTCCAACTCCTCATGGGAACAGAGAGGAGGGTGAAGACTTAAGGGGACAGGAATGCTTTGACTCACCTGCGATTCACATAGCTTTGTGTTCTCCAGGCCTCACTGGAATTCAAAACCAAACTTTTCCCTCAAGAACCACTTTGTGTGCCTGCTTTGGAAACTTCTCAATATTGGGAATATTTTTAGATTCAATTCTGGGCAAGGACCTACAAATATAAATGTAAGAAGTACCTCAGACAAGCAGGACAAATTAAATGTAATAAGAAAGCACCTTTATTTTATTTTTATTTATGTATTTATTTATTTGAGACAGGGTTTCTCTACCGTCACCCAGGCTGGAGTGTAGTGGTGCGCTCTTGGCTCACTACAACCTCTACCTCCCAGTTTTGAGCGATTCTTCTGCCTCAGCCTCCTGAATAGCTGAGAGTACAGGCACCTGCCACCATGCCCGGCTAATTTTTGTATTTTCAGTAGAGACAGGGTTTCACCATGTTGGCCAGGCTGGTCTCAGAACTCCTGACCTCAGGTGATCTGCCCACCTCAGCCTCCTAAAGTGCCAGGATTACAGGTGTGAGCCACTGTGACCAGCCTCATTTTTATTTTTGTCTCTTGCTGTCCCTTTAAAATTTATTCTGGGGAGGACATTCTTTCCCAGTGACTAGATAAAAACTGACTGAACCTTGTGCCTTTTCTGGTCACACAATTAATAGAAAATTCTACAGTTACTTTATATTACAACCTCATTTCAATAATTAAAATAATTAAAAATTATTAAGTAATTTTAATAATTTAATAATTTTAAAAATAATTAAAAATAATTTTAATAATTTAATAATTTTAAAAATAATTTAAAATAGTTAGAATTATCTAATCCCTTTAACAAAACTCCAAATTTAACTTAGTCTTTTTTGCTCACTCTTCCTTGCTTTACTAATCTCAGTGTCTGACCCTTCCAAAGCTGGAGTATGGGGAGAAAAGAAATGAAAGGTGAGCAGAAATAATTTTGCTTGACTGATATGAACATAAAATGGTTAGACATTTAAAGAAAACTCGCTCCTAGGCAAATTCATAGCTTCTTTGTAGTTTCCCCTGCTGATCCCCTCTAATTGACTCTACTTGGTCCAGGGTCAGGATTTGGCATACTATTGCAGGCTGACCAAATCCCACCTAGTGCCTGTTTTTATAAATAAAGTTTTATTGGAACATAGCCATGCCCATCCTCTTACATACTGTCTATGCTTGCTTTTGTGTGACGATGACTGAGCTGAATAATTGCAACAGAGACTCTGTGGCCTACAGAGATTAAAATATTTATTCTCTGAGCCTTTACAGAAAAAATTTTTAACCCTTGCCCTAGGCTGTACTTTTCCTTTGACTAGCTACTCCTGAAACCCCCTCAGTCAGGTTTGTAAACTATTGGGGTCCTCTTCCCCAACAGGCCATCCTCTAGGAAATAATCACTTTAAAAATGACTCCAGGTCCCATTCCTCCCATGAATTCCTCATCTGGTCTCTGAAATTCACACTCCTTAACTGCCATCAGGGAGAATGCAATTTTTCCCCACTGTACCCTAAACCCTCTTGCCTCAAGCTGTGTTAGAACTCCCAGGTAAATTGTTCCACCGTGGCCCCAGCTGCTAGGATAGATATGAAGCACTTTGAGTGAGCCAGTGACAGCCGATCTCTCTAGCTCAGGATCAGTAGATAGCACAGCACACTCTTCCACTTTGGGGAAAGGTGGTTGGAACTCCATAGCTATTTCCAATAAAAATCCTTCTATACAATCCATCCAATTTCCCACAAGTAGTTCCTTTCATATATTTAATCTGAATGAGACATTGTTGTGGGTTGGATTCCCTAGAAGCAGAGTCTGAGATATAAATTCCTACTAGGGTTGCCAGATAAGATATAATATCCCAATTAAACTGGAATTTCTGATAAACAATGAAGAATTTAGTATGAGTATGTCCCTAATATTGCATAGGACACATTTATATTAAAATATTATTTTTTATGTATCTGAAATTCAAATTTAAATGAGTGTCTTGCATGTGTTTATTTGTTTTTATTTAATCTGCAACTCTAATTCTCATTCAAGTGATTGACTGAAGGAGCACACTTCAGGTGAAAGGGAACGGGGGGAAGCAAAATTGGGCAGAAGGAAGAAGCTAAGCAAAGATGTGGTCTCAGCTGGGGACAGGCCTCAATCAGATGCCATGGGGAGCTCTGGAATATGAACTGTACCACATAGTGTGTCTCACCTTGAGGCAAGCGGTCTGCCTTTGACACCTCCATATGAGTTAACTGTGGTCTGTGGGTTGCCTCCTAGATGAGGCAGTTTGCATTAGTTCCCATTGGTCCCCAGCTGAGGGCAATTCTCCAGATAAAAAAGCAGCTGTGAGCCAGTCAGAGTCAATACTCATAGCAGCTGGGAGAGGAATGCCATAGCCCAGTAAAGGGGACCTGGGTAGGGCATGCATCCCAGCTCTGTCTCTGATTTTTTTTTTTTTTTTTGAGACAGAGTCTTGCCATGTCACCTAGCCTGGAGTGCAGTGGCATGACCTCAGCTCACTGCAACCTCCACCTCCCAGGTTCAAGCAATTCTCCTGCCTCAGCCTCCCAAGTATCTGGGATTACAGGCGCCCATCACCACGCCCAGCGAATTTTTGTATTTTAGTACAGGTTTTCACCATGTTGGCCAGGCTGGTCTCAACTCCTGACCTCAGGTGATCCACCAGGCTCTGCCTCCCAAAGTGCTGGGATTACAGGCGTGAGCCACCGCGCCCAGACTCTGTCTGATTATTGACTACTTTAAGCCTCCTGTCTGATAGTCTGTGATAATCATCTGTATCCTTCCATTTGATCCAACACTTCCTATTTCACATTCTATTATATCTATTTTATGCAATGGATATTATGTTAACTTATAACTAGGGATTCATATCTGTAGAAAAAATTGGGAAAAACAATAGTCTGGGTGGTAGATAACCTGCATTCATATTTACTAGCTATGAGCTTGTACAAATAGACTAGCTTCTCAATCTCAGTTACTCATCTATAAAATGGATTTTTTAAAAAACCTCTCTCAAATGGTTATTGTACATTATTCATGGAGATTGGTTCTAAGACCCCCGCAGATACCAAAATCCATGGATGCTCAATTTCCTGATATAAAATAATGTAGTGTTTGCATATAACCTACGGACATCCTCCCATATACTTTAAATCATCTCTAGATTACTTATAATGCCTAATACAATGTAAATTCTGTGTAAATAGTTGTTATAGTGTATTGCTTAGAGAATATTGACAAGAAAAAAAGTCTGTACATAGTTCAGTACAGCTACAACCATCCATTTTTAAAAAAATATTTTCCATTTGCCATTCATTGAATCCACAGATGCAGAACCTATGGATACAGAGAGCAGAGTATTTCACCTGGGGCTCCTGTTGGCAGTGTCAAAATATGATTTTTCTTTTCCTTTACATGGAGGGGTCTACTCACTGCACTTCTCCTTTATCTCTGGGCTTAGCCTTTTTTTTTGATACCTGGTGATTTGTTTAGGTCATTATAGGAGAGGGCAAATATTGGGCTTCAAGCCCACCTTGTAGAGCAGCCCAATCAGCGTGATGTGTTTGAGGTTAGTTGTTGCCAGGAATGACAAAGTTTGTTATCTTATACTTGGGCATATTATTCAAGTCAAGTGGGACTAGACATTTGATCATGCTTTTAAGAAAATTTTCAGTTTCCTCCCAGTGAACTCCTAGAGAAGATCTCAGAGTAGTTTTTATCTGGACAACTAAATTATCTGCATATCACACATTATGTTAAAGGATGTCTGTCATTGAAACTATGTGGATAACACACAAAGAGTTCTGACTTGAGATTCTAATCCAGGCTTCCCCCACCTCCCCACCCACCTTTACTTCCAGACATGAGCAAGTCATTTTACCTCTCTGGGACTTGGTTTATTCCTCTATTTAGTTATAGTGTTTAGACTCATGTCCTTTGGGATACCCTCTTTTCAAGTCTATAATTCTCAATGTGAAATGTCTGCAAAGGCCTATGGTTTAATTTAGTATACTTTTCAATAATACTTTCTATAACTTATTCTGATCTAAAAAGTTATACATGTTTATTGTATATAATATGGATAACAGAGATAAGCAGAAAGAAGCACGTAAAACTATGTTCTGCACCCACCACCTACAGTGAGCAATTGAGATCCTATTGTATACACAGTATCAGATCCTTCCATTCATATTAAGCAATATTTTAAAACACTACCAAATTATTATTATTTGATGTTAAATTGCTTTACTATCTACCCATTTTTCCTGGCATTTGAACTTTTGTAATAGAAATGTTTTCTTGGGCAAATTCTTCCCAAGCCGGAGATATTGTGAAGAACTAGGTTAAGTCTTAGAAAGTGCCACAAATGAGTTGATGATTTTGGTGCCTCAGTAGAAACTCCGCAGAGTAGGTAAGTCCTTCAGAAATCTTGAGGTGCCAGAGATAAGCAGTGCTTCCTGTTTCTTTTCTAACATAAAGATGGTGATTTCCTGTAAGCTCTTGATGTGTAATGTTTAGAATTTCTTTGATAGCACATTGAGAAAATGTTTTAATTAGACTCAAAATGATTTAATCAGATGTTATATAGATAATGAGGCAAATAAATCCTCTCCAACCCTAAAATAGAGTTGGCAAATATTATTTTACCCAGAAAAGGAAGAAAAAGGGAGAGAAGTTAGGACAACTTATGAAAATAAGAGACATTTTCTTATGCATCAAATAAGCCTTCAGAATTTGCATCTATGGGCTCCTTTAGAAGGAAGGGGAAATACTTGTATTTGAATTTCCAAGCTAACAAAGCATCAGAAATTCGTCATTAAAAACTGACTTATAAGCAAATTAATACTCATTACTTGATTGTTTATTTTCAGTCACATACATGCACCACCTAACTGTAATTTTTTTCTACCCCGAACATGATTTTCTTAATACTGTTTCTTCAAAAGGATAATCTTGTCACAACCAAAGAAAAAGACTCAAAGAAGTTAAGCAAGTCATTGAAGTTTTTGGCAAAGCAGGGACCAAAACCAGAGCCTTCAGAGCCCTAAGTCATTATTCTTCACTTTGTGTTACATTGTATCCAGGGGCATGCATTCTTGGCACTACCAGGTATTCTAATTTCTATAACATGGCTCTATTATATGGACTTTTGCACTCCACCTTATTCCTGTAACAGAACAAGAATTAATTTGATTGTGGATATACGTAATAAAGAGTCAGAAAAAACAAGTCAGCAGTTGGCCCCTTCAAAGCCAGGCAAGGTGTCTGCACTTACAGAGATGCTATAAAATGAAATTTTTAAAAAATGGTGGGCCATGGCCGGGCGCGGTGGCTCACGCCTGTAATCCCAACACTTTGGGAGGCTGAGGTGGGCAGATCACAAGGTCAGGAGTTCGAGACCAGCCTGGCCAATATGGTGAAACCCTGTCCCTACTAAAAGTACAAAAATATTAGCCGGGCATGGTGGCACAGGCCTGTAATCCCAGCTACTCAGGAGGCTGAGGCAGGAGAATTGCTTAAACCCTGGAGGCGGAAGTTGCAGTGAGCCGAGATCGCACCACTGCACTCCAGCATGGGCAACAGAGCGAGACTCGTCTCAAAAAAAAAAAAAAAAAAAAAAAAAAAAAAATGGTGGGCCGTTTGCAAGATAAAACCCAGCCGTTTTTACTCTGAGAACAATCAACCTGAAAAAATCATCTGATCTCTAAAAACCAACCCAGTCATACAACAAATAGCGGCTGAATTTCACAAAACCTAACATTTTGATATTTTAAGCTCCAGGAAGACATCCAAGTCTATATTATTTATTGAGCATCTACTAGCGTCAGGTTCTATGCTATGGTCTAGGAATACTATAAAGAACAAGATAGGCAGGGTTCTTTCCCTGTTTCATTCACGTATTAATTTATTAACTAGATATTTATATAGTCCCAGCTATGTCCCAGGTACTGTGCAAGAAATGGGATTCAATGGTGGGCAACACCAGACCTGTTCTACTTATAGAGCTTGTCATAGCCCAGTGGAAAAATAAGCCGTCTAAATGGTTAAGTTTAACATGCATCCAATTATTATTTCTCTTGATTCTAATTTCCAGCACCAAGATTCTTTACCACCTTATATATGAATCCCCTCCTCCAATCCTTCTCAAGTCTAGGAGCCCCTTAGCAAAGTGGATGCCTGGCATCTGTATTACTAATACGTAACCTTCGGTTATTGCATAACCTTCAGTTATTACTGTGAACGTCTCAAAATGTGCGGAAAGACAGGTTCTGAAAAACCGTAAAAAGTGGGAAGTCTAAATATCTTTTTAAAAAAAATCTGTGAAGCATAAAATGACCAATAGGGCCAAAGCGCTGACGAAAGGGGCAGAGTAATTAACTGCAAGCATATGTCTACCACCAACACTTTCACCGGCAAGTCGGCAACAAAATATCCCCATTTTCATGCTTTAATCATTTCTATAGGTTGCTAGCCCTGGCAGAAGCCCAAACAGAATATGAGATGTTGGGCTGGGCGTGGTGGCTCATGCCTGTAATCCCAGCACTTTGGGAGGCCGAGGTGGGTGGATCACTTGAGGTCAGGAGTTCGTAGCCAGCCTGGCCAAAATGATGAAACCCCATCTCTACTAAAAATACAATAAATAGCCAGGCATGGTGGCGTGTGCCTGAAGTCCCAGCTACTCGGGGGGCTGAGGCAGGAGAATCACTTGAACCCAGGAGATGGAGGTGGCAGTGAGCCATGATCGTGCCACTGCACTCCAGCCTGGGCAACAGAGTGAGACTCCATCTCAAAAATATATATATATACATTAAACAAACGTCCCGAGAAATCTGTAAATTATTCCAGGTAGAGAAGTAGTGAGATGAAGTAGGCTGAGGTTACTAACTCCTTTGATTCTTTGCTCAATAATTTAGGCATAGAGAATACAATGTCAATACAAAGTAGGACATTTTTCCTTTCTCTCCCCTTAATTGCCCCCCACAATTGTAATTTTTCCTGAAGAAACTGAAAAGCAATTTTCAAAATAAAGAAGTACTGAATTTTAGATACACTTGTACAACTACAGTTTTCTTTTCTTACCTCTGCAAGTTTCTGAGGCTTGGATTTTAAAAAATCTGTATTACAGCTTTCAGGACCTCATGATTACCCTGTTCCAAACCTATCCAATAAATACCATGATGAATCTGCTTTTCAGGAGGGGCTTCTGAAATCAAATCTGATCCAGCAGAGAACATGACCCCAGGACAGGACTCAAAGGCTTACTCATCTGCCCAGGGTTGTCGCTTTATATTTCTTTAATATGAATCAAAGATGGGCTAGAAGGTAATTCAACCCTTAGGTGCAATTCAGAGTCTAATATATGCTGTGGCCTGGATTTCTTGCAAAGGTTCTGAGTTTTCATCAATGTTCATTTTTAAGTAGTTTAATTTTGCCTTTGATTACCAGGTGCTAAAATATGAACCTTCACACTTGTGAGTCACCCAATTTAACCAAGCTGTGGCTTTACCCTCAGAGAGTTTCCTAGGTGTGAACCTAACTGTGCCCGAGACCCACAAAAACATTTTAGTCAAGATTTCCAGGGTGAATTCTTGCCCACCCTTGTCAAAACCACACAGACTCCCACCCTTACATCCTTGCAGAGAGGTACTGCCACAACCCTACGCTCATCAGTGAGATTCTGATTCTGCTATTAAGTTGGCTATAAGATCTTAGGTTAGTGACTTCACCTCCCTGAGCCTCAATTTCCTTGTTAGTAAATGGGAGTAATATATCACACAGTGTAATTAAAAGAATTCAGAATAAAACAGTGTCTGTAAAGTGACTAGGACCCACTGGGGACTGTCTACCTTGAAGGATTTACCATTTTAATTGAAAAACAAAATATAGGCATGGGAAGCAATTGAAAATATAATTAAAACTCATATGAAATAGATGATTAGCAAATGAGATATGACTTTAGTTCTAGGGTACTAGTTTACTCCATTTCATTTATCTAAGACGCCGTCTTTTACAAAAGGATTTTCTGTTTCCAAGATGTAAAATCTGAATAAAATATGGATATTAGCAAATAAAATTATGTAAGTGGCAAGCATGAGAAACAACATTGTTGCAAATAAGTTTAAGGAAAATAGGAAGCTAGGCTCACAAAGACATTCTTTCACTTTTCTTTCTCTTGGTTTTTTTCTTCTGCTTTTTTTTAATCTTGCTGCAATCCATGTAATTTTGTAAGAGTCCTTAAAACTGTGTTGGTGGGATATAGATTTCTGGATGAAGAGATGGTTCAACCTTGCTCATGTCAAAAAACAACCCATCAGTCTAAAAAAGATCAGTTTCCTGGGCTCCGTTGGGTTAGGAGTTGTGGACTTCTAGACTCCTAGGCAAAAGAACACATACATAAACTTACAGCCAAAGTTAATTTTCACCTAATGAACTTGTTGTTAAAAGGAAGCATAAAGTTTACAGAATTCTTTTAGAGACATCTCTTTTTTCTTTATTTACCTCTATTAATAGCATAGTCCTATTACTAGCCCTTTAGTTTCTCCTTAAGGCAACCATACTCATTGCATGCACTAGGGATAGTGTCTATTGTGTAATGCCTTCAGTGTGGACCACTTGACAATGTTCTATCATCCCATGACCTAAATCTTATTGAATGAACCAGATTTATTTCTGTCTTAGCCCTGAGATAATAAATGTCTTTGGAATTTCAAAGGTACTAGAAGAGGGGCAGGGCCTGTCATCTTGAATGGGAGACTAGACTGTAAGAACCAACAAGAAAATGACCAGTGTCTAGATCAGTGCCTGATGCATAGCAGGCAACACACAAGTATTTGCTGAATGCATAATTGAGGCCAAAGTCAGCTGTAGAAAGAGAAGGAGACTGTGAGCTTAAAGAGAGATTTGGATTTCAAGTAACCTGTTAGAGAGATATGATCAAAATTTATCCTAAGTGCTAAGAGCAGAGTAGGATCAGGATAACTGTAGAGAAATTTGTGAAGTGCATTTTCATAAATTTTTGTCTTCTGATGAGTACTCTGAAACCCTGTCATGAATGACGTTGGCCATCTAAGTCTTACCAAGATCTGCCTTCAGAGAAAAGCCACCATCCCTACTCTCACTAAGGAGTTCATGACTGAGGGTCATTTACTTTAAACTTGATCTCAGGTATTTGCAACTTTAGGTGATCTCACCTCACTTTGATCTCCTTAAATGAAAGGAGTTTTGAATATAGATTTCCCAGAGATGGCTGAAGGGGTAAGTAATGATGATGGGATAATAATGAATAGATGAATGATGGTCGCAAGTGGGTTCTCTATTTACACTGCATCACTCTAGGGTTACCATTCACAAGTGTACATAATAACCATGGCATAGAAGGTAGCTACAAAATCTTATACCATTCAAGTAACCAGCTACAAGTTGAGCACTGGAGCTGCAGACCAGGTGAGGCATATTGCTGGATAGCCCAGAAAAAGAAAACCAGCCTGCATCAAGAATAAAAGCAGACTGGGGCTTTAAAATACAAGAGGTATCTTCAGACAAATAAGGAACCTGGGTCAGAAATAATTGAGGTAGGTGGAATGCAATAGAAGCATATCCTAAGCTCTCAACATAACTGCATTTCAGCCTTTGAGGTATAAATCAGATGAGGAAGTGTGATGTTAGACTTTTTTTTTTTTTTTAAGACAGAATCTCACTCTGTCATCCAGGCCGGAGCGCCGTGGCACGTTTTCGGCTCACTGCAACCTCCACCTCCCAGGTTCAAGCGATTCTCTTGCCTCAGTCTCCCAAGTAGCTGGGATTACAGGCATGCACCACCACGCTTAGCTAACTTTTTTTGTATTTTTAGTACAGACGGGGTTTCTCCATGTTGGTCAGGCTGGTCTTGAACTCCTGACCTCAGGTGATCCGCCCGCCTCAGCCTCCCAAAGTTCTGGGATTACAGACGTGAGCCACTGCGTCCGGCCAATGTTAGATTTTATTTATCAGTTTGGCTAGGCTATAATACACAAGCATTTAATCAAATGCTAGCCTAGGTGTTGATGTGATGGTATTTTCGTAGGTGTGGTTAATGTCTATAATCAGTTGACTTTAAAGGAGATTAATCTTTAATAATGCAGGTAAACTTCATCCAATCAGTTGAAGGTCTTAAGAGCAAAAACTAAGGTTTCTTGGAGAAGAAATTGTTTAAATACCACAGAATCAACTCCTGAGTTTCAAGTCTGTTGAACTGTCCTACAGAGTTTGAACTTGATGGACACATAACAATCATGTAAGCCAGTTCCTTAAATCTCTAAATAAAACAAATATATATGTATGTATGCATACATTTATATGTATATGTACATATTTGTCTCCTACTGGTTCTGTTTCTCTGGGGAACACTGATTGTACAAGAGACTACATAGAATTAAAATGCAGAATGTAATAACCTTCATTCAATAGTCAATACATATTTAATGAGTGCCTACTATGTTCGAGACACTGTGGATGCCCCTGAGTGTCAGTGATGCAGAGTGAAGAAGAAAGTCATTGTGAGATGGCATCACCAGAAGGGCTATGAGAACATACAGTCTGTCCTGCTCTTGAAGGACTACTAGGATTGAGACAGGCAGCTGAGGGATGGGCTGTTTCATCCCAACATGAGAACTACCTTTGTTTTCACCCAAGAGGCAGCCATGCCAAGTTACTAGAAATTTAACTTGTAGTTGGAAAGAATCTACAGCAAGGAATCTTTGCTGAATTGTAATCAAGACAAACCATAGTACTTCATGCAAACTCATTTTCTTTTCATCTCTTCACTCATTATGTTAAACATATGTGTGAAGAAAATAATCTTTCATGGTTGCTGAAATCCAGAGCCCGATTGGGTTTATTTCAGCAAGTTAGTAACCACTTTCTTTTCTGATTGAGATTACTGAAGCACCTGTGAGAGTGCTGATTTCCTTTGATGCAAGAGAGAAGCTATTTGAAACCCTTACGGTCCTCTGAAAGTTGACCCATCTTACTGTAATACTTTCAAGAATCAGAATCAAAGTTTGGGTTGGGAGGTGCCAATAGGAAATTCTGAAGCGTGCAGGAGCAAATGATCTATTTCTTTCTTTTTTTTCCCACTTATCTTCAGATATGGAGAAAATGCTAAAATGGCAATGGTTAGGGTTTATACACTGCAGAATCTCACATGGTTTGAGCTCTCAATTGTTATCACCAACCCCAAATATTCCTGCAGTGAGCAGTGCGAAGACCGTGGTAGATGTATAGACAAGATCACAAGGAAGTTCATTATCTTGTATTTGAATCCTAGTAAGGAGTTTGCTTTTGGGATCATTTGGATATTTCAAGCTTTTAATGGAAGGCAGAACTGGTCACTGAGATTGGAAATAAAGGGAGAAAGGTCTTAAACTTTTCAAAAGGGTAATAATTGTTTTCAAGAGGCTGAACAATACTCAGTGAGTCTCCAGAGGAATGGATGTTTTCACAGTAGAGGATTTGCAGTTCTAAAAGAGAAGAACCTTCTCTCTATGTTGATGTGGGAGTATCTCCAGAATATATAGCTAATTGGAAAAATGAAGCACTGATTAGTATACATAGCACGGTAGATTTTAGGGGAAAAATAGAGAGCTATATAGAGGAAAATAGAGGAATATATATCTGTATTTGTTATATTTCATAAATATATATCAGGAAAAATAAACAATAAACTCCTAAAATGGTTACCTCCAAAAGTCAGGGTGGAGTAGGGGATCCAGTAGTAGATACAGGTATAGGACTAAAGCACTTCTCTCAACATGCCTTTTCATGTTTCCCTTTTTTTGGTGGCAAAATACAGACAATATAGAATTACAATTTTAACCATTTTAAAGTGTACACTTCAATAGCATTAAGTATATTCACAATATTTTACAACCATCACAACTATCCAGTTCCAGAACTTTTTTATCACTCCCATAGAAATGCCATACTCATTAAGCAGCCATTCCTCATTCTCCCCTCCTCTCAGACTCTGTCAACCACAATTATGCTTTCTGTCTCTATAAATTTACCTATTCCAGATATTTCATATAAATAGAATCATACAATATATGACCTTTTGTGTCTAGCTTCCATAATGTTTTCAAGGTTCATTCACATTGTAGCATGAATCATTATTTCATTTCTTTTTATGGCTCAATGATAGTTAATTGTGTAGCTATAACCCATTTTGTTCATCTCTTCATCTGTTGGTGGACATTTGCCTTGTTTCCACCTGATATGGTTTGGCTGTGTCCCCACCCAAATCTCAACTCGAATTGTATCTCCCAGAATTCCCACGTGTTGTGGGAGGGACCCAGGGGGAAGGTAATTGAATCATGGGGGCCAGTCATTCCCATGCTATTATCATGATACTGAATAAGTCTCACAACAGCTGATGGGTTTAACAGGGGTTTCCGCTTTTGCTTCTTCCTCATTTTCTCTTGCTGCTGACACGTAAAAAGTGCCTTTCACCTCATGACATGATTCCGAGGTCTCCCCAGCCATGTGGAACTGTAAGTCCAATTAAACATCTTTTCCTTCCCAGTCTCGGGTATGTCTTTATCAGCAGCCTGAAAATGAACTAATACACCACCTTTTGACTACTGTGAATAGTGACACTATACACATTTGGGTACAAGTTTTTATTTAAACAATTCTTTTCAGTTCTTTGGTCTATATACCTAAGAGTGTAATTTCTGGGTCATATTGTAATTCTATGTTTACCTTGTTGAAGAACCACCAAACTGTTTTCCACAGAGGCTGGATCATTTTACATTCCCACCAGCAATGTACTGATTCAATCCCTTCACTTGTATAGGTCTATTACATTCCCTGTTTCTTCAGTTTTGGTAGTTTGTGTGTTTCTAAGAATGTCTGTCTCACCTAGGTTATCTAATTTGTTGTTGTACAACGGTACATATTATTCTGTTTTAATCATTTTTATTTCTGTAAGGCTGGTAGTAATGTCCCCATTTTCATTTCTGATTTTAGCAATTTGAGTCTTCTCTCTTCCTTTCTTACTTAATTTTTAGCTAAAGGTTTGTCAATCTTGTTAATCATTTCTAAAAAATCAACTTCTGGTTTAATTTTTTTATTATTTTATACTGTTTTATTTATTTTCACTCTTATATTTAATATTTTATTCTTTCTCCTAGCTTTAGGTTTAGTTTGCTTTTCTTTTTCTAGTTCCTAAAAGTATAAAGTTAGGGAATTGATTTGGAATTATTATTCTTTTTTAATGTAGATATTTACACTTATAAATTTCCCTCTGAGCACTGCTTTAGCCGCATCTTATAAGTGTTGATATGTTGTGCTCGTATTTTCATTTACCTCAAAATTTTTCTAACTTCTCTTTTGATTTCTTCTTTGAGCCATTAGTTGTTTAACAGTGTGTTACTTAATTTCCACAGATTTGTGAACTTTTCAGTTTTCTTCTACTGTTGATTTCTAGCATCATTTCATTGTGATCAGAGAAAGTACTTTAATAATTTCAGTCTTTTAACATTTACTAAGAGTTGCTTTGTCCCTATCCTGGATATGGTCTATTCTGGAGAATGTTCCATATACACTTGAGAAGAACGTATATTTTCCTGTTGTTTGGTAGGGTGTTCTGTATATGCTGGTTAGATCTAATTCGTTTACAGTATCATTCAAGTACTCTATTTCATTATTGATCTTTTGTCTAGTTGTTCTATCCTTTATTGAAAGTGGGATATTGACATCTGCAACTATTGTTATACAACTCTTTATTTCTTCCTCCATTTTTGTTAATTTCTGCTTCATATGTTTTGAGTTTCTCTCAGTGGGTGCATATATATTTATAATTATTATGTTTTCTTGATTGACTCTGTCATCAATATATCATGTCCTTCTTTGTCTGTTGTGACAACTTTTGCTTTAAACTCTATTTTATCTGATACTAGTTTAGCCCACCCTAGCTCTCTTTTGGTTGCTGTGTGCAATAAATATATTTTCCATCTTTTTACTTTCAACTTCTTTGTGTCTTCAAAGCCAAAGTGAATCTCTTTTCAACAGCAAATAGATGCATGATTTTTAAAATCCACTCTGCTGACTCTGGTACTTAATTGGAGAGCGGAATCTTCTTACATTCAAAGTAATTATTGACAAGAAGGGACTTCTGCCACTTTGCTATTTGTTTTCTATATGTCTTATATCTTTTTTCTTCCTCAATTCCTCCATTAGTACCTTATTTTGTGTTTAACTGATTTTTTTCTAGTGTACTATTTTGATTCCCTTCTCATCTCCTTTTCCATATTTTTTAGTTATTACATTAGTAATTACTTGGAAATTAAAATCAATATATTATACTTTTAACAATCTAGTTTGAACTAATACAAACTATGTGTCAATCATATATAAATTATATTTCTATACTTTCCCATTGCTCTCCATTTATATCATTATTGTCACAAATTATATCTGTACTGATGTATGCCCATTGACATAAATCTAAAATTATTGTTTTATGCATTTGTCTTTTAAGCAATACAGTTAAAAAAAGAGTCATATAGTATTTTTACAAACTAAAAATACTGTAATACTGGCTTATATATCTACCTATGTAGTTACCTTTACCATTGTTCTTTATTTCTTCATATGGCTTTAAGGTACTGGCTGGTGTTCTTTCATTTTATCCTGAAGGATTCCCTTTAGCATTTCCTGTGTAGGACATGTCTACTAGCAAATAACTCCCTCAACTTTTGTTTACCTGGGAGTGCCTTAATTTCTTCTTCATTTTTGAACAATAATTTTGACAAATATAAAATTCTTGGTTGGCAATTTTTTTTTCTTTGAGTACTTTAAATATGTTCATCCCACTGCTGCTTTGGCTTCATGGTTTTGGATGACGAATTTTAATTTGATTGAGGATCACTTGTACATAATGAATCACTTCTCTCTTGCTGCTTTCAAAACTCCCTCTTTATATTTCAGCAATTTTATTGTTATGTGTCTCATTGCAGTTCTGTTTGTAATTATTCTGCTTGGCATCTGTTTAGCTTCCTGGATGTATAGATTCATGTATTTTATCAAATTTGGGAAGTTTTTGAGCATAACTTCTTCAAATATTCTTTCAACCCCTTCAACCCCTCTTCTTTCTCTGGGATTCCTATTATACATCTGTTGGTACACTTGAAGTTGTCTCACAGGTTCCTTAGTCTCTGCTTATTTTTAAATTGTTGTTTGTCACTGTTGTTTTATTATTTTTTCTTTCTGCTATGCAGACTGGATAATTTCATTTTACTAATCTTCAAATGTAGGTATTCTTTCTTTCTGCTAAAAAGTCTGTTGTTGAATCCCTCTAATAAATTTTTCATTTTATTTCTTGTACTTTTTAGTTTTAAAATTTCTATTTGGGTCCTCTTTATATTTTCCATCCTCTTTGTTGACATTCTCTATTTGGTGAGACTTTATTGTCTTGGTTTGCTTTAGTTCTTTTACTTTGGTTTCCTTTAGCTTTTTTATCATACTAAAGGAAGTTGGTTTAAAGTATTTGACTATTAAGTCTAATATCTATGCTTTCTCATTAGCATTTCTATAAATTTACTTTTTTACCTTTGAGTGGGTCATAGTTTATTGTTTCTTTACACATCTCAACTGTTTTTGAAAACTGGCAATTTCGAGTATCATGACAACTCTGAAAATTAAATATCTCCCTCCCTGGGATTTTTGGTTATTGCTTCCTATGGGTTGCAGTTGTTTGTTTAGTGACCTTTCTAAACTATTTTTGTAACAACTGTATTCTTTGTTATAAGTAGTCTCTGAAGGCTCTGTTCCTTTAGCTTTGTTGTCTGACACAAATTTCAACTAGTGGTTTAATACAGATTTTCTTAAATGCCTGGAGCAAAGAAGAATAAGAAGGAGGAGGAGGAGGAGGAAGAGAAAGAGGAGGAGGAGGAGGAGGAGAAAGAGGAGGAGGAGGAGGAGGAGGAGGATGTTATAATATAACATTATGCTGAAACTTGGGTTCCATCATATACATTTTGCCTCCAAACTCTCTCATTTACTTTCACTTCAGAGAAATACAAAAGAGTACTCAAGTGAGAGCCAGAATTACTATGTTAGTTCAGGGCTTACACTAGTCAAAACTTTGAAGTAATAACTCCACCTCCCTGTAGACATCTTACTCCTCCCCCATCCCTTTCCATCTTTGTTCTGTTCTCAAACATTAGCCTAACGTTTTACCTTCTCTCCCACCACCCTCCATGATAAAATAACATTTCTTCTTACTGGTTAAAACCTGTTACTTCTTTAAGGAAATGAGCAAGTTTCTATTCCATACTTTGTCTTAAAATGTTAATATTCTAAGATGAAATAGTACACAGATATCAATTTGCTCACAAATATTAGTGAATGATATTGTTTTGTTTTGTTTCTAGAAATCAGGTTCTGAGGTTAGGGTAAGGGAAATTAAAGGAGGAGTTGAGATGCCTTAGGAGAAAGAAAAAGGCGGAAAAACATATTTTTATTCGTTAAACATCACCCCATAACTTTGTCTAAGTCAGTGCTACATAGAGTACAGTCTGTGGATCAGCAGCATCAACATCACCTTTGGGTTTATGAACTTTAGCCCACATCTCAAGTATTGGCTCAAGATCTTTGGAGGAGAGGACAGGAATCTGCATGTTTACCAGCTTTCCAGGGGATTCTAATCCATTCTAAAGTCTAAGAACCACTAGTCAAAGTTATGCTTACTGGGTTTTTCTTGATTGTATCATAAAAATAAAAATATTCCCCTGCATTTCTACATCACTTTACTATTTACAAAGTTTTTTTTTCAGACAATAATCTTGTTTGTTATCATGAAAGCCCTAGAATTGTTTCCCCCTTTTAACAAATAAAAAACTGAATGTCAGAGAGAAGAGAACTTATCTGACTTTTCCAGAGTGGATATTCAAATATAAGTCTCTTGACTTCAAATCCAGGATTTTTCTAATTTTGCCTATATGCAAAGAAAGAAATAAACAAACAATTAAAAAAAACTGAAAAGAATGCACCTTTCCTAGTATGGTTGCTCAACTTTACACATTTATTTTTCATTTGTTTATTTATCCACCACTTAATCACTACATATTCAGCAAATATTAATTAAATACTGTGCTAAGGCATGCTGTGAGTATATCCAGAACATCTATAGCTATCTAAAGTCATACTCAAAAGTGATGGCTATTTCTACTTATAGTTTTGGCTAGACGGATGTACTTTTGACCATGTATAATTTTATTACATACTTTTTAAAGCAATTTAGTCACAAGGCTTCATCTTCTTTGTGGCTAGGCTGGTGATTCTCCAACACTGTTGCCTATTAGCATCACCAGATCTTTCAAAAATCCCCAACTCCAAGCTTTGCTACAGACCAATTACATCAGAAATCTCTGGGGGCAGGACCCAAACATGATTATTTTTAAAGCTGTCCAGGTGGCTCCAACATGTAGACAAAATGGATAACCAGTAAATTTGAGAATATAAGCCTAATTCTAGTGCCTCTTAAGAAAATTTTTCCTGTCTTGTCTCATTTTGAAATATCTCAGAGAGAGCGAGAGGGAGAGGGGAAGGAGGAAAGAGAGAGCAAGAGAGAGAAAGAGAGAGAGAAGTTGGCAAAGGGAATGGGAGAGTTGGGATATGTCCTCTCCTCTGAAGGTCTTGCTTTTGTCAACTTTCACCATACAGACATACACATATTCAACTTAAGACAAGCCCATTTTCAGTACCTCTCAGAAGTATATGTCTAGACAGATAAATATAGTTTATAAATTAAATGTTCACTGTAAAATTTTGGTGAATATCTAATAATTTCTTTAAATGATTCTATTTTAAATTAGTAGAGCCAGTCAGAGAGGGCTACCACTCTGATTTGGAATTTATCTGCCAAATAATTTACACACTCACTGAAGTGTGAGCTACTTCAACTTACAACATATTTTCCTTCCCTTCTAATTCTATAGCCCTTTGTCTATTCCTTTCCTTTGACATTGCACTTTCTATAATATCTAAATAATAATATATTATATATAATTAATAACAAAGTCTATAATATCATATGCATGCCTTTGAATGGCTGCTCAAAGAAGTGACGGCAGGGTTAGGGAAATCTAGGTTTGAAAACTGGCTTTCTCAGTTACTGGCAGTGTGACCCTGAGTTTGTTTCTGCATCTCTCCGAGCCTCAGTTTTGCCATTTATAAAACAAGGTTAGTAATACTTTGCAGGGTTAGTGTGAGCATATGATGCAAAATATTTAAACTACCCAATGCCTGGTGCATTAGACCTCAACAAACAAAATGATATTAAGATTTCCTCTTTTCAACTGGTCTTAAGCTCCTTTATTCTTTTTTAAAGTGTCTTCATCTTTATTATCTCATATACTTTCCTCACAAATAAGATAGGCTAGAAGTTATCTCTGGGTCACAGAAGAGCGAGCTGAAGTGCCAGACAGATAATGGGATGAGTTCAAGAGACAATTATTCATTCTCTTTATAAAAGATGCTTATAAAGGGAAAAATCCTTAGCAGCAATCTAATTGGGGAAAACAAGAAAAAAAAACACAAGGCTAAATGTAGTCATCCACTTTGATAGATCTGAAAATGAATACCAGCGTGAGCAAAGTCAACAGGGGAAAAATATGCTTTTAGTATTTAAAATTCATATTACTCAATGAAAAGTGATGTTGTGGTTGGGTGGCTGGATGGCAGGTGTTAGGTCTTTTGCTTTTCTCTCTTTTTTAAATTTAACCTTCTTGTTTTATCTCTTCCTTTATTAAATAAAACGTGTAATGCCAGAGATGAGATAGCATATATACGTATTCATATTTCTGTATAAATATACGTGTAGTAAGATTCTTACATTCGATTGAATGAATCAGCATCTCCAGGGATGAGACTGAGATACCAGTATTTTGTAAAGCTTTCCAAATAATTCCACTGTGCAGTGAGTCTGAGAACCAGGGGTCTTGACCAATGTTTCTGGAGCAGTAATTCTGGAATAGGACTAGGATTCTGCATTTCTGACACACTTGCTTCCCAGTGATACAGATTCTCTTGGTCCTTGGACTGCACTGAATAACAAGGCTATAGGGGAATCCTATGCCTTCATTTTTGAAGTATTAGCACATGAGTTACGAAATCACTTTGGGGGCCTGCTTCATTATTTATGAAAATGAGGGTTTAGGCTAAATCATCTTCAAGCTTACTTTGCCACTCCAGATCTTGCCTTATTACTAGCAAGACCAGGAGTCTCTTGTGTTCCACAAGGGGTCAGATCACTGCTGCTTCCAGCATTTATTGAACATTTGGCTGTAAGGCTGTAGAGCGGTAGCTCCTACTCCCCATGGGGCGGAGTGAGGCAGGGCAGGTTAACCCTCTGTGTGCACCAAAATCACATGGAATGCTCATTTTAAATGTCCTAGAGCCCTCCCTCCAGAGATGCTGATCTCATGATCTGGGCTAGAGCCTAGAAATGAGTGGTGTTAACAATAATAATAGTTAACATTTATTGTATGTTTGCTATATATCAGGGACTATTCTGGAATTTCAAATCCTCACAGTGATCCTATGAGATCAAGACTAGTGTTATCCCCAATTTACCGACTGAGAAACTGATAAAGAAGTTAAATAATTTGACCAATGTCATCCAATTAGAAATTACAGACAAGGGATTCTACTATGAGAAAATGTAGCACAGTTAGATATTGAGGTCCTTGACTCAAAGAGTTTCTAATTAGAAAAAGGAAAGAAAGGTGGCCGGGTGAGGTGGCTCACACCTGTAATCCCAGCACTTTGGGAGGCCGAGGCTAGTGGATCACTTGAGGTCAGGAGTTCAAGACCTGCCTGGCCAACATAGTGAAATCCCATCTCTACTAAAAATACAAAAGTTAGCTGGGTGTGGTGGTAGGCCCCTGTAGTCCCAGCTACTCTGGAGGCTGAACCGGAGAATGGCTTGAACCCTGGAGGCAGAGGTTGCAGTGAGTGGAGATCACGCCACTGCACTCCAGCCTGGGCAACAGAGCAAGATTCCATCTCAAAAAATAAAGACCAAAAATTAAAAAAAAAGGAAAGAAAGGAAAAATAAAAGTGAAAAGTAGTAGGGCTAGTAGGCAGGGGAGTAAGGATTCACAGCCTGAGAGGCTGGCTGGAGGTCCCAGACTTTGACCTAGCTGGTTCTGCTGCAGGTGGCTCCCAGATCACTCCTTAAGTTTCCATTTATAGATCCACGGAGCCAGCAAATGAGCTGCATAGGGTTTTCCAGGGAGTTTTTGTGAACTACAGTCTCCTGAACCCTCCTGTTTTGTATTTTAACTCCTAAGGTCCAGCACAAAGCCCTGGAATCTGCATTTTAACAATCATACCCTTCTCCCCAAAGTGATTCTGATGCACAGCCAAATTTGGGAATCACTGGAAGAATAGGACTTAGAGGCTGTCAGCCTCTGGCCACTTCACATCTCTGTGTCTTTATTCACCCATTCATTCTTTCTTTTAACAATTAGCAAACATTTGAGCACCTACTGTATGCCTAATACTGGATGCTGGAGATTTAGTGGCAAACAAAACAGATAGAAATCCCTCTTCATGGAGCTTACATTCTGGTTCATCGGAGGGTGACAATGGAGAAAAATTAAGTAGCAAAGAGAGTCAGGAGGAGTGCAAGTTTGGAGTGCCCAGGAAAGACCTCACAGAGAAGATGACATTTGAGTAAAGATTTAAAAGAGAAGGCTGTGGGAAGGGTGTTCCTGGCAGGGTGAGCGGCTCGTGCAAATGCTCTGAAGTAGGAGTGTGCTTGGCATATCTAAAAAACAACAAGAAGGCCAATGTAGAAGGAATTGAGTGTGTAAGGGAGACTAGAAGGAAATAAATTCAGAGAGGTAACGGGGAATATATCATGCAGAACTTTGTAGGCCACTGAGAGAACTTTGACTTCATTCTGAGATGGGAGGCCATTAGAAGGTATTGAGTAGAGTTATCTCATCTGTCTTATGTTTCAAAGGATCCCCTCATTGCTGGGTTGATAATAGACTACAGCAGGGTAAGGGCAAAAGCATGGGGACCAATTAGGAGGCTGTTGCGATTATCCAGGTGATAGATCATACTGGCTTGGACCAGGGTGGTAGTTTTGAGGTGATGGGAAATGAATACATTCTGAGTATATTTGGAAAGTGGAGAAAACAGAATGTGCTGAAAACTTGGGTTACAAAAGGAAGAAGTAAATGATCTTCTTTAGGAAATTTCAGTCACTGATTCATTTTAAAGAATATTACCTGGGCATTGTGGTGTACACAGGTATGTGCTGGTCACTGTGCAAAAGCTTGGGAGGTACATTGATAAGCTAGACATATGGTACCTGTCCTCATGGATCTTACATTCGAGTGGCACAGGGACCACATGTACCTAATTGTCTGGCTTGTTGTGAGAATATAAGGTGCATAGTACAGAACCTGGCACATAGTTGCACTCAGTACATAGTTGATATTGCTATTATATAGGATACTTAGCATTTGGCAATGTCTGGGGACATTTTCTGTTTTTATAAATGGCGGGGGTGGGGGCAGGAGGGAGGAACCAGGGATACTGCTAACTGTCCTATAAAAATAGGACTGCCCCCCTTTCCTCTCCACCTCTCTCCCCACTGAAGAATTATCCAGTCCCAAAATGTCAGTAGTGCCCCAGGTTGAGAAACCATGAGATGAAGAAAAGGTAGGTAAAGTTATCACCCAAAATCATAATCATGTGGTCATAAAAAAAACCAGTGGTTTGAGAGGAAAAGTGTCCACACTTTCCTAAGTGTTATGGACTCTGGAAGGACGTCATCATGTCTCTAATAAAAGAGGATACTCAAAAGAACAAGTGTGTACTGTCCTAGCTTTGTTTTCCAGAAATGGTCCTCTTTAAAGGCAACCATCCATTCTTTCTTCTCTCTTCACCAAACAATGAGGGAGTAATTTTTCTTCTCATTGAAAAAATCCTGTTTGCCTAGACTGGGATGTGGGACATTCTAGGAGCAGGAAAAGTCTGTTTGAAGAGGTTTTATTCTGGGAAAATTAATGGGCAGACAATGAAAAAGAAAAGAGAGAAATTGTTCTTTTGGTTCCAAATAAATGCTTGTTTTCTGACACTGCCTGAATTTAAATGGTCCTCAGTTTGACTGAGAAATTAACACGTCTTTGAGGTTAATTGTGGGGGTGGGGTGCAATTCACACCACTTCCAGAGCAATTGTCTGTCTGGAATGCAGAGCAAGCAAGCCGTATATACTCTTTAACCAACACTTGCTTCTGCCTAGACCAACAGCTCCCTTCTGGTCCCTAGGAGCTGCCTCATTATTGAGGGCATGGGTTTTGCATGAAAGACTCATAACTTATAATTACAGAGCCATCAACAGCAAGCTCAGCATCTTCAGTTTTTAGCTGAGGGAACTTAGGAAAATCTTAGAATCTTTTAAAGCCAGCAAATTACATTTTCAAGCTTCCTTCTCTAAAATTCTGTGATTTTAGGGATCTCAAGCTCTATTTTGTGGTACAGTTTCTCTAAAGTTACATCATGACAGGGTAGTAAGCAAATGGTCTTTGGGAGAAAGATACTTATACAAAAAACTTTTTCTTTTTAGGGGGAGTAAAAAAAAATACCTTTTGATAATTCTTACATGTTATTAGGATTCTTTCCATAAATACTGAACCAGTTTTAAGTGCTATCATCAATGCTGGTTTTTCCATAACCTACATACCAGACAGCATTAGATTTTATCATTTTTTGTTGTTTTGATGAGTTTAGTATAGTACCAATTTTAGGTTATTTGCATCTGTGTATCTTCATCCATTAAAGAATCCATCTACATGGAACCATACTCTCTTTCTGTATACTGTAACTTGGACATTTTGAGGCTGATAGAAACTGATAGTAAACAGAGTTTTTGCCTTAACCAAGTGATTTTTATTTTGTATTTATTTTATTTTATTTTTGCCACACTGGTGATTCAAGGAAGGGATATTGAAGCTATAAAAAGAATGTTATTCTAGAGGAGATTTTGATCTCCTCCAAACTAAATTTTAAAAATAATAAAAGAAGCATTAGATAGCTTTCTTAAATTTGTTATCAAGGAAGGCTATCAAATCTATCTTTTCTGCAGGTCTTTACTGGGAGCATAAATTTACTACAGTGAAGCAATAAGTGCAGACATATTTCAGAAACAAAAGGAAATCTAGATTATTCATTGCTAGACACCAATCATTCAGGACTTTTATGCTTTAGAATCCTTTAAAAAGTCTGGAGAACAAGGGTGAAAAAAATGTCCAAGAAAATTCCAAAATTGTTCCCAGATAACATGTTTTATTAAACTTACTTCTCCATCTCATCTTCCTCCTAAATTCTCCTACCAACCTGCCTATCTCTTAGTGTTCATTCTCCACACATAACCATGACCCAAGTAAACAAAATTCTGGCATATCTACATTTAATTATCTTTGTTGCCAAAATAATATATGTTCACTGTATAAAAATTAGAAAAAATACATGACAAAAGAAGAAAATGAAACTCCATCTATAAATTCTACACTCCAGAGATAGTCACTGTTAATGCCTTTAGTTATATTCTTCCAGATATTTTTCCATCTATATATATATCTTTCATATATGTATTCATATATATATCTTTCATATATATTCATATATATTCATATATATCTCATATATTCATATATATATTTCATATATATTCATGTATATCTTTCATATATATTCATATATATATCTTTCATATATATTCATATATATATCTTTCATATATATTCATATATATATCTTTCATATATATATTCATATATATATCTTTCATATATATATTCATATATATATCTTTCATATATATATTCATATATATATCTTTCATATATATATTCATATATATATCTTTCATATATATTCATATATATATCTTTCATATATATTCATATATATATCTTTCATATATATTCATATATATCTTTTATATATATATTCATATATATATCTTTTATATATATATTCATATATATATCTTTTATATATATATTCATATATATATCTTTTATATATATATTCATATATATATCTTTTATATATATATTCATATATATATCTTTTATATATATATTCATATATATATCTTTTATATATATATTCATATATATCTTTTATATATATTCATATATATATCTTTTATATATATATTCATATATCTTTTATATATATATTCATATATATATCTTTTATATATATATTCATATATATCTTTTATATATATATTCATATATATATATCTTTTATATATATATTCATATATATATATCTTTTATATATATATTCATATATATATATCTTTTATATATATTCATATATATATCTTTTATATATATATTCATATATATATATCTTTTATATATATATTCATATATATATATCTTTTATATATATATTCATATATATATATCTTTTATATATATTCATATATATATCTTTTATATATATATTCATATATATATCTTTTATATATATATTCATATATATATCTTTTATATATATATTCATATATATATATATATCTTTTAAAGTCGTATTTCTTCAAACCAGCCTTTATCACATTTTCTTCATTTAACATCGTATTAACACTTTCTGGGTCAATTTTTTTTTATAGAAACCCATCTTGATTTATTTATATAACCTTCTATTATAGAATCCTAAGGGAGTTTCTAATTTTCTACTTTTAAAATTTTATTTGTAGTTAATACCTTGCTATTTTTGTGCATATATTTACCTATTTGCTTACAGTAAATTCCTAAATGTGGCACTATCGGACCAAATGGGGATGCCGACTCCTGGGACCTTGACACATATTACTGGCAGTTCCTTAAAATTCACACTGATGTTACTTGTCTCTCCACCACCAGGAGATTGACATATAAGCCTGAGGGGGGCCTTGTATGTTCTTTCAAGCAGATAGTCTTTGGAAATACAACAAAGGATTTGGGAAGTGTAGGTGGCTCCCTTGACTGATGGCCCGCAAGTCATCACAAAAGAACTTTCAAAGGTGACATTTTACAGAGAGTGATTTTATCACTGTTACTGTTATGATTGCTGGTAATGGGGTGGGTGAAAGGCAAAATAGAAAGGGCTTTCCTTTGAGGAGAAAAAAAAACAAACTTTGTACAGTAACAAATTCAGATTTCACTCAGTAAACCTAAAGGCAGCACTAAATGAGGCTTATTTAAATTAAAGATAAATTGAAAATAGTTAAAAAAAAATGTACTCTACAACCTTGAGATTCCATTTCTTAATGTGTACTAGAGAATCCCTGGTTATAATAGTATGAAACTGGAAAAATAAATGGAAAATAACTGAAATGTCCATCAACAGGAAAACAGATTAATTATAGTATATGCATACACTGAAATGTAATTTGGCAGATGAAATATCACTACATAGATCAACGTGAATAGACTTTTAAAAACATAATTGCAAGTAAAGACAGATACAAAACAATATATATAGAACAATAAAACAGAGAATAATACTATATATTAAGAAAAACATATATGTATATAGATTTATGTAAAATTATGTCCTGAAAAATACACACCAAATTTAGATAATTGCCTCAAGGGAATGAAGAAAAATGACACAGGTGAACATGACAGTGAGTGATAGGGGAGAAGAAAGGCCCTTCAATTTTATGTGTAATGATGCATTATTTTAATAGTAAAATTCCATGCTGTTTTACCAAATCCAAGCCATTAAATATAAAACCATTATTATTCGATGTATCAAGAAGAAAGTTGTCACACTATGCACAATAATTTTAAATGCACCCTATTTCAGAGATACTTGTAGGTGGAAAAAAAAAGTGTGAAATTCTCTCTATATGAGGCCAAAATGCAAAAGGTTAAGATTTGCTAATTCACAAAGTGGTTGAGATACATGGGTATTGGTTATATGTTTATGAACTCTTGAAAACTTTCCCAAAGGAAAAAAATAAGTCAAATATTATAAAGAACAGAATTCCTCTGCAATATGTAGAATTTTAAATTTACACTGCTTGGTTGGGCGCAGTGGCTCATGCCTGTAATCCCAGCACTTTGTGAGGCTGAGGCAGGCAGATCACTTGACGTGAGGAGTTTGAGACCAGCCTGGCCAACAAGGTGAAACCCTGTCTCTACCAAAAATATAAAAAATTAGCCAGGTGTGGTGGCGGGCACCTGTAATCACAGCTACTCAAGAGGCTGAGACAAGATAATCGCTTGAACTCAGGAGGCGGAGGTTGCAGTGAGCTGGGATCGTGCCACTGCACTCCCGCCTGGGCAACAGAGCGAGACTCCATCTCAAAAAAAAAAAAAAGTTTCACTACTCGTGTAACAAATATGTTGCTCTAAAACATATGTATTCCCCAAATGAATTAGAATATGGTAAAAGTGGGAAACGTATCCTTGAAGCTTTGTATCTCTACAAGCATCTAGCTCAATATTTATATTCTTATCACTTACTCAAGAAATACTTATTCACTGAATTGAAGTTACTCCAGTTTAAAAGAATGATCTCAAAAATTAATCCTCTATCTGTTCACCAATCTAAGCACTAGGAACTTGATGATGCAGACTTAGGTATTCTGCTTCATAGCTTATCACATGTGTTTAGAAAACTGTAACTGCTCATTATAAAGTTATTCTAGTTGGCTGCCTATTCCCTGGGAGAAAAAGCAAACTTACAAACTTCACTCACCCTACTACTAACTTGTAAACCGACACCATCCCAGTTTCTTGGTTCAGTATGAATTCACTGTAGTGGGTCAGAACATGCCTATATTGCATTATTTATCTTTGCTTTAAAACCTTTTTCTGGGAAGAGTTTTAAAAGGAGAGGAAAAAAGATAAAGAGTCAGAGTTGCTAGATAAAATTACAAAATCCCAGTTAAATTTGAATTTCAGATTAACAATAAATAATATTTTAGTATAAGTTTGTCCCGCTGAATTTCAAATAAATAATACATATTTTTTTCTATAAATGTATACAAATATTTCATAGGTCTGATTTATACTAAAAAATTGTTGTTTATTTGAAATTCAAATTTAACTATGTTTTTATTTTCTAAATATGGTAAACCTATCCAAAGTTATAACTAATCTGACAAAAGGACAAAGCAAAAAAATGTAACTGGAAGCTAAGTGGGAAAACAAGAAATAGAGAGTAGGTTGGAAGTGGTTGCTAGCGAAGAAAAACAACTAAGCAAACCAATCCCCAGTTAGTTATCCTGACAGCATGTATTTTATTTGAAAACCATATACAGTTTTTTTCTGTTTCTTATTTGTATAGAGGGTTCCACTCTAAATTGCAGACATATTTGAACCACTGAGCAATGGATATAATCTCAGCAGCCTCAGTCATCAGTTTGTCATTGCCTAATCAATGGGTCCTCATGGGTTTTACCAGCCCTTGAAGGGAAAAGCCAGCACCAAAGGTCTCTCCCAGGAGACACAAATTGATTTGGCAGGCTGGCTCAGGGGCCACCTTCTCGAAACTCAACTCTGTTGCTCCCTTCCCTTTCACTGATTAAGTAAAACAATCTTGGAGTCTTTTTTAACTTTGGATTTGAATATCATACAGCAGTGTGTGCTAGAACTCCCTGCACCAGCTTGAGGGAGATGACAAAATTTTCTCCAACCAGGTAGGGTCAGCTCCTCCTTTGACAAGGTAGAGACGCTGAAGCCCTTGTCCTGGGTCACAATCATTTTCTGTGGCAAGTTCACAGCTTCACCAGCTTCTAGAACACAGGCATAATCTGAATGCTTAAAAACATTAAAAAAAAAAATACCCCTTCCTGTTCTTCTCTAAGTTACAAAAATAGAAGGAAGTGGGGTGCGGGGAGGCAGAAAGAGAGGTGTCAAGCAGACATTCCCTGGGTCTGAAAGAAGCAGCAGACTCCACAGTGTCTCACACCTTCTCTGGGTTTGTGTAGAGAACTGATGCTGCTTACTTACCCTGTTGCCTGCATGTAGGTCTAGGGAGGTTAATATCTTCTCTTCCCTCCTCGGTTTTACTTGCAATAGTTGTTAAGGTGAGAATTTAGTTATTGGGTGTTTTTCACCTTATGTTTTGATCACGAAGGATTTAAAGTTACTTTCACTTTTGCAAACACTGTAGCCCTGATGGAGAAAACTGCAAACCCTCATCAAGGGCCCCCTAGTAAAGGAGACATTGGGAGAAGATATTCCCATGGTGCTCATAGTTCTTAGAGCTGTCAAAGGCCAAGAAGTGGCAGGCTCTGACTACTGGCTTTCCAATTTACCTTGTTTTACTTCTTCCTCACAGGAGTGCAGTAAGGGAGGTAGTATGTCCCCCATTTTATAGAGGAGGAGACTGAGACTGGCTGGGTAGCAAGAAAGCAGAGGCAGGAAAAAAGAGACGGAGTCATCTGGCATTTACAAGGCACTAAAATCACTGGAAATGAAATACAGTGAAGACAATGCTATTTCCCAAAACCACTTTCAGAAAAGACTTACATGTGGGTTGCTTTACCAAGCCGCTTAGGTGAAGAAAAAGAAGGGGCAGAAATAATCCTCCAAAGAGGCTTGAGATAGATAGAACTCAAGCTGCCTTCTAAGAAGGGATGGGAAATTTGGGCACAGAGCTTTTCTTGTGCTGGGTTGAGTAAGCTTAGGGGAGGAAAGGTGTGATATTTTCCTCAGCAGTCATAGGATCCAAGCCTACACACCTATAAAAAGGACAAGTAAACAAGAGAAAAGCATAACACAGTTATTTAATCAAAGTTTTATGTGACACGGGTGCCTTTAGAAATGAAGATCGGGAGATCCAGGGAAAACTGTTTATTTTTTTTTAGGTTCAATGAAGAATAGACAGCCATGTAGAAATGTGATTGGACAAAAGAGTATGATCTAATGATAATAGGTGGCAAACCCAGCAAGGCCTTTCCAGAATCTTCTTGTCTTCTCTGTGTAACATTCCTTCCTCCTGGATATGGGACAGGGCCCTCAGGAATGAGGTCTTCAAGTAAGAAGGGAGAAGGGGAAAAGTGACCTTTTTAGTTTTTATGGCTTGCTTTGGGTGAGAGGAGGACTAGTTTCTATGACCCACCTTGCAAAAGTGAAATTCTGGTTTCTGTGATTTGCTTTTGAAGAGAAAGAGGGGCAGGAAACCAGAGGATGGGAGAAGGTCAGGCAGACCTTGTTTCTGAGGCCCTCCCTGTGTCCTTCAGTTCAGAGTACTCAGCACGCCAAGGTGCCATATTTGGGGTATTGTGTTCTAAGCCCCAACATAAGTTTGGGATTAAAGGCAAATTGGTCTGGACAGTTGAGCAAGAATAGTACTTTTTCCCTATCCAGCTTCCACACTGCTGCCCAGCCTCTCCTCTAAATGGCATACATTGACAAGGAGAAGAATGGGACAATATCTCTTTTCTCATTGATGGAATTCTCTTTTTGAGGAAATCTCTCCTTTCATGATAGTGATAAAATTTTGGAAGTTGGAATGCAGAAGAGCACGTAACTGACTGACTAAATAGACCAAAGAAACCTGATCACCAGACATCTGAGGAAACACACAACATGAAAGTCAGAAGTCTAAGAAAAGGCTGGGTGTGGTGGCTCACACTTGTAATCCCAACACTTTGGAAGGCCAAGACGGGAGGATTGCTTGATGCCAAAATTTCAAGAGTAGCCTGGGCAACATAGCAAGACCGCATCTCTACAAAAAACAAAAGTTAGTCAGGCATGGTGGCATATGCCTAGCTACTCAGAAGACTGAGGCAGGAGGAACACCTCAGCCCAGGATTTGGAGGCTACCATGAGCTATTATCATGCCTGCGTGGTAGAGTGAGGTACTATATGCATGAAATAAAAACAGGATTCTATTTTTTAAAAACCAAACATGCAGACAACGAGACTGAGTTTTAGAAAATGAAAACCTGAAAGCAGAAATGAACATCTCAATTGATGTGCTAGAAGATAATTTACAGAAATTTCTTGGAAAGTAGAGCAAAAAGACCAAGACATGGAAAATGAGAGCGAAAAAAATTTGCAAATTAGAGCTTAGAGAGTGTCCAGAAGACTAACCATCTAAGTAAAAGAAATTCTAGAAAAGAAAACAGATGCAATAATCAATATTATAGCTTAAGAAAATTTCTCAGAATTAAAAGTCTTATTGAGGTTCACCACAATAATTAAAAATAAATCCTCACTGAGGCCCACCAGTGTAGTGCTTCAGAACACTAGGATCAAAGACAAAATCCCAAAGCTTTCAGAAAAGAAAAAAAAAAGCGTACATTAAAAGGACCAAGATTCAGAATGGCTGTAGATTTCTCAATAAAACAGTAGAAACTAACAGAAAAATGGAGAAATTCTGAGGGAAAATAGTTTCCAATTTAGAATTCTATGCCAAGACAAGGAGTAAAATTTCAGCGTGGATTAAAGACACTTTTAGATACATAAGAGCTTAACATTTTAATCTCCTATATCCTTTCTCAGGAAACAATTACAGGACGCACCATCAAAATGAGAGATTAGGGCTGGGCGCGGTGGCTCATGCCTGTAATCCCAACATTTTGGGAGGCCAAGGCGTGTGTATCATTTGAGGTCAGGGGTTCGAGACCAGCCTGGCCAACATGGTGAAACTCTTTCTCTACTAAAAATGCAAAATTTAGCCAGGCGGTAGTGGCGCGCACCTATAGTCCCAGCTACTCGGGAGGCTGAGGCAGAAGAAACGCTTGAACCCAGGAGGCAGGGGTTGCGGTAAGCCGAGATCGCACCACGGCGCTCCAGCATGGGCAACAGAGAGACACTCTGTCTCAAAAAATAAAAAAAATTAAAAAATTAAGAGATTAAACCAAGAGAAGAATAAATACGGGAAAGACAACTCATAAGAGAAGGAAAGAGAAAATCTGAGCAATCAGCTAAGGCAGGCCAGAATTGAAGACCCTTGGCTCAGGTTTAGGGCTCCTTTCATTTTATTTCCATTTTATCAAGTTATGCACATAATTGTATATTATAGTTCAGCAAGATTTATTATGAAAGTTAGCCCCTTGGGGGCCATACTCTTTTTCCCACTACTTCCTACTCCTCAGAATCAACCACTTAGCTGCTTTCGCTGTCTCCTTTATCATTGCTTTCAAATAGTTAAATAATATAGTCCAACTTGAATTTTCCATTTTAGCCATTTCCTATTAATTCTCTAATGTGGGAGTTAAAGATGTGTTTCCCTATCATCGTCACCACCTGCCACAACCACACACCCTATGCTTTTAAGATGGGTCTGCTTATCCAAAAAGTTGGCTTTTGCCTTGATTTCCACATGGTATTAAAGCTTTCACTTTTGCTTCCTGTCATTCAAGATTGTTTTTTGCATGATGCATGTGTGTGACCTGATGATTGAGTCTATGGGCTTGAAGTAAAGCAAAGACAGGGAGGCATTAAAAATAAAATTTTCTATAATCAAGACAAGCACACAAATGTGTGAATAAGATTTTCAACAGAAACATAACAGAGACCAGGCAGAATATAGGGCAAAATAGAGAAAGTGATAATAAGTAGATTTATCAGGGCAGCACAAGCGAGAAATAAAAGCAAGTTCAAGATCAAAGAAAACACTCAGCCTTCTTACTTTAGAATCAAATTGGCAATTAGCCTAGACCACCTTCCACAAAGACCACGGAAGCGCTATGCGATCCAAACAGGAAGCACCAGCCTCAGAAATTTTTAAAGTCCCTACTGTGAACTTCTACTCTTTTATCTGCCCAGCTCCTCTCTCTTCTTATAGGAACAGACAGACTCTCTTTTGGAGAACTGCTTCTCTCTCCAGGCTAACCATGTGGTTCTCACAGGGACTATTTGTCCTAATCTTATCCTCTGGCCATATTGATTAATTGCAAAGTAAACAACCCAAGGCCAGGCCAATTAGAATCCTTCCTGGGTCTTTTAAGGATTGTTATAAAGGGGTGGAGTTTAGGAAATGCCATACCAAAATATGCTGCTTTGTTTTACTAATTCCTTTGAGGTGAAGGCATTTGGAAAACAGCAAATGAAGGTGACAGAGGTCTCGGAACAAGAGTGACTCCATCTTGAGTGGGGCTGGGTAAAATGACACTGAGACCTACTGGGCTGCATTCCCAGGAGGTTAAGCATTCTAAGTTGGCACAAGGTACAGTTCACAAAGACCTTGCTGATAAAGCAGCATGTGGTAAAGAAGCCAGCCAAATCCCACCAAAACCACGATGGCGATGAGAGTCACTTCTGGTTGTCCTCACTGCTCATTATATGCTAATTATAATGCGTTAGCATGCTAAAAGACACTCTCACCAGCACCAGTGATAGTTTACAAATGCCATGGCAACGTCAAGAAGTTACCTTATATGGTCTAAAAAGGGGAGGAACCCTCAGTTTCATGAATTGCCCACTCCTTTCTGGGAAACTCATGAATAATCCACCCCTTGTTTAGCATATAATCAAGAAATAACTATAAGAATCCTTAGTCAAGTAGCCCACTCTGCTGCTCTGACTGTGGAGTAGCCATTCCTTTGTTTGTTTACTTCTTTGATAAACTTACTTTCATGTTACTCTATGGATTCACCTCAAATTCTTTCTTGGGCAAAATCCAAGACCCCTCTCTTGGGATCTGGATCGGGACCCCTTTCCAGTAACACAGGGAGAGACTTTCACCGAACTCCCCTTGCTGCCTGAAGACAGATCCTCCAAAGGAGTTCAATTATCATCAGTCTCTTTTCTGGGAGTTTTATCAATCTGGAAAGACTAACTCGTATCACAGGAGAGGAGACAAGAAATTGATACCCCACCTAGACAATCTTTGTCACTAACTATTGCAGACTCTCTTCTGTTTTTGTAAGGGTTCATCTTTCTGCCAAATCGTTTACTTTCCTCTAAGTTGCTTGCATCCCTCCTTTCCTCTCCCCTATGAAGAGGGCATATAAGCTCCCGAATCTCACCTGTTTATTGAATATCTACGTTTCTTTCATGTGATGCTCCTGTGCGCGTGATGAATTTGTATGCTTTTTCTCCTATAAATCTCCCTTTTGTCAGTTTATTTAACAGAATCAGTTATCGAACCATCAGAGGGTGGAGGAAGAGTCCTTCTTCATGGGGGAAGAGGGTCTTTCTTCACAATGTCATGTGCCACCTAAAAAGCAGAGCTTCTAAAATATAGTAGTCCCTTCTTACTCATGGAGGGTTTGTTCCAAGACCCCCCAAGTGGATGCCTGAAGTTGCAGAGTACAGAATCCTATACACATAATTTTCTAAATACAGTAATGGACATGTAGTATATGCAGCGTGGATATGCTGAAAAAAGAGAAGATTCATATCATGGGTGGGACAGGGGAGGACAGCAAAGGATTTTAACATGCTACTCAGAAGACCATGCAATTGTAAATTTATAAATTATTTCTGGAATTTTCAATTTAATACTTTCAGACCTCAGTTGTCCGTGGCCAACAGAAACCATAGAAAGCAAAACAATAGATAAAGCGGGGGACAACTGACTATTGTACATAAGAGGAAAGTGGATATTGGGGGATAACTAATAGCCTCTGCCACAATTGCCTACTGAGCCATCACAGGATATGATAATTGGAATTTTTCCCGCCTCATTTTTTTGATTGAGGCACCATCAAAGAATAATTCAGAGACCTTTTATGGTTATGTTGCATACAGTTTCTTACTGTTTGTTATTAAGCATGCAAATTGTTAAACTCACCTGTGAGGAAGTTGAATAAAAGATGCAGTCAAAGATCAAAGGCAAAAACATGATTTTAGAGAAAGAAAAGAGAGGAAAGAAAAGCCAGTAGAGTATAAAAACAGGTCATCTTGTTTGAACATATTTGGGTAAACTAATGAGCTGACAGCTAGCTAAGAGGTTAGAATGGACATTTTGTATTAGAATAAGCCCCACAGAAGTATCAAAAGACACTATTTTAGCTGTTTAGGGTTTCTCCGGAAAACCTTGAGAGTTTAGCTATGGAGCATGCAAGGCCGGTAATCTCTGGTCAATGTCTGCCTGTCCTTAACTATGTTTTGGTTAGGGCAGCACGGCACAATTTCTTACTTTAGAGTCTCACTTTAGAATTTACCAGCACAGATAAGAGGAAAGTGGCTACCACTGGAAAATTCTGCTGTGAGCCCTGTGTGCACTTCTCTGCCAAGAGCCTATTTGGGGAGGAGGGGGCAGGCGTGTGCCTATTCACCTCAAGTCCAGTGAGGGGCACTTCAGTGGAACAGTGTAACCAGAACACTGGTTAAGAGGATTGTTTGAACAGAAGGCTTGTAGTTCTGAGTCCCCTGCCCCCACCATGCTGCTTTGGGGGAAAATTAGAGGAGAGTTGTTTCTGTTAAGCCCCAGGCATAATAATGGGTCTTCAGAAGGACCCCTTGGAAATCCTTGAACTGTGACATACTGGGGACTGGTGCTTGGCTTACACTTTAAAAAGTGAAAGCAGACTGTGTACTGGAGTCTGATTCCCTTTTAGGAAATCCAGAGTGAGAAGGACTTACTTAATGCTTTGGTGATAGCATCCAAGAGCTGCTGCTGGGTTGAGATGGGTCTACATTAGGAATGCAGAGGATGGTGTGAGGTGCTCATCTTACTCTTAGGCATTGCACAGTGTATTAATGCAGTATTAATTAATTAATAGAGAGCTATCTATTAGAATCCCAGTGACCTGGTATATCAGATGGTTTAGAGGAGGAGTCTAGGAAGCCCCAGAACTTGTCATAGGTATCCATTAATATTTTCTACTTCTGTTGCTGTTTTTATCTCAGTGGGCCCAGTTATGTCAGCCCAGGCACTACACTGTCAGCCAGAGGCAACCATTAATGTGCTGGGGCTTGGATGAAGTGGCTCTGCCCAATGGCAGTGTTCCACACTGATAGTGTCAAAAAATGCTAACAACATCTCCCCTTTTAAAAATGCACATAGAATTCTCAACCCTCAAGAATCTAACTTTACATGTTAGATTCACCTGGGAGTGTTAAGAAACACTGACTCTGGCCAGGCACGGTGGCTCACACCTGTAATGCCAGCACTCTGGGAGGTCGAGGTGGGTAGATCACGAGGTCAAGAGGTCGAGACCATCCTGGCCAACATGGTGAAACCCCGTCTCTACTAAAAATACAAAAATTAGCTGAACATCGTGGTGTGCGCCTGTAGTCCCAGCTACCTGGGAGGCTGAGGCAGAAGAATCACTTGAACCAGGGAGGCAGAGGTTGCAGTGAGCCAAGATCACACCACTGCACTCCAGCCTGCTGACAGAGAAAGACTCTATCAAAAAACAAACAAAAAAAACAAACAAACAAAAAGCAAACAAAAAACAACAACAACAAAAAAACACTAATCCTGAACCTCAAATCACTTAAACTTATATTGTGAAATTGGAGACTAGCCATCAAGATACTAAAAGGGTCCTGAAGTGGTTCTAATGTTCATTCTAGGTAGAAAATCCACTAGTAATAAAACAATCAGAAGAACATTGCCCAACCTGTTTAATCAAGAATGAACACAGTTACTGACTGCTTGTGGAAACTACATGGTAGGGAGGCTGCTTTTTCAGTCTGTTCAAGAAACATTGACTCATAACTTTTCTATTCTTGAGTAAAGAATAGAAAATTATTTATTCAAGATTTAGGTTATGTTTCAAAATCATACAGGGTCAGGGTTGCTGCAATTTCCATAAACATAACAAACATCTCACTTTCCTGGTCTCTAGGGCAGGATAGGAGACCTTAACTGTAGTCCCTGAGCCTTTAGAAATGCCCTACAGACCTCCCTCATTCCTTAACATTCATCTTTCCTTGTTTGTTTTTTGTTTGTTTGTCTCGTTTGCTTGTTTGAGATGGAGTCTTACTCTGTCGGTCAAGCTGGCATGCAATGGTGCAATTTTGGCTCACTGCAACTTCCGCCTTCCAAGTTCAAGTGATTCTCCTGCCTCAGCCTCCTGAGTAGCTGGGACTGTAGGCATGCACCACCACACCTGGCTAATTTTTGTATTTTTAGTAGAGACAGAGTTTCACCATGTTGGCCAGGCTAGTCTCGAACTCCTGACCTCAGGTGATTTGCTTGCCTTGGCCTCCCAAAGTGCTGGGATTACAGTCATGAGCCACCATGCCTGGCTTTAACATTCATCTTTCACCCTTCGTTTTCCACTGTTTATAATATTTAGTCATCCCATTTATCTATCTGCCCAATGACCCCCTGACATCTACCTCCTTTCACCTTTGTGCCTTGTAATTAAGTCCTAAACCACTTAGGCTTGGGTGTCCACTTTAAGCTGGTGCCTTTTCTCCACCCAATTTCTGCTGACCTGAGACAGGTAGGAGCAGTCTCTGATCATAGTTCCTGAAGACACCATAGAGATGGGGTGAGAAAACAGAATAGAAAGAAGAAAAGAGGGTCTTTCCCTGTGGCTTATTAAGAAACAATATGCCTGACACTAAACCTTGCCATGAGAATTTTTCTTCTGATGACACTTGTAAGTTTACTTTTGCTCTCCCCATGTGGATACTCTCCGGAGGCAATACTATGATCTGTTTTACACACAGAACACTTCCGATACCAAAAATGTTGGATTTTTCCTCACCAACAACCAATTTTCCAGACACAAACTGGGTGTCCAATGACTTAATTCCATGGAGTTAGTGTCAGACCCCACAAGTTAAGAGCTCATCCTTCAAGACTACCCCCACCTCAGACTGCGCCTTATTCCGATGCCAGTTAAAAGTCCTAGGTTGCTTTCCATAACTTCTGAGTGGCCCGTTATAAATTGAGGCTTCCTACAACCACCTTCTCATATTTCATGATTTGCCACAATGGCTCACAGAACTCAGGAAAACAGACTACTTAGTATTAGCAGTTTATTATAAAGGATACAACTCAGGAACAGACAAATGGAAGAGATGCACAGGGCAAGGCATGTGGGGAGGGGAGGCAAGAGCTTCCAGGGCCTCTCCAGGCCTGCTACTCTCCCAGTACCTCAATGTTTTCACTAAGCTAGAAGCACTTGGAACCCCATCATTTAGGGTATTTATCAAGATTGCATAGGCAGGACTCATGGGTATCCAAGGGAGAGAATACAGTCATGGGTTCTTACAGTTTCTATTTCTGGCTGGGCCAGTAAAGCCCATTCCTCATCCCTCTTTTCTGCTTATCACTAGACACAAACTAAAAACCATGGCTTCAAGCTGCTAAAAGCCTAAAACAAAACAAAACAGAACAACAACAACAACAAAATAAGGCAGGTTGGATAAGCTTGGCTAATCATTAGCCATTGATTATTGACTCCATCTCTAGCTTCTCTCCCCTCTGGACGAGGTGAGTGGAGCTTAATGTCCCAATTGTCTAATCATGCCTTGATCTTTATGGTGACCAGCCCTTACCCTAAAGCTATTTAGGGCCCCACCAGAGTCGCCTTATTAACAAAAACTCAGATATAGTTGAAAGTGGCTTATTATGAATAATGAAAGATGCTCTTCACACTTCTATCACTCGGAAAATTGCAAGGGTTTCAGGAGCTCTTGAGCCAAGAACCAGAGAAGAAGATCAAATATATCTTTCCTATTATATTACAATATCACAGGTACTATGTTCAGGGATCACACCCTCTTCTAGCCAAAGGGCAGACATATGACATGACCTAGGCCAATCAGCCGTCTCTCCTGAAATATAAATCTTGAACAGGATAACAAGAGAATGACAATGTTGTGGCTATAGTCATTCTAGCAGAAAAGTTCTGTCAAGATGGTTTCCAGTGAGAGAGTGTTGTATTGATTCCTGCTTCCCAACCTCCAGTGCCACCCTCATCCCTGTGTCTTCCCAGATCCAGTTCTCCATCATCCTTCTTGTTGTTTATCTAAATCCCTAATAGCCTAATAATTTCCTCTTTTGTTGTTTTTACTTTGTTGGTAAATTGGTTGAGTGATGGTTTTTCATTTGTTTTTTATTGTATATTGTGTTTTTGTTTTTGTTTTATTCTTTTTTTCTAAATTGTCAGAGTATGCTTCTCTAGTTTGTAAGCAAAGAACCCTATGGTAATCAATCCTTAACTTAATGTACTGAGAAATCCAAATTCCTTCTATGCCCTCTATATCTTATGGACTGATACATAGGTCTTATTAGTCTGATAACAAAATCTATCCCTGCATACAACCTATCCACTTCCCATCTTAGGTATATTTCAAAGTTCTCTTACATTTGTTTATGAAAAGTAATATGCCATCTAGGAGACAGCAAAGACACTTAAGGAAGGCTTATACTTATATAAAGCCTACCATGTACCAGAAATGGGGTTCAGGGTGCCACCTCTTCCTACCTCCCAATCACTCTTAAATACATTTTTATGACTTTAAGGAACATGTATGCTCATTGACCTTGGTGTCCCAAGAAATCCCAGGTGGCTGATCTGATATACCTGGTTCTAGTCTGGTGCAGACACTATCATGAGACCTTGAGCAAGTCACTTCATTTTTCAGATCTCAGCTTCTTTATCTATAAAATGAAAGACCCAGAGAACATGATGCCCAAATATAACATTTAATGACCGCGGGAAACATGTATCATATAACGTGGTATCATAATCACCCCAGAACCTGGGGTTCCAAATCAGGCTAAGACCTTGAGACTGGTTCATCCTCTTCAGTATTTCTTCAGTCTATTTTCTTTTCTCCATCTCTGCCACCACCATGACACTCTTCTATTGTGAGGACTATTGAGATAATTTCTTCAGTGTTAATTCTAGTTCACCTAAACTCCTCTTTGCACAGTAATCAGAGATCTTTTGAGAAGGTCAATCCAAATATGTCAATAACATTCCTCTTAGGACAAAGAACAAAATCTCTAACATAATCCGGCCTGTTACCCTCTTTAGTCTAATTTCCTGTACCCCTTTTTCTTGCCCTGTGAGTTCCAGCCTTGTAAGCCAGCCTTCAATTCCTCCAAAGATGAAAGATTCTCTTTGCCCCAGGATTTTTGCACAAGCTTTCCTCTACCTCTAATATCAAATTCCCCTTTCCAAGCTACTTTACACATTGCACAGATTTTGGCTCCAAAATTTCATCCTCAAAGAAGCCTTTCTTAACCTCTCAGACAAACCAGATATTCCTGTCAAAGGATCCCTGCACTTCCCTTCAGAGCCCTTATTGTAGGAATTAATTGCAAATTTGATTATATGTTTATTTGAAAGGCATCTCTTTCCCCCACTGTTTTGCTCACCACTATAATCACAATACCTAACAGAGTATCTAGCACCCAATGGATACTCAATAAATGTATTTTATGAATGAGTAAAGGAATGAAATTGATATGTGTCCAAGTATTTCACCTCTCTTTCCTGCTGTGTTCACTCTGGATAAGATCCTTATTACTACCCAAGCCAATGTCTACCAACCTTGATCAACTTCTTCCTTGTTCTTATACAACATACAATTTGGGAAAAGCTATAGTAAATTATAATAAAACTCAGGCTGACCCCACAGTCCTAGTCTCCAGGTCAGCCCCAGAGCCCTAGACCCACTCTAGCACCAGGCAGTACCTTTGGACCCCAGGTCCAGGCCAGCCCCCTAGGACCCAGCCTCCAAACTCAACCTGGCACCAGATTGGCACCCACAGACCTTGAGTCTGGGCTAGATCCCACTGATACAGGTTCCAGTCCAACCCAGAACCAGGCTGGCACCAGGCCTGCCTGCCCAAAAACTTCAGCAGCAAGCCTGTCCATGTACCCTGCCATATAACCTAACTAAGATCTCTAAACCAGCTGATTGGTTAAGAGCTTTCCCTGCCAAAGCCAGTATGTAAGACTGAAATAGGTACCTATTTCTTAAAAAACACAGACACCAATGAATGGCCACAAATAAGGAATAATCAGAGAAGTATAATACCACCAAAGGAATAAAATAAAACACTAATAACTGACCCTAAAGAAATAGATATTTATGAATTACCTGACAAAGAATTCAAAATAATTGTCTTAAAGGAGCTTAGTGAGATGTGATAGAACACAAATGGATGACTAAACAAATTCAGGAAAACAAAACAAAAACAAAATGAGAAGTCCAACAAAGAGATAAAAACCAGATAAAAGCAACAGATAGAAATTCTGAAGCTAAAAGAACACAATGACTGAATTGGAAAATGTAATAGAGAGCTTTAACAGCATATTTCCATGAAGCAAAAAAAGAATCAGTAAGTCTGAAGACACATTATTTGAGATTACCTAGTCATTGAAGCAAAAAGAAAGAAGAATTAAAGAGCAAAGAAAGCCTACAGAAATAATGTGACACTAACAAATTAATCAATATGTGCATTATGGAATTTCCAAAAGGAACAGAGAAGGAGGAATAAAGCTTTGTTAAAGAAATAATGAACAAAACTTCCCAAATCTGAAGAGGGAAAAGAATAGCCAGGTCCATGAAGCCCAAAGACCCTCTAAATTAATTAAATATAAAGATATCTTTATCTGACAAGTTATAATCAAGTTCTCAGAAGTCCAAAGGAGAATTTAAGAATCAGCAAGAGAAAAAGCAACTTGTCATATACAAGGGAACACACGTGAAACTGTCAGTTTCTTTTGAGAAACTCTCATTGATTTTGAGAAACTCTCAGTGATTTTGAGAACAAAAGAAACCTTTCAGGGCAGAAGAAAGAGGGATGACATATTTAAAGCGCTGAAAGAAAAAAACTCACAGCTAAGAATATAATGCCTTGCAAGGCTGTCCTTCAAAAATGAAAATGAGATGAGGACTTTCCCAGACAAACAAAAGCTGTGAAAGTTCATCACCACTAGGCCTGCCTTACGAGAAATGCTAAATGGAGTTCTTCAAGTTCAAAAGGAAACGAATTGACAATGTGAAAACATATGAAATTATATAACTCACTGCCAAGGTAAGAATTAAGTCAAATTCAGAAAACTCTAATACTGTAATGGTGATGTATGAATCACTTTAACTCTAGAATGAAATTTAAAAACCAAAAGTATTAACAATAACTATAGCTACAGTAACTTGGTAGTGGATACAAGATACATAAAAGTTGTAAATTGTGACATCAATAACATAAAGTGTGGTGGGAAGAGAAGTTAAAATGTAGAGTTTTGTATGCAGTCAAAGTTGTCAGCTTAAAACAGGCAATTACAACTATAAGATATTTTATGTAAGCCTCATGGTAACCACATGTATTCAATAGGAGGTACACATAAGACAACAAGAGAGGATTCAAAAGCATACCACTACAAAAAATAAATCATAAAATCACAATGAAAAACAGCAAGAGAGGAAGAATACAACAAAGAAACAACTAGACAGTCAAAAGCAGCTGACAAAATGGCAGTAGTAAGCCCCTACCTATCAATAATTACTTTAAATGTAAATGAATTCAATTCTCTAATCAAAGACAAAGAGTGACTGAATGGATAAGCAAAATAAGATTCAACTGTATGCTGCCTACAACAGACATGCTGTAGCATTATAGACACACATAAGCTGAAAATAGAGCAGAAGTGGCTATACTTATATCAGATAAAATATACTTTAAATCAGAAACCTCTACAAATGAGAAAGAAGGTCATTATATAATGATAATGGAGTAATTCACCAAGAGGATATAACAATTGTAGGTATATGGTAGTCCCTCAATATCTGTGAGGAATTGGTTTTAGGACACCCTGCAGATATAAAAATTCACAAAAGTTCACGTCTGTTATACAAAATGGCATAGTATTTGAATATAACCCACACATTTTCCTGTATACGTTAAGTAATCTCTAGATTACTTACAATACCTAATGCAATGTAAGTACTATGTAAATAGTTGTTGCATTGTATTTTTAGGGTATAATGAAAAGAAAAAAGAAGCTGGTACATGTTCAGTATGGATGCAACCATCTATTTCATTTTCAAATATTTCTTATATACAGTTTGTTGAATTCACTGACAGAGAACCCACAGATATAGAGGGTCAACTGTATATGTACTTAACATCAAAGCATCTAAATATATAAGTAAATATTAATAGAACTGAAAGGAGAAATAGATAGAATTACAACAATAGTAAGGGACTTCAAGACAGAAAGTCAATAAGAAATGGCAGACTTGAATAATACTTTAAACCAAATGACCCCAGCAGGCATATATAGAACATTCTATCCAACAGTAGCAGAATACACACTCTTTTCACATATACATGGAACAGTCTCCAAGATGATCACATATTAGGGCACAAAACAAGTCTTAACAAATCCAAGAAGATCAAAATCATATCAAGTATGTGTTTTGACAATAGTATAAAACTAGAAATCAATAACAAGAGGAAAATTGGAAAATTTACAAATATGTGAAATGAAATGACACACTTCTAAACAACCAGTGGGTCAAAGAAAAAATCAAAAGGAAAAGCAAAAAAATGTCTTGAATAAAGCTGAAATTACAACATGCCAAAACTTATGGAACACATTAAAAACATTTTGAGGGAGAAGTTTATACAATAAATGCCTACATTAAGAAAAAATAAAGACCTCAAACAACCATAATTTATACCTCAAGGAACTAGAAAAAGAGCAACTTATCCCCAAAGTTGGCATAAGGAAGAAAATAATAAAGATCAGAGCAGAAATCAATAAAATAGAGAATAGAAAAGCAGTAGAAAACATCGATGAAACTAAGAGTTGGTTTTTTGAAAAGATAAAATTGACAAAACTTTCATTAGCCTAAGCAAAAAAGAGACAAACTCAAATAAATAAAATTAGAAATAAAAAAGGAGACATTACAATTGATTTCACAAAAATGCATAGAATCATAAAAGACTATTATGAACAATTATATATCAACAAATTGGGTAACCTAGAAGAAATAAATGAATTCTGATATAACATACTGAGACTGAATTATGAAAAAACAAAATCTGAACAGACTGATAAGATTAAATCCATCATCAAAAAACTCTCAACACAAAAAAGACCAAGACCTGACAATGTCATCTGTGAATTCTACTAAACATTTTAAGAAGAATTAATGTCAATCATTCTCAAACTCTTCCAAAAACGTAAAGTGGACAGAACACTTCCAAACTTATTTTATGAGGCCGGCATTACCCTGATACCAAAATCAGGCAAGGACACTATAAGAAAATAAAATTACAGGTCAATATCCCTGATGAACATGGATGTAAAAGTCCTCAACAGAATACTAGCAAACCAAATTCAGCAGCACATTAAAGGTATCATACACCGTGATTAAGTGCAATTTATCCCTCAGATGCAAGGATATTTCAACACACATGAATCAATAAATGTGATACACCACATTGACAGAATAAAGAGGAAAAATACATGACCATCTTAATAGATATAGAAAAAGCATTTGACAAAATTCAACATCATTTTATTATAAAACTCAACAAATTAGGTATGAAATGAATGTATCAACATAATTAAGGCCATGTATGGCAAGTCTACAGCTAACATCATACTCAACAGTGAAAAGCTGAAAGCTTTTCCTCTAAGATGAGAACAAGACAAGGACTTACACGCTCTCTCTTTATATCCAATGTAGTAGTGGAAGTCCTAGCCAGATAAATTTGGCAAGAAAAATAACTAAAAGGCATCCAAATTGGAAAGGAAGAAGTAAAATTGTTTGCAGATGGCATATCTTGTAGTTACACTAAAAATTCCACCAAAAAAAAAATTGTAAAACTGTTATAACTAATAAACCAATTAAGTTGCAGCATACAAACATCTGTAGTGTTTGTATGTACCAACAATGAGCTATTTGAAAAAGAAATCAAGAAAACAATCCCATTTACACTAGTTACAATAAAAAACAAAGTACAGTATTTAAAGTACTTAAGAATAAATTTGGTATTTTGATTTTGTTGTTCTTCGTTTGTTTTGTTGTTATTGTTATTGTTTGAGATAGAGTTTCACTTTTGTTGCCTAGGCTGGAGTGTAATGGCACAATCTTGGCTCACTGCAACCTCCACCTCCCAGGTTCAAATGATTCTCCTGCCTCAGCCTCCTGAGTAGCTGGGATTACAGGCATATACCAACACACCCGGCTAATTTTGTATTTTTGGTAGAGATGGGGTTTCACCATGTTGGTCAGGCTGGTCTTGAACTCCTGACCTCAGGTGATTCACCAGCCTCAGCCTCCCAAAGTGCTGGGATTACCAGGGTGAGATACTGCACCTGGCCCTTAAGAATAAATTTAATCAAAAAAGTGAAAGATCTGTACATTGGAAACTATAAAGCATTGGTGAAAGAAATCAAAGAAGACTCAAATAAATGGAAGAATATCCTATATTCTTTGATTGGAATAATTAATATTATTTAATGTTCATATTATCCAAAGTAGCCTACAGATTTAATGCAATCCCTTTCAAAATTTCCATGAGATTTTCCACATAAGTATAAAAAACAATCCTAAAATTTTTATGGAACCACAAAAGATCCTGAATAGCCAAAGCCATCTTGAGCAAAAAGAAAAAGCTGGAGATATCATACTACCTTATTTCAAAGTACACTACAAAGTTAGAGTACTCAAAGCAGCATGATACTGCCAAAAAACAAAACAAAACAAAACAAAACAAAACAGACTTGTAGACCAATGGAACAGAATAGAGAGCCCAGAAATAAATTCACCCATTTACAGTCAATTGGTCTTCAAAAAAGTTACCAAGAACACACAATGGGTGGGCGCGGTGGCTCACGCCTGTAATTCCAACACTGTGGATTACTTGAGGTCAGGAGTTTGAGACCACCCTGGCCAACATAGTGAAACCCTGTGTCTACTAAATTACAAAAATTAGCTGGGAGTGGTGGTGCACACCTGTAATCTCAGCTACTCTGGAGGCTGAGGCACAAGAATTGCTTGAACCCAGGAGGTGGACGCTGCAGTGATCTGAGATCACACCCCTGCACTCCAGTCTGGGTAACAGAGCAAGACTACATCTCAAAAAAAAGAACACACAATGGAGAAAGTATAGGCTCTTCAATAAATGGTCCTGGGAAACCTGGATTTCCACATGCAAAAGCAAAAATTGGACTATTAGACTGAACACAAAAATCAACTGAAAATGGAAAAAAAGACCTAGCCGTAAGACCTGAGATCATAAAACTCCTAGAAGAAAACAGAGGAAAACCTCCTTGACATTGGCCTTGTCAATGATTTATTGGATATCACAACAAAAGCTCAGGCTACAAAAGCAAAAATAAATAAGTGGGATTTCATCAAACTAAAAAGCTTCTGCACAGCAACAGAAATCATCAACAAAATGAAAAAGTGACCTAGAGATTAGGAAAAAATATTTGTAAACCATATATAGACAAGGGGTTAATAGTGAAAATATGTAAGAAATTCAAATCAATCACAAGAACACAAATAAGTCCACTGAAAAATGGACAAAAGATCTGAATATAATTTTTTTAAAGAACACATAAAAATGGCCCACAGATACACGAAGAAAACATTCAATATCGGAGAATGCAAATTAGCAGTGAGATATTGCATCACTCCTGTTAGAATGGCTACAACCAAAAAGAAAAAATACAACAAGAGTTGGTGGGGATGTGGAGAAAAGGAAAACCTTGTATACTGTTGGTGGAAATATAAGTTAGTAAAGCCACTATGGAACACAGTGTAAAGCCACTATGGAACACAGTGTAGAGATTTCCTAAAAAGAAAAAAAAGAAAAAAAAAAAAAAAGAACTACTATATGATCTAGCAATCCCACTTCTGGGTATAGAACCCCCCCCCCAAAAAAATGTATAATAAAACCAGAATGTCAAAGAGATATCCATAGTCCCATGTTCACTGCAGCATTATTCACCTAAGATCTATCAACATATAAATGGATAAAGGAAAATGTAGTATATATACACAATGGGATACTATTCAGCCTTAAAAAAGAAGGAATCCCTGTCATTTGCAACAATATAGATGAATGTGGAGAACATTTTGTTAAGTGAAATAAACCAGAGAAGGACAAATACTGCGTGACCGCACTTTATGTAAAATCTAAAAACGTGAAACTCACAGGGAGTAGCATGGTGATTGCCAGGAACTGCGGAGAGGTAAGACGAATGGGTAGATGTTGTTTAAAGGATACAAGGTTTCAGTCAGATAGGACGAATAACTTCTGGAGATCTATTGTACAGCATGATGACTGTAATTATTAATAATGTATTGTATACTTGGAAATTGCTAAGAGATTAGATCTTAATCTCTCGCCACAAAAAAATTCTAAGTATGTGAGGTAATGGGCAAGTTAATTTGATTGATTAAATCATTTCACAGTGTATACATATATCAAACATCACATGTACATTGTAAATATCTAAATTTTTTGTCAATAACACCTTTGTAAAGCTCAGGGAAATAATAAAACTCACCACCAATAATGCCTGGAATACTGTACATTTACTGACATTTTGTTTAATAATGAGCAACACCTAGGTTTAGCTCGAGTCCGAGCAATATAAGTGTCTTAACAGAATTTCAGCAATACACGAAGCCCCGGATTATGACATCTGTTTTTGTTTGGTCCCATAGGCCCCCATGCCTTCCCTACTAGAGGGTTTCCATATCTTCTGCACCCATTATAAGAAGGTTACATATAATATCCCACTATCTAATATCCCACTGCCTGCACTAATATGGAATTCCTGACAGAAACACTAGATCTACTTTTCTGCATCACTTGGGTGCTTCTTTCCAAATAGCTCCTACTAGCTCAGTATAAATAATGTCATGGCATTCTTCCTTTCTCTGGGTGACATTCATTATAATCACAGAATCATGCAATATTTGAGCCAGAGACTTCTATGAGACAATCTTATGTGACAACAATCTCCTTGAATGCCCTTGTGTGGTCAGCTCTGGGCAGAGGCATCAGAGGACAGAGCAGGCCTGGGTTCAGTGTGAGGTGAGATAACAAATGTGATGATTACTTTGTGAAGCTCAATGAATCCGTGGCCTTATCCCAGCTGTGGGATGCCGACACCATAGTGATTGAAGAGCCCAAGCTTGATAGCCAGGCAGACCTGATTTTAATTCTTGACCCTGTCCCCGTGAACCTGGGCAAGTGATACCTCTGTACACCTCATATTCGTCATCCGTAAAATGGGAACAATAATGTCTATCTCATATAGTAAGACACAAAGCAAAGCCCCTGAAGCAATTGGGGCAGTCAATATGTAGCAGCTTAAAAATAGCAGAGCTCTCAGGTTTTCTGGCTCTGCGGACATTGAACGCCAAGATCAAGAATACTTTTGCTCTTAGTCTACCAAGTCACTAACACCAATATACATAACCTGCTCTGAGAGACAAGTTTTAGTTTAGGGTTCACCTTTAATTTACTGGGTATATCTATGCAAGTTGCTTGATTTTTTGAGAAGGGTCATTTAGTAATGGCCCTTCTATTTGATTTTTTCTTTCCTAAGATATTTATAATATAAATAAGATTTGTTTAAAAAGTAAAATGCATTCATAGTCCATCTAACTAGTACCAGGATAATTTTTGTAGATATGTTCATCTGTCATCTCTTTATTTTGCCTTCCTTTCTGAGTTTGATCTCAGTCCTAGCCAGGCATGGTGGTGTACACCAGTAGTCCCAGCTACTCTGGAGGCTGGGGCAAGAGGATGACTTGAGCCCAGGAAGTCAAGGCTACAGTGAGCTATGATCTCACCACTGCACTCTATGCTAGGTGACAGAGTAAGATCCCGTCTCTAAAAGACAGCAACAATAACAACAAAATGATCTCAGTCTTTTTAATTCATTTAGAGCAATGGTTCTCAATCTGAGCAATTTTGCCACAGGGAAGGTTACAGATATTTGGCAACATCTGTAGATACTTTTGATTGTCACAGCTGAGGAAAGCAGTGTCACTGGTCTCTGGTGAGTAGAGGCCAGAAAGCTGCTAACCAATATTTAAGGAACCCGGACAGTCCACAACAAAGAACTACCTGGCCGCAAAAGTCAATAGTGCCGAGGCTGAGAAACCCTGATTTAGAGTGAGGCTCTTCAACTTGTAAGAATCGAGCTCAGCAGCCTCACTTCTAAGACAAGCACCTCCCATTAAACTTTGATTCCCTCCCTCCTCCCTAGCTCTGACAAACAGCTGTTTCAAAACAGTAACACACAAAGTGTATCTTAAACATATGGAAAGTCAAGAAATTCAGAGTTAAGGTTTAAAAATTCGAGGCTGGCACCCTGATGTTAAAAAAAGATAAAGCTTAAAGGTGTCAGGGTGTGAGCTGAAGACAAAGTGTAAGCTTTCAACTCCAACTCTGCTACTTTTGGCTTCTGTGGGCTTAGGTCAGACTCTCTCTGCTATCCTGGGGTGGTTGTTCTGTGGTTTCCTTTTGAGTTCTATAGAACTTGAAGACACAAACATTGGCAATACACAAGGCAGGCCTCAAGAGATGGAGGCCTTTTCTGCACCTATTGAAATAATCATGTGGTTTTCATCTTTAGTTCTGTTTATGTGATGAATCACATTTATTGATTTGCTTATGTTGACCCAACCTTGCATCCTGGAGATGAAGCCAACTTGATCATGGTGGTTAAACTTTTTAATGTGCCGCTGGATTTGGTTTGCCAGTATTTTATTGAGAATTTTTACATTGATGTTCATCAATGATATTGGCCTGAAGTTTTCATTTTTTGTTGTATCTCTGCCAGGTTTTGGCATCAGGATGATACTGGCCTCATAGAATGAGTTAGGGAGAAATCTATCCTTTTCCTTTTTTTGTAATAGTTACAGTAGAAATGGTACCAGCTCTTCTTTGTACCTCTGGTTAAATTCAGCTGTGAATCTTTCTGGTTCTAGGCTTTTTGGTTGTTAGGCTATTTATTACTGCCTCAATTTCAGAACTCATTATTGTTCTATTCAGGGATTCAATTTCTCCTTGGTTCAGTCTTGGGAGGGTGTATGTATCCAGGAATTTATCCATTTCTTCTAGATTGTCTAGTTTATGTGCATAGAGGTGTTTATAGTCATCTCTGATGGTTGTTTGTATTTCTGTGGGGTCAGTGGTGATATCCCCTTTATCATTTCTGATTGTGTTTGTTTGATTCTTCTCTCTTTTCTTCTTTATTACTCTAACTGGCAGTCTACTATTTTATTACTTTTTTTTTCAAAAAATCAGCTCTTGGATTTGTTGATTTTTGAAGAGTTTTTTATGTCTCTATCTCCTTCATTTCAGCTCTGATCTTGGTTATTTCTTGTCTTTTGCTAGATTTGGGGTTTGTTTGCTCTTGGTTCTCTAGTTTTTTTGTTTGTTTGTTTTGGATATAATGTTAGGTTGTTAACTTGAGATCTTTCTAGCTTTTTGATGTGGGTATTTAGTGCTATCAGTTTCCCTCTTAACCTGCTTTAGCTGCATCCCAGAGATTCTGGTATGTTGTCTCTGTTTTCATTAGTTTCAAAGAACTTCTTGATTTCTGCCTTGATTTCACTGCTTACCCAAGAGTCATTCAGGAGCAAGTTATTCAATTTCCATTAGTTGTGTGGTTTTGAGTGAATTTCCTAGTCTTGAGTTCTAATTTCATTGCTCTGTGGCCTGAGAGACTGTTTGTTATGATTTCAGTCCTTTTGCATTTGCTGAGGAGTGTTTCACTTCTGATTATGAGATCAATTCTAGATTAAGTGCCATGTGGTGATGAGAAGAATGTATACTCTGTTGTTTTTGGCTGGAGAGTTCTGTAGATATCTATCAGTTGCACTTGATGCAGAGCTGAGTTCTGGTCCTCAATATCGTTGTTAATTTTCTGTCTCAAAGATCTGTCTAATATTGTCAGTGAAGTGTTAAAATCTTCCAATATTATTGCATGGAAGTCTAAGTTTCTTTGTAGGTTCCTAAGAACTTGCTTTATGAATCTGGGTCTTCCTGCATTGGGTGCATATATATTAAGGAAAGTTAATTCTTCTTGCTGAGCACTTTACCATTATGTAATGCCCTTCTTTGTCTTTTTTGACCTTTGTTGGCTTAAAGCTTGTTTTGTCAGAAACTAGGATTGCAACCTGTGCTTTTGCGTGTCTGTGTGTGTGTGTGTGTGTCACAGGCTCTCACTCTCTCACCCAGGCTAGAGTGCAGTGGTGCAATCTCGACTCACCACAACCTCTACCTACTAGGTTCAAGCGATTCTTCTGCCTCAGCCTCCTGAGTAGCTGGGATTACAGGCATGCACCTCTACCACCTGACTAATTTTTGTATTTTTAGTAGAGACAGGGCTTCACCATGTTGTCCGGGCTGGTCTCGAACTCCTGACCTCAAATGATCCATCTGCCTCGGCCTCCCAAAATGCTGGGATTACAGGCATGAGCCACCATGTCTGGCTGCAACCCATGCTTTTTTCTGTTTTCCATTTGCTTGGTAAATTTTCCTCCATCCTTTTATTTTGAGTCTGTATGTGTCTTTGCATGTGAAATGGGTCTCTTGAAGACAGCATACTGATAAGTTTTGGCTCTTTAACCAGCTTGCTATTCTGTGTCTTTTAATTGGGGCATTTATCCCATTTACATTTAAGGTTAGTGTTGTCATGTGTGAATCTGATCCTGTCATCATGATGGCAGGTGGTTATTTCACAGACTTGTTTATATGGTTGCTTCATAGTGTCACTGGTCTATGTACTTCGTGGAGTTTTTATAGTGGATGGCAACAGATTTTTTCTTTCCTTATTTAGTACTTCCTTCAGGAGCTCTTGCAAAGGAGGCCTGGTGGTGATAAATTCCTTCAGCATTTGCTTGTCTGTAAAGGATTTCATTTATCCTTCACTTATGAAGCTTAGTTTGGCTGGATATGAAATTTTGGGTTTGAAATTCTTTTCTTTTAGAATGTTGAGTATTTGTCCTCAATCTCCTCTGGCTTGCAGGGTTTCTGCTGAGAGGTCCACTGTTAGTCTGATGGGCTTCCTTTAGTAGGTTACCTGTCCTTTTTCTCTGACTGCCCTTAACATTTTTTCTTTCATTTCAACCTTGGAGAATCTGATGATTGTGTGTCTTGGGGTTGATCTTCTCATGGAGTATCTTACTGGGTGATATGGTTTGGCTCTGTGTCCCCTCCCAAATCTTATCTCAAATTGTAATCCCCACATGTCCAGAGAGGGACCTGTAATCCCCATGTGCCAAGGGAAGAAGGTGAGTGGATCATGGGGGGAGGTTTCCCCCATGTTGTTCTCATGATAGTCCCCCTGAGATCTAATAGTTTTATAAGTGTTTGACAGTTTCTCCTTCACACATTCTCTCTCCTCCTTCCATGTGAAGAAGGTGCCTGCTTCCCTTTCTGCCATGATTGTAAGTTTATTGAGGTCTCCCCAGCCATGTGGAACTGTGAGTAAATTTTATAAATTTTTTTTTATAAATTACCCAATCTCAGATAAATTTCTTTATAGCAGTGTGAAAATAGACTAATGAGGTTAATTGGCACTGGGAGTGGGGCACTGCCATTAAGATACAGAAAATGTGGAAGTGACTTTGGAACTGGGTAACAGGCAGAGGTTGGAACAATTTGGAGGGCTCAGAAGAAGATAAGGTGATGTGGGAAAATTTGGAACTTCCTAGAGATTTGTTGAATGGTTTTGATCAAAATGCTGATAATGATATGAACAATGAAGACCAGGCTGAGGTGGTCTCAGATGGAGATGAGGAACTTCTTGGGAACTAGAGCAAAGGTAACTTTTGCTATGCTTTAGCAAAGAGACAGGTGGCATTTTGCCCCTGCTCTAATGGAACTTTGAACTTGAGAGAGGTGATTTTAAATTGGAATTTATGTTTAAAAGGGAAGTAGAGCATAAAAGTTTGAAAAATTTGCAGCCTGACAATGTGATAGAAAAGAAAAAACCTAGCCAGGCGCAGTGGCTCATGCCTGTAATCCCAGCACTTTGGGAGGCCGAGGCGGGTGGATCACGAGGTCAGGAGATTGAAACCATCCTGGCTAACATGGTGAAACCCCATCTCTACTAAAAAAATACAAAAAGTTAGCTGGGCATGGTGGCGGGTGCCTGTAGTCCCAGCTACCTGGGAGGCTGAGGCAGGAGAATGGCGTGAACCTGGGAGGCAGAGCTTGCAGTGAACTGAGATCACACCACTGCACTCCAGCTTGGGTGACAGAGAGAGATTCCATCTAAAAAAAAAAAAAAAAGAAAAGAAAAGAAAAGAAAAGAAAAGAAAAAACCTATTTTCTGGGGAGAAATTCAAGCCAGGTGCAAAAATTTACATAAATAACAAGAAGCCGATGTTAATCACCAAGGCAATGAGGAAAATGTCTCCAGGGCATGTCAGAGATCTTGACAGCATTCACCCCATCAGAAGCCCAGAGGCCTAGGAGTAAAAAATGATTTTGTGAGCCAGGCCCAGGGACTTGGTGCCCTGTGTCCCAGCCACTCCAACTCCAGCCATTGCTAAAAGGAGCCAAGGTATAGCTTGGGCTATTGCTTCAGAGGATGAAAGCCCCAAGCCTTGGCGGTTTCCATGTGGTGTTGGGCCTGAAGATGCACAGAAGTCAAAAACTGAGGTTTGGGAACCTCCACCTAGATTTCAGAGGATGTATGGAAATGCCTGGATGTCCAGGCAGAAGTCTTCAGGGGTGAAGCCCTCATGAACAACCTCTGCTAGGGCAGTGTGGAAGAGAAGTGTGTGGTTGGAACCCACACCCAGAGTATCCACTGGGCCATTGCCTAGTGGAACTGTGAGAAGAGGGCCTCCATTCTCCAGACTCCAGAATGGTAGATCCACTGAGAGCTGGTAGATCCACTGAGAGCTGACTCCCTGAGACAGGGAGTCAAAGGAGGTCATTTTAGAGCTTTAAAATTTAATGACTGCCCTGCTAGATTTTGGATTTGCATAGGACCTGTAGCCCCTTTGTTTGGGCCAATTTCTCCCATCTAGAATGGGAGTATTTATACCATGACTGTACTCCCATTGCATCTTGGAAGTAACTAACTTGTTTTTGATTTTACAGGTTCCCAGGCAGAGGAAACTTGCCTTGTCTCAGATGAGACTTTGGACTATGGACTTTTGCATTAATGCTGAAATGAGTTAAGACTTTGGGGGAATGTTGGGAAGTCATGATTGGTTTTGAAATATGAAAATACATGAGATTTGGGAGGGGCTGGTGCAGAATGATATGGTTTGTCTCTGATATTCTGGTCAACCAAAATGGTCATGACTGACATAACCATCATATCTACAGTTATTCTGTGGGAAAGCCTTATATTTGATCACTTCAGTTAAGCAGTCCTTCTTCCTCCTCCTCCCTAGTCTAATCACATCCAAGTACAAGTAAAAAGTAGAGATTGTGAGTTGAAATAAATACCATCTGACTTTAAAATGCACCTCCATGTATTCTCAATACTAAATAGCCATTCCCTGATATGGCAGGTGCTACATATGCTAAGGCTCCTCTCCTTGAAACTGGAAGGAGGACACCAGTTCAATGAATGTTCAAAGAGCTTTACATCTGAATTATTATCCCCAGGTAACTACTACTGTCCTCTCCATATTCCTATTTTACAGTTTTAGGGATGAAGCCTCCACACATTGAAAGGCTCTCTGAGTCTACATCCCAGTCATCCACATCACAATGGTTTTAGCTCCCCCTATTTCCTGCCAAAATTTAGCTAATCTTTGAATTACATTAACTTTCTCCATGGAGCAGTAGACATCAAAAAGTGGGAAAAATTTCTAAAATATCCCCTTTAATTATTCTACATAATTATTCTCTTCAGTAGAGAGTTCGATACATAATTACTTCTTTTTAGAAAAGCTTCTTTCAGTGATTGGGATCCAAGAAGAGTGTTCTGGCTTTTGATGCTGAAGAGAAAGGAACTTAGCGTTCTGGAGGGATGTGCTTCAGACTCAATGCTGAAGGTGGTTTCTCCCAGTTGATTTTATATATATATATATATATATATATAGCAATATATACAATATATAGTCCTTCCTGACTGCTATAGGAAAGAAAAAAAAAGGCTGTTTTTCTTTTCCTTCTTAAATATCTGTAAACTTTTTATTATGTCTCCTTTGGTGAAGGTGTAAGCCCAGTAGCTATCTCAAGGAGGCCAACAGATACCAAGAATCAGTCTCAGCCAGGCAGTTAGCACAGCAGGCAACACCTCTGACATCCACACACCTCAATTATTTCCAAATCAATTTTTGTTTTTGTTTTTCTAATACATAGCCAATATAAAAGTGCCATTTTTGACAACCTTCATGCTTTTTTTTAAAGAAGGCTGGGTTTGGGAGGGAGGTAAAGAGGGATGTTTGCATGTGGTTGTTGAGATGATCTTATTTTGCTTCCAAGAAAATCAATGAACTATTTAATTACAGATAGAAGCAACTTTGCTTCAGAGTTAACCATAAATGCCCTGAAAAGAGAGCCCAGGACAATATACGAAGCATATGAAGGAAGAAAAATCGTGAGTTAAATTTAGGAACATGACAGCAAATATACAAATGTGGCTATATCATAGTTATAAAGGTTAGTTATGTGATGATGTGAAGAATTTTAAGAAGCAATCTACTCTTAGATGATGAGAGGGAATCAGAAGATTTGAGACGTTATTTAACTTCCTTTTTCCTCAGTTTCCTTCTATGTCAAATACAGGTAACAATAACTTGCCTGTTAACTTCTTATGCCATTTAAAATTTGCTGTGCTTTGAAAATTGCATAATGCATTACTACATAGTATCATTATTCTATTTACATTATAGAAACTATAGAAATCAGCTTAGCCCAGTGGTATATTTCATATAAATTTATAAAAAATTAATGTAAGCCATTTTTGTTATTTTAAAAAATTAATATAATGAGCATGATTTCATAGAAAGAGTATGATCTTGGAGTTAGAATAACTGGGTTTATTAGTCCCTCCATTTCTTAGCTGCCTCACTCTTGGAAATACTTCCACATCTCGAAGGTTCAGGTTGCCCCTGTCAAAGTGGAAGTAAATACATGGTCTGTCAACCTCATTGAAATACTGTGCATGAGGGGCAGCTATAGGGGGCCCTCTGAAAAGGAGAGAGCCTCACAGGAGTGTAAGACTCTTTCATTGTTATCTTTATGTTGAGAACATGAGTTACTTGTGAGTTTAGGAAATTTTACTACAAAGATAACCAAAGTACCAAAATTTGTAAGCACTCTTCCATCAACTCTCCCCTTATACCATTACATTTTCACTGACAATAGAGAGGGAAATATTAAATAAATCTGGTAAGATATCATTCTCAGAAGATATCATAACACATGTTTGCTGGCTCTCCATTCCCTTCTCTACTAGCTCCTCCTAATGCATACCCCAGGTGCCTGTAAAAATCCCTCCTCTATGGTACTTTGAAGGGGGCTCCCATGCAGGCTCATCTGCAGTCTGCCTTTTCCCCAACTACTCTCCTGTTTTGCACCATCACACTCCCTGGGAGCCACTGCCTCTTCTGTTGAGTACCATAGCCCCCATAGCCACAGTACTGGGCAGCACTCTACTGAGTTCAAATGTTCTGCTGCCATTTGCACACTGGTCCTTACGAGCTCGAAGTTGCAGAATACTCCGCTGTGAATTGGAGGAGTGGCAGTGGTAGGATTGAGTCTTCCATCTTAGATGTTATACAAAGAGAACAACTTGGAGAAAACTCCAATGACATGGATTTTTTCTTTTATTTGTTTATTTATTTATTTTGAGAAAAGGTGTTGCTCTGTCACCTAGGCTGGAGTACAGTGGCACAATCTGGCTCACTGCAGCCTCCACCTCGCTGGCTCAAGTGATCCTCCCAGCTCAGCCTCCCGAGACTTGACATGGATTTTTTTAAATTACTAGGTTCCCACTGAGACACAGCTAAAGTAAAGACACAACACTAGACGCTGGATGATCTTCTCCCCGAAAATTACGATCACATGGATCCTTCCCAGGGGCACTAAACAAAAACCTGGACTCATCAAAGAGGTCAGGACAGCATAAGGAAAACTAACTCCAGGCTTCCAGTTTATTATTTGTATGCCTAAGGCTTCATTCCTCCTCTTTCATTTCTATAAAGCAAAGTCTTGTATTTTCCTCTCCATTGTACATGCTTTGTAAAGATAGAACTAAATCTACACCTGTTCTAGTAAACAAAACATGACAGACGACCAAAGTGTGAAAGCCAAAACCATGTGAAAAACTGCCTCAAAAGATGAGCAGCCCATTTGGAGGGAAAATATGTGGGTTGCTAGTGGGAGTTTCTCACTATTCATTTTTTTATATAGGCTTTTAAAAAGGGGAAAAAGTTAAGAGGAGGTGAAGTGGGGAGATCTAGCTAAGATTTCTTTAAAACTTTTTAAAAGTCAGATTGTTATTAATCTATGGAAATATCACTTGCAAATATTAAAAATCCCCTCAGAAATAACCTCCAAGTCAATCTTACCAGAAAATATGATATGCAAGAGCAAACCAGTCACATAGAAGGAAAGATGGATGACCCCTGTGACCTGGAGGGTGACAAGGAAGGAAAGGATGAAGATGTTGATCAGGAGGAAAAAGAGGAAATGTTTGGATTCTTGTTTCTCTTTACTATAGCAATAATAACAACTGTGTTGGAGAGTTTGAAGTACATAATGAGAACTTTGAAATCATCATTCCTTGGTGGCAGTCTTAACAGCCCCTTTCTTATACAAGATACTGAAAGCCACTGCCATCATAAATACAATTTTGCTCTTATCTTTGATGACTAATGTAAAACAGAACTGAAATCACTTTAAGGTTTATCAAATGAACAAATTTTTATATGGCACTTTAAATTGGTTTTGTTCCAAATTTTGCCAGGTTTATCAATGAATGCACTTATTCACCAGAGGGAATAATGAACTCTCATAGTGCAGAATTTGATCCAAAACCCACTGGATTTCTTCAACACCTGCCAATGAGTTTTACAGCATGATTTACAGCATTCAAAGCTGCCCTTGGCTCCTTCTTCAGGAATGATGGACTGGAACCTCAGTTTTGCTTTGCTTTGTTGGTTTTCTTTTTTTGGGGGTGGGGGGTGGGATAGGGTCTTGCTCTATCCCCCAGGCTGGAGTGCAGTGGCATGATCATAGCTCTCTATAGCCTTGAGCCCCGGGCTCAGGTAATGCTCCCACTTCAGCCTCCTATCTGGAACTACAGGCGCACACCACCGTGCCTAGCTAACTTTTTGTATTTTTTGTAAAGACAGGGTTTTGCCATGTTGCCCAGGCTGGTCGCGGACTCCTGGACCCAAACAATCCACCTGCCTTGGCCTCCCAAAGTGTTGAGATTACAGGCATAAGCCATTGCGCCCAGCTGCATTCTTGGTTTTCTGAAATGGAGCCATAATTAAGATTGATGACTTGTGTGCACTATGCTATTAAAGGTGACATTTTTAGATAAGAACAAAACATTCCAGAGGAAAATCTTTACCAAGAATGCTTTTCTAAAAAAAATTAAGAAAGAAGTCAACAACTTCTAAGGTATTATGGCAAAGTAAAACCATTTGACTTTTGTTTCTTTTCCTCAGTATCTGCAGGGTATTGGTTTCAGGGACCATTTTCCTCCATGGATACCCAAATCCACAGATGCTCAAGTCCTTTATATAAAATGGCATAGTATGTGCATAGTATGTGCAACCCACACATATCATCCTGTATACTTTAAATCATCTCTAGATCACTTAGAATACTGAATACAACATAAATGCTATGTAAATATTAATACTTGTCATACTGTATTGGTTTTTATTTGTATTATTATTTATTGTTTTATTGTTGTTTTTTTCCAAATATTTTGATCTGCAGTTGGTTGAATTGCATAAATGGATATGAAGGGTGAACCGTACGTACAATTTGCTTCATGAAAAAGAGACTACAACTAATGGAATTGAAAAATATTTATGTAAGAAGTTATTCCCAAAATGATGGAAGACTTAAATTAAGGGACAAGAAATTTCAGAAAAATTAATATTAAAAAAAGAAAGTGAGGGAGGGAGAGACATAGACTGCTGAAGTCACTTTTTTTTTTTTTTTTTTGAGACAGGGTCTCCCTCTGTCGCCCAGGTTGGAGTGCAGTGGCATGCTCATGGCTCACTGCAGCCTCAACTTCCTGGACTCAAGTAATCCTCCCAAATCAGCCTCCCTAGTAGCTGGGACTACAGGTGCACACCACCACACCTGGCTAATTTTTGTATTTTTTGTATAGACGGGATTTCGCCATGTTATCCAGGCTGGTCTTGAATTCCTGGGCTTAAGCAATCCACCCACCTTGGCCTCCTAAAGTGCTGAGGTGTAAGCCACTGGGCCTGCTGTTGAAGTCACTTATATTTTTAAAAGTTCATAAATGCATGCATAAAAAAAGTGATGGAATATAAGAGAGAAAAATAAAACTGCCTTCAGAATTCTTCATTACAATGATGTCATTCAAAATTAGCAGCAAGAGACAGAATTTCTCCAATGTGCAAAAACGATTTGATGACAAAATTCAGATAACAAAGGGTTGAATTAAATTAACAAAATTAGGAAAATAAAAACTGAATAATTGGCCATAATTTTGAATGCAGTAAAAGAAGGATAAACCTCATTATGGGAATAAATATTATAGAACAGAATTAAAAAAAGTTTTAAGCTTTAGCAAAGTAAAACTAAAATATAATTAGCTAAAATAAGAAAGCAAAAAAGAAAATAGAGGTAGAAGAAGTACAAGTATAAAACAAGTATTTTATATCACAGAGTTAAATGATACTCTCTAATAAAATCAAGAAATCAACCTATATATTATTATTTTAAAGTATAAGGTAAGAATATAAACCTACTATAAGGTATAAATCAATAGTAGACCTGAAAATAACAAGAATACTGATAAAAATAGAGAGATGGTAAGGTTAGAGAGGTAAGAGGAACATAAGTGTACCAATTCACTCATCATTCATAGTGGGGTGAAAAATAAATGTTCAAAATAATAAATCAAGAAACAAATTTTAGGCCGGGCGTGGTCCTCACACCTGCAATCCCAGCACTTTGGGAGGCTGAGATGGGTGAATCATGAGGTCAGGAGATCGAGACCATCCTGGCTAACACGGTGAAACCCCATCTCTACTAAAAATACAAAAAATTAGCCGGGCGTGGTGGCGGGTGCCTGTAGTCCCAGCTACTTGGGAGGCTGAGGCAGGAGAATGGCGTGAACCTGGGAGGTGGAGCTTGCAGTGAACGGAGATCGCGCCACTGCACTCCAGCCTGGGCGACAGAGCAAGACTCCGTCTCAAAAAAAAAAAAAAAGAAACAAATTTTAAGTAGGTTATATTAATTTACAAAGTAACCTATATTCATAAGAGTAATGTTGGCACCTAAAGCAAATAAACTTTCAAATTTCAGTGGCTTAATATAATATTTGTTTCTTATTTATGTAACAGTAGAAGTATTCTGGGTTGGTGAGTGGCTTTCCTCCAGGTGGTGATTTGGGTACCCAGGCTCTTTCCATCCTGTGACTCTGCCAGTCCTAGGTTGATCTTCTTCTGCATCCTACCAGCAGAAGGAGAAAGAAATGAGAAAAAGCACACTATTTCTTGAAAGTCTTAGTTGGTAAATGTCATTCATCACTTTAATTCATAATCCCCTAGCAAGAACTAGTCATCTGGCTGCATCTAGACACAAAAAGGGTGAGGGAGTGGGGTAGAAAATAGGCCTCCCTGGCCAGCCACATCTAAGGAATAATTAAGAAGAAAAGGAAAGCATGAATTTCATTGGAGAATTAACTAACTCCATGATACCAGCATATACTAAAAGAACTATAAATAAGCTATAATAGACTATAAATCCTCCAACTTGTCAAAAAATGCTAGTTTTTATAAAACCAATGTTGGAGAAGCTGCCAAAAAAAATAGTCACTGTTAATTACAATATGTGATAGTGTAAAAAAAAAAAACTGCAGGAAGTTTGGCAGTGCCATTGCTAGGAATTTATTCCACAAATACATGTGAGTGAAATATCCAAAAGTATGCCGTGAATATGTTTATTGCAGCATTTTTTTTTTTACAGACAAATGCTAAAAACAATTTAAATGCCCAACCCTTTTGGGACTGGTTAAATTTGGAGAGGGAAGAAGAGAGAGAAACAGAGAGGTGTCAACAACTCTAAGCAGTGGCAGACCATTGGGATTATACCTTAAGAGGTACAAAACTCACAAACACCTCTGTCCAAAGTACTCCAAAACAAACATTAAAAAGGATCTGAGAGATCTAGGAGGTGTACCGACATTATCCACTACAAATTTAATCTTAAGAAAATAGAAATTAAGAGAGTAACGTTTTTATGAGAATTTGTATAGGATAAAAATAGTATTTCAAATCAGCGGGGAAAAGGATAAGTTATCAAATAGCCAAGAAATAGTGGGCCAACTTGGAAAGAAAATTTGTTACATTTCCTGACTCACACCATTTGCAAAAATAAATTTCAGATGCATTAAGGATTTAGATATTTAAAAATAAATCCAAAAACTATAGAAAAATTCCATAGGAAAATATTTGTATAATCTTAGAGAAAGTAAGACTTTCTAAAGGTATTGTTCTTGATCCTATGAACACAAAATTTAAAAAGAAATTAAAATGATTTTACAGCTGAAGGGGCATAAGCAAAGTTAATTGACAAATCATTGAATTACTCAGTTACCACAGGTACTAAAAGTAGAATGATTCAAAAAGACACAATGCAAAACTTTCTGAAACCTCTCCTCTGCAAGGTAGCTGGAGCAAAAGCCTTAACAATGTAATCTCCCATAGTACCTGACACCTAACTTTTCTCCTAATTTTGGTATATAATCGGAATCATAGAATAACAGATTGAGATGGAACCTCAAACATTACATAATCTAAGCACCTCATTTCAAGAGGAAGACACTGAAGCCCAGAGAAGAAGTGATCACCACAGCCCACACCCTTGATACTGGGAGAACATGAGCTTGACATCACTGGGTTTTTGTTTCTTTTTTTGCTCATGAACTTTTGTAGACATCAAGAAAGTCCAGGAACCACTCTTCTCTTTCTGCTCACTGGTTCAGATGGGACACCAATCAAGAGATATATTGTGCTTTTGGATGATATATTGGGTACAGTGTACACTGCTCAGGTGACAGGTTCACTAAAACCTCAGAAATCACCACTAAAGGACTTATCCATGTAACCAAAGACCACCTGTACCCCAAAAAAACTATTGAAATAAAAAGTAAATAAATAAAACTAACAAAATGGGGGAAAATATACATGCTTTTGGTCAAATATCATAAGGTGATTGGTCATGACAGGAATCAAAGTATAACTCATATGGGCTTCAGGCACTGAGTTAAATTCAAGAAATAAAATGTGATGGTAACTTTATTAACATGTTAGGTATCTGCACTTTCACCAACAGTATCTCACTGATAAAACAAGAGACTCACTTTATGAGCTGTAATTACCCGTAAGACACACTTGGAATCCAAGGGACCGAAGTGAGTAGGAGAATGTCTCCTCGTAGGAGTCAGAATGAATCCAAACTCTCACATAGTCCTGTTTTCCAGATGCCCCTTCGAGCCTGGGCTCCACCCCTAAATGCTTTATTGATTAATTTGGCCATAGGCCTCCTTTCCATATGGACAAGAGTATGTACATTTCCTTTCCTGTCCTACTTCACATCCTCTCTCCAATCGTGGAATCCCATCTTTCATAAAAAGTAGATGAGAAGACCTAACTTCACCAGGTCAGGATAAGCTGTATATCATAGTGGTGGTTTAACAAGAAACCACATCAGTGAGAACCTCTGGTCTATTTTTGCCCCAACCAGCAGAGTGGAGGAGAAAGCAGCCAACCTTGTACCACTGGTACCTGCTCACCCAACCCAGACTGTGGCATTACACTTGATCTTAGCCAAAAGACCGAGAAGCGATAGACTATGGCATTTATTGAGGACTTACTAATTTCTTCTTCCCTCTCCATTCCTACCTCGATGTCACTGGTTGTGTTTTTCTTTTCCCTTCTTCTACATATGTTTACTGACCACCTACTCCATGCTAGGCACAATGAGAGACACTGGAAATCTAAAAGTGAATAGGACACTATCTGTGCCTCAAAGAGACTTCCAATTTTGAGCATTCTACAGAATCAAACACTGTCAGGCACAAGCCTCAGTCCTGAAAAAAATTGCTAGCACCATTTACCTTTGTTGACATTATAGTATAATCCCAATGGTCTGCCACTGCTTAGAGTTAATGGCAAAATTCCCCTATGAGCTCTGACCTCTTTCAGATACAGTTAGCACAAGTGTCACTCACACAGCATTTAATACACAATATCAAAAAGGCAAAGATTTAAATGCTTCTTTCTGGGTGCAGAGCTCTGCAGTTCACCTTTTTCTGATTTTCTCACCCTCAGCATTCTAGCTCCCTTTGCTTTCCTGTTCTCCATCTACACTTACCTGAGACTGGACCACCTTGCTCCACTTTAATGAGACCTACGGAATCTTTCTGTTCCTTCAAAGGGAGTCAAATTTTTGACCCTTCTCTCCAGGATTGTATTAATAGAGCCCTTGCCATTTGAATGTAAATATCGTTATACTCTAGCTAGCTGTGAGGCTTTCATCAATTCTGTTGAAAATACAGGAAGCTCTACTCATTGGTGCCCAGGGTGAAGTCTTCCTTCTTATGCTATTGGTGCCACTCAGATTAACACCTAGTATAGACACCATTTTTCCTAGCTTTGCCATCGATCTTTGCCTCTGTCTTTCCTCATAAATTGCCATCATTATTGTTGTTATTGTGGTTACCCATTGGTCTTTGTTTTGATTCCCCCTCAAAATTCCTCCCCCAAAATTAATCATGCATAAATACCTAATGGGCACCCCCAACAGCAGCAATGGTGGCTGAGAGCTGAGCATTTACTCCCTGAGCACTGTGCTAAATGTTTGATTTGCATTATCTCCCTCAATCATCACAAGAACCGCCTATGGACAGCTTTTCTAAGCATTGTAGGTAATTGTCTTAGTTTGGTTTCCCCCAAAGCAGCCCCTGATATAAGGATTTGGGTGTATATAGTTTATTTAGGAAGTGGTCCCAGGAAATAGTGATAAAGTGATGACCTCAGATACGGAAAGTAGTAAAGCCATAAAGATGTATTAATGAGTGAGAAACCATTGCAAATAACTGGGGCTCGATTCCTTCTGAGAAACTGTAGAATGCACCTCAGAATTATTCCACTGAGAAGCAAGGAATCTGGAATAGTTGTTTACCAATTCCCATCCTTCATTGATAGATGATCACCCCTGGGAGATCTAACTCTTTGGAGAACTTCCAGAAGGCTGAGCACTCTTCTGTGGTGAGAAAACACCTACAGACAGAAGCCAAAAGAAGCACTGCTATATACAGGAACTGTCTGTGGCCTGACTTCTCAGTGGGGCAAGGCGATATGGGCAGGTCGCTGATGGCATCTGTTACAGTAACATGGAAGAGAAATAAGGAGAGGAGAAAAAGATAGGAAGAAATAAAATGTAATCTCATCCTCACTAGGCTTACAAGAATATACATATAACCAAAAGGAATTTAAAATTCGTCCATATAAAGACTGTTCATTGAGTACCTACTGTGTTGCACACACAGTTTCCCAAATTGGGGGCGTAGGAGTGAGTAAAATATCATTAGCCTCATGAAGTTTACACTCTAGAACAATAAAGTGCTAAATAAATGGTGCCATTTATTCTCTCTGCCCTTCTTGTTTAATAGCTCTTTGATTTGGTTTATGGATAAGATAGAGGCCTGGACTTTGGACTTTGAACCCGCTTTCCCTACTTTTGTATTCAAAAGTGACATCTCATGTGTTTTTTGGCTGCATAAATGTCTTCTTTTCAGAAGTGTCTGTTCATGTCCTTCGTCCACTTTTTGATGGGGTTGTTTTTTTTTTCTTGTAAATTTGTTTGAGTTCATTGTAGATTCTGGATATTAGCCCTTTGTCAGATGAGTAGGTTGTGAAAATTTTCTCCCATTTTGTAGGTTGCCTGTTCACTCTGATGGTAGTTTCTTTTGCTGTGCAGAAGCTCTTTAGTTTAATTAGATCCCATTTGTCAATTTTGTCTTTTGTTGCCATTGCTTTTGGTGTTTGAAAAAAACACATGAAAAATGCTCATCATCACTGGCCATCAGAGAAATGCAAATCAAAACCACAATGAGATACCATCTCACACCAGTTAGAATGGCAATCATTAAAAAGTCAGGAAACAACAGGTGCTGGAGAGGATGTGGAGAAATAGGAACACTTTTACACTGTTGGTGGGACTGTAAACTAGTTCAACCATTGTGGAAGTCAGTGTGGCGATTCCTCAGGGATCTAGAACTAGAAATACCATTTGACCCAGCCATCCCATTACTGGGTATATACCCAAAGAACTCTAAATCATGCTGCTATAAAGACACATGCACACGTATGTTTATTGCAGCATTATTCACAATAGCAAAGACTTGGAACCAACCCAAATGTCCAACAGTGATAGACTGGATTAAGAAAATGTGGCACATATACACCATGGAATACTATGCAGCCATAAAAAATGATGAGTTCATGTCCTTTGTAGGGACATGGATGAAATTGGAAAGCATCATTCTCAGTAAACTATCACAAGAACAAAAAACCAAACACCGCATATTCTCACTCATAGGTGGGAATTGAACAATGAGATCACATGGACACAGGAAAGGGAATATCACACTCTGGGGACTGTGGTGGGGTGGGGGGAGGGGGGGAGGGATAGCATTGGGAGATATACCTAATGCTAGATGATGAGTTAGTGGGTGCAGCGCACCAGCATGGCACATGTATACATATGTAACTAACCTGCACAATGTGCACATGTACCCTAAAACTTAAAGTATAATAATTAAAAAAAAAGTGACATCTCAGATTTGAGAAAACCTTCCACTTAGTTTGTAACTGCCAAGTAGAACACACAGCAGCCTGTCAAGCTGCTTCTTGCTGTCATTTACAGATTTCCAGGTACTTCATCACAGAGATTAAATATGGAGTGATTTGGTACACACTACGTGTTTGTGTCTGCCACTTCTTTTTTAGGCTTCTTACTGAAGTCTATGGTGCCTCTGTTTTGCTTTTTCTCTAGTATTACCAGCATGTTCTTCTTGACCCATAAGTGCTAGACCAAGATTGTCAAATTGACTTCTGAGGGTGACACCCACTAATCCTGCCTTGTCACTCTTAGATATTTTGGTTATCTGTCACACTGACTCTTAGCACCCAACAGACCTCATAGGAGGCACCCACTCCACCTCTTTCATATCTACCCATGATCTGGCCACACGAGGAGAGGGATTGGGTGGCACCAGAGGTGGGCAATGGCTTCAGCTTGACAGAGAAGGGCAGACTTATAAAGGAGAAATGGCTTATATCTATGTACACTATTGACTGCTCTCTGGACCATTGCAGTAGCTTCCTACTGGTCTCCTTGTCTCCTCTCTGGGCTCCTTCAGAGTACATCTGAAGTCCTCCCTGGATAGGGCCTACAAGATTCTATGTGAACAGCCCTCCACTACCCCTCAATTTCTCTGATCTCATCTTGCATTGTTGTCTCTACCTCTCATTTTGCTCTAGCCACTCCCCCATCAAAACAACTACTTTACTGCCTCAAGGACTTTGCACTTTCTGGTCCTTCTATCTGGAATGGTCTTCCCCAGACATCTGCATGGTCCACTCATTCTTTGCTTCATCTGGGTCTCTGCCCAAATATCATCTCATCAGAGAGGTCTTCCTTGATCCCCCAGTAATATACAGCACCTCCTTCCCACTCCAACACTCTGTAACCCCCATACTCTGTTCTGTGTTCCACTACAGCAATATCTCACCTTGTTTTTTCTTTCTTTCTTTGTTGTTGTTTGTCTCTCCCCGTTAGAATGTATGCACCAGACACTTTGTCAATTTTGTTTGGTTATATTACGAGCACCCAGAACAAGGCTTGCCATAGAATAGACCATCAGTAAATGTGTTAATGAATAAGAAGGCAGATTTAGTGAGTATACATGTGTTAAAAGAGACTGAGCTTAGAGATAGTACAACTCGAATATTAAACATTTACATATAAAAACTCATTCCACCACATAGGTGCCACTCTCACTACTCTACTGCTATAGAATCTTGAAGCAATCCTGGCAAAGGCAATTGCTCAATAAACCTTTTGGGGAAAAATGACCAATCTTATTAGTCATTAACAAAATACCAGTTAAAACAATAATTAGATACCATTACTGACCAAGATTTTCCAATTATTATAGTTGCTGATGTTGGGAAGGCTGACATGAGAGTGAGGAAGGGACTGGGCACTGGATTACACCACTGATCAGAGTGTGGACACATTCAACTTTTCTAACTAGTTAATATGCATGAAAAGCCTTAGATATGCAGTTTTCGATATGTTACATATGAAGAACATTATTAGTATAAGAAAATGCTCACAGTATTTTTTTATAAGCAAGAGAACAGGGTGACTATAGTACGTGGAGCATAAGACCATTTTTGTTTAAAGAATTTAAGGAATCCTCCCTGATCTGGAAGATCAGATCCTAAAATGTTTGCAATGCTTATCTCCAAGCAGCAGGATTCCAAAAATTTCAATGTTCTTCCTTTTACTTGCCTGCATTTTCTAAATGTCTTATAAGTAACTTGCATTAATATTTCATTTTATTATGTAAGCATTACATGGGAACTTGAAAAACATGTATAAGAAAAAATAAATAAGAGTAAAAAGCAGCTTTCAGAGTAATAAGCACTAGTAATAATATAATAATAATTTATTCTTATTAAAATTTTGTTTTAATATTAGCTAATTTAATAACAAATGATAATTTGTTTGGATGCTAGGACACACCCACCTTCCTCTTGTTATTAATATGGAGCCTACACGATAAAACAGGCCATCGAATGCCCTCCACGATCTCAATAATTTGGGGTGGCTGGCCTCTGAACAGAACGCAAACCAGTATCATTCCAGAAGAGACAAACTTGATTTGGGTTCCCTTAGCTGGGAGTTTTCCCAAGTTAGCAAACTTGTAGGGAAATGCCTCCTTTAGACCCATGCTGGGGCAGCCCCACACTCCAGGAAAGTTTTCCATCAGGTCTTACTCCCTTGGCACAGGCATTTACATATGTTATGGGCCTGGAGTCTCCTCTGTTTAAACTGTGTCCTACAGACTGATGCCTCACAGCACAGGAAAAAAGTGTTCCCTTATTCCCGTTTATTCCCAGATAAGTAAAGATTCCACCCAGCTCCCTCCAAGTTGAAAACAGCCACCAACGGGGAGGCTGAGAGAACTAGACTAGGTCCTGGGAGGTATTTTTCCAACCAATTTTCCGATAATTAATAAATAATATTATTAAACATATGTGGGCCTTTATAATTTAGAGTGTCTTCTCATGTATGAAAATATATCTGCATGTTATTTAGTTTTCACAATCCTTTGATATAAATAAAGCCCAATTTAGTGTGGCAGAGAATAAGAGTCAAAGGTACCTTAAAGGTCATATGGTCAAAACTATTTCAATAATTAAACTTATACTCAAAAATCTATATGTGGGGCCGGGTGCAGTGGCTCATCCCTATAATCCCAGCACTTTGAGAGGCTGAGATGGGAGGATCTCTTGAGATCAGGAGTTCAGGATGAGCCTGGGCAATATAGTGAGATCCCATCTCTATACTTTTTTAAAGAAGAAAAAAAATATATATGTCGATGGGATGCCATGGAACCATTATTAATAACACAAGGAAAGAAGAATATGTCATTTATTCAAATATAGATTTTTTCAGTAGTTATATTCAAAACAGAAGAAAACGTAGTTTGATTTTATGTGTGCCTAAGTGTGCAGTTATACATCTTTTACTTCTAATTCATATATTCTGATATTAATTACTAGTAAGATGCTGCTTTTTAACAAACTTAATGGAACCAGGTGTGGTGGCCCATGCCTGTAATCCCTATATTTTGGAGGCTGAGGGAGGAGGTCACTTGAGGCCTGGCATTGAAGACCAGCCTAGGCAACACAGTGAGAACCCATCTCTAAAAAAGAAAATTAGCTGGGCGTGGTGGCACACGCCTATAGTCCTAGGTACTCTGGAGGCTGAGGTGGGAGGATCGCTTGAGTTGGGAGTTCAAGGATATTGTGAGCCATGATCGCACCACTGCACTCCGGCTTAGGGGACAGAGCAAGACCCTGTCTCAAAAAAACACAAAACAACAACAGCAACAACAAATTTAATGGCACAATAGTTTTCCATTTCTTTTTTGTTTTTGTTCTCTCTTCAAAAGTAGTTCATCTTTGTTGTTGAAAATTTGTAGAATACAGAAAAGTAAGAAGAAGCATAAAAAAAAATCACACAATCCATTTTACTGTCCATGTTGGTCTATTTCTTTCCAGGTTTTTTTTTTCTTCCAACTAAGATACATCAATTCTAACTCAAAATTTTCACAACTAATGGTGACTCTCACCTTCAGTTCATTTTGTGAAAGAAAATGTTCTTCCACAGAATCTAGTAGAATTACAACTTTAAAGCTCACAATACTCACATCCAAAGAACAACAGATAATATGCCTTTCTGTTGTGGATACTTCAGTCTCAGTTCAAACACCTTCCAATCTCATTTGTCTATTGAATTATTCAGTCAGTAAATACATATTGAATGCCTACTGGAAGCTAGGTATTATCTGGTACTGAGAAGATAGAATTTTTAAAAACCAGATGAAAATCATTGAGCTAACGTTAAAATGGAAAATAGTAATAAACAAAATAAATAAGCAAAATATATATAATATATTAGTTGTAAGTGCTAACCGCAAAGCCAAGGCATATTTCAGAAACATCCTGAAGCTTGCACTCCAAAGGCAGCCATAACTGTATTTGTTTATACACTTTTACTTGTAAATTTGTGATTTCATTTCCTGTAAGTAGTTCTGTGCAATGGTTAATATTAAGTGTCAACCTGATTAGATTGAAGGATGCCTAGATAGCTGGTAAAGAATTGTTTCTGGGTATGTCTCTGAGGGTGTTGCCAGAGAAGATGAACATTTGAGTTGGTGGACTGCAAGAGGAAGACCCATCGTCAATGTGGGTGAGCACCATCCAATCAGCTACAACCCGGCTAGAACAAAGCAGGCAGAAGAAGGGATAAGTTGACTTGCTGAGTCTTCTGGCTTTGATTTTTCTCCCATGCTGGATACTTCCTTGCTTTGGACATCAGACTCCAGGTTCTTCGGCCTTTGGACTTTTGGACTTACACCAGTGGTCTGCCCAGGGATCTCAGGACTTTGGCCACAGACAGAAGGCTGCATTGTCAGCTTTCCTACTTTTAAGGCTTTTGCACTGAGCCACTAACGGCTTCCTACCTCTTCAGTTTGCAGATGGCCTGTCACGGGACTTCACCTTGTGATCATGTGAGTCACTTCTCCTTAATAAACTCCTTTCAATATAAACATATATTCAATTCTTTCTGTCCCTCTGGAGAACCCTCAGTAATACACTCTGCAATCCTTCCGTACGTGCAATTCCATTGAGCTTAGAGTTTTTTATCAGTGAAGAATAAAAGTTGATATTTGCTTTATAGGTTCATTTGGAATCTGAACACCCTTACTTCTTTGCAGATTGAGAGTAGTGTTGTGCCTTCAGGTTTACTTTGTTCAGTCAAAATTGTAGTTTTATCAGTAAAGAGGTATAGTTTCTGAGCCAGAACAAGTCAGCAAGTTGAGTCTCAAACTGTCCTTTAATTCCAAAAAGGTCTTGGTCTATGGAATCTGCTCAATGTGAAACTTCAGCAATGTTCTACAATCTAGCTTTATGACCACATTAAAATAAATTGCCAACTTCAAACTCTTCCATATATTTTGTAAAATGCAGACCTTGAAAGGCACAAGCTCCCCAAAAGGTCCATAAGCAGAATTATTTCTTCCATCATGTCATAGCATATATCTGTGAAAGCATAGCATATATCTATGACAAAGTATATATCTTTGCTTTATACAAAGATAAAGTAGATTTACAAAGTTTGAATCAGAGACACTTTTGGTGAGTGATACAATGAAAGAAAGATTCTCTATTTCTGTTGTATTTTGGGTTTGAGTAAACTATTGAAACTTTGTCACAAGACAGTAAAAATTTACCACAAACACATTATGACCTGGTAACTGAGGAATGTTTCAAATTGATACTTCCCCAGGACATTTACTAATGTGAATGGCTACAAAATTAGCACATGAATACCTTAGCTTTTCCGTACAAGCAATAATCAGTTAGGAAATGCAATTAAAGAAAATGTTCTCATTACAATAGCACCAAATGAAACATCATAACTCTAAATAACCTATTTAAAATGTGCCCTGTAGGCATCACACTACCTGACTTCAAACTATACTACAGGGCTACAGTAACCAAAACAGCATGGTACTGGTACAAGAACAGACACATAGACCAATGGAACAGAATAGATAACCCAGAAATAAAACTGCACACCTACAACTATCTGATCTTTGACAAACCTGACAAATACAAGCAATGGGGAAAGGATTTCCCATTTAATAAATGGTGCTGGGAGAACTGGCTAGCTATATGCAGAAAATTGAAACTGCACTCATTCCTTAAACTATATACAAAAATAAACTCAAGATGGATTAAAGACTTAAATATAAAACCCAAAACTATAAAAACCCTAGAAGAAAATCTAGCCAATACCATTCTGGACACAGGTACGGGCAAAGATTTCATGATGAAGACACTAAAAGCAATTGCAACAAAAGCAAAAATTGACAAATGGGATCTACTTAAACTAAAGAGCTTCTGCATAGCTAAAGAAACTATTTAATCAGAGTAAACAGACAACCTACAGTATAGGAGAAAATTTTTGCAAACTATGCATCTGACAAAGGTCTAATATCCAATATCTAAAAGGAACTTAAACAAATTTACAAGAAAAAAAAACAAACCCATTTAAAAGTGGGCAAAGGACATGAACAGACACATCTCAAATGAAAACATCTGTGCAGCCAACAATCATATGAAAAAAAGTTCAACATCACTGATTATTAGAGAAATACAAATCAAAATCAAAATGAGGTATCATCTTACACCCATCAGAATGCCTATAATTATATATTAAAATGTCAAAAAACAACTGATGCTGGCAAGGTTGTGGAGAAAAAGGAATGCTTTTACACTGACGGTGGGAGTGTAAATTAGTTAAACCATTGTGGAAGACTGTGGCAATTCCTCAAAGACCTAGAGACAGAAATACCATTCAACCCAGCAATCCTATTACTGGGTATATACACAGAGGAATATAAATTGTTCTATTATATAGACACATGCACACATTTTTTTTGCAACACTATTCACAATAGCAAAGACATGGAATCAACCTAAATGCCCAATAATGACAGACCAGATAACGAAAATGTGGTACACATACACAATGGAATACTATGCAGCCATAAAAAGGAACGAGATCATGTCCTTTACAGGGACATGGATGGAGTTGGAGGTCATTATCCTTAGCAAACTAACACAGCAACAGAAAACCAGATACCGTATGTTCTCACTCATAAGTGGGAGCTAAATGATGAGAACACATGGACACATAGAGGGGAACAATGCACACTGGGGCATACCAAAGGGCAGAGGGTGTGGGGAGGGAGAGAATCAGAAAAAATAACTAATGGGTACTAGGCCTAATACTTGAGTGATTAATCTGTACAACAAACCTCCATGACACGTTTACCTATGTAACAAACCTGCACATCCTGCACATGTACCCCTGAACTTAAAAGTTTTTTAAAAATTTAAAAATTAAAAAAAAGAAAATAAGATTTGCCCAATCTCTGTGAACAAAATCTAAAAATCTATAGAGAGACACAACAGAAGACTTGAATAAATAAAAAGAGCACCCTGTTTCTGGATAGTGTGGTAAACTATATTTTCCAAAATGGCCGCAACAGTATTTCCTATCTCCCATGGTCTTCTTTCAATGATGCCTTAAAACTCCTTTCATTGTGAAGTAAGGTCTTTGTTCCTTTGACTTAAATCTGGGTGTACCTGTAACTATGGGAGAATTGACATTATGTGTTTTCAGAGGCAAGGTCACAAAAGGGAATGCAGCTTCTATCTGGTTCTCTTGGGATGGTTGTTCTTGAAACCCAGCCACCATGCTGTGAGGAAGTCCAGACAACCTATGGAGAGGCCCCTTTCAATTTTACTGAAAGGCAAATTTCAGGATGATATTTATTTTTCAATGTTCTTGCTCCATTTCTCTCTCTCTCTCTCTCTCTCCTCTCCAATCTATTCTACTTAATTGCAAATTTCCACATATTTTTTATACAGAAACTCTGTCTTCTATAAAATAAATGGAAAGTGTTAATTAGCTGTCACTCATCTTCTATCATATTTGGCTCTTCTGCTTAGCATTTTTGTTTTGTTTCAGTTTGTTTTTTCTCCCCCTTCCAAGTTGCTCTCTATTTTGTTAACTCTTTCTATTTAAAAAAGGCCTGTATGTAAAGTCAGCTCACACATCCCTCACTCCAAATATTGCTGTTGCTGATTTCTGTACTTCTTTATAACCAAGATCTTGGCTTGCCCCAAAGACCAGAAGAAAAATAATCTACACAATATCTTGTTCTTTTCCTCAGTTCTCTCTCAAACCAGAAAAAGAAATGAAGATAAAACAGATACCAATGTAACTTTTACCTGACAAAACAACCCTTCAAAGAATCAGCACAATTTAAAAGTTTAGAATAATTCTTTTTGTGGAAGCTCTTACAGGTTGAGGTTGTGCTCAAAATAAAAGAAACAGCCTGAAGATTAATGTAGAAGAATGTTTTGAAGGAAGAGAGAAAAAGAAGGAGAAATAAGAAGAGGAGGACGAGAAGGAAGCAAAAGGGGGAAAGAGGAAGAGGAGAACAAAGAGGCAAGAGGAAAAACAAGAACTATTACTACTACTACCGTATGGTCAGTTACATCTTTACTACCTTTAGATTTTTTTTTTTTCCTTTTGGAGTAGATTAATGCATAATCCTTGCTGCACTGACTCATTTAGGTTATACCTGTTTTTCACTCTGGCTTCCCCCAGGTCCACCAGCATGTTCATACCAATCATTATCTAGACATGCATGCATTTCTAGACAGGCTGGAAATCTCCTTTTGGATGTTTCAGGGGCATCTCAAGCTTAATATGTCCAACAGAATATTGATCTTGCCACAGAACATGTTCTATGCATCTTACCAATTGCACTTTGTGGTATGAACATCCCATCCACCTACTCACATGGGAAACTCAGGGGCCATGCTTGGGTGCTTCTCTTCCCTACCCCTGACTCTGTTTCAACTGGCCTAACATCAAGTCCTATTAGCTCTGCCTCCAAAATGTAATTCCTATTACTCCATTCCTCTCCAATACCTCCACTGAAAACACCCTCCTCTAAACTACCATCTTTTAAACTGTTGTAAGACATCAGCAAGAGTAACCTTTATAAATATAAAGCAGATTGATTTCTTCCCCTACTTAAATGGTCCTATTGCAGTTATAGAAAAATCCTAAGTCTTTAACATGATCAAGAAGAGCCTACACACAAGGTCCTTCCCACCTCTCCAGCTGTGTACCATTCCTTCTGACTAATTCTGCCCCACCACTCTCCCATCCAGCTATGCAAACACACCAAACACCTTCCCAATGCAAGGCCTTTTCTCATGTTATTCCTTCCATGTGGAGCACACTGAACTCTTTGGCTGCTGTCCTTCAGCTCATTTTTCGTGTCTCAGCTGAAATATTACTACCTGAAAGAAGTCTTCACCAGCTTCAAACTCAATCTACATCCTGTGCTGGACATTGTAGATCATCTCACTCACTCTCCATTCCACCCTCCTCCTATTTGAAGAGGATAGAATGCTACTAACTGCACTACTGACTCCCTTGCAGCTAAGGGTCTGGATGCTAATGCGGTTCCACCTGGCAGTTTCTACTAGCAAGCACTATCATGGAAACATGAGGTTTCTCTGTACTGTGCCAGTTTTCATATTCCTGAGAATGAACTTAGTGGGTGCAGAGGCATTAGTGGCAATCGTGTCATGTTGACTGGCTTGCTAAATCATGAATCACAGCCTTGGATATCCATTTTGTAGTGACCCAGGTGTTCAGAGACAGTTTCAATAGGAGAATTTAAGCGAGTGGCAGTGTGTTCTTGACTCTGCAAAGTTCCATATGGGAGCTCCCCAGGGGTGCCTGCTCTGCAGTGTTCTGAGAAATACCCCTGAAGACCCAGGATTAAATTGCCTCTTCAGCCCTTCAAAAGAGTTTTACAAACATCCTACTCCTTGAATTAATCTATATCCTGCTTAAAATACCTAGAGTTTTTTCTCTTTTCTTCACTGGAGCCTGACTGATATAAGTCTGCCTGTTAAACTCTCTCCTAATTCTTATCATAATAAGTAATTATACATTTATTTGTGGGGCAACTTGTTTCCATCTGGATCACTGCTATGTCCCCAGCACCTAGGATACTGTCTGATATACAAAAAGGAGAGTAATCAGTATTTGGCAAACCAATGAGAGAATTTAGCACTTTCAACTATGTGGAAAATTCATTTGTCAACTGATCACGAAGATAATTAGATTCACACTTCAGTTACCTCTTATATCTTTAAACAATAACAAAATATCAAAGTGTATAAAAAGAATGCAAATAGAGTTGTTTTTTACAGAGTGCCAGATATTTAGAACTGCTGCCTACAGTCCGAGTGAGAGAGATGGTCTTGGAAAGCTGATGAAACAACTTCATGAATTAATTCTGTTTTCATTAAATCCGGTCTGATCTACTGCCTACTCCATCAGGAGACTTCATTAGGCTAACTGGAAAAGGACAACCAATATGGTAACTTAGTTAGGTCTGGTTGCGCTACAGCTAGATAAAAAGGTATTTCTAGGCCCACTGATTCTGAGTGTAAGGTTTTCAGGTTCTCAGATCGCAAGGATTTAGTGTGAACCAAAAAGTCTGCAACCTGAAGTATGAGATTTGAAGGAAAGAGTTGATCTTCTCCTAGAGTTCAAATTGCTTTCATTGACTCCGAATGTTCGACCAAAAAACGAATGCAAAGGAAACTAAGGGCAGATGAGTATTAGAATAAGTTCACCAAAAGCAATGTTCTCAAAGCACCAGTGCTTCAAGCTGGCAACGCAGCAAGGTGGCTAAGAAATGGGTTTTGAACTACACAGACCTGGATGCAAATATTGCCTCTTCAATCAACGAGCAAAAAAAAAGAAAACCTTCAGCAAGTCTCTAATTTCACTAAGCTTTAGTTTCTTCATTCATTAAATAAAAATCCTAGTCACACCTATGACTAGTCGCAGGGTTTGTTTCTGGGATTTAAGTAGAATCACCTTTGTAAAATACCTAGCATGGAATTTAGAACTTAGGCTATGTGTGTTTGACAAACAGTAACCACTATTTTTACTATTTAATGAGTATATTATTTGACTGTCCCTCCATTATAGTATGATGACATCTGATCCATTGATTCTGAACCTGGGAAAGGAGTCACTGGTCCAACTGTGATATTATATTAGTAATTGCTTCTGTTGAGATGAAAAGGTCCAAAAATGTAAGATATCATTAAAAAAAAGATGGAAACAGCTGGGCGTGGTGGCTCACACCTGTAATCCCAGCACTTTAGGAGGCTGAGATGGGCAAATCACCTGATGTTGGGAGTTCGAGACCAGCCTCACCAACATGGAGAAACCCCGTCTCTACTAAAAATACAAAATTAGTCAGGTGTGGTAGCACATGCCTGTAATCCCAGCTACTTGGGAGGCTGAGGCAGGAAAATCACTGAACCCAGTAGGCGGAGGTTGCTGTGAGCCAAGATCATGCCATTGCACTCCAGCCTGGGCAAAAAGAGTGAAATTCCATCTCAAAAAAAAAAAAAAAAAAAGGATGGAAACACTAGATAATATTTTTTACTTTGTGGGATGCTTGTTGTTGCACTTATCATTTTAAAGTCAAGCCCACTCCTCCATATTTCATATAGCTCTGCTAGAGTTGTCACCTTCTCTGGGATGACCACCTAGCATATTTCAGCCACCTGGACCCAGTCATTTTTTCTAGAGGTCAGCATACATTGAAAATACTGACAATTTGAGACCCTTTCTGGAATTGATATGGATATGAACAAAAGACAATTTTACTTTCTCAGCTATTACATGCTGTAGAGGCAATGTAAGCTTAGAGTGACCTTACAGCACCATCTTTTCTATCCTAAAATAAATACATAGAGGAAAACAGGTAGGAGTGTGTGTGTGTGTGTGTGTGTGTGTGTGTGTGTGTGTGTGTGTGTGTGTGTATGAGAGAAAAACAGAGGGAGAGTGAGAGAAAAAAAAGTCAATGACATTGTATAAGTTTCCTGTATCTAGCCATTCTTAAATAAGATTCTGTCATCTTTAGACATTGCATTAATATAAGTCAATGAACTGATTTTTTCTTTGTTCGGGTCTAAGCTCTATCGAGTTAAAGTAAGTGTATATCACTTCCATGCAAAACAATTGTAATTCATATAAACACTGTCTTAGTTTGGGAATCCCTCAGAAGCAAAGCCTGAGACAAGAATTCAAGTACAAGTAGTTAACTTGAAAGGTAATTCCAGGAAATATCAGTTAGAAAGTGGGGAAGTAAATCAGAAAGTGGAATGGAATAAAGCCAATAAATGATTCAGGAAGCCACAAATGGTGTATAATTGAGCCAGTTGTCACTGTGGGCACCTGCAGCTTAATAGCTCTAGGGAAACTGAGATCCAGGGTAGACTATAAGCCTCAGTGTAATCCCATCTGATGGACAGGGCAGCCAAGGTATTTATATACCAACTTCCTTCAGTCATTGGTTGTAGACTGATCTGGGCATGCTAATTCTCTGGTTTCAGACTGTTTTTTGTGAGCATATACCAGAAGCTGGCTGTCAGAGTAAGTCCTTGGGCAAAGAGAGGCAAATGCTGGTAATTAGAGATGGGCCTGTGGGCACTACAATGGTAAAGCTCCAGGGAATATGAGGGGGGTGGGTACCAATAGCATTGCTACAACATCGTTCAGAAAATGTTACATATAAAGTTTCGGTGCAGCAAAAGAAAGAGCACTCGAATATAAAATTTTCTTTTTAATTCTCAGCAAGGCAAGTTACTTCTATATAGAAAGTTGCGCCCTTACAGATGGAACAATGGTGAGTGCACACTTGGACAAGGGAGGGGAAGGGGTTCTTATCCCTGACGCACGTGGCCCTTAATGTGTCCTTCCCCTATTGGCTAGGGTTAGACCACGCAGGCTAAACTAATTCCAATTGGCTAATTTAAAGAGAATGACGGGGTGAGTGCTTTGGCGGGAATCAGGGCAGAGCAGGTAGCAGGTAATTGGAATGAGTTAGGGTGGAGCAGGTGATTGGAGTGTAGGGTGGAGCAGGTGATTGAAAAAGGTTGCTTTACGAGGAAGTTAAGTTTAAAAGTAGACGGCAAAGAATTGAACATACTGACATATTAATTCTTTGAAAAGAAATTTAGAACTCATATCTAACAAAAAGATCCAAAACAAGATCGGTAATAAAAGTAGCTTATGTTTATTGGGGTTCAGAAGGGATTTTGCCGTTTCTCACTTAATTCTCTAATACATTCCTACTAGATCACTAACAGGAATTATTATTCCTATCTTACAAAACAAAAAACTGGATTCAGCAGTTAAGTAAATTGTAGAAACACACACAGCTGTTAGACAACAGAGCCTAAAGACTGAGTTTTCTAATTCTAAGTCACAACTGTTAGAGATTAGTTTAAATTTGGTTTTAGAGCAACTCTAGAAGAATGAGCCTTCAACAAACATTTTCCCTCCCACTTGAATTTCATAATCTCTATACACCAGAAAAACTCACAAATGGAAACACATATGATGTCTGAAAATATGACTTTTTTGAATACATTTAAAATTATAAAAAAACAAGTCGGACTAGTCTGAAAATGAAAAAGCTAAAAAGTCTGCATAACTGAAATCTATAAAATCTTCATAATATAGAGTGAAGTTGAAATAGTCTTTCTGAGAAGTGACCCATGTCGGAAATGCCTGAATCTGGTTTTCTATTGGGTGAGTTTGTAGGGCAAATGTTCAAGAGAACACCTCTTCAATAGTTCACACCTTTGCCACATTTCAAGATGAAAAATTTTCACAAAGGGGAGATTTATGAGCTTTAATGAGGTCAAAGGGTGCCACCCATGACTTTGGTTTTAAAGAATGAGTTTGTGAATCAAATATCTAGGTGGACAAAATGATAGAGATCACCTTCAAGAGGTTTCCAGACATCGGGGCAGCCATCTGAGAAAGCTCATGGAATTCCCACTCTTGGGAAATGTCAGCATTGTCTTAGGATCGAGATCTCTCCTGAAGAAAATTAAACATGACTTCAGCAAAAAAAATATAAGGACAGTTTCCGAGTAAGTTATTAATTTTTGACCATCCAACTTGGTCATTTGAAAATGGTCTAAGGTATGGTGTGAGCCTAAAAACAATCATAATCATAATAATTAATATCTGCCATAATATAATGATATTTTTGTGAATATCTTATATAGTTCCATAAGAGAAGAAAACTAGAAATAATATTGACTGAGATAAGTACCCAGGATTTATCATACACCCTTAACTCAGCCCTTTAATAAATGTACATTGAGCTCCTATCACACCCAAAAGTATGGGAAAGTGCTAGGAAGTTAGTGCTAAACTCAACAAACATAATCCATGCCCTCCTGAAGTTATAGCCTAGTGGAGCAAACAAACAGGAGAAAATAAATATGTGATTGCAAATTGTGTCCAGTGCTATGACAGGTACTACGAAAGCTTGTAACCAGAAAACTTAATTTTGATTTACGAATTAAGACTTGAAAGATTGATAGGAGTAATCAAGCCAAGAGTGGGCACAGATGACCTGGAGTTTTGGCTTCCTCTAGGGGGCACAGATGACTCAGAGCTCTCCTGACAGAAAACATCTATCTGGGCCGACAAGTGGAGAGATTCCTGTTGATGTGTGCATGTGCGAGAATGCAACTTTGGCTAAATACAGGTTGGTCCTGTAGCCAGTGTGGGGTTCTGAAGAGAACCTCAATTAGAAGTTAAACGAATCTTAATTTAAAACCTGGCTCTGCTATTCACTAGTTGTGTGGCCTTGGGGAAATGCATCGACTCTCAGTGCTCCAGTTTCCAGACTGTCAATGTGGGAGATTAACGGTCTTGCAGATTAGGTTTTCTGGAAGCAGACTCTAAACTAAGCAAGACATTGATTAGGAATTGAGCTGTGATGGGAAGGGAAGGGAGCAATGAAAGCCTAACAGTGCCATAGCCAATCCTGGAGGGAGCTCAGGAGCAAACAAAACCCTACAGAGTCTGTCTATGTTGGGTGGGAATGACCTGACCTCTATATCTCTTCCTCAATTATGGGACATGGGCTTTCCCTAAAAAGGGCACAATTATGGGCCAGGTGCCTATCTGCTGCCTAGGCCAACTCTGAAGGAGCTGAGAGCTGAACAGAGGCTGTATGCTGACCACACCCCCTACAGCTGGGAAGCACTTTCTCTTTGAAGGGAGAACAAGGTTGCACCTTTATGTCTACCACCAAAACTGAATTTCTGCAGAGCAAATAAGATTAAGCCCTTGAAAACAGCTGGCACAATGGAGATGTATAATAGATGTTAGTCAAGTCATAATCATTATCACATACTTCTTTATTCCACATCATTCAGCAGGCTTCTGACACCATCATTTCAAGCACTTTTATATTAAGCATCTGCCCTCTGCATATCCTGCAATCTCAGAATGTAATGCTCTTCTCCCCTAAAATTTAAAGATATTCACTTCAAATGCTTTCTTCTCCACGAATTTTTTTCATATCCTACTTAGTACCTTAAGGGATCTTAATCATTCATTTGACAAGTATTTGTTGAGCCTTTGGCCTCCTAAGGCTGGGAATGGTAAAAAAAAAACCCAAGTTTACCCTCAAGTTTTCCTTCTGGTACTGTCCGTTTCACACTTCTAGCCCACCTGAGACACAGCACTGTGGCACCCAGCCTATGCCACCTTGAACCTCAGCTTATAGTTTGGTCTACTTGCTGTCCTTATCTCTTAATTCCACAAGTGATTCTGTGTTCCTAGAAAGCAGAGATAATACCTTTCTAATTACAGTTACAATCTTCCCTCCCCAAACCCAGCATGTAATGTATATTCAATAACATGAACTAAATTGAGCTAAATTGAATTGAATGAAATAGAGGTTTGTCCTGAGTCTAGCTCTGGTCCTCCTAATAAAAATGAACAGCTTTAAATAGTTAACGAGAAACTCTTACAATTGAACTACTGAGCTAATTCAACGTGCCATAAAAGTTCTTACAGTATATAATCCTTTGTACAAATAGAAAGAAGGGTTATCTACAAGGAAGACTTTGAAATTTGTTCCTTTAGCAATTACTGTACAAGCCAGTATGGCGTAGGAGTAAAGAATACTAGGCTATGAAGTAAGCCTACATCATTTTGAATTTTATCTTTGTTGCTGTGTGACTTTGAGTAAGTCACTTAACTTCTTTGTGGCTCAATTTTCTTATCTATAAATTGGAAACAATATAGCACCTACCTTCTAGAATGTTATAAGCATTTAAAGATATCATGCAAATAAGGTGTTCAGAACACAGTAAGAGCTTAGTAAATGCCAATTACCATTATCATTATTATTATCCAGAAAGCCATGTATATAGATGGGTGAATTATCTCCTCATTCACCAGCAACTGAGTTCATATAAAGAGCTAGGAGAGGCCTGTATGGTTTTTGTGTCAGATATTCTACTAGGTTTGTTTGTAGAAGTATATATATTTCCTAAAATATAAACAGACTTCCTTCATATTTTCACTCCATAAGTTCTGGTGTTTCAATGCTTTTTAAAAGAAAAAATAGCATTATTTCATTTCTCCCCAAGAAAGTGTAAAAGCCAAGAACTTTTTTAAAATTACACTTTCATTACTTTTATAAAATATACTGTGAAGCATTATCATAAATAATTTAAATCAACTCCATGAATTTGTCAAAATAAATTAGCAACTATACATTCCTCAAATGACAATCTGGATTTTGAATTGATCTCTGGTGTTCGTGTCTGTGCGTGTGTGTGTGTGTGTGTGTGTATGTCTGTGTGTGTGTATGTCTGTGTATGTGTGTGTCTGTGTGTGTGTGTCTGTCTCTGTGTGTGTGTGTGTGTGTGTATGAATAGATGACAGATCTTGGCTTTTTCTAAATTTACCAATGTCCAGTGAATTCAGGTATTTGATGACTTCACTTTTGTATTTTTAGTAAACATTTTGTTATTTGGCTATGACGACAGCCCTTTTCTGAGTCATTTCTTCAAAAGCCTGAGCAGCATGTTGCAAATCTCCTTTGCGGGATAAGAAAAAGGCCTCATCTCATCCAAATTGGCTGGTGGGTAGAGCTTGTTGCCAGGAGTCAGTCAAACCTAGATCATAATTCTATAGAGTTTCTCTCTTTGGATCCAGTGGGCATCTTGGAACGGAGAATTACAAGTGAGTTTCTGAGGTGTAAGAAGTATAGGTGCACTGAGATTATAAATCAGGCTGGAGAAAAGGCTTTTAAGCAGAAACCGAAACAGGGTTCACGTCTGTCAGCCCTTGCGAGGTTCAGTAAAGAGAACCAGACAGAAAACACACAGAAGGGAGACCAGGGTAGGGAGTGTGCAGGTGAAGACCTGAAAGGACTTTGAATAAGTTGGGGCTTTATCCTAAGGACCCAAGGGAAGCTACTGAAAGCGTCTAAGCAAGAGAGAGACACAACCAAATTTGCATTTGATTTGCTTCCAAGGAAAGTACACTAAGCATCTTTATCCACAACCCTGGGTGAGCACAACAGGTATTTCTCTAAGGCTGCTGGAAACATAATTGTCAGATTTACCTGTTTGAAACGGCAAAATGTCCTTCCTCTGAAGGGAAAAAATATACTTTAATTTTTGCTACTTTATGATTTGTTTAAGGCAACCGTCCCATATCATAAGGGGAATAACTCTGTATAATTCCTAATATATAAAACAGGAAGTGTCTATACTTTTCTGGAAAGAGATCTTTTAATAATAGATTCCAAAACATTTTTTATCCCCACCACAGCTTAAGATGGAAAAAAAAAAAAGTGGCTGGGTGTGGTGGCTCATGCCTGTAATCCCAACACTTTGGGAGGCCGAGACAGGCAGGTGGATCACCTGAGGTCAGGAGTTCGAGACCAGCCTGGCCAACATGGTGAAACCCCCTCCACTAAAAATACAAAAATTAGCCTGGCATGGTGGCACATGCCTGTAATCCCAGCTACTCAGGAGGCTGAGGCAGGAGAATTGCTTGAACCTGGGAGGCAGAGGTTGCAGTGAGCCAAGATCAAGCTACTGCACTCCAGCCTGGGTGACAGAGTGAGACTCAGTCTCAAAAAAAAAAAAAAGAGAGAGAGATAGAACACACACACACAAAAAGAGAGATGGAAAAAAAATGAAAGACATAGCAACTTAAAAATTCTGTAATGAGGCTAGGCATGGTGGCTCACACCTGTAAGTATTTTGGGGGCCTGACGCAGGAAGACCTCTTGAGGCCAGGAGTTCCGGACCAGCCTGGGCAACATAATGAGACCCCCATCTCTACAAAAAAATAAAAAAAAATTAGCTGGGCATGGGGGTGCATGCATGGAGTTCTAGCTCCTCAGGAGGCTGAGGTAGGAGGATTACTTGAGCCCAGGCTCTCTAGGCTGCAGTGTGCCATTATTGCACTCCAGCCTGGGCAACACAGCAACACCTTATCTCCAAAAAAAAAAGAAAGTTCTATAGCTGGCTTGGGTATATATGAGTACTAATTCACAAACTTTGAGAAATATACAAAACCTTAGAAATTATTCACATCAACAGTTCTCAAACTTTTTGGTCTCAGGAGTTCTTACACTCTTAAAAATCATTAATGACCCCGAAGAGTTTTTGGAGTGTGAGTTACATCTATTAATATTGACCGTATTAGAAATTAAGACCAAGACAATTTTAAAACACAATAATTCACAAGCACATAGTCCATCAGCCACCAGATCCATGACATCATCACACCTTGTGTAGCCTCTTGAAAATCCCACTGCACACTCCTAATAGCATGAGAATGAAAAGGTAATAACATCTGCCACTGTTATGAAAATAGTTTTGCCCTCATGGACACCCTGAGATCTTAGGGAACCCTGTGGATTCTCACACCATGCTTTGAGAACCATTAATCTATTCCAACTAGAAGATTAGGCCAACAATACATTCTAGATCATGGAGCTGCTGAGGATGAGAGCCAGCATTTCTGCTTTTTGATATCCTCTCATTGACATGTGTCTATTTGAACAAGGCCACTTCCTGAGTAGTAATTCCAATCTGTATTAGTTAGGATAAAGCTAGTAAGTAGCAACGAATTAACTTCAAAATTTTCCTGGCTTATTTTACAATTACATAAAAGTCCCATTTCACACCCAGAAAAGTCTCTTAGGGTGACCAGTAAATCCCCCGTTTTCCTGGACTGTCCCAGTTTTGAAACTGAAAGTCCCACATTCCAGAAACTCCCTCAGTCCAGGGCAAACCAGGACAGTTGGTCACCTTAACCATCTCGTAGAACTTTGGGGCCTTTGGCAGAAGAGGAAAGAATGCGGAAGGCACACCAGCTTCTTAAAAACTTCAACCCATATGTGATACCCATCCCTTCCACTCACATTTCATGGTGAGGAGTAGTTACAGGGATATAAGGGAACCCAGGATGGGAAATGTAGTTGGGCAGCTGGGGTCTTTACAAAGGAGAATGTACATATTGGTTAGACCATTAGACACCTTTGCCAAACAAACAAACAAAAAAAAACCTAACTTTACTCCATAACACTGCTGAGAGTAAGGTAAGGTGGGCATCACAAAGGCTACCCATTATTCTGAGGGTTTTAAAGAAGATTTTAAAAACATCAGCCCAAGAAAACATAAACGCCCTATACAAATGGTAGTGTTGATCTTATTTCCAACTTAATTTCTGCCTAGAGCTCTTGGTTGAAAACAATCATCATTCATTGATAAAAGAGCATCTTAATTTTTACAATAGTTGTTTCTTAAAAATAATGGCCAAGCAAATAATATTTTAAATGCATTAAGAAACTTCCGCAGTGTTTCCTAATGCAAAATCATTTATTTGAAAAACAAGAAAATAAATATTTTTCTCATTTGACGTGTGTGTGTGTGTGTGTGTGTGTCAGAGTTGATTCTACCACCCTTCCAGAGGCCTTCCCACTAAGTTTAAATCTAAACACGAATTGTAAAAATGATCCATAAATTCAGAAGTAACTGAACAAACATAATTTTACTGGCAGCAATGGACGTTATCTTGAAGAAATCACACTAGGTAGAACTTACCTTTTAACAGCCAAAAGAAATGTTTAATTGCACAATTTAAAATTAACAAAAAGAAAAATAAATAAATGAAATGAAACTGAATGGGAAGTGATTTTCTGTCTTTTGGATCTTGCATTTAACAAATTGAAGATGTTCTTGTTAAAAAAAAGAGAGGGAAAAATCTGATTGAAATGTGCAAATCACTACACACAGAGAAGCCACTGTTACTGGGAGATATGACACACTAAAAAAAAGCAAAAATTAGAAATTGCTCCAAATGAGCAGGGAAAATATATGAGTATAAATTCACATTCTATTTTTACAAAATTTCCAGATTATAAGTAAATACATAAATACATCTCAGATCATATAATCCAAGTTTCAATACTGTGTTACTCCTATTTTCTGTCACCTTTGGAATTGAGCAATAACAATTTTCAATATTAGCTTTAATTTAAACAATTAAAAATTTGATTAACAAATAACAATTTAAATAATTGTTTAGTAAGTGCCTGGCAAGGTGGCTGAATAGGAACAGCTCCAGTCTGCAGCTCCCAGTGAGATCAACGCAGAAGGCAGGTAATTTCTGCATTTCCAACTGAGGTACCTGGCTCATCTCACTGGGACTGGTTAGACAGTGGGTCCAGCCCACAGTGGGCGAGCCAAAGCAGGGTGGGGTGTTGCCTCACCCAGGAAGCACGAGGGGCCGAGGAACTCCTTCCACTAGCCAAGCGAAGCAGTGAGGGACTGTGCCGTGAGGAATGGTGCACTCTGGCCCAGATACTATGCTTTTTCTATGGTCTTTGCAACCCACAGACAAGGAGATCTCCTCAGGTGCCTATGCCACCAGGGCCCTGGGTTTCAAGTACAAAACTGGGTGGCCGTTTGGGCACACAGCAAGCTAGCTGCAGAAGTTTTTTTTCATACCCCAAAGGTGCCTGGAATGCCAGCGAGACAGAAGCATTCACTTCCCTGGAAAGGGGGCTGAAGCCAGGGAGCCAAGTGGTCTAGCTCAGTGGATCCCACCCCTACAGAGCCCAGCAAGCTGAGATCCACTGGCTTGAAATTCTCACTGCCAGCACAGCAGTCTGAAGTTGACCTGGGACGCTTGAGCTTGGCAGGGGAAGGGACATCCACCTTTACTGAGGCTTCAGTAGGCATTTTTGCCCTCACCATGTAAACAAAGCGACCAGGAAGTTCGAACTGGGCAGAGCCCACCACAGCTCAGCAAAGCCACTGTAGCCAGGCTGCCTCTCTATATTCCTCCTCTCTGGGCAGGGGATCTCTGAAAGAAAGGCAGCAGTCCCAGTCAGGGGCTTATAGATAAAACTCCCATCTCCCCGGGACAGAGCACCTGGAGGAAGCGGTGCCTGTGGGCATAGCTTAAGCAGACTTTAACGTTCCTGACTGCCAGCTCTGCAGAGAGCAGCAAATCTCCCAACACAGTGCTCGAGCTCTGCTAAGGGACAGACTGCTTCCTCAAGTGGGTCCCTGACAGCTGTGCCTCCTAATTGGGAGACACCTCCCAGCAGGGGTTGACAGACACCTCATGCAGGAGAGCTCTGACTGGCATCTGGCAGGTGCCCCTCTAGGACCAAGCCTTCAGAGGAAGAATCAGGTAGCAATCTTTGCTGTTCTGCAGCCTCTGCTGGTGATACCCAGGCAAACAGGGTCTGGAGTGGACCTCCAGCAAACTCCAGCAGACCTGCAGCAGGGTAACCTGACTGTTAGAAGGAAAACTAACAAACAGAAAGGAATAGCATCAACATCAACAAAAAGGACGTCCACACAGAAACCCCATCTGAAGGTCACCAACATCAAAGACCAAAGGTAGATAAATCCACGAAGATGAGGAAAAAACAGTGCAAAAAGGCTGAAAATTCCAAAAACCAGAACACCTCTTCTCCTCCAAAGGCTCATGACTCCTCGTCAGCAAGGGAACAAAACTGGATGGAGAATGAGTTTAACAAATTGACAGAAGTAGGCTTCAGAAGGTGGGTAATAACAAACTCTTCCAAGCTAAAGGAGCATGTTCTAGACCAATGCAAGAAAGCTTAGAATCCTGAAAAAAGGTTAGAGGAATTGCTAACTAGAATAACGAGTCTAGAGAAGAATATAAATGATCTTATGGAACTGAAAAACACAGCATGAGAACATCGTGAAGCATACACAAGTATCAATAGCTGAATCAATCAAGTGGAAGAAAGGATATCAGAGATTGAAGATCAACGTAATGAAATAAAGCTTGAAGGCAAGATTAGAGAAAAAAATGAAAAGGAATGAACAAAACCTCCAAGAAATATGGGACTACGTGAAAAAATCAAACCTACGTTTGATTGGTGTACCTGAAAGTGATGGGGAGAATGGAACCAAGTTGGAAAACACTCTTCAGGATATTATCCAGGAGAACTTCCTCAACCTACAAGACAGGCCAACATTCAAATTCAGGAAATGCAGAGAACACACAAAGATACTCCTCGAGAAAAACAACCCCAAAATATAATCACCAATTCACCAAGGTTGAAATAAAGGAAAAAATGTTAAGAGCAGCCAGAGAGAAAGGTTGGGTTACCCACAAAGGGAAGCCCATCAGACTAACAGCAGATCTCTGTGCAGAAACCCTACAAGCCAGAAGAAAGTGGGGGCCAATATTCAACATTCTTAAAGAATTTCAACCCAGAATTTCATATTCAGCCAAAGTAAGCTTCATAAGTGAAGGAGAAATAAAATCCTTTACAGACAAGCAAATGCTGAGAGAGTTTGTCACCACCAGGTCCACCTTACAAGAGCTCCAGAAAAAAGCACTAAATACAGAAAGGAAAAACTGGTACCAGCCCCTGCAAAAACTTACCAAATTGTAAAGACCATCAACACTACAAAGAAACTGCATCTTTGGGAGGCCAAGGTGGGTGGATCACGAGGTCAGGAGATCGAGACCATCCTGGCTAACATAGTGAAACCCCATCTCTACTAAAAATACAAAAACAAAATTAGCCAGGTGTGGTGGTGGCCACCTGTATTTCCAGCTACTCAGGAGGCTGAGGCGGGAGAATGGTGTGAACCCAGGAGGCAGAGGTTGTAGTGAGCTAAGATCATGCCACTGCACTCCAGCCTGGGCAACAGAGCGAGACTCTGTCTCAAAAGAAAAAAAAAAGGAAACTGCATCACCTAACAGACAAAATAACCAGCTAGCATCATAATGACAGGATCAAATTCACACATAACAATATTAACCTTAAACGTAAATGGGTTAAATGCCCAAATTAAAAGACACCGACTGGCAAATTGGATAAAGAGTCAAGACCCATCAGTGTGCTGTATTCAGGAGACCCATCTCACGTGCAAAGACACACATAGGCTCAAAATAAAGGGATGGAGGAATATTTACCAAGCAAATGGAAAGCGAAAAAAAGCAGGGGTTGCAATCCTTGTCTCTGATACAACAGACTTTAAACCAACAAAGATCAAAAAAGACAAAGAAAGGCATTACAAAATGGTGAAGAGATCAATGCAACAAGAAGAGCTAACTATCCTAGATATGTATGCACCCAATACAGGAGCACCCAGATTCATAAAGCAAGTTCTTAGAGACCTACAAAGAGATTTAGACTCCCACACAATAATAGTGGGAGACTTTAACACCCCACTGTCAATATTAGACACACCAATGACACAGAAAATTAATAAGGATATTCAGGACTTGAACTCATCTCCGGATCAGGCAGACCTAACAGACGTCCACAGAACTCTCCACCCCAAATCAACAGAATATACATTCTTCTCAGCACAGCATCACACTGATTCTAAAATTGACCACATGATTGGAAGTAAAACACTCCTCAGCATATGCAAAATAATGGAAATCATAACAGTCTCTCAGACCACAGTGCAATCAAATTAGAACTCAGGAGTAAGAAATTCACTCAAAACTGTGCAATTACATGGAAACTGAATAACCTGCTCCTGAATGATTACTGGACAAATAACAAAATTAAGGCAAAAATAAAGAAGTTCTTTAAAATCAATGAGAACAAAGATACAACGTACCAGAATCTCTGGGACACAGCTACAGCAGTGTTTACAGGGAAACTTATAGCACTAAATGACCACAGGAGAAAGCAAGAAAGATCTAAAATCGACACCCTAACATCACAATTAAAAGAACTAGAGAAGCAAGAGCAAACAAATTTAAAAGCTAGCAGAAGACAAGATGTAATTAAGATCAGAGCAGAACTGAAGGAGATAGAGACATGAAAAACCCTTCAAAAAATCAATGAATCTGGCGGGACATGGTGGCTTACACCTGTAATCCCAGCACTTTAGCAGGCCGAGGCAGGCGGATAACGAGGTCAGGAGATTGAGACTATCCTGGCTAACACGGTGAAACCCCGTCTCCACTAAAAATACAAAAAATTAGCCGTGCATGGTGGCAGGCACCTGTAGTCCCACCTACTCGGGAGGCTGAGGCAGGAGAATGGTGTGAACCTGGGAGATGGAGCTTGCAGTGAGCCAAGCAGAGATCACACCACTGCACTCCAGCCTGGGTGACAGAGCGAGGCTCCGTCTCAAAAAAAAAAAAAAAAAAAATCAATGAATCCAGGAGTTGGTTTTTTGAAAAGAACAACAAAGTAGATAGACTGCTACCAAGACTATTAAAGAAGAATCATATAGACACAATAAAAAATGATAAAGGGGATATCACCACTGATCCCACGGAAATACAAACTACCATCAGAGAATAATATAAACACCTCTACACAAATAAACTAGAAAATATAGAAGAAATAGATAAATTCCTGGACAACTACACCCTCCCAAGACTGAACCAGGAAGAAGTCAAATCCCTGAATAGACCAAAAATGAGTTCTGAAATTGAGGCAGTAATTAATAGCCTACAACCAAAAAAAGCCCAGGACCAGACGGATTTACAGCCAAATTCTACCAGAGATACAAAGAGGAGCTGCTACCATTCCTTCTGAAACTATTCCAAACAATACAAAAAGAGGGACTCCTCCCTAACTCATTTTATGAGGCCAGCATCATCCTGATACCAAAACCTGGCAGATACACGACAAAAAAAGAAAATTTCAGGCCAATATCCCTGATGAATATTGATGCAAAAATGCTCAATAAAACAGTGGCAAACCAAATCCAGCAGTATATCAAAAAGCTTATCCACCACGAACAAGTTGGCTTCATCCCTGGGATGCAAGCCTGGTTCAACATACACAAATCAATAAACGTAATCCATCACATAAACAGGGCCAATGACAAAAAAAACGTGATTGTCTCAATAGATGCAGAAAAGGCCTTCGATAAAATTCAACCCCCCTTCATGCCAAAAACTCTCAATAAACTAGGTATTGATGGAACATATTTCAAAATAATAAGAGCTATTTATGACAAATCCGCAGCCAATATCATACTAAATGGACGAAAGCTGGAAGCATTCCCTTTGAAAACTGGCACAAGACAAGGATGCCCTCTCTCACCACTCCTATTCAACTTAGTATTGGAAGTTTTGGCCAGGGCAATCAGGCAAGAGAAAGAAAGAAAGGGTATTCAAATAGAAAGAGAGGAAGTCAAATTGTCTCTGTTTGCAGATGACGTTTGTATATTTAGAAAACCCCATCGTCTCAGCCCAAAATCTCCTTAAGCTGATAAGCAACTTCAGCAAAGTCTCAGGATAGAAAATTAATGTGCAAAAATCACAAGCATTGTTGTACACCAATAATAGACAGAGAGCCAAATCATGAGTGAACTCCCATTCACAATTGCTACAAAGAGAATAACATACCTAGGAATCCAACTTACAAGGGATATGAAGGACCTCTTCAAGGAGAACTACAAACCACTGCTCAACAAAATAAGAGAGGACACAAACAAATGTAAAAACATTTCATGCTCATGGATAGGAAGAATCAATATCATGAAAATGGCCATACTGTTCAAAGTAATTTATAGATTCAATGCTATCCCCATCAAGCTACCATTGACTTCCTTCACAGAATTAGAAAAAACTACTTTTAATTTCATATGGAACCAAAAAAGACAAGCCAAGACAATCCTAGGCAAAAAGAACAAAGCTGGAGGCATCACACTACCTGACTTCAAACTATTCTACAAGACTACAGTAACCAAAAGAGCATGGTACTGGTACCAAAACAGATATACAGACCAATGGAACAGAACAGATGCCTCAGAAATAACACCACACATCTACAACCATCTGATCTCTGACAAACCTGACAAACACAAGCAATGGGGAAAGGATTCCCTATTTAATAAATGGTGTTGGGAAAACTGGCTAGCCATATGCAGAAAACTGAAACTGGACCCCTTCCTTACAGAACCTTATACAAATATTAACTCAAGATGGATTAAAGACTTAAATGTAAGATCGAAAATCATAAAAACCCTAGAAGAAAACCTAGGCAATACCATTCAGAACATAGGCATGGGAAAAGACTTCAAGACTAAAACACCAAAAGCAATGGCAACAAAAGCCAAATTGACAAATCGGATCTAATTAAACTAAAGAGCTTCTGCACAGCAAAAGAAACTACCATCAGAGTCAACAGGCAACCTACAGAATGGGAGAAAATTTCTGCAATCCATCCATCTGACAAAGGGCTAATATCCAGAATCTACAAAGAACTTAAACAAATTTACAAGAAAAAAATAAACAACCCCATCAAAAAGTGGGTGAAGGACATGAACAGACACTTCTCAAAAGAAGACATTTATGCAGGCAGCAAACATATGAAAAAAAGCTCATCATCACTGGTCATTAAAGAAATGCAAATCAAAACCACAATGAGATGCCATCTCATGCCAGTTAGAATGGCAATCATTAAAAAGTCAGGAAACAACAGATGCCGGAGAGGATGTGGAGAAATAGGAATGCTTTTACACTGTTGGTGGGAGTGTAAATTAGTTCAACCATTGCAGAAGACAGTGTGGCAATTCCTCAAGGATCTAGAACCAGAAATACCATTTGACCCAGCAATCCCATTACTAGTATACACCCAAAGGATTATAAATCATTCTACTATAAAGACACTTGCACATGTATGTTTATTGTGGTACTGTTCACAATAGCAAAGACTTGGAACCAACCCAAATGCCCATCAATGATAAAGAAAATGTGGCACATATACACCATGGAACACTATGCAGCCATAAAAAAGGACGAGTTCATGTCCTTTGCAGGGACATGGATGAAGCTGGAAACTATCATTCTCAGCAAACTAATACAGGAACTAAAAACCAAACACCGCATGTTCTCACTCATAAGTGGGAGTTGAACAATGAGAACACATGGACACAGGGAGGGGAACATCACACACCAGGGCCTGTCGGGGTGGAGGGCTAGGGGAGGGATAGCACTAGGAAAAACACCTAATGTAGATGACAGGTTGATGGGTGCAGCAAACCACCATAGCACATGTATACCTATGTAACAAACCTGCACGTTCTGCACCTGTATCCCACAACTTAAAATATCATTAAAAAGTGGCCAGTTGGCAGGGCGTGGTGGCTCACACCTGTAATCTCAGCACTTTGGGAGTCCAAGGTGGGCGGATCACAAGGTCAGGAGATCAAGACCATCCTGGCTAACATGGTGAAAGCCCATCTCTACTAAAATTACAAAAAATTAGCAGGGCATGGTGGCAGGTGCCTGTAGTCCCAGCTACTCTGGAGGCTGAGGCGTGAACCCGGGAGGTGAAGCTTGCAGTAAGCCGAGATAGTGCCACTGCACTCCAGCCTGGGGGACAGAGCGAGACTCCGTCTCAAAAAAAAAAAATAAAATAAAGAAAAGAAAAAAAAAAGTGGCCAGGTGCAGTGGCTCACGCCTGTAATCCCAGCACTTTGGGAGGCTGAAGCAGGTGGATCATAAGGTCAGGAGTTCGAGACCAGCCCGGCCAGTATGGTGAAGTCTCTACTAAAAAATCCAAAAATTTAGCCAGGCATGGTGGCCCACACCTGTAGTCCCAGCTACTCAGGAGGCTGAGGCAGAATTGCTTGAACCCGGCAGGCAGAGACTGCAGTGAGCAGAGATCATGCCACTGCACTCCAGCCTGGGCAACAGAGCGAGACTCCATCTCAAAAATAATAATAATAATTTATAAAATATACATTTACCATATGAAAAAAATAAAATATAATAAATAATTGTTTAAATTAATTATCTAACAATTGTTTAAATTAAAGCAAATAATATAATAATTTGCTTTAATTATTAAATACAGTATTTGCTTTTCCTTTACCTCATATTTCCTTTCCTTGAGTAAATTATAATTTACCTCCCAAACAAAAGCAAGCTTTATAAGGATGTGAATATTGTAAAAGTATGTTAATCAAAAACTAGGTGAATACAGGATTGTGCCGTTTCTTTTAGCTTACTGGAGCTGCCAAATGTGGTATTTTGCTGAAAGTAAGTATAAACAATAAGATTTGAAGGCTTCATCTGAGGCACAATTGGGGACATATGATTTTATTTTTACTAAAAATATATATTCCAGATAATGTCAGTATTAATATCCTATAAGAAAAATATAAAGTGTACTTTGTATTTACATTGTACTTTCTCTAAAAATCAATAGTTTGAAGTATAATATTTAGTATTATAAACACTTAAGTTGTACATCCTTCTTACATTGTTGTATATAATTCTAGGTTGTGTTTTGCTTTTCATAGTACATCTTGTCTGAAGGAATTAGTTGCTTAAAAAGGACTTTAAAAAATTCTCCTTTGGTTCTTGGTTGAAGCTCTTTATTTGAAATATAACTTGCCCGAAGCATGTAAATAGAAACAGTGGCGGTTTTTTCCATGTGACTTGCCAAAGGGGTGTTAAGAAATTTCTCCGTTTTTTCTATATGTGTGACTTGAAAAGAAGTGCTAAATTGCTAAAGGAAATTAAAATGGAGGGAAAAAATGGAATTCTACACATTGCCATCTTTGAGCAATTTCCGAGTCCTACATACTCAGTTAAGCTGAAATCCAAACTTTGACAAAGGAAAGACTTATTGGGAATAGGGAGGAGATAAAAATTAAACAAAAGCTATTGAGTTTGGTGTCCAGCTGAAATAGAAATGTTTTCCATATATTAAAGAGAGCACCCTGAAAGCGGTAAAATGAAAGGGTAGAATAACTAGTTTTGTTAGAAGGGCTTTTGTTTGGGAGGGGTGGCCTTGTTTTTGTTGTTTTTCTTTTCTTTTTATCTTATACTATATTATTTTTATATTATGTATAACATTTATATTATATTTTATTCTTATATTATGTTCTGATATCACTAAATAGTCATAATACTTTACCACTATGCAATATCCATGTAACAAAAATGCACTTGTGCCCCCTAAATTTATACAAATAAAACAATAAATAAAATAAAAGTCATAATACAATAACAGGCTATTCAAAAAGAATAGGAAAACAAAGAAAAACAAAACAAAACAAAACCCTGCCTACAGGCCCAGGTCTCAAACAACAACCACTATTATCATTTTGGTGCAGTTCCTTCCAGTCTCAAAACACTTCTAAGAGACGGCTTCTTTTAAAAACAAAAACTGCTTCCTAAGGCACTTTGACGGTTCTGAGAAGTGGATATAGGTTTTGGTCTTGAAGAGCAATTGGTATTCATTTATTTTGTTTTTCAAAATCCAGGAGAGAATCATCCCTTTGATATTCCATCAGAGCACCAGGTAAAAGAAGAAAACATTAGACTGCCCAATTAAAGCCTGATAGACCTTTGTCAGCATTTAAAAGCCCTGCAGGCAGTCCCAGCCTTCTAAAATGGAGATTGACCATCTCCAGTCATGAATCTGGTTTCCTTCTTCCTAATCCTCCCCAAAGATTGTCATCCAAAATCACATATTTATTTCACTCATCCTTCCATGTTGATTTTTTAATCTGGTCATATAGACAGCTGATTATCCCCATGAAAAAAGAAACTGCAGGCCCAATGTGACTTCAACCCTTGGATCCCTGTAATACTATCTGCAGACACATGCCAAATGTTCTCCCCAAAGCCAGATGATCCCAAAACTCTGGGTCTTGCAACAGTCCCGATGCAACTGAGTAGTTCAATTGCCAGGTCTATCTTCATGCTGAGAAAGGGACACAGAGAGGCAAATACAACTGAGTGGGGAGGTGTGAGCTTGAATCACAATCCCATGGGAACTGTCAGGGAGTTTGAAAATAAAATTAAACCTCTTAAATTTTTTTTAAATTCGGAATATTGTTCCATCTATCTTCAAAGTAGCCTTATGAAGTTGTTGAAATTAAGACTTGATATCTTTCACAAATGAGAAAAATCAAGGTTTGTTGAGGTAGGTCCAAACAATATTAGAGTCTGAACACCATTGGGATTACAATTTGAGATTTCTGACTCGTAGATCAATTAAACAATGTGTTTCTGTTGATTACCTATTGCAAATAAGCTTTCAACAGGCAATGCCAGTGTGGAATACAAACAATCTATAAATCTGACAGAAAAGAAAAAATATGTGTAAAATGTTACTAGAATTTTAAGTGTATGTGTAATTACCAAGTGGACCTTGCTAAGAATTTACAGAACAGGATGAGCACAGATTGGTGAGTAAATTTTGGAAGACAGCAAGGTTTTGTGAATCTAGGCTCTGAATTTAGGAATGCCAAAAACATCTGTCTTAAATTTGCAGTCTACCTATATTAACAATAATAGAAAAAATATCTCAAAGTAGAACAATCCAACATTCACTGAGAAACAGAAAAACACAAAGAGGGAAAATATGTAGTACTAAAGGAACAGCTTTTATATCAGCCTCAAAGTATTTGAAGGGCTTGAAAGAGGGATTACATTTATCATCTAAGACTTCCAACCAAAAGGAAGAAATTTCCAGTGAAAGAAATTTTATTGTATCTTTAAGCAATTCATAATGGAGAATTGTTTTCTCTTAGAGATAATTTAGAAAGCATTCCCATATTTTTTTGTTTTTTTTTGTTTGTTTGTTTGCTTGTTTTTTTGTTTTTTTGAGACAGAGTTGCCCAGGCTGGATTTCAATGGTGCAATCTCGGCTCACCGCAACCTCTGCCTCCTGGGTTCAAGTGAGTCTCCTGCCTCAGCCTCCCCAATAGCTGGCATTACAGGCATGTGCCACCATGCCCGGCTAATTTTGTATTTTTAGTAGAGACAGGGTTTCTCCATGTTGGTCAGGCTGTTCTCAAACTCCTAACCTCAGGTGATCCATCCGCCTTGGCCTCCCAAAGTGCTGGGATTACAGGCATGAGCCACTGCACCCAGCAAGCATTCCCATATTGAGAGGTAGTTTAAAGAAGATGACTTTTCCTTTTGCAAAGCTCACTTAGTCTATAATACATTTTGTGATGAAGTGTTCAGAATATTGACAGAGCTATAACTATAATGCATGAGGCTGGGCCTTCACTAGGGAGAAAGAAAATCTACATGTTTATGAGGCTTAGCACCCCAAACCTGCTCTCTGCTGCCAAGTATCTTGCCATTTGGCTGTGCAAAACTTTCTGCTTGTCAAGAAAAAGAGGCAAAGACACTACTTGTCCGACAGAAAAGAAATAGATATCAAGGCAGCTTCAGGAAGGCTCTGCCCTACTTCATGATGCACCACACAGTAATTGTATCTAAGGAATTCAAGAGATTTGTCACATCCTACAATTAGAGATACTTTCTAATGAAGTTATCTGGTCTGGAAGCCTCTTCTTCAAGACAGTGAAATTCTATAGCTGTCACTCAGTAGTCTTTCTCTCTGTTCAATTACTTAACAGATTTGTTTAATATCTGATATCCATAGCTCTTCATTAACTCATACAATTAGCAAAATGTAAGGGATAGGCACTTCATTCCGGGTCCTATGATTACTGTGGATAGAGTGGTGAGTAGAATAGATTGGGGTCTCGGAAAAATTATAATCAAATCAGAGAGAGATACAGGTTTTAACCACAATAATCATACAGTTGAATATATGAGTAAGACTACGTTAAAATGTTATTAGAAAAAGCCACAGAGTACTATGAATATGTGTTTGACAAAACTGACCAAGACTAGCAAGATCAGAGAAGACTTAGCTCTAAGAAAGTGATGTATTGGTTGATATCTAAAGGGACTTTACTGGGAGAATTGCAGATGAATAGGGAAGAAAGATCAGCATGCTGGAAGACCTAGAACACAAAGGGCCACGATACATAATGCATTTTGTTAGGACTGAGAGAAGGACCAGGTGGTTGAAGAAATGAAATAAAGGGGCAGCCTATGAGAGACAAGGTTGCAGAGATTGATGAGGGTCTAGTCAGTAGCTTTTTCATGTGAGCAAGAAGACACTGCTAAGAAGATAATGGCAGATTGGGCTGGGGAATATCTGGAGTGATAATAAGAAGGGGCTGGATTGGAGAATTACTTAGATTGCAAAATCAACAGACTTTGGTGTTGGTTGCAATTTGGGAGTGAAGGAAGAAGAGGTATTTTTCCCTACTTTCTGGTTATGCAATTGGATGAATGGTGCTGATGTTCCCTGAGAAGGGAAACCTAAGAACCAAATTTGGGGGAAGATCATAAATTTGATTTGGGTATGTTCATTTGAGGTTCCTTTGAGACATTCAAATGGAAATATGAGTTCCTTGTTAGATACTTTTGTGATCGGAATTCTTAGCCAATATACAGATTAAACATTGCTATCTTAAACTCTTCAAAATAGCTTGAATAATTTGGTGAAGAGGACCTAAATGTAATCTCTTCCCCTGAAAAACAACCAAAGAGCATGTAATAATAATTTAAAAGGCATTTGGAAATCAGACTTCTTTCTACAGTGGCGGTTATCTATTTATTCATTTATACCCACTCAAATATCATATATTAAATATATAGATACATATTATAATTTTAGCTTAATTAATATTACACAATTGACCTGCGAAAGCTATCAACTTTGGGTAATTTATGTGAGTGTTTGTGTGTGTGTATGTAATTCTACTCACTAAAATATGTACTCATGAAGCATCCTGAGATAAAATATATTTAACACATTAATATAAGAATAAATATTTGTAAAAGTCATAAGCCCTTATTCAGATATCAGTGTATTTTGTTTAATAGGAAGAATCAATTCTAGAGCTTCAAATACATCTGCTTCAATTGTGTCCTTTAACTTAGAAGTAATGTGTAATTTAGGTAATGCTGGATTGTTCAAAGCTGCCTTCATCAAGATGCAGTATCAAAACAGCCCTATGCAACAAAGCACTTCTACACCCATTCATAATCAGGCCACTATTTGCTAACAAACCTCAAATGGCTTTCATGGGTAATGGGTTGACATATCATCCTTGACACATTGCACATAAGGAACATGCTTGATTCGGTCTTGCAGCCCTTCAGGCAGTACAGGATTGCAGGCGTCCACATCCATGCCCACTAAGTTGCACGGGTGCCCTTCATGTGTAACCAGTGGTGATAGATGTGTGGATTTTGATTCCAGGGACTCATAAGGTGGAGTAAATATTAACATTGTACAAAAGTTTGTTAACTTGTTAATGTACTTATGGCTCATTAGGACATGTAAATGAGCTATTTATAATCTGTAATGTAACATTTGTGGAGATGAATGAGGAAAGCATGCTGGGAAGTTTAATAGAGCCTGGGTCCTGTAAAAGAAACCATGTGTTGTGAGACTTGAAAGTGTGTCTACATTTGACTAAGGCCTTTTCATCTTACCACCAAATCACACTGAAAAGTGAAGAGGTATATATTGACCAACCGCTATTTTGGAAAGATGACTTCAAATATGAGCCTTTTTGCTTTTTTAGTAATTTTTAAAAATACGATGATTTCTGAATACATGGCTTTCAATCTTTAACCCCAGGATACATATTATGCAGTTGCCACAGTCCTTTGGAGATGTTCAGGTTTGGAGGGGAAAAAATACCCTGATTACACAAACAGACATTTTTAAGTATAACTATTCATGCCCCCTTCCCCTACACAGTATCCTGACCTGTCCAGATCCTTGGTAAACTGGTAGTCACCATACTTGGGACTTGTACCAGAAAGAGGGTACGAGTTAGGTAGAGATACAGAACTGTGGCTGCTGGGAAAAGCTGGTAGGTTGATTTCCTTAAAAAAGGCCAGGGAGCCATTTCCCAAAAGAAAAGTCTAGAAGAGCCATGCAGGACTTTGAAAGAGAGAGAGAGACATGGAGCTCCTAAGCCTGGGGGACCTTTGAGGAAAGAGTCACCTCAAGAGAATGTGCCAACATTTTTGCTGTAAGCAGCAGAGTAGATTTCTCACTTTGTTACTTCTTATGGAGAATTCAGTACACACGTTTATTTAAGACTCTGGAATAGGAATTCATGTTTCTTTGGATGAAACAGATTTTAGAGGAAATAAAAGACATAGGATCATTCAAGGTGCACCCATGCACTTGGGGGTTAACTGCCACAACATTTAATAGTGTACCTCAGAAGCAGTTGCCAAGTATGGACTCACATAAGGTGGACATACACTGATCCAATACTCCATGTGTAACGTCGCCTTTTTACTTCCACTCCGGAAGCAAATAAAACTGCGCATGACTAAGAGAGACAAGAATCTAGAAAAACCCAACTCTAATTTATAAAAACAGCATCTCGTTTACTAATTCCAGTATTTTAAACACTTTGAGCAATATGTAGAGAAATGTAACCTGGTGGTTTGGAATTGGGCTTTGGAGTGACTAACAGAGTCTTAATCCCCACTCCAGCCCTTCCTAGTTGGGTGACCTTGGGCACATTATTTAAGCTCTCAAAGCCTACATTTTCTCATCTGTAAAATGGCTGTTGAGAGGTTTGAATAAAATAACATATATAATTGACCCTTTGCACTATGTATGTGGCACAGGAAAAATAATTAAATGTTTGCTATGATTATTTTTAGCAACAAATGACCTGAGAAATTTCTCACTACTAATGAAAAGAAGCCAGGAAGTTATAATACATTGCTGTAGGCAGCCTCTAGGATTTTCCTAATTTTGTAAATTCAGAATTTAATTTTCTTGTTTTGCTTAGGGTTTGATTTTTATCAAGTGGAATTTTTTAGGTACACATATCACTTTATCTTGTGGTGAGCACTTATCAGTTGTAAGCTGAACAGATAATGTTCATAGCCTTAGGATGTAAAATAGGCAACATATATAATTTATACAGCACTAAGAGAAGACTTTTCAGGTAAACAACAAACAAAAAGGAAAACGAAGAAATGTTGACGATGAGATTTTCAGTATTGGAAACTTAAAATCATGTCTTGCTCTTGACTCCTGGTCATTCATTTCTTTAAGCATTGCATGTGTGTGCATGCCTGCTACAAGCCAGGCACTGAGCTAGGCACCTGAGATATAGCAGCAAATGAAGCAAAGGATGGTCCCTGCCTTCATGGAGCTTACATCCTATTGAAGGTTGGCTATCATCACATTATGTTTAATGAGTCAAGAGTGGTGCCAAGAAGGAAGATGAATCTGGTGCTTACCATCACTTAAGTCCTTTTTCAAGATTGTCTTCTTAAGGCCATTGATTCCTTCTTAGCTAGGAAGGAATAAATGCGTTTAAGTAGGTAGCTGCCACCAGGAGACAAGGAAAACACAGGTAATTCTGTTTCTTAAAATAGTTAGGATTTCCTGAGGCATGGAAAGCTCAAGTTAAAATGCATTATATGTGTTTTCCATGAAAAAATGCTCATCATCACTGGCCATCAGAGAAATGCAAATCAAAACCGCAATGAGATACCATTTCACACCAGTTAGAATGGCAATCATTAAAAAGTCAGGAAACAACAGGTGCTGGAGAGGATGTGGAGAAATAGGAACACTTTGACACTGTTGGTGGGACCATAAACTAGTTCAACCATTGTGAAAGACAGTGCGGCAATTCCTTAAGGATCTAGAACTAGAAATACTATTTGACCCAGCCATCCCATTACTGGGTATATACCCAAAGGATTATAAATCATGCTGCTACAAAGACACACGCACACGTATGTTTATTGCGGCACTATTCACAATAGCAAAGACTTGGAACCAACCAAAATGTCCATCAATGATAGACTGGATTAAGAAAATGTGGCACATACACACCATGGAATACTATGCAGCCATAAAAAAGGATGAGTTCATGTCCTTTGTAGGGACATGGATGAAGCTGGAAACCATCACTCTGAGCAAACTATTGCAAGGACAGAAAACCAAACACCGCATAGGTGGGAATTGAACAATGAGAACACTTGGACATAGGATGGGGAGCATCACACACTGGGGCCTGTCGTGGGATGGGAGGAAGGGGGAGGGATAGCATTAGGAGATATACCTAATGTAAATGACGAGTTAATGGGTGCAGCACAGCAACATGGCACATGTATACATATGTAACAAACCTGCACATTGTGCACATGTACCCTAAAACTTAAAGTATAATAAAAAAATGCATTATATGTGTTTTTTATTAAAAATATAACCACTTAATAAAACCATCATTCAAGTCAATTGCTGACCTCTAATACAAAATTGAAATCAAGTTCAGACTACATAAAAACTTCTATGTACCTATGTACTGTCAGACGCTTTTCGACAAATATTCGACTATTATCATTTGATTCTTAATATAATCCTGGTTTTCTGCCTAACTGGCATAAAGAAATCTAGTTGCTCTGAACTCTTTATTTAACTGAAAAGCAGTACAAAACACATCCCAGACAGGAGCACTGACTTCCCTCTTGAGCAATTTGTCACGGAATTGCTTACCACTGCTGGAGGTGCCCCTGCTGAGACTCTGAGCCACTTCTCAGATTTCCCAGCAGAAAAGACAAAGTTGTCTCCTGAAGTTTTTCTCATCATATCCTTAGACAAAAATTCTAATCTTACCCAGGATAAATAATCTCAATTGTAGAATCTTCTGTGAGGTCCTTTTGATTTGTGATTTGCGTCTTCTCGGTCTCATTTTCTTTTTCTTCCACTACATTGCACAGATGTTTTCTAATTAATTTCTTACAGTCCAAGTCATTATTTTACTCAAGATACTGGTTTGTCATTTCTCTAGAATCACCAAGACACTTTGTTAGCACACCAAATCAGTGGAAAAACCCTGAGCTGAGATGGTCACACGTAACTGATAGCAATGGTGTTATGCTTGCTTTTTGAGCCAATGAGATATTTTCATGCCTTATGTCTGTTTCCCAGCCCCAACCCGTCTGCCAGGAGAAGCGATATGCTGCTCACCTGTCAAGTCGTCATAAGTAGAAATCACGAACTCAAGGGCTATTAACTGAAGATGCTCTGTTCTCTGGAGTAGGAATGTATATACATATACAAATGTGTGTGTAGTCCTGCCTCCAGAATAGCTAGGACTACAAGCGCATGCCACCGTGCCCAGCTATTTTTTATTTTTTGTAGAGACACGGTCTTACTACGTTGCCTTGGCTGGGCTCCAACTCCTGCCTCAAGTAATCCTCCTACCTTGGCCTCCCATCTCTCAAGTCCCCATAAGTAGAAATTGTGAACTCAATGGCTATTAAATAAAGACATTGTGTTTTCTGGGGTAGTGATCTATACATACACACATAAATGTGGGAAAGTTGGGAGAGCCCCTGATAGCTATGTCCCAAGAGTTCTAACCCTGGAAAAAACAGAATAAATGATACTATAATATAGCATAGTTTTAGTGAAAATTAAAAATAAATAGATCTTCCATAGACTAATCTTTTACGTGTTCTGAAGCAGTATATATAAGTATTACTGAGGCAAAGGAAGGGTTACTAAAGAGAAAAAATAAAAGCACAAACGTAAATACCAAGCCTTCAGCATGCCCCCAGAGGATGTTTAATTGTCAGATGAATAGTTCAGACCTTTTATGATAAATGTCAAATGTTTGATGCTTATAGAAGAACAAAGTAAATTTGAGACGGAAATTGGGCCTTGGCTCAGTGTGAGAAGCTGGGGCTAAGGAGCAAGAATTTGTGTGCTGCACAGGAAGGCTGGTGTGCTGAGAGCCAGGGCATCCGGGCCCTGGTGATTATGGGTAAGTCATCAAGTCCCTCTGAATGACAGGCTTTCATCTCCTCTACTGGGGCACAGACCTGCTGCAAGGGGCACCTTCAGCTGATTCTAAACTGATTCGAAGCCACTGCCCCTAGATTCTGAGTCATCATGAACTGTATTTAGAAATAGGCAAAACAGATTTTCTTTATATGACCTATTCAAAGGCTGAGAACACACAGCCCAATGCTAGCTCTTTTCCGCATTCTCAAAGCTCACCTACTCAGAATCTATCCGTTTTTTTTCTATTTTTGTGAGACAGGGTCACCCTCTGTTGTCCAGGCCGCAGTGCAGTGGTATGATCATAGCTCACTGCAGCCTTGAACTCCTGGACTGAAGTGATATCCCCACCTCAGCCTCTGGAGTAGCTAGGACTACAGGCACATGCCACTGTGCCTGGCCAATTTTTTATTTTTTGTACAGTTGAGGGGTCTCACTATGTTGCCCAAGCAAGTCTCCAACTCCTGACCTCAAGCGATCCTAAAGTGCCAGGATTACAGGTGTGAGTCACTGTACCCAACCTAACACTTTCCTTAGTCAAACTTTTTCTCACTCTGACCCCTCCGTGTTGTTTCTGCAAGTTTGCATATTCTTTACAATTAGTTTTCTAGAGAGTGATAATAACTCTTCTATGCATTCTTGAATACTATGTTTTGGTGACTCTATTACTGTATGGTCTAGCAGAAAAGCATGGGAAAATATTAACATGCATTAAATGAACACTCCCAATTTCTCTTTTTTTTTTTGAGATGGAGTCTCGCTGTGTCACCAGGCTGGAGTGCAGTGGCGCAATCTCAGCTCACTGCAACTTCCACTTCCCAGGTTCAAGAGATTCTCCTACCTCAGCCTCCCAAGTAGCTGGGAATACAAGCACATGCCACCATGCCCAGCTAATTTTTGCATTTTTAGTAGAGACAGGGTTTCACCATGTTGGTCAGGATGGTCTCGATTTCTTGACCTCGTGGTCCGCCTGCCTCTGCCTCCCAAAGTGCTGGGATTACAGGCGGGAGCCACTGCGCCCAGCCCCAATTTCTCATAAGGAGAAAAAAAAAAAAAGAATGGAAAATTCTGGGCTCTGGAGTCAGAAGACATGAGTTCAATACCCAGCTCTGTATCTTTCTAGCTGTGTGACCCTGGGCAAGTTACTTAATCTCTCTGATCTGTAATATTTTTAACCAAAAGAAGGTGGTAAACAATTCTGATTTCATAGAATTTCTTAAAAAGTCCTTGAAATGTTGGATATAAAGTGCCTGGCACAGAGGAGACACATTATAAATCATATTTCTCTGCCCTTTCTCAAGAAAATTACCAGTCCTTGGAGGGAAGGATGATTATTTTATGTAACTCTCTGGTAATCTCAAACAGCACAGTTCTTTGTATATGGAAAGTATTCAATCATCACTAGTTGAAATGAATCCTTGAGTTGATGAAAATCAAGAGAATTAAGGATAAAATGTAAAAGAAAGAATGCTTGACCTGTAGTTCAGACATCAGATCTCGGTTCTGATTCTGTGAATGGCTGACACACCACGTGCCCTCTGGGAGATCCATCTTTCGCAGTGGCTCACGCCTGTAATCCTAGCACTTTGGAAGGCCAAGGGACGCGGATTGCCTGAGCTCAGGAGTTCAAGACTAGCCTGGGCAACACGGTGAAACCTGGTCTCTACTAAAATACAAAAAATTAACCAGGAGTGGTGGCATGCACCTGTAGTCCCAGCTACGCGGGAAGCTGAGGCAAGAGAATCGCTTGAACCCCGGAGGCGGAAGTTGCAGTAAGCTGCAATTGTATCACTGCACTCCAGCCTGGGCAACAGAGTGAGACTCCGTCTCCAAAAAAAAAGAGTGTTGAACTAGAGCAGAAGTTGCAAACTGGTGAGCCTCAGACTATATCTGACAGACATGTTTTGTTTGGCCCACAAAGCAGTTTTTTAAAAATTCAGAGCCAGGCATGCCTGTAATCTCAATACTTTGGGAGGCCAAAGCAGGATTGCTTGAGCCTAGGAGTTTGAGACCAGCCTGGAGAACATAGGAAGACTCTGTCTCTACAAAAATAAATAAATAAATAAATAAATAAATAAATAAATAAATTGTTCAGGTGTGGTGACGCTACTCAGGAGGCTGAGGCAAGAGGGTGACTTGGGTCCAGGAGGTAGAGGCTGCAGTGAGCAGTGATTGCACCACTGCATTCCAGCCTGAGCAACAGAGCAAGATCTCATCTCCAAAAAAAATAAAAAATAAAATAAGTGAAAAAAAGTGAATGATTTGTTAACATTAAAAATTTATGAAATTTCTTTTTAAAAATTCAGATTTCTGAAATCTTTTGGAAAGATCTGGCACCCTGCGTTCACATTGCCTCCTGACAACAGTCTGATGGAGCTAAAGGCAGCTCCTCCTGCAGTTGAGGTATGTGCTCTCCAGCTCACACAGTCCCCTCCTGACTCACTTCACTTTTTTGCATTGGCCACCTCAGGCCTGGCATTTGATTCTGAAACACTAGACTAGACAAATTCTAGAATCTCTAATTGTTCTAGTTTTTGGAGACAGAGAACTAAATTGTTGGGGGCATAACTGATGATGGGACCAGAAGTGACTTACAGCAGGAGCTTGTCTATTGTCCTCTGTGGGTCCAGCGGCCTCCAGCCAGTTTCCTTCCCTCCTCTCCACTAACACAAGCTGAGCAGACTGAGAACATAGAGGTTTACAAATTAGGGAAACTAGAAGAAACCAAGCTTTGGCCTCTAACTGTTGCAAGCATATTCAGTAAAATAGCTGAGACTTCATTGCTTTCAGAAAATACTAAGGAGGAAGCAATAGCTTCCCCTCCAGAAGCATCTCAGAAAGATCCCTTGGGAATAGAGCCATGTGATGTGTGAGAAAGTGGAGGAGAATACGACTTTGCTTGGGAGTGGTGAGCTTTCTTTTTGCCCTGCCTAACTCCATGGGCAGAGTTAACTCTGTGGGCTTTCTTAGGCCACAGAGCTCCATATCCTCAAAACAATATCTCACAGGAAAAAGAAAATGTGGAGCTAGGATTTGCAGACTATGAGTTAGCATCAGTGGCTGCACAAATATCACCTAAAAGCCACCTCTGGTAAACAGTCTTGGCAGGGCAGCTCAGTCTTCTTAGAAAATTGGCCTCATATGTTGTAAACAGATGGATTCAGATAGAGACACTCAGGAACATATCTCCAGTCCTGGTACTTAACCCTAACACCAACTGTCTCTACCTCAGCTTTCTGACAGATCCAATGGATTCCTCAAAGAATAGCACCCAAATTGCTCTGCTAGGTATCCACACAAATGACAAAGCAAAAGAACAGGCATACCTGTGGCTACAGCAAAGGGAGAGAAAAAAAAACAACATTTAAAGAAGAGAAGGCATTTACGAGTAATATGCTGTGGTAGTTAAATCCTTATCTTCTTTGAATTCTTTTAGAAATAATATAAATATAAAAAGACAAGTAATTTTCTCACCTAATTTGCTTGTGGAGCTGATAATTAAGTGTTGTTGATTGCATCACCAGAATGAATTTGTGATACTTGCTGTAGTGTCTCTGCATATTTAAAGACGAAAATGTTCTTTCTGGTGCTCAGTAAAAATATCATTTTTATGAACCCTTTCCCTCAGGCAGTTCTGTAGCCTCCATTCCCTGTTTATGGAGCTGCAAGACTCCCTGTCTGAGATATGACGAAATCAACTTTACACCTAAATGTGCCTGTCAGCCCAACTGCTCCTTAACTCTGAGAAAAAGGCCCAGATTCAGAGGCCTACAGAAATTCCAGACATTTTCAGAGAGATCTTTTCCCCCAATCATCTGCATGTGTCTTGATTATTCTAACCCCCACCCCCCTTACAGTTGAAAAAATGGTAGGGAGGAAAAAATGTTTAACGGTTAAGAACTCCAGCTCCGGAGGCATGCCAAGTGTGACTTGCATGAACTTGAAAAAATTACTAAATTCTTTGACCCTCAGTTTCCTCACCTTTAAATGGGAACAATACTAGTAACTCATAGAGATTTGGGAAGGATGAAATGAGTGAATGCATGGGAAGCATTAAACACAGGTCTGGAGCACAGTAAGAGCTCCATACACTGTAGATATCAACATAGTCACCACCATCATCTTCACTATTCTAGAGGTATTCAAAGTAGTTGCATATCAGAAAAACCTGAGGAAATTCTTAAAAATACATACTCAGAGATCCCACACCCAAAACCATATTAGAACTGAGTATGATCTTGATTATTTCTTCTGAGATCCTTGGGTGAATAAATGCTCAGTTGGGCCTGGGAACCATTGATCCAGGCCTGCCTCCCCAAAACCTTAGGGGCTGAGCACAGAGAGTGATGGCTTTAGAGGCATTCAAGGTAAAAGACAGAGCAAGCACCCCACTGCTCCTTGAAGAACCATGGAATTTAGTCCTCAGGAAAGACTATCACCATAATTATCACTGGGTATAAGTAAGCCCTCTTCTCTCAGCTTTCCTACCTACTGGTGCCAAGGACACTCATTGCTAACATAGAGAGGTATTCCAAAGAGATTGAACTTGCTCATTCTTTGAGCAAGCATCATAGTAGAGACAGCAGCATAAATATGGATGAAGTATCTTTTTTTAATAGGATTGGTGGAAGACACTCAATTCCAACTTTTTAAACAAATTTGCCTGATTAAGTTTAGCTCCCGTATGGTTAGTTACTATTCTTTGCATAAATATGCTCAGTTGAAATGATCAGCAAGATACATTACTCCCATGAGATATGGTATTCTCCTGCTAGTTGAGACAGAGGTAGGAAAAGCAGCAAAAAAGTTCTTCATTCCAGTTGGCTGTGTCAGACCAATAATTGTTTGGGCTATGGATCAGCAGTTTTTACTCAAGCTTTCTTATGTCTGCTGCAACTCAGGCTATGGCTTCATGAGAAACCAGTGGGGGTGACTGGGGTGACCAGATCTTCACAAATTCTCAGAATTAAAGACAGCAAGCAAAGCCTTGCACTTCCCCATAACATCACAGCCATGAGTGATTCATCTCTGGTAACCCACTGCAGGCTGGAGTAGGGAAAAAATATATCATGCACACATCTCATTTCCATTTCCACCGTCTCTTCCATTCAAGAAATATCTTTGTTGGTATCTACCAACAACATTCTAAGAGGGAGAAATATCTTTGTTGGTATCTACCAACAACATTCTAAGAGGGATAAACATACATTTGGTCTAGTTCATAAAAATTGAATTTTCAGTGGGGCTTGGTGGTGTGGCTCATGCCTGTAATCCCGGCGTTTTGGGAGGCCGAGGCAGTGGATCACCTGACGTCGGGAGTTCAAGACCAGCTTGACCAACATGGAGAAACCCCATCTCTACTAAAAATACAAAATCAGCTGGGCGTGGTGATGCATGCCTGTAATCCCAGCTACTCGGGAGGCTGAGGCAGGAGAATTGCTTGAACCCGGGAGGCAGAGCTTTCAGTGGGCCAAGATCATGCCAATGCACTCCAGCCTGGGCAACAAAAGTGAAACTCTGTCTCAAAAAAAAAAATTAAAAAATAATAAAACTTAAATTTTCAGAGTTTTTTTTTTTTTTTCCAAATGTTATCACTTTATTGGGACTTATAGCACAGCTACCAACTAATACTAGGTTTGAAAGGTATTGCTGTAGAACAGTGGTTCTCAGCTTGGGGTGATTTTGACCTCCTCACTGGCAATGACTGGAGACATTTTTTTGCTGAAATAACTGGGGCAGGGTACTGCATAAGGGCATCTGGTAGTTAGAGGCCAGAAAGGCTGTTAAACGTCCTATGATACGCAGACAAACTCCCCAATCAAAGAATTACCTGGCCCCAAATGTCAATAGTGTCCAAGATCGAGAAAACTGGCAGTAGAAGAATTTGTAAGATCCAACTCCTGCTCACCTCTAAACCCCTGGGCCCCATCTGCACGGCAGCATGTCTCTTTTGCACCCCATCAAAACATACAGATCACCAACATTGTTTTTTATTGTTGGCTTGAAGGGCAGCCTCCACAGTAGGTGACATTTGTTTGCCGAAATCTCTCCCTCCCAGGGGTAGCTGGGAGAAGTTTATACTATTTCAGGCTGACCTGAAGGGTTAGAATGGCACAATTAGCTTGTGGGTGGCAATAATCCAGTCCTGCATCCTAGAATAACTAACTTGAGTGCTTAACAAAATTAAAAAGATGAATGAATTGGATGTAATCTGTACTGCTTTTCTGTGTTTAGGAAGATGAAATAATCAGAAATAAATGGAGTAAGTTGCTAAATAGACAGCATGTGGATTAACTACAAAAGGAAGTTAAAACTCCATATTGTATGGTAAACATATTGTCTTGTATAGCCATTGCTTCTGCTGCTGCTATTGTTATGACTTATAACCACCCTAAGATAGAGTGCCCTTAGGAAATACATTCTCTATACTGAACTCCAGCAAATTTTTTTTTAATTCTTCATTTTTAACCACAGAAAAGAATATCTGAAAACTGTAAGCAGTAAAACATCAATAATATGTGAAATCCTGGGGGGTGAGATGTGGAAGCCCTACTATTTACTTTTCATGCATGTTTTGCTTTCCTGTAATCTCATTTTCACCAAATGATCCAGTGTTTCTTTTTTCTTTTTATTATTTGAGACAGAGTCTTGCCTTGTCACCCAGGTTAGCACGATCTCGGCTCACTGCAACCTCCACCTGCCGGCTTCAAGCAATTCTCCTGCCTCAGCCTCCCGAGTAGCTGGGATTACAGGCATGTGCCACCACACCTGGCTATTTTTTGTATTTTTAATAGAGACAGGGTTTCACCAGGTTGGCCAGGCTGGGCTTGAACTGCTGACCTCAGGGGATCCACCCGCCTCAGCCTCCCAAAATGCTGGGATTACAGGCATGAGCCACTGCACTCGGCCCAGTGTTTCTTTTTGTGACTACGAAAAAGGATGGTTGTGTCTCTGAATTAGTCATTAGCCAATGAGTATCTGCTCTGAATCCGCACCAAAAATGGAAACAAAATAATCATTTTAAGTTCTCATTAAGTAAAACACATGGAGGTCGTTGTGAATTTTGTTCTGTTGGAAAACTTAAAAGGAATAAATATCATCTTTTTTACTTTGATCATTCAAATTTTGCCTACTTTAAGTGCTCATCCTGCTGGATTGTAGAGAAATTCCCGGGTTTTATGAGCACTCATCACCACCACCTTCGCCACCACCTCAGGAACCTTAAGGAGGCACCAGGGGTCTGAGGCAGCCTGCAGTGTTAGGTCACTGCGATATTCTGCCCTGGTTTCTACCGACGAGTTCATTGTCCAGTTGGTTCCTAATAGTACTGCTACGATAAACAATTCCAGAGGGTACCACTCACCATAGACCAAGTGTAAATTGTTCCTCTGGAAATGTTCAAAAAATACATGTCACCTCAATGCTGCTGTGCAAAGCTGTAGCACAGGAAAGTCTGCCAATTCTGGAAGCCTCTGCAAAGGGGGTCCAGCCAGCCGTTCCCTTCTGATACTCCCCCTCCTCCCGGGAGCACAGTGAGGCGGCAGGATGCCAGTAATCACATACCTCTGTCCTTCCCAGTTTTGGAAAACTTCACCAGAGCTTCCAAGACTCCCTCTCCAAATCTTCTTGATTTTCCTCTTCTAGAACTCACCCACCCACCTACAATGAATGTATCACCAGAAACAAACGTAGTCTTTTCTTCCTGGGGTGGGAGGAGGGGAGGGAAAGTTGGAGATAGAAAAATGAGATGTTAAAATGAATCTTGTTTTGTTTTGTTGTTTTTCTAATTCACCTTGATCTCCATGGGGCTGAGTTAGTCCCACAACTTTTTCGAGGAGGGATCTGCAATAAATTGGCAAATGAGAAGAGGAGAGCGCATCCCGGCGCCATTACACCTCATGAAGATGAACCCAAGTGTGACCCGTAGCATGAAAGAGAAGGAAGTAGCTCAAGAGTCAAAAATCAGAAAGGAAAAGCAGCTAAGATAAATTTTGAAGACAAGGGCAAAGTTTACGCTCATTTATCCAGAGTACAGTAGTGATAAAGAAAAGAAACTTTTAATCTGAAAAATGCAAGCCCCTTTAAATTATCAAGCCGAGAGAGGCATTGAAATGTGACAGCAATCAGTCTCATTCTGCCCCTTGAGCTAGCTAAGTCATTACTTCTTGAAGCCATTTACCATGAGGGTTCTAGGCTGACCAATGCCAAGTGGCCACAAAGTTAACCTAACAATGCCATACACTGGACACCGTAACTCATATCCTATAGTTCAATCATATATGGCCAATCACTAATCAATGTTATATCTGTAAACCAATGAGGATTCCTGTCAAACAACTTTGTATCAGCCCGCTCCTTCTTCCCTTTTGCCTTTGAAAACCTGCTTGTAACAAAGGCTGAGCAGAGCACTTCTCAAGGCAACTTGGAAGTGTTTTCCCAGCCCCTGTGCTCATTTGGGCTCAAGCAAACTCTTTAAAATTATATTTTGTGCCTCAGCTGCTTCCTTTAGGTTGACATTAGTCCATCCTTATCCCAGAGGATATGTTCCAAGACCCTCAGTGGACGCCTGAAACTGTAGTTAATACCAAACCCTATACATGTTATATTTTTTTCTATACACACGTACGTATCTATGATAAAGTTTAATTTATAAATTAGGCACAGTAGGAGATTAACAACAAAACTAATAATAAAACAATTATAACAATATACTGTAATCTCTCTCTCAAAATACTGATTGTACTGTACTCACCCTTGTTCATGTCATGATGTGAGATGATGCAATGCCTACATGATGAGATGCAGTGAGGTGAATGAGACCGGGCACGGCCATTGCATCATGCCTGTAATCCTACCACCCTGGGAGGCTGAGGCAGGTGGAGTGCTTGAGCTTAGGAGTTCGAAAACAGCCTGGGCAGCATGATAAAACCCCTCCTCTACAAAAAAATACAAAAAAAAATTAGCCAGGTATGGTGACGTATGCCTATAGTCCCAGCTACGTAGGGGGCTGAGGCAGAAGGACCGCTTGAACCCAGGAGGACAAGTCTGCAGTGAGCGAAGATCATGCCACTGCACTCCAGCCTGGGTGACAAAGTGAGACCCTATAAAAGAACAGAAAGTGAGGTGAATGATATAGGCATTATGATGCTACTATTGACCTTCTGACATGTTGTTAGAAAAAGGATTATTTGCTTTGGGTTATCCTGGATCATGAGGCCATGATGATACCATTGGCTTGATGTCAGGAACAGACAATGTCGATAGTCAGGGATCCTCAGTAGTTGAGGTTTTTGCAGAAAACTTCTGAAAGAACTTTGTGATCAGAAGTTATTGTCTCTTTCTTTTTAACTCATCAAAGTGTTGCTGCAGAGACTGTAATCTTTTCATCATCATACCAGTGACTTTAAGACACTGTCCCACATGAGAATCATATTCCATAATTTTGTGCTTTAATGTCCCTGCAATTCGAAAGTCTTCAACCAATTTTGGTAATGTCCACATTGCTGTTTCTGCTTCAGTTTCTTCTTCTTCTTCCTTTGTAGATGACAAGTTTTCCTAATTCCTCACTTGTTAACACTTCTCAATGGTCTTCAATATGTTCTTCCACTTCATCAAGCATGTCGACAAATCCTTCTCTACCAACTTGTCATGCTGCATGAATGATTTTCCTAACTTCTCCATCAATTCCCAGGAAGCCTTTAAAATCATTCACAGCGTCACTCTATAAGTTCTTCCACTGGGCATTTAGTTTCTGGTTTTAATTCATCCATTGTCATTTTGATGAACGTTTTTACATCAGCAACAGTGAATGATTTTCAGCACTGCATTATATTCAGATTAGAGTCTGTGTCAGTTGCTGATCAAATGCAATCACGTACCTGGTGGTTGCATGTGGCCTTGAAAAACCAAATGATGCCCTAGTCAAGGGGCTGAAACAATGACATGGTTATATTTGGAGGTAAAAATACAGCCTCAACATTTTCATATTCATAGCAAACAGATTCAGGGTGGCTAGGGAGCATTGTCTGTTATTAATAGCACTTTACATTCCAACTTTTTCTCTTCCAATTATTTTTTTCACTTCTAGGATGAAATATTGGTAGAACCATTCCATAATCAAGATGGGTGGCACTCATACTTTCTGATTTGTTGCCAGAATATGAGCAGATAATTTTTGTTTTTGTCTTTGAGAATGCATGGGTTCTTTCCTCTGTACACTATACCTGGCTTTATCATGTGTCCTGTAATATTGCCACTTAGTACCAGAATTAATTTGTCTTTCCATGCCTTATGCCCTGGTGCCTCCTTTGCATTATGAATGTAGGTTCTATTGGGCATCTTCTTCTGGGAGAGCTCCATTTCATTGCATTTGGACTTGCTTTGGATACTATTCTTTCTCCTTAATCAACTTCTTCAACTCTGCCAGAAATGTGGCAGCAAATTCTTCAGCAGACTGCAATAATTTTTATATTTTTCAGTTCAAACCTATTTCTCAATCTGTATAAACATCCCTTACGTTCAGTAAATGACTTGCTGTCACTCGTTTCAGGGGATGGCTTGCTGAAGTCTTCGTATAGGCTCAATGCTTTCTGGCGCAACATGTTACCATCAATTGAAAATTTTCTGTTCATGTCTTCCACCCACAACTTTAATGCCTTCTCCATCTTAATTAAGCATTTATCACACACTGTGGCTATAACTTTTGCAGTTTGAGGTGCGACAGCAAACCTAGCATGCATTTCTTTCTCTTCTCACAATTTCACTGATAGAAGATTTGTTCTTTCCATAGATCTTAGTCACCTCAGGATACAACATTTTTTCTTTCCTTTTTAAGTCAAGAACTTTACTTTTTCATTTAAAGAAAGCATTTTATGGCTTCTCTTTGGCATATCCTAATTGCCAGCATCACCACTCTTGTGCTTTGGGGATATTACTAAGCAAAATAAGGGTTACTTGAATACAAGCACTGTGATATTCAGACAGTAACTAAGTAACCAAGTAACTAAGTAACCAAGTAACTAAGTAACCAAGATGTAACCAAGATGGCTAAGTAACTAATGGGTGGCTAGTGTAGACAGTGTGGATACGCTGGACAAAGGGATGACTCACATCCCAGGCTAGACAGAGTAGGGTATAGCTTGAGATTGTACTGTGCTATTCAGAGCAGCGTGCAATTTAAAACTTATAAATTCTTTATTTCTGGAATTTTCCAGCTAATATTATTGGAATATGGTTGACCGCAAGTAACTGAAACTATGGAAAGTGAAACCATAGATAAAGAGGGACTACTCCATATATATTAGGCGACCAATTCTGTTTCTCTGGCTTTCTCCCTAAACAGTGTGTCTCAGGCAGTGTTTGCATTCACTCCTTTATTGTAAGCACTCCTCTTTGTTCCCAGCAGCCATCTAGTCCAATGCAGCCCTATCTCCTCAGGTGTGACAGAGTTGACTGGCAGAGAATGCAGTTTCCAACCAATAAGAAAGGAGAAAAGTCACTATACTCAGGAAGAGAACCAAAAGTTCATAGATCCACAGAATAAGAATTTCTCATGAAAAGAAACATTCTGGCCAGGCACGGTAGCTCACACCTGTAATCCCAACACTTTGGAAGGCCGAGGCAGGCAGATCACCTGAGTCCAGGAGTTCGAGATCAGCCTGGCCAACCTGACGAAACCCCATCTCTACTAAAAATACAAAAATGAGCTGTGCGTGTTAGCAGAAGCCTGTAATCTCAGCTGCTTGGGAGACTGAGACAAAAGAAACGCTTGAGCCCATGAGGTGGAGGTTGCAGTAGTGAGATTGTGCCACTGCACTCTAGCCTGGGTGACAGAGTAAGAGTCCATCTCAAAAAAAAAAAAAAGAAAAGAAAAGAAACATTCTAATCTACCGTGGTATTTCTTCTTTGACTAGCAGTTTTTATGATTAATTTCTTTACTTACTTATGGTGTGCTCCTGTTTAATAGACTTTTACCATCTTACAGGCAGTTTATAGTCCCCCTTTGTGTCCTCATGGTAGTACTTAACACATTGCCTTGCACAGAGTAGGTGCTTCACAAAGGTTTGTCTGTGAAAATAAAAGCATGAAGCAGCCATGAAAATGAAAAAAAATAAAAACTAACAAATAATAAAGTATGGGAACCAAAGCCACTGATAACCATATTTCATTACTCTTATATAGCTACAACTCTACTCCCGAAAACTGTCACACCTTTTAAGTGAGAGAGCTGGGTGTCTGTGTGTGTGTGCACATGTGTGTTCCAAAGAAGGAAGGAGAAGCCACTATAGTTGGCTTCTTGCTCAGCCACCCTCCCACCAGGGTGCTGGGAGCCTGAGATTCACTAATGAACATGGGTTTTATTGCTTCCATTAGTCCCCGTTAGCTGGATGAGAAGAGAGCATCTTTGAGCCGAAGCAGCCCACAAATCCTGGAGCACTTCCCTTTCATGTGCCCCACTGATTATCTACTCTGACAACAATATGGTGAGACTTCCCTCCCTCTGGCTCAGGGCCATGGTCACCACCAGAGCACACACAGTGCTCTAGGAGTGGGCAGAATAGCAGGAAAAGGTCAGAATGAACGCTTATTTCTCTTGAAAGAAATATACCTTAACTCGATTTTTTGTCTGCAGGAACAGAGGACATCTCTGCAAGGCATTTGCCAAACCTGCAAAAGCTTCTGAGAGCAGAATGCTAAACTTCTAGCTGACAAGTAACAGCAACTGCAATAAAAAGGGTTCTGAAGGGGATAGATCTATGTCATCCCTGAGTGATAATAAAGAAGAAAGAGAAAGTGATAGCAACATACAGTATTTGAATTTATTTGTCTGGAGTAAGAAAGAGAACAGAATTTAATGAACAACAGAATGCTATGTAATGTCAAATGTCCTCAGGAGGTCTTTCCAGAGAAGGGAGCAAGTGTCCAGGCCTAATTTGAAAAGGCGCTGTAAATGCCAATATTTCCTTTGCCTCCTTACAATTTGTATCTTTCATTTGAAGAGATTTTCTTTTTTAAAATTAGAGGGAAGGAACACTAATTTGCAACACGAAAGATGAATGAGACATGGCTTAATATGATCAATTGATGTGATATCCATTCACTTTTGCTATAAACAAACCACCCTAAATCTTGGTAGCTTGAAACAAAATCATTTATTTAACCCACAATTCTATTGGTCAGCAATTTGAACTGGGCTTGGCTGAGATGTTCTGACCTAGACTGGTCTCACTCATGCATCTATGGTCAGCTGCTGAATCTGCTGGGGGCTAGAACAATTCTTCTCTGCTCCACATGGTCTCTCAGCTTCCAAAAGGAAAGTCCAAGCCTGTTGACCTGGTAGCTGGCAGGCTTCAAAGAGACAGAGCTGAATCGCTCACGCTTCTGGAGGCCTAGACTCACAGCTGGCACAACATGATTTCTGCCTCATTCTATTGGTTCAAAGCAACTCACATGGCCAAGCTCAGCTTCAAGGGGTCAAAAAGGTACTTCATCTTTTTAAAGTCATATTGCAAAGGCATATGACTTCAAGAAGGAGTGGAGAATTACTAACTTTTTCTGACTATCTTCCCAGTGAGATTTGTTTTTCCCCACTTGGTCTTGGGTCCTGTCACAGCTTTATGGATCAATCAGCAGCCGATCTGAAAAAAGAGCACTGGACTGAGTCAGGAATCTGAATTATTGTCCTGATCCTGCTGTCATCAAACTGTGTAATACTGTGGCTTTGACTTTTTTAAATCTATGAAGCAAAGGAGATCGACTCTGTAAACTCTAAGGCCCTTTTCATAACTAAAGCCCTGTGATTCTTGGATAGGCAGCTTTGCTTTCAGTAGTTCAGTGAAAAGTAAGCATAGTAATTTATTTATTTATTTATTCTTCTTCGAGGTGGGGCCTCACCCAGGCTGGAGTGCAGTGGCATGATCATAACTCACTGCAGCCTCAAACTCCTGGGCTTAAGTGATCCTCCTGCCTCAACTTCCAAATAGCTAGGATTATAGGCATATGTCAACATGCCCAACTAATTTTTAAATTTATTTTTGGAGAGATAGGGTCTTGCCTGGTTGCCCAGGCAGGCTGATCTTGAATTCCTGGCTTTAAGGGATCCTCTCACCTTGGCCTCCCAAAGTGCTGGGATTACAGGTGTGAGCCACTACGTCTGGCAACATAGTAATTTTTTATTTAAAAACGGATATGATTATGTCTTTCATTATCTTCTGCTCTAGTCATCACCCACTCTAGCTTGTCTCTCCTGTGTTCTACTATTTAAGCTATCTCCCTGAAAAAAATTGGATAAATTAAAGGCAAATAAATATCAAATGGTCTCTTTTTAATTTTAATTATCTGTTGCACTAATAATATTGTAAAAATGGTGGTATAGATACACATTCAAAAATCCTACCACTCAGATAATAGACACATAACTGCATGTTCTCCATGAACACTTACATATAACACACATGATAGTTAAAATTCAGTCATACTTTTTACATTATTATTATTATTATTATTGAGACCAAGTTTCACTCTGTCACCCAAGTTGGAGTGCAGTGGTGCGATCTCCACTGACTGCAACCTCTGCCTCCCAGATTCAAGCGATTCTCCTGCTTCAGCCTCCCTAGCAGCTGGGACTACGGGCACCTTGCCACCAAGCCCAGCTAATTTTTGTATTTTTAGTAGAGACAGGGTTTCACCATGTTGGCCAGGCTGATCTCAAACTGCTGACCTCAGGTGATCCACTCACCTCGGCCTCACAAAGTGCTGGGATTACAGGAGTGTGCCATCACACTGGGCCTCAGTCATCTTTATTTTTATTTTTATTTTATTTTATTTTATTTTATTTTGTTTTATTTTTTCTGAGATGGAGTCTCACTCTGTCACCAGGCTGGAGTGCAGTGGCACGATCTCGGCTCACTGCAACCCCCGCCTCCCAGGTTCAAGGGATTCTCCTGCCTCAGCCTCCCGAGTAGCTGGGACTACAGACACGCGCCACCATGCCCGGCTATTAATCACTATTTTTAAAGTACACATCTTTATTTTTAAAAACATACAGCAAAACACACACATCTTAAGTATACAGCTTCAAAAATTTTCCAGACCTAAACATACTCACATAATTTGTACCCAGATCAAACAAAACACTAACAAAAACCGAAGAGCCCACCTCATTACCCCTCCCTATCAATACTCAAATTTCCAAAGGTAACAAGTATCTTGACTTCTATTTTGATAGATGAGTTGTCAGTTTTTGACCTTCAGGGAAGTGGAATTATACAGCGTGTACTCTTTTGTAACTGGATTCTTACACTCAATATTGTATTTGTGACATTCATTCGTGTTGTTACATGTACTAACAGTTTGTTCATTTTCATTGCCATAAATGATTCCATTGTATGAATATATCAACAATTTATTTACCTATTCTACTATTAGGCATTTTGGTAGTTTCCAGTCTGGGGCTATCATGAATAGAAACTCTATGAACATTGTCATACGTGATTTTTGGTACACACAGGTACAAATTTCTATAAGGTATATACCTAAGAGTAGAATTATTTAATTGTTGATTTTATATTCATCATTAGTAGATACTGTTGAGCAGTTTTCCAAATTGGTTTTACCAAATTACATCCCCACCAGCAGCATATAAGAGTTCCCATTGCTCCACATCAAGTGTGGTATAAACATGCAATGGAATATTATTTATTCTTAAAAAGAAAATAAATTCTAACATGCTACAACATGGGTAAAACTTGAGAACATTATGCTAAATGAAATAAGACAATTATGAAAAGACAAATACTATATGATTCCACTTATTTGAAGTACTTAGAGTAGTCAGAACCACAGAGAGAAGCAGCAGAATGGTGGTTGCCAGGGACTAGGGGACAAGGGGAATGGAGGGTTATTGTTTAATGGGTGTTGAGTTTCAGTTCTGCAAGATGAAAAGAGTTATGGAGATGGATGGTAGTGATGTTTGCACAACTATATGATTGTTCTTAATACCATTGGATGGTATACTTAAAGATGGTTAAGATGGTAAATTTTATGCTACATGTATTTTACCACCGCAACAAAAATATTCAGAAAAATATGCAGAAAGAAAACAGTCATCAGTCTAAAACTTTGTGTAACATATATGGTGTCTCCCCCGTCTCAATTTTCATAGATACCCATTAGCATGTATGTTTTCCAAGAGACATAGCTCTTTAACATCAACTATATTCTGTAACCAAGCCCTTCATCTCTGGTATCTCCCACATAAACTCTTGCTAAGCTTCTTAGACTGAATTAGATGGCAGCCTACTGTTTCTCTGGAAGTTCCCCTTGGCACAGTCCCAGTCCAGCCTTGTAACGTCCTATACGATACCAAATGAGAAACAAGATGGATGAGAATATTCCTTATTCAAGCCATTTCCTAACTGAAATAGAAACCAGGTAAATGATAGGTATAACAATTGTGATTTTTTTTTTTTTTTTTTTTTTAGATGGAGTTTCGCTCTTGTCACCCAGGCTGGAGTGCAATGGTGTGATCTCGGCTCACTGCAACCTCTGCCTCCCGGGTTCAAGCGACTCCCTGTTGCAGCCTTCTGAGTAGCTGGGATTACAGGTACAGGCCATCACATCCAGTTAAGTTTTGTATTTTTAGTAGAGACGGGGGTTTCACCATCTTGGTCAGGCTGGTCTTGAACTCCTGACCTCAGGTGATCCACCGGCCTTGGCTTCTCAAAGTGCTGGGATTACAGGCGAAAGCCACTGCACCTGGCCTTATTGTAATCATTCTTAACTAAGATATGAATCATCTTGGGGCGAATAACTCTTTTAGAGCTATTTTTATTTTCATTGAATCAGGAAACTTTTTAAATAGGTGCCAAATCCAAACTTATTATTTTATTTTATTTTATTTTTGAGACAGGGTTTCAATCCTGTCACCCAAATAGGTGCCAAATCCAAACTTATTATTTTATTTTATTTTATTTTTGAGACAGGGTTTCAATCCTGTCACCCAGGCTGAAGTGCAATGGTGTGATATTGGCTTACTGCAAGCTCCACTTCCCAGGCTCCAGCAATTCTCCCACCTCAACCTCCTGAGTATCTGGGACTACAGGCATATACCACCATGCCTGGTTAATTTTTAGTATTTTTTTTTTTTGCTAGAGACAGGGTTTTGCCATGTTGCCAGGCTGGTCTCAAACTCCTGGGCTCAAGAGACTCACCCGCCTCCACATCCGAAATGCTGGGATTACAAGCATGAGTCGTCACACCTGGCTCCAAACTTAATTTTTAAACTACTTAGGTCTCCAATATTTTTCAATCTCAAATATTCATGTCAATCTGTGCAGTCAGACCAAAATGCAAAGTGTAATTGGAAAACTTTTGTTTAACTTGAAGAAAAATTATGTGAAAAGATGGCATCAACTATGTATCAATAGATTATTTCTAACATCCTTTTTAATTTTACTATGTTATAGTTACTATTAAGTAATAATAATGGAGATTATTTATTGACTGATTTTATCTCATGAGGAAAGAGGGTGCAATTATTTTTACCCATTGTACACACAAAAAAACTAAGTTCTAGGAAGGATGAATAAATTTCATCCAGAGGTTATTTGCAGTAGCCAGGATTCTTATTCTGGTTACAACATACACGTGTGCCTAACTATTACTTTCTGTAAGGGATGTTGAGTTATTGTCCTCATTACCCAGCCAGACTCTAAGAAACAGGCATCAGGAAAGAGAAGGGATATGAATATATAGAAAATGTATCACCTGTTGAGACAACAAAGTGGATAAATACATCGTCCACTCCTGATACTACCTCTTATAAGGAGGTGAGTTCAGAAATGTCATTTCGCCTTGCTGTGCCTGAGATCTCCTCACATGTAACGTAAGAATAATAAAGCCCTTCATAAAAAAGGAAAATGTATTGCCAATGAGAGAGAGTTAACAAGCAGTGGAAAATGCTACTAAAATGAAGCTATGATATATTTTTGGCAATTATATAAAAAGATGTTATGTATACTTGTCTAATTACAACTTTAAAAAAAGTAAACCTGCCTACATAAGAGACTAAAAAGACAGTGGAAGAATTTTCCATCCTGAAAATTCAGTGAGGGTCCCAGAGAGAATCTAATCTGCTTTTTCACTGAAAGTATTACTCAATTACTATCTCTAAAAGAAGAAAGCAAGCCAGTTTATTCTGTGCCTGGAGCAGCACCTGGCACATAGAAGGCACTCAAAAACTATTCATTGACTGCCTAACTGGTTGAATTGAGCATGTCCTGGCCTACCTGGGTGAGCAGATGAAGGGGGCTAGCTATGATTTTATTGAGATATGGAATTGTTGAGCCTCCTAAAAGACGAAATAACTGAATTAGTTGGGAGCGATGGTAGAAACTCTAGGGCTAAGATGCCTAAGCAGATGGGAGGAAAACCGTGGTGATAGTCCCTGTCTCAAGGAAGGTCAAGGCCCTTAAGTTCAATTTGCTAGCCTTGGCTGAGCTTTGGGGAAAAGACAGTTTAGATCCAGAACAGTCCTTTCTGCAACTAAATTGGCTTCTAGATAAGTCTTCAAAAATCTTGACCCTAGTTACTAAGAAGAAAAGACTTCATGGCTTTAACAATCAAGCTAATGAAAAAGTCAACCAGTAAAGGGACTTCAATAAGTTAGGAGAATAAGATAATTTGTTTCTGGCTTCATTTCAGAATTTAGCATAGAAAGGAGAAGAACCTTAATTTCATGACCCATGGGGGATGTCAATGCTGACCAACAAGCCAAAACTTATGAGTCAAGAGGGATGACATGAGACGGAGACCAAAGAAAAAGTTTTGAGGATCATCAGAAAGCATGGTCTCATGGAAACCAAGACACGAGCAGAATGTCAGGAGCAGCAGACAGAAGGAGAGGAGGGCCCTTGAATAGAAGAGGACAATAGATGGCTGGGATCACCTTCAGCATTGTAGCCAATGGTCTCAAGCCCTGGGACACAGGCAGGAAGAGCATCTGGTGGGAGTAGCTTCCTACAGCAGAGCTCTTGGGGCCAGGCTGGAGGTCGAAGAGTTCTCAGTCTTCTGGTGCTCGCAAGAACACATCCCTTATGTTTACAGGAAAATATCTAGATACATCTTCCATATGGGAACACATGGCATTATCAGAGAACCAACGAAAATTCATAAATGTCTTATTTCCAACCCTTTGTGTCCATGTTACCACAGGCAATAAGTACAACAATAGAAATGGATATTTACTTTCATTAACACCAACTTTACCATTTCCTCAAAAGACTCACAGAAGAAATGTCTCCTATGTCTCAGTACCAAGAATAGTTTTGCTTCTTCTAAGAAGCTCTTTGCTTTTATCATATTTGTGCTGTGAATCATGGGGTCAATACTTTCCTGCTACTAATCAGAGGAGCTTCAAATTTGTGATCTGCCTCTAGCAAGCATACATTCTGTAGGGAATGCATTTCTTATACTATGCATTTAGGGTTCTAACTTCACAATTTCACTTTAACTTTGTTCCAATATTTCAAAATATCTATCCTGATTTTCTTCTAATTCATTTGGGAAATTGCCTTTTTTCCTTTTTTGCTTTGTTGTTTTTGTCGTTTGCATGTGTGTGTTTTACCTGTCTGTAATTCTCTATTTCATAGTCGTATCAAATCTTTTTTAAAAGTGCCATTGTAAGAAAATAATAAGGTGCAATAAAATAAAGATAGGTTTTATACCTTCTGTGTATCCAGAAATTTCTTTGGCTGACAATATTCAGTTTCAAAGTCTCTAAAGTCCTGCTCTTTTATTTTTCAAACCCAACATACCACTTCTCATATGTTCCTCCTCCTATCAAAGTGACTGCCATATTTTGAAGGATGGTTATGTGAGTACATTTGTACCATGGCATTCTTAGAAATCTTGGGAGGTTATCACCAGCATACAAGCTTGTAAATTCCATAAGGACAAGAGCTGGCTGTTTTTCTCACCATTGAACTCCTATATCTAGTATCAGGCCTAGTAGGCACTCAAAATTATTTGTGGAATGAACAAATTGGGCTACTAGATTGCCATCAGAATGGATATCAGAGATCGACTATCAGTTTCTGTAACAGAAACGTCAACTAAAGATTTAGAAATACTAATGCACTTCAAGTTTATGATTATGGTTTGGAAGAATTATTGCACTAAATTGATGATAAGTTTAATAGCTTTAATTCACCCAAATTCTGCTGTAGCCATCCCATTTTAATCATCTCTAACCTTCTTTTTTGCATTCCCCATCCCACTACCAGGAAAAAAAACCATAATTCCATATGTCCTTTTTTTCTGTATGTCCTTATTTAAGACCTGCAATAAGTTCTGAGAAGCCAAGATTTGAATTCTCCAAGAGTTAAAATGAGAAAAAAGCATGGGAAAAGATCATGGCCATTTTTCCTAAGCCTGTTCATCTTCCTGAATTCCTACTGTCAGCGGATTCTCCTCAGCAGGTTTCATTTCAATCCATTGCCAACTAGCATGTATGGAGTCAGCATGAATGTATAAATCACATTATGGCTAAAAGCAGAAGATGTAAATGCCTCAAAATGGTATTCAAGTCATTGAAGTCAAATGAGATGCAGCAGATTTGTGTGGTCAAGTCACTAAAGAAAGCATTCCTGTATAACGAACGGAAAACTTAGGGAAGGTGGATATCAGAATAATGATTTTTTTCCTTTTTTAGCTTTTAATTGTGAAAGGGGGGGATATTATATTTTTCTTGTCATGGTATACTATTTTAAGTTTGTTGAAACTCGTATCCCAGTGCTGTTTTGTGCTTTTTGGTTTTCGTTTTGTTTGCCGGTATTTCAGTGAACCAAAGAATGAATAATTTCTGAGTGAAAGAAAGACTCTTGAGATTCCACCCTTAATGAGTTCATCTATGTCAATCAGCATGATGCAACAGAGAGAAAAAAAGTATATTTTTAAAAACAACTAAAATCTATTGGGGATGAATCTGAAAGCATTATATTAAGTGAATAAAGTCATCAGACTCAAAATACTACCTGCTCTATGACTTCATTTATATAACATTCTAGAAAAGGCAAAATGGTAGGGACAGAAAACAAACTAGTGGTTGCCAAGAGGATTGAGCTAGGAGTTGACTGGAAAGTAGTAGGTAGGAATTTTGGAGGATGATGGAATATGACATCTTGTTGTGGTCAACTGTATGCATTTATCAAAACATGGAAATGTACACTAAAAATGGTAAAGCTACTGTATCTAGATTATTCCTTAATAAAAACAAAGTGAGGAAGACAACTTCTATTGACACAACCATGCCAGTTTCTACTGAAGGATGAGAGGGTGTGGAATGGAAGGAGGTAGAGAGGGCAGAGTAGATCTGACATTAGCATCACCATAACTAGACTCTGCACTCTCATTGTGTACCAGATGTGTTACAAACATTATCCCATTTATTCCTCACAGTAATTATCAAGTAATTTGTCCAAAGTTACATAGATAACCCAGGCATAGGTTGCCAATCCCAGTCTCTCTGATTCCAAACCCCAAGGTTTTAATCACTGTGCTTAGCTGCTTCTACAATGTGTCAGGTAGTAAATGTACAGAAATGCATTTACTCCTTGTGACCCTGTGGTGAAGTGCCATTAGGGCCCCCCTCGCTGGTGAGGAAATGAAGCAGAGGTCTCATAACTTGCCCAAGAGCTAGAGTCAAGATGCAGAACCAAGTCTATCTGACCCTGTGGTTTGATTTTGTTTGTTTGTTTTTTCTGGCGGTGGCTTGTTCTTGTTTTTGCTGCTTTCCAACACTTTTGTCTATCGAAGCTGAAACTTTGAAAGAGGATACATGTTCATATTCATGCACACAAGGAATGCAGGTCTCCTTACTCAAGTGTTGCAAAAGTAGCTATCTTGAGCTGTTGAGTTGATAATAAACCAAAGGTGGAAATACACAGCTAACTGTAACTGTGCGTTAAATATACTTATTTGTATTTATTTATTTATATTATTTATTTATAATATAAATAAAATTGAAATCTGCCTTATTAAACTTTGCAGATGTTTAGTGACAATTAAAAACAAGTCTTGGAATCAGATGCCCTCAGTTTGAAATCCCCTTTTAATGCTAACTAGCCGATCCCGGGCAAATTTCTTAAACACTCTGTGCTTCAGTATGTTTTAACTCTAAAGTAAAGATGATAAGAGTACCCAACTCACAGGGTTGTTGTGGCTATTAAATTAGCTAATATGCATGAAACACTTAGAACAGTACCTAGGGTATGTAGCAAAAACTTGATAAATAATTTTTCCTTTGGTAAACATATGCAGAGATATAGAAGGATAAAACACAGAAGGCAGTCAACTCGAACTACGAAGTGCTTGCTGGTTTTCTTTCTTCCTTTCTTCCTCCCTTCCTCCTTCCCTTCTCCCCTCCTTTCCTTCTTGCTTTCTTCCTTTCCTTCTTTTGAACACACAAAAAATGCTGTAACTTAAGGGTGACCCAAAAAAAGTAACAATTAATTTTTTTAAAAATTTTCCTAGCTCTTACTCTTACATACAGTTCTATAATCCTAAGGGAGTGAAAGAGGTATTAAAACTGAGGGGAAATATAGCCAATTAAAAAATTGTTAAAGATATAACCTTTTTTGAGCCTTAATAGCTTTATTCCACTTATTTATAAGAACAGAATTTAAATCTGTCTTGTTTATTGTCAAACACCAGTGCTAATACTTTCAGTGTATGCTATGTTTAACTAAGTGTGATTGATTTTCAATAGTGCTACATACTACAGGGACTGTGCAGATTGGATCTCAGAAGCCTAACTCATCTACTGGTCAAACTTTGGAAAATATCTAGATAGGTTGCTTTTTTTAGGGAGAATTCCAGTTATCTATTGCTGATTGACAAATCACCCCAAAACTCTGTGGCTTAAAATAATGATTTATTATTTTCTCTCACAGTTCCATGGGTTGACTGTGCACATTGAGCTATTAGTCCTTGGGATCTCCATACAGGCGTGTGGAGCACTGGAATCATATGATGCTTGACAGGCTGGACATCCAAAATGGCTCACTCACATAGCTGACAACTAATGCTGGCTGTCTGGAGGCTGGAAGCTCAGCTGGGACTGTCAACCAGAGTACCTATACATAGCCTCTCCATGTGGCTTGCTCTCCTCTCAGTATGGTAGTTGGTTTCCAAGGAGAATCCTGAGAACACGAGCTAGCCTCCCAAGTGGCCCAGGAGGAGCCATATGCTTCTTATGATACAACCTCAGAAGTTTCAAAATGTCAGTTCCTTCACATGCTATTAGTGAAGCAGGTCACTCAGCCCAACCCAGATGCAAGAGAAGAGAGATTGGATTCCAACTCTTTATTATTTATTTATTTATTTGAGACAGGGTCTCACTCTGTCACCCAGATTGGACTGCAGTGGAATGATCATGGTTTATTGTAGCCTCCACCTCCTGGGTTCAAGGGATCCTCCCACCTTAGCCTCTTGAGTAACTGGGACCACAGTCATGCACCACCACGCCTGACTAATTTCTTAATTTTTATTTTTTGTAGAGACTGTTGCCCAGGCTGGTCTCAAACTCCTGGGCTCAAGCAATCTTCTGGCCTGAGCCTTTCAAAGTGCTAGGATTACAGGCATAAGCCACCACACCCAGCCGGATTCTGACTCTTAATGTGAAGAGCAGCATGTATATACATAGAGGGAAGAAACTGGTGGTGGACATCCTTGGAGACTGCCTACCACAAAAAAGGTTACACACAGAAAACAAACATAGGTGTGAAAAGCATTCTTAATTGTCAATGGACCTCTTTTCCCCCACCAGGGCTCCATAAAGATATTTGAACTTTGCATCTTGATGTCTTTTTTTTTTCAAGATACCTCCTGCTAACACACTTATTCACTGAGAATAAAAGGGTTCATGGGCATAAGGTGCCCAGTGGTTGGGATACTGGGTAATTTTCGTATCAGAGCTCATCTGACCCCCCACCGTACACTGTCAGTGGCAGAGTCCTCAATTGTCATCGCTGATTTTTGCCTTTATATTCTTTACTCCTCTTATTTCTCCATTCCCTGCATAAAGCACATGGCTGTTTCTTATGACAGCAGTGTGATAAGACTGTACATAAATAGTGCATAAAAAACAAAAGCTAAAATGAACATCTTTTATTTTCCCCAAATGTAAGCTTCTGCTTCATTTTTAATAAACTTTTAAGAACCGTTTTAGATTTATAAAATTATTGCAGAATTCCTGTATTCCCCACCCCCAGTTTTTTCTATTATTAACCTCCTATATTAGCCTGGTAGAATTATCACAATTAATGAATCCACATTGATATGTTATTAACTTAAGTCCATAGTTTACTTAGATTTTGTCAGTTTTCCCTAATGTTGTTCTTCTGTTCCCAGATCCCTTTTGGGATAGCACATTACTGTTGGTGTCCTGTCTCCTTGTGCTTCTCTTGATCGTGACAGTTTCTCAGACTCTCGTTTTGATGACCTAGAGAGTTTTGGGGAATACTGGTCAGATATCTGTAGAATGTCCCCCTACCCGAGTTTGTCTGAGGTATTTCTCATGGCTAGGCTAGTAGAATGTGTTTGGAGATGTTTTATTTTTCATATTTCTAGCTAGCTTGATCTCTTCCTTTTAATTAGTCTCAATAATATGTATCTCAATCTGTTCATGCTGCAATAATAAAAATAACATAGACTGGGTAGATTATAAACCACAGAATCTTTTTTTTTTTTTTTTTTTTTGAGATGGAGTCTTGCTCTGTCTCCAGGCTGGAGTGCAGTGGCACAATCTCGGCTCACTGCAACCTCCACCCCCCAGATTCAAGTGATTCTCCTGCCTCAGCCTCCCAGGTAACTGGGACTACAGTTGCCCACCACCACACCCAGCTAATTTTTTGTATTTTTAGTAGAGACGGGGTTTCACCATGTTGGCCAGGATGGTATTGATCTCTTGACCTCGTGAACCACCCACCTCGGCCTCCCAAAGTGCTGGGATTACAGGCATGAGCCACCGCGCCTGGCCTATAAGCCAGAGAAATGTATTTCTCACCATTCTGGAGGCTGGGAAGTTCAAGATCAAGGGCCAAGAGATTCAGTATCTAGCAAGGACCTGCTTCCTTGTTCATGGACAGCCTTCTTCTCCCTGTGTTCTCACATGACAGAAGGTGTAAGGGAGTTTCTGAGGTCTCTTTTATAAAGGCACTGGTTTCATTCATGAAACCTCTACCCTCATGACTTCTTAAAGGCCCTATCTTCAAATGCTCTCACACATTCATATTTTGAAACCTAATTCTTATCTTCATAAGAATTTTTATATTCTTACTTTCATAATATGTGAACGGGGTTTCAATATATGAATTTGAGGAGAATACAAACATTCAGTCTATAGCAATATGTTTTATATTTGGAAAAAAAAGAAAACTGTTAGTGGCCAGGCGTGGTGGCTCATGCCCGTAATCCCAGCACTTTGGGAGGCCAAGGTGGGTGGATCACCTGAGGCCAGGAGTTTGAGACCAGCCCGGCTAACATGGTGAAACTCCGTTTCTACTAAAAATACAAAAAATTACCTGGGTGTGGTGTCACACGCCTGTAATACCAGCTACTCAGGAGGCTGAGGCAGGAGAATCACTTGAACCTGGGAGGCAGAGGTTGTAGTGAGCCCAGATCGCACCATTGCACTCCAGCTTGGGCAACAAGAGTGAAACTCTGTCTCAAAAAAAAAAAAAAAAAAAAAAAAGAAGAAAACTGTTAGGAAGATGGTATTCCGATTTTTCTTAATCTAGAAACTGTTATGAAACATTTTAAACTGTGGACTGAATTCCCAGTTAGACCTCCTGAGTTTAAGACATGCTGGACTCTTGGGAACATGAACAATGATGCCAAATATAAATTTCTATAGGTTAATATGTTATTATACATAATTCTCTAAAAATAAAATCATTTAATCTTTCTCTGGAGCTTATAAAGCTCTGGTGATTCGATTAAAATACCTGCTCAGAATATAACCATATTGTGTGTGTTTTCATCCTTAGCAAGTAACAGCCCTTAAAATCTGTCATTTTTCCTTGAATGGAAGAATTGGCTTCCTATTTGTGTAAGTAAATTTTATGACAACCTCTCTAGGAAAATTCACAGAATGAAGAGGAGTGCTTTGCTCTGGCAGATAAACAGCTTCTCCACTCAACATTTCTTCAATGTGTTGTTTATATTTCTCTCCTTACAGTTTCCCTTCCCATATGGAGAGAACATATTTTCACACAAACAGAAATATGTTCATATCGATATTTTGTTGAGATTTTGTCACAGTGTTCTCCCTTGGCATCTATTTAACTGTTGTTCAATAACAGACTTTCCATATTTACAGTGTCAATGAATGCTAAGGGAATTTTTATTTTTTTTTCAGCGTTTTACAAAATACCTTTATTAAATTGCACTGTCAATAGTGTGAAAAACTTTCCCCCTTTTTCTTTTCCTCTTCTTCCTCCTCAACACACACACACTACTCTGTAAATACAATCTGAACATTTAAAAATGCCAACACTAGTAATATTTATAATGATTTAATGCATCAGCCCAGGTAGTACATTTGTGAGGATTCTTATTTACCAAGAGACTGGTATTAGTCTATGCATTGCCACTAATTCTCATTCTGGGCAATTTATTCCCTTAAATTTATCTGGGTGTCATTTTCTGTTTGAACTCAGGAATTTTGATTAGATGATTCCCGATGACTTTCTCAACACCAAAATTCCATGACACTATGTTCTTTTATTCATAAACTTGCCATAATTGCAGTAGTGTGCTGGTAAAGCATCTCTCTGTGGAGAAAAGCTCTGATTTGCAGCATTTGCCAGTTTTGGTTGTGTAAATACTCTCATCATGGCAAATTTCAAACTGCCAAAAGTTTAACTACCAGCTTTCAAGTTTTCTGGATATTTAGTAATCAATTCTCAAGGGGTGATACAACCTGGCACCAGCCTACTTCTTAAGCAGCTAATAATAATGACTGGGATTAAATTCATTTTAGAGGAATATATACATGTAAATCATATATATTTCTATTCAACTAACATGTTCCAAGATTGAAAATATTGTACACATTCTAGAGAATCCCTTTCTTTCCATTCTTACTGCCACCACCTTAGTCACCTAAAATCCAGATTATTAAAAGAGACACCATCACTGTCTAGATTAGTTTGGATTTCCCCCCAGAAGCACAGCCTAAGAAAAGGATTTGAATTCGGGTAGTTTGTTTGAGAGGAGACAGAATCATTCACATGGGAGAAGGGAAGCAAGCATCTGTATTACCCATGCCTTCTATTTCTGAATTGTGATGCTCTGACATCTGGGGCCTGGCTGACTCTGGAAGTTCTGCCATGCGCAGGGTTAGCCAGTTCCTGGAGATGGTTAACAACTTGCCTATGAATGCAGTTTTCAAATACAAACCCACCAATCCACAGCCCACACCCCAAACCCCTCCTTTATTAGGCTGTCACATTCCCAGCCATAATCCATCTGTTCTAATCATTCCAGAGCCAGATACCAGACAACTAGGGGTAGCCCCTATATCTCAGAGCCCTTTGAAATTGTTCAAATAAGCCAGTCCTGTTTACCCTGCCTCACCCATTCTTTTCCTCAGAAACCTACAGTTCCTCCCTCCTTCTGCTTCCTGACCACCCCCAATACTTCACCCTCCTTCCCCTGATGGGATGGCATGCCCCCTCCTCTTGGAACTGTGAGTAATAAACTATCTTTACAATAGGAATCATCTCATGATTTGTTGTCCTTATTATACTTATATTTTTTAGTAATTCATCATGTTTTAAAAGAAAGTCAAAAGTAAAAGCAGTCACTAACGGGTATATTTTCAAGCCAACTACCAATGTGAGCTACTGGAATTTAATTTCACTTAGAGCCAGAACAGAACATACACCTCAAAGTTATTCCTTTGAGGGGCAAGGGAATTTGGGGTATTTACACATAAAATCCTGTCAGTCACTGGTAAGGGGATGACAAGAGAGAAACATTAATATTCTGTCTATTCTGGTGGCAGAGCTGGTTCCAATGACAAGATAGAGCCCTCAGGCAAAGAAAATCAGGTGCTGGCAGTTGATAGACTGGGGTGCCCTAAAGTGGTACAGGGGTGATATTAGTGCTGCACCAATAATGCTACTGCACTATCATTGACCAGTTCTTTTTGGACCCCGGAACCCTGACATCCCTTTGGAGCTAGTAACCACCAGTGATGTCACCTGAAATTGACTGCAACTTTAGGGACTACTGATTCCAAACTATGTCTCACCTTCATTTAATTACAAAAATACATGATGACCAGGTTCTCCTAATCTCAAACCCTTCTCCAGTAATTTGGCCAATGGCCAAGTTCCTTGCAGACCTCTGGAACCATCACCTACAGCCAACACACTGACTTAGCAGCTTCACAGACTGTTTTTTTTTTTTCTACTTCCTCAGCAATACTGAAATGTCCTACACTTTCAACTTAGCTCCTTAAATTGGACCCACATGAAAAATGTGTAGGAAACTGCCAGTCACTTGCAGCCCACAGAGAAGCTCAGGAATCGCCTCAGGCCCTCCCCACTCTATGGCTTCTGTAACCACCTTACTTACTGACACTTGTGTGTCCCAATGTCATTTGGATCCCTACTTCAGTCCCTCTCTCTGTTTTCTGGTTGAGCAATTTGATTTCCAAATGTTTACCACCCTCTGAACAGGCAGCCTCTTAGGATAATGCTGCTTCCAGAAATTGCCTGTCAGTCTATCACACTGCCTCAAGGCTCCCACGTTAAATATTTGCTAGATGAATGAATACATCCAAAGTAATGAAGAGCAGGAGATGTTATGTTTATCCTGACTTCCCATTGCCACTTCCCAACCTGTGTAGCAACCCTGCCTCCTCTATACCATCACCTTCACCCTTTCTCCATATCGACTCATTTCTCCACATAACCCGCAAGACTTGGCAGCCTTCCTTCCTCCCCCAAGTTTTGGCAGGAGACAAGATAGATTATGTGGTAGATGATCAGCTAAGAAGGCTACCAACAATTGACACACAGCTTCTCCATCAAGTGGAGGAGTCCAATTCCCCTCATATTGAATCTGAGTTTGGCTCTGCGATTTGCTTTGACTAGCAAAATACAGATGATGTTCTGTGAGTTTTAGAGCCTAGGCCTCAACAGGCCAGGCAGCTTCCATTTTTCCTCTCTTGGGACACAGCCACCACATAATGAAACTTGGGCTCAATTCCTAACTGACGGAATATCACGTAGAGAGAAAGAGTGATGCAAGCAGCCTTCAGCCACTCCAGCCGTGGAGACAAGGCTCTAGACATGTGAGTGAAGTCATCGTGGATGTTCCCAGGCTGGTTTGCAGCCACATGAGGGATTCAGCTGCACCATGTGAAGCCAAAGAACTGCTCAACTGATCCCAGTCAACCCGCAGAACTGTGAGAAATAATAAAACTGTTATTTTCTTAAGCCTTAAGTTTTGAGGTTCTTTACTGTGCAGCAATAAATAACAATTTATTTAGTTCTCTTATTTCTCTCCCTACTATGCCCTTTATTTATTTATTTGTTTGTTTGTTTGTTTGTTTGTTTGTTTGTTTTGTAGAGTCAGAGTCTGGCTCTGTCACCCAGGCTAGAGTACGGCGGCACGATCATGGCTCACTGCACCCTCAACTTCCCGTGCTCAAGCAATACTCCCACCTCAGCTTCCTGAGTAGTAAGGACTACAAGTACATGCCGCCAGGCCCAGCTAATTTTTTAAGTTTTTTGTAGAGACGAGGGTCTCACTATGTTGCCCAGGCTGGTCTCAAACTTCTGGGCTCAGGCAATCCTCCCGTCTCAGCCTCGCAAAGCACCAGAACCACAGGTGTGAGCTACCACACCTGGTGCATTTATTTTACTAATAGGAAAAAAATCTAAGCACTGAAAAAGGAACAACTTATAATAACATAACTCTGTTAATAGAATCTGGTGACCAAATCACTGGTTGAATGTATATTGACTTCATAACAAAGAACTACTTTTTAAAAACTTAATCAGTACTAGCCAGTTGCAATAGCCCCAAACCAAAGACTTCCTAAAGGCCCACAAAAAGTAGAACTGTATAATAAATTGTCATGTATTTGAATAACAGGATACCATACAGCAATGAAGACTATGTACAACAGTATGGGTGAATCTTATAAATATGCTGTTGACTGAAGGAAGCCAGACAGGACAGAGTACATGCTGCATTATTTAACTTTTCTGAGGACAAAACTGGCAACTCTTGGCGATGTTGATAAAAGCCAGAATCACACTTACCCCTCAGGAGGAGGTAGGGACAGGAATGAAGCCTGAGGTTGGCATTGGGGGTAAAGGTAATATCTACTTCTTGATTTAGGCATTGGCTGCACACATGTGGTCAGTTTGTGAAAATTCATTGACCTATAGACTTTTGATATATGTATTTTACTTCAATGAAAAGTTTTAAATATTAATCAGGATTAGAAGAATATTCCTCCAAAATTCCAGCAAACAGTCAGCTTATTTTGCATTGGGAGAGCTTTGAAAGTGTGTTCTATTTAAGGCATGAAAAATGTGACATGAGCTTAGATAAGTTCAGTATTTCAGTTAAGGTATATACAGCATTTGTTAGGAAATAAACATCTTCATTCCCTTTTTCTACCTTTCTAATGACCTCTCTATCTAAATAAGAATCATACTTGAACCTCTGAAGTCTGGAAAATAAAGAAAGTCTCTCTTCTTTTAGACAGTATGGTCTGAACACTCCCTCAGTACAAAAATGCCACCAGCTCCCAGTTCATTGTCACATGAATTGAGACCCCAAGGTAAGCATCAAGGGGAACCACGGAAGTAATAGACAAGTAGGGACCCAAAGTAGCCCTTCAGGGAAGAACTGGTGAGACATGGCATTCACTCAACCCATATTTACTGCCTTGCCTGTGTCAAGCACTGTGCAAGCAGCTGAGTGTACAATGATGGGCCAGGCAGACACCATTCCCTGCCCTTATGGAATATTTATTTTTTCAATAAAATATATTTTTAAAAGCATATCATATATTAAATATATATTTATTTTTGGTTTTACATTTGTTTTTGCCCATCACCTCAATTAATATGTCATTTTTAGCGAAGACTGTTGTACATTGAAACCCATTTCCTCTTCTTTCTGAACACAGCTGGACTACATTGTCCAGCCTCCCTTGCCCTCGGATTTGACCACATGGTTGAATTTGAGTGGAATATAATGTTAGTGGAAGGGATGTGTACCACTTGTAGGTCTGAGCCAAACAAAACAAAACAAACAAAAATCCCTCCCATGAGCACTTTTCCACACACTCTTTCCTCCTTCCCACCAGCTGAGGTGAAGATGACCTTCAGGAAAACCTGGAAGTCACATGGCAATGGCAGACAATGACAATGGCAGAGACTCCGCTACACTGAGTCCCTAATTAACTGCCTGGCTGTCCAGAAGAAAGCCTCACTGGAGTGTTAGATGAGTGAGAAATAAACTTCCACTGGGGCTTTACGTGTTATAACATCTAGCATTAGACACGAATACATCAAAGTTTCCATTTGATCTGAAAGTCACCATCTTTGTATCCACTGAAATGTCTTCCAAGAGTGAGTGAGGTGTCTGGCATGTAAAAGAAAATCATTCAGATTTCTCTTTTTTTTTTTTTTTTTTTTGAGATGGGGTCTCGCTCTGTTGCCCAGGCTGGAGTGCAGTGGCACAATCTCAGCTCACTTCAGCCTCCGCCTCCTGGGTTCAAACGATTCTCCTGCCTCAGCCTCCCAAGTAGCTGGGATTACAGGTGCCTGCCACCATGCCTAGCTAATTTTTGTATTTTTAGTAGAGACGGGGTTTCACTATGTTGGCCAGGCTGGTCTCGAATGTCTGATCTCAAGTGATCTGGCCACCTCAGCCTCCCAAAGTGCTGGGATCACAGGCATGAGCCACCGTGCCTGGCCCAATTTCAATAAGTAGAACTGATATACAGAAATGGAGGAAACTTTGTATTTTGGTTTGGATTCCCCAGAAGTAGTCTCTGGGACATGGATTCAAGCACAAATAGTTTATCTGGAAAGTGACACCGAGAAACACCAGTAAAAAAGTAGGAAAGTGAGATAGGGAAAGGAAGGGAGCCAATAAATGGTGCATTACCACCACAGTGTCCACTGTGGGAAACTGGAGCCCATTCCTGATGGGTAGCTCCAGAAGACAATGAAGAACAAGCCATAGTATTATCCCAACTGAGAGATGAAGGTGGAATAAGTATCCACCAAGTCCCCATACAACATTGGTTGAGGGGCTTACCTCTCTGACACTTCTAGCCTGTCCTTTGTACCAACCAAGCATGCTCCTATGGCTAGGGATCTAGTAGGGGGAAGATTCCACAGGCAAAATTTATAGGTATAAATAGCTATCCATGTGTAGAAATGAATGCCAAGGGGATATGGATAGGGCACTCAGATTTGGCCCTGGAGAACCCCTAACAAGGAGCCATAGTTTAAGAATCCTCTTGGGACTAGATCATTAGACTGGTAATTAATGGGCCCATAGCAAGAACTCAATTTCGACCCTCAGTCATATCCATCACCTCGTCTTTTGAGTCTTTCTTTGCTCCAGCTAGACTTTCCTATGCTCCAACTCTGCAACACCAGCCTGCTTTGGCCAGTATCACCCTCTTAAATTTCCTGCCCAGCCTTCTCTGCTCATCCAGGTCTTAGCATTCCTTGTAGGCTCAGCTCAAGATTTACTTTCTCGAAGAGTCTTGCCCTGTCTACTCAAGTTCTCAGAGAACCTTTTCTTCCCCTCTGGTGAGCTCATAGCCTTTAATGGGAACGATTCTTTGGGGCCTCTTATTATGTACATTGCCTTTAGATATCTCTACTACAAATATCTGATCTGTTTCTTTAACTCGTGCAGCTGCTTAACACATACAGAGCTGCATGTACATGGTCTCCCTGATGACTTTACAAATGGCAAGGACCATTTGCTAATACCTTGCCATATCCACACTTAACACTGAGCAAAGCCAGAAATAGACAGTTAGTAAATAATTGTGGAAGGAATAAAGAAATTGAGGGAAGTATGGTAAAAGGAGAGTGAGGGGAGGAGGGAGGATGACATTGGAAGAGGAAAGGAGAAGAGCATAAGTGGAAGGTGCTTCTAGGATGACTATTTTAAGAAAATAATAGACTTAAATAATTGAATTAAAAGCTTTGAACTATTTATGTAGATATGCATTGCTATATTTTTAACTGTGCTATGGCACAGTTCTCAAGATATCTTATTTTACTTGCAATATTTCATTTTTTTCTAATTAGCCACTATTATAAAATTTTACTTATTCAGTTTTTGAGCAGCCTCAGACTTTTGAACATTGTATATCCACAATACTTATTCAATAGTTTGATACATAAATAGCTAGACAGGTAGACAGGTAGAGAGAGAGATAGAAAGGTAGCTAGATAGATGATAGATAGATAGATACGTTTGTATATTTGTATATATGTATGTCCAAATATGGATGCTCTCATACTGTTTGATGAATAAACATTTTGGAGATGAATGATCCCATTCAGAAAAATGAAAGTGCTGGTACTGCTTTTATGTAGCATAAGTATTACAAATTAATACAGATGACACAAAGGTAAAAACCTTTCAGTATCTCAAAAACAGTTTTATCTTTAATGAGATGCTGAAGAATTTCAGCTTATTGACAATGTGTGCAATTTTCTTTTTTTTTTTTCTTTTTTTTTTTTAGATGGAGTTTCACTCTTGTTGCCCAGGCTGGAGTGCAATGGTACCATCTCGGCTCACCGCAACCTCCGCCTCCCAGGTTCAAGCGATTCTCCTGCTTCAGCCTCCTGAGTAGCTGGGATTACAGGCATGTGCCACCACGCCCAGCTAATTTTGTATTTTTTGTAGAGACAGGGTTTCTCCATGTTGGTCAGGCTGGTCTCAAACTCCCGACCTCAGGTGATCCATCCTCCTTGGCCTCCCAAAGTGCTGGGATTGCAGGTATAAGCCACCACTCCCGGCCACAATTTTCTTTAAAAAGGACACAATTAAAAAATATACATAGTATCTGGAAATACCTTGTTGAAGACTATGCTTAAAACATGAGATGAAATAAAGGATATTATATTTTATCTCTCTGAGATAAAAATTTCATTATAACAGGCAAAACTATCATTTGATGAGAGTTTAGTTTTAGGAGTGCATCATGTATTTAAAAAGATGAGATGAATTACTTTTATGAGCCCTATAAAATAGAGCAAAGAACTGGCCACCTTCCACACACATTATTGTACTCTTTTGGTTGGAAAAACAGAAGCCATACATTTTTGAATGAGAAAGGAATTTTTTATTAGGATACCAGGTGTCAGCACCCACCTTTAAGGCAGGCAAGAGGGCCTCCTGCACTGAGATCCCCACTTTATAGCAAAGCTCCTCAATGTGTGATCCACAGAGCAGTGCCAGTTGAGGAATTTTTAGGTACCTATCTGCCGCAAGGGAAATACACATAAGAAAGTAAGCATAAGTATTCAGAAACTTTTATAACAACCTGACATTGTCACAACATTCAAGCATATGATTTTAAGTTTACAAAATTATCAGTCCACAACATTATATGTTATTTCTAATACCATTATAAATGTGAAAGAAATGGACCTTGACCACATATAGTTGGAGATGCATTGCTTTCGAAAACTCCGTCTGGCCCTCCTCAGCCATGCAACTCTCCATGGGGCAAGGGGTCTGTGGTCCATGGGGATGTGTCCACCCAGATCCTTTTAAATCACTCCTCAAGTACCCAGGACCCGAGAGATCTCTACCCAAATGGGCAGAAAGAAAGACAAAGACAAGATAGTAAATGTAAGCTATCTCGTAAATAAGATTAGTCCTTCCCTCTGACCCTATCTGTCTTGATCATGCTTCCCCTCTGTCTCCATTTCACACTTAAAAGATAACCTTAGAAATGCAGGACGTGAGAGAAATGCAAATCAAAACCACAATGAGATACCATCTCACACCAGTTAGAATGGCAATTATTAAAAAGTCAGGAAACAACAGGTGCTAGAGAGGATGTGGAGAAATAGGCACACTTTTGCACTGTTGGTGGGACTATAAACTAGTTCAACCCTTGTGGAAGTCAGTGTGGCGATTCCTCAGGGATCTAGAATTAGAAATACCATTTGATCCAGCCATCCCATTACTGGGTATATACCCAAAGGGCTATAAATCATGCTGCTATAAAGACACATGCACACCTATGTTTATTGCGGCACTATTCACAATAGCAAAGACTTGGAACCAACCCAAATGTCCAACAATGATAGACTGGATTAAGAAAATGTGGCACATATACACCATGGAATACTATGCAGCCATAAAAAATGATGAGTTCATGTCCTTTGTAGGGACATGGATGAAATTGGAAATCATCATTCTCAGTAAACTATCACAAGGACAAAAAACCAAACACCGCATGTTCTCACTCATAGGTGGGAATTGAACAATGAGAACACATGGACACAGGAAGGGGAACATCACAATCTGGGGACTGTTGTGGGGTGGGGGGAGGGGGCAGGGACAGCATTAGGAGATATACCTAATGCTAAATGACGAGTTGATGGGTGCAGCACACCAGCATGGCACATGTATACATATGTAACTAACCTGCACGTTGTGCACATGTACCCTAAAACTTAAAGTATAATAATAATAATAATAATAATAATAAAAAGAAATTCAGGATGTTAAGGGGGATGGTGATCAGAGACAGGAAGGAAGACATAGGCCAGCGCAGTGGCTCACCTCTCTGATTCCAACGTTTTGGGAGGCTGAGGCAGGAGGGTCACTTGAGCCCAAGAGTTTGAGACCAGCCTGGGCAAAATAGTAAGACTCTATCTCTACAAAAAATTTAAAAATTAGCCGAGCATGGTGGTATGTGCCTGTGATCCCAGCTACTGAGAAGGCTAAGGCAGGAGGATGGCTTGAGCCCAGGAGTTTGAGGTTGCAGTGAGCTATAATTGCACCACTGCACTCCAGCCTAGGTGGCAGAGCAAGACTCCATCTCTAAACATAAAAATAAAATAATAAATTAAAAAAGAAAGTAAGGCATAATGAGACTCTTGGAAGCTATGGAAGCAGAATTGAAATCAACATAAGCAAACCAAGTACGCATCCCACCCCCACACTGTCTCTCACCCACCCAATATCAAACACTGAAGCAGAAATCTCTCCCTAGAAGTCACCTTCTGATACTGTGGGGCTCAATAAGTCGAAAAATAAAATCAGCCTCAACTTCAGCTCTTGACTGCTCAAGCAGACAACAAGCGTGCTCAAGGCCCAATTTTTCTCAAAGTCCCTGAAGGTCACAACTCCATAGGAAGCCACCAGTGCCCATGACTAGCTGCTTTCTCCCCAAGTTGCATCTGGTTGAGATTCCCGTTAACAGATGCCCTGACTTCTAGCTGCTCGTTTCTCCCTACAGCTCTGGACTCTGGATCCCCGCCTTACCCAGCCATGGGATGCGTGACTGATAAACCATAACTACCAGGAAACCTGCATACACCAAACTTCTCAAGTACTCACTCTCTTGACTCAAATGAAAGGAAAACAAAAAATAAGTATCTGGGAGAAGGAGATCCAGTCGCCGCCCTGTGGTACAGGAAGAGAGAAAACATCTTTTGTTTACCCACTTATTTTTCGCCATGGAAGTTCTGCCAAATTCAGTCATTCTGATGACTTTGGTGCTTGCCTGTCTCCCTGGCTAGTCCCTTTTTCAGTTTAGTTCTGTATTTTTTAGTAAATCCTGAAAACTGGTCTTATAGAGAATTTAAAGAGAAAGAAAATACAGTAATTACTGTAGTTCCAAGCAGTTGGAGGAGGGATCGGGGGCCAGGCGCAGACACGCCATGTGGAAGAGAAGCTGGAACAGTTCCCCCACCATGTGGAGCAGAGAAACTGGCAAAGCCACTTAAGGGGGGCAGGGAGGGAGGCAAGACTGCCATCAGGAGGAAGATGCTAATCCACATAGCCCCATAAATCATGGCTCCAGAGGCAGCAAGCCTGCAGTTATCAAAATAAAAACAAAAGCAAAAGCAAAGTAAACCAAACTCACGTCAGGCTACTGGGCTGCAGCCGTTGCCATCGAGAGAGAACTGTGCTGTTGTTTAATGCGAAACTTGAAATACAAGTCCTAGGTGGACTGGAGCAGAAACAGGCAGGGTTACTGTGAAAAGCAGGCTGTGTAGTTATTTCTAGAGCTTCACACACCAGATAAGAAAAGTCTGCTCACTTGCCTTCATTAAAGAACTGACTTCTTGGCCGAGCACCAGTGGCTCATGCCTGTAATCCCAGCACTTTGGGAGGCTGAGATAGGTGGATCACTTGAGGTCAGGAGTTCGAGACTAGCCTGGCCAACCTGGTGAAACCCCATCTCTACTAAACTTACAAAAAATTAGCCAGGCATGGTGGCTCATGCCTGTAATCCCAGCTACTCCTAAGGCTGAGGTGAGAGGATCCCTTGAGCCTGAGAAGCAGAGATTGCAGTGAGCCAAGATTGTGCCACTGCACTCCAGCCTGGGCAACAGAGCGAGACTCCATCTCAAAAAAAAAAAAAAAAAAATGACTTCTCCACCAGCTTCCACATTCTGCATGCACTTCCCAAAGTGCTGAAGTTTTGCTAAGAGTTTGTGCTTCTTTGTTCAAAACAAGGCCAGGAGAAGGGTTTCTGCAAGAACTGGCAGTGGGGTCTGATCAAGCTCTCCCAAGTGGGAGAAAAATGCCTAGAGAGGTAGCAAATTTAAAAACAAAACAAAACAAAACAAAAACAGGAAAATATTCTAAGTGACAGTAAAATTAACTGAGATTCCTTGGGTAACTTTATAATGCAGGAACATAGAACAAGTAAGAGCTGCAGGAAACATTTGCTGAGTGGATTTTGTAGGAAGTTGAAGACTCCACATTGAAGAATTCCAAGCATTACCAGCCCTGAGGGGAATGTGCCAGGGTGCAAGAAGAGAAGAGAGGGATACAGGTAAGGGCATAAAAGCAATTCTGCAACCTTGGAAATGTGGAGAAAAAGCATCCAGAAGGCATCATTGCCATCCTGAAGGGTGTAAACATTCAGATCCTTCCTAACTATGGCCGAGAAGGTGATACATTTGTATGCTTCCCGTTCCAAAGTCTTTTCTCCTTGGAAACACACATGCACTAGCTTCTTGCCCTCACCCTGTCTCCACCACTGTTCCTTCTCTGGCCCACGGCCTCTATCCAGGTTTGTGCAATAACAGAAGGAAGAAGAGGCTTGAGGAGAAAGCCCAAGGCTTTGATCTTCCAGAGACAGCACTGAGCTCCACTCCCCTGGGTGCCCATCACCTCTTCCTGCCCATTCAGAAAGTCCCATTGATCTTTAACTACTACTTTCCTCTGACAAAAATAGGGTAAATGTCACTATCATCACTTCCTAGAAGTCAAGGTCGAGGCCCTGAGAAATTAAGCAATTTGCTACAAACATACCCAATCCAGCAGCGAACCTCCAAGAAATGCTGAGCAACCAACATTTTAAATTCCAATTTATTGGGCCACTTTTCTGTAAAGACGGGCTCGATAGCTCAGAAAAGTGTCTAGTAATTTCTACAGGATGACTGAAGGCAGTGAGGAATGCAGGCTTAAAGAAAACTTGAACGAAGGAGATTTTAGGCACAATATCTCAAAGGGGATGAGGTAATGACAAGAATTATGTGTTTAAGAAAAGAATAGAAAAGAAAAACTGGGCCCTGGAATTTTAAAAAATGAAATAAACTATTCAGAGTCTCAATTAGATAAGATTTTGAAGGCATCTAAGTATTAATAAAGCACTCTGGGGCAGAGGAAAAATAAATAAGAGAATAGTTGTAAATTTTTATCTGAGTCTAATCAGTGCATAAATAAATACCTGGAAATATCTGCATTTATGTATTTATACTCTCCCTTTTCCAAATATAATTTAAAGCAACTTATGAGAAAATAGAAAATATAATAAGATAAAATAAATATAAAGCAAACAAGGAAAATTAGACTAAGTGAGAATAAAGGTAGAGTAGCAAGACAGAGAAAGGGGAGAGTTTAGAACCCAAAATGTAAGTTGTGGGAGAAAGTGTTACAGAGTAGTTAAGAGCATTTGATGTCAGACAAAACAAGGTTTTAGTTCTTGCTCTGTTATCCTTCTGTAATAAGTTTACTTAACCTGTTTAAGCCTGAGTTTTCTTCTCTATAAAATGGAGATTTTAAAGAGCACTTATGTCATAGCCCTGCCATCAAGAACAAGCAAGAAAATTCTTATATTTACCAGGATGTCTATCAAACCGTGCTTTTAATAAATGAGACCTTCTATTGTAACCTACTCACACAGTAAAGGGAGACCCCACATTGAATCTAAGCATTCCAGCAGCCAACAGATAATAAGGTTTACAGTAGATGCTGTAAATTAAATCCATTGTTCAGGAAAAGCATAATAATTTTTCCTGAATCTGAGACTAGGCAAATAAGTTTCTCCCACGGACCTTAACAATAAAACATGAGTTTACTATAAAACTCATGTTTTTACTATAAACTCATGTGTTTCCTTATAGTAAACACAGTAATGAGCTACCAAAGGATTTTTTAAAAAATTTTTTAATATCACTTCTCAGACCAGGTGTGTTGGCTCATACCTGTAATCCCAGCACTTTGGGAGTCCAAGGCGGGCAGATCGCTTGAGCTCAGAAGTTCAAGATCAGCCTGGGCAATATGGTGAAACCCAGTCTCTATCAAAAACACAAAAAATTAGCTGGGAGTGGTGGCGCACACCTGTAGTCCCAGCTACTGGGAAGCTGAGATGGGAGGATCACTTGAGCCCAGGAGGTAGAGGTTGTAGTAACCCAAGATCGCACCACTGAACTCCAGCCTGGGCAACAGAGGAAGACCCCGTCTCTAAAAAATAAATAAATAAATAAATAAATAAATCTCACTTCTCATTATAAGCTTCCAGCTTTATGCTAAAACACAGGTAAAATAAGGCAGTCATTCAAAGGCCTCATGACATGTGATTCAGCTACAAAGTTCTCCACTGGTCCCTTTTATAATAGAGATAGATTTTAGAGTCTCAGAAAGGTTTTCTTGTTGGTTTGGTTTGGATTTTAACATAAGGTCCTTGGACCCTGATCTGTTTGGACTTCTAATTATTTCTGAACTTGTTGATGTCAGATGCAAAATCTGGGGTGGGGAGGAGGGGATGGGGGTGAGAATGTGTATATTTTTCAAGGAGATTATCTGTATTTTTCATCAGATTTCAATGGAGTCTGTGACCCAGTATGTCAAGACCCAGTTTCCTAGATTAATGGATAGAATATATATGCTGCAAGTATATGATTCAATTATTTTGGCCAACCTCAAATAGGTAGAAACACCTTTGAAATGAAAACACTGCACACAGGCTGGGTACCAGTGGCTCACACCTATAATCCCAACACTTTGGGAGGCTGAGGTGAGCGGATCACTTGAGGTCAGGAATTTTGAGACTAGCCTGGCCAACATGGTGAAACCCTGTCTCTACTAAAAATACAAAAATTAGCCAAACATGGTGCTGGTGCATCTGTAATCCCAGCTACTCGGAAGGCTGAGGCAGGAAAATCGCTTGAACCTAGGAGGTAGAGGTTGCAGTGAGCTGAGATCATGCCGCTGCACTCTAGCCTGGGCAACAGAGCGAGACTCTCTCTAAAAAAAAAAAAGAACAAACAAACTAACAAACAAAAAACACTAGACACAGATCTCAATTGGGAATCCAAAAGCTCATTATTCTTAGCAAAATTGGAAAGGCATATCTAGCAAACTAAATAAATAAATAAATAAGGTGAGCTGACAACTGGTGGCTAACCAAGGCAAAAAACTGAAAAAGTAATAATCATAAAAAACAAAATATGGCAAAGATTAAGACCATGTTTATTACAATAGAGTAGTACTTTAAAAATACTTAAACTGGCCCTTATTTATAGCTTACAAATAATTCCAGTGAAGCTGATGAGATTTCAGAGATGGTAAGGATTCCCAGCCAAATAGGAAAGATACAGAGCCTTGCTACATGTCATTCCCTCACTGTCTTCAAATCTCATCAGCAATCATTTCTCAAGCATTTTCCTTACCTAAAATGTAACTACACACCCTGCACACAAAATCTGACATTTCACATCTATTTTTTCTGAAAACTTGCAATTTTCTAATATCCTTTTTTTAAAAAAACTTTTCATTTTATTTATTGTCTCTTTCCCAATTGGAATGTAAATTCTTTAAGCGCAGAAGTTTGTTCATTTTAACATTGTTTGTAATAGCTAAATACTAGAAACAACTTCGATTTCTAACAGTGGAAGAATGGAATACATGATGTCACACTCATATTTCACAATTTAAAAGATTAAAACAGATCTAGACTGCTAACATGAAACATTCTCCAAGACATGATGTTAACTGGGAAAAGAGTAACTTGAAGAGAAAAAACAAGTGGGATGTAACTTATTTTTGAAAAAAACACATTGTAACTCTATTTTTCTGTAAGTTTACTTGTATGTTTACAAATGCATAGAAAAACCTAGAGAGATAAATGACTCATAACAATGTTTACATTATAATGGAATTTCAATGTGGGGTGGCTAAAGAACTTTAGTTTGTCTGTACTGTTTATAGTTTTAGAAAATGAATCCATTTGTATTATATAGTAATTTAAAATAAATTGGGCCAGGCATGGTGGTTCACATCTGTAATTCCAGCACTTTGGGAGGCCAAGGCGGGAGGATCACTTGAGCTTAGGAGTTTGAGACTAGCCTGAACAACATAGTGAAATGCCATCTCTACAAAAAATGCAAAAATTAGCCAGACATGATGGTGCATATCTGTATTCCCAGCTCCTCGTGAAGCTGAGGTAGGAGGATGACCTGAGCCTGGGGAGGTTGACGCTGCAGTGAGCCGTAATCACACCACTGCACTCCAGCCTAGGTGACAGAGTGATACTCTGTCTCAAAAAATAAAATAAATAGAAAAATGCGTTAGTTTCTTTAAATTCTTACACAATCCCTCTACATATATTGATTGTGGATTATACATACACTTCGATGCCATAGATGGACTTTAGCCATTTTAAAAATTCCCACGTGATTTTTCTATTCCTGCGTTTCACTCAACAATCCAATCTTGAAATATTTTTATCTTTATGCACATCTTAGCAGTATGTAGTAGTGAATACTACTTAGCTTTTCTGTTAAATAAATTATTCCTCAGTAAAATATAAATTGCTGGCTAACTCAGAAAGCAATTAAAATCCTGAGTGTGTCACTGACCATGGCCCAGCTTACCCTTCCTTTTCCCCATTCCTGCCCCATCCCAACAGCCTAGTGTCCTTTCAGTGCACGTATCAGGAAAATTCCAGGTGGCTTTTCCTTCTCCTATAGCTGTGGCCACCTACTTACCTCCTCCTCTTCCCAGTCCCTCTAGGATTCTCCTCTACCCATACAGATCAGCTTTGGGTGCTCCTGTGGACTTCCACGATACCTTGGAAGCTTCATGCTCATAACATTTACGACGCCGTCTCAGAGCAAATGTTATTGATTATCTACTATGTGCAATGTGCCACACACTGAACAAGAGGCTGCCTGTAACACAGTGAATTAGATATCTGTTTCCTGCCCACATGAAGTTTACAGAATAGAGGTTTTTTTTACTTGTTTATGTTTTTTCTAGATCTGCTGTCTCCAAATTATTTTTATCTCACACTCAAACCAATAAATACATTTGAATTCATTTTTCCAATAGTGTGCTAATAGATTTCAGTTTCTTTAAAAATTGGGGAAAAAAGAAAGAAAAGAAAAAATTGCTTTACACGCTTGAGAGTAGAAAGGTTTTACATTGAGGGCAAAGTAATTGAATGTACTTTAAAAACTATTGCTGTAACTCTTTGTAGTTTAGTAATTTTCTAGATTTAGAAACGGTTTTAAAAGGTTTTAAGTTACCTTCATTTCAATACAAAACTTGTATGTTTTCATTTCTATTACAGCTGAAAATTTACCTTACATGGTCCTTATACGCAAAAGAAGTATCTTACTGCTTGACTTGCTTTTTCAATCTTATAAGTCAACTACACAAAAGTTTCTGTTATTAAAATTTGCCTAATCATATCGATTTCCCCTATCAACCAAATATTTCTGGTCCTTCTAAGTAGTAGGACTGCACTTCCCCTCAATCATGGTATCTGAAATGTCCATATGACTTCTTTTGCCCAAAGAAATCTGAACAGAAGTGACACGTGTCACTTCTGAGCAGAAGCTTTAAGAACCAGCGCACAACACAGTACTGCTCACTTTCCCTCTGCCATCAAAACCACCAATGATTCAGGCAGTGGCTGCTGCATTGGCCTGTGCCCATGAGTTATGAATGAGAAGTGTCACTGCAAAGTAAGCCTTTGTTGTCTGAGGCCGTCGAGGTCCAGGAGTTGTTTATAGACATAATATGTCTATCCTGTTGGATTAGATGCTAGGATTCAAGTGGCCAGTTATTAAGTGATTGTCCTTTAGTTAAAACCTACTACTCTAAACTATGTTTTGTGATGCTGGGCCTAGAGATCCTGAGATTTCTTTTCTTCTTTCCAGGTTGGCTGCCTGTTAGGTTCTGCCAATATGATAGACACCGAAAGACTGGAAGGTGGGAGTGTAAGGGGTAGGGGTGAGAGTGCTTCCTTCCTGTTTGCCCTCTTTTCTGTCAGCGTATCCACTGTCTCACAAAGATCCAGGTTTCAATATCACAGGGCCTCTCTTTCAAGTTTCCATGTTCCAATAAATAACCCTAACCTCATCTCTTTGTTTCCTCAGTCTGACGGGTCACGGCTGCTTTTTGGAGTTACAATCATTGTTGTAACCTCAACTATTACTTTCTGCTTTTTTTCAGTTGCACAAATATGTAAAACTAATTCCACATATTAAATTCTCTCCATTAGCATAACTGTTATAGTTTCTGTTTTCCTGTTTGGACTCTGACTGCTACACAGCGAAATCTCATTATATGTGAATAAATTTACTTTGATCTGTTCTTTACCCATTTTGCTCCATGCTTCTTGAAAATAGGAAAATTTGAGCCAGTGAGTTCATCTGTTCCTACCATTTTGGTGAAGAAAATTGCTAAGTCCATATGGAGCAAGCACTACATGCAAGGCAATGGGTCGAGGAATTAGGTGTTCGGGGGACATTTCACACCAAGTCAAGACCTGCAGCTTTGATTTCTAAATAGTTCAGAAGTTAGCTAACATGGCTTTGGTTTTGTTTTGTTGTTGTTGTTGTTGTTGTTTGAGATGGAGCTCCGCTCTTGTCGCCCAGGCTGGAGTGCAATGGCGCGATCTCAGCTCACCACAACCTCTGCCTCCCGTCAAGCGAGTCTCCTGCCTCAGCCTCCTGAGTAGCTGGGATTATAGGCATGTGCCACCACACCCTGCTAATTTTGTATTTTTAATAGAGATGGGGTTTCTCCATGTCGGTCAGGCTGGTCTGGAACTCCTGACCTCAAGTGATCCACCCGTCTCGGCCTCCCAAAGTGCTGGAATTACAGGCATGAGCCACCGCGCCCGGCCTGGTTTTGTTTTTAAAACTAGGCTCTTTAAGGAGAAAAATTTAAAAATGTCATCTACTTGGAATAAAACCTATTCCCAGGTTGTCCCTTAAAGAAAATCCTCTGCCTCCTCAATTTACTGTTTGACTCAATCGAAAGCACCAGCAAAGTAATGAAAATGTAAAGTATTTGCTTCCCAGCGTACAAGGACAGAAAATCGTTTGATTTAAATAACAGGGAATTCTAATTCCTAGCAAAAAAAAATCAGTCAAGCTGTTGGGTGGTGTTTCCACTGCCTTTATTACACAGGTGTAGCTTAACAAGATGATCCCCCTTTTCCCAACACGTTTGCTGCTGACTGTTCTTTGCCTGGTCCCAAAATACAAAATGCCACCTATATGATATAGAAAGTAAGTGTGATTTTTTTTAACCAGCAACTGATAGCATAGCTATTAAAAAGCCACTCGTCAGGAAATTGAAGCTCAGAATTCTAACAAGTGGCTTGTTAGTGAAGAATGTCCTGCCTGAAGTATGGAGCAGGCTTGTCACTTTTTACCCCATCCTCTGAGGATAATAAGTAAGGAGGACAAAATGAGTGCAGCCCTCCTGGGTCTCCCCTTAAGAGTTTAAAAGCAAAATATTGATTTTGAGTTACCCTGCTTCAACTCAGCTTTGCTCTCATGATATTTTTATTCCCTTGTAGATTCCTGGGTCCATTTGTTGGAGATTTAAAAAAGTAAATCACTGGTGAATCTGTGGTGTGTCCATGCAACATTTCTGCACCTAAAAATATGGTCAATTGACACCTTAAAGGTTTCCAAGCAGCTCTAACTCTTAGTGACATCTCTAGTTGCATCCCTAGTATGTTCAAAACAGATAAAGTGGATGAATTGATTTTAGTTGTATAAAACCCTTTACAAAATCTCTTTGTGGCCATCTATGCAGTCTCTTGATGATTTATAAAGGATTTGCTTATGACACAAATGTGATCCTCTACTCTTCTCCATTTTGTTTTTCAACGAGATCCACAGTGAATTTCCTGAGGCCAACAGACCAAAAGCAGAAAATTCTTAGGTACCCAGTGAAAGCCAGAGTCTTTACTAATTTGTATTAAGAGACATTAGAATTCTGATTCATATTATTATCAATATTAGTATTATCATCAAACAAGCCTTAAATTGGACCAATTAGATTCTTAAATTCTAGTTGCAACTTTAAAATGACCATTTGAGCTTTCTACTGTCTTATAAAGTTGTTAACTAAATTCTGACCAGTGAAAGCTGAGAAAAATAGCATGTTAACAGTCATTCTAAATGATGTTTAGCCACTCTTCTTTGGGTTTCTAAGGAACAAATAATAAAGAATTTACATTAGGGGATAAGTCTACATTCTGAGTCTTCATTTAAATTTCTCAGAATTTCCTAACATTATTAATAGTTTCATATGCATCCTCAGGAACGAACTCCTTTTTATCCTGGACTCTTCTATGCAGATAAGGAGCCATTTATATCTAACAGAATGGATCTCAGCTTTCACATCTGCAAAGAGAGGTTTTAGAAGTCTCCAAAATCTCCTGATTTTTAAACTCCAGATGTAGATGATTGCTCTTGGCTGTGCCATAGAGATGCCAAACGACCTTGATTAATTTACTTTCACTCCAGCTTTTTATACCTCTGGATCTCCCTTTATAAAATAAATGTTACCGTATTCCTACGAGTTTCTCCATAGAGATGTTACTAAAGTCAATAACGTTTATTGAGACAATTATGCAAGGGTCTGTGGATAAAGAGATGACAAGACACAGATCATGTTGAGACACAAACAAAGAAACCAGTGGTCAAAATGCAAGACATATAAAGACAGAAACAGAGGGGACCCCAGGGTGTCTGGAGATGGCAGTAAAGGCTTCCTAAGAGATGATATTTGAGCCAACTATTGAACAATGGGTAGAAGTTAATCAAGTGGAAGGAGGGTATATTAATTTCCTAGGGCTGCTATAACAAAGTACCACAATCTGGGTAGCTCAGGGCAATAGAAATATATTGTCTGACAATGCCGGGTGCCAGAATTCCAAAATAGAGGTATCAGCATGGCCATGTTCTCTCTATAGGCTCTAGGGGAGAATCTGTCCCAGAGCTTTCTCCTAGTTCCTGGTAGTTCCTTAGCTTATGGCAGCATAACTCCAGTCTTCACATGGCAGTCTTCCGTGTGCTTACCCTGGTGTCCAAACTTCTCATTTTTATAAGGACACCAGTCACATTGAATTAGAGGCCTGTGATACTTTGGTGTGACCTCATCTTAACTATTTACATCTACGATGACACTATTTCCAAATATAGTCACATTCTGAAGTACTGGGGGTTAGGACTTAAACAAATGAATTGGGTGGCAGGGTGGGACAAAATTCAGCCCCAAAACAGGGAGGGACAGGTCAGCTAGGCAGAGTAAATGCCTATATAGCCACTGAAGAAGGATGCCACAGCAAGGCTGAAGTGTTTGCTGGAGAAAGAAATGAGTCAGAGAACAGGGCCTTAGGGGGCAGCCAAACACTCTGATTTTTATACTGAAGATCATGAGATGCCACTGGAAGGTTTGAGTCAGAGGAGTGGTGTAATCAAGTTTGCTGGTTTAAAAACAAATGCTGGCTTCAGTGTGGAGGATTGATTGAAAGGCAGCATGATTGAGACAGACAGGGAGACAATGAGAGCTTTTAGCAAAATTTGAGGGCAAAAAAAAAATGGTAGCTCATGACTATCTTATGAACTATTTCATTAGCATGGTTATTGAATTAATAACATTTCCTCATCAGGACTGATTCCCTAGAAAACGGATTACTTTCAAAATCAGGGCTTACTGAGGTCTTCTTTTTTTTTTTTCAGAGGCAGGGTCTCACCCTGTGGCCCAGGCTAAAGTGCAATGGCACAATCATAGTTTACTGTGGCCTCCAACTCCTGGGCTCCAGCTATCCTCCCACTTCAGCCTCCTAAGTAGCTGGGACTACAGGTGTGCACCATCACATTAAACTTCACGGAAGACTTAAAATATGCCTGATGTGATATGGTACTAGTTATGAGGATGTCTATCATAATTTAGACACAGATATATTTATGATACCCTATCTCTATCATAAATAACTATGTCTAAATTGTAATACACATAAACATGTTGAGAAGGCAATGCTACATAAATTAAACAGAGAACAAAATTAATTAGAAAGAAAATAAAAGCCAAATACCAAAGCGGTATGCATTGCTAAAAGTAAAAAATTCTGGAAGAAGTGGTACTTTGTATGGGTCTTAAAAGACAATTAGAATTTAGATGAAAATAAACTGAGCTAGTGTTTTGATATTCCCTTTCAAACCAAGTTATTCCTTTCTTCGACTACTGTGGAAGAAACTTAGAACACTTTAACAATGATTAGATTGGGAATGAAAGAGCAATAATAGACATGCATTGTGAAATTCTTCATTTACAAAATTGCTTTAAATTTTCTTAACTCCATGTAAGAAGACCTAAAGTGCCTTGACTCCAATTTTAACACATTAGTAACTAGTGATTCTATGGTGAAAAGCCAGAAATCTTCTCCCAAAAATATATACAGCATTGGATGTCAGCACTCTGGCAAGTAGATCATGTCAATATATTTCTGGGCCATCCTGAACTTGTTTCTAATCCAAAAAGAAAGTGATTCATTTTTGCCCTTTAGGAAACAGGAGCAATTTTCATATTGTGAAATTTTGGCAAAGGTCTCCTCTTCACAATAGGCAAAGGGGAGAAAGCTGCATTTGGTACCATCTGTCAATTATAAATCCTTCAAAACTAGTAATGACACAGAAATAAAACATGTAGTATGAATGTGGACAATACAATATACATGTACAATCCTGTTAGGAAGAATTGTCTTCATATAGCTCGTATCCTTCTTTCTTAAGGCATTAAAACATTTTATACTCCCTATGTATCCTATTACTTCCTTTTTGGCGTTATTAAGATTAAAATACTTTGATAACTTTGTAACTCTGTTTTCCTGACATGACTCAATTATCATTAAGTAATACTTATCAATAAATAATAATCTAATAAAATGTTAAAGCTTAAAATACAATAGTGTGGACTATAATATTATTTCTTTATTATGTAGTAACCCCATGGGAAAACCAACATATTAATTAGGATGCTTCTAGCTGTAAGCCACAGAACTCCAACTAACTGTGGTATAAAATAAATAACCAGTATGTTGAGCAATGAGACCGTAAGGTGTGTAATTAGACAGTACCTTTATTTAAAGGTATTTTAGTCTCTTATTAAGATGTATTCAATATGGAAACTTTTGTTCATGCCACTGGATGAAAACTCAGACACTCAGGCACTCATGATATTTCTAACAACTCTTAGGCTAAATTAATAGATAGTAGATAGATAGATACATAAATACATACATACATACATAGATGATAGATAAATGATTTAGAGTCATTTAAGTTTGAAAACTTGTTCAAGCTTCATAATTAAACATTTCCCACCCTAGATAGTAATCACAGCTTTGAATATGATTTTAAGTTACGACATTCTCCCTTCCTAATGCTGGGGGCTTCTGAAGGCAGGAAGCTGGAGAAAGGGCACAAACTGCTGTCCTTCCTCCTCTTTCATCTCCGTCCCTCCTTCTTAATCCTACTGGTCATGCTTGTTGACTTTCTTCAGGGCCAAACCAGCCTAAGCAGCTGGGAGAGAAGATGGTAAAGGAAAAGAGAATAATTCTTACTTGACTGGCACTGTGACTGTTACTGTCACATGATTACATGAGATCTGACCAACGATGAAAAATGAGTCTTCTTCTTGGGGATTTTCATAGTTTATTCAGAAACCACCAATGAAAACAGGCACTTCCTATGATGTAGGTGAAGCATTTTCCTCTCCCTCTGACCATTTTTCTCTGCTTCAGAATTTTTCATCAGCCATTCCTCAGGGTCTCTCTCAGTTGTGGTCCCACTGCCCTTCCAGATGGCCCTCACTTGGACCCATTTAGAATGGCCCCAGACTCCAGATTATCACCTATAGCTCACCCCGTCCCACTGCCACTCCCTATCTCTTTCTCTCTCTCTTGTATAACCCACATCTAATCTTTGGTGTTTCAGTCCATTCAGACTGCTATAAGAAAGTACCATAAACTCGGTGGCTTGGGGCTGGGTATGGTGGCTAATGCCTGTAATCCCAGCACTTTGGGAAGCCAAGATGGGAGACTAACTTGAGGCTAGGAGTTCAATACCAGCCTGGGCAACATGTGAGACCCCATATCCACAAAAAAAATTTTTAATAAAAAAATAATTTAAAAAAAATAGGTGGCTTATAAACAGTAGGAGTTTATTGCTCACACTTCTGGAGTCTAGAAAGTCCAAGATCACTTTGCCAGCAGATTCAGCATCTGCTGAAGGCCTGTTCCTCATAGATGGCTTTTTCATGATGCATCCCCCTCCATCCCCTATAGAAGAGGAAAAACAACTTCCCTCAGGCTTCTTTTAAAAGGGTATTCATCCTATCCACATGGGTTTTGCTCTCATGATGTAATCACCTTCCAAAGGCCCTACTTCTTAATATCATCACCTTGGGGGTTAGGTTTTAACACATGAATTTTAGAGGGTCACAGACATTCAGACCATAGCACTTGGGAGAGTCTCACTCTTCCTTTTGCCCCAAAATCTCTGCGACTGCAGGCCCATGCCAACTCTGACCACCTCTACTGTGGGGCTCATCTCTCACATTTTTAATTGTCCTATCAGGAGCAGCCACTGGCCCTCTGTTCCCCTCGCTGCAGGGGACACGTGCCTAGATCTTCTTAAAGACCCTTTATATTGACTAGAGGTAAAGGAGGAAGCAATATTTACCCCCTTCTCTTTAGGAAATATATTTCACTAACCCTATATATCCATGATATGTAAGGGGTTCAAGAACTTATAATCAGATCTTCGCCACCTGCTTTGAATATTGTTTTCATGCCATAACTGAAACTGAAGAAGAAAAAGTTCCATTTAATGCCCTTAAACCTCATACAAAAGGGAGACTGGAAGGAGAAATTCCAGGTTTGGTTAATTCAGCAGTTCAACAATGTCAGTGCTCTTACTGTTTCTCTGTGATCCTCCAGTTTTCTCTTCTCATGGTCATAAGAAAGCCACTGCAGGGTCAAGCATCATGTCCACATTTGGAAACAGCTAAAGACAAGAAGGGAAAAGTACCTGTCTTGTGTCCATCTTTATAGCCAGGAAAAATTTCTCAGAAATTCTCAATAAGCCTTTTCTTAACAACTTGAAAGGCAGAGCTGCTTCACATGCCCCGACCTATAGCAATCTCTAACAAGAGGAATGGAATGACTGCAATTGGCTTAAACTAGTTGCCTCCCTTAAGAAAATGTGGCACATATACACCATGGAATACTAAGTAGCCATAAAAAAAGGATGAGTTCATGTCCTTTGCAGGGACATGGATGAAGCTGGAAACCATCATTCTCAGCAAATTATCACAAGATCAGAAAACCAAACACCACATGTTCTCACTCATAAATGGGAGTTGAACAATAAGAACACATGGACACAGGGAAAGGAACATCACACAAGGGGGCCTGTAGGGGGTGGGGGGCTAGGGGAGGGATAACATTAGGAGAAATATCTAATGTAGGTGATGGGTTGATGGGTGCAGCAAATCACCATGGCACGTGTATACATATGTAACAAAACTGCACATTCTGCACATGTAACCCAGAACTTAAAGTACAATCAATCAATCAATCAATCAATCAATACAGTTTCCTCCCAAGAAGTATGAGACCCTGGGTCCAGGACTTTTATGTAAAATATGATACACTGGAGTACAAGAGGAAAATATTAATGCCACCTCAATATTTCTTATCCCTGACTTTTTAAACTTTAATATTTGGGTTCTTATTTTATTTTATTTTAAGATGGAATCTTGCTCTGTCGCCCAGACTGGAGTGCAGTGCTGCGATCTCGGCACACTGCAACCTCTGCCTCACAGGTTCATATCTTGAAATAACTATTCTTGATTTTCCTAGCCTGACCCACCCTACCCTCCCCAACCACCCCACCCCCCACCCACCAGCATGTCCTCAGCCTCTCAATGTCATAATTTTGGTTACTCCCATATTTGTTTTTTGGTTTTTGGTTTTTTTTTTTTTTTTTTTTTTGAGGCAGAGTATCGCTCTGTTGTCCAGGCTGGAGTGCAATGACACACTCTCAGCTCATTGCAACCTCCGCCTCCTGGGCTCAAGCCATTCTCCTGCCCTCAGCCTCTCGAGTAGCTGGGATTATAGGTGTGCGCCACCATGCCCAGCTAGCTTTTGTATTTTTGGTAGAGATAAGGTTTCACCATGTTGGCCAGGCTGGTCTCGAACTCCTAACCTCAAGTGATCTGCCTGCCTCGGCCTCCCAAAGTGCCGGGATTACAGGAGTGAGCCACCGCACCCGGCCTGGTTACCTCACTATTTGAAGTTCACTGCTGAGCCATGCAGTACATTGTGACAAATTTTTCTTTTCTGTGTTAAGTTTTTGTTTTCCTCCAATTCAACCCCTATCTCTCTTCCAGGTGTCTAAATTTCCTCATAAGACATTCAGATACAGCAAGTATTGTATTACTTGTATTTTCTCACAGGAATCTCCCCTGGAGCTTTCTGACCCAGTTCACAATAAACTGGTCGCCATCTTGCCTCATGTAGCATTTCCTCTGCTTTCTTCATCACCATCTTGGGTTTCACTTTGCCTCTTTTCTGTGTTGGATCCTCTGTTTTCTGAAACCTATGACATGCATTTTTTTCTGTTTACTTTTTTGTTTTGCTAACCCACATCCTCCAGTGGCTTTCTGAGAAAAAAGTACATGGGGTGTATGTTTCTCGAGAGCATACATATTTGAAAAATCTTTAATTGACATTCCTACTTAAGTCATAATTTCACTGGGTATGGAATCCTAGAGTGGAAATAATTTTCCTTCACAATTTTGAAAGCATTGCTCTAATCCTGCCTAGCTTCCAGTATTTCTATTGAGAAGTCTAAAGAAATTCTGATTTCAGATCCTATGTTTGTGATTTGTATTTGTTTCTGGAAGCATTCAGGATCTTATCTTTGACTCCTGTGTTCTGAAAGTGCCCAAAGATGTGCTTTCATATGGGTCTATTTTGTACGTTGTACTGGGCTCTCAACGGGTCCTTTTGGCCTAGGAAACCATGTCCTACAATTCTGGAAACTTCTCTTGAATTATTCCATTGGTGGTCTCTCTTCAGTTTCTCTACTTTCTCTTCCTAAAATTCAAATGATATTCAAATGGACCACCTGGACTGGTCCTCCAATTTTGTATCTTATCTTCTTTTTTCTATATGTTCGTTTTTGTCCAAATTTTGAGAAAGTGTCTCAGCTTTACATTCCAAGCCTTCTTTGCTTCCTTGCCACTAGTGTTTTTAAATTCTAAGAATTCAAACTCCTTTTCTGCATATTACAATACTCCAATTTTATAGCATCATCCTGTTGTTTCACGGATTTATGATATCTTTCAGAGGATATAGATGATAGTTGAGTTGTGGCTATGTTGTTGTTGCTGTTCTGTTTTTTTCCTTCTATGTTTCCTTCAAGTTGCTTTATCTTCTTGAAAGTTTTAGTCTCTATGTTTTATGGTACATGTGAATGGTGATTTTTGGTTATCTTATATTCAGATGTTACGGACCAAACAATAGTTGATTGTAAGGCTCAAGTCAGCTGGCAGGGTGTGTGTATTACGAGGATCACTGCAGAGTTACAGGCCCGGAATGTTTTATAGGGAGAACCCCTGACATCAAAACTTTTAGCATTTCTATCCTAATATTTGATGTAGTCTGATTCCTCAGAGAAGGGGTGACAAATCTCCTGCCTCATGGGCATGGGCCTGACTGCAAGTCTCTGGAATAAGATAGAAGAAAAAGACTGGCTTTCTCAAAATTCGGAATATAAGCATTCACTTCTTCCTCCTTCTATCTGGCATCCCCAGTCCAGAGAATGTGTCTGATGAGGGAACCATCCCTCTTCTGGCTGGGTTGGAGAGGAACTGTCACCTAGTGCAAGGAGTAGAGGGGGCATCAGAGACTCTCACCTATTTATTGATATGTTTTGGCTGTGTCCCCACCCAAATCTCATCTTGAATTCCCACATGTTTGGGGAGGGACCCAGTGGGAGGTAATTAAATCGTGGGGGCAAGTCTTTCCCATGCTATTCTCTGATAGTGAATAAGTCTCATAAGATTTGATGGTTTTAAAAAGAGGAGTCCCCTGCAAAATATTTCTTTGCCTGCTGCCATCCACGTTAAGACATGACTTACTCTTCCTTGCCTTCATGCCATGATTATGAGGCCTCCCCAGCCACGTGAACTGTAAGTCCAATTGAACCTCTTTCTTCTGTAAATTGCCTAGTCACATGTATGTCTTTATCAGCAGCATGAAAATGGACTAATGCATTTACAACCTTACTTTCAACCAATTTTCCCACTTTTAGGCCCTGTTTCCCCCTCCTCTCATCATACAGGTAGTTGACACAATCAATTTCTGAGCCTTTGGAGTTCAGTGGTATAACTTTGGTGGACTCTCAGCTTTCCATTCCTGTTCTATTTGACCTCATATGTTTATATCCTTAAAAATAATTCATTTACTCTCCTTTATGGCGTGAACCCAGGAGGCGGAGCTTGCAGTGAACCAAGATCGTGCCACTGTATTCCAGCCTGGGCGACAGAGTGAGAGTCCATCTCAAAAAAAAAAAAAAAAAAAAAAAATTCATTTATTCTCCTTTAAGTAAGTTTTCTAGAGGGACCAAAAGTAAGTGTGCATTTCATTCATTATTTTTGTATAGTAGTTCCACTAATGTATTTCTAAATAATTTATGTTTGATTCCAAATGCTCATGGAAAATCAACTCATTTAGAATTTAGAATCAATGCTCATTTACAGTTACAACTAAGTTCATTGTAACTAACTTAGAAAGCACAGAAAAATATAAAGAAAAAACAAATATCACTCCTTACTCCACTACCTAGCCTGCTAACATTTTTGTATATTTCATTCCTGTTTTCCTTCATAAGTGTGTGCATGTGCACACATGCACATGCAAATGTGCATATTTGTGTATGTTTTGCAAAATGAATCATAGTGCACATAGGACTTTATTGGCTGCATTATTTTTTACTTTATATTACTCATATGTTAAGATTGTAGAGTGCTGGATGCTAAGCCAGTGCTCCAGACCGTAGAAGACATACACAGAAATGATGCTCTTTTACCCTGAATACGTCAGTGTGTATTCCTAAAACTGAGAATATTTATGTATAATATAACCACAGCACAATTATCAAAATTGCAAAACTAACACTTATAAAATATGATTATCTAATCTACAAACCTTATTTAAATCTTCCCAATGGTCTCACTAATACCCTTTATTTCAAAGGTAACAAAAATAAAACATGGTCCAGGATCAAAACTTGGATTTAGTTGCCGTATCTTTTTAGTCTCCTTCAGTCTGAAACAGTTGCTCAATCATCCTTGTCTTTTATGACCTTGACATTTTTCAAAAAGTGCAGGCTATTTATTTTGTAGAATGTCCCTGCATTTGGATTTGACAAGTGATTCTTCATGATTAGCTTCACTTTTTGTGGTTTTGGCAGAATTCCACAGAAGTGGTGTTGTCTTTCTCACTGCATCATATCAGAATGTACATCTATTTTCCCCATGATTGCTGTTGTTAACTTTGAGGACTTAGATAAGAGGTAGTGTCAGCTAGGTTTTTCTACTGTAAAGTTGCCTGTGTTATACTTACCATTAATAAATATCTTATGTGGAGATACATTTAGGCTCTGTGAATATCCTCATTCTCATTAAATTTTGCCTACTAGTTCCCAAAATTTCTTAAAGCTTAAACGTGTCTTTCTCATTGGGTCATCATTTCCAAAGTGAGACTCAAACTGAAGTGAATTGCTATGCTACTGGCCTCTTTACCCTTTTCCTTTGGAGGTACACCACATGATCTTCTAACTTAATAATTAGTCCAGTCCCCCCCGCCAAAAAAAAAGACAAAAAATAACTGCAAACCCATCTATTATTTAGCCAGCATTCTTTTTTTTTTTTTTTTCTTTTTTGAGACAGGGTCTCACTTTGTCACCCAGGCTGGAAAGGACAATGGAAAGGACACGGCTCACTGCAGCCTCAACTTCCTGGGCTCAAGTGATTCTCCTGCCTCAGCCCCCCAAGTAGCTGGGTCTACAGGTACACACCACCATGCCCAGCTAATTTTTGTACTTTTTTATAGAGATGTGGTTTTGCTATGTTGCCCAGGCTGGTCTCAAACTCCTGAGCTCAAGAAATTCTCCTGCCTCAGCCTCCCAAAGTGCTAGGATTACAGGCATGAGTCACTGTGCTCAGCCTAGCCAGCATTCTTAAGGCTGTGGGAGCATGAGGTTGAAAAGATGACCTCAGAAATTTGGTTCCACACCTTGGGCTTGGAACTCACTATTAACCCTAACCCACCCTAGAGAGGTCTCCTCCATTCCCTGCCTGATGAATGTAAAGATGGTGTCCTTTTATTAAGTCAAGAATTTTTTGACTGCCCCAAACCATCTCACAATCGGGATTTTATATTTTGTGAGCAAGCTAAGGAGAAACTGCACCATAATTCAGAGGTTAGTAGATCTTTCTGATTTTTCCAAACAACTACCAAAGAAAAGGGAGCTGTGGAGTTTATTCCTGTTATGTGTTAGAATTTTTTCTAGCCAGTCTTCCCCGGCTCTGGCTTCTTCATCTCTGTCTTCTGCTGCCTGCCTCCTTGCCTGGTTCCACCTCCACTCTTCTCCACGGACCTGGGCCATAAATGAGTAATTCTGATTTTTCCAGTCAATTTCTCAATCCCCAGGAAAATTCTGGCCTACCACTTTACAGGTAGACCACTGCTAGGTTCTAATTCATATCTGCGAAAATATGTCTAAGAATGCATAGAAAGCTGTAGAGAGAATAGTAGAATAGAACCAGATAGGCATATTAAAAGAAAAAAGACTGGAAGGAAATACATTTGTAGTACATGTTACCAGTGTTTATCTCTGGTAGCACAGTGTTACCAGTGTGTTGTGGGATAAAAGGTAATTTTGCTTGCTTCTCTTTATTGGGAATACAATGTATTTTGCCTTTCTCTCTCTCTCCACTTCAGTGCACACTGGCCCAAGTTCCACTTACCAGCCCCTGCATTTCTTTGCCTGAGGACTTCTTGCTGCTGGAGCCCACTCTGCCAACCACAGAGCTGGCAGAAATGACAGGAATACAATGCTCACTGGTTGCATCCCTGAACAAATGACTGATGACAGCTGGTGTATAAATACCCCAGTTCTTTCTCCCCTCCAATACAATAGCTCTGCAGCCCAGGCCCTACACTTTCTTTCAGAGCTTTACTTAACCACAGTAGTAACTGCTTGATTGTACAAACCTTACTGGCTGCCTGTACTTCGTGTCCTATTCCCTCACTTCCCTTCCAACGGTACCATCATATCCCAAATAAAAGATTTACATGTGTCTTTGTCTTTTGAAGGAACTGAAACTCAGACAATGGTTTTTTTTTCTTTTAGCCATGAAGAGAGGTTACTCATAATCAAGAAAACCCAGTGCCAAGACCCACTGTATCTTCTAATTCCCAGTGTCATTTCTCTTCCTCTTTCCAAATATTGAATACCAGCAACACATTCCTCCAAAGTCCCTAAAGGGTGCACTACCCCTCCAGTTCTGACACCACCAATCTTATAAAAGAAAAGTTAAAATGAGGGCACTTTTCTTCTTTTTTTTCCAAGGGGGAAGAAATAATCCATTTGAATTTTACCAGTTGTGTCTCTTCATTGCCTATCTCACCCCTGTGACCTGATCTCTGGGTTTTCCAAAGCTGGAGAAGACAAAATAAAGTGTAACCCCATATTTGAGAAAGAAAAAATGAGGTGAACTGCATTTGCGTTTTGCTTTAGGAAAACAGTCTGGCTGAAGAAAGTTCATAGAACTGAGAACACCCACCTTCAGGAATTTCAATTAAGAGAAAAAAAGTCTATCCCAAATGGACCTCAGAGACCTTCTTAAAGATGGCAATCCCAGTGATGCTAACATTTATCGATGACTTACTATGTGTTAGGTTCCTTCTCAGGAGTTAGCTCATTTAATCTTCACAACAACCTTATGAAGTAGGAATTATTATCTCTACAGATAAACTGAGACACAGAGAAGTTAGAAAACTGGCCACGTCACCCAGTAAGTGATAGAGCATGGATAGGTGCTCTTTCCTCTGCATTTTGGCCTCTTAATTAGATTTCCTGACTGCTTTTTGCCACCGCTCCTCTTCCCTGTGCATGTACACAAACATACACATTGTGCCACTGACCTTGAGAGAGCTCCTCTCCAGAAAACAAGATTCCTAGCACTCTATTCAACCCTTAAAAAGATATATGTTATATTTTTATGTGAAACCAGGTGGCAGTGTCTGCCCCAGCCCTTGCCTCTAACTGCAGCTAAGCCAATTCACTCTCCAGACATTTGGCCAATATCCAAGAAGAAAAGTACATGGCAACCCAGATGGCCCCAGAAATAGACCCAGATGGCTTTACTTCATTCCCACTTTGATCTGTACCTGCACCCATTTCCATTCTTAGCATGTTCCTTGACAATTAGGGAAGCAACTAAGTGTGGCTCTTCTAGATGGATCTTGGGCCACTGTCTTAGTTAAAGGTATCTTGACTAATAGATAAACCAGGCACTATGAGACCCCATCTACAACCTCTCAGGCCAAATAGGGAATGCCAAACAGGAAGCACTGGGAAACAATTCCCACCTCATTCATGCCTGTAAGGATTTGTCAACTTTACAATATAAATACGAGTGTTTTCAACCATACTTCTGTGAAACATTTGAGCATTTCACTGGGAAAATCCACTAAAGTACAGATTGTCTGAGAACAAATAAAAGCAATTATGTTATATGTAAACAGAAGAAAAATCCTCCAGCCTTCCCTTCTGCGCATTACTGATAGATGTGAGGACCAATCACATTGCAAGCAAATCCAGTCAATCAGGATTTAGCACTCCTTAATTCTGAAGATTTCTTTGACACCCCAGTAACTGACTTGTTCCAGCTGTGGGTCTAGGAAACCAACTGTAATAAGAGTTGAGGAGGCTCATTTTAAGCAAAATGAATGTGTTTTAATGAATACTATGAATGATTAATGTCCAATGACAAAATTCTTAGTGATTAATAATTAAAAAAGATTTTGTCCACTTTAAAAATTACAAATAGTTGATTTTTTTTATTTGAGACGGAGTCTCACACCGTTGCCCAGGATAGAGTGCAGTGGCGCAATCTCGGCTCACTGCAACCTCTGCCTCCCAGGTTCAAGCAATTCTCCTGCCTCAGCCTCCCAAGTAGCTGAGATTACAGGTGCCCACCACCACGCCTGGCTAATTTTTATTTTTATTTTTTTGTATTTTTAGTAGAGACGGGGTTTCACCATGTTGGTGAGGCTGGTCTCCAACTCCTAACCTCGTGATCTCCCTGATGATTTTTTAAAAAAAGAAATGCAATGGTAATAAACACATGAAAAGATACTCAACTTGATGTTAATTAATTTAAATTCAAATTTAAACAGTATGTCATTTTTAAAAACCTATTGGACTGAAGCAACACAACAATTCTCAAAGTTAGGTATTCCTATCCTGATTTTGCATACATTTCTTATACATACTTACATTTAAGTGATAAAATTAGAAACCCAGAGAATTTCAAAAAAACAGATATTTCTACTGCATTGGCTGGAGAAGAGGTGTTGAAGGGAATGGGGTTGAGAGGTTACTGAGGCAAACTTCAGATTTTGGTAAAATATATTAATATTTTTGTGATCTTTGATTCCCATGGGTAAATTTGGTTCTCAAAGGATTAAACCTATTTATGACACCACAGTTGATACCTTCACCAACATTAGATTTTGTCATTTTAAAAATGTTTATTTCTGTTAGGCAAAAAAGCTACTCACTGGTTTGTTTTTGCCATTTTTGTTTTGCATTCTTAAATTATTAGCAAGTTATATATAATTTTATGAGTATTATTTTCTCTTACGAGCAGTTTTGTTCATTATCACTTAATATAACATGATTATTCCCTTCTTTACGATAAAATATTTATTATGAGTATTTCTTATTCCACTGTTCTATTTCATTTTGGTTTCTGGCTTTTTGAATTATGGAAGTTTTCTAATTTTTACAGTCAAATTTGTCTATCTTTTCCTTGGTAATTATAAAAACATCTTTTCTAAATTTAGAAAATAAGCACTCTCTTTAAAATATGATAAATACTCAAGTATGTATTCTTATTTTTCATTTTTCTCATTAAAGCCACCTGGAATTTATTTCTACATGTCATTTAAGGTATGGATTTAAAATGAAGTCTCCCCTCCCAACAATAACTAACCTAGACTTCCAATATCATTTAATTAAGAAGTTTTTCTCTATACTCATTAGTGGTGGCTCTCTCATTATTTTTATCCCCTAAAGTTTCTGCAGATTTCAAGACTCTGCACAGGATCCAGTTCAAGTTCCATCTGTAGTCACTGTCCCACCCCAATCCCAAATATATATCACCCATCTAATCAATAAGTCCAGCATTCTCTAACCAAAACATCGCTTGAAACCAGTGGTCTTCGTGTTTATTGCAACTCCGCAATCTCAAACCACTTTCATCTCTCGACTGGACCAGTGCAGAAGCTCCATAACAAGTTCCCTTGCTTTTATTCTTGCCTGGCTCTTCCCTTTCTATATGAAAGCCAGAGGGATAATTTAAAAACACAAAACAAATCTTTTTTTTCTTTTAATATCCTGGTAAAAATTTTTGTTTGTTTGTTTTGTTTTGTTTTAATTTTATTTTATTTTATTATTATTATACTTTAAGTTTTAGAGTACATGTGCACAATGTGCAGGTTAGTTACATATGTATACATGTGCCATGCTGGTGTGCTGCACCCATTAACTCGTCATTTAGCATTAGGTATATCTCCTAAAGCTATCCCTCCCCCGTCCCCCCACCCCACAACAGTCCCCAGAGCGTGATGTTCCCCTTCCTGTGTCCATGTGTTCTCATTGTTCAATTCCCACCTATGAGTGAGAATATGCGGTGTTTGGTTTTTTGTTCTTGTGATAGTTTACTGAGAATGACGATTTCCAATTTCATCCATGTCCCTACAAAGGACATGAACTCATCCTTTTTTATGGCTGCATAGTATTCCATGGTGTATATGTGCCACATATTCTTAATCCAGTCTATCATTGTTGGACCATAAAACAAATCTTATCTCTCCTCTGCTTACAATCTTCTAATAGCTTCTGACTATATTTACATTAAAATGTAAAATACTTATTCAGGGTCCACCAAGCCCTGTACGATTGGCTCCTGCCCACCTCTCTCACCTACCTTATCTCATGGTATTTTTCAGCCACACCAGTCCTTTGTCAGGTTCTGAAATACGTCAAACTTGTTACCCCTCAATGCTGTTCTACCTGCTGCCACTGTGCTGAGAATGCGCTTCCTTCTGATTCTGGCTCTGGTGCATCATTTGAGACTCATGGACTGTAACTCCTCAGGGTGGTCTTCCCTGAGCTCCCTGTCCATAGTGGCTCTCCCAGGCAGTTTTCCATACCACCCTGCATTATTCACATCATCACTCCCCTCATGGTCTGAAACTGCCATAATCATTTGTTTACTTGTTTGTTTTCTGTCTCTCCTTTTATATATTTCTTCAAAGGAAAGACTTGTCTGTCTTCCTTACCATAAACATAGTACTTAGAATAGTCAACGACACATAGTAAGAGTTCAATAACTAGTTGTTGAATGAATGAATGTACAATTAGGAGTCTTTGGCCAGGCATGGTGGCTCACACCTATAATCCCGGCACTTTGTGAGGCCGAGGCAAGTGGATCACTTGAGGTCAGGAGTTCAAGACCAGCCTGACCAACATGGTGAAACCACCCTCTCGCTACTAAAAATACAAAAATTAGCCAGGCATGGTGGCAGGCGCCTGTAGTCCCAGTTACTCAGGAGGCTGAGGCAGGAGAATCGCTTGAGCCTGGGAAGTAGAGGTATCAGTGATCCAAGATCACACCACTGCACTCCAGCCTGGGTGACAGAGCAAGACTCTGTCAAAAAAAAAAAAAAAAAAATTAGGAGTCTCCAAGTTTGCAAGCCAGTTCCCTTCCCCAGTACCTCTATCCTTATGCTTATGTCTTATGCAGTGAATTGTTGTTTGTTATCACCCTAGTATTCATTTTACCCTTCCCCATTCCTTACAGCCCTAAGTTTGCGAGGCTGTTTGTGTGCCTTTCCCAGGTCCCGGAGTGCCTCCATCCCTTTAGGCAGAGATTGCTTCAGTGATGAGCAGAATTCCCAATTCAGTCTTCTGAGACTGGAGGAAAAGCTGGAGCCTTTTGAGAAAGACTCTGCCTTTTTCTTTGATATTGTTAAAATGTGAATTAAATTCAATATAATTCCAATCAAAATCCCAGCAGGCATTTTTTAATAGAGAAAGCAACAATAAAATGAAATTACTAACTATAAATGAGGATACACATAAACGCATAATTTTTTAAAAAATATTCATTGAAACTTCTAGTTAATTTATTCCCCCTTTTAATTTGTATTATAAACTCATTTAAAGCTATAGCTTTATAGATATTGATGAGCTAATTCTAAAATTTATATGTAAAGGACCTACAATAGCTATAGTTTTGGCTGCACCCCAATAGTTTAGATATGTGCTGTTTATGTGTTGTCATTACTCTTTTAAACATATTTTAATTGTATTCTACATTTTTCTTTAGAGCCAATAATGTTATCAAAAAGTGATTGGTTTGCTTTTTATAAATTCCCAAGTGGTAACAGTTCAAAATATTCAAATTTGTATTGCTGCTTTAAATTTTTGTCCCAGTCTTCAAAAAGCGTGATCTTGTAACTTTAACTATTTTGGACTGGAAAAAGAAATATGAGGCTTTGTTTATGGAAAAGTATATACAATTTTTATAAAATTTAATTAAATGCTTAGAAATCATTTAGATTTAGTACCGCTCATTTCAGTTATATGTTGTCAGATCGCTTTGCGGCCTGTTATCAGACAGAAAGGCTATATCTTTATTTATTTATTTATTTATTTTTTGAGAGGGAGTCTTGCTCAGTTGCCCAGGCTGGCATGCAGTGGCCCGATCTCAGCTTACTGCAACCTCTGCCTTCTGCCTCCCGGGATCAAGTGATCAAGTGATTCTTGTTCCTCTGCCTCCTGGGTAGCTGGGATTACAGGCACCCGCCACCATGCCCAGCTAATTTTTGTATTTTTAGTAGAGATGGGGTTTTGCCATGTTGGCCACACTGATTTCCAACTCCTGAGCTCAGATGATCCGCCCCCCTCGGCATCGCAAAGTGCTCAGATTACAGGCGTCAGCCCCTGTGCCCGGCCCGAAAGGCTGTATCTTTACAAGTAAATAATAGTTTAAATGTCCATCATCTAATAGTTATATTTTGCCCATTGTTCATTGTGAGGATAAGAATAAAACCCAGGTATGTCCTCTGTGGTTCTTCCTCTATGCTTTGCGTCAATAAAGCTTTTAAGAGGAAAGAAATAAGAGTTTAATAGTGATTCTAAATGAGGAAATGGCTTTACTGTTCTGGTTGTCACACTCTATAACATCTGAGAATCTTCAAAAGAAAAATAGTTGGCCACTTTCCTCAAGTTTAGAAAGAAAAATCTGAAAGGAATGTCACCATTTTCATAAATTTGGGGTACTTATTATCCTCTTTCCCATAAGCATTTTGTATTAATGTGTATACAATGAACTCCTACATACAGGGAGGTAGTTAAAATTATTTTGTCAGCCGGGCACAGTGGCTCACTCCTGTAATCCCAGCACTTTGGGAGGCTGAGGTGGGTGGATCACCTGAGGTCGAGAGTTCGAGACCAGCCTGACCAACATGGTGAAACCCCGTCTCTACTAAAAATACAAAATTAGCCAAGTATGGTGGCACATGCCTGTAATCCCAACTACTTGGGAGGCTGAGGCAGGAGAATCGCTTGAACCAGGGAGGCAGAGGTTGCGGTGAGCCAAGATCGTGCCATTGCACTCTAGCCTGAGCAACAAGAGCGAAACTCCATCTAAAAAAAAAAAAAAGTGTTTTGTCCTTCCTAGACAAACAGACCATACTGGCAACAGTGTTACCTCCCAAATTTACAAGTGAAGTACAGTGATTAAAGTGACATCTGTTCCCCCCATCTTCTTTTTTTCCCCTACAGACAAGGTCTTGCTCAGTTGCACAGCCTAGAGTGCAGTAGTTTTATCACAGCTCACCATAACCACGAACTCCTGGGCTCAAGCCATCCTCCCACCTCAGCTGCTTGAATAGCTAGAATTATAGGCATGCTTCACCATGCTTAGCTATTTTCTGGGTTTTTTGTTTGTCTGTTTGTTTGTTTTGAGATAGGGTCTGTCTATGTTGCCCAGGCTGGTCTTGAACTCCTGGCCTCAAGCAACCCTCCCTCTTCATAATTCCAAAACACTGAGATTACAAGCATGAGCCACTGTGCCTAGCCTCATTCCTCTTCTTGAGAGTCACAAGTCTAATTGTTATGTTCAGCAATTATAACACTAGACCATTAAAGAACTAGGCATGTAAAATCAATAAGCAACAATCAATCCGTAAGTAATAATTATTTTATTTAACTAAAACATTCACTCTTTCTAGATAACATTTTTAAAGTGGGATTTTTTCTTTGACATTAAATTATCTTGCTTTTATTGTTTCCTTGGTTGGCTAAGTTTGTATTACTAGTAATGTTTGGAAGTTCTCTAGTAAGAGTGACAATGTTAGAGAACAGAGAACCAATAGATTCAATACTCCTCAAAGTCATGGACCTAACCTTATTAACCTTGGCATTCTCAGGGCTAGCACACAGCCTGGCATATAGGAAGTCCTTCACAAATTTGTGTTAAACGAGGGGACCTAGCACTGTTTAAATGGTTCAATCTCAGAAAAATCTCCTAGAATTCAAAATTGAATTCTGGTTCACAGTTTACTTAGTGCCATATGTACAAAGACCTTCCTCTTATGTTGTTTAATGTAATGAACACAGGCAACCAAAGCAGGGACTCAAGACTGACCCACTGAGTAATCCCTGGAAATATATAGCTTTGAGATCCTATTGAATTGGACATTCTAACTGACAGTGAAATCAAGTTTTTTAAACTTACTCATGCTTCCAGTTCAATCAGCTTCCTTGGAACTTCTATTTTTGGTCCTAGTTCTTCTACTTCCTATATCTTACACACATACACACACAAGCACACATATCCTATTGGTTCTCTTTCTCTGGAAACCCTGAGTATTATAGAAGATAAAAGAAAAATATCACCTGCAATACTTTTCTGGAAAAATTTGTATAATATCATAATCTCGGCATGAGAACGAGGTTGGAAGTGCAGAGGACAGTGCACAGAAAGACTGGCACTGAGATCAGAATTCATATAATTATAAATAATGGCAAATCATGATAGCAATTGGAGTTATGAAATGAGTCTTAAATATTCTTTTTTTAAGGGAAAACAGGGTAATGAAAAGCATAAGAATATAACATTGATGTAATGGACTTGTACCTAAATCTCAAAGACTGCTGTCAAAAATTCAAAAGTGAAAGTCAGTGAAGTGCATGAATTTATTTACCCAAACAATTTATATTTATCACATATCTGCTATGTCTGAGGTTCTGTGCCCAACATTGAGGATACAGCAGTAAATGATACAGACAGTATCGATTCTGTCATGATGCTTACATTCTAGCTGGTTCATGTATAAATCTCTCTTCACAGTAGAGATTTATACATGCTGTTTTGTTTCTTAGCCTGGAAATTTCTTTAGGCTCATTATATTGTTTAAATCCATTAAAAAATAATTATTAATGGAAGAGCTGGCCGGGCGCAGTGGCTCACGCCTCTAATCCCAGCACTTTGGGAGGCCGAGGCGGGCAGATCAGGAGGTCAGGAGATCGAGACCATCTTGGCTAACACGGTGAAACCCCGTCTCTACGAAAAATACAAAAAATTAGCCAGGCGCCGTGGCGGGCGCCTATAGTCCCAGCTACTTGGGAGGCTGAGGCAGGAGAATGGTGCGAACCCGGGAGGCGGAGCATGCAGTAAGCCAAGATAGCACCACTGCACTCCATCCTGGGCGAAAGAGCGAGACTCTCTCTCAAAAAAAAAAAAAGAGAAAGAAAGAGCTGTATTTTCAGAAATACAAATACAGTACAGAAAGAGAGAAAGGGAAACAAAAAATATAGACTATATAACAAAAAGGCAGCAAGAAAGAAGTAAAAACATAAAATAAGATGGCAGAATTAAGACTAAACATAAAACATGACTGACTATATTACTATGTAAAATAGATTACTATAATACACAACTTTGGCATACCTCTGCTAAAACATTTGACAATCTGATAATTAAATAGACCAATATAAACGGAAGAAAAAATTTTTTTAATATGCTGAGAGTATCTCCAGGCCCTATTCATTTCACACATAAAGTCTTATGGAAGTGATACTTGTATTTAAGTCATTTTATAGAAAATAAAACAAATTTCCCAAATTATTTTTACAAAATTAGCACACAATTGCTATCAAAACCTAACTAAGAGAAAACAGACCGTATAAATAGTGATGTAGGCTGGGTGTGGTGGCTGACGCCTGTATTCCCAGCACTTTGGGAGGCCGAGGCAGGAGGATCATCTGAGGTCAGGAGTTTGAGACCAGTCTGGCCAACATAGTGAAACCCTGTCTCTACTGAAAATACAGAAAATTAGCCCGGCATGGTGACGCATGCCTGTGATCCCAGCTACTCGGGAGACCAAGGCAGGAGAATCATTTGAACTCGGGAGGCAGAAGTTGCAGTGAGCCAAGATAGCGCCACTGTACTCCAGCAGAGTGAAACTTAGTCACAATAGTAATAATAATTCATTTGAACAAATAGATTTTATATTTTTAAAAATGCAACATTTTCCACTTCGGGACGCTGAGGTGGGTGGATCACTTGAGGTCAGGAGTTCAATACCAGCCTGGCCAACATGGTGAAACCCCGTCTCTACTAAAAATACAATAATCAGCCGGGTGTGGTGGCACGTGCCTGTAATCCCAGCTACTCAAGAGGCTGAGGCAGTACAATCACTTGAACCCGGGAGGCGGAAGTTGCAGTGAGCTGAAATCACGCCACTGCCCTCTAGCCTGGGTGACAGAGCTAGATTCCGTCTCAAAAAAAAACAACAACAACAACATTATCTCAGATAAAATAAGAATAAATTGTGAATTCTTTAATTTTGTATATGTCCACAAAATACATACACTACATATATATTTTCAAAGGCATTCACATGTATTTTAAATACATATTATATATATATTTTAGACGGAGTCTCGCTCTGTCGCCCAGGCTGGAGTGCGTGATCTCGGCTCACTGCAACCTCCACCTCCAGGGTTCAAGTGATTCTCCTGCCTCAGCCTCTTGAGTAGCTGGGATTACAGGCACATGCCACCACAACCAGGTGATTATTGTATTTTTAGTAGAGATGGGGTTTCACCATGTTGGTCAGGCTGGTCTTGAACTCCTGACCTCATGATCTGCCTGCCTCAGCCTCCCAAAGTGCTGGGATTACAGGCATGAGCCACTGCACCTGGCCCAATTACCTATATTTTATAGATGTGTATGTGTGTGTGCACGTATTCAAAATTTAGCACCAGGCTAGATGATTTAACACTAGAAGCATTCCCACTAAAGTCAGGTACAAGAGGAGGATATTAGCAGCAGCAGTGCTATAGTATAAATGTTTGTATGCTCCCTAAATTTATATATGTTGAAACCTAGTCTACAACATAATGGTGATATTAGGGGTGGAACCTTTGGGAGGTAGTTAGTTCATGAGGGTGGAGCTCAGATGAAGGGGATTAGTGTTTACAGAAGAGGCCCCAGAGAGCTGTCTTGTTTCTTTCTACCATGTGAGGACAAATGGAGCCTACCATAGAGGGCACCATTCATGAACCAGAAATCAGACCCTCAGGAGATACTAAGTCTGTTGATCCCTTGACCTTGGACTTCCTAGCCTTCAGAACTATGAGCAATACATTTCCATTGTTTATAGGCTACCCAATTTATGGTATTTTATTATAGCAGACCAAACAGACTAACATAAGCACTAAGATTTCACATTGATTTTGAGTGATGGTTCAATATTCAAGAATTAAATGAAAAAACTAAGAAAATTATCATACCCTATGGATCATATCTTAGGAAAATATTACATTCAAGCAGTTGATGTTATAAAACAATAATCAAGTGCAAAGCTACTCAAAGTCAAAAGAAAACTCAGATAGGTGGTCATTAACTTTTTTTTTTTCCAGCCGTGATCTCACTCTGTCACCCAAGCTGGAGTACAGTGGCACGACCTTTGCTCCCTTTGCTCACTACAAGCACCTCCTCCCCTTCTGGGTTCAAGTGATCCTCCCACCTCAGCCTCTGGAGTAGCTGGGACCACAAAGGCACACCACCATGTCTGGCTAATTTTTGTATTTTTAGTAGAGATGGGGTTTCGCTATGTTGTCCTGGCTGATCTCCACCTGCCTCAGCCTCCCAAAGTGCTGGGATTACAGGCGTGAGCCGTTGCGCCCAGCCACAAGATTTTTTTTTTTTAATCAATAGCTTTACTATAACAAACAATATACCATTTAAGGCTGGGCGGGGTGGTTCAGGCCTGCAATCCTAGCACTTTGGGAGGCCAAAATATGAGTATCACTTAAGCCCAGGAGTTCAAGACCAGCTTAGGCAACATAATGAGACCCAGTATCTGCAAAAAACACAAAAATTAGCTGGCCTTGGAGGCCACGAGCCGGTAGTCCCACTTACTCCAGAAGCTAAGGTGGGAAGATGGTTTGAGCCCAGGAGGTCAAGGCTGCAGTGAGCCAAGATTGCACTGCTGCACTCCAGCCTGGGCCACAGAGCAAGTCCTTGTCGAGAGACAGAAAGAGAGGTGCCAAGATTTTTTTTTAAGTGGCAAGTATTTTGTCCTATGGGGGGAAAACTATATTATAAAGCTAAGATAATTAAAATAGCATGTTGCTAGTAGTGATAAAGACAAATAGTTCAATGGCAGCTAATGGAGTCCAAAATTAAACCAAAGTATGCAGGGAAATGTGGTACATATTTTAAAAGTGTTCAAATTAAGGATAATCAGTAAATGGTATTTGGACAACTGGTTAGATAATTGCTAAAACATAAAGATGAATTTCTAACCATTCTTTCCCTCAAAATTAATTTCAAATGTGTCAAATATTTATGATGTGGTTTGAAAGCACTGGAAAAACTCTGAAGGAGAGCAGGATTTTCTATGGCTTCACATAAACCCCAACATGCAGCAGGAAAGATACTTAACTTTCTGTACAGAATAAAATCTCATTAACTAAATCAAAAGACAAATGATAACAGAGGAGAAAATATTTGAAACACTCAACATAGTAGATATATATATATGATATCCAAAAATCTCTTACTAAACTTAAATATGACACAGAAATTCATCAACAATTTTAAAAATGCAAAGCAGTATTGACATATTTTCCCTGGCCAGACTGATGAAGACTAGAGGATTAATAATAATAGCTGGTTTTGGTGAGGATGGAAACATTTTTATTGGGAGTGTAAATTGGTATAATATTTGTGGAAGAGGATCTATTACTGTGCATCAAAATTTGAAACACAAATGTATTTCAATCTAGAGCCATGAATTCTAAGGATTTATTCTAATGAAATAGTAAGGCAAGTATGTAAAGATGTTTGTGCAAGAATGTTCATTGTGTGGTGTCGCTTATAAATGAAAAAACTGAACTAATATTTGTATACTTACATATTACATATGTATATGGTGTATATGTGAATGTAGTACATTATGCAAATGGATATTTATGTAACTCCATGCTCAATCATATCTGGAAAGATATATAACTCCATAGTTAGGATGTTGATTCACATCATTTTAGATATTAAGGTAATTACTGCCTCAAAATGTAGGGCAGGCCCAACCATCAGCAGCTCAAAGAAATCCTCAACGATCCAGATTCTTTCCCTGTCTTTGATTTGTTGTTTGACCATTGGGTTCCCCTAAAAAGATTTCCCTCATGGTCCCAAGATGGTGCCAGAGGCAATCACACTACTTGCTTGCTTTTTCTACTTAAGTAGGAATGTGAAGGAGAAAAAATCTCTCCCAAGCATTGACTCTAAGTCTTTCCCTTCCATCTGGGCCAGGAGCATCTGCAAGGAAATGACACATACTGATTGTCAACCTCTCCTTAATGCAGCTGGGATCACTTTTCCCAGAGTCTTATGAGAGGGATGGATGCGTAAATAAAACAGGAATTATTTTAGGAAAAACGAATGCAATGAGGGAGACACTAGGTAGGCACCCACTGGTGTCCTATGACCACCATTGTTCAGAGTGGTTATCACTAAGGGATTGGATTATAGATTGTGTTTTGTTGTCCTTGTTTTTACTGGTTCTTAATTGCTTTTTTTTTTACAAAGATCATATAACATTATAACATCAGGTGGGAAAGTTTTTCCCTGATTATATTTTTTGTATAGAAATAAATATATTATATTTATTATAATAATATATTATTTTTATATATAATAATATATTTATTTCTATATATCTTAGTACATATTTACATATAATATATTTTTATTTTAAAAATCAGTGGAAAATCTAGACTTGAAAATGTGCTGATATCAGTAACTCTATGTTCACATGCTAGAAATGTTCAACCTAGGCAGTTGCTTTAAAGTCATAAATTTAGAAGATGAAATGCAAGCAAGGGGCTTCCTCTGCATTCTCAATATTCCCTAATCCCTGTCTGCTTTGCCAACATGCTTCTCTGTGGGTGCTCAACAATTTGTGGAGGAAGTGTATTTATAAGTATTTAGTGTTGAACAGAAGAATACAGAAAAGTAAGTGTATGCTACAGCATAGCTTCTATCTTTCTATCTCCTTTTCATTTCGCTGCTTTCTTTAACTTGATATCCCTTCCCTTAATACTCCATAACATTATTACAATTAAATATTAAGAGTATAAGGTACCATCTTCAAATAGCCAAAAATTTTTAAATGTTACTACTCTCTTAAAAAATATAGTCTGACCTCTGTGTCCCAGCAATCCCACTCCTGTGAGTACAGGCCTGACAGAAAGACGATACAGATATTCACCAAAGGACATGTACAAGAATGTTCATATCAGCCCTATATATAACCCAAAAACTAGAAACAACACAAATGTCTTCAACAGCAGAATGGAAAAATTATATATTTACACAATGAAATATGACACAGCAAGGAGATGGAACAAATGCACGTATGCAGTACAACATGAGCGAATCCCAAACACATGTTGAGTGAATGAAGCCACGCACAAAGAAGAACACAGTATAAGATTCCATTTATATAAAACTCAAAAACAGGGAAAACTAATCAATGGTTACAAAAGTCAAAATGATGGTTACCTCATGGGAAGCAGTGAGCAGAAGGAAGAATGTGAAGCATCTGGAATTTGGGCAATAACGGATTTCTTAACATGGATGCTGGTTATACAAGTGTGTTCAATTTGGTAAAACATATCAAGTCGTGAATTTAGAATACTTGTACTTTTTTGTATGTATTTACTTTAGGTTTATTTTTTAAAGTTTACTTGAAAATTATGGCCTGAAAATATAGTTATCATCTCTTTCTTATTTTTAAGAAATAAGATGATAACTGTGTATTTTATCATCTCTTTCTTATTTTAATGGATAAGAATACTCTTGGCTATATAGTATTGTCTTACCACATGATTCCTTCTACTCCTAAAATATTACGAGACAGATCAAGCAGAGAAGCAGATCCCAACCTACAACTTAATTGAGTTCTCAAACCCTTTCTCTCACTTCTCACCCTGTACCCCTCCTTTCAACACTTCTGAGTCTCAGTTGGCTCATGTGGACAATTTTCTCAGGCTCCTATTGTAATTAAGCCCTCGGTGGGTTTATGCCCTATCTCTGCAACTTGGTAATGGTCTGACTTAAAGTAACTTAGCTTTCAATGTCTCAATTTTCTCACCTATAAAGGTTGTTAATAAATAATTGTTCCTACCTCATATCATATCATTGTAAGGACTAAATGAACTAAAAGGTGTAAAGCACTGAGAGTAGTGAGCTCATTGGACAACACTGACTTGCATTAATTCTATGACACATCTTTTAACTTCTTAGAAATGAGATGCATTCTACAAGCAATGGTGTCTTACCACTACTGTTGATCAGATGGCAGTTCTGAAATAGCTGTCACTGCTTGTGAATACAGCTTTTATTGTCCATTTTATGTGTGCATGAGTGAAATACGAAAATAATACTTTCTCTAAATAAGCAATTATTGGCCGGGCACGGTGGCTCACACCTGTAATCCCAGCACTTTAGGAGGCTGAAGTAGGTGGATAACCTGAGGTCAGGAGTTCGAGACCAGCCTGGCCAACATGGTGAAACTCCGTCTCTACTAAAAATACAAAAAAAAAAAAAAATTTACCAGGGCATGGTGGCATGCACCTGTAATCTCAGCTACTCGGGAGGCTGAGGCAGGAGAATCACTTGAACCTGAGAGGTGGAGGTTGGAGTGAGCCAAGATCTTGCATGCCAGCTTGGGCAACAGAACGAGATTCAATCTCAAAAAAAAAAAAATTATTTCAATAAGCACAAAATTAAAATTCTAGGACACAGCTTTTGTTTTCTTTGTGGTGAACACATCAGTGATGCATATCAATGGATGGCATCTTAGATTTGTTGAAATGTCCTCATGTAATACATCACGAAGTTGCTGTTAAAAGCTTTCTAGCATTATTCTATTTTTCATATATTTTTATGCATTATTTAGTTTTAAAATTGTGTGTAAAAATCCATCATTTTAAGGTAGATATTTTTTAGTGTTGTTTAAAGCTTTCCTATGGAATTGGGCAATTGAGAGACTTCCCAGGGATGCAGTGAACTGTGACTAGATGCTCTGCATCACATATTTCCTTCTACTTGTCAAATGTCCTCTTTTTCCCTCCCCCACTGCCAATCCCAGAGCATCAGCAGACTCAGGGCTGGTCGCGGGGTGTTCCCACACGCCTTCTCCTGACTGCCACCTCCCTATTGCTGTCTCAGCTCAAATGTCAACTCTCCATAAAGAGCCTCCACCAACCCATAAGTTTGCTGCATACTGGAACCACCTGGGGATCATTAAGTAATCCTGATGCCTTGTCTCACCGCCAGAAATTCTGATTTAATTGTTCCGTGGTGCTACCTGGGCATTAGGACTTTTAAGAACTCTCCAGATTATTCTAATATGCAGCCAAGATTGGGAACCACCGCATTACCCCATTTGACTGATACCTCGATATTCTGATACTCTCTTATTTGCTGACTTGATGTTGTCCGGATCCAACATCATCCACTTTTGTACCCCAGCACCTCGTGCAATGTCTGACACACATACTAGGTCAACAAGTGTTTTCTAATATTGTGGAATCAACTGAATCTTACAGTGCGACTTCTGAGAAATGTAAGGAACTTCAGCATCTTCCAAGAGTTGCCACTGGGGCCGAGGAGAATTCAGGAAGTGTTTCAGATGGGGTCGCTCCCTGGACCTTAGATAACAAGCAATTCCTGGCCCACACCTGCCCAACCCTCTTCAGGCCCCAGCTGGCAAGCAGAGCGGGATGTTAATGGGGCTGACGGTTCCCTCTAGGTCCTCCGCTTTGATCTGACCTAAGGCAGCACTGGGACCATCTAGCAGATCGCTCCCTGGCCCAAGAGCTTCTGATCACAGGGCAGGGTATGAGTGCTTGTTTACCTGCTTTGGGGGTCTCAGAGGACAAACAATGAAGGAGTCTCAGTGAAAGGGAAACTCTCACAGCGGGGTTCCGCACACGCAGAGCAAGGGGGCGCTGCGTCTTCTGCGGCGCAAATCTTTCGACCCTCTGCGCTCTGCCGGGGAGGAGGGGTGGTGCGGGACAGCCGGCTGCTGACCGGGGAAAGGACTGCAGCTTGTGGGCGCAAGCAGCTGCAAGGAAAGGCCTCAAAGCATCAATATAATTTTTAAGCTATTTCCCGCCAGTTGTGAGCCCGGGATGTCAAGCTAGCAAAAACTCCGACGTCTCCAAGGAACTAACTTAAAGATATATTATAAGTGAAAAAAGCAAGGTGGTGAATAAAGTGTATAAAAGCGTGCAAATGGGTGGGGGACAGATAAAGAGAAATTCAGGTGCGCTTACGTACTTGCTGGTGCAAACGTAACATTATAGCCCCAGAAATACACAGGAGAAACTAATAGTGATTGCCTTCACTTCGAGGAATTGAGAGGCGCAAGAGTTGGCAATCTGGTGGCTTTTGGGTTGCTGGGTATTTTTTTTTAACTCATGCAAGTACGTTAAGTATATATTGATTTTATATTATATAATATATACCACATATAATGTATTGTTGATATATTCATATATGTATGTAAGTATTATCAGTTGTTGCAGTCAAGATGTCTAAATTAACCTCTGCCCTGGACGATGACCTAAGGGTACGGAGAAACAGAGAAGACTCTCGGCGTCAAGGACCAAAGAGGGAGGGTGAGAGGAAATATGTGGGATCCCCTACCCCCGTATCTTTTCCCAGAAGCCAATCTGGAATGGATGTGTATTTGTAGGGGGCGGTGATAAGATAAACTGAGGCGCTCGAATACCTGAGTGCCATCCCGACTGCATTTGGAGATCTAAGCCGCCAAAGGCTGGGGGGTGGGGAGGAGGACAAAGGAGGGGGTGGGATTGCGAAACCATTGCCCTTATCCTTCTCCGCGTAGTAAGCGCCAGGAACCCAGCCCCTAAGGGAGCCTTCACTGACTGCAGCGCCTGACGCCTGGGTTTGAGCCCCTACACGGACTTTTTTTTTTTCTTTTTCCCGGGCTGCGCGTACCAGGGCGTGGGTGGGAGCGATAGTGCATCACGGGGGGAGCATTCGCCACGCGCTCAGAGCCCTAAAAGACTCCTCTGAGGCGGAGTTGGCTGTCGTGCTGGCAAGTGCGCAGTCCCAGAGAGGAGTGTTTCGGGATTAGGGCGTCCGCCGAGGTCCCGCGCTCAGAGGAGGGAGAGACCAGAGTAGCCTTCTCGCTTCCCAGCCCTTGCTCAACTGGAAGGCTTCAAACGTCTAGGGGGAGGCGAGAAGCGCTCCTAAAGTCCAAAAACCCTAGCTTTAGAGCGCGCTTTCATGCAGGAGGCAGGGGCACCGCGAACCCCAGCGAGGAGTAGGAGAAAAGGAAATTTATCTGGAAGGGGATGAGGGAGAGAACTGGCTATTGCTTCGCCGCGGCTCTCTCTTCGGGACCGAGGGATCAGTTTTCTGTTAAAAGTTTCAGAGTTCCAGGCAGAAGGTACCGCCTTCTCCATCTTCTAGGTCCTCCTGGACTTAAGGTTCACAAGTTGTGTAACCTCAGGCAAGTTATTTTATCTCTCTGAGCCTGGATTTTCTTAACTGTAAAGCGAAGATGCTGAAAGCACCTACCTTCAAGAGGTGGGAGTGAGAGCCTAAATGGGATGATGTATGCCAAGGGCTTGGCCCAGCCCCAGCACTTAGAGAGTGGACAACCCATGTCATGATTATGCCAAGCAAGGATGACCGATTCTACCCCAAAGTTGGGATTTACAACCGAGTCATGGAGCCCGGTTTTCTCCAGAGACTCATTCTGAAGGTACACCGGCTGTAGATGGGCACTGAATGCCGTTCACTGGCTTGCTCCGAAGACTCACAGGGTCCCCGTTCCATAGCCTACATCTGCCCCCCCACAAAGAAAACAATGACCCACCCCTGCCACCATTCACACGTACTTAATCCCCCCACTAGGAGCCCCGCAGCCCAGACCGCTCGAATTCACATCCCCAGGCTACCATTTTCAGCTGGGTGCTTTGAGCCAGGGTCTTCGCCCCTCTAAGCATCACTTTACTCTTCTGTAAAATGGGATTATAACAGTTTAGGGTGCTTTTTCTTTTAAAAGATTATACAAGTAAAGCAGAGCAAAGTCAGCTGCTGCTTCTTTTCTTATTCTCCTCTTTTGTGGATTTGCAGATAAACTCTGTTCTTGAAAAGTCAGCCCTAAGTGGTGGAAAAATGATCCTAGCTGCTCTTTGTTGCCCCTTGGATACGCCTTTACTATGGCTTCTTGATAATCTGTGGGGGGAGGGAGTTCCAGGGACCGTCCCGGCCCCTACCGAGTGATTAAGCAGCCCAGGCCGGCCTGGCCTTCGGGGCCTCCTCCGGACTTCCCTCGACAGCCGCTCTCTGCGGTAGATCTTGCTCTGCACTTGCTCTGTCCCCTTAATTTGCAGATGCCGCCACTGAGGCCCGCAGGGACCCACAGCGAGTGGATCCAGATGGCCTCTTTTTCTGGACATCCAGTTAAGGGTGCCTTCTCCTGGAGCGAGAACCCTGCGGGAGGCTTCCGACTACTCGCTTAACTCCTTCGTGGTCAGGCGTTTAACCAAGTAGGTGGAGAACAAAAGCTGAGCTAAATACCCTATTTTCTTTCTTTGACAAGTAATCGGCCGGAACGGCAAAATCCCAGCGGGTGGCGGGAGATACTGGAGGCCTTGGGAAAAACAGAATGCTAATGGCCGCCTGGAGGGGGCGGAAGGCACAGCCTGGTTAGGGCGCCGCAGCCGCCTCGCTTTGAAGTGCACCTCTCCAGCCGAGCTCACCGGGAGGGCACTTGATTTCCCCTTTCGGGGAAATAAAGAAGAGCTGCTAGAGTAACTGGGGACTCTCTTTGGTTCTGACTGACTCCCTCCTGCTTCCTACCCATGGTTCACGTTGCTTTTGACCTGTTTGCTCCTGGCCTCCCCCATCGGACTGGGAATCCCTGGGAGGAAAAAGACTAAGGTTTATTCATCCTCATTTAGCTCCAGTATCTTAGTAAGAACGGTAAAAAGTAAGCTCAGTCTAAGTGTAATGGCGAGTAGTAGGAAAGACTTCCTATGTAGGTGCCAGGTGCTGTTCTAATTGCTTCATATTAATTATGCTGTTATACAAGTGGGGAAATTGAGGCACACAGAAGTTAAAGAGCTTTCCCAGACTCACAAAGATAGTAAAGGTTACAGCCACAAATACATACAATTCTGAATACAAGGTTCTGTTTTCTCTTAGAAGTCTGGAAAGGGAGACCTTTAAGGAATGACGGCGACGGTTTTCTATCCTGTTGTCTGTCCTTCCTTTCTCCTTCCCTCTCACTGTTTCTTACTTGGTTATGTTATGGGCTTACTTATTTCTGCCCCCAACCCAAACTTCCTCTCCCTACTTTTCTCACATAGGGTCTGGATTGGGGAATTCCAGCTACCCCTGTCATATTGAAGCCTTGGTCAACAGGATTTGGGTTCTGCCCACCTGTTGTGTAGACATCTTGCTGCACCTGTATCATAGGTGTGCCTTCTGTTGAAACATTAATTTTCATAGACTCTGTCAACTCTGTTAGTAATGTACAATTGATTTACATTCAGGTTAACATTTCTCCTTGGTGACATGGTGTTTGCTTCCCTTAGCAGCTGTACTACAATTCCAGCACTAACTTCTTTTTTTCTATTTTGCTATGGAAGAAGCTTAGCATGGACATACAGACAAAGGCCACGCAACAATGTAAGAATCTTGAGATAGAAAAGGTCTTAAAAATGATAAATTTTAAAGTCTGAGAAAGATGAAAATGTCACGTCTTTTAATTTAGAAAGATCTTTGTTTTCTTTTTCTCTTAGGAAAAAACTTTACTTTAGTCCTTGTGGTTATAAAGCCTAAGACCTGACACTGTCCCTGACCTCTGTTAGCTGTTCCAGCACACAGGTTTAGTAAATCTTTTCATTTAATTGATAAGCACCTACTGTGCTCCAGGCTTTTCAGGGTAGAAAAATGAGCAAGATAGATGGAACCCCGCATAACTTGCATATATAGTGTAGCAACAATTAGCCAAACGTTCCCAATACACTTTCTTGAGAGTGTTTTACTTTCTTTGCCTAATGTGGCTTTTCTTGTTATTATATATTCCCATATACATGATGAGGAAGAAGAAAAAGATGATGATAATGATGATGATAAAACAGCAGCTAAATACAGAAATTCATTAGCAGTCTAAAAAATACTTTCATAAAAAAGGTAAGTCATGATTTTGTGCTATTGCCAAAGACTCTTGATTCAATCTTTAGGAGAAGATAATTTATCTTTTGTAATAAGCAACTATTAGTGTGTTTATTTATTAACTTCCATTTCAGGATTCCTTCACCTCCTCATATTTTAACAGTGAACCACAAAGTGCATTAGCAATGTAGATATATAGACTTAGAGCAAAGATAATAGTTTAAATTGGTCATTTTTGTTGAAAAAAATACCATGGGTTTAATATAACACTTCACGTCACACATGTGTAGCTCTGGTTTGGGGTTTTTTTGTTTTGTTTTGTTTTTGTTTTTTTGTAAAGCAAGTGGTCAGTGTATTTCAGTGTCATGGTGAAATATAAATTCTAAAAATTCTTATAAAAGTGAAACTTTTGGTGGGAGTATCTTGCTCTTGTCAGCAGAATCAACACTGCTTGTCTTTGCCAAGATGTTTTATCTTACAGGACATTTGCTTAAAAAAAAAATGAAACATGAACAACCTAACGGTGATTAAAGCTCCCTCCCTCTTTGGAAAGCACAGCAGAGGTGGCAGATCTGGCCATCAGAGAACAAAGGGCCAAAGAGTGAACCTGAGATGGTGAAATAAAATGTAACATCAACAAAGAAAGGGCCATAGATAAATAGTAAAAGGACCAACTCACCACAAAAAACCCATTGACGCTTTCCCAGAGTCCAGGCGAAGCGCTGGTGACCGGTTAATGTTGGAATGTTTTCCTAGGGTTAAAAGGAGAACCGGCGGCAAGTCTGCTCAGAATTTACAAAGTGTTTGAATAACATGGACAGTGTTTTGATAACACGTTTTTAGTGGGGGTGAAAATAATAGTATTTATTGGGACATTTATATGGGCCCCCTTGGTTGTGGGGGGTGGGTGGCACATGGGGAGAGGTAAACCATATATCATTGCACTCATCTATAACTCACCTCTGTAACATACCCATATGTGTGTAAATGTATTTCATGTATAATAATCCTATTCCAACCAAATGCTTCTCAGTTTTGCTTTTAAAAGATCAATGCATGGATAGTGGTTACCTTTAAGGGGGAGAAAGAGATAAAGAGGTCATCTGGTCAAGTTGGCAATAACTTCGACCAAGACAGTGGTATGAAGTTGGTATTATTCCTCAGAACAATAGAGCGTGAGATCTTTAATGTGTTCACACACAGACTTGGCCTTGGCTTCCTGGTAGCCTTTAAAGATTCCTGCTTGCTCCATCTCAGGCTGAAAGGTACAAGATTTGAGTTAATCCAGCAGGTATTTGGGTCTGGGGTTTCAAGGGGTTTCCATGTTTCCTCCCCAGTGTTGATGTTTTTGTTCAATGTATTCCAATACACTGTCAGTTGAGCCACATAAAACCAGGCACCTTTCAATAAAAGTCTCATTTGGATTTCATGAAGCTTGGGGTGTAATTGAAATCAAACAGCAAACAGGCTGGAAGGCTCTGTTATTTGCCCACCCAGTCTAAGGAGGGTGCTGCCTGACATGTTCACTTAAGCCACTGCTTTGGCTTTCTTTTCTATTCCTACTTCTGGAAAGGAGTGCCTGGATTTCAAAGTGTGGCTGGGACACGTGAAAATATTTTTTATGTCTTCCCCTGGCTATAATATTGAGCCAGCAAAAGGAAAGCCCATTTGAAGCAGGAAATCACAGACTTGCTCATCTATAACTCTCCAGGCATTCTAGACTAGTATATTCTAAATGTAATAATAATAATAATGTGATTAGCTAATTAACACAGAGGAACCATTAAATGAGATTTTTTATCTTCAGCCAGAAAAAAAAGATCTGTAGCTGAAACAGTGCTTTTCATTATTTTAAAGAGAATTTGTAACATATACTTACAAATGTAATGTAATACAATATGTAATATAATATTATGTACATATTTTCCATGTTCCAAAAATCCTGGGTCCTAGAGTAGTTTTATAGAAACTGAATTTTTATTCTCTTTGAATTTGTCTTTGCTCCTCCATATGTAAAATGTGTTGAAGTTTGGGAAAAATAATAGATTTATTGGGGAAGTGGGTAGATATGAACCAAAATTTCCTGTCCCCAAGAATCAATACAAATTCTAATTATACACATCGTGTGTATATTTAATAATTAGGTGGTGCTCATACTGAACTCATGCGCTTTCAAAAGCTTGCTCTGGGGCTGGAATAAAATCAACGCTTTCTGATGTGGCTCGGGGGACAGCTGGCCCGCGTTATTCGCGCCAGAGTGGGTCGGAACGATGCCTGTTGCCTGCGATGGCACTTTGCCACGCGAAGCGCTTCCCTGGCTGCGTCAAAAGCATTTTGAACGGACGCCGAGGCCCGCTTCTTGCTTTGTTAAAGCGCAAAACTGTCATGTACCTTTGGCCACCCTAGCTCCAAATAACGTGAGATTAGGTCTCACATTAGGGAGATTTCTCATCTCTACTTTTGCCTTAGATATCTTGCAACTCAGGTCAAGGATAATGTGGAGGATCCCACGAATAGTAATCAGGACCCGCTAGCCCAGGGATAGATACGTCGTCCAAGCCGCCCAAGCTGCGCGGCCCCTTTCTTTCCTTGAGCTCGCGTACCCCTCACGGGATCTTCACGTTGACAATCACGAAGTATTCACAGAGCTATACTACTTGAACAATCAATGTTCGAGACTTCCTTGGGTCAAAATAACACTAAAGCAGGGGAGGAAGGCATGGACAGCGTAGTGATCAAAACAGCCGTGCCAAACACTAACTATACTGATGACACAAAACGCAGGAAGCGCAGGGCAGAACGCGCTCAGTACCAGCTTTCTGGCGATCTGCTCCTGGCCACTCTGTCCCAGGACCTACAAGGCCACCGCCCCAGCCCACTAGTCTCAACTTGCCCCCTCCCCTGTGGCTGTGCCTTGACCCTGAAAATCTTCGCGCACTCCTGGGTTTCACCACCACACACACGCGAGCGCGCGAGCGCGCGAACACACACATCAAAAAAAAAAAAAAAAAAAACCGTGATAAATGCCCTGGAGAGTCCAAGTGCATTAAGGACCTCGTTCTCGAAGACCCCAGACATGCCGATGTTGGTGCTGCTGTGGTTGGAAAACTGGGTTGGAAAGCTTCGCACGGTTCTACACTTGCGTGTGCGCGCTCAGCAATCCTTTGGCCACCTCATCTGTTGTGGGCGAAGAGTTTCCCGTGTGATCGCGTTCGGTTGGGGAAGCAGAGTCCCGACATCTCAGCCGGAAAATGCGCTCCCGGAGCGATTACTGGAGGCGTCTGTAATTGCTTATTAACAGCGAATATTCAGGCTTCTCCTTATCCGCAACGAAACGTGCCCCCCGCTTCTGTAATAATGAAACGATAAAATATGACGGCCCCGCTCTTGAATCTATCTGAGGAAAAGCAGCGAAGAAACAAGCAGCTGGAGTTTAATTCAATATCAAACTGATTATTTCACTAATTATTCTACCTTCTGTATTTGCCGCAGAGCAGAGGCGCAGGGAATCCTAACCGTGGGGCTGTTAGGGAAGCTTTGTTTCTTGGTGTCAGGCCTAACTGAAGATGGTGGTGAAGGGACGGAATCCGGGATCAGGAAAACTGAGCAGAAAGGATTTTAAATTGTGGGGAATAAAAGTGACTGTCTCCCCGAAAGCAGTTGTGTTGGCGTGAGTATGAAGTTGGTGTTAGCTCGCTTAGTTTCACTCTTGTCCTGTCTCCAGTACCCTACCCTCTCCAAGCTTCTGATTTAGAAGCTGAGAGCTTAGGTCCTCGAGGATGGCAATGTGCTCTGGCCGTCCCCGGAATCCCAAAAGCTTAGCGCGAGTTTCCTCTCTACAAACCTTTCCCACTGGGTAAAAGGATGGGAACAAACAAAAAGTGGTTCCTGTGCGTTGAAGGCCAGGGAGTTTGCCTTCGACAAGAGGAAGGTGTGCTTTGAAGTTACAGCTTCCGACGAGGAAAGAGACTTCCTTGGGCCTGTCTCCAACTCGCCCCAGTTTCCCCAGCCTCCGGGACGGGTGCTTCCCTGCAAGCTATCAGCTTGAAGAGTCTTTCTCTCTCTGGCCTCTAAAATCTGCTCCAGCCATCTCATTCCTCCAGCGGAGGGCTGAGATGACTAATGCGCGTGGACACCGCTAAGGAGACCCCAAACTTTGTCCCCCTAAATTCCGGCGAAATTACAGACACCAGGATTGATTATCACAGCGGGACGCAGTCCCAAAAAAAAATCAGGCTAAAGGAAAAGAAAGTCGCAGGCGACTTGATCCAATTAGTAAATGCCTAATTGAATTAGTGTCACCTCCATCAGCCAATAGGAGGGTCTCCGGGCTGTGAGGCCGGGAAGCCCCTCCCTGGCCGCAAATATATAAAGCAGCTAGTGACAGCCCGTAAGTTTCCAAGTGGTCAACTTGACCGATGCTTTGGCAATTGAAAAAGGGCAGAAAGGCGCGGGCTAGTGGGTGGATGGGGACAAAGATCTAAGTCACCTTCTTCCAGCGTGTGAGCCTGGGAGGAGGGTGGGGGTCCTGAGGAGCAAGAGGTACGAGGAAGGAAAAGGAGAGGGCTTCTGGGTTAGTTTCCACCTCCTGCTTTCCAACTCACGGCGCTTTCCTTCCGGAAAGGACGCTGGATTCAGGGCGCGCCAGTACGCGCAGTAGCGGCCCGCGAGTCGGCAGGTGGGTAGCCCCGGCGCGGGAGGAAGGGGAAGTTACCTTCCCCTCGGAAGAGGGCGCTGGCTCCCCCATCCTGCCTTTATAATAAGGCCACGGGAGGAGAGGAAGCAGCCAGCTGCCGTCTGCGCTTTGCAAAGCATGCAGTTAGGGGAGCAGCTCTTGGTGAGCTCAGTGAACCTGCCTGGCGCGCACTTCTACCCGCTGGAGAGTGCGCGAGGCGGCAGCGGCGGGAGCGCTGGCCACCTCCCCGGCGCGGCCCCCTCTCCTCAGAAGTTGGACTTAGACAAAGCGTCCAAGAAGTTTTCCGGCAGTCTCTCCTGCGAGGCGGTGAGCGGGGAGCCCGCAGCCGCCAGCGCAGGGGCCCCCGCGGCCATGCTTAGTGACACCGACGCCGGGGACGCATTTGCCAGCGCTGCGGCAGTGGCCAAACCGGGGCCCCCGGACGGCCGCAAGGGCTCCCCCTGCGGGGAGGAGGAGCTGCCCTCCGCCGCTGCAGCCGCCGCCGCCGCCGCCGCCGCCGCCGCGGCTGCGGCCACTGCGCGCTACTCCATGGACAGCCTGAGCTCCGAGCGGTACTACCTCCAGTCCCCCGGTCCTCAGGGGTCGGAGCTGGCTGCGCCCTGCTCACTCTTCCCGTACCAGGCGGCGGCTGGGGCGCCCCACGGACCTGTGTACCCGGCTCCTAACGGGGCGCGCTACCCCTACGGCTCCATGCTGCCCCCCGGCGGCTTCCCTGCGGCTGTGTGCCCACCCGGGAGGGCGCAGTTCGGCCCAGGAGCCGGTGCGGGCAGTGGCGCGGGCGGTAGCAGCGGCGGGGGCGGCGGCCCGGGCACCTATCAGTACAGCCAGGGGGCTCCGCTCTACGGGCCGTACCCTGGAGCCGCAGCGGCGGGATCTTGCGGAGGACTGGGGGGCCTGGGGGTTCCAGGTTCTGGCTTCCGTGCCCACGTCTACCTGTGCAACCGGCCTCTGTGGCTCAAATTCCACCGCCACCAAACTGAGATGATCATTACGAAACAGGGCAGGTGAGCGCAGCGTGGAGGGGCCCCTGGGTTCGGGGATAAAGGGTGACGTGTGGTCCTGGGGAAGGTCCGGGATGAGGGAGCTGAACCCAGTTGTTCCGCGCGGTGCTTAGAGTGTTTCACCGCGCGCAATAAATCTCCGTAGACACCGCATCTCCAATGCGGCGTCCCTCTGTGTCAGTGCCCCGGCGGCTCTTGCAGGGTGCCAATGTTACGGCTGTACACCGCTTTTCCCGCCCATCATCCTCACCTGAACAGACCTGGAGGAGGCGGAAATGGAAATTAGGGCATGTCCACAAGCTGGATTCGTTAGATCCTCCTGCTCGGCGGTATGCTGGTGCATGCCTGCATGCCGGCAAGGAGCCACGGATAGGGAAGGCTCAAGAGCTGGCCACCTGAGCGCAGTAGATGGGCTCCCGCAGTTTTAGGCGCCAGGGTCTCCACGGGGCGTCTCCGGGAGGTGGGCGTGAAGGCTAGAGCGCCGGCCTCGGAAGCTCGGTCCGAGTAGGTGGTTAGATCTGCCCTGGAGCCAGACCTGGCTCGGGTTCGGTGCGCGAGAAAGTTCTGATATACATCCAACTGCTAACACTGGCTACTTCTGGGGAAAGGGAGGGGTGGGTGCTGAGAGAGGGGCACTCAAAGGGGACTTTTAGCCTAAAGTTTTAATATATATTTTTAACAAGAATAACCTAATATTGTTCTCTGGTACTTTTCAAAATGGTGCATTTAAAAATTAGTAGTTTTTAACATTCTAGGAGAAAAATTGTAAGAGCGTCTGAAAGGGCCGAGAATATGAGCCTTCGGAAGCACGCGAATTTGGGATATACCGATGTTGGGTCAAGCTTTTTTTTTTTTTTTTTTTTTTTGAAAAGACGGAAAGGTTCCAAGAGTTGCCAACTCAAAAATATTTTACATAGTTTCAGACCACTTGATCTACCAGCATTCTGTTCACTGCAAACTTTTAAATGTGTTCCGACCCTATCCCAGGTGTCTGGGGAACCCGCTGGGGCCTGGGCCTGTTCTAGGACATCCCAATTTAAATCGATTTTCCTGATTCTATTCCCTTGCACAGGCGCATGTTTCCTTTCTTGAGCTTCAACATAAACGGACTCAATCCCACTGCCCACTACAATGTGTTCGTAGAGGTGGTGCTGGCGGACCCCAACCACTGGCGCTTCCAGGGGGGCAAATGGGTGACCTGTGGCAAAGCCGACAATAACATGCAGGGTGAGCAGAGAAGAGGCTCAGGCCGGGGAGGAACGGGCGGGAAGAAATCGTAACCCTCGACTCACACAACTCACATTTAAATGTAGCACTTTTTTTTCCCCTTCCATTCTGAGGCCTAGAGGTGTTAGTATGAGTGTCTTTGAGTTGCTTGTTTGACGGAGAGGAGAATTTGCTAAGTCAGATTTCTTGTCTGCCAATATATAGATATTTAGAACCTTTAACTAAGACATCACCCCACCCCCCAATCCCTACGTTTAACAAATCAGTAGTCATAAGCTCTCCGGGTGGGAAGGGCTCCTGGGATTCTAATGTTCACTTGAGAAAGCCCAGCCAAAGTTTAGTTCACCCATAAATATCCAACTGTCTTCCATCGGATGTTGCCCTTACAGCTTTAGAAGGCCCCAGATTGACCTTCAAGAGTCATCTCTTGTTAGCTCCGTTTCTAAATTCTGAAATGCCATTCAGAGGAGTCCCTAGTGCAAGGAAGGTTGGAAGCACAGGGGCCTGGGAGGGATATCGATGTAGTCCTGCTGGTCTCCACTGGCCTCTTTAAGCAACTTTTACTGGGAGACCAACTGTAAGTCTAGCTCTTATATCTTGCTCATAGCTAAGAGACATCCCTCCGCTTTCTCCATTTGTAAACAGCCCTAAATGCTTGGGTTTTGTGTTTTGTTTCATTTTCTCTTAGGCAACAAAATGTATGTTCACCCAGAGTCTCCTAATACTGGTTCCCACTGGATGAGACAGGAGATTTCATTCGGGAAATTAAAACTCACCAATAACAAAGGCGCAAATAACAACAACACCCAGGTAGAGTGACAGAGCAGGAGGGGGTATCTTCTGGCTTTGACTATAAGTCTTTTTTCTAATAAGAGTCCCTACTCTTTTCACTGTATTTATAATATTTGCATTTGTGACCTGTTTGCTCGCCTATTTCTAACCATTTTTGTTCTTTTGACCTTTCTCATCTTCACTTTCTTATTGGATTTCGATAACAGTGAGTTGACTATTAAGAACAGAAATAGTGAAGTATTTTGGGAATTTAGGAAACCAAGAGGAAAGCATATCTATCAAAACCACACACCCAGCTATGATTTAAATTTCAAAAAAAAAGGGGGGGCAATAATGAGACCTTTAAACTTGCAATAAACAAAGCTGTTAGTGAGGAGCATTTAGAAGTCCAATACCAAAATACATAATTTGTCAAAATCTAATCTTGTTGAACCACTAAGAGGCTTTTTTTCTGTACTCTTTCCAGATGATAGTCTTACAATCCTTACACAAATACCAGCCCCGACTGCATATTGTTGAAGTTACAGAGGATGGCGTGGAGGACTTGAATGAGCCCTCAAAGACCCAGAGCTTTACCTTCTCAGAAACGCAATTCATTGCAGTGACTGCCTACCAAAACACCGATGTGAGTGTCCCAGACATCTCAAGAATCTGTAAAGCTAAGGTCCAGCATGATAAAGCACTCAATGACTGTTTTTCTCCCCTATCTAGATTACTCAACTAAAGATTGATCATAACCCCTTTGCAAAAGGCTTCAGAGACAACTATGATTCGTAAGTGCAGCTTTTATCCACACTTGCCTGATCATCTCTGAACAGGACATACGTCAACAGGCACTTTGCGGATAATGTATTTTAGGAAGAGCTTTTACCTTTGGGATTTTTACATATTTTTCTTTTTCCAAAATTTTTTCCTTTGCTAATCTTGCTTTAGATTTTTCTCAGAAAGGTTGTGTTAATTTCTGAAGAAATGTTAAGGACTTAAAAATGAAGAGTTTTTTTTAGCATTTGAGTGAAGATTTGAAATTTTAAGAATCTGCATTTATATACCTTTCTTTTCATTTGATCCATTTTTTTATCCTCCCAAGAGCAGATATTATTACTCTCCCCCACCCCCACTTTTTTTTTTAACATAAGAAAAAACTGAAACTAAGAGGATGTAATTTCACAACACGAAACAGCAAGGCCCTGCTCTTTTTAAAATCTGAGTTTTCTACCGCCACAGCCAGTGTTTTTTCCATCACATTGACAAAGGAGGTTTGATCTGAGTTTTTCATGTTCTAGGACTAGTAAAGGTAGATTTTCTATAGTTTAAATACTTGATGCCTAGGAGGAAACTTTTTCTTGCATGGTGGGAAATTTTTCCCAATAAGCCAAGAGTCCAGCTAAAATGGGCCAGTGCATCTCCTGCCTCTGTTCTTTCAGCCCAACAGACCAGCACTTTCGGTGTAGATAAGCAACACAAGCCTTTTTCATTTCTGGGAGGTGGTTTGTTTGGGGACAACATTAGGGTTTTTTTTTTTTTAAGTGTTTCTCTTTATATTGTAGCATGTACACCGCTTCAGAAAATGACAGGTTAACTCCATCTCCCACGGATTCTCCTAGATCCCATCAGATTGTCCCTGGAGGTCGGTACGGCGTTCAATCCTTCTTCCCGGAGCCCTTTGTCAACACTTTACCTCAAGCCCGCTATTATAATGGCGAGAGAACCGTGCCACAGACCAACGGCCTCCTTTCACCCCAACAGAGCGAAGAGGTGGCCAACCCTCCCCAGCGGTGGCTTGTCACGCCTGTCCAGCAACCTGGGACCAACAAACTAGACATCAGTTCCTATGAATCTGAATATACTTCTAGCACATTGCTCCCATATGGCATTAAATCCTTGCCCCTTCAGACATCCCATGCCCTGGGGTATTACCCCGACCCAACCTTTCCTGCAATGGCAGGGTGGGGAGGTCGAGGTTCTTACCAGAGGAAGATGGCAGCTGGACTACCATGGACCTCCAGAACAAGCCCCACTGTGTTCTCTGAAGATCAGCTCTCCAAGGAGAAAGTGAAAGAGGAAATTGGCTCTTCTTGGATAGAGACACCCCCTTCCATCAAATCTCTAGATTCCAATGATTCAGGAGTATACACCAGTGCTTGTAAGCGAAGGCGGCTGTCTCCTAGCAACTCCAGTAATGAAAATTCACCCTCCATAAAGTGTGAGGACATTAATGCTGAAGAGTATAGTAAAGACACCTCAAAAGGCATGGGAGGGTATTATGCTTTTTACACAACTCCCTAAAGAGTTATTTTAACCTCAAAAATTAGCTAACTTTTTGCAGATGGACTTGGTGGTGTTTTTTGTTGTCTTCTTTGCCTAGGTTGCCAAAAAGATGTTTGCCTTCCACCTTGATGCATCCTGTTTTGTGCAATTCTCTAAAAGAAGGTGCCAAAGCTTTTTGATTGCTGCAGGTAACTGAAACAAACCTAGCATTTTTTAAAAATAAGATTAATGGAAGACTTTAAGGTATTTTAAAATTCGAAGGGTATCCAAGGTTCTGTATTTATTTATTGGAGAGACACTAACCATTCAAAGAAGCAGGCTGTGAACATTGAGTGCCCAGTGCTATCAGATGAGTTAAAACCTTTGATTCTCATTTCTATTTGTAAATTCTTAAGCAAATAGAAGCCAAGTGTTAAGGTGTTTTGCTTCTGAAAGAGGGCTGGGCCTTCCGTTTCAGAAGGAGACGTTTGCTGTTACATTCTGCCAGGGGCAAAAGATACTAGGCCCAGGAGTCAAGAAAAGCTTTTGTGAAAGTGATAGTTTCACCTGACTTTGATTCCTTAACCCCCGGCTTTTGGAACAAGCCATGTTTGCCCTAGTCCAGGATTGCCTCACTTGAGACTTGCTAGGCCTCTGCTGTGTGCTGGGGTGGCCAGTGGGACTCAGGAGAGAGCAAGGAAAGGAGTCACCAAAAAAAAAAAAAAAAAAAGAATTTAAAAGTGTACAGTTGTGTGTTTAGATACACTATAGAATAATGTGGTATATATTGTACAAATAGTCTACATAGGTGTCTGGGATAATGTAAAACTGGTGCTTTGGCTTTGTAAGGAATTTGCAAATCACTTAACAGCTGCAGGGGCAAGGGGAGAGTTTCATCATCCCCATGATATTTGGGAATATTCTGTTTACTTCTTAGATAGTTAAGAATGTATTCAGCTACTATGTACTAACTTGAACCGTGTTTAAGGAAAACTCCTGTTTCATCCTCTTCTTGCGCCATCCCCTCTCCCTAACTTGGTAATGTGAAGAAACTAAAACCTGATACCACAGCTCCTATAGGCATTTTAGAGATCTTGGATTTTTATGTACAGTCTTAGTCATTTTTAATAAATGTGGTTCAGTAAGGGAACGGACATAGCTCTGTCTTCTGTGCTGTTGGGGTTTTCATCTTTGCTTTAAAGATCTCATTTTGCTTCCTCCTGTATCGTTTTCAGCTTTAACAGTGCCTCACCCATCCCCTACCTCCACGGAAGGCTCTAGAATCTCTAACTGGATACTGTAGTCATGTGGGGGTGGGGATGTTTTGTTTATCTTCTTTTTTCCTTGAAGTGGAATGGGGCTATTTCCTTACCCCACTGGGAAGTCTGGACAATGGGTGTTGGCGGGGCGGGGAGAGGGGCGGGGGAACGGGGGAGGGACGATTACTGCCGATTGCCCACAACAGACTTAACCAAGCCTCGAAAACCTCCGCTTCTGGTTCTTGGAGACCAGGCTCTGTCAGCGCGCCTGGCCACTAAGTTCTCTGGGCTTTTTTCTAGGCTTACTTGGGGCCACCCATCCTTAGGCCCACCTAGGCTCCCTGGGAACCCCCGTGGCCCTTTGAGCGCCCACCAGTTCAGGGCCCCTGGGGCGCGGCGGCGCGGGGGGCTGCACACAGCTCAGCTTCTGCGCCCACCTGCGGCTTTCTTCTGAACCCAGACGCTGCGCACCCGCCGCCGCCGGCTGCCGGCCTCAGTAGCAGCAGTCAAACTCCGCCCGGACTCGGTCTGAGGCGCAGGCTAGGGACGGGTGTGGCACTTACAAAGGAGGATTCCAGTCGTTCCGTGCACTGCCGCTCTGCAAACAGTGACCTTGGAGCAGTTCACCTTGCGCTTAGTTCCGTTTATTTGGGCCACGCTCCATGGGAAGACGAAGGACAGCCCATCCCCTGGCTGAACCCCGGGAGGTCCAAAGAGTGGGGTGGAGGGTCCCCTTTGTCCCCCCAGCCAGACGTCCCGCCAGGCTTATCTGCAGACGGCTTCAGGCCCAGATTGCAAACCTTTCCAGCCCCCTCCTGGACCCTCCCGGGGTAAAGGTCTAGCTGGGAGGATCATTCTGCTAACTGTGTAGCGCGGAAATGCAGCTGCTAAGAGGATTAGCTGCTGGGAGGCGAGCAATCAGCCGAGACCTCCTCCCCTTCTGCGCCCAATTAAGGCCGCCAGGACCTTGTACCTCGACTGTCCTGTCTCCCTTCCCCTCCGTCCCTCTGGGGCCCGAGTTCTTCCCGCGCCACCCGTGACCTTGGGGGCTCGAACTCCTGCTCCGCGTTTCCGAACGGCCTGCTCAAAACACTTTGGCAAAGGCGCCCCGAACTTTACCGGGGAGCCAGGGACAAAAGCGTTGAAGATGTGCTTTTTAAGATGTATGTATTGTGGATGACTGATTTAGATTCCGGAAGGGAGACTCATAGCCCGCCTATCTTGGTCAGCGCCTTCCCCACACCCCCAACAGCCCCCTTACATCTGCATCCAATCACCGAATATTGGGAGATGCGATGGAATTTCGAAAACAGTGCTCTCCTATTTCTGCCCTCTAGAAAGCCCCAAAGTGCTAATCACTGCCGGGATATAGCAGATTCTGGCCCTAGTCTATTTCGGGTCCTGTGTGTTTTTGCATCGTACAGTAAAAAGAACCTGGTACTTGTGAAAAGTCCCTCACAGTGTTTAATAGAAACGTAAGTGGCTGAGTGGCCCCAATTAACACCTTGTGATAAGGCATTCCTAAGATGGAGTGTCAGACACCAAATTGTGAAGAGATGTATCTAATTAATCCTCCTAGGATGACACCGATAAACAAGCCTCTATTTAAATAAAGATCAAGGGCTCGGCGCCCGGTTTGTTTACATTCTCCGCCAGGGTCTCCTAGTATGCACCGGTGCAGGCGGTGTTCCCTGCCCAGGGAGGAGATACTGGCTCGGGGGTCTGCTGGCTTGTCCTGGTTCACATCTCCGTTCTTGCCCCAAACAAACAAAAAACCACAATAAAATAAATAAATTGCAATGAAACAGGAAAAAGCAGTGCAAAGAGGACCTGACTCGGAGTTGGAAATACTGTTATTTGCCGTTTTCCACTGGTGTTCTTTCCATCACCAAACACTTTTTGTTGTTGGTTTGCGAGGGAAAAAAGGAAGAAGGGGGGAAAGCAGCCCACATGTAGCCTCTAGAATTCTTTTCTGCTCTGGAGAGAATTCGGAGCAGGACCTTCCTCCGGTCCCCACCCCGCCCCGGCACGAGTTCGCTCTGGGTGGTTCCAGAATTCCTCCTCCTGGGTGTAGAAGCTGGGAATTGTCGGGATGTAGAGTAGCTACCCTGGGGGTGGAGTGGGGAGCCGCAGACGTCTGGAAGGGAAACTGGGAAAGGCGGGAAGAGTCAGAAAGAACTTGGGGAGGAGGGGAAGCTGCAGATTAGCGCGCCATATTTTCAGCCCATGTTTGGGCCGGATTTGGAGCCGGTTTCAAGTCTGCCGCAACGTATCTTCCAAACCTTCACTGGAGAGTTTCGAGGCTCCAAATCTGTTTTTGGTCCCGGTTTCCCTTTTTACAGCCGTCTTTGATTCGCTTTAAACCTAGGTGAAAGCAGACTCACGGTCTTCCCTCTCCTCTGCAGTCTCTTCTTTCCGAATTAAACCTGCGTAGGGGGAGGAATGTAATTTTTTAAATCTCTGCGGGTGTCATGGAAACGCTCTGGAATAAAAACTTCCCCGCATTCCCTTTGATTTTTATCGACATTCAGCTACCAGTAGGAACAAAAATTAAGATCTTTCCTTTCCCATTCGCCTGGACACTGTGTCGCTTCTCTTTCCGGCTCGCGCCGCGGTGTCCTCTACCCGGGTACACAGCGACTCCAAAAGTTTAGCTTTCACCCTGCGGAGATTTCGACAGCTCTGGGAGGCTCTTTTTAAAAGGGAATTTGGAGAAATCTGTTGCTGAGCACGATTGAGTCCCACTCTATAAAATACCCATCACCCCGCCGTCATTCCTCAAGTTTACGCTTTCAAATATGCGAATCCCAAGGTCCAGCCCGGGAGTAAGCCAATCCCAGGACCCGGTCCACCGGCTCGTGTCTTGAAAAGAATGTCGGAGGTCAGATTCTCTCCTACCGCTTAGAGGCCTCGGCTCAGCGCACACATTTGGGGTTCGCAGGGCTTCCCGCGCGCCGGAACCCGACCTGCGCTGGATTTTCTTCCGGGCGCAGGAGCTAAGCGATATCTTGGACAGTTTGAAGTTACAGGCACCTTTTTTTTCTCCCCCCTCGCCCCCAACAAGACGATGGGACTCCAGCCTTGCTGGTCATCGAATTTCTCCTTATTACGACTTAAATGAAAAGGAAAACACGAGACGCGGGCGAGTGCGCACACACACATCCACCCCCTTCTTCAACTCTGGGAGTCCTCTGTGTGTCGCCGAGGGCACGTATGGAGTTCGCCAAGGGAAGGATTCAGCTGCCCAAATGCTAACCAGGCCCTCAGCAATGGTCCCTAAAGTGCCCCCGCGTCACATGGATCTCTGACCGCCGCCGAAGCAATGCATTATTTCAGGCAGCATTCCCCTCCCACCAAATACACATGAGACACGAGTTTAATTTTCCCCTGCCTCCTTGAAAAGCTCCGAACCCCTTCCTATAAGCCCTTGTGGGGACAGCAGGGCTTGCACAATGACTTTTGTAACTTTTAAGTTCTACCCAGGTTTCCCCACACAGTTGGAGTGGAGGAGGACCCCACGCCTCGCCCTTGGCCTCCAGGTCCCGCAGCAGAGTTTCCGCGCGGGTCTGCAGACTCCTCTCTCTTCTGGGCCGCGGGCAGCCTTCGCCATCTGGTGGCCATGGAGAGTAAGGATCTCCCCAGCCGAAGAGGGTTCCTCCACTCTTAAAGCTGCTGCTTTGTCAAGTCCTGAACGGTTCCGTCAAAAAAAAAAAGAACCAAGTGGCGCGATCTCACTGCAACTTCCGCCTCCCGGGTTCAAGTGATTCTCCTACCTCGGCCTCCCGAGTAGCTGGGACTACAGGCGTGCGCCACCACACCTGACTGATTTTTGTATTTTTAGTAGAGGCTGGGTTTCACCATGTTGGCCAGGCTGGTCTCCAACTCCTGACCTCAGGTGATCCACCAGTCTCGGCTTCCCAAAGTGCTGGGATTACAGGTGTGAGCCACTGAGCCCCACACTCCTACGCTTCTTTGAAAGTTTTTTAGTGTAGGGGAAGGAGCCTGGAATTTGGAGTTCTGTGACTTAAGTTCTAGTCCGCCGCCCCTTACGGCGGCATTGTCTTTAGCTTCACTGAACTTCATTTCCTCATCTGTGAAGTGGGGATTCCAACAGCACCTATCCCGGCAAAGAGTACCGAGAAGGAAGAAATGAGATTATAAATTTAACTGCTTTGTAAACTGTTGAGTAGTTCCGAATATTAGTAGGTATCACTAATTACTAATTTTATAACATATATGATAGTAAACTTAGATGCATTAGCAAAGGAAAGTTTTTATTAATTCAGAAATAATTACAAATATTATGCAGTTTGAAAAAGTAGAGAGCAATGGACCCCCATGTGTCCACTACCAGCTACAATAACCATCAATCCATGGCCTCTCTTATTTCTTCCTGTAATCCCCACTCCACTCTTTCTGCCACGAATCCCGAAATTCCTGTCCTCTAATCCACAATTATTTCCGTACACAGCCCTTAAAGAAAAGGACTCTTTTAAAATATATATATATAACTGTCATGCTATTATCTCATCTACAAAATCAACAATCATTTCTGAATATCGGGAAATATCCAGGTACGTTTTTCTGGTTGTCTCATAAAGTTGTTCTTGTTATTCTTTTTATTTGCTTGGTCCTTACAGTTGTTTGTTTTAATCAGGATCCAAACAGGTCCCACACATGTGATTGATGTATCACTTAATTCTCTTAGTCTAGAACTCTCCCCTCTCAACTTTTCTCTTTTATTTTTCCTTGCAATTTATTGAAGAAATTGGGGCATTTGTTCTGTCTAGTTTTCCAGGTTCTGGTTTTGCTGATTGCAGTTCAGTAGTGTTAACATAGTCCTCTGATTCTTGTTTTTCCAACAAAGTGGTGTTTTATTGATCTGATCCAGATTCCACTTTTTTTTAGTAATAATATTTTATAGGTGGTAATATTCCATGAGGAGGCTCATGATGTCCAGTTGTCTCTTTTGGGGGCATTCTTTGTACATTGATGACTGTCAGCTAGACCCACTATTTCATTAAGGGGTTGGCAAAGGAGGCAAATTCCAGTACAGCTATTATTATCAATTACATATACATGAGAAAATTTTACTCAATGACACTTTGAATGTGACATTAAACAGAGTAAGCCAAAAAGCCAAGATCTCTGCTCTTTATATATCATCACAGGAAAACAGAGAGGCCTTCTGGGGTACATGAGACACAGAAACCTAGGTGTAAAATGGACAAAATGCATAAATTGGTAAGACTTAGTGGATGAAACGTATTTATTAAGACAGTCTAATATGCCCCAAATTGCTAAGAAATCACATTAAACCAGTGCATAACAAAGTGATAAAGTAGGTTTCCATCTGTTTTTCTACTCTCAGGGCAAATTATCAATTTCCTGATCCCTTTAAAAATATATTTCAATAACTCATAAGGAGGAGCATCATATGGAAATCATAAGTGCTAAAAAAAGGACTATTAAATAATTTGGTTGTTAAGCAGGGAGGGGAGTGATTTCATCTACCACAAGAGAAGTGGTTTTTTACCACTTTGTTTGGAAATGATTGAGGAAGGAATCTGATGGAGAGAAAGGTGGGGGGAAAGTCCAAGTCACTATCCACAATTCACAGCCTAGAACTTCTAGAACTGGAATGGAGTTGGTTACTGAGAGAGACCATCATGGAAATTCAAAGAATAACAAGGGTAGATTTGAACATGTAGATACCATTGCCACCATCTTGTTCCCTTCCTCGTCCCAGACACCAAATTGTAGACTATTCCACAAAACTTCAGGCAATCAGAATGTTTCCTGCAAAGGCCTTAGATTGCCACCATTTCTTCTTGAAATGACTCAATATTAATGCCATAAGTATATAGCCTTCTGTTAACTAGCACTTCTTCCTAAATCCCTAAATCAGTCATCATTCCTTGAGTCACCGAATTGGAGAGCTGGGAGGCACCTTAGAGACTGCTCTAGTTCTATAAACCCCACTATACAGAGGCAAGAACCAAGTATCACTATGGTTTTGTGGTTTGCCAAGCCTCTTGAGGAACTCATTGGTTTGGCAGTGTATCATGGGTTAGACCCTATACTTTGGACATACAATATTTCAGAGGCTTGCGAAATATGTTTAGTCATGAAAACATTAAATTCAAAAGCATAGTTTTTATTATTGTTTATGTTTTTCAGAGGATGAACAATATTTGAAATCCAAAGGTATCCATGATTAATTTTTCTTCTTTTTCTTCTTCCTCTTCTTTTCTTGGTTTTTTGTTTTTGTTTTTTGTTTTTTGTTTTTTTTTTGAGACAGGGTTTCACTTTATCACCCAGGCACAATCATAGCTCACTGCAGCCTCAAAATCCTAGGTTCAAACAGTCCTTCTACCACAGCCTCTTGAGTAGCTAGAACTACAGGTGCACACCACTATGCCTGGCTAATTAAAAAAAGTTTTTTGTAGAGATGGATTCTCACTATGTTGTCCAGGCTGATCTTGCAATTCAGTGCTCAAAATCCTCCCACTTCAGCCTCCCAAAGCACTGAGATTATAGGCATGACCCACCACACTCAGCCTTTTTTTAAGCCTATCATGGAGTGGTGCCTTTTTCATTGCACACTTTGGCCTATATAGCTTTGGGGTAGTGAATCCACAGAATATATGTTCTTCACCCTACATATTTGCTGGTTTTCTTAATCTTGGCAGGCAAATTTTGTCTTTATCTTACAGATCTAAAACCCAAGAATGATCTTTGGTATTTTACTTCTTTCAGGATTCAAGTTCCTCTGCTAAAAAGGCTTGTTGTTGATATAATTAACCAATAGTCTGTGCTCATCACTAAATATTTAGAAGACCATAGACACAAACTACATAGCTGTTATAGAAGAGCACAGAGAAGCATGGGTTGAGTTAGTGTGCAAAAATGTGTATACATGCTTGTATGTAGGAGTGTGTATTTGTGCCCCAGAGCTAATTACATTAAGCTGAGATTACAGAGTGTAGAATACAACTTGGAAAAAATGGTTAAGATGGTATCTAATATTTTGATTAGGGACTCTTCTGTTCAGAGCTGTCAAAACAGATTCTGTGAATTGACTAGACTATGGAAGGTGATCGTAATGATACTGATGAAACACATATCTGAAAAACAGAATTTAAATAGAAGAGAGTCTCTAGAAATACAACTAAATCTTAATCTGGAGATACATGCCTCAAAATAACTCTCTCCCATTCCTTTTTCCCTCTCAACAAAAACAAACTCACTGGAAAAGGACAATCAAACATTTCCAAGCCTTGCAATGCCCTATTTCCCATCGGAGTTTCGGGAAAAAAAAAATGTATGAGTCACATTCTTAACCTGGCAATAAGGTCCACGAGGTATTTGGTTTCTCTGTGTTTGCCAGCTTTCTTGTACGTAGGCAAGGTTGCCAGATCCAAAGAGAGAGTAGTGTGGATAAGACCATTTGACAAAGGCTGCAGCTTTAGGAAGAACTTGACCGACCTTTAGTAAACCAGCAAGAAGGAGGCCAGACTCTCTCCTTCCACCCTCAAATCCCCTCAGTGCCCCTGTTTGGCTGAACCCAGTGAGAATCCAAAGGGCTAAACAATCTCTTGATGCAGTCATAGAGGTCAGCTTCCTCTATAGAGGAGGCAGGATGGCACAGGGCAGGATAGAAAAGAATGAAGGGTGAAGCTTGGGGGCAATGAAGAAGAAATCCAGCCCACCTATCACCCTCCAATGTCTTGACTGCTAAAGGATACTCTTGAGAGTACTCTTAAGTACTCTCGAGTTGTTTTGAGATTCTCCAAAGAGGATGTTTCAAGAATAGCTGAAAAATTTGGGTTTTTATGTGAAAATCCCCCTACTTTTCAGTTTTGGCAACCTACTTGAAAAAATTAAATAACCAAAATACTCCTGTGAGGAAGATTTCACTACGGAAAGCTTTTGACCACTGATCCAGAGCAATGCTATGATTTTAATTGAATTTCAAAAATGTCAAAAGCATGGCCGGGCACGGTGGCTCACACCTGTAATCATCCCAGCACTTTGGGAGGCCAAGGCAGGCAGATAGCCTGAAGTTGGGAGTTTGAGACCAGCCTGGGCTATATGGTGAAATCCCGTCTCTACTAAAAATACAAAAATTACCCAGGCGCAGTGGCAGGCACCTGTAATCCCAGCTACTTGGGAGGCTGAGGCAGGAAAATCGTTTGAACCTGGGAGACGGAGGTTGCAGTGAGCCGAAATTGTGCCACTGTACTCCAACCTGGGCAACAGAGCAAGATTCCTCTGTCTCAAAAAAAAAAGAAAAAAATCTCAAAAGCAGATTTCTGCTCTAATACAAGATGGAGTAACAGGGATATGATTAACCTTCTGCTTGAAAAAAAAAACTAAACTAAAAATCAGATATATATATATATCTGATATATATATGGCTTCCATTAGGCAATGTAAAATAGTAATCTATTAAAGAAGAGAAATGAATGAGGAAAACCCTAATATTTCTCCAACTTACTGCCTGGAGAGTTTCCAGGCCTCAGCTTAGCATGGGGATAGGGACCCAGACAAAGCCCAGCAGTCTTCTTGATTTGAGGAGACAAAACTGTAAGGATGAGGAGGCCAAGATGGCTAGAGTTTTTGGAGCAGAGTTCCAGAGAGGAGAGACCTGCCCAGAAAGAAAAATCTAGAGAAGTGAATAGGGTCTTCCTCAACTCCACCTGAGTGTTGATCAACACACGCATGTGAAGAAAATATCCCAAGCCCACAGGATTAGGCAGGATTTCTCAACATCAGCTCTATTGACATTTGGAGGCAAAAAATTCTATATGGTGGGAGCTGCATTATAGGATATTTAGCAATATCCTGACTTCTACCAACTAGATGCCAGTAGCAGTACCCCACCAGTTGTAACAACAAAAAGTGTCTCTACACATTGTCAAATGACCTCTATGGGGCAAAATTATCCCAGCTGAGAACTACTGGATGAGAGGTATTAATACCCAGTATTTACCCTGACTGAGGATTGTCCCCTTTCCCACTCACGAAAGTGGAAAACTTCGTAATTCATGAGGTATCAGGAAAAGAACTCAGAAGGGTCTTGCTTCAGTAGTGAGCTAAAGTAGTACTGGACTAAATGCTGCTCTGGTTTAATCTAAGTAGGCTTATAAGCAAGAAGTGAAACTTAACTATATCCATGAAGAAAGCTCAAGTTATATGTGTAGTAATAAAAATAACAACCAGCACAGAACAAAAAAAATTTTAAATGCACAGGACCCAATCAAAAATGGCCAGACATTCAAAAAAGCAGGAAAATATGACCCACAATAGGATTAAAAAAATCAGTCAAAACCAACTCAAAGTGACAGATGATAAAATTAGTAGACAAGGATATTAAATAGTTATTATAACTGTATTTCATATGCTCAAAAAGCTAGAAAAAAGGTTGAGAATGGTAAGTAGAGACATGGATGATATTTTTAAAAGAACAAAATTGAACTTCTAGAGATAAAAACTACAAATGTCTGAAATTGAAAAACACTTGGTGAGATCAGTGGCATATTATACATTGCAGAAGAAAAGATTAGTGAACCTGGAGGTATAGAAATTGAAAGGATATAAAATAAAACACACAAAAATAAAAAGCTGGAGAAAAATAAACAGAGCTTTAGTGAGCTGTGGGATAATTTCAAGCAGCCTAACATGCCTGTAATTGGAGTGCATCAAAGAGAGGAAAGAGAGAAGGGTACAGACGAGATATTTGAAAAAATAAAGGTCAAAATATTTCAAATGTGGTAAAAATTATAATCCACCAATCTAAAGAGTTCAATTAAACCAATCACAAAAAATGCAAAGAAAACTACACCAAGGCTTATCTTAATCAAATTATTTAAAACCAGTGATAGAGAAGAAAACATCAAAACAGTCAGGGGGACAAGGACACATTCTGGGCAAAGGAACAAACATATTAGGTTAGGTTAGTGCAAACGTAATTTCGGTTTTTGCAATTACTTTTAATGAAAAAACCTAAATTGTGTTTGCACCAACCTAATAAAAATGATAACAAAAAATAAGTAAGCTGGATAACATTAGAACATCTTTGAAGTACTGAAAGAATAAGTAAAACCATCAACCTAGATTTTTATACCTAAGGAAAGCATATTTTAAAAACAAAGGTAAAATTACTTTCTCAGACATACAAAAGCTAAAAGAATTCATCATCAGGAGACCTAAGCTACAAAAAAAAAAAAAAAAAAAAAAAAAAGGTAAGAGAAATGCTTCAGGCAGAAGGAAATTGATACCAGATGGAAATTTGAATCTACTTAAAAAAATGTAGGGCACTACAAATGTTAGCTATGTGGGTAAATATAAAATATAAATATAAAATACTTGTTTTCTTATTTTTAAAATCTCTTTAAAAGAAAATGGACTGTTTAAAGCAAAAATAATAAGATATTCTGGGTTTTTTTCTTTTAAAAAAGCTTTTGTTACTTTTTGTTTGTTTGTTTGTTTCTAGCGGCCCTCATCCAATTGTGTGGTGTTTATAACATACATGGAAGTAAAATATGTGATAACTATAGCACAAATGCTGGGAGGGGAGAAACAGAAGCATATTAATTGAGTTATTACCCTATGCATCAAGTGGTATAATATAATATCACTTGAAGGCAAACTGTGATAAGTTAAAGAATCATAAAACATATTCAATTAATCTAAAGTAGGCACAAAAAGAAGAAAAAGGAAATGAATAAGAAACAGAAAACAAATAATACTGTGGTAGATTTAAACCCAACTGTACTAGTCAGGGTTCTCTAGAAACAGAACTAATAGGAGAGATGTGTGTATGAAAGGGAGTTTATTAAGGAGTATTGACTCACATGATCACAAGGTGAAGTCCCACAATAGGCCATCTGCAAGCTGAGGAGCAATGAAGCCAGTCCGAGTCCCAAAACCTCAAAAGCAGGGAAGCCAACAGTGCAGCCTTCAGTCTGTGGCCGAAGGCCCGAGAGCCGCTGGCAGACTACTGGTGTAAGTCCAAGAGTCCAAAAGCTGAAGAACTTGGAGTCAGATGTTCGAGGTCAGGAAGCATCCAGCATGGGAGAAAGATGTTTACTACAAACCCTAAAGCAACCACTAAAATAACACAACAAAGAATTATAGCTAATAAACCAACAAAGTATCACCTGCCCAGCTACTTTTTTTTTTTTTTTTTTTTTTTTTGAGACAGAGTTTTGCTCTTGTTGCCTAGGCTGAAGTGCAATGGCGTGACCTCGGCTCACTGCAACCTCCTTCTCCCAGGTTCAAGCGATTCTCCTGTCTCAACCTCTCGAGTAGCTGGAATTACAGGCACCTGCCACTACACCCAGCTAATTTTTGTATTTTTAGTAGAGATGGGGTTTCACCATGTTGGCCAGGCTGGTTCGAACTCTTGACCTCAGGTGATCCACCTGCCTCAGCCTCCCAAAGTGCTGGGATTACAGGCAGGAGCCACTGTGCCCAGACAATTTTTTTATTTTTTTGTAGAGACAGGGTCTCACTATGTTGCCCAGGCTGGTCTTGAACTCCTGACCTCAAGCAATCCTCCCACTTGAGAAATCCACTTTAAAAATAAAGACATAGACCTGGCATAGTGGCTTACGCCTGTAATCCCGGCACTCTGGGGGGCCAAGGCAGGCAGATCTCTTGAGGCCAGGAGTTCAACACTAGCCTGGCCAAGATGATGAAACCCCGTCTCTACTAAAAAAACACAGAAATTAGCCAAGTGTGGTGGCACACACCTATAGTCCCAGCTACTCAGAAGGCTGAGGCACAAGAATCCCTTGAACCTGAAAGGCGGAGGTTGCAGTGAGCCGAGATCGCACCACTGCACTTCAGCCTGGGAGACAAAATGAGACTCTGTCTCAAAATAAATAAATAAACGGACACACACGGGTTAAAATTTAAAAGGCAAAAAAGATATAACATGCTAACACTAATTAAAAGAAAGCTAGAGTGGCTATGTTACTATCAAAGTAGATTTTAAAAAATAAAACTGGTCATTTAATAATGATAATGGGATAAATTTATCAAAAGGTCATAATAATCCTAAGTTACCAGCAACAAACAATAGAGATAATTATTTGATGTAACATTCAAAAATTAATCATTGTAATTCACCATGTTAATAGTAAAAGTGAATAACTATTATTGTCTACATAGACGCAGAAAAAGTATTGGACAAGACGTGCGGCCAGCCGAGCCAGCATTCCTGGCTCGCTTCAAGGAGTGGGTTGGCTATAGGGAGGAGCCCACCGTAGAGACCAAGAGAATCCAGCCTCATCTCCCAGACGAAAATGGGGATCACAGTGACAAAGATGAAGAGCCTCAAGTGATGGTTTTTAAAAAGGGAGACCTGTCAGTTGAAGAAGTCATGAAAATTAAAGCAGAAGTAAAGGCTGCCAAAGCAGATAAAGAACCAGCTCCAGCTGAGGGAAGAATCATGTATCAAAAACCAGTAAAGCACCAGTCAAGTGCCCCTCAGATGAAAAATATTCAGGTTTAACAGCAAGCCCAAAAAGAAGACAAATTAAGATGCAATAAATCAGGACTCAGTCAAAAAGAACTCACAAAAACAAATAAAAAACAGTAGCCTCCTTTCTTTTGACAGTGAAGATGACAATAAGTAAGTGTAAATATTTTGAATTTAGTCTACGTTGAAAGTACATGCGATGTTTTTTAAAGTAACATTTTTTTCCTATTATAAAGATACTACAGGCCAGGCACGGCGGTTCATGCCTGTAATCCCAGCACTTTGGAAGGCCAAGGAGGGCAGATCACTTGAGGTCAGGAGTTCGAGACCAGCCTGGCCAACATGGTGAAATGCCATCTCTACTAATAATACAAAAACTAGCCGGGCATGGTGGCAGTCACCTGTAATCCCAGCTACTCAGGAAGCTGAGGCAGGAGAAGAGCTTGAATCTGAGAGGCGGAGGTTTGCAGTGAGCTGAGATCAGGCCATTGTACTCCAGCCTGGGCGACAGAGCCAGACTTTATCTCAAAAGAAAAAATAAAAAAAAAAAAATAAAAACTACAAGTTACTTATAGAAAATTTAGGAAATACAGGAAAAAATTTAATAAACTACATCTATTCATCAATACCCCTCTGACTTAATATGCCAACTTTAGAAATTAGCTAGTATTAACATTTTGTTATTTCCCCTGTGTGGGTGTATATATATGTAAATTATATTTTTAAACAAAATACATTTTGTTTGTGTAAACAAAAAAAGAAACGGTATTAGACAAAATCCAACATTCGTGCCGGGCAAAAACTCTAGCCAAACTTGAAATTGCAGGGAATTCCCTCAACCTGGTAAAATGCATCTTTGATAAACCTAGAATTAACATCATATTTAATGGCGAAAGATAGAATGCTTTCCCCCTAACATCAGGGATGAGATGACTCTATTTCTACTCACCATTATACTGGAGGTTCTAGCTTGGCCAATGAGGCAAGAGAGAGAAACAAAAGGCTCTTAAATTGGGAAGATTGAAGTAAAATGGACTTCATTTGAATATAACATTATCATCTACGGAGAAAATCCAATAAAAAGGCCATTACTAATAAATTTTAGTAGAGTTGTAGAATACAAGATCAATATACAAAAGTCAATTTTTTTGTATACTAGCAACAAACAATCAGAAATTAAAAATACTATTTAATAGCATCAAAAATAAGAAATGCTTAGGCATAGACCTGACAAATTATGTGCAAGATCTACACCCTGAAAGCTACAAAACACTGCTTAGAGAGATTAGAGAAGACCTAAATAAATAGGGAGATTCACTGTGTTCATATCGGAGGGCTCCATATTGTTAGAAAATAAATTCTCCCCAAATTGATGTATAAATTCATTAAGGCTTTTTCTTTTTTAGAAATCTTGAAGCTGGTGTGGTGGCTGTAATTCCAGCACTTTGAGAGGTCAAGGTGAAAATATTGTTTGAGCCCAGAAATTTGACACTAGCCGGAGCAACACAGTGAGACCCTGTCTCCACAAAAAATTTTAAAAATTACCTGGACACAGGGGCACACCCCTGTGTTCTCAGATGTTCGGAAGGCTGAGGTGGGAGGATCATTTGAGCCCAGGAGGTGAGGCTACAGTAAGCCATATTCACACCACTGCACTCCAGCCTGGGTGACAGAGAAAAACCCCATCCCCCCCAAAAAGAAATTGCTAAGCTGTTTCTAAAATTTTTCTGGAAATGGAAAGAACCTAGAATAGTCAAAAAAGTGGAAAAAAAAAAACCAAGAAGAACGTTGGGGGACTTACATTGTCTTTAGGAATTATTATAAAACTACAGTAACCAAGATAGTATGCAACTGGCATTAAGATAAAGCAATGGAACTGAATATCATCTAGATGGAGACCATCACAACTGATTTTCAAAATGGTGCAAAAGCAATTCACTGGGAAAGCATAGTCTTTTTAACAAATGGTGCTGGAACAACTGGATACCCAAATGCCATCCATACCTCACATCATATACATATATCAGTTTAGAATGAACTGACTTAATGGTTATAGTCTTAAAAGTAAAAGTTAACACTATAAAACTTATAGAGGAAAACAGGAGAAAAGTTTTGTGACTTTTAGTCAGAAACAGCTCTTTAAGGTCTAACACCACGTGTACTATCCATAAAGAGAAAATATTGATAAATGGGACTTTATCAACAGTGAGAGCTTATGTTTCTTAAAAGACACTGGTAAGAGATTAAAAAGATGAGTCACAGAATGTGAGAAAATATTTGCAAATCACATATCTGATAACAGACTTGAATCTAGAATATATAAAGAGCACTCAAAACTCAAAACAAACAACTCAATAAAAAATGAGGAAAAGATTTAAAAAGACACCTTCCAAAGAAGACATATGGAGGATGACAAGCACAAGAAAAGATGTTCAGCATCACTGATAATCAGGGAAATCCAAATGAAAACTACTGAATGATGGCCGGGCGTGGTGGCTCAGGCCTGTAATCCCAGCACTTTGGGAGGCTGAGGCAGGCAGATCACGAGGTCAGGAGGTCGAGACCACCCTGGCTAACACAGTGAAACCTCGTCTCTACTAAAAACACAAAAACAAAAAATTAGCTGGGCATGGTGGCAGGAGCCTGTAGTCCCAGCTACTCGGGAGGCTGAGGCAGGAGAATGGCGTGAACCTGGGAGGTGGAGCTTGCAGTGAGCCAAGATTGCGCCACTGCGCTCCAGCCTGGGTGACAGAGTGAGACTCCGTCTCAAAAAATAAAAAAAAATTAAAAAAATAAAACTACTGAATGATACAAAAGACCCTACTACGTACCTAATTTTAGAATGTCTACAGTTTTTAAAGATTGGCAATACCAAGTGTTAGCAAGGATATGGAGGAACCGGAACTGTCATACACTGCTGGAGGGTATATAAAATAGTACAACCTCTTTGGAAAACAGTTTGGCAATTCCTTAAAATGATAAATAAATACTGACTGTGACCCACATATTCTACTCTTAGGTATTTACCCAAAATAACAAAAATATGTGTCTATAAAAACACTTCTGGCCAGGCGCGGTGACTCAGGCCTGTAATCCCAGCACTTCGGGAGGCTGAGGCGGGTGGATCACCTGAGATCAGGCATTCAAGAACAGCCTGGCCAACATGGTGAAACCCATCTCTACAAAAATACAAAAATTAGCCAGGCATGATGGCAGATGCCTGTAATCACAGCTATGGGAGGCTGAGGGGAAAGAATCACTTGAACCCAGGAGGCAGAGGTTGCAGTGAGCCAAGATCGTGCCATTGCACTCCAGCCTGGGTAACAGAGTGAGACTCCATCTCAAAATAAACAAACAACAACAAGAAAAAACACGCTACAAATATATTCATCAGTTTTATTTGTAATGACTTCAAACTGAGAAGACCCAAGTGTCCATTAACCTGTGACTGGATAGACAAATTGAGGTATATCAATGAAATGAAATACCACTTGGTAATAAAAATGAATGAACTATGATACAAGAAACAACTTGGATGAATCTCAAAATAATTAAGCTAAGTAAAAGAAAACAGACAAATAAGACTAGGTAATACATGATTCCATTTATAGAAAATACTAACTGCTCCTTGGTGACAGAAAACAGATCACTGGTTGCTTGGGGCTTGACAGAGAGTTATGGGGAAAGTATTTTAAAGGAGCATGAGAAAACTTTTGAGGTGATAGCCTACTAATCAATCAAGTACTAGAAAATTATAACATAGTAAGGTAAGTATTATGATATAGGAAGATTAAGGTATTATGGAAGCACAGGAGCAGTGCGAGTGATGGGATGAAATGGAAATGATATAGAAAGGAGATCACAAAAGGCTTTCTGGATGAAAGACATCTAAATTGAGACCCAGACAAAGAATCAGGTGAAAGACAGTAGAGGTGCTTGTAGGGGATGTTTTCATGAAAAGAAAAAGCACATGCAAGACCCACATATGTAAGATCACAGGGTGCCATTGAGGAAGTGAAAGAAACCCAATACGGTTAGTTATCTACAATGTGGAATGAAGAGATGAGGGATGAGATTGGAGAAGTAAGCAGATCCTTTTCTGTTCTTATGCAGTTCACACTCAACCCTAAAAGTAGTGGGAAGGCATAAGGAAATTTTCCTTTCCTTCTTTCATTTTAACATTTCTGGCCACGTTTTCTAAGGTTTTTTTTTTTAAGACTTTTTTTTTTAAAAGAAGTTTTAGATTCACAGCAGAGTTGGGAGGAAGGTAGAGAATTAACATATACTCCCTGCTATCCCACATGCGTTACTCCCACCACTGTCAACATCCCCCACCACAGTGGTACATTTGTTACCATTGATGAACCCACATTGACACTTGAAAATCACCTGAAGTCCATAGTTTAGGGTTCAGACTTTGTGTTGTACATTCTGTGGGTTTGGACAAATGCAGAATAACACGTATCTATCGTTATGGTATCATACAGAGTATTTTCACTGCCCTAGAAGTCCTCTGCGCTCTGCCCATTCATTCCTCCCCCATCCCCAAGTTTCATTGCAATATCATTTCAATATTGGTGTGCTTTAATCTTTCAAAAATGAGAATTTACCACATAAACACAGAGAGTAATTATTATTAATTTATTCCTGTAGGGTATGTTTCCAATATGGAATTATTAGGTAAAAAACTTAAAATTATTTATTTTAATCATTATACATATATAGGTTAAAATGTATAATTAAGATTAAAATATGTAATGATTAGATATACATATAGTTACTATCTAAAAACATATAGTTACTATCTAAAATGAGGTAGCCATTCTCACATCTACCAAAGACATGGTGATTTCCCCACACTCTGAATGGTATCAGTCTTTTAAATTTTTGCTAATCTAATGGATTAAAAAATGGAGCTGCCTTTTAGATTTATTTTTGTTTCTTTAATACTGGTGGAGCTTCTCCTACATCTACTAATGCCACTCCAAATGCTATTACCCTTTACTGAGCACTAACTATGTAGCAGAAATAGTTTTCAAAACTTTGTCTTTTATTGATTAACTCTCGTAACCCTACAAAGTTAAGCACCATCATTTTCTCCATTTTAGAGGAGGAAACTAAACTTTAGATAGATCAAGTAATTTTTAGCAGGTCATACGGACAGGTTTTAAATGCTGTCTTTCTAACACCCAAAACTCATAATTTTAGGTAAACTTCTCTTCATATGCGTATTAGCCATTAGCATTCCTCCTTATAAAATGTGTTTGTAGTCTTAGCCTATTTTCTCCTATGTGATTTTATTTTTATTATTGATTTGTAATAATTCTTTATCTGTAATGCTTAGGAACCATTTAATATATGTTACAAGCATTTTCTTCTAGCATAAAAAAACTTTATATATGTTACCAATTATATATGCAGAAAAGTGTACATATAAATTTATAGCTTACTAAATTTTGACAAACAACACTCTCGTGTAATCTATTTAATAAAAAGAAGATTACCAGTACCCTGGACTTATCCTCATGTTCTCTTTTAGTCACTTCCCATGCCAAGGGTAACCACTATCCTGATTTCTAATGGCACCGATTTGTATCATCTGTGCTTGTACTTTATATAATTGTACTTTATATAATTGAAATAATGTAATGTTCTCTCTTTTGCATCTGGCCTTTTTCATTCAATATATATTTTTGTTTATTCAGTGGTATATATATATACTATATATATTATATATAAAATATATATATAATGACAACACAAATATATATATTTGTGTTGTCATTGTTGGTGCTGCCATAACAGAATACCTGGAGACTGAGTAATGTATAAAGAACAGGAATTTATTTCTTGCAGTTCTGGAGACTAGGAAGTCCAAGAACATTCTACTTGTAGGTTCAGTCTCTGATGAGGGTTCATTCCACATAGATGGTACTGTCTGGGTGTGCTTACATGGCAGAAAGGCAGAAGCACAAAAGGGGTGAATGCTGTGGACTCACAGGGCAGAAGAGAAGAAGAGCACAATAAAGGGCCTAAGCTGGTTCCCTCCAGCCTTTTTATAAGACACTAATTCATGCCCTCATGACTTAATCACTCCCTGAAAGGCCTCAGCTCTTAATACCACCACAATGGGGATTAAATTTCAACACATAGATTTCGAGGAACATTCAGAGTATAGCACACATAAAGTTGTAGATGATTCACACTCATTGTGTAAACATACCGTAATTTACTGATCTAGTGGCTTCCAGGTTTACTTATCTGTAGCTTCCAGTTTCCACCTATTATATTTATGAAATTATTGTTTTGACCTCTATAGCTTTATGGTATTTTAATATCCTCCTTCCCTATTCCACCCCCAAATCATCTTTTGCCAAAACTTGGGAGAAGTTTTGATTTTAAAATAATTTTGTAACTTTCTTTTACTCCACCTCAAAAGAAAAAAAGGGCAGAGGTTGTCATCTAAATTATATTAATTTGTTTCAAATTAATCTTTTTTACAAAGTTTCTTATGATTTTTAAATAGTCAATCATGCCAAAAACAAATAAAAGTCATCTTGTGTCTTTATATCTACTATATTACACTTACTTTGTTTTCTATTCTTTCTGCTGTAGCTAGGATTTCTAAAACAATATCTTCTTAAACCACAAGAGGGAATTTATTGGAAGGATATTGACAAAGTCTGAAGAACCAGGCCTAGCATTAGGATAGGGAACTATTGAATATTTTCTTCTATCTGTGTAATAGTTTTTTTCAAGATTTAAAGTGAAGAAAGAGCAGTCCGACTGGCTGCACATAGGTCTCTTGCCCATGCTTGGCAGTATTAGAGCAGTGAGAAGACATGGGCTCCACTTAAACTTCCCAATAGGCAGGTCAACTAATTCAGTTACAGTGCAAAATATTTCCTCATGTCAAATCCCAATCTCCACATACTGCCTCTGGCCACCACTGATTTGCATTTTATTGCCTTAAATTAGATTAATTTTCTCTAAAATTTTATATAAATGAATTATGTAAAATGTGTGCCTTTTTCTATCTAGCTGCTTTTTTTTTCTTTTAATCTGACATGTTTTGCTATGGTTAAAGTTTTTCAGATTCATCCATGTTTTTCTATCTGTTAATAATTTGTTTTCTTTTATTGCTTAGTAATATTCATTGAATAGATATATTCAATTTGTATATTCATTCACTCGTTTGGATATTTTGGTTGTTTCCAGTTTGGGGCTATTACAAATGAAGCTGCTATGAATATTCTTATGCAGATCCCCATGTTCTCATTTCTCTTTGGTAAATACTGAGGAGTGGAATCACTGGGTCATGTGGTGAATGTATATTTAACTTTACAAGAAACCGTGAAGCTGTTTTCCAAAGTGACTGTAACTTTTTACATTCTCACCAATAATGAATGAGAGTTCCACTTGCCTCATATCCTCACTAACACTTGGTGTGGTCAGTCTTTTTAATTCTAGCCATTTGAGTGCATGTGTAGTGGTATAACATTGTAGCTTATTTTGTATTTCCCTGATAACAAATGATGTTAAGTATCTTTTCACGTACTTATCAGCTATTTATATATTTTCTTTTTAATTTTTGTGGGTATATAGTAGGTGTATATATTTATGGGGTACATGAGAAGTTCTGATACAGGCATGCAATGTGAAATAAGCACATCATGAAGAATGGTGTATCCATCCTCTTAAGCATTTATCCACTGAGTTGCAAATAATTCAATTATACTCTTTAAGTTATTTAAAAATGTACAGTTAAGTTATAAATTACTATAGTTACCCTGTTGTGCTATCAAATAGTAGGTCTTATCCATTCTTTCTAATTTTTTGTACCCATTAACCATCCCCACCTCCCCACTATCACCCCACTACCCTTCCCAGCCACTGGTAACCATCCTTCTACTCCGTTGTGTATATCTACCACATTTTCTTTATCCATTCATCTGGTGATGAACACTTAGGCTGCTTCCAAATCTTAGCTTTTGTAAACACTGCTGCAACAAACATAGGAGTCCAGATATCTCTTCAATATACTGATTTTCTTTCTTTGGGATGTATACTGGGATTGCTGGATCATACGGTAGTTCAATTTTGAGTTTTTTGAGGAACCTCCAAACTGTTCTCCATAGTGGTTGCACTAATTTACATTCCCACCAACAGTATACAAGGGTCCCCTTTTCTCCACATCCTTGCCAGCATTTGTTATTGCCTGCTTTTGGATATAAGCCATTTTAATTGGGGTGAGATTATATTCTTATTCTTATTGTAGTTTTGATTTGCATTTCTCTGATGATCAATAATGTTGAGCCCTTTTTTTTTTTTTTTTTTGGACGAAGTCTCTCTCTGTCACCCAGGCTGGAGTGCAGTGGCATGATTTCTGATTGCTGCAAACTCCACCTCTCAGGTTCAAGTGATTCTCCTGCTTCAGCCTCCTGAGTAGCTGGCATTGCAGATGTGCACCACCATGCCTGACTAATTTATGAATTTTTATTAGGGATGTGGTTTCACCATATTGGCCAGGCTGGTCTCAAACTCCTGATGTCAGGTGATCCGCCTGCCTTGGCCTCCCAATTTCACCTGCTGAAATTACAGGTGTGAGGCACTGCACCTGACCATTGAGTACCTTTTTATAAGCCTGTTTGCCATTTGTGTGTCTTCTTTTGAGAACTGTCTATTCAAATATTTTGCCCATCTTTTGATCAGAGTATTAGATTTTTTTCTATACAGTTGTTTGAGCTCTTTATATATTCTGGTTGTTAATCCCTTGTCAGACAGGTAGCTTGCAAATATTTTCTCTCATTCTGTGGGTTGTCTCTTCACTTTATTGATTGTATAATTTGCTTTATAGAAGTTTTTTAACTTGATGTGATCTCATTTGTTCGTTTTTGCTTAGGTTGCCCATGCTTATGGGGTGCTGCTGAAAAACTTTTTGCCCAGATCTATGTCCTAGAGATTTTTCCTTGTGTTTTCTTGTAGTAGTTTCATGGCTTGAGGTCTTACATTTAAGTCTTTAATCCATTTTGATTTGATTTGATTTGATTTTTTTTTTTTTTTTTTTTGTGACGGAGTCTTGCTCTGTCACCCAGGCTGGAGTGCAGTGGCATGATCTCCAGCTCACTGCAACCTCCGTCTTCTGGCTTCAAGTGATTCCCTGTCGCAGCCTCCTGAGTAGCTGGGATTACAGGTGTGGGCCACCACACCCAGCTAATTGTTGTATTTTTAGTAGAGACAGGGTTTCACCATGTTGTCCAGGCTGGTCTCAAACTCCTGACCTCAGGTGATCCACCCCTCTTGGCCCCTCAAAGTGCTAGGATTACAGGAGTGAGCCACCGTGCCCGACCTTGATTTCATTTTTGTGTATGCCAAGAGATAGGGGTCTAGTTTCATTCTTCTGCATATGGATATCCAGTGTTCCAGCACCATTTATTGTAGAGACTGTCTTTTCCCCAGTGTATGTTCTTGAACCTTTGTTGAAAATGAATTCACTGTAGGTATGTGGATTTGTTTCTGGGTTCTCTATTCTGTTCCATTAGTCTATGTGTCTGTTTTTTATGCCAGTAGCAGTATAATTTGAAATCAGGTAATGTGATTCCTCTAGTTTTGTTCTTTTGGCTTAGGATAGCTTTGGCAAGTCTGGATCTTTTGTGGTTCCATATAAATTTTAGAATTTTTTTTCTATTTCTATGAAGAATATCATTGGCATTTTGATAGGGATTGCACTAAATTTGCAGATTGTTTTGAATAGTATGGACATTTTAACAATATTGATTCTTTCAATCCATAAACATGGAATATTTTTTCATTTTTGGGGGTCCTCTTCCATTTCTTTCATCAGTGTTTTATAGTTTTCATTATAGAGATCTTTCAGTCTTTTGGTGAGATTAATTTCTAGGTACTTAATTTTATGTGTGGCTATCGTAAATGGGATTACTTTTTAATTTCTTTTTCATATTGTTTGCTGTTGGCATATAGAAATGCTACTGGTTTTGTATGTTGATTTCATATCCAGCAACTTTACTGAATTTGTTGATCAGCTCTAATAGATTTCTTGTGGAGTCTTTAGGTTTTTCCAAATATAAGATCATATCATCTGCAAACAAGGATAATTTGACTTGTTTCTTTCCAACTTGGATGCTCTTTATATCTTTCTCTTGTCTGATTGCTCTAGCTAGGACTTCCAATACTATGTTGAATAACACTGGTGACATTGTGTGTCCTTGCCATGTTGCAGATCTTAGAGGAAAGGCTTTCAGGTTTTCCCCATTTAGTATGATGCTAGCTGTGCATCTGTCATATATGGCTTTTATTATCTTGAGGTATGTTCCCTCTATCCCCGGATTTTTTTAGGTTTTTATCATGAAGGGATGTTGAATTTTATCAAATGCTTTTTCAGCATCAATTAAAATGGTTATATGTTTTTTATCCTTCATTTTGTTAATATGACGTATCACATTGATTGATTTGAGTAGGTTGAACCATCTTTGCATCCCAGGGATAAATCCTGGGACATAATGAAGATCTTTCTAATATATTGTTGAATTCAGTTTGCTAGTATTCTGTTGAGGATGTTTGCATCAATATTCATCAAAGATATTGGGCTGTGGGGTTTTTTTTTGCTTGTTTTTTGCGGTTTTTTATTACGTGTCTTTATCTGGTTTTGGTATCAGGGTAATATTGGCCTTCTATAATGAGTTTGGAAGTGTTCCCTTCCTCTCTATTTTTCAGAATAGTTTCAGTAGGATTGATATTAGTTATTTAAATGTTTGGTAGAATTCAGCAGTGAAGCCATCAGGTCCTGGGCTTTTCTTTAGTGGGAGACTTTTTATGACAGCTTTGATCTCATTACTTGTTATTGGTCTGTTTAGGTTTTGGATTTCTTTCTGATTCAATCTTTGTAGGTTGTATGTATCTAGGAATGTATCCATTTTTTCTAAATTTTCCAATTTATTGGCATACAGTTGCTCATAATAACTACTAATGACCCTTTGAATTTCTGCAGTATCAATTGTAATGTCTCCTTTCTAATTTCTGGTTTTATTTATTTAAATCTTCTCTGTTTTTTCTTAGTTCGGCTAAAGGCCAATTTGTCAATTTTGTTTAACTTTTCAAAAAATCACCTTTTTGTTTCATTGATCTTTTGTATTTTTAAAATTTCAATTTCATTTATTTCTGCTCTGATCTTTGTTATTTCTTTTCTTCTACTGATTTGGGGTTTGCTTTAGATTAAATTATTTGAAGTTTTTCCTCTTTGTTGATGTAGGCACTTACAGCTATAAACCTCCCTCTTAGTACTGTTTTTGCTATAGCCCATAGGTTTTGATAGGTTGTGTTTCCATTATCATTTGTTTCCAGAAATTTTTCAATTTTCTTCTTAATTTTTCCATTGACCCACTGGTCATTCATGAGCATATTATTTAATTTCGATGTATTTGCATAGTTTCCTAAATTCCTCTTAATTTCTAGTTTTATTGCATTATGGTCAGAGAAGATGCTTGATATTATTTCAATTTTTTACATGTTTTAACTCTTGTTTTATAACCTAACATATGGTCTATCCTTGAGAATAATCCAGGTGCTAAAGAAGAGAATGTGTATTCTGCAGCTCTTGGATGAAATGCTCTGTAAATATCTATTAGATCCATTTGGTCTACAGCATACATTAAGCCTGAGATTTCTTCATTGATTTCCTGTCTGGAAGATCTGTCCAATGATGAAAGTAGGATGTTGAATTCTCCAGCTATTATTGTATTGAAGCCCATCTCTCTCTTTAGCTGTAATAATATTTCCTTTATATATCTGGGTGCTCCTGTGTTGGGTGCATATATATTTAAAATTGTTATATCCTCTTGCTGAATTGTCCCCTTTATCACTCTATAGTGACCTTGTCTCTTCTCATAGGTTTCCTCTTGAAATCTATTTTGTCTGATATAGTGATTCCTACTCTTTTTTGGTTTCTGTTGGCATGGAATATCTTTTTCCATTCCTTTGTTTTCAGTCTATGTGTGTCTTTATAGGTGATGTGTGTTTCTTGTAGGCAACAGATCAATGGGTCTTGTTTTTTTAATCCATTCAGCCAGTCTATGTCTTTTGATTGGAGAGTTTAGTCCGTTTACATTCAATGTTATTATTGATAAGTTAGAACTTACTCCTGCCATTTTATTATTTGTTTTCTGATTGTTCCATAGTCTTTTCTTCCTTCTTTCTTACAGTCCTGTCTTCCTCCAGTGAAGATAATTTTCTCAGGTGATATGATTTAGTTTCTTGCTTTTTATTTTTTGTGTATCCATTGTATGTTTTTTGGTTTGAGATTACCATGAGGCTTGCAAATACTATTTTGTAACCCATTATTTTAACCTGATAACAACACTATTTGCAAAAACAAACAAACTAGCAAAAAGAAAACTAATAAAAAATCACCTTAACTTTGTTACCCCACTTTTTTAACTTTTTTTGTTTCTATTTATATCTTATTATACTATGTCTTGAAATGTTGTTTTTGTTGTTTTTGATTGGTTCAATCATTTAGTTTTTCTACTTAGAATAAGAGTAGTTTACACACCGCAGTTACAGTGTTATAATATTCTGTGCTTTTCTGTGTACTTACTATTACTAGTAAGTTTTGTACCTTCAGGTGATTGTTTATTGTTCATTAATACTTCATTCTTTCTGAATGAAGTACCCCCTTTAGCATTTCTTGTAGGACAGGTCTGGTATTGATGAAATCCCCCAGCTTTTGTTTGTCTGGGGAGTCTTTATTTCTCCTTCATGTTTGAATAATATTTTTCACCAGATAAATAATTCTAGGGTAAAAATTTTTTTCCTTCAGCATTTTAAATATGTCACGCCACTCTCTTCTGGCTTGTGAGGTTTCCACTGAAAAGTCTGTTGTCACACATATTGGAGCTCCGTGGTATGTTATTTGTTTCTTTTCTCTTGCTACTTCCAGGATCCTTTCTTTATCCTTGACTTTTGGGAGTTTGATTATTAAATGCCTTGAGGTAGTCTTCTTTGGATTAAATTCATTGTTTTTTATTCTTTTTTCTTTTGTCTCCCCTGGTTGCGTGTTTTCAAATAGCCTCCTTTCAAGCTCACTAATTCTTTCTTCTGCTTAATTCATTCTGCTATTAAAGGACTCCGATGCATTCTTCAGTATTCCAATTGCATTTTTCAGTTCCATAATTTCTGCTTTATTCTTTTTAATTACTATAATCTCTTTGTTAAATTTATCTGATAGAATTCTGAATTCCTTCTCTGTGTTATCTTGAATTTCTTTGAGTTTCCTCAATGCAGCTATTTAGAATTCTCTGTCTAAAAGGTTACATACCTTTGATTCTCCAGGATTGGTCCCTGGTTCCCTATTTAGTTCATTTAGTGAGGTCATGTTTTCCTGGATGGTGTTGATACTAGTAGATGTTCTTCGGTCTCTGAGCATTGAAGAGAGGTATTTATTGTAGTCTTCACTGTCTGGGCTTACTTGTAGCTGTCGTTCTGGAGAAGGCTTTCCAGATATTTGAAAGGACTTGGGTGTTGTGATCTAAGCTGTTTCTGCTTTAAGGGGCACTCCAAGCCCAGTAACACTGTGTTTCTTGTAGATTTGTGGACCACCAACACCTTGATGGTCTTGGACAAGATCTGGAAGAATTCTCTGGATTACCAGGCAGAGACTCTTGTTCTCTTCCCTTACTTTCTCCCAAACATACAGTCTCTTTCTGTTCTGAGTCACCTAAAGCTGGGAATGAAGTGACACAACCACTCCTGTGGCCACCACCACTATGGTTGTGCTGGGCCAGACCTGAAGCCAGTGTAGCACTGGGTCTCACCCAAGGCCTGCTGTAACCAATCCCTGGATATTGCCTATGTTTGACCAAGGTCCTGGGGCTCTACCATCCACAGGTGCCAAAGCCAGCTAGGCCTCTGTCCTTCCCCTCAGGGTGGAGAGGTCCCCCAAACCCTGGGTGGGTCTAGAAGTGCCATCCTTTACCTGATGTTTTACTGTATTATGGCTGAGCTGGAACCAAAGCCACAAGATGCAGTCCTTCCCACTCTTCTCTCCCTTTTCCAAAGGCAAAGGAGCCTCAACCAATAGCCACTGCCACCCTGGCTACAAGAAGTACTGCCAGATTACCACCAATGTTCTGTTAAGGCCCAAGGTCTCTAAAGTCAGCTTGCGGTGGCCTGGGACTCACCCTTAGGGCAATGGGCTCCTCTCTGGCACCAGGCAGGTCCAGAAATGTTGTCCATGAGTCAAGCCCTATAATTAGGGTACCCCAAAGCCCTCTTGGTGCTCTACTCTCCTGTGGCAATGTTGGTACCTATGGTGCAAGACAAGGTCCTCTTTACTTTTCCCTCTGCTTTTCTCAAGCAGAAGGAGTTTTGCTCTGAAGCCACCACAGCTGGTTATGTGCTGAGTCTCACCTGAAGCCAGCAAGTCTCAGAGGCTCACCCAAGGCCCTTGATGTAGGGCTCTTTAGTTAGCTGAATGATGCCAGGACTGGATCCTTTCTTTCAAGGCAGCAGGTTCCCTTCTAACCCAAGGTGTGTCTAGAAATGTCATCTGGGAGCTAGGGCCTGGAACAGGGGCCTCATGACTCTGACTGGTTCCCCATGCTGCTATGGCTGAGCTGGTATCCAAGATGGAAGACGAAGTCCTCCCCACTCTTTCCTCTCCTCTCCTCAAGCAGAAGGAAGGGGTTTCTTTTGGAGACACTAACTGTGTACCCTGGGAAGGGATGATGCCAGCACTTCCTGGGCTGCCCCAGCTGGTGTCTCAGTACATCACGTGCCCTCCAATCCCCGGTCCGCTGTCTCTGGACCTACTTCCACCCTAGAACTTGCCTAAGAGTTGCAGTACTTAGGACCTAGACAGCCTTTCAAGCTTACTTAGAGGCCAAGAGTACTTTGGCCCTCCGTGGTGAGGTTTGTGGGAACTCAAGTTCCCACTTCTGAGATCTGTGATTCCCCTCTGGCTAGGGCTGGTTGAAATGCTCCCTCTGTGGGTGGGTGTCAGCTGAGTTTGGTCCGGTTTTCCTTTCTGCTCTAACAGGACAGCACCGAGTTCAATACCTCACAGCTGCTGCTTTCTCCCTCACCCAGTGCCCAGAGGTGCTCTCCATACCCCACTGCAGCTGCCAAAGGTAGGTAGGGGAGGGGTGGCATTGCTGATTCAGGACTGCTTTTTCTATTTCTTCATTGCCTCTTTCAGTGATATGAAGTTAAAACCAGGTACTATGAGTGCTCACCTGATTTTCGTTCTTATGAAAGTGTTTTTTCTATGTAGATAGTTGTTAACTTGGTGTCCTTGCTTGGGGGGCAATCGGTGGACCTTTCTATTCTACCATCTTTCTCCACCTCCTCTCCATATATTTTCCTTCGGGAAGTATCTAGTTAAATCTTTTACTCATTGTCAAAATTTAGTATTTTGTCTTCTTCTTAAGTTCTATTCTATAAATTTATATGAATGTTTCTTAATTTGTAAAGTCAGTTTCAGGAGGAATTTTTAATTTCTTATTTTATTGAATTATCAGAGAATGTTGTTTGAAAGTAGTTACTTTTTTCTTTTTGAGGCAGGGTCTCATTCTGTCACTCAGGTTGAAGCACAGTGGTGCAATCATAGCTTACTGCAGCCTCAATCTCAGGCACAGGTGATTCTCCTACCTCAGCCTCTTGAGTAGCTGGGAATACAGGTGTGCAACCCAACTAATTTTTTTATTTTTTAGAGATGAGGGTCTCACTATATTGTCCAGTATGGTCTCAAGCTCCTGCGTTCAAGCAATTGTCCTGCCTCAGCCTCCCAAAGTGTTGGGATTACAGGTGTGAGCCACCGCGCCTGAGGAAAATAGTTACTTTTAAAAATAAAATTTTATTGGTGTGTAAGTACATAAAAAAATTAATCCATAAATGTAGAGAAGAGTAAACAGTCTCTCTGGATTACAAATTGTATATAGGGATATTAAATCAAATTTGCTGTTTACGTTATTTGAATTCCTTCTGTCCTTCATTATTTTCTGTTTACATGATTGTCCAAATTCTTTAAAAATGTACCTTCAAAATTTCTAAAATTATGGTGTTTTAGTTAAGTTTGCCCTGTATTTTCAGAGATCTTTCCTTAATGTATTTCACTAAATGTTAGTGCTTCACACCAACATCTCTGATCCTTTCAAGCACATGAGAAAGCAGTACTTTTTGCTACCTCCCACCTTGAGGTTTGGCATGGCAATGTGCCTTGTTATGACCAATATGTTTCTGGATTGTTTGATTGCTACTGTACTTTTCTCCCTAATGGTAATCATGAAAACATGTGTTGATAAAGAAGTATCACATGGGGGATAGCTGCCTTATAAAGTTTCCCGGACTTGCAACAGACATTGTTTGAATAATAAACATACTGTGCTAGTCCACTGAAGTTTTTATGATTATTTGTTATTCTACAGCATCACCTAGGTTATCCTAACTAATGGAACCATATTATTCAGTGCATAAAGGCTTATAGTTGTTAGATTTTTCTTGGATTGTACTTTTTATTTTTACAAATATGCTTCTTGCTTTGTTTAATGCATCTGATATTGAATTCACTTTTATCTGATATTGATATTGTCACTTTTGGTTTCTTCTTACTTCTTTTATTTTTGCCTAGAATATCTTTATCTTCAATTTTAATCTTTCCTTGTCACTTTGTTTTCAATATTTTTTCTATTTTAAAAATTGCTGCACTTAGTTTTTTAACAAAAACTAAAAATTATATCTTTTGATAAATCTGTTTATCTGTTCATGTACATTTATCTGTTCTTGTATATTTATTGAAATCCATGCATGTACATTTATTGTAATAAATTTACATATTTGGTTTTATTCCTTTCATCTTGTATTCACTGATGTTTTACTTTGTGCTGATTCTCCTTTTGCCATTTTCTTTTCTTTTCTTTTCCTTTTTTTTTTTTTTTTTTTTTTTTTTGGAGACAGGTTCTCATTCTGTCACCCAGGCTGTGGTGCAGTGGTTCGATCTCAGCTCACTGCAACCTCGACCTCCAAGGTTCAAGTGATCCTCCCACCTCAGCCTCCCAAGTAGCTGGGACTATAGGACATAGCTGCCTATGGCAGCTAATTTTTTGCATTTTTTTTGTAGATAAAGAGTTTCACCATGTTGCACAGGCTGGTCTTTTACCATTTTCACACCTTTGTTGGCTTAAGTGTGTTTTATCCTTATCACTTATTTTGCTTATAATACAGAACTTTGAGCATGGTTGTGTGGGGGAAAGCTCACCTCTGCTCCATGTGGCTTTACCTAAGTAAGATCAACTGAAGGTTAGAAGATTTGCTTCCAAGACAGCTCACTAATATGGCTAAAGTGTTAGTGCTGGCTGTCAGCTGAGAGCTTAGCCAGGGCCAAGGGCTAGGGGCTTCACTTTCTCTGCAAGTGGCTTCTCATGGTAATTAGATTTCACTGGTGAGCATCTCAAGAGATAGAGCGTGTGTTCTAGACAGAAGCTATATTGATCTTTATCATCTTCCCTTGGAAGTTCCACAGTGTCACTGCATCTGTTGGTTGTGGCAGTCTCAAGGACCCATGCAGGTTCAAAAGACAGTCAAGATTTTGGAAGAGCATGTAGGATGGGAAATGTTATTGCAGACTTTCTTGGAGAATACAAGGATAAAATTCTTCCCTCCGACCTTTAAATATTACCTCTGACTTTATATTCTGTTTTCTTTTTCTCTCTATCCTTGGGTTGTCTTAATTACTATAACTTTTTTTTTTTTTGAGACAGAGTCTCCCTCTGTCACCCAGGCTGGAATGCAATGTTGCAGTCTCGGCTCACTGCAACCTCCACTTCCCTGGCTCAAGCAATTTTCCTGCCTCAGCCTCCCAAGTAGCTGGGATTACAGGCATGAGCCACCATACCCAGCTAATTTTTGTATTTTTAGTAGAGACAGTGTTTCACCATGTTGGCCATGCTGGTCTTGAACTCCTGGCCACAAGTGACCCACCTGCCTTGGCCTCCTGAAGTGCTGGGATTACAGGCATGTGCCACCATGCCTGGTCTAATTACTATAACTTTTTAATAAGTTTTCATATCAGGTAGGACTAGTCATCCTCTTTCCCACTCTCTTCTGCTTTGATAGTGTCTTAGCTATTCTTGGCCCTTTTCTTTTCATATAAATTTTGGAGTCATCTTGCTGATTTCCTTAAAACGCTCTGAATATATTTTTTTATTGAGATTGCATTGAGTCTACAGATAAATTGGGAAGAATTGACTTTTTTTATGATGTTAGATCTTTCAAGCCCTTAATGTGTTTTTTTGTTTGGTTAGTTGGTTTTTGTTGTTGTTGTTGTTGTTGTTTTTGAGACAGAGTCTCCTCTGTCACCCAGACTGGTGTGCAGTGGAATGATCTCAGCTCACTGCAGCCTCAACCTCCTGGGCTCAAGCAATCCTCCCACTTCAGCCTCCCGAGTACTTGGGACTCTAGGTATGCACTTCCATGCCTGGCTAATTTTGTATTTTTAGTAGAGACAGTGTTTTGCCATGTTGTCCAAGCTCGTCTAACATTCCTGGGCTCAAGCGATCAGCCCACCTAAGCCTCCCAAAGTGCTGGGATTACAGGCATGAGGCACTGTGCCCAGTCAGCATTTTTAAAATTATAAATCTTTTAAAACTTCTTTCCATAAGTTTGTAAATGTTCTTCATAAATATCCTATGCACCTCTTATTAAATTTATTCATAATTATCTTATTTGTTGTTGCTGTTTTAAATCTTATATGTATTTAAATTGCATTTTAAAACTGTTACTGGTGTACAAAAATGCAATTTATCTTATATCCAGCCATATTGCTATATTATCTTTTTCTTAACATTTCTCTGTAAATTGTTTTTAGTTTTTTATGTAACCAGTAATACCATTGGCAAATAACAGTTTCTTTCTTTCTAATCCCTTTTCACATTTTCTTATACTGACTAAGGACCTCCAGAATAATGCTGAAAAGAATGGTGAAGGCAGACATACTTTTCATATTCCTGGCTTTAACAACCACCCCCAATTATAATTTTAAATAATTCTTGGGCCGGGCACAGTGACTCACGCCTATAATCCCAACTCTTTGGGAGGCCAAGGCGGGCAGATCACTTGAGGTCAGGAGTTCAAGACCAGCATGGCCAACATGGTGAAACCCTGCCTCTACTAAAAATACAAAAATTAGCTGGGCATGGTGGCACTGCCTGTAATCCCAGCTACTCGGGAGGATGAGGCAGGAGAATCACTTGAACCTCGATTCTCTTGCCTCAGGTGGAGTTTGCAGTGAGCCGAGATCTCACCACTGCACGCCAGCCTGGGTGACAGAGTGAGACTCTGTCTCAAAAAAAAAAAAAAAAAAAAATTCTGAAGTCTAAGAAAAGCCAAAGGAAGGTATATGAACATGAATACCCATGTTATCTTCATCTGATTTTTTATAATGGGGTTTACAGACAGGTGTTCTGGTCCTAACATTTCAGGCAGTAATTTTTCACCAATTGAATACAAGTTGCCTTTATTATATATCTGAACTTATCTTGCATGATAGTTTTGTTACAATTTTAGCTTTTACTATATTTATTACAACTTAGATTTTTTCTGTTGTAAAATATTGATAGGTTGAGCAACAAGAATTTTACATGTATTTGAAAAACAGAGTGAGTCAAAACAATTGCCTACTCTGTTAAAATTAGTACAATTAACAGCATCTGCTATCATTAGAATACTGCTCACTGCACCTCTTAAAATTATCTTAGACGTCCTGGAGATTTCTGTGAGAACAGATTGGTTTTTGAGTTACATTATTATAAGTGCTCAGAATATTATTCCTTTAAGTTTAATTTACTATCGGTGCTTTTAAAATGGTGCCTCTTCATTTTGCTTATAGTTCTTTGAAGCATAATCTTAAAATAATATTGCCTTCCTGAAGAATTCAATAGTCTTATGATATATGTCCTCATTTTATCTTTTTTGTTGAGATGTCAAGTTTCCTATTATATCATAGAAAGCAAGAAATGTCAGACATTATCATGTGTACAGAGCTTTGGCATGTCTGAGTGAATTAATTGGGGAATAAATAAGTATTGAATGGTTGTCCTTGTCTTCATAATAAGCCAAATTTAGATAATCTAGAGAAAAAAAAAGTCACAGAAGATTGAATTCTAAGATTTATTTTTTAACATTGGGTCCTGAGGCCAGAGTGTCAGAGTTTAGATCTTCTTTCAGAGTTTAGAAAAGAATTTTATTTTTTATTTTTTTTTACAATGGGGTTTGCAGGCAGATGGGAGGATGGCTGCTTTTTATTTTTTTAAACAACATACATCAGTAGTTTTTAATTTTGTTTTTTTTTTTAACCTTAGGAATTGTAGCTAAAGAAAATCCATTATCACTCCAAGTTTAGCTTTGTTTCTAAGCAAGATTTCAGGTTAAGTAGGAGGTGAGAGAATTTTTTAAAATGTATGTGTTAAAAGTTTTTTGAAAGGAGTGCTAGGTAAAAGTTTATATTTTGGTAGGCTGATTTCATTGCAAACTAAGTCAGAAAAGACAATCATATATCCAGGCTTTAATTTTCATTTACATTGCAGACACCTGAAGGAAAGTCATTTTTTATTTCTTTAGATATCAATTGTACTGCTGATAATTGTATCAGAGTAAACCTATTTGTGGAATCAGATTGAATTAAGATTTAAGCAAGAAACATGAATTTGTGTCTTTAAGGGTTCTCTGTGGGTGGGCTTGAGCTTCTTTCTCAGTGCCTTTGTTTTCTTTTCTCTTTCTATTTTTTTTTTTTTTTTTTTTTTGAGACGGACTCTCGCTCTGTTGCCCAGGCTGGAGTGCAGTGGCGCGATCTCGGCTCATTGCAAGCTCTGCCTCCCGGGTTCACGCCATTCTCCTGTCTCAGCCTCCCGAGTAGTTGGGACTACAGGCGCCCACCCCCACGCCCGGCTAATATTTTGTATTTTTAGTAGAGTCGGGGTTTCACCGTGTTAGCCAGGATGGTGCCTTTGTTTTCACCCTTCCTCTGCCTTCATTTTATAATGGTATCTTCTCTTTAAAGTCACGAGGCTTGAACGGTGGCGGTGGCTCACGCCTGTAATCTCAGCACTTTGGGAGGCCAAGGAGGGTGGATCAGTTGAAGTCAGGAGTTTGAGACCAGCCTGGCCAATATGGTGAAATCCCGTCTCTACGAAAAATACAAAAATTAGCCAGGGGTGGTGGCGGCCATCTGTAGTCCCAGCTATTCTGGAGGCTGAGGCAGGAGAATCACTTGAACCCAGGAGGTGCAGGTTGCAGTGAACCGAGATGGTGCCACTGCACTCTAGCCAAAGTCACATGGCTTGATGAAGCACAATTAACATAAATAATATGTTCCAGATGTCCTCGATTCTCACCGCACTGGTACGATAATGGGTACTATTATCCCAATTTGACATATGAGATAGCTGATGATTGGTGAGATCTAGTCACATGACTCTTCAGTGCCATGCACAGCTCACTCCAAACCCAGTGATTCCCCGTTTTCTGATGTCACCTCTTTTTTCTCCCACCAGTCATTGTTTTTATCAAGAAAAAGTTCAACTTCTTGTAGACATGATCTTCAGGTTCTGTTTGAGCAGTGTTGGCAAAAACTCAATCTGCTAGTCAGTTAGGGGAAATGCAGCAAAGTTAAAAAGTCATCTTAATTCCCTGGAAGCTCGTCTTTGGTCATACTTTAAATTCTTTTCGTTGCCCACTAGAGGGCAGGCAGATCTGTGTCATCACTGTCTTTTTTTTTGTTTGTTTTTTTTTCTGAGAGAAATGAGGACACCCCGTCAAGCAGGAAGAACCTGAAAACTGAGACCAAACATTTCCTTGAAAATTAAAATGTGAATGCTTTTACCTCCTTGGTAGGCAAGTGATTAAGTTGAAGGTCAGGAAAAAGTTCCTGTGTGCCTTGTTCTTGTTTCTGATTCAAGAGCACTGTTTCCTTCACCCTTTCTGAAATCCCCAGCCCTTTAGTTTAAGGAGGAGGACTTGCAGGATTTAGGAGACGGCAACAAAAGGCTTGGGAACCGGTCGATTTCTTCTGTTGGCTTGGAATTCTCAAGCGTGGTGCTTAAAGTAATGAGACAGTGGGCTGCTCTATTCATGCCACTGTGTTTAAGCACTCACCGATACGATCTGCTTGTAGTGGAGTTCCAGAGGGAAGCTGAGACCCTGGTCTGTGGTCTGGCATGCTGAGCGTGCCCAACAGGCTGCCATTGTCCCTGATGAGCTCCAGCAGGGTAAAGCAAGTGTCAATTTCTGTGTCACTGTCAGTCTTAAAAGTCGTGATTCCTAGTAAAAACCACTTGGCAGCCTGGTGCAGTGGCTCATGCTTGTAATTTCATTGCTTTGGGAGGCTGAGGCAAGAGGATTGCTGAGGCCAGGAGTTGGAGACCAGCCTGAGCAACATAGTGAGACCCCTTCTCCACACAATTTTTTTTTTAATTAGCCAGGTGTGGTGGCATGTGTCTGTGGTCCCACCTACTCAGGAAGCTGAGGCAGGAGGACTGCTTGAGCCCAGGAGGCCCAGGCTGTAGTGAGCTGACAGAGTGAGACCCTGTCTCTAAAAAATGAAAACAAAACAACAACAAAAAACTTATTTGGAGTCAGCATGTGGGAAAAGGAAAAGGGAAGGGGGTGATCTTGGTTATATGAGCTGCCTTCATGAACATGCTGGAGCTTCTATCTCACATAAGCTTGTAAGTGGCTTATGACTGAACTGGATCACAAGATCCCTAAGTGCAGTTGGAAGAGAGACAACATTATTCAATTTCCCAGAACTCGAAGTAGAGATAGTTTAAGAAAAACAAAAATAAAGGGTGTCCCACACCCTCATCTGTTTATTTTGGTAGTGGTGGGCGTGGTTTTTTTGTGGGTGTGTTCATTTGTTTTTTGAGACAGAGTCTTGCTCTGTCGCCCAGGCTGGAGAGCAGTGGCACAAACACTGCTCACTGCAGATTCAACCGCCTAGGCTCAAGAGAGCCTTCCTTGTTAGCCCCCTGAGTAGCTGGGACCACAGGCGCACACCATCACATCTGGCTGATTTTGTTTATTTTTTGTGGAGATGTGGTCTCACCATGTTGCCCAGGCTGGTCTCAAACTCCTGGGCTCAAATGATCCTCCTGCCTTGGCCTCACAAAGTGCTGGGATTACAGGCATACAGGCATGAGCCATCTGGCCTGGCCACCCTCATCTGTTTTAATACAAAAGTTATGACTGAAAACAAGTTACTCAGAGCAAGCTCCAAGCAAAGAGGGAAGAAGCCAGGGTGGATATATACTAGGAGCTGAGGGTTTCAACTGATCTGTAAAAGTCACTTGAAGCCACTTAAACAGTAGTTCCCCCTTATCGGCAAGGAATGTGTGCCAAGATCCCCAGTGGATGAGACTGCAGCTAATACTGAACCCTATGTATACTATGTTTTTTCCTATACATAGATACACATGATAAAGTTTAATTTATAAATTAGGCACAGTAAGAGATTAACAAAAATAACTAATAATAAAATAGAACAATTATAACAATATACTAAAATACAAGTTATGTGGGCCAAGTGCAGTGGCTCATGCCTGTAATCCCAGCACTTTAGGAGGCTGAGGCAGGAGGATCAATTGAGGACAGAAGTTTAAGACCAGCCTGGCCAACATGGCAAAACCCCATCTCCACTAAAAATATAAAAACTAGCTGGGCTTGGTGGCACATGCCTGTAATCCCAGCTACTTGGGTGGCTGAGACATGACAATTGCTTGAACCTGGGAGGCAGAGGTTGCAGTGAGCTGAGATCTTGCCACTGCACTCCAAAAAAAAAAAGGCTGGACACAGTGGTTCATGCCTGTAATCCCAACACTTTGGGAGGCCAAGGCAGGCAGATCACCTGAGGTTGGGAGTTCTAGACCAGCCTGACTAACATGGAGACACCTGTCTCTACTAAAAATACAAAATTAGCCAGGCATGGTGGTGAATGCCTGTAATCCCAGCTACTCCAGAGGCTGAGGCAAGAGAATCGCTTGAACCTGGGAGGTGGAGGTTGTGGTGAGCCGAGATCGCGCCATTGCACTCCAGCCTGGGCAACAAGAGCAAAACTCTGTCTCAAAAAACAAAAACAAAAAAGGTTATGTGAATGTCATGTCTCTCTTTCTCTCAAAATACTGTAATATTTTCAGACCACAGTTGACTGTAGGTAACTGAAACCTCGGAAAGCAACACTGTGGATAAGGACAAACTGTTTACACTCTATTTAGACTTTGGGCACTTGGGGGTTTTAGGCACCAGGAGGAACTTCTGTGTTTGTTTCTTTATGATGTACCTTCCCTAAGATTTTTTGCCAGGAAAAGAGCAAAGGTATTTCTCTGAGTACCATCTTATTTCATATTTTGGAGAGGTTAAAAGGATGGAATAAGAGGATCTTGAACTCTAAGACTATTTCCATTGCTCACTTGCTGTGCAGTATTAGAAGAGCTTCTTACTCTCTATAAGCCTCAGTTTCCCCATCTGTAAAAATCAGAATGTTGATACAGCCTAACACACATGTAAGGAGAGGTTGGGTGAGGAGACAAATGTAAAGTGCTAATGTAGTGCCTAGCACATCATACATCTACAGTAAAGGTGAGCTATTCTATTACTGTTTGTGAAATTCTACCAAGAAGACTCTCTTTGATACTCATTGCAATAGTAGTAGCTACTGAAACACCTCCCCTCAGTGACTTCAAGACCCTGAGTGTTCTCACTTCTTGACTGTATTCTTTAAATTTTTTTAAAACTCATTTTGTTTTCTTTTCTTTCTTTCTATCTTTTTTTTTTTTTTTTTTTGAGACAGTCTCACTTTGTTGCCCAGGCTGGAGTGCAGTGACACAATCTCAGCTCACTGCAGACTCTACCTCCCAGGTTCAAGTGATTCTCCTGCCTCAGCCTCCTGAGTAGCTGGGACCACAGGCGTCTGCCACCACACTGGGTTAATTTTTGTTTTGTTTTGTTTTAGTGAAGAGGGGTTTCACCATTTTGGCCAGGCTGGTCTCGAACGCCTGACCTCAGGTGATCCATCTGCCTTGGCCTCCCAAAGTGTTGGGATTACAGGTGTGAGTCACCACGCCCAGCCTCATTTCTTTTCTTTTGGTGAAGATTTTCTCTTTCACCACTCTGGTAGACATCACCTTATATAACTTTTCACCCCACTCACCCAGAGAAGCTGGAAGAAAGGGAAAGGAAAAACACTTCGCTCCATGGGTCTCTGCTCACTCTCTTCTTTCCACACAGCAGAGCAATGATGCAACCAAGGTCAGAGAGTTGGAAATGCCTTAGGGGAGAGCCAAGACCTGAGTCATATTTTCATTATTATTAAAATTCTCATCCACCCAGATCCTGCTCCTTACAAGTCCTGTATAATTTATTTCAAGGCCTGTGCCTGGGTGTTTGCTCTAACATGTACTTATGATGCAGCAAAAAATCATTTTATTGTTTTTACTCTAGAGCTGGCTACGGGGCACAGGCCTTCTCCTGGGTTAGAGATTACTCAGTCAGACTCACCTTTCACCTCAACATGGCTTTTCCCCTCACCACTCCTTTTCATTTCAGTTGAGATGGGGGTGAGGAAACCAAACACTTCTATCCTTGTCATTCAGCCATTTCTGAATCCTAAGGAACTTAGTTACTAGAATTGTCCTCTCCCAAATAGGATCTTTTATTTTTTCTTCAACTTTTATTGTAAGTTCTCGGTACACGTGCAGGATATGCAGGTTTGTTACATAGGTAAACGTGTGCCATGGTGGTTAGCTGCAAAGATCATCCCGTCACCTAGGTATTCAGCCCAGCATGCATTAGCTATTCTTCCTGATGCTCTCCCTCTCCCCACTCCCCCTTTGCTCCGCCAAATAGGTCTTTATGGCAATACATAAAAAGGAGCTCACCCTGCATCAGTGACTTCAGAATATGTGTATGTTTAGCGGTCTGTGTACACAGTGTGTATGTGTTTGGTTGAGGGTAAGTGTATATGTTGGGCATGTGTTGGGGTTAGTTGAGATGGAACACAAAACTGGATCACAGATACTGCAGCCCTTAAAATGTATCAGCAAATATTTACTGAAGCCCTAATCTACTCAAAGCACCGAGATAAAGGAATGCATTACTACATATGGTTCCTAACCTTGGGATTTTACTATAATCAATGTGAAGAGAGAGGATGTGTGAATATATTTAAAACAAACAAGGAGGGATAATAATTGACAATTGGAAACAAATGCTTTGGGAAATTAAAAGGAGGAATGATTCACAAAAGTCTGAGGGGATTCTAAAAGGCTGCAAGGATAACACTATATTTTAATTGGTCTTTGAAAAAAATGGGACTTAGATAAGCAGAGTAGAAGGGCAACCTCTGGAAAGGCTTGCTTAACACCTAAATACACTGCATTACTCGTGTATCAGTCAAAATTCTTTTGGTTGTCAGTGGCCAAAAACTCATTCAAATTACAAAGGAAATTAAAATTATCCACGTAACTGAGAAGTTCAAGGCATGATGCTAACTTCAGGTCTCACAAAATGCCATCAGGATTCTCTCGGCTTCCCTTGGCCTAGCTCTTCTCAGTGTTGGCTTTATTTTCTGGTAGGCAGTCTCTGTAAACAGGACTATGCAGAGCTTCAGAATTAAGTTCTACCAACACAAGATATAGCACGTTTTCTCCAGCAGTGCCAGAAACTTCCTGGATTCTCATTAGCTTGGTGTGGGTCAAGTGGCCATCTCATCTATGAATCTATTACTTTAACTTGAGGTATAGAATTCTCTAGTGGCCCGATCTGAGTCATGTGCCTACTCCTAGAGCCAGGTGGTCAGAATAGTCCAACCTGAACCTCATGAACTGAGAGTGGAAGAGGGATGGTTCTGCAAAGGGACTCAGGATCTTATCACCAGAAGAAAGGAATGGATTCTAAGCAGACAAAAACAACAGAGGTTCACTGTCATCTCTTCCTTTAGCAGTCTGTTGATGATGGCTCCTATTAACTCCTTTCCTGAGTTTCATAATTCTTTTATACTAGTACCAGAGATTCTTGAACATCTAACTTATCCTTAATTTTAGACCCTAACTCTTGGCCTGTAGAAGTCTATTCTAGTTTTTATTGATAGGAGACACTTGGGATGATTAATTCAAGCACTCAAGGAAATGAGCACTAGCAAATCCTCCCCTATTCAGAATGAAAGGTGAAATTAGGGCTGAACTATTTTCTTCTATTTTCTGAACTATTTTCTTCTAACTATTAATAGCTATGATTTTTTTTTTTGACCAAATAATTGAGAAAGAATGAGACTCTGGCATTCATGACTTATCTCAATGAGGAAATCCTGCCTTTTGGGATGAACCTAAGAGGTCCCCATAGGAAAGTGTTCAATTCAATAGAAAATGAGAGCTTAAAGACATTTCTGGATATTTTTGTTCCCGGGGATGAGATTTACCAAGGTCATGGCTCTGTCTACCCAAGGAACAGTGCCATGATTTTATTATTTCTTAATAACCAACACTCAGGATCAAGATAGAAGTGCAAATGAGCTGAATAGTGCTTGTAAATTGGGACTTGGCAAACGTATTTGGCAATGAGCCATGTACTTTTTCATTCTGAAGGCTTGGTGTTGAAAAATGCCTAAAGCTACACTCAGCATCTGCATCATTAGGGTCTAGGAAACTAGGCAAATTCACTGGTCTGTTGTTTTAAACTATAAGGCAATTTGTTTCTCTAGACATTACATTTGAGCCTTTAATGAAGTAATAGATATTTTATAGATTCAGAACTATGTCAGGGTTCAAATGAGCCTTATGTTTGTTAGCATTTATTTTTATCTTTTGTGTTTAATCTTTATTTTTCATATAATATTGTTTTTAAAGCCTTTTTCATTTAGACCTGACAGTGGCAGATATACTGATATGTATAAGCAAATGTAGAAAAATGTTTTTAATGTTCATTTTTATCCAAGGCCATATCTATGTAAAACCACCAAATTTGTAATTTCCTAAATGAATCAAAGATTTTGACACCATTTATTAAGCTATTATTTTCTTAAAAAACAATTCAAATTTCACAAACTATACATAAATATATTTTCCTCCAAAAAGTATGAACCATTATAAATAAAGCTACAATTTTCCTCCTTTTTCCCCCACCCCTAACTCCCAGCCCTGGTGTTTCACCACCTTCTCCCTGGTAAACTCTGTTATTAGTTGTGGTGCACGTCCTTCCCTATACGTGCATGCACATGCACGCACACACACACACACCCCTACACCTACCCATAGAAACTTCAGAATATAGCTCAGTGTATATTTACATAAAAGATATTATACTGGTTCAGGTGCAGTGGCTCATGCCCATAATTCCAGCACTTTGGGAGGCCAAAGCACGCAGATCACTTGAGGCCAGGAGTTCGAGACCAGCCTGGCCAACATGGTGAAACTTTGCGTCTACTAAAAATACAAAATTGGCCAGGCCTGGTGGTAGGCATCTGTATTCCCACCTACTCAGGAGACTGAGGCAGGAGAATTGCTTGAATCCCGGAGGTGGAGGCTGCAGTGAGCCAAGATCATGCCACTGCACTGAAGCCTGGATGACAGAGAAAAACTCCATCTCAAAAAAAAAAAAAAGATACTATACTAAACATATTTATCTACAACTTGCTTTTTAAAATTCAACAGTATATCATGTAGGTCTATTGATATTTTTACATATGCATCTAGTCTGTCCCCAATTTATGGACGTAGGGATGGCTTCTGATCTTTTTCCATTATAAGCAAAGTCATTGCACATAACTTTTCTAATTTGTTGGCATAATATTCCCTTATAGTCCTGATAATCCTTGTCATTTATGTAAGGTTGGTGGTATGTCTACCCCTTCATTCTTGATCTTAATAATTTGAGTCTTCTTTTTTTTTTTCTTGTTCAGTCCAGCTGAAGATTTGTCAATTTTGTTGATCATTACAAAGAACCAACTTCTGGCTTTGTTGGTGTATTAGTCCATTCTCACACTGCTATAAAGATACTACCCAAGACTCGGTAATTTATAAACAAAGGAGGTTTAATTGACTCACCATTCTGCATGGCTGGGGGGTCTCAGGAAACTTACAATCATGCCAGAAGGCAAATGGGAAGCAAGCACCTTCTCCACAAGGCAGCAGGAGGAAGAAGCAAGCAAAAGAAGAACTGGCCAAACAGTTATAAAACCAACAGATCTCATGAGAACTCACTCACTATCACTAGAACAGCATGGGGGAAACCGCCCCCATGATCCAATCACCTCCCACCAGTTCCTTCCCCAACACCCAGGGATTACATTTCAAGGTGAGATTGGGTGGGGACACAAAGCCAAACCATATCAGCTGGTTTTCTCTACTGTTTTTCTATTCCCTATTTCACTTATTCTCCTCTAATCATTATTTCCTTCTGTTTACTTTGGGTTGTTTGCTCTTTTTTTCTAGTTTCTTAAGGTAGAGGTTTAGGTGATTGATTCGTGATCTTTCTTCTTTGTTAATATAGGCATTTACAGCTGTAATTTTATCTTGGAGCACTGCTTTGCTACATAACATATGTTTTCTCCTGTTTTTCTTTTCCTTCTTCTCAAAGTTTTTAATAATTTCCCTCTCTCCTCTGAGGGTTCAATAGTTGAGACTGGTTAGGCACAGTGGCTCATGCCTGTAATCCCAGCACTCTGAGAGGCTGAGGCAGGAAGATCAGTTGAGCCCAAGAGTTCAAGACTAGCCTGGGCAACATAGCGAGGCCCTGTCTCTATAAAAATAAAATTAAAAATAAAAAAACTAACTGGATGTGGTGGCACATGCCTGTTGTCCCAGCTACTCAGTAGGCTGTGGCAGGAGGATCACTTGAACTCATGAACTCAGGACCACAGTGAGCCATGATTATACCACTGCACTCCAGCCTGAGTGACAGAGCAAGACCCTGTTTCAAAATAATAATAAAAAATAACTGAGACTATGAAATAAATTTATAGCAGGCAGACTAACAGGATAAAATGTATATATTTGAGAAATGTTGGCAGTCCACCTCTCTTAGAGTGAGACCATTGCCCAGAATGGGAGCTGACGGACAAGGGAGCCCCCATCTCATTATCTGTGCCTGCCAGGAGCAGCACTTTCAGGGTAGAGCTTTGGTAACATGGCACTGCAGGAAAGGTTAGCAGGCCAGGCCATGGCTGAAATGCCACAGACAATCTCTTACTGAGATTCCCAGTTGACTTTCTTGAGTGAGTTTTCTTCATTTGCTATATGTTCTTGAGACAATTTTCAGAGACTTTATTTTATTTTTCATTTTTATTTTTATTATTATTATTTTTTTTGAGATGGAGTCTCGCTCTGTCACCCAGGCTGGAGTGCAGTGGCGTGATCTCGGCTCACTGCAAGCTCCGCCTCCCGGGTTCACGCCATTCTCCTGCCTCAGCCTCCTGAGTAGCTGGGACTACAGGGGCCCGCCACCACACCCGGCTAATTTTTTGTATTTTTAGTAGAGATGGGGTTGCACTGTGGTTTCGATCTCCTGACCTCGTGATCCGCGGGCCTCAGCCTCCCAAAGTGCTGAGATTACAAGTGTGAGCCACCGCACCCAGCCAATTTTCAGAGACTTTAAATGGTTGTTGTTGTTGCTGCTGTTATTTTTGAGACAGGATCTTGCTCTGTCACCCAGGCTGAAATGCAGTGGTACAATCATAGCTCACTGCAGCCTCTACCACCTGGGCCCAAGAGATCCTCCTGCCTCAGCCTCCCAAGTAGTTGGGACTAGAGGTGTGCACCACCATGCCCAGCTAATTTTAATTTTTGTAGAGATGGGATCTCACTTTGTTGCCCAGGCTGGTCTTGAACTCTGGGTCAAGCAATCCTCTCACCTAAGCCTCCCAAAGTTAAATGATTTTTTAAAAATTATTTTCACAAGTTAAATTGTTTTGCCGGAGAGAGACTTTTTATTTCACCATTCTGGAAGTCTCAAGGAAGAATGCTTTTGATTTCATGTTTATTTAACTTAAAATAAAGGAAACTAGCCATTAAGACTTCTATAAAAAGCAAAAAATAAAATAAAACTAAAGCTAAGTACTTGAACAATGAGAAGGAACAGGTATTAGTGGATTCCTGAATTTTATTAATTTTCAAAATGTCTTAAGGCTAAAGTTGAAAAAAAAGAGGCAAGTAGAAAAGTAAGACAACTGGCTGAGGGAATTATATTGAGCAGCAATTATTCTGGCATTCCACAAAAGTTGATTGAGAATTAACTATATATTAATGTTGTATTTAATAATAAAATGAGAATAATTTGGTCTATAATGATTTTTATTTTTCCTTAGATTTTAGGAAACTCAAAGCTAAATATAACGTCCAATCAAAGTAATCATATTTGCCTAACTAGGGCTAATAAAATAACTAGCATTTACCACCTCCTCCCAAAACACACACCTCTGTATTTAATTTTCAATTTCCACATCAGTTTTACTCTTTCAGATATATGTTTTATTAGTATAATGATAATAGTTCCCATTTACTGAGACGTATTGTATTAAGTTCTTTGCGTCTGTTACCATATTTAATCATTACCAAAACCCCGAAAAATCCCAATTTTGTGAATGAGGAAGTTGAGGCCTAGAATCATTATTTGCCCATGATTTAATGTTAATAAGTGACAGAGCCTTGGATTCAGACTCAGGCAGTCCGAATTTAACCACCTTCTTCTTCTTCTTTTTTTTTTTTTTTAACAAAGTCTTGCTCTGTCACCCAGGCACGCAATCACGGCTCACTGCAGCCTTGAACTGCCAGGCTCAAGCGATCCTCCCACCTCATCCTCTGGAGTAGCTGGGACTACAGGCACGTGCCACCATGCCTAGCTAATTTTTTTATTTTTTGTAGAGATGAGATTTTGCTATGTTGCCCAGGCTGGTCTTGAACTCCTAAGCTCAAGCGATCCACCCACCTCAGCTTCCTAGAGTGATGGAATTACAGGTGTGAGCCACCATACTCGGCCTTCTTAACCATATTCTATATTGTCTTCCCAATTTCTTTTATCTTTTTGCTAATTGTTGGAATTGAAGTATAAATAAATAGTAGTGGTAGAGCACTTACTCATCTAGGGAGATCATAGTACTCACCGGTTTACAACAGTTTGACTTGCTCAGTCACAGGTTATCTTTCAGGCCTACACCATGTTCTGGCTGTGGATCAGAAAAATATTCTCTGTGTGCAGCTGGTTAGAACACTGTGGCTTTGCTCCAGAGGCCTTTGAAGAGATTGACAGATAGCTCACCATACTTTCCATCACCATCTAATTGGTAGTCACAACCTCAGGGAGAACCTAGTACCCTGGACCACACCTGAGCTGCCTTCAGTGAGTCAGTGCCTGGTCTGAATGTCTCTTTAATGTGCCTTGCCAGGCCTAATGAGCTTCATTTGATACTCTGCTCTGTAAAAGACTGTCTCTCACTGTCTACTCTCAAAAGATACCTGTGGTCTCACAATAACTGCTTCTTTCTTTTTGCATTCACCTTAGTTTGGTGGTTCTTGATGTTTTTAATAATCCTGCTATGCTTTTCAAAAGGCAAGATTTCCATACTTTTCCCATTCTGTCCAGGGACAAGAAATATTCATAGCTTGCCATAACTCTCTTCTCTCTTGAGGTGAAAGAGTCAATGAGGCAATGTCTGGAAAGTGACATGTCTTGAAAGTGGGTGAATTTTTTTTTTTTTTTTTTGAGACAGAGTCTCGCTCTGTCACCCAGGCTGGAGTGCAGTGGTGCAGTCTCAGCTCACTGCAAGCTCCACGTCCCGGGTTCATGCCATTCTCCTGCCTCAGCCTCCTATGTAGCTGGGACCCGCCACCATGCCTGGCTAATTTTTTGTATTTTTAGTGGAGACAGGGTTTCACTGTATTAGTCAGGATGGTCTCGATCTCCTGACCTCGTGATCCGCCCGCCTCGGCCTCCCAAAGTGCTGGGATTACAGGCATGAGCCACCGCGCCCGGCCGAAAGTGGGTGAATTTTTATTCACACTATGGTGTTCACATGATTTTCAATTATCTTTGTTTTGACAGGTTTGAATACGATATTCACTTGTTAAATACATCCACTTGTGTTTAGATGTTGGCTATAATTTTCAGTTCCTTATAAGGTTACTAGAGGGAATTTCAAGGTTTGCCAAAAGAGGCATGCAATGACTAAGGGAGCAATGCTAAGACAGTTCTCCTTTCAGCAGGTCTCTGAAGCTCCCATGTGACTCCAGGCAACAGGTTAGCCACCTGCTTCCTTCTATGCTATTCTGCCATTGATAAAGTTCTGACAAGTTAGACATGGGGGTTATATCTGCAAGGTTGTCTTAAGGCTTGAAAAGTGCATTGATGACATCATGCTTTCTGAGATACTTACTCATGCTCTAACCACATAGCCATGGCATCAGTCTCTGCGGTACCCCTAGAGTCACGCTTTGGAACAAAAACCCATGGTTTTTGTATAACAGAACAGACTCTGTGGGCTAATTTGCTTTGATCCTTCCCTGGGGCAGACACAGTTGCATTGCAAGTTTAGGAATCATTACTTTTTATCTGTTCAAACTGGGAAATAGAGGAGGACCTACCTTCATAGAATGCAATTGTGATGAGAAACAGAAAATCTTGGGTAGACAAGATCTCAGTGGGGTGGGAAGGTGGGAAAGATGCTGAGATGAGTAGGGTGGGAGGGGAGGTGGGAATGAGTAGAAATTTTTCTTCAGATGAGAACTTCATGATTAGCCAGAAAAACAAATCGTGTGTTAATATCTCATTCTCACTGTTTAGAAACTTTAGACACTAGTCAAGTTTTGTACATTCAGATACAAGAGCTGGCTTTGGGACCTGTGATGCCGCTTTTAGTAGTAGTCTTTCTCTCCCCTTCTTTCTCCCTTCACCTTTTTCTCTTCCTCTTCCTTCTCCTTCCTCCTTCTTTTCTCCTCAATCTTTGTTATAAATATTACTTGATGGAGTTTCAGCTTTCAAAGTTGAATAATATAATTAACCTTCTACAAAAGCCACCCATAATATTTGGGAAGTTTTCTGGAGTTCACACAAATAATAAAATCCAAGAGTCTAAAACACCAACTTCTCACCACTGAGAACACATTCTCCCAATGGTTAAATTAAACTAAATTTGGCCTGAAGATGCCTCAGTACTTGACTCCTTGCTTAACAAACTGCAACCAACTTAGTATGTAAACTAACTGAAAGCTTAACTTAGAAATATACTTTTATAACAAATAGCTGAGTCTCAGCCAGTGACAGCAGCCAGGGATCAGTCAATCACAGACATGTTCAAATAACTCAAACACTAAGCTGTCTCTATACCTCCTTTTTGTTTTCTGGGGATTTTTGTTTGTTTGTTTTTTGAGACAGGGTCTCACTCTGTCACCCTGGCTGGAGTGCAGTGGCACGATATTGGCTCACTGCAAATTTCGCCTCCTAGGCTTAAGCGATCCTCCCACCCAGCCTCCTGAGTAGCTGGGACTACAGGCACGCACCACCACAGCCAGCTAATTTTTGTATTTTTGTAGAGAGAAAGTTTAATCATTTCGTCCTGCTCTCAAACTCCTGGGCTCAAACAATCCACTTGCCTCATCCTCCCAAAGTGCTGGGATTACAGGCATGAGCCACAGTGCCCGGCCTTTATTGGCTGCCTTTCCTTCTCTGTCTTACTTCTCTAATCTGCTGGTGTTCCCCACACTTCCTAAATAAACTCTCATATGGGAACTTTTATTTCAGAAGTTGCTTTCAGGTAAAGCCAAATAAGACAACTTTGAAACATTTATTTAACCAATATTTATTGAATGCCTGTAGTATACCAGGCTCTGTGATGAACCAAACGACACGGGCCTTGCCTTGTTTTAAACTACATGCGATCTTCCCCTTCCTTTCTCTTCCTGTTCCTGCTGTTGAAATCATCAGTCTGTTTCTCCTCCATTCTATCCTACACATGAATTCCAGAATCACCATAATAATACCATTTTCATTGTAACTCCATCATGGCTTCTCATGACCAAAACACAAATTTCAGATTTTTTAAAATGGCATTTGAGGGCATGATAATTTACCCCTCATCTTTGTTTCCCAGCAGTCTCAACTCTTGTTTCTCCTCTTTCCCCATGTATATCCTGTGACCTTGCCTTCCCGGAACAATGGGATAAGCATAAGGCTGAGATTAAGCACATGAACTTTGGAGCCAGAAGCCTGGTTCTCCCACCCAATATCAAACACCAGTGTAACTTTAGGCAAGTTATTTTACTTATCTGTGCCTCTGTAAAATGGCACAGCAATACCTCCTCTACAGAGTCACTGTGAGGGTTAGCTGAGATAATACATATAAAGCACACAGAATAGTAGCTGAGCACTCTGCAAGTGCTATTATTACTGGTGGTTGTTTGATACATCCCATGTGGAACATACCACAAGTGTTTGTGTTGTGCCCTGTCTGGACAATTTTTTTTTCCATTTAACAAACTCCTTCAAGACCCTACTCAAGTATTAACCTTTCTATGCAGTTTTCTCTTACCAGCTCCTTACACTCAACTCTAAGAATTAATTGCACTTGGTTTTTCAAGTCTGTAATATTTTTTATGTATGTCTATTTCTGCACTTATAACATTATGTCATGGTTAATTGAGTGTGTGTGTGCATCCATGTGTGTGTGTGTATCTCCTATCTCCCATGTGAACCGTGAGCTCCCTGTGGGGGGGTGGGGGATGGTATCTTTTTCATCATTAAACCTCCAATGCCCAGTATAATGCCTGGAGTATGATTGGTGCTCCATAAAATTAGTTTAATGTAAGAATGAGCAAGTGGGTAAATGAATGAATGACTGAAATTGCTGCAGAAAATAGGGCGGGACCTACATCGAGAGCCCACCCATCTTCCACCCCTTTCTTGAGACTTCCAGTATAACGGGAGGCATCTTACCTGATCCTCCAACAATGCATTTGTTGCATATACCCTCATTGGTATTCCCCCAACTCCCCCATACTACCTTCTTTCTAATACTTCCCTTCCAGGCCAGAAGAGCATAAGGATGAGACTGCTGAAAGATGCTCAGCATTTGAACAGAGGCAGGTTGCCATGGCAACCATCCACAAAAAGAGTGGCAGCATGTGCTACTATTTCTCAGACCTGGCTCCCAGCCCGGCCCTGGCTGGTGGGAGGCAGCAGAGAGACGCTGTGTAGCATTTCCACATTACAGTTTGTGCTGCACCCCATTGCTTCCTCATTTCATGCTGCAGTTGTGAGTTTTACAGTTTGCTTTTCTGTAGGAATTTTGTTTTCTTTAGGTTTGTGGTGGTAGAGGCAGGGAGGAATGAGCAGACTGAACCCAAGCCATCTTTTAAAATGTTTCTAAATTAGCAGGAGTCTACCCTTGGTCTCCTGTTTTTATCCCATAGAAATGTTTTGGGGATTAGTGACAGGAAGCCCTGCTTAGTGCTTAAGAGCTGCTTTGTGAGGAAAAGATTATTGTTGAGCCAGAAACAAGCCACAGGTGTGTTGCATTCAGACCTTGAGTAGAGGATAGGGCTGGGAGGACTTGTTCCTGTAGCTTTGTGCTTTCAGGCCTGTTGTTGTTTACTGGGTCTTTCGCCAAAGTCACATGGGAGACAAGTTTGCATTTCCTGTAAAAACAGCTGTGGGAGGCTTCATTACAATAAGTAAGAGTCTAGTGATAGATTCTGAGAACTCAGTACCAGGAAAAGCTTCTGTTTCTTCATGAACCGTGGCTTATTTTTTTTTCTACTAATGGACAGTGGACATCATATAATTGCTGGAAGTTCTGAGCTACATATTATGTTCCAAATACTAGTTTCCTTTTTTTTTTTTTTTGGTTTTTTATATTTATTTTATTTTATTTTTTGAGACAGAGTCTCTCTCTGTTGCCCAGGCTGGAGTGCAGTGGCGTGATCTCGGCTCACTGCAACCTCCGCCTCCCGGCTTCAAGCGATTCTCCTGCCTCAGCCCCCTAAGTAGCTAGAATTATAGGTGCATGCCACCACGCCTGGCTAATTTTTTTGTATTTTTTAGTAGAGACTGGGTGTCACCATGTTGGCCAGGCTGGTCTCGATCTCCTGACTTCAGGTGATCTGCCCACCTTGGCCTGCCAAAGTGCTGGGATGACAGGCGTGAGCCACTGTGCCCGGCCCCAAATACTATTTTCCTTAGTCAGCAGGTCTTATTACAATATATTTTATTACAAGCATGTAATAAAATATGTAATAAAAATATAATAAAATGTGATATTTTATTAGGAATATTACAATATACCTTTTTTTAGCCATTTTGGACCTGTGAATTTTTTTTTTTTTTGAGACAGGGTCTTAATCTGTCACCCAGGCTGGAATGCAGTGGCACGATCTCAGCTCACTGCAGTCTTGACCTCCTGGGTTCAAGCAATCCTCTCACTTCAGCCTCCTGAGTAGCTGGGACTGCAGGCACACCACCACACACAGCTAACTTTAAAATTTTATTGGAGACAAAGTGTTGCTTTGTTCCCCAGGCTAGTCTCGAACTCCTGGACTCAAGTGATCCTCCCGTCTCAGCCTTCCAAAGTGCTGGGATTACAGGCATGAGCTACTGTGCCTGGCGGGGCTGTGATTTTATTAGAAATTATCATCTATCCTTTTGGTAAATGAGATTGGAACCAGAATGTACCTGGTATGTTGAAGAATCTCATAATGACATATTTGCCCCATAATTTCCACTGACTCCGCCAGGTTGAGTCCTCATCTAACAATATAGCCTTTCCTTTCATTTGAAAAATGACTCATTTGGTTTTAAAACTCAGTCTTGTTCATTTATTTATTTTTATTTTACTTTATTTTTTTGAGATGGAGTTTCGCTCCATCACCCAGGCTGGAGTGCAATGGCGCAGTCTCCACTCACTGCAACCTCCGCCTCCTGGGTTCAAGCGATTCTCCAGTCTCAGCCTCCCAAGTAGCTGGGATTACAGTCACCCGCCACCACGCCCAGCTAATTTTTGTAGTTTTAGTACAGATGGGGTGTCACCATATTGGCCAGTCTGGTCTTGAACTCCTGACCTCAGGTGATCTGCCTGCCTTGGCCTCCAAAGTGCTGGGATTACAGGTGAGAGCCACTGCGCCAGGCCAGTCTTGTTCATTTAACACTTCAGTCTCATTTCTTGTTCAAATGATTCCTTCTCCTCAACCATCTTGACTCCTTACCATCTTCAATATACTAGACTTGAGAATCTACTGGCCAGGAGCCAGTGGTGAATGGGACATGGCAGAATGGCAATTGCCCAAGGCAGAGTTGTAATCCCCTGACCTAGCTCTTATCTGTAAGTTCCCATAGGCCAAGATGACAAGAGGCCACCCCAAGCAGTTCTCCATGAGTGACCCCTTTGAAAATTCAGCCACTTTGTCTGGCAGCATTCCAGCTTATGGCAGCATCCTCTGCCCATGCCGTTGTGGTCTTAGACATGGCCGTAACACAGAATCATCTTCTGGCCCTGGCCATCTCTTCTTCACTTGGACGTGTGTTCCTCATCCCTTTCCTCGTCTATAAATTTATCCTGACCACAAGGCACCCCTGGAGTCTCTCTGAATCCGCTGTGATTCTGGGGGCCGCCCAATTCACAAATTGTTCATTGCTCAATTAAACTCCAGTAAATTTAATTCGGCTGAAGTTTTTCTTTTAACACAGCACACCAGCAGGCCTGAGTGCCTGGTGGCTATGAAGAGAACACAATGTCATTGGGCCCCAAACATCATGGGTGATTCTCTGATGCCCTCCCACACTTGGGTTTCGAGTTGTGAAAAGAGGAGGCAAAATAACTTCACAAATGCATCATGTCCCCTCCTCCAAAGGTGCCTCTCCTCAGGCCCCTCTTGTGTGGACTAGGGTGTGTGGGAGGGTGGAGACCATTTTGCTGGCCCTTTGATGAGCCCGGCCCTTCTCATCAAGCCCTGTGGTGAGGCAGCTGGGCCCAGCCTCTGCAGATCCTAGGAGGCAGATTCTGGGCTGCCATTGGTTTTGTTCTTAGAGATGACCCTTGAGTCGCAGTTCTGGGAAAATGGAGGGAAAATCACACATCCTCCATAATCTCACTCCTGTGAAATTAATAAATTGTCAAAAATTGTTTCCAGTGTCCATGAAGGGTTTATGGCACTAGAATAAAACAACAGAATTCTTTTTCTTTATATATTTATTGGTAGGACTCTCTTTTGCAGACGTCAGACCTTCTTGTTTTAAGGAAAGGGCATATGAAAGCCTTGTCATTTCCAGTCGTTACCTCCAGCAGACAGTGGGTTCACCTGCAGCTCAGAACTTTATGGCATCTATTTTATAGGCTACAGAGAGATGCATTTGGGGGTTGGGGGTTCCCTTTGTTCCTTTTTTTTTTTTTTTTTTTTTTTTGAGGCAGAGTCTTGCTCTGTCGCCCAGGCTGGGTGCAATGGTGCGATCTCGGCTCACTGCAACTTCCACCTCCTGGGTTCAAGCGATTCTCCTCCCTCAGCCTCTTGAGTAGCTGGGATTACAGGCATGTGCCACCATGCCTGGCTAATTTTTGTATTTTTAGTAGAGATGGGGTTTCACCATGTTGGCCAGGCTGGTCTTGAACTCCTGACCTCAAGTGATCTGCCCGCCTCGGCCTCCCAAAGTGCTGAGACTGCTTGCATAAGCCACAATGCACAGCCCTCCTTGTTCTTAAGTTGTGCCCAAGTCCATGGTTGCTAGACAGCTCTGGCTAGATAACATTGGCCAGAAAAAATTTCCATGTTCTTTTCAGTCTAAGAGATGGGAAACATGCTCTGTGGTGAAGTTCAAAAGGAACTTGCTATAATGGATGAATGGTGCCGATTAGGAGCAATTGTGCAAATCCCTATCAAAAAAGGACAAGAGACATAGAAATCTAAGGGAGAACAGTTGTCTTGGTACGGCTTCTCTAAATCTAATTTCGATGTTACAGGTGCTTTGTGGCTACAGTATTATTATCAGAATGTGTTGATAGGAGTTGTGCTGGGGAGAAGCCCACCTCCTGTAATAGATGTGATGGAGTGGGCAGGGGTGGAGGAGTCTCACTTAGAGAATAAGATTATCTCTATTGTAGTTACCTGAGGAACACAAACATCCTTTAGAACTTCAACTGAGATCAGTGTCCCCAGGTAAAAATAATAGCTACCATCTATCACATACTAACCATGTGTGAGGCTTCATCTTAAATGGTTGTCAGGTATTAGCTTACATATTCCTTACAACAACACCTGAAATAGATCCTATTAATATCCCTTTTTACAGATGAAAAAGCTGAGGCAAAGAGAGGTTAAGTAACTTTTCCAGGGATACACAGTGAGTAAGCAGTAGAGTGGGGATTTGAATGTGAGTAATTTCCCTTCAGAACCCAAATTCCTAACTCCCTACTATATTGTTGCTGCATTGGTATAGGCAGGATTCTTTGGATATGGGGTGCAGCAACCTAACCTAGGGGATGAAACCCACAAGCTGTTGGAGCAGAAACTGTATAGTTTCTGCTTTTTTTTTTTTTTTTTTTACTTACATATTTTTCCTATTTGGTTTTCTTTGGTATTAACTATACCCTTTTTAGCTTAATTAGGAAGTCTATGAGAATTGGATTTTTACAGTTGGGTCAGAATGACACATAGGGATCAGAGTGCCTTGAGGCCACTGTGGTGACAGTAAGGCAGTGTTCAAGTGAGACAACACCAAAGGTGACCTGGCAAAGGAAGGCACGATCAAGGTTGATTGGCTGTCTACAAATGTTCTCATCTGGACATTCTCTTTCTGTGGCCAGACGTGGAGTTCCTGGTTTGATTTTCTTGGAGAACACAGAATTTTTTAAGATACCATCTTCAGAAGAAAGTTATAAATCAAACATACAAAACACACACACTGTGTTAGTCTGTTCCCACACTGCTATAAAGAACTGCCAGAGACTGGGTACTTTATAAAGGAAAGAGGTTTAATTGACTCACAGTTCAGTATGGCTGGAGAGGCCTCAGGAAACTTACAGTCATGGTGGAAGGGGAGGAAAACACATCCTTTTTCACACGGTGGCAGCAAGGAGAAGTATGAGTGAAGGAAGGGGAAAGTCCCTTAAAAACCATCAGATCTCATAAGAAATCACTATCACAGAACGGCATGAGGGTCACCACCCTAGTGATTCAATTACCTCCCACCGGGTTGCTCCAAGGACACATCGGGATGATGGGAACTAAAATTCAAGATGAGATTTGGGTGGGGACATACCCAAAGCATATCTCTCTCTCTGTGTCTTACACACACACACACACACACACACATACACACACACACACACACAGAACTGGGAAAGGCTAAGTTAAAAAGGAGAGGCTGAACTTTGACCAAGTGGGGAAAAAAGTCTAGAATATCATCTACACAATGGTTCCTGAAGTGCACCTGCAGTTCGTCTAGTGGATTCCCGTTAGAGTAGCTCCTCTGTGGACCATCGTTTGGGGGAACGAAGCATTCCATAATAATGAATGTCACAGCTAACAAAAATTACCTCTTTTAATATTGTTTTAAAATTTGTACATTTTTGCATGAAAAATGTCTTGCAAGTGATATATCTAACTTATATGCTGATGATGGTGGTGTTTACACAAACATATACAAGTGTTAAAATTCTCAGAACTGTATACCACCCCTAATCAATTTTACTGTATGATAATTTTTTTTTGAGATAGAGTGTCGCTCTGTCACCCAAGCTAGAGTGCAGTTGTTCGATCTCAACACACTGCAACCTCCACCTCACAGGTTCAAGCAATTCTCCTGCCTCAGCCTCCCAAGTAGCTGGGACTAGAGGTGTTGCATCTCCACACCTGGCTAATTTTTGTATTTTTAGTAGAGACAGTGTTTCACTATGTTAGCCAGGCTGGTCTCCTGACCTGACCTCAGGTAATTCATCCATCTCAGCCTCCCAACATGCTGAGATTACAGGCATGTGCCACCACGTCCAGCCCTGTATGATAATTTTTAAGATGAAAAAATTTTAAGGGAAAAAATTTCTGCATCTTTTGAGGGAAATATTATGGGAATATTTTTAAAGGGAAATTCCCTTAGTGTTTATAGCAGGTTGGAAGAATTTTTTAAATTAGAAAAAAAAAGGCAGGCGTGGCAGTGGGGAATGTCCCAGCTTTCCTCAATGAGATATTGTGCATATGATTTTACCTCTTTCGTGGGGTTTGAGACATTCATTTGAGGAGCAGGCGACTGATGTCCCCCTGGGTAGAGGCAGTTTTACAGAGAAGCTAATGAAGCTTAAGCGCCATGACTCCTCATCTGCACAGTGCCATAAGTGCAGGCTCTAGGAGGAAAGTGTAGCATGTTCTAAGTGGCAAGGGGAAACAAGGCTGCATTACGGAATTTTTTCCATGTACATGTTTCTGGTAAATTGCAGAGAGATTGCAAAAGAAAGAGACCTAACTCTCCAGAGTTCCAGGAATTTGGTGTGTGTATATTTTCCCATTATAAATAAATATTCACTTATGTACCTAATTTTTATTTATATATTTGTTTTTTGTTTTGGTTTGGGTTTTTTTGTTTGTTTGTTTTTTTGTTTTTGTTTTTGAGACAGAGTCTTGCTCTGCCGCCCAGGCTGGGGTGCAGTGGCATGGTCTCGGCTCACTGCAACCTCTGCCTCCCGGGTTCTAAGCAATTCTTCTGCCTCAGCCTCCTGAGTAGCTGGGACTACAGGCATGCGCCACCATGCCCCGTTAATATTGTATTTTTAGTAAAGATGGGGTTTCACCATGTTGGCCAGGCTGGTCTCAAACTTCTGACCTCAGGTAATCCACCTGCCTCGGCCTCCCAAAATGCTAGGATTACAGGCATATGCCACCGCACCTGGCCTGTATTCTTTTTCTTTAAAAAGATCTATTAAGTTATATAAGCCACAAAACCTGAGTCCAGCCCTGCTCAAGGGTTACCTCTCGGAGGTATCTTGGGCATTTCATAACCCAGCATTGCTGCATTCTAGTTATTGAGTTGATTTTTTAAAGAGGATTTTTGTCATTATTCCTCCTTTTCCTGTGACAGTATGCTTAATGCTAATTGTTCAGACATTTTATTTGCTATTAATTCCCCTTCTTCTGACCTGTTGGAAATCAGAAAATCATATAGTGAAGTTTTTCATACTTAAACCCTGAGTGAGAATTAGATACAGTTTCTTGTATTTGAACATAATGCCTAAACCTTTTTTTTACTCACTTCCCAGCTCCCAAATGTGCTCATGTGGCTGATATTGCTATGCAAGTTATTACCACTAGAGTTAGGTTTCTATTATATTTTGCTTGGTAAAAAAATAAGACGTTTTGAAAAAAATAACAAAAGGAAGTAGGGTGTTAGGATATGATAATTTTTAAAGACAAATTCTAAGCCTTTAAGCTGTTTATTACAGCCCTCCTGATCTCAAAGAAATCACCCAACAGTGTACGTGCAGGTACATGCAGTGGACTTTCAATCAGTATTTGTGCATTTGGTTTCCGAGAGCCCCAGGAACACCTGGCTGTGTCTATTTCAGGCTCTGCCTGTAATAAGCGATGGCAGATTTACTAAGTTACTCTTTCTCCATTGTATGGTCTCTAAGGCTCTTCCCACCTCTGTGATTCTGAGTCTACCTCTGGAATTATGGAATGGGTGGGCCTTTGTTCCAGGAAGTTCTGAGGTGTCACTGCAGCGTGTGGCCAGCAGGGGGCTGTGGCATTTGGTGGCCTTCCAGGTTCAGGTCTGCAGGATGCAGAATTGACAAAAAAAATAGATGTCCATCCATCCTCAGAGATTAGTAGTGAGCACTGTTCTTTCCAAACCTTATTCTCCATCTTCACCTATGTCTGATGTAGATTCCAGTAATAAATACTAATAACTATTAATATTAACTACTATGTAACTAACACATTGCAATTTATACTTATTACTAACAACAATCATTTGTACTCACACAGTACTTTAGTCCTAATCTAGACAACATTTCTTTCCAGTTACGTGACAGAGTTTGTCAGTGCAGAGGAAGAGGACTGGAGAGGCCAACAGTTTCTCCCAGTCCCATCCAGGGAGGGAAGACATCCCTTCTTTCTACCCATCACCTAACATAGCTCTAATGGGTACAGCATGCCTCATGAGTTTCACGTCCATGCAGCCTTTGGGCCCATTCTGCCTCCAAAGCTGATGATTTCAGTGATAAGTGCCTAAGAACTCTTTGCTGCTTGGTTGTACTTTAACTCTGGCTGCTGAGACCATAAGACATTGGGTACAGGATCAGTAAAACCCATATTCTTCTCTGCCCCTTTCTAGAGGACAGAAGATAAGACTCTACTGATTTAAAAAAAGAAAACAAAAAACAAAAAAAAACCTTTCTTGTGGCTCACGCCTATAATCCTAGCACTTTGGGAGACCAAGGTGGGTGGATCATGAGGTCAGGAGTTCAAGACCAGCGTGGCCAAGATGGTGAAACCCCATCTCTACTAAAAACACAAAAATTAGCCAGGCATGGTGGTGGGTGTCTGGAATCCCAGCTACTCAGGAGGCTGAGGCAGAGAACTGCTTGAACCCGGGAGTCGAATTTTGCAGTGAGCCGAGATCACGCCACTGCACTCCTGCCTGGGTGACAGAGCGAGACTCCGTCTCAAAAAGACAAAAAACTTTCTTTTCTAAGTGATGATGAGGCAGCAAATTTAGTGAAAGAGCATGGATCCCTGATAAGAAACTTGAAATCCAGTTTTTGCCACTAAGCTATAATATGACCCTGGCTCACTCAAGGCTTCCCCTTCCCTTTCCTCATCTGGAAAATGAGAAAATGAGCTTTCACAACACAAGGACCTCACTTAACATATTTGTATGTTTTTTCTTTGTTTTTAAAATAATTTATTGTTATTGCCCTCTATGTAGACCATAAGATTCTGGAGGGTCCACAAAGTAGAGCTTAGCATCACCATATACCTAACTCACATTACACATCATCAGTGTAGTGCACTGATAATAATGTTGTTCATACTGTAATTCACCAAAAAGGAACGTGCAACATGGCAGGCATTGTGTTGGGCATGGTTTTTGTATAAATTCAACAGGGTCATAATCTCTGTTCTCCAAGACTTTACAGGTTAGTTGGGGGTTCTGGAGCACTGCTGTGAATACCATGAATGTAGGGAGCACAGAGTCCCCCATCTCATACTAGGAGCCAGAGGAGACTTAAGGAGATGACACTTGAACTAAATCCTGAAGGATGATAGGAGGTAGGGAGATGAAGAAAAACAGCAAGGGAGCATTTCAGAGGGGCAAGAACAGCATAACCGCACAGAGGTACCCTGTTCATTAATGCCAATCTAGATGTTCTGTGAAGAAAACCAAAGAGCAATAGACCCCTCTGGTCCAGAAGTCAGGAAATCGTGATTCATGTCCTGGCAATGCCAACAGCTTTGTGAAACTGGCTCACCCGTTCACATCATTGCTTTAGGCCTGTTTATTCATCAGTCTAGTAGGAAGGCAGGCTGGATGTCCTTGACGATGGCCCCAGCCCTAACTTTTTATGGTTTTGTGTTATGAGTTGACCCTAAGAACCCAAATGAGAGTTCTGAGCTTCCAGTGACGTTTCAAGTTGGTTGGCACCCCTGAGGTCATCGGCTAAGTCTTAATGAATATGGTGAGATGAATTATACCTAGCACAGCACAGCTGTTCAATGTTTATGTGAATAACCTGAACTCAGCTATTCTCCTCCTCCTCTCAGGAGGGGATGGAAACTGGAAATCATGATCATCTTTTAGAACCAAGGAAATCTGACGTGTGACATGTTGGCCAGGCAGCATGGTGCTAAGTGATAAAGCAAGGAATGTTGCATTTGTGCTTGAAGTTGTCTTGTGGGAAAAGTTAGAAAGCTAACCCTGCCTCCTGTGTGGCCCCCAATATTTTTGATGGATTAGGGTCTCCTACACACACTTGGATTCTGGAGAATTAAGTCTTTAACCTTGAACTTGGCTCTTGAAAGGCCTTGAAATCCAGTTTCTTCTGACTGCCTTGAAATCCAGTTTCTTCTGACTCACTCAGGTAGGATACCTACCTTTGTATTGTATGTATTGGCCTACTATGAAAAGAAAAATAAATTCCTAGGCTGGAATAAGGGTGGGTAAGCAGGATTAGTCCTGTCCTTTTCTTATCCTCAGCTGCTCAGTGCTTCACTAACTGGTTAAAGCAGAGAGGGCCTGTACGATCCTGTGTCCCCTCCTCCCTAGACTCCTTCTTGTCTCACTTTCTGGAAATAGCTCCTGTCCTTTATGGATTGGATCTTTCCACTTTTTTTTTTTTTTTTTTTTTTTTTAAGACAGGTTCTCACTCTGTCACCTAGCCTGGAGTAGAGTGGCATGGTCTCAGCTGACTGCATCGTACGCCTCCTGGGTTCAAGTGATTCTCCTGCCTCAGCCTCCCTAGTAGCTGGGACTACAGGCGCACACCACCAAGCCTGGCTAATTTTTGTATTTTTAGTATAAATGGGGTTTCACCACGTTGGCCAGGCTGGTCTCAAACTCCTGAGTTCTTGTCATCTGCTCGCCTTAGCCTCCCAAAGTGTTGGGATTACAGGCGTGAGCCACTGCACCTGGCCCCTTTCACCTTTTAAATCTGGTTACTAACAGCCAGCCTTGATGTCCTCCCCAGAAAGAAGCCTCTTCCCCATTTCTGCCAGAAATCAGCAGACAAGTCAAGGAAAAGGGAATTAGGCCAGAAATGAAGACTCTTATTCCTTTGTCAAATAATAACATATGGCCAAGGGCCTTATTCTCTGAAGCTGTGTAACAGAAGGTGTCAAGAGCGGTTTTAAAAACACGAGGCAGTTATGGGAATAGCGGAAATATTGCATGACATCTGAACATTATTTATTGTTCTTCTAAATTGATTCCCCTGCGATCTTACAGGGTCAAGTGGAGTTTGCCTATGAATTGTGAGGAAAAGTTCTACCTAAAACCAATGATCTCCAGAGAGAGCCTTACAGGCATAGTGAACCATGCCTAAGAGGATGTTCTAAGGGTAAAACTTGAGAACTTCAAGTACTTGCTGATTCCTAACGTCCCATCAAGGAAAATGTGGGAGGAAAAGGTAAAAGGAGATAAAGCACCAGTAGCCAGGATGAGTATATTCAAGGATTTCTGCTTGGAGCCAAATGCCATTAACTAGCACCTTGTTTCCACTGTAACATCTGATTCCAAAGAAGATGGACTTGAAGTTTGTTTTTCTCTTGGTCATAACCCTTGAACTGCATTTAAGCCCACATGAAGCCTCCGTGTTTATGACAGTGTCTAGCGTAAGACTACCAGCTTGGGAAAACCTTTGTACATGATTGCTGATGTTACTGTTGTACGTTACTAAGGATGTGTTGGGCGGGGTGCTTGAAATGAGATTAAGTTATAGCAAAGCTAATTTTGTTGCATCAGCTGGAATTGATGAGGGATGGGTCAGCTGTTGGGGAGAAAGTCAAAGCCTGGCCTTCCTGGCCCTTGGGAAACTGCTTTGGAAAAGGGAACAAAATGACTCCCTGCCTTAGAATGATGACAGCAATTAGAAATCTGTATGTGAGTCTTTGACATGGGGCAAATATAAGTTCAGATATAAGGTGGTGTCTGCTAATTAGAAACTACAGCTACTGTCTTTAGAATCCCTTGGTTGCCTGGAAGGCAGAGCTGCAGAGGTAGTGTGGGGAGACTCTTGACCAATGGGATGAAAGCAAGGTCTTCCAGGGCCAGGCGCCGTGGCTCACGCCTGTAATCCCAGCACTTTGAGAGGCCAAGGTGGGCCGATCACCTGAGGTCAGGAGTCAAGACCAGCCTGGCCAACATGGAGAAACCCCATCTCTACTAAAAATAAAAAATTAGACGTGTGCCGTGGCGCATGCCTGTAATCCCACGTACTTGGGAGGATGAGGTAGGAGAATCGCTTGAACCTGGGAGGCGGAGGTTGTGGTCAGCCGAGATCGTGCCACTGCACTCCAGCCTGGGCAACAAGAGCAAAACTCCGTCTCAAAAAAAAAAAAAAAGAAAGAAAGAAAGAAAGATCTTCCTTTTCTACACAGAGTGCTTCTTGGCCTGTATTCCACCCAGCATCTTGAGGCTAAATGCAGCCCCACTGGAATAAGAAGCATCAGTTGTGAGAAATAGAAGATTGTATTTATAACAATGCATGAGGCATAGAGAACTATTTTGGAAGGCATTCTTTCTGATTATTTTTCTACCATAATTGGAGCCAACTGCCATTTTGTACAAGTCATCAATGAGCTCCACAGTACCATGGAACATTTTTGCCTTGGACATCCTGAATGTGACACTGGCGTTGTTCCCTGTGAGGTGTACCACTAAGATTACCTGGTAGGAGGTGAGGGGCAACCTAGCTACCACTTTTTTGCTGGGGGCATTCCCTATGCTCTGTTGGTCTCTCTGCCTCTGTGTTATGAACAACACGTTTATAAGAAGCTATCCTTTTAATTTCTATAGTCTCTCTGAATAGGAATTTTTTCAGATAAATTTCTAATTTGGTTGAGTCAAAGGCAACTCTGAGAAACCAATGTATCCCCCAAGTACAATCCGCTCCCACAATGCGCCCTCTAAGAGAGTGATGCAAATTTTTTTTTTTCAGAGGCAGAATCTCACTCTTGCCCCAGCTTGGAGTACAGTGATGCAATCACAGCTCACTATAGCCTTGAACTCCTGGGCTCAAGTGATCCTTCCACCTCAGCCTCCCAAGTAGCTGGGACTACAGGCACATGTTATCACTCCCATCTGCAAGACAATGAGTCTTAAACTTTGCTGCCTATTGTAGTCAACTGGAGAGTTTAAAAACTCCAGGTGCCTAGGGTGCACCCCAGACCAGTTTATCAGATTTTTTCTGGAAGAGGAACACAGTCCTCAATATTTAAAAACAAAACAAAACAAAACAAAAAAATACCCTGAGTGATTACAACACGGAGCCAAGTTTAAGAACCAGTGCTCAAGAATCCCCAGAAATTTGGTGTTAGGACTGAGGACCTGGGTGATTGCTTCAGAAGTGAAGACTCTCAGGCAAATGCATTTCTCTTTAGCCCCATCAGTCACCTGCATTTGCCTGAGGCAAGCAAGAAGAGTGAAATGGCCTTACAATTGTAAATCTTGATGCCTCCAAGGCAATGGGAGGTGCAGCATGCTCCCTCAAAGCCCCTACCTTTGCTTCACAAATAGTGCAAATATGTTTCAGAATATGGATCTTAGCTAAAAGGCTGACCTGCCTATCTTAACTACATAGCTAAGCAGACATTTTAAGAATAAGACAACACAAATAAATATAAGTATTTCTGTCTATCTACTTACCAGGTAGTTTTCATAATAAATTTACAGGGTGAGCCATGGCCCTGCCTTTTGAAAAAAATCCCCCATTCATGATTGGAAAAGTGGTTGAGTAGCACTAAACACACCTACACACACACACACACACACACACACACACACACACAGGAATGAATGAGTTTTTAACACGACAGCTAAAAAGATTATCACAAACTGTTCTGGGACTAATCCCCTGTTCACACCCCCTCAATTATCACCAGTGTATCAGAGGCCATTTTCACCTGCTTCTGCAAAGCAGAGTAAGGCATCGACCCTCTCTCAATGTAGCTGTTTCATTTGAAGCTTGGATTTGCTGGCTGGGGGGCCAGGGAACATAATCTCCCTCATATCTACTTTCCAACATTAAAGAACACCCGGGAGCTGAGCTGCCCCCTTGGTAAAGGATGGGGGTGGCGCACAGGGAAGTGCCAGTAGCTGATGCCTAGTTTTGCTCCCTAGGGTGGTGGCTCTTGAAGAAACTGAGGTCAGCCTGTGCACACAGCTTAATGAGAGTGTCACTTTCTGGGGGTTGTGGGGAGGGAGTGGGTACAGGGCAGGTGAGAAGTGACATTTGTAGACGGTTCCTGGACATGTGTGAGGCTTCTTGCTCTATAATATGAAGCAACATAGCAGTAAAATAAGGACTCCTTGAAAGACAGATGTGTGATCCCCAGGGGAGCCTGGAAATTTCTGAGGCAGGAGATTCTTGGAAAAGAATGGCTGGTAAATCCTTGAAAGCATGGCCACTACAGATTTGTGGTGGTAAATGGGACTATTTTTGTATTCTCATATACAGGGTTAAAAAAGAAAATAATTGAAAAAAAAGCACAGAATAGTAATATTTAAAATGTACAAATTCTCTGAAATCCAACTACCAAGAGAAAAACCTTATTAACATCTTCCAAATAGTTCTATACAAATATATATATACACACACACACACATAAATATACGTGCAATATAGCTACACATTTTCACAAACTTGAGGCCTAATGTACATGCTGTTCTGCAACTGGTTATCTTTCAGTCAATAATTAATTAGTCCTGGCACCCTCTTCAATAGATGGTGCTGGAAAACCGGATATTCACATGCAGAATAAAACTAGACACCCATCTCCCACCATATACAAAAATCAACTCAAAATTGATTAAAGACTTAAATGTAAGATCCAAAACTATAAAACTGCTAGAAGAAAATAGGGAAAATACTTCAGGACATTGGTCTGGGCAAAGATTTTATGGCTAAGACTTCAAAAGCAAAGGCAACAAAAGCAAAAGAAAGTAAATGGTTCTAAATAAAACTTAAAAGCTCTGAAGAGCAAAGGATAAAACAGTGAAGAGATGTAAAATGGGAAAAAAATTTGCAAACTATTCATCTGACAAGATGAATATATAAGGAACTCAACTCAACAACAACAACAAAAACCCCTCAAAAACCAAAAAACAAATAATCCCATTGAAAAGTGGGAAAAGGATCTGAACAGACATTCTCAAAGGAAGATAAACAAATGGCCAACAAGTATATTTTTGTAATACTGAATATCACTAATTATCAGGGAAAACAAAACCACAATGAAATGCCATCTTACCCCAGTTAAAATGGCCATCAACAAGACAAAAAATAAATGCTGGTGAGGATGCATAGAAAAGGGAATTCATACACATTGCTGATGGAAATGTAAATTAGTACAACCATTATAGAAAGCGGTATAGAGATTCTTCAAAAAACTAAAAATAGAACTACTACATGATAGTAATCCATGCAATCTTACTACTTGGTATTTATTCAAAGGAAAGAAAAATCAGTATATCAAAGGAATAATGCATCCCTGTGTTTATTACAGTGCTATCCCACAATAGTCAAGATATAAAATCAACCTAAGTGTTCATTAACAGATGAATGAATTTAAAAATGTGGTATATATACACAATGGAATACTATTCAGCCATTAAAATGTGAAATTCTGTCATTTGCAGCAACATGGATGTAACTGAAGATCATTATGTTAAGTGAAATAAGCCAGGCACAGAAGGATAAATATTACATGTCCTCATTCATATGTGGGAGCTTAAAAGTTGGTCTCATGGAGGTAGAGAGTAGAAGGACAGTCAGCTGAGGCTGGGAAGGGTGTTTCACGGGGAGAGGGAGGAGAAAGGTTTATTAATGAGAACAAGCACACAATTAGATACAAGGAATAAGATTTAGTGTTAGCTAGCACAGAGGGTGACTATAGTTAACAATAATTTATTGTATATTTCAAAATAGCTAGGAGAGAAGATCTGAAATATTCCTAACACAAAGAAATGATAAATGTTTGAGGTGATGGATATCCTGATGCCCTTGACTTATCATTACACATTGTATACATGTACCAAAATATCACATGTACTCCATAAATATGTATAATTATTATGCATCAATAAAAAATAATTACTTTTAGGCAGCACAATTAGTCCTGGATTTGCTCTATGTCAATAAATATGCATCCATAACATTTTCAGCATCTGTAGACTGTCCCCTAGTATATACATGTAATTTGACTAGCTGCTTTGTTTTTTTTGTTTGTTTGTTTTTTGTTTTTTGTCTTTTAACATAGTCTCTCTGTATCATCCAGGCTGGTCTTGAGCTCATGGGCTTAAGCAATCGGCCTGCCTCAGCCTCCCAAGTAGCTGGGATTACAGGTCCACAAACCACTGTGCTTAGTTGACTAGCCACTTTTTATGAATAAAGCCACTAACAACTATTTTGTATATGTCTTTTTTTTTTTTTTGGACCTACACCTTTATTTCTCTTGAAATGCACCTAGGAGACGGATTGCTGGGGCTACAAGCTATCAGTCTCCTATTGGTGGCCACTGCAGTAATTCTTGTACTGCTAGAATATAAGCTCTGCAAGGGTAAGTACCTTTTCTGTTTGCCTCATAGATGAATTCCAAATGCCTATGTCTGCTCAGGCTGTCTTAACAAAATCCCATGGGCTGGGTGGTTTAAGCACAAGAATTTATTTTTCACAGTTCTGGAGGCTACAAGTCTGAGATGAAGGTGCCAGCAGGGTCAGGTTGTGGTGAGGGTTGTCTTCCTGGCTTGTTGCCTTCTTGCAGTGTCCTCACATGACAGAGAGAGCAAGCTCTGGGGTGTCTCTTCTTCCAAAGGTACTAATTCTATCATGAGGGCCCCACTCTCATGACCTTATCTGACCTAATTACCTCCCAAAGGCCCCATCTCCAAACACCATCACTTTGGGAGTTAGGGCTTCAACATATGAATTTGAGGGGGACACAGACATTCAGCTCACGTGTGTTCCTGTTTAAAGACATATTCTGTAATATATAGTGTTGATTCATGAACACTAAATTCAGGGCTAACACCACTATAACTCATGCCTGAATGAAGTTTATCTAACAATATCTTCTCCGTAAGGTACATTACAGCCTTCTTGAACTATGATGTACCTTATCACAGGTACAGTGATGTAGGTTGACATCACTTCAGCGCTATGCTTTAGGACCATTTTTAACAGTGAAATGACCAACAAAAAGCACAAAAATGTGAAAAATGTGGCACTAAATAGACCAAGAAAAGGGTACTTGTTTGCAGTATAAGAGGTGAAGCAAGAAGGCAACACATGACCTTGTTCAATTTCAGCTGGGAATATGTATCCTCAAAGCTTTTGATGCTCTACGTGTTCATGAATGACTGTGAAAATGCTCTGAGTAATGATCTTGGAGTTATAAATAAATTTTAGTGAACAGGCAAATTCACAAATAATGAGATCAACTGAATTTTCATAGGATACATACATTCTCAGAATTGGACTTGTTAAATAATAGAGTATATACACTTCAAGTACTAATAGATTCTGTCATATATCCACCCCACTTCATGACGAGGTGTATTAATTTGCTTTACCAACAATGGTATACTAGAGTGTTTATTTCCCACATTCTTGTCAACCCTAGACCAAACCTTTAACTTGTATATTCACAATGCCTAGCATGTTGCCTGGCATGTAGCTGGTGCTTAATCGATGATTGTTGATTTGTTAATTGATTGCATAAAGAATGAATAAATGAATACTTCACTACAGGCTCTTTATTCCTGCCCATTTAGCTGTAGATTTTCTAACTTTCTGTGTGTTTAATATTGACAGTAGTTTCTGGATTACTTCTCTGAGTATTTTCTACCCTGACTTTTAATGAGTCCAAAGAGCAGTGGGAAAGCAAAAATTCTGAAAAGGAAGGATAACTCAAGGGCCCAGCTTTTTCTCCACAAAGGACAAGAACTACCAGCAGAAAGCACAAATACCTTTACAAAGCTGATAGGCAATTGATTCTTCGTTTCAGTATATAAAACATTTTTCAAACCATTTTTCTCCAGAAAGGACAAGAACTACCAGCAGAAAGCGCAAATACCTTTACAAAGCTGATAGGCAATTTATTCCTCGTTTCAGTAAATTATAAAACATTTTTTAAACCACAGACAACTCTAATTAACACCAAAGAAGATTAAGCATGAACACAAGTTTTTTGCTAACTTTAATGAATTAGTTGGGTTTCTGGAACATTACTCAACACTGGAGAAATAAAGGACAGATATGTGCTTCCCAGTCTGCTGAGCATGATAATGAGGTCTCCACCTCATTTGCAGGGAAAACGTTCTTCAGTGAGCATCTAGAACTGACTGAGATAATGAATCTATGCCCAATTTTCTCCAATTTTATTAATAGATTATTTTACAGACAAATGCAATTATAAATTAGCTATTCAACAGCACACAATGGAATTCATGAACAAATTTGGTTAAATGCTTTTCTTGATTGCACTGTGTGTATAACATGTTTAAAACAGGGATTTGATTCTTAATTTACACCATCAATTAATGTTTGCACCCATTTTATTAATCAGTTCCCTTTGCCAGGAAAAGTCCCAGTTGTTTATTGGTATGCCTGTATTAGCATTTGCTTAGCATCTCTGATTACTAATCTGAAATCCCTAGAAAAAAGGAGGAGAAAATATTTTTTAAATTCGCATTTTTTACATCCAAATACTATCTTATGTTTATGATGTAGTAAAGGTAAAAAGCAGGTTCAAAATAATGTGAATTTATAATGCCAACTTTGTTCATCTAGAAGAGCTTAGAAGAATATATCATAAAATTTTGATCATGGTTATTTCCAGGCAATAGGCTGCCTGGTGACTTATTTTCTTTTTGCTTTCCTGTAGTTTTGGATATTTTTCTCCAGTGAACATGTATTATTTGAAGAATGTTATATACAGCCTTACACATATACATACAAAGTATACTGAAAACGTATAAAGCATTTTATGGTTGCTAGGAGTCCTGATAGTCAATAAATCCTTGAGCAAATGGACTATAAAAAATCTATCCCACCCCAGAATGGAGCTCTGTTTGCAACAAATACATTTAACTATATTTCAAATGTATACAATAACCTCACAGAAAGGGGTGGGGAGCTGACCTCAGCAACTTTTAAAAATGCTGTTTTTATTGGAGACTGTAAGACTAAAGACAAAAAGAACTCAGTATAAACACCTTACCTAAGTTGGTAAATTTGTTTCTTCAGGGCTTCTGGTTAGCAATATATACTAGAGTTGAACGAATAAATACAACTTAGAGGAAGGAGTTACAAATGTGCAAGAAGAGAAGGCTAGAATGTCCCCTATGCTGCTGAATTACAGTAAGAGATACCAGTATAAACTTATGTTTATTTTATATCTGTATTTTAATATATTTTAGTACATATGCATGCAGGTAGCCAGATTCAGAAAAAATACATAGATATGTGTGCATACATGTATTAGAATACACACATATATTTCCTTGCTGTGTCAGATGACAGGGCCTAGAAGTAATGACACCCAGCATCAATAAACACAACTAGTGTCCAGATCTTAGTTTCTCAATTCTATGGCTCTTTGGAGCTGGGACAGGGAAAATGAGCTTGGGGATGTCAAAAGGACACAGGAGCCAACCTGAAACAGCTCCCAGTGGCCAAAGCTTAGGACAGTTTGAGCAAGAAAATAAATAGTCATAATATAGGATTATAAACTAAAAAATTAAATATCCCTGAGTACACATCAATAAAAACTAATGAATAAATAAATGAGTGGAGGAGGGGCACATCTTTTACGCAGAAGAATTCTAATTAATGTAGATACTGCCCCCTCTAGAAATTGAAACATAATTCTCCTCCTCCTGAGTGTGAGCTGGACTTAGTAGTGACTTAGTTCCAAAGAATATATTATGGAAAGGGAAAAATAATACCATTGCAGTGGGGAAGCCTGACACAGAACACTTTGACCAAGTGCTCAAGGTCAATGTCGCCAGTGATAAGTTATGTTGATAGTGTATACACGCTGATACAAGTGATGAGAAGGAACCTCACCTCCAGAACCCAGTTCCACAGTCTCATCATGAGAAAACTTGTCAGACAAGCCCAAATTGTGGGGCATTCTATAAAACACCTGACCAGTACCCTTCAAAACCATCAATATTATGAAAATCAAGGAAAAGTTTGGAAATTGTGATGAATTGGAGGAAATGAAGGAGACAGCACAATAAAATGCAAAACAGTATGCTAAAATGACTGTTGGAACAGTTTTTACATTTAATGAGAAATAGTAAAACCTGGTAAAATTGGAATAAAATGTAGTTGAGTGAAAAGTGTTGTACCAGTGCTAACTTCTCAATTTTGATAAGTGTATCATGGTTATATACGATGTTAACATTCAAAGAAACTGAGGAAACTTCTCTGTACTACTTTTACAAATTTTCTGTAAATGTAGAATTACTCCAAATTTTTAAAATATTCCAAATTTATTCTAGCATTTTATAGAACAGGTATTCTAATGATTTCTGCTATTCGAAGAAATGGCTTTTTAAGAACCACTATCTTGGCCAGGCATGGTGGCTCACACCTATATTCCTAACACTGTGGGAGGCTGAGGTGGGAGGATCACTTGAGGTCAGGAGTTCGAGACTAGACTGGCCAACATGGTGAAACCCCGTCTCTACTAAAAATACAAAAATCAGCTGAGTGTGGTGGCACGGGCCTAAAGTCCCAGCTACTTGGGAGGTTGAGGCTGGAGAATCGCTTGAACCTGGGAGGTGGAGGTTGCAGTGAGCCAAGATCACACCATTTCCCTCCACCCTGGGCAACAGAGTGAGACCCCATCTCAAAAAATAAATAATAAATAAATAAATAAATAAATAATCACTATCTTGGGGTTCACAATTTGGCAGCAGTGTGGTTAGTGGAGACTCGCACTCCCTGGGTTTGTGCCCCAGCTTGGCCACTTATTACATATGTGACCTCAGGTAAGGCATTTAACATCTCAGTGCTTCAGTTTAGAATAATAATACATCATAGGAATGTTGTGAAGATTGAATAAGATAACACAAAGAAAGCATTTTTGTATTTGATAAATGTTAAATAACAGTAGCAGTAGAGATCTTCTTAAATGTCCCAGGAATAACCTAAAAACAAAAAATCAGTTTTTCTCTAAAACTCTCCTGGTTATGAGTCAGAAAATGGGCCAAAAAATCAGATGGATAAAAGGAGATAAAATGAACCTGACTATGATTATTATGTCCTAGTGGATACCCAGAGGAAACTAAATTAAGTAAAGCAAAACTTCATTTGAAACTTTTCATCTTCACAATTTAAGCTAGTCTTTCACTTTAATGTTAAAGAAATTTCCTAAATTGCTTCATTTCTTCTATTTTTTGTTTTATGTTTTTGTGGGGTCAGAAGGTCACCTGTGAGACGCCTTGCCCAGGTAGATGCAAGAAATATCTAGGACTAATTATGAAAAGCAATTATATTTTTCTAATATTCTTAGTATTGCAAAACTCTGGGGTGTTCCTGCAAGGTTAAATACCTAACCCTTGGATGCTTCACCTTTGGGCCTCATTAGTCACAATCATTAGTAAGCAGAGTTCAGATTTCACTTTTTTAAAACTATTTAAGTAGGTACCTGATTTTTAAAAAAAAACACTTCTGAAAAAAATCTGGCTTTTGGATCCCATTGGTAACAAAAGGAGGGAGGTTTTAAAGAATTCCCTTAAGATGCTGGTTCCAAATTTTAGGCTACATGAGAATCACCTGAAGTATTCATCAAAACACATAGTTTCAGGTGTACTGCCAGAGTTTAAAATTCAACAGGCCTGCGATGGAACCTGAGAATAACACATCTAAGAATTTCCCAGGTGATACTGATGCTGCCAGTCTGACCATACTTTGGGGTACCACTGGTTTCAAAGAACTAATGTATTTTAGAACTTGTTTTACCTAATATGGGGAAAAGGTTTAAATTGGGGGATGAATCCAGTAACCTGGAGAGCCTCAAGGGTACAATCGCCTGTCATTATTCTCTCCTGCACTCTGAGCAGTGACACAGCTTTTTATTTTACCCCAAAAACTTTCCATGCAGAAGGTGTTTGCTTACTTACTGAAGTAGAATAGGCTTCCTTAAATGTTTTCTTTGTAAATAGGAATGCCAAGGGGTGTGTCTCTAGTTCAGCGGTTCTCAAATTTTATTGTTAATGAGAATCACTTGGAGAGCTTATTTGAAAAGTATATTTCTGGGCCCCACCAAAGAGACCTTGATCTATTCAATAATAATAGCATTTCTTATATACATTTACTATGAGCCAGACACTACTATAAGCGCTTTACATGTATGAATTCATTTAATCCTCACAAGAACCCTATGTGGTAGCTACTGTTATTATTCCCATTTTACAGATGAGGAAACTGAAGCTTTGAATGGTTAACAACTAGTTAGCTAGTTATCAGCTAATCAGTAGTGGAACCTGGAGTACACCCAGGCAGTTGGCTCCAAAGCCTCTTGTCCATCATGACTCTACCGCCTCTTATCTGAGATGAGGCTCCTTAATTTGAGCTCTCCAAAGAGACCCTAAAACAAAGACATGGATGTAAGCAGTTTATTAGAGTGACGGCCCCAGAAACACAAACAAGAGAGAGATGAGGCAGGGAACATGTGCATTGATGAGCAGGTTGTAGACTTGGGCAACTAGGGCTCAACCTTACTAGGGATCATCTGAGGAACTATGAAAAGCAAGCCTTAGAACTGCCCTACTGAGGGAGAGAGAGAAGCTGGGGTATTTATCTACCAACTCCTTTCCTTTATTAGTTGATGGTTGTCTCGCTAGGCATGAATTCCCTGGCACTTAAAAATTTCTCTGGAGCCAGGGAAAGCCCTCAGGCAAAATAGAGAAGAGATTCATGTACAGAAACCATCTAGCTGCAGGCAAACTATGAGGTAAGTCATAGGGATGAAGGGGAGAACATCAGTAGGAATCTGCATTTTATTTTTTAATTTTTTTAGAGATAGGGTTTCACTCTGTCACCCAGGCTGGAGTGCAATGGGGTGATCATAGTTCACTGCAGCCTTGAAGTCCTGGACTCAAACGATCCTCTTGACTTGGCCTCCCAAGTAACCGGGACTACAGGTGTGTGCTGCTGTGCCCAGCAAATTTTTAAAAAATTATTTTTTGTAGAGACAGGTCCTCACATTGTTGCCCAAGCTGGGCTTGAACTCCTGGCTTCAAGTGATCTTCCCGCCTGCCTTGGCCTCCCAAAGTGCTGAGATACCAGGCATGAGCTACCATGCCCGACCAATATGCTATTGTCAGGTGGTGCAGAAAATACACTTTGAGAAACACTCTTTTAATTTGAGGATGCCCTTGGGCTGTCCCATGTGATGGCTCAGGTCACAACAACAGAGTTCTAAATGATATGAAATGAGAGGCTGGGCCTGGAGGTGCATGCCTATAATCCCAGCACTTTGGGAGGCCAAGGCAGGCGAATCGCATGAGGCCAGGAGTTTGAGACCAGCCTGATCAACACGGTGAAACTCCATCTCTCCTGAAAATACAAAAATTTGATGGGCTTGGTGGCTCAGCTTGAACCTGGGAGGTGGAGGTTGCAGCAAGCTCAGATGGTGCCACTGCACTCAAGCCTGGGTGACAGAGCAAGACCCTGTCTCAAAAAAAAAAGATATGAAACTAGATGGTTTCCCCCTTCTCTTTTCATCCCTAGCCCCCAAAACTATACCCTAAGAAGTGAGCTGGCCAGGCATGGTGGCTCATGCCTGTAATCCCAACACTTTGGGAGGCCGAGGTGGGCAGATCACCTGAGGTCAAGAGTTCGAGACTAGCCTGGCCAACATAGAGAAATCCCATCTCTACTAAAAATACAGAAATTAGCCGGGTGTGGTAGCAGGCGCCTGTAATCCCAACTACTCGGGAGGCTGAGGCATGAGAATCGCTTGAACCCAGGAGGCAGAGGTTGCAGTAAGCCAAGATCATGCCACTGTACTCCAGCCTGGGGGATAGAGTGAGACTCTGTCTAAAAAAAAAAAAAAAAAAAAAAGAAGTGAGCCAAATCAGACCAATAATTCTTTAAGGTCCTGGAGTTGAGTCCTGCCTTCTGTCCTAGAGTGACACATCACACAACCATCTGGAGACAACTGGGTCTAAATGATTACAAGGTTGCCTTTCTCTAGATGGACAAGGAGAGGGGAGACATTTCTGTGCCCATATTTTCATTTCTATCTAAATATCTCATTTCAAATCTTTTTAAAAATTCATAACTGATTCTCCCCCATCCCCACCAAACCCCTCTCCCCGACTGATAAAATTGAACAGAAACCAGAATCCAAATCATTGAGCAAACAGAGGATGAAGCTTAAGAGACATCTAAATTAAATACACTATATTTAAGACCCTTGTCTCCCACGGCACTTACTAAGTCCTGGTGAAACAGCACAACACGAAGAGGGTGTTGAGAAAGAACAAGAACCAGAAATGTCAGAGCTCTGATAGGGGAGCCAAGGAAAGCTTCCAATTCAAGGACTGAAAACTCAGATACCTTCATAGGCAAGACATCTATGTGTCATGGCTGGTTATGTAAATGTATGCAAAGCAATTGTGAAAATAGGGTGTGCACAATAGAGAGTGGCGAGGCCTATGGCAAACTAGAGAATGTGTACTCTAATCAATAATACTGGGCTTAAAACTTTGAGGCTCATCTTTCTCTGCAGACTACTAATTTTTGAATATTCAATATAGGCCCCTTTTAGCTGAGAGGAAACTGTTTTCTGATGTCACTCCAGGCCTCATATTCAGCTGGTATGAGCCCATAAATCCATACTTGTTCTGCATAGTCAGGGTCTAGCCACACCTGTTTTTAACTATTTGCCTGTCACCTCTGAGTTCACACAATTAGCGGACCAAAGAACTGAAAACACATGTACTCTCTCTTCTGTCTTCTGCCCTTAAAAACTTACTTACATTTTACATTCATAATATGGAAAAATAAATGTATATAAAAATTTTTAAAACAAAAAAAAGTCATCCAGGCACTGTGGCTCATACCTATAATCTCAGCATTTTGGGAAGCCAAGGCACGAGAATCGCTTGAGGCCAGGAGATCGGGACTAGCCTGGGTAAATAGTGAGACCCTGTCTCTACAAAAATTAACATCAGCCAAGAATGATGGTGCGTGCCTGTAGTTCCAGCTACTTGGGAGGCTGAGGTGGGAAGATTGCTTGAGCATAGGAGTTCGAGGATGCATGATCATGCCACTGCACTTCAACTTGGTGACAGAGCAAGACCCCATCTCTAAAAAAATTAAAAAAAAAATAGATGCATAGATAAATGTATCAGTGTAAAATAAGATAATTTTCCAATGAAAAGGACCTGAGATTGTATTAAAAATTCATCTGGAGAGCAGATCCATCTGCAGGATGACATTGACAATCCAAACATTTGTTCAACCTTCTTTTGTTGACCTCTGAGTTCTCAATAGACTGCTTGTGCATGTGTTCTCATTGCGGATACGTTAAAACATATTGAAAAAACTTCTCCACCTTAATTTTTTTAAGTATGTTAATAAATACAAAGTCTTGCTTTGTTACTGTCAAGGAAGTTCAGTTTTAAAAAACCCCCGAAATTTGGCAACAGTCAATAAACAAACCAACTGATTGTGAGTAGAAATGCCACAGGTATTTACCCCCTTGAGCTGAGAGCAGGATGTTAGTCAGCTCTAGGAGCTAAGGATATTTTCTGTTTTGTTCTCCTCTGTGTCCCCAGAGACCTAGGATCATGCCTGCCACAAAGGCAGCTGTCTGGAAGAGTCAAATTCTGAAATATTTCAAAACCAACTTCTGTTATGCAGAGGTCCTTTACCTCCAAGGGCTGAATGATGAGAGAGGTAGAGATGGGATGATAAACACAGGGGACCATCTGGAGAGGTTTGGGGAAATGTCAGTTTGAAGGGATGGGGACTAGGGGCTTAGATGAGGGAGAAACAGAAAGGTGGGTATTCTGAACATGCGTGCAGTTTTCACAGCAAAGAGGCAGGAGAGTGGAAGACAGAAAGAAGGATTTTCTCTGCGGAGCGGGCAGCACAGGGCAGAGGGGAAGGAAAAATAAAACTAGGGATTGAGAGAGAGAGAGGTGACTGGCAGGGTATTGAAAAATACTTTTGCCAGGAGTTCCTGATATCTCTCTAAGCTTTGCTAGTTCACAGACCTCTCTATACAAGGAATGCAAAACATTGGATTTGGATAGATAATGTATGATTAAGCTTAAAAATACTCAAAAAGGGAAATATTGCATCAAGAAATGTGTGTCAAAACACCCAGAGAGAAAGACAACTGGACAGAGGGCTGGTCTTATGGACATAGGCTTCAAGGGAGCCCACCCTGAAAGAAGAGCCGTGTGAGTGCTAGAAATCTCATCTAATCTCCCTACAAAGATGCCCTGAGAAGTATCTGTTTCCAGAAATCCAGAATCCTGAATGACTGTGTGCATAGTCAGTCTGTTTTTTTAGTAAATATGCCCATGAAAGTTAGATTAGGCATTGCCTTTTTTTTTTTTAAACTATACCCTAAAAATGCTCTGTGAAGCTTTGTATCAGTGTAATTAGGCAAAAGAAAAGCAGGAAACCTTAATGGAATCTTTTGATCCCATTAGGGCTACTGGGACATTTGCTGAGCAAAGTCAGAGGTGGTTAATATCTAACCAGGGTTTAATTTATGATCTGAGTGTACAAACCACTTTCGAGACTATACAGCTGACTAATGAATTTATTAGGGAGATTAATGCTTATTACCTGCCGTTTCAAGACATGCTGTTATGTGCTAACTTGACTGTTGTACCTTGGAACATGCTGAAACCTCCCGAGGTTCACCTGAATGGTGGGTGTGTTCCCCAAGCTTAGTGCTCCCGTGGAGTTTGAAGTGGAGGGTTAAGAGGAGTCAGTCCTCACTTCTGTGTTGGCTTCTGGATGTCTCAGCCCGTCACCAGGACTACTATAGCCCATGGGGCTGGCACACTCTCCTCCTCCAGCCCTGCTCAGGGCTTTCCTTGGTTTCCTTGGTTAAGGGCAGGCAGTGGATCTGATGTAGGGATATTGCCCTGACAGAGGTCATTTCCCCAACCTTCTGGCAGCCAAATGGCCACCTCCCTTTGAAAGATAAGCATATATCTTTCCCATTGCCACTCTCCTTCAGCCTCCTCCCTACTCCTACCTCATAAACAAGAGCAAGTGAATCATGCTATATATTCAGATAGAAATAAGCCCTATTAAGGCAGTATTTAGTAAGGCGGGGCTAATGAACAGATTCATCCACACCAAGCCCCGGAGTCTTAGCTGAAACACTCATGTAGAGTCTTCTTTATCCAGGTATCTCTTTTTCTTAACTCAAAAGTCACTTACTTAACTCAGCCAGGAGTTTTGTTAAAAAAAAAAGATTTAATCTAATCTATGTGATAACCGTATACATTTATTCTTTACCTTTAACCTAGGCCTTGAAATTCTTACAGCCCACTTGATAAGCTCAAGTGGAATCAGGCCTTCTCTTATTATTAAGAAGCACAGTATTTCCCAAAGACCACTCATCACTCTGCAAATAGTCTAAGGACATGAGGGCCTTAATCAAAGCAAGGGGAGAGAGAAAACTGAAAGTCACACATCAGGCCAATCCCACTGTTGCTTTGGCTGTGGGTGTGACTCTTGAAGATTGATCCCACACAGGCTGGGGGACAGTTATATGCTAAACTGAGACACTTACTGGTTGAATAATGCCTTGGTTAATAGCGCCCCAACTTGGGATTGATCCAGGGTTATAATTATTTTCATTAACCTTCATGTGCTTCATATAGTCACCAAGGTATAGCACTACCAAAGAGTATTTGTCCTCAGCTGTATGTTGTACCAATACCAACCCTCCCCCACACCCTCTTCCACCTCTCTGCATTGAACTTGGGTTACCAGCCTTGACCTACCTTTCCCTCATGGTGAGTTCCTCTTTGATATTCTTTCCTGATAATAGCTATTAGTGGTCCTACCTCAATCTAAGAGTGATTCTCCAAGTGCTGAACCTCAAAAGAGTAACAGCTGGGGTCCAGATGCAGTGGCTCATGCCTATAAGCCCAGTGCTTTGGGAGGCCGAGGCAGGAGGATTGCTTGAGCCCAGCAGTTGGAGAACAGCCTGAGCAACATAGTAAGACTGCCATCTCTGCAAAAAATTTAAAAATTAGTCATGAGGTCAGGAGTTCAAGACCAGCCTGGGCAACATGGTGAAACCCCATCTCTACTAAAAATACAAAAATTAGTTGGGCATGTCAGTGCACACCTGTAATCCCAACTACTCAGGAGGCTGAGGCAGGAGAATTGCATAAACCTGGGAGGCAGAGGTTGCAGTGAGCCGAGATCACACCACCGTACTCCCAGCTTTGTGACAGAGTGAGACTTCATCTTAAAAAAACAAAAAAATTAATCAGGTGTGGTGGTATGTGCCTGTAGTCCCAGCTACTTGCACACTTAATCCCATCTACTTGCACTCCCTCACAAGGGAAGCTGAGGCAGTAAGATTGCTTGAGCCCAGGATTTCAAGGCTGCCGTGAACCACGATCATGCCACTGCACTCCAGGCTGGGTGACACAGAGATACTCAGGCTCAAAAAAAAAAAAAAAAAAAAAAGTAGAAGCTGAGGATTTTTAGTCCTTCTCTTCCAAGAAGGCTCCTTCACCCTACCCTTCCCTCAGAGGACAGCTCTGTAAGCGGTGAGGAGCCAGAGAAATGAACAACTCTCTCCTTTTGACCCTAAGAAGACCTGAAGAGAGACTCTTCTCTGAACATAAAGAATGTTGGCTGTTTCCTCTGCCTTCCTTTCCACCTCCCAAAACAAGGGGAAAGAAGACTGTAGTCTCTGCTCACCAGGCACTCTATCATAAACAATCTATAGCAATTTCTGATTCTTTCTGCTAAAGAACTATTGTTGAGGGTTGGAGAACAGACAAAGGTTCTTAGCCAAAAGAGTCATCTCTGTTCTGCCATAATCCAAATATTTCTTCTTCAAGTTTCTACTAATTGTCCTCTGTCTGCCTACTCTGTGATGTCCCAACTTCCAGGTCTACTTATGCACTTACTTAAAGGTCTGATTTTATTTTTATTTTATTTTATTTTATTTTTTGAGACAGGGTCTCACTTTGTGGTCCAGGCTGGAGTGCAGTGGGTACAATCATGGCTGAGTGCAGTGGGTACAATCATGGCTTACTGCAGCCTTGAACCCCCGGGCTCAAGCTATCCTCCTGCCTCAGCCTCTGGAGTAGCTGGGACCACAGGCATGCACCACCAAACTTGGCTAAATTTTTTTATTATTTGTGGAGACAGGCTCTACCTATGTTGCCCACGCTGGTCTTGAAACTTTGGCCTTAAGCGACCTACCCACTTGGCCTCCCAAAGTGCTAGGATATCAGGTGTGAGCCACTGCGCCTAGCCCAAATTTCATGATCTTTGTCTCTTGTTTCCTTTACAGGTGAAAACCTGCAGATGTGCTGTACGGATGTGGGCTGCTGTTGTACTCATCATTCCAAGTAGATTTGTCTTCTGTCTGTTTGCAAAGTGCTGTGGCTCTGCTCTCTAAGCTAGGTAGAAGTGAGCAACCTCTCTCAGGATACTGTATTATGGGTCTGCGGGAGAATTAGAGAGATGTTTTATGCTGCTGCCTATGATATGAGTTTATTTCCTGGTTGAGGTCTGTGCTAGAGCAGGTTCTCACTCAGAAAGGCAGAGACAGGAAGACTGTAGGGCACTTCCTCTATGAACCCACTAAACAGCAACTCTGGGTTCTCCAGTTCCAGGTGCATTTCTGTTCAGATATCTCATGCACTATGTCATGTGGTTTTGCAAACTTATCTTCATTCTATTTCACAATTTAGGCACTCCGTTCCAATTCTGGGAAGTAAAGAAGGGTCACTTACTCAATTGACTTCAGGGTCTAGGCCGTAACCAGGTTCTTGAGTTCTCTTTCAACACATACAATCTTTTGACAAACATATAAAGTTTACATGTTGAACGTGTAGGAATATTCCTCAAGTCCGTGAAGAAATTTGTGCACTCCTGTTTTACTTGAAATATAATTTTCAGTTTATCTTTTGCTGTCTTACTCTTTTTGCCTGTTTGTTTGTTTTTTTGTTTTTTTTTTTTTGAGACAAGGTCTCACTCTGTTGCTCAGGCTGGAGTGCAGTGGCATGATTGCGGCTCACTGCAACCTCCGCCTCCCGAGTTCAAGTGATTTCCCTGCCTCAGCCTCCCGAATAGCTGAGATTGCAAGCGTGCACCACCACTCCTGGCTAATTTTTATATTTTTAGTAGAGACAGGGGTTCGCCATGTTGTCTAGGCTGGTCTCGAACTCCTGACCTCAAGTGATCTGCTTGCCTGGGTCTCCATGCTGGGATTACAGGCATGAGTCATCGCGCCTGGCCTGATATCTTTCCCGTGATAAAGACATGGGCCCAGATAAATATTTCTTTACTTTGAGATAAATAACATAGCAAATACAAAGATCAGTAAATGAAAACTGGCCCCAAGATCAGTAAATGAAAACTCAGCCCCAAAGTCAGGGCAATGGTAGGGAACGGTGGAAACTGTGGCATCCTAGGGTAGTCACTAGCCAGTTCCAGCTGCTCACTGTCATACGAAGAAGGATCCATGCCACACGAGAGTCTAGTCTTGTCACATATTCTCATTAAAGTGAAGTAACTCTGATTTTTTTGGTGTGAAATCTCCCTATTTTTACATTTTGGCTCAAAGTTTGTAAAAATACTGTGGAGTCCAAATAAAACATGTCTGCAGACCAGAGCTAGGCTTCAGACTACCAGTTTAGAACCTGCCATGGGAAACGATAATATCTGGGAAGCACAGAGGTACCCCAGTGTTTTAAAGTGAGCAGTAGGCTGTTGAATTCACTTTACTATTGTGTATTAGAGAAGAGTCAGAACATTTCAACATCTTGAGCACCAAGAATCATCTGAGTGACTTTTTCTTAAGGAATAAATCACACATTATGAAAAACAATGCATGCAACTTTCATCATCCCCTAGCTGTCGCGAACTATAGACAGAAAAGAACTTCATTCTCTCCTATTTTTCCAGGGAGAAAAAGATTCACAGAACATTGTTTTCCTTGGTTCAAATTTGAAGTTCTAACTTGAAGTAGCTAGGTGCCGGAGAGAGGTTAAGAGGCTGGATTGTGTGTTCATTGGTGCTTTTTCCCCCTGTAGCTGGGAGAGAGAGGACAAGAAGTAGTACGGTGTCAACATGGTGAAAGAAAATGAGAAGATGAAAAATCGAATGAGGTATTCAATTATACTAATGTTGGCAAATATCTCTGAGGCTGGTATCATGCAGACAAAACATCTGGATAAGTCACTGAAACTGTCAGACCTTAGACAATAGCTGGTACATGAATGCCGTGAGAGTAGTGTTTCCACTTATAGACGGAATGCCTTTCTTCTTCTTTCTTAATTCTTTCAATTGACAAAAGAACACAGCATCACTTGAGTTAGTACTCCTGCATGATAAATAGGACACCCACGGAGGTTGTTCTATCCCTTTTATAACCTCAAGGTGCCAGACCATTTTCACTAGTTCCCTGAATTACGTAAAAAACTTAGAGCCCATGTGTAACCCTCACGCTGTCTAATTTTAACTGAATAGGTTACACAACACTGAGAAAGCTGGTACCTTGTGTGCTATGGCACTAATCATTAGCAATGTTTGGCCGGATGCAGTGGCTCATGCCTGTAATCCCAGCGTTTTGGGAGGCCAAGGCGGGCAGATCACTTGAGGTCAGGAGTTCAAGACCAGCCTGGCCAACATGGTGAAACCCCGTCTCTACTAAAAATACAAAAATTTTCTGGGCATTGTGGCACACACCTGTAATTCCAGCCACTCGGGGAGCTGGGGCAGGAAAATTACTTGAACCGGGGAGGCAGAGGTTGCAGCAAGCCACTGCACTCCAGCCTCAGCAACAAGACTCTATCTCAAAAATAATAATAATTAGTAATGTTCAAGGTCACAAAACAAATGCATAGAAAGGAAACATTGATTAAATAATGAAGAGAGAAATGAATATAAGTACAGCCTGCGTTTAACTTCTCAGGCAGAAAAAAACAATTTTGTTGTTTTTAAATGCATAAATATAATGCTAATGGGTACAGCAAACTTAGCAAACAAAACTAAACATGTCATTTGACCATGGATCTAGGCCTTAATGAATAGGCATGATTTTTAATTAGTCTATCAATTATCTGTAGATAAATGAGTATTGGACGTTACTTGTATTCTTTAAGTCTCCCAAATTTGTATTCTTGGACTCATCTTTGTGTCATCTCCATCTCCAAAAATGTCAGAATACCAAGGCCTGCTAATTGTTACCTTGATCTTCCTTGCCAATCTACTCTTCCCTCCTCAGCCTCTCAGCTAACACCCTAGCCCAGTGCTTCTCATATTTTAATTATATTGACAAATCTCCTGGGGATTTTGCTAAAATATATATTCTGGTGCCAATCCTGTTGGTCCAGGGACGACAGTTTGAGTAGCAAGGCCCCAGCCTAGTTTTTCAAGAACAATCTCCTCCCCACCCTGCTCTCAATTCTAACCTCCCTTTTGGCCCTTCAGGTGAGTTCCAGCCCTTCTTGTATCCCACTGGTTACAAGATAAATGTTTTCTTTCTTCTTCTTTTTTTTTTTTTTTTTTTTTTTGAGACGAGGTCTCTGTCACTAGGCTGGAGTGCAGTGCTGCAATCTCGGCTCACCGCAACCTCCACCTCCCGGGTTCAAGCGATTCTCCTTCCTCAGTCCCCCAAGTAGATGGGACTACAGGTGTGCGCCACCCAGTTAATCTTCGTATTTTTAGTATTTTTGTATTTTTAATAATTTTTAGTTAATTTTTGTATTTTTAGTATTTCTGTATTTTTAATAATTTTTAGTTAATTTTTGTATTTTTAGTATTTTTGTATTTTTAATAATTTTTAGTTAATTTTTGTATTTTTAGTATTTTTGTATTTTTAATAATTTTTAGTTAATTTTTGTATTTTTAGTATTTTTGTATTTTTAACAATTTTTAGTTAATTTTTGTATTTTTAGTATTTTTGTATTTTTAATAATTTTTAGTTAATTTTTGTATTTTTAGTATTTTTGTATTTTTAATAATTTTTAGTTAATTTTTGTATTTTTAGTATTTTTGTATTTTTAATAATTTTTAGTTAATTTTTGTATTTTTAGTATTTTTGTATTTTTAATAATTTTTAGTTAATTTTTGTATTTTTAGTATTTTTGTATTTTTAATAATTTTTAGTTAATTTTTGTATTTTTAGTAGTTTTGTATTTTTAATAATTTTTAGTTAATTTTTGTATTTTTAGTAATTTTTGTATTTTAGTAGAGAGAGGGTTTCACCATGGTGGCCAGGATGGTCTCGATCTCCTGACCTTGTGATCCACCCGCCTTGGCCTCCCAAAGTGCTGGGATCACAGGTGTGAGCTACCACGCCTGGCCACAAGATAAATGTTTTCTAAGTACTCTTCTGATTGTTTTAGAAGGGATCCACGTCCCCTTAGAGGCACAGGCTCAAGGCACTCCAAGGGTTTAGTAGGGAAGCATTGACTAGTTGACTCTGCTGGAAAAGGTCTACCAAAAAAGCAAACCTGGCAAACCTTCTCCCAAATTCCCCATTCTCTGTGCAGTCTTTTTTTAGTCATGATCTGTGCTGCCAATATGATACCAGTCCCAAGGGATTCTCTCTCTGCTGCCACTTTAAAACCCTCATCTGGAAATGGTCAAAAGCCCCTTTTCTTGGTTATACTTAGCACAGAAAGGAGGGGAAAAAGAGAGAGTAGTGATAGAAATTCTTAAAGACATTATGGGAATCAGAGCCAAGTATCTGATCTGAAGGCAATGCACTCCAGCCCCAAAGCCTAGTATCATTTTCTTTTTTTTTTTTTTGTAGTTTATGTAAAAATTTATTTGACCAAAATGTAGAAAAAGTGATACTATTACATATGATACAGTTGCAAGAATCTAAAGTAAAGTGTGGATTTTATTCCATTGCACAGTTTGCTAGTGTATTTCCTGGGTAGTGTGGTGCTGAATAAATAGGAGTGGGGTGGTGAGGTGGGGTGGGTAAGGGATTCAGATAAGCCAGAAGCAGGGTGATTTTTAGTTGGAATTGTAAACTTTAGTCGGCCCCCACACGCTGCTGGGGAATGTGGAATGTTCCAGCTCTGAGATGTTAACTGAGAAAAGAGAAGTCAAACAAAGCCGATACGTGCAGCCCTGTCTACAGAATCCTTCATTATCCAGTTTAATCAGGAGTTTCTTGGTCTTTTATTAACTTGGTCCCAAAGAAGGAATTCAAGTCCTAGATAAGTAAATCTTCAATTTGCTATTCCCTGAAGTATGGAAATGAAGTCGGGCCAATTTTTAATCTCTGCTGCCAGAGAGGCCCTTTCTGCTAATAGATAAAAACTCTTTTGCTCAACTTAGTAATGACTTGTAGTCTTTTGGATATGGCTGATCTGAATTGGACTGAACTCCACCATATTCCTGCTGAGTGGGTCATTACTGGAATGAGACATTTGCTCTTCAGAGAACAACTTTATTTTAATTTTCCTTGAGATTGAGTCTCACTCTGTCGACCAGGCTGGAGTGCAGTGGTGCGATCTCGGCTCACTGCAATCTCCACTTCCTGGGTTCATGCGATCCTCCTGCCTCAGCCTCCCGAGTAGCTGGGACTACAGGCAGGCGTCACCATAATTTTTGTATTTTTAGTAGAGGCATGGTTTCGCCATGTTGGCTGGGCTGGTCTCGAACTCCTGATCTCAAGTGATCTGTCCTGTTGGCTGGGCTGGTCTGGAACTCCTGACCTCAAGTGATCTGTCCTGGCCTCCCAAAGTGTTGGGATTACAGGCGAAAGCCACTGTGCCCGGCCAGAGAACAACTTTAGAATGAAGGAAATATGCAAAAGAACATCACATCAAGGATCTATTAATTACCATCTATTAATTACTATATGTGGGTAATTATGACTATTTCCCAAGCATTCTGCGTTGACTGCTTGAGAAGATGTTTGTCCTGCATGGTGGAGAGTGGAGAAGGGCCAGGATTCTTAGGTTAATCTATCTGTGGGTTATGACTTCCCACAATAGCCACCCCCGGCCCCCACCAGCCCTTTTATTGGCTCTGGATGGAAAATCCCTACCCATATGATGGTCCCTGGTCTCTCCTATAGTTTGACCAACAGTTGACCCAAAAGGTTATGGTCTTCAGCGTTTTAATTATATCCACGACTAGATACTGGGGTCTGTGTTCTTCAAAGTGTGGGGCTGCCTATTCTCCCAGGAACCAAGTGGCCTCCGTCTTAAGAAACTATGCTTACTAGGAAATACCCTGCCTACCTTAGGAATAAATGCAACTTAAGGAAAAAATAAGAGAGCTGAAAAAGTTGGTGCCATTTGACAAAAAAAGGGAAGGCATGAGATTTAACTCGTGCTCAAAGCTTCTCCGATACAAAATATTTGGTCATGTATTCATAATTTGCTTGACATTTCCAGCAAAGCGAAGATGGCAATAACAAAAGGAACTTCTTACAAGAGAAGAGAAAGACCCACGGAGCTCCGGAGTTTCTGTTGGAACAAGACTCTTCTGTTTTGCTTATATACAGTTAAGTTCGTTTAGTGTCTGATCCAGTGTCTGATGTAAGCCCACGTTCTCTTCTTTGGCCTGGGCAAGTTACTCTTCCAGGTCATCAATTGTCTTTTCCAGTTTTGCAACCGTTCTCTCTGCAGATTCAGCACGGGTCTCAGCCTCTTTCAGTTTGTCACACAGAAGTTTAATTTCTTTTTCACATTTGTCCTCCTTTTCAGAATACTTTTCAGATGCAGCCTCCAGAGATTTCAGATTGTTAGTAACATTCTTGAGTTCTTCTTCAAGGTCACCACATTTTAGTTCAGACACCTCCGCACGCTCCTCTGCCCTCTCCAGCTCACCCTCCAGGATGACCAGCTTACGAGCTACCTCCTCGTATTTGCGGTCAGCCTCTTCCGTGCTTGGCCTCTTTGAGCTGCATCTCCTGAATTTCCATCTTCTCCTCATCCTTCATGGCCCGGTTTTCTATCACCTTCATTCCTCTCTCACTCTCATCTGCAGCTTTTTCTGCCTCCTCCAGCTTCTGCGGGGCCGTGGCCAGTCGTTCCTGAGCCCTGTCCAACTTCTCCTCAACGAGCTGGATGCGTCGGTTGAGGGCGGCCACATCACCTTTAGCTTTCTCGCGCCGCTCACACTTGCCGTTGAGCTCCCGCTGCAGGCCCTGCGCGGTCTTCCGCCTCGTCCGCCTGCTGCTGCAGGGCCTAGATCTGGCGTTTCACCGCCTCCAGGTAGTTGAGGCCGGCCATGGCGCGGAGGCGCGGAGGCGCGGAGGCGCGGAGGCGCGGAGGCGCGGAGGCGCGGAGGCGCGGAGGCGCGGAGGCGCGGAGGCGCGGAGGCGCGGAGGCGCGGAGGCGCGGAGGCGCGGAGGCGCGGAGGCGCGGAGGCGCGGAGGCGCGGAGGCGCATGGGCAGCGGCGGACGCTCGGCTGGGGTCGGCTCTTCTCCGGCGAGAGCTGCACTGCTGCGCCCCGGCCCCCCCAAGCCTTTGCCTGCGCGGGGGCCGCCCCCGCCTCTCCCCGCCCCCCGGGCCGACTGCCGTCGGGGCGATGAGGTCACCCGGCCGGACCGCCGACGTCAGCACCACTGGCGGCTATCATTTTCTTAGGACGTGGTCTGACTTTCCTTTTTAACTCCAGCTTCCATTACGATTGGCATCATTTTATTTCTAGCACCCTGGAAGCTGTATCCACAACAATGAGACCTAGATATAAGTCCTCTAGACACCCCACGTTCTCCCAGTAAGTTCTGCTTTGCAGTTGGAGGGTATTTATGGTCAAGGCCAAATGGCAGACCAGCAAATGATCTCATTCTTCCTGGCCCACCTTTGCCCACAGAAAAGCATTTTGTGATCCAGATGAGATCTATCTCTCCATATACAAAAAAAAAAAAAAAAAAAAAAGGTTTTGTCCACATATATAAAATGGTCATAGTGACTCCTTAACCATAAAGTAACATATATAAGACACAAATTATCAAACCCTGATTACAGCTGAGTTATCACTAGGCACGTCAGGCGCAGCGCCTAAAACTCATGATAGCTTTAGAAACCAATAACATTTTAATTTTAATTTCTTTTAAAATTGGAAGAAAAAATAAATATAATAATATGAACATGATAAAAGCCACCTGGGTTTTATATATATATATATATATATATATATATATATATATTATTATTATTTTTTTTTTTTTTGAGATGGAGTCTCGCTCTATCCCCCAGGCTGGAGTGCAGTGGCGCAATCTCAGCTCACTGCAAGCTCCGCCTCCTGGGTTCATGCCATTCTCCTGCCTCAGCCTCTGAAGTAGCTGGGACTACAGGCGCCCACCACCACGCCCAGCTAATTTTTTGTATTTTTAGTAGAGAGGGGGTTTCACCGTGTTAGCCAGGATGGTCTCCATCTCCTGACCTTGTGATCGGCCTGCCTCGGCCTCCCAAAGTGCTGGGATTGCATGCCTGAGCCACTGCGCCCGGCTGGATTATATTCATTTTATACTGGTATAGTCATAAAATATAATTTTAAATTTTTTTGGAAGGAAGAAACTGACCCATGAAGGTAAAAATGCCTAGGGCATGTGAAAGTCATAATACAACCCTGGCTATAATTAGAGAGGGTCATTCTCTCAAAGTCTTCCACAACCTGGCCTCACCCCACATGTATAGCCTATGTCTAATTTTCCTCTGGTTGGGCCTTCTTGCTAATCTAGCTGGTTCTTCTCCAACTATTATTTGGGGGAGAGACCCAAGTCAAGCTTTCTTTTGTTAATGTGTCTTTATTCATTTATTTTTCACATTTGGAAAGCTTTCTACCTTACTAACACAAACTCTACCCATTTTAATCCCATCTTCTTTCATAAGGCCTTCCCTAACTACAGCCGCCTACATGGATCCCTCTATTTTCTAACATCTTACAGTGCTTTTAATTTATTGTAACTGCCAGAATACAGGCAAACACAGGTGAGAAGCAATCGCCCATTTCTCTATGAGTAATCACCTCCACCAAAAGAAAAAGAGATTTGGCCAATTTCACATTATAAACTTTTAGTCATGTTGACGAAATAGGCAAATGTCTATTTCAATTTAAATTAACTCGAATGTATTAATTTAAATGCACGAACGTTTTTAAAATAGCAATTGATCAAAAATCATGTCTTGATTTAGAAATACTGCTTTTTGTTCTTGTATCACATTCCGTGAGACAGTTTAAATAAAACTAGTTGCAACTTAATTTCTTAGTCATCACCAAGGCCACATTTTGAGTCATCAAATGCAGTGTTCAGATGGTATCATCTTCACTTCCAGCTAAGTTCTTTACTTCCAGATAGGTAAGTTTTCCTTTTCGAAATCCTGTATTGGGCTATTGCTAGAAAATTTATCCCAAACTACAAGTAGCTATTCACATATTAGGACTATTTGCTTATATTCATGATTTCCTCAATATAATTACTGAATTGCCTTTTTAAAAAATCTTGCTTTAAACTATCTTCTTTATAATACAGCCAACATCTTTAACTGAGAGGCTATAACCTTTGGAATAATTACCATATCTTTGTTAAACCTCTGCATTCCTTTTTGAAACAACTTTATCACTTGATATCTATAAACATGTCAAGCTAGTATTGACTGAAGTGGTTTCAGGTTAATATGTTATTCTCCATCAATAATTTGTTGTTCAAAATGAAGTCATTGAGACAGAGCCCATAATGTGAAAGACTTATAAGGACTAGAATTTAAGTCCAGTTACTCCTTTTCTGAAAGATAATTTAGGGGATAAGATTTTGCTGGCCAGGTGCGGTGGCAGACGCTTGTAATCCCAGCACTTTGGGAGGCTGAGGCGGGCGGATCACGAGGTCAGGAGATCGAGACCATGGTGAAACCCCGCCTCTACTAAAAATACAAAAAAAAAAAAAAAAATTAGCCGGGCTTGGTGGAGGGTGCCTGTAGAACCAGCTACTTGGAGAGGCTGAGGCAGGAGAATGGCATGAACCCAGGAGGCGGAGATCACAGTGAGCCGAGATCGCGCCACTGCACTCCAGCCTGGGCGACAGAGCGAGACTCCGTCTCAAAAAAAAAAAAAAAAAAGATTTTGCTTTGTATTTAAACCTATCTGTGTGTCCTACCATTTAACTATTTGTCACAATTTGGTAATTATTTCGGATGTATCAGTCTTTTCTCAAATGGATTGCTTTTATTTTCCACTTTTTATGATAAAATTTTAAAACGTACACAGAAACACAGACCCTAGCTTAATGAGCCAAATATACCCATAACCCAGCTTCAACAATAATCAGTAGATGGCCAGTCTTATTTCATGTATATCCCCACTCAGTCCCCACACTTTTATTATTTTGGGGCAAATTCCAGACTCTACTAATATCTTAAAAAATCCCGCCACTTCCAACCTAAAAAATTAATGATAATTCCTTACTATAATCAAATAACCAGTGTTTGAATTTTTACATATTGCTTTTATATTTTCTTTATTTCATTCCACATCAGGATAATGTCTATGCATCATGATTGTTTGGTCTCATTTCTTTTAAACTATCTGTCCTTCTTCAATCTCTTTTTTTCTTCTCTCTTTGCAGTTTTTTTTTCTTTCTTTTTTTTTAATTATACTTTATGTTTTAGGGTACATGTGCACATTGTGCAGGTTAGTTACATATGTATACATGTGCCATGCTGATGCGCTGCACCCACTAACTCGTCATCTAGAATTAGGTATATCTCCCAATGCTATCCCTCCCCCCTCCCCCCACCCCACCACAGTCCCCAGAGTGTGATATTCCCCTTCCTGTGTCCATGTGATCTCATTGTTCAATTCCCACCTATGAGTGAGAATATGCGGTGTTTGGTTTTTTGTTCTTGCAATAGTTTACTGAGAATGATGATTTCCAATTTCATCCATGTCCCTACAAAGGACATGAACTCATCATTTTTTATGGCTGCATAGTATTCCATGGTGTATATGTGCCACATTTTCTTAATCCAGTCTATCATTGTTGGACATTTGGGTTGGTTCCAAGTCTTTGCTATTGTGAATAATGCCGCAGTAAACATACGTGTGCATGTGTCTTTATAGCAGCATGATTTATAGTCCTTTGGGTATATACCCAGTAATGGGATGGCTGGGTCAAATGGTATTTCTAATTCTAGATCCCTGAGGAATCGCCACACTGACTTCCACAATGGTTGAACTAGTTTTCAGTACCACCAACAGTGTAAAAGTTTTTTTTGTTGAAGTCACTTGAATCATTTGATAGGAAGCATTTCCTACAGTCTGTATGTTGCTTGCTGCATCCCTGTGGTACCATTTAACACGTTTCTCTGTGTCTCATATTTCCTGTAAATGTGTAGTCAGATCAGGAGGCTTGATCAGATTTAGCCTCAATTATTATTTTTTTTGGCAAGACAACACCATAGGTGGTGCTGTGTCTTTTTCCTGGAAAGTGCGTAATGTCTGATTGTCTCCTTTTTGGTGATGTTATCAACCCCTAGTGATCATTGCCTAGATCCAGTAATTCAAATGGTGATATTCTAACTCTATCACTCATTCTTTATTTATTAGCTGGAATTTCTCTGTAAAGAAAAATTTCCCATATCAACTGTTTGGTTATTTTTTGCATAGTGAAGGCAAGATAAACGTTTTATTCTTTATTTGTCAGTTTAAAAATTAATGAAGTTGTTTCCTAGCATTCTTCAAAGATATTCAATGTTAATGCGATGGGGTTTTTTAGTGAACTTAGAGATTTAAACATATCTGAGAATTTTAAGTCATTATTGATGTTCAATTTGTTTCGTCTTTGACCAGTGGGAGCCTACTAACTACGGCATCTAAGTCTTTTTAACATGACCCTAGTAGTCTTTAAGAGCTGCCTTGCTTTATGGCATGACAAAGTGTGGTAGGCTTATTTTTTATGGAAATGTACAATGATTCCGGTTGGAATTAGCCATTTCTTCAGGGAGTCACAATCTGGGTGCTAGGCCTACCCTTCGGCAATAATTGGTTACTGTTGCTAGGCCTTTTCAGTGGACAGAACAAAAAATATAAATTTATTTTATGTAAACTTTCTTGAGGTATAATTCATATACAATAAAATTCACACATTTTAAGTATACAGGTAAAGACTTGACAAAGTATAAACCCATCCAAGCAGCACCCCAATAAACATATGGAAAATTTCCATCACTTCAGAAAATATCTTTATGCCTGTTTGTAAATCCCTTCTATCAGGCAGTTACTGGTCACTATATGTTGGTTTTAGCTACAGAAATTTATATAAATGCAACCATGCAGTACGTACTGTTTGGTGTCTGACTTCTTTTGTTTAGCATGTTTTAAAGATGTGTCCACGATGTTGCCTGTATCAATAATACATTCATTTTTGTTGATGAGTAATGCTCCATTGTGTAAATATACTGTAATTTGCTTGTCTATTTATCTGTTAATGGATATATTTGATTTGTTTCCAATTTGGGACCATTATGAATAAAGCCGTAACTATGTGCATACAGGTCTATTATTGAGCATAACTTTTTGTTTCTCTTGAATACATAGCTGGAAATAGAACAGCTAGATCATATGGTAAGGGTAGTATATGCTTAACTTTATAAGAAACGGTCACATTGTTTTCCAAAGTAGTTATGCTATTTAACACTTCTAATAAAAATGTATGGGTGCTCCAGTTACACCACATCCCTGCCAAAATTTGGTATTACAAGAACTTTTTATTTTAGCCTTTGTAGCCAGCAGGAAGTGAAATCTCATTGTGGTTTTAACTTACATTTTCCTTATAAACAATTTGTCATATGCTATTTGGCTATATATATGTTTGTGTCTGTGTGTGTGAAATGTCTGTTTAAGGCTTTTGCCCATTTTTTTTAACAAATTGAACTTATTTGTTTATTTGTTTAATGTGCCAGCATTTTGCTGGGAGTTACAGGGGATAGAAAAAAGTTAATTTGTAATAATCAGATTGTATCATTTTTATTTGACCTAACCCTACTTTTTAATGGGGTTTTGTCTCTCTCTATGTGTATCTCTCTCTTTTTTGGTGTTGGGTGATGAGGTCTTGCTCTGTCACCCAGGTTGGGGTGCAGTGGCATAATCTTAGCTCACTTCAACCTTGACCTCCTGAGCTCAAGCAATCCTTCTGAGTAGCTGGGATTACAGGTGGGAGCCACTGAGTTCAAGCAATTCTCCTGCCTCAGCCTTCCAAGTAGCTGGGATTACAGGCACGCACCACCATGCCTGGCTAATATTGTATTTTCAGTAGAGATGGAGTTTCACCATGTTGGTCAGGCTGGTCTTGAACTCCTCTTCCTCAGGTGATCCACCCGCCTTAGCCTCCCAAAGTGCTGGGATTACAGGCATGAGCCACCGCACCTGGCCTCCTTTTTCTTTTAATAATTTTGTATAAGATTCCACCATGGTTTGTTTCTGTTTATAACTTTTTAAGTGAAATAAATTTTCCTTTGTGTTAGGATGGAGGAGTGACAGTATAGCTTTTCTAGCTTCAGAGCTCTAGAGCTCTTCTACTGTTTTTACAAAGTGTTTAAAAAACAAACAGTCCTAGCACAGTGGCTCACACCTGTAATCCCAGCACTTTGGGAGGCCGAGGTGGGAAGATGGCTTGAGTCCAGGAGTTTGAGACCAGCCTGGCCAACATGGTGAAGTCTCTTCTCTACTAAAAATACAAAAATTAGCCAGAGGTGGTGGCATGAGCCTGTAGTCACAGGTACTCGGGAGGCTGAGGCAGGAGCATCACTTGAACCTGGGAGGCGAGGGTTGCAGTGAGCCAAGATCATGCTACTGCACTCCAGCCTGAGCAACTGCAAGATTCTGTCCCCCACCCCCAAAACAAACAAACAAACAAACGAAAACAACTCTGTGTGTGTATGTGAGACTTTAAATTTTCTGGACCTGATCATATCTGGATTGCTTTCTTCCCTACTTGTATCCGAACCTTTTTGTCCCGTGCCCCTCTGTCCTGGCCCTGCTCAGTTTGGATTACGTCCAGCATTTTCTCCTCACTGCCGAGCTTTGTCTTGGAAGGGAGCTCCTGTTTGTGTTTCAAGAGCGTTCGGGGCCCCGGTGACTCCAGCATTGTCAGATCCGACTGCTTTGCCATCTCCTTGCATGCACACTCAAATTGGATCTTGTGGAACCCCATTCCAGTGTAGTGGCTATTTTCAGATTGACCTGCCTTGCTTTCTGGTGAGTGTCCATTGGTGACTTAGCGCTTTCCTTTTCTCATGACTGTCAGAAACCCAGTCATCTTCCCTCTGTTTCATCCCAGTTTCTCATCCCACATGGGTCTTGCAGCTTTGGATAGTTTGTCCTTGCCCACAGTGTCTAGGAGTTGTGAGAATACCTTGCTATGCAGTTTTATTGTAGATGTTGCTACAGGTGATTGATTTTGATAGCCTAACTGCTCTGTCTGTTCATATGAGAAATTCAGAGAAATTCAAAACCACCATAAACATTTTGTCACAGTGCTAGGCACAGAGCAGATAATCTGATGTTTGCTGACTAATGAAAGTTTATAGAAAATGTTCTGTTGTTGTGTAACAAATTACCATAAATTTAGTGCTTTAAAACAACACATATTTATAATCCCACAGTTCCCGTAAGTCAGAGCCACAGCTTAGCGGGGTTCTCTTTTTCGGGGTCTTCACCACACTGTAATCCAGGTGTCAGCCAGGGTTGCAGCCTCAATAGAGACTCAAATGGGAGAAGATCCACTTCCAAGCTCCTCAGGTTGTTAGCAGAATTCATTTGTAGGACTGAGATCCCATTTCCTTGCTGGCTGTCAGCCAGGGGCTGCAGTCAGCTCCTGAAGGCCCCTATGGTTCCTTGCCTCACAGCCCTCTCCATAGGCCCTCTCACATCGTGACAGCTACTAAAGCCAGCAATAGAGAGCCTGTCTCTGATGTATGCTAGCAAGATGAGCCATATATATGTCATAACATAATCACAGGAGAGACATGCCATTAGCCTTGTCACAGCCTATTGATTAGAGGCAAGTAGTAGGTTTCTCCTACACAGAAGGAGAGAGGATTGTTCAGGGAAAGAACATGGGGCCACTCTAGAGTCTGTCCACCACGGTTCACATCTGCCTTGAGACCTGGTTTACCCTCTGTATTTGTTTTTTTGTTTGTTCGAGACAGAGTCTCACTCTGTCACCTAGGCTGGAGTGCAGTGGCACCATCTTGGCTCACTGCAACCTCTGCCACCTGGGTTCAAGTGATTCTCCTGCCTCAGCCTGCTGAGTAGCTGTGATTATAGGCACCTGCCACCATGCCTGATTAATTTTTGTAGTTTTTTTTTTAGTAGAGACAGGGTTTCACCATCTTGGTCAGGCTGGTCTTGAACTCCTGACCTTGTGATCCACCCACTTCAGCCTCCCAAAGTGCTGGGATTACAGGCATGAGCCACCGCACCTGGCCTACCCTCTTTATTTGTTAAGACAAAAAGGTTTCTGCTGATAGACTGCCAGTGGTGACTTTTAGCTTAATTTCGTGGCAAAGGATAATAAATTCAACTGTAATCGTGAAATATACAATTCAAATAGAAACTTTAACATCAATAACTTGAAAATCCTATTATAGAAAAGTTACTTTGATTCCTTGCCCTTCTCTGTGAAATGGACATGGGTGTCTCTATCGCTCCCAACCTCACAGAGAAAAAATTAAATGATGCTTTTTAGTATCCAGAGGAAAAATAAGATTTCATATGCATCTTAGGCATTTTTAACCTATTTTGTGTCACCTGTGCTTGTGTATACTTTTGGAGTACTTCAGAGAACACATGTCCAAGGATGAAATAGTACCAAAAGCAATGGTTTTAATACTCCAATAAATCAGACAACCCAGGTAACCATTTGGGGAAGAATCAAAAGACATGTATTTTGGAAACCACATTTTTTGGTGCTAATGATAAAGGAAATGATCTTATTTCCTATGCCAGACTAGCTAAGGGTTTAATGAACAAACACACTGTTTCATTACTTTTGCTTCTGTTCTAACACCTGAGAGTATCCATCAGATTCACCTTTGCTTCTCCACTTGCTCGTTCTGTCTTCTGTTTTCTTCATCTCATTATTTTTCTGGTAAGCAAAAAAGGGGTAGAAAAAAGTGTACCTCTGGTGAAGATAGATAATCATTTTTTGGGAATAATATTCTGTATGCTTAGAAGCATTCAGCTGTTGGAGTGAGGGATTCTCCTCCCCTGCTTCACAGTAGGAGAAACACTGAATAACCTTCATTTGGTGGATGACCATGGATGCTGTGTGCTATGGTGAAGCTGTTTCTTCCCAGCAGCAGGGAGAGAGTGAGGATAGGGAACTCAGGAATACAGCATACAATATATGGGTACAGATTGTGCAGGATGCCCTCTGCCCTGAATTCCTGATTCCCTTCCTTGTGAGAACAGCAATAATAATAATCAGAGTTGCCTTTCCAGTGGTGACAACCTACCCACAAGAACATACCCCTTGCAAAGTATCTTCTTCATCCCTCTCCAGAAAAGGAGAAGAGGAAACACAAGAAGAAATGCGTGGTGCAGAGCCTCAATTCCTACTTCATGGATGTGAAATGCCCAGGATGCTATAAAATCACTACAGGTCTTTAGCCATGCACAAATGGTAGTTTTGTGTGTTGGCTGCTCCATTGTCCTCTGCCAGCCTACGGAGTAAAAGCAAGGCTTACAGAAGGATGTTCCTTCAGAAGGAAACAGCACTAAAAGCACTCTGAATCAAGATGAATGGGAAACCATCTCAATAAACACATTTTGTATAAAATAATCATAATAATAATCAGCTAACATTTATTGAATAATTATACCAGGAGTGATATTCAAAATATTTTAACAACTGAAACAGCACAGGTATCAACCAATCAGAATGAATACTGGCCATAACGGCATCCACTCTGATTAGTCCATGCCCTCACCATGTCAGTTGTTAAATATTTTTTTTTCTTCTCTATGTTCTCATTTTTTTTTTTATTATACTTTAAGTTTTAGGGTACATGTGCACATTGTGCAGGTTAGTTACATATGTATACATGTGCCATGCTGGTGCACTGCACCCACTAACTCGTCATCTAGCATTAGGTATATCTCCTAATGCTATCCCTCCCCGCTCCCCCCACCCCACAACAGTCCCCAGAGTGTGATGTTCCCCTTCCAGTGTTCATGTGTTCTCAATGTTCAATTCCCACCTATGAGTGAGAACATGCAGTGTTTGGTTTTCCTTGCGATAGTTTACTGAGAATGATGGTTCCCAATTTCATCCATGTCCCTACAAAGGACATGAACTCATCATTTTTTATGGCTGCATAGTATTCCATGGTGTATATGTGCCACATTTTCTTAATCCAGTCTATCATTGTTGGACATTTGGGTTGATTCCAAGTCTTTGCTATTGTGAATAATGCCGCAATAAACATACGTGTGCATGTGTCTTTATAGCAGCATGATTTATAGTCCTTTGGGTATATACCCAGTAATGGGATGGCTGGGTCAAATGGTATTTCTAATTCTAGATCCCTGAGGAATCGCCACACTGACTTCCACAATGGTTGAACTAGTTTACAGTCCCACCAACAGTGTCAAAGTGTTCCTATTTCTCCACATCCTCTCCAGCACCTGTTGTTTCCTGACTTTTTAATGATTGCCATTCTAACTGGTGTGAGATGATATCTCATAGTGGTTTTGATTTGCATTTCTCTGATGGCCAGGGATGATGAGCATTTTTTCATGTGTTTTTTGGCTGCATAAATGTCTTCTTTTGAGAAGTGTCTGTTCATGTCCTTCGCCCACTTTTTGATGGGGTTGTTTGTTTTTTTGTTGTAAATTTGTTTGAGTTCATTGTAGATTCTGGATATTAGCCCTTTGTCAGATGAGTAGGTTGCGAAAATTTTCTCCCATGTTGTAGGTTGCCTGTTCACTCTGATGGTAGTTTCTTTTACTGTGCAGAAGCTCTTTAGTTTAATTAGATCCCATTTGTCAATTTTGTCTTTTGTTGCCATTGCTTTTGGTGTTTTGGACATGAAGTCCTTGCCCACGCCTATGTCCTGAATGGTAATGCCTAGGTTTTCTTCTAGGGTTTTTATGGTTTTAGGTCTAACGTTTAAATCTTTAATCCATCTTGAATTGATTTTTGTATAAGGTGTAAGGAAGGGATCCAGTTTCAGCTTTCTACATATGGCTAGCCAGTTTTCCCAGCACCATTTATTAAATAGGGAATCCTTTCCCCATTGCTTGTTTTTATCAGGTTTGTCAAAGATCAGATAGTTGTAGGTATGCGGCGTTATTTCTGAGGGCTCTGTTCTGTTCCATTGATCTATATCTCTGTTTTGGTACCAGTACCATGCTGTTTTGGTTACTGTAGCCTTGTAGTATAGTTTGAAGTCAGGTAGTGTGATGCCTCCAGCTTTGTTCTTTTGGCTTAGGATTGACTTGGTGATGCGGGCTCTTTTTTGGTTCCATATGAACTTTAAAGTAGTTTTTTCCAATTCTGTGAAGAAAGTCATTGGTAGCTTGATGGGGATGACTTTGAATCTGTAAATTACCTTGGGCAGTATGGCCATTTTCACAATATTGATTCTTCCTACCCATGAGCATGGAATGTTCTTCCATTTGTTTGTACCCTCTTTTATTTCCTTGAGCAGTGGTTTGTAGTTCTCCTTGAAGAGGTCCTTCACATCCCTTGTAAGTTGGATTCCTAGGTATTTTATTCTCTTTGAAGCAATTGTGAATGGGAGTTCACTCATGATTTGGCTCTCTGTTTGTCTGTTGTTGGTGTATAAGAATGCTTGTGATTTTTGTACATTGATTTTGTATCCTGAGACTTTGCTGAAGTTGCTTATCAGCTTAAGGAGATTTTGGGCTGAGACAGTGGGGTTTTCTAGATATACAATCATGTCGTCTGCAAACAGAGACAATTTGGCTTCCTCTTTTCCTACTTGAATACCCTTTATTTCCTTCTCCTGCCTGATTGCCCTGGCCAGAACTTCCAACACTATGTTGAATAGGAGTGGTGAGAGAGGGCACCCCTGTCTTGTGCCAGTTTTCAAAGGGAATGCTTCCAGTTTTTGCCCATTCAGTATGATATTGGCTGTGGGTTTGTCATAGATAGCTCTTATTATTTTGAAATACGTCCCATCAATACCTAATTTATTGAGAGTTTTTAGCATGAAGGGTTGTTGAATTTTGTCAAAGGCTTTTTCTGCATCTATTGAGATAATCATGTGGTTTTTGTCTTTGGCTCTGTTTATATGCTGGATTACATTTATTGATTTGTGTATATTGAACCAGCCTTGCATCCCAGGGATGAAGCCCACTTGATCATGGTGGATAAGCTTTTTGATGTGCTGCTGGATTCGGTTTGCCAGTATTTTATTGAGGATTTTTGCATCAATGTTCATCAAGGATATTGGTCTAAAATTCTCTTTTTTGGTTGTGTCTCTGCCCGGCTTTGGTATCAGAATGATGCTGGCCTCATAAAATGAGTTAGGGAGGATTCCCTCTTTTTCTATTGATTGGAATAGTTTCAGAAGGAATGGTACCAGTTCCTCCTTGTACCTCTGGTAGAATTCGGCTGTGAATCCATCTGGTCCTGGACTCTTTTTGGTTGGTAAACTATTGATTATTGCCACAATTTCAGCTCCTGTTATTGGTCTATTCAGAGATTCAACTTCTTCCTGATTTAGTCTTGGGAGGGTGTATGTGTCGAGGAATTTATCCATTTCTTCTAGATTTTCTAGTTTATTTGCGTAGAGGTGTTTGTAGTATTCTCTGATGGTAGTTTGTATTTCTGTGGGATCGGTGGTGATATCCCCTTTATCATTTTTTATTGTGTCTATTTGATTCTTCTCTCTTTTTTTCTTTATTAGTCTTGCTAGCGGTCTATCAATTTTGTTGATCCTTTCAAAAAACCAGCTCCTGGATTCATTGATTTTTTGAAGGGTTTTTTGTGTCTCTATTTCCTTCAGTTCTGCTCTGATTTTAGTTATTTCTTGCCTTCTGCTAGCTTTTGAATGTGTTTGCTCTTGCTTTTCTAGTTCTTTTAATTGTGATGTTAGGGTGTCAATTTTGGATCTTTCCTGCTTTCTCTTGTGGGCATTTAGTGCTATAAATTTCCCTCTACACACTGCTTTGAATGCATCCCAGAGATTCTGGTATGTTGTGTCTTTGTTCTCATTGGTTTCAAAGAACATCTTTATTTCTGCCTTCATTTCGTTGTGTACCCAGTAGTCATTCAGGAGCAGGTTGTTCAGTTTCCATGTAGTTGAGCGGCTTTGAGTGAGATTTTTAATCCTGAGTTCTAGTTTGATTGCACTGTGGTCTGAGAGATAGTTTGTTATAATTTCTGTTCTTTTACATTTGCTGAGGAGAGCTTTACTTCCAACTATGTGGTCAATTTTGGAATAGGTGTGGTGTGGTGCTGAAAAAAATGTATATTCTGTTGATTTGGGGTGGAGAGTTCTGTAGATGTCTATTAGGTCCGCTTGGTGCAGAGCTGAGTTCAATTCCTGGGTATCCTTGTTGACTTTCTGTCTCGTTGATCTGTCTAATGTTGACAGTGGGGTGTTAAAGTCTCCCACTATTAATGTGTGGGAGTCTAAGTCTCTTTGTAGGTCACTCAGGACTTGCTTTATGAATCTGGGTGCTCCTGTATTGGGTGCATATATATTTAGGATAGTTAGCTCCTCTTGTTGAATGGATCCCTTTACCATTATGTAATGGCCTTCTTTGTCTCTTTTGATCTTTGTTGGTTTAAAGTCTGTTTTATCAGAGACTAGGATTGCAACCCCTGCCTTTTTTTGTTTTCCATTTGCTTGGTAGATCTTCCTCCATCCTTTTATTTTGAGCCTATGTGTGTCTCTGCACGTGAGATGGGCTTCCTGAATACAGCACACTGATGGGTCTTGACTCTTTATCCAACTTGCCAGTCTGTGTCTTTTAATTGGAGAATTTAGTCCATTTACATTTAAAGTTAATATTGTTATGTGTGAATTTGATCCTGTCATTATGATGTTAGCTGGTGATTTTGCTCATTAGTTGATGCAGTTTCTTCCTAGTCTCGATGGTCTTTACATTTTGGCATGATTTTGCAGCGGCTGGTACCGGTTGTTCCTTTCCATGTTTAGCGCTTCCTTCAGGAGCTCTTTTAGGGCAGTCCTGGTGGTGACAAAATCTCTCAGCATTTGCTTGTCTGTAAAGTATTTTATTCCTCCTTCACTTACGAAGCTTAGTTTGGCTGGATATGAAATTCTGGGTTGAAAATTCTTTTCTTTAAGAATGTTGAATATTGGCCCCCACTCTCTTCTGGCTTGTAGGGTTTCTGCCGAGAAATCCGCTGTTAGTCTGATGGGCTTCCCTTTGAGGGTAACCCGACCTTTCTCTCTGGCTGCCCTTAACATTTTTTCCTTCATTTCAACTTTGGTGAATCTGACAATTATGTGTCTTGGAGTTGCTCTTCTCGAGGAGTATCTTTGTGGTGTTCTCTGTATTTCCTGAATCTGAATGTTGGCCTGCCTTGCTAGATTGGGGAAGTTCTCCTGGATAATATCCTGCAGAGTGTTTTCCAACTTGGTTCCATTCTCCCCATCACTTTCAGGTACACCAATCAGACGTAGATTTGGTCTTTTCACATAGTCCCATAATTCTTGGAGGCTTTGCTCATTTCTTTTTATTCTTTTTTCTCTAGACTTCCCTTCTCGCTTCATTTCATTCATTTCATCTTCCATTGCTGATACCCTTTCTTCCAGTTGATCGCATCAGCTCCTGAGGCTTCTGCATTCTTCACGTAGTTCTCGAGCCTTGGTTTTCAGCTCCATCAGCTCCTTTAAGCACTTCTCTGTATTGGTTATTCTAGTTATACATTCTTCTAAATTTTTTTCAAAGTTTTCAACTTCTTTGCCTTTGGTTTGAATGTCCTCCCGTAGCTCAGAGTAATTTGATCATCTGAGGCCTTCTTCTCTCAGCTCGTCAAAATCATTCTCCATCCAGCTTTGTTCTGTTGCTGGTGAGGAACTGCGTTCCTTTGGAGGAGGAGAGGTGCTCTGCGTTTTAGAGTTTCCAGTTTTTCTGTTCTGTTTTTTCCCCATCTTTGTGGTTTTATCTACTTTTGGTCTTTGATGATGGTGATGTACAGATGGGTTTTCGGTGTGGATGTCCTTTCTGTTTGTTAGTTTTCCTTCTAACAGACAGGACCCTCAGCTGCAGGTCTGTTGGAATACCCTGCCGTGTGAGGTGTCAGTGTGCCCCTGCTGGGGGGTGCCTCCCAGTTAGGCTGCTCGGGGGTCAGGGGTCAGGGACCCACTTGAGGAGGCAGTCTGCCCGTTCTCAGATCTCCAGCTGCGTGCTGGGAGGACCACTGCTCTCTTCAAAGCTGTCAGACAGGGACATTTAAGTCTGCAGAGGTTACTGCTGTCTTTTTGTTTGTCTGTGCCCTGCCCCCAGAGGTGGAGCCTACAGAGGCAGGCAAGCCTCCTTGAGCTGTGGTGGGCTCCACCCAGTTCGAGCTTCCGGGCTGCTTTGTTTACCTAAGCAAGCCTGGGCAATGGCGGGCGCCCCTCCCCCAGCCTCGCTGCAGCCTTGCAGTTTGATCTCAGACTGCTGTGCTAGCAATCAGCGAGACTCCGTGGGCGTAGGACCCTCCGAGCCAGGTGTGGGATATAGTCTCGTGGTGCGCCGTTTTTTAAGCCGGTCTGAAAAGCGCAATATTCGGGTGGGAGTGACCCGATTTTCCAGGTGCGTCCGTCACCCCTTTCTTTGACTCGGAAAGGGAACTCCCTGACCCCTTGCGCTTCCCAGGTGAGGCAATGCCTCACCCTGCTTCGGCTCGTGCACGGTGCGTGCACCCACTGGCCTGCGCCCACTGTCTGGCACTCCCTAGTGAGATGAACCCGGTACCTCAGATGGAAATGCAGAAATCACCCATTTTCTGCGTCGCTCACGCTGGGAGCTGTAGACCAGAGCTGTTCCTATTCGGCCATCTTGCTGAAATCTGACAGTTGTTAAATATTTTGACAACAGACTATTTGGATATTTGGGGCCTGCCAATGTCAACCCTGCCAGGGTTGTTACTACATGCCAGGCACTGTGCCAAGCACCTTAAGTACCTTTGCTCATTGAATCCTCCTTCCCACCTGCTCTACAAGATGGATACTCTTATTATTCCAACTTGGAAGATGGGGAAACTGAGACTTAAAGAAGTAGCATGACTTGTCCCATGTCACATAGCTGAGAGGCAGAGGGACACTGGACTTATACCCTGGTCTTCTGACCCACAAGTCCAAGCCATTAAGTTCTACATGCTAGTAACTCTTGAGGAAGCCACACCCTACAGCTCCCTCAGCCCTTACGAGAAAGATACACTTTAAAAATATGAAGGCTGAACTTTATCACCCTGCTCTTAGTGACAAGGAAAGTAGCCCTTGGCCAATCCAAAAAGGAAAGCAATGCAAACAGCTTGGTAAAAATGACAGAATGAGGAACAGGCCTCAGGGGCCAGGCCTACTCAGGAAATTGTTCTGAACTTGATCCAAGGTCCCTGGAGTACCACTAAAGCCCAAAGTCCAGACCAGACTTCCAGTCTAAGGGGGCATTTTTCAGATAATTGTCACAAATCCTAACTCCACCTTCCTTTCACCATTAAGAGAATTCTAACTGTTTGGGGCTTTTGAAGTGTGTTTATTTAGAGCAAAACAAACAAGTGGGTCCTGGAGAGGAGCCACATGGAACTTATGTGATTGTCTTTCCTGACTAGATGACTGGCTATTTGGTTGAATTTTTTTGTTCCTCAGCCGGTAGTGACTCCACGTCACTGCCTGTGAGCCAATCTTGATAGTGACACATTACTATTTCCAGAAATTGTGTTTTTCAGCATGACATACAGGACTGAAGAAGTCCACATGCCCAACACCCTACCTTGAGTAGTCTTTGGATTATGTGGCATCTCCAGATATCCCCCTTGTCCCTTTCCCTCCCATCCAAGAAAGCATGTAAGAATGCAGAGAATGAGGGAAGTCTTACTAGAGGAATCCACTTGGACACAGTTCTTAACCTCTTTGAGCCTCAGTTTCCACAGCTGTAAAATATAATTGAAACGTTATATGTTTGGAGGTAGTGTGGGGTAAGGGCACGGAAGAAGTCATGATTAGTCAGAGCAAATCTTTATCCCAACTTCTTCACAACACTCATACACAGACTAGATTAGATCCCTGAATTGCAAAAAAATGAGTTACTAACAAGAAAGAAGTACCAATATTAATATAATAGTAGTATTATTACTACTACTACTATTACTACCAGCAACAATAATTAAATAGTAACAGCAACAATGATTAAATAATAACAGTTACTATGCATTGAGCTTTTACTGTGTGCAAGGCATTGTGCTAAATGAGATATACCTTGTATCTCATTAGTTCCTATGAAATTAGACTTTGTATGGGCATGTTTTACCACTTCTCTGGGGTGGAGGCAAAGACACTGGGTCCTAGGATGGAGGATCCAGATCTAGGTGATCTATGTGGAGAACCAGAGTCTACCAGCCTCCACTGGCCAGCATGAGTATCATCTGCTGTTAGCACCAGGAAGCTGTGTGGGCCTAGCCAGCATTGTCCAACTGCTAGTTTCCATTCTAGTGAGAAGCATTGTCTGTGCTGAGGAGCTGGACTAGCTCTTCTGCCTGATGGTGTCTGAGGGGAACAGCCCATCCTCAGCATCCAGCTTGGATCATCATCTAGCAGAAGTGATGTCTGTCTGGCCTCAAGACATGCAGGGCTCATGTGACACGTTCCACTTGGACTCACAAGCTCCCTCTCTTATGATAGAAGGTGAGGTCATAGACACCAGGAGGGTTTAGAGAGGTGTGGGGAACTTTTGATGGACCTGTATATCTTCCTTGGAGGCTGTGGCAGAGTACATCTACATCTACTCATGAAGTTGTTTTGAGAAACGAATGAGCTCTGAGATATATGCTATTGACCACAGTCTCTGGAACATCATAAATACTCAATAAATAGCAATGTATTATTAATAAATAATAACAATAATATAAGAATAAACAGAATGCAAGCATTGGTACTTTATTAGTAACATACTGCCAACACTCCTCACAAACAATTATGACAAAGATCATTTCACCATTCTGTTCAAGAACCCATGCTCTACAGAAGCAAAGGACCTCTTCAACGAGAACTACAAACCACTGCTCAAAGAAGCAGAAAGGACACAAACAAATGAAGAAACATTCCATGCTCATGGATAGTAAGAATCAATATCATGAAAATGGCCATACTGCCCAAAGTAACTTATAGATTCAATGCTATTCCCATTAAACTACCAGTGACATTCTTCACAGAATTAGAAAAAAATGATTTTAAAATTCACGTGGAACAAAAAAGAGCCCAAATAGCCAGGACAATCCTAAGCAAAAAGAACAAAACTGGAGGCATCATGCTACTCAGCTTCAAACTATACTACAAGGCTACAGTAACCAAAACAGCATGGTACTGGTATAAGAACAGTCACATAGACCAATGGAACAGAATAGAGGACTTAGAAATAAGACCATATGCCTACAACCATCTGATCTTCAACAAACTTGACAAAAACAAGCAATAGGGAAAGGACTCCCTATTTGATAAATGGTGCCGGGATAACTGGGTTGCCATATGCAAAAAATTGAAACTAGACCCCTTCCTTATACCTTATACAAAAATTAACTGAAGATAGGTTAAAGACTTAAACATAAAACCCAAAACTATAAAAACCCTGAAAGAAAACCTAGGCAATATCATTCAGGACATAGGCATGGCCAAAGATTTAATGATGAAAACACCAAAAGCAATTGCAACAAAAGCAAAAATTGACAAATGGGATCTAATTAAACTAAAGAGCTCCTGAACAGCAAAAGAAATTATCATCAGAGTACACAGACAACCTCCAGAATGGGAGAAAATTTTTTATTGCAATCTGTACATCTGACAAAGGTCTGATATCCAGAGTCTACACGGAATTTAAACAAATTTACAACAACAAAAAAACAAACCCATTAAAAAGTGGCCAAAATATATGAACAGACACTTCTCAAAAGAAGACTCATGCAGCCAACAAACATATGAAAAAAAGTTCAACGTTACTGATCATTAGAGAAAAGTAAATCAAGATCACAATGAGATACCATCTCACACCAGTCAGAATGACTATTATTAAAAGGTCAAAAAACAACAGATGCTGTTGAGGTTGTGGAGAAAGAGGAATGTTTTTACACCATTGGTGGGAATGCAACTTAGTTCAACCACTGTGGAAGACAGTGTGGCGATTCCTCAAAGACCTACAGGCAGAAATAGTGCTTGACCCAGCAATCCCTTTACTGGGTATTTACCTAAAGGAATATAAATTATTCTGTTATAAAGATGCATGCACGCATATGTTCATTGCAGCACTATTTACAATAGTAAAGTCATGGAATCAACCTAAATGCCCAATAATGATAGACTGGATAAAGAAAATGTGATACATATACACCATGGAATACCATGCAGTCATAAAAAGGAATGAGATCATGTTCTTTTCAGGGGCATAGATGAAGTTGGAAGACATTATCCTCAGCAAACTAATGCAGGAACAGGAAACCAAACACCACACGTTCTCACTTCAAAGTGGGAGGTGAATGATGAGAACACATGTTCACATAGTGGGGAACAACATACACTGGGGCCTGTCAGGGAGTGTGGTGGGGGGAGGGAGGACATCAGGAAGAATACCTAATGGATGCTGGGCTTAATACCTAGGTGATAGGATTATCTGTGCAGAAAACCACCAAGTTTGCAGGTAACAAACCTGCACATCCTGCATATATACGCCTGAACTTAAAGTTGAAGATAATTAATTAATTAATTAATTAATTAAAGTAAAGAACAAATGAGTAGGGGGAAAAAAAAGAACCCATGCTTTGGATAGTGAAGGCAACCTGTGAACTCAGAGGCTTGGAGTCAATTTTCTGGCCTGAGCTATGCCTGGTCTTAGACAGCATTATTGGGTGCAGCCTCAAAAGAGAAGTTCTGTGTCTACTAACAGCCAGTGAGAAATACCCTAAAAAACTGGTCACAGTACCATAATACAAGCAGCCAATGGTGACCCAGTGCGGACATGAAATATTGTATCTCATCAGCACCCAGTCTGTATGTTGACAGTGCCATGTTACATAGCCATTTTCTCTCCGTAGTTATGTTAAATTACTCAGGTTGAATTCATTTACTCATTTTTTCTTTTTTGAGACGGAGTCTCACTCTGTCACCCAGGCTGGAGTGCAATGGAGCCATCTAGGCTCACTGCAACCTCTCTGCCTCCCGGGTACAAGCAATTTTCCTGCCTCAGCCTCCCGAGTACCTGGGATTTGGGATTACAGGCACCCACCACCACGTCCGGCTAATTTTTGTATTTTAATAGAGAAGGGGTTTCGCCATGTTGGCCAGGCTGGTCTCGAACTCCTGACCTCAAGTGATCCACCTGCCTTGGTCTCCCAAAGTGCTGGATTACAGGCATGAACCACCTTACCTGGCCTCATTTCCTCATGTTTTTAGTCTACAGTGAGCCCCTTTTCTTACCCTAGGTGTAAGCCTTTGAGTCTTAGAGCTAGAACAGGCCTGCAAGTTCATTAGTCTGGTGCTGTCTAATAGAACTAACTGCAGTGATAGGAATATTCCATATCTTCACTGTCCAGGATTGTAACCACTAGATATAAGTGGCTATTGAACCCTTCAAATGTAGCTAATGTGACTGAAAAACTGAATTTTAAACTTAAAAAAAAATCCATTTTAATTTAAATAACCATATGCTGCTAGAGCTATCTATTGGACAGAAAAGATTTAGTCCAATTCTTTCATTTTGTGGATGAGTTCCAGAGACGCTAGTGACCTCCACATGATCGCTCAGCTGGTTAGAGCCAGTGCAATGCATAGGAAACACTGATTGCCAACTCAGATGTTTTGTCAAACACATTATGTTTCCATTTATTTGTCCCCAGGTGGAAATGGCTTTCTATATATCCACTCAGGTTGGTAGGGAGGGAAGGTGGGTAGATGGAGAGATGCAAACTACTTTTGTTGCCTTGGTCGACCATCTGTAGAAACTTTATTATTATTATTATTTTAATAGATGAAGGTCTTACTGTGTTGCTCAGGCTGGTCTCAAATTCCTGGGCTCAAGTGATCCTCCTACTTCAGCATCCCTAGTAGCTGGGATTACAATCATGCCTGGGGTTCAACATAAAAGCATTTCTGAGGAGACAGGAAGATTAAGAAGCATCCCATTTTAAATACTGTGAAGAACCGAGAGTAGTTAAGGAGAGATGGGGATCAGGGTGGTAAAATGTGGTTTGGCTTTGTCACATTGTAAATAAACACTGACAACTCATGTTGGTTTTGTTTGTTTGTTTTTTTAGTTAAGTTTTGTAGGATGAACCTCTATAGTGAAAAAATAAATGAGTTAAATACTGTCGAGGACTCACTATGTAGAAGGCCTAGTGTTAACTACCAAGGGCAATTTCTAAAAACCAGAAAATAGAGTTCCTCCCTTCGAAGAACACGCAATTTAATTGAGAAGACATGACATGCAAGCAATAAAAGCTAAAAAATAGTATCAGGCTTTAAATAATTGTTAAATGTCATTGTGGAGAGTGGCCTCATTGCAGGTTTGGGAGACAGAAATGGGTAGCTCCTTGCTTCTGAAAATGTATTCCAACCCTTTGCTTATTTCATAAGTACCTTTCACTTCCATTTAGGGACATTAGCAGTGTCCGATTTTTGTTGTTGTTATGTTGTTTTGGTTTGGTTTTGGGGGTTTTTTGAGACAGAGTCTTGCTCTGTTGCTCTGGCTGGAGTGCAGTAGCGTGATCTCGGCTCACTGCAACCTCCAGCTCGTGGGTTCAAGCTATTCTCTTGCCTCAGCCTCCCAAGAAGCTGGGACTACAGGCATGCACTACCACCCCCAGCTAATTTTTGTATTTTTTTAGTAGAGACAGGGTTTCACCATGTTAGCCAGGCTGGTCTCAAACTCCTGACCTCAGGTAATCAGCCCGCCTCAGCCTCCCAAAATGCTGGGATTACAGGCATGAGCCACCATGCCCGGCCAGGTCTTTATCCATAATATGCTCAGGGGACGCCAAGAGCCCACAGCCAGGAAGGGGGAATGGGGTAGAACGTGGTCTCAGATCCGAACCCCTCTTGGCTGTGTGGCCCTCATCTGGTAAGTTTGCATCCTGCGACTTCCTTTTCTCATCTGTCTAAGGGGAGAGTAACTTCAACTGTACAGGTTGTCATCAGCATTTATCAGCCCACCTATTGATTCATCCACACCCTATCCCACTTGTAAATGCAGACTGTCAATGCCACCATTACTTGAAATTTGGTTCTCCTGTGCTTCTTCTTTGGATATTTAATTCTTGCACTGGAATTGGGCCCCTAGTTGTCTCTGGCCAATTCAAGCTTGGCCTATTTCTCCAGCTTTTCCTTCTCTCATGAAAGGAAAATAGATTTGGATAAGATTAAATGATAAATTGAGTGCAGGTGACATAGTACTTGGCACAAAGTTAGCATTTAATAAAAAGAAGTAGAATAGCTGTTAACATTTATTAAATTCTCATTATGTGCCAGACATTGTTCTAAGCACTTTATGTGTATTAACTCATCTAGTGCCTGGAGACAAGATTCAAGTACAAGTGTTATTAAGACAATGCTTCTGGGAATAACCTGTAAGAGAGTGGGGGAAGCAGGAAGCAAAGATAAAAAAGAAAAAAAAAAGAAAAATAGGTGCAATTTCAGGCAATATCCCACAGAGAGGTGGCTTCAGTCTAATTTCTCAGAGGAGTCCTGGAGTGTAACTTATGCCCCAGTGCTTGGTTTCTGAGCTTTCAAATGCAGGTCCCTGCCAGTCATTGGCTAAAAACCAGGATAAGGTAAACTGTCAGGCACTTCTGGCTCTCTGACCTTATGGGATAATGGGCCCACCAAGCAAAAATACAGGAGCAGGAGAAGGGATGTGAAGAAAGTGATAAAAAGATGCTGAGATATTGGGCCAGAATACTAATAACGTCTGCTGCAAAGCCTCACAGTAATAAAAAAAACTTTAGTGAACACATATTTCAGGCTGGGTACAGTGGCTCATGCCTGTAGTTTCAGTACTTGGGAGGCTGAGGTGGGTGGATTGCTTGTGCTCAGGAGTTCGAGACCAGCCTGGGCAATATGACGAAACCCCAGCTCTATTAAGCAAACAAACAAATTTGAAAATCCATTTAACAGATGAGGCACAGGAGTTTAAGTAATTTGCTCTGAAAAAAATTAGCTGGGCATGGTGGTGCGCATCTGTAGCCCCAGCTACTCTGGAGAATGAGGCAGGAGGATCACTTGAACCCAAGAGACGAAGGTTGCAGTGAGCCGAGATAGCACCACTGCATTCCAGCCTGGGCGACCAAGTGAGACTCTATCTCAAAAAAAAAGTTTTAAATATTAAAAATAATAAATAAATAAATTGCTCCAGTCACATAGCTAGTAAAGGGAAATAAGAATTCAAACCTAGGCAGCCCAGCTCCCAAGTTTGCGCCCTTCATCTCAGTGCAGTACCAGCCTGCTATCCTAGCCACACCACATTCTCTTTTCAGACAGAATGCCTACATGTTGGTCTGTGGTACAGACATCTGGAAACACGCTAAACTGAACCAAATTGTTGCTTCATATGGGAGGTCCTTTGCCATCCTGACTTTTCTCAGCCTCCATCACGGTAATGTAATCAGGATGCTTTTCATCCCTAGCAGTTTCTAATTCCTGCAATTTTCCCCTTAATGGCTCTCCGGATGTTGCCACTGATTATGGTGCCATTCATGGCTCTTCAGCAGGTGCTGGGCATAGGCACCAGGTGCAGGCTTCTGAGAGCTCTGTTTTTGATTTGAAACAAATTTCATTTTATTTCAACATTTCAAAAAAATTCCTCTCCCTTCAACATGTTATTAAATCACTTTTTTTCTGGAAAGACTTTGGCTACAATTTTTTTCTATAAAAATAGAGCCAAAGTATTTCCTCCTGGATTAAGTAATTAGAGAAAGGAAAGGTATGGACTTTATATTCTCTTCAAAGTGGCTGCACAATGTGCATTGGTGTTTGGCAGCAGTTGAGGTTCATTTGGCATTTGATTTCACATCCTTTGGCCCTGGGGACAATAGACTATGACCTTCTATGACATAATTGATGGGATAACAATAAAATTTTATTTAATATGTTGATTAAATGTTCCAGATTAAACACATATTACTTTTTATATGTTACTGATTACTTTTTATAATCAGATAAACAACAATAAGTATGATAAAGCATTGATGCTGGTAACTACAGACAGTGGAGAGCAAGGTTTCTCAATCTTGGCGTTATTGACATTTTAAGCTAGGCAATTCTTTATTGTCTGTCCTGTGAATTGTATAATGTTTAGCAGCATCTCTTGCTGATAGTGACAGGAGGCAGCCAAATGCACAGGGACAGGCCTCCAGTGAAACCCCATCTTCAAGCCAAAAACAGCCTGAAGGCTGAAAGACCAGACTGCTGGTCCCAGATGAAACCTGCAACTCACAGTGAGAACTTCTGTTCCCGTTTGCTCACCCTTTCCAATTGGTTCTTTTCTTATTTTGAGACAAAGTTTCACTCTTGTTGCCTAGGCTAGAGTGCATAGCACAATCTTGGCTCACCACAACCTCTGCCTCCCAGGTTCAAGTTATTCCTCTGCCTCGGGTTACCGAGTAGCTGGGATTATAGGCATGCACCACCACGCACGGCTAATTTTGTATTTTTAGTAGAGATGGAGTTTCACCATGTTGGTCAAGCTAGTCTTGAACTCCTAACTTCAGGTGATCCACTCACCTCAGCCTCCCGAAGTGCTGGGATTTCAGGTGTGAGCCACTGTGCCCAGCCCCAGTTGATTCTTTCTGAATAATGCCTTGTAGCCAATCAAATGTTGCCTTTTCCAACACTACCTATGGCCTGCCCCTCCCCCATTCTGAGCCCATATAAGCCCTGGACTCAGTCATATTAGGGGGACTTTCCCACCTTCAGGTAAGGGGACCACCTCGGTGTCTCTGCTCTGCTTAAAGCTATTTCCTCACTCAATAAACTCCCCGCCTTGCTCACTCTTTGATTGTCAGTTCATCCTCATTCTTCTTGGGCATGGGACAAGAGCTCAGGAATTAATGCATAAGCCAGACTCAGCCTGGGTGGGCTGAGTGGGTGAGCCGTCTCCTGTAGCAGGAAGGAGGTAATATGATCACGCAAGGCCTGGGTGGGGCATCACTGGCCAGAGGTCCCCATTTTGCAAAGTGACCAAGAAGAAAATCTTGCCTTATTTCCTCCACTCACTAGATACCAGTAGCAGTACCCCTCAACCCTGCATAAATTGTGGTAATCAAAAGTATCTCCAGATATTGCCAAATGTCCTCTGGGAAGCAAAATTGCCCTGATTGAGTAGCACTGCTTAGAGAGGACAGTAACAATGAAGGGACATCTGATGATGTGCTTTCTGGGCTCTTCCCCACCTTCTCCTTCTCTGACAACCTCCCTTCTTGGTTTCTGTTTGCTGGTATTTCAGAGCTTGACCAGTTTTAGTTCCTTATAGTCTTCAAATTTTTCTGGCAATCTCTCACCTACCATTATCTCCCACATGTTCACCCTATTTTCAGTTCTCATATTTTTGTCCATTGACACCATTTCTGAACTTTGGTTGTTCCCATTACCTTCATATCTGTACTGTGAGCCTTTCTTGCAAACACTAGATATGAAGAGGACACACTGCAAGTAGGTAGAAAAGAGGCTGTATTAACACATCTGCACATTTTCAGCACTTCTTTTTAGCAAGTTTATTTCACCCTCATGATACACAAAATATGGGGAAAATGAAGTAGAGGAATTTAGAGTGACTCATTTTGACATGTCAGAGAGAACTGGTAATGGAAAAATAATCCAGGTTTCCGAGGATCTAGTGACAGGACTTTTCATTTTGAAAAATATGATCATCCTACTCAAAGAAGTTTTAATAAGTCTGATCAAAATATTGATGTACACAATCACACAAGCCTGTTCTTGTATTTTTTTTCAAAGTTCAGGCCAAGTACAGCAAACAAATTTGGCCCATTGTACCACCATGATGGGTTGTCTCTTTACACTGTCATTTTCTATCAAGTTTCTAGGGTTGGACTTTACAAAATAGGCCAAGCAAATTCCTATGCTGCCAAAACCTCAAGCAAAGTTTCTGAGGGTGTCTCAAGGACTTCTGGGTTCCATTTGAAACCTTCCCTCAAAAATTAGTTTCTTCCTTGTGGCATATGAGAAAAATTAACCTCTCAGATTTGAAGCTGATGCTTAATACTTGCCACCATCCATGAACAGTAAAACTCAACAACTCTTCAAAGGTGGCTTGAATGAACCCAGTGGGTCCATTCAAAACCCTGTTATGCGACTCTATTGCACACCTCTGTTGGTCTAAAGGCCCTTCATCTTTCAAAGTCTAATGCCTTACATGAAGATCTCCTCTCCTTCAGAGCCCATATCATAATGGTCATCATTTTTTTTTTTTTTCTTTGAGATGGAGTCTTGCTCTGTCGCCCAGGCTGGAGTGCAGTGGCACAATCTCAGGTCACTGCAAGCTCCACCTCCCGGGTTCATGCCATTCTCCTGCCTCAGCCTCCCAAGTAGCTGGGAATACAGGCGCCCGCCACCTCACCTGGCGAATTTTTTTTTTGTATTTTTAGTAGAGATGGGGTTTCACCGTGGTCTCGATTTCCTGACCTCATGATCCGCCTGCCTTGGCCTCCCAAAGTGCTGGGATTACAGGCGTGAGCCACCGTGCTGGGCCAATGGTCACATTTTTATTGCTCTCCTTTATACTGCAGTAATTTGTGATCTGTTTTCTTGTTTTTGTTTTTTGGTTTTGGGTTCTTATTGTTTTGTTTTGTCTTGTTTTGAGATGCAGTCTCCCTGTGTCGCCCAGGCTGGAATGCAGTGGCGCAATCTCGGCTCACTGCAAGCTCTGCCTCCTGGGTTCATGCCATTCTCCTCCCTCAGCCTCCCCAGTAGCTGGGACTACAGGCGCCTGCCACCACGCCCAGCTAATTTTTTGTTTTTGTGTTTTTAGTAGAGACGGGGTTTCACCATGTTAGCCAGGATGGTCTTGATCTCTTGACCTTGTGATCCACCTGCTTCAGCCTCCCAAAGTGCTGGGATTACAGGTGTGAGCCACCACACCTGGCCTTTTTAAATTATTATTATTATTTTTTTTTTTTTGAGATAGGGTCTTGCTCTGTGGCCCAGGCTAGAGTGGCATGATCTTTGGTTCACTGTAACCTCTAGCTTTGGGCTCAAGTGATTCTCCCAATCCAGCATCCCAAGTAGCTGAGACTACAGGTGCACCACCATGCTTGGCTAATTTTTAACTTTTTTTGTAGGATGAAATCTCACTGTATTGCCCGGGCTGTTCTTTAATTTGTGTGCTCCAGTGATCCTCCCACCTCAACCTCTCAAAGTGCTGGACTTAAAGGCATGAGCCACCATGCCCAGTTGATTTTGTCCTTCTTAAACTTCAAGATTCTTAAGGGTGGATATATATTTATTTCATCCTTTTGTGTGCATAGGACCTGCCCCTGTACAGAGCAGATAACCAACAAATATTGGTATAATTTTTTTTTGAGATGGAATCTCACTTTGTCGCCCAGGCTGGAGTGCAGTGGCTCAATCTTGCCTCACTACAACTTCTGCCTCCCAGGTTCAAGCAATTCTCATGCCTGAACCTCCTGAGTAGCTGGGATTACTGGTGTGTGTCACCATGCCCAGCTAACTCTGCATTTTTAGTAGAGACGAGGTTTCACCATATTGGTCAGGCTGGTCTCAAACTCCTGACCTCAGGTCAGCCCACCTCAGCCTCCCAAAGTGCTGGGATTACAGGCATGAGCCACCACGCCCAGCCCAAATATTGATACAAATGAGTTTAATCTTGGTAGAATCCCCCTAGGTCCTGCTGTGACACCTAATGTTTCTCGGCCAAGGATGCAAGGAGGAAGGAAGGAAGGAAGGAAAAGAGGAAAGCCAGAAGGAAGAAAGGAATGCAGGGAAGGAAAAATACTGTTTTTACTCAAACACGTTTAAATACTAGAGCTTCTTAGTAGGTGTGAAATGCTCTGTTGAAATCACAGTAAGATCATAATAATATGGAACCCAGTGTTAGCTTCCTCTAAAGATAAAGGTCATTTTAAACAAGAACTGAATAAACACCATTCTCTCCCTGCCTGCTGTCTCTTCCTATGCATTTTACAATCATGCATAGAAAAAGTGTCCTTTTCTATGTATGTGTCATTTTCTATGCATGGCTGTAAAATGAGTAAACAAAAAGACACTTACTGCAATTTAGGATACAGATAAGCTTGTTTCCTTGCAACTGAGTCTCATTTCATTTTGATTCAGAACCCTAATATTGCTTGGGTTTTCTCTATAGCTTTAAGACTGTGAATGAAGAAAAATAATAAAGTGCTGCTTTTTCCCTTTGGAAGCACCATGACTTCTCTGGTATGTGAACATCTGTATGTTCTCTCCTTAGAGCGGGAAACTTGGTCATGTGATGGCATTTCCTCCAAATATAACATCCATCTGTCCGGATCTGGATTTTTCATTATCAAATAGATTCTGCAGCATTCTGCAGTAGCTTCTTCTGCCTTCACTGCAAGGCTTGCGATAAGCCACAGTCCTCACTCGCTCACACTATGCAATTATAAAGATTTGGGGGAAGACAGTCAAAAAGAAAATCAGTCTTGAAGTGGTAGCAAGAGTGATTTCCATAAACTGTAAAAAGATTTCCTGACCAAGAAGGTAGCCTGAGAACACAGGCTCAAAGACATGTGGTCTTAGTCCCAAGGCCTATGCAAAGCACACAGCACAGGAAATAAAGGTTTCTTTTTTTTTTTCTAAGACAGTCATGTGTTAGATGCCAACAAAGCTATGATGGAATCTGATGTCTTTTGGATATGTAGTTGATGTGAAACAGAACCCATTTGGGGGTTTACTTGGTAGGATTTGGGAACCTACCCAAAATGTGTAGATAGAATTGATAGGGCCTGGTCAAAGCAGGAGGCTCAGCCTAGAGAAGCGGATATGACCAGGTCCTAAGTTCCTCAAGATATGAAGACTTCAGGGATTTAAATTATGTATCAAATTTTGTACATTTTCCTGGAACAAGAATCCATCCCTAGAAAGTAAAAATTTAACTGTAGTTGACCAAGGAGTTAGACTCTCTAAGTAGGCAAAGAGAGAAAAAAAGAAAGCAGGGGCTGGTCCTATGGAGGTAAAAATGTGACAATGAGGGACATGGTGGAGGGCCAGGAAGTTAAAATTCACAGTCATTCTATCTAATGTATCAGGGCCTTCCAGGAGAGGTGAGTGGGTCAAATGTAAAGAGTGAGGGTCCAGTGGCTGTGTTTATCTCATCCCTCTGGCGTACCCCACTGTGATCTCACAGCCTTCTGAAGGGCAGAGACTTTATGATGTGGCACGATCAGATATCCTCTGACTCTTGAATATGTAATGATGGGATGCCTTCCAGTTGCTCACTTCCTTTGTTATTTATAGTCCCCATGATCTCAATAGGATGGAGATGCTATGGCTTTATTCCAGAAACTGTCCTACAGCAGGCCTCAGATAAAAACTAAAGGAGGGAGAGTGGTAAACACATTGACGACGGAGGTATAAATGGTAGCTACTTTCACAATCTGACGTGAGAAGGTTCAAGAGCATCACTGTCCATTGATTTGCTGTAGACAGTGTCAGATACCACACCATTACCAGGATCACTGAATGGTGTTACAGCTTCACTTCCACTACGTGGGAAACACATCAGTCACCAATACTTCAATGTGAGTCAGTATTCCCTGTTTTCCTCAACTGAGACTATGTTGAGAAGGCATGCTTTTAAATAAGAGTGAGGAGGCCTGTAATCCCAGCTACTTAGGAGGCTGAGGCAGGAGAATCACGTGAACCCAGGAGGTGGAGGTTGCAGTGAGCCAAGATGGCACCATTGCATTCCAGCCTGGGCAACAAGAGCAAAACTTTGTCTCAAAAAAAAAAAAAAAAAAGATCTAATGTTAATGGACTGAGTGGGGAAACCCAGCAAGGCCTGTCTGTCTAGATTCTTCTTGGCATCTCTGAGCATGGATTCCTTCTTTCTGGGTATGGGGCGGGATCCTCTCTGGAATGGGGGTATTATGACCTACAATTTCTTTATGGCCAGATTTTACACAGAAAGGCAGGGGAGGTGGGAAGGAAGTTCGAGTAATATTTTTAGGTTTTATGTCTGGCTTTGGGGAAAAGGGGTTCTGGTTTCTATGACTGTCCTTGGGGAAGAGGGATTCTAGTTTCTACGGGTAGCCATTGGGGAGATTGAGGGGCCAGAGACAGGAGGGTAGGAGAAAGAGAGAGAGAGAGAGAGAGAGCTGCCTCTGAGGCCTTCATTTTGAGGTATTGTTTTTTTGTGAGTCTACACAACCATAAAATGGACCTGACAAAGGGCCTAACAGAAATAAACTGAGACCTTGATGCTGCTATAAACCAGCACTGAAACCTGAATCACCTTTGCTTAAGTGAGTCTTGATATCACCTGAATTGTTTAAGGCACTTTAATCTCAAACCCAATAATGTCTGTGGTCTAATGCAGGAAATAATATAGAAACCAAGATTATATTCCGTTCTTAGGGCTGGTCCTGGGCCAGTCTAAATCCAGTTAAATTTGCTTCTAGGGTCATTCAAAGCATCCCTCGCCTTGCTGCTGGCTTTCTATTGAATCTGTCTTTATTTACCCACTGTTTCACTCCTTCTATTCTGCTCTCATCTTTTAAATGTTTTTATCCTTCTCCTCATTCTTATTTATTTTTAATTTTATTTATATATATATATAGTGTGATCGAATTTTGCTCTTTCGCCCACGCTAGAGAGAAGTGGCTCAATCTCGGCTCACTGCAACCTTTGCCTCCCAGGGTTCAAGTGATTCTCGTGCCTTAGCCTCCCAAGTAGCTGGGCTGGGATTACAGGCATGAACCACCATGCCCAGCTAGTTTTTGTATTTTTAGTAAACACGGGGTTTTGCCGTGTTGGCCAGACTGGTCTTGAACTCCTGACCTCAGGTGATCCACCCGCCTTGGCCTCCCAAAGAGCTGGGATTACAGGCGTGAGCCATGCGCCCAGCCCAGCATTAGATCTTATCCATTTTGTCCAGTCATATTTCTACACAGCTGTGCATACTTTTTTTAACCTAAGCACAAAAATGGACAGTTTCCCCTGTACCTTTGGGTCTTCATTCTGAAGGCTCCCATGTCACATAAAATTTTTATTAAATGCATTTGTATGATTTTTCTCCTATTAATCTGCCTCTTGTCCGTGATTTTCTGCAAAGGTTCAGAAGGCAAAGGGGAAGCTTTTCCTTGGTCTCTGGTTGCCACCAATCCTTCATACTTCCTGACTTCCATATTCAGGGAGAGAGAAGAAATTAGCCAGGCACAGTGGCTCACGCCTGTAATCCCAGCATTCTGGGAGGCTGAGGTGGGTGGATCACGAGGTCAGGAGTTTGAGACCAGCTTGGCCAATATGGTGAAACCCCATCTCTACTAAAAATACAAAAAAAAAAAAAAAAAAAAATAGCTGGGCATGGTGGTGCATACCTGTAATCCCAGCTACTCAGGAGGCTGAGGCAGGAGAATCACTTGAACTCGGGAGGCGTAAGTTGCAGTGAGTCGAGATCGCACCATTGCACTCCAGCCTGGGCGACAGAGCAGGACTCCATCTCAAAAAAAAAAAAAAAAAAAAAAAGTCCTAAATGAAACACAAATATTTAGGCCAGGAACAGTGGCTCACGCCTGTAATCCCAGCACTTTGGGAGGCCAAGGTGGGCAGATCACGAGGTCAGGAGTTCCAGACCAGCCTGGCCAACATACTGAAACCTGTCTCTACTAAAAATACAAAAACTTAGCCTGGTGTAGTAGCAGGCATCTGTAATCCCAGCAACTTGGGAGGCTGAGGCAGGAGAATCACTTGAACCCGGGAGGTGGAGGCTGCAGCGAGCCAAGATCGTACCACTGTACTCCAGGCTGGCAACAGTGTGAGACTCTGTCTCAAAAAAATAAATAAATAACAAAATAACAAAACAAAGATGGAACTTTATTTCCCAAAAGCTCCCAGAAAATTAAATTCTCATGTGTCATTGTTCATAATTTGGTCACATGCCAGTTTCTGAATAATTTCCTGCAGTGGGGAAATGCCAAGTGTTGATTAACCCAAACCAAGAACCAATCTCTTTGGCAAAGGGGTTGAGACTGGATTAAACAAACATGGCCCACCCATGGAGCTGGAGGTGGAGTCAATTTTCTGCATGCCAAAGCACATAGCTGCTACCCAGTGGGAGAGAGTCAACAAATGTCCATTTTACTACTCTTTTACTAGTTTTAGTTTTTGACAAATATTGAGAGTAAAGAAAAAGGAACTACAATATTTAGTGCCGCTTATGTTTTACATATGCTAACCCATTCAAGCCTTACAACTTACAACATCTTTTGAGGTATTATGATTTCCATTTTACTGATAAGAAAACTGAGACATCAGTTAACTTACCTATACACAGCTAGTAAAAGATAGAGCTAAAGCACACACCTAGGTCTGCCCACATTCAAATACTCTTACCAACTGTTGTCTGATAGATGATTACTAATCTATTGTCTGAGGAATACACTGTTATTTATGAAAAGCAGAACTCAATTCATTTTAGCAAGCATTTATTGAATATCCACTCTGTATATGGAGCACTCTGCTAGGCCTTGCATTTCCCTAGGTAAGGTACATCCAGAAGTGTACAGAAATTTCCAGTCTGCAAAAAGAAATAATAATTAGATAGTGAAAAGCAAACAAATATCAGGCAGAGAAAAAGTGTGATTGGGGAAATTGGTGAATGTGAGATATGGAGTGTGCGTGCTCCATCTATAGACCTCTAGAATTCATGCTACCCATGCCTAGATTTTGTTCACAGGTCCCAGGGTACAAACTTCAGCTTAACAGGAGGTTGAGCATGGTTCCACATCAGATATGTGCTTTTATGGAAAATAAGTACAGTTCCAAGTGCCTCAGTCAGGGTAACCAATATTTGGCGTGTGTATTGCTATTCAACCATCCTCTCCACACACACACATACCTTACCCACCATGTCAGACATCACTAATCAATTGCTGCATTTTTTACCTCTGAATCTGAATATGCTCTCATAATTCTTGTGCTTTATCTCATAATTCTTGTGATATTGTCAGCATTTAAAATTGTTCAAAGAGGCCAGGCACGGTGGCTTACATCTGTAATCCCAGCACTTTGGGAGGCTGAGTTGGGAGGATCCCTTGAGCCCAGGAGTTCAAGACCAGCCTAGGCAACATGGCAAAAATCTGTCTCTACAAAAAACACGAAAATTAGCCAGGCATGGTGGTGCACACCTGTGGTCCCAACTACTCCAGAGGTTGAGGTGGGAGTGTAGCTGCCCAATGGGTTCTCCTTGCCCGCTGCCTAGACAGAGCTGATTTATGGAGAGAGAGGAATTGCAATACACAAAGAGTTTAATTCATGCAGAGCTGGTTGTACAGGAAACTGGAGTTTTTATTACTCAAATCAGTCTCCTCGAGAATTCGGGGATCAGAGTTTTTTGGGTTTTGTTTGTTTGTTTGTTTGTTTGTTTTGAGACAGTCTCTCTCTGTCGCCCAGTCTGGAGTGCAGTGGCGCAATTTTGGCTCACTGCAACCTCCTCCTCCTGGGTTCAAGCGATTCTCCTGCTTCAGCCTCCTTAGTAGCTGGAGCTACAGGCATATGCCACCACGCCCGGCTAATTTTTGTATTTTTAGTAGAGAGGCGGTTTCACCATATTGGTAAGGCTGATCTGCTTGCCTCGGCCTCCCAAACTGCTGGGATTACAGGTGTGAGCCACTGCTCCTGGCTGCGATTGGAGTTTTGTGGGGGTTTCTTGTTTTTTTGGGGGGGGGGTTTTGTTTGAGACAGAGTTTTGCTCTTGTTGCCCAGGCTGGAGTGCAATGGCGCAATTTCTGCTCACTGCAACCTCCGCCTTCCAGGTTCAAGCGATTCTCCTGCCTCAGCCTCCCAAGTAGCTGGGGTTACAGGCACGCACCACTACGCCCAGCTAATTTTGTATTTTTAGTAGAGACAGGGTTTCACCATGTTGTCCAAGTTGGCTTCGAACCCCTGATCTCAGGTGATCCACCCACCTCGGCCTCCCAAAGTGCTGGGATTACAGGCGTGAGCCACCACGCCCGGCCGGGATCGGGGTTTTTAAGGATAATTTGGTGGGTAGGGGGCCAGTGAGTCAGGAGTGTTGATTGATTGGCTTGGAGATGAAATCAAAGGGGATCGAGCTGTCCTCTGTCAGTTCCTGGGTGGAGGCCACAGGACTGGTTGGCAGGTCCAGGTGGGGCCATCCAGTTGTCAGAAATACAAAAGCCTGAAAATATATCTCAAAAGGCCAATCTTAGGCTCTGCAATAGTGATGTTATCTTCAAGGGTGATTAAGGAAGTTGCAAATCTTATGACCTCTGGAATAATGGCCGGTAATTATTTAGAATTCAAACCCCTGTCATCCTAACTTGGAGGCCTTTCATTATTTTTACAAGAACAGTTTAGTTTTGGGGAAGGGCCTATTATTTAAATTATAAACAAAATTTCTTCCAAAGTTAGCTCAGCCCATGCCCAGAAATGAGCACAGCCAACCTGCAAGCTAGAGACAAGATGGAGTCAGCCATGTCAGATTTCTCTCACTGTCATAATTTCATCAGTTATAATTTTTGCAAAGGTGTTTTCAGAAGGATCACTTGAGTCTGGTAGGTTGAGGCTGCAGTGAACTGTGATCACGCCTGGGTGACAGAGTGATACCCTGTCTAAAAAACAAACAAACAAAAATGTGCAATGTACATCAAAGGCATTCAGTAAATACTTGTCAAATAAATAGTAATAGTGCATTTATGTATCTATTTGTATAGAATGTGCCTGACACAATTCTAAACATTGTATTATATCTTTACTATTTTATTCCTCATAATCTCCAGGATGTAGATGGTATTATCTCTCTTTTACATATGAGTAAGCTAAGGAAGAAAGAGCTTTAACAGCTTGCCCAAGGTCATCTGGCTGGTAGGAGTGGAATCAAAATTTGAACTTGAGTTGTCCAGAGCCATGTATATAATCTTGCACCCCATTATATTGTTTTTACCACAAACAGATGAATTCTTCACAACATGAAGCCCCTAACGACTCTGCCAATCAACCACGCCCAATAAACTTGTTTAGGTGATGAACAGTTAAAATTTTAGAATTTATTTTGAGGCGACTTCCATTTAATGGGACCCATCCTATGTGGCTTAAATATGAAAAAATTATGATTGCTTAAGTTTTATTTCAGTGAGAATGGGTTATTGAGGCCACTTTTTCTCACATTATAATTATTGAGGATAGCACTTGAAAATTACTTCATTCATTAAAGCATTTTCTTGTTTTTGAGGCAAGGTGCTAATATGAGAATTTGTGCTCAATAAAACAACCTGACACTACTTCTGTTTCAGTGCTAATGAAGGAAGGAAGAGGTAGAAATGATATAAGACAAGAGGAATTTTTTTTTTTCTTTTTATTGAGATGGAGTCTCACCTGTCGTCCAGGCTGGAGTGCAGTGATGCGATCTTGGCTCACTGCAACCTCTGCCTCCCAGGTTCAAACAATTCGACAAGAGGAATTAAAAAACAAAACAAAACAAAAAAACATTTATTTCGTCTGTTTTGGAACAGGACATTCCATGGCCCATTGAAGCAGCTTACTCTTGGTGGACCAGAGATCAAGTAATTAGTGTAAACAAGATGACGTCAGAATAAATTACAAACAGGTAAGAATAAACTGCCAACTAGAATGAGATTTGAGTCTACTTTGTTATTTCTTTTTTTTTTTTTTTTTTTTTTTTTGAGGTGGAGTCTCTCTCTGTCGCCCAGGCTGGAGTGCAGTGGCACGATCTCAGCTCACTGCAACCTCCGTCTCCCAGGTTCAAGCAATTTTCTGCCTCAGCCTCCGGAGTAGCTGGGATTACAGGTGTGTGCCACCACACCCAGCTAATTTTTCTATTTTTAGTAGAGATGGGGTTTTACCATCTTGGCCAGGCTGGTCTTGAACTCCTGGCCTCATGATCCACCAGCCTCAGCCTCCCAAAGTGGTGGGATTACAGGCATAAGCCACCACACCTGGCCCCTACTTTGTTATTTCAAACTATTTCTACCTATAGTGACCCATCCTATAGCTAAATTTGGAAAGACTGACAATATCAACTGTCCAAAAAGATATGGAGCAACTGGAATCTTCTTATGTTGCTGGTAGAAATCGAAATGGTCCAACCACTTGGGAAAACTGTTTAGAATTTTCTTAGAAATAAAGGCTACACTTATCCTATGACCCAAAATTCTACTTCTAAATATTACCCAAGAGAAGCCAGGCACCAGTGGCTCATACCTGCAATCCGAGCACTTTGGGAGGCCACAGCAGGAGGATTCCTTGAGTTCAGGAGTTTAAGACCAGCCTGGGCAAATAATGAGACCCTGTCTCTACAAAAAATACAAAAATTAGCTGGATGTGGTGGCATGTGCCTGTCATCCCAACTACTTGGGAGGCCAGGGCAGGAGGATTGCTTGAGACCAGGAGTTTGAGGCTGCAGTGAGCCATGATCATGGAATTGCACTCCACCCTGGGCAACATAGAAAGACCCTGCTGTCTCATGCATCTGTGTGAAGAGACCACCAAACAGGCTTTGTGTGAGCAACAAGGCTGTTTATTTTACCTGGGTGCAGGTGGGCTGAGTCCAAAAAGAGAGTCAGCAAAGGGTGGTGGGATTATCATTAGTTCTTACCAGTTTTGGAATAGGCAGTGGAGTTAGGAGCAATATTTTGCAGGCAGGGGGTGGATCTCACAAAGTACATTCTCAAGGGTGGGGAGAATTACAAAAAACCTTCTTAAGGGTAGGGGAGATTATATAGAACCTTCTTAAGGGTGGGGGAGATTACAAAGTCCATTGATCAGTTAGAGTGAGGCAGAAACAAATCACAATGGTGGAATGTCATCAGTTAAGTCTATTTTCACTTCTTTTGTGGATCTTCAGTTGCTTCAGGCCATCTGGATGTATACATGCAGGTCACAGGGGATATGATGGCTTAGCTTGGGCTCAGAGGCCTGACACTCCTGTCTTCTTATATTAATAAGAAAAATAAAATGAAATAGTGGTAAAATGTTGGGGTGGTGAAAATTTTGGGGGGTGGTATGGAGAGATAATGGGCGATATTTCTCAGGGTTGCTTCAAGCGGGATTAGGGGTGGCATGGGAACCTAGAGTGGAAGAGATTAAGCTAAAGGGAGATTTTGGGGTAAGGGGTGATATTGTGGGGTTGTTAGAAGAAATATTTGTCATATAGAATGATTGGTGATGGCCTGGATACCGTTTAGGATGAATTGAGAAACTAAATGGAAGACACAAGGTCTGAATAAGAGAAGGAGAAAAACATGTATTAAAGGACTAAGAATTGGGAGGACCCAGGACATCCAATTACAGAGTGCCCAAGGGGGTTCAGCATAATTACTTGCTGGGTTGGTGAGTTTTTGGGCTCTATCCTTGACAGAGTCCTTTTTGTTAAGTTGGAGGCTGAGCTTGGTGAGGTGTGTTTTTAAAAGATCATTAGTCTGTTCTACCTTTCCTGAAGACTGATGACAGTAAGGGGTATGAAGGTTTCACTGAATACCAAGAGCCTGAGAAACTGCTTGGGTGATTTGACTAGTAAAGGCCAGTCCATTATTGGACTGTATAGAGGTGGGAAGGCCAAACTGAGGAATTATGTCTGACAGAAGGGAAGAAATAACCACAGTGGCCTTCTCAGACCCTGCAGGAAAGGCTTCTACCCATCCAGTGAAAGTGTCTACCCAGACCAAGAGGTATTTTAGTTTCCTGACTCGAGGCATGTAAGTAGAGTCAATTTGCCAGTCCTGGGCATAGGCAAATCCCCGAGCTTGATGTGTAGGAAAGGGAGGGGGCCTGAACAATCCCTGAGGGGTAGTAGAATAGCAGATGGAACACTTGAGAAGTGATTTCCTTGAGGATAGATTTCCACAATGAAAGGAAATGAGAGTTTTAAGAGGTGGGCTAGTGGCTTGTAACCTACATGGAAGAGGTTATGAAATGATGACAGAATAGAATGGGCCTGTGAGGCCGGAAGGAGATATTTTCCTTGGTCTAAGATCCATTTGCCTTGTGTGGGAAGAGATTGATACGTGGCAGTTTCAGTGGGGGAGTAGGTGGGAGTGACCGATGAGAAGGAGAAAAACTGGATGTGAGGGACAGAAGATGGAATGCTAGCTGCTTCTTTAGCTACCTTACCAGCATAAGCGTTGCCCTGAGCTATGGAATCTGATGCCTTTTGGTGGCCATTGCACTACATGACTCAAGCTTCCTTTGGAAGTAAAGCAGCCTTGAGAAGAGTTTTTATTAAAGAGGCATTAATGGTGGAGGACAATTGCCTAGTGAGGAAACCTCTTTCAGCCCATATAACAGCATGGTGGTGCAGGATATGGAAGGCATATTTAGAGCCAGTATAAATATTAACGTATAATTCCTTTGCAAGAGTGAGGGCTCAAGTTAAGGCAATGAGTTAGGCTTGCTAAGAGGTAGTGAAGTGGGGCAGAGTGGTAGCCTCAATGATAGATGTGGGAGATACTATAGCATAGCCAGCCTTTGCTGGTGAGTGGCGATTAGGCCTAGTGGAACTGCCATCAATAAACCAAGTGTGATCAGGGTGAGGAACAGTAAAGAAGGAAATATGGGGAAATGGAGTGAATGTCAGGTGGATCAGAGAGGTAGTCATGGGGGTCAAGTGTGGCATCAGGAATAATGTGGGGGCTAGCCTAAAACAGTAAGGTCAAGTTGTTTGGTCAAAAAGGCTACAGGGTGCGGTCCTGGCTCCTGTGTAAGAATTTTGACCGCACAGCCCTGTACTTTGGCTGTATGTAATGAAAAGGGTTGGGATGAATTAGGGAGAGCTAGTGTGGGAGCAGCTTCTAGGGCTGTTTTTAAGGAACAGAAAGAGGAATGGTGAAAGGATTTAGGATCTATGGAGTCATCTAGGTTTGCTTTTGTGAGTTTACATAATGGTTTAGTCAGGATGGTAAAACTAGGTATCCAAAGGTGGAAGTACCTAACCATGCATAGGAAGGAAAGGAATTGTTGTTTTGTAGAAGGGGTTGGGGTTTGGGAGATTAGCCGGACACAGTCAGCAGGGAGAGCATGTGTGTTTTCATGAAGAATTATGCCAAGATAGGTAATGGATGAGGAAGAAATTTGGGCTTGACTGAAGTCATGGGAGCTGTCCATGAAGCCTTGCGGCAGTACAGCCCAGGTAAGCTGCTGGGACTGATGGGTGTCAGGGTCAGTCCAGGTAAAAGAAAGAGAGGCTGGGACCAGGGGTGTAGGGGAATAGTGAAAAAAGCATCTTTAAGATCAAGAACGGAATAGTGAGTTGTGGAGGAAGGTATTGAGGACAAAAGAGTGTATGGGTGGGGCACCACTGGGTGGATAGGCAAAACACTTTGGTTGATAAGAAGAGAAAGAAGAAAGATTTGGGATGAGTCACATTGGGAGCAGAGACTAGGGAGGGACCAATGTGTAAAAAATGCTTGGACATCAGGCACCTCAGATCATTTGCCCATTTTTCGACAAAAATTATCTAGGTCTCATAGGATGGAGAAATCAAAAGTGCCATTTTCTGGCCATTTAGAACCTTTGTCGAGTTTGTACTGGGGCCAAACAGTGTTGCAGAAAAAAATAAGACACTTAGATTTTAGGTCAGGCGAGAGTTGAAGAGGTTTTAAGTTCTTGAGAACATAGGCTAAGGGAGAAGGAGGAGGAATGGAGGGTGGAAGGTTGCCCACAGTGAAGGAGGCAAGTTTAAAGAGAAGGGTAGAGACATGGAGAAGGGGGGTGGGGAGCAGCCCTGGGCTGCAATGTGGGTGAGCAGCCAAAGCAGGCATCCAGCAATTGACTTGCCACCAAGGGAATGTGGGTGAATTGACCAAGGCAGGCGTCCCTGTGGTGGTCAGACACCAATGGAGTGTGGGTGAATAATCAGGCAGGCGTCCCCCCAGTGATTAAACACCAAGGGAAGGCTGTCTTCCTGAGTCTGTGATGGGCACTGGAGTTTTGGGTCCATGGATAAAATGAGTCTCCTTTGTCTCTACTAGACAGGAAAAAGAACTGGAATTGGAAGGATAGGGGGATTGAAGGGAGTGAGAGAGGCTGGAGAAGAGAGTGAAAAGACCGCTTACACGATTGGAAACTGGTGAAATGTTCCTTGGGCTGGTTGGTCTGAGGACCTGAGGTTGTAGGTGGATCTCCTCACGGAGTGAGGGCGAGGACAGGGGACTGGTCTCCCGAAGGAGTCCCTCTGACCTGGGTCTTCAGCACCAAATGTCTCAAGCGTCCGTGTGAAGAGACCACCAAACTGGATTTGTGTGAACAGCAAGACTGTTTATTTCACCCGGGTGCAGGCGGGCTGAGTCCAAAAAAGGAGTCAGCAAAGGGTGGTGGATTATCATTAGTTCTTATAGGGTTTGGGATAGGCGGTGGAGTTAAGAGCAATGTTTTGCGGGCAGAGGGTGGATCTCACAAAGTACATTCTCAAGGGTGGGGAGAATTACAAAGAACCTTCTTAAGGGTGCGGGAGATTTCAAAGTACATTGATCAGTTAGGGTGAGGCAGAAACAAATCACAATGGTGGAATGTCATCAGTTAAGGCTATTTTCACTTCTTTTGTGGATCTTCACTTACTTCAGGCCATCTGGATGTGTAGGTGCAGGTCACAGGGGATATGATGGCTTAGCTTGGGCTCAGAGGCCTGACACTTGCCTCGAAAAATAAATAAATGTTACCCAAGAAAAATGAAAACATGTCCACAGAAACACCTGTATAAGCATGTTCATAATAACCAAGAAACAACCCAAATTTCCATTAAGTGAATATATAAACAAACTATAACACATTTATACAACTGAATAATACAACTGAGCAATAAAAACAAACGAATTAGTGATATACAAAACAGTGTGGATGAATGTCAGTAATATCATGCTGAGCAAAAAAGACAGACACTGGCCAGGCATGGTGGCTCACACCTGTAATCCCAGCACTCTGGGAGGCTGAGGCTGGTGGATCACGAGGTCAGGAGTTCGAAACCAGCCTGACCAACATGGTGAAACCAAGTATCTACTAAAATTACAAAACTTAGCCAGGCATGGTGGTGTGCATCTGTAATCCCAGCTACTCAGTAGGCTGAGGCAGGAGAATGACTTGAACCTGGAAGGTGGAGGTTGCAGTGAGCCAAGATCGTGCCACTGCACTCCAGCCTGGGCAATAGAGTGAGACTCTGTCTCAAAAAAAAAGGCAGGCACAAAAATGTACACACTGGTTGATACCGTTTATATGAAGTCCAAGAATAAGTGAAGACACCAAAAGTGGTTGTCCATGGAAGGCAAGCAGCTAACTGGAAAAAAGCATGGGAAGACTTGCTGGGCACAGAAAATGTTCTCCCTCATGATATTGGGCATTGGATATTGGTTATGTGAATGTATATATTTGTTTTTTTGTTTTGTTTTGTTTTGTCTTGTATTTGATGGAGTCTTGCTCTGTCACCCAAGCTGGAATGCAGTGGTGCAATCTTGGCTCACTGCATTCTCCACCTCCCGGGTTCCAATGATTCTCCTGCTTCAGCCTCCCGTGAGTAGATGGGATTACAGGCATGCACCACCATGCCCGGCTAATTTTTGTATTTTTAGTAGAGACAAGGTTTCAGCATGTTGGCCAGGCTGGTCTCCAACTCCTGACCTCAGGTGATCTGCCTGCCTTGGCCTCCCAAAGTGCTGCGATTACTGGTGTGAGCCACTGCGTCCAACCACATGTATATATTTGTCAAAACTCATCAAACTGCAAGCTTAAGATTTATGCATTTTACTCTATGTAATTTATACTTCCATGGAAAATAAGAATATAAAAAGTAAAGTGACTTATTGTGGCTATAAAAGTAATCTTTTGACCGTACTCAACTTGATCTTATCTCCTTAATATGTCCTACTTTAAAATTAATTTATCATGTGGACTGATCAGAGACTGTCATCATGTAGGCTAAAAGTACACTTGATAAAACCATGCACAAAGGTCCATAGTTCATCTCTTTCCGATTGAATAATTCTACTCATTTTTTTAATCCTAAATATGTTTTCTATGTTAGTAATGAGAATAGCAATGAACTTAGGCATGTCTGTTGAATTCAGGTGATACCTAGTCAATTAGCATTTTGAGTCACTAAAGGTGTTACTGTTCACTTTGGGGTTAAAATTTTCTAGAAGGTTTTGTTTTTTGCCAAGGAAGCAGAATATTTTCTTTTGAGAGTAATTAGCAATAAACCTGTAAGTCACATTAATTTTCATGTTGTAAATATGATTTCCTTTCTCTCTTGCCCTGTTTGTTCTCAAATTTTTTATTTAGTTAAAAATGGAAATGAAAAAAAAGTTTCTGTATTTACTTCAAATCCAGTCTTTCCAGGGCCTCAGAGACTGATCCTTTGGTTGTTTGATGTAACCATGCTGGCTCTGTGATGACTGACCTGGTATTTTCCAGCTAAAATTACCCACCATGCAGCCAGCAGGGTCAGTCATTAAGACACATGAATAACTAGGTTGTCTGACCCATGGTCTGGATTTCTTGTTGTTATGAAGATGAAGCCTGAGATCACTGGAGACTAGTTCCTTAACAAGAAAGACACCAAACTTCTCCTTAATTCAGCCTTGCATCAAGTCACCCACATGGAATGGGAAAATTCATGAAGATACAGAGCTCGGCTTTTCCTGTGTGTGTCCCCACAGAAGGAATAGGTCTAAGGCCAGGCTTTGGAACCCTTGCCAGCTGGGCTGCATTAGCAATTCTGCTCTTCTTCATTTGTTGACCCTTCTAACTAACTATAAGCAATATTAGATTTCCTATTCAAGTATTGCAAATGCCTTGGTGTTTAGCAGGATATCAGATTTATTACATACTTCTGTGGGAAATATTACTGCTTCACTCTATCAACAATCAGGCTAGAGTGGGCAGCCCAAAGAGTTATGGTTCATGTTTTTGGCTTTTGGCAAACCCCTTCTCATTTTCTTTTTGATTCACTGTCTGCTTAACTTCTTTTGCTTTTATGCATGACTTGCCTTGGGTGAGTAATTTTATTTACAGTCTGGAGAAAAGGAGTTTTAGATATAGGTCACCAGAAGCAGACCCAGAGACCAAGATTCATGCTAAAGTACTTTATTAGAAAACGTTTCTGAGAAGAAACAATAAGAAAAAAGGAAGTTGGATGGGAACCAAAGGAACCCTTTTGTGGTTGATACTGCCATCTTGATTCAAGAGGGAGGTCGACCTCCCAGGCTCAAGCACAAAGAGGCAAGCACAGTATCAAGTACAAAGCCACCATGGGACTACCTCAAACCTGCTGGGTAGCTCTGGAAAAGGTAGTTGTTTCAAACAGAGGCGAAGTTGATGTATTTATACTCTTGTGTCTATAAATCAGTGGTTAAAGGCCATCTCACAAATGTGTAAATGCCCAGAATCTCCTGAGTTTTGGGGGGTTTTCTTGTCTGCTTATTTTTGTTTTGTTGTGTTGGGGGGGATGAGTTTTTTGTTTGTTTCTTTGTTTTCTTTTTTTGAGATTGAGTCTCACTCTGTCGCCCAGGATGTAGTGCAGTGGTGTGATCTTGGCTCACTGCAGCCTCAACCTCCCTGGCTCAAGCAATCCTCCCACCTCAGCCTCCCTAGTAGCTAGGACTACAGGCACATACCACCATACCTGGCTAATTTTTGCACTTTTTGTAGAGATGGGGGTCTCACCTTTTTGCACAGGCTAGTCTCAAACTCCCAAGCTCAAGTGATCCTCCCACCTCGGCTTCTGAAAGTGCTGGGATTACAGGCATGAGCCACCACTTCTGGCCCCCAGAATCTTCTGGCCCTTCACACACACAGGCCAAAGTAGCTTCGGTAACCTGACGACAATCATCTGATAAAGACACTCAGGTTTGGACTGTTGTGAGTGAAATCACCTGGGAGCCAGTGTGCATAAAATATGTGGTGTGCACCAAAAGGAACTCAAGGGGCTATTGTCAGAGGCGTTTGAACCAGAGCAACTCCATCTTGACTAGGGGGTAAGTAAAATAAGGCTGAGACCTACTGGACTACATTCCCAGGAGGGTAGGCATTCTTAGTTAAAGGATGAGATAGGAGGTCAGCGCAAGGTACAGGTCACAAAGACCTTAGTCATAAAAGAGCATGCGGTAAAGAAGCCAGCCAAAACCCACCAAAACCAACATGATGACAAAAGTGACTTCTGGACGTCCTCACTGTTTATTACATGCTAATCATAATGCATTAGCATGCTAAAAGACACTCCCACTAGCACCATGACAGTTTATAGATGTCATGGCAATGTCAAGAAATTACCCTACATAGTCTAAAAAGGCGAGGAGCCCTCGGTTCTGGGAATTGCCCACCCCTTTCCCAGAAAACTCATGAATAATCTATTCCTTGTTTAGCATGTAATCAAGAAATAACTAGGCTGGGCACGGTGGCTCACACCTTTAATACTAGCACTTTGGGAAGCCAAGGCAGGCTGGTTGCTCGAGCTCAGGAGTTTGAGACCAGCCTGAGCAACACAGTGAAACCCTGTCTCTACTAAAATACAAAAGAAATTAGCTGGGCGTGGTGGCACGCACCTGTAATCCCAGCTACTTGGGAGGCTGAGGCAGGAGAATTGTTTGAACCCAGGAGGCGGAGGTTGCAGTGAGCCAAGATCAAGCCACTGCACTCCAGCCTGGGTGATAGAGCAGGACTCCATCTCTATTTAAAAAAAAAAAAAAGAAATAACTATAAGTATAATCAGTCAAGCAGCCCACACTGCTGCTCTGCTATGGGATAGCGATTCTTCTATTCCTTTACTTTCTTGATAAACTTGCTTTCACTTTATAAACTCACCCCAAATTATTTCTTGCATGAGGTCCAAGGACTCTCTCTTGGGGTCTGGATCGGGACCGCTTTCCGGTAACACTATGGGTGAAGCCCCGACATCTACCTAGCAACAGGTATCTATTTTAGTGCTTGTGATGGGACAAACATGGTTTCTTCCTTTCTTCTTGCCTTACTCCCTCCTTTCCTGCTTTCTTTTCCCTTTTTCTCCTGTTCCCTTCTAAGCAACTTTCTGAATAGTGGACTGATTGTACTGCATCTCTACTGCAGTCTAATTTTTGGTTTTGCTTTTAAATTATCTGGCTAACTTCCCAGATTGTGCTATTGGTAAGGTGGAATATTTTGAAGGCTCTTTTCTCCAGTCTTATTTTACTCTCAAAAGCATATCAAATAAAAATGTTGTGAGATTTCCCTCAGGCTCTTTTTGGTTCCTATTATGCCAGGCAAGTTGCACAGTGTTTGACTACCTTTCTTTTCCTCTTAATAGATTCACGTTTTGTCTTGCCATTACTCATATGCGCCTCACTTTTGTTGTGCAAGTGACACAAGTGCAAAAAGACAACAACAGAGACTGTGGCAACTTAAAGAAAGAAGAGTAAAAACTTTCCCAGGATCCCCCAGCAGATTTTTCCTCATATCTTGCTGACCAGAACTTGACCACTTGGCTTCTCTAACAGCAAGGGAAGCCAGGAAAGCAAGTATCTAGTGACAAGAAAGTAACAAGGGGCCAGACACAGTGGCTCACACTTGTAATTCTAGCACCTTGAGAGACCAAGGCAGGAGGATTGTTCGAGGCCAGGATTTGGAGACCAGTCTGGGCAACATATCCCTTCTTCATCCTCCTGCCTAACTTCCTGAACTGTTTTTCTTCCCTGAGGTGTTCCCCAAGGATAAGAACATGTAAGAAACCCTCAGAGAAGTGGAAATCTCAAACAACAAAAAGATGGCACTATTAAAAAGTGAACATTTTGGCCGGGCATGGTGGCTCATGCCTGTAATCCCAGCAATTTGGGAGGCCAAGGTGGGTGGATCACAAGGTCAGGAGTTCGAGACCAGCCTGGCCAATGTGGCGAAACCCTATCTCTACCAGAAATACAAAAATTAGCCAGCTGTGGTGGTGCTCACCTGTAGTCCCAGCTACTCGGGAGGCTGAGGCAGAAGAATCATTTGAACCCTGGAGGCAGAGGTTGCAGTGAGTCAAGGTCAGCCTGGGTGACAGAGTGAGACTCCATCTCAAAAAACAAACAACAACAAAAAGAACATTTTACATGAGTGGACACTAGTGTACAATTATTTTGATAGGATTATCATTCAAACATGGTTTATTTAACAGTTTGAAAATGACACAAGCTTGCTCCAAAGTGAGCACGAATCTCCTCATTGAAAAGCTAGCTTACGTTTGGAAGCAGTCATGTGATGTGATGTTCTTGCTAGTAAGCATAATAATGTTGAAAAAAAAGGTTTCTCACTTTCTTAGCAGCATTACTTATTATGCACCAAATTTCAAATATATATTTATCATGTGCTTAGATTAAATGTATTAAAAGCTACTATGTCATCAATACTCTAAATTTCTTCTGCAAAAATATAAATGTTTATTTATAAGTATATTTATAAGCATGTTTACTTATATTTATAAGTATGTTTATTTATAAGTATATTTATATTAATGTATAATACATAATATCATATACTATATATTTTATTATATATACATACATAAAATGGTATTTTTTATATATATAAACACACACACACACATACAATTTTGCATAACCCAATGAAAAGCCTAGAATAGCTACTTCTTTTGAGCCACAAAGATGTTGGGGGAAATATAAATGTTTCTACTGATTCAAGTATTTCATTCTTTCTTTTTTTTTTTTTTTTTTTTGAGGTGGAGTCTTGCTCTTGTTGCCCAGGCTGGAGTGCAATGGCACAATCTTGGCTCACTGCAACCTCCGCCTACTAGGTTCAAGCAATTCTCCTGCCTCAGCCTCCCAAGTAGCTAAGATTACAGGCATTCACCACCATGCCTGGTTAATTTTTGTATTTTTAGTAGAGATGGGGTTTCACCATGTTGTCCAAGCTGGTCTTGAACTCCTGACCTCGTGATCCGCCTGCCTCGGCCTCCTAAAGTGCTGGGATTGCAGGCGTGAGCCACTGTGCCTGGCCCTTTTTTATTTTCTTATTTTCTTTTGAGACGGAATTTCACTCTTGTCACCTAGGCTGGAGTACAATGGAGTGATCTCAGCTCTCTGCAACCTCTGCCTCCCAGGGTTCAAGTGATTCTTCCTCAGCATCCCAAGTAGCTGGGATTACAGGTGTGCACCACCGTGCCCAGCTAAATTTTTTTTGTATTTTTAGTAGAGATGGGGTTTCGCCATGTTGGCCAGGTTAGTCTCAAACTCCTGACCTCAAGTGATTTGCCCACCTTGGCCTCCAAAAGTGCTGGGATTACAGGTGTGAGCCACCACGCCCAGCCAGGTATGGATTTTTAAAAACAGCAAAATCTGTGGGAATCTAGTGTTTCTCTCTAGATGAAGTAATGTCATTGAATATAATTTAAGTTGTAGTGTAATTAAAGATGGTATAAATGGCTCTATTCTTCCCATGCTGACATTTTATCCCAAGCCCTTTCTTCGGGCATCATTGGTCAATGATTTATGGGTTTTCCATGGCTTCCATATCTTGTCTATCACCAACTGGTTTCTGAGACATGAGTGGTTTACCCCGGAAGTGATTATTCAAATTCTGTGGCTGCTGGGCTTTGTTCTTACATCTAATGTATTCAGCTAGATTCCGCTCCAGGAAGAGATAACAAAAATTACTGAAACAATTTGTAAGATGCAGCCAGCTGCATATTGACCTTCAACTCCCACGAGTGTCCCTGCCAAAATGATACAGTTACTTAGTTTCCAGAGTCAAAATTATCAATAAAGCCCAAAAGCTTTCTCTCAATAGACAATGGGTATGTGTTTCGGTGTTTGGGTGTGGGTGTGTGTTTGTGTGTCACAAAGAGAGAGACTTTCACTCAAAAGACAAGGTATGTGTGCATGAGTACATGTGTATTAGAGAAAGAAAGAGAGAAAGAGAGCAATGAAGACAGAGCACAGCTTTGTTAGAATGGTGAGGGGAGACCCAATGTTAGTTTGCTTTCAGGACTTGATGGAGATTATTCGTTTTTCTTTGAAAGCCCATTCCTCAGCCTAGGTAAAAGCTTTTCCTAGTAGACCATGATTCATTAACATCCTGTCCTTCTGGGGAGGAAAAGACAAGAAAATTTAAGGCAAGATTCCAGGCTGGAAAAGAGCTGTTGTTGACACAAAGCTTTGATGGAAGGTGAAAGCAGGCCTGGAACCATGTGTGTCATAGTGATTACTTTTTATGGCTCAACCTCAAAATGCCTCTGCTACTTGTTAGTTTGGGGTTTGGTGGGACAGAAAAGAGGAAGGCTATGAGGAGAGTAAGGAACAAAGAGGGAGAGATTGCAGAAAAATTTTTAGAGCAATTGAAGCTTGATAATACTGGATGTGTCCTGCCTTTTCTGTTGTTGCTTTCATTTGTTGAAGCATTTCATAAATAGATCACATGTTCACAATAGAAAAGTGAATCTATTATGCAAAATGTCCCAGTTGGAAACTCGTAAGTTCTGAAAGGAAAATGCTCTTTTTCAGCTTAATTCCCTCTGGCAAAATTTCATACAAACAGACTGCTGTGTGACTGTTTGGAACTGTTGACTAAACCAAGCTCTAAGGGAAATGAAAGTATCTTTTGGTCTGTGCACAACCACTTCTTTATTTTTTCCTTTGCCATTTACCAACTTAATGCATCTGTGTTGACAGCTAAAGACTGAAGATTAAATTAGACAACAGTTCCTATTACATTTTAAGATTATGTTAAACACTTGAACATATTGCAATTCTCTAAGGCTGAAATGACTCCTGTAATCTTTCATCAAGATTTATAATCACTATTTCCTTCACTGACAGTATCAAAAAGCTACAGTGGTCAGGGAATGTTCCAGCCACATTGGCAAGAGGATATGATTATATTCTCCAGTGGAAGTTGTAACTTCCGGTTGCCTTTTTCCCTGTGAAAACAATGATTTCCGGTTACCTTCAAGGGTACTGTGACTTTATGACACATCACTTCAGAAAACCAGCTCTGTGGTTGTTGAAGGTGACCCAGGAGAGATGATGAATTTTTCTTTCTCTGGAAATGGATTTTTCTCTCCTCGAAGACAGAAGAGGAAGTAACATTCTAGGCCAGCACCCATTATTGTGCAAGAAGACTTGGATTTTATCAAAAGTGATGATTAATTGAATTTACATCTCTCAGCATGCACCTCCCACTCCAGGACTGATTTTTGTTTTTCTTTACAGAAAATTTATTTCTCCTTCTTCAACCTTGCATTGTGCATATAGCCATTGAAAACAAAACAGTCACCAGTGTTTTCCACGAAGGCTTTTGCTGAAAAAGAAATCAGCCTCTTCACACTTTTATGTTATCAACAGAGAAGAAAAGAGATGAGAAAGCCAGAAAGATGAATAGCATTCCTATCTTTCTCATTCTTGCTTTTCTTCTCCTGTTAGTGTTCATTCTTTGACTCTTCTGTTTTTACTTTTTGCTGCATTTATATCTTCTTTTTTGTTTTCTGTCCCTTTACTTTGCTTTCCCTTCCCAACCCACACACCTCCTTTGCTCAGGAGGAAATCTCCTCTCCTGGGAGGAGGAAAGAGATAGAATAGAGAAAAAGCATGCAGTAACAGCAATGGAATTCTAATGTTCTCACTCATATGTGGGAGCTAAAAAGTTGAGCTCACAGAAATAGAGTAGAATTGTGGTTACTATGGGCTAGGAAGGGTGGGGGATGGGAGATGGAGATTGGATACGGAACACAAAAGGACAGATACATAGGAAGAGTAAGCTCTAGTGCTCTATAGAACTATAGGGTGACAATAGTTAACAATAACTTATTGTATATTTTCAAATAGCTAAAAGAGAAGATTTTGCATGTTTCTCTTTTTTTGACATAGAGCTTTGTTCTGTCGCTGGGATTACCAGCATGAGGTATGGCACCCTGTGGATTTTGACTGTTTCCAAAACAAAGAAATGATAAATGTTTTGAAGTAATAGATACACTAATGAACCTGATTTAATCATTACACATTGTATACAGATATCAAAATGTCACGTTGTACCTATAAATATGTACATTATTCCATGTTAATTAAAAATAAAATAAAGCCAGGCACAGCGACTCATGCCTGTAATCCCAGAACTTTGGGAGGCCGAGGCGGGCGGATCACTTAAGGTCAGGAGTTTGAGACAGGCCTGGCTAACATGGCAAAACACTATCTCTACTCAAAATACCAAAATTAGCTGGACTTGGTGGTGGTATGCACCCGTAGTCCCAGCTACTAGGGAGGCTGAGGTGGGAGGATCAGTTTAGCCCAGGAGGAAGAGGCTGCAGTGAGCTGAGATCGAGCCACTACACTCCAGCCTGGGTGACAAAGTGAGACTCTGTCTCAAAAAAATAAAATAAAATAAAGCATTTTGCCCACTTACAAAAACGGATTGTTTTAATCCAAATTATGTATTCTGAGTATAAATGTGTATTCTAGATATAAATATATCTAGATATAAATCTTTTATCAGATTACCCTTTCTTCCATTCTACGGGTTATATTTTCTTTTCTTTTTTTTTTTTTTCCACCCAGGCTGGAGTGCGGTGGCCCAATCTCAGCTCACTGCAACCTCTGCCTCCCAGGTTCAAGTGATTCTCCTGCCTCAGCCTCCCAAGTAGCTAGGATGATAGGTGCCCACCACCACGCCTGGCTATTATTATTATTTTTTTGTAGAGATGGGGTTTCACCATGTTGGCCAGGCTGGGATAATACATATTTAGATCATTATTTTCATATGGTGCAAGAATGGATTGACATTCTTTCTGTTGCATATGAATTTCTAATTGTTCTAGCACCATTTGTTAAAAAGACTATTTGTCCACTGAATTGCATTTGTGCCTTTGTCAAAAACAGTTGTCAAGACTGGGCGTGGTGGCTTATGCCTGTAATCCCAGCATTTTGGGAGGCCGAGGCAGGCGGATCACCTGAGGTCAGGAGTTCAAGACCAACCTGGCCAACATGGTGAAACCCCGTCTCTACCAAAAATACAAAAAATTAGCCAGGCGTGGTGGCTCACGCCTGTAATCTCAGCTACTCTGGAGGCTGCGGCAGGGGAATCGCTTCAACCTCAGAGGCAGAGGTTGCAGTGAGCTGAGATTACACCACTGGACTACAGCCTGGGTAAAAAGTGAGACTTCATCTCAAAAAAAAAAAAAAAAAAAAAAAACAGTTATCAGGCTGGGAGCAGTGGTTCATGTCTGTAATCCTAGCTTTTGGGGGGCTAAGGTGGGTGGATTACTGGAGCCCAGGAGTTAGAGACTCCCTGGTCAACATGGTGAAAACCCATCTCTACAAAAATACAAAAAAAAAAAAAAAATAGCTGGACATGGTGGCGTGTGCCTGTAGCCCCACCTGCTCAGGAGGCTGAGGTGGGAAGATTGCTTTGAGCCTAGGCAGTTAAGGCTGCAGTGAGCCATGTACACACCACTGCACTCTATCCAGGGTTCTCAAAAACAAACAAACAAAATAAACAAATAAAAACTAGTTGTCAATATAAATATGTGTGTCTCTTTCTGGATTCATTTCTATTTCATTGACTTGTCTGTTTTTTGGTTTTGGGGGGTATTTTTGCTTTGTTTTGTTTTGTTTTGCTTTTTTTGAGACGAAGTCTTACTCTGTGGCCCAGGCTGGAGTACAGTGGTGCAATCTTGGCTCACTGTAACCTCCGCCTCCCAGGTTCAAGCGATTCTCCTGCCTCAGCCTCCTTAGTAGGTGGCATTACAGGTACACACCACCACATGGCTAACTTTTGTATTTGTAGTAGAAATGGGGTTTCACTGTGTTGGCTAGGTTGGTCTCGATTTCCTGACCTCGTGATCCACCCGCCTCGGCCTCCCAAAGTGCTGGGATTAGAGGCATGAGCCACCACGCCCGGCCAACTTGTCTGCTTTTTTATACCATTAACACATTGTCCTGTTTACTAGAACTTTATAATGAATATTAAAATCAGGAAAAAAAAAAAAAAAAAAAGAACAGAACAACCAGGCGATGTCCTGGTGGTTCAGTTGGGCTGATTTGCTTTATCTTAAACATATCCAGAATTTGATGGCTTACTACTCGCACTGCTACTGTTATAGTTTAAACAACAGGGATTTGAGTCCAATCTCTCTCTCCTACTGCAACACCCTGTTGCACTGGTCCCCACATCTACAAAAAAAAAAGAAAGAAAAAAACAACAACTAAAAAAAAATAAAAATAAACCACTACCAGCCTGGCATGGTGGCTCACTCCTGCAATCCCAGCACTTTGGGAGGCCGAGGCGGGCAGATCACCTGAGGTCAGGAGGTCGAGACCAGCCTGGCCAACATGATGAGACCCAGTCTCTACTAAAAATGTGTGGTGGTGGGCGCCTGTAATCCCAGCTACTTGGGAGGCCAAGGCAGGAGAATCACTTGAACCCAGGAGGCGGAGGTTGCATTGAGCTATCATGCCACTGTACTCCAGCCTGGACGACAGAGCAAGACTCTATCTCAAAAAAAAAAAAAAAAAAAGGCTGGGCACAGTGGCTCACGCCTGTAATCCCAGCACTTTGGGAGGCCGAGGCGGGCAGATCACGAGGTCAGGGGTTCAAGACCAGCCTGATCAACATGGTGAAACCCCGTCTCTACTAAAAATACAAAAATTAGCTGGACGTGGTGGCACGCGCCTATAATCCCAGCTACTCAGGAGGCTGAGGCAGGAGAATCACTTGAACCCAGGAGGCAGAGGCTGCAGTGAACCGAGATCACACTACTGCACTCCAGCCTGGGCAACAGAGCAAGACTCCGTCTCAAAAAAAAAAGAAAGATTTATGTCTGTCTACCAGACTGAAATGTAGAATACAGGGATTTGTCTCTATCCCCAACATCTAAAACAGTGCCTAGCACATTTGGCACTATATGTGGGCTGAGTAAATGAAATTCATAACACCAGCACTATATGTAGCCTTTGGCCACACTCTCTTCCTGGGACATTTGTGTGCTATAAGGCCACACATCCTATGGTAGAAAGCCATATTGGAATGCTGATGATTTGACCAGGAGCCAGTTACTTTCTCCTCAGTGACAGATCTATAAGCCTGCAAATCCGGCTGCTTTCTTTTCCTTAGCTTACTGGTTAGAAAGAGCCTGTTCAGTCACGTACTTGGCTTACGCATTTTCCAACCAGAACAGTGTGCACTTGCCCTTTTCCTGAGTTCTAGTGCCAGGGACTGTACCTGCTGGTTGCATTTTCAGTTCTTATTCATAGTCATGATTCTGCCCCACCTAAGTACTTTTATGCCCGGGCAGTCTTGGGACTTGCAGGTCACTCCCTTGGCTTCTTTCAAACTGGTCAAGTGGAGGAGGAAAGCTATAGCCTTTCCCAACATGACTTAGTGGACTAACCCATCATTGCTCAGACCTTCACAGAATCTTAGAGTATTAGAGTGGGGAAGACTTAAATCTTGGAGTACACTGATATTCAATTTTTTTTTTAAACCGAAGCAATACCTTTTCTTTAAACCAGCACTCTACTGAAAGCCCAACATGTCGAACAAATGGAATTGGAGCTTCTCTGTTTGAAACAGAGACAGGGACCAGAGTCTGCTTGGTTTGACACAGCCTCTTCCTAGGGGATTCCCTGAGGAAATTTGCAGAGCCAGTTGTTTTTACAGGAAACAGTGTGGAGATCCCAGGTGCCATCCAATGCCATTGCTTTGTAGATAAGAAAAGCAAAGTTCAAAGAGATAAAGGTATTTTCCCAAAGTTATACAGAAAGCAGCTGTCCTGGAATGAGAATTCCAGTCTCTTACTTCCCAGTTTGTACCCCTCTCCTCACCATATACACCATGTTCTGCCAGCAGCCTACCACCCATTAAGAACTTACTGCATGCCAAGCATCATGCAAGGTGTTTTACATTCACAATTTCATTTATTCCTGACATCTACCTTTTGTGGTACATACCATTAATTTCGTTTTTCAAAAGAGAGACTAGGCTGGGCATGGTGGCTCATGTCTGTAATTCCAGCACTTTGGAGGCCAAGGTGGACGAATCACCTGAGGTCAGGAGTTCAAGACCAGCCTAACCAACATGGTGAAACCACATCTCTACTAAAAATACAAAAATTAGTCGGGCATGGTGGCGCGTGCCTGTAATCCCAGCTAATAAGGAGGCTGAGGCAGGAGAATCACTTGAACCCAGGAGGCAGAGGTTGCAGTGAGCTGACATCCCACCACTGTACTCCAGCCTAGGTGACAAAAGTGAAACTCCATCTCAAAAAAGGAAAAAAAAAGAGAGAGAGAGACTAGGCCTGGCGCGGTAGATCATGCCTGTAATCCCAGCTACTCGGGAGGCTGAGGCAGGAGAATCACTTGAACCCAAGAGGCAGAGGTTGCAGTGAGCTGAGATCCAGCCACTGCACTCCAGCCTGGGTGACAAGAGTGAAACTCCTTCTTAAAAAAGAAAAAAAAAAAAAGAGCAACTAGGCCCGGCACGGTGGATCATGCCTGTAATCCCAGCACCTTGCGAGGCCGAGGCGGGCAAATCACCTGAGGTCAGGAGTTCAAGATCTGTCTGGGCAACATGGCGAAACCCTGTCTCTGCTAAAAATACAAAAATTAGCCAGACATGGTAGCACACACCTATAGTCCCAGCTACTCGGGAGGCTGAGGCAGGAGAATCACTTGAACCCGGGAGGCGGAGGTTGCAGTGAGCCGAGATCGTGCCACTGCACTCCAGCCTGGGTGACAGAGACGAGATTCCGTTTCAAAAAAAAAAAAAAAAAGAATGAAAGAAAAAACAACATGGAGGAACACCACATGGAAAATGTCTATAAGCTAAGCCTGGAAGTGGGAGTGTATTACTTGTACATTCCATTTGATATAACCCAGTCACTTGGCTGCACCTTACTATAGAGTACTGAGGGGCCAGGCACAGTGGCTCACACCTGTAATCCTAGCACTTTGGGAGGCCGAGGCGGGCAGATTGCCTGAGCATTTGGGAGGCCAAAGCGGGCGGATTGCCTGAACTCAGGAGTTCAAGACTAGCTTGGGCAACTGGCGAAACCCCATCTCTACTAAAAATACAAAAAATCAGCTGGGCATGATGGTGCATGCCTGTAATCCCTGCTACTTGGGAGGCTGAGGCACTAGAATTGCTTGAACCCAGGAAGCAGAGGTTGCAGTGAGCCGAGATCACGCCATTGCACTCCATCCTGGGCCACAAAAGCAAAGACTCCAAAAAAAAAAACCCAAATACTGCTAGGAACACCATGGTTATTGACAAATCTGGACCGTTTACTCCTGAAGAGCTGGAGCCAGAGTTCCTGGCATGACCTATGCGCACGCTCTCTCTCTCTCTTTATTCATAACAAAGGTTTTATACTTCCTGTGAGAAGGAAGGGGCATGGAGAGGAAGAGAGGCAAGCAGCATGGCTTCTGCCAGCTGTTCCCAACCACCTCTTCAAGCAGAGCATAGGTGGCACAAAAGGAATTCTCTAGAGTCCTGCATGGTAACTAGTAAGGGAGAAATTTGGTGGGCTGCAACAAATTTGGTGTGTGTGCGTGTGTGTGTGTGTGTGTGTGTGTGTGTGTGTGTGTGTTTGTGTTCAAGAAGAGAGCCTATACAAGATTCTCCTGACCAGGGCAGAGGAGAAACAAGTCAATGGCCAATTTGTTGGTCCATTGAACTTTAAAACCTGTATATCATGTACTCTTTTTCAGACAGTCAAGCCTGTTGGCCCTCTTTCCCTGCAATATCTGAATGAACTTTTGCTGTCAAAGAGAGGACCCAGGCTCTACATTGTCAGGGCGTTAACTATTAATGCAAGTAAATATGATTGATGTGCTTTTGAAAGGGGATTTGATCCCCCTGGAGTTATGGACATTGGCCTTTGGTATTGATTGAATCTCGATTCAGTATAGATTTATTTAATTAATTAATTTATTTATTTTGAGACAGAGTCTCACTCTGTTGCCCAAGCTGGAGTTCATGGCACGATCTTGGATCACTGCAGCCTCTGCCTCCTGGGCTCAAGTGATTCTGCTGCCTCAGCCTCCTGAATAGCTGGGATTACAGACATGCGCCATCACGCCCAGCTAATTGTTGTATTTCTAGTAGAGACGGGGTTTCACCATGTTGGCCAGGCTGGTCTTGAACTCCTGACCTCAGGTGACCTGCCCACCTTGGCATCCTAAAGTGCTGGAATTACAGGTGTGAGCCACCATTCCTGGCCATATAGATTTATTAATAATCTTTCACATAAGCAAACACCTCTGTACTCTAAATTTGTCTAGGCCCCCAAAGCTCATAGATATGAGTGAGGTCATATTCACATACCACCCAAATGTTGCTAGCTCATAGTCCTCATGTGTGTATCTTTCCCTCTACCAAATCTGTGTCTTTTTTTTTTTTTTTTTTTGAGATGGAGTTTCGCTCTTGTCATGCGATCTCCACTCACTGTAACCTCTGCCCTCCAGGTTCAAGCGATTCTCCTGCCTCAGCCCCCCAAATAGCTGGGATTACAGGCAGTGCCACCAAGCCTAGCTAATTTTTGTAGTTTTAGTAGAGACGGGGTTTCGCCATGTTGGTCAGGCTGGTCTCAAACTCCTGACCTCAGGTGATCCACCCGCCTTGACCTCCCAAATTGCTAGGATTACAGGCATGAGCCACTGCGCCCGGCCCCAAATCCGTCTCTTGTTTTCAGGTGATCAAAATCAACTGTTGGAGCCCTAAACCCCGGTACCTGAGAGTGTGACTATATTTAAAGACAGGGTCTTTAAAGAGATGAAGTTAAAATGAGGCTGTTAAGGTAGGCCCAGATCTAATCTGACTGGTGTCCTCATAATAAGAGGAAATTTGGACACACAATGAGACACCAGAGAGGTGCATGCACAAAGAAAAGACCATGTGAGGATGCATCAAGAAGGTGACCATCTGCAAGGCAAGGAGAGAGTCCTCAGAATGAAATTAACCTTGCCAACACCTTGATCGTGGACTTCTAGCCTCCAAAACTGTGAGAAAATAAATTTCTCATAGCTGTATAAGGAACTCAGTCTGTGTTGTTTTGCTATAGCAGCTCTCGCAAACTAATACAGTCCCTGCCTCTGACAATGATTGTTGAAACTTGTGTTAACCAAGGGTTTTGGGTGCTTTGACATGTGCGGTTTTTTGCACCCTGGAGGGACTGACCCTCTAATGGCTAGCCAATTCCTAGAAATAGTAAAGGACTCACCTACTTTTTTTTTTTTACCTTTATTGGTAAACCTAGTAAAGTTTACCTTTTACATGTAAGTCAAGTAATCCAGAGTCCATACCCCAACTATCTCCTCTACTAAGCTGTCACTGGGCTTTCACACCTAGGAGGCTGAGGCAGGAGAATCGCTCGAACCAGGGAGGTGGAGGTTACAGTGAGCCAACATCGTGCCACTGCACTCCAGCCTGGGTGACAGAGAAAGACTCTGTCACAAGAAAAAAAAAGGAAAGAAAAATTTGTATGTTTAGTAGTGACAGGGTTAAGCCATGTTGGCCAGGCCAGGCTGGTCTTGAACTCCTAAACTCAGGTGGTCTGCCCACCTTGGCCTCCCAAAATGCTGGGATTACAGGCATGAGCCACTGCACCCAGCAAGACTCCATCTCAAAAAGAAAGAAAGGAGGAGGAAAGAAAAAGAAAGAAAGAAAGAAAGAAAGAAAGAAAGAAAGAAAGAAAGAAAGAAAGAAAGAAAGAAAGAAAGAAAGAGAAAGAAAGAAAGAAAGAAAGAAATTTAAATTTCCACAGCACGCTTAAACCCTGGAAAAATCTGTAAGGTAAGCGTAAGCAATTGCCCTTTGCCCCAGCCTGTTTTTCTGATCTGGAAGGATGGTAATCCATCTGTTGACTTTCTCTTTGTTTTGAGATGGAGTCTCTCACTGTTGTCGCCCGGGCTGGAGTGCAGTGAGCCTTGGCTCACTGCAACCTCTGCCTCCTGGGTTCAAGCAATTCTCCTGCCTCAGCCTCCCAAGTAGCTGGGATTACAGGTGCCTGCCACCATGCCCAGCTAATTTTTTTTGTACTTTTAGTAGAGACGGGGTTTCATTATGTAGGTCAGGCTGGTTTCAAACTATTGACCTCAGGTGATCCACCTGCCTCGGCCTCCCAAAGTGCAGGGATTACAGGTATGAGCCACCATGCCTGGCCCCATCTGTTGACTTTCAATCTTCTACTGCTTTTCTTTTCTTTTTTGAGACAGAGTGCCCACTCTGTCACCCAGGCTGGAGTGCAGTGATGCAATTTCAGCTCACTGCAACCTCTGCCTCCTGGATTCAAGCAATTCTCCTGCCTCAGCCTCACGAGTAGCTGGGATGACAGGAGCGTACTTCCATGTCTGGCTAATTTTTGTATTTTTAGTAGAGATGGGGTTTCACCATGTTGGCCAGGCTGGTCTCAAAATCCGGACCTCAAGTGATCTGTCCACCTTGGCCTCCCAAAATGCTGGGATTACAGGTGTGAGCCACTGCACCTGGCCTGCTTTTCTTTTTTAAGCTTACATTTATTGAGTGCTTTGTGTGTGCCGGATATTCTGCATAGACCCTGACAGTTCTTGGAAATTTTTTCCTAGTAACACGCACACACACACACACCCCACACCATCCTTGGACCAAGCATTAGAGTTTGTACTAGTGTGAAAGGATTTTGTTAACATTTCAAAGTTTCGCTTTATTGTTCATTAATCGTCGCATTAATCCTATTAGGTACTATTATTATTATTCCCATTTAACTGATAAGAAAAAAAACTGAGGTTCAAAAAGGCTCATTACTTGCCCAAGATCATAATAAGTAAATGAATTCAATGGCAAGCTGCGATTAGAACTCAGAAACATCTAACTCCAAAACTTACAAAGCTAGGCCTTACGTGTTTTATGATTTGTGGTCCCACATCAGGAGAGTTACTGTCTACCTGGGGTAAGACATTTAGCCAAAGGAAAATACATTACTTGCTATGCTTGTTCAGTTTCCTTTGGACAGGACCAGAAACTAGCTGGCCTTAGAGGTCAGCACTGAGGTAAGTTCCAGGAATGGAGTGAGTCAGGGAAAGTATCCAGATCTTTCATTAGTGGACAAAATCCAAAAGGCAAGTACCAATATTGGAGCCAAAGAAGGGAGCTCTGGTCATTTCCAGAGAAGCCATATCAGTATCAGATACCAGGGGCAAGTGCGAGGCTAGATATAGGAAATGAGACACAAGGTCCAGAGCCCCAGAAATCAGAAAGATGTTAGGGAGAAAGAGGAAGAGACAAGAAGAGGTAAAAAACCTCCAAAATATAGACCAAGAACAAAGGCAGGTGTAGGGAGTTTGAATTCGATTCTAAAGAAGAAGGAAATAAGACAGCTTAAGACTGCAGGCTGTGGCTAGAGAGCGGTAATTGGGAATGCCTTTATGGAACCAGTGATGATGGGGTTTGAGCTGGCCCTTAATGGATTGGCAAGATTAGATTAGACCAGGAAGTTATTTCAGGAAACTGGAGAAACAAATTTTGTCTATGCCTGTAAGGGAACAGCAAGCTGATATTGTGGTTGCCAACAATTTAACAAGAGACATTGCTCTGAGGCCAACTGTTCCATGAGCACTCTTTTTTTAAAAAAAGAAAAACAGTCTTGCTCTGTTGCATAGTTTGGAAGGAAGTGATCCAATGATCAGGGCTCACTGACACTTGGCTAAGTTATTTTTATATTTCGTAAAGACAAGGCGTCCCTATGTTGCCCAGGCTGGTCTTGAACTTCAGGGCTCAAGGAATCCTCCTGCCTTGGCCTCCCAAAGTGTTAATATTACAGGTGAGAACAACCATGCCTGGCCTGATGAGTACTCTTGGTCTTTAATTCCCCAGTGGTTCAAGAATTAAGTAATGGATCTGACGTCCATATTAAGGGATTGTCTGCATCTAAGCAGAGGATCCAGGCTTATGATACAGGGCTGGCTTTCTACAGATGGACACCATGACACAGGTGTTCTTCTTACAGAAACAACACTCCAATGTTTTATGGCTACATCGTATGAACTCTGGGACATTATTGTCAGTTTGTGGAGCAGGAAATCTATCTGGGAAGTTTATTGCTTTTCCTTCTTGAAGTGTTAAAATGTACATATTGCCCAAGGTATGGAGCTCTCATTAAGGTTCTCTCTGAAGGAGCTTGGACATCAATAATCAGCCAAGCTGGTCTGGGCATGGTGGCTAATGCCGTAATCACAGCTCTTTGGGAGGCCAAGGCAGGTGGATCACTTGAGCTCAGGAGTTTGAGAACAGCCTGGCAACATGGCAAAACCTCATCTCTACAAAAAAAAAAAAAAAAAAAAAAAAAAAAATTAGCAGGCCTGGTGGCACGCACCTATAGTCCCAGCTACTTGGGGGGCTAAGGTGGGAGGATCACCTGAGCCCAGAAGGTAGAGCCTGCAGTTCGTCATGATTATGCTACTGGACTCCAGCCTGGACAACAGAGTGAGACCCTGTCTCAAAAAAATAAAAGAGAGAGGACAATCTGGAAACCCCTGACTCCTAGGAAAGTCAGAATTATACCAAGTGCCTTTTTTCCTTCACATAGAAGACCATGTCCCACCTTATTCTAAATTAAACAATGAGTGAGGCTTTACTGTTGTCTTGTTGAGCTTTGGAATATGGTTCTACACTCCAGTATACTCACCTACCCTCCCACCCCAGCAAAAGTTTTAAAGTCCTATTAACTAAAACTAATTCTGAATTCAGAGATAACATCTCGGATAGTAAAAGGTGAACATGTGACAGTGTAATGCTAATTTTCTAAAGAACAGACAGAGTACAGGACATTACTTTGGGCAAGTAATGCTTTGTCAGGACATAGTGTCTCCCTTACGAAGGGAGCAATGAAGCAGCTAGAACAATGACTGGGCGGGAGCTCTGCATGAGGAGAGTGCAGGAACTCAAGAAATGTTCTTGGGTTGCTAATGATCCTGATTCTCACGAGCCAGTTGATTGCAGTTCACTGGGAAGGATTTGTATTGGTATGATACTGAGAAATATATATTTGGTCTTTGACCGTGTGTGCTGGCACACAACTCCTAAAATCCTTGGAATATTCAAAGTGATAAGTGTCTTTCATACACTGAGTTGACTCAAGGCTGGCAGTTCCTAGGTAGTTGCAGGATGGGGGCCTGGTCACCAGAAGGAACAAGGCAGGGTTAGAGGGGGTGGGACTTTCAGCCCCATCCCCCAGCTTTCAGGGAAGTGAACAAGAACTCATCCATGTGCCAAGAGAATGTCCCCAACTTCACAGGGACAAAACTGCCTCACTCAAGGACCCTTCTAGAACTCATCCTGTGTATCTCTTCATGTGGCTGTTTATTTGTGTCCTTTAAGATATCCTTTGCATTAAATTGGTCAATATAAGTATTTCCCTAGTTCTGTGGGCTGCTCTAACAAATTAATCCAACCCAAAGAGGGGGTTGTGAAAACCCCAAGTTAAAGCTGGTTGGTCAGATGTTCCAGGGGCCTAGATTCATGACTGGTGGGAAGGAGGGGGGGCGGACTTGTGAGACGGAACCCTCATCCTGTGGTTTCTGATGCTATACAGCTGGGATCCACTGCAAAACTGATTGCTTGCATGGTGTGTGGGGAGAAACTCCCACACATTTGCTCACAGAAGTCTTCTGTGTTCGTTGTTGTTGTGGTGTGAGAACAGCAGACAGATGGTTTGAGTTTTTTCTGACACAATTAGGGTTCAACAAAATATAGCAAGGCAATACCCTTTGTGCTCCTATTCCTTTTAGAAATCTTTTAAAGCAGTATGCAGGAAAAAGAAAAGTCCAAGAGCGACTAAAAGAATCTGCAGAGTAAATGAAGGCCAGGGAGGTGCCCACAACAAGCAGGTAGTCTAATTGGGATTTAGATTCTCATTAACACTAGTTTTGGGCCAGGTGCAGGGGCTGACGCCTGTAATCCCAGCACTTTCGGGGGCCAAGGCGGGCAGATCACTTGAAGTCAGGAGTTTGAGACCAGCACAGCTAACATGGTGAAACCTCATCTCTGCTAAGAATACAGAAAGTAGCTGGGCGTGGTGGTGGGAGCCTGTAATCTCAGCTACTCCGGAGGCTGAGGCAGGAGTATTGCTTGAGCTTGGGAGACGGAGGTTACAGCATGCTGAAATCATACCACTGCACTTCAGCCTGGGCAACAGAGTGAGACTCCATCTCGAAAACAAAAAACAAAACAAAACAAAACAAAACACCACTAGTCTTGGTCTTTGGTACTAATAAAAATAAAATAATAAGATAAATAAATTATTGCCAGGTGCGGTGGCTCACACCTGTAATCCCAGCACTTTGGGAGGCCGAGGAAGGTGGATCACAAGGTCAAGAGTTCAAGATCAGCCTGGCCAAGATGGTGAAACCCCGTCTCTACTAAAAATACAAAAATTAGCTGGGCATGGTGGCGGGAGCTTGTAATCCCAGCTACTCAGGAGGCTGAGGCAGAGAATTGCTTGAACCTGGGAGGTGAAGGTTGCAGTGAGCTGAGGTGGTGCCACTGCACTGGTCTAGCCTAGGCAACAGAGCGAGACTCCGTCTCGAAAAAAAAGAAGAGAGATAAATGAATTATCAGTAATACATCAGTGTGTGGACATACTACTTCCCTGTTTGACATCTTGAGAAACCATAGGCCCCAGCTGGGAGAACACGTTTGGCTCAGAGCTGTGTCTGAACCTTGTCTCCACACCTAAGGAATGGGAGGAGGCAGGCTTTTCAGCTCCTCCACTTTCCCACTCCCCAGTGCAGAGCTCAGTGAGTGACCCAGGACTGGTGCAGAGCCCGTTGTCTCATTGTCACTGGAAATGCAGCAACACAAAGACTGCTTTATTTCATTTTGTTTGAGGACTAAAAGACAAAAAGATTAAAGCACATGACACTCGTTTTAAAAACAGGAATAGAACAGATGGGGTACGGAGCATCTACAAATTATTTTATTACTCTTGGGTTGTTACCAATGTTTGCTCCTTCTCAGCACAAAAACACTAGAGACTTTAATGACAGGTGTGTACATGAGTGTGTGTGTGTGTGTGTGTGTGCGCTGACTGATGTGACATTCTCTCATTAGGGTCTTAAAGTCAACCCCGCCAGTCCTAGGCACAGTTATGAAGCAATATCATGGAGCACCTGAATACAAGTTTTGGAAGAGCCCTTTGGAATCATAGTTGCCAACTTCCTCATTTTGTAGTTGAGAATTAAAGTCCAGAGAGATGAGCTTTTTTGGAGAATCACATAGCTTGTTGATTAAGGTGAGTCATCAGCCCAGGAATCCAGCAAGATACAGTGGAAAGAACACTGGCCTAAGACCCGGGGTCTGGGTCCTTCTACCAGGTCTGCCATCCACTGGCTCACTGTATGATCTTAGATAAGTCATTTAGCCTCTCTGAGTCTCAGTTTCTTCACTTATAAAAAAGACTATAGGCTGGGCATAGTGGCTTTCGCCTGTAATCCTGTACTTTGGGAGGCTGAGGTGGGAGGATCACAAGGTCAGGAGCTCAAGACCAGCCTGGCCAACATAGTGAAACCCCATCTCTACTAAAAATACAAAAATTAGCCGGGCATGGTGACGCATGCCTGTAATCCTAGCTACTCGGGAGGCTGAGGCAGGAGTATGGCTTGAACCTGGGAGGCGGAGGTTACAGTGAGCCAAGATCGTGCCACAGCACTCTAGCCTGGGTGACAGAGTGAGACTCTGTCTCAGAAAAAAAAAAAAAAAAAAAAAACATTATAACAACTTAATACGGACCCAGCCCCAGCTTCTCTCAAAGCGTGTGTCATTCCATTTTGCATTGCTATAAAGGAATACCCAACACTGGGAAATTTATAAGAAAAGAAGTTTATCTGGCTCATAGTTTTGCAGGCTACAGACACATGGCACCAGCATCTGCTTCTGGTGAGCCTCCAGGAATCTTTTACTCATGGCAGAAGGCAAAGAGGGAGCAGGTGTGTCACATGGCAAGAGAGGGAACAGAAGAGAGAGAAGAAAGGAGGTGCTGGTCTCCTTCTAACAACCAGCTGTCTCGTGAACTAATAGAACAAGCATTCACTCATTATTACTAGGATGGCACCAGGCCATTCATGAAGGTTCTGCCCCCCATGACCCAAACACCTCCCACTAGGCCCCACCTCCAACATTAGGGGTCACATTCCAACATGAGATTTGAAAGGGACAAACATCCAAACCATATCAGTTTGTGAGAGCAAATGGGTCTGAAAAAAATAAATGATTGTGTGGATGTGGGTATGTGTGGTGTCTATACCAAAATGTAATCTGTGCACTGTTGTGGGAAGAGCTTGGGGAGAGGAGTACTAATTTGTTACAATTATTTTGGTTGGTCCATTGCAAATAATAAATCAGCTCAAACTTGCTTAGGAGGTAGGGAGGGAGGAAGGAGAAGAGAGAGAAAGAGGCAGAGGGGGAAGAACATGGTGGGGTGGAGAGAGAGAGAGAGACTGATTTTGACTTATTGATCCTGTAACAGAGAAGTCCAGAGATAAATAGATACAGCTGGATCTAGGAACTCCAGTGATGCCATCTGAGCTCACCCTCTCTCCCCCTTATCTCAATTATCCTCTTTGATGGCTCCATTATTAGGCTCTTCGTGGTGGCTCCTGGTAGATTCAGGCTCACATCACCCTTACAACTTCTAGTCTTATTGGAAAGAATTTCTTGCTTTCTTTCACCCAATTAAAATAAGGGCCTGGCCGGGCACGATGGCTCACACCTGTAATCCCAGCACTTTGGAAGGCCAAGGCAGGCCTATCAGGAGTTCAAGACCAGCCTGGCCAATATAGTGAAACCCTGTCTCTACTAAAAATACAAAAATTAGCCAGGCGTGGTGGTACACACCTGTAGTCCCAGCTACTTGGGAGGCTGAGTCAAGAGAATTACTTGAACCTGGGAGGCAGAGATTGCAGTGAGCCGAGATTGTGCCACTGTGCTTCAGCCTGGGCGACAGAGTGAAACTCCACCTCAAAAAATAAATTAATTAATTCAATAAAATAAAATAAGGGCCTAACTCTGGTCACGTGCTCATCTTTGAACCAATAACTGGCCAAGGGAAGAGTGCATGGTGACTGGCTTGTGCCTGGAACCCGGGGTGGAGACATCTTCACCCAAATAACAAAGATTGAAGTAAGTAGAGGGGGCAGTTTCCAAAAGATAAATGTGGGCACTATACCAGAATAAGGAGGAATGGATCCTAAACAGGAAAAAGATAACAGAAATTGCTCAGAGTCAGGCAAGCCTAGGTTCCCATTTTAGCTTTAGACAAAAATATTCACTTCTTTGAGCCTCAATGTCCTCTTCTGTAATATAACAGGAATAATCTTTTTCTCCAAGGGGTGCAATGAGCATTACAAAAAGTACTATAAGCCTTGTCAGGAAAGCTGAGCAACAGCTGGGAAAGGAATTAATCTGTGAAAGGAGCACGGAGCTCAACAAGACTGTACTAGAAATGTAGCAAGATGGAGAAAATCAAATTCCCCTAGTCCACTCAGGAAAAGTGCTACATATGACTGAAAGGAATATATTCATAAACAATTTGGGGTAAGGGTAGAAAACAAGAACTCAAATCCCTAATATGCCTTTGGAGAAGATACAACAATTACTCACAGGGCTTTACTTTTGTTGTAGGTATTTGCAAGTTTGTAACAAGAGTTGAATTGTGCTGGAATGTAGAGGGGACACTGAGCCTTGTTAACAACCTTCATCCTCCATCCATCTCCCCAAGGAAGCCCAGCCTCTTTTCTCACTATGTTGTCATCACATATTTAAAGAATGTGGGTTGAAGGGACGCCAGTGTTTAAAAGCAATTTAGTACATGGTCCTTAGTGGATACTTTATTGTCCCTTTATAAAAAATTGTTCTTAGGTGTGTGAGGGATGGCTGGGAACTCAAAATCATATCATGTAAGGATTATGTTGAAAGAATTGCAGATGTTTAAAAAACAGGGAACCACGGGTATGCAGAGGGACTATTGTGACTATTTCACGTATTTAAAGGCTGACATGCGGAAAAGGCTTTAGAAGTTTTGAGCAGCTCCAGAGAGTTGAACTAGCAGCCACTGGGGAATGTAGGGACAGGGAGATTTTAGGATACATGGGAAAGCACTTCAACACTTGAAGTTGCCAGCAATGAAATCATTTGCCCTGATAAGTACTAAGTTTCTTCTCAGTTCAGGTGTGGGGTGGGTATGGGAACAACCAATTGTCACAAATGCTATGGAGAGGATTCAGGTCTCCTGTGGACATTTTTGCCTGGAAAGGGGTGTAGAAAATGCAGTGTGTGCCTCGCCCACAGACTTTCCCTCAGACTTTCCATGTCAGTGTGCTCTGGCCGACTTCCACCTTCCAGCATCTGCATCATGGAGCCTGAGGGAGTTTCTGAAACTGTGGAAGGCCACCCTGTCCTTCTATGTGTGGCGGGTTGAAAGGGCTGGGAAATTATGACACCCCCAGGAGCGGCCCTCAACAAATGACTCTCAGGATTTGGCATATAAATTATTTGAGCCACCTCAGCCTGGGGTGGGATAATTCTGAGGACATGTTTTGTACCATTTCCCAGAGCTTCCCTGAGATTAGACTCTAGCTGCCCACAGAGAAAACTTGCTTAATAACACGCCCTTTTATTGGCTGCCTCCCCTTCTCTTCCCCATCTCACTTCCTCTCTCCCTTATGGTGTCCCTGGGATCAATTCCCAACTAAACAACTTACGCAGGAATCCTTGTTCCAGAGTATGCTTCCAGGGAGACCCAAATTATGAGAAGTATCTTCTTTTTTTTTTTTTTGAGATGGAGTCTAGCTCTGTCGCCAGGCTGGAGTGCAGTGGTGCGATCTCGGCTCACTGCAACCTGTGCCTCCCGGGTTCAAGCGATTCTCTGCCTCAGCCTCCCAAGTAGCTGGGACTACAGGCACCTGCCACCATATGGCTAATTTTTGTATTTTTAGTAGAGACAGAGTTTCACCATATTGGCCAGGCTGGTCTTGAACTCCTGACCTTGTGATAGGCCTGCCTTGGCCTCCCAAAGTGCTGGGATTACAGGCGTCAGCTACCGCACCGGGCCGAGAAGTATCTTCTAACAGTGTTTGTTCATTTAGTTGTCAGTTTGCGTGCAGCTACAACGGAATACCACAGATTGGGCGATTTATAAAAATAGATGTTCATGGCTGGGTGCAGTGGCTCACACCTGTAATCCTAGCACTTTGGGAGGCTGAGGTGGGTGGATCTTCTGAGGTCAGAAGTTCAAGACCAGCCTGACCAACATGGTGAAACCCCATCTGTACTAAAAATACAAAAATTAACTGGGCATGGTGGTTACAGGGCGCCTATAATCCCAGCTACTTGGGAGGCTGAGGCAGGAGAATCCCTTGAACTGGGAGGCAGAGGGTGCAGTGAGCCGAGATTGCACCATTTCACTCCAGTCTGGGCAACAGAGCGAGACTCTGTCTCAAAAAATAAAAAAAGATGTTCATTTTGCTCACTGTTCTGGAGGATGGGAAGTCCACGATCCAGAGGCTTCAACTGCTGAGGCCTTTCTTGTTGCATCAACAAAAGGCATCACATGGCAAGAGTGAGCAAAAGAGTGCTGAACTCGCTTTTATAACAAAACCACCCCCACGGTAAATAACATACTCCCGTGCTAAAAACACCAATCCATAGCCAGACACAGTGGCTCATGCCTGTAATCCCAGCACTTTGGGAGGCCAAGAGGGGAGGATCACTTGAGCCCAGGAGTATAAGACCAGCCTGGCCAACACAGTGAGACCCTGTCTCTATAAGAAATAAGATTTAAAAAAAATTTTTAAAGGAAAAAGAATAAAATAAAAATAATGAAAATAAAAAGATTAATTTGGGCTGGGCATGGTGGCTCAGGCCCATGAGCTCAGCACTTTGGGAGGCCAAGGCAGGCAGATCACTTGAGTCCAGGAGTTTGAGACCAGCCTGGGTAACACAGCAAAACTTCGTCTCCATACAAAAAAAAAAAGAAAAAGAAAAAGAAAAGAAAATGAGTGAAGTGTGGTTGTGCATACCTGTAGTCTTAGCTACTTAGGAGGCTGAGATGGGAGGATCAATTGAGCCCTTGAGCTCAAGGCTGCAGTGAGCTGAGATTACACCACTGCACCCCAGCCTGGGTGACAGAATGAGACCCTGTCTCAAAAATAATAATAATAATAATAATAATAATAATCCATTAATGACCTAATCACCTCTTAAAAGTCCCACCTCTTAATACTGTTGCATTGGGAGTAGGTTTCCAGCACATGAACTTTGAGGGACACATTCAAACCAAGGCAGTCATTCAGTAACCAACACCGGGGTTACTCTGAGGAGCAGATCCTACAGAAGTTAAGGTGACTAACATGTGGTTCTTGAGTATGAGAAAAATCAGTGTAGAAGAAGATGAGATGTATCATGATGTTTTCTGTACCAGAGAGGGTAAGAAATGTTATGAGATTTTAGCCCCAGGAGCTGTCAGGCAATTACCCCATGAGTCCTTTGGCATTTATTTGATTTTCACAAGCAAAGAATATTTTGGGAACAAGAGCTCTTGAAGGCCAGGCCTCCTTGCCTTTTTTGGTCAGGGTCTGCCTGGGAGTCGCACAAGCATACCCATCTATGTTTTCAGGAAGCCCTGTTTAATAGTGCGTCTGCCTTTCCTTTACATGCTCCCTCGGGTGAAGCAAGGCAGATGGAGAAGGCTTTAGCAGACAGCGTGGGCATGTTTCCAAGCCCTCAGGCTGCTGAGCAACAATGCCGATGCCAGCACCAACAGGCTGAGGTGGCTTCTTCATTTTAGAAACAGAAAGGATCAAAATCTCCCAGTCGTCCCAGTCCCTACCCATTCTTTCAAGGCTCGATTTAAAAGCCCACCCCCTCTGTCAAGTCCTTCCTGATCATCTGGTGCCAGCCTGCTGCACCTTCCCTCCTCTAAATGCCCCTGTCATTACTTACAGGACCCTTCCATCTTCTTTCTTTGAGTTACCACCAACGTTTTCTTGTATAAATAGGTCTTCTTTGTTGACAGAAACAATAATGACTTTTTACTGAATATGATGTTTTAAGGCTAAGAAGTACAAAGTTTAGTAGGAGCTAAACAGACAATTCAAAAATTTGAAAAAAAACCTATGTATGTCTGTCAAGAAGAAAAGGGTAAAATCAGGCCGAGCATGGTGGCTTACACCTGTAATCCCAGCATTTTGGGAGGCCAAGGTAGGTGGATCACCCAAGGTCAGGAGTTCAAAATCAGCCTGACCAACATGGTGAAATCCCATCTCTACTAAAAATACAAAAAATTAGCCAGGCGTGGTGGCAGGCACCTGTAATCCCAGCTACTCAGGAGGCTGTGGCAGGAGAATCACTTGAACCTGGGAGGCAGAGGTTGCAGTGAGCCAAGATTACGCCATTGCACTCCAGCCTGGGTGACAGAGCGAGACTCCATCTCAAAAAAATAAAGAAAGAAAGAAAGAAAGAAAGAAAGAAAAGAAAAAGAGTAAAATTGCTTGTACAGTCATACTGTAAAATATGTATGTAGACATTAAAAAGCAAAAGGTAGCTCTCTAAGTAAGGACATGGAAAAATATTCATATCCACCGATGTATTTTTATCATTTTTAATTTTATTTTATTTTTCAATTTATTTAAAAATGAATTATATCCATTAAAACACAGGAAAGAGCTTTAAATGCATATTGCTGAGTGACAGAAACCAGTCTGAAAGGGCTACATACTGTATGATTCCAACTATATGACATTTTGGAAAAGGCCAAAGTACAAAGACAGTAAAAAGATCAGTGGTTGCCAGGGTTAGGGGAGAGGGACAAATAGGCAGAGCACAGAGGACTTTTATGACAGTGAAACTGTTCTGTGTGATACTGTAATGGTGGATACATGACTGTATTTGCTAAAACCCATAACATGTACAATACAGAGTGAACCCTAATGTAAACTGTGGACTTTAGCCAATAATAATGTATCAATATTAGCTCATCAGTTGTAACAAATGTACCGCACCAATGCAAGATGTTAATAACATGGGAAACTATGAGCAGGGAGGGGAGTAAATGAGAACTCTCTCCTTTTTTTTTTTTTGTTTTTTGAGACCAAGTCTCACTCTGTTGCCCAGGCTGGAGTGCAGTGGTGTGATCTCGGCTCACTGCAACCTCTGCCTCCCGGGTTCAAGGGATTCTCGTGCCTCAGCCTCCTGAGTAGCTGGGACTACAGGTGTGCACCACCACTCCAGGCTAATATTTTTTGTATTTTTAGTAGAGACAGGGTTTCACCATGTTGGCCAAACTGGTTTTGAACTCTTGACCTTAGGTGATCTGCCCGCCTCAGCCTCCCAAAGTGCTGGGATTAGAGGCATGAGCCACAGTGCCCAGCTGAGGACTCCTATCTATTTGATTTTCTCTAAACCTAAACCTGCTCTAAGAAACAAAGCCTATTAATTTATTTTAAATTATAGAACAATAGGTATAGTATGGTTCCATGTGTATAAAAAATTACATATTTGTGTCTATTTATAGGTTTGGAAACATGGCAAATGCTCTAGAAAAATGAGCACCCAATAAACTATTAACAGTCATTTTTCTAGCAAACAGGATGAGTGGCAAAGAAAATGAAAGACTATTACTTTTGAATGAAATAGTTCAGATACAAAAATGTATACAAAATAATATAATGAGCACTTCTGTACTGGGTACCTCTTCTAACCCCACCAACCAGCTTCTGAATAAAAACGTGGGTGAAGGGATTCACACTTGCCACTCTATGTACTTGTTTTTTGAGATGGATTCTAGCCCTGTTGCCCAGGCTGGAGTCCAGTGGTGCAATCTAGGCTCACTGTAGTGGTGCAATCTCGGCTCACTGCAACCTCTGCCTCCTGAGTTCAAGCAATTCTCATGCTTTAGCCTCCGGAGTAGCTGGGACTACAGGCATGTGCCACCAAGCCTGGCTAATTTTTCTATTTTTAGTAGAGATGGGGTTTCACCATGTTGCCCAGGCTGGTCTGGAACTCCTGACCTCAAGTGATCCACCTGCCTCGGCCTCCCAGAGTGCTGGGATTATGGGGGTGAGTAACTGCACCCGGCCTGTAATTGTATATTTTTTAATATTTCTTTTCTTTTTTTCTTTTTTTTTTTTTTTTGAGATAGAGTTTCAGTCTTGTTGCCCAGGCTGGAGTGCAATGATGCGATTTCTGCTCACTGCAACCTCTACCTCCTGGGTTCAAGCGATTCAACTGCCTCAGCCTCCCGAGTAGCTGGGATTAAAGGCGTGCACCACCATGCCTGACTAATTTTGTATTTTTTTAGTAGAGAAGGGGTTTCACCATGTTGGTCAGGCTGGTCTCGAACTCCTGACCTCAGGTGATCCACCCGCCTTGGCCTCCCAAAGTGCTAGGATTACAGGCGTGAACCACCACGCTAGGCCTAATGTTTCTTTTTTACATAAACATTTACTAATATTGTGATTTTTTTTAATAAAGAGAAAAGGTAGAAATGCGATAAATACAAGATGCTGCATGAGAACAAAGGTGGAAGTGATGAATGGAGGAACCGGGGGAGTCCGAAGGCTGGTAGACAAGTGACATTAAAGCAGGCACAGAATTAGAGGAAGAGAGAAAGAGGAATTTTAGTAGATGCAAAAACAAAGAGCTGGGAAGGGAACAGGAAGTGGTTCTGAAAGTCAGTGGCAGGTAGGAAAGAAAATGTTCCAAGCCTTACAATGGAACCTGGAGTATCTGGTTGCAGTTTGACTGTGAAAGGCATTCAGTATTGTGGTAAGGAGGCTGGTCTTTGTGTTGTCAGCACAGAACATCTAGAAGCAGCACCTAAGAGGCTCGAGATCTGCTCAGATGTATCTGATGGGGAGTAGCAGCTGGGAGCAATGGCTGGAATGGCAACACCAGGCACACCGCCAGGGAGTGGACTCCTGTGTCCCCAGATTCAATGATGTTCACAAAACATGTATTTTATTTTATAGTCTTTAAATTTTTTGTTGATTTGACTTGGAAAAGTAAACCTAAATATTTTCTCCTAAAATGTTGAAATAACACAGAAGTACGTGTAAAAACTTGTAACTGCTTCACTTTACCCCTCCCTGCCTCAGGCTTCCCGAAAGTTAGACTCCATTAACTCTGATTATTTTTAGATGCCAAGGTACAGAGAAGACTACGGTCTTCCCAGCATTCTCATAAAAGGGCATGAGCTATCTTCAGGAGGCCCCAGTTAAAAGCGTATATGTTATCTGGACAAGACACTAAAATTCCCAAAACCCCAGTGATAACAATCCCTTTCTTTAGAACTGCTTGGATATGTTTTGTATTTCCTCAGTAATGGCATGCCATTGATTTTGAGAGTTCCGAGGTATATTACCTCTTGGCCTTTATTAAGCTAATTGTCTTTTCCAGGAGGCAGTCTGTTTTTCCCTCTTACGACAAAGGGTCAGTCTTTGTGAGTCTAAACATCAGAAATAGAGAAGCATCTTGATCTGGGGAGTTATCCCAGGTAGGGTTCCCTGGGAAGCAGCCTCTGAGATGGAGTTAGTGTGCAGGAAGTGTATGGGGGAGTGAATTTGCAATCCACACCTGTGGAAGGAAAGAAAATGAAGCAAAATTGGGCACAGGAAGAAGTGGAGCTACCACACAGACACGATGAAGGCCACAGCCAACCCCACGGGAGTTCTAAAGACGGGGGACACTTCAGAATGGTCCTACACTGAGGCAAGAGGTCAGGGCCTCTAAAATTTACACACATCAGTCACTGGATGTGGGCTGCCCTGAGACAAAATTGTGACAATTGACGAGGCACCTCTCTTCAGCTGAGATAATCTCCCAAAAAAGCTGTCAGCTGAGGGAATAAGACCTTCAGTCCTGAAGAATGGTGTGACCTATGCATCACAAAAGTAATTTATCTAGGCCAGGCACCATGGCTCACGCCTGTAATCCCAGCGCTTTGGGAAGCCAAGGCGGGTGGATCACCTGAGGTCAGGAGTTCGAGAGCAGCCTGGCCAACATGGTGAAACGCTGTCTCTACTAAAAATACAAAAATTAGCCGGGCATGGTGGTACACGCCTGTAATCCCAGCTACTTGGGAGGCTGAGGCAGGAGAATCGCTTGAACCTGGGAGTTGGAGGTTGAAGTGAGCCGAGATCAAACCACTGCACTCCAGCCTGAGCAACAGAATGAGACTCCATCTCAAAAAAAAAAAAAAAAAATTAGTGATGTGTCTAAACCCTTTGCTGTTTTACAGGGAGACCCACAGAGGCCTGGGCTTCCAAGACCTCCTATCTTTTTCATCCTGAGCTAATGCAATAGCAAAGTGCCTTGCAGAACAATCACCCCCAAAAGTTAATTAACTTGACAACCACTTACTGTACTGAATTTCAACCATATGGCAGATATTGTTTTGAATGCTAAAGCATCCCAACAGTGAACACAATAGAGCTTACATTCTACTGGTGGGGGCACACAGATCCTAAACAGAAGAGCTGATTAGAAGACACAGTATGTTAGACAGTGACTGTTATGGTGCGTATGTTTTTGCTGCCCCCCGTCCCAACAAATTCATATGTTGAAATTCTAACCCCCAAGGTGATGGTATTAAGAGGTAGGGTCTTTGGGGAGGTGATTAGGACATAATGGCAGAGCTCTCAAGAATGACATTTCTGTCCATATAAAGGGACACCAGAGAGCTTCCTTGCCTCTTCCACCATCTGAGGATACAGTAAGAAGACAGCTGCTAAGAACCTGAAGCAGGCCCTCCACAGATTTCTAATCTGCGGGAGCCTTGATGTTGGATTTTCCAGCCTCTGGAACTGTAAAAAGTAAATTTCTGTTGTTGCTAAGCCACTCAGTCTGTAGTATTTTGTTATAGCAACCCAAGGATTACTATGAAACAGGGAAGGAGGCTAGGAAGTGCTAGGTGTGGTTAGGGGAGGGGTGAGGATTTCCAGATATGTGGAGCACCAAGTACAAAGGCCCTCAGGTGAGGGTGAGCCTGAGGTGTTTATGGAACAGCTAGGGGTCCAGTGTGGCTGAAGTAAAACAAAAGAGGGAGAAAATATGCCCTGCACGGTGGCTCACGCCTGTAATCCCAGCACTTTGGGAGGCCAAGGCAGGTGGATCATCTGAGGCCAGGAGTTGGAGACCAGTCTGGTCAACATGGTGAAACCCCGTCTCTACTAAAAATACAAAAATTAGCTGGGCATGGTGGCGCATGCCTGTAATCCCAGCTACTCGGGAAGCTGAGGCAGGAGAATTGCTTGAACCCAGGAGATGGAGGTTGCAGTGAGCTGAAATCATGCCTCACTGTCTCAAGAAAATAAATAAATAAATAAATAAAATAAATATGGACAAGGAAAGTTGTGTTTCTCATTTCTTTCCATCTTTTATTTAAAAAAAAAAAAGCTGGAAAAATCTTTGACTATGAGCAGCCCTACTTCTAATGTCTTTAGCTTTCACACTTTTCCCAAAATTATGTTCCTAAAACTAGCTCTGGTGGCAAAGTGCATGGCATTCTAGGGTTCAAAATCCGTGTAACATTGACCAAGTTTATTAACCATTCTAAGCTGTAGGGAATAATAACAGTACCCATGTCATAGGATTATTCATAGAATAAAAGGAAGTAATTTATGAAAAATGCTTAGTACAAAGATGAGCAAATAGTACTAATAAGTATTTAATAAACATTAGTTTTCATTAGTAATGCTACTATTATCATCCTCATCCTTATCGTCATCACCATTCTTATTATTATTTTATTCATCCTACCTCAAAAAGTGCTCATGGCTCACTAATGCCCACAGAATGTTGTCTAAACTCTACAGCAGGCATTTAAGCCAATCATCTTTTAATGCATCTGTGTGTGTGTGTGTGTGTGTGTGTGTGTGTGTATGTGACAGAGTCTTGCTCTGTTGCCTAGGCTGGAGTGCAATGGTGCGATCTTGGCTCACTACAACTTCCGCCTCCTGGGTTCAAGCTGTTCTCCTGCCTCAGCCTCCTGAGTAGCTGGGATTACAGGCGCTCACCACTAAACCGGCTAATTTTTTTTAGTAGAGACGAGGTTTCACCATGTTGGTCAGACTGGTCTTGAACTCCCAACCTCAGGTGATCCTCCCGCCTTGGCCTCTCAAAGTGCTGGGATTACAGGCATGAGCCACCGTGTCCAACCTTATTGCATCTCAATTCATTCCCTGTATCCCATTACCACCCGCCTGCCCCATACTACAGCCTCAGCAAGCCATTTACTGTTATCCCTCCTGCTTTACCTAAGACCACTCCTACTTCTTGGCCTGGGTGTGGCTCATGCCTGTTATCCCAGCATTTTGGAAGGCCAAGGCAGGAAGCTCTCTTGAGGCCAGGAGTTCGAGACCAGCCTAGGCAACATAGCAAATTTTATCTCTACAAAAAAATTTTAAAAATTAAAAAAATCATCTGAGCGTGGTGGCACCCGATTGTAGTCCCAGCTACTCAAGAGGCTGAAGTGGGAAGATTGCTTCAGCTCAGGAGTGTGAGGCTGTGATAAGCCATGATCATGCCACTGTACTCCAGCCTGGATGACAAAGTGAGATGCTGTCTCAAAAATAAATAAAGCCATTCTTTCTTTTTGTATTGCCTTTCTCTCAAATTTCTGGCTGTCAAAATATTACCTGTCTTTAGGACTCAGCTCAAATTAGGGGCAGTACAGCATAGTTTTTTTTTTTTTTTTTTTTGAGACGGAGTGTCTCACTCTGTCATCAGGCTGGAGTGCAATTCTCACTGCAACCTCCGCCTCCTGGGTTCAACTGATTCTCGTACCTCAGCCTCCTGAATATGTGGGACTACAGGCACGCACCACAACATCCGGCTAATTTTCGTATTTTTAGTAGAGACGGGGTTTCACCATGTTGGCCATGATGGTCTCGATCTCCTGACCTCGTGATCCATCTACCTCGGCCTCCCAAAGCGCTGGGGTTACAGGCGTGAGCCTCCGTGCTCGGCCTTTTTTTTTTTTTTTTTTTTTTTGAGACAGAGTCTTGCTCTGTCACCCAGGCTGGAGTGCAGTGGCCCAATCTCAGCTCACTGCAAGCTCCGCCTCCCAGGTTCACGCCATACTCCTGCCTCAGCCTCCTGAATAGCTGGGACTACAGGCGCCCGTCACCACGCCCGGCTAATTTTTTGTGTTTTTGGTAGAGATGGTGTTTCACCATGTTAGCGAGGATGGTCTCGATCTTCTGACCTCGTGATCCGCCCTCCTCGCCTCGGCCTCCCAAAGTGCTGGGATTACAGGCAGGAGCCACCGTGCCCGGCCCTTTTTTTTTTTTTTTCTCTAATTAGCCCTAGTACTCTAGAAAACAGAGCCCAAGGCAGGGATTAAAGTGCTAATGCTTCCTTTGTGAAGTGCAAACCCACAGCAGCTGGGATGGGGAAAAGGGGAAGTGGGGCTAGAAAAGATGTGGAGCAATATAAAGTAATGTTTTACTCTGTTGTGCAATATAAAGTAATATATTGCACAATATAAAGTAATATATAAAGTGCAATATAAAGTGCAATAATATAATGTATATATTATATATTAATATATATTAATTAATATTATATAATTATAATATTATAATACTATATTAAGGTAATATATAAAGTGCAATAATAATATAAAATTGCAATATAAAGTAATGTTTTACTCTGTTGTGCGGGTGCCTGCTCAGCACACAGAACTTCTCTCACATTGAGGTAGTCCATGGAAGAGAGGAAAGTAGAGGAAACCCTGTCTCCCGCTTCCAATTGGCCAAAGTGTGTTTTTTGTTGTTGTGGTTTTGTTTTGTTTTATTTGAGACAGAGTCTCACCTTGTCACGCAGGCTGGAGTGTAATGGCGCGATCTCGGATCACTGCAACCTCTGCCTCCCAGAGTTCAAACAATTCTCCTGCCTTAGCCTCCAGAGTAGCTGGGATTACAGGCGCCCACCACTACGCCCAACTAATTTTTGTATTTTTAGTAGAGCCATGTTGGCCAGGCTGGTCTCGAACTTCTGACCTCAGGTGATCCGCCCACCTTGGCCTCCCAAAATGCTGGAATAACAGGCATGAGCCACTGCACACGGCCCTAATTGGCCAAAGTTTGCTCTGCAGGCAGAAACTACCTTGCATTCCTGCTTGCATCATTCTTTCCTTTTGCCTATCTGATCCTATGCCCTGCAGCACAGCATTTCATCCAAATCCGGAAGCCGTGGGAGAAGCCAGACATTCTGGAAGAGCGTCTGCTTGACCCAGCTGCAGAGCACTAGCCAAGGGGGAAGGCCTAGTTGGTCCTCAGCTGCGGTATGATTGAGGAGGTGGACCATGCCAGAGGATATGAGAAGTCACAAAGCATCTGTGTCCGTGCAGCATCTAAGAGAGTGGGTTCTAAAGAACATAGGAAAAGACCATTTCCTACCACTCACCAGCTGCGTGACCTGGGTAAAACACTTTATGCCAGTGTTTTTTCTTTTTTCTTTTACCTTCTTATTTTTAAATAATTCTAAACTTACAGGAAGTTGCAAAAATAGTACAAAATTTCCACTATACCCATCACTCACTGCTATGGACTGAATGGTGTCTCCCCACAATTCATATGTTAAAGCCCCAACCCCCAGTGTGATGGTATTTAGCCTGGTGCCTTTAGGAGGTGATTTGGTTTAGATGAGGTCATGAGAGTTGGGTCTCATAATGGGATTAGTGCTCTTAGAAGAAGAGGCACCAGAGAACTTGCTACCCCCCTGCCATGTGAGAACACAGTAAGAAGGCAGCCATCTGTAAGCCAGGAAGAGAGTTCTTATTAGAACCTGACCATGCTGTACCTTGATCTTGGACCTCCATCCTCCAGAACTATAAAAAAATAGACTTCTGTTGTGTAAGCCACCTAGTCCGTGGTATTTTGTTATAGCAGCCCAACCTGCCATATGTCACCAATTGTTAACATTTTGCTGCATTTGTTTTATCATTCTTTCCTTCTCTCTCTCTTTCTCTCTCCATACACATGAATGCACACACACCTAATTATTAGTTTTCTGAAGTATTTGAGAGGAAATTTATGACATCATGCCCCTTTATTCCTAAATACTTCAGAGTAAATTTCCTATTAACAAGGACATTCGGCTGGGTAAGGTGGCTCACGCCTGTAATGCCAGCACTTTGGGAGGCCAAGGCAGGCAGATCACCTGAGGTCAGGAGTTCAAGACCAGCCTGACCAACATGGAGAAACCCCGTCTCTACTAAAAATACAGAATTAGCCGGGCGTGGTGGCACATGCCTGTAATCCCAGCTACTCGGGAGGCTGAGGCAGGAGAATGGCTTGAATCTGGGAGGCAGAGGTTGCTGGGCAACAAGAGTGAAACTCCACCTCCAAAAAAAGAAAAAAAAACAAAAAACCAAGGACATTCCTGGCCAAGTGCGATGGCTCATGCCTGTAATCCCAGCACTTTGGGAGGCTGAGGCAGGTGGATCACAAGGTCAGGAGTTCAAGACCAGCCTGGCCAAGATGGTGAAACCCAGTCTCTACTAAAATTACAAAAATTAGCTGGGCATGGTGGCGAGCGCCTGTAATCCCAGCTACTTGGGAGGATGAGGCAGAGAATTGCTTGAACCTGGGAGGCAGAGGTTGCAGTAAGCCAAGATCACACCACTGCACTCCAGCCTGGGCAACAAAGCGAGACTCCTTCTCAAAAAAAAAAAAAAAAAAAAAAAAAAAGGACATTCCTTATATAACCAAAAAATAATGATCAAAATCAAGAGATTTAGCATTCATACAATAATACGATTATCTATCTAATCTACAGTCCATACTGACATCTCACCAATTGACCCAGAAATGTCCTTTATACCAAATTCTCCCCATGTTTGTTCTTATTTGGTTAATGGGAACAATGACAGTGCCCTCTCATAAGATTGTTATGAGAATGACATGGGGTGACATTTATAAAACACTCCAATACAGTGCCTGGCTTATAGGAAAAGTTCGACAACTGCTAGCTACTTCTATCATGTTTATAATTTCTTCAGTGAAAACTTCTCCAGTCCCCTTTCCCTCAATTCAGAATCAGCCTCTTCCAACCATATTTTCTTAGCAGTGTATTTCTACATTCTTGATTGTACTTTCACGTATAGCCTTTTTTTTTACAAGCTTTTTAAGACCCATTCCTAATTCCTCTTTGCTTCTTCCAATGGCACCAAGCATAGCACCTTGTACATAATAAGCCTCCATCAATTTTGGCAGAATTTAATTTCTTTGGATGAAAGTGGAGGGTTGATTAAGGTGACTAGAGGAAATGTATCTCACAGTATTGCAATAGTAGATACAATTCTGCTTTTAAAGAGTTTATGTTTCATGTCAGGGAGAAATACACAAGTGAAAAGTTACAGAAAATAAGAAGATAACATTATATATCTTAAAACAGCCTCTGAGAAAGGTTTGAAAAGTAGGAGGAATAAAGAAAGAAGAGTTCTGGGAGCTCAGAGAAGCAAAAGGATCACATGGGAAGGAAAATAAAAAACTTCCAGAGGCTGCTCAGCATGGCCTCCTCAGCAGAAGGGACTTCACGGAGGCCTGATAAACTCAAGTACTAAAAGACAAAGTTCTCAGATCTACTTTCCCAAGGCTGTGGATCTGGGAAAACAGTTGAATTACATCTTGGCCTTCCTTGCTGAGATTGGGTTCTGGCCAAAGGACATGAGCAAAAGTGATGTGAGCCATTTCCAGGCCTGGCCCATAAAAAGCTCCCATGTGTGATCTCCCACTATTTCCCATTCTCTAGTAGCTTTGGAGGCCACATGTGGAAGATATTAATACACAGGTAGAAAGAACATGAGTCTCTGCATGACTACATGGAGCAGAATCCCCAGCCCCATCAACCTATATTGCTGTGACAAGAATGAGGAATCAACTTTACTGCGTTCCACCACTGAAACATGGATGTCATTAGTTTCAGCAGCTACCATTACATGCCCTGTCCAGTGCACAGTTAGAACTGAAGGCCAGATTCAGAAAACCTGTGTTTATATCCTAGCTGTGCCACTTAGCTACGGGTGAGCCATGGCAAGTCACTTCGGCTCGGAACTGCTGTGAGGATTATATGGAAGAAGACTTTGTAAACTGTGAACGTGCTATAAATGTTAGATACTATTAGTATTAGTCCATTCTTCCTAAGTTGGTGAAAATAACAGTTTCCAAGAATAGAATACAGGGATTAGTCATTCTTTCCAAACTAATAAAAAGAACACAGTCTGGGATCTCATGATGCTGATATTAACTCGAGTTGTTGGAAAAGAAATTTGGGTGGGTCTATGGAAGGCCAATGATTCACTTCAGAATTCATGGAGTTACTTTACTGTTTTGTTCCTATGGAGAAACCTCTTTTTTTTTTTCTTTTTTTATTTAGAGACAGGGTCTCACTCCATTACACGACTGGAATACAGTGGCAGGATCACAGCTAACTGTAGCCTTGAACTCCTGGGCTCAAGCAATCCTCCTTCCTTAGCCTCCAAAGTAACTAGCACTACAGGAGTGTGCCATCATGCCCTGCTAATTTTTAAAATTTTTTATAGAGATGGGGGTCTTGCTATGTTGGCCAGGCTGGTCTTGAACTCCTTGCCTCAAGCAATTCTCCCTCCTTGGCTCCCCAAAGTTCTGAGATAACAGGCGTGAGCCACCGTGCCTGGCTAGGAAACATTTTGTTTCTGAATATTTCATTAATTATAGGTGTAAGGGTCAAGGGAAAGCTTTTTCTTTGGCCTTCTGAGAGTTATCTGAAAAGTCAAATCACGAAAGGAAAATTAACTAGAGAAAAGGCATACAAATGTATTTAACACATGTACAATGTATGCATGAGAAGCATCTCAGAGTGATTGCCCATCTCCAGTGTGGTTAGAAGCTTGTATACCACCTCCGCAAAACAGGCTATGGGAGGAGAAGAGAAATTCTGTTGAGGGGATTACAAGGGAGAATTAATAGATCTGGGAACAGGCATTAATTTGTTCTGCATCTATTTCTCTTTGAAGGTAAAAGGATCTGTTCAGATGTGGTAACATTCTTGGTCTTACTGGAAGGGGAAGAAAAACAATTGTTCTTTTTGGTGGGTTTGGATCTTAAGCAGATAAAGATTCTGGGAGAGGTGGTGGGGGGTAGGAGGGAGGGAGGGAGATCAGAGAGACCTTGAGGCTTTTTTAATCTAGCATGTCAAAATGCCATATTTTGGTATTTTGGTTTTTGAGCCCCAACATACGTAACTCCAACATTGGAATATCTTAAGAATTCAACTTTTAGGCCAGGTGTGGTGGCTGATGCCTGTAATCCTGGCACTTTGTGAGGCCAAGGTGGGAGGATCACTTGAGCCCAGGAGTTTGAGACCAGCCTGGGCAACATGGTGAAACCCCCACGTCTACAAAAAAATACAAAAGTTAGCTGAGCATGGTGGCATGCCCCTGTAGTCCCAGCTACTTGAGTGGCTAAGGCAGGAGAATCGCTTGAGGTGGAGGTTGCAGTGAGCCATGCTATTGTACTCCAGCCTGGGTGGCAGGAGTGAAACCCTGTCTCAAAACAATAATAATAATAATAATAATAATTCAACTTTGGCGGGGATTAGGCAGCAAGAAGAAAAGAGAGAAGAGTTGTTTCAAGATGAATTTTACCATTTTCCTTAAAATCAAATGTATTCAAAGTATTATTCTTTTTTTTCTTTCTTTTTTTTTTTTTTTTTTTTTTTTGAGACAAAGTCTCACTCTGTCACCCAGGTAGGAGTGCAATGGCGTGGTCTCAACTCACTGCAACCTCCACCTCCTGGGTTCAAGCGATTCTCCTGCCTTAGCCTCCTGAGTAGCTGGGACTACAGGTGCATGGCACCACACCCTGCTAATTTTTATATTTTTAGTAGAGATGGGGTTTTACTATGTTGGCCAGGCTGGTCTCGAGCTCCTGACCTTGTGATCTGCCTGCCTCATCCTCCCAAAGTGCTGGAATTACAGGCATGAGCCACCATGCCCGGCCTCAAAGTATTCTTTTTGAGCACACATTGGTTGGTAGTTTTGTATTTATCACAGGTGTTAACAATTCTTTGCTTTATCAAGCAGGCTGAGATAAGCCAGAAATCATATTCCAACATAAATTATATTTTAAAGTAAATCATGGGCAGGACCAAAGGAGACTTTGGAGACTGTTACTCACTTTATAAATTTCAACCTAGGCTTGAATATTGGAACAGTCCTGAGAGTGGGTAAACAGGCTTCTTGGTGTGAGATTTGGCAAGTGGGAAAGTATCCCAGCCTCAATGAGAAACTTCCAAGGCACCAGTGGTGCCTTCACCACCAGTGACAGTTCCTGCCGCAGTCAGATGAAAGTAATGAGGCAGAGTTTGGTCATTAAAACCATCTGGGTCCTTTGTTCCTGGCCCTGGACCCATCCCTCTCCCAAGGAGATGATTTCTTAAGTTCCCTGTTTCTCCATTTCTTTTCTTCCGTCTCCACTTCCCCTTTGAAGTTTCTAGTCTCTCTTCTCCCTAACCTTCATAAGCTTTTTTGGTTTAATTTTACACTTTTGGAGTCTGATTTAGGGAAATGAATGTGCATCCTCTTTTCTGGACCCTTTCTCCCTGGGGCTATATCCTCCTCCTTCCCAACCCTTTTGTTTATAAGATCTGTTCACACTTCTCACTGGATTTTGAGCATTGGAATGAGAATCAGAAGACTTAAGCTGTTGCCCACCATAACATAGATAAAATAAATTTATTCTGCTGGGACTCAGGATCTCATCTGTAAAAATAAAACAAAGTGGATTAGAGAGTCTCTATCTCTTTAGATTCTGTGTAAGATAAGATCCCCGATCAGTGGCTGACAGAGGAGGTCTTTGGAATTATCTTGCTAACTTCTAAAGTCCTACAGTTAAGCAGATTCTCCTTGCATTTGCTGGGTGAGACATCTGAGGGAATTTCCAGAAGTGTGCTGAAGTCATGAAATATGAATAAATCAGGAGTCAGTGAGGATGAGACTGGAGAAGTGGCATCAAACCTTGTTAGAAGGATTTTGCTTTATGTTAGGTTTGGAACTTTATCCTTTGGGTGATGCTGAGTCTTGGAAGGATTGTAATTAGGATCAGACTTGTGTTTTAGGAAGCTCATTCTGATGGAAACAGGAAGAATGGTGAAAGCAAAAGGCAGTGCCACCAGATAAAACCACTGCCAGTTGTTCAGGCAAGATACAGGGAGGATCTGAAGTTGGAAAGTGGAACGTAGTTGGTAAAAATGGGAAGAAGCCAATTTAATACATCTGGGGATCTGTTGGCTGATTGGCTAAGAGAGTTCAAGAGGAATAGAGGTCTAGGATGACTTTCTCTCATTTGAATGGATGGATTTGTCATGATTGTGGCACCTAAGGCTTTGCTGCTTATACCACTGCATTTTTTACTAAACATGAAAAAATCAGGCCAGGCATGGTGGCTCATATCTGTAATCCCAACACTTTGGGAGGCTGAAGCAGGAGAATTGCTTGAGCTCAGTGTCAGGCTTCTGAGCCCAAGCTAAGCCATCATATCCCCTGTGACCTGCACCTACACATGCAGCCTGAAGCAACTGGAGATCCACAAAAGAAGTGAAAATAGCCTTAACTGATGACATTCCACCATTTTGATTTGTTTCTGCCCCATCCTAATTGATCAATGTACTTTGTAATCCCCCCCACCCTTAAGAAGGTTCTTTGTAATTCTCACCATCCTTGAGAATGTACTTTGTGAGATCCACCCCCTGCCTGCAAAACATTGCTCCTAACTCCAGCACCTATCCCAAAACCTATAAGAACTAACGATAATCCACCACTCTTTGCTGACTCCTTTTTCAGACTCAGCCCGCCTGCACCCAGGTGAAATAAACAGCCTTGCTGCTCACACAAAGCCTGTTTGGTGGTCTCTTCACAAGGACGTGTGAGACATTTGGTGCCAAAGACCCGGGTCAGCGGGACTCCTTTGGGAGACCAGTCCCTTGTCCTCACCCTCACTCTGTGATGAGATCCACGTACGACCTTCGGTCCTCAGACCAACCAGCCCAAGGAACATCTCACCGATTGTAAATTGGGTAAGTGGCCTCTTTTTACTCTCTTGTCCAACCCCTCTCACTATCCCTCAACCTCTTTCTCCTTTCAATCTTGGCGCCACCCTTCAATCTCTCCCTTCTGTTAATTTCAGTTCCTTTCATTTTCTGGTAGAGACAAAGGAGACACATTTTATCCGTGGACCCAAAACTCCGGTGCTGGTCACGGACTCGGGAAGGCAGCCTTTCCTTGGTGTTTAATCATTGTGTGGATGCCTGCCTGATTATTCACCCACATTCCATTGGTGTCTGATCTCCGCAGGGATGCCTGCCTTGGTCATTCACCCACATTCCCTTGGTGGCAAGTCAATTGTGGGGATGCCTGCTTTGGCTGCTCATCCACATTGCAGCCCAGGGCTGCTCGCCCCACCCCTTCTCTCTGTGTCTCTACCCCTTCTCCACTTTCCTGGGGGGAAATCACCCCTCACCCCTTCTCTCCATGTCTCTGCTGCTTTTCCACTTTCCTGGGGGGCAAGCACCTCCCACCCCTTTTCCACTTTCCTGGGGGGCAAGCACCCCCCACCCCTTCTCTCCATGTCTCTACCCTTCTCTTTAAACTTGCCTCCTTCACTGTGGGCAGTCTTCCACCCTCCATTCCTCCTTCTTCTCCCTTAGCCTGTGTTCTCAAGAACTTAAAACCTCTTCAACTCTTACCTGACCTAAAATCTAAGTGTCTTATTTTCTTCTGCAACACCACTTGACCCCAATACAAACTCGACAGTGGTTCCAAATGGCTAGAAAATGGCATTTTTGATTTCTCCATCCTACAAGATCTAAATAATTCTTGTCATAAAATGGGCAAATGGTCTGAGGTACCTGACGTCCAGGCATTCTCTTACACATCGGTCCCTCCCTAGTCTCTGTTCCCAATGCAACTCGTCCCAAGTCTTCCTTCTTTCCCTCCTGCCTGTCCCTTCAGTCCCAACCCCAAGTGTCTCTGAGTCTTCTGAATCTTCCTTTTCTACAGACCCATCTGACCTCTCCCCTCCTCCCCAGGCTGCTCCTTGCCAGGCCGAGCTAGGTCCCCAATTTTTCCTCAGCCTCCAATCCCCCACCCTATAATCCTTTTATCACCTCCCCTCCTCACACCTGGTCCAGCTTACAGTTTCGTTCGGCGACTAGCCCTCCCCTACCTGCAATTTCCTCTTAAAAATGTGGCTGGAGCTAAAGGCATAGTCAAGGTTAATGCTCCTTTTTCTTTATCCAACCTCTCCCAAATCGGTTAGCATTTAGGCTCTTTTTCATCAAACATAAAAACCCAGCCCAGTTCATGTCCCGTTTGGCAGCAACCCTGAGATGCTTTATAGCCCTAGACCCTGAAAGGTCAGAAGGCCATCTTATTCTCAATATGCATTTTATTTTATTACCCAATCTGCTCCCAACATTAGATAAACCTCCAAAAATTAAATTCCAGCCCTCAAACCCCACAACAGGACTTAATTAACCTCACCTTCAAGGTGTACAATAATAGAGTAGAGGCAGCCAAGTAGCAATGTATTTCTGAGTTGCAATTCCTTGCCTCCACTGTGAAACAAACCCCAGCCACATCTCCAGCACACAAGAACTCCAAACGCCTGAACCGCAGCTGCCAGGGGTTCCTCCAGAACCTCCTCCCCCAGGAGCTTGCTACAAGTGCCGGAAATCTGGCCACTGTGCCAAGGAATACCCACAGCCCAGGATTCCTCCTAAGCCATGTCCCACCTGTGCAGGACCCCACTGGAAATCAGATTGTCCAACTCGCCCAGCAGCCACTCCCAGAGCCCCTGGAACTCTGGCCCAAGGCTCTCTGACTGACTCTTTCCTAGATCTTCTCAGTTTAGCAGCTGAAGACTGACGCTGCCCGATCGCCTCGGAAGCCTCTTGGACCATCACAGATGCTTTGGGTAACTCTTACAGTGGAGGGTAAGTCCGTACTCTTCTTAATCAATATGGAGGCTACCTACTCCACATGACCTTCTTTTCAAGGGCCTGTTTCCTTTGCCTCCATAACTGTTGTGGGTATTGATGGCCAGGCTTCTAAACCTCTTAAAACTCCCCAAATCTGGTGCCAACTTAGACAATACTCTTTTAAGCACTCCTTTTTAGTTATCCCCACCTGCCCAGTTCCCTTATTAGGCCGAAACATTTTAATTAAATTATCTGCTTCCCTGACTATTCCTAGGCTACAGCCACACCTTAGTGCTGCCCTTTTCCCCTGTTCAAACCCTCCTTCACATCCTCTCCTTGTATCTCCCCACCTTAAACCACAAGTATAGGACACCTCTACTCCCTTCTTGGCAACCAATCGTGCACCACTTACCATCCCATTAAAACCTAATCACCCTTACCCCACTTAGTCATCTATGGTACCACAACTGCCGTCCACCTGCAGGATCCTCCCCACCGGGTTCACCGTTCCAGGATAAAGCTGTGTCCCTCTGACAGCCAGCCTAATCTCTCCTCTTCCTCCTGGAAATCGCAAGTACTCTCTCCTACTTCCCTTAAAACCACTCACATTTCTGAAGAACAGTAATAACCCTTATGCGCCTAATACGTCCCTTCATTCTATTAGGTCTGTTTGTCCATACCCTACTTTTTGCAACAGGGCTTTACGAAGTCACCCCCACTACTTAGACTGAGCCCCCAAAAATAGTCATCCCTACTATCTTCCATCTAGTCACACTCCTACACCATTCTCAACTACTCATAAATGCCCTACTCTTGTTTACACCGCCGGTTTACACTGTTTCTCCAAGCCATCACAGCTGATATCTCCTGGTGCTATCCCCAAACCGCCACTCTTAACTCCCTCTTAAAGTAAATAAATAATCTTTGCTGGCAGGGCTATGCTGAACCTCCTTGGGCACTCTCTAATTGGATGTCCTTGGTCTTCCCAATTGTTAGTCCTTTAATACCTGTTTTTCTCCTTCTCTTCGGACCTTGTGTCCTCAGTTTAGTTTTTCAATTCATACAAAACCGCATCCAGGCCATCACCAATAATTCTATATGACAAATGCTCCTTCTAACAACCTCACAATATCACCCCTTACCCCAAAATCTTTCTTCAGTTGAATCTCTCCTACTGTAGGTTCCCATGCCACCCCTAATCCCACTTGAAGCAGCCCTGAGAAACATCGCCCATTATCTCTCCATACCACCCCCAAAATTTTTGCTGCCCCAACACTTTACCACTATTTCATTTTCTTTTTCTTGTTAATATAAGAAGACAGGAATGTCAGGCATCTGAGCCCAAGCTAAGCCATCATACCCCTTGTGACCTGCACATATACATCCAGACGGCCTGAAGCAACTGAAGATCCACAAAAGAAGTGAAAATAGCCTTAACTGATGACATTCCACCATTTTGATTTGTTTCTGCCCCACCCTAACTAATCAATGTACTTTGTAATCTCCCCCACCCATAAGAAGGTTCTTTGTAATTCTCCCCACCCTTGAGCATGTACTTTGTGAGATCCACCCCCTGCCCGCCAAATATTGCTCGTTAACTCCACCGCCTATCCCAAAACCTATAAGAACTAATGATAATCCACCACCCTTTGCTGACTTCTTTTTCAGACTCAGCCCACCTGCACCCAGGTGAAATAAACAGCCTTGTTGCTCACACAAAGTCTGTTCGGGGGTCTCTTCACACAGACACGTGAGACACTCAGGAGTTTGAAACCAGCCTGCTCAACATAGCGAAACCTCATCTGTACGAAAAATCAGCCATGCATGGTGGCCTCACCCGTAGTCTCAGCTACTCAGGAGGATGAGGTGGGAAGCTCCCTTGGGCCCAGAAGGTTGAGGCTGCAGTGAGCCATGATTGCACCACTGCATTCCAGTTGGGTCACAGAACGAGACCCTATCTCAAAAAAAAAAAAAAGAAATTCCCAACTTTTCTTCTGAAACTGCTTAACAATTTACTTCAAGGGAGCTGGAGTTGGCTTTCCTATAATTTTGCCACAGTGGCCCTAACTGACTGGTGTAGGAAGACACCTCACCTATGACAAGCATATATCCCAACCCACTGGCATACATAGGGATGGATACAGGGGAGAACAACTGATTCAATCCAAGCCAATCAGACTTCTCCAAAATTTCTAACTTGGAACCAAAGTGAACTTTAGTCAGTCCCTTATAAAGAATGGAAGTTGCAATAGATAGATATAAAAGGATGCAGCTGGCAGCCATATTTTTCATCATATAGAAGAAGTCAGTCTGAAGCAAAAGAAAATGAAGCCAAAAGGCAAGGAGAAACAGGAAGAGGATTCCTGCTAATATTGAAGACCCTGGCTGCAGTTGTTCCCGGGGCCCATCTGCATCCCTGCCTCTCCTACAATTTGGTTATATAAATTTTCCTTGGATTTCATGAGGCAATACATTTCCTTTGTTGTCTAAACTACTTAAAATTGAGTTCGGGCACTTGCAGTTGAGAATCTTGACTATTTGATAGTCCATTAATTGAGTTAGGGAGAAATGGACAGAGGCAATTCCGAGAGAGGATAATGAGTTCAGTTTTGAACGTGTTAATTTGAGTTGCTTTGGACATTCACATGAAGATTTCTAGGAATCCTTTTATTAGGAATCTGAAGCTCAATAAGATAATCACATTATTCAAGTTATTAAAAATTTACTGAAAAAGACAAGTTCAAATATGATGCCTTCAGGCACAGTGGCTCATGCCTGTAATTCCAGCACTTTGGGAGTCTGAGGCAGGAGGATCACTTGAGCCCAGAAGTTCAAGACCTGCCTGGGCAATATAGTGAGACCCCGTTTCTACAAAAAATAAAATATTAGCTGCACGTGACGGTGCACACCTGTAGTCCTAGCTACTTAGGAGGCTAAGGTGAGAGGATTGCTTGAAGCCTCAAGGTTGAGGCCGCAGTGAGCCGAGATCTCTCCGCTGCACTCCAGCTTGAGCAACAAAGCAATACCTTGTCTCAAACAAACACACAAAGAAATATGATGCCTTATGGAATTTCACCAGAGATATCCAATCAATATTGATTATTTCAGGATGTGATTGTTTAAGTAACTACAGCTGTCTTCAATTGAACTAGTATTCAGATTACCATCCTCATTTCACAAAGATATTGTGAAGCATCTTTCTAAGAACCTTGATCAAATCAAGGCAGAATGTTTCTACAGCATTCCCCTAATCTTCCTGTTCAGCAGAATAGCATAGATATGGATGAAAATGAGATTAGCACGACATGGCTTGTTCTTAGCGAACATAGCTCCTACTGCTAACTCCAAATGAGTGTTACTGTTTTCTAAGTCGTCATAAATCAACCATCAATAATTTAATTATTTTGGCTACATCTGCTATCCTTACCTAAATCTATAGAACTAGGAAGTACTAGGTGGGTAGCTGGTCCAAGGGCAGTGGTGTTTACAACTAATTGATCACAATCAGTTACAGATTTCTTTGTTCCTTTTCCATTCCCACTGCTTCACCTGACGAGCCTAAAAACAAATAAAGAAATAAATAAAGATGTAATAGGTGGGTGTACTGAATCTTGAATAACATCTTCACAAATTATAAAACATGCCTCTATTAGCCTCACCAAATCTATGCATGGAAGTTTTTTTACCTCCCAATAGAAAGATACCAGCATTTCATAAACTTAATGGTGCCTATGAGTTGTCCTTGTTGTTCTGTTCAGAATGCAAAGGTACTGCTTCAGAAATGCCAGGTTGACCCTCCATGAGAAAATTATCTTTTCTGAGCAGCACAATAGTCCTTTACAGGTAAAGAAACCTGGGATGGAAATATTGACTCTAGCAATTACAAGCAGTGTGATTTTAGCGGGGAGTTACTTACAGCCACAATTTTCCTCATCTGTAAAACAGGAACAACAATTAATTCTTAGTACATTTGTGAGAATGAAATTAGATAATATATGTACTGTCCTAAACCAGGGCATGGCACAGGAGTCCATTTTCTCTCTTTTTTTTTTTTTTGAGACAAGGTCTCTCCGCTGACTGCAGCCTCAACCTTCCAGGCTCAGGTGATCCTCCCACCTTATCTCCCCATGTAACTGGGACTACAGGCGCATGCCACCACATCTGGCTAATTTTTGTATTTTTTGTAGAGACGGGGTTTCACTGTGTTGCCTAGACTGGTCTCGAACTCCTGGGCTCATGCGATCCACCCACCTTGGCCTTTCAAAGTACTGGGATTACAAGCATGAGCCACTGCGCCTGGCCCAGTTTTCAATAAATCGTCACTATGGGCTAGATGTAGTGGCTTATGCCTGTAATTCCAGCTAAGTGAGAGGAGCACTTGAGGTCAGGAGTTAAAGACCAGTGTAGTTGAAAAAGTGGGACCCCATCTTTATTTATTTATTATTTATTTATTTATTTATTTATTTAACGAAAGCACAGATTTATTGAAATGAAAGTACACTCCACAAAGTGGGAGTGGGTTCAAGCAAGTGGCCCAAGAGCCCCCACTTCTATTTTTAAAAGAAAAAAATAATAAAAAGAGAGAAACTATGGCTGTGTTTGCTTATTTGTTTTATTTGATGACATTGCTTCTTTCCCTTTTCCATTTGCCAATGTTTGTCACTGGTCTTGATTCCTTTGCATATCACTGATTTCGCTTTCTGGCTTCCTTTTTGAATTATTTCTCTCATCATGGTGGGGCATAGATCATCTTCATGAGAAAAAACTAAACATACTCCTCTATTAATAAAAACTATCTCATGGATAGTTTGTATAATTGGTGATCCTCTTAGGCAGCCAGTCAAATAAGGCCCATGGAAATTTCTGTCTATAACCCTGGCAAAGTGCCCATTTATGGGCTGGTTTTCCAGTAACTCCAAGTCAACCAAAATCACATTATAGGTAAATTAGGTACACTTTATTATTTTTTTTTTTTGTGAGGTGGAGTTTTGCTCTTCTTGCCCAGGCTGGAGTGCAATGACATAATCTCGGCTCACTGCAACCTCCGCTTCCCAGGTTCAAGTGATTCTCCTGCCTCAGGCTTCCAAGTAGCTGGGATTACAGGCACCCGCCACCATGCCCAGCTAATTTTTGGTTTTTTTAGTAGAGGTGGGATTTCATCATGTTGGCCAGGCTGGTCTTGAACTTTTGACCTCAGGTGATCCACCTGCCTCAGCCTCCCAAAAAGCTGGGATTATAGGCATGAGCCACCACACCCAGCCTAATTATTTTTTTTTTTTGAGACAGAGTCTCTCTCTGTCACCGCAGGCTAGAGTGCAGTGGCACGATCTCGGCTCACTGCAGTTGAGACCACAGGCATGTGCCACCGTACCCAGCTAATTTTACTTTTTGTAGAGACTATGTTGCCCAGGCTGGTCTTGAACTCCTGGAGTGCCACTGCACTCCAGCCTGGGCGACAGAGGGAGACGCTCTCTCCAATTTTGCACCTATCTAAAGAGCAAAACTGTTTTTGAGTGACCTTCTAAATAGCTCTTGTATCTGTTTACTTCTTTCTATACCCATTCCCAACCCACAACAATGGTGTCCTCACTTCCAGTCCATTTTCTCCTCTACTGCCAGAGTGAGCTTTCTAATTTGTAAATATGACTGTCACTTTGCTGCATGGACCATTCAATAAGGCTTCCATTGGATTTATACAAGGCCCCTCATGATCTGACCATGGCATACTTCTCTAGTCACATTTCTTGCCATTCACAGCTTTGTGGTCTATAGTTCAACTAGACTTTATTGGAGTCTTCGGTTTCTCAAATGTCCCGTGATATCCGTTGTCTTCCAAGCTTTCCCCTTGCGGTAGGTACACTGTCATTAGACTCTCCCTCTACTTCCTCAACCTTTTTGCCTTTGGCCTAATCTAAATTGCTTTCTCTAGGCATCTTTTTCTGACCCAAGCCTGGGTTAATTGTCCCTCTAATGAATAAACTGTGAATCATGGCAAGTATTATGTTAGAGTAATTGCCTATTTACTCATTTCAATCAGCCTACTAAACTGTACGAATTATGTGGAAAAGATCATGACTATTTTGCTTATCACCATGTGGTCAATTCCACCCACAGTACTTGACATAGAATAAGGCCCTCAACAAATTACTGTTGAATCAGTAATTGAATTAATGAGTCATAATAATTAGTAGCAGAGAATCAGAACTGAGATATAAATCCATTAAAAATGTGAGATACACTTATAAAATATTATTTGTTGTTTATCTGAAATTCAGATTTAATTGAGAGCACTTTATTTCATCTGGCAATCTTGCTGGTTAATTAAATACCTCCTTCTGCATGTCTGAGAAATAAACGTACTAATTTCATCAAACCCAAATCTTAGATTATTTACTGCCTTAGCATTTCAATATAGTGAATGATCATGTTACTGGAGATGAATAAATTACTTTTCTTTCTCTCTCTCTCTCTCTCTCTGTTTTAACAGTAGGGATTGTGTAGGTTCCTTACTTGAATTTCAGTGTTTCAATACTTGGCTTTATGTGATCTGATCTAATATGCATTCCTTTACATACACTATTGTTCTGAACATTGTAGTTGGTTAAGTTCCTAGGGACAGCTGTGACCCTTAAAATTGCTCAATCTTCATCTTTTAAACATTCCATTCATAATCTAATTTGCTGACTCTTTTTAGAGTCTCCTGTTTTTAAATTTTACTTTCATTATTGTATAATTCATAGTGACTGATGCTGAGTAATTAATGAGTAATCTGATTTCCTTTGAAAAATAGAATATCTTTTTTTAATTCAGTTGCATCAACAACTTATTAGAGAAACTTTTTTTTTTTTTTTTCAGATGGAGTCTTACACTGTCTCGCAGGCTGGGGGTACAGTGGCATGTTCTCGGCTGACTGCAACCTCTGCCTCCCAGGTTCAAGGGATTCTCCTGCCTCAGCCTCCTGAGTAGCTGGGACTACAGGCATGTGCCACCACACCTGGCTAATTTTTGTATTTTTAGTAGAGATGGGGTTTCACCATGTTGGCCAGGCTGGTCTCAAACTCCTGACCTCAGGTGATCCACCTGCCTCAGCCTCCCAAAGTTCTGGGATCATAGGCATGATCCACTGTGCCCGGCCTAGATAAACTTTTTAAGACTAACTTCATTTTTTCAGTGAACTTAAAGAAACAAATACTTAAAAAGTTAAGTGCACAAATGTTCATATTAAAAAATCAGTGTCAAGGCCGGTCAAGGTGGCTCACACCTGTAATCCCAACACTAAGAAAGACTGAGGCAGGAGGATCACTCCAGGCCAGGAGTACTAGGCAAGCCTGGGCAACATAGTGGGATTCCCATATCTACAAAAAAATAAAAATAAAAACAACCTGTTGTGGTGGCATGCGCTTGTAGTCCCAGTTACTAGGGAGGCTGAGCGGAGAGGATCACTTGATTCCAGAGATAAAGGCTACAGTGAGCTACGATGGCACCACTGCACTCTAGCCTGGGTAACAGAGTGAGACCCTATCTCTAAAAAAAACGGTTTTAAATGATGAAGTATTTACCTCCATTTAAGGTTTTAGCCTGGGGGCAGTTGCAGATGTAAAAGTAAATGGTTTCCAGAAACAATTTGGCAAGACAAAAAGTAATTGACACTACACAAAAGGTGCTGAAAAAGTTCTGTGAGACTTCAGAAGATGTAAGAGAGTTCCCTTCCAACTAGAGGAACCAGGTGAGACTTTGTTTCAGGTTTTTGTAGAGGAAGTGGCATTGGTCCTGGGCTTTGAGGGCAGGATGGATGAGAATGCACCACCATGCAGAAGGATCCCCATAGGCAAAGTCTTCCTTTACCTTTAATATGAGCAACATTGAATCTCTTAAAAATTACATCCTTTTAAGAAGGTTTCAAGCAATATTTATACAATGGCCACACATCTGAGAATTGCCAAGGTAGTGTCACAAGATGCTGATAAGACTTCTACATATATTTTAAGAGCACGACTAAAGATATGTTGAGAAAACATGGTGTGGACCATTATCTATGTATGTGATAATTACATATAGCCATATTTAGTGTGTTAATATATGTATTTTAAGATGATTCCAGGCCAGGCGCGGTGGCTCACACCTGTAATCCCACCATTTGGGAGGCCAAGGTGGTCAGATCATGAGGTCAGGAGATAGAGACCATCCTGGCCAACTTGGTGAAACTCTGTCTCTACTAAAAACACGAAAATTATCTGGGTGTGGTGGTGCATGCCTGTAGTCCCAGCTACTTGAGAGGCTGAGGCAGGAGAATTGCTTGAACCCGGGAGGCAGAGGTTGCAGTGAGCCGAGATGGCGCCACTGCACTCCAGCCTGGCAACAGAGTGAGACTCTGTCTCAAACCAAAAAAAAAAAAGAAAGAAAGAAAAGAAAAGAAAACTATTCCAAATAATTACTTATCTGGCTGAATGATCTGGCTGAATGTTGCAGACAGTCTTTTGAAGCACTTTGCCTACAGTTAACTACCACCAGCCCTCCAGTTGACAGATATGAATATCCTTAAAGAGCTAGAGAGGACTTCTCCAGTTCACAGCCCAAAGTGGTAGCAGCCACTTTGACTTAGGATAACCTAGGAGGAAGTTTCCATGGGTGTGCTACAGTGCATGAAGGAACAACTCCGGGAAAGGTTGGTGGGGATTTTTGTCCCCTGCACCTTAGTTCTGATTCATTTTCTAGGCTCACGTAGCTCTCAGTTATCTGGGCCAAGGGGTGTGGAAGGCAGTTGCAAGGTTAAATCCTGAGCCATCCTCTTGGCCTTTTCAATGTATCATGGGATTCTCTCCCAGCAAACTCTGCTCTCTCATTTTGTTCTCCTGAGTTCATTGCAACCGGAACATGAATGTGAGTGGCAGGAGAGGCCAACTGATGGAAACAGGAACCACACATCCACTAATCCTGATCTGCATTCCAAAATCCAGAAAGCACTACAAACTGAGTTTTTGTAGCTTATTTGGAAGCAAAATCTGACCTCACCTGAACTCATTTGAAAGCAAAACTTTACCTGGACCTACATGAGACTATTTGGCCAAGTAGCATAAATATTCACATTTTACTGCAAAAATATTAATGTATTTTAGTACAGAGTGCTGTCCCAGAGTCTGCTGGGAGTGTAAATAATACACAGTACACACATTGTATTACTTTTCTAAAAATCCAAGATAATTCTGAATTCTGACATCTGGCCCCAGGGTTTTAGATAAAGCCTTGTTGTCCTATAAGAGCAGAGATAACTGTACAAAAGAAGGACATTGGTTCAGTTAATATTATTTGTGAACTCTCACTCTTTAGCATATGAAATTAATATTTTTCTAAATCAATAGGTTTCAATATATGATCTCAGGACACTGGAAATTTCTGAGCTATCTTATGTGGTCTGTACTTTTATTGCTATATATAAAAAATTATGTATGCTTTATAGTGACAGCAAGAGATTATTGATAGCTCATAAAAACCAAGCCAATTTGTTCTTCCCACTAACTCTCCTCTTTCTCTTTCTCCTCCCCTACTTTTCTCTTTCTCTCTCTTTTTGTGGTATGTGTTGGCAAGTAGGGAAAATAGGAACAGGGTCGGCTTCATGGATATGTGATCAGTGCAGCTACACAAGATCCTGCACTTTCTCTGGAGTCAGGGTTCTCCAGAGAAACAGAAACAGTAAGATGTAGGGGTGTGTGTGTATGTGTGTGTGTGTGTGTGTGCGCACGCACATGCACTCGCATATGTGTGTATAAAGAGATTTATTATAAGGAATTGGCTCCTGCTATTATGGAGGCTGTCAAGTCTCAAATCTGCAAAGTGAGTTGGCAAGCTGTAGACTCACTCAGGAGAGCTGATGGTGTGGTTCTAGTATGATGGCCAGCAGGCTCAAGACCCAGGAAGAGAATGTTTCAGTTTAAATCTTTGTTTGTTTGTTTGTTTGTTTTTTGAGACAGAGTCTCACTCTGTCACCCAGGCTGGAGTACAGTGGTGTGGTCTCGGCTCACTGCAACCTCTGCCTCTCAGGTTCAAGCGATTCTCCTGCCTCAGCCTCCCGAGTAGCTGGGATTACAGGTGTGCCCCACCATGCCTGGCTAATTTTTTTACATTTTTAGTAGAGATGGGGTTTCACCATGTTGGTCAGGCTGATCTCAAACTCCTGACCTCGTGATCCGCCCACCTCGGCTTCCCAAAGCACTGGGATTATAGGCGTGAGCCACCACGCCCAGCCAGTTTAAATCTTAAGTCAAGGAAAACCTCTCTCTCATTTGGGAAGGGTCAGCCCTTTGTTCTGGCCTTCAGCTGATTGAATGAGGCCCCCGACATTAGGGAAGGCAAACTGCTTTGCTTAGTGTACAGATTGAAATGTTAATCTCTTTCAAAAGACTCTCACAGAAACAGCCAGAATGATGTTTAACCAAATATCTGGACATCCTGGGGCCTGGTCAAGCTGAAACATAAAATAACAATCACAAAAAGGGACCACATGCTTGGAGTTTAATGATCTGTGGTCACCAATTAGACATTTTTAATACTCTTTTCTTTGAATTCCTAACTGAAGTCTACTGGACAGTGAAACATATACTAGGGTCTTGGAGCCTTGGCTCACCATCATCCCACCTCCCTACCTCCTGGAACTGTGTCCTGTCTGCCTGTTTCTTGCCCCCTGCCTCATGTACACTGCTGTCCTCTGCCCGCAACATGAGTCTTGAGAACAAGTGTGGAGAGGATCGGGGTTGGACACATGCACCCCAGGGCCCCAGGCAACTGGAGGGTTTGCGCTCACACCATGCGCATCCTATGCCCAAAGTAATTTGACATTAAGTAGCCAAAAATAATAATGACAATAAAGAGCATCACATGACAGATGAAGAAATAGGCCATGAAAGAAGGGAATAAATGGTTTTCCTGAGTTTATGAACAAGGGCCTCTGAATTTTCATTTTTCATGGAGTCCCACAAATTATGTAGCTGGCACTGGATAGGGAGAATACTCAAGAAAATCTTTTTTTTTTTCTTTTATTTTTTTAGACGGAGTTTCGCTCTTGTTGCCCAGGCTGGAGTGCAATGGCATGATCTTGGCTCAATGCAACCTCCGCCTCCCCGGTGCAAGCAATTCTCCTGCCTCAGCTTCCCAAGTAGCTGGGACTACAGGTGCTCGCCACCATGTCCAGCTAATTTTTGCATTTTTTAGTAGAGACGGGGTTTCACCATGTTGGTCAGGCTGGTCTTGAACTCCTGACCTCAGGTGACCACCCGGCTCAGCCTCTCAAAGTGCTGGGATTACAGGCGTGAGCCACCGCGCCCGGCCCTCAGTGAAATCTTTAGCTTCTTACACACAGACACAGACACACACACACACTCTCACACACACCACAGAGTTACTTTTCATCATCGTTGTTCCTATTTTTGGTACTGGTGGATGCAAATGATGAAATTCAAGAATCAGCCAATTCAACTGATATTTTAAACTTGAATCACAACTGACTTTTCCTTTTACCTCACTTCCCATTTCCAGACTACATACAGTCTTATTAATGTTTGCTAATAGCTCTCTAATCCATCTTTTCTTCTTTTTTTAATTATTTTTTTTACAGTGGGGTGAGACAGGGACTCACTATGTTGCCCAGGCTGGTCTCAAAGTCCTGAGCTCAAGCAACCCTCCAGCCTCTGCCTCCTAAAGTGCTGAGATTACAGGCCACAGTCACCCTTTCTTATTCATTTTCACTCCCACCAACCTAGTCCAGGAATAGTTTTCCTATTCTTCTCCTCATCGCTGTCTTCTTCCCCTCCATTACCCCTCATTCTCCCTTTTCCTCCTCCTCCTCCTCATCTTCTTTCACTATTACCACTATCACTATCATTACAGGAAGAGTCATTATGCCTATATTATGTCAGACACTGTATTAGGTTTTTTGTTTGTTTGTTTGTTTTTGAGACCGAGTCTCGCTCTGTCGCCCAGGCTGGAGTGCAGTGGCACGATCTCGGCTCACTGCAACCTCCACCTCCCGGGTTCAAGCAATTCTCCTGCCTCAGCTTCCCAAGTAGCTGGGACTACGGGTGCTCGCCACCATGTCCAGCTAATTTTTGCATTTTTTAGTAGAGACGGGGTTTCACTATAAGTAGGGCAGGCTGGTCTCGAACCCCTGACCTCAAGTGATCCACCCGCCTCAGCCTCCCAAAGTGCTGGGATTACAGGTGTGAGCCACTGAGCCTGGCCAATATTGAGTTTTATTAGGGGTAACTTCCATAAACAGACGGCCCAGTGGCAGTGGGCTGGACAGGAGAACCAAGACTGCTTGCAGAAAGCATGCAGTTTAGGTAACATTTTCACTTAGCATCCTCCCCATAGCAACCTCCATGTGGCAACCTTCATTCAACCCAAAACAAAGGACGTCAATCCCCTGTATGGCCCGTGTTCATGCGACAGTCTGGGGGTTCAGAAGTTCCTCATAGATAAGGAATGAATCTCCGCGTTGGCCACTCCTGGATTCCTTAAGCTCAGAGCTCTGAACGCACATTCTTCTTTTAAGTTATTGCTGTAAGTTGCCTCTACAATACACTCCACCCCAGTATACTCTTTTTTTTTTTTTTTTTTTTTTTGCGGAGGACTGAGTTTTGCTCTTGTTGCCCAGGCTGGAGTGCAGTGGTGCGATCTCGGCTCACCGCAACCTCCGCCTCCCAGGTTCAAGTGATTCTCCTGCCTCAGCCTTCTGAGTAGCTGGGATTACAGGCATGCGCCACCATGCCCGGCTAATTTTGTATTTTTAGTAGAGATGGGGTTTCTCCATGTTGGTCAGGCTGGTCTCGAACTCTCGACCTCAGGTGATCCACCCGCCTCGGCCTCCCAAAATGCTGGGATTACAGGCATGAGCCACTGTGCCTGGCCCACCCCAGTATACTCTTGAGTGACCCTCACATTCTTATCACATTGTTCTTCCGTGATTTCCCTAGAGCCAGGTATGCAGAGGGCCAGGTATGTGGAGGAACATTGCAGCAAGACCCCTAAGTAGCAATACAAGCAATATAGAAGTGGCTACAGGTACTCAGGTTAGCTGCTTGGATGCACCACGGCAGGCCCAGGATGGAGAAGGGGGCAGCTGTCTGCAGACCCAATTATCTGTTTTGTTCTAAAGACAGACCACCATCAGACACATGGTGGCAAAGAGATTTGCCACACACCATCTATGGGCAAAAGCGTGAGATGTTTAGTGGGTACAAAGAAAGGGTAAGTCATGGTTATTTAATAAGACATGGGAAGTTGTGTAGTTCTGAGACAGCAACACTCTTGGCAACGGACTGCTGCCTAGTTTACAATGTCAAATGGATTGGCTCCCCTCTGCAACGTGCCACAGGAAACCCAAGCAAGACACTGGGGGCACCATAATCTTCCACTGTGAGACGAAGATCGTCCCCCCGTACAAGGCAGGATCAGGACTCACCATCCCAGAAGCCTGGGCAGGGGGAGCAGGTTGGAAAATACGGTTTTTGGCTGTACTCCCATTTGCTTAGCTAAAATTGAAGGGGTGCTATTACTAAGGAAAGGAAAGAATATGTAAAAGACTGTAACTAGCAGTACATAAAATAGAAATTAAATAGAGGTGGGATGGAGAGAAATACCTTTGGTTCATCTATGATCAATGACTGAAACAGAAGTGTTAGCAAAATTTTCCAAATTGTTAAATTTAAAAATAGTTTTCCTGTGACATTTGAGCTTGCTTTTTGTCCTAATTACCTTAGCGTTCATCTTCCTTTCCTTCAATTTCATTGTTTCTTCTGTCATTCATATAAGAACTAATATACCTAACAGGAATAAGATGTGAACAAACATTAGTTCATCCATTTAGCAAATTTTTCTTGCAGGCCAACTATATAAAAAGCATTGTCCTAGGTGCTTAGCTACATGAAAAAACAAAGCCCATATTCCTGCCTTGTGACTACACAAGTGGTGGGTAATATACAGTAAACAAGAAGTTCCCATGGAAGCAAAGCTAATTCTATCATATCAACAAGATTTCAATCTCCTAGAGGGACAGAAATAATAATAATTCTGGTCTTAAAAATAATTCCCTGGTGGGCCAGGCGCAGTGGCTCATGCCTGTAATCCCAGTACTTTGGGAGGCCAAGGCAGGCCGATCACCTGAGGCCAGGAATTCGAGACCAGCCTGGCCAACATGGTGAAATCCTGCCTCTACTAAAAATACAAAACCTAGCGGGCGTGGTGCCGGGCACCTGTAACCCAGCTACTCGGGAGGCTGAGGCAGGAGAATCGCTTGAACCTAGGAGCTGGAGGTTGCAGTGAGCCTAGATAGTGCCATTGCACTCCAGCCTGGGCGACAGAGCAAGACTCTGTCTCAAATAAATAAATAAATAAAATAAAAAATAATAATAATTCTCTGGTCTTAAAGCCCCGTAGTAGCACTCAGGTAGCACATTCTATTTGCGTGCTCTCCAGTCATTTGTTGAAAGATTCTTACCAATGTAAATAAATATCTTTCTACAGTCCCTTGGGTCTAATTATCGTTAAGAAAAAAATGTTGTTGATCTTGATACTTTTTTTCATAATCAACTTGATCAGTATTTTAGAAACCCAACCTGAAGTAGCTTAGGCCAAAAACAAAACAAAACAAAACAAAAAGGCCAGCGCGGTGGCTCACGCCTTAAATCCCAGCACTTTGGGAGGCCGAGGAGGGCGGATCACCTGAGGTCAGGAGTTCATAGACCAGCCTGGCCAACATGGTGAAACCCCATCTCAACTGAAAATACAAAAAAATTAGCTGGGCGTGATGGCCGGCGCCTGTAATCCCAGCTATTTCGGGAGGCTGAGGCAGGAGAATCGCTTGAACCCAGGAGGCAGAGATTGCAGTGAGCGGAGATCATGCCATTGCACTCCAGCCTGGGCAACAAGAGTGAAATTCTGTCTCAAAAAAAAAAAAAAAAAAAAAAAAAAGGAGAAGGTAGTGGTGATCATCTTTAAAAAGTATTCTGGCATATGTTATCCCTAAGTGGCAAGCTGAATGATCTTAGGGACAAATAGAACCAAAAACTGAAATGCAGCCAGCACTTTCTCTGTCTCATCTCTCCAAGTGTGAGCTCTTTTTTTTTCTTTCTGAAAATTGGCTTCCTCCATATGGCAAGGAACACCACATCTCCAAATTTCACACCCCATGCTCTCATACAAGAGAATATGGGATTCTCTGCCAAACTAGCCTGACTTGGGACAGGCACACTGATAATCTACAGCTAAAGAATCAGGATGACAGCAAAGACACGGCCCCTAGGTACCGACTTCTTGGATATCTTGAGCTGAATGAGCATGGAAGCAACTTGATGGGTTGTCATAAGATTTGAGAACATCTCATCAGTCACTTTTCTGAGAAAAGATACCCAAGGTTAAGTGAGATAAGAGCAGAATTCTTCTGAAAAAGTGTTAACAAGTCAGTCTGCCAGAGTCTGATCCCAGGTCTTCATGTTTTTCATAGAATTTAAATTTAAATTTTTTTTTTTTTTTTTTTTTTTTTTTTTTTTTTAACCGGCAGGGTCTTGCCCTGTTGCCCAGGGTGGAGTGAAGTGGTGCAATTGTAGCTCAGGGCAAGCTTGAACTCCTGGGCTCAAGTGATCCTCCCACATCATCATCCTGAGTAGCTGGGACTACAGACGCACACCACCATATCTAGCTAATTTTTAACCTTTTTGTAGAGACAGGGTTTCACTATATTGCCCAGGCTGCTCTCAAGATCCTGGCCTCAAGTAATCCTCCTGTCTTGGTATTCCAAAGATCTGGGATTAAAGGCAGGAGCCAAACAACTGGTCACTTTTTTGAGAGAATTTTTAAAGATGTGTCATGAATACCAGGCTAGTTAGGCATAAAGTCACAATTAGGTGTGTGTATTGTTTTGCTTTGGAATGGGCCTGGGGCATCTTTCAAATGTATATGCCCGCAAGTAAATGGGTAGTTCAGGAAGTTCTTTTGTAATATCCACAAATAATTATCCTTAAAAACAAGTAACTGAGACATTAATGAAAAAATATTCTGCAAACACTGAAGCCTTTTATTTTAAAATGTCAAGGTCTCAGGAATACAACTCCAAGTTTATAATCTTTATTTTCCACTTGGTGGTGATGTGCATTATAATTTTTTCTCCCCTAAATGAGAATGCTTTGAATCAAATCATACTTCTTCCTTCCACTGTGTCTGTGCCAACAGTGGCAGCTGAGTTCATTTTCATTACCTCAGCATTGTTACCAAGAGTTTAAATAGGTTGACTAACATTTGGAACACCAGGACAGAGGCTCTGCTTTTCTGGGCTTTGTAAAGTACCTAATATAGTGACAATATGTGGGCATACAGATATATTGTAATTATATACTAGAAATGACACAGAGTACCTAGACTCCTCTGGGTAGAAAAAAGCCAAGCTTTGATTTCCACACTCAAACCAGCTGAAAAGTCAGAGCTTTTTTTCATTTGTAATTCCTCGCTTTCTGAAAGCAAACTGAAATGCCTGTGGCCAAATGCCTTCTCTGAGTCAAATCCAGGTTGAGTCCTCCATGAGCTCAAAACCTGCTCTGGGTGTATATGTGTGTGTGTGTGTGGTCATCTTGATTTCTTTCAACCATCTTAAATGGCTTGATTTATTGCCCAATGTCACTGAAATAAAAACTAGCCGTTAGGGTAGCCCAAATTGTCAAATCACTGGTTTTCAAGCTGCTGTTTTTTGGTTCCTGGTCCTGGCATGACACTGTGACTTTATAGAACATTCTCCATTGTAGAATTCTGGGTGGTCTTCAGGTCCTTTCCCAGTACTAAATGGCACCAGGCATAGCACCAATGGGAGGAACATCAGGAAGATGTCCTTTTTTTTTTTTTTTTTTCTGAGACAGAGCCTCACTCTATCTCCCAGGCTGGAGTGCAATGGTGCTATCTCAGCTCACCGCAACCTCCACCTCCCAGGTTCAAGTGATTCTCCTGACTCAGCCTCCTGAGTAGCTGGGATTACAGGCGTATGCCACTACACCTGGCTAATTTTTGTATTTTTAGTAGAGACGGGGTTTCACCATGTTGGTCAGGCTGGTCTCGAACTCCTGAACTTGTGATCTGCCTGCCTTGGCCTCCCAAAGTGCTGTGATTACAGGCGTGAGCCACCGCACCCAGCCGGAAGATGTCATTTCAAAGCCATGTTGTTCTTTCAGATTCTAGAGTTGATGGTTAACACTGGCAGTCCCTCCTGACTGCTCTCCCCACCCACACTCCCAGGCAATGAGGAAAAGTCCTAGAGAGCAGCATCAGATGCTTGTTCATGTGTAGAGTTTGGTCAACATCACCAGCCCCGGCCCTCCTCTAGCTGACAAACAGGCAGTTGTCTATTTTGGCTTTGACTAGACTCTACTTCCGTTTACCTCAGTCATATCCTTTTTAGATTTGTTTCTCTCCCTTCCCCCACCTTCCTCTTTCCCACTGTTATTTATAAACGTTATACACTTGTTTACAGAGAAAAGAACAAACTTTAAAATTAATTGTTGATACAATTGCCAAATGAATAATGTCCAGGTGTCCGCTTTTAAGCATCACAGGCATCTCTAGTCATCTCTTTTTAGTTGTTACCCTAGGATAGAGAAGACCAACAGCAGGAAAGGTGGTGACTCACACTCAGAACCCGAAAAACAAACACCCACTAATGACTCACACCCTGGAACCAGGGAGATTTTGAGACTTTCTTTTGCTGAAAAAATGCATATGCAAACAACATTCCCATCACCAGGAGGCCAAGCTGGCTCTTCCTGCACGGAATGGGGCTCTGCTGAGGTGGCTGCGAGTCAGGGATGTGTCACCGACCCAGGGTTGGAGTTTACTGGGTTAGTAGATGGAGGGCAGCTAAAACTAGAATTTCTTCTTTGCTTTTTTCCAAATGCCTGCTGGAGAAAATCCGATGTATCCTGTGTGAGTCAGTTGTGAGTGTATCTGCTGGGATAAGGGCATGTTAAGTCACCACTCTCCATCCCCTCTGCTTGTTTTAATTGTGATTTTAATTAGCAAGCAGGTCATCTGAGCAGAGGTGTGGCCTTTCATCTGAATGTGGATTTTCTGTCTGTGTGGTCCTTGATTGGCTGCTTGGATCTTATAATGATAAAAGAATTTTTAAATACCTTTTCTTTCCAAAGTTTAGGGCTTTACTGAACTTTAAATATAAACTTAGGGCCCTCTGTTTATATTTAGATAAAAAAAGAATTGTGAAGATAAAGGATCTTTTGTGGCAAAGTGCTTTGAAATCCTGAGATGAAAGGGAACCCGTAAAGAGAAATTAACCTCATTTATTTTTTAAGCAGCATTTTGCTGCGTGTGTGGACAAATGTAATTTGAGGCAGCTTGAATTAAGAGCCTTGTCTTCACTCCACTCATAACCCTCCCTGTCTCCAACTGAGTCGAAGCACCTCTTTTTTCTTTCACTTCTCTATTCCTCAAGCCAGAGCTTGTCTGGTAGGGAAGGCAAATTCAGGCTTGTAATCCATCCTCTCCCCCAGGTCTGACTGCTCCCTGGCTGGGCTTCCGCAGGGGCACCCAGTCCCCTTTGTGGAAGATCCAAAGTTAAACACAGAAAGGGAAAAGCAAGATGTGTGGAGTGGGAGACTTGCTTGGCTTTGCTTCCATTACTTTTGAGAACTCTCATTACATTCCTGAATCTGCTGATGCATAAGGTGGCAAAGCACTCAAAAGCGCTTTGGGGCAAGACTACTATTTAACTGAGACACACTGGTACCACCACGCCTATTACTAAAATATTAAAATATTTATATTTTGATTTGTAAATAGCCATTGCCCATGCCTTCACCATTGTCAAATATTTTTAATTGTACCACTTTTTTGTAAGCTAGGAGAGGGTTTACCTTCTTAGTTTCACACAGTGTTCAGCATATCTTGTATATACTAATATGCATATTATGCATAGTATTTGAAATGCGTATACTAATTGGTTAGGGGAAGAGAATGCAAAATTCCGGCTGCTTTTTTAGGCTGTCGGGGTAGTGAGAGACCAGTTTGGAGTCTCCCTACAAAGTGTATTTGAGTGCTTCTAAGACAGAATTTAGAACTCGAGTTCTCCCATTCATTCTCTTTGGGATTCTGAACCAAGGGAGGGCACACAAAAGGATCGGTGACTGGATAGGAAACAGTACCCTTCTACTTAGGAAGCACCAGCTGAAGGTCTAATAACCTCTGGGAGTCTGTGCTGGAGGCAAGGCCCAGGCCTGGGGCTAAAGTTCTCTACTTTCCAATCCGGAGATTCTCAGAGACCCTGTTCCAGGAGCAGAGATACTGAGACACAGGGGGCCAACGTTCCTGAGCCCACCACTTTAAGGCAAGTGGCCTGGCCAGAGAAAAATGGTCCAGTTCACCCGAGTGCTAGAAATATAGGAGAAAGAATGAAGCTTGGTCTTTGCTTTTGAGGTACACCCCCAAAATGTGGCCCCATTAATGTCTCAGATTTTGACCAACCACAACTTTTCTTCTGGTCGGTAAGAATGGAGGATGAGACCCTATTGAGAAAGCCCAAACATTGAAGCGGTGGCCTGCCCCTCCACACCTGTGGGTATATCTCGTCAGGTGGGAAGAGAGACTGAGAAAAGAAATAAGACACAGAGACAAAGTATAGAGAAACAACAGTGGGCCCAGGAGACCAGCACTCAGCATACCAAGGACCTGCACCGGCACTGGTCTCTGAGTTCCCTCAGTTTTTATTGATTACTATTTTCACTATCTCAGCAAGAGGAATGTGGTAGGAGAGCAGAGTGATAATAAGGAGAGGGTCAGCAAGAAAATATGTGAGCCAAGGAATCTGTGTCACAATTAAGTTTAAGGGGAGGTACTATGCCTAGATGTGCACGTAGGCCAGATTTATGTTTCTCTCCTCCCAAACATTTCAGTGGAGTAAAGAATAACAAAGCAGCATTGCTGCCAACATGTCTCGCCTTCTGCCATAGGGCGGTTTTTCTCCTATCTCGGAATTGAACAAATGTACAATCGGATTTTATACCGAGACATTCAGTTCCCGGTGCAGGCAGGAGACAGTGGCCTTCCTCTATCTCAACTGCAAGAGGCTTTCCTCTTTTACTAATCCACCTCAGCACAGACCCTTCACAGGTGTCAGGCTGGGGGACGGTCAGGTCTTTCTCATCCCATGAGGCCATATTTCAGACTATCACGTGGGGAGAAACCTTGGACAATACCCGGCTTTCCAGGGCAGAGTTCCCTGCGGCTTTCCGCAGTGCATTGTGCCTCTGGTTTATCGAGACTAGAGAATGGCGATGACTTTTACCAAGCATACTGCTTGTAAACATTTTGTTAACAAGGCACATCCTGCACAGGCCTAGATCCCTTAAACCTTGATTCCATACAACACATGTTTTTGTGAGCTCAAGGTTGGGGCAAAGAGGTTAGGGCAAAGAGGTTGCGGCAAAGTTACAGATTAACAGCATCTCAGGACACAGCAATTGTTCAGGGTACAGGTCAAAATGGAATTTCTTATGTCTTCTCTTTCTACATAGACACAGTAACAGTCTGATCTCTCTTTCTTTTCCCTACAAACATCACCCAGAGTATGCATTCATCTAACTACCAAGTGACAGTGGGGTCGAGTTAAAAGTGCAGGTTGGCCTGGCAGAGGGAGGGATACCCAACTTCTCTCCCCATAAGATGTACTTCTCTCTACCCCTCCCTGGGCTCTGATGAGATTTGGAAATGGCAGATAGCCCAGTCTCATAAACTCACACTTAGGGCTGTGGTTCTTTCCCTTGGCTACACATTGGAATCATTTGAGGTAGGTTGAAAGATAGATTCTGATTTAATTGTCTAGGATGCATCCTGAGCATCAGGATTTTTTTAAATCTTTCCGTATGAAGCTTACAAATAGTCAGATTTGAGAACCACTCCAGATGGCCTCTGAGAGCAAGAACCTCATCTTTTTTCTTTTCTTTTCTTCTTTCTTTTTTGAGACAGTGCCTCACTCTGTTGCCAAGATTGGAGTCCAATTGTGTGATCATGGCTCACTGCAATCTCCAGTTAATGGGCTCAAGCAATCCTCCTGCCTCAGCCTCTTGAATAGCTAAGATTACAGTTGCTTGCCACCATGCCCGGCTAATTATTTTATTTTTTGGATAGACAAGGTCTGGCTTGATGGCCAGACTGATCTTGAACTCCTGGCCTCCTTTGCCCCAACCTTGAGCTCACAAGGCCTCAAGAGATCCCACATCAGCCTCCCAAAAGTGCTGGGATTACAGGCAGAAGCCACCGTGTCTGGCCTGCATAATTTCAAGTGATGTAACAGCATCATGCTATCTTGGACAATACGCTCTTAAGTTCCACCTTCTGGGTCATTGTCTTCGTCTTGTGCAAAAAAAAAAACCTATAGCAAACACCTAATTTTCCTACTCTTCTGTTAAAAACAACGGAAAAAATCATATATTAGCTATTTACTGCAACTAGGTAATCTGATAGGTTATTTAATCTTTTTTACAAGTTTTAATTTTATCAAATTAAATGTGTGTCATTTAATCTTTTTTACAAGTTTTAATTTTATCAAAGTTTTATATGTACATCGTTTTTAAAGTTCAGTAATGTTACTGTGGAAATTAGCAATCCTCTGCTTTTACCTTTTTTTTTCCTTAATTTCCACTTCCCAGAGGTACCCACATTTGCCCTTTCAGCTGTTCTTTTAACATTTTCCACTCTATGTTTAGTTAATAGGTTTACCCTGCTATTTCTTGATTTCTTACTTTCAGAGACAATCTGTGGCTTCCTAATGTGAAAGATAGAGTTAACTCTCTTACTCCACCTCTACAACATAGACAAATACATACTCTCTGATATCCTAATTAAGGCATAGATTTTGGTTAGATCAGTATTCAGTTAATTATGTAATATTATTCAAAGCTGGGCCGTGTAGTTTTTTGTTATTTTGTTTTGTTTTTTTGATACAGAGTCTTGCTTTTGTCACCCAGGCTGTAGTATAATGGTGTGATCTGAGCTCACTGCACCCTCCCTCTCCCAGGTTCAAGTGATTCTCCTGCCTCAGCCTCTCAAGTAGCTGGAATTACAGGTGCCTGCCATCACACTCAGCTAATTTTTTTTTTTTTTTGTATTTTAGTAGAGAGGGGGGTTTCACCATGTTGCCCAGGCTGGTTTCGAAGTCCTGACCTCAGGTGATCCTCCCTCCTCAGCCTCCCAAAATGCTGGGATTAGAGGCATGAGCCACCATGCCCAGCCAGTTTTTTGTCTCTTTTGTTTTTGAGACAGGGTCTCGATCTATCACCCAGGCCAGAGTGCAGTGGTGTGATCACGGTTCACTGCAACCTCGACCTCCTGGGTTCAGGTGATCCTTCCACCTCAGCCTCCCAAGTAGCTGGGACTACAGCCACTTGCCACCACACCCCGCTAGTTTTTGTATTTTTCGTAGAGACAGGGTTTCGCCGTGTTGCCAAGGCTGGTCTCAAACTCCTGAGCTCAAGCAGTTCGCCCACCTTGGCCTCTCAAACTGCTGGGATTACAGGCATGAGCCACTGCACCTGGCCTTCATTTTTAATGTGCTCAATTTTCTATGTAGCTTATATTAAGTTATCTTCAAACACTCTTCCAGAAGAATACAACTCCTGTGAATATGTTTGCATGCATCAGATACTCTATCAAATTCTGTTTTTTAAAAAGAATGATTGCTACTGGTACTTTCTTTGTGTATGCTCCAATCTGGACTGGTTGTGCTCTAGACTTGAGAAAGCTGATGTCCTAGGATCTCCCTTCACCATCATCTCAGGAAAAACCTAGACCTCTCTCTCAAGTTGGATCTCTGCTTTCCTCTTTCTTAGCTTACTTCCTCATTTTAGTGGAACATATCCTCCAGTAGCTACATGAGCTTCCTGGGCTACCGGAGGATATGTTCCACTAACCATATTCTCCAGGTTGTATGAGAGGAAAATCATTTGAGGCTTTGTTTATTGAAGCATATCATTATTTTAGCTTTATAGTTGGTAAATAGTTTGGTTGGGAATGCTGGATTGGGACTCATTTGCTTTCAGAATTTTGAAGACATTGATCCATTCATTATCCTCTGGATTCTAGGGGTTTGTCCAGCAACCCACTGCCATTATGATGACCAACCATTTGTATGTTACTTATTTTTACATTCAAAAAGATTTTAAGATATTCTTTTATCTCACTATTATAAATTTTCATGATAATATGCCTTGGCATAGTTAATTTTCATTTATTGTCCCAGCTCCTGGTGGAATCTCTCATTACAGAAACTAGCATCCCCTACTTATGGAAATACTCTTTTTTGAGTTGGAGCCTTGCTCTGTCGCCCAGGCTGCAGTGCAGTAGCACGATCTCAGCTCACTGCAGCCTCTGCCTCCTGGGTTCAAGTGATTCTCCTGTCTCAGCCTCCCAAGTAGCTGGGATTACAGGTGTATGCCACCATGCCCGGCTAATTATTGTATTTTTAGTAGAGATGGGGTTTCACCATGTTGGCCAAGCTAGTCTTGAACTCCTGACCTCAGGTAGTCTGCCTGCCTCAGTCTCCCAAAGTGCTGGGATTACAGGCTTCAGCCACCACACCTGGCCTGAAAATATTCTTATATTATTTCTTTGATAATTTCCTCCTCTCTGTTTTTCATGTTCTCTCTTTCTGGAACTCCTATTAAATAGTTGTTGGATGTTCATGACTGGTCCTCTCTTCTTATTACATTTTATTTTCTATTTTCCACTTGTTTGTATTTTAGTTCCACTTTCTGGGAGTTTCTAAAAAATGTTATCTTTTAATTATTCTATTGGGTTTTTCATTTCTGCTGAAAAGCTCTTTTCATTCTTTTTGTTTTATCTCGTAAGTAGTATCCTATTCCTGTTTTGTGGCTATGACATATTTTCTTATTTCTCTAAAAATATTAATACTAATTTGAAATTTTCTCCTTCCTGCATAGCTGTTTCCTCCAAGTGTCTTTTTACCCCTCCCATGTTTTGTTGTTTAATTTTTTACATTAGAGATTTTCCTTAGATTTGGTAGCCATTGATTTTTCCATTATGGTTAAAAATGGTAGACCGTAAAAGTGGTTGGAAGCTCTGAATGTGTGGAGTGACCTGCCTGGGCTCTGGATTAGAGGTCATGACTGGGTGCAATTGCTCATGCCTGTAAGCCCAGCACCTTGGGAGGCCAAGGGTGTGCAGATCGCTTGAGGCCAGGAGTTCAAGACCAGCAGGACCAGGCGAAACCCCATCTCTATTAAAAGTACAAAAATTAGCCAGGTTTGGTGGCACACACCTGCAATCCCAGCTACTCAGGAGACAGAGGCACGAGAGTCTGGGAGGCAGAGGTTGCAGTGAACTGAAATCACAGAGACGGGGCTTCCCCACGTTGGTCAGGCTGGTCTCAAACTCCTGACCTCAGGTGATCCGCCCGTCTCAGCCTCCCAAAGTGCTGGGATTACAGGCTTGAAGCACCGCACCTGGCTGGACTTAAAATTTGAAAAAATAAATTAAGAGTTGGTAATGATAATTCAGTTGCATTAGAACTAAAGAAGGCCTGTGGTGGTGAGATGAGTTAAAAAAAAAAAAAGAAGAATTAAGAAACTAATGAAAGAAGTAAAAGTTTCATCTTACTACGTCTTACTACGAAAACTGAGAACTACGTATCTCTAAAGAATTCCCCTGAATAAATTAGAATCTAGGCTAACCTCCTAAAAGAATATAGTACCAAACTCATCAAAACGTTGTGTCCTTTAACCCCAGAATTATAAAAGTTAGTCATTTCAATCCCAGAAACATATATCTATTTAAGCTAGCTCCCACAAGGCTACAATAAACCACCTCATAAACATTGAAGGACAGAAAAACTCCACATTTTATGTTTAAAAATTATTAAATCTGGAACAAGGCTAAATTAGAAAATTGGTTTGCTGAGAAATTAAGTAACAATAATTTTTAATTTTACTGGTATGAAATGCAAACCAAATGTTAGGGCAATATGAGTCTGGTTTCCTGTCTAGAAAACCAACATGAAAACATTTTTCAAAATGTCTCTTTTCTGTGCATGAGTATCTTTATAGAAACAGCTGTGTAAAATTTAGCATAGCTCTCTTGCTTAAACCTGTGGGGTTACTAATTAACATTACTAATGTTTCGGTTTATTTATTTATTTATTTTTCTTTTTGAGATGGGGTTTCGCTCTGTCACCCAGGCTGGAGTGCAGTGGCAGGATCTCAGCTCACTGCAACCTCTGCCTCCCAGGTTCAAGTGATTCTCCTGTCTCAGCCTTCTGAGTAGCTGGAATTACAGGTGCCCGCCACCACGCCCGGCTAATTTTTGTATTTTTAGTAGAGATGGGGTTTCACCATGTTGGCCAGGCTGGTCTCAAACTCAAGCTCAAGTGATCTGCCCGCCTCAGCCTCCCAAAGTGCCTGGGTTTACAGGAGTGAGCCATCATGCCCGGCCCGGTTTTATTATTTGTTTGTTTATTTGGATTTGTAAATTACCTGATTTTCTCTAAAAGAAAACATGCGTATTTTCTGGCTCTGAAATATGACTTTTGTAACCATAGAGCAAATATTTCTTCACCTGCTAATTTTGTTTAATTTCACAAGCATGTATATTTTATTTTACAGTTTTGAAGGAGGCATGCACTTCATTCTGAACAAAGAAATACAAACCACAGCATGATAAATGGTACAATATTAACTGCCTTAAAATGATGAAATGATGTCAATGTTGGAAGTGGAGTAGGGTTATAATTGTTTTTAAATGCAAATACCGTTAGGTTTTCTTTTTTTTCCTTTCTTTTTTTTTTTTTTTTGAGACAAGGTCTTGCTCTGTCGCCCAGGCTGGAGTGCAGTGGTGCAATCTCTGCTCACTGCAACCTTCATCTCCCGGGTTCAAGCAATTCTCCTGCCTCAGCCTTCTGAGTAGCTGGGATTACAGGCACCCACCACCACGCCCGGCTAATTTTTGTATTTATAGTAGATAACAGGGTCTCACCATGTTGACCAGGCTGGTCTCAAACTCCTGACTTCAGATGATCCTCCCACCTCGGCCTCCCAAAGTGCTGGGATTACAGGCGTGAGCCATTGTGCCCAGCCAGGTTTTCAAAGAATTCAGCCTGGCTGTATATGTGCCTTCCCCAGTTCACAGTCAACATGATGTTCTCTTTGGAAGTGCAAGTGAATAACCCAGGGAGGTAGGTCTGAGAGCTTTCTGTGGGCAGTTCACTTTTACTTTCTTACAACTACTTCATTGGCAGCCAGACAGATGAGGAATGAGGGACATCTTTCCTTGCATGGCCTCAGGTTTTCATGCTGCACAGGCTGCATTGTGCCTCCGACGCAATCATGTGTTCTTCGTTAGCTGAGATGCTCAAAACAAACTAGAGGTCAAACTTTAACTTGATTTGAAGACAAAGTGCAACTTATTCAGATGCTATATGGGGAAGATAACCAGATTTGCTTATTTGGGGTCTGCTGTTAGTCATATAGGTTCCTAGATCTTCACTCAGTTTAATTGTTAGGACACCACTCCCAAAGGAGACATCATAGTGCTCAAATTGGTAAGCCTCATCTGCAAGGTCCTCCAAAAAAATTCTGCTTAGGAGTCCAGCATTTCCTCTGCTGGTATTTGATAGGTCATCTCATTTAGAGAGCCTAGGTCACCCAAAGTTCCCGATTTCCTCAAATTTGTCAAATAGACACTGTGCTTTTTAACTTTCAGAATCTGATTGAGAGAGTGGAGGTACAAGCTGGCACGGCAGGATCCGCAAGCTGTGGCCAATCCGAAGCCCAGCATTGGAGGATGCATAGCAGGGCAAACCCTGCAGGCCACGGGGCCAGGACAAGGGCCTGGGACAAGCTTGGAGGCATCGACCAGGGTGTCCACCTAAATGGCATTCTTGATCATTCTGTTGACTCCATTAACAGAGTCACTGATAGAGTTATGAGGGGCTTAATGAATATAGTATATAGTGAATATAGTGTAATAAACATGTAGATTGTGGCTGGGCATGGTGGCTCATGGCTGTAATCCCAGCACTTTTGAAGGCCAACACAGGAGGATTACTTGAGGCCAGGAGTTGGAGGCTAGAGTGAGCCATGATCCCACCACTGTACTCCAGCCTGGGTGACAGAGCTAAACTGTCTCTTAAAAAAAAATAAAAATGTAGATGCTAATTGCTATCCATTTTCAGCAATGAGAATCCCTTGAATGTTTACAAGGTACCAGGTCAAATTTTGAGACTTGCCATCTGGTAGTGTTCTTTGGATTGCTTGAACTCATATTGGTAAAGGCATATCAGTCATTATCAGTTGTTATTCCATCTTTGTTTGAGAACTAAGTTTGGATTAAGTAACCTTTTGAAAAACCTAGATTTGTTCTACTTTTTTATTTTGTCCATGGAAAATCATTTCAGTTTTAGGCCTGGCTTTCTTCTGGGCTTGGCATTTCAGATTTGCTTCTAATCTGTGAATAACTAACCAAATTAATGGGCTGCTTTGAGCATCATTTTTAACTGGAGAGACGGAAATTCCATCATGCTTCAGATCATAAGTCTTGTTGCCAAAAAGTTTCCCCAAGTGACAGCAGTTACGTATTTGAGATTTATTGGCAAGTTTGGGTGTCCCAGAGTGATATGAGTAGGAAAATGAACACTTTAAGGCAAATCCTGAACTGATTCAGAGAGACTGTTCCAATCTTTTGAGGTTACTTGTCCTTATAGGAAGTGTGTGTGTGTGTGTGTGTGTGTGTGTGTGTGTGTGTGTGTGCTGGCTTCTGGAATTAGGGAAAATATAGCCATTGGTGTATTAGGTTCAATATTGAATAGAAGTTCCTCACTCTGGTCACAAAAAGAAATGGCCAACATTGCAGTTTTCAGGACAGTTAAACTCATAAACAAATTTCAAAATCTTTCATCTGAGATATTTTTATGAGTAGGCACAGGGTTTCTGAATGCATCATACAATTGGATCGAAGCCTGGAAAGTCACTCCGGTGTGTTTGAACAAACTAGCCCACGAGTACCATATTTTTTATATTGGAACATTCCTTTTCCTTTTTAAAGTGACCCAGCATCTATCTTATCCCTTTTTCACATTCTGGAATAGTTGAAGTAGATTTGTCACAAAGTCTTTTCAAAAACTTTACTTTTGTCCTTTTGCAAGGCTAGAGAGCAATAAATCAAGAGGATAAATCTTGGATCTGCAACTCAAACTGGATAAAAAATTTTTGTAGCTTATAGAATTCTCTTTCTCTCACATACACAAACAGACACATATGCACAGTGGGTCAATTATGAGTGTTATTATTTATGGAGTTAACATTGTCAAATGGGCATATTGCATTATACTTATAACGCAGGTAATATATGCATACATACATATCTTGTCTGCTTTAGTTAATCATATAGTGAGATGAACTATGTTGCTATGAGAAGACAGAATTAAGTAAAATACAGTTAATCTGATGATTTCAAATGTTTTCAGAATGACTACAATTATTCACTCATTAAACATTTGGATATTTCCTAGATGTCCCAGACTCTGTTCTAGGATCTGGGAATATAAAGTGTTTTTTTTGTTTTTTTTTTAAAGCTATGTCCCAGCTGGGCACAGTGGCTCATACCTGTAATTCCAGCACTTTGGGAGGTGAGTAGATCACCTGAGGTCAAGAGTTCGACCCGGCCATCATGGTGAAACCGTGTCTCTACTAAAAATGCAAAAATTAGCTGGGGGTGGTGGTGGGCACCTGTAATCACAGCTACTTGGGAGGCTGAGGCAGGAGAATTGCTTGAACCCGGGAGACAGAGGTTGCAGTGAGCCAAGATTCCGCCACTGCACTCCAGCCTGGGTGACAGAAAGAGACTCCATTCAAAAAAAAAAAAAAAAAAAAAGCTGTAGAAGACAGTGCATATAAATTATGATTAATGAGACAAATGCTATAAGAAATTTTTGAGCAAAGGGAGTAAAGAGTTAAGCTAGCTAATGTGCATGGGAAAGTTTTCAGAGAAGGAAAGCATTTCATTTGAAACTTGAAGTGTTAGTAGAACAAGCCTGGTTTAGAAAGGGGTCAAGTGCATTCCTGGAAGAGGTGCTATAGCACATCAGTAGGATTCAACCGGATCTGATTTCCTTTTTTTTTTTGAGACGGAGTTTTGCTCTTGTTGCCCAGGCTGGAGTGCAATGGCACGATCTCGGCTCACTGCAACCTCTGCCTCCCGGGTTCAAGTGATTCTCCTACTTCAGCCTCCCGAGTAGCTGGGATTACAGACATGCACCACCACACCAGGCTATTTTTGTATTTTCAGTAGACGTGGGATTTCTCCATGTTGGTCAAGCTGGTCTCGAACTCTCGACCTCAGGTGATCCGCCCGCCTCAGCTTCCCAAAGTGCTGGGGTTATAGGCATGACCCACTGCGCCTGGCCCAGATCTGATTCTAAGGTGAGCAAAATATAAATTAATTGAATTTTATGAGCTGAGTATTTGTATTTATTGAGCCAATCTTGGAGTCAGACTCCTCTCTCTCTCACGTATAACATACCCAAGCTTTTGGCAAATCTATCAACTCTGTGTTCAAAACATATCCCAAATCCAACCATTTCTCCCCATCTTCATGGCTACTAGCCTGGTTCAAGTCACCATCAATTCTCACCTGAATACTACAGAAACATCCTAATTGGTTGTGTTGGTTCTCCGTTGCTGTGTAACAAATTGCCACACACTTAATAGCTTAAAACCACACACATTTATTATCTCACTGTTCCCATGGGTCAGGCATCTGAAAATGGCTTAAACAGATACTCAGCTTACAACCTCCACAATCTGTAATCAAGATGTAGGCTTGCTATATTCTCATCTGAGGGATTGACTAGGGAAGAATTTCACTCCAAGCTCATTCAAATTGTTGGTAAAGTCAACTCTTTGTGGTTATGTAACTGGAGACCCAGCTTCTCACTGGCTCTTGGCTGGGAGCTATCTGTAGGTCCTAGAAGTGCCTCATAGTTCCCTGCAAGTGGCCCTCTCCACAGCAGTTCACACCATGGTGGTTTGCTTCTTCAGCAGAATCACTCACACTCTGGTCGGCTAAGATGAAGTCTTATGTAACGTAACATACTCATGAGAATGACATCCATCATCTTTGCCATATTCTGTTCATTGGAAGCAAGTCACAGGTTCTGTCAGCACTTAAGGGAGAATATTACACAAGGCATGACTCATTGGAGGTCAACTAAGGCTGTGTCAACCAAATTGGTCTCCCAACTTCCACGCATGCTCTCCTACTGTTTATCTTCTATACAAAACCCAGAGTGATGTTTTTAAAATGTAAAACGTAACAATGCCGTTCCCTTGCTCACAACCTTCTAATGGCTTAAAATCTAAAAGGCCTATAAAATCATATGTATGTGATCACTGGCTACCTCACTTGCGGTCCCTCTGCTTATTCCTACCCAGTCCCATGGGAATCCTTGCTGTTCTGGAAATAGGCCAAGCACATGTCTGTCTTTGCACTTACTATTTTCTCTGCCTCAAACACTCTATTCCAGTAGATCTTTAAGACTTGAACCCTCTCTTCATGTAGGTGTCTGCTCAAATGTCACTTCCTCAGAAACTACTACTTTCAACCCTCCAATCTAAGATAGCCCTTCCAGGATGATCCACACCTTTCCTTTGCCTCATTTTCTTTCTGTCCTTTGTCTTTCTGTGTATTTTAGAATATACTTATTCACTTATTTATTAACTGTCTCTCCCACTGGAACTCAAGCTTCTTGAGGACAGGGACCCAGTCTGTCTTATTCACTGTAATTTTCCCAGTGCCTATAAAATTGCCTGGCATATAGAAGACACTTATTTTTTTGAGATGGAGTTTCGCTCTTGTTGCCCAGGCTAGAGTGCAATGGCGCAATCTCGGCTCACTGCAAGCCCACCTCCCGGGTTCAAGCGATTCTCCTGCCTCAGCCTCCCAAGTAGCTGGGATTACAGGAAGGCACCACCATGCCTGGCTAATTTTTTTTTGTATTTTTGGTAGAGACAGGGTTTCTCCATGTTGGTCAGGCTGGTCTCGAACTCCTGCACTCCAGTGATCCGCCCGCCTCAGCCTCCCAAAGTGCTGGGATTACAGGCGTGAGCCACAGGGCCTGGCCCTTTCCCCCCCCTTTTTTTTTTTTTGAGCTGGAGTCTCATTTTGTTGCTCAGGCTGGAGTACAGTGGAACGATCTTGGCTCACTGCAACCTCTGCCTCCTGAGTTCAAGCGATTCTCCTGCCTCAGCCTACCAAGTAGCTGGGACTATAGTGTGCAAGCCACAATGCCTGGCTAATTTTTGTATTTTTAGTAGAGACAGGGTTTCACCATGTTGGCCAGGCTGGTCGTGAACTCCTGACCTCAGGTGATTCACCCACCTTGGCCTCCCAAAGTGCTGAGATTACAGGCGTGAGCTGCTGCGTTTGGCCTGAACAACACATTTCTAAATAACTAACGGGTCAAAGAAGAAATCACATAGAAAATTAGAAATATTTTGAGATGAATGAAAATAAAAAAACCACAACCTACCTTAAATTCAATGAAGTTAAATTGGTGCTTACAGGGAAATTTACTTCTCTAAATGCCTGTATTTTAAAAAGAGTAAAGGCCAAAAATCAATAACCTAACTTTTCTCCCTAAGGAAATAGAAAAAGAAGAGCAAACTAAACCCAAATCAAGCAAACGCAAGGAAGAAAATGATAACTATTATAGCAGAAATAAACAAAATAGAAAATAGACGAGATCAAGTGCATTCAGGGTGGTATGGCCGTAGAAACAAAATAGGGAATAGAATAAAAATGAAGAAAATCAGCAAAACTAAAAGTTGGTTGTTTGAAAAGATAATCAAAATTGACAACAGTTAGCTAGACTGACAAAAAAAAGAAATAAAAGAAAGAAGACTCGAAGTACTAAAACCAGGAATGAAAGAGATGACAGAATATGATGAACAATTACATGCCAACAAATAAGATAACCTACATGAAAGGGGCACATTCCTAAAAAGATCCAAACTATCAAACTGCTCAAAAAATAGACAACCTGAATAGAACTATAGCAAGTAGAAAGGTTGATGAATCATTAAAAAACCTTTCTTTTTTTTTTTAATTTTTGAGATGGAATCTCGCTCTGTTGCCCAGGCTGGAGTGCAGTGGTGCAATCTCGGCTCACTGGAACCTCCGCCTCCCGCGTTCAAGCTATTCTCCTGTCTCAGCCTCCTGAGTAGCTGGGACTACAGGCACCCGCCACCACGCCCGGCTAATTTTTGTATTTTTAGTAGAGACGAGGTTTTGCCATGTTGGCCAGGGTGGTCTCCAACTCCTGACCTCAGGTGATCCACCCGTCTTGGCCTCCCAAAGTGCTGGGATTCCAGGCGTGAGCCACCGCACCCAGCCAAAACTTTTCTATAAATAAAAGCCCAGAACCAGATGACTTCACTAGAGAATTCTACCAAGTATTAAAGAGGAATGAACACCAATCCTTCACAAAACCTGAAAATATGAGAAGGGAACACTTTTCTACTAATTTGTGAGACCAATATTGGCCTGATACCAAATACTAGCATACTAGCAAACTGCATATAAAAAGGATTATGCTGGCCAGGAGTGGTGGCTCATGCCTGTAATCCCAGCACTTTGGGAGTCCGAGGCAGGCAGATCACAAGGTCAGGAGATCGAGACCATCCTGGCTAACACAGTGAAACCCAGTCTCTGCTAAAAATACAAAAAAATTAGCCGGGTGTGGTGGCGGGCGCCTGCAGTCCCAGCTACTCGGGAGGCAGACGCAGGAGAATGGCGTGAACCTGGGAGGCGCAGCTTGCAGTGAGCCGAGACCACGCCACTGCACTCCAGCCTGGGCAACAAAGTGAGACTCCATCTCAAAAAAGAAAAAAAAAAAGAGGATTATGCACCATAACTAAGTGAAGTTTATCCCAGGAATGTAAGATTGGTTTGATGTACAAAATAAATGAATATAATGTACCATATTAATAGAATAAAAACCAAAATCATATGATCGTCTCAGTAGATGCAGAAAAGCATTTGACAAAATCCAACACTCTTTTTGAATAAAAACACTCAATACAAATAGAAAAATAACTTCCTCAGGGAACATCACACACCGGGGCCTGTTGTGGGGTGGGGGTGGGGGAGGGATAGCATTTGGAGATATACCTAATGTTAAATGACGAGTTACTGGGTTCAGCACACCAACATGGCACGTGTATACGTATGTAACTAACCTGCACGTTGTGCACATGTACCCTAAAACTTAAAGTATAATAAAAAGAAAAGAAAAGAAAAGAAAAGAAAAGAAAAGAAAAATAACTTCCTCAATCTGATAAAGGTCATCAACAAAAATCACACGGCTACCACCATACCTAATGGTGGAGGACAAAATGCTTTCCCCGGAAGACCAGGAACAAGGGATGTCCATTCCTGCCATTTCTTTCTTTCTTTCTTTTTTTTTTTTTTTTGAGACAGAGTTTCACTCTTGTTGCCCAGGCTGGGGTGCAATGGCATGAACTCAGCTCACTGCAACCTCTGCCTCCCAGGTTAAAGCAATTCTCCTGCCTCAGCCTCCCAGGTAGCTGAGATTACAGGCTCCCACCACTACGCCCAGATAATTTTTACATTTTTAGTAGAGACGGAATTTCACCATGTTGGCCAGGCTGGTCTCGAACTCCTGACCTCAGGTGATCTGCCCGCCTTGGCCTACCAAAGTGCTGGGATTATAGGCATAAGCCACCTCACCCAGCCAAATTTTTCACTTTTTGTAGAGATGAAGTCTCACTATGTTTCTCAGGCTGGTCTCAAACTCCTGAACTCAAGTGATCCTCCTGCCTTGGCCTTTCAAAGTACTAGTACTATTTCAACATGTTTTGTAATTTTTTTAGCAACAGAGTCTCACTCTGTCACCCAGGCTAGAGTGCAGTGGCACAATCATAGCTCACTGCAGCTTTGAACTCCTGGGCTCAAGCAATCCCCCTGCCTCAGCCTCCCAAGCAGCTGGGACTAGAGGAGTGTGCCATCATGCCCAGCTAAATTTTTAATTTTTTGTAGTGATGAGGTTCTCACTGTGTTGCCCAGGCTGGTCTTAAACTCCTGGCCTCAAATGATTCTCCTACCATGGCCTCCCAAAGTACTGGGATTACAGGTGTGAGCCACTGTACCTGGTAAGAGTATATGTTTTGCACTTCTTTTGTTTAGTTTATTCCTAAACATTTTCTTTTTATGCTGAATGAAATTATTTTCTAAGTTTCATTTTCAGATTGCCAGTGTATAGAAAAACAATTGATTTTTATATATTGATCTTGTATCCTACAAACTTGCTGAACTCATTTATTAGCCCTAACAGTTTTTTGCAGATTCTCTAGAATTCTCTATATTTCATGTATGTATGTATGTAAAAAGGGATAGTTTTAGCCCTTCCTTTACAATCCGGCAATCTCGGTGCCTTTTAGCTCTTTTTAAAAAAAATTTTTTTTGGAGACAGGGTCTTGCTTTGTCACCCAGGCTAGAGTGCAGTGGCACAATCATGGCTTACTGCAGCCTCGACTTCCCAGACTCAAGTGATCCTCCCACCTCAGCCTCCCAAAGTGCTGGGATTACAGGCGTAAGCTACCGCGCCCAGCTCATTCTTACCATTTCTATGTACCGTTGTCCTAGATATTCTAACCAGGGTGATTAGGCAGGAAAAATAACTAAAAGGGCAGCCAGGTCCAGTGGCTGGTACCTGTAATCTCAGCACTTTGGGAGGCTAAGGCAGGTAGATCACTTGAGCTCAGGAGTGGGAGAACAGCTTGGACAACATGGCAAAAACCCCATCTCTTCAAAAAATACAAAAATTAGCCGGTCATGGTGGTGCGTACCTGTAGTCCCAGGCACCCAGATTGCCAGATTGTTAAGGAAGGGCTAAAACTATCCCTTTTTACATACATACATACATGAAATATAGAGAATTCTAGAGAATCTGCAAAAAACTGTTAGGGCTAATAAATGAGTTCAGCAAGTTTGTAGGATACAAGATCAATATATAAAAATCAATTGTTTTTCTATACACTGGCAATCTGAAAATGAAACTTAGAAAATAATTTCATTCAGCATAAAAAGAAAATGTTTAGGAATAAACTAAACAAAAGAAGTGCAAAACATATACTCTTACCAGGTACAGTGGCTCACACCTGTAATCCCAGTACTTTGGGAGGCCATGGTAGGAGAATCATTTGAGGCCAGGAGTTTAAGACCAGCCTGGGCAACACAGTGAGAACCTCATCACTACAAAAAATTAAAAATTTAGCTGGGCATGATGGCACACTCCTCTAGTCCCAGCTGCTTGGGAGGCTGAGGCAGGGGGATTGCTTGAGCCCAGGAGTTCAAAGCTGCAGTGAGCTATGATTGTGCCACTGCACTCTAGCCTGGGTGACAGAGTGAGACTCTGTTGCTAAAAAAATTACAAAACATGTTGAAATAGTACTAGTACTTTGAAAGGCCAAGGCAGGAGGATCACTTGAGTTCAGGAGTTTGAGACCAGCCTGAGAAACATAGTGAGATTTCATCTCTACAAAAAGTGAAAAATTTGGCCGGGTGAGGTAGCTCATGCTTATAATCCCAGCACTTTGGTAGGCCAAGGCGGGCAGATCACCTGAGGTCAGAAGTTCAAGACCAGCCTGGCCAACATGGTGAAACTCCGTCTCTACTAAAAATACAAAAATTATCTGGGCATGGTGGCACATGCCTGTAATCCCAGCTACTCGGGAGGCTGAGGCAGGAGAATCGCTTGAACTTGGGAGGCAGAGGTTGCGGTGAGCCGAGATCGCACCTCTGCACTCCAACCTGGGCGACAGAGTGAGACTCTGTCTCAAATAAATAAATAAATAGTGAAAAATTAGCGAGGCATGATAGTGCATGCCTGTGGTCTCAGCTACTAAGGAGGCTGAGGTGGGAGGATCACTTGAGCCTGGGTGATCAAGTCTGTAGTGAGCTGTAATTGTGCCACTGCATGCCAGCCTGGGTGACAGAGGTACATCTTGTCTGAAAACAAACAAACAAATGAAAAAAGCAAACACATGTTGAAATAGACTAAAGAAGACTTAAATGAATGGAAAAACATCTCACATTCATGGATCAGAAGACTTAATTTTGTTAAATATTGTAAAATATTGTTAAAAAGGCAGTATTTCCTAAATTGATCTAAAGATTTAATTTGATCCCTATCAAATTCCCAGCTAGCTTCTTTGCAGATATTGACAAAGTGATGCTGAAATTCATATGGAAATCCAAAAGGAAACCAAAATAGTGAGAACAATCTTGAAAGAGAACAAACTTAGAGGACTCATATGTTTTGATTTTAAAAGTCACTACAGGCCAGGTGTGGTGGCTCATGCCTGTAATCCCAGCACTTTGGAAGGCCGAGGCGGGTGGATCATGAGGTCAAGAGTTCGAGACCAGCCTAGCCAACATGGTGAAACCCTGTCTCTACTAAGAATACAAAAATTAGCCAAGCATGGTGACGGGCACCTGTAATTCCAGCTACTCAGGAGGCTGAGGCAGGAGAATTGCTTGAACCCAGGAGGCAGAAGTTGCAGTGAGCCAAGATTACACCACTGCACTCCAGCCTGGGTGACAGAGCGAGACTCCATCTCAAAAAAAAAAAAAAAAAGGATGAAATAGTAATACATGCTATAACATGGATAAATATTAAAAACATTATGATAAGTGAAAGAAGGCATGCACCAAATGCCACATATTTGATGATTTTGTTTATATGAAATTTCCAGGCCGGGCATGGTGGCTCACGCCTGCAATCCCAGCACTTTGGGAGGCCAAGGCTGGTGGATCACCTGAGGTCAGGAGTTCAAGACCTGCCTGGACAATATGGTGAAACCCCGTCCCTACTAAAAATACAAAAATTAACCAGATGTGGTGGCAGGCACCTATAATCCCAGCTACTCAGGAGGCTTAGGCAGGAGAATCGCTTGAACCTGGGAAGCGGAGGTTGCAGTGAGCCGAGATTGCGTGATTGCACTTCAGCCTGGGCAACAAGAGCAAAACCTTGTTTCAAAAAAAAAAAAAAGAAAAGAAAAGAAAAGAAAAGAAAAGAAATTTCCAGAATATGCAAATCTATAGAGACAGAAAAGAGATTATTGGTTTCCAGGAGCTAGAGGGAGGAAAAGATGGAGAGTTACTGCTAATGTAGTAAAACACAAGATTTCCTAGGGGTGATAAATATATATATATATTTTTTTCGTTGTTGTTGTTACAGAAGAGAGTATGAACACAGTTTCCCACTGCCAAAGATTATGCAGTTGAGTTCTCCACATTTGGGGAAATTGCAGGGATCACCACATCCAGAGTGCAATGAATAAGCCTCACCCTGGGAAAATCACCTTTGTGATGATGGTATTTCACCTCCTAGGTAAGTATGAAAATATTCTTAAATTAATTAGTGGTGGAGATTGCATAACCTTGTGAACTTACCACAAATCCTGAGCTATATATTTTAAAAGGATGAATTCTATGGTGTGTAAATTATATTTCAATTTTTAAGAAAGAATCTACAAAATTTATGAAGAAGTAGGTTGTAAGGAGTTACTTAAGCAAGAATATCTTTCTGGCTGGAGAGACGTGGTTCTTCATGGAGTCTACAGACAGGGTAGGAAACCCAATCCATTTCCCTTCCCTAATAGGTAGGTTCTGCTCTTCACTTTATCCAAATGTCCCCCCCTTTTTTTTTTTTTTTTTTTTTTTTGAGGTGGAGTTTCACCCTTGTTGCCCAGGCTGGAGAGCAGTGGCGCGATCTTGGCTCACTGCAACCTCCACCTCCCAGGTTCAAGCGATTCTCCTGCCTGAGCCTCCTGAGTAGCTGGGATTATAGGTGTGCACCACCATGCCTGGCTAATTTTTGTATTTTTAGTAGAAACAGCGTTTCATCATGTTTGCCAGGCTGGTCTCAAACTCCTGACCTCAGATGATCCGCCCACCTCAGCCTCCCAAAGTGCTGGGATTTACAGGTGTGAGCCACTGCGCCCAGCTTCTCCCTCCATTTTCTTTCTCATTCTCTCCCCTGCTTTGTTTCCCCTCTCAACTCATTCCTTGATCATTTATGTTTTCCTTTTCCTTTTTATGTCTTCTCATCCCTTTATCCAGGTCTCTACTTTCCACCCCTGCCTCCTGCTTCTTCCTTCTCCCTTCCTATTTCCTCCCCTCTCTCCTAACTCACCACAAAATGGAAATAAATGGTATTTTAAAGCATTTTGTAAGAATTATGTACTTTTTTGTTTGCTTAGGTGGAAAAGGACATGATTTTGATGTTTAATGTTTCTTTAAGGAAAAACAACTCTAAATTAATTACATACTTGGTTTTGCTTTAGGGAATGTAATCAGCAATTTTTAAAAAAGAAAGATTATCCACTCATGCTACATGACTAGTTAGAAATAAATAATTGAGGGAAAATACTTTCATGAACATTATAAAGTGATTTGTAAATATGAGCAGACACTACGGGTAAACACTGATAATATCTAGTGTGGTGGTGTTCACTGATAGCTCTTAATTATTATTTGGCTGTTCTATGTGTAGACATGTCTGAGTCAACCATTTAGGCTACAAATTGAAAACCTCCAACACAGACAGTTTCATCTGAAATATAAACATGATTATATTTTCCCCCAGGAACATCCTTTTCGAACTAAAAAAAAAAACCAAAAAACCCAATATGGGTTGTAAGTTCTTCTCTCGTGAAGCCATCTACAGAATGGCCAATTATTCTCTGTCATTGATCTGGAAGAGCGAGTAAGTACAAAAAGAATACCATTAACCACAAAGTTGTCATCTTCTTCAAATAAAATTCTGATCTCTGGCTTGAATGCTGAAAGATTTACTGTTTACTTGTGTGAATAGGTCAAGAGAAATAACTTTTTTCTTAACAGTCATTTTATAAGAAAATCATATTTCATTTGTTGACAAAATGTTAAGAAAATGAACTGGTTAAGTCTCATTGGTCTTCATGATTGAAATTCTAGCACCCAAAGTGGTAGTGTCAGAGCAATGAGACACCCAGATAATGGTCTCAGAAGCCTTCCCAAACAATGTGGCTGATTCATTCGAAGGGGAAAGGGGGAGAAAAGGCCGACTCAGTCCGTTCCTAAGAGGCCATCTATCCTGTCTTGAAGCAGACAGAGTGCTTTACTATGGGGCCTGCTTTGGTATATTGGTACAACTATTATTGAATGTTAGAATTATTTTTAGATACTAAGTTTTAAGCACTCTCAGGACAGCTAAAGAAAGTGGATTCTCATCCGAAGCATTTCTGCTACTGACTGACTCTAGCAGTCAGCCGACTGGCACCTTTAAGATCCATCTAGTATGGTTTGAAGAGCTTGGTATTTATTTGTCTTTCTTATGCTACACAAAGACTCTGTGTCTGGGTCTGTCAACTGTGCAGCAAAAATGAGTTTCCACTTTTTGCTGAGCACACAACTAGACTATTTTTCTAAACTTGCCTTGTAGTTAGTTGTGGCCACACAACTGAATTCTGATCTATGGAACAAATTCTGATCTATGGAACAAAATAATGATCTATGACATTATTTTAAGAAATATGTAAGTCTCTTCTCTGCTCTACTTCCCCCTTTACTGGCTAGATGCTGATGACAGTGAGGATTTGAGGAAAGGAGAGCTACATAATAAACTTAACATAACATAAGGGGCCCTGATAAAGAGAGGGTCCACCACCCCTCAGCAACAACAACCTCTTAGGTGAGCAAGAAATAAATGGTTACTATGTTTTAGTACTATATATTTTAAGGTCTATTTATTACAGCTGTTAGTACGAGCCTATGTCAGAGTGCATTAGGATTGCTATAACAAATTACCACAGACTGGGTGGTTTATAAACAACAAAAATTTATTTTTCATATTTCTGGAGGTTGGGAGTCCAAGATCAAGATGCTGGCAAATTCAGTGTTTGGTGACAGCCTGCTTTCTGGCTCATAGAATTTGGTAATTTCACTATAAGTTCACATGGTGCAAGGGGCAAGGGAGCTTTCTCCAGCCTCTTTTATAAGGATCCCATCCATGAGGGCGCTTCATGATCTAATCACCTCTCAAATTCCTCATATCCTAATATCATCATCTTGGGGGTCAGGGTTTCAACATATTAATTAGGAGAGGAGCTGGGCGCGGTCGCTCACACCTGTAATCCCAGCACTTTGGGAGGCTGAGGTGGGTGGATCACCTGAGGTCAAGAGTTTGAGACCAGCCTGGGCAACATGGTAAAACCCTATCTCTATTAAAAATACAAAAATTAGCTGGGCGTGGTGGCAGGCACCTATAACTCCAGCTACTAGGGAGGCTGAGGCAGAAGAATGGCTTGAACCTGGGAGGTGAAGGTTGCAGTGAGCTAAGATCACACCACTGCACTCCAACCTGAGTGACAGTGTAAGACTCCATCTCAAAAAAAAAAAAAAAAAATTGGGAGAGGAGTGCATAAACATTCAGGCCATAGCACCCTAACTACTAACTGATTGGAATGGCTAGTAATTGAAGTATTGCAATTAAAGGAAGCAGTGCCAACAGATGTGCCTTCACAGAAGGCATGGCAAATACGCCTTAGAAATATAACTCTTTTACCTTCTTCTGTTTCTTTCTTTCTTTCTTTTTTTTTTTTTTTTTCTGAGACAGAGTTTCACTCTTTTTGGCCAGGCTGGAGTGCAATGGTACAATCTCAGCTCACTGCAACCTCCACCTCCTAGGTTCAAGTGATTCTCCTGCCTCAGCCTCCCAAGAAGCTGGGATTACAGGCGCCTGCCACCATGCCTGGCTAATTTTTGTATTTTTAGTAGAGATGGGGTTTCACTATATTGGTCAGGCTGGTCTCGAACTCCGGACCTCAGGTGATCTGCCCGCCTCAGCCTCCCAAGGTGCTGGGATTACAGGTGTCAGCCACCGTGCCCGGCCTGTATTTGTACTTTCTAAGTTTTTGTGATACCAACTTATATATACTAGGCAGAGTGCACAAAAAATAATAGATTAAAATGAGGACATTTTTATCCCTCTTGATTTCCTTTAGTTGTTGTTGTTGTTGTTGTTGTATTTATTTTTTTACTCCAGGACAGTCCATCAAGTTGTTTTATTAAAGACAGGGCCACAGGCTAGGCATGGTGGTTCATGCCTATAAACCCAGAACTTTGGGAGGCAAAGGCTGGCGGATCACCTGAGGTCAGGAGTTCGAGACCAGCCTGGACAACATGGTGAAACTCTGTCTGTACTAAAAATACAAAAATTAGCCAGGCGTGGTGGCGGGCACCTGTAATCCCAGCTACTCAGTAGGCTGAGGCAGGAGAATCACTTGAATCCAGGAGGCAGAGCTTGCAGTGAGCCGAGATTGCACCATTGCACTCCAGCCTGGGTGACAGAGTGAGACTCTGTCTCAAAAGAATAAATAAATAAATAAATAAATAAATAAATAAATAAATAAATAAAACGCAGGGCCTTACTATGTTGCCCAGGCTGGTCTTGAACTCCTGGGCTCAAGCGATTCTCCTGCCTCGGTCTCTCAAAGTGCTGGGATTACAGGTGTAAGCCACTGCACCTGATCCCCTCATAATTTTCTAATTTTATCTGGAAGTTTCTGGGAGCTTCCTGGGAAACAAAGTCTGAGAGTCTGAGATTTTTGTGCAGAAGGTTAACTGCGGTGCACTTTCAGGATTAGCACTTGTGAAGAGTAAAAAAAACAGAACTAGGCAAAAGCAGAAGTTGAACTCCTATGCAATTGCAAAAGAGGCCTCTGCTGATCCTACAGAGAGCTTTGAAGCTGTGGTAGCCCTTCAAAGTTGTTCCAAATGGAGGCAAAGTGTCTGGGCCATTTTGGATGCTGGCTGTCCCCAGGGAGGAGTGTAACTTTTTCTTTTAAGACGGAGTCTTGCTTTTGTCACCAGGCTGGATTGCAAAGGCACGATTTTGGCTCACTGCAACCTCCACCTCCTGGGTTCAAGTGATTCTCCTGCCTCAGCCTCCCAAGTAGCTGGGATTACAGGCGTATGCCACCACGCCCAGCTAATTTTTGTATTTTTAGTAGAGACGAGGTTTCACCATGTTGTCCAGGCTGGTCTCGAACTCCTGATCTCGGTTGATCCACCCGCCTCGGCCTCCCAAAGTGCTGGGATTACAGGCGTGAGCCATTGCGCCCGGCCGAGAAGTATAACTTTGGGCTAGATAACTTCTTTCAGCCCAGGGCAATTCTTTGAGAGAAACTGAGTTGTGAGCCATCAGCAGACAATATCCAGCAGCTGGAGGAGTGAGTTCCTTGATCCGAAAGGGATCTGGTAGGGACATAACATACACTGTATGCATATTAGATGGACTGTATTATTTTGTTACAAAAAGAATAATAACAGGATAGAAATGGGGAGAAATTCGAGTAAAAAGGAAAGAGAAAAAAAGCATAAATCAGTATTTGAGGAAAAGGGAAAATATAGAAGAAATTGAAAAATAATTAAATAACACTAAAGTATAAAATTATTTGTCATAATCGTTTCACAACACAGTGCATTCTAGTTGAAAACAGGCATTGTAATGGCCAAGGTCACTTGGTACATCAGAATTAGAGTTATAGAAAACACCTGTGAATCATGTTTGGCGGCTTGGGCTGTAACCTTCAAAGCACATTAAAATGATTGGAAATGCATTCTGTTAAACGATTTACCAGCAGAGGTCATTGAGTCAGAAGAACACTCTCAGAGCATGAAGAGGCAGTATGATGAATATTGATGCTGTGAGTAAAGGAATTTAGATTTAGCAACTTTGAGTCTTGGCTTATCTATGAATTGCTGACTTTTAATTGTCCCCTGGGAAATTCAAAATCTATGTATATCTGGCTTTGGAATCCATTATGAGAATATTTTGTTTGCCTACTGACCATCACACTTTGAGTTCCGCCAGAAGCTGACCCTGAGACAAAGATTCGAGGACTAGTGGTTTATTTGAAAGTTGCAGGAAACACTGGTATGGCAGGTGTACGACACAGGGGTAGAAAATGCAGACACTCAAAAGTACGTTAGAAGCTTAGCCCCACCGTGAAATAAAACACACACTTTAGAATTACCTTGGCTCAAGGACTAGGAAGCTGGGGTATCAATCACCAGCACTTATTGGTCATTGGTAATGGCTCCTCCTGGGCATAGTAATTCTAAACTTCAGGCCTGTTTTGTGCACAGGTAGAGCAGGCTCCTTGGGCTTGGGGAAATGGCCTGAGGGCAGAGAGGCAAGTATTGACAGCTGGAAGCTTGCAGGGAAGACCTGAGAGATATGAGCAAGGACCTGTCACTGTGGCCTCTACTACACTGGCAGTCCTAAATATATTTTACTTGTTATGATATAGTCAGTTTCCATCCCCTGAGAACAAACCAAGTTGTGGCCGGGAGAGGGTGCCCAGATGGGTGCTGAGAAACAAGAGGAAACCGTTCTGAGATTAAGCATTTCAGTGTGGACTAGGTACAAGGGCAAAACTGAAAGCTGACAGCAGCTTAACCAGGCACTCAATGCTCCCGGAAAAGTCCTATGTATGAAAGCCCACAGAGATGGTTTCTTCCATTCATTCATTTGGACTATATGATTCCTGAACAGAAGGATAACAGCAGAGTGGAAAGTTTTCAGGTAGCAGTTACCTTGGTTCTGTGCCAGGTGGATTACTCACTGCTCACAAAGCTCCAGCTGGTATTTACCATCTAACAAAAGAGGAAAGAAAGGAGAAAAGTTCTTCTGCTGATTTTCTCATATCATTGTGCATAATGTGTGAGAGATGAGACAACATGATGGGGAAGAACAAGAAAAATTTCCCATGGATCTCGTTTATTTTTATCATGGGACATCAATTTATTTCTACCACTTAGGGAATATAAGATTCTCCAAAGTTTTGATGCTTTAGCTATATTTTGTTTATTAACTTCATATCTGAAGAATAACATTTAATTGGCTCACTTCCTGAAGGGCTTGTTTCATATCCTTGACTCAGATTACTATCGCATGATGAAGGAACAGCTTTACTCTCTCCTCTGACACAGAGCTGACTGAAGAACAATTCTGTGTCTCCCCCAAAATGAAATAAAGACTAGAGCAAGAAATGCCATGACCCTAAACATTCTCTTATGTTTTTACTAAGAAAATCCCCCTAAAAATTTAATCTGTAAAATCCCAACCAACCAGCCGGATCATATTATCAAATTTACTTAACAGATCTTTATGTACTTCATATACTATGTACAGACTGTTGAGAGGAATACAGAAATGTGTAGTCCATGCTCCTAAACTTTATGGAGTGTACTAATTTTGAATTCAGAAGGCACGAAAGCAATTAATTGTAACAACCCAAAGTAGAATTAGTGTTCTGATATCACGTGAGAACATTAATGATGCTAATAGCCCCCCTCTCATTAACCCTTCTAGCCCTTATATTTCATAATACATTATATAGAAGTTTTTTAAATTCTACCTTCAGTAGTTCCCTATGGTTTTTCCAACTCAAATGATAATTTACGTAAGGTCAGGAAGCAGATCTTCAGAGCAGTGCTTCCTAAGTGTATACAAAGACCCGTGATTCTGCATGTCCAGCAATCTCCCAGAGGCCAAGACTGCTGGTCCTCTGATCATCTCTTTTGTCCCCTGTAGCTTTGGCCACACTGTTCAGAAAACACCTGAAGATTCAAGATTGCAAAATTAATTTTGAAACTATCAATCACTCTTATTGCACCAGGAAAACTAGTTAGGAAGTTCTCAAAACACGGTAGATACTTCCTGTGCTCAACAAATTATAGGGCAAATTGGATATGTTAGAATACTGTCTCTCCAACATTTACCCTCTTGGTGCTATTCTGTGTGCACTAGGCCTAAAGATTAAACATAGGAACATATCCTGCACTTTATTTTATTTTTATTTTTTTGAGGCGGAGTCTTGCTCTGTTGCCCAGGCTGGAGTGCAGTGGCATGATCTTGGCTCACTGCAACCTCTGCCTCCTGGGTTCAAGCAATTCTCCTGTCTCAGCCTCCCGAGTAGCTGGGACTACAGGCACACGCCACTGTGCCTGGCTAATTTTTGTATTTGTAGTAGAGACAGGTTTCACCTTATTGGTCAGGCTGGTCTCAAACTCATGACCTCAGGTGATCCACCCGCCTTGGCCTCCTGAAGTGTTGGGATCATAGGTGTTAGCCACTGCGCCCGGCCTATCCTGCACTTTTTAAAGAGGATGAAACATGTGTCTTTGTATTTTAACTCTGGTCTATCCACAGAATTGCTCCGTTAACATTTCCTCTGGGTTATTTTATTTTATTTTATTTTTGAGATGGAGTCTTGCTCTGTTGCCCAGGCTGGAGTGCGGTGGCACCATCTCGGCTCACTGCAACTCCCGCCTCCTGAGTTCGAGCGATTCTCCTGCCTCAAACTCCCAAGTGCTGGGATTACAGGGACCCACCACCATGCCTGGCTAAATTTTTGTATTTTCAGAGAGAGGGGATTTCACCATGTTGGCCAGGCTGGTTTTGAACACCTGACCTCAGGTGATCCACCCGCGTCAGCCTCCCAAAGTGCTAGGATTACAGGTATGTACCACTATGCCCGCCCTCAGGGTTATTATACTTGCTTTGCAGAGTAAGTTCTTTTGTAAGAAAGGGTGTGGAGCTGAGTGCTGGTCATGGGCTCCAGAACAACTATTAAGCCTCAGTGCTGTGTAACAGTTCCAGAACAGTACATGCGTGGTGACAGCCTGCTGCTAATCTAGCCTAGTCCTCCCCAGCAAAATAAAACACACAATGCAGGCTTCAGCCTGTTTTGTTTGATATATTTTGTCCCCCTCCAGCAGTTCATTTTATTTATTTATTTATTTGAGACAGGGTCTCACTCTATTGCCCAGGCTGGAGTGCAGTGGTGCAATCTCAGCTCACCGCAACCTCCACCTCCCAGGGTTCAAGGAATTCTCCTGCCTTGTTGGCAGGTGGGTCTCTAACTCCTGACCTCAAGCAATCCACCCACCTCGGCCTTCCAAAGTGCTAGGATTACAGTTGTGAGCCACTGCACCCAGCCTACCAGCAGTTGATATTGAAATGAATTCTTCATGGCTTAATCTTTAATATCCTGGGTCTTTCTTACCTAATGTAAGCCCCTCTAGTTATCTAGTGCCTCCCATACATCCCCAAACCAATCTCTGCTTCCTCTTCTTTGCCCTTGATGGGTCTTCCTACCAAACTTTCTCATCCTGCCCTTTGGGATTTTTATTCTCTCCATTGCAGTTTGAGTGATCTTACATAAACACAAGACTGATCAAGTCACTTTGCCTTAAATCCCTCCAAATGGCTCTCACTGCCCTCAAAAAATGCAAAAAATGTTGGAACTCATTAACATAATGGAGAAAGTCCCCACCTTCCACTTTAGCCAGTTTGTTTTAGTTCCTGGAATGTCCCATTCTCTTCTACCCCTGGTTCTTCGAGTGCTGTTTCCTCTATCTGCACACTTTCTCTAGTTTTATTCCTTTTTGTACATTAGGTCTCACCTAGCAGTTTCTATGTTTGAGCCTCTTTCCCTGACCCCAGGACTGAAGCTACCAGGGTTTGCCTGTACTCCCATCAATGCCCTTACCCAGTGCAGAGTAATTTCCTGTTTTCTTGTCTGCTTTCCCTGGTGGGCAGAAAGGTTCACCAGTCTTTGCCTTGTTCACATAGTACCCTCAGGGAGTAGCACGTAATAGATTCTCAACAGAACCACCTTCATGAGCACTGAGAAGGGAGCTGTGGGCTTGGGATTTAATGTTTAGCAGTTGTCCTCTTATACTTAATAATTTATTTTTGAATTTGTGTTTTGTAAATGAAGTCCAGTGGAACAATGGAGCATGCACCAGGGGTTTGAAGTCTAGGCTCTAGCCTGGTTTCACCTCACTGGATGCTCTCCTGCCCCTACTCAGTGACTACTGCCATCCTTCTACACCCCCACACACCCACCAACAACCTGGGCACAGGAGGAGCACTATGACCACCTGTGGAGTAACTCACAGAGTCTGCAATGTCTGCAAGGGTCTGCAAATATCCACATGCCCAAGGGAACACGACATTGACTAGCAAATATAAAACATAATTTCAGGTTGAAAAGGAGACTGCAGAAGAAAGAAAAATACTTTTTTCTTGCTTTCTGAACAAGGAGTTTTCCATTTTCATTTTGCACTGTGCCCCACAAACTATGTAGCAAGCCCTGGTTCTCAATGAGTATTTGTTAAAAAGATTAATCAGAGTAATTTGATGAACCAACTGCGTGTTGTTTCTTCAAAGCAGTCACCTAGAGAGATTTTCCAACAGTGTTGTCATTTCTTAAAATACTTTGGAACTTTTGAGAAAGTCACTCCTTTGTTTAACAGTTTTTTGAGCATCTACTATGTGCCAGATTCTGGTGTTAAGCAGTGAATTATTCAGACAAGACTGGAAAATCTATTCTTGGAATTACTTTGGGGTGGACTTACTTTTTGAAAGTAGCCAGAAGTCTCTGGGGATCACATTTGGCGAATAAAGTGCACTATAAAGCTAAATAATAGCAATCATATGACTTGAGACTAAAATAAACTTTATAACAATGAAACCACAAATTAAACATATTGGGTTTCTTGGCCGGGCATGGTGGCTCATGCCTGTAATCCCAGAAATTTGGGAAGCTGAGGAGGGTGAATCACCTCAGGTCAGGAATTCGAGACCAGCCTTGCCAACATGGTGAAACCCTATCCCTACTAAAAACACAAAAATTAGTCCGGGCGCAATGGCTCATGCCTGTAATCCCAGCACTTTGGGAGGCCGAGGCAGGCGGATCATGAGGTCAAGAGTTCGAGACCAGCCTGGCCAACATGGTGAAACCCCATCTCTACTAAGAATACAAAAATTAGCCGGGCATGGTGGCAGATGCCTGAGGTGGGAGAATCACTTGAATCCAGGAGGCGGAGGTTGTAGTGAGCCGAGATCATGCCACTGCCTTCCAGCCTGGGCCACAGAGCGAGACTCCGTCTCAAAAAAACACAACAAAAAATTAGCCGGGTGTGGTGGCGCACTCCTGTACTCCCAGCTACTTGGGAGGCTGGGGCAGGAGAATCGCTTAAAGCTGGGGAGGTGGAGGTTGCAGTGAACCAAGATTGCACCACTGCACTTCAGCCTGGGTGGCAGAGTGAGACTCCACCTCAAAAAAAAAAAAAAATATATATATAGGGTCCTTATATGAATTTATAAAATTATTTTAAACAAACGTTGAAAATTATTTCTTTCCTTTTTTTTTTTGAAACAGAGTCTCACTCTCTCGCTCAGGACGGAGTGAGTGGTGCGATCTCAGCTCACCACAACCTCCACCTCCTGGGTTCAAGCAATTCTCCTGTCTCAGCCCCCCAAGTAGCTGGGATTATAGGTGCATGTCACCATGCCCAGCTAATTTTTGTACTTTTTAGTAGAGACGGGAGTTTCACCATGTTGGACAGGCTGGTCTCAAACTCCAGACCTTGTGATCCACTTGCCTCGGCCTCCCAAAGTGCTGGGATTACAAATGTGAGCCACAGCACCTGGCCAAAAATTATTTCTTAATAAATGTAGAGTATCCTAAGGTTACTACCTTGATGCAGAAATTACAATTTAAATGTAGAAGTTCTATAGTAAATATCTTTAAAAAAAAAAACAACTTTTTTTGGTCAGTTCCATTTTTCTATATTGTCATTTCTATTTTCTTTCTTTCTTTTTTTTTTTTTGAGTCACAGACTTGCTTTGTTGCCCAGGCTGGAGTGCAGTGGCGAGATCTCAGCTCACTGCAACCTCTGCCTCCTGGGTTCAAGTGATTCTCCTGTCTCAGCCTCCTGAGTAGCTGGGATTACAGGTGCCCACCACCACACCCAGCTAATTTTTGTATTTTTAGTATAGATGGGGTTTCGCTATGTTGGCCAGGCTGGTCTCGAACTCCTGACCTCAAGTGATCCCCCCACCTCGGCCTCCCAAAGTGCTGGGATTACAGGCGTGTGCCACCACACCCGGCCTGGTTTTTTATTTTCTTAAACATTACTTTTTCACGTAATCCCAGACACAAAAGGAATCTGCAGCTGGCCAGAATGTGGTTATTAGGAATAACCTATTTCCACAATCACATTATTCTCATAATTTCCATCATGACTTGTTTGCTGATTTATTGGAGCTTCCAAATTACGATTTTGTTCATTTCTTGAATCCTTGTGATAATCTATTTATTTTGCAATACCTTCACTATCTAGGCCAGACACAGGCTTATTAGCTGTGTTACCTTAACTTCTTTATGCCTCGGCTTCCTCATAGGATTGTAGTGAGGACTAAGGAATTAACATATGCAAAGACCTTAGCGTACTGCCTGGCATATGGTAAATGCCACATAAGAACTTTATTATAGGCCAGGGTGTGTTGGTTTATCCCTGTAATCCCAGCAGTTTGGGAGGCGAGGCGGGAGGATTGCTTGAGACCAGGAATTGAAGACCAGCCAGGCCATATAGCAAGACCCTGTTTCTACAAAAACATATTTAAAAATTAGCCAGGTGTGGTGGCATGTGCCAGTAGTTCTAACCACTTGAGAGGCTAAGGTGGGAGGATCACTTGAGCCTAGGAGCACAAGGCTGCAGTGACCTATGATTGTGTCACTGCACACTACTCTGTTGTCCAGGGGAGTGCAGTGGCCCGATTTCAGCTCACTGCAACCTCCGCCTCCTAGGTTTAAGCAATTCTCCTGCCTCAGCCTCCCAAGTAGCTGGGATTACAGGCACGTGCCACCACACCTGGATAATTTTGTATTTTGGGTAGAGATAGGGTTTCACCCTGTTGGCCAGGCTGGTCTCAAACTCCTAACCTCAAGTGATCCACCTGCCTTGGCCTCCCAAAGTGCCAGGGTTACAGGCCTGAGCCATTGTACCTGGTCCCAATAATTATTATTATCTGGCCCTATGCATCTAGGTCAGAGGTAGACAAAGTTTTTCTCAGAAGGGCCACATAGTAGATATTTTAGTCTTTATAGGTTAGATGATCTCTGTCACAACTATTCAACTCCACCATTGTAACACCAAAGTCAGCCTTAAATAATACATAAGTGAATGAGCATGGATGTGTTCCAATAAAACTTTATAAAAACAGGCAGCTGGTCAGTTTTGGCCCATGGGCTGTCATTTGCTGATCCCTGACTAGGCCTTTTCAACTAAGGTTTGCATGTGGATGGCTGGGAAAGGCTTAGCCAGGAGTCAAGAACGGAGGAGCAACAGGACCCCAGTCATCTGAAGCCCAGGTCACAGTAGTAACAGGCCTCTGTAGATATTATGGCCAAAAGTAAGGGCAGAGTTGACATCCCCACGGACAGTGGAGGTAGTGGAGCTGACAGGCTACAGCTGGAGAACAGGAAGATGACTCCATGTATTTCACTTTCCAGAATTAGTTTTGTCCTGACAAATTGATTCAGTGAGCATTTTATAAACACCTACTCAGTGCCTATGTATGTAGAAGTTTACTGTTGATCTACCTACGCAAATGCCATATTTCAACCAGCTAATATTCAGTAGCCATCTCTAATTTAATTATTAAAAACTAGAGAAAGGTTTTTGAGGGTGTTGCAGTCCCCAGATTTCTATAACATTTTTTTTTTTTTATGAGACGGCGTTTTGCTCTTGTTGCCCAGGCCGGAGTGCAATGGTGCGATCTCTGCTCACTGCAACCTTTGCCTCTCGGTTTCAAGAGATTCTCCTGTCTCAGCCTCCCGAGTAGCTGGGATTACAGGTGCATGCCACCACACCTGGCTAATTTTTGTATTTTTAGTAGAGATGGAGTTTCATCATATTGGTCAGGCTCGTCTTGAACTCCTGACCTCAGGTGATCCACTTGCCTCGGCCTCCCAAAGTGCTAGGATTACAGGAATGAGCCACTGTGCCCAGCCTACATTCTTTATTCTTACAGTTTTTGGTGAACCTAAGTAATAGGAGAAACTGGAACCTATTTAGTTATACTGGCCCCTGACCTGCTTGGCAATTACTTCCCTCAGGACTGGCCTCAAAGGAACCAGAAAGTTAAGCTTCATGTGATTGCCTAAGTAGAGATAGTAAAGTAGATCTAGACAGATATATATTTGTTTTCTCTATGAATTTGATGTCTTAATGCATTTGGCAGTCAGCATGTCCTGTTTTGCAACAGTCTGCCAGTTTTGTGTGGCACTCTCCTTAAGATAACAAGAATTCCATGCTTGAGTACCAGATAGTCTGGATTCACATTGTGCTTTTCAGGGGTAGAGCTTTTCCTACAATCCTGAGGATGATCCAGACTTAAGTTGGGCTCTTATGATATATAACAAAAGGCTTAGATTGATTCATTCAGGAAGTATATTAATGTTAGCATCTTAGTTTATTTCCTTTCAGTCATCTCATTGTTAACTTTTTTATGTATTACCTTCAGTTGATCATGTATAGATAGCTACAATTGATTCTATAAAAAAAAAACAAACTTTTTTCCTTCTGCTCTCACATACTGAACACTGGACACCAGATGTGTGTGGGTTTTTCTCCACACACCAAGCAATTCTCTAGTGGACAACAGCTGGGTGTTCGACAATTAAATTCAATTCTGACACTAACTGGAGTCTGCACTGGTTAAGGGCTCACAGGTTAAGGGCTCAATCCCACAAGAAGACTGTCCCACACTTGAGAAACCAATCCCAAGCAGTAGGTTTCTGGTTACTTACAACTTCTCCCCCACTTGGTTGGAGGTTCTCACAATCCTCTCCTCAGATGGATTAATTTGCTAGAGTGGCTCACAGAACTCAGGAAATACTTATATTGACCAGTTTATTATATTAATAAAGGATATGATAAAGGACACAGAAGAACCACTAGATGAAGAGATACATAGGGCGAGGACTGGCAGGGTTCTCTCCCTGTGGAGTTGGGTTGTACCACCCTCCTGACATATTTATGTGTTCGCTAACCCTGAAACTCTCTGAACCGCATACTTTTTTAATTTTTATAGAATTCTGGATTCTATAAGAATTCTGGATTATTAAGTCCATTTCCAGTCCCTCTCCCCTCTCTGGAGTATGAGAACTGTGGCTGAAAGTTTCAAGCATCACCAGGTGAGGTAGCTCACGCCTGTAATCCAAGCACTTTGGGAGGCTGAGGCGGGAGGATCACCTGAGGTCAGAGGTCAGGAGTTCAAGACCAGCCTGGCCAACGTGGTGAAACCTCATCTCTACTAAAAGTACAAAAATTAGCCAGGCGTGGTGGCAAGCGCCTGTAATTCCATCTACTCAGGAAGTTGAGGCAGGAGAATCATTTGAACCCAGGAGGTGGAGGTAGCAGTGAGCAGAGATCGCGCCACTGCACTCCAGCCTGAGTGACAGACTGAGACTCCATCTCAAAAAAAAAAAAGAAAAAGAAAGAAAGAAAGAAAGTTTCAATCCTCTAATTATGACCTGGACTTACTGGTGACCAGCCCCATTCAGGAGTATGCATCAAGTCATGTTACTAGAACAAAAGATGGTCCTATCATCACCCAGGAAATTTCAAGGGATTAGTAGGTCTGTGTCAGGGATTGAGGTCAAAGACCAAATATTAGAACAAAAGATGCACTCAGTGCTCTTATTGCTCAGGAAATTTTACAAGAGTTTTAGGAGCTGCATGCCAGGAACTGGGGTCAGTAACCAAGTAAATATTTCTTATTATATGGCGGTATTATACACTCTATATCAAGTTTGTGCATATCTATATTGAAATATCTGGCCGGGCACGGTGGCTCATGCCTGGAATCCCAGCACTTTCGGAGGCCGAGATGGGTGGATCACGAGGTCAAGAGTTCAAGACCAGCCTGGTCAAGATGGTGAAACCCCGTCTCTACTAAAAATACAAAAAAAAAAAAAAAAAAATTAGCCAGGTGTGGTCGTGGGCGCCTGTAATCCCAGCCACTCAGAAGGCTGAGGCAGAGAATTGCTTGAACCCGGGAGGCAGATGTTGCAGTGAGCTGAGATGGCGCCACTGCACTCCAGCCTGGGTGACAGTGAGACTCGTCTCAAAAAAAACCAAAAAAACAAAAAATTGTGCATACTGGTCCTTGAATAGACACCATCACTGTTTTCATGGAACTTACTGTTTGATGGTAGGGGGAGACATTAAATAAATGATTAAACAGGTAAGGACAGAACATAATGATAACTAGCAAGAAGTGCTAGAAAGGAAATGAAAGTTTTAAATAATGTTTCTCAAACTTGCTGGTTATAAGAATTATCTAGGGCCCTTGAAATGATGAATTCCCTGGCCCCATCCCAGACCTACTAAATCATAATATTCAGAGAAATCCATGTATTTCACAAGTACCCCAGATGTTAGTTACAAACAAGCAAAGTTGGGAAACCCTGGTCTAACAGAATCTAAAACAAAGACAAAAACTTTAGCTTCCAACCTGGCAGTAATCTTAGATGCTTTTATTCTAAAGGATTATTGGGAAGATCTTTGAAGATTCGTTGTAATAATTGGCAGAAAATTTCCAATTCAAATTTTTGTTTGCTGATGCCAATGACCTATGGACTTAAATGCCACCTTTATGAAACCATCATTAGGTTGCTAAGCAATGCGCTACTCTACCAACTGGGTTTTGTTTCCTAGACATAAGACTTTCTGACACTCCTGCAGTTTTCTTTCTCTTTGTTAAAATATCCTTTTTGTCTCCCTTCTCCAGAAAAGATGCCACTGAGTATATTTACTCTAACAATTTAACATTCTTCTTATTTTGGATCCCTAGAGCATACTCAACAGACCTCCAGGGAGACTCTAGTTTAACTCATTCAGTGTTTGACTTGGCCTTAAATAGTGGTCCCTCCTAACAGGTTATGAGTACCCTTACACTGCAATTACACTGTTTAGTTTTAGTTACTATTAATGTGTTTGACTTTTAGAAAGTGGCATTTAACTCAAAAATTAGCCGGGCATGGTGGCACATGCCTGTAATCCCAGCTACTTGAGAGGCTGAGGCATGAGAATCGCTTGAACCCAAGAGGCAGAGGTTGCGGTGAGCTGAGATCATGCCACTGCAGTCCAGCCTGGGCAACAAGAGCAAAACTCCGTCTCAAAAAAAAAAAAAAAAAAAAAGAAAGAAAGAAAGAAAAGAAAGTGGTGTTTAACTTTGAAACATTCCTTTGAATGTTGAAACATTTGTCACTAGCATTGTAGAGTATTTTGTCTTAAAATAATTAGAACAATGTTTATGTTTTTCTCAATATAAAAATAATGTATTTATTGTAGGAGTTTGTGAAAGCCAAATAAAATTTAAAAAAATAAAAATTTTAAAATCTGTGGCTCATGCCTATAATCCCAGCACTCTGGGAGGCCAAGAAAAGAGGACTGCTTGACCCCAGGAGTTGGAGACCAGCCTGGGCAACATGGTGAAATCCCATCTCTACAAAGAAAATACAAAATTAGCAGGGCCTGGTGGCATGCACCTGTAGCCCCAGCTACTCAAGAAGGTGAGGTGGGAGGATCACTACAGCCTGGGAGTTCGAGGCTGCAGTGAACTACGATCATGTCACTGCACTCCAGCCTGGGTGACAGATCAAGACACTGTCTCAAAAAACAAACAAACAAAAAAACACCTGTGATTTTACTACCCACCAATAACAACTGTTAGCATTTTAGTCTATTTCCTTTCCATCACTTTATTATTAATTTTTAAATATTTTGTGTTGTTGATCATTCATAGGTTGATAGCCATGATTGGGATTATATTCTATATCAAGTTTGTATATAGTCAGGTGCAGTGGCTCACGCCTGTAATTCCAACACTTTGGGAGGTTGAGGTGGGAGGATCATTTGAGGTCAGGAGTTTGAGACCAGCCTGGCCAACATGGTGAAATTCTGTCTCTACTAAAAATACAAAAATTAGCCAGGCATGGTTGTGCATGCCTGTAATCCCAGCTATTCAGGAGGCTGAGGCAGGAGAATTGCTTAAACCCGGGAGGCGGAGGTTGCAGTGAGACGAGATTGCACCACTGCATTCCAACCTGGGTAACAGAGCGAGACTCTGTCTCAAAAAGAAAAAGAAGAAAAGGAAAAAAAGCTTATATATAGATATCATAATAAAACTTGATACCATGAGGATTTTTTCATTAAAATTTAGAATGTCTTTCTAATGAATGCATTATATTCCATCATATTCGTAAGCAACTATTTATCAGTTTTTAAATTTATTTATTTATTTATTTATTTATTTATTTGAGATGGAGTCTCACTCTGTTGCCCAGACTGGAGAGCAGTGGCACAATCTCGGCTCCCTGCAAACTCCACCTCCCAGGTTCAAGCAATTCTCCTGTCTCAGCCTCCCAAGTAGCTGGTACTACAGGCGCCCGCCACCACACCTGGCTAATTTTTGTATTTTTAGTAGAGACGAGGTTTCACCATATTGGTCAGGCTTGTCTCGAACTCCTGACCTTAGGTGATCCTCCCACCTCAGCCTCCCAAAGTGCTGGAATTACAGGCTTGAACCACTGCGCCCAGCCTATTTTATCAGTTTTAAATTGCTATGATTTTAGCTGGTTTTTAACTTTTCATCTTTACACTTAACATTGGTAAAAATTCCTTTGTATATAAATATATATCCATATCTGTGGCTCATCTTAGATGGCAGTCTTAGTATAAAATTACTGTGTTGAAGGACAAGCTTTTTTTTTTTTTTTTTTTTTTTGAGATAGGGTCTTGCTCTGTCACCCAGGCTGGAGTGCCATGCTGCAATCATAGTTTACTGAAACCTCCAACTCCTCAGCTTAAGCAATCTTCCTGTGTCTGCCTCCTGAGTGGCTGGGACTACAGGTGCATGCCACCATGCCCTGTTAATTTTTAAAATAATTTTTTGTAGAGACAGAGTCTTGCTATTTTGCCCAGGCTGCAATATCTTTTTTGAGATTGTTAATACATGTTGCCAAATTGCTTTTCAGGAAGATTGTACCAATTTAGTTTCAGGAAGTGTTTTTAGAGGGAGGGGTTAAAAATTATTCACGACTGATGGATACATTGGGACCAATAAACCCTAGAAAATGCATATGATTTATGGGTGTACCTAATTATGGATGCTTCATTGTGTTCCTTTTCTTTTTCTTTTTTTTCCAGAGGGAGTCTTGTTCTGTCACCCAGGCTGGAGTGCAGTGGCGCCATCTCAACTCACTGCAACCTCCACGTCCCAGGTTCAAGCGATTCTCCTTGCCTCGGCCTCCCAAGTAGCTGGGATTACAGGCACCCGCCACAACTCCCAGCTAATTTTTGCATTTTTAGTAGAGACGGGGTTTCACTATGTTGGCTGGTCTTGAACTCCTGACCTCAGGTAATCTGCCTTCCTTGGCCTTCCAAAGTGCTAGGATTACAAGCATGAGCCACCGTGTCGGCCTATAAGCACTATTGTGAATTGGTGTTTAACAGGGAGATATAGGCTGGGCGCCATGGCTCATAACTGTAATCCCAGCATTTTGGGAGGCCGAAGCCGGCAGATCACCTGAGGTCAGGAGTTCGAGACCAGCCTGACCAACATGGAGAAACCCCATCTCTACTAAAAATACAAAAAATTAGCTGGGTGTGGTAGCAGGCACCTGTAATCCCAACTACTCGGCAGGCTGAGGCAGGAAAATCGATTGAACCCGGGAGGAGGAGGTTGCGGTAAGCTGAGATCACGGCATTGAACTCCAGCCGGGGCAACAAGAGTGAAACTCTGTCTCGGAATAAATAAATAAATAAATTAATTAATTAATTAATTAATAAAAGGGAGATATAGCTAGTGAGTCCATTGGTGAATGATAATACCAGTGTATCCCATTTGTAAGGGATACACTCTCAGTCCTCAAATGGAAACATTTCAAAAGTCTCAGTGCTTTTTCTGATTACTTGTCTTTAAGCAAAGACAAAATGCTGGTGCTTATAACTTTGTATGAAAATATCTTTTTCATCTTTCCCTTCCCATTCTCAGCTTTCAGTTGTGCAGGATGTCTCGATAGACCTCAACTATGAAAAACGAGTGAAAGGAAAACTTACCACTTCTGAGTCCTAGTTAACCTCAAGCTACATTCATTATATTTAAGTGGAGTATAATGTGGGTCAGCGTGCACACCAACATGTAATGAACTCGCTGTTACCACCAAATGAATCTGTTGGTATAAGAAAAGGCCATAATTTATTTGAACAGACCAGGACTTGTGTTGCTTGTGTGTGTGTGTGTGTGTGTGTGTGTGTGAGAGAGAGAGAGAGAGAGAGAGAGAGAAACAGCGAGAAAGAGAGGGAGAGAGGGAGGAAGTATGTGCCCTGTTTCACATGCAGGCACAAAGCACAGATTGTACCTGTTTCCTTACTTAGCTTCAAGCAGTGAAGACTATAGAAGGCTCCACGACTCCTAGAGAGCATCTGGAAGCATCCCAGGGCTTAAGTTCCCACTTGATTTAATTGTCTTCTACTCTGTTGCCAATTCTTTATGAGCTGGAGTTTAGCAAAGCTACAGAACAAGGACATCCAGACTGGCCCCCATCATAGGGAGCTGTTTTTAAAGAGATCTTTAAGGAGAGGGAGAGAGAGCATAGGTGTGGGACAGAAGGAGCTATAGGACAGGTAGAAGCTGAAAACTGCTTCCAGTGTAAGAGAGAGCCTCCCCACCCAAGGAGTTCGAGACACTTGGATCCCCACGGCTCCCTATGGCTCCCCACGGCTCCCTACGGCTCCCTACGGCTCCCTCTTTATTCTGCCAGGTATTTTCTTATCTGTTACCTTAACTGGCCTTTCCAATGTCTTTGAAATAAACACAAGTATTGTAGGTCTGAGGTCCTTTATTTGAAACACTTAGGGCTTGCTATTTTCAGATTTCAGAACTTTTTAAAGTTTAGATAGGTGGTATAATGACAATTATGTATGTAATGTCACACAACAGGGTCTGGGACAGTATCTTTTTTTATTAGATGGAGTCTCACGCTGTTGCCCAGGCTGGAGTGCAGTGGTGTGATCTTGGCTCACTGCAATCTCTGCCTCCCGAGTTCAAGCAATTCTCTGCCTCAGCTTCCCGAGTAGCTGGGATTATAGGCACTTGCCACCATGCCCGGCTAATTTTTGTATGTTTAATAGAGACGGGTTTCACCATCTTGGCCAGGCTGGTCTTGAACTCCTGACCTTGTGATCCACCCGCTTCGGCCTCCCAAAGTGCTGAGATTACAGGTTTGAGCCACTGTGTCCGACCGACAATATCTTTTTATCAGATAGATATTTCTGCAAGGAGATTTATGAATATTCACAATAATGGGATAAAGATTATAAACAACCTTATGTCAATTTGGTTAGGCTTCTTTTGCAGTCAGATGAGTTACAAAACACTATTAGTCTTTTGGGGCTCTATAGATTTTATAATTGAGGAGAAGAGATTGAGGCCTGAATTATTCTCATTTACAGATGAGAAAATAGAAGGCCAGTGGTGTTAAGTGACATGTCCTGTGTCATGTAGAACCCAAGTCTCCCTTTTTTCTGCCAGTTTTAGATTATTATAAAATAATTATGAATATTCCAAGATGATTCAAACCAGTTCAAGCAATTATTTTAACATGATTGCATGAAAACACTTTGTTTTGATAATTTTGATCCCACGGCAAGAAATCTTTTTCTCCACCTCTGGCTCCTTAAAAGTCTATTATATCTTTTTCTGTGCTTCTTAAAATGGGACCTTGGGATTTTAGATGTCCTCTTTGGTTCATTTGGGTTCTTCTCCAAAACTCATCTCAGTCCTAGTCATGGACTTGGCTGAAGGGAACATTTTCCTAAAAGAAGTGTTTATTGTAATTGAGGGCTGTATAAAGAGTGGTTCTCTTTATATCAAATGAGCAATAGGGATCTGTTGTCTAATGCTTCCCTAGCTGAAGTACTAAGAGGAACAGTCTTCTGAAACAACTGAAAAAAAAAAACCACACCCAGGTGTACCTAGGTGTGACTGATATGGACTCTAACTTTTAAAGAACATTGCCTAAGTCAAAACATGTAATGATCTTTAAAAGAAATTTGCTGGCACATCTTGGAGTGCAATGTACACTATTCAGTACTTGCCACCTGTTACTCAATGGTAGATTACAGCATTTGAGCCTGATGCCTGAGCAAACTATGTGGTGATCAATGACTTTAACCTGACTTGGAAAAAGTCAGCACTGCAAAAGAAACAATGAGATGAATGTTAGCCTGTCTAGGGGTCAGTTCCAGAACCCTTCCTACCTGTGTTATTTGACCATGACAGTGCTTCCAGGCTTTATTTTATTTATTTATTTTTATTTTTTGAGACAGAGTCTTGCTCTGTCACCCAGGCTGGAGTGCAATGGTGCGATCTCAACTCACTGCAACCTCCACCTCCTGGGTTCAAGCAATTCTGCCTCACCCTCCCGAGTAGCTGGGATTACAGGCACCCACCACCGTGCCTGGCTAATTTTTTGTATTTTTAGTAGAGATGGGGTTTCACCATGTTGGCTAGGCTGGTCTTGAACTCCTGACCTCAGGTCATCTGCCCTCGGGTCATGTAATCCTGTAATCTGGGATTACAGGTGAGAGCCACCATGCCTGTTGAGACTTTAGTTTTGATAAACATAGTTTCTTCTGAATAAGTATATGCATAATAGAATTCAGAAACAGACATACACATAGTTTGGTATATATTCATAAAAAAATGGAAGAGAACTCAAAAATTATTATTTTATTAAGGATGCTGTGTGATATGGTTTGGCTGTGTACCCACCCAAATCTCATCTTGATATCTTGTGTTCTCATCTTGAGATCCACATGTAGTGGGTGATAATTGAATCAAGGGGGAAAGTCTTTCCCTTGCTATTCTCGTGATAGTGAATAAGTCTTAAAAGATGTGATGGTTTTATAAAGAGGTGTTCCCCTGCACAAGTTCTCTCTCTTTGCCTGCTGCTATCCATGTAAGATGTGACTTGTTCCTCCTTGCCTTCCACCATGATTATGAGGCCTCCCCAGCCACGTGAAACTGTAAGTCCATTAAACCCTTTTTCCTATATAAATGACCCAGTCTCTGATATGTCTTTATCAGCAGTGTGAAAATAAACTAATACACTGTGACATACTCTTTTAAACCACAGCAACATAGAATTGCTGTATAATCACTTGATATAAAAATCAAGTGAATGTCAAAGAGAATTGTATTTCACAGATTGTAAAATGTGTCTTGATCAGTTTTATATATGCCACTTTTTGTGTTAAGTCAGTTTTATTGGGTATTATTTACATACAGTGATATTCATCATTTTTAATGTACAGTACTGTGAGTTTTGACAAATGTACCTATAGAGTTGTGTAACTAACATCATGATCAAGAAATAAAATGGTGGCCAGGCATGGGGGCTCACGCCTGTAATCTCAGCACTTTGGGAGACTGGGGCAGGCAGATCACTTGAGATGAGGAGTTCAAGACCAGCCTGGCAACATGGTGAAACCCCATCTCTACTAAAAATACAAAAATTAGCTGGGCGTGGTGGCACACACCTGTAATCCCAGCTACTCTGGAGGCTGAGGCAGGAAAATTGCTTGAACCTGGGAGGCGGAGATTGTAGTGAGTCGAGATCATGCCAAGGCACTCCAGCGTGGGCAACAGAGTGAGACTCCATCTAAAAAAAAACAACAAAAAAAAAGGTGATGTTTTATATTGTGATAATACAAAATTTCTATTCTTCTTAAGTGAGAACTTTGTTGATTAGAGAGCATACTGGGAAATGATTAAAAGGGATTTTTTTTTTTTGAGACTGTCTCGCTCTGTCGCCCAGGCTGGAGTGCAGTGGTGAGATCTCAGCTCACTGCAACCTCCACCTCCTGGGTTCAAGCGCTTCTCCTACCTCAGCCTGCAGAGTAGCTGGGATTACAGGCGCACACCACCACATCCAGCTAATTTTTGTATTTTTAGTAGAGACAGGGTTTTGCTATGTTGGCCAGGCTGGTCTCGAACTCTTGACCTCAGGTGATCCGCCTGCCTCGGCCCCCCAAAGTGTTAGGATTACAGGTGTGAGCCACTGTGCCCATCGTAAAAGGGAATTTTTGAAGTACCAATAGAGGACTCTATCAAATAGGTTATTTTTTAAAACATGAAGGTAAGGATAAATCAAATCTCATTGTATAACTTACCTACATTATACTTAAAAATATATAACATTTAAAATTAAATGTTCTTTAATAAATTTTTTTTTTTTTTGAGACGGAGTTTCGCTCTTGTCATCCAGGCTGGAGTGCAGTGGTGCGATCTCGGCTCATTGCAACCTTGCACTCTGGGTTCAAGCAATTCTCCTGCCTCAGAGTCCCCAGTGGCTGGGATTACAGGGGTGTGCTACCATGCCCAGCTAATTTTTTTCTTGTATTTTTAGCAGAGATGGGGTTTTGCCATGTAGGCCAGGGTGGTCTCAAACTCCTGATCTCAAGTGATCTGCCCTCCTCGGCCTCTGAAAGTGCTGGGATTATAAGCATGAGCCACCACCTCCGGCCATAAAATGCTTTTAAATATAAAGAAACAATATATGACCTTTGGTTTTACTGTCAATACAATTTTCATTAATATTAAAGTATAAAAAGACCAGGTGGCTGGAGGCAGTGGCTCACACCTGTAATCTTAGCACTTTGGGAGGCTGAGGGAGGTGGATCACTTGAGGCCAGGAGTTCAAGAGCAGCCTGGCCTACATAGTGAAACCCCATCTCCACTAAAAATAAAAAAATCCCAGGACTTTCAGAGACTGAGGCGAGTGGATCACTTGAGGTCAGGAGTTCAAGACCAGCCTTGGCAACATGGTGAAACCCTGTCTCTACTAAAAATACAAAAATTAGCCAGGCGTGGTGGCGCATGCCTGTAATCCCAGCTACTCAGGAGGCTGAGGTAGGAGAATCATTTGAACCCAGGAGGCAGAGGTTGCAGTGAGCTGAGATTGCGCCATGGCACTCCAGCCTGGGCAATAGAGCAAAACTCTGTCTCAAAAAAAAAAAAAAAAAATTTTGACAGATGTGGTGGTGGGCACCTGTAATCCCAGCTACTTGGGAGGCTGAGGCATGAGAATAGCTTGAACTGGGAGGCAGAGGTTGCAGTGAGCCGAGATCACGCCATTGTACTCCAGCCTGGTGACAGAGCAAGACTCCATCTCAGAAAAAAAAACAAAAAACAAAAAACAAAAAATTAGCCAGGTGTGGTGGCGCATGCCCCTAGTCACATCTATTTAGGAGGCTGAGTCAGGAGAATCGCTTGAACCCAGGAGGCAGAGGTTGCAGTGAGCTGAGATAGTGCCACCACACTCCAGCCTGGGTGAGAGAGACTCTGTCTCAAACAACAACAACAAAAAAGACCAGGTGTGGTGGCTCACACCTGTAATCCTAGCACTTTGGGAGGCTGAGGAAGGAGGGATTCTTGAGCCCAGGAGTTTTAGACCAGCCTGTGCAACATAGTGAGAACCCTGTCCCTACCAAAAAAAAAAAAATAGCTGAGTTGGTGACACGTGCCTGTGGTCCCTACTCAGGAGGCTGAGTTGGGAGGATTGCTTGAGCCTGGGATGTTAAGGCTGCAGTGAGCTGTGATCACATGATTGCACTCCAGCCTCAGTAACAGAGCGAGACCCTGTCTCAAAAAAGTTAAAAGTACAATAAGATAGATACCCTCACCTTCTCCAATGATACCCACTCTTAGAAGTGTCTTAACTTACTTCCAGAAGGGAATAGATACATAGATACATAATTCTTTTAGCTTGTAAAAAGAATCATAGTACAGCCATTGTTACTTACCTTGTGTTTTTTTGTAACTTAATAATATTCATAATATATTTTGAAACCCTTCCCTTCTCAGCACACCTGTCTAAATCATTCTTTTTAATCGTAAATTGCATTTCATCATTTGTAGTAGTAAGATAGATTTAACCAATCTCCCTTGACTGACATATTGATGATTACCAGTATATTTTTCTATCAAAAATGTTTCAGTGACCATAAGTGAACATATACTCTACCCACAGTATTTTTTGTTGTTGTTGTTGTTGTTTTTGAGACCGACTCTCGCTCTGTCACCCAGGCTGGAGTGCAGTGGCGCGATCTCGGCTCACTGCAAGCTCTGCCTCCTAGGTTCATGCCATTCTTTTGCCTCAGTGTCCCCAGTAGCTGGGACTACAGGCACCCGCCACCACGCCCGGCTAATTTTTTTGTATTTTTTAGTAGAGACAGGGTTTCACCGTGTTAGCCAGGATGGTCTCGATCTCCTGAACTCGTGATCCGCCTGCCTCGGCCTCCCAAAGTGCTGGGATTATAGGTGTGAGCCACTGCGCCTGGCCTCTACCCACAATATTTTATAAGTGAAAAGAGATGAAAATGCCTCTTAAGTCTGGAAGGGGATGTGTTTCTATTGTAAAGGGAAAATAAATCTTGGAGCCCCCAAATCACTAAGCTAAAGGGAAAAGTCAAGCTGGGAACTGCTTAGGGAAAACCTGCCTCCCATTCTATTCAAAGTTATCCCTCTGCTCACTGAGATAAATGCATATCTGATTGCCTCCTTTGGAAAGGCTAATCAGAAACTCAAAAGAATGCAACCATTTGTCTCTCACCTACCTGTATATCTTACATATATTGATTGATGTCTCATGTCTCCCTAAAATGTATAAAACCAAGCTGTGCCCCAACCACCATGGGCACATGTTGTCAGGAACTACTGAGGCTGTGTCACCTGTGTGTCTCCTCAACCTCGGCAAAATAAACTTTCTAAATTTACCTGCATCAGACTTTTGGGGTTCACACTATCAAGGAACAGGCACCCCAAGGAATGGTGATGATAGTGGTGTTACACTCTATGTGAATTATACATGTACACAGAGACTCCATGTTATGTAGCTTGATCTTAGCGATCTACATTCTTTTCTGTCTCTCTCCCTGGATGAATATCTGATCAATAACAGCCTCTCAAAATATCCGGGAGTATACAGCCTAGGTATTTTGTTGCTTCAGTGGAGACAACAAAATACCTAGGCTGGTATACTCCCGGATATTTTGAGAGGCCATTATTTAACCCAAATTATCCAAAGTATTGTCATTTCAACATGTAATGAATATAAGATTATGAACGAGATTACTTTCTTGGTGTGTATGTTAAATCTTTTAAGCATATCTCAATTAAGACTAGCTACATTTCGGCCAGGCGCAGTGGCTCACGCCTGTAATCCCAGCACTTTGGGAAGCCAAGGCAGGTGGATCACGAGGTCAGGGGTTCAAGACCAGCCTGGCCAAGATGGTGAAACCCCGTCTCTACTAAAAATACAAAAATTAGTCGGGCATGGTGGCGGGCACCTGTAACCCCAGCTACTCAGGAGGCTGAGGCAGAGAATCACTTGAACCCAGGAGGCGGAAGTTGCAGTGAGCAGAGATCGCACCACTGCACTCTAGCCTAGGTGACAGAGTGAGACTCTGTCTCAAAAAAAAAAAAAAAAAGACTAGCTACATTTCAAGTCGTTTCCCTCCTTAATACCCTCTAATGGTGGGTCTGCAATTTTGTGTAAAAAAAAAAAAAATCCAATTTCCTTAGCACTTATTCATTCAACATATTTTTGATGCCCACTATGTGCCAGGCACTCTGGGATGTTCCCAGTGACAAGGAACATCCTGCACTTGAGGAGTTTTCACTCTAATGAGAATATAAATTCCTCAGGGGCCCGGTATACAAGGCCTTTCCCTTTACATGAACCTGAGCCCACCTTTCTCCCACCTTGTGGTTTCCCAATCAGATAATAGTTATAAGCATTTATTGAGTGTTTCTTGCATGTAGGTGCTATATTTGATGCCCTCATTTAATATTTATTGCAATTCCCTTGAGGAGGGTACCACTATTATCCCTAAAACATCTTCTAAAAAGAGGCTTTTGGCTGAGCGTGGTGGCTCACACCTCAGTGTGTAATCCCAGCACTTTGGGAGGCGGAAGCAGGTGGATAACTTATTAGGAGTTGGAGACCTGCCTGGCCATAATAGTGAAACCCTGTTTATACTAAAAATACAAATTAGCTGGGCGTGGTGGTGCACACTTGTAATCCCAGCTACCTGGGAGGCTGAGGCACAAGAATCGCTTGAACCTGGGTGTCAAAAGTTGCAGTGAGTCGAGATTGCACCACTGCACTCCAGCCTGGGTGACAGAGCGAGACTCCATCTCAAAAAAAAAAAAAAAAAAGAGGCTGGCAAGATGAGGTAACTTGCCTAAAGACACAACTAACACAAGGAGAATCGGCTGGGGTAGTCTGCCCCCAGAGCAGGCAGGCTTCACCACTGAGCAACCCTGATTCAGATCAATGTTGCTGATCTTTCTGTTGCTGTTACTGCTATCTGTAATGCCCTTCTCCCACTCCCCCTCATTTATTTGATGATGTAATACTATAAAAGGAAAAAAAAATTTTTTTCTTTTTTTGAGATAGAGTCTCACTCCCTCTCCCATGCTGGAGTGCAGTGGTGTGATCTCGGCTCACTGCAACCTCTGCCTCCTGGGTTCAAGTGATTCTCTTGTCTCAGCCTCCTGAATAGCTGGGACTATAGGTGCCCGGCTAATTTTTGTATTTTTAGTAGAGACAGGGTTTCACCATGTTGGCCAGGCTGGTCTTGAACTCCTGAACTCAAGTGATCCTCCTGCCTCAGCTTCCCAAAGCACTGGATGACAGGTGTGAGCTACCACACCTGGCTGGAAAAACAATTTTTTCTTTCTACTCTCACACACCAAGCAATCTCCGGTGGACACCAACTGGGTGTCCTATAATTAACTTCAATTCTGATGCTTCCTACCAGGAGATAGTGTCAGATCCCATTTGTTGAGGGCTCAGGCCCACATGATAACCCCGACTTCAGATGCCAATCACAAGTAGTAGGTTGTTACCTGTACTTCTGACTGACCAGCTACAAACCAGAGTTCTCATCAATAATTTGTGGAGATGCCTCACATAACTCAGAGAAATACATTTACTGTTTTACTAGGAAGAATATTACAAAAGATAGAGATGTACAGCTAGATGAGGTGATGGAAAAGGCAAGTTATGGGGGCAGGCGGAGCTCTCCTGCCCTCTCCAGCCACCTTCACATGTTCAGTAACCAGAAAGTTCATCAAATCTTGTTATTCAAGAGTTTCTATAGCATTTAATCCCTGTCTCCCTCTTCCTTCCCAAAGGTTGGTAGCTGGGCTGAAAATTCCAAGCCTCTAATCCTCTAATCAATTGGTGTTTCTGGTGAGTGACCCCATTTCTGGTGACTGGACTATCTAGTGGTCCCACTGTAGGTAACCACATTAGTTAGCGTAGACTCAGAAGTTATGAAAGTGTCTTGTTTTGAATAACAAAAGACATTGCTATCACTCAGGAAATTCTAAAGGTTTTAGGAGTGCTATAATAGGAATCTAGGACAAAAACCAAATATGTTTTATATTATACCACGTATACCATCATGAATCAGTTTAAATCTACTACATTTCTCTGTGGCTTTTCCAAACATCTTCATATTCACCTTTCTCCCACAGAGGGCAGCCTTATCCCCTCCCACCCTCAGTGGAATTCATTCCATTTCTTTCATTGAGGTTCCTAGGACTCAGAACTACACGCATTGCATTGTTGACAGTTGTTTATATATTGGTGTTTTGCACTCTGAACTCCATGAGATCAGGGACAAGTTCTGTTTTTGTTTTTATTTCCTCATCTTTTGAATATTTATCTGTATGCCTAGCCTATAGAAATGAAGAACAATGAAGTAATTTTCCTTGTGTCTTTGTCCCATTGAGGCTGCTCTGGTACTCTTGAAAACACTATTCCAATGATTTTACTTTTCCTTATAGGATCAGATGATAGAAAACATTTAAATATTAGCTATAACCAAGAAGAGGCAATGAAGATACATATAATTGCCAAAGAACCCTCTGCTAAAAGTTAAGAATGGTTTCACGTGGCCAGGTGCGGTGGCTCACACCTGTAATCCCAGCACTTTGGGAGGCTGAGGTGGGCAGATCACCTGATGTTGTCAGGAGTTTGAGACCAGCCTGACCAACATGGAGAAACCCCGTCTCTACTAAAAATACAAAATTAGCCAGGCATGGTGGTACATGCCTGTAATCCTAGCTACTTGGGAGGTTGAGGCAGGAGGATTGCTTGAACCAGGGAGGCAGAGGTTGCAGTGAGCCGAGATTGCACCATTGCACTCCAGCCTGGACAACAAGAGTGAAACTCCGCCTCGAAAAAAAAAAAAAAGAATGGTTTCACACTTTTCAAAATACCAAAGAAGCTGCTCTCTGTCTTTATAAACTATACCTTGGCCTATAGAGAATTGTTCTTGGGAAGACCGTTCACTCCTCAGGATGGGGATCTTGCCAAGGGGATTTTAGGATTATCTACTGCTCCAGATACTCAGGAAGTATTCTGAATTTAGGATACAGCTAAAACTCATTAACTTTAGGTACTACCACTTCATTGCTACTGATGAATTTAGGTTTACATTTACCTTTGTTTAGCAAATGTTTCCCTGTGCCATATTTCAAATTAATTTTTTTTTTTTTTTTTGAAACGGAGTCTGGACCTGTGCCCCAGGCTGGGGTGCAATGGCGTGATCTCAGCTCACTGAAACCTTGGCCTCCGGGGTTCAAACAATTCTCCTGTCTCAGCCTCCTGAGTAGCTGGGACTATAGGTGCCCGCCATCATGCCCAGCTAATTTTTGTATTTTTAGTAGATATGGGGTTTCACCGTGTTGGCCAGGCTGGTCTCAAACTCCTGACCTCAGGTGATCCACTTGCCTTGGCCTCCCAAAGTGTTGGGATTACAGGCATGAGCCACTGCACCTGGCCCCAGACGAATATTTAAAATATTCGAGAATACAATTTACCTTTCAGCACCTTGGAACACTTTATAGCCATCTCTGGTTGCGCAAAAGCAATTTTAACACATTATCTTCTTGAATGAACTTTGGCTGAGGTTGAATTAAGTGGGCAACTGAGTAATAAATTTAATAATTCAGATCTTTGCTACATTCCTCTTCTAGCAGTTGGGATGAAATGAGGAGTGGAAAAAGTGCATGGCAACAAAGACGTCACTAAAAAAATATTTGTGGATTAAATAAACCAATAATTTTTTCTTCTTGCAAGATAGATGAACAGAAATTCATTGTTTAGCAAGGTCTGCCAAGCATACATTTTTAAGACCTTCTTGAAGCTGACTATTTAACACTTTCAACTCTGGCACCATGGTTCTTGACTCCTACTTTGTTCTTGTTACTGTGGCCACATGCTCAGCTGTCACCTAAGATGCTCTTAGGTCTTAAGAAGAGCAGATGTACGCCCCACCTGTACATTTACTCATTTAACACATGTGCTGAGAGTTTACAGGGGCCAAACACTCATGTAGGCATAGGGATATCTGAGAAAAAACCAAAAACCAAAAACCAAATTTGCTGTACACATGAAGCTTACATGGAGCTCACATTTGTGCATGTGTGTGTGTGTGTGTGTGTGTGTAGACAATAAGCATAATAAATCATAAAATATATAGAATGTTATAGCCAGACGCGGTGGCTCACACCTGTAATCTCAGCACTTTAGGAGGCCGAGGCAGGTGGATCACCGGAGGTCAGGAGTTCTAGACCAGCCTAGCCAACATGGTGAAACCCCATCTCTACTAAAAATACAAAAAATTAGCTAGGTGTGGTCGTGGGCGCCTGTAATCCCAGCTACTCTGGAGGCTGAGGCAGGAGAATCCCTTGAACCTGGAGGGAGGAGGTTGCAGTGAGCCGAGATTGTGCCACTGTACTCCAGCCTGGGCAACAGAGTGAGACTCCATCTCAAAAATAAATAAATAAAAAAGAATGGTGCCAATAGTAAGAGCAGTTCCACTCACCAGAACTCAAAACCAGTATTTCTATGGGCTTCAGCTTCCTCATCTGTAAAACGGAGCTATAACATATTTTGTAGTATTGTTTTTTTGTTTGTTTTTGCTGCTCCAGTCAACGAAAGAGACACACTTTATTGAGGCTCCAGGGAGGCTGCCCTTCGAGGAAGGAAGAGGCTTGACCTTCTTCTTGGGTTACAGGTTGTTGGTGTGGTCACACTTCTTGCAGGAGTTGACAGCACGTGGGTGCAGGCAAGCATAGCACTTGCGGCAGATCATCTTGTCACAGTTGTATTTCTGGGAGAGCTGGCAGAGGGAAGGCTCAATAATGCCACCTTACAGGCGCAGCACCAGGTGCAGCGTGGACTCTTTCCGGATGTTGTAGTCTGAGAGAGTTCGGCCATCCTCCAGCTGTTTGCCAGCAAGTATCAGATGCTGCTGGTCAGGTGGGATACCTCCTTGTCTTGAATTTTGGCTTTGACATTCTCAATGGTGTCACTTGGCTTGACCTCAAGAGTGATGGTCTTGCCCGTGAGGGTCTTCACAAAGATCTGCATCTCTGCGTCTGCAGCTCGGTTGCCTTGCCGAAGAAAAAGATGACAGCAGATATTTTGCAGTATTGAGAGGATTAGAAATGAAATATGTTTGCCAAATGTCACAGTCTCTAATTGTAGGCCTCTTTACATAGTATCTATTAATAGAGGCACATCTGCTCTTGTACAAGTAAGTGAACAATGTGTGCTGGACTGGAAGTAACTCTCTGGGAAATTTAGGACAAAAGGGGACTAGGGCCCAAAGAAGGAATGAGTCATCCAGCATACCTAGCTACCTATTGCTGACAAAAAGCTTTACTAATACCCTGTTGGAGATGAATAGGATGTGAGCTCTGGATCCGCTGATGTATTTATATATCCTTCCATTGCATGGCTTCAGTTCTTCCCGACTAAACCTCTCCTTATCTTTTTTTATTTTATTTTTTATTTTTTTGAGACAGGGTCTAGCTCTGTCGCCCAGGCTGGAGTGCAGTGGCGTGATCTCAGCTCAGTGCAACCTCTGCCTCCTGGGTTCAAGCGATTCTCCTGCCTCAGCCTCCTGAGTAGCTGGGATTACAGGTGGGTGCCACCATGCCAGGCTAATTTTTGTATTTTTAGTAGACACGGGGTTTCATCATGTTGGTCAGGCTGGTCTCGAACTCCTGATCTCAGGTGATCCGCCCGCCTCGGCCTCCCAAACTGCTGGGATTACAGGCGTAAGCCACCGTGCCCGGCCAAATTTCTCATCTTTATGAAACACTCAAGAGAAACCTGTTAACAATAATGAAAATTATCAGCATGCTATGTGCCAGGCACTTTTATGAATATAAATCCCCTTAATCCTTCAATGAGCCTGCGTGGCAGGTATTACAATCATCCTGTTACAGAAGGGATATTTGAGAGACGGCCTACAGGGTGGACTCAATAATGTGGCAGCTGGCCGGGTGTGGTGGCTTACGCCTGTAATCCCAGCACTTTGGGAGGCTGAGGCTGGTGGATCACCTTAGCTCAGGAGTTCGAGACCAGCCTAACCAACATGGTGAAACCCCGTCTCTACTAAAAATACAAAAAGTTGCCGGGCGTGGTGGCGCGCGTCTGTAGTCCCAGCTACTCAGGAGGCTGAGGCAGGAGAATAGCTTGAACCCAGGCAGCGGAGGTTGCAGTGAGCCAAGATCATGTCATTGCACTCCAACCTGGGCTGGTGCAAGACTCTGTCTCAAAAAAAAAAAAAAAAAAAAAGTGGCAGCTGTCGTGGTGCTCAGTGGGCGAGCAAGCACAGGAGGACACCTGGTCAAGTGTACCCCATCTTTCACGGTCCCTGAGTTGGGGTTCGTGCCTACTGGATTGACAGAAAAGAAACTTCCAGGAGTCGTGAAGACTCGTTAGTTGCTTCGGAGGGTTAGCCTGGGCGTCCTTGACAGAGGTGGCGTCCTCCTTTCCTGCAGACTCTAAAGAATGTAGTTAGGAGCCAACGGAGGTGGTGACCCCCCACCCCATTGAGAACGTCAGGGGAGCTTCCGACTTGAAAAACTAGTTAGACGCTCAGCTTCGGTCAATTAAGCTTATACAAAGAGGGGCGGTGCGTCCTGAGGAGGTGGCACGGGAGAGGCGGGCGGAAGTCCGCCAGCCGCCGATTGGCTGGGACAAATGTCCGTCCCGCCTCCCTCCCGCCCCATCTCCCGGTGGCCTAGCGGCGCGGCCCGCGGGCGCGCTGAGGAGGCTGGCGGTGCCAGACTGGCAGGGGGCGTGACCCGAGGAGGCGGGGCGGGGGGGCGTGTCTTGCCTGGCCCCGGCGCCGGGCTTGTCACGGTTTGCGGCTCCGCCCCCGAACCCCTCCTCCTACGCGGTTCTCCTCCTTCCCGCTCGGTCCGCCGGTTCGCTCAGTTCTAGCTTCAGGTTCCACGCCGCGGCCTCGCTCTCCTACTAGAGCCAGCCCAGCAGTCGCAGCGCGCACACGCACGCCCCGCGTCTCCCGCGCCCGGCGCCCGGCTCTCCCCACGCGCGCACACCTCGCGCACGGACGCACCCACGTTTGTCCTCGCGCGCCGGGGGCTCGGCGGCGGCGGCGGCGGCGGCAGGGGCAGCGGCAGAAGCAGGCAGACCGCGCGGGGCAGTACCGTAGCGGCCGTCACGGGCTGGCCGGCCGGCCATGGAGGCTGATGGGGCCGGCGAGCAGATGAGACCGCTACTCACCCGGGTAACGAGCAGGGTGAGGGCGCCGCGGCGGTGGGGCTGCTCGGCAGGGGGAGGGCGCGGGGCGAGGCAGACAAAGGCGGGGGGCGCGGCGGGCGTCGCGGCTAGGCCACCTCGTCCCAGGCCCGTCGCCCCTCCACCTCCCGGCGGCCGGCACGCCTCGCCATCCCCTTTGTGTGGCGGCCTGGGGCGCGGGTGGGAGGGGGCCAGCGGCTGCGCTCGGGAGGCCCGAGTCGGGGCGGCCGGCGGCGCGCCGCGGGCATCCTCTGCGCGGCTCAGGCGGGACCCTGACATCCCCGCAGAGGCTGCCCGTGACCCCGACCATCCGTCCCTTCCCTCAGCGCTCGCCTCTCCTGTTTCTTAGCGCGCTCCCCAGGCGGGGTCTCGGTTCCGGTTGCCTTGGCGCAGGAGTTTCAGATTAGCCCTCGAAAACCTATCTTTCTTCTCCTTCTAAGGAGGACGGCGGCTCCACCTGTCTCTAGCCCCAGGCAGTGGTGAAGAGCTGGTTGAATCTTTCCCCCTCTTTCCGAGTGTCCCCTTCCGCTCCGCGGTGCGCTTTGTTCGGTGAGTTCTCCGGCCGCGTGGACTGGCCGCGCTCCTTCCCGGCCAAGGCTCTTTCGCTGTTGCCTGCCGGGTCCGCCTTCTTCACTGGCTGGAACCCGGGGAGTATCCTCCTGCCGCAGGCCAAGTAGAAGGAGGAGGGTGTCCTGAGCTGTCTGGTGCTCCTTCTCCAACTCAGCTAGCAAGATCGCGTTTCCTACTGAGACTGGCTTTGATTTCAGGGTTAGAAGGGAATGGGGATGGACTTAAGGCCGGTGTTCCCATTTGTGATGATGGGTGAATGGCCCATGCTCAAGAAGCGGACTTCCTGCTTTCATTAGAGCACATGCGTCCCCGCAGTTGTGTCTTTCTCCTGTCCAAGTTCGTGACTCAAAGGAGATGGAAGTATTCTAAATTTTCCTACTTCTAATTTTTACTATGCAACCAGCAAAGGCGGGAAGGTTGCAGGGAAAATTGTCCGGTCTTTCACAACTAAGAGGAAAATTACTTCTATGTTTTTATTCAAGAGTTGTCTTTAAAACTGCCTGCCGGCTTTCCCTTTTAACTTTTAGGATTATAGTTAAGGTTATGGAAAGTAGTCATTCATTAGTTCAGTACGTTCATATAAATTCTCTAACATAGAGGAAAACTCAGTCACCAGACAGTGAAGTCATTTAGCAGTGGTTATTGGAAGATAATTCACAGTGATGGTAATGGAATACTGGAAACTCATCCTAAATAATCTGTAATTATTATTATTATTATTTTGAGACAGAGTCTCGCTCTGTCGCCCAGGCTGGAATGTAGTGGTGCGATCTCAGCTCACTGCAACCTCCTCCTCCCAGGTTCAACCGATTCTCCCGCCTCAGCCCCCGGAGTAGCAGGAATTACAGGCACGCACCACTATGCCCAGCTAATTTTTTGTATTTTTAGTAGAGACGGGGTTTCGCCATGTTGTCCAGGCTGGTCTGGAACTCCTGACCTCAGGCAATCCACCCGCCTCGGCCTCCCAAAGTGCTAGGATTACAGGCGTGAGCCACCGTGCCTGGCCTTCTGTAATTCTTTGTGTAGCCTTTGAATAAACGGTTTTATAGTACTTTCTCTGTGTATTTCAAGTATGATGTTGTCTGTTCTTAAATTTATTTGCGAATTTTCAATTGAGCAGTAAAGTGCATTCGAGTTTTCACGGAGCTGGATAGAAAGTATGGTGTGTTCTCAAATATTGCCTGCCTAGCTAGTAGAGAAAGCATGTGATAAGGCCATTGCCCTCCAAGTTATTCATTCATTCATTGTAATAACACTTATTTAGACTAGTGTTTATGCTATTTAGACTATTATTTACACTATTTACTGTAGTGTCCAACAAGGCAGAACCAACTCCATCCTAATATTTATTTATTTTTGAGACGGAGTTTCGCTCTGTCACCCAGGCTGGAGCGCAATGGCCTGATCTCGCCTCACTGCAACCTCCACCTCCTGGGTTCAAGTGATTCTTCGGCCTCAGCCTCCCCAGTAGCTGTGATTACAGGCATGTGCCACCATACTCGGCTAATTTTGTATTTTTAGTAGAGATGGGATTTCACTGTTGGTTAGGCTGGTCTCGAACTCCTGACCTCAGGTGATCCACCCACCTCGGCCTCACAGAGTGCTGGGATTACAGGTGTAAGCCATGGCACCCTACCCAACTCTATCCTAATAGAAGTGATATTTGAGTTGGGAGACAGATGACAAAGGAATTATTAAACACTGCTGTTAATGACGTGGTAGGGGAGCACTTTAGAAGGGTAAACCTCCTAAGTCTTTGAGAAGATAAGGCTTGGCTACTGTTAACATATATAAATCAATAATAGAAATCAAATACAGTAAACTAGCATATAGTCTAAGAATAGAATGGGAGAATAGTAAAGCTGTAGGTTGAACTGATTTGAAAACAGGAAAGAGGAACTATTGGTGTTGATAAAATTAAATCTTCGCTCACCCAGTTTTGGTAAATAAAAGTCATAAAAGTGAGAGATCATGATATTCATCAGTCATAACTAACTCACAGCAGACTGCTCACCATAGCCAAAAAAGTAGAACAAATTAATATTCATAAAATCCCATCTTACATTTGTAATTATGCAAAAAAATGTTGAATAGATTGGTGGCAGTTTACATTACTCTGAAATTGGAGCCCATCTGTTTCATAGTTTAGCCTCTATGGTTGCTTCTGCTCCTAAAATTCTCTAATTTTCACTGATCAGGGTGTTGGGATAGAGAGAGGAAAGTCATTAATCTTGAAAAAATGTAACTTGTCTTTTGCTTTTGCTATAAAGCCTCATAATTGTAAGCCTCACTTGGAATTGATTTATGAGTCTTTTGTTGTTGTTGTTGTCAGTCTTATTTTCCAGTATAGGTTAAATCCTTTTATAAATAGCATGGTTTAGAAGGTTTCTAAGTTTTAGCAGGTAATCTACTTTCTTTTAAGCAGTGCATGATTTAACACAATTCTGATACCACTGACATTTTGGGACCATGATATTTTTCCATGATTTTGTTATGATTTTATTCATTTTGCACATATTTATTAAATATCCTATAGGTGCCAGGTAATGGGGATATAGTCAAACAAGGTAGACAGAATACTGCCTTCGCTGAGTTTATTTTGGCATATGGTGTGAACACAGTGATGGCATTTACATTTCTGCTTTCCATTTTTGAGTGCCAGTTAAAACATTTCATGAGTCTGTAAGAAATTAAAAAAAAAATAGTCATTAGAATAAATGACAGACCCAGACAACCCAGTATGAATTCGGTAGTGATTGGCAAATGGAAGTTTTTTTTTGTCCGTCTGTAAGTAGGCATTCTGTTTGGGGAATCACAGTTACGTATTGATACTAGGTATTGATGTGGCACCCTAGGAATAGTATCAGGATTTCAATTACCCTTTTGCCTTATTCTAAGTATCTCTGGGCCACAATCCATGGAGTTGTAATAAAGGGAGAGAGCAAATCTGAAACTGTAGGACAAGGCTAGGTGCTGTGGCTTATGCCTGTAACCCCTGTACTTTGGGAGGCTGAAGTGGGAGGATCGCTTGAGCCTAGGGGGTTTGAGACCAGCCTGGGCAACATAGTGGGACCCTGTCTCTACAAAACATAATTACCCATATGTGTTGGTGCTCACCTGTAGTCCCAGCTACTTGGGAGGCCAAGGCAGGAGGATCACTTGAGCCTGGGAGGTTGAGGCTGCAGTGAGCTGTGATTATGCCATTGCACTGCAGCCTGGGTGACAGAGTGAAGCCCTGTCTCAATACAAGATGAAACAAAGCTGTAGGACATTTGAGTTAGATTAATGAATTGTTTTGCCTGGTAATTGAGACTGGGAAGTACACAGGTTTTCTTCTAAGAGCTTAGAGAATTTTGTCACATTAGACTCTTGTTATTTGAATAGGTTAGAATACAGAGCCAAAGTAACCTGGTATTGGAGGAACCTGGTATATTATTTTAGTGGTATGCGGTGTGCTAACCAATATATTCTAAAACTTTGCTAGTTATAATTGTCAACATCCTGTAATGGGTGTTTTCTTCCTCTTTTCCTCCCCCTCCTTCTTACTGTATCTTACCACAAATATGATCTTAAAGTGGATAGGATCTGCAACTGACTAAACTGTGTGGGCTATTTAGGCGCTTACAGATATTTCCATAGGGTTAATGTTAAAGATTAGTTACAGATCAGTATAGCTTTTGATTTGTACTATAGTTTCTTGCTGATGATTACAATTTCCTCTGTAGCTATCACTTTTTATGCATACAGTATTTTTAGTTTTGGAATAAGCAGTGAATTTTACCTCTATTTTCATTTAGCAGGCAATGTTGTGTATTTTGTTGCATTTTTGCAGTTTGGAAAAATTTAGGATTATTTGCAATTATAATGGTGACAAATCATAAAAGGTCTTTGGTTGATATAGTGTTATGGTAGTGTTTGGCAGTGTTGATGTTGACAATCTTCCGTAAGGCAGAGGGCTAGCTGATTAGAGTAGACTAGGTTGCCTAAATTAGTGACTCTTTCCTTCCATGGACTAGACATTTTCAAATGACTGTTAAAATAAGAGAGTGGCCTAATACTTTTTTTTGTTGTTGCTGAGGCAGGGTCTCATCCTCAGGGTTGCCCAGGCTGAAGTACAGTGGTACCATCATGGCTCACTGCAGCCCCAGCTTCCTGGGCTCACGTGATCCTCCCACCTCAGCCTCCTGAGTAGCTGGGAATACAGGCACACCACCACGTCTGGCTAATTTTTTGTATTTTTAATAGAGGCAGGGTTTCAACATTTTGCACAGGCTGATGTCGAACTCCTTGGCTCAAGCGATCCACCCTCCTCTGCCCCCCAAAGTGCTGGGATTACAGGCGTGAGCCACTACATCTTGCCAACACATCTTTTCAGTACTTGGTTTAGAAAGTTAATGTGTTTATAATATAGATTTGCATTTTATCTGGAGCTGATATGCCAATACAGACAGGTTCTAGTTTGGTGTTTTTTTGTTTTTTTTTTCCTGAGACAGGGTTCTCACTTTGTCACCCAGGTTGGAGTGCAGTGGTGTGATCTCGACTCACGGCAACCTCCACCTTCTGGGTTCAAGAGATTCTTGTGCCTCAGCCTCCCCAGTAGTTGGGATTACAGGGGTGTGCCACCACGGCCCTCTCTCTCTCTCTCTTTTTTTTTTTGTGTGTTTTTAGTAGAGACAGGGTTTCACTGTGTTGGCCAGGCTGGTCTTGAACTCCTGACCTCAAGTGATCCACCTGCCTCGGCCTCCCAAAGTGCTGGGATTACAAGCAGGAGCCACTGTGCCTGGCCTAGTTTGGCGGTTTTAAGCAGATTTTCAGATTTCTTCCAAAGAGGATGTTTTAAAATGTTTTAATTTTTCTTAAGCCATTTTAGTGAGCGTACTTAAGCAGTTTTCAGTATCAAGGGGTTAAAGCATAGTCCACTGTTAATTGTGAAATAGGGAGGATGCTTTAATGTTGTTGGTTTTTTTTTTTTTTTTTTTTTTTTTTTTGAGGCAGTCTCGCTCTTTTGCCCAGGAGTGCAGTGGCACGATCTTGGGTCACGGCAACCTCCGTCCCCTGGGTTCAAGCGATTCTCCTGCCTCAGCCTTCCAGGTAGCTGGAATTACAGGCGCACGCCACCACGCCCGGCTAATTTTTGTATTTTTTGTAGAGACAGGGTTTCACCATGTTGGCCAGGCTGGTCTCGAACTCCTGACCTCAGGTCATCCGCCCGCCTCAGCCTCCCAAAGTGCTGGGATTACAGGTGTGAGCCACCGCACCCTGCCCGCTTTAATGTTTTAAATGACCTTTTTTTTTTCCTCATTTTTCAGAGAATTTTATGTGAACTAGTATCATTTGGTTCTGATTCTGTTCACTCACATTTTAGGCAGTAGAGAAGTTGTGTTCTCCCTCTCTCTGGATTCTAGGACTGTATTGCTGCTTTTCAGTCAGATTTCCCAATTTGGAAAAGCTGTCGAACTGTGTATCATCTCTGATTAGGAACATGAGAAATGGTTATACTTTTGACAGTAGATTCACACTTGGAAGATGCCCCTTTTATTTCGTTACAGAAAGGAGTGTGGAATGGTTTTCAAAAGAGCATGAAAGCCGGGCGCGGTGGCTCATGCCTGTAATCCCAGCAATTTGGGAGGCTGAGGCAGGCGGATTGCCTGAGCTCAGGAGTTCGAGACCAGTCTGGGCAACACGGTGAAACCCCGTCTCTACTAAAATACAAAAAATTACCAGGGCGTGGTGCTGTGCGCCTGTAATCCCAGCTACTTGGGAGGCTGAGGCAGGATGAGACAGGAGAATCGCTTGAACCCAGGAGGTGGAGGTTGCAGTGAGCCAGGATCACGCCACTGCACTCCTGGGCAACAGAGCAAGACTCCATCTCCAAAAAAAAAAAAAAAAAAGGCTCTCAGAAACCTTATAATACATAAAGACATTAAACTTTGATGGGGAGAGAATGCAGCTTAATATTACATGGTATTGCCAAACAGAGATCTTTGATTATTCCAGCCTAATGAGAAACAGAAGAGAAGGGGACGAGCAGTGGTTTGGTATCAACCGTGGGTTCAGAGCTTAGCTTAGCCTCCAATGGTAGGGCCTGAAAATTTTTAGAAAATCTCTGCCCATGAGTTCACATCTTTAACACAGAGATAATAATAAGTGATTAAATGAGAGACCTAATACAATGCATTGTTCAGAGCAGGCTTTCTCTAAAAAGTTAGCTGCTGTTCACCAACTTGCCACACAGCAAAGGACAAAATCATAAATCTTGCATTAGGATTTGCATCAATGCAAGAAACATGACATTCCTCCTGCCCAGTGCTAGGATTAGAGGAAGAGTACGGTAGAACCTTCAGTGGAGTTTCATTATTTCTTCTGAGGGCCTAGAATAATGCTGAAGTTATTAATTCAGAGTTAGCTGTAGTAGTTTCCTTCTATTTTTAAAAGGTTTTATTATGTAAGTTTTGTGAATTAAGTTGCTAATGTTACAGAAATTAAGTATCTGAAATTTGCCTCTCTGCCTCCAGATTCCCTGATGGCTGGGGATAGAGTTTTCCTGGGTCATTCATTGCTAAATTCTCAATTAAGTCTAGCCTAGGGTTTTACACATTGAACAAATATATTTGTTCAGTGGATGAATGTTAGGATGATGTATTAGTCTGTTATGACAGTGCTATAAAGAAGTACCTGAGACTGGGTAATTTATGAAGGAAAGAGGTTTACTTGACTCACAGTTCTGCAGGCTGTACAAGGAGCATGGCTAGGAGGACTCAGGAAACAAATATGGTGGAAGGGGAAGCATGCAAGTCTTCACATGGCGGTAGGAGAGAGCGAAGTGGGAAGTGCTACACACTCTCAAACAACCAGATCTCATGAGAACTAATGAGAACAATGAGGGGGACATCTGCCCCCATGATTCAGTCACCTCCCACCAGGCCCCTTCTTCAACATGAGGAGATTACAGTTTGACATGAGATTTGGGTGGGGACAGAGCCAAACGATAGCAGATGATATCATGACTCAATAAGATTTGAAATTGAATATACTGCTAGTTAATTGTTTAGTCAAGTAATATGTTATATGGCTTTTATTTATGGTATTAACCGTTAAGAAAAAGAATGCTACTTTGCTTGATACAACTGCCAGTAGAAGAGAATATTTCTTGCCTTGGTTCCTTGAGTGAGAATGTTGAGTAAATGCAGTAAATGCAAGTTGGATTGATTCCAAAGAATACCTAACATTTTTTAAACCTGAGAGAAAATTTTAGGCAAGTGAATATTAAGCACCATTAAAATGAAAATTTTAAGAAAATTTATCCTATTTTCACCACTTTTAAATACATTTACACCGATTGTTGGAAAACTGGGTATTTTACTTAAATCTTAATACTTGTGTAATTTTGCTTTATGAAAAGCAGTGACTTTTGATATATATGATTATAAAACCACCAATGACAAGCAATTTCAGATTCCAGATGTCAGCCGTTATATGTATTGGTTTGAAATTATGCTATTCTATTCTTTACAATTATTACTTACATAGTATAATTTCTTTCTGTTCATCTGCTTTTAATTTTGTGATTTTGAGGTTTGTGGACCCTCTTCCTTCTTGAACTCTGCCTCCCTAGCTTGCCAATCCATGCATAAATGTTTATACAGGTGCTGTAATTAGCCAATGCACCGACTCAGTAGAGTCCTTTCAGTAATATTTTGTCTTTATTTTTGTTTTGTTCATAATTATTCCCAAATGACCTTAATTATAAAATGTCCAAGAGGAACTTCCTTATCCATTTTTGCATACGCCATTAGCAGTATCCTCGGGATAAGATTTTGTTATAAGCCTGTTTGTGTCTGGGGAAGTTGGTCATTTGTTAGGAATAAGGGATTCATTCAGTCTAAAATTGGCCTTCATTTGGCCTTTCATTTTATCTTATTGAGCTATTTTATTCAGTAATAGGAAGTTCAGTAAATAATCATACACTCTAATCCTCATTTTCAAAACAAGGTAAAATTTGGAGGTGGCTTAACCTAGATGTAACAAGTACATGTTTGGGTTTCAGATATACCTGGGTTCCCTATTTCTAATATGCCACTTAGGTGGCTTTGGGCAACTGACAGCTTTGAATCTCATTTTTCTCATTTGCAAATTGGAATTACTATATTAAACTTATCTCGTAGGGCTCGTCTTAGGATCAGGTAGAATACTGTGTATAAAATGCTAAATGTGCCTCTTGGAAACTTGCTATTAATAATCAGCCTGTGTTCTTATGGCGTATCCTACATAATAAAATTGTAGAAGAGTTTGTGTACAGAATGAGGACAGAGAAAAAAATCTTGACTGTCCTTAAACCCCTGCTGTTTAGATATTCTAGATAACTCTGTGGGCAGGGATTTGATACTGGTTTTTTTTCTTTTTGAGATGCAATCTCGCTCTGTCACCCAGAGTGCAGTGGTGCACTCTCGGCTCACTGCAACCTCCACCTCCCAGGTTCAAGCGATTGTCCTGCCTTGGCTTCCCAAGTAGCTGGGATCACAGGCGTGCGCCATCATGCCTGGCTAATTTTTTTGTGTTTGTAGTAGAGATGGGGTTTCACCATGTTGGCCAGGCAGGTCTCGAACTCCTGACCTCAAGTGATCTGGCAAAGTTCTGGGATTATATGTGTGAGCCACCGCGCCTGGCCTGATACTGGTTTGTTGCCTAAAGCTTCACATTTTAAAGGATATGATGTGTTGACAAAATTGTTTAAAATCCTAATTAAAGCATAATTGTCTTCCTTTATTTATTTTGAGACAGAGGCTCGCACTGTCTCCCGGAGTCACTGTCTGCATGAGTCTTGTACTGTCGCACAAGCTGGAGTGCAATGGCGTGATCTCATTTGCCTCCCGGGTTCAAGTGATTCTCCTGCCTCAGCCTCCCGAGTAGATGGGATTACAGGTGCCCGCCACCATGCCAGGCTAATTTTTTGTATTTTTAGTAGAGACCGGGTTTCACTATGTTGGCCATACTGGTCTCAAACTCCTGACCTCGTGATCTGCCTGCCTTGACCTCCCAAAGTGCTGGGATTACCTTTAAATGATTTAACCATTTTGACAAAATATTTAAAATGTGATATATCTCTCCTTTTAAAAATAGAGTACTGATCACTAACTAGCTTTAGACTGTTTTTAAAACTTACCTTGTGTTTAACTGTTTTATCATTGAATTTCTTATCTGCTGTAGATTTGTTATTGATAACAAATGAAATGACAGTTATTTAATGGAGATGATGATAGAGGCCTCTGTTATCTCACTTATTTATTCTCTGAGACACAAATTTTACCTCCTAAGACTGCTTTCTGATTCTTGTTGTAGATAGCTTAATTCTGTTTTGATGAGATCTTACTGTATCTTTTTGATAATGTTAGACTTTCAAAATTTAGTCTCTAGAGTATAGAAAGTCAGAGAGCTTAGCATAGTGTTCAGTCAAATAGGCGTAAGATAGTTTCTAGTTGTTATTCTGTTGAGGCAGGATGATAATAAATTATACTTTATAAAGGGTTCATATTCATAGTTTCATCTTAAATTTACCATTTATATATTTTTTCTGTAATATGAAATAATTACCATGAATTTTATTGGGTAAAGTGATAGTCTTCTAAATTTTGTTTTGTGTACACACACAATTTGTGCACATACACTCTTTGTGATTTTATGTATGTATTTGTATTATTAGATAACTTAAAAGATGTTTACAAATTTCCAGAATAACTATGTAGCATTGAATTTTATTGGGTTAATATACTCAATCTGCCTTTTTTTTTTTTTTTTTTTGACATGAGGTCTCACTCTGTCACCCAGGCTGGAGTGCTGATATGATCTCGGCTCACTACAGCCTCCACCCCCCGGGCTCAAACAATCCTCCCACCTCAGCCTCCCGAGTAGCTGGGACTACAGGCACGCACCACCACACTTGGCTAATTTTTTGTATTTTTGGTTTTGCCATGTTGCCCAGGCTGGTCTCAAGCTCCTAAGCTCAAGTGATCCACCTACGTTGGTCTCCCAAAGTGCTGGGATTACGGGCATGATCCTGGCCTCAAGCTGCCTTTCTATTTTACAAAAATGTGATTTCTCAAAGGGGTCGTTAAAGTAGGAATTTTAAAGTAATTCAGCTTGTTTTAAAGAGCCGGTCGTATATGTACTGACTTTATTAATTACATTTTTTTTTTAAGAGATGAGGTCTTGCTATGTTGCACAGGCGAGAACGTGGTGGCTATTCACAGGCATAATCATAGTGCACAGGAGCCTTGAACTCCTGGGCTCAAGTGGTCCTCTGGCCTCAGCCTCCTAAGTAGCTGAGAGTAATGGTGCGTACATACACACCATGCCCAGCTTATCAATTTTTGAGATAGATGTTTTCTTCCATTTTTTAAGCTGATTCTAATCCTTTTTTTTTTTTTTTTTTTTTGAGACAGAGTCTCCCTCTGTTGCCCAGGCTGTTGCCCAGGCTGGAGTACAGTGGCGTGATCTGGACTCACTGCAACCTCCGACTCCGAGATTCAAGCGATTCCCCTGCCTCAGCCTCCCGAGTAGCTGGGATTACTAGCTTGCGCTACCACGCCCAGCTAATTTTTGTATTTTTAGTATAGATGAGGTTTCACTGTGTTGGCCAGGCTGGTCTCAAACTCCTAACCTCAGGTGATCTGCCTGCCTCGGCCTCCCAAAGTGCTGGGATTATAGGCGTGAGCCACTGTGCCCAGCCTGATGCAATTCGTTTTTGAAAAGGAATTTTGATAGAGGTAAGATACAAATAGAAATTGTTTCATTGATTAGAAATCAAAACAGTATTTTAATATGGTTCCATAGCAAAGTATGAGCCCATCAGAATTTGAATTCATATTGGAGGTGTGAGGCAAGAGGTGGGAGATAAGGTCGTAAAGGGAGTGGAGGAAATGGTTTTTAGATTAAATTTCATCATTTCAGATCACAGCTGAAAAATGCAAATTATACACTTTATATCACTGCATTCAATTTATTTTATTTTATTTTTATATATATTTTTATTTATATGTATATATTTTGAGATGGAGTCTCATTCTGTCGCCCAGGCTGGAGTGCAGTGATGCAACCCATACAGATGGGGTTTCGCCATGTTGGCTAGGCTGGTCTTGAACTTCTGACCTCAGGTGATCAGCCCTCTTTGTCCTCCCAAAGCACTGGGATTACAGGCGTGCATTGCGGAAACCAGTTGCATTCAATTTAAAAAGACATTTTAAAATTTAATATCTTGTCACTGACTTAAGCTCATGTATTCAATTTTTATATAACTTATTTGCTATCATCTGCTAATTGCATTGGTTTAGCAATAAATGGCTTAAAAGGTTAATAAATGAGTACTGACTGGATTAGCTCTGAGGGATTGTTTTATACCATGCCAGTGCTTTCTTTGTTATGGTTGTGAGCTTTGAAGAGGGAGGGGCAGTTTAAGATTGTAATTAGTGAATTTCAGATGATGGGGGATGGCTGCCTCTCTGCTAATCTAGAATAAATAGCTGATTGGAGGAGTAAATACTGTTCATTGAGAAGATTTTCATGTAAAGCCAGAATAATATTTTCAGCTTTTTCAATCGGCCTCACAAGAATGGCATATAAAGTGTAAAAAATGAGCATTGGCTAACAAATTTTTGTTGGGTCTGTTGGTTAGCAGTCATTTACTGTTTAATGCCTTGAATCACTCAAATGTTAAAGCTTTTGCTTTAGTTTGTCATCTGAAACCAATTAGCATGAACCACAGTTTATAAAATGCAGGCCTGGGACCTGTAATGGGAATTTTTTACTCACTTTGTTGATGGTGTATTAAAACTTCAAATTTGAAGCTGGGCGCGGTGGCTCACGCCTGTAATCCCAGCACTTTGGGAGGCCGAGGTGGGCGGATCACCTGAGGTCAGGAGTTTGAGACCAGTCTGACCAACGTGGAGAAACCCCATCTCTACTAAAAATACAGAATTAGCCGGATGTGGTGGTGCATGCCTGTGATCCCAGCTACCTGGGAGACAGAGGTTGTGGTGAACTGAGATCGCCCCATTGCACTCCAGCCTGAGCAACAAGAATGTGAAACTCCGTCTCAAAAAAATTTTCCCGCTTTCACCTTGTTCTCCAATCTGAATAGCTATGGGGCTGAAATCCTGACTAGCCTCTGCCTGCTTTAACGTAGTTATTGTTAAATAAAATTCAGGAAGGATATACCCCAAATATTCATTTCCTGAATCTCTTCCTTACTGCAGATTGAATCTTTTCCAAACTGCAGGTTGTGATTTATTAATAATTTGTAAAAACAATTTAGTGGATTTTAAGTGTTAGAAAAGAAAGGAACAGAATAGAAAATTAAAACAATACGTTGCAAATAGTAGGGGCATATATTGTTTTGTGAAACATTTTGTTTTATACATGCATACATACATGACATGTAAAGAGGTATATTCTGCTTCCCGGCCATTTGGCTAAGATCAAGTGAAGAGGTATGTTATGTACTGGGTTGTGATGCAAAATGTGTTTCTTTCCAGGGTTTGCTCTTTTGTTTTATTTTATTTTATTTTATTTTTTGTGAGACGGAGTCTTGCTCTGTCACTAGGCTGGAGTGCAGTGGCGCGATCTCGGCTCATTGCAACCTCTGTCTACCGGATTCAAGCGATTCTCCTGCCTCAGTCTCTGGAGTAGCTGGGAGTACAGGCACATGCCACCACGCCCAGCTAATTTTTTGTGTTTTTAGTAGAGACGGGGTTTCACTGTGTTAGCCAGGATGGTCTCATTCTCCTGACCTTGTGAGCCACCTGCCTCGGCCTCCCAGAGTGCTGGGGTTACAGGCGTGAGCCACTGTGCCTGGCTGTTTTTTTTTTTTTTAAAGTTGGAGCTACTCTGCCCATGAGGTAGCCACCCTTTTATTCCTTTTCTTAAAACAAGTTGGAAAACCATTGCTATAAACATTCGATTTCATTCTTTTAGAAATAATACATACCTATATATTAATATATTCAATATATGTATCAGTCATATATATATTCATTAAAATGTTAACACCCACGTATTTAGATTAAATGCTGTTATTTGGCTTATAAATTAACAGTACATCAAAAAGTTTTTATTTTGGCAAATTTAACTTCATATTTCATTAATAGTAGCTTACTTGTTCCATGTATATTAATAAATTGAGGTGTAATGAGAAGAAAGAACTGCCAACAGATTATCTTCTGTTCAATTTCAAACTCAAATCAACTGCTTAAGCCTTTAAGCTCATGAGCAAAAAAAAAAAAAAAGATCTACAATTAGCTAGCAAGACTGTTTAGTCAGTTCAACTCAGAAATAACTTGAAATACTGCAATGTGTTTAATTTGGAAAGGACTTAATGCAAAACTATTGAGAAAAATATCTTTAATGCTATGGCAATTGAGCCAATTACTAGATTTGATAAGAAGAAAGATAAGCTACATGGAATGTTTAATTACACTAAACTGTAATTCTTATGTTTTATATGTATGCCAATACATGGTTAAAGGAAGCTTGAAAGAAGACAAGTATTTATTTTTTAGGATAATCCTCAGACATTATTCTCAGTTATTTTGTTACAGCTATTTCTCAAAGGTTAGTTGAATGTTTATTTCTAAAAGAGTTAACTTATTTTGCAGTGATTTGACAAAATGGTCAGCTTTTCTAAGACTATCAACTGTATCATCATCTTAGCACCTCAGCAATGGCTTTAATTATTATTATTATTATTTTATTATTTTTTTTTTGAGACAGAATTTTGCTCTTGTTGCCCAAGCTGGAGTGCAATGGCGTGATCTAGGCTCACTGCAACCTCTGCTTCCTGGGTTCAAGTGATTCTCCTGCCTCAGCCTCCTGAGTAGCTGGGATTACAGGCATGTGCCACCACGCCCGGCTAATTGTATTTTTAATAGAGACAGGGTCTCTCCATGTTGGTCAGGCTGGTCTCGAACTCCATTTGTATCCTTTGTAATATCCTTTATAAATCAGTAAACATAAGTAAGTGTGTCTGTGAGTTCTGTGAGCTGCTCCAGGACATTAATTGAACCCAAAGAGGGGATTGTGGAAACCCCAATTTAAAGTTCCAGAGGCCTGGACTTGTGATTAGTAGGGGATGGAGTGGTGGGGAGGAGTCTTGGTGACTGAGCCCTCAACCTGTGGGATCTAACACTATCTCCAGGTAGTGTTGGAATTAATTAATTAGAGGACACCCAGCTGGTGTCTGCTGCAGAATTGATTGCTTACTTGGCTTGCTCGTGGCGAGAAATCCCCTGACATTTGGTCATAGAAGTCATCTTCTACGGTGATGATTGTTGTGAGAGCACAGGAAAAATGATTTGAGTTTTTTCCAAAGAGTACTAATACCTAGTATTTAAGTTTTTTGTTTTTTTGGTTTTTTTTTTCTTTCATTGAGACTCAGTCTCCCTCTGTCGCCCAGGCTGGAGTGTAGTGGTGCAAAATCAGCTCACTGCAACCTCCGCTTCCTGGGTTCAAGCAATTATCCTGTCTAAGCTTCCCAAGTAGCTGGGATTACAGGTGTGCGCCACGAAGCCTGGCTAATATTTGTATTTTTAGTAGAGACAGCATTTTGCGTGATGGCCAGGCTGGTCTGGAACTCCTGACCTCAAGTGATCCGCCCACCCCGGCCTCCCAAAATGCTAGGATTATATGCATGAGCCATCACGCCCCACTCCTAGTATTTCATTGAATGCTTATATTGTACCAGAAATGTTTCTAAACTGTATTCATTGCATGCAACATCTTGTTTAATTTTTTTTAGCCTATCATTTGTATAAATATTGTTGTTATCCCCATTCTACAGATGAGGAAACAGATCCAGTGAGACTGAGTAATCTACCCAGCGTAGTAAGTGAAGAGCCAGGATTTCAATTCAGACAATCTTACTAGATCTAGAACCTATATTATTACAATTATTATTAATTTCTTCCTAGAACCATGTTGCCCAGGCTGGAGTGCAGTGGCTATTAACAGGTGGCTTCATAGCACAGTGCAGCTCTAACTCCTGGGCTCAAGCAATCCTCCACCTCAGTCTCTTGACTGAGTGTGACTGGTGTGTATCACTGCACTCAGCTTAGATCATGTATTATCTTCAGCCAAAATAAATTGGTTGACAAATTGCATTGCATATGTTTGTTTACAGTTTTTCAGTATCTAGTCTTAATTTTATCCTAATATACAACTTATGGAGATAATTTTTTGGATTATGTCATTAATTAGAAGCTGTTGTCAAACATGTGTAAATTGTTTTAATCTCTTAATAAGAATTTATAAGGCTGGTCTTGGTGGCTCACGCCTGTAATCCCAACACTTTGGGAGGCCGAGGCGGGCGGATCACTTGAGGTCAGGAGTTCAAGACCAGCCTGGCCAACATGGTGAAATGTCATCTCTACTAAAAATAGAAAAGTTAGCTTAGCTGGGTGTGGTGATGTGTACCTGTAATCCCAGCTACTTGGGAGGCTGAGGCAGGAGAATCTTGAACCTGAGAGGATTTTATTTACATATAAAATGCACATCTGAATACTACTCTACTATATCCTAAATTTGGCTAGTATAAAAATGAAATATTTAATAGTACTTTGCCTTGATAATTTTTTTCTGAATGAAATTAAATGTACAGCTTTCTTAAAGCAACTGCTAGAGAAGTTTTTCAAACTGAATTTCTTTGCCTTTAGAGTCATTCTCTTAACCATAATCACAGCATGAGAGAAAAATTCCATGGTTCTAATCATAACCACTAGATGGTGATCTTATACATTGGTGAAACCTAAATTTTAGTGGTGTTAAATACTGAAATGGTTGCCCAAATTAAGCAATGTGAACTCAGCAGTGATATTTAGCAGTGTGAAAGGAGTGGACTGGCTGTGCTCCTCACTGAAACATATGTTTTAAAGTGAGACAGGTTTCCCTTTGTTTTACGGGATTTCTCCTTCCTCTTTTCTTGGCTACTTGCTTCAAATTTATGTGTAAATTAAATTAAAACCTTCATGTTTGTTATAGTATTAAAGCTGATTTATTGTGTTGACATTTGTGCTGCTTATTGCTGCGATTTCAATTTTATTAGCTGTTACTGAATTGCTAGTAAAGTGTTTTAAAATAAGTGAAATTTTTTGTGATTGATTTAATTATGTTTTACTTACAATTCCATAAATAAGGCATATAAGTAAAATTATATGTAGTTTAATATAGGGGAAGGTATGTGGCCTAGTGGAATGAACATGGGCTCTTTGAAATCAGATACCCCTGATTTAAATAATGATCAGCTGTGTTACCATAAGGAGTTTTTGTGAGAATTAAAAATAATGTTCTTAAGTGGCCCAGTGAAAAGTGCATTGTCCCTGGAAGTGGGACATGATTTTAAATTATATCTTATCCAAGCTGAAGCAATGGGACCTTGGGAAAACTATTTAACTTTTCTGAGCCTCAAGTTTCTTTCACTATTTGGGAGAGTGATACTTGCTCCTAAAATTGTTTAGTGTAAGACTATTATAAAAGCTAGTAACAACCACAGTGTATGACTGTGGAATACTAAATAAAACTTCCTTACCCATCCATTATTAATGGAGATTATTCTTCCCAAACTTATATTTCTAAAGAGTTTAGGGAAATATAAAGAAAATAAAAAAAATTTTTTTTTTCTTGAGATGGAGTCTTGCTCTTTTGCCCAAGCTGGAGTGCAATGGCGCAATCGCGGCTCTCTGAAACCGCTGCCTCCCAGGTTCAAGCAATTCTCCTGTCTCAGCCTCCCTAGTAGCTGGGACTACAGGCGCGCACCAGCACGCCGGGCTAATTTTGGTATTCTTTATAGAGATGGCTAATTTTGGTATTTTTTTTATAGAGACGGGGCTCCGTCATATTGGCTAGGCTGGTCTCGAACTCCTGACCTCAGGTGATCCACCTGCCTCAGCTTCCCGAAGTGCTGGGATTACAGGTGTGAATCACCACGGCCGTCCAAGAGAGTAAAAATTTTAAAGAATTTAAAACATATCTTCTCATAATTAAAATTGTGCACCTTAATGTACCCCCTTTTCTGTCATATAAAGAGAAAACATGGGCCCTCTGCTTTGTCAACAGTATCATTTATATCTAGTTACATTCTTGTATTATGTTCCTATACAGAAAAAGTAATTTCCCATCTGTAAAGGAAGTTAAATGGATACTACATATGCTTTCTTAATCACCTTAATTCCTGTACAGTTTTCTTTCTTTCTTTCTTTCTTTTTTTTTTTTTTGAGACGGACTCTTGCTCTGTCGCCCAGGCTGGAGTGCAGTGGGGCGATCTCGGCTCACTGCAACCTCCGCCTCTCGGGTTCATGCCATTCTCCTGCCTCAGCCTCCCTAGTAGCTGGGACTGCAGGTGCCAGCCACCACGCCTGGCTAATTTTTTGTATTTTTAGTAGAGAAAACCCCGTGTTAGCCAGGATGCTTTCGATCTCCTGATCTCGTGATTCGTCCGCCTTGGCCTCTCAAAGTGCTGGGATTACAGGCGTGAACCACCGTGCCGGCCTAATTCCTGTACAGTTTTCTACCTAATTTAAAATTTCTCGGTTTCCCCCTGCTTTGGCTGATTGAAATTCACAATTAGAATTTTAAACTGTGTAGTATTTCTTTTTCCTGAATTTAAGATTTCAAAAAATCAGTTAATTTGATTATATAATATAATGATTGTAAAGCAGTAAAAATGTTAGTACTTTTTTTTTTTTTTTTTATACTGTGCCTACCAGTTCAGTTTTAGAAAATGGGAAAATGGTTAGGAAAATTTTGAACCATCTTCTGTAGGTAGCTGACCTTGTGAAATGCTTTTTCAAAAATGTTGCTTGCTTTTTTATTAAAGTTGTATCTACTTAAAACAAGAATTGATTGTAGGTTTGTGGTTTTTTTTTTTTTTTTTTTTTTTTGAGACGGAGTCTTGCTCTGTTGCCCAGGCTTGGAGTGCAGTCGTGCGATCTCGGTTCACTGCAAACTCCGCCTCCTGGGTTCAAGCGATTCTCGTGGCTCAGCCTCCCGGGTGGCTGGGATTACAGGCACGCCTGGATAATTTTCGTGTTTTTGGTAGAAACCAGGGTTTCACCATGTTGTCCTGGCTGGTCTCAAACCCCAGAGCTCAGGCAATCCGCCCACCTTGGCCTCCCAAAGTGCTGGTGTTGTAGAAAAAACCGGGTTCTTGTCACACGGCCGGGAAAGATTAGGCACGCAGATACTTTGAAAGGTGAGGGGTTACGAATTTATTGGGCGAAAAAGAAAGAACAACACAGCAAAGTGAAATGGAGTCCTGGCTAACAGGCCGTCCATCTCACCAATTGAATTCCAGGTTACTATCCCGGAACAGGAGGGGCCAGGCTCTTCCTCCACTGCAAATGGCGCGAACTTTTGGCGGTTCCACCCCATCCTCCCAGTGCTCGTAGATTGTCTTGGGAGCCCTTTTTACTTGACTGTCTCACTAGGATTACAGGCATTAGCGACCGTGCTGGGCTGGCTGGCTTGCTTTTTTTTTTTTGAGACGGAGTCCCGCTCTGTTGCCCAGGTGGGAGTACAGTGGTGCGATATCGGCTCACTGCAACCTCTGCCTCCCGGGTTCAAGCAGTTCTCCTGCCTCACCCTCCCGAGTAGCTGGTAAAGGCGCCCGCCACCACGCCTGGCTAATTTTTGTATTTTTAGTGGAGATAGGGGTTTGCTGTGTTTTCCAGGCTGGTCTCGAACTCCTGACCTCTGCCTCGGCCTCCCAAAGTGCTGGGATTACTGGCGTGAGCTACCGCTCCCTGCCTTGATTGTAGTTTTGAAGAATGGACTAAAATGTCACTATTTCACCCTTAATGAATTATCAGTTATCTTTTATATTAAATGTTATATTGAATTAATAGATCTTTAATATCTCTAGAGAAACATGATCTTCGTTGAAACAGACTAACTTATGTATCCTTCTATATTTTGTGTTCATATAAACACAAACTCACAAATGGGTTTTATCCTTCCGAAAACATGAAAATGTGATATTAAAAACAACAGTGTGTTTTCTTTTTTTTTTTGAGACAGAGTCTTGCTCCCAGGCTGGAGTGCAGTGGCGCAATCTCGGCTCACTAGCTTCCGCCTCCTGGGTTCAAGCGATTCTTGTTTCTCGGCCTTCCAAGTAGCTGGGATAACAGGCACGCCTGGTTAATTTTCGTGTTTTTGTTAGAGACCAGGGTTTCACTATGTTGCCCAGGATGGTCTCAAACCCCTGAGCTCAAGCAATCAGCCCGCCTTGGCCTCCCAAAGTGCTGGTGTTGTAGACAAAACCGGGTTCTTGTCATACGGCAGGTAAAGATTAGGCACGCAGACACTTTGAAAGGTAAGGGGTTATGAACTTACCCGGTGAAAAGAACAACACAGCAAAGTGAGATGGAGTCCTGCTAACAGGCTGCCCATCTCACCAATTGAATTCCAGGTTACTATCCCGGAACAGGAGGGGTCAGGCTCTTCCCCGCTGCAAATGGGAACAGGAGGGGTCAGGTTCTTCCCCCCTGCAAATGGCGCAAACTTCGCGGCTCCACCCCATCTTCATCCCAGTGCGCAGGCCACTGGTAGATTTTCTTGGGAGCCCTTTTTATTTGGCTGTCTCACTAGGATTACATACATTAGCCACCGCATTGGGCTTGCTTTATTTATTTTTTATTTTTTGAGGTGGAGTTTCGCTCTTGTTGCCCAGGCTGGAGTGCAGTGTTGCGATCTCGGCTCACTGCAACTGCCACCACGCTCGGCTAATTTTTGTATTTTTTGTATTTTTTTTTTAAGAGGCGGAGTCTCGCTCTGTCGCTGAGGCTGGAGTGCAGTGGTGCGATCTCGGCTCACTGCAAGCTCCGCCTCCCGGGTCCACGCTATTCTCTTGCCCCAGCTTCCTGAGTAGCTGGACTATAGGCGCCCGCCACCACGCCTGGCTAATTTATTTTTTGTATTTTTAGTAGAGACGGGGTTTCACCGTGTTAACTAGGATGGTCTGGGTCTCCTGACGTCGTGATCCGCCCTCCTCGACCTCCCAAAGTGCTGGGATTACAGGCGTGAGCCACCGCGCCCGGCCCTAACTTTTGTATTTTGAGTAGAGACGAGGTTTCGCCATGTTGTCCAGGCTGGTCTCTCCTCCTGACCTCGGGTGATCTGCCCACCTCTGCCCCCGCCTCACAAAGTGCTGGGATTACAGGCGTGAGCCACTGCGCCCAGTCCCTGCTTTCTTAATATTTTACCGACATCTGTTGCATGGGACTTTGTAATCGTAACTGGTTGTTCGTAATATCATTATAATATTCCATGGTAATCAGCCATTTCTTTTTTGCTTTCAGATTCTTTGTTTTTCCTGGTTTGAACAGTAAACACTTTTTAAACCCAACTCGTAATCAGTTTATTAAATAGTTAAGCATCTTCAGTGGTAACTTCAGCCTCAATTACTAATGCAGTAGTGATGGAAGTAATCTGTTTAACAATCTTAGAAGGATTCTCCAAGTCTATGAGTTGCTTTTAGATTCTCAACTGGAAGCGATCCCGTGTTTTAGGACCTTCACCGTGAGTTTTTCTTGTAGTGATTCTCAAAGTCTTAGGCATCTGAACTGGTCCTTTTAAGATTCCTTTCCTTTGCGCCTCTGTTCAAGCCAGCACACGTCATCTTCGGCGATTTTACGTTGCGACTGCTTAGCATAATTCCGATTTGTCAAATCTCCACCTCTGGTTCTTTCCAGTATCTTTAGAAGCATGGCTATGGTATTGCTTCCTGATCAACTTGTTCCTCAGTGACACCAAACATCAATGACTCAGGAACATAATGTGAGTCAGGAGCAGGAGTGGGTTGACCAGAGCTCCCCAGTACCTGCGAACGTGTCTTCTTTAAAAACCCCAAACGTTCTTGACTTTATATTTTGTTGGTTTTGTTTCTGTTGAGTAGATACCCAGAAGTTATATTGCTGCACCAAATGTATGCTGAAAAATTTGTAAATGAATTCTTGCTAGTTTACTCTCCAAAGTTTTGGGCAATTCACATTCCCAAGTAGGAAGTACAGAAGTGTCTGTGTCTCCCTATCTTTACTAGTTTTAAATGTGAATTTAAAAAAATTTATGGAAAGAAAAATTAAATCTCATGTATGGTCCATTAAAAAAATTTGTTTTGCTAATCTGATGGGTCTTAAATTCCATTTGTTGAATATCTAGTGAGAGTGTCCCTTTAGTTATTGGCCATTGGTATTTTTACGTAAGGGAATTACTTGGTTCATGATCTTTTTTTTGAGATGGAATCGCACTGTTTCCCAGGCTGGAGTGCAGTGGTACAATCTTGGGTCACTACAGTCTCTGCCTCCCTGGTTCAAGTGATCCTCCCACCTCAGCCTCTCGTGTAGCCAGGACTACAGGAGCATGCCACAGTGCCCGGCTAATTTTTTTTTTTTTTTTGGTGGAGATGGGGTTTCACCATGTTGGCCAGCCTAGTCTCCAACTCCGGACCTCAAGTGATCTGCCCGCCTCAGCCTCCCAAAGTATTGGGATTACAGACGTGAGCCACTGTGCCCAGCCATGGTTCATATTCCTAATCCATTTTTATATACCATTTTTCCTTTTTATTTATTCTTTTTTTTTTTTTTTTTTGTAAACGATGTCTTTCTGTGTTGCCTAGGCTGGTCTCAAAATCCTATCCTCAAGCCATCCTCCAGCCTTGGTCTACCAAAGTTGTAGGATTATCACCATTCCTGGCCTGTTACTGCTTAAAGAAAAGCTATTGGTTTTAATTTATCTTGTAATTGGCTGCCTTCAAATGAATCTGTTTTTTTGTTTGTTTTGTTTTGTTTTTGAGACAGTGTCTCGCTTCGTCACTCAGGCTGGAGTGCACTGGTGTGGTCTTGGCTCACTGCAACCTCCGCCTTCTGGGTTCAAGCAATTCTCCCTGCCACAGTCTCCCAAGTAGCTGGGATTACAGGTGTGAGCCACCACGCCTGGCCAAATGAATGTGTTTTTTTTTGTGTGTGTGTGTGTGCTAATTGGATGAATCTGTCATTCTAGGTACACAGTCACATCATCTGCAAATAAAGATAATTTTGTTTTTTTGTTCTATTTTCATTACATTAGCTCCACATTCAAATTGATGGATTTTCCTATAGACAGTGGAATCTTGCAGCTCGCGTAACAAGTGAAATCTTTAGTGTTTTACACTTTAGTATGTTTGCTCTTGGTTTCTGGTTATAATTTTATTACTTTTGAACAGGTTCATTTTATTTTCATTATACTTGAGTCATGTTGTAAAGGTCTACTGGGAGTCTTGAAGGAATAATAAAAGACATACATCTAGACACATCTTGAGGAAATTATTGAGCCAGAAGTGGAAAAACAAAGAAACAAAAACCTGGTGGATATTAGACTTCTGGTCAACAGCACTAGATTCTTAAAGGCCATGGCGCGGTACCTGAGAGAAGGTATCTATCCAAAATACGTATCGAGTAAAATGATTTTTGAACATGAAAAGGTTTTCTTTATCACCCATATATTCATCGTGAAGCATATTTCTCAAGGCCTTCTTAAATGAAAATGAGAAAGGAATAATATGAGCTGAACATCACTCAGACAAACTAGGGTAAAACACCCTTGATAATAAATTAATAGAGGGATCTACTTTACTTTAGTGTTTGAAATAGTCTCTTGTGAGCAGTAGGGATTTGGTGACATTGATTCAGGTGGTCCAATTTTAATTATTGGTTCTGCACAGACAATACAGTATTTAATTCTAGTACTTCAGATGCTTTTTAATATGAGTTTTCAGTTTTAGAATTAACCAGAGGACAGAGCTTAGAAGGCTTTATTATAAATATTGAATGGAATGTAAATGTTATGCATCTTGATACAAAAAAATATAGGCCCGGTGCAGTGGCTCACACCTATAATCCCAGCATTTTGGGAGGCCCAGGTGGGTGGTTATCTTTTGGGGCCAGAAGTTTGGGACCAGCCTAGCCAACATGGAGAAACCTGGTCTCTACTTAAAATATAAAAATTAGCTGAGCGTGGTGGTGGATGCCTATAATCCCAGCTGCCAGGGAGGCTGAGACATGAGAATCCCTTGAACTTGGGAGGCGGAGGTTGCAGTGAGCCAAGATTGCCACTGCACCCAGCCTGGGCGACAGAGCGAGACCCTGTCTCAAAAGAAAAAAAAAATTATATATATATGTGTATATATACACGTGTGTGTGTGTGTGTGTGTGTGTGTGTATATATATATATATATATATAACACTGAGATGTGGAAGAGAGATTGTAAATGAAAGGATATGGGTGTGTTGGAGAAAATTCTTTTCTTTTTGTGGAACAGATACTGTTTAAAATTGATAAACCAAGATGTAAAATATTTAAAGTTATAATGGCAACTCTAGCAACTAAAGAGTTACAAGACACAACAGAATGTAATTATATCTGATGAGTGGAAGTGGAAATGGGAGGAATGCTTGCTTATTTGGGGGCACTTCTGTAACCTTGGATTTTTCTACCATTTACAGATTAATTTGATAAATTACTTAAAAATGTAGTTTAAGTGAAAAAAGCAAGTTATGTATAAAACAGTAAGTGTGTAATGAATGCTATCTTTTTTGTAAGAATATATATATTTCCATTTGCATAAAAATATTAGAAGGCTGAAAATGGAGTGAAGAGACCAAGGGATCAAATGAGATGTTTGTGTGTGCCTGCTATTAAATAAAATTATACTGAAAGTAAATCTTTAAAGAATTAGCCAAACGAAAGCCTATTGGTTAAAATTTATTTGTTGAGTTACTTTATATTTTTATTTTACCAAATAATGTATTAAACTAAAACTGACTTCACCGTTTCACCTATAAACCTTGATTTTTAAAATTTTATTGGAATATTGGTTTGGTAGTGTCCATGATAGTGTTAAATGGGAAACGTTGGAGAAGTGTGTCTTTCGTATTTTGGTGTATAATATTTTGTTTTGTATTTGGGAAATTAAAAAGTCTACGTGCACCTAGTTTCTTCTTCTTTTCCCTCTGGGGTTGCTTAACCTTCCCTTCGTCCCACTCAAATCCCTATGCTTATGGTTTTTATAATCCAGTGGGGGAGGAGAGGACATGTGCTTGACCAGGAGGTTAAGCTCTTAAGTACTGGTGGGGAGGGCCAAGATTTTTCATAGGAAGTATGTTTCAAGAGGTCATTTTGGAATTTTTTTTTTATTTAATTTTTTATTTTTTAGATGGAATCTCACTCTGTTGTCCAGGCTGGAGTGCAGTGCAGTGGCATGATCTCAGCTCACTGCAGCCTCCACCTCCCGGGTTCCAGCAATTCTCTTTCCTCAGCCTCCAGAGTAGCTGGGATTACAGGTGGGCACCACCGTGCCTGGCTAATTTTTGTGTATTTAGTAGAGGCGGGGGTTTCACCACGTTGGCCAGGCTGGTCTTGAACCTGACCTCAGGTAATCTGCCCACCTCGGCCTCCCAGGGTCCTAGGATTACTGGCATGAGCCACCTTGCCCAACCAGAAATTGGTTTTTAACCTGATTGTTTGCAGATGTTCTTTGGGGCTTAATGTATTGAGAATTTAAAAAAATCATTGACTGACATATGTCTTATTCTTGTATTTGATTCTTTAGATTTATGTTTATTTGCCAAGTATATATCATACATAACAAGGGTGAAGATTTCAAATATGTAATTAATTATATATGTTATTTAGCTGTTGGTGTTATTGGGATTTCTATTCTTTGAGAAGTTTAGAAGCCTTAGTTGTATTTGAAGTGTATGACATGTCTATCACCTGTTATGTACAGTCAGTCTCCCTATGTGAAGTTGTGAAAGATTTATTTCTTATTTTGCTACTTATTTAGTGCACATCATCAGTGAATTCTCCAGGATGAGCTGGGTAGTAAGACTTTATCTGTGGGGTATAAATGTTTTTATAGAAAATATTAAATATCATCTATTTTGCTAGCTTATAGAATTGAGGGTACCAAGAAACAAATCTGTATACACAAAGAGCACTTTGATGAAGCAGTAAAAACTAGTTATCTTATTAAATTTTTGCCTTTGTGTATTGCTTTAATATTGTGAATGACAAAATAAGCATTTGTAAAAACATTTCTGCTGCGTATCCAAATAGAATGATTGTTTGGAGAAAAATCACTGGTTAATTGCCTGAATTGTGAACTCAACTAGCTGTTATTTTCACGGAACACCATTTTTACCTGAAAGAAAAAATGACAGACTTGGTTAATCATACTTGGGCATTTGACAGGTATTTTGTCAAAAATGAATGAAGTGAACTTGTCACTTCAAGAAAAACAACTGATAGTGTTTGTTACCCATGATAATAATTCAGGCTTTCAGGCAAAACTTAGAATTTTGGAAAACTTGCATCTGCTAACCTGACTTTGACAATTTCTCAATACTTGGACTTATGAGATTGTTGGTGATATTATTAACAAGTGTGATTTAAAAAATTTTTGATATTGTTTAATGAAATGTGACATTTGGAAAAGCTGTAATACCCTGTGAACACATACATTCCAAAAATGTGAGAGATCCATTCAAAGTGCATAGTAGACAAATGGATTTTGATGTAACATTGTGTAAAATGTTCATTTGGAATGGTTTCAGATTCTACGTTGCAACTATTAAGAAACAATATACTTGTTGGGTTTGATGAACTATCAGAGGAATGTCCATAACTACCTGAAGAGAATATTGAAATATGCCTCCCCTTTCCAGCAGAATATCTGTGTGAATATGGATTTTTAATTATACTTTAACCAAGGGCAGATCACATCAGATTGACTGCAGAAGTAGATATGAGAATCCAGTTGTCTTCTATTAAGTTAGATAATTGAAGAGATTTGTAAAAATGTAAAACAGAGGTATTCCTCTAAGTTTTGTCTTGTTTTTGAAAAGTTATTTTCATTAAAATGTTATGTATATTAACATGTAATGGCTTTATTATTGTGTAAATAATTCTGAATAAGTACTTTGAAGTTTTCTGTTTTAATCCTGATGTGGTAACTTATATAAACCAAGGTCCTTTTCGGTCTTCAGGAATTTTTAAGAATGTTGAGAATCCCAAGTCCAGTAGTTAGAGGGGTGCTACTCTTTTTTTTTTCTAGCTATTGTCCATATTAATACTTTGTTTTTTGGTTACAATGATAATTATAAACCATACTCTCACACATCCATCCACATATATTCTTAGAGTATGCACTGTTTGTACTAACATTGCAGAAAGGTTTTAGTTGAAAATGGATTGCTGCATTCCTCTTGGTATTTTTACTTATAACTAAATGTGTATATTACTTTCCAAATCTGTTATGCTGTGACCCTGTGTAAGTTGTAGTTATTAGCTTGGAAGATTAGGTAACTTAGAACACAGTGATTGGCTGTACCATAAAAGTAACTTAGAAGAATTCATCTCTGCAAAGCACAGTGACCTAAATCAGATATGTGCTCACTGTCCCTGGAATCTTCAAGGGACTTACTGCATTACATCATCAGAAACAAGGCATTTCTATATTACTATGGAAAGATTTCGTCTGGAGAAGAAGTTACCTGTATGTACCTAATTATGATCTTGTCTTTTATTTACAAACGAATTTGAATCAGAGTTTAATAGTGAAGCTTGAAGAAATGTCAGGCTTATTAGCACTGGCTTAGAATAGTATCATCCTTTGTGTCCTTGGCCGTGGAAGTCATCTGTTGAAGAGTAATTCCTTGTGTAAAGTTAAAAATAATTGTAGCATCTTTATTCTTCTATAAAACTAACTCTTTGGATAGTTAATATTACTTGAACGAGTCTTTAAAAATTATTTGGTTAAGATATTAGGAAAGAAATCACTTTTTCTTAATAGTTAAGTGTGTTTTGAAGCTAAAGTGTTCGATAACTATGAATTTACTCCATATGGTTCATCATAGTTTATGGGAGGCATTACTTTAGGCTATAGCCATATGTCTTATATAATGGAAAAATTAATTTGTGACAGGGATCTCTGATGGCTGTTTTAATGGATTTTTGTAAACCTTAGGGTGTCAAAAGGATATTAGACACTATATTTTAAAGGAATCTTTTAACATCCTTTTTTTCTAATACTTTGCTCTTGGCATGTTAAGTGTCATTTTTGATAATTTGACCAACAAAAATATAAATTGTGGATTTTGCTTTTTCAGGCAAGATAAATAACTATGAGAGGAATTAGTAAAATATCTTATGAAGGCATAAATCTGTTTCTGACAAAACTAGATTTGATTTTGCTGGGATTTTCATGTTGAATTGAATTTTGATTTTGTAATGTGTTGATGCTGGGTTTTTAAATTTATGAACTAGGTTTTGTTTTTTGTGTTTTTTTTTGAGACAAGGTCTCGTTCTGTTGACCAGGCTAGAGTGCAGTGGCGCTCTATGCGCTCACTGCAACCTCCACTTCCTGGGTTCAAGCCAAGTAACTGGAATTAAAGGCATGCTCCACTGCACTCAGCTAATTTTTGTATTTTTAGTAGAGACAGGGTTTCACCGTGTTGGCTAGGCTGGTCTTGAACTCCTGACCTCAAGTGATCTGCCTGCTTCGGCCTCCCAAAGACTGCACTCCAGGCTGGGCGACAGAATGAGACTCTGTCTCCAAAAAAAAAAAAAAAAAAAAATTTATTTATGCAAGTTACGCATGAAAACACTCTCATTGAAAACTGAAACAATAACAATAAATTCATATTCTAACTTGACTTCCATTCAAACCCAGTTCCCTTTCCAGAAAGGAGCAGTTAAGAATTTGGTGTATATCCCATCAAGCCTTTTCCCCTGCTTTTTACTTAATACAAATAAATACATATGAAAACATATCTGTGGAAATAAAGTTTTGGTTTAGTCTTGTAAATATTTTTAACATAAACTTAATCTTATTCACTACAATGTGTTTTTGCAGTAAACAACTATCTTTGAGACCTTTTCTTACCAGGACACATAGATCTACTTCCATTTTTTGGGTCTGGTTTCTCAAACTGTTTCCTAGCACTCCTTGGTATGAGATTGTCTCCTTACTATTGACACACATTTTTGTTTCATTTTTTTAAATATTGGAAACAATGCCTCAATGAAAATGAAAGTTCAGAGAAGTTGAACTTTCTCTTGCCCAAGACTTCACAGACAGTATATAGTGGGAGCAGCCTGTGTAGACCATGAGAGGATGTGCTCTTTTTTTTTTTTAACATGTCACGTTTGGTACATGTGGGAGCATTTATCTATGATAGATATTTAGAGGTCAAAGGGTATGTGTATTTTAAATAAGTATAGTAAATAATATATTTATAAGTATTGTGAGATTATATAACTTAAGCTGTTTTTGAGTCCTTTTTGTTGTTATTTGAAGGTGAGAGTTAATTGTTTTGCTTCATATCCTGGCAATTGTGCGACCTAAATGAAAGTTTGGAATGGGAGCAGTTAATCCCTTTTAGAATAGGCAGTATGCTACCTCTCAGGATACAACTTCTGTGCCTTTTACTTAGGAGAGCTTATCTTTTGTACCTGTGCATGTTCAGAGACTAAATGACATGAAGTCATTGGAACACGTAGCTCAAGATTTTAGAGTATGACTTGGTTGATGGATGGAAATTATTATTCATTCTTGCAGTTTTGGGGTTTGGTTTGGTTTCCTACTTTGGCTTTTCCTTGTTACTGAGGAAGTGAATGCTGTAAGGCGGCTTGATTAATTTGTCTGTCTTGTTTTTTATTAAAAAATTTTTTTCTTCCTTGAGACGGAGTCTTGCTTTGTCTCCCAGGCTGGGGTAAAGTGACGTGATCTCAGCTCACTGCAACCTCTGCCTCCTGGGTTCAAGCGATTCTCCTGCCTCAGCCTCCTGAGTAGCTGGGATTACAGGCGCCCGCTACCACGCCCAGCTAATTTTTTTGTTTTTAGTAGAGATGGGGTTTTGCCACGTTGGCCAGGCTGGTGTCAAACTCCTGACCTCAGGTGATCCACCAACCTTGGCCTCCCGAACTGTTGGGATTACAGATGTGAGCCACTGTGCCTAGCCTTAAGTTTCTTTTTAATTAAAAATTTTATTAAATAAATGGAGATGGGGGTCTTGCTATGTTGTCTAGGCTGGTCTCAAACTCCTGGCTCAAGTGATACTCCTATCTCAGCCTCCCAAAGTACTGGGATTTCAGGTGTGAACCACCACACCTAGCCCATCTTCTTAGTCCATTGTATGAAATTGTCTCATGGTCTACATGGCCTGCTCCCACTCCTTTAAATATGGAACTATAGCCAAGTCATTTAATATCTCTGTTACCTATATTAAATTGAACACCAATCATTCAGAGTCATATACATGTATCTCCTGATATCCAAATATATTTGATTTACAGTTTGGATATCTAGCCTTTAGAAAGTAAATTTGGATATCAAAAGATCTGCCTTTTCTTAATATACTGTGTCCTGTTCTGAGTTTTGGATAACAAATAGTGGTAGTTTGGATAGCAAGGAATTTATTTGAAAATTTAATCAAATCAGTTCAGTTCCTGAGTTTACTTACTGAGAATTGTTCCATAGCAGCAACAATTGTATGTCAATTTACTTTGTATACATTTTTAGACGGAGTTTCACGCTTGTTGCCCAGGCTGGAGTGCAATGGCATGATCTTGGCTCACCAATACCTCTGCCTCCCGGGTTCAAGCAATTCTCCTGCCTCAGCTTCCTGAGTAGCTGGGATTACAGGCGCACACCACCACACCCGGCTAATTTTGTATTTTTAGTGGAGATGGGGTTTCTCCATGTTGGTCAGGCTGGTCTCGAACTCCGACCTCAGGTGATCTGCCTACCTTGGCCTCCCAAAGTGATCCAATTATAGGCGTGAGCAACCATGCCCGGCTTCAAAGACTTTTTGAGGGAAGGGTATTTGTTCTCTCTCTAGCAGTGGCATAGAATCTTGTGTATAATAAGTTAATAATAAGTAGTTAATGATGATTAGAATGTCCTTTTGAAAGTTATTACAAGTTGAGAAGGGAAGTTAAAGCTAAAATTTTATCCTTTTAAAAATAGCCTATGCAACATTTTCTAATAAGTATGTTTAGTCTTTTTGTTGAACTGAAAAGAGAACAAAATTATGAAGGTGGGATTTTCACAACTGCAGCTAGAATTTCCCTAGAGGTTAAATTTTGGCATGAATTTTACTTTGGGGGAAAAGAAAAAGTTCTTTTAACTTTTGTTAGCTCTTGATTAATCAGTTAAAGTGGTACTGCATGTTGAGTCTGCTTATTTTTGACGATTTTATGTTTGACCATAATTCAGTCCAGTATCACTGTTTCCTGTTATTTAGGAGACTTAAGAGCAAAGATCAAGAAAGAAAGCATTACATGTTGACATCTAAGGATTCCTCTCACATCACATTTTCTTTAATCTCTGACCCTAGAAGGTCTGTCTTTTGAGGATGAAATGAATATATTACCAGTTATTTAGTAATTTGCATGGAAAACCATTTAAAAATCTTTGCCATTTCACTTCTTACTCTGGGATTTTTGAATGGTCTTCTGTGGATTTAAAAAGCTTGTAAACATAATTTTAAAAGAATGCAGTTAGCTGTAATGAGTTCAGTTATTTGAGAGAAAGCAGTCTGTTTTATATTTTGTTGCCATTTCAAAGGATGCATATAATAGGTCCTCAATAGATTGTGATCTCATGAGTCAATGAGAATAATTTGTTTTTAGGGTCCTGATGAGGAAGCTGTTGTGGATCTTGGCAAAACTAGCTCAACTGTGAACACCAAGTTTGAAAAAGAAGAACTAGAAAGTAAGTTGGTTTAAAATAACTTACTTCGCTTAGTAGGATAATTTACTAATTAATGTTTGTAAGTATCCTTTTAAGTTTTACCTAGTATTTGTTGAGTTTTTTTGTTATTGTTGTAAGGTAAAGCGTACATTGAGAAGAGTGCCATTTGAAAGTATTGGCAAAAGATAGAGTTCAGAATGCTTCTCAAAATTTAGTGATGGTTACCATTAATTACCTTAACTTGGAAAACTGAAAGGACACAGTCACAAAATTAGTTAACTCTTTTATTTTTTTCATTTCTAGCAGGCTGAGTAATTTGTGTTATGAGTACACTAAAGTGCCAGACTAATAAACCACAGTTATCATTAATTGTCATCTCAACATTCATTTTATAGGTGTTACATTAGCCGTTTAAAATGTTGCAATAACCTCTCCATAGAATTGTAGAGCAACTGAGTTATTTGCCCATCTTTCTTCCTTAGACAGGAAGAAGTCCTGGCAAATGGTTTCTTTTCTTTTGAAAATAATTTTAGATTTACAGAATAGCTGCAAAGACAGCACATAGTTCCTCCATACTCTTCACCCAGTTTCTCCTAATGTTAACATTTTGCGCAGCCATCATACATTTGTGTAAATGAAGAAATTAACATTGGTTAATTACAAATTTAATTAGAATCTGACTAATTACTAGTTTACTGTTAAACCACAGATTTTATTTAGGCTTCACTAGTTTTTCCACTAATGGCCTTTTTCTGTTCTAGGATTCAGTTGATCCAGTTCAGGATCTGTAACAGTACATTTAGTTGCAAGTCTCCTCAGTCTCCTAATCTATACCAGTTTCTCATTCTTTTTTTGTTTTTCATGACCTTAACGCTTTTGAAGAGTAGTAGTTAGATATTTTGTACAGTGTTTCTCAGTTTGGGTTTAGTCTGATGTTATGGCATGAATAGGTGGAGGTTATGGTTATTTGGGAAGCATACCACAGAAGTAATGTTCCCTTTTCAGTGCACCATATCTGTGGACAATATGATATCAACATGACTTCTTATTGATGATGTTAACCATGAACATGTGGTTAAAGTGGTGTTTATGGCAAATATTTTGATAGACATTTTTGGGGGATGTTTATAGGAACTACATCCTTAAGTTAAACTCTTCTGTGAGAGCTAGTACTGTATTGAGTTATGTTTGTTTTAATAAAAAAGAGATGGACAGAGAAAGTTTCATTTATGTTGTAAATGTTTTCATTTATATTGTAAGACTTTTTTTAAAACTCTAAACGATTTTTTTTTTTTAACTCTAAAAATTGGCTAAAAGAGCCTAGGCTTGTTAGGGTTTCCAAAAAGAACCTCAGTTATCTAGAAGCTTATGGTTAGAGCCTATGAATTATAGGAGCTAGGGAGGTTAAAATTTTTAGCGGTAATTTTACTAATTCAAATGTACAGTCATACATTTAATGTTTAATGTCAACCCTCACCTATACATAACTTGGATATTCCTTCGCTTCCTTTGGTTATCACAGGCCCTAAGCTCTGCATACTTTGTACACATCTTCAAGTTTGGTATCAAGTTTGAGGGAGAGATTAAGTGTAAGAGAGTTTGAGTAAATAGGCTTTTGATAGAATAAAGTAAGGGCAGAAGAAAAAGGAAAGAAAAAGAAAAAGATTAAAACAGAGGACACTAGAGGCAATAGTAAAAGAAGAAAACACAATAAGCCTTAATCTACCAATCTTTGGATTCTAGCGTGTTTTTATTTATTTTATCTATCCCTTTCTTTCTAAACTGCACACTCATAGCATTTATTTTTATCTTGGTGCATTGGGGCTTCTGTGCCAAGACCCATTAGTACTAATTGGAGGAACAACTTTGTAATTCCCAGTGCAGTGATGGGAATTTGACTCTTTAATTTCCACTTTTCTTTATGTTTTGAAGGAAATAGTTTCATTAAAATAAAATTGAGATTTTTTATATTTATTTCTTACTTTTTAAATGAGATTCACATAACATAAAATTAACCATTTAAATTACACACTTTTTTAATGTATTCACTATATTATGCAACCAACACCGTCTAATTCTCGAAACATATCTATAATTCCAAAAATAAACCCTGTATAATTAGCTTTTACATTTGGAATTTTTGTTTTCTAGTAGTTGAGATTTAATTCCATAGACGTTTATCGAGTACTTACCATGTGCTAGGCTGAGTACTGGGAGAAGTTTAAACAAATAGTTCAGTATGTTTTGTTAAGTTGTCCCTCTTTTAATTTAAAAGGTGATTATTTATGAGATTAATATATTGGCAGCTGAAATAAGATGTCAGAGAATCACATTTTTAAGCCTTAACCTGGGAACATGAGTGTCAGGCAACTCAAATTTTATGCTGCTCTGTGCCTGTCCGAAAAATGGCATGAAATCTCCCTAAGTATTGATTTTGTGGTTACAAGTAAATGTTAGTGAGTCAGCAACTTCGCAAATATGGAATCCCATGAATAATGAGGATCAACTGTACTTTCAAATCACATATAAAGATGGCAGTCCTAAGTTTCTTGAAATACTTATTTTCTGAGCATCTTATGGAATTTTTACGAAAGGAATGTCATTAATCATTTGTATTTCAGCCTATTAACTTTTTAAATTGTGTACATAGTTGCAGATTAGTTGACCTTGTACTTCACATGCCTCTTCACTCAACACTCATTTGATATTTGACATAGTGCTCCTAGCTCTGTAGCTTTCCTGATTCAGTTTCATCTAGTGGGCAAAAGCAGACTGCCTTTCATAACTATTTTGTTATTATACTGCAAAGTTAGGATAATGCAATATCAGCAGTAGCTTTTTCTAGTTTAAAAGCATGCAATAACTTTACTTACTGCTTTTTTATTTAATCTGACGGTTTCTAACCTTTATTTGGATTATTTACATTTAATGTAGCTCTCATTAATTTGGACTTTATTTTTATTTTGGTCTTTATTGATTTTTTTTTCAAAACTCACAAATTAGTAAATAAATATTTGTAAATATTTATACATTATATTTATTATAAAGTAATTGTTACTAAAATGTTATTTATACATTATATTTATTATAAAGTATTTAATTGTTATTAAAATGTATCTCTTAAGGACCTCTACTAACTATGGTTGGCCATAAATGTAGATGGAATAAATATATGTCTACATAGTATGATCTCAGATGGGCTAAGCTCTTCTTTCTTAAGATATCTTTTTAGGCCAGGTGCGGTGGCTCATACCTGTAATCCCAGCACTTTGGGAGGTCAAGGTGGGCGGATCACGAGGTCAGGAGTTCAAGACCAGCCTGACCAACATGGTGAAACCCCATCTCTACTAAAAATACAAAAACAAAAACAAAACAAAGAAAAAGATATCTTTTTAGATGTGCAAATACTTACATAAGTGATTTGTAGATTTAGTGTAATCATCTGTCAGTGATATTAGCCCTGGGCACAATATTCTGTGTAGTGCTTTGTAAAATAAGAGAAGTAACTGGAGACTACCATTGTTAATTACGTGAACTTACATTCTTTATCAGAGTAGATTTTGGAGTACTTTTGTATATATCACTTTTTTCTCTTTTGGAAAGCTAGTAATATGTTTCTGAACCTTTTAATAGGTCATAGAGCTGTATATATTGGTGTTCACGTCCCGTTTAGTAAAGAGAGTCGTCGGCGTCATAGGCATCGCGGACACAAACATCACCACCGGAGAAGAAAAGATAAAGAATCAGATAAAGAAGATGGACGGGAATCTCCTTCTTATGGTAAGAGAAAACAGTTCTTCTTTAGCAGTTTAAAGTTCCTATTTTCCTGGAAAGTATTTTCTTTTAATTGAATATTTCTTTTAAAAATTGTATGTATGCATTAATGTAGTCACATTGTATGGGGAATGTATTGTATTGGGGAATACCAATTGAAGTAAGAATTTTTTTTTATAATTTTTATAAGAAAAATCTTTATAGGTCAAGATCTCTTTCATGTAAGTGAAAAAATAAAGGGCTTTGTTTTCTTCATTGTATCCCATCCTTGAAATTGTAAAAGCTGTGCCTAGTCACTTAGGCTCAAATTTAGTAGTGTTTCATTTTCTTTACTAAATTTTTAATTACTTACATATGCAATGGATAGACATTGAGAATGCTAAGGCTGTCATGGAAGTGATTAAAGTTTTTTTCCTCCTTCTTTTTTTTTTTTTTTTTTTTGAGATGGAGTCTTACTCTGTCACCCTGGCTGGGCTGGAGTGCAGTGGTACGATCTCGGCTCACTGCAACGCCTCCAGGGTTCAAGCGATTCTTGTGCCTCAGCCTCCCAAGTAGCTGAGATTACAGGCGCATGCCACCATGCCAGGGTAATTTTTGTATTTTTAGTAGAGACAGGGTTTCACCATGTTGGCCAGGCTGGTCTTGAACTCCTGACCTCAAGTGATCCACCTGCCTCAGCCTCCCAAAGTGCTGGGATTACAGGTGTGAGCCACCATGCTTGGCTGTTTTTTTCCTTCTTACACCACAGTTTTGGCCAGAAGATTTTATCCACTAGGCTGGATTATTTGGTTTTCTGTGCAAAAAAGAGTACTCTTATTTGATAATATTAGTTATATAAAAGGACAGGGTTTTTTTGTTTGTTGCTTGAAAGCAGAGAAGTTAGCGGTACCAGTAGAAATCAGAAAGAAAAGCCAGGGACAAGACTGTTATCTGATGACAAGCATAGATAGCCATGTTTTAGGTGACCCTGAGAGTGGGAAAGGAAAGAGCCAAAAAAAAAAAAAAAAAAGGCTGTAAAACCTGAGGAGGATTCTTAGCCATTATACTTAGTTAGCATACAGGGCATTGTTAGTATAAGGCCATCTGTACATCATGGGTCCTAGTGTGTGCTTTCTAGCAAAGAAAGCTATGTGCTATGTGAGCCACATCCTATAGGCGGTTACATGCTATGCTAAAAGAAAGTTTTTGTGAGAAGGCAAAGAACAAAAAAATTGTTATGTATAGTATAGTTACTGCATGAGCATAGGAAAGAAAATACTGATGGCATAGTAAAATCTAAAGTGCAAATTCTGTGTCTAAACATTCTACCAAGCCCTAGACAAATGGTCTTATATTTAACCATCTTAGTATTTTTAATATATAACCATCTTAGCATTTTAAAAATACAAATATTAAATTCATTTTATAGGTCAGGAAACTTCAGCCCAGTGAGACTGACAGGAATCTATTAAGAAACTCTACTCAGCTGGGCGCGGTGGCTCACGCTTGTAATCGCAGTACTTTGGGAGGCTGAGGCAGGTGGATCACGAGGTCAGGAGTTCAAGACCAGCCTGGCCAACATGGTGAAACTCCGTCTCTACTGGAAAAAAACAAAAACAAAACAAAACAAAAAAAACGATTAGCTGGCTGTGGTGATGGGCACCTGTAATCCCACCTATTCGGGAGGCTGAGGCAGAGAATTGCTTGAACCCGGGAGGCAGAGGTTGCAATGAGCAGAGATTGTGCCACTGCACTCTAGCCTGGGCGACAGAGCGAGACTCTGTTTTGAAAGGAGAAAAAAAAAAAGAAACTCTACTAAGAGATACTGATGACCTAGTAAATCTAGTAAATATAATACTATACTAAGTGGTCATGTAGCTAGCAAAGGAAAAACAAACACTGAATTTGGAAAGGATCACTAGTGAACTTTTTTTTGGTGATACTAAGTAATTTAGAAGTAAAAAATACTTAAAAAAAACAGTAAAAAGCTGTTCTATACATCACAGCCATTCAGTTTAGGATATCCTAGGTTCTTCTGTGAGTAAATGGATCAGTATGCTTCTCTAATTCATACTGAGTAAAAAGGCACACAGTATTTTTATGGACAGAAATATTGTTTACTTAACTCTTAGTATATTGATATGTTCACCTAAGTATGTGGTTTGATGTTTTAAGCTAGGATATGGGATTAAAAGTGTTAAGTATAGGGGCTTCAAAAATAGATTATAATGAAAATATTTGACTTTTCAAAGGAATAACTATTCCTAGAAAAGATTTATGTCCCTGAAGTTTTTGTCTTAACTACCCATTTGTATCCAAGAAAGTGCTAAAAATGAAGTCTCTTCGTTTTTGCTCTCTAAAGGGATTACACAGGACTTTGCTTCTAAACAGGATGGAATAACGGGGATTAAATTTTCTCACCATTTTATTTTAATAATTATTCCTATTTGGGGGCTGTTTTCCACTGCATTTTCCTTTAGCTTTATTGAGGTATAATTAACAAATAAAATTTGTATACATTTAAGGTGTACAGTATGATTTATATGTATATATACACACACACACATACATTGTTAAATGATTATCACAATCAAGTTGATTAACACATCCTTAACCTCATATAGTTGCCTTTTATTGTGTATAGTGAGAATACACATAATTAAAGTCTACTCTCTTAGCAAATTTCAAGGGTACTATATATATATATATGTATACATATATATATATATATATTTTTTTTTTTTTTTTTTTTTTTTGAGACTGAGCCTCTCTCTTTCACCCAGGCTGGAGTGCGGTGGCACGATCTCAGCTCACTGCAACCTCTGCTTCCCAGGTTCAAGCAATTCTCCTGCCTCAGCCTCCCAAGTAGCTGGGATTACAGGTGCCCGCCACCACGCACGGCTAATTTTTTTGTTTTTTTTTTTTTGTATTTTTAGTAGAGACAGGATTTCAGCATGTTGGCCAGGCTGGTCTCGAACTCCTGACCTCAAGTGATCTGCCTGCCTCAGCCTCCCAAAGTACTGGGATTACAGGTGTGAGCCACTGCGCCCGGCCATTACAATATTATTAACTATGGTCATCATGTTGTACGTTATTAGTTCCCCAGAATTCATTTATCTAATAACTGAAAGTTTGTAACTGCCATCCCATTTAAAGTAGCTGGAAAACCAGATAAAATATATGAAACAGTAGTTTTAAGACATTGTATAAAAGGCAGCACAGGACTTTGTTTCTGAGAGAGGAGAAGCAAGTGAGAGAATACCTATGATGACCTGAGCTTATTGCCCAGAGACAGTTTCCAGGCCACAGCACAGGGAGGGGAACCCAAACAGAGCCTAGAGTTGAGGAGCATAGATTGGAATTTGGGGAGGTCAGAGAGGCTCGAATTTGAGGTGTAGAGTTCAAGAGAGTGGAGAGTACTCAGAGTTCCAAAGATCTGAAAAAGGATCCTTTTGAATGTTTGGCTGATGACTGGTCTGGCCATGTGTGAGAGGAAACTACCTGTGGCCTGGGAAAAACTACCAGAAAACAGTAGTAGGCTAAGCACTTTCTGTACTTTCACACAAGGCTGGGAATAGTTTGCGTTCCCTTCAGCCACAATGGAAAGACTTTGACACATACAGGGTATTGGATAGAGTTCTCAGAAGGCTCTGGCCTTAGTAGTGAGTCTAGATTAGTTTTACAACAAAGACTGCAGTGAATCTGCTTTGAAGATTCTTAAAGGTAGGTCTTGAAAGAATTAAATTAACTATATGCCAGGGCAAAGTATTACACTACTAAAAGAAAGAAGATAAAATCTAGCACCTGACCATGTTAAATTTCACAATATCTGGAATCCAAAAATTATCAGGGATATAAAGAAGCAGGAAAGTATGAGCCAAAATCAGGAGAAAAATAATAAGACAGATCCAGAAATGGCAGAGTTGATTGAATTAGAAAATAAGAATGTTAAAGCAACTAGAATAAATATGCTCAAAAGGATAGAGAAGAATATGACTGTGTTAAAGAGAGCTATTGAAAATAGGAGGAAGCCCCAAATGGAAATTCTAGAGAGGAAAAAATACAGTATCTGAAATGGAAAACACACTGGATAGGATTAACTGAAGATTTACTACAGCAGGAAAGAAAAGTAATCAGCAGTTTTCAAGGCAGTGATGGTAACTATCCAAAATGAAACACAGAGAATGAAGTGACTGAAAAAGAATGAAGGGAGCATCAGTAATTTGTGGGACAATATCATGTAGTCTAACATGTATGAGCGGAATCCCAGAAAGGAGGATATCAGAAAAGATACTTGAAAAAATTATAGTTGAAGAATTTTCAAACTTAAGGAAAACATTGAACTCATAGATCCAAGGAGCTGAACAAAACCCAAGAAGAAACATAAAGAAAACATATAATGGCTCATAAGAATCAGATTGCCAGAATCAGAATGTAATAAGCCTGAATGTGTATGCATATAACAACAGGTGCAGAATACATGATAAAATTGGAAATAGATCAATCCACAATTAGAGTTGGAGATTTTAGCTCTCCTCTCTGACAGAGTAAATAGAATATTAATAAGGATATGGAAGACCTGAATAACACTGCCCAACCAGATTGATACTGACATTTATAAAACACTTCACCCAAGGACAGCAGAATACATTCTCTACGAGTGCAAATGGAATATTTACCAAGATCATATTCTAGTCCATAAAACAAGTCTCAGTATAATTTAAAAGAAGTGAAAGTATGTTCTCTGATCACAATAGAATTAAACTAGAAATGTCTCAAGAATAATTCCTAGGTATTTGGAAATTGAAGAAAATACTTCTCAATAATCATGGGTTAAGGAAATAATCACAACAGAAATTAGAAAATATTTTGAACTCATTGAAAATGAAAATAGTACAGGCAGGTAACCAAGATAGATTTTTGCCAAGTAAGGACAGTTCTGATATGTACAGGATTCATGCATGGTACTGTGCAGAGTGAGGACTGTCTAACATTCAAATTTGTTAGATGCAACTAAAGCAGTACTTTAGAGAAAAATTTGTAGCATTTAATCCTTATATTAGAACAGAAAAAAGTTGAAATCAGTGACTTAAACTTCTAGCTAAGAAACTAAGGAAAAAAATAGGGCAAATTGTAAGGAGAAGATGGGAAACAAAATTCAAGGAGAATGAATAAAGTAAAAATCAGAAAAAAAAACAATAGCAGACCTCAATGAAACGTAAATCTAGTGCGTTGAAAAAAGATTATTAAAATTGATAACTCTAAAGCCAGATTGATCAGAGGACAAAAAACCCCCACAAATCACCAGTATTAGAAAATTTCGGTACACATCCCGCAGAAATTAGAAAACTAATTAGAGGGCCGGGCCTGTTGGCTCACGCCTGTAATTCCAGCACTTTGAGAGGCCGAGGCAGGCGGATCACCTGAGGTCAGGAGTTTGAGACCAGCCTGGCCAACATGGTGAAACCACGTCTCTACTAAAAATAAAAAATTAGCCAGGCGTGTTGGCATGTGCCTGTAGTCCCAGCTACTCGGAGGCTGAGACAGGAGAATTGCTTGAACGCGGGAGGCAGAGGTTGCAGTGAGCTGAGATCTCACCACTGCACTCCAGCCTGGGCGACAGAGGGAAACTCCATCTCAAAAAAAAAAAAAAAAGAAAAAGAAAAAAGAGAATGCCCAGCGTGGTGGCTAATGCCTGTAACCCTAGTGAGACAGCCAAGTAAAAACGGCTCCCAAGACAATCTATAAGCACTGGGAGGATGGGGTGCAGCGGCAAAATGTTCACGCCATTTGCAGAGGGGAACAGCCTGGCCCCTCCTGTTCCAGGATAGTAACCAGGAATTCAGCTGGTGAGATGGACAGCCTGTTAGCAGGACTCCATCTCACTTTGCTGTGTTGTTGTTTTTCCTTTTCGCCCAATAAATTCGTAACCCCTCACCTTTCAAAGTGTCTGCGTGCCTAATCTTTCCCTGCCATGTGACCAGAACCCGGTTTTTTCTACAACACCAGCACTTTGGGAGGCCAAGGTGGGCTGATTGCTTGAGCTCAGGGGTTTAAGAACAGCCTGGGCAACATAGTGAAACCCTAGTCTCTACCAAAAATATGAAAATTAACCAGGCATGCATGTTATCCCAGCTGAGGCACAAGAATCCCTTGAACCCAGGAGGCGGAAGCTAGTGAGCCGAGATTGCGCCAGTGCACCCCATCCTGGGAGTGAGACGCTGTCTCAAAAAAAAAAAAAAAGGAAATGAGCTGTAGTATTCGATGTCACATTTCATGTGGATGACGTCACATTTTCATGGGATAAAACCTATTTGGGAGTTGTTTATTACAAAGTATAGAAGGATGAATAGGTTAGTCTGTGTTTCAACAAAGATCATGTTTCTCTAAAGATATACAAGATCTATTCAATATAATATTTAATATAAAAGATAACTGATAATTCATTAAGGGTGAAATATTAGAGACATTTTAGTCCATTCTTCAAAACTACAATCAATGCCAGGAGTGGTGGCTCATGCTTGTAATCCCAGAACTTTGGGAGGCTGAGGCAGGCGGATCACCTGCCTTGTCACCTGGTCAGGAGTTCAAGAACAGCCTGGCCAACATGGTGAAACCCCGTCTCTACTAAAAATAATTAGCCAGGTGTGGTGGCACGTGCCTGTAATCCCAGCTATTCGGGAGGCTGAGGCAGGAGAATCTGGGAGGTGGAGGTTGCAGTGAGCCGAGATCATGTCACTGCACTCCATCCTGGGTGACAGAGTGAGACTCCCTCTCAAAAAAAAAAAAAAAAAGAGTCAAGCTAATAAGAGAATATTATGGATGACTTTGTGGCAACTAAATTGATAATTTACATGAAATGGACAAGTTCCTGTAAGAATATAAACTACCAAACAGAAATGCATTAAAGAAGCCAGACATGTTGACGCATGCCTGTAATTTCAACACTGGGAGGCTGAGGCAGGAGGATTGCTTGAAGCCAGGAGTTCAAGACCAGCCTAGGCAGCAAAGCAAAACCCTGTCACTACAAAAAATAAAAAATTACCTGGGTATGGCAATGTGCATCTCCCCAACTGCTGGGGAAGCTGAGGTGGATTGATCGCTTTAGCCTAGGAGTTTGAGGCTGCAGTGAGCCATGCTTGTGTGACTGCACTTCCAGCCTGGGCAACAGATACCATCTCTTAAAAAATAAGTAAATGAAAAAGGAAGAAATGGATTAAAGACATTAAATGTGTAGTCTAAAACTTTCTGACAATGAAAATTTACTCTCAGATGGCATCAGGGATGAAATAAAACAAACGTAAGGAAGAAATAATACAGACTTTGCTAGAAAACATAAGAGGAGGGAACACTTCTCAATTTTATTAATGAATCTAGCATTACCCTGATACCAAAACTAATCAGGGATATTACAGGAAAAATACAACTACGGACAAAATATTTTTGTGCATATGGATTAGAAAATCCCTAGCAAAAGTACAACATTGTATCCAGCAATGTTTAAAAAGGCTAATATATCATGGGAGTGGTAGGCTGAGTGATAGCCTGCAAGATATTCATCTCCTAAACCCTCGAACCTGTGAATGTTACATTATATGGCAAAGAGGACTTTGCTGATGTGATTAGGTTAATTTTTTTTGTTATGTATTTTTTTGAGACGGAGTCTCCCTGTTGTCACCCAGGCTGGAGTGCGATGATGCGATCTTGGCTCACTGCAACCTCTGCGTCCCAGGTTCAAGCGATTCTCCTGCCTCAGCCTCCCAAGTAGCTAGGAGTACAGGCCTGTGCCATCATGGCTGGCTAATTTTTGTATTTTTGGTAGAGACAGGGTTTCACCATGTTGGCCAGGCTGATCTCAAATTCCTGATCTCAGGTAATTCACCCACCTTGGCCTCCCAAAGTGGCTGGGATTACAGGTGTGAGCCACCACATCTGGCCTATTTTTTATTTATTTATTTTTGTTTTTATTTTTGAGATGGAGTCTTGCTGTGTCACCCAGGCTGGAGTATAGTGGCATGATCTTGGCTCACTGTAGCCTTTGCCTCCTGGGTTCAAGTGATTCTCCTGCCTCAGTCTCCTGAGTAGCTGGGATTACAGGTGCGTACCACCATGCCTGGCTAATTTTTGTATTTTTCATAGAGATGGGGTTTCACCATGTTGGCCAGGCTGGTCTCGAACTCCTGACCTGAGGTGATCCACCTGCCTCGGCCTCCCAAAGTGCTGGGATTACAACTGTGAGTCACCACGCCTGGCTGGGTTAAGAATTTTGGAGTGGGAATATTATCCTAGATTATGCAGGTTGGCCTGATATAATCATAGGGATCCTTAGTAAGAGGAGGTCAGACGATCAGACTGGATATAGATGTGACAAAAAGAAGCAAGTGGCTACAGTGACGTCAGGAAGGGATCCTGACCCTAGGAATGTAGGCTGCCTTCAGAAGCTGGAAAAAGTAAGGGAATTTGATTTTCCTAGAGCCTCCAGAAGGAACCAGCCCTGCCAACACCGTGATTTTAGCCCTCTAAGACTCATTTGGGACTTCTGGTATCCAGAACTGTAAGAGAATAAATTTGTGTTATTTAATCCACCAGGTTTGTGGATTAAATTTGTTACTAGCATGATGGCCAAGCTAGGAACATAAGGTTGGTTTAAAACTTAAACATCTGTCAATGTAACTAAGTAATGTCATTAACAATACAAAGGAGAAAAGCAATACAACTATCTAAATAGGTTCAAAGTAAGCCTTTAACAAAATTCAATACCTATCCGTGATAAAACTCTCTGCAAACTAAGAATAGCAGGAAACTTCCTTAACCTGATAAAGAGCATCTACAAAAACCAAAAACCAAGAAAACCACCATATAGTCAACATCACATTTCACAATTAATGACTGAATATTTTCTGTGATTTGGGAAAAGGAAAGGATGTCCTCTCTGATGCCTTTTATACAACACTGTACTAGAAGACCTAGCCAGTGTAATAAGACAAGAAAGAATACAGGGCATACAGATTGGAATGAAAAAGTAAAATGGTCTTTATTCGCAGATACAGGATCATGTAGGTAGCAAATCCTAAGCAATCTACAACACTTAAGAGAACTAAGTGAGTTTAGCAGGTCCCAGGATATAAAATCAATTATATTTCTATATAGTTGCAATGAGTAATGAGAAATTGGAATTAAAATTATTGCTTATGGTAGCACTAAAAGTAGTATTTAGGGATGATTCTGACAAAGATTTGTGCAAGACCTAAATGCTGGAAAGTTTAATACAGTAGGAAGTTCAATCACAATATGTGTTTTTTTAATCCTGCCTAGGTCTTAGGTTATTTCTTCAATATGAAGGCTCATGACATAAACATACTGGAAGATTTTCAGATATGTTTTTTATATGCTTCTCCTCCTATTCTTTTATTTTCCTTGTCCTGGAGTTCTTGACTTTCTGCATCCCTCTTAATCTTTGGTTTTCTTCCTTCTTATCTGTTGTTTCTGCATTCTCTGAAATTTTCTCAGATCTGACTTTTACGAAAACAATTCCATTGAATCTACTCTTTATCCTGTTTAAATATCCTTGTTGCATCCACAAGTACTTGGAGGATTGTTCACTTAAGTGTAAATTTTGAGTGAGAACTCATCTCTCATATTCAGGGTAGCTATTTGTGGTGGTGTATTTGTTTATATGGAGCCCTAGGGCTTTCAACTGTCCTGGACTAGTATTTATGCTAATTCATCTGTTTCGGGTTCCTATACTACACAAGTAGTTTAATTTCAGATGCCATGAGTTGGTTATCTGTTCTTCGTAGTGACTTGTTCCACCCCCAAAACCCCAAGCTTACAGTTTTGTTTCTCCATGATAGTAGGAAAATACAGTTTCCGTATAGTTGGAGCTTTGAGTTTTCTCATCATTTTTTGGAACTTGGAGATTTTCTATTTTTCACTCTTTAACTTTACATTGTAAAGTTAACTGTTTAGCTTGATTGTATTTTGTTTTATTTTATTTTATGTTATGTTATTTTATGTTATGTTATTTTTGTTATTTTATGTTATGTTATTTTATTTTGTTATTTTATGTTATGTTATTTTATGTTATTTTATTTTATGTTATTTTGTTATTTTATGTTATTTTATGTTATTTTATTTTATTTATTTGAGACGGAGTCTAGCTCTGTCGCCCGGGCTGGAGTGCAATGGCACAATCTTGGCTCACTGCAACCTGCGCCTTCTGGGTTCAAGCAATTCTCCTGCCTCAGCCTCTGGAGTAGCTGGGATTACAGGTGCCCACCACCATGCCTGGCTAATTTTTGTATTTTTAGTAGAGACAGGGTTTCACCATGTTGGCCAGGTTGGTCTCCAACCACTGACCTCATGATCCAACCGCCTCGGCCTCCCAAAGTGCTGGAATTACAGGCGTGAGCCACTGTGCCCGGCCACATTTTATTTTATTTTATTGATTGATTGACTGAGACGGAGTCTCTGTCGCCTAGGCTGGAGTGCAGTGGCACAATCTCAGCTCACTGCAATCTCCACTTCCCAGGTTCAAGCGATTCTCCTGCCTCAGCCTCCCGAGTATTTGGGATTACAGGCGTCCACCACCATGCCTGGCTAATTTTTATATTTTTAGTAGAGACGGGGTTTCACCATGTTGGCTAGGCTGGTCTCGAGCTCCTGACCTCAGATGGTACACCTGCCTCTGCCTCTCAAAGTGCTGGGATTACAGGCATAGCCACAGTGCCTGGCCTTAGCTTATATTTTAAATGTTCTGTTCTAACTTTTCCATGTAGTTTTGGTGAGGAAAAAGGGCTGCCTTTGAGCATTATGTTCATGTTTTGGAATGTTACTTTTATTTTTGTTTGTTTAGATCGGTTATAAAGTTAGTTTGACTTGTTTATTTTCAACATAATTTTCTTTTTTTTCTATAGAGTTATCTTTCTGTGACTTTTTTTTCCCCCTGGATTGTTGGTTCTTGTTTCCTTTCAGAATTGTGATAGTTCAATAATTAAGAGAGTTTTGATGAAATATATTTGTTTATACAGGTAACAAAAGTGTTTCATTTTCAAAACTGTGAATTTATCTTTGAATGACTTGAGGAAAAATTTGAGTATATGTAAATTCTTATTTTGTAAAGATACACCATCCCAGAGAGTTCAGTTTATCCTTGGTACTGAAGATGATGATGAAGAACATATTCCCCATGATCTCTTCACGGAAATGGATGAACTGTGTTACAGAGATGGAGAAGAATATGAATGGAAAGAAACTGCTAGGTAATACTGCTAAGTCTCTCTCTCTTTTTTTTTTTTTTTGAGATGGAGTTTTGCTCTTGTTGCCCAGGCTGGGGTGCGATGGTGCGATCTGGGCTCACTGCAACTTCTGCCTCCCAGGTTCAAGTGATTTTCCTGCCTCAGCCTCCCGAGTAGCTGACATTGCAGGCGCCCGCCACCACGCCTGGCTGATTTTTGTATTTTTAGTAGAGATGGGGTTTCACCAAGTTGGCGAGGCTGGTCTCGAACTCCTGACCTCAGGTTATCCTCCCGTCTAGGCCTCCCATAGTGTTAGGATTACAGGCGTTAGCCACTGTTCCCGGCCTAAGTCTCATTTTTAAATTGGCTTTACTTGATTTCTTTTTGTAATGAGAATATTAAGTTGAAAGTATGAGATATCTGGTACTTTAAACCAGTGAGCAGAGAATTTCCTTATTAATTGACAGAAATTCTATCTTTAATTTTTCTCTTTATTCTCAAATTTGTTTACTTAAATAATCCTTTGTACTTTAATAAAGAAATTATGTCATTATAGATTTTAATGTCTACAGTTTTGTGTATTGCAAGTTTGGAAGAGGAATAGAAGTAGAAACTATATGAAATTCCATAGTTTGTTTTTGTAGGCTTATTATTATGATACCTAGAATAGAAAGAGGAACTACAAAGGAAATTTGTGACTATAGATATTGTAGACCATTAACCTAATTTGTGAAAATGTGTTTGTAACCAAAGTTTGTTCGGTCGTGGTTTTCTTTGTTTCTTTTTTTTTTTTTTTTTCTTTAAAGAACAAATGTTTCTTTATCACATTAAGATAAACAAATGAAATCTTCATTATTTATAAAATATTTTTATATTTTATGCATTCAGATGGCTGAAATTTGAAGAGGATGTTGAAGATGGCGGTGACCGATGGAGTAAACCTTATGTGGCAACTCTCTCTTTGCACAGTCTTTTTGAACTAAGGAGTTGCATCCTCAATGGAACAGTCATGCTGGATATGAGAGCAAGCACTCTAGATGAAATAGCAGGTTATAGTAAACTGACTTTTAAAAAATATGTAAGATGTAGTGGAATTTTAGACATTCATTTAACAACTATATGCTGAGCTTCTATTCTGTGGAGTGCAGTATAAGGAAATAAGATAGACTTTTTGTCTTTGATAAATTTGCAGATGAGATTAAATTAAAGCGACATAAGCGTAGTATCAGTAAGAGAGTGAATAGTGGCACAAGCAAATACAGAGTCTGTTCTGTGGAAATTCAGAAAAGAGTTTTTTGTTTCCTTGTTTTTTGGAATGGGGATGTGGGGAGTAGCCACAGAGAACATTAATTGTACAAGTTACTCATAAAATGTGAACACATGGGAACCAAGGAGTAGGTGATACAAGAGAAAAAGTATTTTAAGGAAGAGTAAAGAAAAGTCTAGAGAAGTATAGACAGGAATCTCAGGAAAGTTAGTTCTGTGTGAATATACACATTTCTTCAGTAGTGTTAGGAGGTATGTTGGGAAACCCAGTTAGAGATTAGATTGTGACTAGCCTTGAATTATTGGATTTTTTTTTTGAGGGGGGGATCACAGGGTCTCTCACTGTCATCCAGGCTGGATGGAGTGCAGTGGCATGATCTCGGCTTAATGCAGTCTCCGTCTCCTGGGCTCAAGTGATCTCCCACCTCAACCTACTGAGTAGCTGGGACCACAGGTGTATACACCACCATGCCTGGCTAATTTTTGAATTTTTTGTAGAGACGGATTTTCACCATGTAGCCCAGGCTGTTCTTGAACTCCTGAACTCAAACGACTTGCCCACTTCGGCTTACCAGAGTTTTGGGTTTACAGGTGTGAGCCACGGTGCCTAGCCAAGAAATAGGATTTTATTTGGTAGGCATTTTGGTGGTCTTGATGGTTTTTAAGTTGAGGAATAGTGTGATTTGAGATACACATTCAGGAAGATCATTCTGGCAACAGAATGTAGGGTGGCTTTGGATTAGGAAGAGTTTAGAAGCAAGTAGGCCAGTTATTGGCTAGGAACAGTCTAAGCAAGGAAAGAACTCTGGTAGGTTGAGCAACGAAAATGAAAGTGGGAGATTTGAAGGATAATGTGGAGGTAGAAAGTAGAAAAAGGCAGCTGTAATACAGCTTTTTGTCCACTAACTAAAATTAATAAAAACCAAAATTAACTTTGGTGGTAATGAATTTGATGGTGGGACTACCATTGTAGATTGCTCCCATGGAAAAACAAAAAGTCTGTAGTATTTAATCTTCAAGAGAACCATGAACTTAATACAATTTCTCAGGCTAGAAATACTTCAATTTTAGCCTTCTGTTAGATTTAACTGTGTGCTGCAAATATTTGAATTGTCCTTACTTTCTTGTCTCACATGAATAACTGAAAAATTAAGGTTGGGAATATTGAATTTGTATAATAAATATGGGTTTCAGACTTTGGTTTGCAATTATCACATAATACCATGTAGTACTTTTAGTATATGTTGTATAATCTAGTGTTCATTTGTTTGCTAAACTGTAGCTGTTGTGTTAAGGTTAACAGTTTACCTATTAGGCTGGTCCTTCCAGGGTTTTTTTTAGAGTAACCATATAGTTTTGAAAATTTGACCCTCTTCTTCCAAGTTAGTACCACTGTTTAAAACTATTAATATATATTTTATAAATTAAAAAGTTTAATCACCTCAGTAATGTATAAAATGGCATTGCCATCAGTTTCCCCATTCCCCACATCCCTTTCACAACGTGATTTTACTCTTCTTCCTAGAACTTATGACCTCATCACGTTTTATCTGTTTGTATGTTGGTTTCTCTACCTCTCAAAGAGAGCAGAAACTTGGCTCTGTTTTGTTATTTTTAAATTGCTGTATTCCCAACACACAGCGGACGCTCAGTGAATAGTTAATGACTGAGTGGGTCCTGATATTCATCTGCTGGAACAGTTTTGGGGGAGAATATGAGGTTTGGCAATAAAATACCTTTACATCTTAGGAAGCCAGTATTATTGAATATTCAGCTTAATAGAATTTATTGTATTCATACAGGGAAGCACTTTCAGCTATAGGAGGGCTATTAGTATATAATAGTAGCCTCTTTATAAATAATAGTATTTATTAAAATAAGGCGGTCTTTGTAATTCATTTTTATTGGTTGGATAATGTTCATTTATGCATTGATTATTTGTGACAGAATAAAACTTTCTAGAGCTATTTAAGGTTCTAATTTTTGTCATAAGGTTTCACTCACAGTTTATTCCTATATTATGGTCATCTGAGTGTTTAGTAATTTATTTTTTTTTTCATTGAATAGATATGGTATTAGACAACATGATAGCTTCTGGCCAATTAGACGAGTCCATACGAGAGAATGTCAGAGAAGCTCTTCTGAAGAGGCATCATCATCAGAATGAGAAAAGATTCACCAGTCGGATTCCTCTTGTTCGATCTTTTGCAGATATAGGCAAGAAACATTCTGACCCTCACTTGCTTGAAAGGAATGGTGAGATAAGTTGTGGCATCCAATTTTTGCTAACACTTCTACTGTAACAGCTTTCCAGTATGTTACGATTAACATTTGGGGATATTTAAACACTCACTATATCTACCTCTGAATTACTTCTCCTTCCTGCTTTGTTTCTTTTCAAGGCCTCTTGTATAATTAATTAAAGAGGCATAAATTATGATCTATAATTTTTAATTTTACCTTTTTGAAATTCTAAATCTTGGGTTTGAACCTTTATTTTAGATTTTTCCTAATTTTTTTTTTTTCTCCTGAACATACTTGATTTGCTGGTATAAACAAGTTTTTTGGATTGGTTTGCTGATTTCACGGCTCTTTATTTGTACAACTTGTGAAAGGCTTTTATGACTGTTCCAGTCTTACACTAAGGGTGACCTAGTTGGTGTCTTCTAATCCATCGAGAATGGCTCAGACCCAGGTCTACATATTCCGCCTTTCTACTCTCATTCTTAGGTTACAGGCAGGTTGTGTGGCATGTGGGAAGACAGTGTTTTTGCAGTCGTTTACCTCTGTTGGTGTCCTAATGCTGGACACTTGGAGGTTTTGCCTTTCTTTATTCTTCTGTGTAAAGCAGAGGAATGCATCAGTAGGGTTGAGAACTCTGACAGTGAGTCTGGAAAACCCGGGTGCAAAGGATCGGAGTGGCTTATGGAGAGTCACTGTAGCCTCCAGTAGTTGCTGTAAGCTGCTACTATTACCCAAAGCTCTTGAGGATTACAGTGAGGAGTAGTGGAGTATGGGGCACAGTGCCTGCTCATCTTTTTTATCCCTGAAATAATAGTATGACTTTTACGTGTTCTACCAACAAGCAAGCATAGGTGATAGGGTCTAGTTTTTCTAAAGTTGAAAATAATCATCTTTTTTATCTTCCACTTGGCCATGGAAACCCTTTTTAATCCATTTAAAATTATGCCATGTTGTATTTAAGCAATCTTAAGAGTAAAAGAATACCTCTTATGGACCAAAATTCAATGTAAAAACAAGCCAATGTATAGCGCATTTTAACGCTCTTTTTTGTCTTTTATTTGTTGTTTATATTCTCTCCTTTGGTGAAATAAGTTCATTTATCCAGAGGGACCCTATTCAGTCTTTACTCTTCATATGCAGTTGTTCCTCACTATTGTCCAATTGTAATTTGGTCATCAGAAGACATTGACTGTTTTCTTTTAAATGCCATTTTAGCATGTTCTTTTGTTGAAATATAGTTATAATTTGAGTTTTTCCTGCATGTAGCTTATTGTTTAAATGGTGTTTTCTAATGGATTATAGTTTAACTATTTCTGAAACCTCTTGAGCATGTACCTTTGATTAGGCCATATGGAATTGATTATTGTATTTGCATGTTTTTCATAAAGAATGTTATTCTTTTAAGATACACTTAGTACAAATATGAGGGGTTTAATTAAAAGTGTGCATGACCTTTTGAAATATTTTAGACCTACTGCTATATTGCTGTTGTTGGTGAGAAGTACTTTATTCTTAGCTAGTGAAATAAAAAATTATATGTGTTTGTTTTAATGTATCTGCTACATATCAGAAGTGAAAAGCATACTTTAGGACATTTATTAATATTTTTAGAGAGCTCAAGAATATGTATCCTTTAAAATTGACATTGTGTTTCTCTTTTTAAAAAATTTCTGTTGTTTGTCTTTTTTTAAAACTTGAGAGCAGCACCACCTGTAGATGGTGTCTTACTGACTTAATGTAAATATTTAATATCAGTTTTAAGTTAGAAATTATTAGTTAATGTTAACATGAACTTTTTCTCTAAGAGATAATTGTCTGTAGCTGTTTGGTAAAATGTAGGAAAAATACGCTAAATATAAGCTATTAGTTTTGGTTATTTTTGGTTTGAGTTATATTAATTTTGTATTACATATTTTTATTTGCTATTTATTGTTTAAGCAGTGACTTTGTATTGATATTGTCCTTTTTAAAAATGCCATGCTATTGGTCTTTCTAATTTCTAACAGGATATTGCCCCCACCATCTGTCATTAACAATTTTTTTATGTGTTCTGAGAACTAATTACAGTTTTAAGCAACGTTTTAGTGACTTTCTAACACGTAAAAACCCGATTGACATGCTAACCATCACATGACTTTGAAATTTTGGGCCTTTGAAGTATGCAATTTATAGTGTAAATTGATTTTTTTAAAAATGTCTCTATTTGCCTTCTGCAGTGAACTTCATCATTTTTCATTTATTTGTTTTATCTCAGGGGAAGGCCTTTCAGCCTCCCGCCACTCTTTGCGAACAGGTCTGTCTGCCTCAAACCTTTCCTTGAGAGGAGAATCACCTTTATCTCTTCTTCTCGGTCATCTTCTTCCTTCTTCAAGAGCTGGAACCCCTGCAGGCTCAAGGTGTACAACCCCAGTACCCACCCCTCAAAACAGTCCTCCTTCTAGCCCTAGCATCAGCCGCCTGACCTCCAGAAGTTCCCAACAGAGTCAGCATCAGGCCCCAGAACTACTGGTTTCACCTGCCAGTGATGATATTCCCACAGTAGTAATTCATCCGCCTGAGGAAGACTTAGAAGCAGCGCTGAAAGGCGAGGAGCAGAAGAATGAGGAAAATGTTGACTTAACTCCAGGCAACTATCCAAAATCCTCCATGTGTGGTGCTTTCTGCCTCTGAGTCACTTGCACTTGGAATGCCTTTTAGCACATAGCTTAAGCAGCATATGTAGATAATGCTTATAATTTATTTTGACTTCTGCATGCTTTTTTTCTTTATGATATATTGTATTAGGTTGGTGCAAAAGTAATTGCGGTTTTCGCCATTGAAAGTTTGCTGTACTTTCAATGGCAAAAATTACTTTCAGTGGCAAGAACTCAATTGCTTTTACACCAACCTAATAAAAAAGAGTAAGATTATTAAAAATTTGAGTTACAAAAAGACTACAAAGAAGACTACACATAATTTAAGCCCTTTTAAAAATTTCACTTAGATTTAAAGGTCAAGGCATTTGAACACTTCAGTAAAACATAGACTTTTTTATAATGTTTTAATTTGCCATGAACTTATTTTATATTTATTTATGTATTTATTTATTTTTATTAGACCGAGTCTCACTCTGTTGCCCAGGCTGGAGTGCAATGGTGTGATCTCAGCTCACTGCAACCTCTGTTCCCTGGGTTCAAGTGATTCTCATGCCTCAGCCTCCTGAGTAGCTGGGACTACAGGTCTGAGCCACCACGCCTGGCTAATTTTTGTATTTTTTTGTGGAGACATGTTTTCACCATGCTGGCCAGGCTGGGTGAACTTTTTTTTTTTTTTTTTTTTTTTTGGAGACGGGGTCTTGCTTTGGAGGCTGGCATGATCTCAGCTCACTGCAACCTCCACCTCCTGGACTCAAGCAATCCTCCTGCCTCAGCTTCCCAATTAACTGGGACTCAGGGGCGTGTCACCATGCCTGGTTAATTTTCGTATTTTGTAGAGACCAGGTCTCACCATGTTGCCCAGGCTGGTCTCGAACTCCTGGGCTTAAGTGATCCACCCACCTTGGCCTACCAAAGTGCTGAGATTACAGGTGTGGGCCATTGCGTCCTGCCTTGGTAGCTTGGTTTTGTGTGTGTGTGTGTGCATGCAGTTCACTCATAAGGTGAACGAACACATACAAATAAATTATAGTGAAGTGATGTGCCTTAAATAGGGATAGAGTCATACTCTGTCACCCAGGCTGGAGTGCAGTGCCACAATCATAGCTCACTGTAGTGCCACAATCATAGCTCACTGCAGCCTTGAACTCCTGGGATCAAGCAATCCTCCTGACTCAGCATTCTGAGTAGCTGAGACTACAGGCACATGCCACAACATCTGGCTAATTTTTTTGTAGAGACAGGATCTTGCTGTGTTGCCCAGGCTGGTCTTGAACTCCTGGCCTCAAGCAATCCTCCTGCCTTAGCCTCCCAAAATGCTGGGATTATAGGTGTGAGTCACCAGGCCCAGCCATACCTTTTTTTCTATTTAATGCTTTTCTCCAAAGAATGTAGTACATTTTAGGTTTTTTTTTTTTTTTGCTTGGGCGGGTGGGGTGGAGAGACAGGTTCTTACTCTGTTGCCTAGACTGGAGTGCAGTGGCGCCATCTTGGTTCACTGCAGCTTCGCCTCCTGGGTTCAAGTGATTCTCCTGCCTCAGCCTCCTGAGTAGCTGGGATTACAGGCGTGTGCCACTACCACCCAGATAATTTTTGTATTTTTAGTAGAGACGGGGTTTCACCATGTTGGCCAGGCTAGTCTTGAACTCCTGACCTCAAATGATCCACCCACCTTGGCCTCCCAAAGTGCTGGGATTACAGGCATGAGCCACCATGCCCAGCCACATTTTAGTCTTTTAAATAAAGATAGGATCAAGTGTTCTTTTTCTCATTTTGCCTTTGAGAAGATTGAAGTTCTCTAATGACTGACTGCCTGGAATCATATCCAGACTCGGATTTATGTTTTGGAATAGATTTTAGTTGTCCATTGTGTCATGCTGTTATTTATCTTTAATCCAAATTTACCTTGAAATTTTCAGGACCAGAGTTCCTGTAGTTAGGGAAAAAAAAATTTTATGTGCAGATTAGCAAAAAATTATTATTTTTTAGTGGAGAAAAGGTTTATAACTCATTTTTTTTTTTTTTTTTTTGGAGATGGAGTCTCGCTTTGTCGCCAGGCTGGAGTGCAGTGGTGTGATCTCGGCTCACTGCAACCTCCGCCTCCCGGGTTCAAGTGATCTCCTGCCTCAGCCTGCCAAGTAGCTGGGACTACAGGCATGCACCACCACGCCTGGCTAATTTTTGTATTTTTAGTAGCAACAGGGTTTCACCATGTTGGCCAGGATGGTCTCGATCTCTTGACCTCATGATCTGCCTGCCTGGGCCTCCCAAAGTGCTGGGATTACAGGTGTGAGCCACTATGCCCAGCCTATAACTCATCTTAAGGGCTATAAAGTATGAAAATTTGGTTTATCCTTATGTTGACTACATGTACATTTGTACATATATCTTTTTGCCTAATTAATATGAAATAAATATATTTTAGTGACTTTTTTTTACTATTTCAGCTAAGCCTCAATGTGATGGATACTAATGCTAACCATTGGTTTTAATCACATAAGTATTATCACATTTCTCCAAAATACTGACAACATCCAGCACTTCAGTGGGTAGCTTGGTTATTAGCCTATTTAATGTGTATGCAAATATGTGTAAGTTAGATGGACACACCCATTTTCAGAAACTTAGAAAAGTTAGTTATCTTCCCCTGCATCATACAACTAGTAACTGATGGCCTAAATCCTCTGACTGGAAATCCTTGTGTTCCTATCATTATGAAGTAAACCTCTCTTTCTATTGGCTTTATGGAAATACACCAGTTACATTTAGCCAAAGCTCGTTGTAGTTGCAAAAAAGGATATACTTTTGGAAGTACAAATAGAAGCTTCATGGCTAAATCATTATGACATTAGTTATAATAGTAGTATGGCTGCCATTGTTTTATAGTTTGTTCCAGAGACAGTGATAAGTGCTTTTCAAATATCATATTTCTAATTCTTGTAACGATTTGATGAGGTTGGTGTTATTCCTGTTTTTCAGTGAAAAAAGACTTGGAGATGTTAAGATCAACCAGAGCAGGGATTTGAACTCAGGTCCACTTACAACAAAATCTATAGTAGAGTATTTCATTGTGAACTTTATCAGTTCGTGAAAAAGATAAAGCTTAATGATGAAGTAACTGAACATAAAAGAGGAAAACAACCCTAAAAATAATTATTCAGAAGTAATCAGCATTCTAATCTTAAGAACTAACAAGATTTACTATTTTTCCTTGAACAAAAGTGATTTTAAAAGCTACTTCCTTCCATTTTTTCCAATATTACATTGATCAGTAACAATGAACATGTCTTGTTTTACCAGCTTCTATGTTATAAATAATTAGGAACTATAAATTTTATATAGGAAGGAAGGGGGAGATGGGTTCACATTGGCTTCTTAGGCCGTGTTAAGGAGATAAATTAACTGAGAATCCAACATACATTTTTTCCCATGAGTTTTTGTGATGAGATTTATCGGCCTTTTTGAACAGAAGAAATTAGAGTGGAGAGGAGAGAGGGAATTTCTAAAGACAAGAATTACAGTTAAAAAGACGACTGTAGATAGTACGTAATTGCTGAGGAAAAATAGGGACAGCTATACATGATTCTCTATTCAATTACTTTCGGTGCTTAAAGCATCTAGAAACTCTAATGGAGTTTCCTTGATGTCTGGTACTGTCTTAGTGGAAGAAAGTGGCCTCAGCATCATTATGTCTCAAGCGACTAACACCATGGATTTTTGTGTCATAGAGTCATAATTTGTGCATACCTATAATAAAAAAGTGGTATTTCCCATTAGTTACTTTTTAGAAGATAATTATATGTATAAAAGTTATATGTATAAAATTATAAATCATATAAATTAATATGTATAAAACTTGTGGCTGGGCATGGTAGCTCATGCCTGTAATCTCAGCACTTTAGAAGGTCAAGAGGGGAGGATCACTTGAGGCCAGGAGTTCATAGTGAGACCCTCATCTCTAGGGAAAGTAAAAAAAAAAAAAAAAAAGAAGTGAATTTATTTTTAGTACTTTTAAATACCTTTTTCTAAGTCAGTGGTTCTCAATCTTGGCACTATTGACATTTTAGGCTGGATGATTCTTGGCTGGGTGATTGGGTGGCAGGGGAGTAGTCCTGTGCTTTATAGGATGTTTAGAAGTATCCTTGGCTAGCTGCCTGCAGCACCCCCGAGTTGTGACAACCAAATATGTCTCCAGACATTGTCACAAGTTCCTTGGGGGTCATAATCTTTCCTGTTTGGGCACCATTGCTGTAACTACCTCACTTTCAAATTTTTAATGAAAAGTTTAAAATTTGAAATTTAAAGAAAAATTTAAAGAAAATGCTGATATCTTTGATTTCCTTTTACATATATTTTTTTCCTTAAAGCAAAGTAATATAGTCCTTCTGTGTTTGTGCTAATGATAGCTTTATTTTTTTGTAATTTGCTCATTGTGAATGCTAGGAATTTATTATAGGAGCAGGGAGACTTTACTGATTGAGAAAACAGTTTTAGTTTAGCTGAGGTTGGGAAAGACTACACAAATCATAATGATGAAGAACTGTAGCATGCATCTGGTGTGCCAGTTTTGAAAAAGGGACAGGTTTTCAAGATGACCAGGTTAGCCATGTGACTGACTTCAGGTTATACCTGCTAACTTTGTCAATGTTGAGTTCTTCATTATTTCTTCTTCTCATTGCTGGCATATCCTTACTTTTCCTTAGAGTCTTCTCATCATTCCACTTTTTTCCCTCAAATCTGGCAGCTAGGACTATTCTGGAAAACTGTGTGTTATGTATGCTTTTGATTATATATACACAGGTGGAATACATTTAGCCTTTGGAAGTATGTAATGCTCAGCTGCTTTTGCCACCAGGGCCAGATTGTACTCTCAGTTTTCTTGTGTGGAAGTAGTTGGAAGTCACTGAAAAACACTGGTTAACTTTGTATCTCTTGAGCAAGGAAGGGACTCTTCTGGAAGTTTAGGGACAAAGGTCAAAGAAGAGGAATCTTCTTGGTGTGCCAAGCTAAGATTGTAAGAAATGAGTTGAAGCTTGGGAAATCGTTTTTATTTCGGAATTGTTTACCTTTTCCAGAAAGTGAGCACATGGCCAAATAGATTGCAAATTAAGATTTTTCGTCACATTGGCATTGTAGTTTAGGTATTTACAGAGAAGTGACGATGACAGCAGTCTCTGTCATTAAGCGTAAGCCGTAAACCCAGATGACTTAGTTTCAGTATTCATCGGTTATAGTATATTCTGTTTTACAAAAGTGAAAACTCCTTTAGATGTGTCAGGTATATCTGATGTACTTTAAATTCTGGAACTTGATTACCAATACATCTTCGGAGCTTATAGAATCTAACCACAAAACAGATTTTAACTGAACTTCCATGTGTTGCTGTGCATGGGACAGTTAAAACAAAAAGTAAAGTCTGTTGTATTTCAGTACCTTTTCCTCCTATAATGTTCAGTGTTTTAGGAATTATTAGTCTATATTCTTGCACTAGAAAACCTTGGATGTTTTGAAAAAAATGAGATGCATTTAATATTAGGTTGGAGCAAAGGAAATTGCACCAACCTAATAGTAGAAATCTGTGTAGTGTACTTGAATTTAAATTTTTTTTTTTTTTTGAGACAGAGTTTTGCTCTTGTTGCCCAGGCTGGAGTGCAATGGTGCAATCTTGGCTCACTGCAACCTCTGCCTCCTGGGTTCAAGCAATTCTCCTGCCTCAGCCTCCCAAGTAGCTGGGATTACAGGCATGTTCCACCACGCCTGGCTAATTTTGTAGTTTTAGTAGAGAGGGTGTTTCTCCATGTTGGTCAGGCTGGTCTCGAACTCTCGGCCTCAGGTGATCCGTCTGCCTTGACCTCCCAAAGTGCTGGGATTACAGGGATGAGCCACAGCGCCCGGCCTAATTTTTTTTTTTTTTTTTTTTTTTTTTAGGACGGAGTTTCTCTCTCGTTGCCCAGGCTGGAGTGCAATGGTGCAATCTTGGCTCACTGCAACCTCCGCCTCCTGGGTTCAATCGATTCTCCTGCCTCAGCCTCCCAAATAGCTGGGACTACAGGCACACGCCACCACGCCCAGCTAATTTTGTATTTTTAGTAGAGATGGGGTTTCACCATGTTGGCCAGACTGGTCTTGAACTCCTGACCTCAGGTGATCCACCCACCTCGGCCTCCCAGAGTGCTGGGATTACAGGCGTGAGCCACCACGCCTGGCTGAATTTAAAATTTTTTAAATTTTAACTTTTTTGCAGAATTAGAATTCATAGTGTTAATGATTAGTCTCATTAAGCTGTGTTTTTATTTTATTATTGTGAAATGTTGGTGTTGAATGTCACTTTTGAAATGAATATACTAATGCTTCAATATGTGTCTGTCCTTTGAAATCCAAACAAGTATCATTTCTAATCCAAATAAGCTATTTTTATGAGTTTGTCTGACTCTTAGAGATGGAATGAGTTTCTTACAGTCACATAGATACAAAGTGGCAGAGAGTGCATAATTTAAACACAGATCCCTTTGGTTATAAAACTCTTACTGTGCCAATTTCATTGCAAAAAACTTGCTTGTTATATTTTAAAGTTGGATTTCTTAGGAGTAATTACAATATGTATTATAGACATAAATGTTAACAAAGAAAAGTGAAAAGTCTTCAGGAAACTTCTGATTATGGGAGATTATGTTAATTCAACCCGCATTTAGTTAGTGTAGCTTTTTTCTGAGTTACACTTAGGGTTTGTCAGAGAATTTATTGTTGAAAGCATGCTAAGTATAGCTAGGCTTCATTAAGTTCCATGCATTTCACATGTTTATGATAATTAAAAGTATATTCCCTAAGTATTTTTAATGGTAATCAGACTCAGATCTTCCATCTTTTGTGGTTCACACCAACTCACGTTTTATTTCTTTTTGCAAAAGGCCACAATTTTTGTAAATTCTAATTGTATTATTTTAAATATTAAAATGTATAGCTTTATTATTGCTTAAAATGTTGTTCTAGTTTTGCTGGTATGTTACTAACACCGGGCACTTATTTTTTTTAACCTTGCACATTAGCTTTTATAATATTCATAAATCATCACTTTCAGAATGTGAGCAGAGTCAGGTTGCAAAGTGAATTTTCTCCTTACTAATTTGGAATTTGTCTTTAAACATAGGTATTTTGGCCTCTCCCCAGTCTGCTCCTGGAAACTTGGACAATAGTAAAAGTGGAGAAATTAAAGGTAATGGAAGTGGTGGAAGCAGAGAAAATAGTACTGTTGACTTCAGCAAGGTAATTCTATCATTAACTGAAAATTCTCATAATTATTCTTAGGAAATAAGTAGTAATTTGTGGCTAATATTATTAACATTGATTATAGTAATTTTTTAGTAGACTGGTGCTTACAAACCTGCATGTGATGTCTGTGATATGTTAATTTAAGGTAAACAACTGTGAGAAGGGTTACAGTTAACCTGTGAGTACTTGAATAACTACACCATTACTAGTGTTAGAAATTCTGAAAAAGAATATGTGAATAATACGATATTTCCATCCATACCTACCCATAGATATCGTGAAACGTCAGTACTTTTTGAACTACAGTCATTTGTTCTGGAGCTACCACCACTAGAACGTTAATTCTGGGAGTGATGTTACAGCACTAATGATTCGGTCTTTCCTGGGCTGTAATGCAATCCCAGAATTTCTGTCTTATGGTGTCAGTACTTTTGGAATGTCACTGAGAAATATATTGGTGCTTCCCCATGGGTAGGTAAAGGCATGGATTAAAAAAAAATACCTATGTGAACTATGATTTTTTTATTTTGGTAAATGAGTATTTTGTTGAAATAGATAAACCTGAGTTTAAAAGAACAGGGCAAAAGACTACTAAGTTCAAATTATAACTGAATGTAAAATGTACTTTATGAGTATTTCTTATGAACAATTGATTCTATCTAGCCACTAATTTTTTAGTAATATTAATTTGCTATAGTAAAATACCAGATGCTCATGGTATTTTAATATTTTTGTATCCAGTATAAGACTTTTTAATAAATGTAATTATGTCAAGCTGATTTCATTTCTTAAGCCTTTTATTCTTTGATGAAAAGTCTACAAGATATATTTTACAGAAAAGGAGTTTAAATGGTTTGCATTATAGCTTTGTTGAGTGTTGTAGTCTAAAACTATAGGAAGCCTAGCATTATGGACATTGGCTGTGCAGAAAGGCTGTTGTATTTTAAATTTTTCTGATCTATCCTGATCACATTTTACTGGTGCTCATGTTATTTCAGATAGTGCAAAGTACTTAGTAACAAAATTGCAATTTATTTCTTGTTAAATGAATAAATTAATATAATTTACATTATAGAGTTCCTCTAGGCATGGCAGTTGCCGTTTATTTTTGTTCCTCTGTCACAGTCTTACTTTTTTTTACTTGGCCTATCTTTGTGTATACTTCCTTGTCTCCTGTTGGGCAGGAGTCTGCCTCCTGGCACTGTAGTTGTGGCACACTGGGTGTGGGACTCAAGAGGCCCGCTGTAAGTGCTGGTTTTACTTTTCATAGATAGCCCTGTAAGTGGTTGTTTAGTGACTTGTGTATAAATGCAGTTCACATAATTTGATATCATGTGTAACCTTTTCCTTGTAATTATACACAGAAAGCTAAATTTTACTATTATAGCATTATCATGTATCTGTGCCAATAAGGGCTATAGATTTTTGTTTTAAATAAAAACAAGGGGCCAGGCATAGTAATTCATGCCTGTAATCCCTGTGTTTTGGGAGGCTGAGGCAAGAGAATCACTTGGCCAGGAGTTCAAGACCAGCCTGGGCAATATAGCAAGCCCCCCACCTCTACAAAAAAACAACAAAAATTAGCTGGGTGTGGTAGCGCATGCCTGTATTCTCAGCTACTCGGGAGGCCAAGGTGCGAGGATTGCTTAAGTCCAGGATTTTGAGGTTTACAGTGAGCTATGTTCCTGCCACTGCACTCCAGCCTGGGCAATAGAGTGAGACCTTGTCTCAAAAATACTACTAATAAAATAAAAGTAATGATTTTTTTTTCCAGTTAATGAAAAGACTAGGAAATGCCCAGAGTAATTTTTTGGTTTGTTTTTATGGGGACTTTACATAAAATGTAAAGGTTTTCTAAGGTTAAGTAATATAAAACCATGAATATTTTTTAGCACTGTGTATAATTTCATGAACCATTGTTAGTTTGTGAACTACATATTTGTCCTTAATAGTTTTTAATGAATAGTGCAGTATTCATTGAAAAATTTCTCAAGTTCATGTTTGATAAAGATTGTGACAGTTAAAACAGTAGCATTGATTCAAATATGTTTGCTTGCTTTTTTGTATGTCTACTCCATTCTTTATAGTTGTGAAAATTTTGACATTTTAAACATTCATTAGATCACAAGTTTTGATTAGCAAATAGTAGTCTTATAAAGCAGTTTTTCTTTCCTGTTTCTCTCTAGTCTTACAAATACCACGGAAACTTTATTTTTAATTATTATTTATTTGTCAATAGGTTGATATGAATTTCATGAGAAAAATTCCTACGGGTGCTGAGGCATCCAACGTCCTGGTGGGCGAAGTAGACTTTTTGGAAAGGCCTATAATTGCATTTGTGAGACTGGCTCCTGCTGTCCTCCTTACAGGGTTGACTGAGGTCCCTGTTCCAACCAGGTAAAGAGTTAGTTCCAAGTAACATTTAACATTCTCTAAGCATTTTCAAAATCTACAAGTTTTTAATCCAGTGAATGAACAAGCATGTTGATTTATGTAACAAAAGCTTATTTTTTTAAATTTTATCTTATTTTTGAGACAATCTCACTTTGTCATCCAGGCTGGAGTGCAGTGGCACAATTTCAGCTCACTGCAACCTCCACCTCCCAGGTTCATGCAATTTTCCTGCCTTAGCCTCCCTAGTAGTCTGGATCACAGGTGTGCAGCACCATGCCTAGCTAAGTTTTGTATTTGTAGTAGATATGGTGTTTTGCCATTGTCCCAGCTGGTCTCGAACTCCTACTTAAGTGATCTGCCTGTCTTGGCCTCCCAGAGTATTGGGATTACAGACGTGTGCCACTGTGCCCAGCCAAAATCTCATTTTAATAGTTAATATTCAGCCACTGTACCAAATACTTTGAATATAAGACTCCTGTGAATAGGGCATAAAATCATTTTCTTCCTGGAACTAAAAAGTACAGTAAAATAAATATCGGCTGGGCACAGTGGCTCACTGCTGTAATTCCAGCACTCTGGGAGGCCGAGGTGGGTGGATCACCTGAGGTCAGGAGTTTGGTAGAAGGTTGATTTGGTAGAAAGTTAATTAAGGTTGCTTTTCCTAGTTTTGTGATTTCCTTTAGTCCAGGTGGAGTTGCCATCTTTTTTCAGTGATTGGTGTGGGGGAGTAGAAAAGATGTCTGAGTGTTGTTTCTTTGTTTATATTTGAATGGTTTCTTTTTTATGATTGCCTAGCTTTGTGGGTGTATGATGTTTATTTTAAAATCTGTATTTTCATATTTCCTTAGGTTTTTGTTTTTGTTATTGGGTCCAGCAGGCAAGGCACCACAGTACCATGAAATTGGAAGATCAATAGCCACTCTCATGACAGATGAGGTAATCAGAATACTCCAAGTTTCTTTGAAGTAGACACTAATTATGCAGCATATAGTATATATTAGATTACAGTTCTCTTTTCTTTCATAGTGAAGCTCTAAAACTTTTCCTCGCTGTGTATACTGTTGTATCTCATATTTGCTTCTCCTATTTGCCTTCAGTTAGGTTTTTAAGACCTTTATATCAAGATCAGTGGGTATTTAAAATTTTTTTTTTATTTTAAACATTTGTAATTATTGACTACCTTCTTGAACTTTCGAAATTTTGGGATTTTTTTTATCCTAGATTTCAGCATATCATTTCTCTAGGTTTTCCTCAGAACATTTTTTTTCCTGTAAATTTCTCTGATATGGGGTCCTGATCTTTGACGATAACCTACATACTAATCAGGACCTTGTCTTTCTTTTGAAGAGAGATTTGTAATCAAATTCTTGCCAAACATCAATGCTGTGTGTCCCAAGGGTATTTGAAATGCCCCATATCTGAACCTGACCTAATTTTTCTTTTCCTTTTTCTTTTTCTTTTCTTTTCTTTTTTTTTTTTTTGAGACAGAGTCTCACTCTTTTGCCAGGCTGGAGTGCAGTGGTGCAGTCTCGGCTCACTGCAATTCTCCTGCCTCAGCCTCCCGAGTAGCTGGGACTACAGGTGCACCCCACCATGCCCAGCTAATTTTTCTGTATTTTTAGTAGAGACGGGGTTTCACCATGTTGGCCAGGATGGTCTCAATCTCCTGACCTCGTGATCTGCCCGCCTCGGCCTCCCAAAGTGCTGGGATTACAGACGTGAGCCACCGCGCCTGTCACATTTTTCTGTCCTCTTTCAACCATCCAGTCACCAGATTCTTTTTACCTCTTCAATGTGTTTTGCATTTAATCTGTCATATTCTTTCCATCTCTACTGCCATTTCTCTGGCTTAGCCTTTTATTTGTTGGTTCAAGTAGCCTTTATGAGTATTTATTGTATAGTATTTTTCTCTACATTCTCAGTAACATGCAAATTTGAATGTATCATTTCCTTAGTCCAAAGGTATTAATGACTTCTATCATACAGTGAAATTTAAATTTAAACTTTTGGCCGGGCACAGTGGCTCACTCCTGTAATCCCAGCACTTTGGGAGGCCGAGGTGGGTGGATCACTTGAGGTCGGGAGTTTGAGACCAGCCTGGCCTATGTGGTGAAACCCCATCTCTACTAAAAATACAAAAATTAGCTGGGTATGGTGGCACAGTTCTCCTGCCTCAGCCTCTTGAGTAGCTGGGATTACAGGCGTACGCCACCACGCCTGGCTAATTTTGTAGTTTTAGTAGAGATGGGGTGTCACCATGTTGGCAAGGCTGGTCTCAAACTCCTGACATCAGGCGATCTGCCTGCCTCGGCCTCCCAAAGTGCGGGAATTACAGGCATGAGCCACTGTGCCTGGTCAGTTACCTCCTTTAAGAGAATTTTCCTGGCTCCTTTGTTCTTTCCCATCAGTTTCCCTTTCTGTACCCTACTTTCTTTTTATCAGAGCGTCTATCAATACCTATAATTATTTATTTATTTAATAACGCGTTTCACTGTCTTTCCTCCTAGAAAAAAAGGTTCTTGAGTATAGGGACCTTGCCTTACCTGTCACCATTGCATTATCCACAATGCTTAGAATTGTATTTTAGCAGTTAGTAGGTAGCCAGTAAATATTGGTCATTAAATAAATTATTTAAGTAAAGTTGTTTGCATATCCATGACTATTTTCTTAGGATAAATGACATTTAAATGTCATAGAAGTAGAATGACACGCTACAGTGTTTTATTTTCTAATCAATTACTATTTCCCAGGCAAAATTTTATTTTTAAAAAATTGTTCTGTCTTAACATGTAACTGTTCTCTTTCAGTGTTTGTTATTGTTAATTCATCTGATAATACTGAGTGGATTACCTTTTATAGTTGTTACCCAGGCTGGGCTGAATACCTGCCTGAGATAAGAGTTTAGGGGTTATCTTTATTGTGAAGCTATTTATGATATCCAGAGTGGATTTACTATGTGTAGAAATTTTTTTCAACTTTAAAATCTTTTACTCAATATTTTTTTCACTTAGATTTTCCATGATGTAGCTTATAAAGCAAAAGACAGAAATGACCTCTTATCTGGAATTGATGAATTTTTAGATCAAGTAACTGTCCTACCTCCAGGAGAGTGGGATCCTTCTATACGCATAGAACCACCAAAAAGTGTCCCTTCTCAGGTAAGAATCCAGAGCTATTCTTCTGTGACTTACTTTATCTTAATAAACTTTTTTTTGATTAGCTATGATTCAAAAACCAAAACAGAGAAGTTTTATCCCCATCTCGTCCTCTTTACCTTCTTACCCCCATACTTACCTCCTGTGGGTGGACCATTTTTTACTAGTTTTTTGTTTATCGTTTTCATTTTTCATTCAGTACTTGAAACTATGAACATGTAGTCTTGTTTCTGTCACCAAAAGCTAGTGTACTGCATATACCGTTCTGTACCTTGCTTTTTTCATATAAAAGTATATCTAGGAGATCTGACATAAGAAATCATGAAAATATTCCTTATTCTCTTTTTCACAGCTTTGTTGTATTCTATGCATGGATGTACCATAATTTATTCTATTCCTGGGTTCTGATGTTACCAGTCTTTTGCTATTTCAAACCATGCATGACAATATCACATGTCATTTTAGTCTTTTGCAGATGTATCTGTAGAATAGATCCCCAGTAATAGGATTGCTGGGTCAAAGGGGAATTTATTTATAATTTTAGTAGATATTACCAGAATTCCCTCCATCAGCTGGAGTGTTTTGGACTCCTGCAGTGATGTATGAAAGGGCCTGTTTCCCTGCATCCTCACTGACACTGTGTGTTGCCAGACTTTTGGATATTTGTCAATCTAATAGGTATCTTTATCTTCCTATTTTAAGTATTTTAATGAGGTTTTTAATTGAGTTTTTATGAGACAGGGTCTTGCTCTGTCACCCAGGCTGGAGGGCAATGTCATGAACATGGCTTACTGCAGCCTCAGTTTCCTGGGCTCAAGCAAACTTCCTGCCTTAGCCTTCTATGTAGCCTGGACCACAGGTGTGCACTACCAGCCCCAGCTAATTTTTTGATACTTTGTAGATATGCTGTCTCACTTTGTTGTGCAGGCTGGTCTCAAACTCCTGGACTCTAGTGATCCTCTTGCTTCAGCCTCCGAAAGTTCTAGGATTACAGGCGTGAGCCACTGCTTCCGGCCTTTTAATGAGGTTTTAATTTGCATTTGTATAATTAGTGAGGTTGAATATTCCTGATTATCTTTTGTTCATTGCCCCACCACCGTCTTTTTTTTTTTTTTTTTTAAACATTTAAATTGTTCATTGATCCTTTGGAGGTTATGATAGTGTATTTTATGTGAGTATGGACCCAGCTTCATCTTTTTTCTAAGTTCCTGCCTGGTTCTCCCTGTTCATTAAGAGCTAAACATTGCTCCCCTTGGTTGGCGATGCTGCCTTTATTAGCTAAAATTACATTTGTATTCAGGCCTGTTTTGGACTTTGTTTTGTTGTCCATTGGTCTGTCTATTCATGGACCGATTCCACACTCCAATTTTTGAGGCTTTTTGGTATATTTTAATGTCTGGTAGGTCTAGACTTGTTCTTGCTCTCTTTCTTACTCTTGTTTTTCTGAATTTTCTTGGCTATCTTGCATATTTATCTTTTTGTGTAGGCTTTAAAATCAGCTTTCTATATTCAGAAATATGCGTAATGGTTTTTAAAAAGTTGTGATGACAAATTTCTCATTCAACTGAGGGAGAACTGACGTCTTCATGAGTTTGAGTCTTTCTATTCAAAAACATGGAGTGTCTCTCACCAGTTGATTTTCTGTTTCAAGCAAGTTTTTGTATTCTTAAAGAATGTTGTCAAGTTTTCCTTATAATTTACATGTTTCTTGGTGAGTGTATTCATGAGTATTGTATCTTTGTTGCTTTTATATGAAATGAAGGCTATTTGTTATTTTTTATGTGCATATATACCATACACAGTTGACCCTTGAACAATATGAGTTTGAACTGTGCAGTTCTAATTATGTGGAGTTTTTCAATAAACATTGGAAGGTTTTTTGATAATTTGAAAAAATTTGCATGCAAACTTCATAGCCTAGAAATATCAAACAATTAAGATTAATTAGGTATTCCTGAATGCATAAAATATATGTACGTACTAGTCTTCTTTAATAATAATTTATTACCATAAGATATATACAAATCTATTCTAAAAAGCTAAAATTTATCAAAAACTTATACACACTAAGAGTGTACATGGCACCATTCTCAGTGGAGAGAAATGTAAATAAAAGTAAAGATGCAGTATTAAATCCTAACTGCATAAAATTAACTATAGTAAATACCATACCACTGTCATTGTAATTTCATAGTTACTACCTGTTGCTATTGCAGTGAGCTCAAGTGTTGCAAGTTAACATGCGTAAAATGCTGTGTGTTGCTCATCGTCTCCACATCAGCAGTTTGTCTCTCCAGTAAATTGTGTTTACCCTAAAAAGTGATCATGAGGTTCTCATATATTTTTCATCATGTTTACTGCAATACTGTAAACTTTTGAATAACAACATGGGACTCATAGGAAGTCCTGTTGGTGATACTAGTAAGTGTTCCTAAGAAACAGAGAAAAGTCACGCAAATGTAAGATGAAGTTGAATCTCTTGGTATGTACCATAGAATGAAGTCTGCCATTGCTTGCCATTTCAAGATAAATGAATCCAGCGTAAGGATCATTGTAAAAAGAAAAGGAAACGTAAAGTCGTCACTGTAGCTATGCCAGCAGGCATGAACACTTTTGCTTTTTTGCAAAATGCCTTTTTATCTCATATTGAAAATGCAGCTTTTATGTGGGTGCAGATTACTATAAGAAAGACATACCTATAGATTCTGATATGACCAAGAAAAAGCAGTCATTTTATGACAACATAAAGCAAAAGAAAAGCGAAGGATTGGATAATTTAGTGCCAGCAAAGATTGTTTGGTAATTTTAGAAAGAAGTTTGGCTTAAAAAATGTCAAAATAACTGGAGAAGCAGCTTCTGCCATCCAGGAGGCAGCAGATGAGTTCCCAGATCAGATCCTGTTAAGAAAATCCCCTGAACAGGTTTTTAATGCAGATGAAAGTACCCTGTTCTGGAAATAATGCTACAGAAGACATTTATTAGTAAGGAAGATTAGTGAGCACCAGGATTTAATGCAGGAAGGGTTAGCTAACTGTTTTGTGCAAATGCAGTCCAATTTATGATCTTGACTACCTTTCTCTATAAAGCTGCTAATGCTGAACTTTGAAGGGAAAAGATAAATGCCAGCTTCCAGTCTTTTTGTTATATGAGAAGGCCTGGATGAGAGCCCTTTTTCTGGATTGGTCCCATGAGTGCATTGTTCCTGAAGTCAGGAAGTACCTTGCCAGTAAGGGACTGCCTTTTAAAATCTTTTTGATATTAGACAATGCGTCTGGCCACCCAAAACCTGTGAGTTCAGCACCAAAGGTGTCGAAGTGGTCTACTTGCACCCAAGCACAATGTCTCTAATTCAGTCTCTAGATTAGGGGGCTGAGGACCTTTAAGTCTTGTTACATTAGATGCTATATATAAAAGATTATTAATGCTGTGGAAGAGAACCTTGGAAAGCAAGGACATCATGAAAGTCTGCAAGGATTACACCATTGAAGACACCATCATTATTATAGAAAAAGCCAGGAACGTTATCGATCCTGAAACAATAAATTCCTTCTTGGAGAAAACTGTCCAGATGTTGTGCATGACTTAACAGGTTTTACAACAGAGCCACTCAAGGAAATTGTGTATATGGCAAAAAAGGTGGAGGTTGAAGGGTTTCAAGATGTGGATCTTGGAGAAGCTCAAAAACTAGTAAATACCACACCAGAGGAGTTAACAGAACACAACTTGATGGAGATGAGTGCTTAACCGGTACTGGTGATGAGGACAAAGATATAGAAGTAGTAGTGCCAGAAAACAAATTGACATCAGCTGATATGGCAGAAGGGTTCTGATTATTCAGGATTGCTTTTGACTTCTTTTGCAACATGGATCCTTCTATGGTTTGGGTACTGAAGGAAACAAGGATTGGTACTGTCCACATTTTTAGAGAAATGAAATAAAGTGAAATAGAAATTATGATGTATTTCCATTAATATTTTCTTTTCGCTAGCTTACTGTATTGTGAAAATATAGGATATAACACCTCTAACATGCCAAATATATGTTCGACTGTTCATGTTACCAGTAAGGCTTTCCAGTCAACAGTAGGCTTATTAGATTGAGTTTCAGGGAGTTATACACAAAATTTCAACTGCATGGGAGTTGGTACCAACTCCCTTGTTTATTCAAGAGTCAACTGTGTATTTTATTATTTTTTTTGAGATGGAGCTTCGCTCTTGCCACCCAGGCTGGAGTGCAATGGCGAGATCTCAGTTCACTGCAACCTCTGCCTCCCGGGTTCAAGTGATTCTCCTGCCTCAGCCTCCCGAGTTGGTGGGATTACAGGCGCCTACCACCATGTCCGGCTAATTTTTGTATTTTTAATAGAGATGGGATTTCACCGTGATGGCCAGGCTGGTCTTGAACTCCTGACCTCAGGTGATCCACCTGCCTCGGTCTCCCAAAGTGCTGGGATTACAAGTGTGAGCCACCACGCCCGGCCTCAACTGTGTATTTTTAATCCTGCTACCATCCTTAATTGTTTGTAATAGTTTTTCAGTCAAATAATCTGTAAGTAAGAGATAGTTTTATTCCTCCTTTTCTAAATCTTATACATGTAATTGTTTTCTGTTGTCTAATTGTATTAACTAAAATCTCTAGTACAGTGTTAAGTAGCAGGGCTTTAAATAGGCATTTTTAAACTTGTTTCTCACTGTAGTCAAATGTCTCTAGTATTTCTCCCATTAAGTAAGATAATGACATTGGAGCCAAAATATACATTTCATCATGTTAAGAAAGTAACATTATTTCTTTTTTATTGACATTTAAAATATAAATTGATGTAGAATTTTATCAAATGCCTTTTCAGCATCTCTGGCAAATGATTATATTAATTTTATTTATCAATTATTATGGTAAATCATATGAATAGATTTTTGAATATGAAAGAATTCCTGGAGTCAACCCAGTTTGGACTTTAAAGTGGTAGTGGTCTATGTCTACTAGTTTGTATTACTGTAGATTGGTTTATAGATTTTTGTGCCATCTTCACATTTTATACTTCACATCAATATACTTGTTTCATAAAAAGTTTGTAAGTTTTCATTTTTGTTAAACAGTTTTAAATGGTGTGGAATAATTTGATTTTAAAAGTTTGGAAGAATTCCTTTGTAAAGTTTTTTGAGCTTGAATCTTTTGTCATGTAGACCTCAACAATTAGCTTATTTCTTCTTTGGAAATTGGTATATATAAAACTTCCTATTTTTTCTGATGTCAGTTTTGGTAAATCATTTTCCTAGTATATTACCAGTTTCATCTAGGTTTCAAATTTATTTTCATGGAGTTATATATAGTATGTATTTGTGTATGTATATAAAATGTGCTCACTATGAAATTATTGCCTCTTTGCTTTTTTTGTTTTGTTATTAGCTAAAGGTCTATTGTATTTTTCAAACAGCAGCCTTTAAAAGTTATTTTAGTACTTTTAAAAAATGCATTTTATTTTGTATCTTAGTTTCTGCTGTTAGCTGTTTTATTTCATTCCTTTCACTTTCTTCCAGGAAAGATTTTTTGTTTTCACATTTTCTGAGGTAGTTGTTTAATTCACTTTTTTTTCCTTGTTTCATTTTTCTTAATATAATTGCTTAATTTTCTTGAATGTGCTTTGGCTGGGTCTCATGGGTTTTATTAGGTTGGCACAAAAGTAATTGTGGCTTTGGCCATTATTTTTAATCAATTCAATTAAATGATTAAATCAATTAAATGATTAAATTAGAAATAATAGCCAAAACCACAATTACTTTTATAATTTGTAGTTTTTAAAATTATTTTTGTTTCCTAGGAGTCTAAAATTTTATCCCTTTCCTCTTTAAGATGTAAGTTTGAAAATTGAAATTTTGTAAGTGAGATTTTGACGTTTTCAAATGGCAGTCTTACATTTGTAGATGAGCCTTGCTACTCTCTAAATATGGAGCATGTAAACCAGGTAGCCTAAGTCTTTAATTCACCTAGAGCCTTTGACCCAGTAAACCTCCTGGGATGACAGATCTCTGTCTCCCTTTCCCTTTACCTCTCTGTTTCCTTTTCTTCCATCTTTCCTACCATCTTTCCTCTTGTATGTGCACATGCTCACACATATTTTTAGCCCCAGCAATCTCTTGATGTAACAAGTTAAAAGTTCATTTCTTTGTCTTTAACAGAGGGGGAGAAATCCTGTATCATGTGAATAGTACTCTTGAATTTGTAATAAAATGTAATGGGAAGTGGATTTTTGTGGGAACATGTTTATCAAACAGCTATTTTTTAAGGGAAATACTTTAGTAGAAGAAAAATGACATTTGCTTTTTTCTTAATGTAAAGCGTAATTTTCAATAGTTAATAGGAGCAGTATTTTTAAAGTTTTGGTGGGAGAGATGCTTTTTTGGAGGTTACTTACGTTTGTAGCTATTGGTGAATAGGAATTTGAAATGGTATGTGTGAATATATTTTATAGTATATTGATAATTAGAACATAAGATGCAAAAAGCTAATTGCAAATTTAAAATATTAATAGAAACTGATATTAGCTTCTATTTTTAAAGAGCAATCTATTTCAGAAGAGAGTTTATTTTAGGAACCATTCTTTTCTAGGAGAACTGATTAGATACATAATTAATATAAAATCTGATATTCACTCTAATTGAAGATGCCATCTCAAGTTTTCTTAAAATAGAATTCTGAAAATAATGTTTTTTGTGAAATTCAGGAAAAGAGAAAGATTCCTGTGTTTCACGATGGCTCTACCCCCACATCGGGTGAGACTCCTAAAGAGGCCGCTCATCATGCTGGGCCTGAGCTACAGAGGACTGGACGGTGGGTGCAAATACTGATATTTTGAAGGGTTTGGGGGATGATTTGATGAAAACATAAATATTATATTTTTTCCAAGTGTTTGGAACCTAATCTTGTACAGTATTTTTTCATATGTAGAAAAATGTGCATTATTATATATAAGGAAAATTTATATGTATAAATATATAAGAATTTATAAATAATTTTAATAGTATGTATCAAGCTTTAAAAGGAAAATAATGGACTGTATATTCAGAATATTGCAGTTATGTAGTGTGTAGGTTAATTTCCATTGCTTATACAGAAGGTTCTTGAAGAAGGTGTAGAGTCTTATTATAATTCTTCATATTGAGTTAGAGAATTATGGAAACAGAGAGTAATTACAACTAATAATTTCTTTGTATATGTGCACAGATTTAAAACTCTTAAATGAGCATTATATCATGAGGTAATCTTCCATGGACAAGCATGATTAAACCATTGTATTGCTCTCTGGAAACCTAGCTAGAAAAATTGTTTAAGAAGTTAATTTTTGTAACAAAAAATAGAAATATTGGCAGATGCAAACATTGCCTTAATATTTTGTAGAAGTAGATAAATGTTATAGTATTTTCATAATGTGGAAAAGCATGTGGCTATTGATTCTTTATTGTCCACTGGTGGTCAGTATGGAATTAAATAATCTTAAATATTAAATCTTTGTTTAAAAAAAAACAGGGTATCTTATACAGATACAATCTTAGGGATTTTGATGACATCCTTAAAGGGTACTATATCATAAAAATAAGTAACTGGCATACTGAATATAGACTTTAGAGAAACTGAAATCCACAATTAATTCATTGACTAATGAAGTGTTTTTGTCTCTGTGAATACAATAGAGAAAAGATTTTGACCCTGTGTGAACAGTACTGTTGTATTATTAGCTATTATCGCTTCTTCAGACTGGGATAGGGTTAGTCATTGAGAAGCACTGTGTCAGGCCTCCACTGATCTCAGTCACATGAGAGCATCTGTATGCCCTCTACTAAGTAATTATCAATTTGATGGTATACTATAGATTCATATTTTAGATTATTGATGGCACCTTTTTTATTGCAAGCTGATTTCCCTTGCTGTCAGATTATGAACAGAGTACTACTTGTCAATTTGTGTTTAGGATTTCAGTATCAACTTAAAAAAATTACAACGGTAAAGCTTGAAATATCCATTTGAAAGCTTAATGTTAGTTTTTTTGGTCAATTTTCTTGCAGTTGGGATTTGAATGATTATCTGTTTTTTGAGTATTAAAACGAATTACTGATTTAGTCACCAGTGTTTGTTGAGTGCCTACTATTTCCCAGGTAGTGTTCTAGACACTGTAGATAACGCAGTGAACAAGAAAAAGTCTCCCCTCATGGAGCTTATATTTTATTGGAATGTCTTCAAGTTAGATATATCCAAAAGACTAATTGTTAAAAATGTTGAAATGGTACAGCTTTGATGTACAAACAGATTTTTAATCTACTAATTGAAACCTGTTAGTTTTATTAATGTACATATTAGTTTGTCTACATACACAGTAAATTAAATATACTGAAATAGTTTTTAGGGATTTCTTTCCCCCTTTTATATGATTGAAGTACTAGTTTTGAAAGTTTTTAAAGTTATTGAATTCATACCACTTGTGCATCTAAGCACAACATACTACATTTATATTAAAGTGTATTTGGATAATAATTGCCTTCCTCGTATTTGTGATTGTTGCCTTTAAGATTTTAATATAGACAATTAATAGAATTGCTTATGCACATTTTCATAAATGGGTTGTTGGGTTTTGTTTATTTTGTTATACGTTGCCTTGCACATTTGTGTCCAAAATTACATTTACTCATATAAAATCATTTGCCTGCAGTCTTTTCATTATATAGTCCGTAAAATACAGATAATTGTCTCTTAATGAAATATAACATTCCTCTGTCATTAGATTAGATTAAATGAGTGTATCTTCTGTAATTTATAAGTTAAATTGGATTTAACATTTTGTTGACAAAACACCTAGGCACCAGCAGTTTTGTGTAGCCCATAGTTTTAGTCTGAAGTAGCTAGAATCCTCTAGTGTACAGTTTGACGAGTTTCATCTCACCTATTTAGGCTTTTTGGTGGTTTGATACTTGACATCAAAAGGAAAGCACCTTTTTTCTTGAGTGACTTCAAGGATGCATTAAGCCTGCAGTGCCTGGCCTCGATTCTTTTCCTATACTGTGCCTGTATGTCTCCTGTAATCACTTTTGGAGGGCTGCTTGGAGAAGCTACAGAAGGCAGAATAGTGAGTACAAAGATTGGTAGTGGCCAGGCTCTTAGCTCTTCAGAGGCAAGTGTCTGTATGCATTTGTCTCACTATTCATACTTTTATTTGAAGAGTCTACCCACAGCATGATTAACGTGACCCAAAGCAGACTTTCCCCAAAGGTAATTGCTGTGGAAAACATGGGGAAGCCATTTGAACAGAAGATGCACAGTTGAGGTAAAAAAAAAAATTAAAGAAAAGTTTACTTTGGCTTGCTGGATGAATGGTTTTATAAATTGAGTAAAAGGCTTGGATTGTCTTTTGAGGTGGGGTGGACTGGGAGAAGACAACAGTTGAACTGATTCTGGGTGGGTCATGGGGGTTTTTATCAGGGGCTACTTCATATCCTGTAAGGTATCATAGGATTAGTTAGAGCCACATGATGAATATTAACTCCTCAGTCCTGTCTGGTAAGCCTATACTCGGCTGGAAGAATAGAACATAATTATGGAAACTGTGGCTTTTTGAAGTGGCATTTAATTTTGCTGTTATTAAATCTGTGTGAAAATAGCTAAAACTTATTTGGAAAATATAATTGAAAGCTTCATCCATTCTTTGATATGACTAAAATGAAAGTTTTTATGTTTTCCTGTTCCTGGTTATACTGTATTCAGAGCTATGGTGCTTTGTAAAATCTTGAAAGGCATTTCTTTGTTGTTGTTGATATGCATTTTAATGGCATTTAAATGAGACGATTTGTAATTCTTAAGTGCATTTTACTTAATTGTATTTATTCTTCGGAGAACATTCTTTTTTTATAGATCAAAGGTTAAAAAATAACGAAAGCTAAGGCATGATAATTATCGAATTAAAATATTTCATGATCTAAACATGAAATAAACCTAACAACTGAAATTTTCTTTCAACTCTGAATTTATTTTGGATTATGTAAAATCTTTTTACCTTAGTCTTTAATCATTGTATCAAAGGTCCATATTTTTAGTAAGTTGCTTTATGTGCTGTCACAAATTGTGCATGTCACTCTGCTAGTCCCCATGGGAATGTGGTTTATCTGTTACCATCATGGAATTGCTGCCTCTTTGTCCGTGGACTGTCATTCATTACCTGCCCATCTAATCTTGCTATTTGATATCTTGTACATGTGACAATGTGTTTGGCATTGGAGGAATATAGATAAGTGTAAGAAGAGCCAGTATCTCCTGTCCTCAAGGATTCTAAGTGAAAAAAGTGAAAAAGACAAAAGTGATTAAGTGAAAAAGACAAAATAGTATATACATAGTGCTTTGCCACACGTGAGTGAGATAAAGGAAGAGCTGTAGGATTTGAAGTAATAGAAATAGAGGAAGCAGAAATATTATAGAAGAAAATGATAAGGATATGTATTGGTTATCAGGTGCTTTATTAGAACTTCAGGTGGAAATGGAGATATTAGGAGATATGGTCCCAGAGTGTGTAGAGTGGTGAGGAGGAAATGTAAAGATTGGGAATCGTTTATATAGGAGTGAAGGTTGAAATAGAATAGAGGAAGTTAACAAGAAAGATAATTTACAGGGAGAGAAGGAGAGGGAAAAAGTGTGAAATTACCCAGATTTATGGAATGAAGGAGAGATGGGATGGAGGAGGAAAATGATCCCAGCAAATTAGACACACAGACCTAGAAGAGGAATGAGAATGATGAAATTCTGTGAAAACCAAACTAGAGGTTTTGAGGAGGGAAGATTAGCAGGAGTATTTGATGATTTGAAAGGGTAGTACAGTAGAGAAGGTGTATTTATAGGTGTGTGAGGGGAAGGTAAGGGTAGGTAGGCCTTCTGATGGGTACAGTGGAAACTTCTGAATGTGAGAATGAGGTAGGCAGGCAGTGTAATAGGCTGTGATTTTTTTTTTTTTTTTTGAGGCGGAGTCTCGCTCTGTCACCAGGCTGGAGTGCAGTGGCGCGATCTCAGCTCACTGCAACCTCCGCTTCTCGGGTTCAAGCAATTCTCCTGCCTCAGTCTCCTGAGTAGCTGGGACTACAGGGGCCCACCACCACGCCAGGCTAATTTTTGTATTTTTAGTAGAGACAGGGTTTCATCGTGTTGGTCAGGCTGGTCTCGATAATGTGACCTCGTGATCTGCCCACCTCAGCTTCCCAAAGTGCTGGGATTACAGGCGTGAGCCACCGTGCCCAGCCAGGCTGTGATTTCTTTAGGGGAAAAGACAGGTAACAGTATGGCAGTGAACATAGAAACAGTTCAAAAATTAGAAAAAAAAAAAAAAAAGGTCTTCATATGGCCATATCTGCTTTTCAGCCCAAGATTAGGAGAGGGGAACCTTAATTTTATAGCCATTTGCCTGTGTTAATGTCTTTTTTGACATCTCCTTGCTTCATGTCTCAATGTTTTGCTTTTTTTCTCTGTATGTATACCATTTAGACATTTTTTCCCTTTGTTTCTGCTTTTTGTTTTTTTGAGACAGGGTCTCACTGTGTCACTCAGGCTAGAGTGCAGTGGCATGATCTCAGCTCTCTGTAGTTTTGACCTCACTGGACTTCCCTCATAACCTCCGGAGTAGCTGGGACTATAGGTGTGTACCACCACGCCTAGCTAATTTTTTGTATTTTTTTGTAGAGACCAGCTTTTGCCATGTTGCCCAGCCTGGTCTTGAACTCCTGGGCTCAAAACAATCCACCCACCTCGGCTTCCCAAAGTGCTGGTGTTATAGGCGTGAGCCATGGCACCCGGCCCATTTTTTTCCTTTGACTTAAGCTCTGCATAAATTCATTCCTAAATATGCTTATTGTAATTGAACTAAGGATTTTATGATGGCTTAGCAGTGTCTTCTAAGAACAAACATTTTTCTCCACAGACAAGAAAACAAATTTAGCCCATATAATTAACAAATGTGTCATTAAGATGGACACTTCTCCTTTATGCTGCCAAAAGATAAATTTGTTTATCTTTGAGTTTGATCCTGTTTTTATTCTAATAGTTGAATTATACTTTCATTGCATACTGTCATTTTGTGATTTTTTATTTTGGAAGATGCTGTTCTAGCTGATGATGAGAATTGCTACCCATTCATTGACTATATTCTGTGTGCCAGACACCATGCTTGCTAGGTGTTTTTGCAAATAATATTTATGTTCTAGTTATCATCACCCCCATTTCAAAGTGAGAAAGCTTAGGCTTAGAAAGGTTAAGATATGGCCATGGCTGAACACCTAGTAGTAGTCAGTCTTCCCACTGGAAATCTAGTTTCGGAAGCCCTCCTCTTTGCCTGTTGCTGCGCTGCCTCTCATTTCAGCAGGATTGTTTCTTACGAGCTTCTTTTCTCCTTCCCTTTACCGATTAATGGGCTGGCTTTTCTGGATAGTACATTCCAGTTGACCTTGATGTTTGTATATGGTAAACTATTCTTTCCTTACTTTCTGATTCTTTCCCCCTTTTTCTAGTGGCATAGCTAATCATCTGATAGCCTGATTAGTTAGAACGTAATGGTGGTGGTTGTACAAAATTAGTATACTAACTTTGATTTAAATTCTCTTAGTCTTTCATTTTCTGTATCTTTTCTTGCCAAACTTTAGTGATACTTTGTCATTTATGGTTGCTATAAATTTTTTTGAGATTTTTCTCATTTATTTTGTTAAATATTTCAGTTTTGATAATTGATTAAGCCTATCATATTAGATTAATTTGTTTAAAATATGTGGAAAGTTTTGCTCTTTAGAAATCAGTTTGAGAAAGATAGTCACATGTTGATTTATCACCTATTCGAAAGATCTTTTTATAGCAGTTCTTTTTTGTAGCACCATATTATTTACTATTTTTTATTTTTAAAATGAACTATTTCAGCCATATAAAACTATTCAAAATAATACATATCCTTCTGTACTCACAGACTTAAGAAATAAAACATATGTAGATAAAGTTGAAGCTCTTGTGTGTGTCTCTCCCATTTACTCTTTGCTCCTTTCATCCCACAGCACAGGTTGAGTATCCCTTATCTGAAATGCTTGGAACCAGGAGTAGTTCAGATTTTGGATTTTTTTTAGGATTATACTTCTGGTTGAACATCCTTAATCTGAAATCCGAAGTGCTCTAATGAGCATTTCCTTTTGAGTGTCGTATTGGCACTAAAAAAGTTTGGAGTGTGGAGTTTTGGATTAGGGATACTCAACCTGTATTGAGTTTTGAATTAAGGATGATCACAAAAGTTTCTTTTTAATATGCAAAAAGAAAGCATTTTTTCTTGTGTATTTAAAATGTATTTGTAATTTTTTATATTTTAAATTAAAAAGTCAAAGTGGTGTTGGTTTTATAACTGCTTGATGGGTATTTTTATTTTCCAGATGTCTTACATGTATTATAGTACGTTAGAGAAATGTTTATGATGTATTGCTTTTATTCATTTCTTTTTTCCTTAAACAGAGCGCAATAGAGTCTCTTTTTGGAGCATCATTAACTGGGATTGCCTATTCATTGTTTGCTGGGCAACCTCTAACAATATTGGGGAGCACAGGTCCAGTTCTAGTGTTTGAAAAAATTTTATATAAATTCTGCAGGTAAGTAATAGCCCTCTCTACTTATCACATGTGTTATATATGAAATTGTTTATTAACTTAGAAGGGAATTATTTAATTGCTTAAAAGTAATTTGGTCAATATATGCATTCTCATTATTTTTGAGCTACTGTATGATTGACCACCCTCTGGCCCCTTCCATTCTTAATCCAGTAACTTGGAGATGAAGAAAGTAAGATTGTCCTTGAGTATAAAATCAGTGGATTTGAATGCTGATAAGCAGATCACTTGAGGGCTAAATACAAATCCTTTGTGCTAACAAATTTAAACCAGTAAGAAGGTGTTAATCTGAATTGGGTTGAAGCAATCAGAGTGAAGTGTCAGTTTCCATTGGTGAGGTTGTTCACACTGTAGAAATGAATATAGGGTACTGTAGCTGTTAGACTTTGAATTCAGCATGGCTAATACTGTTCCTTATTTTATTTATTTATGTATTTATTTATTTGAGACTAATCTCACTCTGTTGCCCAGGCTGGAGTGCAGTGGTGCGGTCTTGGCTCACTGCAACCTCTGCCTCCCAGGTTCAAGTGATTCTCCTGCCTCAGCCTCCCAAGTGGCTGGGATTACTGGCACCGCCACCACACCTGGCTAATTGTTTTATTTTCAGTAGAGATGGAGTTTAACCATGTTGGCCAGGCTGGTCTCGAACTGACCTCAAGTGTTCCACCTGCCTCGGCCTCCCCAAGTTTGGGATTACAGGCGTGAGCCACTGCACCCAGCCTCTAGTACTCTTCCTTTTGTGACATAAATGAAGTTTGTATATTTTAGTTTGAAACAACTTGATGCTATTACATATTTGATGGATCCAGCTCTCTTTTTCTGATTCTGTACTCACTAAACAAGCTTAATCTGATTCCAATCTGGCATGCCACATAGACTAATAGAGAATGCAGTGACCCGAAGTATAGATTCTGGTAATTTCTTGAAGTTTAAAATAAGAACACTTTCTGTGGTGATAATGGTGGGAGAGGAGGGTAGTGGTAGTGATGTAATGATGTTGGAGCTGGTTACTGTATTGATACATATGACGTCTGGATCTTTAGAGGGAGTAAGATGCAATTGTTTTTTCATATAGACACCATACCTGTCATTTACTCATAACTGATTTATAAAGTGAGCTGTAATGATTTTGAAATATTTATCGCCTAGTAGATTTTCACTGTAAATCTTTTATATAAGTGTAATAAACTATTAATAATACTAATTAATTTATTAATAATAAATCTATTAATAAGCTAGTCTTCAGCCGAAGCAGAAAAAGATACAGAGTTTTTTCTAGATGTTATTTTGTCATTCTGTAATTCATTCTCTTTTAGGAATCGTGTTTTCATGCTGTTCCCATTGCTTGCAATGAAAAATTTTAGGTACAAATACTATTCCACATATGTTTATCATATTCATATTTTTCTTTCTAAACAGAGATTATCAACTTTCTTATCTGTCTTTAAGAACCAGTATTGGTCTGTGGACTTCTTTTTTGTGCATTGTTTTGGTTGCAACAGATGCAAGCAGTCTTGTGTGTTATATTACTCGATTTACAGAAGAGGCTTTTGCAGCCCTTATTTGCATCATATTCATCTACGAGGCTTTGGAGAAGCTCTTTGATTTAGGAGAAACATATGCATTTAATATGCACAACAACTTAGATAAACTAACCAGCTACTCGTAAGTATTTCTCTTTTCTCCTAATATTAAAATGTGTTTTTACAGAGATGTCAGAGCCTCAGAAAATGAATTTTTTTTGCAGTGTGATAGTGTAACTAGCTATAACTACTTAACTAGCCATGTGATAGTGACATGGTTGTTTCAGATGAGATTTTGTCACAGCATTCAATGAACAAAAATATAGTTGATCAAATTCAGTATTTTTTGTTCACTGAAATAGCTTATTCACATGTGTATGTTTTGGTCTTCTGTTTGAATTGGATTGGCCAGTTTAAATTTGATTGGCAACTGATCCACTATATATTTGAATCAGGCAATTATTACATTGGATCTTATATTCTTTAAATCCTAGATGTATAATAGAATGTAGACTATTTTTTTTTATATATTTTTCAAATTTTGCATCTTCATTAATATTGTTGAAGCTTGATTTTTTTTTTGGAGACGGAGTCTCTCTCTGTTGCCCAGGCTGGAGTGCAGTGCCACAATCTCAGCTAACTGCAGCCTCTGCCTCCCAGGTTCAAGTGATCTTCCTGCCTCAGCCCACCAGTAGCTGGGATTACAGGCACGTATCACCGTGCCTGGCTAATTTTTGTATTTTTAGTGGAGACAGAGTTTCGTCATGTTGGCCAGGCTGGTCTCAAACTCCTGACCTCAGGTGATCCACCTGCCTCGGCCTCCCAAAGTGCTGGGATTACAGGCGTGAGCCACTGTGCTCGGCTGAAGCTTGATAATTTTTACTGAAAGCTATTTCAGTACATTCAATATGTGTTTTCGTTTTGATAAAAAAATGTGCAATGAAAATCTTTTTAAATTCTAGAATAAAGTAGGATTTGAAAAGGAATGTGTAATGGTTACAAAAGTTTGGCAAGTATATTCAATAAGTGTAAAATAGGCTTTTAAAAGTAGACATATTTAAGTAGATGCCTTTATTTGCTGTCTTTAGCAGTCACGCTTGGCGTAAATATGGAACTGCATTTGATCGATTTACAGGGAAAAATATGGTTACCAAAAGACACAAAAGGATACAGTGTTTCTTTTTCTACCCACCTAAGCCCCAGATACATGTACTTCCCCCTTTTGTTCATTCGTTCTTCCCCCGCTGCCTTTCGTTGCACACACTCAACTTTGACGGACAGAATAAAGAGGGTATGAAAATTCCTGTAAGACATTGACCTATTTGAATATACTAGTGACACTATGATGCCGAATCTGTTATATACTATCTTCATTCCTCTTAGAAGCTTTAATTTAAACACATTTTTTTTTTATCTTTCTTTCCTTGCCTTTTGCTTCTTTGACCTTTATAAAGCATGACTTTTATAGTTAGTGTCAGCCAGTTAGAGCAGTGTTTCCTTCTGGTTAACTGGGTAATTAACATGTGAATTACATTTATTTGGCCAACATTCTGTGAGCGTCTGCAGGCACTGTGTTAGGAGTGTTGCCTAATTTATATTATAAATTTATATTTGTAGTGTTACTTATTCACATCATAGCCCCTTTTGTGTATGAAGAAGCTGATGGCCTTGGAGGTTAAAACTTGCCTTAGGTCAGTCATCTACTAAAAGCGCCTGGATGGACTCCAAAGTCTGTCTTCTTGCCTTTTCTCAAACAGTTCATAATCTAGTTTGGAACATTCATGATTATTACTTTTCATCTTTTAAGTCCGTATTTAAAAGTTTCTTTGCTTATGTGTGTTCTAGCTTTAGGAAGTTGAAATAGTTCTGGATATGAACTGAACTCTGATTTCCTTATGACTCTCCTAGTCCTGTCCTGATGAGAAACTATTTTTTATTTATTTCTTTAAGAATGAGCCTTAAGATCAACAAAGGGTGACTGTGAGTAGGTAGGGCTTGTCAGTTATAAAGAATTAATGGTAGTATAACTTATTGGGAATCTATATGTGCTATGGGGGAGTGGAGGGAGACAGCAGTAACTGCTATGGAGGTTGAGTAGATAAGCTTTAGTGGAGACTAATCTTGCTAAACATGGTGGAATCATCTCAGATTTTTAAGTAAAATAGTGCCCTCACCAAGGACATAACTAGCTTCATTAACTAAACATTTTGATATTTGTATTGGTTTTATTTTATTTCTGTAACCCAAACTTTATTCCATTCTGTTGTTTCTGATGTATTTTCCACTTTCTAGTCTCCATGCTTCGCAATGTGGGGAAAAAAAGAAGTTAAAAACTACCACATTGTATAATTGATTTAGTAAAATGTAAGCATGAAATTCAGGATCCTTAAAAATGTATCCTACTCTAATTTCTCAGATGTGTATGTACTGAACCTCCAAACCCCAGCAATGAAACTCTAGCACAATGGAAGAAAGATAATATAACAGCACACAGTATTTCCTGGAGAAATCTTACTGTTTCTGTGAGTATATTTTGAAATAAAGGGTTTTGTAATAGATATTGATCTGGTTCTTTTAGCTTTTTCTAATCAGACATCCATTTTCTCTTGATTGATGGATCGGTAGTATGTTTTCAGAATGTAGTGTTATTTTGACCAGATAGCAGTTGCTACTTTTTTATGTATCATGCGCTCGAAAGTGTAGGCTGAAAAGAATGAAACTGGCATGAGAGATAAAGGTGGATTATATTTGACTTCCAAGATATGAACAGTATAAAGATGTGAATATACTTCTGTTTTCTAATTCTACTTAGATTGATACGTTCAAAGGAAGTGTTTACTGGGACTGTGGCTACATATACTGTACTTTACAATATTTTATATCCACTTGTCCTGCCTTTTTATCTGTTCATCTGCTCCATCGACAGCTAATTTAGATCATGAAGTGCTGTGTTAATGTCCTAAATGTCTAAGTTAACCTTGTCTAACTCATCAAGACTAGTCTGGGTCGAACATTAAGGGAAGAGAAAGGAAAAAGAATTAAAAACATGTAATGAACACCTACTGTGTGCTGAATACTATTACAGATGTTTGTGTTCTGTTGGGGGAATATTGTCCTAATCCTAGAATATTTATTTTTGACATTTCCAAGCCTGGGAGTTAGAAATAAATATGTAAAGTTTGCCAGTAGTTAGAATTAAGACTAAGATCCCTTGAGCTACCGTTGTGCTTTTTATATCATATAAGTAACTGTAGGTCATTCCTTTCTCACTAAAGGTGATAGTTAGTTCCTAACTATATAATTTGAAGGATATTATCTGAAATTTTATCCCACTGATAATTTAAGACTGTATTGTCCAATACAGTAGCCATTAGCCACATGTGTCTATTTAAACTTAAGATTAATTAAAAGTTTAGTTTTTCAGTTAACTAGCCACATTTCAGGTGTTCAGTCAATTCATGTGACTACTGGCTCCTGTATTTCCATTATTTCTGTGATGGAAATGTTACATTATCTGCATCATCTAATACATCTATTGGGCAGTGCTGATTTAAAGCAGTAAAAATTGCCAAGCATGGTGGTTCACACCATAGCACTCTGGGAGGACAAGGCAGGAGTATTGCTAGAGGCCAGGAGTTAGAGACCAGCCTGGGCAACATAGCAAGGCACCATCTCTACAAAAATTAAAAAATTACCCTGGTATGGTGACTCGCGCCTGTAGCCAACTTACTGGGAGGCTAAGGAGGGAGAATCACTTGAGCCCAGGAGGTGGAGATTACAGTGAGCTGTGATAGCATCACTGTTCACCAGCCTGGGCAACAGAATGAGACCCTGTCTCTAAAAACAAATAAAAGAAAAAAACATAGATTCATGCTTTACTATTTTATATTTAAAAAGTCATTTTTGTTAAGGAAGAGGTATAGTTAATAGAGGTGTTCAAATGAAAGTGATTTGTTACAAATAATTCATTTCATGATAGGTCAGATGTCTTGATATATAGATATAAGTGTTTTCATGTTATCCCAAAGGGCCATGCAGGGTGGGTTTTTTTGTTTTTCTGGTAATGGTATAGCTTTTATTTTCATGATCCATGGAATGGATTAGGTTTACTAATCTCAGCACATGGCATGTGAAAATAATGGAACATTTAACTATTTTTCTTTGGGTACAACTGACTTGCTTTGTTAAAATGAGCTTCATTAGATTATAAGTAAGAAAAAGGAGAACTTTAGTGGCATGTGCTTCTATTAATCTCTGGTTGCCTTTCAGTTATTTTTTTTTCCCCTAAAGGAAAATGAAGTCAGTGGTTTCTATAATTGCATTTTATTATGCTATATTATTATGTTACTGATTTTATTAATGGGAATATTTTAATGGTCATTTTACGGCTTATGGTCCCTGTGCTTTTAGTCTGAAGGTACTGAATCAAGTCAGAAAAGCTAAAGACAATTTTTATTACTGATTTTAATTTAGGTACTGTAGCCATCTCTTATCCAGCATCATAAAAGAGCGTAGTATTAATTTTCTATCTGCTGCTTTTGTTTTAAACCACTTGTTCAGAAACAAAAGAAAAGCGGTAAAATTGTGGACAAGCAAGAATGCAGAAGAAACATTTCACAAATAGTACTCACTACGAGGCTTTCACTATAGGGAATATGGAATTGAAAGAAAGGAGTATATGAAGTGACTTGGCAAAATACTGTATTTTAGTGATTTGAGATGCACGTATTTTTCAAATTATAATATCTTGAACTCAGGATATGTATTACAATTAGTTGTTAGTGTGTTGTAGTTGGCTGCACAATGTTTTTTCTTTATAAGGAATACAAAGTAATGGTGCCTCTTACAATCAGTTGCATCTTATGAGTCAATGAAGCTCATAATAATTTATTGAATACTTAAGAATCCCCCATTCTCCTTTTTCTTTCTCCTCTTTTCCAGGAATGTAAAAAACTTCATGGTGTATTCTTGGGGTCAGCTTGTGGTCATCATGGACCTTATATTCCAGATGTGCTCTTTTGGTGTGTCATCTTGTTTTTCACAACATTTTTTCTGTCTTCATTCCTCAAGCAATTTAAGACCAAGCGTTACTTTCCTACCAAGGTAACTGTGATATAATTTTGGAATTCTGGTAGTATTCATATTTTTGGTTTTTATTTCCTTGGTTTATTTCAAAACAGTAATATATTTTTTGAGGTTAATACTCCATGCCAACTGGTTAATAAAGAAATTATTCATAGTGAAAAATGTATATTACATGCCTGAGCTCACAGTAGGAAGATGATGGTACCATAAGAGTTCCTAGGTTAGTTGTGAAATGTGTTTCTTATATTTTTGGAAAGAATTAAATATAAATGTGTTTCACTGTTAACATTGTCACTAGTTAAAAGCTCCATTTGTACGTTGTAGTGACAATTTTATCAATAAAAGATGTGAATTATTTAGAAAGAACACATAGTATTTCTGTGTTTATATTAACATAATCCCTTTAACATAGGTGCGATCGACAATCAGTGATTTTGCCGTATTTCTCACAATAGTAATAATGGTTACAATTGACTACCTTGTAGGAGTTCCATCTCCTAAACTTCATGTTCCTGAAAAATTTGAGGTAAGGATTAAAACAAGTGGCTATTTGTTACTTGGGAATACCACACTACTTTAAAGCAAGATACTATTTTCTCAGTAGTTATTGTTTTAAAAGTATGTAGTCTCTTTGAAGGGCTGATGCTTTGAAAGGAAATAATTTATATGTGTTTTTCATATGTATATAAACAATGACAATATGGACAGAAAAGAGACATGTGAACTTAAAAGTATCAGTGCTGGTCCATTAGAGAGAGTGAATGAAAATATTTGTGGTAAGATGTAGGGAGCCATTAAAAAAAGAAAAAAGTCTTTGCTCTCCTACCTGGAGTTCTTGCTGTACCTTCCAGGGAGAAGGAAACAGCCTTTATTCTTTTATAAAGAAGTAACCCAGGCCAGGTGCAGTGGCTTGTGCCTGTAATCCCAGCACTTTGGGAGTCCGAGGCAGGTGGATCACTTGAGGTCAGGAGTTCAAGACCAGCCTGGCCAACATGGTGAAACCCCGTCTCTACTAAAAATACAAAAATTAGCCAGGTGTGGTGGCGGGCGCCTGTAATCCCGCTACTCAGGAGGCTGAGGCAGGAGAATCGCTTAAACCCAGGAGGCGGAGGTTGCAGTAAGCTGCGACCATGCCATTGCACTCCAGACTGGGCAATAAGAGAGGAACTCCATCTCAAAAAAAAAAAAGTAACCTAAAATTCAATTTTCTAGGAGTGGCAGAGAGGGTCTAGTTAAATTTCTAGAAGGGTAGTATATCTGACAGTAGTTGGAAAGTTCCATGTAACAATTTCCAGTAGCATAAGGAGAAAACAAAGTGTGTTCTATAAGAAAAATGCTATTTGATCTGAGCATCCATTTGAATTTTCTGCTTTCATTAGCAGATTTGAATATATTCATTTTCCTTCTGCTCTGTTTTTGTTTTCTTCCATCCTCCTTTGCTTATGCTAAAAGGAAAGACATTGTGAATAGTGTCACTGGTTATATTTAATTTAACAAGTTATATGACTTCTTTCAGAAGCAGCTGGTTTAAAGGGGATCCGAAATAAGGAATATAATGAAGATCATTTTATTTTATATTATAAAATCTAATTTTATAATATTGCACTGAGACCAAAATATGTTATTTTTAAAATCAGTGGTCTTTAAAGTAGTGTACACAGGTGGAAAATGATCTGCCAACAATTTTTAGAAAGTCTATGTTTTTAACGTAAAAATATGAAAATATTAAACTTTAGGTTTATTTTATGAGAATATATAAATAAATGAAACTATGAATTAATATTGGTTCAAAATGTGATGTAATTTCCTGTAATCCTGGCCTAAGTTCGTTATTCTGATTCTTAAATATGTCCTTGTTATTTATTTACTGATATGGCTTTCAGGTAATAGGCTGATTTCAAGGGGCATAAAATATACTTGAGGAAACAAATCAAGAAACTCTTAAGAGTAAATGGCATTGTATAAGTAGAATAAAATATTTTTGTTCATACACAACATTGAGTGTGAGGTAGTTTAATGTATATTAGTGTGGAAAGATTGAATTACCTGAACTTTGAAAGTATTAAATTTCCCTTTTATATTGACAAATGTTTTCATGAAGAAGAAACAAGCTTAATACCAAGTTGAGGTAATAAAAGCATATGTTTAGGTTTCCATATATGCAGTATTCTCCCAAACATACTAAACTCTCTTGATCTTTAAAAAAAAATTGCTATAAAATCTTACATTGTACTGTCAAAATGTATTAGTATCTCATAAAGTGCCAGGTTTTTGTTAGTAGTTCCTTTGGAAATACCATGTATTGCGGACCAGTTCTGATTTAGTACTGACCCTGTCAAAATCACTAAGTCTGCAGGACTAAACTAAAGCAGTTTAGTTTAGGAGTTTAGTGGATAGATTGATTTCACCTTATATGAATTATGCAGGAACATGTGGAAATGACATTCCAGTTTGCTTATCAATTTCTACATAACAAACTTTTGAATAACAGCCCTTTATTTGTTTATAATTCTGTGGCAGTTGAGACTAGGTTTAGCTGGTTTGTGGTCTGCTCTGTGGGGTGCAGTCATCAATGGGGGCAATATGCCTTCATTCATATGTCTGACGCCTCAGCTCAGATGGATGAAACAGCTGGAATAGTTGCCTGGGGAACCGCCCCCGACACCCACTACCATATAGACTATATTGAGGATAGTCTTATCCTCAAGAAAGCTTATCTAGGCTTACTCGACAGCGTAATAATCTCAGGGTTCAAAGCAGGTTAGAGAAGAAGCTGCAAGGTTCTTTAAGGTTAAGACTTAGAAATCACATAGTGTCACTTTGGCCTTATTCTGTGGGTTAAAGTAAGTCACAGGGTCATCCTGGTTTCAGGGGGGAAGGAGACAGACTCCACCTCTAGGTGGAAAGATTGACTGAGTCAAATGGCAGGAGGTATAGTTACAGGGATAGGAAGAATTACTGTAGCCATCTTGGAAAATAATTCACCATATAGTTCAAGGTTTAAGTTATTTCCCATTCCTTGGTATTTCTTGGAACAGATCAAGTCTATGTTATGGAAATTTAGTGCAATACAGCAAGGAGACTTTTTGAAAATTGTATTTAATTTTTTAACAGCCTACTCATCCAGAGAGAGGGTGGATCATAAGCCCACTGGGAGATAATCCTTGGTGGACCTTATTAATAGCTGCTATTCCTGCTTTGCTTTGTACCATTCTCATCTTTATGGATCAACAAATCACAGCTGTAATTATAAACAGAAAGGAACACAAATTGAAGGTAATTTTAGAATTTTGCCTTAAGCATTGTGATTCTTCAAGGGTTTGAGCTGTTTTTGTAATGATTAGAACATTAAAAGATGTAAGATGAAAATTAGCTTCTTCCCTCTTTATAATTAGTGTAGAATTTTAAATTGAGGGAACCATTTAGACTTACAGATATTTATGTTCATTTCACTTTTCAGAAAGGAGCTGGCTATCACCTTGATTTGCTCATGGTTGGCGTTATGTTGGGAGTTTGCTCTGTCATGGGACTTCCATGGTTTGTGGCTGCAACAGTGTTGTCAATAAGTCATGTCAACAGCTTAAAAGTTGAATCTGAATGTTCTGCTCCAGGGGAACAACCCAAGTTTTTGGGAATTCGTGAACAGCGGGTTACAGGGCTAATGATTTTTATTCTAATGGGCCTCTCTGTGTTCATGACTTCAGTCCTAAAGGTAAAATTTCTTTATTGCCGTGTTTTACAATCTTATTATAACATTTATACTTAGTTATGTGAACATGAAACATTAAAATATACTTAAAATACCTAAAATTAGGTTTGTTTTCCACAGTTTACTTGGGAAACAATTTCATTAGGTTTTTAGTATAGCAAGCATTTCAGTGGTAAGCTGTATATATTTTTAAAATAATGTATACCAGGTGTAGTGGCTTACGCCTGTAATCCCAGCACTTTGGGAGGCCAAGGCAGGAGGATTGCTTGAGGCCAGGTGTTCAAGACCAGCCTGGGCAACATAATGAGACCCTGTCTCTATAAAAATAAAAATAATTAGCCAGGTATGGTGGCGTGCTCCCGTGGTCCCAGCTGCTCAGGAGGCTGAGGTGGGAGGATCGCTTGAACCTGGGAGGTCAAGGCTGCAGTGAGCCGTGATTGGGCCACTGCACTCCAACCTGGGTGACAAAGTGAGATCCTGTCTCAAAAAACAAAAAAAAATTATAATATGGCAAATATATGTATAAAACGCTCATAAATAAAAGTATTTGTGGGGGAGGGGAAATGACCTCAGTAATTTTTAAGAGTATAAAGGAGTCTTGAGACCACAGAGTTTGAGAGCTGCTGACCTAAAGTTGTGTCTTTCACCTATGACTCCATCCTCATTCTGTCTTCCATCACATCCCTCTTGTTGGCTTTTATTTTTAATTTTATTATTATTGTAAAAGTTGTTATTAACATTTACATTTTGTGCTATGATGATAATTAAGGCTTCCTTACATCTCCTGTAAGTTAGATTATAGAAATTTAAACCCTCTGGGAACACATAAATGATATTACGATGGTATTTGCTGGGGACTAAGCAGTGTGATTGTGAGGACTAAGCAGTGTGAGTTGCCTGCAGGGAGGCAGAAATATACTCTATTTTACTCCAGCCCAAGCCTGAAGACCAAATAAGTCTTTCTAATATCTGTTACCTTCCCTTACTGTAAAAAAATTGTATATGCAGGTTCCCCTTTTTCTTGTATTCATTTTTTGTATTGATAAATTCTTTTTACACATGGTACCATTAGTGGTGAACTTATTGAGAGTTCTTGCATATTTCAAAATGTCTCTGTTTACCTCAACGTTTGATCCATAGTTAGATGTTCAAAATAGTTTTCTTTTGGATCTTAAAGTCATTGTTTTCTGGAGACCAATTTTCTAATGAGAAATCTGAAATCTATTTGGTTTTTGTACTTTTATGGAGACCTTTTCCCTCTTTAAGATAAACCAAAAAAATTTTTTTTAACTTCTGTTTTTGTGAAAACTCATTCAGATACTTAGGGAGGCAGTTAGGGGCTTTTCATTTACCCTGCTTAGTCTCTGTTGGTTTCCTCAAGAAACCTGTGCCTTCTGCTGTGAGAATTTTCTTCCCCTGTTTACTTCCATTTTCGTCTATTGTCTCTGTTACAAATTTCTTCAACTCCAGCTAAACAGATCTCAGACCTTTTGGATTTGTTCTAATATTCTTATCCCTCCTCCCCCTTGCTATTAAAGAAAATTTTCTCCTTTTTTCATATCATTATATTGGTCTTCAGTCTTATGAAAATTATTACTACAAAATTTTAGTTATTTTGATATTTATAGATTTAATTTTCATGAGCTTTTCCCATTCTTATTTCTTTTTCCTAGCATTTTTTTTTCTTTTTTCTTTTGAGACAGAGTCTCACTCCATCACCCAGGCTGGAGTGCAGTGACATGATCTTGGCTCACTGCAACCTCTGCCTCCTGGGTTCAAATGATTCTTGGCCTCAGTCTCCCGAGTAGCTGGGACTACAGGCACGTGCCACCATGCCCAGCTAATTTTTGTGTTTTTGGTAGAGATGATGGTTTCACCATGTTAGCCAGGTTGGTCTCGAACTTATGGCCGCAAGTGATCTGCCCGCCCCAGCCTCCTGAAATGCTGAGATTATAGGCATTGCTTAGATTTTTTAAAATACGTCTGCTTCGTAAACTGTTTTCTTTTTTTCCAGTGTCCTTAGAAAGACACGCTAGGTTGTTTAGAAGAGATGTAGTAGATGTGGTTTTCCTCTGTAGTTTTTTAATTTGTTGTTCCTTATAGTACACTTCTCCCTTAGGTCAGAGTGCTTTTTGTGGTTTTGAGTAAATGGATGGGCTCTGTTAATAGCCAGACTTTCTTGCAGGATGAATAGGTGTGAACTGTGTAGACAGTTTGGGATCATCATAACTGCCAAAGTAGTAAGGATTTTATTTTGGAGGTGGATTTTACTTACTATATTCAGTAGAGGCTACTGCTTAATATTCAGTGCAGCAGGTAGTGATAGCAATGGTAATGGTTGTCACTTTTTGTGTGCTTAATATGTATCAGGTGCTTTTCTGAGTGTTTTATGTATTTGAAGTCATTGAATCTTCACAGCAATCTGATATAGAAACTGAGGTACAGAAAGTTAAGTTTGACTTAAAACTAAGTCTGACTGCAGTACCCCTGATCTTAAGTGAACATACTCCCTTTTTAGGAAGCAGCATGTAGAAGATGAGTCATTTTTCAAGCAGGTTATTGTATATTAGCAATTTTCTTATGTGTGGAAATGTTAGGTCGGTCTAATCCTCATGATTGAAAAATCTTTTAATTCTAGCCCTATAATTACTCACTGATTATGTTTTTGTTTACTTACTACTCATGAGTTCTAATTGTGTTCATTTTATTTACAGTTTATTCCAATGCCTGTTCTGTATGGTGTTTTCCTTTATATGGGAGTTTCCTCATTAAAAGGAATCCAGGCAAGTTTTAAGTATTTAATGATTTTCTATAGAAACTTGATAATTTTAAGTATGCAAAGATTGTTTTAATGATGGTAGTGATTTATTCTCAACTCTGACATTTTGAGGGGAGGTTAGTTTTCTAACTGATGACTTCAGACATTTGCCAAGTGATTGTTTGCTTACTGTACATTTTTTCCTCCAGAGAGTGAGATCATGAGCTGACATGGTCCTTACCTGTTTTTAATTGAAGCCAATGAAAAGCCCTATAACTCAATAAAGACTAGTATAGTGAGAGGGAGGATCAAAAGGATTGTATTGAAAAAAAGGTTTGGTACTTAAAAAGGTAAATATTAGTTTCCTATAAAAATAGCAAGACCCGCCATTTGTGTAACACAATACAGCTTATGATGCCTAGCATATACATCATTTTGTGATCCTCAAAACATTAACCAGTTGGGAGAGAGGAAAGGAAGAAATCCTAATATAAATCAGGAAACAGAAATAGAAGGACTTATTGAAGATTATTAGCTAAGCCAGTGGTTTCATTATTTTGTTTTGTTTTAATAGTTACTGGGAAACAACCAAATAAAACTTCTTAAGATTTGTACTAATGTAATTTTAGTATAAAACATTTAGGCTGGCTATCGTGACTCATGTCTGTTATCCCAACACTCTGAAAGCCTGAGGCAGGAGTATCACCTGAGGCCAGGAGTTTGAGACCAGCCTGGACAACACAGTGAGATCCTGCCTCTACAAAACCTTTAAAAATTAACCGGCTGTGGTGGTGTGTACTTGTAGTGCTGGCTACTCAGGAGGCTGAGGTAGAAGGATTGCTTGAGCCCAGGAGTTTGAGGCTGCTGTGAGCTGTAGTCATGCCACTGCATTCCAGCCTGGGTGACAGAGTGAGACCCTGTCTCAAAAAACAAACAAACAAACAAACACACACACAAAAAATCATAAAGCACAGTTAGCGCTACATGACCACCTCTTCTCATGAAAAGGATGTTGTCTAAAGTTTCCAACTCATAGGCTAGTGGCATGAAAGCACTTTATTTTTTCAACACCATCCAGGATCTACTCTTCACTGGTCAAGAAATTATTTCCTTATCTCACCTGATTTTTAAGAGTTTTGTGAGATGATTAGGGCTGATCTTATTCACAGTGTGTTAATGAGGAAATTAAAGCTCAAAAAGATGAAGGCATTTGCTCAGTTTTATTTTCAATTAGTGAAGAATTGTAATTGTTATGTCAAGTTATTTTCTGGTTAGATTTGTGAAGAACCTTAGAAGTCACTCAGACTATTCTTTTGTCATGCACATTAGAAAACAAGGAGATAAATGACTTGTGCATTCAATTATAGCAGCTAAGTTTATCTAGATATTTTAATCCTCTGAATTAAACATTTTGGCTTGAGTTTTCTGATTAAATAAATTACAGCAGTGCAAGTGGTTGCTTGGTTCCCACCTGCCACCCTCCCCCACCCGACCCCTCTTTGGATCCAGAGAATGCTTGCTGTAACATTCTCCTGTGCTATCAGAAAATGTCAAGGAAGTTACAATTTAATACACAAAATCCTAAAGTTGAGTATAGATTCTTCTCCTAAGTAGCAGAAATATTTTATTGAAAACTTCTTTTTTATTCTATATGTAGTTATTTGACCGTATAAAATTATTTGGAATGCCTGCTAAGCATCAGCCTGATTTGATATACCTCCGTTATGTGCCGCTCTGGAAGGTCCATATTTTCACAGTCATTCAGCTTACTTGTTTGGTCCTTTTGTGGGTGATAAAAGTTTCAGCTGCTGCAGTGGTTTTTCCCATGATGGTAAGATTTCTTCAGACTTATTTTGTCACTAATTAATAATATGTTTACAGTAACTTTTTATTAATATTTATAATTGATTTTGAGAAAAGGAATAATGCGTTTTAAGTAACTTAGGTGTTTGAAAATGTGAATTAGCTGTTACTAGATACAAACCAGTTGTTTCCCAGCCTCAATTTTATTATTTTGTAAATTTTTGTTTGTTTTGCTTTTTAGTCCTTAGGCTATAGGACTCGGTTTTGTATTTTTAAATAACTTCAGAATTCAGGACGTTCATGGAACAAATACATTTTCAAATGTAAAAGCAAAGGAACCAAAACAACATGGTTCATTATTAAAATATTTTGATATATCTTTTTCAGAAATTGACAGATGTGGAAGTTAAAAAGTAATGAAGGCTACCGATGACTTTAATAAGACAATATAATTCATTAAATTATCACAGAATATTGCATTTTACAAATAGAGAATGTACATTCTTCTGTAAATGCTATGTAAAAATTGGTTTTGTACATGGCCACAGAGAAAACCTTACAGAATTTAAAAAGCTATAAAAATTACTCAAGTAGTATTTTCTAAAAACAGTTAAATTAGAAATAAATAATGGAAAGCCACTAAAATAATCTTAAATATTTGGAAATTAAACACTGTTCTAAATAATTTCTGAATAGAAAACAGTTAAAAAACCATCTAGAGGTATTGAAAGAGAGAAAATTATAACAATGTCTGTCTAAAACTTTGAGCACAACTAAAGTTACACTGAGAGGAAGGTGTATGCACTTCATTGCCTTTATTATTCAAGAAGACTTCAATGCAACTAAGTTGTTTTTTTAAAAAAATCAATAATGGATAAACCACTCCCAAGCACATGTAAAGAAGAAAATGAGAGAATGGATATACAAGATTAAGGAGGAGAAAAGAGCGATAACCAGAGATATGGAGGTGATTCAAGGGACTTGATGAAAATAACACTTGCATGAATATCAATAAATTTGAATATCTAGAGCAGAGGTCAATAAACTTTTTTCTGTAAAGGGCCAGATAGTAAACATTTTAGGCTTTGTAGGTCACGAGAGTATTATGTGGGTACTTACGTAATCTTACTGATAAAATTTTAAAAATAATTTAAAAAATATAGGACTATTAGAAGAATGGAATTATTTTTTATTTGACATTATTTTACTTAATTGGGATTCATGGTTATTGTTCTCTACCATCAAATTAATTCCAAATGTTTATCTGTAAAAAAACATTCTTAGGTTATGGGCTATACAAAAATAGATGGTGGATGAAATTTAACTCAGGTGCTATGGTTTGCTGACCTCTGACCTGGAACAAATGGATTATTTTCATACTATATCTAAATTTCCAAAATTGACACTGGAAGTATAAAATTTGTGTATAGCCCAGTTGCATAGAAGAAACTGGAAAAGTGGTTAAAGACCTGTCCTTAAAGTATCAGGGTCAGATTGGTTAAAAGCTTAATTTTAAAGAACAGATAATTACAGTACCCTCTTGAATTATTCTAGACCAAAGGAAAAGATGGAAACCTATGCAATTTTTCTCAAAAAACACTGACAAGTTATTAATACCCAAGGCTAATTAAGTTGCACAAAAGATTTATGCTGCCTTCTTACTAATATAAATGCAGAAACCTTAAACTAAAATATTAGCAAGTAAACAAATTTAGCAGAATTTCTAAGAGTAATATATCTTAAGTAGATAGACAATGATACTTTGGCTTCAAAGCAATTATTAACATATTTGTTGAAAATGTCATTGTATACCTATTAACCCAAGTGATTTTAGTTAAAAACAAAAAAGACTGAGCCCTTAATAGAATTAATAAGAATTGTGTTAGGGTGGCTGGATGTTAGTAAACTTGATGAATTAGTAGGCAGTCTCTCTCAATGATCAAAAACCATAAAATACTTAAGAATAAATTTTAAAAGAAAGACTCCTTTAAAGAAAAAGGCTTATAATAGCATTTGTATTAGCTTCCAAGGGCTGCTGTAACAAAGTACCACAAACCAGAGGCAGTATGTGGGGGTGGGCAGTGACATGCTCTTTCTGAAGCCTCCAGGGGGGAATCCTGCCTTGTCTCTTCCTCTCCTCTGGAGGTTTGCTGGCTGTCTTTGGCGTTCCTTTGGCTTGCAGCTGGGTAACTGAAGTTGGAGCCTTTGTTGTCACATGGTGTTCTTCAACAGCTTATTTCCAAATAAGTTCATATTCTGAGGTACTGGAGGTTAGGACTTAACTGTCTTTAATGGGGAACAAAATTCAATCAATAACAGTATTAAGAGACAGCAAATAAGACCTGAACAAATACCGTGTTCTTTGTTTTAAAGATTTCATATTACAAAACTTTCAGTTTTCTGAAAAATCGCATTTAAATGTAATATAGTGCCAAGTACAAATTCTACTGGAGTTTTATCTGAATGTATGTGTTGGGGTGGGGGGTGGTGTCATTGTGAACTGGATAAATAATTTGGAACTGGATAAATAAAAAATGAATGCCTGACTCAAAAACATGGATGGTAGAAATGTTCTGTATCTTGTCCGGGTGTGCATTATATGAGTAGTATATACATTTGTCAAAAGTATCAAACTGTACACATGCTATTTTTCAATTTTTCTGTATGTAAATTACATATTCATTAGAAAGACATAATTACTAGAGAATAACAAGATAATGATAATTATAACTAAGAAGGATTCCTGGCTAGGATTGAGCACAGAGGGCTTTGCTTTGCCATCTACTTCACTGTTCGTGTGCTGATACTGTACTGTTTTAATAACCAAATATTTAAAAATTGCTGACAAGTCAGTGTAGCCAACATAATATAGAATTGGCATATGAATAGACAAATCAGAAAAATAGACAAATGGGTCCAGAAATGTATCTGAATACATTGGAATTTTATCACTTGAATACCATAAGCAGGTTATTTCATTAAAGGTAGTATTTCTTTTGTATGGGAGAATTTAGTATTGGACGATTTAAATGTATACTGGAAGCTAAGTAATGTACTCCTTATCTGAGACCATGTTCTGAAATCAAAATTGAATTCAGTATTTAAATGGTAAAATAAATTGTAGTGGAAAATGTAAAAGAGTATTGTATAATCCATTGATTGGGACTAACTTTTCAAAGAAGATAGGAAAACCCAAGTGTAAAAGGAAGATATGCTATATTTGACCACATGATAATGAAATGTTTCTTATATGTTCAAAAAGTATAAAAAACAGTTAAATCAGACTGTGAACTGGGAGAAAATATTCGTAACATATAAGGCAGATAAAAAATTTCTATTCAAACTACACAGAACTCATAAATGCATAAACAAAAGTCATAAAAACCAACAGAAAAAACAGTCCAAGTTTAGGAAATAGCAGGTACAGAAGTGGAAATCTTATTGGCCAGTCAGCATTCAAAAACATGCTCATCTTCAGCAGCAGTTAAAGCAAATTAAAGTATTAGTTCATTTCTCCCATATGATTGAAAAGTTAAAACCTAATGTTGGGAATAGGTACTCTAATGCATTGCTGAAGAGATTTTTAAAAATTATATATACTTACGTAATATGTAATGTCTTAAAAATTGTTTTTTGCTGTGATATTCAGTGTTTAACCTGCTTCATAATTTTATGTGTAGTGCAAGGGATTTATTCAGGAGAAGGTTAAGGATGCCATTTCCTTTTTTTCCTCTCTTTATAGTTTTTTTTTTTTTTTAGCACAAAGTAAAAAAAGATAAATAATTGACTCAATTCCTTTGAAACAAAATGATGTGTGAATAATTTTTAAACTATATGAAGCATTTTTTATAAGATTTAATAAATATGCTTTTCCTCTTTAAGTGATACAGTTTGTATTATGTGTTACTTAATATTTCCTTCCCCACTTTTTAAAGGTTCTTGCATTAGTGTTTGTACGCAAACTCATGGACCTGTGTTTCACGAAGAGAGAACTTAGTTGGCTTGATGATCTTATGCCAGAAAGTAAGAAAAAGAAAGAAGATGACAAAAAGAAAAAAGAGAAAGAGGTAAAAAGATAACAATTTTAAACTTACACCACTTCCTTATTTAATATTTTGCACCATATTGCAGGCACCATTATAATCACTTTACATGAATCAGTTCCTTTCATCCTTCTAAGAACTTTATAAAAGTGTAGTAGGTACTGTTGTTATCTCCATTTTACAAATGAGGAAGCAGGCAGAGAGCGGTTAGGTAACTGTTCCAAATGTAGGCTCTTCACCATTTCACTGTGTTTTACCTCCATAGCTCTGACACAGTAATACTTTTCAAAAATTACATACCATGTGCTTACTAAATCAGCAATCAGAAGAATTAGAGTTTTAGCAATATTAAAATATAGATAACACAAAATAGTTATATATCAGAGTATATTATCTGAGAAAACTTTAAATACATTTAACATAAATTTTAGCATATATTTAATTTTAATAGCGTTTTAATAATTGGCATACATAATAACAAAAAGGATTTTTAAGTAATTATCTTTTTTAAAAAGTATAATAAAGTTTTAGTCTTTATATGCACTTTATGTGTACCACCATTAGTTGATTTGTATGCTGAGATTTAAGCATAAATACTTTATTCTGAATTGGAATTTGATTTTTAATAACCAACTCGATACTATCGGTTAATAAGAAGGAAAAGTAGAGACTTGAGTATATAGCATTGATGGTTTTGTTGGTTGTAGTTCCTTGCTCCATTTTCCCATTCAGAGTATTATTTGAAAATCAAAGATAAGAAAGACACATATTTTTAAATGTATGGCCCTGTTTAAATAAAGATTAAAATTTTATTGATTTTATGTTTATTTTTCAACAAAAATTAAAATTCTTTAACTAGATACTAATTAGAATATTAATTTGAATTAAGACACCAGATTTTTAAAATTAAGATTTTGGTTTTCTTCAGAGTTATATATGTAAATACGTATGAGGGTTTTTTGTTTTTTTCTTCTGAGATGGAGTCTTGCTCTGTGGCCCAGGCTGGAGTGCAGTGGCATGACCTCGGCTCACTGCAACCACCTCAACCTCCCGGGTCCAAGCTAGCTGGGATTACAGGCACCTGCCACCAAACTGGGCTTATTTTTGTATTTTTAGTAGAGACAGGGTTCCACCATGTTGGCCAGGCTGGTCTTCAACTCCTGACCTCTGGTGATCTGCCTGCCTTGGTCCCCCAAAGTGCTGGGATTATAGACATGAGCCACTGTGCCTGGCCTGTATGAGTTTTTCATGATTTTTTCAAATAGAATATAATTTACCTATAAAATATATGGGCCAAATTGCCTGTTTATTACTTTCTGTATTAATTAGAATGAGGTTCGTCATATATTACAAAAAACAAAAGTAAAAGTGGCCTTTAAACACAAGGTTATTCTTGTGTTTCAAGTAAAAGAATTCTTGAAAGCAAGTGATGCAGTGTTAAGCCCCACAAAGTTATCAGGGGCTCCTTGTTACTTTTCTCCTGACCTCAGCATATGGTTGCCATCCTTATCTTCACTTCATGAATCAAAATGGCTATCAGACTCCAGCTGTCATGTTAGCATTAGAGACAGCAGGAAAAAGGAAGGGATAGAAGGCAAAATAGCTTCACCATATTGTCAAGTTTAAGGAGTCTTTCCAGAATGTCATCCAGTAAGTTCTGCTTGCACCTCATGATCCTACTGAGTTGTAAGGAATGCCGGGAGATTCAGTTTAGGGGTTTTTGTTTTTGTTTTTGTTTGTTTGTTTGTTTTTAGGATCTAGGCAAATTGACACCTCAAAATAGTCAAATTTCTATTAGTAAGGAAAAGAAATATGAATGTTCTCTCAGTGTCTCCTCTACTGTCCTATCGATCACCCCCATTATTAACATCATAATTTTCTTCCGTGCCCACTGTCCAAGTTGGTCTCAACCTGAGCTTGAGCTTTGATCTTAACCAGCCTGAGTGGTCTGCTTTGCTGGGTTCTATAAACATTTGCTAAATGATTTAAGATAGTACTTTCATTGATGTACTTTTAAACAGAGTATAGGAAGTACCATGATGGTTATTAGTAATTATCACTGGGGTGGGCTGGAGGGAATTAAACAACTCTCAGTTGTTAGTCTGAGAGTGTTTGAGACATTGCCGAGAGTATTTCAATTTCTGAGATATTTTTGATTGTTATAACTGGAGGGGCTGCTACTGGCATCTGATAGGTAGAATTCTGAGGTGCTGTGAAATACTCTATAAACACAGGACTTCTACTACAAAAGATAGATATTATACCCTAAATGTCAGTATTGCTGAGGTTGAGAAACCCTGCCTTATCCAAATGACATTCTGCTCATATTGTATTGTGATAAGGTTTCACAGAATGTTATCTCTCATTATAAACCTACATAATAATTGATAATCACATTTATGTAGTTAAATTGTAGTTAAATCTTAAATAGTATAAGTGACAGTGATTTACATAAAGAAATGAAACATTAGTCATGTTTTACAAGTGGTTGTTTTTATTTTATGTTACAAGTATGTGTTCATGATTATAAAATTTTTCAATAATGGCAGTTATATTTAAATAATGTCAGTTTGGGTTTCTAAGTCTTTAAAATATTATAAATTAGCCAATTCTCTTGGAAAATATTCTGGGAAAAGTAACCTCTTCACACATGTGTTATAAAGGAAGCTGAACGGATGCTTCAAGACGATGATGATACTGTGCACCTTCCATTTGAAGGGGGAAGTCTCTTGCAAATTCCAGTCAAGGCCCTAAAATATAGGTGAGATACGACTTTATGCTCTAAAACTTTTATATGCATGTCAAATGTATTAATAAGTCATATAATGCTTCTTTAAAGTGATGATTTCTATTTTATAAAAGATGATACAATCTGCATATGGTATATCAACTAAAGGAGGGCTTCACACAATTTGAAAAGGAAGTCCCTTGCTCCTTTCTCACCCAAGCTGGACTTGGACTAACCCAAGCTGGACTTAAACTAACTTCCATGCCAAGCCAATAAAATTTGCTTGTCTTCTGTCACTCCATCTATCTTAGTGAAGTTTAAAATCAGTACATGAGTCTGAGAATATTTCCATTTTCCCAGTAGTGTGGCTTTTTCCTTTGTGCCCTTCATTAGGGCTGGGGTCGGTGGGTGCTGGAAAATAAACGTTTTCAGTAATCTTTGTCAGTATCCATTCAAATACCAGTAATTCATTTTCTGATAGCCTTCCAATATATAACTATGTTTAGAGGCCCTAGATCTCTTAGTTTTCAAAGATGTGATTTGATTATTGGCGGTGAGGGTTGATATGATGCAAGAATTAATATTTTATGTATAATTCATTATTCGTGATTTTGATGATTTATATTTAAATTTAAGAACTAAAGGTGTAGAGGTTGGGAAATGCAGACTTTTGTAGTTTTAAAAGATTAACCTATATTTGTGTACACACCTGATTTCTATTTCTACACATCTATTCCATTTCTGATTACCTAGAGAAATCAGTCTTAGAGGCCTGGCGTGGTGGCTCACACCTGTAATCCCAGCACTTTGGGAGGCTGAGGCAGGTGGATCACCTGAGGTCAGGAGTTCATGACCAGCGTGGCCAACATAGGGAAACCTGTCTCTACTAAAAATACAAAAATTAGCTAGGTGTGGTGGTGCCTGTAATCCCAGCTACTCAGGACAGTGAGGCAGGACAGTTGCTTGAACCCAGGAGGCAGAGATTGCAGTGAGCCAAGATCATGCCAGTGCACTCCAGCCTAGGCAACAGAGCAAGACTCAGTCTCAAAAATAATGATAATAATAACAACTTACATTTGTGTACACACCTGATTTGTATTTTTTTTTCTTTTTTTTTTTGAGATGAAGTCTCATTCTTGTCCCCCAGGCTGGAGTGTAATGGTGTGATCTTGGCTTACTGCAACTTCCGCCTCCTGGGTTCTCCCGAGTAGTTGGGATTACAGGCGCCTGCCACCACGCCCAGCTACTTTTTGTACTTTCAGTAGAGATGGGGTTTCACCATGTTGGCCACAATGGTCGTCTCAAACTCCTGCCCTCAGGTGATCCGCCTGCCTTGGCCTCCCAAAGTGCTGGGATTACAGGCATGAGCCACTGTGCCTGGCCCTCCTATTTCTACACATCTATTCCATTTCTGATTAGTTAGTGAAATCAGTCTTAGAAAATATACAGGTTTCTTCCCTGACCAGTTGATAGAAAATGTTTTATTGGTATTAACTTCCATTTCTTTCTCTTTTTTTTAGCTATTTATAGCTTTTACAGGAGTAACATTTGACTTGTACGTGTTGATTAGTTGTGATGAATGAATTCAACTAATTTTCCTCTATACATTTTGCTATTAATTTTCACTATTGGTATTATTCTGTATTAATATTTCCCTCAAATTTTATATACTTTAAATGCCAAGCATAGAGGCATTTAATATGGATATTTAATATATCCAGCCACAGCGATCTGCTTTGCTGGGTTCTAGAAATACTTGTTAAATGATTTAATATATTAGCTTCATTGATGTACTTCTAAAAAGAGTATAGGAACTACCATGATGGTTGTTAGTAATTATCACCAATTTGCCGAGAGTATTTGTGCTTAATTTTTATATCCTGCTTTATCACTTTTTCAGTGTAATTATATATGGACCTTGACAAATTTTAAGTGGAGTCTATAGTCTGATAAAGAAAAAGATGGATATCTGTAGTTCCTTCTGTCTTTTAAGTGGTGTCATAAGCCATGATTAATGTGGCTATGTTTAAAGTTTTTTACATCAGGAATGCCAGGAAATGGCTAATGTGCTTATTTGCCAGAATTGTATATCTTAAATAGCTTTGGATTATTTGTGTGGAAGATCAAGTGAGATAGTATTTGAAAGTATTTGGAAACTGTAAAGCCCTTATAAAAGATGAAAATAATTTATGTAATGCAGGCACATTTTTTCCCATCTAATTTCATTTTGAGGGAAAAAATATATACCTTCTTCATAGTGGAGGATATTTAGAAGCTAGAAGGTTTATCAGGAATTCCTTTCTTCACTTATTTGAAGTTGGCAACCAAGTGAATAAACGTTTACTCAGGGTAGGCAAAGTTTCAAGTTGGATGGCTATGCCATTATAAACTTGGGTATTCAGATTTTGTGTACTTTTAAAAATCTGACCTGACGAAGGTAAAGAAGCCATTCATAGAGACTTTTCAGTGACCTCCTCACGCTTCTCTTCAATCTTAAATTTGTAAACAACATTCTGATTTTAAGTATGAACAGAGCACTTTCTAAATGACTGCTGTTTAGTCATCTGTAAACTAGTTGCCATCACACTGTTAATTTAACATTACCTAATTTGACATTTGTATTTGTATCTTGTTTGTCTGAATGTATTTTTTTAATCCAAGAAAAAGGACTTGCAAATGTATTTGTATTAACTTTATGATACTTTCCTATTACTTGTGATGGACAGCCTTGAGCCCCAAATTAATTATTTATGGATATTATTGGATTTGAGGTCTTGAAGTAATTTTCATAGAAATATAGAAACAGAAACATTTTTCTCTTACTGTAATAAATGGATAGTACTCTGGTTTTTTTTTGTTTTTTGTTTTTTTTTTAATTCTGGAGATGGAGTCTTGCTCTGTCGCCTAGGCTGGAGTGCAGTGGTGCAATCTCGACTCACTACAACCTCTGCCCCCCGGGTTCAAGAGATTCTCCTGCCTCAGCCTCCCAAGTAGCTGGGCTTACAGGCGAGTGCCACCGTACCCGGCTAATTTTTATATTTTTAGCAAAGACGGGGTTTCACCATGTTGGCCAGGCTGGTCTCGAACTCCTGACCTCGTGATCTGCCCGCCTTGGCCTCCCAGAGTGCTGGGATTATAGGCGTGAGCCACCATGCCCGGCCTACTCTGTTCTTTTAATTTTGATAAACTTGATAAAATACCACCTTTATCACACTAAATATGTGAATAACAGGTAAAAGTGGTACTTATGAGGCTATTTTGTGTTAGCTGTTGAAATATTTTCAGAGCTTTGTTTTCAATTTCAGAGTGTTATCTTTCCAAGCATTCTTTATAATGATTTGTAAAAGCTATGAAAAATAAGATTTTAAAAATCATAATCTTAAGTTTTCCTTACATACTTTATTTATTTGATAAGATTAAATGTGTGCCAATTATAAACGTTTTCTAGTTGACTTGAGATTGTATTATTTTTTGTATGTCTAAGCACATTAACATAGTCGTATGTTATTTCAGTAACATATTTTCAGCCAAGGTGATCAGAGGGCATCATTGCTAGAGTGCTGCCGAAGTACTACTGAAACCCCAAATTGGATTCTGAAGCAAAGTTCCATAAATAAATCTTGCTAACTTACTTAATCTTACTCCTAGTTTTGGTTAGAAAGAAAGATGTAATTCTTCATAAGGACTTTGTAACAGAATTCAAATTCTGATATCTGGCAAAGGTTTTCTCAATTTAGTTGATGAAAGCAGATAATAAGAATGACAATATTAATGCTTTTGCAAGTACTGAATACTAACCAAAAAGTGTATTTGTTCTTCAGTGTTGATCCCTCAGTTGTTAACATATCAGATGAAATGGCCAAAACTGCACAGTGGAAGGCACTTTCCATGAATACTGAGAATGCCAAAGTAACCAGATCTAACATGAGGTAGTTATAACTATTTGTGTGTTTTCTAACTGTAGCCAATTTTCATTTACTTATGATAGCTTCATTCCTTTCTTTCTTTCATCCATCATTTTAATGTATACTTGGAATAAGGTATAAATAATGATTATGTTTTTGTCTTTTAATTTACAGTTACCTATTTTAAAAAATAATTTGAGTCAGGCACGGTGGCTCACACCTGTAATCCCAGCACTTTGGGAGGCTGAAGTGGGCAGATCATCTGAGGTCAGGATCATCTGAGGTCACTTGCAGTGAGCCCAGATCATGCCATTGCACTCCAGCCTGGGGGACAAGAATGAAACTCTGTCTCAAAAAATAGTAATAATAATTTGAGCTATTTTATCATAAAAGTAAATTTCATATAACAGTATGGAGTAAACATAAAAAAAGATCAGAAACCATATAAAGATTAGATAACTATTAGGGATTAAATACTGTAATTGAATACTATTTCAATCATGCTCTCTGATGGTCTAAGAAAAGAGAAAAACACAAGTTGTTTCCCTTCTTGTGTTTTGGTTTAGTATGCCATTTGTTCAGGTGAGGTAAACATTTTGCTTGGAGATATTTGGAAGAAATCAAATCCATTGACATAAAGACCATTCAATTTTACAGTGGACCATGTATTGAAAGTATTTTGTAACCTCTTTCTTACATTTCTTGTTATGTAACCTTTTTTCTTTCTTTTGTTCTCACTTCAAGAACTAAGCCCTCAGGGATTCTGTTTGGTAATCATTAGTACTTTAATCCCTTAAGCCTCTGGAGAAATGAATTACTGTCTTGTAGGGTGCTCAGTCATTCATACTCAGAAAATACTTCTTTTTTATGTACAGTTTGTGTGAGATGCTATGTTGGGTGTCTGTATATTCTGCTTGGGCATCAGATGAAAACTTTTCTAGGCCTTCAGTCATATAGCTGTTTTTGTTCACTTGCTGTCTTAGCTCTGTCTTCTGACAATAATTGATTAGCTTTTTCTCATTCTTTCACTACTCTCTTTTAGAACCTTTTTCCTACCTACTCTCTATCATATGTTTTTCTCTTCTGTCATCTGAGTTCTAATTTCTCAGCTGGCTGTTTCCTTTCTTCTGTCTTTGATCTTAAAAAGTTTTAAAGTTAAACTCTGTAATTTTGGATCATTCAGTACAGCCAGAATTTTTCTAAATATTCTTTTCACTATTAGTAATTGTTCACACTGTGTCAGCACCTCTGGCCTTGTTAGTATAATTATCATAAAAAATAAAGGCCTTACAGTAATAACTAACATCTTTTATGCTTCTGCCTTTCGTTTGGGTTGCCCTGCACCTCAAAATCACATAGGAAGAAAGAGAATGTCTTGGCTATGTTGTTTAACAGGAAAATGTTTGGGGATTGGGGTCTATTCTTCAGTTTGTCTGGAGAAGACAGCAAACCATAGTGTGTTTTTACACTTTCTGAAAACTTTTTCCAGAACCCAGATATTCATATGTTACAATTAATCAATTAAATCCATGACGTGGAGTCACTGTGTGATACTAACTTGAAAATATAGAATAGGTCGGCCGGGTGCAGTGGTTCAGGCCTGTAATCCCAACACTTTGGGAGGCCAAGGTGAGTGGATGATTTGAGGTCAGGAGTTCGAGACCAGCCTGACCAACATGGTGAAACCCCATCTCTACTAAAACTACAAAAATTAGCTGGGCATGGTGGCGCATGCCTGTAATCCCAGCTACTCGGGAGGCTGGGGCAGGAGAATCACTTGAACCTGGGAGGTGGAGGTTGCAGTGAGCCGAGATTGTGCCATTGCACTCCAGCCTGGGCAACAAGAGCAAAACTCTGTCTCTCAAAAAAACATATATATATTTCAAATATTTGTTCTATATATATAGAATACATATTCATAAATACAAAACCAATATGTATATAGAATATATAGAATAGATGTATTGGCTTTGTATTTATGAATCAAATTTGGGGTGAGAAGTTTTATAAATTTATCACCTTCTTGGAAATTATTTGATACCTATCTATATTAACAAAGATTCATATATTAATAGATTTTTCAGTAAAAGTCATGCTATAACTGTTCATATGTGAAATAAATGTAATCCAACAGATTCTGACCATATACTGCCCTATTTTAAGGACCCCGTCTTTAGTTGTAAGAAAAACATGAATTTAAATTGCAAAGGGAATTTTTAATATTTGCAATTTTTTAAAAACAATTTTTAATATTTGCTTTTCCAGTTATGTTTATTGATTTAGAAAAGGTAAAATTAGCAAGTCATAAGTTTGTAGTGTTAATAGTAATCTCAGAAGGTTTAATATACTCATTGTTAGCCGTGTTTAGAATTGAATATTTATATTTAAAAATTATTTATTTTAATTCTTTGTTTTAAATAGTCCTGATAAACCTGTGAGTGTGAAAATAAGTTTTGAAGATGAACCAAGAAAGAAATACGTGGATGCTGAAACTTCATTATAGAATTGAACCAAGAGGCATTATACATATAGATATATACATATGTAATGTGTGCGTATCATGTCACTATATATAAGAATATTGTATGTCATGCTGTTTATGTGTGACTACCGGGTTTTTAAAAGTAGTGTCTGGAGTTTGTAATGAGCACCGTGGCGACTATGTATTTAATGAAATGCTCTCTTTGAAGTGAGGTACATGGTTCTTAACTATTCAAATATTTATTCTGTTAGAAAAAAAAATTTTCTGTTTTGCAGTAGAAGGATGTGGAGAAATGCTTTCAGTCTGCTTTTCTTAAATCTCTTTGTTCATCAGTGGCAATTCGTAAAAACCTTAAGTGATACTTTGTTTATATGTTTATAATTTTTATGTGTTTCCTGAAATTTTCACATATTATTTCACTTTTGTTAGTGCTTTATGGGAAGAATAGGGAGTCTATACCAGTGCTGTGGGAAAAGTGGTAACATTTCAGGGCTTCTCTATTTGTATTTCATTTCTGTAGATGTCCATCCTGTTTCACTAACTGGCGTTTTCTTAGCCATAGAGATGACTGTAGAACAATGGAAACTTTAATAATAGTTTTTAACTTTTATGTTTAAATTTTTTTTTAATCTTAAAACCTTCATATCTAGGTATCCATTGTGACAGACAAGTAAAATTGCAGGTGATTTGATAATTAAGCACCCATATCATTTATAACTTCCAAATTTAAAAAGTTATACAATGCCAGTTTGCAATAGTTGATTTTGATGCCTTTGTAGAATTTTTTTTCTGAATCCTTATGCTCTTTTAAAGCCAATGATTCCCACTCTGTTCTCTGCCTTGTCTCTCTTTGTCTTAAAATGCTTTAGTTTCCATCAGGTTCAAGTTCTTGACTATTATTCTCTTATAAGTAGTAGGCATAAATAATCAGGAGTCAGAATTCTCTCAGAAGGGTCTATGATCAGTATTACTTTATTAAGAATTACCTTTCATTTTCTCTTTATGTTGTTATTCTTTCACTTTTGTAGATTACATTTAATAGCTTGTTACCTGTGATTTTATTTTAAAATATTTATTTTGATATGATGCTTAAATATTATATAAACATTTGGAAAAGTAACAAATAGAGTAAATTGTTAATGTAAATAGTTGGTGCTCACTTTCATTTATGTTTATTATCTTAAAGCAATTGATAGATTTTACATCTTTGATATAAAGCACTGCCATATTTATATTTTAAAAGGAAATTAGACATTTTATATGTAGCTCAGATTAATGGCATTTTTATTTTGTGTATTAGTTTTTGCTTTTCTGAGCTTTTTAAAGTCTAACAAATCTTTTTAGTCATCTTTTATATACTTTTAGCTCCACATGAAATAAATGTTGTTAAGCCTGTAGGACTGGATGAATGGGGTTGTGAAACTGATTTGACAAGAGAATAATTTACAAAAATCAAATGAGTATTGAGAAGCCACAGAAATATCAAAAATGGTAACATCACTATTAGGATGAAAATTTTAATGAAATTCCAATGCTCCCTTTAACCATATAATTAAATTACAAAAGTATACATAATTAATCTAATAAAGGATCATGAGGAATGCCAAAAGCTGAAATTTTAGCAAGTCTGGTGTTTTAAATTCATTATAAACTATTAACTAATGTAATGTCCTCCTCTAAGACCATATTGTAAGAGTCTAGTTAAAATGATGGATTCAACTTCTGCCTCGGATGAGAGGTTGGAAATGTAGCTGCTTTTCTTTAGAAAATATGTAGCTGTCATCATTTGGTACTGCCTAAAAAGAGTTAGACTCTATTGGCAATTGATAGAGTATTACCCACGGTGCTTATTATTGTTTATGAGCTTCCATTGTAATGATTCCTTTTTATTTGTAGCAGCATAATTATTTCCAAAGACCCCAGTATTTGCTGCTATTTTTAAAACTCCCCTGATGTACCTGAACAAGAGGATTTCCTCACATCATTTCCTTGTGTCTGGACATCAGGGGTAACAACTGTACTTACTTTACAGGAAGAAATTTTAAAACTGAAAACTACCTGGGATCATAGTGTTTCTGTGATTTTATTTAATTGTGTATAGTAATTATCCAGTGCCAGAAAAACCGTCACTTGCAAAATACTTTGCACTCAAAATGTTTTTACAATGCTTCTAGATGTTACTGGTTTCTGCTTTCTTTTGACTACTTGACTGACAAAATGATCTGACTACTCCATTTAAGAGCAAAGGTAACTCATGTTTAAGTAATTAACTGCTTGTTTTAAGTGATTATATTTCTTCCACTGTTTTTGAAAAATAATCATAGATAGCATTCATTGAGAGACAGTGACAGATATAATTTACTACATATATTGATTTTTAAATAAAGTTGCCTTAAATAAGTGTATGTAAGCAGTAGTAGTTGCTATGTACTGATTTACCTCAAGGTGCAAAATAATTAAACCTGTACATATTCCATTTACAAAATAAATTCAGCCCTGCACTTTCTTTAGATGCCTTGATTTCCAGAATGGAGCTTAGTGCTACTGAATACCCTGGCCACAGAGCCACCTCAGGATATTCTTTTCTCCACCCTAGTTTATTTATTTATAGATATCTGTTTACAAAGTCTGTAGTAAATCCTGATGCTGACCATCTGAAATGTACTTTTTTTCTGAATGCTGTTTCAATCTAAAATAGCAGCTTTTGAGAAAACAATGATGTAAATTCCTTATGATAAAAGGATGATTCTATATATTCTTTAATGATATTAAATATGCCGAAGCCAAGCACACAGTCTTTCTAAAGTGTGTGTATGTTTGTGTGAATGTGAATGATACTGATCTTATATCTGTTAAAAGTTGTTTTAAAAAGCTGTGGCATACCATTGTTCATATTTGCCAAGTCTTCTGTAAAGATGTCTAGGACAAAATATTTTATGTGCTAATGCATGTATTTGTAAACCAGATTTGTTTACCACTCAAAATTAACTTGTTTTCTTCATCCAAAAAAGTTTATTTCTTCCACATACTTAAATTTTCTGTGTGGGTATAATATAGCTTTCTAATTTTTTTCTTTCACAAAGGCAGGTTCAAAATTCTGTTGAAAGAAAAATGCTTTCTGAAACTGAGGTATAACACCAGAGCTTGCTGTTTAAAGGATTATATGATGTACATCAGTTCTATAAATGTGCTCAGCAGTTTAACATGTGAATCCTGTTTTAAAGTGCTCAGATTTCAGCTGTGTAAGCCATTGATATAATGTTGTAATTAAAAATGTTTATATGAAATAACTTAATGTTTTAAATTTATTTATGTAGATCACATCATTTTTATCGTATGCATTGCAAATATGTGAAATGTCTTTTGGTTTATTCCAACAATTATTTATTTTAGAAAGTAAATTTAAAGACTTTAAGGACATTCAAAGTTTAAAATAGTGTTCAAATTGCAAAATTTGGCAATCTTCATATAAATTGGTTTCTTTTCTAACTTTCCAAAAACTAACGTTAAATATCAATTATAGGAAAACATAGTTGGAAATGTAATCATCCAAAGATCATTTTTAAAATGAAATTTAATTAGCACATATTGACTTCAACATTTGACTTAATTGTTAAACCCCAGTTTTGTTTTGTTTTTTTAATCAGATTTTTGCACACTGATTAGTTTTTGTGTTGTGGCTTTTGTTGCTTTGTTATTCAAGGTTTTTTTTTTTTTTTTCTTCCCCATGGGGGAGATTGTCTTCCAATGTTTAACTACGTTTAAATAAATAAAAATTGAATTTTATTGTTCATTTATATAAAATCTGATACCTTGATGTAATTTCACAATACAGTTCCAATTTTTATGGCTTTTATAATTACAATGATATTTTCTTCTATAATAAAATCCAAAGTAAACATTTAAATTGTAGAACTGATATTTTTCATTTATATGAAGTATAAGCCTCTACTGGGTCTATATTGTGAATGATCCTGCCTTTCAAATTTGTTTCATAATTGTTAGATGAAAACTATTTTTTTGGAGATGTTACTGAAGTTGATTGAGCAATAAAAGTCTACTTAATTAGTTGTTGGCTATTGTCTTTACTTTGTACTCTGATTATTAGAAGAGCCACATCTCTCTCTCAGCTTGAGATGGGATAGGAGAGGAAGGAAAATGAGTGATGTCTGTTTCCGGCCTCCTAATATTCCTAGGCTTCAGTAGGAGAAAGAAAAGAGAAAACATTGAGAAAAAAGTAAAATAGTGTTTGTTTTACAAAGGTGTTTGATAGTTAAGAAATAATTGATATTAAAGCTAAGAAAAGGCTGATCCATTTATTCCCCCTGATTTTAGAAATGTTGCTGCGTGATATGTAATGATCTGCATGATAATACCGAACTCTCCAGGGCTTTTCTTTCTTTGTTTTTTGTTTGCTTGTTTGTTTGTTTTTTGTTTGTTTTTGAGACAGAGTCTTGCTCTGTCGCCCAGGTTGGAGAGCAGTGGCCCGATCTCTGCTCACTGCAAGCCGCCTCCTGGGTTCACGCCATTCTCCTGCCTCAGCCTCCCGAGTAGCTGGGACTACAGGCGCCCGCCACAACGCCCAGCTAATTTTTTGTATTTTTTTAGTAGAGACGGGGTTTCACCGTGTTAGCCAGGATGGTCTCGATCCCCTGACCTTGTGATCCGCCCGCCTCAGCCTACTAAAGTGCTGGGATTACAGGTGTGAGCCACCATGCCTGGCCTCTTTCTTTGTTTTTAGTGACTTAGTTTATTACGAATTATTTTCCTTAATAGCAAATTACAGGTCTTGGTTTTTCATTTGGCATGTGTGGAACACTTTCCTTTTGTGTTTTCTGCACTGAAAAACATCTGATAACCTCACCATGAATTTGATAGCCTTTGGAATAAGATGGGGATAGACACTTATGTTTTTGGAAATTTCATTTGAAAATTTAGTTTACGTTTATTTTAGGGGAAAATTTTTTTGTCAATTTATAATTCCTAGCTACAGACCTTTGAGATTCTGTAAGAGGAGAGAGGAAAAGAGTTAGCTTTCTTTGATCTGGCCAATAAAGGCATATCTGATCTCTTGAGTATCATTTCTTTTCATGGTTGACCCATACGTTCCTACCTCTGTGCTTTTAATGAAAACATTTCTGCTGTTTAGAAAACCTTTCTTTCTGCTTTTCTTTCAAAGCCCAATTTAAGTTCTGCCTTTACTTCAAATTGTACTCAGCCTTCTGCTTTCAGTCTACAAGATCATTCTCATTCCTCCACTTAGATTGTGTGTGTGTGTGTGTGTGTGTGTAAATAGCCTTTTCTTATTCTAGACCATTGGGCTAAAGTACTTATAAATTTTGGGAAGTGGTTTTATCTTCTTGTTAAGTTGATCCTGAATATCTACTTACATGCAGATTTGTTACCTTTATGCTGTAGTTAGGACATTATGCTGTTTTACTTTTGAACTGTATAATTTACGTTATGCATTTCATTTAAAAAAGGCCTTAGAAAAATATGTTTTCATAGTTTTGAGCCTTGCTCTATAAGCTATAAGCTTGGTGCAAGATCTCTTGTGGGATTTTATTTTGTGTCATTTTACAGAGGGACCCTTAACATTTGAGATGATAGTGTATGTGTCTTTTAGAGGCAGTGTCATTCTTGCCTCTTAATCTCTGCAGCTTTCAGGGAAGTTCAGGAATATTCTGGGATGGCCAAAACATTAGTTTAAGACTTTAATTTTACTGAGTAATGGAAAGATGGGAAGCACAATTGGTATTCTGGTGAAGATGAGAAGTTCAGTGCAGTCATGTCTCACTGCTTAATATTTATTTTTTGAGATAGAGTCTTGGTCTGTCTCTCAGGCTGGAGTGCAGTGGCATGATCTTGGCTCACTGCACCTCTGCTTCCTGGGTTCAAGTAATTCTTGTGCCTCAGCCTCCTGAGTAGTAGGGACTAGCGTGTGCCACCATGCCCGGCTGATTTTTCTGTTTTTAGTAGAAACAGGGTTTGGCCATGATGGCCAGGCTGGTCTCGAACTCCTAACCTCAAGTGATCCTCCTGCCTCGGCCTCCCAAAGTGCTGGGATTACAGGCGTGAGCCACCAAGCCAGGCCGACTGCTTAACATTTAGAATGTATGTACAGAACACTTTTTCTACTCAGCATCGGTCTTCCTGCCCCGTCACCTTGTTTTGTTTTATTGGTAACATTAATCCTGATTGTTTTATATCTCTGAAGTTTAATTAGTTCTGCTGTACTCACCAGAGTTTGGCTTTCATCTCGCCTTTCTGCACTTCCAAAATAGGACCGTCTTCATTTTAAAAAATGCTTTCAATTACCCAAGCTTAAGTATTGTTAACCCAATGGGCCTACTTACTATCCACACCAGAAAAACGTTGGGGTTCACTGTATTCATTTAAAATCCAGTTTGGGAAGATGTAATCACCAGACACACACATGAGCGTTTAATGATACCAAGATGAGGTTGAATAGGGCCCAGTACTCGAAGAAATCGTCGAAGGAGCATCATCGTGGTTAAGACCAGACTCAAGTAGGTTTTACCCTGACTCCATCACTAGCTCTGCCATACTGGACTACTTAGGAAACTTCTTGTGCCTCCATTTTATAACTAAGTGAAATAAGGAAAGAATTTGAAATCGTGCCCGGCACAAAATTAAGCACTCAATAGATTGGCATTTTTCATTTATTTAAAGTTACAGAATGTCAGGTATATTTTTAAAGCGTTATCTAATGCAGTTCAGAAATTTTAAAGAAGCTCCAGACTTTCACAAAAGGTGAAGTGACTTGCTCAAAGCCACAAAACGAACTGGCGATAGTTATACTATACAGGTTTCTTGAATCCCAGGTCACTCTTACTTTTTGTGAAAAATACGGTGCTGTGGCACCATATTCTCATTGCCTGTGGCTTGAGTAACTGAAGACGTTTTCATGCCATATGAAAGGTATTTAGCATGCTGCATTGATTCCTTATCAGATTAAATCTTTGCTTTTAAAGAGAATTGATTTTTAGCCCATAGCAATTCTTGAAAGTAAACACTCCAAGATGAAGCTGCCCTTTCCCATTAAAGGTTAGACACCCTAAATCCAGAAAAATCTTCAACGTGTAGGAGACCTGTTCACAGGTAGCTCTAGGTTCCGGTGAAGTGGCTGCAGCACAGCCTTCAGCATCACTTGCTGCCTCTTCTGCTTGCAAGCTTGGTGATGGACCTAGCGCGTCTCTGGTTGCTACGGCGATTCCCCGGCAGGCGTCATCCGTCGCTATGGCGTTCTGCACTGCGCAGCATGGCTGCTCCGGATTGGCTGAGGCGCCCCAGGTGGCGGAGGAAGAATTGTCGGCATTGGCCTGGCCAGCGCTGTTTGGTGGCCTGGAGGAGGATTTGATTGGAAAACCAACGGTGCAGCTGGCCGCGGTGTCCCTGAGGTTGAGGGGACCGGGAATAGGCTGGGGGGAGGACGGGACGGGCTGAGACTGGACGGGACCCCCGGTCTGCATCAGCAGGTTACAGCAGCAGGGACAATGATAAGGAGATTGGCCTGAAGGAGGGACCGTCCCTCCCGCGCGGTGAGTAGGCGGGAGCCGGTGCTCGGCTGTGCCGGCGCGCAGCTTGAGTCAGGGTCTCCGGGGAGACGTCCTCAGGTCCCTGTGGAGCGGCCCCGAAGCCTCGGGAGCCAGCTTTACTAGACAAGAGGCAGGGGTAGAGAATGCGGCTGTGGTGGGTAAGTGAGTCACTGCGTGAGGCAGTCTTTTCAAAGCAGGTGGGTTTGTGTTGGACGGATGGATGGTGGGAAAGCGCCATCAACGATGCTTCATGGCGCTTCCATTTTGATAACGGAATTATTCTGGTTAAATGGAACCTGAATGTGTCTCTTCCAATCTGCTCCGACGCCTCTGGAGGTTCATTCTTCATCTCTATGAGCGTCGCTTTTCTGCCTTCTCCTTACAGGATGCGGCTTTGACTTTGCCCCTCTGCTTTTCTGCCCTACTTCGGTGAGCCCTTCCACTTCCTCGCCTCAGGCACCATCTATCTGACGATGATTAGAAAGTCTCCACCTGGAACCTAGCCTGCTCTACTAACCGTCAGACCCCAAAACCCAGCTGCCAAGTTAACGCCACACATGTGCAACCCTGAACGCCATCTTCCCCATGTCTGCTGCTGCTCTTGGATTCCCTATTTTGGGCATCACTATCCATTCAGCTTTCAAAAACTACACTCTAGACGACATCAATGACACTTACTGCTGCTTCCTCTGCATCTCTATCAATTATCAAGACTATCCCTTCTTAATAGGTGTTGAATCAATTCCCACATTACCATCTCTATTTTTACTGTCTCAATTTCCACCATCGCTTGGTTAAATTCAACACCCATCTGGCTTCTCCGATTCTAGTCTGGCCCTATCTATCTAATCCACTTTTTCCCCCACCATTGTTGAACTGATATATATATATCAGTTCATATATATATATATATATATATATATATATATATATATATATATGGAGGCCTTCTAAAAAAGACTCCTTTTTTAGAAGGAGTCTTGCTGTGCTGCCAGGCTGGAGTGCAGTGGAGCGATCTCAGCTCACTGCAGCCTCCGCCTTCCGGGTTCAACCAATTCTCATGCCTCAGCCTCCAGAGAGCTGGGATTACAGGCGCGAGCCACTACGCCTGGCTAATTTTTGTATTTTTAGTAGAGAAGGGGTTTCACCATGTTGGTCAGGCTGGTCTCGAACTCCTGATCTCAGGTGATCCACCCGCCTCAGCCTCCCAAAGTGCTGGAATTACAGGCGTGAGCCACCGTGCCCGGCTAAACTGATCTTTTTAAAACGCACATAAGGGCATTTCCCTTCCCTACTTAAAGTCCTGCAATGATTCCCCATTACCCTAATCCAATCTTTAATTAGGCCTTCTATCAGCAGTTCCATCTTGATTGTTCCCAGAATATGTCACATTCTCTCCTGTGTGTAATTATCTCACCTGTTGCTCACACTGCCTGGAATGGACTTTCCTTTTTGCACCCCCACACTCCTGCTCTCACTCCCCAATCATTTTCTGTATGTTGCTTGATTACTGTTTCTTTCTCTGGACTGCCTCTGTGACGGCAGAGACCATCTTTGTCTCAGTCACTATTGTTATATATATCCAGCATTTAGCCCAGTACAAGACATCGTAACAGGTGTTCAACAAATACTTGTTAACTGACTGAATCTCTAAAATGAGAAGTTACTGTTTGCCATGGTATCTTTATTTCTTCCAGAAAAGTCAGAAATGGCCAATGAAGCTTTTGGTTATAAAAGGTAAATATTGAAAAAATGTTATAAAAGGTACAGGTTTTACTTTAATTTCAAGACCCTTAGTAATTGGAAACTACTTCAATTCACAGTTTATAGTTCAAGCCATAATCATTATCACGGTAGCTGTTATTATATGACATAAGCTTAAAATGGTAAAGAGAGAGAGAGACAGTACAGCATGGTGTGCAAGAGCTAAGCTTTGGAGTCATACATACATGGGTTTGAATCCTAGCTCTAGCATTTTAGTTGTGTAACACATAACAAATTACTTAGCCTCTAGTCAGATTCTTTGTCTGCACAATGGGGGTATAATAGCACCTAGCTCATAGGATTCTTTTAAAGATTATATGTACATAATTCATACCAAAGGTATAGTGCTTTATATATAGTAAGCTTTCACGTTTAAAAATGAACACACTGGGCTGGGCATGGTGGCTCATGCCGTGAATCCCAGCACTTGGGGACGATGAGGTGGGTGGATCACCTGAGGTCAGGAGTTCAATATCAGCCTGGCCCACATGGTGAAACCCCATCTCTACAAAAAATACAAAATTAGCTGGGCATGGTGGCACACACCCGTAATCCCCGCTACTTGGGAGGCTGAAGCAGGAGAATCCCTTGAACCGGGAGGCGGAGGTTGCAGTGAGCCAAGATCACGCCACTGCTCTACAGCCTGGGCAACAAGAGTGAAACTCCGTCTCAAAAAAAAAAAAAAAAAAAATGAACACACTGAAGTCTAGAGCTGTGAAATTGTCATGGTGAGTTTACAAAAGGTAAAAATCAATCTTTTGATTCAGTCAAGTGCAATTTCTAGGACACCATCCTGTTGTTATAGTACTTGATCACAAACTTTTGTGTTTGGCGACATCTCTGATACAGCTCTGAGTCTCAATCATTCAGTGAGTATTTATTGACCATCTAATGGGTTTGGGGCTCCATGCCCAGTGAGGGTGAGCCAAAAGACAGTGCAACAAATAAAGTCTTCAGGAGGTGGAAGAAGGGCCTGGAATGTTACTCTGCCTGTCACAGCCAGTCAAGCTTTGAGGCTGAAGTCAAAGTGAACTGGGTTGAGCACTTGGATAGGCAGAGAGAAGCTGGAAGTTCATCCAGACAGTCAACAAATATTTATTGAACACCTGGGCCTTCAGCAGTGAACAAAACAAAGGCACTATTCTCTTAGGACAGTTCTCAGGGCGCAGTAGAGCAGAGTTCATAGAACACAGATTCTCGAGCCAGACTGCTTGGGTTGTAATCCTAGCTCCGCAAATCCTAGATATGGGATTGGCAAGTTAACTTAATCTTTCTGCACCTCAGTTTCCTCATCTGTAAAATGGGGTGGTTGTGAATATTACATGAATTAATATGGAAAAATTTCTTAGAACAGTGGTCAGTATGCCTCAGGAGCATGTAAATGTTATTTATTTGTATTGCGTTCTATTTAGAACACAATACAAGGAGAGAAATAAGTAAAGCAGGATGAGGGAATAGTAATCATCAGCTTGTGGATAGGGTGTATGGCTCGGATTTGGGAATAAGTCTTACATTTTGAAAGATTTCATCTTCTAGATGAAAGTGAACTTTAAACAAACTCATGTATATGCCTGATATGTATCATGATTTAAGAAACAGGAATGGCCAGGCATGATGGCTCACTTTGGGAGGCCGAGGCGGGAGGATCACTTGAGGTCAGGAGTTTGAGACCGGCCTGGCCAACATGGTGAAACCCCGTCTCTACTAAAAACACAAAAATTAGCTGGGTGTGGTGACGCGTGCTGGTAATCCCAGCTACTCTGGAGGCTGAGACGGGAGAATCACTTGAAGCTGGGAGGAGGAGGTTGCAGTGAGCTGAGATCGCGCTACTGCACTCCAGCCTGGGCAACAGAGCAAGACTCCATCTCAAAAAAAAAAAACCAAAAAACAAAAACAAAAAAACAGGAATATGAGCACTGGATAAAATACATAGTTTTTTTATTTGGTAAAATAATTACTTATCTATAGGTCAAACTCCCCTCATCTCAGCTAAAATCTGCCATGGTCATAATGAAAGTCATGGACTTAAGTCCATACAGTTGGCATCAATTCAAAGCTTATTAAATCTTGTATTAGAAATAGTTATGATAGACACAGATTCTAGCTTCAAAGCAGTCAGCAGAATCAAAGTGACAAAATGACAATTGACTGGCTCATGTCTACAAAAGATACCTAAGCCCTCCTGTAAAAATTAAAGTAAAAACTACAAGCAGGACAGATAAAGCACAGCAGCCATAACACTGACCTTGGGCCATCAGGAAAATGTTGCACAGTATTTAGTATATTTTGCAAAAGACAGTTAATATGAAAAGTATGAATAAAATAATATTTGTTTATTAAAGAAGTAAATATTTATCTAGAAAATTCACTTAGGTGAATAGAGATAAATGAGAGTTAGTACTGCATTAGATTAACAGGAAGGGTTCTGCCTGGCTTCAAATCTCCGCTCTGCCACTTACCAGCTGTGGGACCTTGGCAAATGAATGAACCTCACTGGGCCTCATTCCCTTCATGTGTAAATTAGGGACAGTAAGGGTAGCTACCTTACAGATTCATTAGGAGTGTTACATTAGGTAATGTATAGAAAGCACTTAGAACAGTGCTGGCACTACCATGTAAATGTTTGCTCTTATTATGACTGTTGTTATTACTAGGTATGAGATCTTGGCCAAGTTCCTTGACATTTTAGTGCCTCAGTTTCTTCATCTGTAAGTTGGAGATATAATACTAATCACCTCAAAGGGTTGTTTTGAGGATTAAATGAATATACTAATGTGCTTGTAAGAATAACCCTTAATAGGTTTTTAAAAATTAAAATGAAAACCATTTGTGACATTGAATTTAAACCCTATTTTTAATTTTATCTCTAGTATTTTTCATTAATGAGTCAAAGTCAATGAATATAGACAAATGATTTAAAATAAATACACGGCCGGGTGCTGTGGCTCACGCCTGTAATCCCAGCACTTTGGGAGGCCAAGGCAGGTGGATCAGCTGAGGTCAGGACTTTGAGACCAGCCTGGCCAACATGGTGAAACCCCGTCTCTACTAAACACACACACACACACAGACACACACACACACACAAAATTAGCCGGGCATGGTGGTGGGCACCTGCAATTCCAGCCACTTGGGAGGCTGAGGCAGGAGAATCACTATCGCTTGGATCTGGGAGGCAGAGGTTGCAGTGAGCCAAGATTGTGCCACTGCACTCCAGCCTGGGCGACAAGAGCAAAACTCCATCTCAAAAAATAAATAAATAAAGTACACAAACTCTTCAAATGAAGTAATATTATTACCAGCCTGGGTGACATAGTGAGACCGCAGTCTCTCCACACACACACACAAAAGATAATACTTACAACAGCTATCATAACAGTAACATATTTCTCTAGTTGTCGACGGTTCTAAAGAGGTGTCACTCTATTTTATTTAGTCCCGACTGCCACCTTGTCATAGGCATGTTGTTATTTCTAATTTTTGGTCAATGAGAAAATAATCAGAGAACTCCAGTGACATTTCTGAGGTCACTCAGTGGGCAAGTGGAAACCAAGTCTCCTCTACCCCTGTTATTCTTTTTGACTATATTCCAGTGGTGTAACCAGAAGAATTCACATTCCCAGACTTGTCAACTTGCATCAGTGGAGACAGTGGCATTCATATAATGCACATGTGTATGCTACACTTGACACAATGTGAATACTCATCTTTCCTTTAGGAAACCTTATTGTCCTGTTCATGTATACTTGAGGTAGTCCATCTTTAACATCAATGTAATACTTTATATTCTTTTCTTTGTGGCTTCCTTGTATTTATAGAGAGATTTTGTCAAATCAACATGCTGCAATCACTGGATACTGGTCAGCTGGGGCAAACTTATTTGCTGTTCTTTTTCGTTGTCTTTACTCTCCATATCTACATCATGATATTCCAGTTATATTTGGAGCTTCCCAATCACATTTAACTTGGGATTTGTTCATTGATTGATTCATTCAGCAATTATTTATTAAATCCCTCTTTTGTTGTAAACTACAAGGTATGTGCTAGATACTGGGAATGAGCCAAAAAGCTGTCCACCATATGCTTGACTAGTTTACAGTAAACTAATGGAGATGGAAATATGTATTTATTGAATTATGACCTGAATCAGCCTGTTTGTCAAAAGCTGCAAGGCAATGCTTGGCAGGGTTGTGACCCTGTCTAGGAGGTCAGCCCAAAGAATGGATACTTCAGTTGAGACATGAAGGATGAGACATCCAGCCTTTCCATACCACTGTAGCCCTTGAGTCCAGGAGTAAAGGCCTGGGGATTTTCAGGAGAAGTAACTCTGTGGTGACAGTTCAGGACCAAGTGTGAGTAACAGCTGGCTAGGTGGCCAGGAGCGTCAATTGCACGCAGCACCTCTCAGACCTTGGTAAATTTTCTTTTTATCCCAGGAGAAATGGGAAGCATATAAGGGCATAATTGGTCAAATATGTACCATAAAAAGAGTGCTTTTATTGATGTGTGGAGATAGATTTTTTTGTTGTAGTTGGGGAGAGGGAGAAATTGGAAGTTGGGAGATCATTTAGGAAGTGATAATGGTAGTTCAGGTGAGCACTGATGTAAGTTTGGACTAGGGCGTTGGCAGTGACGGTGGACAGATAAGTGTCATATTTAATAGAAAAATAGGACTTAGTAGCCAAATATCAGATACGGGGGTGAGGAAGAGGAAGGTGTCATTTTTCTGACGTCCATGCCAAAGGACTCTCTCTTATTTGGGACTATTTGAGACAGGATGAATGAATGTGTTAGGTTGGAGCAAAAGTAATTGCGGTTTTTGCCATTGAAAGTAATGGCAAAAACCACAATTACTTTTGTGCCCACCTAATATGTTTGCATTCTCCTTGCCTCATATAATTACCTCTGGTGTTCCTGCTACTTAATGCAGTTCTTTGAATTCCATGGACACTCTAACATTATCTCAGGTCAATTCCTCTTTATCCAAAAGAGTTGGCCAAAGATTAATGGAATGTGATGATAAGCTGAATGATCTGCATATAGATGTTTTACATTTCCAAGAATAGCATTGCTTCCAAACTCCTTAGCCATTAGGAGTTCCGTAAGCTGGCTTGCAGACTGAAGGCTGCCACTTACTCCTTTTCCCAACACTTGCCTTCTTCCAGATCCTTTAGCTCCAGCTCAACTCATCTACTCACTGTGTCCTTAAGCCACTTTCAGCATCTTGCCTGCATCCCTGTGTTCACTGGCCAGGCCCGTTGTTCACCCCCCTGCCCATCCTTCTGGACCTTCTTCAAGTTCGCAGTTCACGAAATCTTTCTATAATCTTTCCTCTGATTTCATTCAGTTTATAATCTCATTTGGACATTTTTTTTCTGCTTTTTGACACTTCTAGTGTTCTTATTTAATCCATTGTATTTGCCTAAACCATTAAAAAAGTCTTCTTTTACAAAGAGACATTATCAGCAGTTTCATATGCTTTACCCTACATATTTATGATTTCCCACACACATTGGATTGTAAAGAGATTTTTTTTTGTAGTGCCCAGTGGTCTTGTGCACAGTCAGAGCACAGTAAATAATAAAATGCACTTGAAATAAAATGTTATTAGATGAAATTCAATTTTATTTTATAGCTCAGAAAGTACTTCTAGTTTTTGCAGCGCCACCAAACATATGAACATCAATTTGTTGATTCAGTCTTCTCTTCACTTGTGAAAGTTCTAGGGGTTTGGGTTGAATCTGTACTTACTTTATTACTTATTACAACGATGGTTAACTATTTTATTGGAAGACATTATGAACCATGTCTTATTCAGTGTTGTATCCTCAGTGCCTGGCATATACTAGGGACTCAATAAATATTTCTTGGAGTAATGAATAAATATAATTCTCACCTTTCTGTTTCTCACAAAATCAGGAAATAGAATATACTCATATTCTATTTGGGGTCAATGAGAAAAGAGAAATTTAGTGTGCTACTTTAGTTATTTTTGTTGATGGGTTAATATAAATTCTTCCTTCACATCATCTGGACCTTTTTTCCTCTTTTCAATATTGCTGCTTAATATGTAAGTCTCAGGTTCATTTGCTCTAACATAGGCACATTGTAAACCATATGATGAGTAGAATTGGATGCTGTAGCAGCTACGCAAGGCACAGACATAGCATACCACAAATATCATTATGCAATGACAATGGAGGGGATCTGCAGAACCTACATTTATATCTGCAGATTTCCCTTTACAATAAAAGATATAAGTTGGAATGAGAATAAATCAGAAAATAGGGAGGTTATAGTGGTATCTGTTGTCACATATTCTAGTTAATTTTGGAGCAGCACTCAGACCAACATGGGCCAGTATTAGCCAGAGGAAAATGAAAGTCAGCACTTAAAGGAGTGTCCATCATCATAGCAGGTGGTCAGTAACTATTTGGAGGATTAAGTGGGAGAGGGTTAGAATACTATTAGAATTCTTGGTTCTTTTTATCCCCAAGTGCTTGTTTACATATAAAATAGAAAATTGCTTAAAGTATTGACTATTTGCGCAAGGAAGGTGGCAAATGTACTGACTCAGGAGCAAGGCCATGATAATAATGCTTGTCCTTAGCTGACGACACACTCCTGCCCTTGGAGATTCTGTACCAACCGTGTCTTTGTTTACCACTCTATGATGATTAAAATACACCACCTACATATTTCACATGAGTGAACCAGGATGAATGAATGGATGTTTGCAAGCACCCCAGGGTCCAGGAGGTGAAGTTATGCAAACATCAGTTGTTGTTATATCACCTTCTGCCCTTGGCTAAGGGCCAATATCAACAAGTTCTCTTTTTCCCATCTGCCTTAGAGTTTTCCATGAAGATTTAGATCCTGAAGGTGAAGTGCACTTTGTTCTCCTTCACTCCTAAAGATGCAGTGTGGCCTTTGACACATTTTTCCTCTCTGGGTCTTAATTTCCTCCTCTAGTAGAAGGGAGCTGAATCATGGTCTGCAGCTGGTGACCTATAGATTTGTTTTGTTATTTTGTGCAAGTGTCTTGTCTTGTTTTGCTTCATTTTTAATGTGCTTTTGAATCCCTCTTGGGAGAATGTGCCTTCTCATGTGTGACCGAAGCTCTACCACTCTCTACACCTCTCTTCATTCATTTACATTCTGTTCTTGGGCCTGGAGGGTGTTAGACGTCCTGATACTGCATGTTCTCTGAGGTTTATTCTTGTCATAGCTGTCTCTTTTCTGCTAACTCCACATATAGTTCCCATTGAAGAACAATAACAATGTAATATAAGGGATAACAGTTTAGACTAGAGAACCAGATGTCCTTTTTAAACTGTAATGGGTATTAGCAAGTTATGTTTCTTACAGGATTTCCTCAACTTTTTGCTCACCTTATTTTGAAAATGTGTGTGTGTGTTTATTTTCCAGCAATTTGACCAATTTAACTTGACATTTTCTGTGGAGGATTTATAGTTTTCTAAAGCATACATAATTTGAAAAGTCCAAGCACTGTATATTTGTGAGATTTAGTGCAAATATTCTTTGCAAAAAGAAAATTGTTTCTTTATTCTCAAAGCACTTTAACTACATAAACTGCTGAAGTGGTGAATACATTTTAAGTGTGTATTTTGAAATAATTTTAGATGTAACATAGAAACTGCAAAAACAGCACAGAATTCCCATATACCCTTCACTCAGCTTCCCTTAATGTTGACATTTGCCATCACCATGTTACAGTCATCAAAACTGAGAACTAAACATTTAACCAGTGCATTTTAACATGTTTGTCTTATCTCTGGCTGCTCTATGTGACTTTTTATCTTATTTTAACTACTTTTCTCAAAGAATCACTATTAGAGGAATTTTTAGAAAAATATCTACAGTAAAGGAATTAGAGAAATGGTTTTCCATTTTGTACTTCTAGTTAGTTACGGGGCTGAAAGTTCTCTAAATTCTTTTAATATGTCTCTTTGAAAACAGACAGAACTGTAACTTGTCATATAAAATGAAAGGTTAATCATTATTCATCAGAAGAAACAGAGACTTCTTGTCAGTACAGGAAGTTCTAACTTCCTTTTGTGGTAGGGTTCATTGCAGTTTATTTTAGTGCTTTTTTCAAAATAATAAACCTGACATAGCCAAAATGGTAATTAACTTTAATCTGATGTATTTTCACTGTTATTACTTTATTTTTGATTGATTGATTGATTTTTTTTTTTTTTTTTGAAATGGAGTTTCATTCTGCTGTCCAGGCTGGAGTGCAGTGGCACGATCTCGGCTCACTGCAAGCTCTGCCTCCTGGGTTCAAGTGATTCTCCTGCCTCAGCCTCCCGAGTAACTGGGACCACAGGCATGCACCACCACACCTGGCTAATTTTTGTGTTTTTAGTAGAGATGGTGTTTCACCATGTTGGTCAGGCTGGTCTTGAACTGACCTCGGGTGATCTGCCTGCCTTGGCCTCCCGAAGTGTTGGGATTACAGGCATAAGCCACCACTCCCTGGCCTGTTATTACTTTATAAGTACCACTTTTAACCATTAGTAAATGTAGTAAATAAAATGGAGTATTTACAAAGATGCAACCTGAGTGATTAGTAGGAAAAAAAGATATTTGTGGATTTGTGGGCGATTTACCATAATGATTCAAATGACTCTGTTTTATATTTAGTAAGTATGAGGCCACCTGAGGATCTTTTGAGTAGCTAAGGCAACCATGGAATAAAAACGGGTTTCTGGGTAGAGATCTGAAAACCATATCACAAATACTCCCTATGTTATTTAGTTAGTAGGTTAATATTGCACAATTTAGATTAATTACACTCAGGTAATTTTGCCATGGCATGTGTTTCTTTCTCTGTCACATGTGTTTACTCAGCAATTACCAAGACATCACGAGCAAATGAGGTGCCTCTCTAGGGACTTCTTTAGCATTAACCCAAATTTCAAACAATAGAGGATAGAAATTACTTCTGAGAGTTTCTTTTAAAAAATGGATTTAAAAATTCAACAACGAATCATAACTGTGATTATAGCTGTACTTGTCTAGGGCTGTATGCACCAAACCCTGAGGTTTGGAAAAGTCTCTTCTCTCCCATCTGAGATGGTATTCAGGTCCCGTGACTGAGGTGTACAAAAAAAGCAAAGACACCAAAAGTTTCTGTTTTTAAAGTAGCATGCCTTTGGTTTTTATATATAATCTTTCACTACTGTGACTACTCCCTATATAAAAAAATAACAAACTTAATTTCCACCTTCTCATTAGAATGGAAGAAAAACCCATATAGGTACAAGTGTTTGTGTAGCAAATTCTCTTAACACTTATTTTACAGATAAGGCCAAAAGTTTTTGTAAAAAGCCAAAGTTTTTGGCCTAATCTCATTGGTAAAATAAGTGTTAGAGAATCAGTGGTTTTCTATTTTTATTTTAGCAATAGAATCCTTTTCTCTAATGAAACTGTATGCAGAACCCCAGAGAAGTAAGATTGCTTTGGTTTAAATGGAGAGTCCACCTTGAGCTTTAACTGCTTGGCCACAGTTCTCCTTTCCCAGCCTCACTCTCGCCCTCTCCTGGTTGTCATGGAATTGTCAATTTCTGGGTTAGTCCCCTCAGACTCTGTACTTAGGGCTGTGGTTCTCAATTAGAGATTCATCTAGGGTTGCTGTGAAAAGAGGTTTGTTACTTAAAAAGATAGACTTTAATAATCCAGACCAGTGGTATTCAGGTGATATTCAGACTGGTGTGTCACCGGTCCATGAGCAGATAAAGACAGAAATTGAGAATAAGAGTTTAGAAATATTTACAGCACTTCAGCATTGCCATGACATCTTAGGCACATCACCAGTGGCATTGTCTCACTGAACAGGATTTGAACCAAAAGTATCAGTCCATAAAAGATTGGAAATTAAAGAGTTCTTTATTACAGATAGTTTCAGAAGCACAGCGATGAGTATTTTCTTATATAGAACTCTAAGTTTCCCCCAATGACTGAATAAATCCTGAATGTGCTCAGGATTATTACAACATCACAAATGCTCATCAACTGATTTTATTTATAAAAGAGTTTTATGAGCGATTTGTTGACCTAAAAAAGTAATAACACAGGTTTTTTTTAAAAATAATCCTTTTATCCGTTCATCCATTTATTAGGCATTGCATTCAATAAATATTTATTATTTGCCTACAACTCACCATTCTCTGGTGAATAATGGAAGCCCAGTTCCTGGCCTTCTGTGGTAATAAGGCAATTGCAACATCAAAACCTCCCAGAGCAAACCCATACATTTGATATTGGATTTTCCTGATTACCACATAATAACAATATGTGGGGAGTATAGGCTGCTCTGGGGGCATCGAGAAGGAGCGCCAGACTTGGGATGTCAGAGGAGGTTCTAAGCCTTAAAATAAGTAACTGTTAAAAGCAAATAACTGACAAAATAAGTCACTCCTTACAGATTGTGATAAATATTTTTTTGAGGGCTTATGCCATGCTTACACTGTGTCATGTACTGTGTGCTGTTCTATGTGTCAGGGACATATTTGTGGATGAAACAGACACAGTCCCTGCCATAGGAGGCTTATAAGCTAGTTCAAATAAGTCAATAAATGGACAAGAGGATTTCCGATCTTGATGAACTCCAGAAGGAAAGAAAACAGAGTGCTGTGGTGTGTGGGGGTGAATATGTCACAGAGATTCATCAGAGGAGACCCCACTTAGGAGAGCACATCTGACCTGAAACCCAAAGGATATGGAGAAGCCAGTGTGAGATTATGGGAAAAGAACAGCAAGCAGGCAGAAAGTGCTTAAGGCAAGAATATAGTTGGCATGTTCATGGGCACAAATGGTCTTAGTCTGTTTTGTGCTGCTATGATAGAATACTACAGACTGGGGTATTTATTTATTAGTTTATTTTTAAGAGACAGGATCTTGTGCCGTTGCTCAGGCTGGAACGCAGTAACACCATGAGGGCTCACTGCAGCCTCAACCTCCTGGGCTCAAGCAATCCTCTTGCCTCAGCTTCTTGAAGCTTGCACTACAGGTACACACCACCACACTTGGCTTATTTTTAAATATTTTATAGAGATGGAGTCTTGGTATGTTGCCCAGGGTGGTTTCAAACTCTTGACCTTCAAGCGATTCTCCCACTTCAGCCTCTGAAGGTGTTAGGAATACAGGTATGAGCCTTCATGCCTGGCAGACTAGGTAATTTATAAAGAACAGTTCTGGAGGCTGGGAAGTCCAAGATCAAGGTGCTAGTAGGCTTGGTGTCTGGTAAGTGCCCAGTCCCTGCTTCCAAGATGGAGCCTTGAATGCTGTTTTCTCTGGAAGGGAGTCACACTTTTTCTTACATGGCAGAAGAGCAAAGAGAGAGAACTCATTCCTGAAAGCCCTTTGTAAAATGCGCTAAACCCACTCATGAGGACAGACTTGTGGCTCAATTATCTCTCAAAGGTCCTACCTTTTAATACTGTTTTAGTGGCAATTAAATTTCAACATGAATTTTGGAGAGGATAGACATTCAAACCATAGCATTTGGCATGTTCGTGGGTTCATGTTTCTCTCTAGAAAGCCAACATGGCTGAAGTGGAGGAAGCAAGAGGGAGAGGGGAGGAGGCAAGCTCAGAGCAGTGAAAGTCATGGTTGGAAGCCAAGTCCAATAGGAGGCCACAGGAAGGTTGTAAGCCACAGAGTGGTATGATCTGATTTACATTTTAAAGCATTCCCTGGGGTTCGTGAGGATGTAGCGGAGCAAGGGTGGAAGCAGAGAGACTCTTGAGGGGGTTGTGGCAGTCATCCAGGCAGAGAAGATGGTGGCTTGGAGTAGGGTGATAGTAGGAGTGGAAAGAAGGGAAAGCTAACTAGTTTTGCTGGTGGCTTGAATATGGGAGGTAGAGGAAAGAGAGGAGCCGAGAATGTCCCCTGAACTTTTGTCTAGAGAGCCATTGTGGTACCAGTTACCAGGATGAGGAGCACTAGGGGCATTTGGTACTAGGGGGTGGGGGTCAAGAGTTCTGTTTAGGTATGTTAAATTTGGGATGCTCATTAGGCATCCACATAGTGACTTTGTGAATTTAGGAGGTCAGAATGGGGTTAGGGCTGAACATATAAATTTATAATTGCTGATGGTATGTAAAACCATGGGACTGCAAGAGATCCTTGGGAGAGGGGGCAGATAGAGAAGGGAGGAGAACCAAGGACTGAGCTGCTAGGACATGAGATCATAACAACGTCTGGCAAGGTCAAGCAAAGAAAGAGGGAAATTCAACTCAGTAATTAAAAACTAATGCAGCAGGCGCTGCTTAGTTTGTATCCATAGCAAAGATCCTTTACCTTCATTACCCACAGCTCTTCCACATGGAGTCGTTGATTTTAGTGGATACATGTGGGCACTCTGCCCAGAGCCTCTCGCATTCCTTGGGACTGTGTGTCCTGGTATTGGCTTCAATGTTCTGCTTTAACAGCTAGATTCTGTATGTCTTTTTTAGAGGACTGCCTCTAAGTGACTTGGAGTCACTACCACAAGAGAGGAGTGCCTGGGGAGTTATGACTGAAGGCTACAGGAATATGAGAGCCAGGCTCTCACTTCTCTCAGTTTAGACAACTCTGAGGACTAATCTACACTGCAGCATTCCTTCATGGGCTTAGACCGAAGCTACCCTCTAGAGAGCTTTTGTGTTAGCACCCTTGCCTGACCTCTGTTGGGAATGCTTTCTTAACACATTGTCTGCCTTTGGGCAACTTAACATATGAACTGCCCTTCCTTCCCCCATCTCCCATTTTGTATTATAGTGTAGACATTAGTATAATGTAATCATTTTTGTTAATTTAAAATGGGATTAGGTTAACTATTTTAAAGCATTCCCAACTTCTCAAAGCTTTTTTTCAGAATATCTCCATTTAAGCAGCCATTAAATGGAAAGGATTTTGTTTTTTATCCTAAAGGCAATTGTCTGTTTCTGCTGATACTGGTGAATTTGTTTACTGTTTAATTAAGTGCAACATTTCCAAAGAGTCATCTATATTCAGCCTTCCAGCTCACAGAGTACATGCTGATCTCAAACAGATATAACGATTAGATCATTATTTCCTGTTCACATACTTGTTCAATACAATTATGGAAATTAAGCAAGAGAATAAGACAGGGTGTTTAGCGAGTTTGATAGTGGTAAACGCGATCCCCTTCTAGCAGAAGAAGCCTGTGAGCTTCTCCATAGGCTCTCCTGTGCTTGTCATTGCAGCTTGTATTTTCTGCTTCTAAACTATAGTCTGTAGCTATAGTTTGAGCAGGAATTCGAAGCCAACAGCAGGACAGTGTGGCTGTGTAGAGTATTTCTTCTGTCTTTGAGGGAAGAGTAAAGTTAGATTCTATTTATTTTGAATGGATTTCCATTTATTTTAGAACGTACGGGGCATTTTTGTATTTGCATATTAAAAGCGCTTGGGTCTTTTGCTTTTAAACACTACCTTACAGATCCTCCGTTCTTTTTACCTCCCCTTCTCTCCCTTCTCCCTTCTCTTTCTTTCTTTTAGAGTAAAAATAGATGCTAAATCTCTACCTGAACACCTCACAAACATGTTTTAAAGTTCACGAGTGGGTTTTTGTTTGTTTTTTTGCTTGTGGTGGAAACGCATACCTGTAATAGCTTCTTTAACCTTTTAGCAGTTTTCAGTCTGAGAGTGGGCAGAGTAAAGGGTCAATAAATATTTGTTGAATGAAAGAGGTGGTGTTATATCCTTGGTACAATCCTAAAGTGTTAATATTGTACCTGTTATTGTTGTGCTCCTGTGCTGAGAGACTTGGTCCCTGGCTCTTAATTGTAGCCCAACTATTTGTCAAAAATATGACAAATATATTGGGAAAATCATTTTTAAATCCTTAAACTGTCTTTGAGCATTTCACAAAATTAAATTTCACTAGATTCAGTGGAAGTGAAATGCCCATTGGTACATTCCTTTTGCCTCTAAATACTTCTGAAACACTTGGATTTTGACCATAGATTTCACAATACATTGAAGCATGCTATTATAAGACAATAATGCATACTTTTTCATGCCTGAACAACACATTGAAGTCAAACTGTGGCATTGAAGCACAGTTGGAAAATTTTCCATGTAGTCAAATTAAACCCATAGAACACACTTAATTTTGTATTTGTTATGTAATTGAAAATATGGGCATCTTCAACTTTCTATTTCTATTCTGAAAATTAAAATAATTGCATTAGAAATTGATTAAGAAAAATAAAAGCAAACCAATTGTTCTTTGTCTACTGGCAAACCCATACTTATCTTTTGAGTGAGGGTAAAGCATGCCCTAAATGTTCCCAATGTCCTTTGAATGATAAATAGTAAGTGGTATTCATATTAACACTTTTATTATTGTATTAGAACTAAATCTAGGTTTTCCATGTTTAAATAGATGTTATAAGTGGGTTTTGTCTGTATTAACTGAGAATATTTTGGCGCACGCAACCCAACTAAAATTTTCCCTCTGGTTTAATTTGAAAGGAATGCGATGTTAATTCTGGGGCACTGATGTTTTACAATGCCTGATCAAGATAAAAAGGTGAAGACCACAGAAAAATCAACTGATAAACAGCAAGAAATCACCATCAGGTAACTCCCTACTGAGTGTTTGCTAATTGTTAACTCAGGCAGTGGCCATTGAACAGATTTAATGGCTTTTTGAGAAATAGAGAAGACTCTTGACAACTACTATTCAGAGTTACAGTGTTTACTGAAACATTTGGTCATTTATAGTGTTCTAAAGAAAATGTTTAGTGTGTGTATTCATTCCAGTTGATAAAAGCAGGCCTCCAAGTGGCAATGCCATCAGTGGATAACACGATCTTGTTCACCTGGAGCCTTCTGTGGGTTCACATTGTGTTATTCTCTCTCCTAGGGACTATTCAGATCTTAAAAGACTTCGGTGCCTTTTGAACGTCCAATCAAGCAAACAACAGGTAGCGTTTTCAAAGAATGTTCACTTGGTAATAAAAGAAAAATCATATGTTTCCAAAGGGCTCCATTTAACATCTCTATGAACGATATGTCTGCTTTTCTTTGCTCGTTATTCACATCTTTGCTCTTTCTTCATCTGGCTGTTTCTCTGACACCTGGTTCAGGCTTTGCCAAGATTTGGCATCCACATTCGTCTCTCAGGCCAGGCCCTGCTTTAGCCTATGCTTGTCACCCTGTGTCCTACTTAGCAAACCCTTTCCTCTTCGGTCTGTAAACAAACTGCATACTCTTTTACTGAATGGCCAACTTTTGGTTTTCTGAGCTTTAGGGAAATTGTTATTTTCAAAGCACTTTCTACCACATTTTTCTCCTCCTTCCCCCTTACTCTTCCCAATCCTGCCCCCTTGCTACAGTGCCACTCTTGAGGCTTGCTGCACAATGTACCTCACCAAAAAGAGGGGCAAGGAGTGATTTTTGGCTATTTTTATAGTAGCATTTTAATGTTCTTATTAGAGAAAAAATGGTACTTCTGCTTGAATTTATCTCCAAACTTTTCATTTTGGTTTTGCACCTGTGAGACTTTGGAAAGTCATGACATTAGAGGCCATCCAGGGAGGCTTGGGGAACAGCATAGCAATGCTAATAATAATGAAAATAGCAGACACTTATTTAGCACCTTTACTCATAAATGGAAGGGATGGGACTTGAACCCTGGTAGTCTGGCTCTAAAGTCTACATTGTTCTTGCTTAAGTAAATTTGTTTAAGAGCTCTGGTGTTTGGTAATCCAGCCCTGACAGTTTTTGTTATATCAACGACATTTACCAGAGAACTATAGCATTTTTATCTGCTGATACTGGAAAATGATTTGATGGCATATAAAAGCCAAATAATGGTAGTTCGTATTTAGGGAATACTTTCTATGTGCCCGCTGCTTTACCTGCATTACCCTGCTTAATAATTACAACTCCCATTTTTACAGATGAGGAAACAGCCACAAAGAAATCAAGTGACTTTCCCAAGATCATACAGCCTCCTAATTGGTGAAGTCTAGTTCTGAACCCAGACACCCTATCTTTGCAGTGTGTGCTTCTAAATACTGAGATACCTGTTAAATGACTTGCAAAATTAAGTTCGTTCTTTCTTAAAGAGGCAAGCAAGATGGCTAGGCATACAGTTTGGAGTGTAGTGCCCATTCTTTCCCACTGTACATCCTGTGATGTAACCACAATATCAAAGACTTCTACTTTTTGCTTTTACTATTGCCTTCTCCTAAATTTCTTTCTTATAAAATCTCACCCATTTCCAAGACCCAACTCTAATGATATTACCTCCGTATGGTTTCCATTCTAGAGGTGATCTCTGTCTTCCCAAGGCTCCTTCTTTTACTGCTGTGGCATTATTTTCTCCTGTGCTTTGGAAACTCTTGTTTACGTGTCTTATTTCCTGACAAGATCTTGTATTTCCTAATGCCAGCAACTTTGACTTTTGCCTCTGGTTCACTATATTTGATGAGTTCTTGGCCAGATTTTGCTCAATTGAATTGTGACTTGAGAAATGGGTCACCACATGAGGATGTATAACCTCCTAGCCAGGGCAAAAAAAAAAAAAAAAACACCAAAACCAAAAACCAATATAGTTTTTCTGGCTCTAATTTTCCAACTTTGAAGTTTATGCTGACTGGATCTCTTGTGTGCCCTTTCAACACTGCTTGCTTGATAACACCTGGCAGGCTTAATTAAAGTTAATTTAGTGATTTTTTTCCCCCTTTAACCAATTTTCAAATTTGCAATCTGTTGTGGGACAACTTTACATGGCATATATTTTTGTAAAATCTTTCACAGGTACAAAAATGTATATTTGTAATGCTTGAGTTATTCAGAAAATAGATGGTGCTAAAAAAAAATACTGTCAATTTAATGAAGATCCTTAGGTTTACAAAATTAATGCCTAATTGTGTTTATAAAAGTTTCATTCATTTGTAATTTTGAAATAAGAAATGTTACCCTGTTCTCCTTTTGGTAAAATAATGTGGAGACATTTATAGGGAGGGAAGATATTGGAGAAAATAACTCAAGTTACACTTATTTATACTTTGCTTGTTCCAGAAAGAGTCATTAAGAGCTTATAAAGAGACAGAAAGTGTGATAGGTTGTCATACATTAAAACCAGGGCCCAAAAATAAGAGAAAAACAAGAGTTGGGAGCAAAGTAGAGTTGGGGTCAAGCAGAAATGCTCAACAAAATATACACATGGGCAACATATTTGGTTCGGAGATTTTCAGTACTCAATTTGAAAAGTGAAACCTGTGATTAAGACCCACTCAGCTGCATTTCTGCGCTAACAAGTTGTGGCCTGTTTTTTGCAAATGAACCAGGCTGGCCAAATTCAGGTTACAGAGGAAATCTACCTTGTGGGTAGAGAGTGCAGAGAACTGAATGCCCTTCCTCTGGATCTCTAAGGAGCGAGGCTACTTCCCCTGTTGTTCCATTGTGTTCCAGTGTTCTACTTTTGTTCTTTGTCCTGACCTACACTCTGTGAATCTCTGCATATCTCTAGGACAGTCTCATAATGTGACAGAACTGGAGACAGAGACACACAGAGGCAGAAAGGCCTCCTTCAGGATGAGCAGGCTTAGAATAATCATAATCCAGGAAAACCCAATAACTCAAGAGAAAGAACTGCCCCAGGATTACTGAGGCAAAGTGAAACTACAAAGCTGATTGGAGATGTCACCAGAGCTTTTCACAAATCTTGAAGCAACCTGATGAGACCTGGAATTCAGATTATTTTCTTCCTCCACATTTAGAGCCATAGGAAGCTAAGGAATTTATTTGGAATTTTAAAAAAAGATGGAAGAAAGAAGAAAATTAATTTGTTATGGGCTTATTAATTGTCTTGAAATAAAGGTTTTGATAGATGCTGTAGAAAGAACATGTATAAGGCATGGTGGTGGTTCTTACGTTTTGAGAGAGCGGGAGTAGGCACAGATAATTATGGTATAAGGCAAGACACCATCCTGGTTGAATGATGCATGCAGTGAGGATATAGCTTTTGAGGAATAGGAAGCCAATTTTAGCTTGAATGACAGGGAAGGAGGTGGTTCTTAAAAAATAGGCTGCTTTTCCGTCAGTGGAATTGATAGAAAGAGCATTCTAGCTAAAGTGAGTAAAATAATCAAATATCTGAAGGAAGGAAAATGACAAGCATTTAAGTAAAAGGGTGACTAGACATTTCTATTCGATAAATAAAGCTGGAAGACACTATGTAATGTCTGAAAGCCTACCTGTGAATTTTGGACTTGATTCCATCAGCAACAGAGAACGTTGAAGTTTGCAAGCAGAAGTGACACGACTTTCTTGACATTCTGGTCCATGGACTGCAACCCCCTTCCGTGACCCATGGGACTGTAAGCTCCTTGAAGAGAAGAGGCCATGACTGTTCTGCTTACTGTATATATACAGTGTCTCACGCAATGTCTGGTATATGATGTGTCTGCAACAAATACACTGAATTAATGGATGAACTTTTCTGAAGGTGGTTTAGCGATGAATTAGTTTGGCAAAGAGACTGGGAACAAAGTGAGCGTTTGTTCCACAGCTTCACATTTGAATACCTACAATATGCCCAGCTCTGTGAGAGGTGCTAAGAACACAAAGATTAATAGATGTGATGCTGCCCTCAGGGTGGCCAAATTCAAGGGGAAAGGATGTTGTGTAAGCTATACATTATACTAGCCTGAGCTAAGTTTTGAAAGAGAGGTAAGCATGATATTGCCACCAGGAAAGGAATGAACAACTCTATCCAGGAAGGCCTGGGCAAGTGCTTGTCAGGAGGTTAAGTCACACCCTGACCCAAGATCAGGAGTAACAGGCTGCAGATGCCCAGGTATGGAGAGATCAGACACACAGAAGATAGACAAATTGGGGACCCAAGAGAAAAGACTCTAGGTTTTGAACTGGATTCTGAATGTACATTTCTTTCATATGAAGTGCTACTTGCTTCAAGGTGCCTACTATTAGGTTCCTGGTCTTTGCAACTATCGATGCCAAATCCATCTTATCCACCCGTTTTCCATGAGTTGATTTCCGATACAGGCCACCTGCTCTGCCTGCAAAGGGAATGGCTGCAAGCTGCGGCAGCTTTCCACTCCTCTCTTGGAATCACCTGGGCTTGCTTTCTCTGTGCTGGCTAATTTCTCTCTTGCAAACTTTTCTAGGAGTTGTACTAATGGTAAGGGGGTTTAGAATCTCTTGGGCCTGGAAAACCTGCTTCTTTTATGCCGTGTATCATGATATTTTGAGTATAATATGGGAAAATTTGCTTGTGCTGCTACTTCATGTTAGATATCATTTGGATTAATAGTTCATATTCAGAAATCACCTAATTTGTAATGACAAATTTATTCGTTTAGCAAAATTCATCTGTATAATAGGAATAATTATGAGGATTAAAAGAGTATGTACAAAGCAATTAGAACTATGCTTGACACATAACAAGTGTTTTATAAATAGTAACTCATGCAATTTTCATAACTCTAGAGTTATATACTATTATTATTTCCATTTTAATGATACAGAAACTGATGCACAGCGAGATTGAGTAAATTTTCTAAGATTATGCAGCTAGTTAATGGTAGATTTAAAATAGAATCTGGCCAGGGAATTTGTTCTCTTAACCACTAAGCATTGCTGGCTCAGCCTATTGTCTTTTGGTGGTTGTAGATTGGCTGACCGAATTGAGATAGAAAAGTAGTTTTATAGGATGGAAGATTTATTATTAACATTTTGAAAATCTGACTGTGGCTGGCATATGATAAAAAAGGATTTTAGTTTTTTTGTTAACTATTAAGCAATGTCTTTATTATAATCCATTTTTCTGTAAGCTGACCTTATAAAAAGTCAGGCATATTCTCTTTGAATAAAAAAAAATGTCTTTTTTTTTTTTTTTTTTGAGACGGAGTTTCACTCTTGTTGCCCAGACTGGAGTGCAATGGCACGATCTTGGCTCATCGCAACCTCTGCCTCCCGAGTTCAAGTGATTCTGCTGCCTCAGCCTCCCAAGTAGCTGGGATTACAGGCATGTGCCACCACACCTGGCTAATTTTGTATTTTTAATAGAGACGGGTTTCTCCATGTTGGTCAGGCTGGTCTTGAACTCCCGAACTCAGGTGATCCACCCACCTGGGCCTTCCAAAGTGCTGGGATTACAGGCATGAGCCACTACGCCTGGCTGAAAATGATGTCTTCATCTGATTTACATTAAATACTTCAGTGAAATAAGACAACAAGTGCAACATATTATAACTTTGTTTGGTAATATATAAAACGGAAAAATTTACTGAAAAATGATTTTTTTGTTATGTTATACTCTGCTTACCTCATCTGTAATAATTTAGCTAATTATAGAACGTCCTTCATTTGTCCTTTGGAAAAAACAGGATATTTGTCTATACCATGCCCAACTTTATTGTGTTATCAGAAACCTTAGGGTTATCCCAATTATAGACAAATACTGGTAAGTGAAACTATTTGAATACTGATAACCTGACAATTTATTATTGCAAGTGAAGCATAGTGAAGTTATTGTAGTTAAATTTTTACTTATGGTAAATTTGATAATATATTTTAATGTCTTTTATAAATATGATTGAGTAATCAGGATGTTCAGACTGATTAAAAGTGGTAGAATCTTCTTTATTGTTATATCCCTAACACCAGGAAAATAGTGTGTACACCTGGTAAATATTGAAGAATGAATGAATGTATGATGACTCATTCTCAATTTGGGCACTCTGCTCTATATCAGAGTGTTCTACCTGGATCCAGGAGCTCTCTAGTCAGCTTGCACGTTTGAATCACATGAGAAACTTCAAAACCTCCTGATGCCCAGGTGTCACCCCAAACCTATATCTGTTTTAGGTGCTGGGGTAATAGCATTGAACAAAAACAGGCAAGTTCCTGCTTGTGTTGAGGTGACATTATAATCAAGGGAGACTAAAAGTACGTAAATAACTGTCAGATATGACAAGTGGTGTTACAAGCTATGAAGAAAAATAAAACAGTGTAAGGTAGACGTTTAAGTCAAAGATACTTGATTTGAATCTTGGAAAACCCTTACATGTGAAAGGGTTGTTATCTTAATTATTGGCCTGGAAAAAATCTCAGTCTCGTCATCCTCCCCCTATTTTGTTACTTTCTTTATCCCGTGCTGAATTGTGATCCTCATGTACTCTATGCTTCTATTTCTGTAGCTTCCAGCCATTAACTTCGATAGTGCCCAAAATAGCATGACGAAGTCTGAGCCCGCCATCAGGGCGGGTGGACACAGAGCTCGGGGTCAGTGGCATGAATCCACAGAAGCTGTTGAACTTGAAAATTTTAGGTAAGAAATCCAGCATCTCCTTCGTCTTCAGCAACTTATTCTGCTTAGCTCACAGTTTTGTTTAAGTTTATCCCAGGAGCTAAAATTTAAAACCCGCTTCAAAATTTACCATAGAGATTCTTAATTTAATATTTTCAGTTAGTGCTTAAACCATTCCCAGAAATAATATGTAAATAACAGGTTTAATGGGTACAGGTGGAACTGACCTGGGAGATTTAGGACCCTATGCTGACATGCGTTTGGCATTGCTCAACGAGGAAGTGGTTCCAGATTATTGACCTGGTTAGGCTTGTCCCAATCTTTGTCTGTCTAGATCTTGCCAGTAATGAGATGGCATAAAAGGAGCCGTTGCCGTGAACAGATGTGGTGGTTAAAGTATGTCGTTGTCAAAACAACTGAGGTTTTCAGTTGAAGGGCTTGCGGCGCACCTCTAGCATTGAAAGTGTCAGGTAATGTTCATCTCTGTTGCCATGCAGACCTCTGCAAAGCTACACATTCTTGTGGGCCACTCCCCTCTCGGGAGCTGGTTCTCTCAGTTTTACAGTGTGCTTGGGTCATTTGGCACTAAGTACCATGTAAATAGTGAGTGGCATGAAATATCAATATGAATATTCTAGAAGGATCATTTGTTTATTTGGCCTAGATTTTGTTTTTGTTTCCCTGTCATCTTATGACAACAAATTTAATAGTATGGGAAAGTCACATGACATTTCATGTGTTCATATTTTAAAAATATATTTTTAGTGAGGAACACTTAAATACTTAAAAAATTGTCATATAGTGAGTACCAGCGCCCGTGTACTAAGAAACCATTACAGCCCTCAGGTGACTAGGATGGGGACATGCTGTCCAATGGCATCTGAAAGACTGAGAAGGCAGAACATTACGCATGGCAACATAAGGTTACACACCTTTCCTTTGAGGTTGTATGTTCGTGGAATTCCAGCTTATTTGTCCTAGATATGAAAATTAGTTTTATTTAATTATGTGCAAAAATATTGTATTATGTATTTGGTAGCAATGTGACCCTTTTATTATCTCTTATCCTTTTTCAGTTTTAAAATAGAATGTTTTGAGGTATTTTTAACCTCTTTGGTGGGCTGTAAGATCAGCAAAAAGAAGCTGAAGCTGGAATATCTCAGAATTTTGTTAAACACACACACAAAACCATATAAACAATCAACAGTGACAGTCAACATGGCTGAAGGTGTATAAACTGTGCTAATAAGCTCTTCTTATCTAGAAGGTATTATAAATGATAACCACTGGTGTTGATAGCAAGATCAGCCAGTGGGGTCGAGGGTATGTGGAAAAGCAGAGAGGGAATTCTTCTCTTCCTGTTACACAGCTGTCTAAATAATGTGCCCCAATCATTCTTTCTCTCCATTTACCCTTTTCTTCCCTCCAACCAATTTTAGCCATTAGTGTTTATAGGGAATAATTTAATGAATATGGTAAAAGGAAATACATAGGCTTGACTATATTTTATTTTTAACCTTATAATTGAGTTTCTACTTCCTATTTTAACAGCTGATAGTTGCTTTTAGCAACATGTTAAACGCAAGGCTCCTTCAATATTTGCCTGATTCCTCATTAGTATAGTGGTTAGTAATAATAAAAATGTTACCTGAATATAGATGATCTTTGTCTGCATTGGCAACTTTGAGACAGCCTGATCTCTATTACAAAATTCTTTTCTGTTTGTTTTGTCTCAGTATAAACTACAAGAATGAGAGAAATTTCAGCAAACATCCTCAGCATAAACTATTTCAGGAGATCTTTACCGCCTTGGTGAAAAATAGACTCATATGCAGGTAAGATTGTTCCTGGAAAACAGGCTTTTACTGAAGAGTGGCATATGTCATCTATCTTGTCTCTAGAACATGATTTGAAACATCTTACAGGATTGAACATGTCATTAAAGGAAAGAAGGAGGCAAATGAGTAGGCATTACAGATGATCTCATTAAAATCACTGATTAGGTACTGAATTTAGCTGAATTTTATGACAGATAAGGAAAAATGGGAAAACACTCGTTATCATGTTTTCTTTATTTTCTTTGAGTTTGGATACTCAAGGAGGAATTTATTGTGTGGGACCTTATGAAAGAGACATTGGACAACACCACAGACGACATTCTTATGCTGCACTTTTGCAGTGATTTAATGACTGATTAAATGGACTGTGCAAGCCTTGATCTTGAGGAAAGAAAGGATGAGTGTGTAACATCCAGCCACAGCCTCATAAAGATGTTTCTTCTCTGGACCAAATTGAACATTCCTTTCTTTGCCTTCTTAACACAGGTGCAGTGTTGGGACTGTAGAGGAAGGATTAGTTAACAAGTCCTCTGGATTCTCTCTCACAAATATCAGGGGTTTTCAGGGAGCCATTGATTGTTGCTGGATTGCAGTCAGGTCTGAATTTTCTGTCCATTCTGAGCTGCTTCATAGAAGAGCTGGGTATGCTGCTGCCAGATGCAAAGGAGGCTCCTAACAGTGTGTCACTATAGGGTCTTGTCTTTTGCTCTTTTCAGGAGGCGCATACTCTTCACACATGCATCAGCTGAAAAATGCCTGTAAAGAACCTTAAATCTTCCTTGTCACTTTGTTGTGATTTGATTGAGATATATGAATTCCATCCCAGTGAAAATGGAAAAACATTATTTCTATGGTGAAAAATAAAAATAGCAGTATTAATAATTTAATACCTTGATCAAAATAAAACTCTGACTTGGCCCAGTGCAATAGCTGATTTTAAGTAGAACAGCATTCTGACAGGTCCTCCATGACGAGTCAGCTACTCAATACGTGCTTAAGTGATGACCTCATATCTCCATCTTTTAGATGGGGTCATTTAGTATTACGTATTTAAGTATTGGACTTAAATGACTGTCCAATACATTACTTTTGTTTAAAACAATACAGAATTGAGACTGCATCTGTCATCCCTTTGTACTTAATTTAAGCAGAGGATTATTAGACTGGCTCAGATGATACAAGAAGCCTAAAATCTTTACCAAGGTTATGTAATTGGGTCACTGTTCAGTTATACAAGAAGCCTAAAATCTTTACCAAGGTTATGTAATTGGATCACTGTTCAGTTCTCGATTACACTTTCAAAGATTGTTCAAAGATTAATGAACACTGCAAAGAACCTGAAGTTACATATATATTTCAACTGTTTTCTGCTTAGATTGAATGGAGTGAAACAATGGTAATAGCAGAATCATTATGCATAAAGTGGTATTAGGAAATAAAGTTCTTTTTTTTTTTTTTAAAGCCAGCTCACATGGACTCTTCAAGAGATGCCCAGTAGACTATTTATTGGGTCAATACTTTGGGGGAAGGCACTAGAAGCAGAAATTGTTAGGGAAAATAACCGGGCACTGGTTGGCATCAACTAGTTGAAAAAGATCTCAACAATCCTAAAGTCGAGAGATCTCTTTTCAGGGTGTTTAAAAATTCTTAGTGATTAAAGGAGCATCTTAGGCTGGATGAAGTTACTGGCTTGTAACATGAGCAGTACCTGGAAGTCTTCAAACTAGGAAGAGATAATTGTAGATCTCTTTGCTTTCATAGTATGAGATGGAATTCAGGAATGTTGAACATCAGGGGCATCCTTTTATGTCATCCTGTGGCTGCTGACAGCTTGTTATGTTCAGTTCTATTCTAAAGGCATTGGGTAAAAGATGGCTTAAATATAAAGGTTTTCCATTGTGCCTCACCCCATATAACCTTGCTAAAATAGCCAGGATCATCCCTCCTTTTTTTCTTCCCTTCTAACTTTAGACTTACAGAAGAATTACACCTCAGGACCTTTTCTGATATGGCTTGTTATGCCCTTTCTTTGCAAACATGAGATTTAGTGTTGGGTTGAAGGCTTAGATTCAATTTGATAAACAAACTGGTAAGCATGTACTGTGTGCAAGGAAGAGAGGAAGTAAGTGGTGAAGAAGGACAAGAGGGTGAAATTAAAAAAATTAACAGGACATGTGGTCCTCCTCTCCCTGGGGACTCAAATTCTACTCTGATCAGCAAGACAATTACCCAATAAAGGAAAATGTACTAAATATATATAATTTGTATTAACACAACTAACTAAAGGCTGCATGAGATTGAGGGGTGGGTGGGAATTTGGGTCCTTGGTCCAATTATGGTTGTAGATAAGACATTCAGCATGTTATGCTACTCAATTTTGCCCTGAAAATATGACTTATTGGGAATTTAGTCTCATTTGTGAAGTGTGACCCCTTTCAACTCATTTCTCAACGTCTACCCAATTGGTGATAATGTTCCTCTTCTATTTTACTTACCACAACTCCAGCCTTTCCCTAAATCACATTTGTGGACACCTCCTTTCTGTGTTTTCCTAAGATTGATTTGTGATTACTCCCCCATTCTCAGAATGAAATTGCCAGATGGCATCTGAAACTGGAAAAGACTTGTTAATCCAGAGTCAGATAAGGTAACACTGCAAATACCTCACAGTAAATCTCAAAGGACAAGGGAAAGTATCATCCCTGAGCCTGGGGTTACTGCTAGTTACACAATGGTAATTAATCTTTAAAAAAAATCCTTTTATAATAGTATTTATTTATAATATACTGCTATATAATATTTTACATATTTATGGGGTACATGTGGTATTTTGTTACATACATAGAATGTGTGATGATCAAGTCAGGGTATTTGAGGTGCCCATCACTTTGAGGATTTGTCATTTCTATGTGTTGAGAACTCTCTTCTAGCTACTTTGAAATAGACAATACATTGTTGTTAACTATAGTCACGTGACTCTGCTGTCAAATGATGGAACTCATACCTTTCATCTAACAATACATTTGTACCCGTTAACCTACCTGTTTATCCCCCCTTGCACTCACCCACCCTTCCTGGACTCTGGTATCTATTATTCTACTCTCTATCTTTATGAGACTGACTTTTTTTAAGCTCCCATGTATGAGTGAGACCACATAATATTTGTCTTTCTATGCCTGGGTTATTTCACTTAACATAATGCCTTCCAGTTCCATCCATGTTACTATAAATGATGTGATTTTTTTCTTTTTTATGGCCAAATAATGTTTCATTTTGTATATATACTACATTTTAAAAATTCATTTGTTTGTTGGTGTACACTAAGGTTGATTCCATATCTTTGCTTTTGTGAACAGTGCTGCAATAAACACGTGAGTGCAAGTATCCCTTTGTTATACTGATTTCTTTTTCTTTGGATAGATACCCAGTAGCAGAATTGCTGGATCATGTGGTTCTATTTTTATTTTTTTGAGAAATCGTCATAAGGTTCTCCACAGCAGTTGTACTAATTTGCATTCCCACAAACAGTGTATGAGTTCCCTCTTATCCACATCCTCATCTGTTAGTTTTTTGTCTTTTAATCATAGCTGTTCTAACTGGGGTAAGATGATATCTCACTGTAGTTTTGATTTGCATTTCTCTGATGTTTAGTGATGTTGAACTTTTTTTCATATACTTGTTGGCTATTTGTATGTCTTCTTTTGAGAGTTGCCAATTCATGTCCTTTTCCCACTTATTTTATTTTATTTTACTTTAAGTTCTGGTATACATATTCAGAACGTGCAGGTTTGTTACATAGGTATACATGTGCCATGGTGGTTTGCTGCACCTATCCACCCGTTGTCTAGGTTTTAAGCCCCACATGCATTAGGTGTTTGTCCTAATGCTCTCCCTCCTTTTGCCACCCACCACCCAATAGTCCCCAGTGGGTGATGTTCCCCTCCCTGTGTCCATGTGTTCTCATTGTTCAACTTCCATGTATGAGTGAGAACATGCGGTGTTTGGTTTTCTGTTCCTGTGTTAGTTTGCTGAGAACGATGGCTTCCAGCTTCATCCATGTCTCTGCAAAGGACATGAACTCATTCTTTTTTTATGGCTGCATAGTATTCCATGGTGTATATGTGCCACATCTTCTTTATACAGTCTATCATTGATAAGCATTTGGGTTGGTTCCAAGGCTTTGCTATTGAAAATGGTGCTGCAATAAACATACGTGTGCATGTGTCTTTATAGTAGCATGATTTATAATACTTTGGATATTACACAGTAATGGGATTGCTGGTTCAAATGTTATATCTGGTTCTAGATCCTTGAGGAATTACCATGCTGTCTTCCATAATGGTTGAACTGATTTACACTTCCACCAACAGTGTAATAGTGTTCCTATTTCTCCACAACCTCGCCAGCATCTGTTGTTTCCTGACTTTTTAATAATCACCATTCTAACTGGCGTGAGATGGTATCTCATTGTGGGGTTTTTTTTTTTTTTTTTTGAGATGGAGTCTCGCCCTGTGGCCCAGGCTGGAGTGCAGTGGCCCGATCTCGGCTCACTGCAACTTCTGCCCCCCGAGTTCAAGCAATTCTCCTGCCTTAGCCTCCCAAGTAGCTGGGACTACAGGTGCACACCACCACACCCGGCTAATTTTTGTATTTTTAGTAGAGTCAGGATTTCATCATATTGGCCAGGCTGGTCTCAAACTCTTGACCTTGTGATCCTTCCACCTTAGCCTCCCAAAATGCTGGGATTACAAGCGTGAGCCACTGTGCCCAGCCCTCATTGTGGTTTGGATTTGCATTTCTCTAATGACCAGTAATGATGAGCTCCTTTTCATATGTTTGTTGGCTACATAAATGTCTTCTTTTGAGAAGTGTCTGCTCATATCCTTTGCCCATTTTTTGATAGGGTTGTTTGTTTTTTTCTTGTAAATTTGTTTAAATTTCTTGTAGATTCTGGATATTAGACCTTTGTCAGATGGGTAGATTGCAAAAATTTTCTCCCATTTATAGGCATGGACAAGGACTTCCTGACTAAAACACCAAAAGTAATTGCAACAAAAGTCAAAATGGACAAATGAGATCTAATTAAACTAAAGAGCTTCTGCACAGCAAAGGAGACTATCCTCAGAGTGAACAGGCAACTTTGCCCACTTTTTAATGGTATAATTTGCTTATTTTTTGCTATTGAGCTGTTTGAGTTCCTTGTATATTTTGGATATTAGTCGCTTGTTGATGACTAGTTTGTAAATATTTTCTCCTATTTAACAGGTTGTCTCTTCACTCTCTTGATTGCTTCCTTTGCTATGCAGAAGTTTTTAGTATAATATAGTTCTATTTGTCTATTTTTGTTTTAATGTCTGTGCTTTTGAGGTCTTAGCCATAAAATCTTTGCCTAGACCACAACCTACAGAATGGGAGAAAATTTTTGCAATCTAGCCATCTGACAAAGGGCTAATATCCAGAATCTACAAAGAATTCCAACAAATTTACAAGAAAAAAACAAGCCCATCAAAAAGAGGGCAAAGGATATGAACAGACATTTCTCAAAAGAAGACATTTATGCAGCCAACAGACATATGCAAAAATGCTCATCATCACTGGTCATCAGAGAAATGCAAGTCAAAACCACAATGAGATATTATCTCATGCCAGTTAGAATGGCAATCATTAAAAAGTCAGGAAATAACTTAGGATGTGGAGAAACAGGAACACTTTTACACTGTTGGTGGGAGTGTAAATTAGTTCAACCATTGTGGAAGACAGTGTGGCAATTCCTCTAGGATCTAGAACTAGAAATACCATTTGACCCAGCAATCCCATTACTGGGTATGTACCCAGAGGATTATAAATCATTCTACTATAGACACATGCACAGGTATGTTTATTGCGGCACTATTCACAATAGCAAAGACTTGGAACCAATCCAAATGTCCATCAATAATAGACTGGATAAAGAAAATGTGGCACATATACACCATGGAGTACTATGCAGCCATAAAAATGATGAGTTCATGTCCTTTGCAGGGACATGGATGAAGCTGGAAACCATCCTTCTCAGTAAAATATTACAAGGACAGAAAACCAAACACCGCATGTCCTCACTCATAAGTGGGAGTTGAACTATGAGAATACGTGGACACAGGGAGCGGAAGATCACATACCGGAGCCTGTTGGGGGGCTGGGAGAGGGATAGCATTAGGAGAAATACCTGATGTAAATGATGAGTTGATGGGTGCAGCAAACAAACATGGCACATATATACCCATGGAACAAACCTGCACGTTGTGCACATGTACCTTAGAACTTAAAGTATAATAATAAAAGAAGAAAAAAATTAAAAACTAGCAATCAAAACCCTAAAAAAAAAATCTTTGCCTACACCTTCGTATGTTTCATAGGAAAGTGTTTTCTGTTTTTAGTTAGTAGTTTCATAGTTTTGAATCTTAATGTTTAAGTCTTTAATCCATCTTGTGTTGATTTTTGTATATGGTGAGAGAGAGATAGGGGTCCAGTTTCATTCTTCTGCATACTGATATCCAATTTCTTCTGCACCATTTATTGAAGAGGGTGTCCTTTTTGCAGTGAATATTCTTGGTGCCTTTGTTAAAAATCAATTGGCTGTAAATATGTGGATTTGTTTTGGGGTTCTCTATTCTGTTCCATCAGTCTATATGTTTGGTTTTATACCATTACCATGCTGTTTTAGTTACTATGGCCTTGTAATATATTTTGAAGTCAGGTAGTGTGATGGGTCCTGCTTTGTTCTTTTGCTCAGGATTGCTTTGGCTCTTCTGGTTCTTTTTTTGTTTCATATGAATTTTATTTCTTTTTTTTTTCTATTTCTGTGAAATATGATCTTTTGATAGGGATTGCATTGAATCTGTATATTACTTTGGGTAGTATGGTCATTTTAATGATATTCTGATCCACAAGCATGGAATGTCTTTCCTTTGTGTCCTCCTTAGTTTCTTTCATCAGTGTTTTGTAGTTTTCCTTGTAGACATCTTTTACCTCATTGGTCACATTATTTTTCTAGGTATTTTATTTTTTTGGTAGCTATCGGAAATGGGATTGTCCTCTTGATTTCTTTTTCAGCTATTTCATTGTTGGTGTATAAAAATTCTACTGATTTTTGTATGTTGATTTTGTATCCTGCAACTTTACTGAATTTATTTTTCATACCTGAGTCTTTGGTTTTTCTAAATATAAGATCCTGTCATCTGCAAAGAGGTACATCTTCCTTTTTTCCCCCCCAAATGTGGATGCCTTTTATTTCTTTGTCTTGACTTATTGTTCTGGCTAGGACTTCCAGTATTATGTTGAATTTGAGTGGTGCAGGTAGACAGCCTTGTCATGTTCCATTTCTTGGAGGAAAAACCTTCAGTATGATATTGGCTGAAGTTGATATTTTTATATATGGCCTCTATTATGTTGAGGTATGTTCCTTCTATGCGTAGTTTGTTGAGAGTTTTTAATCAGGAACGATATTGGATTTTATCAAATGCTTTTTCTGCATCTATTGAGATGATCATATGTTGTTTATCGTTCATTCTGTTGATGTGATGTATAACATTTATTTACTTTTGCATGCCAAACCATTCTTGTTTCCCTGGTGTAAATCCCACTTGGTCATAATGTATTATCTTTCTGATATGCTATTTAATTTGGTTTGCTAGTACTTTGTTGAGGATTTTTACATCTATGTTCATTAGGGATACCCTTCTATAGTTTTCATTGTTTTTGTTCTATTCTTGTCTTGTTTTGTTATTAGGGTAATGCTGGCCTCACACAATGAGTTAGAGAGAATTCCTTCCTCTTCAATTTTCTGGAATAGTTTCAGGAGGATTGATATTAGTTCTTCCTTATATGTTTGGTAGAATTCAGCAGTGAATCCACCAGTCCTAGGCTTTTCATTTTTAAGAGAATTTTTATTATTTATTTAATCTTGCTACTCATTATTGGTCTGTTGTTTTTTTATTTCTTCCTGCTTCAACCTTGGGAAGTTGTAGTTTCTAGGAATTTATCCATTTCCTCTAGGTTTTTCAGTTTGTTAGCATATAATTGTTCATAATAGTCTCTGATGATCTTTTGTATTTTTGTGTTGTCAGGTGTAATATCTCCTTTTCCATTTCTGATTTTGGTCTGGGTCTTTCCGTCTTTGTTAGTCTAGCTAGCGATTCGTTAATTTGTTTATCTTTTTGAAGAACCAACTTTTTGTTTTATTGATGCTTCGTGTTGTTTTTTAGCCTCTATTTTGTTTAATTCTGCTCTGATCTTTTTTGTTTCTTTCCTTCTGCTAATTTGGGGTTTGGTTTGTTCTTGCCTTTCTAGTGTCTTGAGGTGTATTATTAGATTGTTTAAAATCTTTCTACTTTTTTGATGTAAGCATTTTATTGCTATAAACTTCCTTCTTAGTACAGCATTTGCTCTGTCCTACAGGTTTTGGTATGTAGTGTTTCCACATTCATTTGTTTCAAGAAATTTTTCTATTTACATTTTAGTTTCTTTATTGACTCAATGGTCATTCAGGAGCTAATGTTTAATTTCCATGTATTTGTGTAGTTTCCAAAGTTCCTCTTGTTATTGATTTTTAGTTTTATTCCATTCTGCTCTGAGAAGATACTTGATATGATTTCACTTTTTAAAAATGTGTTGAGACTTACTTTTTAGCCTAACATGGTCTATCATGGAGAATGTTCTATGTACTGAGGAGAAGAACCGTATTTTGCAGTTGTTGAGTTGTTGGATAAAATGTCCTGTTAATGTCTGTTATGTTCATTTGGTCTAATGTCCAGTTTAAATCCAACGTTTCTTTGTTGATTTTCTACCTAGAACCTCTGCTTACTGCTGAGAGTGGGGGTTTTAAAGTCCCTCGCTATTATTATATTAGAGTCTATCTCTCTCTTTAGATCTAGTATTATTTGGTTCTTTTTTTTTTTTTTTTGAGACAGAGTTTCACTCTGTCACCTAGGCTGGAGTGCAATGGTGCATTCTCGGCTCACTGCAACCTCCAACTCCCAGGTTCAAGCGAATCTCCTGCTTCAGCCTCCCAAGTAGCTGGGATTACAGGTGCCTGCCACCAAGCCTAGCTAATTTTTGTAGTTTTTAGTAGAGAGGGAGCTTCACCATGTTGGCCAGGCTGGTCTTGAACTCCTGACCTCAGGTGATCCACTCACCTCCGCCTCCCAAAGTGCTGGGATTACAGGTGTGAGCCACCGCGCCCAGCCACTTTGGTTCTTTTTTTAAGATATCTATGTTTTTGGTAAATTTCTAATTTGTATCCTGAATTGTTTTTCTGATTTATTTACTTTTTTTGGACTTTTCTTATTTCTCACTGAACTTCTTTTGAAACAATTTGGATTCTTTTTCCATGATTTTCTGAATTTATTTTTGATTGGGATCTATTGTTGGATAATCATTGTTCTCCTTTGGAGGTGTCATATTTCCTTTCTTTTTCATGTTTCCTGTGTTCTTACACTGGCATCTGCACATCTGGTATAATAGTCATTTCTAATTTTTAAAATTGGCTTTCATATGGGAAGACTTTTTCCTGAGGATGAATCTATAATGTTGGTTGGGTAGGGTACTTTGGTTTTGATTCTGGGTGAGTACAGTTGTGCAGTCTCTGTATGATTTCTTTCTCTATAAACAGTGTCAGTGGTATCTGAGATTTCCTCAGTGGCTTAGGCTGTAGTTATTATTGGAGGCTGGGGTGTAGTTTTGGTGGAGACTGGGACACAAGGTAGGCTAGTCTTCAGTCTCCTGGGGAGGCATCAGTGGGATAGCATGCCTATCCTGGGGACCCTAGATGGCATACACTGCCACTAGTGTTAGCAGGTCCAGTTGGGTCTATTCTTGGGCCTCCAAGTGGCTTACTTGGATGCCAGTAGTGACAACCATGGGCTGGACAGGTAGAAGGGTTCTCATGCCCCTGAGCAGCTGGTATGTTTGAGTGATGGTAGTGGCAGTTGTAGGACTAACCTCTAAGTCCCAAGTAATGCATGCTGGTGTTGGTGGTGGCTGCAATGGGCTAGGCACACTAGTCTCCAGGCCTGCAGGCAGCACATGCTGGTAGGTGCCAGCTGTGGTTGTAGTGGCTTGGTGGGTAAGCTCAACTTCAGGCCCTTGGGAGGAGGGTTTAGGTGCCAGTGGTGGTAGATTAGGCTGGGCAATCCCCTGGCCCTTGGACTGTATGCTCTGGCATGGAGGGGAGGGTGAAGCTGGGCTAGGCTGGCTGGTCCTCAGGGCCCTGCAGTTGTGTGTACAGGTGTTGGCCATGGTAGGCAGGAATGGGGCAACCTCTAGGCCACTGGCAGAATGCCACTGGGTGGTGTTGGTGGAGAGGCAATGTTTTTAGTGATGGCAGCCTAGGCCAGCAGATGTTAAGCATGTGTGCCACTTGTGCCTCAGCCCCAGGTATGGTAGCCCACGGTTGCTTGTTCCTAAGCCCTGGGGTCAACAGCCAGCTCTTCTCTTGCACCTCTGTCCGAGCACTGCTGGCTTCCAGGATAGTGCATACTCTGTTGGGGGTAGGGCTCTAGAATGGTGCCTTGCTCAGCCCTGGTTGTAGCCTGCATCTTGATCATGCCTCCTACCTGGGTATGGTAGCCCACGGTTGCTTGTGCCTAAGCCCTGAGGGCAGCAGCCCATGCTTCTCCCGCACCTCAGCCCTGGTGCTACTGGGTTGCAGGATAGCATGCAGTCTATTGAAGACAAAGTTCTTTTTTTTTTTTTTTTGAGATGGAGTTTTGCTCTTGTTGCCCAGGCTGGAGTGCAATGATGCGATCTGGGCTCACTGCGACTTCTGCCTCCTGGGTTTGAGTGATTCTCCTGCCTCAGACTCACGAGTAGCTAGGATTACAGGTGCCTGCCACCACACTGGGCTAATTTTTGTATTTTTAGTAGAGACAGGGCTTTACCATGTTGGCCAGGCTGGTCTTGATCTCCTGACCTCAAGTGATCTGCCTGCCTCAGCCTCCCAAAGTGCTAGGATTACAGGTGTGAGCCACTGCACCTGGCCATGGGTCAAGGAGCTCTCCCATGGCTAGGATTGCCGGAGTCCATGGTGATAATGTGGACCACTGAGGGTCTCTCACTCACCCTTTCCCTGTATTGTAGTCTCCCTTGGCTCACAGCTGATCTTGGCTAAGCAGGCTTCCTTACTTCCTTCTCCTTCTTTACTTTAGGTATTGCCTGCCACTTTTCTACTGAATTCCAGTATTCTCTCTTGGGTGACCTATTTGAAGCATAATTATCTACTCACTATATTGGTTCTTCTTAGCGGAGGAAGCAAGTACAAAATGCCCCTAGTCAGCTCTCTTGAATTGTTACTCCTGGTAACGAATCTCAAGGTGTGGCAAGATATGGAAACAAATTGTGGTCTTCCAATCTTTTTTTCTCTCGTGACGTCATTTGTGTGTAGTAGAGTTTGATTCCATTTCCATCTCATCTGCCTGAACGGGTAAGTACAAAGGGCGTTGGTATCCAAGACCAGGTTGTTATGAGCTGTGTAGGGAAGTTGTCAAAACATTATCATATTCTCTAATTAATTGACCTCTTATAAAATTGACCTCTATTCAGAGATCTCTTGTGTATATCTGCTTCTCTGGAATTCCTCTTTGTTAGTCCATTCCTTGCTGACGTGAAGATTCCGTATTACAAGGCAAATATTATTTATTTGTGAAACAAACTTGCAAATCTGGCTGAAGTTGTAGAATTTTATGAAGTTATTGAAAGTGATGGAGCTGAGCTGGTGGAATATGACAAACAAGACTCAGGCAGAAATAGGTCACCTGACAATGAAGGAAGAGAGTGTTAACAAGGAAAATGATGAAGGTATGTTTGGAAAAACAAAGAATAGGAGAGAACTTTGGGAAAAAATAATGAATCCTTCCAATATATTCACAAAAATAAACCTCTTTTTCTTGCAAAATCAAAAGTAAAGAAAGAATTGGATCATGTTATATGAATATTTTTTCAGAAAAAGTGTTCCAAAAATGTCAGCAGAATTTATTCTTGCTTTGCTCTAGTTACCAGGTTAATGTTGCAGTATAACTTAAATTTTGTTAAACGTAAAATAAAATACATCTTGGTTTCATAATTTACTTTTTAAGGTGTTGTTTCAATCTTTCCTCCTGCTCTTTAATATGAAATTTGGTATTATTTTGAAGTGGCTTTACTTAACTGGCCTCGTTCTGGTACTATCGTTCTAGAATAACCAGGATATGCCTCTTCCTTTACCTGTAACTTTTGTGTAGGTAAACTTGTCCAAGGTACTCATTCTAGTTGGAATGAGTTGGAAGAAACCATTTAGTATGACCTTATTTGCAAAAAAATTAATTTACTTTTCTGAAAAGAATAAGTTAGTATCCTTATTATTTTATACCCCAGTTTCCTGAGATATCTGCTACAAATTTGAAGAATTTTGGAAATGAGTCTGTAGGAAGTCTAGGTGAGAAATGTTTCCACGATGTATAAGAGAAAACTTGTTGAATTAGGAGAAAACATCACAACGTTATTAGAAATTATCATAAAAAGTATTCTGAGAACATCATAGATACTTATAACCAAGAGGATTAATATAGTTATGTGTTTAGCTATCAGACTATTCGTTATCAATATCTGCTCCAGGACCTAGATCATGAAGCAAGTGACTCTTTTCCTTTCAAGCTTTACCTGGTCCTCAGCGTTGACTATCCAGACTCCATCGCAGAGGGAGGTTAGATGAGAGGACCAGAAGTTAGGATGCAGGGACAATCTCTTCAGTGTTTTGAATAAGTTCTTGAAATAGATGAAGCTAATGAAGAGATGCTTTTTCTGTGAATTTATCTCTTCAGCCAGTACAGAGGCCAATAGAGACCTTTGAAGGTTCCTTATTGCCTAAGAAAGGAGAAGCCTGGTCACCTTGGTAAAGCCTGTCAGATAGTTCAGAACCTCCCTAGAGACAGACCTTCAAGTTAGCACCATAGACTGGGCACAGATAAAGTTTCATTAAGGCCTCAAAAGTCTTAGGTTTGTGTGTTTTTTTTTTTTTTTTTTTTTGAGACAGAGTCTTACTTTATCACCCAGGCTGGAGTGCAGTGGCCTGATCTCAGCTCACTGCAACCTCCACTTCCCAAGTTTAAGCGATTCTCCCTTCCTCGGCCTCCCGAGTAGCGGGGATTACAGGTGCCTGCCACCACGATCGGCTAATTTTTGTATTTTTTAGTAGAGACAGGGTTTCGCCATGTTGGCCAGGCTGGTCTTGAACTCCTGACCTCAGGTGATCCGCCCACTTCGGCCTCCCAAAGTGCTGGGATTACAGGTGTCAGCCACTGCATCCAGCCAGGTTTGTGTCTTTAGGTACTAAAAAATGTTATAACGGCCTATTCCTTAGTTGGTTCACATAGTTCTTTGAGATCTTGTTCCTTCTTGGCCTCATCTCTTTATTCTGTCCAGTGTCTTTCCTGGACTCATTGAGGTCAGAGTGAAATTTCTGTTCCTATGAAAGTTATTCTTTTTGTCACCTCTGATCCTTTGACCGTGGTAGTCCTCTGCCTGAAGCACTCTGTCTCCACCTCTTTATAGTCTTTTATCCCCTGCTCGAGCCATTGACACTGGTTTTGTTAGGTGAACATTGAGGCTAAGATTGTTCATTTGGAATTTCTTTGCATTAAATTATTTTGATTGCTTTAAAAATTTTGGAAAACACAGAAAATTATAAAAACCTGAAAATTTACTATTTATACCACCCTTAGAAACAGCTATATTAACTTTTGCTACATTTCCTTCTAATCTTTTAACAATTTTATGCTTTTTTCCTTCACTTATCTGATAGATTATTATGCACATACAAAACTACATTCTGCTTTTACCCAGAGTAGAACTTTTTAAACAGCTGGATCATTGTTTGAGAATGAAATTTGTCTTTTTTTCTCTCTTTTACTCGAAGCTTCACAACCTTAAACATAGACATGAAGCAAATAAGCTTTAACAACCTAAGATCTCATGTAGTCCTCAAGCAAATGATGATTTCCCTTCTTCCCATCACCTAACTTGGAGCAAATATCTAGCTCTTATATTATTATTTCTCATGCAATATTATCTAGGGTATTTTAGGTAAATGTGTACACACATGTACACACACACACAGGCACAGTCAGCCCTCGATATCCAAGGGTTCTGCATCATCAGATTCAACCAACTGCAGATTAAAAAATATTCAGGAAAAACAATAAAAAACACAACAATAAAAAATACTTACATAGCATTTATGTCATATTAGGTATTATGAGTAATCTAAGATGATTTATAGTACATGTGAGAATATGTGTAGGTTCTGTGGATTTTGGTAACCGTGGGTGTCCTGGAACTCCTGAGGATACCAAGGGATGACTATATATACCAAAAAAGTCATGAAATTATAGAGGTAGAATGGACTCTGAAGAAAACCTTCTTAAGCCTCATTTGATAGATGTGGGAGATGAGCAGGTAAGGTCCAAGGTCCTGAGACAAAGCCATGGCTGGTACTCGTTTCTCTAATACCTCACAGATTCCCTTGTTCTTTACTAATCAATGCACATTTAAAGTTTGTTTTAGGTGTGCACCAGGGAAAAGTATCACTTTGGTAACCAGACTTACTGCTTCTTGTGTAGCTCATTCACTTGGCTGTCAATAGGCATGAAGTGAAAATGTTCCTACCTTCCCAGGAAAGAACTGGTTGTTCCTTGGCTACAGGTAACCACCAGAACCAGTTTTAAACCTGGCCAAATCAATAAATGACAGTTTCTCATGAGTACATAAGTTTCTGAGAGCCAGGAAGTAACTGACAGTCACATTTTGGGAGCCGCATTTCCACAGCTAAAAATCAACCAATCCCCAAACAGCCTTGTGAAACCTGGCCTTTCCTAAATTTTCCTATCTACTTAGCTCCAAGAAATGGGGCCTTCTAAGTACACTCTCTGTATTAGTCTGTTTTCACGTCGCTAATAAAGACATACTCGAGACTGGGTAATTTATACAGGAAAAAAGTTTAATGGACTTACATTTCCATGTGGCTGGGGAGGCCTCACAATCATGGCAGAAGGCAAGGAGGAGCAATTCATGTCTTACATGGATGGCAGCAGGCAAAAAGAGCTTGTGCAGGGAAACTCCCATTTTTAAAACCATCAGATCTCATGAGACTCATTCACTATCACAAGAACAGCACAAGAAAGACCTGCCCCCATGATTAAATACCTCCCACCAGGTCCCTCCCACAACATGTGGGAATTCAAGATGAGATTTGGGTGGGGACACAGCCAATCCATATCACTCTCCTTTGCTGTAAATTCATCTTTTGTTATACATATTGATTTGTGGGCTCTTCCTTCTTTAAGCATCTCAAAGTTAACATGTTTAAAACAGTACTTTTGAGTTTTCTCACTCAATGTGTGAGAATGCCTCAGTTTTAGTCTTCCCCATCAGCTAGTCCAAACCCCCATCATCTCTTGCTTGGACCATTGCAGTAGGCTAACAGGGCTCCCTGCTTTTGATGCTTGGCTCTTTATACTCTGTTCTCAACGTTGAATTTAGAAGGATTTTTTCAAAATCTCCTTCAGATTATGTCAATCCTCTCCCCAGAGCCTTCCAGTGACTTCCCTGAATAAAAAATCCAAAGGCCCTGTTCTTATTTTACAAGGCCGTTAAAGCTCTGGCTTCTCCTGTCTCTCTCACCCCAATCCCTATTGCTCTATCTTTGCTCACTCTGCTCCAGCCCCACTGGCTTCCTTGCTATTCTTTGCAGATTACAGTATTCCTGCCTCAGGGACTATGTATTTAACTACTCTGCTGTTCTGACCTAGACTTCCATATGGATCAATCCCTCAAAGAACTCAGATGCTAATCTTATCAAAGAACTGTTCTGTGACTGTCCTAAAATAGCATGCACAGTACTCATTAAATCCTTAACCTTGATTATTCTCCACTGGCCACCACCTGATATGCATTTTTATTTGTTTTTGTGATCAGAATGTAAGCTCCATGAGTACAAGTGCATAGGTTTTTCCTCTGCTGTACTCCTGGGCTTATAACAGTACTTGGCTGATCACAGGTGATGAGTATATACTAAATATTTGAAAATATTCTGAAATTTTCATTAATTATGTAGAAGAAATACCTCTAAGAATGCATTTATATCCTGATTTTAGGGGCCAACATGATCCATTTGATGGGTTTCTGATTGGGTGTACATTTCATGCTAGATTTAGTAGGGGACACAGAGAAAGAACAAAGACCTGTTAAGAATAGCAAAATAAGTCAGTGAGAATTCCCTAAATAATCATTTAGGATAAATTTCTTCACAAATATTCTTGTTTTTTTTTTAAGTTTTGCATAGATGTGAATTTTACTTTTTCAGCTATCCAAAAAAATTGGACTCTGTCTTATGAATTTGAGGTGATATTTGTTTTGAAATAGGCTTGAATTCCTCTATTTTTAATGAGTCAAAGATGGCAGGTTGTTTTGGTTTGTCTTGTGTGTTAATGAAAACTACTACAACATGAAAAGGGCTGTGACATGAAAAAGACAGAGTGTGCTACAAATGACAGTCAACATTGTCTCTTCGGCCATTTGCATCAGTTCCTGGGTTCAGTTAACCCTGCTTCATTATAATAGCACAGCTTCGTGGACTGACTTTTTACTTGGAACCCTCACATCACATATTTGTTTCTCTTACTGTGTAAGAAGTTGAAACCCTGGCTACTCTTTCCCTTTTCAAATAATGTGTCTCCAGTGCTTTTCCTTCTTTTTATATTGATGGCAGAAGATGGCACCTGATGCTGACAGCAGAATGGCAGGTGGTCACGGACAGGGGTGGCAGGAGCTGATCACGCTGCCATGTATTAATAGTCCTGTGAAAACAGTGGCATAAGTTCAGTCATAAGAGGGGACAAATATTTGCCCGCTCATGAATTTGCTTCTGTGTGGCTGCTATATTGAGACATGGCCTCTAGAGAAATACTATCTTTGCAGACAGGTTTCTCAGGGCTGCCCCCATGCCACTCTGCTGAATGCTACTGTTCCCATATTAAACATATCTGCAGAGTCACTTTCTCTTCAGCCATCCCTGTATAGACTTAGGTGGAGGGGAGGGATGGCAAGAGCACTGGAATGGGAGTCTGGCATCTGGCTCTATTACTTATTGTGTAGCTGTGGGCCAGACACTCAGCTCCTCCAGGCCACAATTGCTGAGTCAGTAAAATAAAGTTGCCTGTCTTTACAATCTGTCACAATTATTCACTGTAATTCTCCAGTTGCACTAAGCTGTGTGTTTCCTAGTCCCTCAGCTCTTGGCAAACAGATGTATATATATATGTGTATGTATATATAGTCTTGAAGAGCATGCAATTCTCCTTGAACACCAGCACTTCATCCCATGTGCCCCGTCCTTGCAGTGGGTTAAGGGCTGAGAGCCAAGGAAGGAACAACTGCTCTTTCAGAGGTCAGCGCAAAGAGATGAGAAGCCAGAGGACTCAGACACCAGGAATTCTATTTACATTTACAGCAGCAGAGGCCACGTAGAAATATTAATAGCTTTGGGCTTCAGTTCCCAAATTGCAAAACAAAACAAAACAAAAATTCCATTTGGTTGGAACAGAAATTTCAACTCTGAGATTTTTCTGGAACTCTTCATTTATATACACTTCTTTATTAGTTAAAACAAAACTATTCTGGAATTTTTGTTCTTTTCTTTTTCCTGGGAGGTGGGAAGGAAACAAACTTTTTATATTTATATTAATATGAAAAATCACTGGAAAAGTCGTGAAATTTCCTCATGATGATTGTATATGGCTAACAGTAAAAATACCAACTGTACACATATTTGTAGCGTGAATCATCTCTTAAAATGCCCCATGGCTTTTCCTTTAAATAATGAAAAGTAATTAGCATTCAGCATCACTAGGTTGCTAGCAGCTGTTGCAACCTGATCATTATTTCTGTTAGATCTTTGGGATGTAGTATCTTTGCCCTATAATTCAGGCTACATGCTGTTTTTAGCTAACCCAGCACCTGAAAGAGAAACTTGTCATGTGCCCTCTTCCTAATTATAAAGATTAAAGATATCCTCTCTGTATTAGGAGCTTTAGAATAACCATATTTTTAATAAGTGCCCCCATAGATGATCATTTTGAATTCAAAATGTGTTTCAAATTTGGTTTATTTTTCCCAATGCAGGGTATGTCTGATCTGAAGTCAGGATGAACCCATAGTACATCCTGGATGTGGCCTTGGATAATTCTGCCTGGCTGGCAGTTTTGGGATTGGTTGAATCCTGACTCTATTTTCAGAGGAAACTGGGCTTTGTCCCCTTGGCAAAAAGGGGTCACTGACAGGGTGCTTGGGCCAGAGGAGGGGCCAAAGTGTTGATGGCAACTGTGGTGGGCAGCATAGCTGCCAAGAGTCTTGGTGATGGGAGGAAGAGTAATCCTCAGCCAGTGATATTCTTTGGACATCTTACTCAACATCTCTCCACAGAGCCAGGCCTTGTTGGGGGACTGTAATCTATAATGAGCACTCAGGAGTATAAGGCTTTGGGAAGAGCTTACCTATCAACCTCCTTCCCATGAAGTCAGTCTTTGTAGATGGAAGGAATGGTGAGTGGCTTGGGGTGGAGTGTGAGTGGGGTGGGGTGGGGAGTAGCACCTCTAGTGGCAGTCACTACAAATGTTCATCCTAACTTTGAGGAAGATGGTTCTCATTCACTCAGGTTTGAGACGTGCAGGTTTGGGGGCAGAGTTGAATTTCTCAGGATCATAGAGGAGACAAAGATGAACTGTACCCAGAGGGAGAGGATCAGTGTGGGACAGGCCAGGCAATGAGTGGCTTGGGTCCACAACTCAAGTAATTGCTGTGTTTGACAAGGGGGCAGATCTTTATTCTTGCTGGATACACAATCAGCTCAGCTGTGGAGGTGGGAGATGTGGGAGAAATTATATAGATTCTAGTCTAGAATAGCTTCCATTATCTCCCTCGCTTTTTCTTGGCTGAGTATGAAATAGAAGATGCTTTGTGTTTTAGGCTTTTGTTAACGTGTGCACCAAGCACCACTATGGAACTAGCTTGGAGGGCAGTGTGAGCAAGTGTCACCTGGCCAGGACCACCTTCTGTTTCCAAGTTCCAGTGCATGGCAGCACTCAGCCTCTCTTTCTCACCTCAGGAGTTCAGTCTGTGCTGTGTTGGCCACTTCTGCACAACATACACTGTGGTTAGAACAACTGCAGGTGACTGGCCTCATATCATGGAGAACATCTTTCAAATTCTTTATGAGGTTCCAGTGTTGAAAAGCCACAAAAGGCTTTCATGGGAAGCACCTTAGGCACTGGACCTTGGCCCAGCCATGTAATGAGAAGGTACGCATGACTGGGAGGGAGTGAACAAGGGGCAGTGGAAAGACATGAGGCCAGAGGTGTAATGGGGAGGCCAGGCCCTGGAGGGCCTATGAGTCATGGTATGGACTTTGGTTTTTATTCTGAACGAGATGGGGTCTGTTGGAGGATTTGGGCTGAGGAGTGACGTGAATGGACTTGTGTTTGTAAAGAATCATCTTGGCAGATGTGAGAGAGTAAAGGAAGGGGCAAAGCTGGAAGCAAAGATGCCAGATAGGAGGCTTTTGCAATGGCTCAAGCAAAAGATGGTGGTGGCTTGATCCTGGGTGGTGGTGGAGGAAATAGTGAGAAGTGGATAGGTTGTGGAGGCAGATATTTTAAAGGTAGAGCAGACAGGATTTGCTGAGGAATTGGCAAAGAATGTGAGGGAAATAGAGGAGGCAAGAAAAACACCAAGGGTTTCTGTCTGGTTACCTAGATGACTGGAAGGATCAGGCTTGAGGGGGAGTTCATGAAGTCAATTTCAGACATGCTGACTATCAAACTGAGATTCAGGAAGCCATGGGTTCTAGTTTCAGTCTGGGCTCTGTTGCTCCAACTCTTTGGGTACAAGTATCCTCAACAACTGTTGTGAAATGCACCTTGCATTGTGCACGTTCTATGGCCTATGAAGCAACATTAGGAGCTGACTGAAAAGCTTTAACATTTTGACTGCATTTACTACTAGCTATAACTGGATGTGGGACAGCTGAGCGACAAAATAGAAATTGTTCACAGTGGCCCCGCAGGGTCAGGAAGGGATGTGGGTGTCACCAAAGAGCATAGACTATCCCTACCCTGACTTCCTACTTCTAAGCTAACCTCAGCTTCTGAGCTCACAGAGGCATGTCAGAGGAGGGATTCTGTCTTGACTGATATGCTCCCTTAGGTTTAAATCTAAGTGAGAGGTGCCTAAAATGTGCTTACCTTTACCACACTGGTTTAAATCAGAGAATTGGTCATCCATATGTATTCGAGTAGCTGCTGGGTGCAAGGCCTTGTGACCAACTCTGAATTTGATTACTGTCTGGCTTCTTTCAAAAACATTGCAAAATTGCAATTGTCCTTATTTTAAAGACCTTTGAAGGATGCAACTAAATCATTCTTTGCTAAAGAAGCATACTTTTTGAAAGCCTCTCAAAAGGTAGTTGAGTGAATACTTGTAGCATTTGATGACATTGAAGTGATACTTTTAAGTTAAATAGTTCTTTAGAAATCTGATGATGGTATTTTGGATATTGGCTATATTCAATATTCGAAGTAAAAATCCAGGTTTTTTTTTTCCCCTCTGAACAGACCTGTGGCAAATACACCTTAAGTTTCTGTCATAATATGACTTCTCCAGTGACTGTGACTTTGATTTCAAAGGGTTCTGCTGAATCTCACTATAGAACTGTAGGGTAGTATTGGTGCTTTGCCCAGAATCCTCCCGTTCTCACCCTTTTAGTTTTGGCACCTTCCTGTCCAACAACACTTGCACCAACCACCCTCAGGTTCCTTGAGTCTGCCTTGCCTGCAGGCACAGAGAGCCAGTGGGAGTGTCTGGGAATGCTCCATCAGTCCCTCCTGCAGCTCTTAGCGAATGGCAACAGCTTCAGTAGTGTAGAAAAGCCCAGTGTCCTTGCCTCAGTATGGGACAACTCTGAGCAGTAACTTACATTCCAGAGCCCCACTGATCGGATTGAGGGGAGATTTTGGCTGATGTGATACCCTTGCTTGGATTTCTCCTCTTCCCTTTCCTGTTTCTCCCACTCTCTTACTGGCCTCTCCTGAGAGCATGTTTTCAGTCATTAATTTGCACACACTAATCTTCATCTCAGGGTCTGCTTCTGGGGAAACTAATCTAAAAAAATACTTTATCCCTGTGTTTCCCAAACTGAGCACCAAACTGCCTCAGGGCTGCAGAGAACTCCCAGGGGACACTGTGAGGTATTTTCAATTTTCTAAAAAACAAAACCAAAAACACCCTCAGTGCTACTCAACATCCATCAGATACAGCATGAACAACTGAAGGCAGTTTGTGATTTCAATGTTAGGTCATCCTGCCTTCCTTTAGCTGATGGCATATCTTTCAGAAGCTGAGTTTTCAGTGGTTGCTACGATAAAAAAACAAGTACTCTATGAAAGGGGGAAGAGAAAACAAAGATGGTGAAGTCCAAACTGATTCCCAGGCTTGAGAAGTTGTTTTGTTTCCACTAATGCACACACCCCCATTAATAAGTAAGTGTGGTTATGAAAATAATCTTTTGATGTAATGTATTATTTTTTCAAGTGGATACCAATTTGTTATGGCATAAATTCTTACCAAGTTGGACCTACCTAAATTTTGGAACATTTAGCTCTTTCTTTTGATCTTAGGGTACTATGAAATATTACTGAGTCAGTTAGGGTGGTGGCATGAACAAAATAAGTTTGGGGGGGGGCCTCTCCTCCACACTGATAAAGATAGTTTAAATGCGTTTTGAATTAAAATGAGTCAAGTGTTCAAGTACCAAATAACAGTCCCCAGTGCAAATTAACTAAGTGCTTAGTGTGTTCTTTATACTCCTTCATAGCCTTGCATTTTTATGAATTGCCACACTGGGGTTTTAAACGTGAACATGTTCTCTTGTTTTCTTCTTTCAGAGAGTGGGTTAATCGAGCCCCATCTATTCATTTTCTGAGAGTGTTAATCTGTCTGAGGCTACTAATGAGGGATCCATCTTATCAGGTTGGTTGGAAAAATACAATTTTTTTTTTACTTGTTATAAAGTTGTAATAAAAGACTGGTGGGCTTTTCTTTGAAGTAGTCCATGTTTACTTTTTGTTTTCTCTCTCACAACTCAATAGCTTCCATATATGGGGAATGTCTCATCTACTATTTAACAAGATTTGAGAGGAGCGCTTTAATGGGGACCAAAAATTTGTGTATTTCTGTTGTATTGCTTATGGGATTAAGTGGATTGAACTTTTTGGTCTATGTTTTCTTTGCTATTTGGCATTTTAAACCATTTACCATTCAAGGAGGTATACACTTGGCCACATCTTCAAACATGTTCAAGGCCAAGCAGCTCCCTAGGTCAAAGTCAGCAGTGACGAGTGATGGCCTGCTCATGTGGCTGAGAGGCAGCCAATGGAGCTTTACAAGCTGCTCCAGGGTCAATCCCTTCCCAACCTCTAGAGTCAAATTTGAGCTAGAGGTGAGCAAGGAGCCTCCTGCTTGTCCCAAAGGAGGGCACTGAGGTCAAGAATCTTTTCCTGGCTGGGCACGGTGGCTCACGCCTATAATCCTAGCACTCTCCACCTCCCAGGTTTAAGCAATTCTCCCTCCTCAGCCTCCTGAGTAGCTGGGACTACAGGCACGTGCCGCCATGTCCGGCTAATATTTTTGCATTTATAGTAGAGATGGGGTTTCACCATGTTGGCCAGGCTGGTCTCAAACCCCTGATCTCAGGTGATCCGCCTGCCTCTACCTCCCAAAGTGCTGGGATTACAGGCATGAACCACCATGCCTGGCCTCTGTTTTTAGTGCCTCTCAAACTTTAATGTGCATGGGAATCACCTGGACATCTTGTACATGCAGAATCTGACTCAGTATGTATAAACAAGATTCTTCATTTCTAACAAGTTTCCCAGGGATGCTATTGCTACTAGTTCATGGCCCATACTTTGAGTAGCAAAGACATAGTGCTTTAGCTGTGAGGCTCTAAAGAAAAGCTTACTTAACACTTTTTTTTTTTTAACTGAAAAAGTATCTCCTTTTATGCCCTGTCCTCGTAAGCTACTAGGAAGCTCACACCTTTAATTTTGAACTCGATTTTATTGATGAATTGTTATTTGAGTCAGAATATGTTTCCTTTAAGTGCCAAGTTTGGAAAAGTAACCATCCTCTGTTTTACAGGGAAGCCCAAGGCCATCCCAGTGGGAGCTATCTTATTTTCTCTTTGTTGTTTGAAATATTTGGGTTATCCTGCAACTCTACTTCCCTCGTATTTCAGAAGTAACCATCTTTTCCATATTTGGCATTTGAGAAAGTATTTTGGTACCAACCAGCCACAGAGCCTGCTCTGATTGGACTCTTCTGGGATTCATGGGCACTACACATCTTTCCATTAGAAGAATCGTCCTCTTCCTCATACTGTATTCTAAACTGGCCTCGTGCTATTGTAATTTAGCTAACCACAGCCCTTTGGATATGTAAGCCAGGGCATCCTTGAAATGGCTTTCTGTCCTTGTTGCTCACAGTTTTCTGGGTAGGTAAGCATCCTTATTTTCCTGTGACCAACCATACAGAACTGCGTGTTCCATGCATTTCTGAGCTGCTTATCGCAATTCTGTTTGGGTTATGTATAAATGAGCATGGGCCATAAGTTTCCTTTTGCCTGGATCAGTCTTATTATGTGCTTACTATTCCCACTTAATTATTCATAGTGCCGTCTTTTATTCTCCAATGTGTCTCAGTTTAGATGGAAACATTATATGTGTAATATTAATAAAGTTTTCCAGGAGGAAGGTCCGGTTAATCTGACTTGAACTAGCAAATATTTGTCCTAGAGATGTTCTGTTTGTTCAGAAAATCTGTTGATAAGAGTGTCTTACTCTGCTGATCTCCCATCTAAAGTTCTGTCTTTTTAAATCTCATTCTGGGTGGATTGAACAGGGTTGATTGTACTGCCCTCTGAAGGAAAAAACTCAGAGACGACTTTATGAGATTTTGTGACCAAGACACATATTAAACGAATATTGTCCTGCTGGCCAGCCTTTCCATAGAAGGGAATTATCTCCGAGTCTGTCCTCCCTGGCACTCTTTCCACACAGAAGACCACGTGCTCAGGCAGTTGTTTAACATCTTGAGGTGCCAAGAATTGTTGGCTGAAGTCACAAAGCTATGCTGGGGTTTACTACAACTTGCGACTTACGCCAGTGACTCTCAGCATGCCTTTTTCATGGGTATCTGTTCCTTTCCTCTCTTGTTCAGTCAGTACTGCAGGGTCCATAGCGGCCATCTTCACTTTTCTCAACCAAACCCTCTCCTGCCCCCATTATTCTCATCAAATTATATCATCCTCTGTTTTACAGGAAAGCCCAAGGCCATCCCAGTGAGAGCTATCTTATTTTCTCTTTTTGTTTGAAATATTTGGGTTATCCCACAACTCTACTTCCCTCATATTTCAGAAGTAATATTCCTCTTCCTGGCCAAGGCTTACCCTTCTACCTGCTCTCTATTTTTCCTTATCATAAAAATGTCCTTCTCTTGACCCAGCTATTCCTTCAAGTCCTCCTCCTACTTTCGTACTATATTTCTTGAAAGGTCAGGCTATGTCTCCTGAATCCAGTTCCTTTCCACCAGGACTGATGTATTGCATAACTTGCACATTGAATTCTATGTACAAGGTTCTCTCTGGAAGCCATTTAAATAGACCACACTGGGCCATGCTGCAGTCCTCATTCCTCGACTCAGAGGTTGCAAACTGGTGGCTTGTAGACTGGATCTTTCCTGCTGGTACAGTTTCCATTATATGTTTAGTGAATGTTCCAGCCAGGAAAGACTGGAAGGAATGACAGAGAAGCCATTTTGAAGATACAATTGTTTAGAGTTTTTCAGAATTAAACGAAGACACGTATTGAGATTTCAGTTACAGCTCAAGTCCCAAGCAGGATAAAGATAAATGTTCACCTGGATTCATTATAGTGAAGCCATAGCACATTGCTTATCAAAGATAAAGAGAAAACCTTAAAAGATCCTGAATTGTAATTATGTTAGAAACAATAATAAAAAATAGTGCGATTGAGTAGACTTCTCTCAGCCCTTACATTCCCCAACCTGTTTTTAGCAGGAGACACACTGTACCACGTTTTCTCTTTGCCTGTACTGATCCTGAGAACCTCTAGCATTTATTCAGCATTTTTTGGGTATTATTTACACGTTCCTATTCTTAACCTTGTCTTCCTAAATAACCTTCCCCAAAGTTTTTTTTTTTTCTTTATTGTCTTCTCCCATATCTTCCAAGCTCTTGGCTTCAACTGTCTTTTTGTTGTTGTTGTTTGTTCACAAGTTCATATCTACAGCCTCAAACTGTCCCCTTTAAGTCCCAAGTTTCCAGAGACATGTTAGACAACCACCTTGATGACACAGTAGCATAATGTTTCTCAAAGTGTGGGCCCGTGTACTGTTTACAGGTCTCTGAAACCCTTTCAGGGATTCCACAAGATCAAAGCCATCTTCAACATGATGCGAAATTATTCTCAATGATGTTATTTGTCTTGTCACTCTCTTACATGTGTGCTGTGGAATTTTCCCTAAGCTACACAACATCTCATGACATCATGGCCCTGGCAGCTGATGGAACATGTGTACTTGTGTATTCTTATGTTTTAAAAATTTCTCACTTTTAATTTCTAATGCAATAAATATAAACAGATACATTCTAACCCATGTAAACAAAGCTCTTTGAGGTTCTCAGTAATTTTTAAGAGTGTAAAGGGGTTTGAGACCAAAACTTTGAGAACAGCAATTGTAGCATATTATACTCAATAACTTTATAATGGAGCTCTTCAATTCTTCCCCTCATCCTTGAACTTTTGGAATCAATTCCTGATTCTTTTAATGGCACCATATTTTGTCAGACTTACGGTAGAAAACTTTAGAAGTATCTCTTGTATTTCCTTTTTTCTCATCCTCCTGCAAATCGAGTATACCAAGCCTTTTAGAAGAGTGGTTACTGTTCCAAACCTAGAAAGATAGGTAAAGGCCAGTCCACAGAGGGGCATTAAAATCATAACCAAAGAATAAACTTTGGCTGGGCGTGGTGGCTCACGCCTGTACTCCCAGCACTTTGGGAGGCCGAGGTGGGTGGATCAGGAGGTCAGGAGATCGAGACCATCCTGGCTAACACGGTGAAACCCCGTCTCTACTAAAAAATAGAAAAAATTAGCCGGGCGTGGTGGCGGGTGCCTGTAGTCCCAGCCTCTGGGGGAGGCTGAGGCAGAAGAACGGCGTGAACCCTTGAGGCGGAGCTTGCAGTGAGCCAAGATCGTGCCACTGCACTCCAGCCTGGGCAACAGAGGGAGACTCTGTCTCAAAATAAATAAATAAATAATAAATAAATAAATAAACTTTATGGAGCCACTGATGATTTTTGAACAGAGGAGTAAATGGTCATGTCAGTGATTCAGTGTTAAAAGTTATGCAGTGTGTTCAGCATTCATTGATTTAGTTGCCACGTAGGCTTAGGATGAGAGCACCTAAATGGAAATGACAGTTTTGGCTGTAATAAAAATATATTGGCAAAATGTGCTCCATTTTTGAAAACATACTTTTTACCAGTATTATATTATTGAGTCTATTTTTTTTAAAAAAGGAACAATTCAGGGGGTAAGCTTAGGAAGGACATGGTTCACAGTTTACAGATTGAACTAAAGTTCAGATTACCCAGGGAATTTTCTCCAAGTCATTAGACTCAGAAATATAGAAACCAGTTTTATGGCCCTCTGGCCTGTGACAAGGGAAAGATGCTCAGGGCTAAAAGGGCACACAGGGCGCATTGCTGTAATCTAAGCTTGCAGTCATATTTGCTTTTCAGGTCAGTAACTAGAAGTGTTAAGCCCATGTGTATACATACCTTGTAGTCATGGTTTTCTTTAGTTTACACTCTCGGGTTAGTACAGTCCTGTTGGTATAAGGAAAGGAAATGCAAGAAAGACCAGGGTCTGTGAGCAATCTCCTGGCCTTGCTCCACTTTCCATGGGAGCATGGAGGGAAAGTGTTCATTTCATAAATGAAGGTTAAATTCTTGAGTACATAACATAATGACAAAATTCTCTAAGAGGGAGTAAGCGTCTTTCTCATTCTTCTACTCTATAGCAGCACTTCTCAAACTTTATTCCACAGGAGTAATACGTGTCCTGGGAAACGAAGTGTGCTTTGGTTAGGGATGTTTAGAAAAAGCTGCACACTAGTTCTTCTTTAAGAGACTTATAGTGCACAGCAGCGCCAAAGAGTCCTGAGATAGAGAATTTGTTAAATCTGTTTTACATTTCCCAAGCTGATTGGACAATAAAACTCTCTCTTTCTCTCTGTCTCTCTCTCTCTTTTCTTTTCTTTTTTTTTTTTTTTTTTTTGGTAGAATGCCTAATTCCATCCACTGCACAAAATAAAATGACTGTTTCCAGGACATGGTTTAGGAAACATTGAGTTAGTCCCATATCATCAAAATTATTGAATAAATTTATTGTCATGGCAAACATTTAAAAATAACATTACCATGACCATTTAAACATTATTCTTTCCTTGGTGTCTTCCCACTCCCAAGCTTCAGATGAATCTCCTTCATGTGAACAACTCCCAGATTTTAGTCTTTTGCCCTCACCTCATTTTCTGTGGCCTGTTGTATTTTTTTCACCTGGGCCTGCGGTACTGCAGTATGTCCGAAATAGAGTCCTCTGCTCTATCTCAGCCTATTCCTTTCTCTTTCCCTGTGTTAGTTAATTATGACATTGTGCCCAGCCACTCCCACTTAAATAGACTCATGTCTTTGACTTTGCTTCTTTTCTTCCAATCTTTCTTCATGTTCAGTTGATCATATCGCTTCAAATACTACCCCTTTCTCTCCATTCTTATTCCTGCTGTCACTGACCCCCCACTGAGCTCCCAGTTGATAACGCTCCCCATCTCCAGTTCATTTTATGACTAGAAGGAAGTCCCCACAGCTAATTCTGGCCAGTCCCTTGCTCACACGTTTTCATTGGGTATCATGGTCTGCATGAAAACGTTCAAATTCAGGCTCACATCTAAGTCCCCCCACAGTGTGAATCCACCCTAATTGTCTAACATTTTTTCCCACTAATGCCCTCCATGGAGTTACAGAACTGCTTCTCTCGAATTACAGCATGTCTTGACGTTTTGTCTGCACAATTTCTATTCACCTTTGAGCCTCCTATTCTCTTTGCTGGAATCTCCTTTATTTTCACCTCTTCCCGATCTTTACTTGGCAAATCCATCCATCCTTCCAGTCCCCATTTAGAGACCACCACCCACATGAGGTGTCTCTTAGTCCTCTCAGCAGGAATGAGGTGTCTCTATTCTGGCCCCTCATAACACTGCATGTATAATTTACTTTTAACACTTATCTCGTTCTGTCTTAAGTTCTAGTTGTTTGTATACCCACCTTACGCTTGCTTACAGCTCAGCAAAGCGCACCCCTGCCATCTACATATGTGTGTCTCCAGAGCCTAACTCAAGGATTTTACATAAGTGGAATGGAAAAAATGTTTGTTGAATAAATATAACTGGTTTTAAATGTTATTTTAATTTTTATGTGTACAAAACCTCCTACCATAAATAGAGATCATATGTACAATATTCTCGTGCTCTTTAATTATAGCTCTTCTAGAGTGAATAACATTGATGAGGCTTCAAATTAGTAGGTAGTCATAGAACTATTTTTAATTGAGTTCTAAATGTTCTTTTAAAATTTAATTTAGATGTAAGTGTGTTCAGTATTTCCAAGTTCACTTTATACAGAGTATGGAAACCTTGACCCAGGAGGCCTTGAGAGAAAAAGGCCCCTGTGCCTTTTCCCAGTCTGCCCACTCACTGGCTTCATGGCAGAACTAGACTATTCTCTCCCACGCTCATGTACTCGTCCCTGTGCACTTCCCAGAATTGAAATTATGGCTCTTGTTTATGTTTCAAATAACTTCCTTGTGGGCATGTTAAGTAAGGAGAGAGATGTCAATACAGATGTAATTAAGCAGGTTAAAGCCACCTGAGAATATTTGTCTATAGATAAATGACACTGTGGCTAACCTAAGAGCACTTACTATTAGTAGATCTCTAGGCTGGTCCATTTCACAATTGAAAGTCCTGTATCAGGAGACATTGTCAAAAATTATCTTTACATTTATTTAGAGCATGGGTCTAATAAGATCATTCATCTAATAATTTTGAGAAACTCTTTCTGTCCTAGAGCAATGCTTCCCAAACTGTACTGTACGTGCGTATGACCTGGAGATCTTGTTGAAACGCAGTATGATTGAGTAGGTCTGGGGTGGGTGCAGGATTCTGCATTTCTGTTCAGCTCCCAGGTAATGCAGGTGCTGCTGGTTCATGGACACTAGGCAGAGACCTAGCGGAGGGTTCTTGGAGTTTGGTGATGAACTCATCCAGGTTCGTCAGTTATGCAAAATGGTTTTCTTTCTGTGTCTTGGTTTTCCTCATCTGTAACATGAGAATATCGAATGAAATGGTGTCTAATGGCTCTTCTCAACTCGAACATTTTATGATGACACAGGAGGAGGTAAGAAGAATGAAGGGGCAGGCTGCGGTTCTGAGCACAGATTTATTCTCTTGATCTCAACCCAACTTTCATATTTATTAATAGTTTATTTTAAAGGTAGTATGAATGACATACTGTAAGTTTTCCGTATTTATATTAGAATGTAGACCTTCACAAAATAATTATAAATATGACAACTTAGTAAAGAAATTGCATGTAAAATATACTTCCCCCTCCACCCTCATCATTTACATGTGTTTTGTTGCTTTTATTTTATTAGGAAATACTCCATAGCTTGGGTGGCATTGAAAACCTAGCTCAGGTAAGATTCCTTTTGTGGTGGCTGGTCTTGCCTTTTCATTTTGTGCCTGCTCTGAGCAAGAATTAAAAGGGTATGTGACAAAAGGTGGCTTTCCTATGTTATGCTGTCTGCCCCAGAGAGGGACAGACAGCGTTAAGTGTGAGTGTGAGGCATGATACTCACAGAGCAGGGAGGAACCCACGACATTTTGTTCTGGCTAATTGGGCTCACTTTACTCAGCCTGATGAAATGAGAAAGTGCTATAAAAGGTCACATGTCTTTAGCTAGTAATAATAAGAAATAGGCAGCCAGGTGCGGTGGCTCACACCTGTAATCCTAGCACTTTGGGGAGCTGAGGTGGATGGATCACCTGAGGTCAGGAGTTTGAGACCAGCCTGGCCAACATGGTGAAACCCTGTCTCTACTAAAAATACAAAAATTAGCCAGGCATGGTGCCAGGTGCCTATAATCCCAGCTACTCGGGAGGCTGAGGCAGAGAATTGCTTGAACCTGGGGGGCGGAGGTTGCAGTGAGCTGAAGTTGCACCACTGCACTCCAGCCTGGGCAACAGAGCGAAACTCCGCCTCACAACAACAAAAGGGGCGATGGCTGGAAGGCTCAAGCCCTTAACATTGTATATACCATATGGTGGGAGGAAAAGAAATACGTATATATATATATGTATATATATTTGAGACGGTGTCTTACTATGTTGCCTAGGCTGGTCTCAAAATGCTGGGCCCAAGCAATCCTCCTGCTTCAGCCTCCTGAGTAGCTGGGATTACAGGTGTGTGCCACTGGGCCTGGCAAGATAATAAACTGATTATGAAGATGTTCAAAACATTTTCAAACAAGAAAATGATTACTGTGCTCACTAAAATACTAATAAATAGATGACAAAGAAAGGAATGATCTTGACCTTATTTATTTTTCTGCTTTGCTAACTACTGAGGGAGGGTAAGCAAGTGAATATATATACTGAGCAACTCAGAGGCTTGCATTTATTAATACAATAAAACAAAATTTCTTTTTCTTTCTTTCTTTTTTTTTTTTTTTTTTTGAGATAGGGTCTCACTCTGTCACCCAGGCTGAAGTGCAGTTGTGTGATGTCAGCTCACTGCAACCTCTGCCTCCCGAGTTCAAGTGATTCTTGTGCCTCAGCCTCCCAAGTAGCTGGGATTAAAGGCATGCGCCACCATGCCCGGATCTTTTTTTCTTTTTTTGTATTTTTAGTAGAGACAGGGTTACACCATGTTGGCCAGGCTGCAATAAAACAAAATTTCTGATCACGTTTTTGAGTTGGAACAGGCTAGTCTCCTAAAACCTGTATAATGTTTACAGAAAGAATGATTTTCATAATAAACATGTGGCCCTGCAAACTCATTCTGAATAATTAATGGAAGATTAAGTTGGAAGCAATTTAACATTAAATCTACTTTATTTTATTATATTCTTAGAAAATTGATTCATGTTTATTTTTTGTTTTCAAGAACCTTTTAAATTGACTAGAGGTGTACCTCATTTAATAACTTAATATTTCATAAGATTATGTTACAAAGCATCTTCTTATCCATTTTCACTTCCACTATAATATTAGAAATTACCTGTTTCCCTTAGCCTGTTTCTTATTATAATCATTATCCACAGTGATTCTATCGGACTACTCAGTACCCATTTTATTCTGATTATTGCTAACTGCATGTATGCTGGTTAGACATATATTCAGAGCTTATAAAATATAATGTCAGTAAAATATATACAATGTATTATAAAAAATTCTCCTAAAAAGATACATTGAAGAATAAACATTCTATATACCATGTATTATGTATCTTATATGTATCTTGTATTTGGATACTAAATTACACAACAAACTTAGTTAAGAGTCATTTTGAGACTTTCGAGAGTTTATAGAGTCTTGAGATGGTCTTTCCCTCAACTTCATAGCATGCAAGAGAAGCCAAAGAATCTAGAAACCCAGCCACCTTTTGCACTTGAGCGATAACTTTCAGGAGCATGAGAGTATTATTTGATGAATCTGTTGTGCCACCTACAGTTTATTTTAAGAACTGCAGCATCTTGTTCCTTGCTTCCTTGTGTGCTTTTGGTGTCCTGACTGGCTTGTTGGTTTGGTCCTTCATGCAGTATATGGAGATTGTAGCCAATGAGTACCTCGGCTATGGAGAAGAGCAGCACACCGTGGACAAGCTGGTCAACATGACATGTAAGTGTTATTGCCGGGACACAGCCATTTTTGTGGACTTGCTAGAAAAAGCAATATGGTGTTTGCAGCAGGAAACAAGGATACTTTAAATATTTATTAATGTTTGCACACACAGCTCAGGTGTTGAGCATCCAGGCCAATTGTTATATTCAGTGGCAACATACAGCCGAAGAAAGATGTTTAGATTACAACCTTTACCTTGAAAAGCACAATTTATTTAATGCAAGAGAGGCTTCCATAAAAGCAAATTTTGGTAAAATCTATTTTTGCGTCTTTTTATTTCTGTTAAAATGTCAGAGACTTTCTAGTTTTTTTTCTATAAAGTTGGGTTAATCATGATTACCTACCTCATAGAATCTGAAACATCCAGGGCATGAAAAAGAAAAATAACAACAAACCTTATCTGATGCTGCGAATGTGAAAACATTGGACTGTGAGTGTGAGGTATTCCTTAGTCACTCAGTCTTCTCCCGTTGGAGGCTCTTCCCAGCCCTGCTGTCCTGCACTCCAGCTTTGATGAGTCACAGACGTCCTGCCATGTGGGATGCCCGTCCGTTTTCTTTGTGTGACTGGACTGGCTCTTCATATCTGCTTGTGGAGCAGCACAGTGATTCTCAGATCCGGGGAGAGAAGAGTTTATGGCAAGCCCTGGGCACTAGGAAGTCTCTTTGAGGATGACTATTTTCCTCAGCTGAGGAAACATGCAGGTTCCTCTCATTTGCTGGCCTTCCCTCTCTTCTTTATAAGCTGAAATCTTCACAGAGAGGATCTTTGAAGAATAGGCCTCACTTTGAACTGGTAATGATGTTAAGGAACTTCAAGTGGAAAGAGAGGTTTGCCTTTTTTGGTATTTTTATATTTCATTATTACAATAATATTACAAAATAAATACCAGTGGGGCTTGAGGAGTAATTCTTGGGGTAAAAAAGTAGCCACGCTGCTCCTGCATCTGTTGTTCCTTTCATGCTGTGTTTGTTCCCTTTGCCCTTTCTCTGCCTGCCCATATGCACTGCAGATCTGTGCTCCTGGAAGTACTCCCTCTTTAATCTCTGGATGCCTCTTTGCGCTCTTTCTTTTCTTTATAGATATTTTTCAGAAACTTGCTGCAGTCAAAGATCAAAGAGAATGGGTCACCACAAGCGGAGCCCACAAGGTGAGTGGCCCCTGAAAGAGTTAATGCTTCAGCTCCCTATGGCAATAGTTCACATTGGGGAAGTTCAGAGCCTTTGCGGTTAAGTCATGTGTAATTAGAATCCACAAACCTACCAGCCTGGCCTGAGATTGTGGATCTTTGTCAACCCTTTTATGTTCTTCACCAGCATTACAAGTTAATAGAGATATAATAAATACAAGTTTTCTGGAACTCTTTTCTTGTTTTTTCCTATGCCATTTAATACCAACTAGGTTTATTACTTAAATGTTATTTGAAAAGCCCCAGCTATGTATAAACTCACCCTAGGTGTGCATTTATAAATAAGTCAACAGAAATAAACAAAATGTACATATGTATACATATAAATTCCATATGGCACGTGGGGCTATATTAGTTTGAACCATATATGATTGCCATTGTAGGTCAAAACAGACTATATTTATAGCAAAACTGTTTAGACTGTAGCCATGTGGAGCCAAGTTTCAGTAACCTGTTGAGTTTCATATCCCGGGAAGCCACTTTCTAGTGTATATGGGAGCAAGATTGCCTAAAATGTGTTAACACATGCTGCTCATGATCTAGAGGATGATTCTAGGTGATATACACGTCAACGTTTTTTGTTTCAGTAGCCAGCTATTTCACAGATATTATTGCTTACAATTGGAAAAATTTTTTTTGAGTTAACATTAAAGATGTTAATTGAATATGGCAAAAATTGTGAAAATGGTATGTAACGGATTGAAGTTTGGAAAACATTAGAAGACAGAGAAGAAAGAGAGAAGAAAAAGAGGAAAGGACCAGACAAATAAAGATAATGATAACTTCATTAAGATAAAATGAAATCATAAAGGCAAAAAATCCATATACTGAAAACATAAAAATTACCTTAGCAGTTGTTGCGCAGGTTGCAGCTCTGACCTGAGACATTTTGGGAGACACTTTTCAGGGGCACTCCACATTCTGAAAATGTAGAGAATTTTCCGAATAAGAAAATTTGCCTTAATGAGAATTCAGGGAAAGCCACTGACAAGCTACAGACTTCCAGCTAAGTCATGTTAGTTAGGATGATGCTTGGGAGCATCAGTGATGCACTTTCAACATCAATTAGAAATCTGAGAGGCAAATGGAATGCTCAATAGTATTCATATCTTGTTTAGTTTGGCAAAAGAATGAAGGTTTCAATATTTTGTTGAAAAATCATTTCATAATTTGGAAAGTGCCTAGCACAATGCCTGGCTCAAAGTGAGTTCTCAATGGCTGATCACTACCACTATTGTAATTTATGTCATTAATCTTCCTGGTTCTTCCCAGTGTGGGATCAGAAGGGGCAGAGAATACTTGGGCACATGGAAATAGAAGGATGTATGAGAACCAGGCTGGTCATGTAGCTTGATGCCTTTTCTTCCTTCCTGGACAAGGAATGGCTACAAGAGGTTACTCTCAAGAGTTCCAAAGTAAGGAGAGATGGACTCCTGCCATCTGTAAAGAACTGGATATTTTGAATGTTTAATAAAACTCTTTTTAAGATAAACTTTTATATTGACTGCAAAAAATAAAAAGGAAGCTGCATAAGGCTTGATAGGGCATAATATTTTTTCACTATTCTATGGGTAAAGCCATAATAAAATAAACAACTTGATTATATTGACAAAAAGTGTTTATAAAGATGTATTTAATGCCATGAAAAAATTTCAGTAGATAACATTAAGAAAAAAACATAAGAGAGAGCAGCTTTAACATTATATATAATTTGTGCTTAATTGTATATGCACATACATTATAAACTACTAAGCAAAAAAAAAAAAAACAGTTAAGCCTGTATGATCTTAAGAGGGAAGCATTTTGTCATTCAAGCAGCTGGTAATGGAAAATAAATTAATGTTAATGTTGAAAAAAGAAGCTTGTAGTACTTATATAATTAAACTTTATTTTACTTCATTTTTCAGACATTAGTAAATTTACTTGGTGCCCGAGATACTAATGTTCTATTGGGTTCCCTTCTGGCTCTGGCTAGTTTAGCAGAAAGGTAAGTAGTGTATTCTAATATACTTTCCAGTTCTGCTACTATAGCAATTTAGGTGGTAAGGATGCAAAATAATCAGTTACTTTGTCAACTACTTAATACAATTTCTTGATAAATAAGTGTGAAATAACATGTTGAAGAGAATCCTGGATAGAAGGCATTATTTAAAAATTAAAACTGGAAAGGCAAATTGCAGTTTAAAATTTTCTTTTTATTTCCTGACTGGAAATATTTAGTCTTTTCATCTAACCCTCAGTTACTTCTAATTTCAAAATTACCATAATATTTCTTTGGCAGTTGAATCTTTCTGACTGTCTTAATTCATTCTTACCTGTGAATTTTAACATACAGAACGTTTTCAAACATTTGTGGGCTTTGAAAAATTTTCAAGAAGATCTTTCCTCTTATAAATGTCATGATTACTTTAAATGTTTTTATGACAATAAGTGGACCATTGCTTTTCTGTGAATAACATATGGTTCCTTTTGTTTTTTGATCTCTTCTCCCAAGATAATATTGGAGCTAGGATATTAAATAAATGAATTTATATGGTTAGGCTTTGTGTCCCTACCCAAATCTCATCTTGAATTGTAATCCCTATAACCCCCATAATTCCCTCATGTCAAGGGAGAGACCAGGTGGAGGTCATTGAATCATGGGGCCATTTCCTCCATGCTGTTCTCATGATAGTGAGTGAGTTCTCATGAGATCTGATGGTTTTATAAGGGGCTCTTCCCCCTTGGCTCGGCACTTATCCTTCCTGCTGCCTTGTGAAGAAGGTGCCTTGCTTCCCCTTTATCTTCCACCATGACTGTAAGTTTCCTGAGGCCTCCCTAGCCATGCTGAACTGTGAGTCAAGTAAAGCTCTTTCCTTTATAAATCACCCAGTCTCGGGCAGTTCTTTATACCAGTTTGAAAAAGGACTAATAAATGGATCTAGCAAAATATGCTTTTTGTAATTGCTAATATTTTTCAATTTATAGTCAAGAATGTAGGGAGAAGATAAGTGAACTCAACATTGTAGAAAATCTGTTGATGATTTTACATGAATATGACTTGCTTTCTAAAAGGTAGGATTGCTAACAGTAGAAAAAGACAATGCAGTGCCTTATTTGACAGAAACATTTGTTATTATTTTTATTACGTCATGTTATTTATATTGTAACTGAATATGATGAGTCAGCTTGGCATTTATTTTCTGTTTAAGTTTATATAAAGAAAATAGAGCAAAGAAGTATATCCATTTATGTTTAGTCGTGCATTACTTCTAGATCTGGGCATAGAAGCTGATGAAATAAATTTTTATGGTATCATTTTTAATGTTTTGTTTATTGCATTTATTTATATCCTGCCTTTTTAGGGAAAGAAACTCTGAGGTGGCTCTAGTTTTAGTAATTTCAAATTGTATATTACAATAAGTGATTAGATTGCTAAAATCCATTTGCATGAAGGCAAGTAAAATAAGATAGCAACTGACTTGTTTTGTGATCACCTGCTATGATAACTCAAAATCTAGAGTAAAATGGATTCATTTTTACTTGAACTGCATATTGTTCTAATAACTATCCAAATAGTTATTAGATTGTACTTAAATAGAGTTGCAATCTACATCATTTGATATTTAGTTGAGTAATTTTCTAAAGAGGCAAAATAGATAAAAAGAAATCTCCAGCAATGAAGCCCTGACACTGAACTCATAGTAAATCCTTTTGGATTCTTCTTCAAAACTCTCATAAAAGAGCATTAAATATAGATAATACTTATAGACTTGGCTATCTGAACAAACAAGGTTCCAAGCTTGGTACCAGGTGTTGAAAACCAAAGATGAGTAAGTTATAAATATGTAGTGTAGAAGAGGGTCAAACAGTGCTATAACTGATACAGTAGACAGATGCACAGGGTACTCTGGGAGCATGGAGCAGAGACTTCCCAATTAGAATGTGGAGTCATGCAAAGTTTCCTGGAGGAAAGAGGAGATATCTAGGCAGAGAGAGAGAGACAACATAAAAACAGTATGTGCTTGGACATGGAGGCATGAAATTGGGTGTGTTAGAGGAATGTGATGGTTGGGCACAGCAGGAGCATAAGAACAAAAGTGCCAGAGAACTAGAACAGATAGTTAATGATAAATTTAAAATGTAGCTAACTTTGATCAGTGTTTTCTATATGCCAAGACTTGCTCTAATCACTTTGCTTATTAACTCATGTGATCTGCACATTAACCCTATTTTTCCCGTATTTTGTAGATAAGGCAACAAGACACCTTTATCCAGGTCATGATGGTCTCTGATAAATAACGATGTGAATTTTATCACGAACATTATGGGGACTCATGGAAACATTTTAAGCATGATCAAATTTGTTTTAGGAAAGATCACTTTGATAGCAGTGTATGTGGGAGTGAGGTGGGGGTGTTTGTTTATATCCACACATTGAGATCCACTTAAAACAAGGAGAGGATGTTTGGTGTAGAAAGTTTGTGAAGGTGAAGAATACTATTTATCAAGGAACATTTATTATTAATGTCAGAGCACAAAATTTGGGAGGGAGAGGAGGCATAGATAATCAGCTCAGGGGAAAGGAATGAGAAAGCCATATGAGAATGAGAATATTGGAGAGGTAGATGAAAGAGGGGTTTATATCTTGAGCATGACCAAGGGTTACAAGGATGGGAGGAGCAGTGGGGTTACCTAGCTGCCTGGTGTTCAAAAGAATCCCAACAGTTGCCCAGGAAATAGAAAACACTAAGAGCTCTTGACTGACAGTGGAGGAGTGTGAAAAGAGGAGTATGTGTCTTGATGACTCCCAGTCTTGTGGCTTGGAAGACTGAAAATATTGTGGTGCCATGAGTCAAGATCGGGGATATAAGGTGAAGAATAGACCTGGGGGGGAGGCTAATGACTTTGAGTTTAGGGGTAGTATGGAGAGTACTTGTGGAATATCCATGTGGCTAAAACTTCTGGAAGTTAGGAGCAATGCCTGGGCTGAGATCATGATGACAGGGTTGAAAGAGTGTTTGAAATCATGGGAATGGATGACACCATCCAGGAGGGGAGTGTTTAGAGTATGAAACTGGAGGACTAAGGATGATTCTATAAAACATTTATCATCATAATATTTCATGGCACAGCTGAACCTTGTGTCTTTACCATCAATTTAATGCACTTTGCACTGAGTATATAGTAACTGAGTGCTTTGCCCTTAACTTACCTGCATTGTAGTGTTTTTGACATTTTCTAAGAATGTCTTATTTTGCAATTGCATACTAAGTTTCTGAAGACTAGAATAAGGCTTTTATTATTATTATTATTATTATTTTAGTCTTTAGCACAATGCAGATGTCATTGTTTGTCCTTGATACCTATTTACTGGTCAGTAGGTTTGTGTTTTGTTTTTGTTTTTGTTTTTAAACAGAGTCTCGCTCTGTCACCCAGGCTGGAGTGCAGTGGCAAGTGACCTCGGCTCACTGCAACCTCTGCCTCCTGGGTTCAAGCAATTCTTCTGCCTCAGCCTCCCAAGTGGCTGGGATTACAGGCACACACCACCATGCCCTGCCAATGCTGGTCAGTAGGTTTTTAATCAGACCAATGATGATGCAACGAGCCTATAATTTAGAACAGTGGTCTGCAAACTATGACCTACAGTCTAAGTTTATTCCACTGCTTATTTTTGTAAATAAAGATTTATTTTAACATAGGGATGCGAATTTATTTTTATATGTTGTCTATGGCTGCTTTCATGCTATCTCAGCATAGCTGAGTAGTTGTGACACAGATTGTACAGTTAGTAAAGCTAAAAGTGTTTGGCTTTGATCGGGCTCCTTACAGAAAATGGCACGTTGACCCATGACTTACAAAATGTTAGGGTTATATTTCATGCACTGATGATAGCTTTAGTCTTAATGTAAAGTAATCAACTCATGATGCTGTGATTCTCACCCCACCCTCTGTACCCCTTTCAGACTAACAGCGGAGTTGCTGCGCCTACTTTGTGCAGAGCCCCAGGTGAAAGAGCAGGTGAAGCTCTGTGAGGGGATACCTGTCCTCCTCAGTCTGCTCCACTCTGACCACTTGAAGCTCCTCTGGAGCATTGTCTGGATTCTGGTACAGGTTTGTGAAGACCCTGAGACCAGTGTGGAAATTCGCATTTGGGGAGGCATCAAACAGCTTCTTCATATTTTACGAGGGTGAGTAAAAGTGGGCTTTGGCCTACTTTGCCCTGTTTGTTGAAGTCTGGGGACTCTGTGACGAGATGGCAGATTGGTGTGTGTCACCTCGTTCCCTCCTGCTTTGGGGTTTCTTTGGTAATTCATGCTTTCCAAAGTCATCTAGACTTGTCACAAGCATGTTCTAAATCAATGTCAGGGGCATTCATCTTTTAAATTCCTTGGGGACCCAGATATATTTATCTTTGCATCACCAACCTCCAGTACAGTGCTGGGAATATAGAAGGCCATCAGTCTGCAAATATAATGAAGGCTGAATGGGAATCCAGTAACCTAAAAAAAACCTTTGTCTTGCCACCTTTTCCTTGAATTAGTATATGCATTTTGTCATTCCAAGTATAATGATTACTAATATTTTCCTAAAATGTTTGTGTGTGCACATATGTTATTATCTATAAAGAGAAAACAAAGCCTATATGAAAGGAGCAGGTGTACAATCCTTGTTTTTGAAAGATGGTATCATTAATCAAGTGGTTGCCATGTTACTAACTCTAGTCCAGTTCTCTACTTTTCTCTCTAATCTTCATTACGGTCCTCTAAGGTGGGCATTATCTCTCTTTTAAAAGTAGAATTCCAGAGACATTCTAAGTCAGGAGCATGGAGAATGGATAGTTTAGTTCCCACTTGAAATTCTCTAGAAGTACGTTGCAAACTAACTTCTGTATTTTCTGAATTAAATAGATTGAAGTATTTAATACTAATATCTTGTGGTACCATCCATGGGAAGATTCTATTACCTAATATTGTTATAAAGTATAATTCAGTTCTATGGGTGCTGAACCAAAGTTAAAAATGAGTATGCCTCCTTGAACTGGATCGTCTTTGTGATCTGCAGTACATAAATAAAGCTCATTCTAATACAAGCAGAGGGACTTACCAATTTTCATATAACTAGATATTATCAAATCAATGTTGTTATGACTTTGTATTTGTTATGCTTCCAGCGATATTGCAGAACTGTGTGTTACCAACTTCATTTTCTCTTAAGGAACATTCAGAAGCATAAGAATAAACTGTAGAGACATGAACAGTAGCTTTGTTAACAATATCTGTCATTACCTAAACAAAGGAAAAATTTATAGACTGTTGACAATCTACTTGCTTCATGAATGTGACATAAAAATATCAATTACTTTATAGTATAAATTATAAGTCATTCATTACTGCTGTGACATAATAAGCCAGCCCCTTGGTCAAAATAATTACAATTGCCAAAGGTTTTTTATTTAGGTTTGTGGGATGACGATGGTAATGATGATCATGGTGGTGGTTATTCTTTATTATTGGACAATCATACCTATTATAATAGGTATGGGTTGCCCTCTTGGAGAACAGCTATTTTCATAAGGATAAAATGAAATTCTGTAATAGTTAAGCAGAATTTCAAAGACAAAACCTGCCTTTTTCTCATACAGAATTGAATCTAGCTTTCTTCTTTTGCTGAAGTCATAACTATCCTTGGTAAAAAAGAGGTCTTTCACATCTAAAGTATCATTTTCCAGTCCATTTTGATGGTGCAATGTTAGCAAACTTTCCCCAGGACAATGACATATTTTAACTCTTATTCTATGTTAAATATGTACTGGTGCTTTGGGAGAATTTATTACCCCAGCTGGATAAACAGTTTCTTTTCAGAGCTTGTGCCTGACCCTGGGCTGACTGCAGCTGGCATTAGGGGTAGACGTTTCCAGGCTGTCTTGTGGCTGGAGTATGAACAGCACTGTTTTCAGGGCAGTTTCCAGGACACTTTCTCATGCCTGTTCACCTGCCATCCCAAACTCAAAGGCAGCTCCCAAAGGGCTCTCTTGATCAGGTGAAGAGATCCCTACAATTTGAGTTTTAAGAGAATCATGTTGACAGATAAGATCACCACCTGTGACTGTCCCTAGGCCTAGCTCCATTACCCTCCCCATGCTCACTGCAGAGAGGACACTAGTGGACCCAGATGACATGAGAGGGAAGTTAAGGAAACTCCATCCATGTTACATTTAGGCACAGAGAAATCCAGGTAGAGTTGCTGCTATAAAAAATAAATACATGGAAAAAAATGGTAACTATGTAAAACAAAAGGGAACAAAGCAGGCAAAAGACAGATGAAGAACCTATTATGGAAGAAAGTGTACTGAGTAAACAGAAAAGCGAATGCTTTATTTCATCAAAGACATTAAGCAGAGCATGAATTTATGAAATGAGATTAAAGATGAAACAAATTTTTGGACACAAAAAGGGGAGAAGACTGCAGAGCTAGGAAAGAAAACACGGACTGAATAATACCTACAGAACCAATAAATTAGCTAGATCACCAGAAAAAAAATGGAAATAGTAAAATGTAGGGTAAGCTTGAAAAAAATTACATATAATGCAGAAGAAAAAGACCAACGAGTAAAAGAAATTAGAAAATGAAAGATATGCCCAATAGAAGAAGACAGGTTTTCAACATGTGGGTAATTGAGATCCCTGAAGAACAGAGTAAAATGAAAAGGGCCAAACATTTCCAAGATATGATAGGAGAGAACTTTCTGAAAATAAAGGAAGATTGAAAGTTCATGGAAAAAGAAAACTGAGAATAATCAAGGCTGAGATGTATTCAGGTGAATCAACTCCAGGAAAATAGAAAATTCAAAAACAAAGGTGGCCATGTAGAGCAGTGGGGAGAGGACACTTTTCAATAAATAGTGAGAAATCAGTAACCATAAAAAAATGGTTCTTACCGCACACCATACATAAAAATCAATTCCAGGTGGATTGGAAAGTGAAACAATAATGTTGCCTTCATGACCTGAGGGAGGCAAAGATTTCTTAAATGTGACACAGAAAGGACTGACGGTGAAGGGAAATTGATAAATGGTCTATGCATTAACTTTTCTTTTTCAGAGACAGAAATTTTGTTTCTGATCGCTTCTCCATCGGAAGCCTGTCCAGTGCAAACGCTGCAGGCCGAATCCAGCAGCTTCATTTATCAGAAGACTTGAGCCCTAGGGAAATACAAGAAAATACTTTCTCACTTCAAGCAGGTATTTATGTTTTATTATTTGATATGCTATAATTTATTGTGTTGTATTATTATTCACTATCATAGATTAGTGTAGTAGTAAGTAGGCACAATTTAGAAGTTTACAAAAATGTAAAGTGAAATCCACGTGGATGCCAGAAACTTCTTGGTCCCAGTGTTGGACTTGCAGATGAATGATACAACAAATGTTTCCTTGTTTTCTGTGTTCTGAACCCAGCAAGAGATAAACACAGAAGTCAGAGATAAGGAGACAAAACATTAGCTTTATTATGAGGGAAGCTGGATTAGGGGATACAGCTTGATCTGTGGCCAGAATCATGCTTTCTAGAATTTTCTAGATCCCAGGGCACCCTACATAAGGGGGAACCTACAGTGCACACACTCGTCTCACCAGGTGCAAGAGAATACCTTCCCCATGCTTCTTCAGCTCCAAAGAGAAGACTGAAAGATGCTGCCCTGTCTAGGATTTTCACATGCAAGCAGGAGCAGCAATGCATCAACGCTTTTTGGCAGGGCCACCTTGAGCAGTCATGCAGTTTGTGCCCTGCCTGGGGGCACCTGGCCTTTGGGACAACTGGAGCTACAGTGCAGTCTGAGTGCTATTGGCCAATTTGGGTGCCCTAGAGCAGCCCACAGAAAGGGAGCAGAGAGGTGTGGTGTGGACCAGCAGGAGACAGGGGGACTCTGAGGGGAAAGAGCAGACTGCAGGAGAGGGAATGAGGGAGTGGGGAAGTGGGAGAGTCCAGGCTTTCCTTGCTGTCTACTATTTTCTCCTGAAGAATACAGAAGATATTTCTTCATAGATGGTGTGAAAACAAGGACATAGGAGCTCCTCCTCAAAGTGCCATTTCTGCTTACTCTGAAAGGACCCTGTCTCAGTACAAGGTCTTGTGCTGGGGGTTTACTGTTTGAAGACTTCCCAGAAGTCTAATCCAGTGGAATCTCAGAGCTCTGAGTGTTTCTAGCAATCATTCAAAGAGTGGATGAGATTGATGGTGATAGAATTCAGAAGAACAGTTACTTAGATGTGGAATTATAGGAGAGTGAGTGCCTGAGAAGAGGCACAAGGAGCCTTTGAGAACTGGAAATATAGCCTACACATTCCTCTGGGTGGAGGATGGTTACAGGGCACATAGATATGTAGTATCTCATTGAGCCGTACACTTAAGATGTGTTTACGTTACATAGCTTATTCTATACCCGTATTAGTCCATTTTCATGCTGCTGCTAAAGACATACCCAAGACAGGGCAATTTACAAAAGAAAGAGGTTTAATGGACTTACAGTTCCACATGGCTGGGGAGGCCTCACAATCATGGTGGAAGGCAAGGAGAAGCAAGTCACATCTTACATGGATGATGGCAGGCACGAGAGGGCTTGTGCAGGGAAACTCAGTGCACTTTCAATGGTTTTACAAAAAAAAAATTTTTAAAACAATCAGATCTCAAGTGAGACTCATTCACTATCATGAGAACAGCACAGGAAAGACCCACCCCCATAATTCAATCACCTCTCACTGGGTTCCTCCCATGACACATGAAAATTGTGGGAGTTACAATTCAAGATTGAGATTTGGGTGGGGACACAGTCAAACCATATCATTTTGCTCCCGGCCGCTCCCAAATTGTATGTCCTCACATTTCAAAACCAGTCATGCCTTCCCAACAGTCCCCCAAATTCTTAACTCATTTCAGCATTAACTCAGAAGTCCACAGTCCAACATCTCATCTGAGACAAGGCAAGTCCCTTTTGCCTGTGAGCCTGTAAAATCAAAAGCAGTCAGTTACTTCCTAGATACAATGGGGTACAGACATTGGATAAATACAGCTGTTCCAAATGGGAGAAATTGGCCAAAACAAAGGGGCTACAGGCCCCACGCAAGTCCAGAATCCAGCAGGGCAGTCAAATCTTAAAGCTCCAAAATGATCTCCTTTGACTCCATGTCTTGCATCTGGGTCTCGCTGATGCTGTAAGTGGGTTCCCATGATCTTGGGCAGCTCCGCCCCTGTGGCTATGTGAGGTACAGCTTCCCTCTCGGCTGCTTTCATGGGTTGATGTTGAGTTTCTTTGGCTTTTCCAGGTACACTGTGCACACTGTCAGTGGATCTACCATTCTACTGGAGGACAGTGGCCTGCTTCTTACAGCTCCACTAGGCAGTACCCCAGCAGGGACTGTGTGTGGGGGCTCTGACCCCACATTTCCCTTCTGAACTGCTCTAGCAGATGTTCTCCATGAGAGCCCCACCCCTGCAGCAAACTTCTGCCTGGGCATCCAGGCATTTCCATACATCCTCTGAAATCTAGGCAGAGGTTCCCAAACCCTAATTCTTGACTTTTGTGTACATGCAGGCTCAACACCACATGGAGGCTGCCAGGGCTTGGGGCTTCCACCCTCTGAAGCAACAGCCTAAGCTGTACCTTGGCCCCTTTTAGTCCTGACTGAAGTGGCTGGGATGCAGGGCACCAAGACTGCACACAGCAGAGGGACCCTGGGTCCAGTCCATGAAACCATTTTTCCCTCTGAAACCTCCAGGCCTGTGATGGGAGGGACTGCCACAAAGGTCTCTGACATGGCCTGGAGAAATTTTCCCCATTGTTTTGGGGATTAACATTTGGCTCTTCATTACTTAGGCAAATTTCTGCAGCAGGCTTGAATTTCTTTTCAGAAAATTAGATTTTCTTTTCTATTGCATTGTCAGACTGCAAATTTTCCAAACTTTTATGCTGTGTTCCTCTTTTAAAACTCCATGTCTTTAATAGCATTCAAGTCATCTCTTGAATGCTTTGCTGCTTAGAAATTTCTTCTGCCAGGTACCCTAAATCATTTCTCTCAAGTTCAAAGTTGCACACATCTCTAGGGCAGGGGCAAAATGCCACGAATCTCTTTGCTAAAACATAGCAAGAGTCACCTTTGCTCCAGTTACCAACAATTGCCTCATCTTCATCTGAGACCACCTCAGCCTGGATTTCATTGTCCATATCATTATCAGCATTTGGTAAAAGCCATTCAACAAGCCTCTAGGGAGTTCCAAACTTTCCCACATTTTCCTGTCTTCTTGTGAGCCCTCCAAACTGTTCCAACCTCTGCCTGTTACCCAGTTCCAAAGTCACTTTCACAATTTCTGTTATCTTTTCAGCAAAGCTCCACTCTACTGGTACCAATTTACTGTATTAGTCCATTTTCATGCTGCTGATAAAGACATACCTGAGACTGGGCAATTTCCAAAAGAAAGAGGTTTAATGGACTTACAGTTCCACATGGCTGGGGAGGCCTCACAATCATGGCGGAAGGCAAGGAAGAGCAAGTCATATCTTAAGTGGATGGCAGGAGGCAAAGAGAGGGCTTGTGCAAGGAAACTCCCATTTTTAAAACCATCAGATCTTGTGAGACTCATTCACTATCACAAGAACAGTGCAGGAAAGACCCACGCCCATAATTCAATCACTTCACGCCAGGTTCCTCCTATGACATGTGGGAATTGTGGGAATTACAATTCATGATGAGATTTGGGTGGGGACACAGCCAAACCATGTTAATACCTAAATAAAAATGGAAAAATAAAAATTAAAAACATAAAGGGTTAAGAGTAGGGTCTGAGTTTTGGCTCCACCCTCATTGATGGCTATATGGCCTTGGGCAAGTTCCTTAACTTCTCCAAGCTTCAGTTTTGCTTATGTAAAATGGTGATGATAATCATGGTATCAATGATAGAAGATCATTGTGAGAATTATATGGGAATATATGTAAAATCTTTGGCACAGTAAAATGGAATTATCCTTTATAGGAGCTCTGTGCTATAGAGTCTGGTATACTTCTGAGAGCACAAGTATCTCAGTGCAAAATGCCACCAAAGGCTGCCACAGTGGCTGTCAGGAGGCAAGAGTGGTGCTGCTTAGGGCTGGGGATTTAACGTCTGGCACACTGGGGCTGCACTGCTGGTCATTTCCACTTACTGGTTGTGTGGCCTAGTCTAGTAACTCTTTGAAACTGTTTTCTCACCAGTACCAGTGGTAATCACAGTGCATACTCTTATTATAAGGACTGAGTTGAATAATATATTTAAAGCATTCTTTTATTTATCAACCATTATGGATATATTTGTTGAGCACCTGCTAAGTGCCAGGCATGTGTTGGGCACTGGGGATTACAATGAAATGGACAGATGCAGTACTTGCCTCCTGGTACAAAGAAAGTGCTCAATAAATGGTTGCAGTGGAATAGACATGCACATGAATTACATGGGAAGGAGAATTAGAAGCCATTACAAGTCAACTTCTCTTCTTCCAGAGCTGTGCCAAAAGGAAAATTAGTTTTTCTTGAGAAGTTACTTTGCTAATAAAAATAGCAAAATAATAAAAATACCCTGTGGAGTAAGAGTATTTATGTGAAAGTATATTTATTATAATGATGCACACTATGCATTTGATTGTTGTCATTCCAGCCTGCTGCGCTGCCCTCACTGAGCTGGTGCTCAACGACACCAATGCCCACCAGGTGGTTCAGGTGAGAGCACTCCTTCTCAAGGTCAGGTCTCCATAACCATTCATAATCAACTCACCTTGTGGTACAGTCTGTATCCCAGAACATAGGTTTTGGGATTCCCATTGTGTGATTTTAAAACTATTTTAACATTTCTCATTTAACTAATAAAGTTCTGCTTTATATTCTTCTCCTTCCTCCTTTAACTCATTTGACTTAAAAAGGACTGACGTGTGGTTAATTGATGTTTCTTCATTATGTTATGTGCGGTCCCTTTTATTTTTTCTTTCTAAAAGGGATACTCTGAATTGCATTAATTCTGGGTGTATAGAATACCATAAGGTAAGGACAGCAATCATTTTGATTAAGACTATGCATCAGATTATTAAGTTAAAAATGATGATTGAGACACAGCAAACAAAATATTTATTGCCAAGAAACTGATTTTGCAAAGTATAATCCACTAATTAATCTACTATATGTACAGCTATATATACATGTTTGTGTGTATATGTATATATACACATAAATATAAATTAATAGATCTATATTAATAAATATACACATGTATATGTACAACCCTTGTATGGGTTTCTATCGCAAAAGTTACCTCCTACTTAGTGAATTTTACAGAGAAAACATTTTTGGTTGTGTCATTACGATATCCAACTTCAAGATCCATATATGTTAGTAAGGGATCAGCTCATCAATGATTAAATTAGGACATAAGAGAAACTCAGTAGATAAGGGGGTAGTTGATAGAACAGGGCATCTGAAGTTGGCCAGATTGAGGTTCAATTCCTGGAATTATTACTTCTTGGCTTGGCTTCTAAAAAAATAATGTATCCGCTCTAAGTATTGGTTTTCTCATGTATAAAACAAGGAAATTATAGACTAATTTCACAGAGTTGTTACAGAGATTAGATGCAATAAGGCAAATAAAGCTCTTTGCAGTTATAATATGAATGCCTGCACACAATAAAGATCAGTACATTATATATGTACTGGATAATAGAAAAGTGGCTGTAAGGTATTATTATTTGCTCATTCCTTCATGTGTATATTTCAATTAAAAAATCTAGAAAGATGTCAAGATTATAATAAAGACATAAATTAATAACTGGAATATAATTTCTCCCTTTATGGTTGTGGTAATTAAGGATATAAATAAATATCAAAGATATAAATCTAAGATATTGGGACACCTTTACTCTGTCCCTTTTTAATCTCTCATTGTTTTTAAGGTATTTGAATCACTTTACGTTTATGTACTTTATTATAATCTTGATTCTCCACAGACAGTTGAAATTTTAAGATTGCAGTTGTACTCTTTGGTGTTTAAAAGTGTTATGTTGACATTTTAAATATTGTCCTGTAATGTTTACTTCAAGGTCCAAAGTTATACTAATATTTCTTCCTTGATATTAATTTTTGAGATTGTTTATTTGCCTCTTTTTGCTTGTGTATCACTACAGTGTTGTCACTCATAGTATGACCCCTTTATTCTTTCAGGAAAATGGTGTATATACAATAGCAAAATTAATTTTACCAAATAAGCAAAAGAATGCAGCAAAAAGTAATCTATTACAGGTAATAAACATGTCTATTGTCCTTCAATATCAAGTTATTGAAATCTTGGGTAACTGTGGTAAAATGATCTATGATTTTTAGAATGTTTAGGTTAGTACTGGTCCCTGTACTGACTATGAGGGAAAAATATCTGGCAAGGAAGACTGGCATGGAATCAAATAATATTAAAACAATACAGAAGGCTTAACAGTGGTTTCTCTGTGTGGGAGAATTAGGTGATTTATTTAGGTGTTTCTTTGCTTATCAATAAGTTCTATTTTTTAAAAAAATATGCATTCCTTATGTATCAGAATATAACAACAGGGGGAAAATTATTTGCCATCATGGATCTTGATGGATGAGAAGGGACTTGCCAAGTGGATAAGGGGATATTGGGTGGGGCACCAATGGCATCTGCTGCAGGGTGGAAGGGCATTCCATGCAGAGGGAACGGCATGCACCAAGTGTGAAAGCTGTGAGCTTAGAGTGTGCTGAGGGAAGGGTGAGCTGCTCAGTGGGGTTGGGGTGTGTGGTTGTGGGGGCCAGTGCTCCAGCAGATGAGGCCTCACATGTAAGAAAGGGGAACAGTTAGGAAGGTTCTACATTCATTTTTGAGGAGTGGGTGTTGGGGGAGCTGAGTAAAGGGTGAGCTGCTCAGTGGAACTGGGGTGTGTGGTTTGGGGAGGCAGTGCTCCAGGAGTTGAGGCCTCGCATGTAAGAAAGGGGAACAGTTACGCAGGGTTCTATGTTCGTTTTTGAGGAGTGGGTATTGGCAGAGTGGGGGCGGGGGGCAGTGGCCCTAATGTCAAAATCTGATTTAAAGTTAGTCTTTGCAATAGTTGTAGCTCATCTTTTTTTTCCCCCAAGTCATTTTGAAAAGGAAGAAAGAAACAACCTTTGTCTCCAATCTGATTTAAGAGTTATCATCCAAAATGATGGCCAAACCCAGCGGACTCTTTTGGGGTGTCTCTGTGCTGGGAGGCAGGGGTTTTTGGAGAGGTACCAACGGGAAGGTGCAGGCATGGGACTTGATTTCTTCAGTGCATCACAGATATATGACACTGTGCTGTTAAACAGATAAAGACAAACCCATCCTGCAGATACATTTTGTTAAGCCAGTAGAGGGTTTTTTAGAATTCCAGATGGAGGGCTTTTGAGGAATATGCATACTCTCCCTTTCTCACAGTCTCCACTGCTCTCACCTGGCTCCTTCATGTCATTTTGTTACCGGCCTCACATCTCTGGGCAATTTTGTTTGGGACCCTTCTGTGTTCAGATCACTGATTTTAGGAAATGATCCCAGATTTGATTCACCAAACCCTGATCACTCCAGTGGTGGCCTGTTGTGCAGGCACAGCTGCAGGCTGGGCACACTCTTTTTTCTCAGTACTGCAAAATGTCAGATGTTTATTTTTCCTAGGTAAAGGCTCACAGGCCTCTTTTGGAGCGTTCTAGGGAGTTACTGTAGATTGTTCTATTTGGGGAATGCTTAAGACTCTTTACTCAAGAGACCAATTTGTCAAGTTTGAATCCAGTGTGCCTGTGGCTATTTTTATATGTCATCATTTCTAGTGTTTATTTTCTCACAGAAACCATATAAATATTGAGGTATACATAGCAGGCTAGAAACAAAATAAACCTTGAGCTCCTGGAAATCTTTAGACATTTGGTTTTCTCAGCATCGGAATTTTATTTCTTGTCTCTGTACTCATTTTGTACTTTCTAGAAAGAAATTAATGACGAGTACCGAGTGAAGCAAGGCCAATATTCCCAGCATTCTACAACATAAACACTTTTTAAATACAGGAATGACCCCAGGTGTTGGTGTTTTTTGTTTTCACTTAGAAGCTTTGGCTCCAACTTGGACCAGCCACTTACAATAAAGTCACGTTAATGTTTACTTCCTGTTAATTCTTTCCTGAAAATGTTTTAATTTGTTGAGCTACCATTTGAGAATCACATATCCTTTTGTTTTCTAGTGCTATGCTTTCAGAGCCTTGAGATTTCTCTTCAGTATGGAAAGAAACAGACCACTCTTTAAAAGGTATGAGGTTAGAGAAATATAAGTGATCATTAGGTTTAGGAGATCATTAGATTGAACTGTTTTCACGTACTTGGCTTAGATGCAACAGAAGGAAAATAATGTGTGAGTATGCAAACCATGTGTCTTCAGATTTCTTATTTCACAGATATAAGTGCGCTACTGTAGTGATTCAGTCTCCAGCCACACTGAATATTAACAGAATGATGATGAAAGAGCATAAATTGCTATATCAATACAACTCCCCTTAATTACATGTGACTGCTGTGATTTTAGCTTTCTTTTTTGATAATTAAAGATATTAACATTTTTAAAAGATGGCATTAAAATATGAGCTTATTTTTTTCCAGCTAGAAATTTGAAAGTCGATCTGGTAATTTCACTTTAATCAAAGGGAATTTAATCAAAGGGAAAACAAACTGTTTTTCTGTGTGTCTTTGATGGTGTAGGAGCTCATTTGAAGGGGAGGCTGGATGTTCTGGGGTCAAGATACTGTGTTGGTGAGCCTGACCAAAAGGTCACCATTTCGGGAAGCAAACACTGGTTCCCTCAGTGGTGTTCTGCACACCATTTAGTTAGGTGGGTTAGCCAAAATCATAGGCCCAAGTTTTTATTAAAATTTTGTTAATAAGGCAGAATAGACATAAAGTATTGAGTTAATGTAGTATTTTTTGTTCAGAAAGCGTGGATCGTCACTTTTCGGCCTTTTGGCTGAGATCAAGTGCAGAAAGCATGGAGCATTTTATGTTGTTACTTTATTTCTATACTGTCTGGATTTAGAGGAAAATAAAGTAAAATTAGTTCTCTTTTTTTTTTTTTTGACAAAGTCTCATCCTGTTGCTTCTCCTGCCTCAGCCTCCTGAGTAGCTGGGACTACAGGCATGCACCACCACACCTGGCTAATTTTTGTATTTTCAGTAGAGGTGGGTTTTCACCACGTTGGCCAGGCTGGTCTTGAACTCCTGACCTCAGGTTATCCGCCCGCCTTGGCCTCCCAAAGTGTTGGGATTACAGGCATGAGCCACCGCACCCAGCTACTTATTCTTTATAATCTTTCATTTCAGAGCTCTAAATCATCCCTTTTAGTGAACTCAAAGATTTTAAAACCCCTTGAAACCAGTGTCTTGGGAATGATGAATGAATCTCTTTATTTGTTTTATTTTTCATGTACCAGTATTTTTATTTTCATGAAACTTTTATTTAAAAGTTGGGTTAGTATTTACTTCTTACTAAAATCTGAGTTAAATGACATTTGTGAAAGTGCTGCACACCCAAAAAAACACCCAATAAATGTTTCCTTCTAATGTATTCAATACCTATACCCCCAAATATCTTACAAGTAAGATTTTTGTATAATCTGTATCATATCTAATTTTAAATTATGGTAAAAATATTAACATGCCATCTACCTTCTTACAATTTTAAGTGTACAGTGTTGTTAACTGTAAGCACAAGGTTGTACAGCAGATCTCTAGAACTTTCTTCTCCATTTGTTTTTTTCTTACCTCTCAAAAACTGTAAATAGTGTATTTTTTCGAGATAAGTTGGGGAATATTATTTCCCCAACTTTGTTGATAACCAAAAGAAGTTAAATTTGTTTCATGTAATTAATCAGTGAGTGAGCTGCATTCAAAAGGGAAGTAATGGGCCGGGTGCGGTGGCTCACACCTGTAATCCCAGCACTTTGGGAGGCCAAGACGGGCGGATCACAAGGTCAGGAGATCGAGACCATCCTGGCTAACATGGTGAAACCCCATCTCTACTAAAAATACAAAAAATTAGCCGGGCATGGTGGCAGGCACCTGTAGTCCCAGCTACTTGGGAGGCTGAGGCAGGAGAATGGCGTGAATCTGGGAGGCGGAGCTTGCAGTGAGCCAAGATCGTGCCACTGCACTCCAGCCTGGGTGACACAGTGAGACTCTGTCTCAAAAAAATAAAAAAGGGAAGTAATGATCAACAGTGTCCAAGTTCTACTTTAAGTGTGTGTAATTTTCTCTGTAGACTTTTCCCCACAGACTTGTTTGAGATCTTCATTGACATAGGGCATTATGTACGTGATATCAGTGCTTATGAAGAATTGGTATCCAAGCTGAATTTATTAGCGGTAAGTCCTGAGTTTTCAATATTTTGGCAGGCTGCTATGTAGTCAGGATGTAATTTATCACAGAAACCCATTTCCTTTTTATATTTTGATTAGGAGGATGAACTGAAGCAAATTGCTGAAAATATTGAAAGCATTAATCAGAACAAAGCTCCTTCGAAATATATAGGCAACTATGCGATTTTGGATCATCTTGGAAGTGGAGCTTTTGGCTGTGTTTACAAGGTGACTTTCCCCTTGGGGAACATTTGTGATACTCCCAACCAAACCGGATGTCACGCTTGCACACCGATATTCAATTGAATTGGAACTCTTGTCATTGAAAAATAGCAAACAAATAGATATGAAAATTAGAATGATTGTTTTTGTCCAACAGAGATAGCCACACTAATATTGTTTTAGCTGTAAGCTCTAGAAATTGGCCACTGACTTTTTAAGGCAAAAGGCATTATTAATCTCTCACAAAGATATTCAGAATAGCTTCTCCCAATGCATGATGCAATCTCTAAATTAAAAAATGCTACTAAGTATTGCAGACTGACCCAGGGGATACCAGTGTTTTGAGCTGAGCTTAATGTAAATACAGCTGGAACTTTAAATGCTCTGTGACTTATTTATATGACTTAGTTACTCATGTGACTTTGTTAGTCTATCTCTTTCTTCCCCTTTCTATCTTCTCCTTCTTTACCCTGTTCCTTTTGTTGTTGTTGTTGTTTTTCTTTATTTTAGGTTAGAAAGCGTAGCGGTCAAAATCTTTTAGCAATGAAAGAGGTCAATTTACATAACGCAGCATTTGGAAAGGATAAGAAAGATCGAGACAGCAGCGTAAGGAATATTGTTTCTGAATTAACAATAATTAAAGAGCAGGTAAATGTTTTCCTTGTTTCTGAAGATGTTTTTCTTAAATACATGTCATTGCAAGAAAGTAGAGTTGTGGTGCTCTTGTCCATGCTGCTTATGAACTAGTTCCATGTGAAATAATTGACACTGAAGCAGTGATATTTTTGCCAGCTTTTTTCCTAAGGCTTGACACTGAAGCATAAAATACTGCCTGGAGTTTATATCAGGGTCATGGATGCAAAACAATCGGATTTACAGTACAGAATGCCTCATATATGAGAAATCCTTTTCTTTTCATTGTGAGCATATCTATTCTTTTCTCCTTATATTTTAGGATATTTGGTTACTTAGTTACATACATAGAAATATGACTAAGAGTTTCTTGACTTTTGCCAAATGGAACCAAGCTGTTAACATTCCTCAAATATGACTTTATTAGATCTAAAATGTAGATTTTCAAGTTGGGTTATTATGTATTGGCATGAGCAGAATACTCTGATATAATGTAACAGCTCAATTAACTCTCATTATGAAAGTTTGTTTGAGGAGGAAGAATAAACATTTCAAAGAGAAATGGGATTTCTTTGTGTGATCCAAGAACACATTGGTTTCTTTTTCAGCCTTCCTTATTTGCACATTCATCATGAATACTGTTCATTTATAATTCCTGTGGTGCACTATCAGCTTTGCTGCTTTTGTCCTCCACTGGTCACATTTGCATAGCATCTGTGTTGGGATGTAACGAATTCCATAAACAAGGAGACCTTTGTTCATAAAAATCAATAGTTCTACTCCAGTGTGTACATTATAGTAAATATTATCATTAATTGTTTATTTTATAGTTGATTTTATATACTAATAGACTAGACTTTAAAAAGTTTGTTCATGTGTAGTTTGTTCATGTGTTTGTATGGTCATCTAGCCTTCCACAGTGTGCTCTTTCATTGTAGCACAAGACTAGAACAGGGCTTTTGACCTAAGCCAGTCCAGTGTTTTCATCTGGACCCAAATATGGTTTTAGTCCTTGCGGGTGAGCCAGGTCCAGAATATGGTTCTGGTTGGTTACCTGGTCACATATTGCTTACGATCTGCTGGCCACTTGCTAGTTGATGAAGTAGATTATTTGTTTTAGCACATTTCCTAAGAAAAGAAACTGTCAAACTAGGGTCAGATAGGAAGCATATGCTTGGGCTTTGAGGTAACTCAAAATTGCCCTCTCACTAGAGGATCAAACTGATGGAAAGGATGATAACATTGAGTCCTTAAAGGAGGAGGTAGTGGCAGGCAGAAGCAAAACAAATGGGGCTAGAATGGAGAGTACATTAAGATTAACCTGCATTAACAAAGAGGATCCCAAATGCAGGTGCTTAGAAAGAGGACTCACAGTACAGTGGGTTATTTCTCTTTCACGGAACAATCCCAAAGTGAGTAAACCAGGTTGAAGGTGTTCTCTGCTCCATGCGATCATTTGGGGATGCAGGCTTTTTTCTCTCTTCTTGTGCTGTTACCTTCTAGTGCATTGTCTTCATCTGTGTGGTTGAAACTGCCATAGCCATGCTCACATCCAAGGTGAGATGAGGAGGATCATGGAGGGCTATTCCCAAGGTTTAGAGTTCACACAGGAAGCACACATGCTTCCTCTCATATTCCACAGGTCAGAACTGAGTGGTAGCCTCACCCCCAGCTTCAAGGGAGACTGAGAAGTCTTCTCTAACTGGGAAGCCATGTCCAGCTTCAACTGTATTGCAATGGGACAGCAGGTTTTTGGTGGACAGCTAGCAATCTCCCTTCAAAAAGACTTGCAGAAAGACCAAAAAGAGATGCAAGCAAGCCATTTGTTGATGTGATGGTGACTGTTCTAAGACAAATTTTATCTAGAAACTCAAATTATAAGCAAAAACTACAAAATTATTAGCGTTCTTCTAGAAAATGATCTTTTTTAATTAAAAAATTAGAAATTCCACTAACATTCTTAACTTATATCAAAGAGAAATTGCACCATTTTTTAAAAACGATGAGGAAGACTTTATTCAATACTATTGCAATAGAAGTCAAACTATTGTAATAGAGGAGAGAGATTGAACCCAACTCTGAATTCGAGGACTGGACAGCTGGGGACTCAGAGCCAATGGTCAGGGTGAGGGGGGTTCAGTGGATGGAAGTTTACTAAGAGGAACTTGGTTAGATATCAAGGGTGAATGGATGAGAAACTTAATTGGATGTCAAGGGTGGGAAATTTTTCCATAAACTGACTTAGCAGGATATAAGTTGCTAAAACTGACAGACCAAGGATGAGGCCTAGTCATGAAGAGGACTCAGAGGAGCCTGACTAAAGCTTGGTTAAGTAGGAAGTCCTTGTCAACTGTTATTATGACTTAAACTGAGTTGACTCTTAGATTATGTTATTTTCTACTAATCATTTTGGAGAGCATAGAAAGACAGAAATAGTGTGAATAGGCACAAACTTTACATAAATATTTAGATGGTAGAGAGAGGTAAAGAACAATGAATATTTGTAGTCAACAGAAGTTACCTCATTTCACTTTCCTCCTTTATACAGTCTGTGTGTCGGGTTGTGACAAGGTGTGCTAAAGGAATTCTTAAGATTCCTTCTACCTCTATAGTTCTCTTGGTTAAGTTAGATAGTAAAGTTAGGTGATAGAACGTTTTTAATTTTATTTAATAAAGCTATATAGGATTGCTATTTTCAGATCAGTTTATAAGCAACAAGTTTTTAAAAATCACAACAATCTCAGTTCGATGATATCTTGAAATGCTTAGTTTTGTAAATAAATATAATTTCTTTGTAGTTTTCAAATATGAAGTCCAACTAAGTAGTCAGTGAAAAAACTTGTATTTTGAAGCAGTGCAATACATGTTTGTTATTTATTTTCTTATAGCTTTATCATCCCAACATTGTACGTTATTACAAAACATTTCTGGAAAGTAAGTATGAGTTTTCATGATATTTCTAAATAAGGAAACATTTTTGTCACATATATTTTTATATCAGAATGTCACAAAAGAAACCTAATCAACTATTTTATTGACCTTTTTTTGTTAATATGACAGTAGATGATCTTAAGCATCACTTTCTTGACTAGTGAAACAGTGACCTAGTCAGTTACCTGAAGATAGTTATAAAATACTTAGCTCCCTGTGTGAAAAACACATGAACAAATCAAAATAGTTATTGCTATTCTCATATAGAAAAAAATCACTTAATAGGATCAAGGAAAAAGAAAACTAACGGATGGTGGTTTCCTTAAGAAAAGAAAAGAAAGTTGTTTTTGTTGACTCAGGTGTCATTTTCCATCCCCAAAATAAGTTGGAGAGAGCTAGGTCTTTGAGATTTCTTTTACCTGAAGTTCAGGTAAATGCCACAAAGGTGGCAATGGAGGCCAGACTGATTCTGGCAGCCAGGCTTGCTTTCTGCAGGTATGATGGAATGCTGAACTAGAACCAAAACAGATAAAGCTAAACTCAGCCACTCTTTTTTTTTTTTTTGTAGGGCCTATGACAGAAATAATACAAGTATTGATAAGCTTTAATGATATGTGTCACATATGAAATGTCGAAATAAATCTCCACTTGAAGAATGATTTAAAGAGACATAAGGCAATGACTGGGGCTTCCGGACTACCTCTTTTTCAGTGCTATTGTTATTTAAGAAAACCTTTTGTGTGTGTATTTTGGCATTTGTTACAATTTTACCCATCTCCCTTCCCCTAGATGACTCAGAAAAACTCAGTGCTAAAACTCATGCAGTAAATCCTGTCCCCTTAGCCATTTGTTCTTGATATTAAAATAATTTTCTATAATTTAGTGTATATCCCTTCAAAAAAATCAAGGTTGGCTTCAGACTTGTACTGAAGTGATATAAATTGTCTTAATATAAAAAACAAAAACGTTTTTTACTACCTGACAGCTTCCAAAAAGAACTGGAAATGGCGGCCGGGCGCGGTGGCTCACGCCTATGATCCTAGCATTTTGGGAGGCCGAGGCTGGCGAATCACTTGAGGTCAGGGGTTCGAAACCAGCCTGGCCAACATGGTGAAACCCTGTCTCTACTAAAAAAAAAAAAAAAAAAAAAAAAAGCTGGGCGTGGTGGCAGGCGCCTGTAATCCCAGCTACTTGGGAAGCTGAGGCAGGAGAATTGCTTGAACCGGGGAGGCAGAGGTTGCACTGAGCCAAGATCGCGCCACTGCACTTCAGCTTTGCCACAGAGCAAGACTCCACCTCAAAAAGAAAAAAAAAGGCTGGGTGCAGTGGCTCACACTTGTAATCCCAGCACTTTGGGAGGCTGAGATGGGCGGATCACGAGGTCAGGAGATCGAGACCATCCTGGCTAACACAGTGAAACCCCGTCTCTACTAAAAATACAAAAAAATTAGCCGGGCGTCGTGGCGGGCGCCTGTAGTCCCAGCTACTCGGGAGACTGAGGCAGGAGAATGGCGTGAACCCCAGAGGCAGAGCGTGCAGTGAGCCGAGATCGCGCCACTGCAGTCCAGCCTGGGCAACAGAGTGAGACTCTATCTCAAAAAAAAAAAAAAAAAAGAATTGGAAATGGCTTAAAAATACATAAAATATGATAAAATAGATTAGGAAATTGCAATAAAGAGGAATGAAGGATGAGAAAATTAAAAATAAAGCTAGAGGTAGTATTGGTACATAAATGAATATTTCTTGAAATTATGAAAAATTGGAAACAATATAAATGTCTATCTATAGGAAAATGATTAAATAAATTACGGTATACCCATATTGTGCAATACCATACAACCAGCAGAAAGAATGGTATGGATCTGTGTGTACTGAAATAGAAGGCTGCTTAATGAAAAAAAGCATAAATTACAGAACATGATTCCATTTTTGTCAACATTTTCTACACACATATTTTGTATACATCCCAAAGTTTCAAAAGACACATATCACATCCCATTGTTAATAAACCCTATTGGTTTTAGAGGAGGAAGTAGAATTTACTCCTTTGTTTTTTGGCATCCAAAGCAAAAAGACAAACACAATCAGTCATGAAGTTCTCTGTATCTGTAAGATAAAACCTGGAGAAGTCCAGTTTTGTTTTTTTGTTTGTTTGTTTGTTTTGCTTTTGAAAGGCATAACAGAAATTTCTATCATGTGTGTTATTTTCAACTGTGTCATTGCAAGACCATGGCATTATTCCAGTGTAAAATTCTATAAGGTAAATCTATCAGACTATGAAACAATACAGTTGAAAATGCAATTTTCTGAATATCTGACTTGATCTGAGGGTAAATTTTAGACTATTGGGAGGAAGGATGGGCTTACAGGTTCTTCAGGGAATCCTCCATGACTGGAGATCATTTACTTGTTCTCTGTGGCACCTTTCAATCATTCCACATCCTGGCATTCATAGAAAATGATATATTTGCCAGTGTAAACTTATGCTAAGGGGTTGTCTGCAGCCAGAAGATAACTGTGGCTGGGCCCCAGTTTCCCTAAGACCCCCTCACCTCCACCTCTTCCAGGGCTGAGTGGATCCATGTTTTAGCACATCATCCCTAATTCTTTAGTGTTAGTGTCCCGCACAGACACTGGGAAGCTTGAACTCTCATTCGTAAAGTTTTTCAAGATGCCTGTATTGAGTTTAAATTTCTGTGACCTTTTGTGATATTTATATAGATGATAGGTTGTACATAGTTATGGAGCTGATAGAAGGAGCCCCGCTTGGAGAGCATTTCAGTTCTTTGAAGGAAAAACATCACCATTTTACTGAAGAAAGACTATGGAAAATATTTATACAGGTATGCTTTTATCTTCATTAAATTTTTCTTAAAACAGTAAAGTTCTGAGCTGGCTTCTTAAAGACGTGCAGTAGTCATCTTTGGCTATATGTATGTTGGGGGAAATAAAATTTGTTTTCTATTCATTGTTTCAAGCTGTGCTTAGCTCTTCGATACTTACACAAGGAGAAGAGGATTGTCCATAGAGATCTGACACCAAACAACATTATGTTGGGGGATAAGGACAAAGTCACAGTTAGTAAGTATAAAGATTTTTAAACTTTTAACTAAAGAATTCCTGAATACTATCCTAGAGTAGTAGTGTCCAGTAGAACTTTTGGCACTCATGGGAATGTTCTTTGTCTATGCTGTCCAATACAGTAGCCACTAGCCATATGTGGCTATTGAGCACTTGAAATGTGATTAGTGTGACTGAGGAAATACATCTTAAATTTTAATTAATTTTTTTTTCTTTGAGACAGAGTCTTGCTCTGTCACCCAGGCTGGAGTGCAGTGGTATGATCTCAGCTCACTGCAACCTCCACCTCCCGGGTTTCAAGTGATTCTTGCGCCTCAGCATCCTGAATAGCTGGGATTACGGGCACCCGCCACCATGCCCACCTAATTTTGTATTTTTAGTAGAGACAGGGTTTCACCATGTTGGCCAGGCTGGTCTCAAACTCCTGGCCTTGTGTGATCCACCTTCCTCGTCCTCCCAAAGTGCTGGGATTGCAGGCGTGAGCCCCAATGCCCAGCCAAATTTTACTAAATTTTAATTTAGACATCCCTATGTGATAAGTGGCTACCATGTTGGACAGTGACTAGTATAGCTCTAAATGACTGAGCTATATTTTGTCCATATGAGAGAATGAAGTACTCTTAGAATACTTAAGTATTTAATTCCAAAAGCAATGGTTTTCAGGTTTTTTCTTACTGTAGAACACTGCCTCATCAACAAAAGCTTTTATGACCACCATATGAGCACATTGTTTTGAACCATTTTACCATAGTCTGTGCCTTATGAGTGACAAATGCACATATGGAGGGCTATAAATCCTCTAGCCATTTGTATATTTCAACATAGAGTTTTTATCACAGTTCACTTCATCTGTAGCAGGTAGGCCTGATGTTGGATAAAATTTCGCAAATGAGAAGGTTTACTTTCTCCTCCCAGTTGTTGAATTCTTACTCATAACTTAAAATTAAGTTTTTAGCTTAGGATGACATATTAGCTTTCTCCTGCCTGCCTCATGAACACTTGTGTTACTCTCATGGACTTTAATGGTTCACTAACTACAATTAGGGAGACACCTTCCTAAACCAGCAGTCTCCAAATATTTTTCATCGTAACATCCCAGCAATAAAAATTTTTTGAGAATACACTGCCAATATACATAGGCTTATGTATAAATTCTATACATATATATTACTGAACAAAGATTCTGTAGTAAAGAACAAAATCTACAGAAATAAAACATAAAGGAATACATTTAAAAATAAAAACAGAGGTCTTAATATTTTTGCTGCCCCTACCCCCATTGGGTTGCCTTAGAAACTCTGTGCTGGAGACTACTGCCGTCAATGTTATTGATGTGGAGACATCATCGATGTCATATGACAACATATGACAGCATCTAAAGCTGAGTCTCTTGGTTTTAGAATTTTAGTACCCATGAAGGCAATTCCAAATGTACACATTTGCTATAACAACATGTGTTCAGGAATGATGATAAGATTTACCGTCCAAATTTTCATAAGTAGAACATCATATTAATATATTTGTTGAAAAATAAAAAACAACCTACAACAGAAACTCTAGATAACCTTCAATACAAAGCTACTTGGAAATATTTCCAAGCCAATGCATTGTGAAATAAAAAAAGAGAAAATAACTGTGAATCTTTATCTTGGACACACATTTGCTTAATCGTTTGAAATTAATTATAACTTTGTTTACCTTAGGCTTTTTATGTTTTCTCTTTTTATAAATTGAACTTATATTTCCTGAAAATTTTTTATAATTTATTTATTTGCTGGAATGTCAATTTATAAGTTAATAAGGATTATTATAAATTGTGTGTTTTAATTTTATAACAAATAGTATATATATATATATAACACAGTTATGTATATATATAACACAGTTATGTGTATATATATAACAGTTATGTATATATATATAAAACACAGTTATGTATATATATATAACACAGTTATGTATATATACATAAAAAACAGTTATGTATATATATATATAACACAGTTATGTATATATATATAACACAGTTATGTGTATATATATATAACACAGTTATGTATATATATATATATATAACACAGTTATGTGTGTATATATATATATATAACACAGTTATGTATATATACAACAGAACAAATATGTTTAATCCTCCTTAAATGGCTGTTCAGGCCATATTTTCTGAGTAATAGCCAACTCTGCATTTTATTTTCCTATGAAGATTAGCTGTAATCATTTCCTTTCATTACATTTAAATGTACTAAGCTTAATCTTTTATTTCAGTAGCCTGATTTATTTTTTTCTAAAGTTATATTTACTTTCTTTAATCATTATCACACATCAAAATAGTTTATAAAATAAAAAGCTTATAGAGAAAAACAGTTTTATGCCCCATCCCTTTGAAACTTTAGTTCTGTTCCCACAAAATGGCCACTTCTCCACTTTTTATTGTTTTTCTTATGGTATTTGATTTTCTATTGTAATGGGTGAGAATTTAGTTTTCTTTCTTCTTCTTCCCCATCTACTATCCTGCCAGTACAGTTACAGCAGAATTTTATGTTAAGTCAATATTCAATGTTTACATTATTGCTGCTGTGTAATTATTGTTCGATGTTGATTACCTATCCTTTCTCATAGGTAGTTTTGTTTTTCTTAGAGTTAATGATTGCCTTCTTTTTTGTTTGTGTTCCCAGTTTTCTTTGTACCTATTATTTACTTTTCTCCAAATCTTCCAGAAGAATTATAAAACCCTCTCAGTACTATTTTCCACATGGCCAAACATGATAAATACTCCCACTTTTGTTTTCCTGGACTCCTCATTCCTGCAGCTGCTTATTGCAGTGTAGTCTGGGTTTCACTTTAGGCCTGCTGCACAGCCATTGTCATGGAACTGTTGTTTGTTGGTCTTCCGATTGTAGACTCCATTTCTTATGTTCTGTGTCTTTTTCTTTGTAAACTTCCCTGCTCTGCTGAAGTAAGTCTTCCAGTACTTTTCTAATAAAGAGTGCTTTGGGCGTTATGTTTTTTGGATGTTCGCTTGCTACAAATATTTTTATGGGACCCTCTTATTGGACTGGTATTTGGCTTGGTGTATGTATTCTCAGATGAAAGTCCTTATTCTCTCAAGTTTTAAAGGCATTTCTCTAGTCTTCTGGTATCTAGTTTTGCTGTCAGGAAATCCAATGTTCTTCTGATGCCTATTTCTTGATATATGAGGTATTTTATCACTCTGGAAAATTTCAGAATGTTCCCTTTATCCACTGCTTTGGATGGGTCTTTAAAATTCAACGTGTCTGTAGCTACGTGTGCTCTTCAATCTGGAGACTTAAAATTTAAGTCCTGGGAAGTTTTCCTGCATTATTTCTTCACTACTTTTCTCCCCTCTGCTCTCTCTGTTTTCATTTTTAGAATCTTTTTAGTCTTAGATACCATATGTACAAAATGATCTCCTAATTTAAAAAGTAATTATCTTAGTTTTTAACGTTTGTCTCTTTGTTGTAATTATTTCTTCAACTTTCTTTTCCATTCCACTGAATATTAAATTTATATTATCATATTTTAATTTCAAAAATTTTTATCTTATTTTGTGTTTTATTTTTATGGAACCCTGTTTTTATTCTTTCTCAGGGTAATACAGACTTTTTTTTCTTTAGCATCCTGAATTGTTTCTGCATCTTCTGAAGGTATATATATATATGCATATGCATATATACACACACACACACCATATGTACATATACACACACATATACACACACACATATAAAACATACATAACTAAACAGGAGTATATATACACGTTTTATTCCTGCTTAGTATTATCTGTCTTTCTGGCTGGGGGCTTTTCTCAACTGTCTTGTGACCCTGGGCTGGTCTCTAATAATTTTGAGGAAGGCATGAAAAAGGCTGTCAGAAGCACTGCGAGTTCCAGTTCATCTGGTGCCCTTCATTATAATAAAATGGAAATTTTCCTTTGAAGACTCCAAAATCAGTATCTAAACTTTGTTTTTTCTAGAGAATACTCTTCAAGTATCTTGCCTGGGGGTATGTGCGCCTGTTTGCTGTCATTCTGAGCAGCGTCAACAAACGGGGCTCAAGGAACCACATTCAGTTTATAGATTTTCGTCGAATTCTACTGTGCTTGGTTCCTTGCTGGTTTATTTCTTTGAAAAATGAATATTTTCTGTTAGTGGCAGAGGGTGCTTGATTTACTGGCTGTGTATATGTGGGAGGGCACCTGGGAACTTGATCTCAATTCTATGTATTGAGCTTTCTGCTTCTCTTCTCCCTTGGATGGCACCCTGCGCTCTGCAGGGTAAATGGGCTCCCTTCAGCCTTCCTCCTCAGATGCATGGGTAGCATTTTTGCTCTGCTGAGTCTGGCACCATCTTCTATCTGCTTTCCATCTGCCACACATTTATTGGAATATCTCATCCTCTGTTGCCAAGCCCATTCTCATTGTTCCTGTGGGTTAGTAACATTCCAAAGAATATCCCCTCTCCCAGCTTTTTTTTTTTTTTTTTCCATTTTAGGGGGTTTGAGATTTAGAGGAGATAAAAACATATGGTCAATTCACCTTTTAACCCACCACACCCAGCCAATTTTTGTATTTTAGTAGAGACGGGGTTTCACCATGTTGGCCAGGATGGTCTCGATCTGTTGACCTCATGATCCGCCCGCCTCGGCCTCCCAAAGTGCTGGGATTACAGGCGTGAGCCACTGCGCTCGGCCTGCTTCCAGATTTTAAGGCTGTTTAGCTTTAAGTGAAGCAGTATTTTCCTAGTGTCAAATAAAGAAGCAGCACAGGTCGGTGGCATACTGGTGAGGCTAGCAGCCTTCAGACACAGAAGCAGTGAGCTCAGAATGGGATCCTAGCCTAGTCTAGTTTCTCTTCACTAAAGCAATTGTGTGGTTAGGGCATTCATGTACTCCCATTATTTTCAGTGACTATAAAATGATTTTATGACTGAAAAGATAATCCACAGACATTTGATGTCATTCTTTAAAAAATACTTTAAATATAATAGTGCTGAAATATTTTTCAGTGTCTATCTCTATTGATATAATATAAATATGTCCATTAGTCTCTTATCTTTAAGAGGGATTATGGTTAAATTAAAACCCTGCAGCATTAATTTAAAACTAAGTGTATAAAATTTCCATATTTTAGGAAGTGGAATGCAGCTGCAATTAGTAGAGCCTGTGAGAATGGGCTGGCTGCTGTGGGTGTGAAAGCATGTCACCACAGAGGGGCAGCCTTGTTATGTTTTATTTTTCTCTTTGCTTGTGCTAGAAGGTTTATTTACTTCCAGAAAAGAAACACAGAATTGCCAAATGATGTTTAAGATGCATGAGACAACGTGTACTGAAAATGTGATCAGAAAAAAAAGCTTTCAGAAAACTAAAATTTTCATCTTCTCATTTTTCTCCATATAGGTGAATTAAATGTTTTAAGATTGAGGTTGGTTTGCACTTATTTATAGTAAGCATGCTGGCAGGAGTTTGCTTTGATGAGGAAGCAGAATAGAAAGTACTCACATATTCTGCTATGCTTGGTTTTGCAAATGCTATATATTTTTAAGTCTAAATATATTTCCATTTGAAAGACTATCTTTTGGTGACATGTGCCATGACACATGTTCAGGTCTTGCTTCTCCATTTATTTGCAGCCTTTGAAACCATACAAGGAAAGAGACCCTGACTCAGTGGTACATGGGGTGAAACACAGTCAACATTTGCCCTAAATACTGTCACCTGCCAAATAAGGTCCATATTGTGCCATCACATTACAAAATGACTCTTGAGGGAATTTGGTAAAACTGAGCTTACCCTTGAACCCACCATTCCAGATTTCTTGACCTTTTCAAAAACCCTTATTTTAATGTAAACCCTCCATGTCCACTTGCCTCCTCTGCTTTCAAATAAAAAAGGAAAAGAAAAAACAAAACTCATTTAATTATACTTAATAGATTTCAGGCATGGACTTTAGTACATGACACAGAAGGTCACATGTTCATCTTGCAAACAAACAGGCTGTGTGAATTTCTGTTTCTCAAGTGATATTTGGCACCTGCTCTGATGATAACAACAAGAACAAACCTGATTCAGTGTAAAGTTTATCAAAGGCTCCAAGGCTCTTCAAATGTTATCACAGGTCAGGCATTGCTGGGATAGATATAAGATGAAAAGCCATGGTTTCTGCTCCTTGAGCTCACAGTCCTATGGGGAAAACGTCTGTTATTCACTCAGCAATTACCTTCCTAGCTGACACATCCTACAAGTGAGCACAGCAAGCATGAAGGACATAACCCCTGTCTTCATGAAGCTTATAGTTCTGTTACAGAGTGATGAAGGCTAGAATGTATATGCAAAATACTGTAACATGTAATAAGTAACCTGAAATTCTCAACAGCTTAAAACAGTGGCAAAATACAGCCTGAAACAGTGGCAAAATACAGCCTGTGGGACAAATCAAGCTGTGACCTATTATTATATGTCCTGTAAGTTAAGACTGGCTTTTATATTTTTAAATGCTTGTTGAAAAAAGAAGAATACATGACAAAGACCATATATGTTCCATTTAGGCAAAGCCTAAAATGTTTACTATCTGGTCTTTACAGAAAATTTTGTCTGCCTCTGACTTAACAAGACTCCTATCCTGCTAATGCTACATGTCCATTATGTGTCAATAAGGGAGCTTCCTCTGTAGTTGCTTCTACATCCCAGAGGCAGGAAAGACAGAACATGGGAAACCATGCCGTGGCTCTTAAAACTTCTTTCCCAAAGTAACACATGTTACTTCTACTCAGATTTCATTGGTCAAAGAAAGTCAGGTTTAGCAGGATGTGGATGCATTCCTCCTCTGAGAGAATATGAGTGAATGGTTATATAGTCTATCACAGCTATATAAGCACTGGGGAAAATGTGACTAACTGTGCCTTAGGGATCTTTTGGTGCAGAGTTAAGCAGGAAGGGTAAGAGCAGTTAATGCAGAGGCATAGCACATGCAGAGGATAGAGACATGAAGGAGTATAGTGTGTCTAGGAACTATCAAGGTGTTTGATGTGGCAAGAGATGAAGGAGCCTTGGTGGGTGGGGAGCTTGGTCAAAGACTTATCCTCAGAGATTTTTTTAGACTAGAAATTATATGATCAGATCTGGGAGGTAGAAGGATTATTAAAATGGCAGGTGAGGGAGCATGCTGGGGAAAGACTGGACCCAGATACTCAGTTTAGGACAAGTATCAGTTAGGATATGTTCAGGTGCAAAAAGCCAGACTAACGATGGCTTAAACCATGAGGATATTTAGTTATCTCACAAGGGGTCTGAGGATGGGTAGTTCCAGGGTGGGTTCAGCAGCTTAGGGTGATCAGCCATGATCTAGGCCTTTCTGTCCTTTCTTTCCAGTATCCTGAGCAGATTGACTTCTCCATATGTTTGTCATCTCATAGTCACAGGATGGTTGCCAGAGCTCCAGACATTATTACCAAATTCAAAGATGGGAGGCAAGGTGGCTGCTTGGGTAAAATCTAGAAAAAAAAATGGTCTTCTCCAAATGCTGTCTCATCTGCTTTTACTGTTAAAGAAAATCTTCCAAAGAAGGTCTCCATTAGCCTTCTTATATTGTGTTGACTGAAACCAAGTCATGTGACTACTCCTCATTGTAAGAGAGACTGTTGAGGTGAGCTTCCAGCCTCTATAGTTGGAGATGAGAAAGGGAGAGGATTTGGTTGATGGCTTTTGGAGAGCTGGCCCACAATGTTTGCCACTGAAGGCTCTTGCACTTTTGTCCAGGAAAGTCATGATGTGGGTTTTTCCAATGACAGAAGGAGAAGAGAATGTGAAAAAGGGGCTCAATTCAGTAGTTATTTGGGACCCAGAATTAAAAAGATTTGTCGGCCAGTTAATGAGATGTGAGGTATGAGAACAGTTGAGAAAGAGGCTGAGTTTGTGAAGATTGCTCTGCCATTGGCAGAGATTTAGGTGCAAGGTTATGGACATGCTTAGTTAAAATCTAATTATGCTCTTCTTGTGGTTAAAATCCTTCAAGTAATTGCCTATAATATTTAAGATAAAGTTTAGTTTCCTTATGGCACCCAAGGCCCTTTCTTCGTAATCTCCTCCTTGCTCCTCGCTCTGACCTCCTGGGACAGATTGCACTTTCCTGAACAGGATGTGGCTGTATGCCTCTGGGACTTCTAACATGCCATCCCTCTGCCTGGAATGCTCTTCCTCCCTTCTGCCACTCAAGTCAAATGCCCTTCCTCCAGGTGGCATCTTTGACATCCACTTCTGATATGTCCAGTTTCTGGGACCCCTTAGTACACTGGGCTTGCCTGTCTCATAGCACATGGCACAAAGTATTGAAAACACTGGCTTATTGCCATCTTCTCCTTGAGGTGAGAGAAATGAACTTTCTTGACCTTCTTTCTCTGATAGCACTTAATATTTTTATTCACTAAATGAATAGATGAGTGAACAAATGAATGAATTAATGAGCAAATGAACAAAAACATATCCAGGTGGAAATATTCAGAAGCCATTTACAAATAGGGAGCAGAGATTGAGGTGATACCTGGGTTTGAGATCTCCTTCTGATAGCCAAGATTGTCTAGAAAGAGTGCTTAAAACAAGAGGAGTTGAATATTAATGTAGAAATTGCATGCGCACATGGGCAAAGGTCCAAGCAGTTCCCACTGTCATCTTAGCAAACAGTAACCCAAAGAAAAAATTTTACTTTCTTGAATGCCACCAAAGTTTCAGACATTGAATTGGACCTACCCTGGATTGCCAGAATCTTCAGTATTTTAAATTTTTCAGAGGATTAGAGGACTTTTAATTGTTATTGGTTGGCTAAACTGTGGCTGAGAAATCTGTGTCATTATATAAAAAAAAGAATTAGTATTGCACTTCTGATAGGGAACTCAAAGTCCTTATATGCACGTTACTCATATACTTACAAAACCTCGTGGTCAAATACATATATGATGGACTCTATTCATGGTTTTTGTAGGTCTGTCGACATGCCTTGCTTTGAACTTGTTCTGTGGTTTACTTCCCGTTAACCGGATATAGTGTCTATAGAGTTTGAGCTGACACAACTTGAGTACTCTTAAAAGACTACAGAATATTGAGCCACTTGTGCTAAATACCCTCATAGCAACTGTTGTAAGAAGGATCACCATGGAATTTTTCTCAGTCAGCATATTGGCCTCATGTTAGTAAGAAAGTAAGAATATTTTTGTCAAGTTATCACAGTTGCCTTGTATTGCCATTGGGTCTCATAACATAAAAAGGAAATGTCAAAGGAAATTCAGTCAAATCCAATTTCTGAAGTACTTTAAAGATTCTTACACCTTTGGTGGGTCATTCTGCATTTCTCAGATTCTATAATTTTGAGTTGGCTACAAGAAAAAGATAAGAATGGGAATTCGACAAAGTTAGAGCCAGATGGGGTTAGTTTCTAACCCTGACAATTGTTATGCTCCTCTGATGAGACAGTGAACTGGGTGAGCACAGAAGGAGACACCAAATTTTTATGACCTTAGGTGAAAGTTGGAAATAGTAAACTCATAATTGAGGTTTATAAGGCCAAATAAAAACACCAAAGACTAAGGTTAATACAATAGAGTTCATTTTAGTGTGTATTTGGGATATGATTTGGTTCTCTGAGAGCTTTTAAATGAAGGGGGTGGAATCTGATGTGTGATGTCTTCTGGATGAGTTGTTTTCACTCTGTGAGTTTTCCCAAAGTGTGTTTTCTGAAGAAACATAGTGAGTAGGCAGTAGTACCTATTTTTATAGAGACTAATTCAGTGGTACAGAGTACTATGCTTCTGATTATGTCATCAGCATTTCCAGCCAGCTAAGTCTACTAAAGCCATTGGAGCTTCAGAGGTACTGCCCTGATCTTCATCCTAGGCCTTTTAAGAACTAGTATCATGCCACACACAGTATGTGTGTGTGTGCATGTGTGTGTGTGTATGCCTGCATATGTGCACATATGTGAAAAAAAGAGAGTGCACCCCTGACTTCCCATCCTTATAGGAGTCTGGCCCTCGGCACTTTTATGTAATGTTAGAGCTATATGTACAGAGCTCCATTATTCCAACTGAATAACCAGAAACAAACCCCATTCTGAAGAATGATTTTAGAAGAGCCCTCTGTGGTTTACTTCCCATTAACCCCAGATACAGTGTCTATTTGAGTCTGAGCTAAGGACATTAGTTTTTCCAAGGATCCAGTCTGTTGATACACATCTTAGGAGCTAGGTAATGTTTATGTACCACAGATATGGAGTTACCTAGAATTCAGAAAGCCTTCTTTTATCAGGTGTTGAATTTTTCATCATGAAGCTCTGTGTCATCATAACTCCATCAATAAAATCAAGCAAATAATGATGCTGTTGAGAAACAGAAGTTCCTTCCCTCTCCCTCATCCCTGGTGGAGTCTGCACTGGAGAAGGAAGCTTTGGAGAAGTGGAAAGTGGCATGGTACAGGGGTCCCTGGCACACCAACACCAAACACCTGCTGCGTACTCTTTGTTTAGGAATATCTACTTTAGACTTAATTAGCATGCCATTTGTTGAATTAGAAATAATTTTAATATTAATAGTAGTTGGACTTCATTTAGCTGAAGGTCAGGAAGCAGTTTGAGGGGCAAAGATTAGAATCTGAATGACCTTCAGAGGAGGAAGTGTCAGTGATACAGGGGTTCATTGAGGGAAAACTCTGAGCATTATCCTGGGAAACTCCTTCCCGTCCCTCACTGACTCCTGCACTGAGAGGATGTTACTGATGGTCCTGTTGCTGTGGACATTGTAGGTTAGCCATTCGATTTACTGAGGCAGCAGGAAAGAGTAGAGTGGTAAATGAGCTGGAGATCTTTATTCTGGCCTGTTTTACAGTTGTGCTCAAGTAGACTCCTCTGTCATTGCCTAGTATTATAGAGGTTTCAAATAATCATTTCCCGAAATTGTCAGGTCATTAATTATTTTCATTTTACTCAGGGAAGACATCTTTAAGATGATAAAAATTTTTAGCTATGCTTTGAAGGAAAGGAACAACCACCCATAGCTACATCCCTTGAGCATTTACTATGTGATAAAAGGATAGATATGCATTTTCTCATTCAATACTCTGATGCCTTTTAAAGATAGTGAAAAAGGTTTAGAGAGTTTAGAAAACTTGCTTAAATTCCCTGTTTGTAGATTGACAGTGTCAGCAACGAACCATGTCTACTTCTAGAGGTCATCTCTTAACCAAGTCTCTCTCTAGTATTCTCTCAGAGGAAGCCATTTCAGGTAATGAAAAAGACATGCTTGAAAGGCACCAAGATGCTTATGGTCAAGTGCCGTACAAGGATGAGTAGCTTTGTTGGAGGGGACATTTTAATTTGGGCAATTATGAGAGAGGTCAGTCATATGAACATGGCTGCAGGGTCTTGCATAGCCTGTCAATAAACCCCATTTGGCCACGCAGTTCCTCAGTAGACCATTTTCCCTTGACCACAGGGCCTTTGAGCATGCCATTTCCTCTGCCTGGAAGTCTCTTCTTCACTTTCTCCTCTTACCTAGATAACGTCTGCCTTCTGGGTTAACTGTGATGTTAACCCAGTCACCATTTGTCACAGAGGCTTTTCCCAATCAGCTTTTTTCCTTATAATACCCTCTCTTAACCCCATATATGGGGGAAGGTCAGGAAGCAGTTGGGGGGCAGAGATTAGAATCTGAGTGACCTTCAGAGAAGGAAGTGTCAGTGGGACAGGGATTTGTTGAAGGTCAGTCTTCTTTAATGATCTTATCACAACTGTAAGTTTATATTTATATGTGTGATTCTTTATTTAATTTGTATCTACACCACTGGTCCCTAAAGTCTGTGTCATCATGGATGGTTTTTGACCTGGTTATCATCTTATCTTGAGTACCGGGTTCAGTACCTAGAACATATGCTCTTAGTGTTGGACAAATGAGTAAATGGACAATCATGAAGTCCAGATAAGGCAGCTGGAAACTTTGTAAAAAGTAGCAATCAGAAGACCTTCTGGTACATAAGTGGGGGCCTGATGTGATGAAGGCAGGTGTTGGTAGATTGTTTCATTGTCAAATACCCTGTAGGATGGATTAAAAGGAAAAGCTTTCTAAAGAAGTGCATCCCCTTTTTTGCAGGAGGAGTGAGAGCCTAAACTCCTGGCACATTTAAACTATAATCAGACAAATCAAAAGAAAGATGCAGATACAAGAGCTGGTGAGGGGTTGAATATAGCAGCAAGTGAGAAAAGGCAAAGATTTCAAGCCCAGGAAATGGGGAAGATGAGATGCCATCTGGTTTACTGGGATATCCCTGATGACTGAATGATGAGCCCAGTCTTGGGTGGGAAGTGGCAGGTGCTTTATAGGGCTGGAGGTGAAACCCCAAACAAAGGCTGGGACTTTACGGCTGAATTTGGAAGTCACTGACACATATGTGATGGGTGAAAGGTTGTGAACAGCTGGGTTCCCTGTGGATAGGGTTGGGAATACCTTGCATCTATACAGTATTTCAAACTGCTTTTCACCTATTGTCATGCTGTTGTTGAAGCAATCCTTTGCAAACAGTAAGGTAAGTTTTATAGGCCATTTTTGAAAACCAGAGAGCAAGAATCTAGGGACTCAGCCAAAGCCCACACAACTTTTCCATCTGAAGGCTGGTAATTGTAGGGCTATAGTGTAAACATGCTATAGAATTTAACATTTTCTGTATCATTTGTCCTGTCAAAGGGGAGAATTTCTTTGGATCCTATTTTTTTTCATAATGTGCTGTATGCAAAATGTTTTCTGTTGTCATTTTGAATACCTATAATGTCATATGAATGCTTTTATGAGTACAGTTTCTGAAATAAAACATTTTCTTCTTCTCCAAATATGATCACAAATGAGGAAAGAGTAATAGAAACATTTCTGTTACCACCCAAGTCTCCCAAATGTCCAAACAATATTAGTTTTTGCTCATTTTAAGAATACCTCTCAACTATCTGTGTTTTTTATGGATATCTGTCCAAGTGTCTGCTATTATCCAAATTAACTGGAGTGAATAAAATCATTGTAATGCTCCTCAGTTTTTGTCTTTCAAAATAAATGGCATTTTAGTAAGAATAAGATAGATGACTCTTACATAGCATTAGAAAGAAAAGCCAAAGCATTGTTTTTGGTTATAAGTTGGTGAAGAATTGTGTGCTAAAATTATAGTGGGCTCCCTAAAAATATTGAAGTTGTGAATATTGAATACTTTTTTTTTTCTGTATAGTGATTGCTTAATTTTAACTAATTTTCTCCAGTACATAAAAGGGGAAAGATAGCAAGCCATCTAGTTTGTGAATAGTTGTTAACACCACCTTATACGATTTAGTCTTCTAATATGTCCTATATGTGAATAGTACTATTAGGTGGAGAGGTTAGACAGACAGATAGATAGATAGATAGAAGATAGATAGATAGATGGATAGAAAGATAGATGGATATACATATAGTTATGCCTATATATGTACATATACATGTATTAAAAGATATGTATCCATCAGTCTACAGGGATAAGCAATACAAAGTCCTCTCATGGATCTTTCATACTAGTTAGAAATGACAGACCCTAAATGAATGAAAAAATACTAAATAAATACATAAAGTAATTTCAGATAATGGAATATGTTAAGAATTAAATAAATGTAATAGAAGAATATTGAAGGAGAGGACTTTTTTTTTATAGTGTGTACTAGAAAATTCATTCTGAACGCCCAGATCATGTATGGTCGTGTAGACCTTGTAGTAGTTTGGCTTTTATTCTTAGTATTTATCAAACGTCTTTGTAGAGTTTTAACCTTGTAAGTAGTGACAAATGAGTAAATGGACACTCATGATGGCAACTTTAGATATTTAAAAGATCCTTTTGGACCTGAAGTGGAGAATTATATTTCATGAGGAGAGATGGAGGGAGGGAGTCTGTTCAGGAGGAATAGCTCAGTAGCCTCAGTGAGAGGTCACAGCAGCATGGACGGATGATGGCAGTTGTATTCATTATCCATTGCTGGGTAACAAATTCCCCAGAAATTTGGAGGGTTAAAATAACAAATATTTATTTTCTTATCGTTTGTGAGGGTCAGGAGTCCAGGAGCAGTTTATCTGGGTGATTCTGACTTAGGGTTTTTCATGAGGCTGTAGTCAAACTGTCAGCCAGGGATGCATCGTCTGAAGCCTGGACTGGGGCTGGAGGGTCAGCTTCCGTGAAGGCTCACTACCATGGCTGGCAATGAGTTCTGGGTTTTGACTGGAGTGAGTGCCTCATTTCTCTTCCATTTGGCCTTTTATCCTTGAGGGCTGCTCTTCTCTATATAACCTCTTCAGCAGAATAACCTTTACTATTCTACATGGTTGCTGGGTTCTGAGAGAGAGTCAGTGAGCAAGAGAGAGCACAACACAATTGGAAGCTGCAGTTTCTTTATAACCGAACCTTGGAAGTAACATCTCATCAGTTCTGCTATATTCAGTTCATTAGCCATGAGTTACCAAGTCTCATCCACACATAAGAGAAGGACAATTAAGATTCACCTCCTGAAGGGAGGAATGTTAAAGAACTGGTAAACATTTTTCAAAACTACAACTTCAGTGGAGGTGATGAGAGGTGGCCTAATTCACTATATATATAAACTTTTTGTAGAAACAATAGGATTTTGCTGTGGTAAAGGAAAGTGAGGAACTATATCAGTCAGGACTCATTCATGAGACAGGAACCACCGAGTAAATTTTAACAGGACAAGTTTCATGTATTAAAATGATTTTTAACTAGTACTAAGATTAACTACAAAGAGTTAAAGATAACCCAATAAAGAACACAGGAGTAGCATATACAGGTATACCTTGGAGATACTGTGGACTTTGTTCCAGAACACCACAATACAGCAAATATTGCAATAAAGCAAGTCACATAAACTTTTTGGTTTTCAAGTTTGTACATGTTGTGTTCACATTATGTTATAGTCTATTTGTGTGCAATAATAGTATTATGTCTAAAAAGCAATTTAGGCACATACCTCAATTAAAACATAATTCGTTGCTAAAAAGTGCTAACAATCATCTGAGCCTTCAGCAAGTCATAATCTTTTTGCTGGTGGAGGGTCATGACTTGATGCTGCTTACTGATCAGGGTGGTGGTTGCTCAAGTTTGGTGTGGCTGTGGCAATTTAATAAAATGAGATAACAGTGAAGTTTGCTGCAGAGATTGTCTCTTCTTTTCACAAAATAAATGTCTGTAGCATGAAATGCTGTTTGATAGCATTTTACCCACAGTAAAACTTCTTTCAAAATTGGAGTCAATCCTCTCAAACCCTGCTGCCTCCATGTCAATTAAATTTATGGAATATTCTAAATCTTTTCTTGTCATTTTAACAATGTTCACAGCATCTTTCCCAGGAGTGGATTCCATTCCAAGAAACCTGTTTCTTTGCTCATCCAGAAGAAGCAACTCTTCATCCATTCAAGTTTTATTGTGAGATTGCAATGATTCAGTCACATCTTCAGGCTCCGATTCTAATTCTAGTTCTCTTGTTATTTCCACCACATCTGCAGTGAGTTTCTTCACTGAAATCTTGAACCCTTCAAAGTCATCCATAAGGGTTGTAATCAACTTCTTCCAAACTCCTGTTAATGTTGATATTTTGACCTCTTCCCATGAATCATGAATGTACTTAATGATATCTAGAATGGTGAATCTTTTCCAGGAGGTAAACGTTGCCGAGATCCATTAGAGGAGTCACTATCTATGGCAGCTATAGCCTTATGAAATGTATCTCTGAATTAGTAAAAGTAGAAATGACTCCTTGATCTATGGACTACAGAATGGATATTGTGTTAGCAGACATGAAAATAACATTAATCTTTTTTTACATATCCACCAGAGCTCTTGAGTGATGAGGTGTATTGTCAACAAACACTAACATTTTGAAAGGAATTTTTTTCTAAGCAGTAGTTCTTAACAGTGGGCTTAAAATATTCAGTAAACCATGCTGCAAATAGAAGGACTGTCATTCAGACTTTCTTGTTCCACTTATAGACAACAAGCAGAGTATATGTAGCAACATTCTTAAGGGCCCTAGGATTTTCAGAATGGTCAATAAGCATTGGCTTCAACTTAATTACCAGCTGCATTAGTCCTTAATAAGAGAGCCAGCCTGTTCTTGGAAGCTTTGAAGCCAGGCATTGACTTCTCCTCCCTAACTATGAAAGTCCTAGATGGCATCTTCTTTCAGTAGAAGGGAATTGTGTCTACATTGAATATCTATTCCTTAGTGTAGCTACCTTCATCAACTGTCTTAGCCAGATCTGGATAACTTGCCATAGCTTCTATATCAGAACTGGCTACTTCACCTTGCGCTTTTATGTTATGGAGATGTCTTCTTCCTTAAACCTCGTGAACCAACCTCTGCTAGCTTCCAGACTTTCTTCTGCAGCTTTCTCACCTCTCTCAGTCTTCACAGAATTGAAGAGAGTTAGGGCCTTGCTCCAGATTGGGCATTGGCTTAAGGGAATGTGTTGGTTTGACCTTCTGTCCAGATCACTTAAACTTTCTCTTTATCAGCAATAAGGCTGTTTTACTTTCTTATCATTTGTGTGTTCAGAAGTGCCACTCCACTAAGTAGCACTTTTAATTTCCTTCCAGAGCTTTTCCATTACAACATGGCTGTTTGATGCCAGAGGCCTAACTTTCAGCCTGTCTCAGCTTTGGACATGCCTTTCTCACTAAGCTTCATCATTTCTAGCTTTTGATCAAAAGTCAGAGATGTATGACTATTCCTTTCACTTGAATGATTGGAGGCCAATGTATGGTTATTAACTGGCCTAATTTCAATATTATTGTGTCTAGGGGGATAAGGAGGCTCATAGAGAGTGAGAGCTGGGGGAACAGCCAGTCAATGTAGCAGTCAGAACGCACACAATGTTTAGCAATTAAGTTTGCCGTCTTATATGCGCATGGTTTGTAGTGTCCCAAAAAATGACAATAGTAACATCAAAGATCACTAATCACAGATAACCATAACAGATATAATAATAATAAAGTTTGAAATATTATGAGAATTACCAAAACGTGAGAGACATATAAAGTGAGCAGATGCTGTTGAAAAATGGCGCTCATAGGCTTGCTGGATACAGGGTTGCCACAAACCTTCAATTTGTAAAAAAGAATGCAATATTTGCGAAGTACAATAAAGTGAAGCACAGTAAAATGAGGTATACATATATAAGCAGCTACTACCTCTAGGGCTGAGGCAAACTATACAAAGAAGCAGCAAATTTTAAGACAGCCCCTCTCCTCAAGGGCTGAGATCCAGACTTTGTTGGAGAGGGTATGACTATAGCCCACAGATGGCAGAAATTGCATTGAAATGCTGCAGGATAAAGCTGTCAAACAGAAAGCTGCCCCTGGAATGATGACCATGTTTTTCAGGAAGCCATTTTCTGGGGTATGAGTAGAACTCAGTAGGAAGCTGTTGGCTTGGGTGCTCCTGAGACTAACTAGACTGAGCCTGGCTAGAATGCTGGTAGAACTTACTGGGAATCTACCTGTGGAGGTGTTGTGAAAACAGCTGAGATGCCAGCAGAATTTCATGGTATATTGTCTGCTGGGGTGCTTGCAAAACTTGCCAGGAAGCTGGATATAGTGCCAGTGGAACTGTCTACGAAGCTGCCTCTAGGGGAAGTGAGCACCACTAAGCATCCTGCACACTGCACAAGTGCTACAGGAGCAAGGAAAGAGAGGAAGCATGTCAGAACCTGGAAAAGAAGAGAAGCCTCTCCTGTAGTTTCTCTTCAGCACACCCTCTACTGACAAAGCTTTACATCAAGCCAGCTGGCGAAGGAGAGACATTATCAAGGCCCAGCTCCATTAACAAAGCAGGGCAATGATGAAGGGTGGATTTGATGCTGAAAGGGAATAAGTTGACAGCTAGCACAAGAACTAAGGAAAGTACCTAGGTCAATGATGGTGCCACTTACTGAGATGGGAAACCAAGGAGGAGTTGTTTGGGTTAAGACTGAGAATTCTCTTTGAGTGTGTTAATTTTGAGATGCCTAGGAGACACTTAAGTGAAAGTTTTGATTATCCAGATGAATATGTAAATCTGGTGCTCGGAGAGAGGAAGGGGCTATTTCCAACAAATGGTGCAGGAACAGTTGCAAATCCCCATAAAAAATCAGAACCTCAACCTACATATTGTATCTTATATAAAAATTAGCTCAGCTTGGATCACAGCACTATATGAAACTTAAATTATGAAACTTCTGGAAGAAAAAAATGGATATAGTCTTTGCAGTATTGGGCTAGGCAAATATTTCTTAGACATAGCATCAAAGCCATAACATGTAAAATAAACTAATAAATTTGACTTAATCAAAGTTTAAAACTTCTATTCTTTGAAAAACATTAAGAGAATGAAAAGATAAGCTGCAGACTAGTAGAAAATATTTGCAAATTGTAGGCCAGGCGCAGTGGCTCACGCCTGTAATCCCAGCACTTTGGGAGGCCAAGGCAGGTGGATCACGAGATCAGGAGATCGAGACCATCCTGGCTAACACTGTGAAACCCCGTCTTTATTAAAAATACAAAAAAATTAGCCAGGCGTGGTGGCGGAGGCCTGTAGTCCCAGCTACTCGGGAGGCTGAGGCAGGTAGAATGGCATGAACCCGAGAGGTGGAGCTTGCAGTAAGCCGAGATTGCGCCACTACACTCCAGCCTGGATGACAGAGTGAGACTCCGTCTCAACAACAACAAAAAAGGAAATATTTGCAAATTGTGTATCTGACAAATAATTTGTATCCAAAACTTAAAAATAAGAAAATAAATAACCTAATGAAAAATGCAAAAATTTGAGCAGCCACTTCACTAAGGAAGATACCCAGGTGCTCACTGTGCCAGCACATATACTGAAATTGGAGTGATACAGAGATTAGCATGGCCCGTGCACAAGGATGACATGCAAATGCATGAAGTGGTCCATTTCTTTAAATGAAGATGCCCAGATGGCAAATAAGTACATGAAAAGTGTTCAACACAAATAAGCTCTAAGGAAATGCAAATGAAAACTATACTGAGATATCACTATGTACCTATTAGAATGGCTGATTAAACAAAAACTGACAACATTAAATGCTGATAGGGATGCAGAAGCAACTGGAACGCTCAAATTTCTGGTGAGAGAAAAAACTGGAAAACATTTTGACTTGGCGGTTTTTACAAAATCAAATTAAACACATGCTTATAATATGATCCAATAATCCCACTCCAAGGCATTTTTCAAAGGGAAATTTAAAATTATGTTCCCACAAAAATTCATATGCACATATTGTACTTACCTGAATCTTCAGTAGAATGTTGACTAGGAATGCTGAGAATGGTGGACATGTTTTGTTTTTGAACTTAAAAGGGAAACACTCAGTTTTTCAGCGTTAAGTAGAGTATTAGCTATAGCTTTTTTTGGTAGATGCTCTTTATCAGGTTAAGAAAGTACCCAACTATTCTTATTTTGCTAAAAGGAATAGATGTTGAATTTTGCTGATGCTTTTGCACATCTGTTGAGATGATCATGGTTTTCCTTCTTTAAGGTACTGATCTGATGAACTACATTGATGATTTTTTAAAATTATTATTTATTTATTTATTTATTTATTTATTGAGACTGATTTTCGCTCATGTTGCCCAGGCTGGAGTGCAATGGTGTGATCTTGGCTTACTGCAAGCTCTGCCCGCCGGGTTCAAGTGATTCCCCTGTCTCAGCCTCCTGAGTAACTGGGATTACAGGCACCTGCCACCACACCCAGATAATTTTTTTGTATTTTTAGTAGAGATGGGGTATCCCCATGTTGGCCAGGGTGGTCTCAATCTCCTGACCTCAGTTGTTCCACCTGCCTCGGCCTCCCAAAGTGCTGGGATTACAAGTGTGAGCCACCACGCTTGGCCAGTGAATTTTTATTTGAAAATTATTTTAGATTCAGGGGCTACATGTGCATGTTTGTTACATGGATATATTGCATACTGTTGGCATTCAGGCTTCTATTGAACTCACACAGATGGATTTTTAAAAGTTGAATTAGCCTTGTATTCCTGGCATAAACCCCACTTGGTCATTATGTATTATGCTTTTTATATGTCACTGGATGTGATTTGCTTATATTTAGTTGATAATTTTTGTGTCTGTGTTCATGAGGCTCTTGTTCTGTAGTTTTCTTTTCTTGTCATGCCTTTGACTGGTTTTAGAATGATGTAATGTTGGCTTTATGAAGTGATTTGGGAAATATTCCCTCTTCTATTTTCTGGTAGAGTTTGTGTAGAATTGGTATATATTTCTTAAAAGTTTGGTTGAGTTTATCATTGAATTGATCTGGTCCTTATTTTCCTATATTGGCAGTGTCTTGGTGAGATTTGGGGCTTTAGAATCAAGCAACCCCAGATTAATATCTCACTTTGTTAATTTCTCCCTGTGAGACATTGGGCAAGTCACACATTCTCTCTGAGCCTATTTCCTCATCTATCAAATGGGTAATTGTGATAATTAAATAATACTATACATCAGTTATTCAATACTCTACTACATGTATTTATATATAATACATACATGGGGGTGGAGCCAAGATGGCCGAATAGGAACAGCTCCCAGCGTGAGCGACGCAGAAGACGGGTGACTTCTGCATTTCCAACTGAGGTACTGGGTTCATCTCACTGAGGAGTGTTGGAAAGTGGGTGCAGGACAGTGGGTGCAGTGCACCGAGCGTGAGCCAAAGCAGGGCGAGGCATTGCCTCACCCGGGAAGTGCAAGGGGTCAGGGAATTCCCTTTCCTAGTCAAAGAAACGGGTGACAGACGGCACCTGGAAAATCAGGTCACTCCCACCCTAATACTGCGTTTTTCCAACGGTCTTAGCAAACGCCACACCAGGAGATTATATCCCGTGCATGGCTCGGAGGGTCCTATGCCCACAGAGCCTCGCTCATTGCTAGCACAGCAGTCTGAGATCAAACTGCAAGGCGGCAGTGAGGCTAGGGGAGGGGTGCCTGCCATTGCTGAGGCTTGAGTAGGTAAACAAAGCAGCCGGGAAGCTCAAACTTGGTGGAGCCCACCGCAGCTCAAGGAGGCCTGCCTGCCTCTGTAGACTCCACCTCTGGGGGCAGAGCATTGCCAAACAAAAGGCAGCAGAAAACTCTGCAGACTTAAATGTCCCTGTCTGACAGCTTTGAAGAGAGTAGAGGTTCTCTCAGCACGCAGCTGGAGATCTGAGAACGGACAGACTGTCTCCTCAAGTGGGTCCCTGACCCCCGAGTAGCCTAAATGGGAGGCACCCCCCAGTAGGGGCAGACTGACACCTCACATGGCCGAGTACTCCTCTGAGACAAAACTTCCAGAGGAACGATCAGGCAGCAACATTTGCTGTTCACCAATATCTGCTGTTCTGCAGCCTCCACTGCTGATACCCAGGCAAACAGGGTCTGGAGTAGACCTCCAGCAAACTCCAACAGGCCTGCAGCTGAGGGTCCTGACTGTTAGAAGGAAAACTAACAAACAGAAAGGACATCCACACCAAAACCCCATCTGTACGTCACCATCATCAAAGACCAAAGGTAGATAAAACCACAAAGATGGGGCAGGAAAACTGGAAACTAAAAATCAGAGTGCCTCTCCTCCTCCAAAGGAATGCAGCTCCTCACCAGCAATGGAACAGAGCTGGATGGAGAATGACTTTGACGAGTTGAGAGAAGAAGGCTTCAGACGATCAAACTACTCTCAGCTAAAGGAGGAAGTTCGAAGCCATGGCAAAGAAGTTAAAAACCTTGAAAAAAAATTAGATGAATGGCTAACTAGAAAAATCAATGCAGAGAAGTCCTTAAAGGACCTGATGGAGCTGAAAACGAAGGCACGAGAACTACATGACGAATGCACAAGCCTCAGTAGCCAATTCGATCAACTGGAAGAAAAGGTATCAGTGATGGAAGATCAAATGAATGAAATGAAGCGAGAAGAGAAGTTTAGAGAAAAAAGAATAAAAAGAAACAAACAAAGCCTCCAAGAAATATGGGACTATATGAAAAGACCAAATCTACGTCTGATTGGTGTACCTGAAAGTGACGTGGAGAATGGAACCAAGTTGGAAAACACTCTGCGGGATATTATCCAGGGGTACTTCCCCAATCTAGCAAGGCAGGCCAACATTCAAATTCAGGAAATACAGAGAACGCCACAAAGATACTCCTTGAGAAGAGCAACTCCAAGACACATAATTGTCAAATTCACCGAAGTTGAAATGAAGGAAAAAATGTTAAGGGCAGCCAGAGAGAAAGGTCAGGTTACCCACAAAGGGAAGCCCATCAGACTAACATCTGATCTCTCTGCAGAAACTCTACAAGCCAGAAGAGAGTGGGGGCCAATATTCAACATTCTTAAAGGAAAGAATTTTCAACCCAGAATTTCATAGGCTCAAAATAAAGGGATGGAGGAAGATCTCCCAAGCAAATAGAAAACAAACAAAGGCAGGGGTTGCAATCCTAGTCTCTGATAAAACAGACTTTAAACCAACAAAGATCAAAAGAGACAAAGAAGGCCATTACATAATGCTAAAGGGATCAATTCAACAAGAAGAGCTAGCTATCCTAAATATATATGCACCCAATACAGGAGCACCCAGATTCATAAAGCAAGTCATTAGAGACCTAGAAAGAGACTTAGACTCCCACACAATAATAATGGGAGACTTTAACACCCCACTGTCAACATTAGATAGATCAACAAGACAAAAAGTTAACAAGGATATCCAGGAATTGAACTCAGCTCTGCACCAAGCAGACCTAATAGACATCTACAGAACTCTCCACCCCAAATCAACAGAATATCCATTCTTCTCAGCACCACACCACACTTATTCCAAAATTGACCACATAGTTGGAAGTAAAGCACTCCTCAGCAAATGTAAAAGAACAGAAATTATAACAAACTATCTCTCAGACCACAGTGCAATCAAACTAGAACTCAGGATTAAGAAACTCACTCAAAACCTCTGAACTACATGGAAACTGAACAACCTTCTCCTGAATGACTACTGGGTACATAACGAAATGAAGGCAGAAATAAAGATGTTCTTTGAAACCAATGAGAACAAAGACACAACATAGCAGAATCTCTGGGACACATTCAAAGCAGTGTGTAGAGGGAAATTTATAGCACTAAATGCCAACAAGAGAAAGCAGGAAAGATCTAAAATTGACACCCTAACATCACAATTAAAAGAACTAGAGAAGCAAGAGCAAACACATTTTAAAGCTAGCAGAAGGCAAGAAATAACTAAGATCAGAGCAGAACTGAAGGAAATAGAGACACAAAAAAACCCTTCAAAAAATCAATGAATCCAGGAGCTGGTATTTTGAAAACATCAACAAAATTGATGGACTGCTAGCAAGACTAATAAAGAAGAAAAGAGAGAAGAATCAAATAGACGCAATAAAAAATGATAAAGGGGATATCACCACCGATCCCACAGAAATACAAACTACCATCAGAGAATACTATAAACAGCTCTACGCAAATAAACTAGAAAATCTAGAAGAAGTGGATAAATTCCTGGACACATACACCCTCCCAAGACTAAACCAGGAAGAAGTTGAATCTCTGAATAGACCAATAACAGGCTCTGAAATTGAGGCAATAATTAATAGCTTACCAACCAAAAAGAGTCTAGGACCAGATGGATTCACAGCCGAATTCTACAAGAGGTACAAGGAAGAGCTGGTACCATTCCTTCTGAAACTATTCCAATCAATAAAAAAAGAGGGAATCCTTCCTAACTCATTTTATGAGGCCAGCATCATCCTGATACCAAAGCCTGGCAGAGACACAACAAAAAAAGAGAATTTTAGACCAATATCCCTGATGAACATTGATGCAAAAATTCTCAATAAAATACTGGCAAACCGAATCCAGCAGCACATCAAAAAGCTTATCCACCATGATCAAGTGGACTTCATCCCTGGGATGCAAGGCTGGTTCAACATATGCAAATCAATAAACGTAATCCTGCATATAAACAGAACCAAAAACAAAAACCACATGATTATCTCAACAGATGCAGAAAAGGCCTTTGACAAAATTCAACAACGCTTCATGCTAAAAACTCTCAATAAATTAGGTATTGGTGGGACCTATCTCAAAATAATAAGAGCTATCTATGACAAACCCACAGCCAATATCATACTGAATGGGCAAAAACTGGAAGCATTCCCTTTGAAAACTGGCACAAGACAGGGATGCCCTCTCTCACCACTCCTATTCAACATAGTGTTGGAATTTCTGGCCAGGGCAATCAGGCAGGAGAAGGAAATAAAGGGTATTCAATTAGGAAATGAGGAAGTCAAATTGTCCCTGTTTGCAGATGACATGATTGTATATCTAGAAAACCCCAGCGTCTCAGCCCAAAATCTCCTTAAGCTGATAGGCAACTTCAGCAAAGTCTCAGGATACAAAATCAATGTACAAAAATCACAAGCATTCTTATACACCAATAACAGAAAAACATAGAGCCAAATCATGAGTGAACTCGCATTCACAATTGCTTCAAAGAGAATAAAATACATAGGAATCCAACTTACAAGGGATGTGAAGGGCCTCTTCAAGGAGAACTACAAACCACTGCTCAAGGAAATAAAAGAGGGTACAAACAAATGGAAGAACATTCCATGCTCATGGGTAGGAAGAATCAATATCGTGAAAATGGCCATACTGCCCAAGGTAATTTATAGATTCAGTGCTATCCCCATCAAGCTACCAATGATTTTCTTCACAGAATTGGAAAAAACTACTTTAAAGTTCATATGGAACCAAAAAAGAGCCCACATTGCTAAGTCAATCCTAAGCCAAAAGAACAAAGCTGGAGGCATCACTCTACCTGACTTCAAACTATACTACAAGGCTACGGTAGCCAAAACAGCATGGTACTGGTACCAAAACAGAGATACAGACCAATGGAACAGAACAGAGCCCTCAGAAATAATGCCGCATATCTACAACCATCTGATCTTTGACAAACCTGAGAAAAACAAGCAATGGGGAAAGGATTCCCTATTTAATAAACGGTGCTGGGAAAACTGGCTAGCCATATGTAGAAAGCTGAAACTGGATCCCTTCCTTACACCTTATACAAAAATTAATTCAAGGTGGATTAAAGACGTAAATGTTAGACCTAAAACCATAAAAACCCTAGAAGAAAACCTAGGCAATACCATTCAGGATATAGGCATGGGCGAGGACTTCATGTCTAAAACACCAAAAGCAATGGCAACAAAAGCCAAAATTGACAAGTGGAATCTAATTACACTAAAGAGCTTCTACACAGCAAAAGAAACTACCATCAGAGTCAACAGGCAACCTACAGAATGGGAGAAAATTTTTGCAATCTACTCGTCTGACAAAGGGCTAATATCCAGAATCTACAATGAGCTCCCTCAAATTTACAATAAAAAAACAAACAACTCCATGAACAAGTGGGTGAAGGATATAAACAGACACTTCTCAAAAGAAGACATTTATGCAGCCAAAGGACAGATGAAAAAATGCTCATCATCACTGGCCATCAGAGAAATGCAAATCAAAACCGCAATGAGGTACCATCTCACACCAGGTAGAATGACGATCATTAAAAAGTCAGGAAACAACAGGTGCTGGAGAGGATGTGGAGAAATAGGAACACTTTTACACTGTTGGTGGGACTGTAAACTAGTTCAACCATTGTGGAAGTCGGTGTGGTGATTCCTCAGGGATCTAGAACTAGAAATAGCATTTGACCCAGCCATCCCATTACTGTACCCAAAAGGTACTGTATGTACCCAAAGGATTATAAATCATGCTGATATAAAGACACATGCACACGTAAGTTTATTGCGGCACTATTCACCATAGCAAAGACTCGGAACCAACCCAAATGTCCAACAATGATAGACTGGATTAAGAAAATGTGGCACATATACACCATGGAATACTATGCAGCCATAAAAAATGATGAGTTCATGTCTTTGGAGGACATGGATGAAGCTGGAAACCATCATTCTCAGCAAACTATCGCAAGGACAAAAAACCAAACACTGCATGTTCTCACTCATAGGTGGGAATTGAACAATGAGAACACATGGACTCAGGAAGGGGAACATCAGACACCAGGGCCTGTTGTGGGGTGGGGGGAGGGGGAAGGGATAGCATTTGGAGATATACCTAATGTTAAATGACGAGTTACTAGGTGCAGCACACCAACATGGCACATGTATACGTATGTAACAAACTTGCACGTTGTGCACATGTACCCTAAAATTTAAAGTATAATAAAATATATATATATAATACATACATGGCATTTGAATATATTAAATTATTTAAATTTTACTTTCATACTATTCTGTTTACAATAATATCAGCAGTATATTATTATAATCCTTATTTTATAGATAAGAAAGCTATTGGAGGCCAGGCACGGTGGCTCACGCCTGTAATCCCAGCACTTTGGGAGGCCGAGGCGGGCGATCATGAGGTCAGGAGATCCAGACCATCCTGGCTAACACTGTGAAACCCCGTCTCTACTAAAAATACAAAAAATAAAAAAATTAGCTGGAAGTGCTGGCGGGCGCCTGTAGTCCCAGCCACTTGGGAGGCTGAGGCAGGAGAATGGCGTGAACCCGGCAGGCAGAGCTTGCAGTAAGCCGAGATTGCGCCACTGCACTCCAGACTAGGTGACAGAGTGAGACTCCGTCTCAAAAAAAAAAAAAAAAAAAAAAAAAGAAAAGAAAAAAGAAAGCTATTGGAAAACAAGATTAAATAACTTGCCCAGGGTTACTCAAGTTGCGCATAATAGAGTCAGTATTCAGATTGAGGCTGTCCAGTTCCTGAGTCCTGTCTTTTAAGCACTAAGCTATACTAATGATAATACCTATCTTTCAGAGTGCTATGAGTGTTAAATGAGGCAATTCATGTAAGTGGCTGAATTTGTGCTAGTATAAACTTGTTGTTTAGTAAACGTGCATTATTATTAATAATGTGAATTTTTATTATTTTGAAATGAAACGACTTTGGAATATTTTCGACCTGAAAGGTATTTTAGTATATATAATCAAATACTGCACTGAAGTTTGTTCCAGTGAAATTCCATGAGCATTTGCTGTGCTTTACAACATGATATTGAGAATATCAAAGCTTATTTGGACAAGCAACTTGAATTCTTGCACTGGTTCTGCATTGTCTTTTTTGTGCAATCCTGGTAATTAAATTTCTTGAAATATCTGTGAATCTGTAGCAAACGGATAGGAAAAATATCTGTTTTTATCATTTTGACCTAAGTTGTTGAGTGGTTTATAAAAGACAGGCTGGGCGTGGTGGCTCACGCCTGTAATCCCAGCACTTTGAGAGGCCGAGGCAGGTGGATCACAAGGTCAGGAGTTCAAGACCAGCCTGGCCAACGTGGTAAAACCACGTCTCTACTAAAACTACAAAAATTAGCCGGGCATGGTGGCACGTGCCTGTAATCCCAGCTACTTGGGAGGCTGAGGCATGAGAATCGCTTGAACCTGGGAGGCAGAGGTTTCAGTGAGCCGAGATCGCACCACTGCACTCCAGCCTGGGTGACAGAGTGAGATTCTGTCTCAGAAAAAAAAAAAAAAAGAGAGAAAAAAGAGAAGTACCTGAAGATATTTTTAAAAGTACAAGATTGTGCTAATATTACATATAGATATTTGGTGTTCTGTGATAAAAATCAGAATATGTTGTTGATATATAAATATTTTGAGATTATTTTGAACATACTTGTACTGTGATTAGTACACGTTGATGCCAGTTAATTTTAGGTTTTCAGGCCTTCATGGTATTTATTTGGGTGTATCTTACTTTTCTTTTAGCCTGACAAGGTCATGACTGCCGTATGCCAAATGTTAGATTCATTCTGTTTACTTAAAAATTACAAAGGATAACCTAAAAAATGGAATCACAGTTTCAATAAGTACTTTGTCCTATGTTTCAGTCAGCAAGACTTATTTTATGTTTTTTTAAAATGATAAACCTCATTATAGCAAAATATATAGCATTAAGAAAAGAAAAGCCTTTGGTTATGAAGTGTAGTAGTTATTGTGTAGATTGTCAAATGCTAAGGAACAGTGATAACTCTGGGAAAATATAGTAACATATTGTGTTGTTTTGTGAATTGTAGCTGACTTTGGCCTGGCAAAGCAAAAACAAGAAAACAGTAAACTCACGTCTGTGGTTGGAACAATCCTGTATTCTTGGTAAGGACAATTCTTTTATGGCTCTCAAACATCATACTTAACTGACTTGGGGTTTCATTTATATTATTGACTTGCAAAGGAAAGAGAATTTCAGGAAAGAAAGCTTATTTTATAAGTTTTTTCAATTATCTAGGTAATACACATTACTAGAATTGTGGATCATTATGTATGCTTAAAACAACCACCACAAAAATAATCTTTCTTCTAAGGTATCATGCCCCTCATGGGGATTACTTTTATCAATTGTAAATTGAAATGATCCTTGGCATATAGTAGGTGTGCAATAGTTGTTGAATGAATCTGAGAATGAAGTAATAGATATGCTACCCAACATGATACTTGGAACATTTTATTGTACCCACTTGTATGTATGACTCTTTTTCTCTTTTCTACCTATAAACATTCAAGTGCAGGGCAAGGATTTCTGTACCCTAATACCTATCCTAGTATCTGGCAAATAATAGGCACTGAATAAACTTTATTGTATGAATGAATAAATAATGATATGTATACTTAGATATATGTTTACAAAGTAAGTTGCTTCTTAGATAAATGAGTGTTTATATTTTGATAAATCGAGACACTTAAATTCTTTGGCATACTTTGGGGGTTCCTTTGCAAGCCATTAATTACTATGAAGTAAGAATCTTCTTTTGCTGATCACATGTCATTTGTCTGAATCTGCTGAAATCAGCAAACAGTTATGGTAGAGAGTAGAAAAGCAGATTTCAGGGAAATATTCTGAAATCTGATTCAACAGGTCAAGCAATCAAGACACTTTTATTTTTTTAAATCTAGCCTATAGTTGTACAATTGAGTCCTGGGGATAGAATTAAACACGACTCTTCTTGAGGAAGAGTAGAAATTGTCTAAAAATAACAGCCTAATTTTACAAAGTCCTTTCATGCAGAAGTGTTCAGAATAATGTTTTAAGAGGGCGACTTTTCATTTATCTTACTGGAAATGTTTTACATCTTTATTCTTGAAACTGGTTTCATGAGAAGATGTAAAGAAACTGTGGCAGGCTAATATGTACCTTGTAAGCTGCAAGCTTATATGATGTCTACTTATCCTCTTAACAGTAAGGCTGACCTACTAGTTACTTGCTGAGAGAAGAATAATTTTCTTTTGTTTCACTGTGTACTGTTTTTATAAAATAAACAATAAAATTTGATCATAAAAGTGTCAAGTAATCATATATCTCTGAACAGATTTGATTGTCAAATTGCAGAACAATTAAAACACAAACTTAAATTTCTGCTGGTCATACTTGGTGAAAGCATAGTTTTATTCCTGAGACTTTGAATTAAGTTTAGAATTGCTTATATGAGAGTATCAACTGTGTGTGTGTGTGTGTGTGTGTGTGTGTGTGTAAGAGAGACAGAATCCATAGAATACGTAGGAAGAAATCCAAAACATGCCAACTTTTTTGCCTTATTAGCGCAAACATGGCTTCACATTTTCATTTAATTTTTAAATTAACTGAAGAGTTTGTAAGCTGAACCTACTAATATAGATAAGCTATTATTTCATGTATGTGTACTATGATTGTTTTAATAGCATGTACAGTATATCTTACTACCGTTTATCTTTCTGTCAACTTCTTATTCTTTTAAATTGCTTTAAAAATTTCTTTCTACTCCCTTCTCTCATCTCTCCGAGTTATTAGAAATGCCTCTTGTCTGATAGGTTTTACTACGAATTTGGGCTCACAAACCATCTTTCTTGCTAGTTTTTGATGTCCTTAACTGAGTATGGAGTTAAAAGAACTCAGTCCTACATCATATTGTGTTTCTTTCTTAATTTGGGATTCTCCAAAAGCAGAATCTGGGACAAGAATTTGAGTGAAATAGTTTATTTAGGAGGAGGTCCCAGGAAACACTATTAGGAGAGTGGTGAAGTGAGATTGGGAGAGAAAGCAGCCAGTACAGTGAACATTAATAATTAGGTTCATAGAGTATTATCTGGGATATAGTGTAGAGCAGGGGTGTCCAATCTTTTGGCTTCTCTGGGCTACATTGGAAGAGGAAAAATTGTCTTGGACCACACACAAAATACACTGACGCTAAAGATAGCTGATGGGCTTTTAAAAATTGAAAAAAACCAAAACCTCATAATGTTTTAAAAAAGATTTTTGAGTTTATGTTGGGCTACATGCGGTCCGTGGGCCGGGGGTTGGACTAGCTTGGTGTACAGGATGTCTTTGAGTTGCCCTGTGCACCGGATGAGAGGTTGGAGTATTTTTTTTTTCCAATCACAAGGGGGAGCCCTCAGCATCTGACTGAGGGCTGCTCTGGGGAGCTTATGCCCAGGTGCTTATGGCATGCCAGGGCGTGGGCTGGGGCACTCCAGGCAGAGAGCTGGAGGGCCATTGCTTGAGGTATGATGCCATAGACTTGTACTGGAAATGTGAGTAGGAGTCTGGCTAGGGTCCCGATATTCTAGAATTTTTTTGTAATTCTGTAATTCTTATTTTCATTAATTTTTCTAGGCTTGTCTAAGCTATAAATGTGGACCTGGGATGTGGACATTTGGATGCCATAGAGATGCCTAGGCACCCCTTTCCCTTCCCTGCAGGGTCCCCAGAGTTTGATGTCCCCATGTCATTTTGCCCTTTCCATTTGCTTTTGCTTCCTCAGATATTAACTTATTGAATGGAAGAAAGGTCTCTTTTTCAACTCTTGTAGGAAGTGCCTCAGAGCATTTATTCTGTATTCAGCTGCTAGATAAAGGGTTTGTGGGCATATTGCCGGACCAATTGTACTAGAACAGAAGGTCAGTAAAGGTTCTTTTCATTCATCTGATGTGATTTATTATTAGGCAGGTATTTGTTATCCTTCTCAAGGGAAAAAAATATCCAAATATGGTACTTGTTTCCATTTTTTATCTCTATGTCTTCCTCCAATTCCAGAGAAGAAAATTAGACACCATCTTCAACTTCATTTTCTGGGAAGAGTATAGAGTTTGAGGCTCTGGGAAGCATTTTCAGCTAGTTCTTCACAGAACATATATGGGATTTATGAAGCTAGTATGATGTATAAAATACAATAAAAGTTTTCCAATAAAAATGGAAAACTTCAACTATTCCTGGAATGGGAATTATTACTCTATGGCTTAGTATAATCCCATTCATATTATGACACTAGATAATTAGAAGAGAAGCTCATGAACTTTAAATTGGATAGATCAAAATAAACCTGTAGGTAAACCTGACTATGTAGAGACAAAGTGAAGCATGCCTATTAACTGCACTTCTTAAATTTTTTAAAAAATTATTTTTTTGATACATAAAGTTGATAGAATTCTTAAGAAAGCTATAATACACTCAAAATTTTGAGAATTTTAAGTGACTTAAAACACTTAAGTGACTTCCAGCTGTTTATGCAAAGACCAAGCCCTCAGTATGGCCACAAGCAGACAACCTTGCATTCTCTGCCCTCTGCCAAGTTCTTCAGCTTTACCACAAACCAAACTTTAACAATTCCTAGCTGTTTCATCTGGGCTCCCTCTGACCACAGGGCCTTTGCACATGCAGCTCCCTTTGCCTGGAATACTCTTTTCTACTTGTCATCTGGTTAATTCTTACCTGCCTTCAGCTGAACCCCCTTAGACAAGGTGTATTTCCTCTGATCTACACACTCTATGTACTTTTCCTTCACACAATTGAACTTTTTGTTGATTTTGTGATAAGCAATGATGATTTTGTTCATCACAATCCCCAGCAGTCCTAAGTCTGGTACTTTAAAACTCACAAGTAATATTTGCTACATGAATGATCAAGTACTTGCATGATTATAAACATTAGTGGAAATAACATATTACAAAGAAAATTATTTCTTTTTGTTGTAACAAATTTTTAATTCCCTATCCTTTCCCTTCTTGCTGTTCCTTCAGATCTCCAAAATACTCCTCCTTGGAATACTCTTCCTTCAGAGATAGCTGCAGAGTTTACTTCTTTACTTCATTCTGCTCTTTGCTTAAATGCCACTTATGTAGAGAGGATTTCCCTGATCACTTGCCCCAAATAGCAACCTCCCTTCAGACTCTATCCCTGTATCCTGCTTTATTTTTTCATAGTCTTTGCCTCTACCTGACCTTATGTTGTACTTCAATTGGCTTATAGTGTGTCTCTCCACTACACACAAGCTCCATAAGCATAGGACTTGCGTCTCCTTTGTTCACCAGTTTCCCCAGGACCTAGAGGAGTCGACTAGCAGAATCTTAAGAAATACTTTGAATCATTGAAGTGAAAACAAGTCATTTTTTAATATTAATATGATAAAAATTAGTGTATATTTTTATTGAGTTCTAGTATATCTTTGAACTTTTCTGATTTTTACCCTAATAAAGCCTGAAGAAAATGCTTTTCATTTGAGATAGTAAGTACCTTGATGGTAGGGTCTATTTTATTTTGTTTTCTCTTTGCTTATTTTATCTTTATATATTACATAATTACTACAACAGTGAGTAAATGAGATCAAGTAGGATGTTAAACATTTTAACAAAATAAAATGTGTAAAGATTATATATTATAGAAATATGTATTCTTCAGTGACCAATAAAGTGGCCCTGAGGGAAATTTCAAAAAAGAGATGTGTTAGATCATTCTTGGATTGCTGTAAAGAAATACCTGAGACTGGATAATTTATAAAGAAAAGAGGTTTAACTGGTTCATGGTTCTGCAGGCTGCACAGGAAGCATGACGCTGGTATCTTCTTGGCTTCTGGGGAGGCCCCAGGAAACTTACATTCATGGTGGAAGGTGAAGGGGGAGCAGGCACATCACATGGCCAGAGCAGGAGCAGGAGAGAGGAAGTGAGGAAGTGCCACACACTTTAAAAACAACCAGAGCTTGTGAGAACACACTCACTGTCAGAACAACAGCACTAAGGGGATGGTACTAAACCATTCATGAGAAATCCACCCCCATGATCCAGTTATTTTCCACTAGGCCCCACCTTCAACACTGGGAATAACAATTCAAAATGAGATTTGGGCAGGGATTTTCAAAAATAAGCATAATTGGAAAAAGACCATAGTATTGACAGAGACAGGGCATTATCAAGAGCACAACCTCTAGAATCAGATGGCCTGGGTTTAAATTCTAGATCTGCTATTGAGAGTTTTAAATGATTGAATTTTTCTGTGCCTCAGTTTCCTTATCTGCAACCTGGGGATAATAATAGTGCCTGTGTCCTAGGATTATTGTGAGATTAAATGAGGTGATACATGTCTGGTGCTGGGAACAGTGCCTGGCTGGCATATGGTAAGCACTCACTAGATAATAGTGATTGTTACTTCCTTTTAGTCTAAAGTTTGAAAGGATAGTACTCATTTAAATGTATATATTATATTCTGCATATATAGGAGGTTATAGAACACTAGGCGGATTTAACCTAAAGAAGACTACCTCAAGGTATTTAATAATCAAACTCGCAAAGATAAGGGATAAAGAAAGGATCTCAAAAGCAGCAAGAGAAAAGAAACAAATAACATGCAATGGAGCTCAATACATCTGGCAGCAGACTTTTCAGTGGAAGCCTTACAGGCCAGAAGAGAGTGGCATGACATTGAAAGTGCTGAAGGAAAAAAAAATTTACCCCAGAATAGTATATCTGGTGAAAATATCCTTCAACCATGAAGGAGAAATAAAGACTTTCCTGGACAAACAAAAGCTAAGGGATTTCATCAACATCTGACCTGTCCTATGAGAAATGCTAAAGGGGGTTCTTCAATCAGAAATGAAAGGGCATTAATGAGGAATAAGAAACCATCTGAACATACAAAACTCACTGGTAATAGTAAATACACAGGCCAGGCACAGTGGCTCACACCTGTAATCCCAGCACTTTGGGAGACCAAGGCAGGTGGATCACGAGGTCAGGAGATCGAGACCATCCTGGCTAACACAGTGAAACCCTGTCTCTACTAAAAATACAAAAAATTAGCCGGGCATGGTGGCGGGCGCCTGTAGTCCCAGCTGCTCGGGAGGCTGAGGCAGGAGAATGGCGTGAACCCGGGAGGCGGTGCTTGCAGTGAGCGGAGATCGTGCTACTGCACTCCAGCCTGGGTGACAGAGAGAGACTCCATCTCAAAAAAAAAAAAAAAGAAAAATAGTAAATACACAGAAAAACAAAGAATATTATAATACTGTAATTGTGGTATATAAACTACTCTTAGCTTAAGTAAGACTAAAATATGAATCAATAAAAATAACTAAAACAACTTTTCAAGACATAGCACAATAACATATAAAGAGAAACAATAAGTTAAAAAGTGGGGGGACAAAATTAAAGTATACAGTTTTTATGTTTTCTTTTTGCTTGTTTGTTTATGCAATCAGTATCATCAGTTTAAAATAATGGGTTACAACATAGTATTTGCAAGTTTCATGGTAACCTCAAATCAAAAAAACGTACAACAGATACACAAAAAGTAAAAAGTAATCAATTAAATCATACCATAAAAGAAAATCTCCTTCACTAACAGGAAGACAGGAAAGAAGAATGAAAGAGAATACCCCAAAACAACCAGAAAACATAAATGACAAAATGGCAGGAATAAGTTCTTACTTATCAATAATAACATTGAATGTAAATGGATGAAACTCTCCAATCAAAAGACAGAGTGGCCCAGTGGACAAAAAACTAAGACACAATGATCTGTTGCCTATTAAAAATGCATTTCACCTCTAAAGACACATAGACTGAAAATAAAGAGAAGGAAAAAGATATTCCATGCCAACAGAAACCAAAAAAGAGCAGAAGTAACTATACTTATATCAGAAAAAATATATTTCAAGACAAAAACTATAAGAAGAGACAAAGAAAGTCATTATATAATGATAAAGGAGTCACTTCAGCAAGAAGATATAACAATTGTAAATATATATGCACCCAATACTGGAGCACCCAGATATATAAAAGAAATATTATTAGAGTGAAAGAAAGAGAGATGGACAACAATATAATTGTATTAGTCTGTTTTCAAACTGCTATAAAGAACTACCTGAGACTGGGTAACTTATAAAGGAAAGAGGTTTAATTGATTTGCAGTTCAGCATGGCTGGGGAGACCTCAGGAAACTTACAAACATGGTGGAAGACAGGGGAAGCAAGGCTCCTTCTTTACAAGGCAGCAGGAAGGAGAATGAATGCAGGAGGAAGTACCAAACACAAAACCGATCTCATGAGAACTCACTATCATGAGAACAGCTTGGGGGATATCACCCCCATGATTCAATTACCTCCACCTGGTCTCTCCCTTGACATGTGGGGATTATAGGGATTACAATTCAAGATGAGATTTTGGGTGGGGCATAGCCAAACCATTATCAACAGTAATAGATGGAGACTTCAGTACCCCATAGCATTGGACAGACCTCCCAGATATAAAATCAATAAAGGATCATTGGACTTAATCTGCACTGTAGACCAAATGGACCTAATGGATAGTTACAGAATATCTCATCCAATGGCTACAGAATATACATTCTTCTCAGCACATGAATTATTCTCAAGGACAAACCATATGTTAGGTCACAAAACAAGTCTTAAAACATTTTAAAAAAAGTTGAAATAATATGAAACATCTTCTCTGACTGTAATAGAATAAAACTAGAAATCAGTGACAAGAGGAATATTGGATACTATACAAACACATGGAAATTAAACACTATGCTCCTGAATGGCCAGTGGGTCAATGAATAAATAAGTAAATTGAAAAAATTTTTGAAACAGATAATAATGGAAACACAACATACCAAAACCTATGGGATACAGTGAAAGTAGTACCAAGAGGGAAGTTTGTAGCTATAAATGCCTAAACCAAAAAGAAGAAAAACTTCAAATAAATAACCTAATGATGCATCTGAGAGAACTAGAAAAGCCAAAGCAAACGAAACCCAAAATTAGTAGAAGAAAAGTAATAATAAAGAGCAGATATAAAAGCAATGGAAATGAAGAAAACAATACAAAAGATCAACAAAATGGAAAGTTGTTTTTTGGAAAAGTTAAACAAAATTAACAAACCTTTAGACAGACTAAGAAAAAAAGGGAGAAGACCCAAATAAATACAATCAGGGATGAAAAAGGAGACATTACAATTGATACTGCAAAAATTCAAAGAATAATTAGTGGCTACCATGAACAACTATGTGCCAATAAACTGGAAAATCTAGAAGTGAGTAAATTACTAGACACATACAACCTACCAAGATGGAACCATGAAGAAACTCAAAACCCGAACAGACCAATAACAAGAAGTGAGATAGAAGCCATAATGAAAAGTCTCCTAGTAAAGAAAAGCCTGAGACCCAATGGCTTCACTGCTGAATGCTACCAGATGTTTAAAGAATAACTAATACCAATCCTACACAAACTATTGCAAAAAATGGAGGAAGAGGGTATACTTCCAAACTTACACTGTGAGGCCAGTATTACCCTGATACAAAAACCAGACAAAGACGCCTCCAGAAAAAAAAAAAAAAAAAAAGAAAAGAAAAGAAAAGAAAATTAAAAGAAAACTGCAGGCCAATATTGCTTGAGTGCAGGAGTTTAAGACCAGCCTGGGCAACATGGCGAAACCCTGTCTCTACTAACAATGCAAAATATTAGCCAGGCATGGTGGTGTGCATGTGTAGTCCCAGCTACTTGGAAGGCTGAGGCGGGAGGATTGATTTAGTCCAGGAGGTGGAGGTTGCAGTGAGCTGAGATCGCACTACTGCACTGCAGTTTGGGTGACAGAGACTCTGTCTCAAAAAAATAAAATAAAATAAAATCAACAAAATTCTAGCAAATCAAATCCAACAACACATTAAAATGATTATTCCTCATGATCAAGTGGGATTTATCCCATAGATGCAAGGATATGTAAATCAATCAATGTGATACATTATATCAACAGACTGGAGGACAACAACTATATGATCATTTCAATTGATGCTGACAAAACATTTGATAAAATTCAACATCCCTTCATGATGAAAACCCCTAAAAAACCTGGGTACAAAAAGAACATACCTCAACATAATAAAAGCCATTTACAACAGACCCACAGCTAGTATCATACTGAATGGGGAAAAATTGAAAACCTCTTCTTGAAGATCTAGAACATGACAGGGATGTTAACTTTCATCATTGTTATTCAAAATAGTACTGGAAGCCCTAGCCAGAGCAGCCAGATAAGAGAAATAAATAAAAGGCATCCAAATTGGGAAGGAAGAAGTCAAGTTATCCTTGTTTGCAGATGATATGATCTTATATTTGGAAAAACCTGATCTTATATTTGGAAAAACCTGACGACTCCACCAAAAAACTATTAGAACTGATCAACAAATTTAGTAAAGCTGCAGGATACAAAATCAACATACAAAAAGCAGTAGCATTTCTATACACCAACAGCGCACAATGTGAAAAAGAAATCAAGAAAGTAATATCATTTATGAGAGCTACAAATAAAGTAAAATATCTAGGAATTAACTTAACCAGAGAAGTGAAATATGGGACTAAAAATTGTGTGGGAATAAAAATTTGTGGTGCTAAAAATTAAATAATTGAACTCATGGAGAAAGAACGTAGAAGGATGGTTACCAGGGGCTAGGAAGGGTAGTGGGCAGGGGTTGGGGGGATTGGGGTGGTTAATGGGTATAAAAAATAGAATTAGTGAATAAGAACTAATATTTGATAGCACAACAGGGTGACTATAGTTAAAAAAATTTAATTATACATTTTACAATAACTAAAAGAGTATAATTAGATTGTTTTAACACAATGCTTGAAGTGATGGATACCCTATTTACTGTGATGTGATTATTATTCATCGCATGCCTGTGTCAAAATATCTCATAAACCCCATAAACATATACACCTACTATATATTTACAAGTAAAGTTAAAAATAAAAAATTTAAAAAATCTAAATATACTTGAGGATGAAAGGTTGGAGGAGAGAGAGGATCAGAAAAAATACCTATTGAGTATTATGCTTACTAGTGGGTGACAAAATAATCTGCAACAAACCCCCATGACATGCAGTTTACCTATATAACAAACCTGCAGATGTACCCCTGAACCTAAAAGTCATAATAAAAAAGGGTGAATGTAGGTACATAATGCCATTGTACATTATGCATTTTTCAGTCTGATTTGTTCTGAACTCCTCAGAATCACAAAACGCAAGAAAGAGAGCTCTCTGATGATTGATTCTGTCAGTGGAAGAAGTCCTTGCTTCTTTTATCAATTGGAAATTCAGAACCATTTATCTTCAGTCTCTATATTCTTTTTCTCTTGCCCTTTTATAGTCTTTACTTTTACAAGTAAAAGTGAATCATAAGCACTAGATTTCCTTCTCCATGTTTATTTATCTACTTTGTCATTTTGAACATTTAATACCTAGTTGTTATGTATAGTATTTCCCATTTCCTATTGGAACGAGATGCAAGAGGAAATACATAGTGATAAGATGTGTTACTTTAACATGTTTTTCTGATGGTGGGAGGAGTGTGGACAAAAGAAGTTTCCTCATGTATTTACCACAAATTAATTTATTGAATAATTAAGAAATTAGAATCATTTGATGATGGGGAGATGTATATTTCAGATATCTATTGGATGCATAACAATCCATCCCAAAATTTAGTTGCTTAAAACCACAATGGTTTATATAGGTTTGGTTGATCATTCCTCTGTTGGTTCCCCTGAACTCATGTGGATGCATTTGGCTGAATTATTGGCTTGGGTGGGCAGTCCAAGATGGCTTCACTAGTAAGGCAGTTCGTGTTGATGCTTGGCTAGAGTCCCTCGGATCTTTTTCAGGTGGCCTTTCGTTTACATGACAGTAGTGGAGTAACATTCCAAGAAAGTAAAAGCTGAGCTGCAAGGCCCGATTGGGGCTAGCCTTGGATGTCACTAAACATCCCTTCTGCCATATTCTGTTGGTCAAAGCACATAAGGGCCAGCCCAAATGTGTGAAATACATTTATCTCTAGATGGAAGGAGGTGCACGGTACTTGTGGCCATATTCAGTAAATCATAATGTAGCACCGTATTTCTTTAAAAAAGAAGAAGAATCCCCCAAATGGCTTCAGGAATCAAGACATGTGAAACAAAGAAATAGTCTATTTTAAACACTAACGGTTGGCACATTAGCCCCACATCTCCTTAGAATGAAGTATAGCAGCCTGGATCCAACTAGGAGATAGAAATGATGCAGTGGGCTAAATAGGGGAAGTTTAATATGAAGAATAATTATGATGAAAGAGTAACTATAAGATGTAAGAAAACTACATGGTACTTTAGGGTTGAGCGACAGTACCAAGGAAGGATAAACTTGGAAGGGGTTCAGATTTCATTGGAAAAGGTGTGGTAGCCCAATAGACAGCAGAGAAGTTGGCTAGATGGTCCAGGCTGAAGCTGTTCTGGAGCTGCTGGGCAAGCTGGGAGCAACCCTCTGAAGTGCAGGTGAGGGAGCAAGGCATCAGCATCTGCGGTGTGGGCACATAGTGGGAGTCCAGCTGCCACAGGTGCCCTTCAGAGTTTAAAGGCCACAGGGAAGGGAGAAGAGGGGGCGAGTCCAGGAACTGCACAAGCAGGAGGCCTTCAGAGGGTGCAGGCTACACAGGGGCTCTGGTTTCTGTTTTGAGAAGGTTGAAGAAAAATGATCACCAGGCTGAGGCTTCAGGGTTGCAGAGGGAGAATGGGCTATGGTTGGGATAGGCTCTACTGGTTAGTCCTATAACTATACTGCCTACTCGTGGCCCATGTCAGAAATTGGAGGAAACCTCTTCCTCCTGCAGTGTCCCTCCAATCCATGTATAGAGAAAGCTTAATATTGTGCTCACTTTAAAGGAGAAATATTTAAAGGGATTCCATTGTTTATTGAATAATACATTAAGAGACAACAGGCAATAAATTAATAACAGACACAATAAGAAACTTCAGGGCTTGGCCCAGCATAACAGTGGACTGGGCAACTAGTAGAATAGGGCCACACCCCTGCTAGGGGTTGTTCAATGCCTTTAATTCTTCTGTAAAATAAGTGTTTTATTTCTCTGTGCCTCCAAACTTTTGGTGTATCTCCAGAGTGTCTTTTTGAATTGTGAAAATTAAATCTTTCAGTTCAATTCTGAATAGGCTCAGCATATTTGGTGAAAAGCAGGAGCTATAGTTTGGCTGGGTTGAGTTTGTGCTGTGACACTGGAAGACCTAGAATTTTCCTCTTGGCATTGTAAAGCCACAGGATATCTCTCAGCCTGACAGTTACTTAATGGAAGTGCGGTTTTTTGGGGGGAATATCTGTGGAATGAAACTGGGAAAAGGGAAGGAGAGATGTGTATTCATCATTTTATCTGTCCCTCAAGTGGATATTCCAATATTTACTTCACAGGAGCGGATGACTTAGTTCTTTACCATTAGAAGAATTCAACTTAATTTGGGGACACGGACACACAGACACACAGACACACACACACACACACACACACACACACACCCATGGTGTCAGTCAAGTGTAGAAGAGTAAAGGGTTAGAAAACCCTATGATGCTTGTAATGAGTCTCCATCAGGTGCATAGCAAGTCCCCAGGATAATATAGAAAGTCGGGGTAGAACAGGGACCTCCCAGCACAGAGCTGCAGAACTCGAGGTAAAGGCCATTGGGGCTGGGGTGGATGCTCTGTTTTCTATATAATAAATATATAAATGTGCCATATTCTATGCACTAACTAAGAATTTTATAAAAAGACATATTTTCCTCGAATTCAGACATTATGACAGTATATGTATAGAAGGGAGTCTGGTTGATGGATAAAATGGTCACAAGAAATCAAAAGGAAAGAAGAGAAAAGATAGCAATGTGAGGAGGGTAAACATATAATGGAAAGAGTGGAGAAGTCAGAGGATTCAAACAATGGGGAAATATGAAAGTGAAATCACCATATTAGGGGCAAAAGAATTAAATAAACATTTTCATTATTTTGCAGGGCTACATTTAATTTGTCTTATTCTTGTGAATGAGTTACTCCAAGTGCCCTTACCAGTCATATATCCCTTTACATCAATTTATTTCTTAACTCATTTAGCTATTAGTACTTTATTAATTTTTATATTTAATTTTAATTATTAACTTTTTTATCTTGGCATTTCAGACTGTTCATAACAACCCTAGAAGCAATGACACGATGCTAACACAAGAAAACCTTCCTTTGAAGTGCCAGAAATTTTCTCTAAAATAGTAGAATATTAGTTAGAAGGCCAATATTTTGAAATTCAAGTGTCTCTTTGGAGAAGGATTTAAAAAAATACATTTTAAAACAAGACAATAAACTGTTAAGCTGTGACAATTTTATGGCCTATCATAAAATGTCAAAATAAAGATTTTAAAATGTTAACTTTATGTAACCTTGATACATTGGCAATACTCAACCATTTTAAAACCTTCATTTTCACTGCAAGGCATACTTCTAGGATCCTCACATTTGGCAGTTAAATTTTGAAGATTTTACATATATTGGTCAATTTCATTTTAGTACTCTAGGGTTCCAGGAAGGCCACATCCATTCCTCAGTAAAGCATTTGCCTCTCAGTCTGTTCAGCTCCTCCTCACCTTAATTCTTCTGAGTTCATTTGTAATTTTCATAACAAAGTGTACTTCCTTCATAAATTTAGTAAATAATGCTCAGACTTCAGCAGTGAGAGAAGTAAGATGCCAGTGGACATGGGTGCATCTGTGCACAGTGGGCAACTGTGATGTGTGGCTGTCCCTTCCCCTAGGAGCTGGCAGGACATAGTGCAGACTCTAGACCTGGATTGCCTGGGCCCAATCCTGGATCTACACCTTCCTGTTTGACTTTGGGCAAGCTACTTAATTTTTCTGGGCCTAAATTTCCTCACCTGAAATGGGGGCAGAGGGCAGTAATGATAATTTCTACAACATAGGGTTGTTATGAGGATTGAGAAGATAGTTGGATGGATGGATGGATGGAAGGATGGATGGAAGGCAATAGATTGATCAATCGATTGATAAGTAGATAGTATTATCTGTAGCAAAGCAGGGATTTAATAAACATTGCCTATTGTCAGGCTGGAAGCAACAGCCTCGTTCTTTAGGAAAATATTTCTTCCCTGCCTTTACTTCAAGCACATGGTTTAAATGGCTTATACATCGGGAATACTCAAAAAAGTATCAATGCCAAAAGTCCCATTGCTTTAGAGATCCTGCCTCCTTGGCCTTACTTACATGGTGGAACAATTCTAGTATGCATGTCCCTATAGCCCAAAATGTTAAAAGTAGAAGTGTTTTCTTGATTCAAGTTTAACCATTCAGAATTCTTTCTTGAGAGCGTGTTGAGCTGAGGCTCAGTTAAAAGTTGAAGCTGGGAGGCAAAAGGCCCAGCAGTGTTTTGGTGGCCATGGTTGTAGCCAGGGAGGAAGTCAGTCTGACAGCATGAGGTCAATACTTAGAATAAGAGATGGCAATGTCCAGACTCAAGATTCCATTTTCTTAAGTCCCAGCTGCAGCTTTGCTCTTCCTGCACTTGCAGGAGTCTATCAATAAAGTCCCCTATTTGCCTAACCTTGCTGGGTTTCTTTCTCTTGTCTCTTAGTTTGGGTTGCCCTGAAGGCAGACCCTGACAAAAGAATTGAAGTGCAAGTGGTTTATTCTGGAGGTGATCCTAGGAAACATGAATAAAAGAGTAGGGGAAGTGAGACAGGGTAGGGAAGTAAGCAGATAAAGGATTTCTTGGGCAAGTTACCACTGTGGGCAATTAGAACTCAAATCTGTTGAGGAACTTGGGAGCCATTTATTTGAATACCCAAAAGGAGAGAGAGCAGTATTTATACACCTGCTCTTGAAGTCACTGGGTAAGGTCTGTTTCTGGGGTACAGTAATTCATCAGCACTTCAGGCTCATCATGTTGCAGGCACAGAAAGTCATGGGATTAAAGAAAATCCTCAGACAAACCTGCAAATGGTTGGAATTCAGTCCAGTGTGCTCGCAAGAAGTAAGGGTCAGGGGATGTTAATAGGACACCTACAACATCTGCTTCAAGTTAACAATGAAAACAACTTTGACTGTCACAACAGAGATATGGTTGTAGGGTGGCCTCAAAGTCTGAACATGCCAGATTGTCTGAAAAAATCTAATTTCTCCCCCCATGCTCTCTGAACAAATTCTTCTATGCTGAATATTTGGAAGTCTTTAAAGATGTCCCTGAAGTCTGTTTTTAGATTTTCCTCACAGTTACATTGAGTTGAGAATTTTTTCCCCCAGTCATGCCCAGAGAGACTGTCTGCCTCCCTGTAGTTCTGGGGTGCTACTCCCTGTACCAACTTTGCAAACAAAATAGCAATACCAGGCTGATGAGGTAATGATCATTTTAAAATAGATGTGATAGGCCAGGCATGGTGGCTCATGCCTGTAACCCCAGCACTTTAGGAGGCCAAGGCAGGTAGATCACCTGAGGTCAGGAGTTCGAGACCAGCCTGGCCAACATGGTGTAACCCTGTCTCTACTAAAAAAATACAAAAATTAGCCAGGCATGGTGGTGCACGCCTTTAATCTCAGCTACTCGGGAGGCTGAGGCAGGAGAATTGCTTGAGCCTGGGAGACGGAGGTTGCAGTGAGCCAAGATTACACCATTGCACTCCAGTCTGGCCAACAGAGTGAGACTCTGTCTCAAAAAAAAAAAAAAGATGTGATAGTAATAAATGTAAATCAGAATGAGATAAGAATATTCTCCTGTGAGGGTCTCTGCTACCTTGAATAAAGACTATCAAATGTTTACATGGAAGTTGCTCAACTGTCTCTTTTTATTTCTTAGTCTGTTAAGGAGCAAGAATACACATTTTTATGTGACTTTATATTTAGAGAAAGGCGTTTGTGTAATTATGTATTGTAATTGGGAGATTGTATTATCTTTTTTGTGAAATCACCATAATTACTTAGTTATGTACTTGAATTTTAAAAGCTAGTGCTATTTGGCTTGAATACAAATACAAAATGTGTGATGTCAACCTGTAATGCCAGCTTTTTTTTTCTACAAAAAATCATTAGAGACAAGCAAATGGCAGTTGATGTATAATGAGAAATTTCAAGGCTGTTGGATCTGAATTTAATTTGTATTTGTGACTCAGAGTAGGCAATGCTGGATAATCATTTGATGACTGGAGTGTAATCACTGGGTGAACATAATCCGTTTGTTTAATTGCCCAGACTCCTCACTGTATTTACAGTTAATTGGTTCCCATTAAGGTCCTCTTAATAGAGACCATAAAACAGTAGGATTAGAGAAACCTGAAAAGGAACATTTAGTTTGAGTCCTTTCTTGAAGCCAGGTTGTAACATTTGCTCATCTATTTCATTTTTTACCATCTTCATAACAGACTGAGGGAGAAAAAGACTCTCAGGAAGGTGCTTTATAAATTATTTTTACTGTTTTGGCCTATGAACATTTCTATAGCCAGAAAATAAAAAAAAAATCTAGTGTTCCTACATATAATTGAAGTTTTTCTCTTATGACTTGAAATTCTTTTTGGGTTTAGTGGCCAGGCAAAGCAAATGGTCACTACCCAACATTTAATGACTCTTCATATACTGAAAGGTTATTTTAAGCCTTTTTTCCCTAAATTTCGTTGCTCATTCATAGTTTTTGTAACCTTTTGATTCAGACTTCTAGATATTACATACAAACATCGGATAGAAAACCTTTCAATATCTTAGGAAAGTCATGTGAACCCATCTGATGAGGAGGGATAGAAGTCTCTTATAAAATGTGATTTTAGTGCTGCATTTTTAACTTACAGATTTTCTTTCTTCTCCAAATAAGGGTTTATTTACTTCAGGACTGATGAAGCAAATTAAAATTATAAATTCTCCTCCCCTTTCCACAGAGATTTTCCAGTCTGCCTTCTTCTCCCTTTCTCCTACCCACAGTTACCCTCACTACAAATGCTGGAGCTTCCCTTCCATTGGGCTCCAGCCAATTTGGGAAAATTTTGAAAGTAAATTAGTTTCAGTGACAATATAATCAAAATGACAAAATTACTACAATTGAATATTTCTCATCACTGATTTTTAAAATCTATTGATAATATTCAGGAAGTTTTACATTCTTTCTGGGCACTTAACATTTTTAGTTATTTTAATTTTTTTTGTGAACTTGACATTTTATTTCTTAATTCATTTTAGCCAATTGTGAGAATTATGCATTAAAATGGGAGATTGCCCCCTTTCCACTGCATCACAGATGAAAAATGGAAAGTACCTTTGATTGGTCCCTTCCAACAACCAATCACTGGTTGTGGGCCAAGTCTTCATGTGTAACTTTGTTAACTTCACTTTAGCCTCTGATTGGTTGACTCTTGCAACCAATCAGACTAGTTGTGGGCCAAATCTTCATTTATAGAGGATATAACCAAGTAACCAATGGGAAACCTCTAGAGGGTATTTAAACCCCAGAAAATTCTGTAACCAGTGTCCTTGAGCTGCTTGCTTCAGCCCGCTCCTGCTCTGTGGAGTGTACTTTCATTTCCATAAATCTGTGCTTTTGTTGCTTCACATACACACACACACAGACACGAAAGGGGAGGTTGGTTAGATAAATAACACTAAGCTGCTAATACAGTAATGTATTTGTTGACCCAGAAGCATATTTACAATATTAAATAAAAAAATAGGTTGCCAATGGCATATATTTTATGATCCTATCACAAATAGAAATATCTGAGAATATTGTCAAGTCAAGCAGACATCACAGACAAAAGTGAATTAGAAATTAAAGGAATATGAATACATATAACAAAATAAAAACAACAAAACTTCAAATCTGAAAAAAGTTTATAATTTGTTGATTAAAGTTTCTTATATTGTTTTCTTATTAGAAAATCAGTATATTCTCTGCAGAAAATGAAGAAAAAATCCCATTAAGAATATTCGTAATCCTACTAACCCAGAAATGGAAAAAACTCACAGAAAACAGCTTATTGTCCAGATTCCAGATTCCTTTCTATGTGAACACACAAACACACATACACAAATACTGATATTAATGAGTGCTTTTCTGTAGCTTCAGTTTTAATATCTGGATCGAATCCCATTACTTGGTTAAAATCATGATTCATTCATCCAATCTCCTTTTTTTAGATATGCAAATTATTTCCAGCTCTTCCCTAACTCATATTACACAGGGCACATATTCTTGGCTAAAACTAAATTAGAAATAAGAAAACAAAAGTTATTTGTGGCAAAGTTAGCCTCTAGCACACCATCCCCTTCTTAATCCCCAAATAAAAAACCCTGACTACACTTGTTGCTGAATATTTTGTTATTGGCTATAGTATTTAAAACCTTTCTGCTGTATGCAGCTCACTAATCTTCTCTACTCTTGAGTTTGGGGAAAGCATGGTGTATTATTGGTGACACAGCCCTTTTTATACAATTTCACATATCAGAACTGGTTCTGAAAGGATGACTTGATGATTTGATGCCCACCATTTTCTTTACTTTTAAAAAATTTCAATAGTTTTTGGGATACATGTGGTTTTGGGATGCATGGATAGGTTCTTAAGTGGTGATTTCTGAGACTTTAGTATACCCATCACCTGAGCAGTGTACACTGTACCCAATATATAGTCTCACCCCACTCCCACCCTTCGTCACCCCACTCCCACCCTTCATCACCCCACTCCTACCCTTCCTCATGAGTTCCCAAAATCCATTATATCATTCTTATGCGTTTGCATACTCACAGTTTAGCTCCCACTAATAAGTGAGAACATATAATGTTGTGGGAAGTCAGGGACCCGGAACAGAGGGACCGGCTGGAGCCACGGCAGAGGAACATAAATTGTGAAGATTTCATGGACATTTATCAGTTCCCAAAATTAATACTTTTATAATTTCTTACACCTGTCTTTTTTTTTTTTTTTGGCATGAAGGACATGATAGTTTATTTTTAAAAATTGTACCACACAGATCATCATGACCAGCATACACATGATAATGGCTTTTCTCTTGGGTTTAACTTTGCAGTAGTTTTGCATACTGCAATGTTTCAATAGGACCAAGAACGTTAGAGAATAAAGATATTAGATGAAAATGAACACTAATAATTCTAGTGTCCTCCCCCATAGAATTAATGTAAATCCCTTATGAATCAGTGGCATTATAATGTTATGTGGTTATGAAGAATGAAATTTCTCTTAGAAGTAGGCAGCATGAATTTATACTTACATAAGTATAACTTATACTTCCTTGTACTTTCATCTTTAGTTTTTATAATTTAAGCTATGTCCACCCTGGCTAAAGTACAATCATACAATATACCTCAGATAATTTCCATGCTACCATTGCACAAGTTTAGTGATTTTACTATTAAAAAAAAAATCAAACCACCATCAAAATAAAGAGGCAGATAAAAGTAATTTTTAAATCATTTGAAAAGCATGGTGCTTATTTGTCCAATACAGACTCAAACTTAAATGCTATAGTTATAATTTCCAGACTTCTGCAAAATTAACATCTATATATACATATGCGTTTTGTTTATAGAACTGTATTTTGCAATCAACAAGTTTTAGAGACAATATATTTGGTTACAGTTCCACATATCTGTAGTAAAGACAAAGCCACATAATGTTCATGATGTTAAATCTGGCTCTAAGTAACCTAAGGTACAAAATTTTGACCAAATATCAAAATGATAATCTGATCTTAAAAATACAACCCATATGAAACTACTTTTTAGAGAGAAAATGTGCTGTTCAGTAATTATTTCAATAACCTTTTCTGAGTATCTGCAAACTGATCCTTTTCTTTAATCTTTGTGACTCACCAATATTTCAAAGTGACCTCTTCACTTCCATGTTACCATTTCAGTACCCAGGGATTTCTGAGGCAGCATAAGTTTGACTTCATAAAAACAGTAGATACTCTAACAGTGACAATTTTTAAATCTGTAAACTCAATAATCACATTAGTTAGCTCAGCAACTATAAAAACATTGAGATTGGGACACTGTAAGCCAGAATCTCTTTGTGCTTTTTAAATTAAGCTGCTTTTGAATCTTTTTTGTATTTATCAGCCATCTGCATTTCCCTTATAATAATAAAAGAATATATTTAAAATAAATTTTAAGGTTAAATGTCCTGGGGGGGCGGGGTGCTCATCAATACTTTTTTTTTAAACATAGTATAAATCAATTATCTTTTTCCTTCAGTATTTGGAATAGCAAAAATTATTTCTGGTCCCTCCTTAGATCAATCAACACCACTTTTCATGACATATTAACACTGAAATTTACAGACATCCCTGAAAAGTTTTTAAGTAAACGAGTGAATCACAGTGGAGTCTCAATCAGTTAACAGTGTAGATCCATTTTTTTCAAAAAACTGAATATTAAAAGAAAATCTTCAACTTAAAAACAAAAACAAAAACAAAACCCTCCTAAGAACTAAAGCCAAGTGTGTGTTGTCAATGATTCGATACTTTTATCCCCTGACTGATTTAGACTCCTCCTCCTCATGTTGTAAGACATGTTTGCTGAAATCTTCACGCCAAGCTTTTGGGACGCCTGGGTGAAGAGGCTATGCTACTGTTGCATCTAAGGGAATAGTGGCACCGTTTCTTCCCTAACAGACTTCATATCCAAAGATGAGCAATGAATCTCACTCCCCTGCATTCACCAGCATCTTATCAGGAGATAATACTTGCTATGCAAATTGATGACAGCTGATTGTCCCACCCCACCGCCCCCCCCACCCCCTACTGCCAATATGAGGTTATCATCAGTTTGTCATTATATGCACTGGCCTTTCACTCTTTCAATCAGAAAAGCTGTGGCTTACTTTAAAAAGGTGGGGAAGGGACGGGGAGAAATGAAAAACCATAATTTCTTACACCTGTCTTTACTGCAATCTCTGAACATAAATTGTGAAGATTTCATGGACATTTATCAGTTCCCAAATAATACTCTTATAATTTCTTATGCCTGTCTTTAATCTCTTAATCCTGTTATCTTCGTAAGCTGAGAATGTACGTCACCTTAGGACCACTATTGTACAAACTGATTGTAAAACATGCGTGTTTGAACAATATGAATCAGCGCACCTTGGAAATGAACACAATAACAGCAATTTAGCAATTTTAGGGAACAGTGGAAGACAACCAAAGGTCTGACTGACTGCCTGCAGGGTCAGGCAGAATAGAGCCATATTTTTCTTCTTGCAGAGAGCCTATAAACAGACATGCAAGTAGGAGAGATATCACTGAATTCTTTTCCCAGCAAGGAATATTAATAATTAATACCCAGGGGAAGGAATGCATTCCTGGGGGGAGGTCTATAAATGGCCACTTTGGGAGTGTCTGTCTTATGCAGTTGAGATAAGGACAGAAATGCGCCCTGGTCTCCTGCAGTACCCTGAGGTTTATTAGGGTGGGGAAAAGATCCTGCCCTGGTAAATTTGAGATCAGACCGGTTCTCTGCTCTTGAACCCTGTTGTTTAAGATGTTTATCAAGACAATATGTGCACAGCTGAACATAGAACCTCATCAGTAATTCTAATTTTGCCCTTTGCCTTGTGATCTTTGCTTTGCCCTTTGCCTTGTCATCTTTATTGCCCTTTAAGGCATGTGATCTTTGTGACCTACTCCCTGTTTGTACACCCTCTCCCCTTTTAAAGTCCTTAATAAAAACCTGCTGGTTTCGCGGCTCAGGTGGGACATCACGGACCTACCAATATGTGATGTCACCCCCTGGAGGCCCAGCTGTAAAATTCCTCTCTTTGTATTCTTTCTCATTATTTCTCAGACTGGCCGACACTTAGGGAAAATAGAACCTACATTGAAATATTGGAAGCTGGTTCCCCTGATAATATGATATTTGGTTTTCCATTCCTGAGTTATTTCAGTTAGAATAATGGCCTCCAGCTCCACCCAAGTTGCTGCAAAAGACATTATTTTGTTCCTTTTTATAGCTGAGTAGTATTCCATAGTGTATATATACATTTTGTTCTTAAAAATATTTCATTCATTTATTTACTTATTTTTTTAACTTTTAAGTTCAGGTGTACATGTGTAGGATGTGCAGGATTGTTACATTGTTAGTTATACAGATTATTTCATCACCCAGGTATTAGGCGTAGCATCCATTAGTTATTTTTCCTGATCTCTCTCCTTCCACCCTCCACCCTCCAGTAGACCCCAGTGTGTCTTGTTCCCACTCTATGAGTCCATGTGTTCTCATCATTTACCTGCCACTTATAAGTAAGAATGTGCGGTATTTGTTTTTCTGTTTCTGCATTAGTTTGCTAATGATAATGGCCTCCAGCTCTATCTATGTTCCTGCAAAGGACATGATCTTATTCTTTTTTATGGTTGCATAGTATTCCATGATGTATAGGTATCACATTTTCTTTGTATGTATCACTTTTTTTTTACCCAGTCTATCATTTTTGAGCATTTAGGTTGATTCTATGTCTTTGCTATTGTGAATAGTGCAGCAATGAACATGTGCATAAACATGTGAATAGTGCATGCATGTTTCTTTATAATAGAACAATTTCTATTCCTTTGGGTATATACCCAGTAATGGAATTTCTGGGTTGAATGGAATTTCTGTCTTTAGGTCTTTGAGGAATTGCCACACTGTCTTCCACAATGGTTGAACTAATTTACACTCCCACCAACAATGTAAAAGCATTTCTTTTTCTCCACAACCTCATCAGCATCTGTTATTTTTTGACTTCTTAATGATAGCCATTGTGATGGGTGTGAGATGACATCTCATTGGGGTTTTGATTTGCATTTCTCTAATAATCAGTAATGTTGAGCTTTTCATATGCTTGTTGGCTGCATGTATACCTTCTTCTGAAAAGTGTTTGTTCATGTCCTTTGCCCACTTTTTAATGGCATTGTTTGTTTGTTTTGTAAATTTGTTTAAGCTCCTTATAGATGCTGGATATTAGACCTTCATCAGATGCATAGTTTGCAAAAATTATCTCCCATTCTGTAGGCTGTCTTTTTGCTGTGTTGATAGTTTCTTTTGCTGTACAGAAGCTCTTTAGTTTAATTAGATTTGATTTGTCAATTTTTGCTTTTGTTGCAATTGCTTTTGGCATCTTCATCATGAAATCTTTGTCAGTGCCTATGTCCTAAATTGTATTGCCTAGGTTTTCTTCTAGGGTTTTTATAGTTTTGGGTTTTAGATTTAAGTCTTTAATCCATCTTGAGTTGATTTTTGTATATGGTATAAGAAAGGGGTTCAGTTTCAATTTTCTGCATGTGGCTAGCCAGTGATCCCAGCACCATTTATTAAATAGGGAATCCTTTCCCCATTGCTTGTTTTTGTCAGGTTTCTTAAAGATCAGATGGTTGTAGGTGTGCAGTCTTATTTCTGAGTTATCTATTGTGTTCCACTGGTCTATGTGTCTGTTCTTGTACCAATACCATGCTTTTTTGGTTACTGTAGCCCTGTAGTATAGTTTGAAGTCAGGTAGCATGATAACTCCAGCTTTGTTCTTTTTTCTTAGGATCTCCTGGCTAGTTGGGCACTTTTTTGTTCCATATGAATTTTAAAATAGCTTTTTCTAGCTCTGTGAAGAATGTCAAATTATAGTTTCATGGGAATAGTATGGAATGTATAAATTGCTTTGGGCAGTATGGCCATTTTCACAGTATTGATTCTTCCTATCCATGAACATAGAATGTTTTTCCATTTGTTTATGTCCTTTCTGATTTCTTTGAGCAGTGGTTTGTAGTTCTCCTTGTAGAGATCCTTCACTTCCCTTGTTAGCTATATTCCTAGGTATTTTATTCTTTTTGTGGCAGTTGTGAATGGGAGTTCATTTGTGATTTGGATCTTGGCCTGATTATTGTTAGTGTTTAGGAATGCTAGTGATTTTTGCACATTGAATTGTATCCTGAGACTTTGCTGAAGTTGATCACTAGCTTAAGAAATTTTTGGGATGAGACAATGGGGTTTTCTAGATATAGGATCATGTCATCTGAAAACAGGGATAGTTTGATTTCCTCTCTTCCTATCTGAACATCCTTTATTCCTTTCTCTTGCTTGATTGTCCTGGCCAGAATTTCCAATATTATGTTGAATAGGAGTTGTAAGAGAGCATTCTTGTGCTGGTTTTCAAGGAAAATGGTTCCAGGTTTTGCCCATTTAGTATAATATTGGAAGTGGGTTTGTCATATATGGCTCTTACTATTTTGAGGTGTGTTTCTTCAATACCAGTTTATTGAGAGTTTTTAGCATGAAGGGATATTGAATTTTGTTGAAAGCTTTTTCTGAATCTATTGCGAATAATCATGTTGTTTTTTTTCTTTAGTTCTGTTTATGTAATGAATCACATTTATTGATTTGCGTATGTTGAACCAACCTTGCATTCCAGGAATGAAGCCTACTTCATTGTGGTGGTTAAGCTTTTTGATGTGGTGCTGGATTCAGTTTGCCAGTATTTTGTTGAGGATTTTTGCATTAATGTTCATCAAGGATATTGGCCTGAAGTTTTCCTTTTTTGTTGTATCTCTGCCAGGTTTTAGTATCAGGATGATGCTGGCCTCATAGAATGGGTTAGGGAAGAGTTCCTCCTTTAAAATTTTTTGAAATAGTTTCAGTAGAATTGGTACCAGCTCTTCTTTGTACATCTTATACCACATTTTCTTTATCCACTTGTTGGTTGATGGGCACTTAAGTTGGTTTCATATCTTTGCAATTGTGAATTGTGCTGCTACAAACATGCATTTTCATAAAACAACTTCTTTTCCTTTTGGTAGGTACCCAGTAGTGGGATTGCTAGATCAAATGGTAGTTCTACTTTTGGTTCTTTATGTAATCTTTTTACAGTTTTCCATAGTGATTGTACTAGTTTACATTCCCATCAGCAGTGTAAAAATGTTCCTTTTTCACCACATCCACACCAACATCTATTGTTTTGGATTTTTTAAAAAAACGTTTTAATTATGGCCATTCTTGCAGGAGTAAGGTGGTATATCATTATGGTTTTAATTTGTGTTTCCCTGATGATTAGTGATGTTGAGCATTTTTCATATGTTTGCTGGTTGTTTGTATGTCTTCTTTTAAGAACTGTCTATTCATGTGCTTTGCCCACTTTTTGATGGGATTATTTGTTTTTTTCTTGTTGACTTGTTTTGAGTTCCTTGTAGATTCTGGATACTAGTCCTTTGTTGGATGTATAGTTTGTGAATATTTTCTCCCACTCTGTGGGTTGTCTGTTGTTTACTCTGCTGATTATTTCTATTGCTGTGCAGAAGGTTTTTAGTTTAATTAGGTCCCATTTATTTATTTTTGTTTTTGTTGCATTTGGTTTTGGGGTCTTAGTCATGAATTGTTTGCCTAAGCCAATGTCCAGTAGAGGTTTTCTGATTCAGGTGTTAGATTTAAGTATTTGTTCCATCTTGATTTGATTTTTGTTTAAGGTGAGAGATGGGGATCCAGTTTTATTCTTCTACATGTGGCTTGCCTGTTATCTCAGAACCGTTTATTGAATAGTGTGTCCTTCCCCCAATTTATGTTTTTGTTTGCTTTGTTGAAGATCAGTTGGCTGTAAGTATTTGGCTTTATTTCTTGGTTCTCTGTTCTGTTCCATTGTCTCCATGCCTATTTTTATACCAGTAACATGCTGTTTGGTAACTATAGCCTTGTAGTATAATTTGAAATCTGGTAATGTGATGCCTCCAGATTTACACTTTTTGCTTAGCCTTGCTTTGGCTATGTGGGCTCTTTTTTTGTTCCATATGAATTTTAGGATTTTTTTTTCTAATTCTGTGAAGAATGATGATGGTATTTTGATGGAAATTGCATTGAATCTGTATATTGCTTTGGATAGTATGGTCATTTTCTCAATATTGATTCTTCCTATCCATGAGCATGGGATATGTTCCCATTTGTGCATGTCATCTCTGATTTCTTTCAGCAGTGTTTGGTAGTTTTCCTTGCAGAGATCATTCACTTCCTTGGTTAAGTATATTCCTAAGTATTTTATTTGTTTTGCGGTCTTTGTAAAAAGGGTTGCATTCTTGATTTGATTCTCAGCTTGGTCATTCTTGTTGTGTAGCAGTGCTACTGGTTTGTGTACATTGATTATGTATTCTGAGACTTTATTGAATCCATTTATTGGATCTAGGAGCTTTTTGGATGAGTTTTTAGGTTTTCTGCGTATATGATCATATCACGATGTGTTATCTTTTTGATATGCTGTTGGATTTGGTTAGCTAGTATTTTATTGAGAAGTTTTCCATCTATATTCATCAGTGTTATTAATCTGTAGTTTTCTTTTTTTGTGATGTCCTTTCCTGGTTTTTGTATTAGGGTGACAGTGGTTTCCTAGAGTGAATTAGGGATGATTCCCTCTCTCTATCTTTGGAATAGTTTCAGTAGAATCAATACCAATTCTTCTTAGAACGCCTAGTAGAATTCAGCTGAGAATCTGTCTTGTCCTGGCTTTTTGTTGGCAGTGTTTTTGTTACTGATTCAGTCTCACTGCTTGTTATTGGTCTGTTCAGAGTTTCTATTTCTTATTTGATCTCGGAGAGTTGTATGTTTCCAAGATTTTGTCCATTTCCTCTACATTTCCTGATTTGTGCATGTAAAGGTGTTCATAGTAGCCCTGAATGATCTTTTTTGTTTCTGTGGTATTGGTTGTAATGTCTCCAGTTTCATTGCTAATTGAGCTTATTTGGATCTTCTCTCTTCTTTTCATGGTTAATCTCACTAATGGCCTATCAATTTTGTTTATCTTTTCAAAGAATCAGATTTTTGTTTCATTTATCTTTTGTACTTTTTTGTTTCACTTTCATTTAGTTATGCTCTGATGTTTGTTATTTCTTTTCTTCTGCTGGGTTTGGGTTTAATTTGTTCCTGTTTCTGTAGTTTTTTGAGGTGTGACATTAGATTATCAATTTGTGCTCTTCAGACTTTTTGATATAGGAATTTAATGCTATGAACTTTCCTTTTAGCACCACTTTTGCTGTATTCCAGAGGTTTTGATAAGTTGTGTCACTGTTATCATTCATTTCAAATAATTTTTAAATTTTCATATTGATTTTATTTTTAACCCAAAAATCATTCAAGAGCAGATTATTTAATTTTCAAGTATTTGTTTGATTTGGAGGGTTCCTTTTAGAGTTGATTTCCAGGTTTATTCCACCGTGGTTTGAGAAGATACTTCATATGATTTTGACTTTCTTAAATTAATTTAGAGTTGTTTTGTGGCCTATCATATGGTCCATCTTGGAGAATATTTCATGTACTGAAGAGAAGAATGTATATTCTGCAGTTGTTGGTAAGAGTGTTCTGTAAATACCTGTTAAGTCCATTTGTTCTAGGATACAGTTTAAGTCCACCATTTCTTTGTTGACATTCTGTCTTGATGATCTGTCTATTGGGAGTATTGAAGTCCCCCACTATTATTGAGTTGCTATCTATCTCATTTTTGGGATCTGGTAGTAATTGTTTTATAAATCTGGGAGCTCCAGTGTTAGGTGCATATGTATTTAGGATTGTAATGTCTTCTCATTGGACTAATCCTTTCATCAATATATAATGTCCTTCTTTGCCTTTTCTTACTATTGTTGCTTTAAAGTCTGTTTTGTCTCATATAAGAATTGCTATTCCTGCTTGCTTTTCATTTCTATTTGCATGGATTATCTTTTTCACCCCTGTCCTTTAAGTTTATTTGAATCCTTATGTGTTAGGTGAGTCTCTTGAGGACAGCAGATATTTGGTTAGTGGTTTTCTATCCATTCTGCTATTCCGTATTTTTTAAGTGGAGCATCTAGGCCATTTACATTCATTGTTAATACTGAGATGTGAGGTACTATTCTATTCATCATGTTAGTTGTTACCTAGATACTTTTTTTTACATTGTATTATTGTTTTATAGGCCCTCTGAGATGTATGCTTTAAGGCGGTTCTATTTTGGTGCACATTGAACTTTTGTTTCAAGATTTAGAAGTCCTTTTAGCATTTCTTGTAGTGCTAGTTTCGTAGTGGCAAATTCCCTCAGCATTTGTTTGTCTGAAAAAGACTTTCTCTCTCCTTTATTTATGAAGCTTAGTTCTGCTGGCTATACAAATCTTGGCTGAAAATTAATTTGTTTAAGGAGGCTAAAGATAGGATCCCAATCCCTTCTGGCTTGTAAGGTTTCTCCTGAGAAATCTTCTGGTAGTCTGATAGGTTTCTCTTTATAGGTCACCTGATGCTTTTGTCTTACTGCTCTTAAAATTCTTTTCTTCATGCTGATTTTGGTTTGCCTGATAACTATGTGCTTTTGTGATGATCTTTTTGTAATTAATTTCCCAGGAGTTCTTCGAGCTTCTTGTATTTGGATATCTAGATCTCTAGTAAGGCCAGGGAAGTTTTCCTCAATTATTCCCTAAAATAAGTTTTCCAAACTTATTTGTTCTTTTCCTTCAGGAACACCAATTATTCTTGAGTTTGACTGTCTTATATAATCTCATATTTCTTGGAGACTTTGTTCATGTCGTTTGATTCTTTTTTCTTTATCTTTGACTGATTGGGTTAATTCAAAAGCCTTTTCTTTGGGCTCTGAAATTCTTCCTTCTACATGTTCTAGTCTATTGTTGAAACTATCCATTGCATTTTGTATTTCCCTAAGTGTGTCTTTCATTTCCAGAAGTTCTGATTGGTTTTTCCTTATGATATCTATCCCTCTGGAAAATTTTTTATTCATTTCCTAGATTAAAAAAATTTCTTTATGTTGGTTTTAACCTTTCTCTGTTATCTCCTTGAGTAACTTAATAATCAACCTTCTGAATTCTTTATCTAGCATTTCAGAGATTTCCCTTTAGTTTGGATTCATTAATGTGGAACTAGTGTGATTTTTTGGGGGTGTTATAGAACCCTGTTTTGTCATATTGCCAGAATTACTTTTCTGGTTCCTTCTCATTTGGGTAGACTGTTTCTTCAGATTGTTCTTGAATTTATTTTTGATTTGACTCTGTTTTTCAATGAGTTCCTATTTTTCCTTTTAAGGATGAGACTTTAATGTTTATAGTTTATTATGGCCTAATTTGATTCTTTGTACTGTTAGGGGTAAAGACTCTGTATGAGTTCCTAAGTTGTAGACTTTGTGCACTGGCTTTCCTAGATGCTGGTTGTAGTAATTATGTGTTTGGTGTGTGGGCAAGTTCACTGTCTTCTATTGGGTTGGAATGGCAGGGATATCTTGAAGCTTATCTCATTCTCTTGAGGTGCAAACTTTATTTATTTAATTTTCCCCCAGTATTTTATTTACTGAGTTGATGATTCAGGCTTCAGGCCAGTAGGGGGGGTATCCCTGAGTAGGAACCAGTTGTAGCTAGGGCAGGTGGGTAGATGTAATACCCAGTGGTAATACCCAGAGGTCCCAGTCTCCATGAAGGTGGCTGGGGGAGCTCTCAATTAGATGTGCTGAGGTTTTTATCAGGGAGAAGGGTGGGAGCTACCTCAGTTCCTCTGCCAGGCCAGCAGGAAAGGAATCCACCTCCCAGCCTTACTCCTATCCCAGGGTTCCAGCTATTCAGATCAGACAGGCATCTCTTTTCATCTGTAGGAACGTTGATGTTCCAAGTAGGGAGGAATTGTCACTCTGCCTCTTGTGCAAGCCTGAATCTGGGGAGTGCTCCTCCTGTGGGGCTACAATCATTCTAAGTTGTTCCAGGAAGGCTGTCTATAGGTTGATGCCCTCCATTTTCTCATCTGAAACAACCTGCTCCCACTAGCTCCTGCCTCTTAGATCATGTTGTCCTGCATGAAACCTCTTTACGCAGCTTTCAAATATTGCCAAGATGTGATGGGCCATGGTAGAAATAAGCAGAATGTGCTAATTGCCACATTTTCTCCTTAAAAGGAGAAAACAACAGCATCTAGCTAACATTATTTACTGAAATTGTTTTGGACCACTGAGAAAATAGGGCCAGAGAGTTTCTCTATAACAGGAGATAGCAAGAGAGTCTGAAGAGAGCACAAAATCTGAGCAATGGGAGGGAAAGTGGTAATTCCAAATATATTATTTTAAGTCGTCATGAGGAAATGAAGAGAGTAAGATGTGTAAGAAGTGGAGGTTCGTTTAATATCTTTGCTTTAATAACCAAATCACATAGCTAGTAAATTGGGCAATGAAAATTTAAACTTGGTCTTGCCTGATACAGCATTAAGAAAAAGGAAAGGACAGAAAGTTTTTCTTAGTAGCAAGATAATGATTAAAATGTTGAATATCCAGTGACTAGGAATATTCATTGGTGATCATTTTCTCATTTTATTAAGGAAAATGTTCACTTCTTGACTATTGCAAGTTTCTTCCTGACCATTAAAGTAATAATAACTAGCTAGAAGTTATTGTGCCCTTATATGTGTCAGTGTCTGAGTTTAAACAAGATCTGCTTTAACTTGAATGATTTTTGACAAAGCAGTTTTTACTCAAATTGCCTGCCACGCTATTATACCACTCAAGAGTGGCCAAGGGCTATAGGCAAAGTAGCCATGCCTATGGCACTTCTCAGATCAACAGGGCCCTTCTACTATTTATGGACAATTAGAAAAACATTTTTATTATTCTCTGTTTATACCTGTTTGTATGAATAAAATAAATGTTTCCTTGCTTATGGGTATCACCTACTTAGTGGTATTTACTTTCAAGTTTTATGCTGTTGAATTGCTGACATACAATGTGTGTTATGATGGAATCAAGGGTTTATCCTGTACCCCTTCAGCCACCATGTCAGTAGGGAACAGCAGAGCAAGCCTGGGAAGGTCACAGGAGTTGAAGGGGCTGCAGGAGGTCCGTGAAATGGGAAATCAATATGTGCCCGATGTCTGAGGAGGAGGTGTTTCACTATAATTAATATTTGGATTAGGAGGATTTGGCAGGAGGAAGAAGTTTTGACTCTAACCTTTATGCTAGTGAGCCTGCTCCCTACTTCATGGAGAAGCTGGGAGCTATAGAAGAGAACTTCCACGAGCTCCTGCTTCCATGTCTTTCCCCTTACCCATACCTGTGTTCCTGTAACCGACCTTCTCTCATGTGACTCTGCTTCCATGGTCCTGGTGAAGGCCAACCCTCCTCCTGTCTGTCCATTTCCTCAAGGGCATCACTCCAGAAATTCTCTGTCATGTATCAATTTCTACACCTCCATTAGTTCACTTCTACCAATTTACTAGCATTCTGTCATTTTTCCCATTAGAAAAATAATCCATGAAAAAGAGGACTTGGTACATAGCAAGTGCTCAGAAAATGCTTGTTCAATGAATAAATGAATGAATGAATAAATGAATGAAAGCACTTAAGGGAGTAAGGCTTTTGTAATAATTTAGGGGTGGGCTGATTTGGACTTGTTGGCAATGAGAATAAAAAGAAATGGGAGGTAGGATATAAACTTTGAAGAAAGAATTAAAAATCCTTGGTTAGTTATTATATACATATGTAATACAGGAGGGGAAATAACCTGTAATTTTAGGATTGTGTGTTTGATAATAAGATTATTTTGTGGTATAACTGATAAGGATATACTTGATAGAAGTGGTTTGTTTTCCTCCTTCAAGTATTTTTATTTCCATTTTTTCATATATCTTTTTTTCTAAGAATAAAAATCTTATCTTCTTAATATTAGATATGTGCATTGGCCAGGGAATGTTTTCTTTTAAGATTTATAACTAATGGTAAATTATTAATGTTGAGCCTGAGAGGAATTTGCCTCTGTTCACTACGAGTTGTAATTACTCTTTGGAGTCAACTGAGGGCTAGAAAGAGGTGACCCAGAGTTAAAAAGCATTTAGCCCACTTTGCCCAGGGCATCTGAAAGTGTTACTGTGGCCTCTGCAGCAGCCGTTAGGTCCACTCAAGAAATAGCTAGTGCACTATGGACTATCTAGACATGGAATATACTTTGCAAGAATTCCCTCAATGAGTAGATTATTCCCATCTTCCTCTTTCAGTCTTTCTTTCTTTCTTTCTTTTTTTTTTAAACTGTGGCCAGGCATGGTGGCTCAAGCCTGTAATCCCAGCACTTTGGGAGGCCGAGGCAGGCAGGTCACGAGGTCAGGAGATCTAGACCATCCTGGCTAACACGGGGAAACCCTGTCTCTACTAAAAATACAAAAAAAAAAAAAATAGCCAAGCATATTGGCGGGCGCCTGTAGTCCCAGCTACTCCGGAGGCTGAGGCAAGAGAATGATGTGAACCCAGGAGGCAGAGCTTGCAGTGAGCCAAGATCATGCCACTGCACTCCAGCCTGGGCAACAGAGCGAGACTCCGTCTCAAAAAAAAAAAAAAATTGTAACCGTATTTTGTTTGGTTTGGGACATTTCTTCAAGTAGATATACAGTGTACATTTGTCATATTTTCTCGCTGTTCAGTTAATCTTATGAACTCGTTTCCTATATTTGGGGGGGACTTCCTACCTTATGAATATCTTTTCCTTAAGCAAGTCAACAGAAAAATGTGTAATCTTAGCCTCCCTTGCAGCTGAAACACAACAATGTGACTTAGACTCCATCAATCAGATTACGTCAGCAAGACTTGGATTTGCAAGTGAGAAATGGGAGAAAGTATGTATTGGCTAGAGTCCAGTTTGGGGTGGGGGAAAGGGTGGTGTTGGAAGATGGCAGGATTGGGTCTACTTTCCACTGTCAGTGGTACAAGTTGTGCCTGACCCAATACAATGTTGGCTAAAGCTTTGTCCCTCCCCGTATGGCCTTCAAGCCTGACTGCTGGGTACCCCAGGGACTTTGTAAGCTTCCTAACAGCCTTTAATAAGTGTTTTCCTGTGTAAATGAACTTTAATGCTTCTATAGCACAAGGTACAGTGGTAATGGTTTTTAATGTAGCACAATAAGGATTAAAGAAAAGAGGGGACATTATGTGCACATTCTCCAGTTTCTTCTTCCTGTAACAAAGTGGGTGTGATGGTTAATACTGAGTGTCAACTTGATTGGATTGAAGGATACAAAGTATTGATCCTGGTTGTGTCTATGAGGGTGTTGCCAAAGGAGATTAACATTTGAGTCAGTGGGCTGGGAAAGGTAGACCCACCCTTAATCTTGGTGGGCACCATCTAATCAGCTGCCAGCATGGCCAGAATATAAGCAGGCAGAAAAATGTGGAAAGAGAGACTGGCCTAACCTCCCAGCCTTCATCTTTCTCCCATGCTGGATGCTTCCTGCCCTTGAACACTGGACTCCAAGTTCTTTAGTTTTGGAACTCCGACTGACTCTCCTTGCTCCTCAGCCTGCAGACTGCCTATTGTGGGACCTTGCAATTGTGTAAGTTAATAAACTCCCCTTTATATACATATTGATTCCATTAGTTCTGTCCTTCTAGAGAACCTGGACTAACACAGTGGGAGAAGAATGCAAAAATAGCTCTGGATCTTCATGTAGTTATAATTAATAGTAACAAGTGACATTTTGTGAGCACTAACTATTTCAAGTTACTGTGCTTTTCAGATATTGTCTAATATAATACTTTTGGTGGTCCTATGAGAAGAGCCATCATTATCTCTATTTTTAGAAGAGAAAAAATGATGTTTAAGCAACTTGCTATCTTAGCCCGGGTTCCATAGAAAATGGAGCTTACATGTGAGCTTTTTATTGGAGAGGAGAGGTAGTAATCCCAGGGTAGTGAGAGTAAGGAAAAAAACAAGAAACAAAGAAGGGAAGGAAGGACAGCAAATACAATGTACTGTTACTGAGCTTGTCACAGCTTTATTAAGAAGCAGCATTTACTTGGTCATGGGAGATGTCTCTGGACAGATCTTATGGGACTTCTGTGCATTAGAAGAGTCGATTGTGGGAGGGAAGGAAGAATAATTCATTTCCTGTCTCTCATTGATGAAAGTTTGCCCATAGGCCTTATTTAACCTCCAGATTCTTTTGGATTGTGTTACTCAACCCCACTGGAAGTGTTGTGGGGGCGGGAGTATGCAGCCAGCACCTCTTGTAGAGCAGTTGGCAGGGGCCTGGGTACAGAAGCTGCTACAGCGCTCACCACACTGCCATGAGGGAACTCATGCTGGAAGCCAGCCCTCACCCTAAGAAGCCAGACAGCTGAAAGTGTTAAGAAATGGGACTGTCCATTGAACAGGCTACCAAAAGCCGGGGAGGCAGTTGGGACAGGACAGATCTGGGAAGGGAAATACTTGACAAGAGACATCACTCTTGTCTCTGCCTCACCTGGCATTCTCTGTGTGTCTATGCCTGTGTGTCTGTTTTCTCAGTACAGTAGTCATATTGGATTAGGGCCCACCCTTATTCAGTATGACCTCATCTTAACTTGATTACCTCTGCAAAGATCCTCTTTCCAAACAAGATCACATTCACAGGTACTGTGAGTTAGGACTTCAACATATCTTTTCAGGGGACACAATCCAACCCACAAAACATCCTGATGATTAGAGAAGACATGGATAGAATTTGCAGAGAAAAGGAAGTGATTAATTTAGTTTTGAGTATGTTGAGTTTGAATTGCTTTTGAGATGGTAAGACTGTTATGTCCAATAAGCAACCCAAATATGTTTCTGGAGCCTCAGGGGAGTGTTTCTGGCTGGTAAGGAGACATAGGGTCATCAGCATCTGTGTGAAACTTGCTGTGAAATAGACAAGTGATGAATAAAACCTTGAGGAGCCACAATGCTTAACAGGCAAACACAGAGACAGGAAGGTTGGGGTGACTTACAAGGAGTAGGCAGACAGGAAGTTCAAAAGAAAAAAAACTAGAAGAAAGTAGTGTCAGACACGATGTGAGAAAGTTCCCAAGGAGGAACACAATGCTTTTCTAAGCTCAATAGTATTACACAGCAGCCAGGTATTGAGAATTGTTTTTATATGGTGATTTCATATGAGTCCATGTAAAGGATGGAAGAATATCCCTTGGATTTGCAGATGGACAATGGTTATCCAGAGAGGTTTCAGGGGAGTGGTAAGGGCTGGGGTGCAGGGGGATCATGACAAGCAATGGTAGGTAGAACTGTGGCAACAGCCAATAGAGGAAAACTGTGCTATGATGAAATATGAGAACAGGAGGTGTGGTTAGAAATCAGGAGACTTGACGATCCTTGTTTCCAGACAGGAAAGAGCCGTTGATGGAGGAAGAGGTTAAAGATGTGAGGAAGGGAGCAAGCAAGGGCTCAGAATGCAGCTCCCAGCTTCAAACACAGCACCTTTGTTATGGCTTCTTCTACATGTTGAGCTTCTGCACATTATTTAATATGAAGAAAGGGTTCTAGAAAATCATTGGAAACTGTTGAATTAGATGTCCTAGCTCTAAAAAGTTCTATTAATTATTAATTATACCTCTACACTGAATAATTTATAGTAATAGCTTGAATGACCACATTCAGATAATCCTGGGCTATTTAAGGTCATGTTGTCCAAAAAAAAACTTAATAGGAATAATTATTAAAGCTGTAATTATTTGCATTTCAGTTCCTGACTAGCTCTTACAATTTGGACATGTGTAAATTTCAGCTTTTAAATTTTGGTTTGTGTTTGAAAAATAAAAGCATTTCTCAGCTGAACTATTAAAATATTTGTAGAGTTTTTTTACATGAAAATGAGATTTTAATACTGGTTCAATTTTTAAGCCATATATTGCAGTTTAACCAAAATATATTTTTATAGCTCTCTGCTTAAGTAAAGTTATGGGTAGTAATACCTCTTTGTGAAACACATGTATTATTTATTATCATTATAAAAGAAATTCATGTTGGTTGGAAGAGTTTGAAAAAATGTATATACATATCAAGAAAAAACTAAAATCACAATCACATGTAATTTCACCACCTGGGGCTAAGAATTATTTCGATGCTTTTCATTCTTTCGTATTATGAAATATTTCATATGTGTAACAAATACCCATTTATGCATACTAGGTTTTACTACATTATGGCTTTATTATATATTCTTAAGAAAAGGTTTTTGTTTTGTTTTGTTTTTTTGAGACGGAGTCTCACTGTCGCCCAGGCTGGAGTGCAGTGGCGTGACCTCGGCTCACTGCCACCTCTGCCTCCCAGGTTCAAGTAATTCTCCCGTCTCAGCCTCCAGAGTAGCTGGGACTACAGGCACCGGCCACCATGCCTGGCTAAGTTTTGTATTTTTAGTAGAGACGGGGTTTCACCATATTGGTCCGGCTGGTCTTGAACTCTTGACCTCAGGTGATCACCCGCCCCAGCCTCCCAAATTGCTGGGATTACAGGCATTTGCCACTGCGCCTGGCCAGGAAAAGTTTTTTGAAGAAATAATGTTACGGAGTCAATTGAAGGCTCCTCTTCATCCTACTTCCCCTTCCTACCCAGAGGTAACCACTATCTGGAAGTTGGTATGCATCCTTTCTATGTTTTTATACTTTTACGATGTATGTAACTATTCATTCAACATGGAGAAGTATCACTAGTAGCTGAAAGCACTGCCTCAGCCAAGCCCTCCCTAAGGAGGTCTCAACTGGGACTCCTGAAAAGGGCCTGAACTGAAGCCTCTGAACAGAAGTGCCTGAGCTAGGAAAGCAGAGAAGCCTATGAGCAGGGCTAGTGGGGGTGGAGGGAGCAGGGAGTGAATTCTTGGCTGCAAATCCCTCCAGAAGCTGTAACATACTAGCTATGTACCAAGTCTGATGTGGAGATGGCAGTTTCCCCCAATGAGGTCTGCCGGGCAAAGCCTTGTAACTGTCTAGGGTCCTGCCTGAAAGATAATACATAGGATTTTGGCCTGCAGCCATACTCCTCAATATGGTAATTCTATGTTTAACTTTTTGAGAAACTGCCAAATTGTCTTCCAAAGTGACTGCACCATTTTCCATTTCTACCAGGAATATGTGAAGGTTCCAATCTCCTACATGTTTGCCAATAGTTATTATTTAATCTATCTTTTGGATCATAGCCACACTAGTGGGTATGACATGGTATCTCACTATGGTTTTTCATTGCATGTTTCTGTAACTCATGAAGTTTAACAACTTTTTTTTTGCCCATTTTTAAACTGGGTTACTTGTGTTTTTATTATTGAGTTATAAAAGTTTTTACTTATTTTGGAAAGCAGATATGTATCAGATATGTGATTTGTAAGTGTGTTCTTCTATGTGTTCTCTTCTCATTGTCTTGATAATGTCCTTTGAGGCACAAAAGTTTTCAATTTTGATGAAATCCAACTTATTGATTTGGTTGCTTGTGCTTAAGAGTCATTCTAGGAAACCATTGTGTAATCCAAAATCACGAAGACTTAAACACCTATATTTTCTTCCATAAGTTTTATAGTTCTAATTCTTATATATAGGTCTATGACTCATTTAGCATTAATTTTTGCATATGGTCTGAGGTAAGGTTCCAACTTCATCTTTTTGCATGTGTGTATCCAGTTGTCCCAGTACCATTTGTTGAAATAACTTCTTTTCCTATTGAATTTTCTTGTCATTATTGTCAAAAATCAGTTGACCATATATATAAGGTTTATTTCTCAAGGGCTTCTCAGTTTTATTTTATCAATCTATATGCATATCCTTATGCCAGTCTCACACAGTGTTAATTACTGCAGCTTTGTAGTCAGTTTTGAAATCAAGAAGTATGAATCCTTCATTCTTATTTTTCAAAATTGTCTTGGCTGTTCTGTGTCCCATGTGTATCTAGATAAATTTTAGGATCATCTTGTCAATTTCTGCAAGAAAAAAAAAAGCCAATTGTGTTGAATCTGTAGATCAATTTGCCTATTGTGATAGGCAGAAAAATGATCCCCCCCCTCCCCCGCAAGATGTCTACATTCTAGTATAATTCCTAGACCCTATGGATATGTTATGTTACATGGTGAAGGGGAATTAAGGTAGCAGATGGATTTGAGGCTACTGGACCCAGTGTAATGACAAATGTCTTTAAACATGAAAAAGGGAGGCAGAAGATTAAGTGCCAGAGTGATGTGCTGTGAGAAAGACTTGACTGGCCATTGCTGACTTTGAAGATGAAAGTGAGCCATAAGCCAAGGAATGTGGGCAGTCTCTAGAAGCTGGAAAAAGGCAAGGAAATAGATTCTCTCCTAGAACCTTCAGAAAGAAATGCAGCCCTACCAAAACCTTGATTTTAGTCCAGCAAGAACCAATTTAGAACAATCCAGGACTATAAGATGTGCGTTCTAAACCACTGAATTTGTAGTGATTTGCACAGCAGCAAGAGGAAACTAATGCAGCCATTTAAACAATAGCAAGTCTTCTAATTTTTGAACACAAAATGTCTTTCCATTTATTTAGGTCTTTTTTAAAAAACTTTTTTCAATGATGTTATGCTCTTTTTAGTGTACAAGTCATGTACTTTCTTTGTTAAATTTATCCCTAAGTTTTGGGTTTTTTTGAAGCTATTGTAAATAAATTGTTTTCTTAATTTCATCTTGGATTGTTCATTGCTAGAGTATAGAAATATAATTTATTTTTGCATATTGATTTTGTGTACTATAAACTTACTGAACTCATATATTAGCTGTAATTTTTTTGTGAATTTCTTGCAATTTTCTACACAAAATATCATATCATCTGCAAATAGAAATTGTCTTACTTCTTTCTTTCCGATCTGGAGACCTTTTATTTCCCTTTCTGACTAAGTGACTCGACTAGAAATTCCAGTACAATGTTGAATGAAGTGGTAAGAGCAGACTTCCTTGTCTTATTCCTGATCTGAAGAAGTGTTAGGGGAATATAAATTAAAAAACAAAATCTCTTGCCAACCCAGACAAGCTCAACCCAAAAGTAGAAAAGAAAACAGTTTGGATTTTTGAATAAACATTAAACCAGATGTCATTTTCAACATAGGCAATCCACTAAAGAGATAGAAAAGACAGAAATAAATCTCATACAGCTAAGCAGATGTAATCCTTGTTATACATGTTCTCAAGATAAATAATAACTAGTCTTCAAGCAAGAGGACTTGACTCACCATTTGTCACACATAGTTCATCCTAAATTCATCTGATAATGGGGGTAGCCATCTGTGTTTACTAATTGCCTTAATCCAAAAGAAAAACAAATCTATCATATCTTTACGACAGGAGGTAGGTTTGTAGTTTGGACCCAGGTGCCTGCTGAGTTAGGCTCCACCCTCCCATGGAAACTCCCCTGGTAGGTGCATTGTCTTCCTCATTGGCTTCATTTCAAAGAGATGGTGGCTACGCCTTTAAGGAAAAGGTTCCTGGGTTATAACACTGACAAGAGGCTTATTTAAGTTTTGGAAAGATTTACAGAGTTCATTTTAAAGAGGCAGAGAAAGAATGAACAATTATAAATTTTCTAAGGTATACGCACTAAGAAAAGGTGGAGAGTGTGGAAAATCTCTTACCCTTCTTGTGTTGAGGGAGAACATAGGTGGTTGTATGTATATGTGTGTTTTTCAAGATTCATGTTATTTACCCGTCTGAGTGGAAGCTGTTGGTCTTTATCGTGAAGCATAATGTTACCTGAGAATCGTGCAGATGTCTTTCATTGGGCTGAGGATGTTTCCTTCTGTTCCTAGCTGAGTGCTTTTATCACGAAAGACAGTTGGACTTTGTCAAATGCTCTTCTCTGCATTTACTAAGATGATCCTTTTTTTTTTTTTAGACTTCATTCTGTTAATATGATGTTTTACCTGGATTGATTTTCGTATTTTAAGCCGTCCTTGCTTTTCTGAGATAAATCCCACTTGGTCATGGTATACACAGTAGTCCCGTCTTTTTTTTTTTTTTTTTTTTTTTGAGATGGAGACTTGATACGTTGCCCAGGCTGGAGTGCAGTGGCGTGATCTCGGCTCACTGCAACCTCCGCTTCCCAGGTTCAAGGGATTCTCCTGCCTCAGCCTCCTGAGCAGCTGGGATTAAAGGCATGCGCCGCCAAGGCCGGCTAATTTTTGTATTTTTAGTAGAGGCAGGGTTTCACTGTGTTAGTGAGGCTAGTCTCAAACTCCTGACCTTGTGATCCACCTGCCTTGGCCTCCCAAAGTGCTGGGATTACAGGCGTGAGCCACTGCGCCCAGCCCACAGTAGTCCTTTCTTATCTATGATTTCACTTTCCATAGTTTCAGTCAACTGCAGTTTGAAAATAGTAAATGGAAGATTTCAGAAATAAACAATTTGTAAGTTTTAAATTGCGCACCATTCTGCACAGTGTGGTGAAATCTTGCACTGTCCTGCTCCTTCTCACCTGGGATGTGAATCTGCTCTTTTTCCAGTGTATCCACACTGCATGCTCTATCTACACAGTAGTCACTTAGCTATCTCAGTGATCAGGTCAACTGTCATGGTATCTCAGTGCTTCTCTTCAAGTAACCCTTATTTTACTTAGTAATAGCCCCAAAGCATCAAAGTAGTGATGCTGGCATATTGTTATAATTCTTCTATTTTGTTATTAGTTATCGTTAATATCTTACTGTATCTAATTTATTAATTAAACTTTATCAGAGATATGTATATCTAGGGAAAAAAGTTTGTATAGGGTTTGGTACTATCTTCGGTTTCAGGCATCCACTGGGGGTCTTAGAACATATTTTCCCTGGATAAGGGGGTACTACTGTAATTCTTTTTGTATGTTGCTGGGTTCAGTTTACTAGTATTTTATTGAATATTTCTGTGTCTATATTTATAAGGGATATTGGTCTGTTTTCTTTCTTGTGATTTTACTTGTCTGGGTTTTGTAGCAGGTTAATACTGACCTCACAGAATGAGTTGGGAAGTGACATGATTTGGATTTGTGTCCCCACCCAAATCTCATGTTGGATTGTAATTCCCCGTGTTGGAGGTGGGGCCTGGTAGGAGGTGATTGGGTCACGGGGGCGGATGTCCCACTTTGGTGGTGCTGTTTTTGTGATAGAGTTCTCACAAGATCTCATTGTTTAAAAGTGTGTGACACCTCCCTACTCTCTCTCTTCCTCCTGCTCTGGCCATGCGAAGATGCGTGCTCCCACTTTACCTTCTGCCATGAGTCAAAGTTCCCTAAGGCCTCCACAGTCATGCCTTTTCTATAGCCTGTGCGCCAGTTAAACCTTTTTTCTTTATAAATTACCCAGTCTCAGGGATTTCTTTATAGTAATGCGAGAATGGACTAATTCAGGATTTTCTTCTTTGTTTTGTAATGTTATGCCAGAGTTGGGTTGGAAAGTAAATCACGATATGTAGGGTTAAATAAAACCCATCTGAGGCCATGACTCGCCAGATGCCTCAGATAGGAATTTGGGCAAGATAAAAAAATCAGAGGTTAGTCATCATTTTCATTGTCCTTATTTTCTAAGAAGCCTGTCAGTAAAATTTTTTTATGTTTATCACTCATAAGTAATTTATAAAATGTTTTTTATTTCAAAGGTTTTGGTTTTTTCTCTTTATTCAAAGCTTATATTTTATTTGGCTTTACTATGTCAGAATACAGCTTGTACAATTATAGTTTAGAATAAATTGATAAATTGTTCATACTCTGATGATTCAGATAATCATTGCATAGCATTTATCCCCAACTTATTGGTTTAATACAATAATAATAGTTTATTTGCTCAAATTCTGCAGTTTGAACAGGGCTTATTAATAACAGCTTATCTCTGCTCCATGAGGCATTAACTAGGGCAACTTAACTGGAATCGGAGGAATCTCTTTTAAGGAGGATATTGTTACTGGCTTTTGGCTGGGAGCTTACCCGGGGATATTGGCTGGGTTCTTGGTTTACTTCCATGTGTTCTCTTTAAATGGCTAGACTGGGCTTTGGTTTTTTCAGTATCGTGGTTGGAATCTGAGAGGGAATGTTCCAAGAGTTAGAGTTCTGAAAATATAGCCTGCATGTACAGGCATGCATCACAATTGCTAATGTTCCATTGGCTAAAGCCAGTCACATGGCCAAAACCAGAAATAATGTATGGAGGGACTACACAAGGGCATATATACTAGTAAAAGTGTTTTCTCAATAGATCACCAAAGTAAGAATTTGCCACACCTGATACGTAGAAAAGTTTATGTAAGTTTTATGAATTCCTTGAAGATAATGTGTTTTGTTTTTAGACTGCAGTACTCGATATATATTTATCCAACTATATTTACTGTATTGAATTTGTAATGATACTGTCTAGAATTATTTGTCTTTTCTCTGACTATTAAGGACCCTTCTCTTGGGCAGGGGTTCTTTTCTTTCTATTTCTTTTCTTTCTCAATGACCCCATTCACAAAGCTGGTTAGTTTATACTTTTCATAAATTTGAGACAGTAGAGAAAAATTTTAAATTAATTTGTATGTCAATTTAAAATCAGTGAAACTTTAGTGTTGGTACAATCAAGGTATACTTTCTGATATGGCTTGGATCTTTGTCCCCACCTAAATTTCATGTTGAATTTTAATCCCGTATGTTAGAGGTGGAGCCTAGTGGGAGGTGATTGTATTATGGGGGTGAATTTCTCCCTTGGTGCTGTTCTCATGATGGTGAGTTTTCGTGTGATCTGGTTGTTTAAAGTGTGCAGCACCTCTCCCTTCGCTCTCCTTCTCCTGCTCTGGCCACATAAAACGTGCTGGCTCCTCCTTTGCCTTCTGCTATCATTGGAAGCTTCCTGATGCCTCCCAAGAAGCAAATGCCATCATGGTTCCTGTACAGCCTGCAGAACCGTGAGCCAATTAAACCTCTCTTCTTTCTAAATTACCTAGTCTCAGGTATTTCTTTGTAGTAGTGCAAGAACGGATTCATACACTCTTTAAATGTGATAAACAAAACAAAGTACAATCCTTATTTCAGCTTTGTTTACCTTTTGCCTTTCTCTCATTTAAACTGCCAACATCCAAGGAAAGAAGAGTCAAAACTTATTTGAGTAAATATAAAGATATTCTATGCCTTATATTTTAAAAATGTATTGCATTTGGCAATTCTTATAACACACTGAACAGGTCATTTTCATATTGTATAAGAAAGGAAGTTAAGGCACAAAGCAAATATCTTGTTTTCCACAGTCCTACAATTTTGAAGTGTCATTTCATTCAGCCACACCAGGTCCATTGCTAAAATAGTTTATTCTCTCCGTATAGAGTTGGCATCCCATGGGTTACCCAGATAGTAGTTCATTCCTAAATGGAACACAATAAATCTGGAACTAAATAAAGTGGTTTATTTCCCTCTGTTTTGAAAATCTATATTGTGCAGAAAGAGAGAAGAAATGATTATCTTTATGTGTTCAGAGATTAAGACTAATTTTGATGGTGTTAAGAGCCGAAACTATGGAAGTTTTCAAGGGTAATTCTTTTAAAGAAAATAGCTCGCGAGACTTGCAGGGTTTGGAGCGGGAGTCCGGCCGAGAGGAAAGCTGGAGGCGCCGGTGGGGAACAGGTCGGAGTTGGAGCTTGGCCAGAATTGGGACCGGTACCTGGCGGATGTGGTCGTGAAGATAGGCACTGGTTTTGGATTAGGAATTGTTTTCTCACCTTCTTTAAAAGAAGAATGTGGCCATTAGCCTTCCGTTCCGGCATGGGATTAGGAATGGCTTACTCCAACTGTCACGTGATTTCCAGGCTCCATATCTTCTACACGGAAAATATGTCAAAGAGCAGGAGCAGTGACTTCACCTGAGAACATCCCAGTGGGAGGACAAGAGAAATTATGTTTATTCCTCAGGAATACTGAAGTGCCCTGAAGTAAGCTGCCATTCTTCTGTAACAATGTTATCAGTAATGCTTTAAACTCCAGCACCTGGTTACGTATTCGAAACCAAGTCTGTTTCTTGTTTTGTATTTTCTCTCTGGAAATTGTAAGGAGGTGGTCTTAAATAAATTAAACAAAAATAGGGGGGGGGGAAAAAAAAGAAAGAAAGTAAAAGCTGCCTGCATTGCATTTGAGTGACTTGAATAAGTAAAGGGAAGCTGAGGTAGGTCATTCAGCTTCTTGCTTACAGGAGGGAAACTAGCGATTTAGTGCAGGTAAAATGGTAGTAAATATGGACTCTCACTTTTTAACTTTTACCTAGAAATTATTGATGAAAAAAGCCAAGCTCCGTAAAATACTTGAAGAGATTTGTTCTGAGCCACATGTGATGACCGTGACCCGTCACACTGCCTCAGGAGGTCCTGATAACATGTGCCTAGGGGTGGTTGGGTTACAGCTTGGTTTTACATGTTTTAGGGAGACCTAAGACATCAATCAACATATGTAAGGTATACATTGATTTGGTCCAGAAAGGTAGGACAACTTGAAGCAGGTGGCGTAGGTGGGATTCATAGATTTTCTGATTGATGATTAGTTAAAACTGATATCATCTAAAGACCTGGAATCAGTGGAAACAAGTGTCTGGGTTAAGATATGGGATTGTGGAGACCAAGGTACTTATCATGTAGATGAAGTTGCATAGGTGGCTGCCCTTAGAGGCAATAGATGGCAAATGCTTTCTATTCCTACCTTTAAAAGGTTCTAGACGCTCAGTTAATCTCTTCAGGATCAGAAAAAGACCTGGAAAGGGAAGGAGATTCTCTGCAAAATGCATTTCCCCCACAAGAGACAGCTTTGCAGGGCCTTTAAAAATATGTCAAAGGAATATATTTGGGGTAAAATACTTTGATTTTTTTCAGGGCCTGCTATCTGTCGTGTGATGCTACACCAGAGTCAGGTTGGAATTTGGTATCTTATTCCTACAAAGATCAGTCCTAAGACCTCTGTTGTAATGTTAATGCTGATCAGCTGTGCCTGAATTCCAAAAAGAGGAGATTATAATGAGGCACGTTTGAGCACCCTTACCTATCATGGCCTGAACTAGTTTTTCAGGTTTCTTTGGAATTCTCTTGGCCTACAGGATGGGTCCATGGATTCGGTCGAGGGGCTTAAAATTTTAGTTTTGGTTTATAAAACCTAGGAGTCATATATTGGACAATTGCTCATTTTTTCAAACCTTAATTTTTGGTCACGTTAGTAGAAACGATGACCAATTATGGCAAACCAGAATGTCAACAAAGCAAAATACCAAGGAAAACGGCTTGTTGTCATGTCAGAGGTACAGACAGCAAAGATCAGTTTTAAGAAAATGTGACTTAAAGTTCCTCTCTCTGAAACCCCTTCTTTCTTTATTCCCCCTACTCTGTCTTTATCTTGTTACCAGTGGAGGGAGTCCAGGTTCTTGGCATCTTGAACAAAGAATTGGACAGAACGCACAAAGCAAGGAAAGAATGAAGCAACAAAAACAGAGATTTATTTAAAATGAAAGTACGCTTCACAGGTGGGAGTGGGTTGAGCATAGGGGCTCAAGAGCCCTGTTACAGGATTTTCTGGGGTTTAAATACCCTCTAGAGGTTTCCATTGGTTACTTGGTGTATGCCCTATGTAAATGAAGAGGATGAAGTAAAGTTACAGTCATTTACTTGGGGTATGCCCAATGTAAATGGAGAGGATATTTCCTGTCATAGCTAAAGTGTTTCCATTTAATTTAGTTCTAGGAAGTCAGCATGAATTGGCCTTATGTTCCCTGTCTCCAGACTCTATTCTCCTGCCTCCATCTCACACTCTAGTTTGAGGGAAATTACGATAAAGTTACTCGCTGTGTGGCCTTGGCCTCAGTATCTTATCAAGCTCTTATCTTTTAGTCCACCACCAACCAACAGTCACTGTCAAACATACAAGTCCTGGGTTCCCCATGTTTTCACCCCTCTTCCTCACTTTCTCCTTATCTACTTCCCAGAAATAACTACTATATAACATAGAAGAATAAATCACTAATTGTGAGAACTCACACATTGGCCTCAGAGAAGATATTTTGGGTAAAGGACATTCCTTGGTCCTCAAATGTCATCAAATCTGTGTTTTCTGTTGACAGATGTCTTTGTATCTGCTCAGCAAATGGGAATAGGGAGACAGAGTGAAATTGGTTGTGAGGAAGTTGTCAAAGGCCAAGGCCATTGGTTTTCGCATATTCAGTGAGGGAACTTCTGCTTCAGAGATGAAAGAGGAATGCATTTCTTTTGTTCTTCAGCCACATAAGATTACAGATTTAGGATCTATTTGCCCAGCATTTTTTGAGCAAATATGGTGATGATTCAGGTTAAGACATCTATAATTCTTAAAAGTCACTTTGAAATATGCGTTAGCTATCTGTTAAAATAAAAATACCTTATTTTGCTTAAAAATCTTAAAACACAGATTTTAGTACTGTGCCAAAGCAATAATCAAGAATTATTTACACATCCATGAATTTGTTTTGATAAAACAAATTTTAATTTGGAAAATATTGTTGACTCTGTCCTCAGCGATTAAACCACACTGAAAAACAAATGTAATCTTTATCTTAAAACTGTGCATATCTGTCACAAAGGTATTTTCAGTCTTTAATCGATGGACATAGCATTTGGAACAGGAATAGATATTACAAATTATCTCTCTGTCTTACAGATGTGAGGAAATTAATATCTACCCAACTTCACCTCCAAAGTCAAACAGCCTATTAAGGCCACAGAACAGTTTAAAAGTCAATTCATGAGATAAATGTTATTTTTAAAAATAGTCTGTTTTCTTCATGGCATCTAATAAATTTTCAATCAATCAATCAATCAATTAATTAGTATATTAGTTGTCTCCTTTACTGGAATGTAAACTCCATGAGGCCAGGTATTTTGTGTGTGTTTGTTTGCTCCTATATTCTACTACGTGCTCCTGGCACGTAGTATTGCTTGGAGATGAACGGGTAAACATGCCAGATAGGGGTTTCCATGAACTAGGGGCAAAGATCAGGAGGTAGGCTAACATGGGTGGGACAGGGTGAGAGTAGGCTGCCACTCGTGTTTTGAGATCATACATGCTTTTACCAAACTGGACCTAATGGAAAGGACAACTGACACCCCTGTCACCACTACCAACATTTTTACCTATAATAGTAAAGGTTCTTGGTCTATCTGACTTTGACTTTAATAGACTGAGGGTCAACTATTTGGTTGTCCGTTCAGAACTCCTCAGAATTCAGGAATATGACAGTCTGTTCTTCACTACCATATTTATTCTGCTGCCTGTTTTTTTCTAGCTCACTTATTGTCACAGTCCCTATGAAATGTGACAGATCTCTCTATGTAATAATAATGCCACTTTGCATTTGTATAGTACTTAGTATTTTTCATGGCACTTGCACATTTATTATCTCATGAACAGATTCTACATAAATTGGAGTGTCGCATGAAATGATCTGAAATCAATTGTGTCATTCTGTCAATGTCCACTGATCCTAGTGGAGAAATGAAAATTGAGTCTGATTTGACTCATGATTTTGCAGTAAAAACAAGAAACTAATTAAAGGCAGATCAACAGCTACACTGGTAATCACAGGTCCTGGTTTGCATAATGCAGTGTCAGTCTCTTCTGCTTTTTACTGTTATGAATTTTATGCATATTAGATATAAAATGTTTCCCTAACTTGAAGAAGTATTGCATTAATCTATCAAATAATGGATTGGTTTTAGTTGTAGCAGTTATCTACCACTCATTCATAAAAAGGACATTGATAACTCTTCCAGGTGGAGTGTCTTGTCACTCTGGTTCATAAAATGTTATTTAGAGGTCTGAATCATGTGTAGGGGTGAAGATAACTTCCTCCTTCCTCACCCTTCTGAAGGTTTGATAATTTGAGTCTATAAAACAAATGCATAATAGACAGATTGATAGGAGAAAGGTATACAAATTATTACTTGCACATGTGTACATGAGAACAATATGAAATATGAAAACTCAGGAAAGGCCAGATGACTGAAGTTTTATACCATCCGGAAGTCGCAGAAGGAATAGGGGCTTGGATTGTGCAAGACAGGTTATGGGAGGGAGGGACAAGAAAAGGCCTGGCTAGTGAAGGTGGTCTTGTTATACAGAGTGCTATGGTTTGAAAGTTTGTTCCCTCCAAAACTTAGATTGAAACTTAATTCCCCATGTGGCAGTATTAGGAGATGGGACCTTTAAGAGATCACTGGATCATGAGAGAAGAGCCCTTATGATCTAGTGGATCATGAGGATCCATTCATGGATTAAGGAATTAATGAGTTATTATGAGAATGGGACTAGAGGCAGATCCAAGTGAGCACCCTCAGCCCCTTTGCCGTGTGATGCCTCGTGCTGCCTTGGGACTCTGCAGAAAGTCCGCACCAGCAAGAAGGCCCTCACCAGATGCAGCCCCTCATCCTTGGATTTTCAGCCTCCAGAATTGTAAGAAACAAGTTCCTTTTCTTTATAAATTGTCTAGTTTCAGGTATTCTGTTATAAGGAACAGAAACAGAAAACAGACTAAGACACATGAAATTTCACAGGTAGCAGTTCTCAGAAAAAATAGATGGTGGCCTGTGGTAACATGTCTCTATCAGACTTTCAAAGGTGTCGTACTCTCCCTCTCATTCATGTGAGTTAATCTTTCCTGGATTCGCATAGGAGTGGGGTGGGGGTGGGCTCAGAGAAACCCTAGCTGTTTATTTCATGAATGTAGATTTTCTCTACAGATGCAAATATTCTCCACAAAAGACAGATTTTCAAGAAGATTTCTGTGGTTTGCAGTTCCTCTGAATAGCTATATGGAAATATGCCAAAGAAGTGTTTTTTGGGGGTGAGATATTCTGGTTTTGTTCACATGTATGTCCCTAAACACAATCCACAGGAGCTAGGTGACCTAATAAGAGGGTTTGGCATCTAGAAACCAGTTGTGGCCCACCTTTGCCGTGGGACTAAGGAGGCTATTCTGATGGCTTCTACTCCAGTTTGTTTATTATTTAACTTAACATTTACAGAGACATTTGGTAAAAATGTTTATAAAAACTAGGCCTGAATTTAACATTTCATATATTCAAATGTGTTTTGTACTTTAAGATGCTGCTTATATTTTAAAGAGCTTTTAAATCATTGATTTCATTGGTGGTTAAGGCATGTTAATGCATAGCTTCATGCAGCATGAGAGAAATAGAAAGCATTTAGAGAAGTGTCCCAAATGCCCAATATAAACACCCTGCTTTGCTATTTTTGTAACGTAAGTGCAGAAAACCATAGATAGTGTTTAAATAGCTCTTTTTGTGCCTTTCTAGAATACAGATGACTTAAACACTAACAAAGAAGGGTACATGAATAATACTGCAATTTAGGATTGCCAGATGAAATACAGGGTGGCCAATGAAATTTGAATTTTGAATAAACACCAATGAGCATTTTAGTTTATGTCCCGTTTACTGTATTTTTTAGCATATTTTTCAACTATCGCATTTTTAAAAGTAATTAAAATTTAACTGGCTGTCCTATATTTTTAGTGGATAAAGCTGTCAATGCTGGATGCCGTCCAAAAGCAGGCAGGCTCTCAAATTTGTGTTAAAGGTGTGCCAATTTCTTTTAGTGGCATAGTATGTTATTCCACAGCTCTTGAATGTGTCATCTAATTCTCTTGTCTCTCTGTAAGAGGTTTGTGTTCAGAAAAGTTAGAGCTGTTTAGGTATCAAATCTTTTTAACTAACTGCATAGCGGCAGTAGTCATCTATGAGCTGAGAACATTTCCGTGATGCCAGGCTTATAGACAGCATATGCTCTGAGGATAAGGTTTTGAGAGACTCTTCACATCTGGAATGATGTTGCCCATTGAATATCCCCAATTGTGGATCTTGCGGACATACATGAATTAATATATTCCAAATTGATGTAGTTTCTTCCTGCACATCTGCTCCCCCTGTATCTGTGTTAATGACTCTTATACCCATTTAGTCACCAGAACCAAATACTTGGGAGGCTAGAGAAGAAGGGGATCATCTTTCCTTTCTCTTTTTCTTCTCCCCACATCCAATCAATTCTGAAGTCCTGTGGCTTTCATCTTCTCATTTCCCTGATCACCCCATCAGTGGGCTTGTCCAGCCTTCCAGTCTCTTTTCTGGCTCAATCCCTTTACTCCTCCATAGTGGGGAATGCCATGAGGCCGATCAGGGTGCTCTTTAATTTTTGTGGCTCTTGTGGGACCAGGTTATATTTTATCAATGCTATTAAGTGCTTATAATAAGTAGGACCTCATAGAAGAAGATCAAGGCATGGATGGATCTCTCTACATTCATGATTCTGCCTAGTGTCTTCTCTGCTAAGCTGTGCTTATCTCACCATATATCTGAATATTATGTTGCTCACTTTTTCCAGAAAATGCACCGAGATTTATATCCCCATGGTTTTTCCAAGTTTCCGCACCCTCATTAGTTCTCATTAACTCCTATCCTACCATAGTGATGGTTTTATGAGCCATTTCTCGGCAATGGTTTACCTACCTTCAGCAACCATAAATATCCATGGACATGCACACAAACATTCACATACACATACAAACACACAGACATCCACAATACATGCATACACACAAAAATACACACACATTTTATTCATCCTATATTGCTACATGCTGTACAATGAATTATAATTAGAGCATCATTTGATTTTCAGTCTAAATAAATGGTACTTACTGGCACACAGACTTAATTATGTCACCTCAGGTCAGAATTTTATCCTCATGAGTTCAGATAGAGTTTTGCCTCCTTGAGTGCACAAATAGTGGATCTTAAACCTTCAGACAGAAGGTTTATGTTCTTTTTTCAGTAACGGTGATAAGTTAGTTCTCTTTCTCCTTTGTATTTAAGGTACTCCCGGGAGATGAAGGTGTGATAGCCAATACCTGAGAACTAAATGTACTTTTTAATAGACTCAGAATTAACACATTGCAGTGGGATGCAGAAATCCCTTTTCTATCTTTACCTAGTGAAGCAAATATTATTGGATAAATAACTTCAATAAGATAGACTTACAGTAGTAAGTCTATTTTTATTTATTTCTAAAATAGACTTAGTAATAGTCTTCAAACAATTTAGCCCTCACTGTGTCCCAAACTCCTTGAGATTATTTTATTAATATTTTCTAACACTTGTTAAGGGAACATTTTCTTTTATGACATCTCTAAATGTCATTGTTTCCAAGATGCTATGTCATTATATTGTCAATGAGTTACTTCTTCAATGATAGTTTTTCAATTTCTCTTAAGGTTTTAATTTCTTCTTCAATTTCTTATACCTGTGCCCTAGTATTTCTTTCAGCTCATTAGTGGTGAAAATAAGCTAGTTCTTATAAACTCTTAGTTGTCAAATATTATCATCTTATCTTTTGAGGAAAGAACTAGCATTTAGAGGATAAATTTAACTGCTAATGTGGTAATGCTGGACACACCAGGAATTAGGGGCAAATCTGAAGCCAGCAGATGTCCTGGAAACATTAGCTCTTGACATCAGAAAGGTTCCCTGGGATGCAGAGTAGTCACCCTGGAGTCTTGCAGATTAAGAAAAAGCTCCCATAGCACACACACATATTTAAAAGGATTGCTTGAAGTGACTAGGTTTGAAGTGCAAATGGCAGCAGAGGTGGAAGTAGAAAAATAAATAGAAATGTTTCCCTTAGGAAGTCATGTGGGGGCAAAGACAGTCACAGGCCCAGGGCTTTAAGATATCTCCCAGGGAGCTATCTTCCTGTTGCAGATGCTCAGGCCTTTGTCCTGCAGGGTTGTTTTGTACACCTCAGAAACAGTGCTTGAAATTCAAGAAAATAAACATTGTTGACTTGGGATGAGTTCTCTGCTCTAATTTATAAAATAGGCAAATTGTTTAGAGTCCACTGCTTTAACCCTATTTTCGTCAGTGATTTGTAACAGAGCCTTCATCTCTGTGTGCACTTGAGGGGCTTGAGGAATGGAAATTAGGTCTGCGAGTTACCAGCATATGGTTTCAATGGAAGACTTGGATGTGAATGAAATTATCCAAGGAGAGAGTAAAGTATGAAGAGAAGATGAATGAGTGAATGAAGGAGGAAGCCACTGAAGGGTCATTATATGGTATCTGAGAGGGAGGAAGGAACCATTTTTTCTAATATTGCAACTTGCCACCTTACCTCCTCTCCAGACCTCCTTTATTCTAGTCGAGTTTATTTTCCTATAGCATTTTTCACTTATTAAAATACTACATCATTTACTTTTAAGTTATTTTCTTGTGTTTTATTTTATATCTTCTCTGCCTCCTGTCCGTTACTAGAAGGTGAGCCCCATGAGGACAGATTCCAAGCAGGTAGAAGAGTGACTAGTACTTCTACTAGTCACTAGTGCTTAGTCATGTTTACTGGATGAGTGAAAAACATAGCAGTGTTTCAAGAGGAAAGTCTGCTACAAACTGAATGCTTGTGTCTCTCTAAAATTCTTATATTGAAATCCTAATCTGCAACGTGATGGTATTAGAAAATGTGGCCTGTGGTAGGTGATTAGGTCATGAGGGCTCTGCCCTCACCAATGGGATTAGTGCCCTTATAAAAGAGACATTGAAAATTTATCTTTTGAGGAGATAATGGAAAGCTGTCCTCCAAACAAGTGCAGGTGCTGGCTGTCGGGAGTGAAAGCACACCAAAGATAGGAAATGCAAAAGGGATTTGAGGGGATATGGGTGGAACACTCACAGCTTGTGCTTTGTGATCTTTTGGAAATATGAAGCAAATCTTCTGAGATCTCAGTAGATGAGAATATGAGAAATTTGTCTGTGGAGAGCCAAAGACGTTTTCTGTGTTGAGCATGTTTTCTTCTTGTTAAAGCATTTTTTTTTTTTTTAATGTGAGCAGTTGATGAAGGGATGGCAGGGAATACTTTTTGTACATTTAGAACCGCAGAGCCCTGCGGAAATCTCAGCCCCAATTCCCCCATTTCCGTATTATTGAACTGAAAAACACTAAATATGAAAATGCTTAACTGATAGACCTAGAAATCATACTTTTCTTTGCAAATACATACTATAAATCTTAAACTAGGAATTCTTCTTCCTCTCAAGAACAGTAATTTGTTGATTATTTTTAAGTCAATACTGATGTATACCTGCCTTGATTGTTTTGATGCCAATTTATAAATTTCTTTATACCTTACCCATTGTCAAAGCTAACTATATTAATCTTTACTCCATTAGAGTACTGAGGCCAGACCCAAGTACTTATTATGGAACTGAATTAGCAAGCTACTTAATTTAGGGTGTGTGTGTGTTGAGTACTTTTAGTACTCCGTTTTTTAGTGTACATATATGTTAGAGGAAACTTCTATTAGTACAAAATGTTCAAGGGAACTACACTCGCCTTCACATAAATTAAATCCAATTAAATTAAAAAATAGATTCACGAACCGTTGCAAATTATTTAAATGTTGTTTAAATTGTGTGGCAATTTCAGAAGCAGTGAACATGGTAGATATTGTCATTTCCCGCAACATATTTAAATATGGTCTTCCCCCTACTTTATATGCTAGAGCTGAATAGCAAAGGGAAAGGCTCTATCAGTCAGTTTTTTTCCAAATTAACACCTTATCATTAGTCACCACAAAGTCTCAGTGGCATTCAACTTCAGAATCACAGGTATGTGAGCCTGCTAGGCTAGTTCTCCTGCACCCTGTTGGTATGTGGGTTGTCTGGGGGCAGACTGGTTCTGTGTGTCTTATGCTGGGCCCAGGCTGTAAGGGTAGAAGCTACCTGTTACACATTCTTCCTCTGGTAGTGGACCGAAGCTCCTAGAAGGATAAATGGAAGCCCTCAGTACCTGTTCAGACTGAGGCTGTAATCAGGTTGTCACTTCCACATTCCATTGGTGGTCAAAGGAAGAAAACACAGTCAAAACCGAAAGCAGGAACGGATGATGAACACTGCCCAGAAGAGGCTACCACAAGGATGGGATGTACAGAAGCTCCCAGAGCAGCAAAGAACTGGGGCCAGCAACTCCATCTACCACAGTGGGCTTGCTCTTTCTGGAAATAAACACCCTTGGATGCATACTAGGTGATACTTATATGAGTTATTGGTATTTAGTGCTTAAGCTGGAATTGCTTGATATGCTTCCTGGTTCATCTAAGGCTGGGAAATTTCAAACAGACTTTTTGATATCCTTTGTTGAAATAGTGATTAAGTTAAACATTTCAGATACTTAAAAAATAACTCCAATAAAGCTTGAAAATTGGATCTTTCTGAGCGGATTCTCCCTTCCTTAGCATGTATTGATGTCCTTATTTTACATCAGCCCCGAGGTACTGAAGAGTGAGCCGTATGGGGAGAAGGCTGATGTCTGGGCAGTAGGCTGCATCCTTTATCAGATGGCGGCTTTGAATCCCCCCTTCTACAGCACTAACATGCTGTCCTTGGCCACAAAAGTAAGCAACGCTGGGAGACAGAAGGGTCTCGTGTAGCTAAAAATGCAATTCTTTTTCTTATTAAACAGATCTTTGTGATTTGTATGTAACTGCCCATTAAAAGCAAGAATTGTTTTTATTAACTGCATGATCCAGTTTATTTTTTCCGCTTTCTTCTAAATATATATCTCATGTAATGGCTTATTTCCCTCTATAGTTGTCTTTATTTATAATACAAAATTATTTTTAAAAAGACGTTTGGTCTTCTATTATTTATTTATTTATTTAATTTATTTATTTTTGAGACAGAGTCTCACTCTGTCAGCCAGGCTGGAGTGCAGTGGCATGATCTTGGCTCACTGCAACCTCCGCCTCCCGGGCTCAAGCAATTCTCCTGCCTCAGCCTCCTGAGTAGCTGGGATTACAGGTATGTGCCACCATGCCCGAATTTTTTATTTGTTTTTTTTAGGTTTCACCATGTTGGCCAGGCTGGTCTTGAACTCCTGACCTCAGGTAATCCACCCACCTTGGCCTCCCAAACTGCTGGGATTATAGACGTGAGCCACTGCGCCCGGCTGGTCTTTTATTTTTAATTGCAGTCTGGACTACTCACAATCCAGTACCTTATATTATCCCATACACCATTTTATTATGAATCTAAGGTTAATTTTTAACTCAGCTTGGAGAATATAATTCCATGTTCAAGAGCTGTTTAATTGATGCAAATGTTTTATTTGGTCGGGATTTCTGACTAAAATTTATGTGTGAAGTTATCCTGCTTAATTAGTAACTCTCAGGTTACGGTCAAGTATTAACTATTCAAAGATATCCGTGGCCCCTTTACTTCCATCACTCTAGTCTGTTTGTTTTGCAGATAGTGGAGGCAGTATATGAACCAGTGCCAGAAGGTATCTACTCTGAAAAAGTAACAGACACCATCAGCAGGTAATTAGTCTCGCGGCTTCAGACATGTAGGGACAATCAAGAAATACCTCATTTCTATAATAAATCACTATTTATGGATAAAAGCTCATGAAGAGAAAGAGTCCCTACATAATCCAAATCTAGAAAGATATTTGTGCATCATCAGTAACAGTGACTGTTTGGATGCTACTTAAGTGTCCAAGAGGAAGTAGAGCGTTCACTTATTATGCAACCACTAGAACGATTATTTGGAAGGGTTTGTAACAACCTGTAAAACACATTATGATATGTGGGTAAGACAAATATGATGTAAAGCTGTTTGTAACCATGACAAACCTCATAAAAATATGCAAAAAATTGGAAAAAGGCCAGACAAGAACACATGAAACAAAAAGCCATGTTAGATGATAAAGTTACAGGTACTTTTTAATTTCCATTTTTAAACTGATAATGTGATTTATCATAATTTTTCATAGAGAATCAGGAGCTCCAGCTATCACTATAGCAGGAGTTTAATGAAAGTCATTATTTAGTTGTACTTCCAAAGTTTTGGCCAATCCCTGCTGGCCTGTCACCCATGCTCCCTCCCACTTCCCCTTCTGTTTTCTCTGCTCCAGCCACATGGTGCTTCCCACTAGTCCTGGCATGCACCCTCCTTCTAGACTTTTGCCCTTGCTTTCATGGTTTCCTAGAACTCTCTTTCCTCAGATATATGTGTGACACAGGCCCTCACTTCCTCTGGGTCTCTGTTAAAATGTTCCCCACCCTGATGGCCCCACTACGTCACAGTACTCTCTAACCTCCTTGCCTGCTTTAAAAAGCTCACAGCACTCATCATCCCTGACATATTATACATGTGCATACATGCGTTTTGTTTATTGTCTGTCTCTTCCCTACCAAAATGGAAACTCAAGAGCAGGGACTTAGTCAGTTTAGTTTGTAGCTTTTATTGCCCAAAGCAGTGGCTGGCACAGAGTAGACCCTTAATAAATATTGCTTGTATGAATAAATGACTCATGTATCTGGCTGATTGCTATTTCTGGACCATCTTGGGTACTTAAGTTGCATCTTGAGTACTGAAGTTGGGTACTTAAGTTGATGGGATTTCTCCATCCCATCAAACTGAGCCAAATCCTTAGTATTTTGGATTGTAGAAATTCTAGAGTCACCCCAGATAGAATCTTTTTTCATCTGCCTTCTGAGTCTTTTAAAACTTGGGTTGGTATCTATACTAGCGCTTAGCCCCATCTCTGATGAAATATAATAGATGTATTATTGTGGCTGTACCCCTTTCCCTTTGATTTATCCTTCTAGCCCATCGTTTGTGCTAATATTACTCCTCACCTGTTTTTGTAGGATGATATCTAAACCTTTCTTTCTTTGGCACAATACTAATCTACAGTCTTATTTTTTTAATTGATTTTTTTTTAATTTTTAAGTTCAGAGGTACATGTGCAGGTTTGTTATACAAGGTAAACTTGTGTCATGGGGGTTTGTTGTATAGATTGTTTCATCACCCAGCTATTAAGCCTAGCGCCCAATAGCTATTTTTCCTGATGCTCTCCTTCCTCCTGCCCTCCACCATCCAATAAATCCCAGTGTCTGCTGTCCCCCTTTATGGATCCAGGTGTTCTCATCATTTAGCTCCCACTTACAAGTGAAAACATGTAGTATTTGGTTTTCTGTTCCTGCACTAGTTTGCTAAGGTTAATGGCCTCCAGCTCCAGCCATGTTCCTACAAAAGACATGATGTTGTTGCTTTTTATGGCTACATAGTATTCCATGGTGTGTATATACCATATTTTCTTTATCCAGTCTAGAATTTATGGGTATTTATGTTGATTCCATGTCTTTGCTATTGTGAATAGTGCTGCAATGAACATATGTGTGCATGTGTTTTTATGATAGAATGATTCGTATTCCTTTAGGTATAGAGCCAGTAATGGGATTGCTGGGTTGAATGGTAGTTCTGTTTTTATGTCTTTGGGGAATCACTACACATTGTTTTCCACAATGGTAGAACTAATTTACACTCCCACCAACAGTGCATAAGTGTTCCTTTTTCGCTGAACCTTTCCAGCATCTGTTATTTTTTGACTTTTTAATAATAGCCATTCTGACTGATATAAGATGGTATCTCATTGTGATTTTGATTTGCATTTTTGTAATGATCAGTAATGTTGAGCTTTATTTCATGCTTGTTGCCTACATGTATATCTTCTTTTGTGAAGTGTCTGTTCATGTTCTTTGCCCACTTTTTAATGGGGTTGTTTTTCTCTTGTAAATTTGCTTAAGTTCCTTATAGAAGCTGCATATTAGACCTTTGTCAGGTGCATAGTTTGCAAAAATTTTCTTCTGTTCTGTAGATTGTCTGTTTACTCTGTTGATAGTATCCTTTGCTGTGCAGAAGCTCTTTAGTTTAATTAAATCCCACTTGTCAATTTTGTCTTTTCTTTTTTTTTGAGATGGAGTCTTGCTCTGTCACCCAGGCTGGAGTGCAGTGGTGTGATCTTGGCTCACTGCAACCTCCACCTCCCAGGTTCAAGCGATTCTCCTGCCTCAGCCTCCTGAGTAGCTGGGACTGTAGGCCTGTGCCACCATACCTGGCTAATTTCTTTTTGTATTTTTAGTAGAGACGGGTTTCACGGTGTTAGTCAGGATGGTCTCCATCTCCTGACCTCATGATCTACGCACCTTGGCCTCCCAAAGTGCTGGGATTATAGTCGTGAGTCACTGCGCCTGGCCCCCAACTTGTCAATTTTTGCTTTTGGTATCTTTGTCATGAAATCTTTGCCTGTGCCTGTGTTCTGAATGGTATTGCCTAGGTTGTCTTCCAGGGTTTTTATAGTTTTGGGTTTCACATTTAAGTCTTTAATCTGTCTTGAGTTGATTTTTGTATATGGGGTTCAGTTCAGATTTTTGTAAAGGAGTTCATTTTCAGTTTTCTGCAACTGGCTAGCCAGTTATCCCAGCACCATTTGTTACATAGGGAATCTTTCCCCCATTGCTTGTTTTTGTCAGGTTTGTTGAAGATCAGATGGTGGTTGTACGTGTGCAGCCTTATTTCTGGGTTCTCTTTTCTGTTCCATTGGTCTATGTGTCTGTTTTTGTATCAATACCATGCTATTTTGGTTACTGTAGCCCTGTAGTATAGTTTGAAGTCAGGTAGCATGATGACTCAAGCTTTGTTTTTTTTTTTTTTTTTTTTTTGCTTAGGATTGTCATGGCTATTCAGGTGCTCTTTTGGTTCCATGTAAATTTAAAATCTTTTTTTTAGTGGTGTGAAGAATGTCACTGGTAGTTTGATAGGAATAGCATTGAATCTACAAATTGCTTTGGGCAGTATTGTCATTTTAATGGTATTGATTCTTCCTATCTGTGAGCATGGGGTATTTTTCCATTTGTTTGTGTCATCTCTGATTTCTTTGAGCAGTGTTTTGTAGTTCTCTCTGTAAAGCTCTTTTACTGGTTAGCTGTATTCCTAGGTATTTTATCCTTTTTTTGGCAATTGTAAATGGGATTGCATGCCTGATCTGGCTCTTAGCTTGACCCACAGCCGATGTTATACTGAATGGGCAAGAGCTGGAAGCATTTCTCTTGAAAATCAGCACAAGACAATACTTCAACATAGTATTGACGAGTTAATGGGTGCAGCACACCAACATGGCACACGTATACGTATGTAACTAACCTGCACGTTGTGCACATGTACCCTAAAACTTGAAGTATAATTAAAAAAAAAAAAGAAAGGAAGTACTGGTCAGAGCAGTCAGGCAAGGGAAAGAAAGGGCATCCATATAGGAAGAGAAGAAGTCAAACTATCCCTGTTTGCAGATGACATTATCCTGTATCTAGAAAACCCAATAGTATTGGCTTAAAAGCTCCTTAAGCTTATAAACAACTTCAGTGAAGTTGCAGGATACAAAACCAATGTGCAGAAATGACTAGCATTCCTATACAACAACAGTGAAGCCGAAATCTACAGTCTTAAGGCCTCAGGCTCTGAAGACAGGCCTTCTTGGGGCTAAGTCATGTAAACAGTTGCAAACTCTAAGAAGTGATTTGAGGCCAGGTGCGGTGGCTCACACCTGTGATCCCAGCACTTTGGGAGGCTGAGGCAGGCAGATCACCTGAGGTCAGGTGTTTGAGACCAGCCTGGCCAACATGGTGAAACCCCATCTCTATTAAAAATACAAAAATTAGCCAGGCCTGGTGGTGTGCGCCTGTAATTCCAGCTACTCGGGAGGCTGAGGCAGGAGAATCACCTGAATCTGGGAGGTGGAGGTTGCAATGAGCTGAGATTGAGCTGTTGCACTCTAGCCTGGGTGAAAAGAGTAAAACTCCATCTCAAAAAAAAGAATTTTTAAATAAAAATTAAAAAAAAAGAGTGATTTGACCATTATTTCTGCATGCCTGTTTTCTGATCTAGTAGAATGAGAATCATAATAGTACCAGTCTCATTAGGCTGATGTGATGATTACGCAAAGTAACATATGCAAATCACTTAGGGTAGGGCTTGAAGAATGGTAAATACTTGAGCAATTTTGGCAATCATCATGGTTAATATTATGGGAAATGAGACGAACCTGTCTTTAAATCATTTGATTCCACAAACACTGGATCATGCCTTGTTGCTAATGAATCCAAATATATTTAAACTGCTCATCTCTGTGATTTGTTCCTGTTCTCTGTTGTTTTTTGGAAAGTACATTAAAAATTGACAGAGTCGTCAGAGGTGTCAAGACAAAAGTGCCATATTTGCTCATATAATTTCTCCTTTTAATAGGTATTTGAGTGCCACAAAGGGCGAGGGAGAGGTAGCGCAAATAACAAGGTTCAGAGACGTTGCTTTGATTTTGTGAATCTGGGCAAATAGACTGTAAATCTCTTCTGAAACTAATAGACCCTGGCTATGGCTACCCAGGACTCTTGGGGTTAACATACTAGTAGGGCAGTCAGATAGCAACATTGGAGTGTAAAGGTTTAGAGCGTCACCAAGTTCTGGAGTCAACTGGATTCTAATGCCCCCTCTTCCACTCAATTTAATTTCCCTGAGGCCCAATTTTCTCATCTATGATGTGTGGGTAGCAGTAGTAATTACTTTGTAGCAGGACGAGCCACAGGCAAGAACCCCTCAGACGCTGAGTTGTAGAAGAAAAGGGCTTTATTCAGCTGGGAGCATCGGCAGACTCACATCTCCAAAAACTGAGCTCCCCGAGTGAGCAATTCCTGTCCCTTTTAAGGGCTTACAACTCTAAGGGGGTCTGTGTGAAAGGATCGTGATCAATTGAGCAAGCAGGGGGTACTTGACTGGGGGCTGCATGCACTGGCAATCAGAACAGAACAGGACAGGGATTTTCGTGATGCTTTTCCATACAATGTCTGAAATTTATAGATAACACAAGCAGTTAGGTCAGGGGTTGATTTTTAACTAACAGGTCCAGGGCACAGTGCTGGGCTATTTGCCTGTGGATTCCATTTCTACCTTTTAGTTTTTACTTCTTTCTTTGGAGGCAGAAATCGAGCATAAGACAATATGAGGGTGGTCTCCTCCCTTAACTTCATGGGCTTGTTTTAAAGCTTAAATAAGATAGTGCTTCTGACACACTTAACGCAGTACCCAACAAGCGGTAGGCACTCAATAAAATAAGGTATCATTATTATTAATAATGATATTGTATTATTTACAGAATGAAGTTTATAAAGCAAATTGTGATAAATGTGATGAAAAATGGTAAAGGGGGCAATGGGAGATTACAGAAGGACCTGTCTTACTCTGGGAATTGGCGAAAAGTTTCTCTGAAGAAAGGACATGTAATCTGAGACCTGGAACATTCATTAACTCTCAAATAGTAAGCAGCATTTCGCAGACCAGCATCTGTGAAGGCTTTGCTGAGGGAAAGAGCTTCTCAATTTGAGGTTGCTTTTAGTTCAAAATACTAAGATGCCACAATAAGTTAGAACTGACAATTCAACTTTATATCTGACAATAAATTAAGATTGCAGGGTGCATTCTGTAATAAATTTATTTTCGTTTAAAGTTAAGACTCCTCATTGTCTGGGTTTACATTCCAAATAAAGTTTTATCTTTAGAAAATTTGACTTAAAACTGAAATCAATCATGAATTATATGCAATTGCATATTTAATTTGCTTTGAATTTTTAGTATTAAAAAATTGAGTTCTGAAAGAATTAGGGAACAAACTCAAATTTCGTATTTTCTTAAAGCAATGATGCAAGGGACACATAAAGGCAAGTGTTCTTAATGATCATTTATGACTCAGCAAAAGATCAGGCTCACAGCCAATCTTTAGTAATTTGATAGAGCCTTTGAAATAGAAGACAGCTCTTGACAGAAATGTTTATTATAATCATTCCTAAACAATATATTGTTTCTAATCATATATATCTTCTTTCCTCTATTTTACTATCTTCTCATTATTTTTCACATCCTTGTCAAGTAGAGCTCACACAGTTTGCATTTCTAATGTGCAGCATCTTTCCTTTTTCCTGTTTGCTCATGTGGTATACAAGCACATTTGTTATTGAAACTTGTCTTTCCTAGCAGGCCTTCAAATTGGGAGAATAACTTAGCAACCCTGAGGAGTTTGGGGAAGAAAATAAATATTTTTTTTGTTCTGCTCAGTACTAGGATTACTATTTTTACCTACCAGTATACTGTTAAGAGAATATTGTCTGTTTACTTTTTAAAAAGGAAGAACATTTCCTTTTATGCATAAAATATTCTATTAAAATCATTGCCTTATTTTTCTTTCTCTGTGCCTGGTTGCATAAGCTGCCTGGTGCTTTGCTTCAGAAGCAGTCATGAGGACTAACAAAGTTAATACTTTCAGCTAGCTCCAAGGACAAATGGATCTTTATATTTTTCACCCCTTTCAATTCTTTGTATCTTAAAACATGACATGAATGTAATTGAACAAGGTATCCTTCTAATTCTTTCCATCTGGCCTTTCAGAGTGGAGTGGGGACAAAGTGGATGAGGTGAGAATATCCTCAATTTTTTTAGGACCAGATTTTATGCTTATTTGTTTACAGAATCATTGGTAGACCATCTTTAGCATGTATTATTACTCTGATTCAGTTGCTGTTAAGAATTTCTCTGAGGCCGGGCGCGGTGGCTCACGCTTGTAATCCCAGCACTTTGGGAGGCCGAGGTGGGTGGATCACGAGGTCAGGAGATTGAGACCATGGTGAAACCCCGTCTCTACTAAAAATACAAAAAAATTAGCCGGGCGTGGTGGCGGGCGCCTCTAGTCCCAGCTGCTCGGAGAGGCTGAGGCAGGAGAATGGCCTGAACCCGGGAGGCGGAGCTTGCAGTTAGCCGAGACTGCGCCACTGCACTCCAGACTGGGCGACAGAGCGAGACTCCGTCTCAAAAAAAAAAAAAAAAAAAAAAAAAGAATTTCTCTGAAATACCTAAGCAGGGAGTCATTTCAGAGCAACGAGACTATCCTGGAACTTCTGGTAGGAAATGTTCCTGGGAATCCAAAAGTCTATGGCCAAATATTTTGGGTTATGGGTAGGTAAACTTTCTAGATGTTATGCTGAGTTTGTTTGTGGATTTATTCATTGATTCATTCATTCATTTGCTGAATACCTATCAGGACTCAGATTCCATTGTATATGCTGGGAGATCATAGTGAAGAGGACACATGTCCCTCTTCTCTAGAAGTTTCCAGTCTAGTGGTGAAACAGACCATTATAGTAAAATAATTACAATAGTTTTAAGTACTTAAGTGCAAATGGTGCAAAAAGAATGTACAAAAGGGGCTCAGGATATCTGTCTGAGGGCAGTCCAAAAGTATTCCTAATGGAGCCTGGAAAAATAGTGGGATTTTGGCAAGTATATAAGAGATGATGGCTGGGAAAGATAAGATACCATTGGCAAAAAAAAAAAAAAAAAAAAAATCAAGCATATGGAATAAAATAAGCAAAGAAATGGGGGTATAGGAGAGACAGGTGCTATTTGGAGAAGTGCAGGTAGCCGCGTTGGATGTGTTGCTGGAGGAGGGGAAAGAGTGGAGGAAGTTAAGGGCCAGTTCAAGAGAGACCTTGTGTAGCATTCTGGGAATTTTAATTTTATCCTATTGGACCATGAGAACTATTGAAGAATTTTGAGTAGAGAAATAATATAGTCAGATTTAGGAATAGTATTCTGGTTAGCAGTTTACAGTACAGACCAGAGGTAGGCAAGAAATGAGTGTGTTATTTAGGAGACTCTTTCAGTAGTCCAAGTAAGTGACGTTGTAATAGCCAAATAGCTGTGGGATTACAGGGGAAGGATGTGGATTCAAGAAATATTTAGAAGGTAGAAGTCACAGGACTTGGTGTTTGTTAAATGTAGGAAGGGATGGAGGATACATAAAAGTGTGGATTTTCTTTTCAATTTATTGAAATTTTACAATGTATGTGCACTTCACAGAGATTACCTCGTTCAAACACCATACCAGTTTAATGAGGTAGATACTATAATTATCCCATTTTACAGGTGGGCTATCTGAGTCTTAGAAGCTATGTAACTTGCCCAGGATCTGCCTAATAAATGATAAATGAGGTTTTAAACCCCAGCAAAATGATCCAGAGCCTGCATGCTGAGTTATGATGCTAAACTGCATCTTCTTTGTGGTGCCTTTTCCAGTGATGGCAAATACAGGACCAGGAGAGTAACCTTGGGCAAGGAGATGACTATATGCTAGGAGAACGAAGGTCATTTCCATTCCCATGTACCATAATATGTCGCTATATAATTTATAAAACTAGTTTACGTTGCTTTTTTTTGATTTTTAAAAAAGTTCAGCTGATAATTCAGCTGCTAATATTACCTTGAAGCAGCTTAAACATCTGCAGTCTAAGAATTTAGAATATCCACAGTAATGAAAGGCTTAGACACTGGGCTTTTTTTTTTTTCCACCTGCGAGTGAGTTGGCAGTGATTTCAGAAAGCAGCCAACCCATGCAGGAGAAGATGGTCCCATCTGCCCATCCTGAGACCCGAAGAGCATCTTCATGCTCAGCCTGGAACCCTTACCTTCCAGCCCAAGTGCAAAGAGAATAACGCTGACTCCTTTTCCTTCCTTAGCTTTCCAAATGCCTTTTGAGAAGTCTTGGACTCAAAGCTGTGCTTGATATCCATCTTATCCCAGGTTATCTTAGGTGAAAATACCATAGTGGACACACAGTGGAGTTTAACCTTGACCCTTTACACTCTGTGGCCTGCTCCCAACATTGACCAGAGTGTTACAATTATCTTATGTTATCTTAGGTGCCTCACTCCTGATGCGGAAGCTCGTCCAGATATTGTAGAAGTCAGTTCGATGATATCAGATGTCATGATGAAATATTTAGACAACTTATCTACATCCCAGTTGTCCTTGGAAAAGAAGCTAGAACGGGAACGAAGACGCACACAAAGGTATTTTATGGAAGCCAACCGGAACACCGTCACATGTCACCATGAGCTGGCTGTTCTATCTCACGTAAGTGCAAATATTTCAATCTGTTCATGATGCACTCTAATGGGCTGTCTGAAGTTGTTCATGCTTGTTTTAAGGAACATTCATCAAAAGTTAGAAAAATAGTTACATGCAATATTTCAGTAGTATAGTTACATATTTATATCCATTTCTGTATCTTATATACAAATTAAAATAAATATAACTGACCTTCCTAAGAATGAATCCATAATTTATTTTATTTTTGCAAAAATCAGAGGTATCACAAAGTTCTCTTAGCGAAGTTTAAGTTACAGACTGTAAAATTAGCAGTGAATGCTTATATTTAATTTCTTCAGCAATCTGACTGCAACTTTTGGGAGTATATATGAAAATGTGAGTCAATTCAGAGAAGGAAATAACATTTGCCTTTAAAATTTTTCGTATTGTACTTTGCAATCTCTTTCATTGCCATTTGTGGTATTAATAGTGTTGCCATGCTTCAAATCAGAGTATGTCTTATTTTTCTTACCAAGAACCTTTAGATTGTTTTGATATTTAAGTATATTTTTGAACATTGCTTGGAAAAGAGATGCCAAAGCTACAAATATCCACATGTGCAAGCAACGGTGCCAGTGATGCTCTTGTTGCTGTCTCTTATTTTCTTTCTTCTGTGTCTTTGTTGCAATCACGATCAATGTTCTGTTGTTTGCTCATGCTTTGGGCCTCCACCCAGTGGCGACCTGGTAAGGGGACTTTCATCCTTTTTTTTTTTTTTCCTGTCCTGGGGGTGGGCCCAAGGCAATTGGATCATAAAACTCTTTCTTAGGGTACCTGGTCATTAAATTCCTTCCCAGGATCCTAAGGACCTGCTCCATCTCAGCTGGTAAAATTATGTATGAAGTTGGTCTCAAAGAGGCAGTTCTGATTTCTTGAATAACAGTGTTTCCAGTGAACTGCTTTCTGAAAAGAAGGAAAGTACTACTGTTTAGTGGGTTTATCTTAAGGTATTTGGAATCCAGAAGTTGAAGACTGAATGTAGTTTTCATTTGGGAAGGAAACTCTTTCATCTTCATTGCCTTAAATGCTGAGCCTAGATGTAATTTTGCAGAACATTCCATGATGATTATTTAAGTTATATGTTTATGTAAAGGAGCGTATAACTTGGAGTTATAGCCCTTACTGAACACAGTTAAATCTCAGACGGGAAGTTAGAGCTCACTTTGCTTTTTATTTTACTACCTGACTTCATAATAACTAGGCAACAATGCATCATTCTATGTATGTCATGTTGCATTCTAAATAGAGTATTCCTAGTAGACTAAAATGCAAGAGATTTAGCTATTTCTATATATCTTAGGTATTTGGGGCCTTCTATTATTAAGTTCTGCATTGCAGAGTTACTTAGCTTATTTCCAGTTGTATGTGAAAGAGTCATTTCATATTAGATTCATGTGGCTGATTTGGGGCTGAGTGGCATTAGTTTACAATCTAACAGCAGAAAGTCTGTTATCTTTAGCAAAACACCTTGAGAAGGACCATTACTTGTCTATTTATTTACACTTCTCAGCTTAAAAAATTCTTTATTATGGAAAATTTCAAACGTTTATAAATGCAAAGATTGCTTCCTGTACCCATCCCAGCTTCAACAGTTAGCTATTCAGGGCTAATCCTGTATCATCTCTATTCCCACCTACTTCCTTCCTTCCCCAGATTATTTTGAAGTAAATGCCAGATACCATATAATTTCCTCTATCAGTATTTCCATATGTGTTTGGAGAGTCATTTTAGCTTTAGAAATATAGATTTCAGGCTATCGCCAGGTAAAATAAAGGGAAAGCTCTGAAGCCAAGGGAGGGATTTTAATGTTCCAGAGGTTGTATACTCATCTGTAAATTAAGGGGTAGAGGATATTATCTACCTCAGAGAGTACTAGGATAAATGAGTTAATGTGTTTGAATATATTGTATGACTTTAAAAGTGGCATAAATTGTAAGATAGCATCAGTTATATAAATGAGCATAGCTTTTGTTAGAAGAATAGTTTGTTGATGGAACTTGTTAATCTAGTGCTGACTTGTCCAAGTAGTCTCTACATTAAATCCTTATGTCAGGCATACAGTTAATGCATATATATTAGCACCTGCTGCTAGCCAGCCTCAGTGCCCTCATTGAGCATTCAGGTTTTTATGGACCATAGAGAAATGCTTTACTTCAAAGCAAAGTTTATATTCCTGCTTTAAATAGTCATACAATACTTTCTCCTTTCGCACTATTTTAAGTCTACTGATATATTTTCATTTCAAGGTTAACCAAATGTTAACTAAAAGGAAAAAATGCAGCTTTATTAAAGAAGCAAGAAGGAAGTAAGATTGCATTTCATCAAAAGACAGTATGCAGTTAATTGGCATTTTTCTCAGTGGGGACCAATTATTATTTTTAAAAACTTACATCTACACCATTGCTGAAGAAAAATTATAGGTGTAAAATTTTATGACTCTTTTTTTCTTAAGCAGTATTATGATTATCTCATTTCAGATATACTGGAATATTCTCCCGGAGCAGTTATTATCAATAATGCAGTTACACAATCCAGGGATAAATTATAGTCAAGGGAAAGAGAAATTAGTGGGTTCAGTAGAACTTTATGAATTCCCAACATCAATAAGGGGATCCACTGTGAATTACTGAAATTTTGCAAATTAGTGGGTAAGCAAACAATTGATAAGAAACATTAAAGGTTTCTATTTCATGGGGAAGTATTCTATTTACTTTCATATTTTAGTCTATTCTTAATTATGGCAATTTTTATAGTGGCCTAGTAAAGGTAAGTACTAATATATATTTTAGAAGGACAGAGAAGTCTTCACTAAAAAGTTCACTCTGTGTACTGTGGTTTACCCACTATGAAAGTGAACCAAACCTTTCCTTTTGAAGAATGTTTTCTGATTCTTACAACTTAAAATAAGAGATCATAAGGAGAGCATAGAGTTGAGAATGATAAGAATCATGTAGAGTAAAAGGAAGTAAAATTTTAACTTTAATGTGTAATAATTAGAATATTGTCATGTAGAGGGTATTGTGGCATCATAATAGTGAAAATCGTTATCCATGTTTTGGCACTGTTCACAGTGTAGTGAACACAGAGAATCATTACCCTTTCGATCTTATATCCCAGGCAGAAAAATCAATTAAAGACATTTCTGAAGAGTCTACTGCTTATATCTTTTCCAACAAATACAATAGTGTGTATTAAAGAAATTCAGCCGACAAAACCTGGAGAATCAATGGAAAACTTCAATTCCATTAGAATTATTGGGATTTTATAGAGACAGCTTTAGACTAACATTTAAATGGGTGAAAAAAGCATATTTCTATGTGTACAAATGGAGCAGAAATGAGTGTTCCAGGGAGACTGAAGAGAAATCATGAGAGAAGCATGCTGTCAGTGCGAGATTTGCAGGAATCACAACTACTTTTCCAGTGATATTTGACAGGAAGTTTATCTTCACCACCCCTATTTAAAGGCTGAATGATGATTTCTTTTTACTAGTTTAATAAGTTTGTTCAGTTTGGAGAACTGCTTTCACATCTATAACACAAAGAGAGAAAGATTGAAAATGCCTGTGGTATATAATTAATAATGAAGGAACAGGGATTTGTTGGATGTCTTCTGAATGTAAGGCATTATGCTTGGTATAGTGAAGCTTATAAAAAATTATAAACAATGACCCCAGTCATGAAGTAACTGATAATCTACTTGGAAAGACAAGATAGATGTGCATATGCAGGAGGAACTTTCTAATGATTCCGAACAGTTTGGGTAAATAAATGAGATGAGGGAAATGAATTAATGAGGCCTAGGGAGGATCTCAGAGCCAAACGAAGATAGGGTCTTGATAACTAAATAAGGAAGTCACTCCTGGATGGAAAAGAATAACGTTAAGTGCAGAAACTCCAGCTCAGCTCACTTAATACTAAGAATCAAACTTAGAAATGGAATTGTTTTATGTTTTAATTGCACAAGGAAAGGGAAATCAGGAGAAGTTAAAAGACTTGTCCAAGTTCATCCAGCTAGTTAGGGACAGCCCCAGGACTGAAAATTGGGTCTGCTGATTGACAATGCGTATTTTTATATGTGTAGTTTGAAAAGCCTGGGGAAGTAGGCTGGAGCTAGATGATGGATGTTTGTGAATACCTCATTAAGCTGTTTGAATTAAATCCTGTGGGTAACGTGGACTAAAACGTTGAATTTCTCCAAAATACCTAACAAGCAGATTGACAAACTATGAACTAATTCTTTCTTTCTTTTTTTTTTTTTTTTTGAGATGGAGTCTCACTCTGTTGCCCAGGCTGGAGTGGAGTGGCGCGATCTCAGCTCACTGCAAGCTCTGCCTCACTACGGGCTAATTATTTCTTATTGTACATACCTGCTTTTTAATGTTTTTTACCTCCCAGTGTTTTCCATTACACTCCTCTGTCCTGGTTTCTGTCTTCTCTCTTTGAATACTCTTCCTCATTTTCTCTTCCATCCCTGGCCTTTTAACTTTAAAGGTTCTGCCTCTCTTACGCTTCCCTTGGTTTCCATCTAGTCCCATGATATTTCATTTCATATGGATTTGGGTAAAAATTGGTGTGCAAGATGGAAACTTTATTTTCTATAATTATATATCATTTTGTTTTGAACCCGTTTGTGCTGGTAGCAGAAAATGATAGTAGTAGTCAGGATCAATTATGTCGGTCTCTTTTGGTCTAAAAGTTTCTTTACCATCCCAAGGGTTCTCTTCTCCATGTCCTCTTCTGAAGATGGCAACAGAGTACAGGAGAAAGCTTAAGCATCCCCATGTCGATGAGAGAGGGGCAGGGGCTCTGGTCTTCTTCTGTTGGCCCCTGCTGAACTTAGATGACATGAACCCTGTGATTTTGGGATGCTGACCTGTGTCCTTACTAAACGTTTGTGGCATCTGTAACTCATGGCCTCTTTTATCATCATGGTTTAAACCCAAGGAATTACCCATGATGCCCCAACTCTCCCCTTGGGGTTACTATTTTTGATCCTCTGAGGCTTGATTGTGACTTTCTTGGCATTCTTAGTTTAAGCAGCCTACTCTGTGGCCCTCAGTGCAGTGATGGCCAAGTGAACTCACCTGCCAGCCCCAGAGCTGTCTTCTACATTGGCACAAGACACATGGGGGCTTTGGATTCCCATCCACGCCACACACAGCCCATGGGGAACTCACTGGCACTAGGGGACCCTATCTCAGCCCCATCAGCTCCAGTGCCTTCTTCACCCTTTTCTATTCTTCTGTCCCAGGTGCCTACAATTCAATTATTCATTCAACAAGTATTTACTGAGTGCCTAATAGGTGTCAGGCACTATGTGTACAAAGTATACCACAGTGAGCAAAATAGACAAGGCCTCTGCTCTCATGGGCCTTATGTATATAGTGTTATGATGATCATGAAGCTTCTTCAAAGCTCTCGGTCTTTTCTGTCTGTGCCCCAGTTTCCCCCTCAAACTCTCTGTGTATCTCCATCAACAGCCCAACTCTAATCCCAAGGTTCACATCTGCTGGAGTGGATGTGAGAAGGAAAAACAAGGAGGCTTGCACTTGCTCTTTCATTTTCTCTTCCTTCTGGCAGGCTCTTATTTTGAGCTCCAGAAGAAATTTCCAGTTCCCACCTTTCTGCCAGAAGCTACCCTTGCATCTATTATATCCTTCTTTTTCTCCAGGTATTCTTTTCCCCTGTCTTCTCCTGGGTCTATAAATCTCAGCCTCATAAACTGGTCTTAATAGTAGAAGAAAAGAGCTCTGGAGAAGTGCACAAAATTTTCTGTGAAGGCAAAATATGTTGGGATGTGTTTCGCAACATAATTTCCACACCCATTTGCAGGAGATCACCAAAGCTGCCTGTCTGATCTCAGTCTCTCTGTGTGCCAGACCTATATTTTGAACCGAACATTCACCTGCATGTCTAACAGGTACTTATGCTCGGCAAGTCCACAGTGAATGGATTCTCCTCCCTTGATCAGCCATGTTCTGTCTCCTCATATCACCTTAATTGTAACCTTGACATCTTCAATTCACTCTCTCTGAAATCCTATATTCATTTTGTTAGCAAGCTCTACTAATTCTGTCTTTGAAATGTCTGAAAAATCCATCTTATCCTTTCAGTTCTCATTCTCATTATCTTGCATTGTATCATTGCAAGATCCAACTTTCTTGTCTCTAGTTTTTTCCTTACCTCTACCAAGTGATTCAGTCAGTATATCACCTCTGCACTGTCCATTAGGGGCCATTAAGGAATGTGTGTACTGGGGATGGGGTGGTATAATTGTTGTTTATCACTGTTAGCAGCCAGGGATGCTGATATGTCATATACATTGACAGTCCTGCACAAAATGTGAGAAACAGAACCAGCAGTAGATACATATTCAGATATTTATTACAAGGAACTGGCTTACATGATTGTGGGGACTGACGAGGCAAGTGCAAAATCCATAGGGATGGTTGGCAGGAGGAGCAGGCTGGAAATCTTGGCCATGGGCTGAAGCTGTTGTCCACAGGCTGAATCTCTTCCTCATCTCAGAGATGCCTCAGCTCCACTTCGGAGACCTGCCACCTGATTAAATCAGTTCCATCCAGATTATCAGGGATCATCCCCCTCCCTTAGCCATCTTCCACATTCCTACCCAAACTATTTTCCAAAAAAAAATCTGATCTTGGTAAATTGTTTCATGCTTATGACAATAAGTAAATGCTCATGTAGTGAGTCCTAAAAATTTTCTCTAAGCTTTTGGTGAATCTAAAAAAAGATTCCTATGATAATTTGATATTTCCAGAGTCAAAATATGGCATACATAAGTGTCATCTTAAATTCTATCTACTTTGGAGGAGCAGGCTGGTAGAGCAATTATTAGCAAATATTATTTTTTAAATTCACAAACCGTTCATAACTTCACTTCTTTGTTATAAAATTCTTATTGTAGTCTTCTAATCTATGATTTTTAGCAGACATTGACAGATACTGATATTTTTCATAAATTCTCAGATGTCTTTAAAGTTGAGCATATAAGAATTGAACAGATATGTAAGCATCTAGATTCTCATTTTTTTAATGCAAATTTAAAAAATGTGCTATTTATTTATCTGGGTTGCTTTATTTTTATTATACCATATGCCATTTACAATTGCTGACCACACCACTAAAGGCATGTGTCTGCAATCCTCTGCTAGGAGATTAAATTAAGCCATGTAGAAAATGATGTATTTTTAAAGGACAATATTTTTGTGAACATCTTTGCTTTTATTGTCTGGTTAATTGTTGACTGAATTTCTCCCAAGGCTGTGAAAATGCTACAAGTAATGATGTAGGAAGAGAAATATCAGGAAAAACCACGACTTGTTTTGGAAATGTTCTATGCTTATTATGTTATGTGAAAATAAAGCAATGCCTTATAGGCTTCCTCACAAATACAGACACAATTCTCACATCCACACTACAATTCTCTCTTTTTTATTGACATATAATTTACATGTAGTAAAATGTACACATCTTTAGGTGCCTAGTTCAGTGGCTTTTGGCACATGTGTAACCTCCACCCCAAACAAGAGTCAGAACATTTATCTCACCTCAGAATGTTCCCTTAAGCCTCTTTCTATACAATTCTCTGCCCCGGGAGGTAGACTGGTGATTTCTGTCACTATAAATTACTTTTGCCTGTTGTTTGACTTCATTTAAATCAAACACATGTTCTCTTTAGTGGCTGGCTTTTTTTCCATGACAAAATATCTATGAGATTCACCCACGTGGTGTGTATTAGTTATTTGTTCATATTGCTAGGCAGTGTTAAATTATATGACTACACCGTAATTTGTTTATCTGTCCTGTTGATGAACACTTACGTTTTCTCCAGATTTGGAATTTCTTAACACTGTTGAAAACCTATTTACAAAAAGACCCATACAAAAATGTTTATAACTTTTTTCTCTTAGATAAAGACCTAGAAATAGAGTTTCAGGGTTATAGGTAGTTGTATGTTTAACTGTTAAAGAAAGCACCAAATAGTTCTTCAAAATTATACTGTTTAACACTTTCAGAAGCAGTATATGAGAGTTCTAGGCGTTCCACATCCTTGCCACTATTTGATATTGTCAGTCTTTCCGATTTTAGCCTTTGAGGTGTAACGATACTTCTTTCTGGTTTTAGTTTGCATTTTCCTGATGATCAATGAGGTTGAGCACATTTATGTTTGATTTTAGCTATTTATATATCTTTGTGTATGTGTATGTGTTAAATATCTGTTCAAATCTTTCGCCTGTGATTTTATTGGATTACTTGTCTGTTTTTGTTGATTTGTAGGAGTTCTTTATATATGCCAGATAATGAGCCTATTGTCAAACATATGTATTGCAAACATTTTGTATAGTCTATGGATTGCCTGTTTTTTTTAATTAATGGCATTTTTTGGATAAACAGAAAATTTTAATTTTGATAAAGACTTATTCATGTAATTGTTTGTGGTGGTCAGTGTTTTTTGCCTCTTTGTAATGTAATTGTTGCCTACCCCAAGGTTGCAAAAATAAGATTCTTTATATTTTTGTAAATGTTTTAGACCTATGATCCCTTTTGATTTAATTTTGTGTATAGAATAATGAGGAGATTGACTTTTTTTTTTTTTTTTTTGGTCATTTGGGTATCCAGTTTTTCCAGCATCACTTCTTTAAATGTCTAGTCTTTTCCCATGGATTTTGCTAAGCATCTTTATTGAAAATTGCCTGACAATATATATGTAGATCTACTTACTTTTTTCTTTTTTGTTTATAAATATTTTTAAATTTTAAATTTTAAAGTTTTAATTATTTTGGGTACATAATAATTGTACATATTTATGGTGTACATGTGAAATTTTGATACAAGAATAAAATGTTTAATGATCAAATCAGGGTAATTGGGGTATCAGCCACCTCCAACATTTATCATTTGTTTGTGTTAGAAACATTCCAATTGCATTCATTTAGTTATTTTAAATATACAATAAATTATTGTTAGCTATAGCCACCCTATTTTGCTACCAATCACTAAATCTTATTCCTTTTATCTTACTGTATTTTTGTACCCAACCGTTCCTTTTTTATCCCCCCTCTCCTCTCCTCTTCCCAGCCTCTGGTAACCATTATTCCACTCTTTATCTCCATGAATTCGATACTTTTTAGCTCCCACGTATAAGTAGGAACATTTTGTATTTCTCTTTCTGTGCCTGGCTTATTTCACTTAACATAATGTCTTTCAGTTCCACCCATGTTGTTGAAAATGACAAGAGTTCATTCTTTTTTATGACTGAAAAATTTCCCATTTCTTTATCAATTCATCTGTTGATGGGTACTTAGGTTGATTCCAAATCTTGGCCATTGTGAATAGTGCTATAATAAAAATGAGCATGCAGATATCTCTTCAACATACTTATTTCTTTTCTTGTGTATAAATACCTAGCAATGGGATTGCTGGATCATATGGTATTTCTATTTTTAGTTTTTAAAGGAAACTCCATACTATTCATTATAGTGGCTGTACTAATTTACATTCCCACCAACAGTCTGCAAGGGTTCCCCTTTCTTGCAGGTCTATTTCTGAACTCTATTCTGTTCCATGGATTATATGTCTCTTCTTAGACCAATACCACACCGTTTTGATTTTTGTAGCTTTTAAAAGATGTTTTAATTTTAATTGGCAAAAAATTATATATATTGTATACAACATGATGTTTTGAATATATATACATTGTGGAATGGCTTAACTGAGTTAATTAACATATGCATTACCACACATATGCTTTACCACATAACATATGCATTACCACACAGTATAATTTTTGTGGTGAGAACACTTAAAATCCAATCTCAGTATTTTTCAAGAATACAATATATTGTTATTAAGTATAGTCATCATGCTGTGCAATAGATCTCTTGAACTTATCCTCCCATCTCACCGAAACTCTGTATCTTTTGATATTGTAGCTTTTTAATAAGTCTCAAAACAAGCCCTGTAAGTCCTCCAACTTTGTTGTTCTTTGTCAAATTTGATTTGGGTATTCTAGGTCTGTTGTATTTCCTTATTAATTTTAGAATAAGTTTGTAAATTTCTTCAAAAAATCATACCTACAATTTTTATTTTTACCCCTTGTTTTAACATGGAGAATCTTGGCAACATTTTAAAAAATCAATCTTTTATTTTACTTATTCAACAAAATTTATTAAGCATTTATTCTTTCCTGGGACCTATTCTAGTATTCTCCTGATACAGTAGTGAACCAAACAGCCGCAGACTCTCTCCTTCATAGTGAGAGAAGACACATAATAGATAAATAAAACTATATTTAAGTGCTATGAACAAAAATAAAAGAAGGCAAGGTAATAGAAAGTGATTGTAGACACAGGGAGACAAGCTATTTTAAATAGGGATGTCAGTGAAGGGCTTTATAATTACATGACATTTGGGCAGAGACCTGAATACAGTTGACCTTTAAACAATGTGGGTTTGAACTGCATGAATCCACTTATACATGAATTTTCTTCTGCCTTTGCCACTCCTGAGACAGCAAAACCAACCCCTCCTCTTCCTCTTCCTCGTCTTCAGCCTACCCAATGTGAAGATGACAAAGATGAAGACCTTTATCATGATCCACTTCCACTTAATGAATAGTAAATATAGTTTCTCTTCTTTGTGATTTTCTTAATAACAAGCTAGAGGAAAGAAAATGTTATTAAGAAAATCACAAGGAAGATAAACTATATTTACCATATGACATATCAAGTATGTATTAATTGTTTATGTTATTGGTAAGCTTCTAGTAAGCAGTAGGCTATTAGTAGATAAGTTTTTAGAAAGTTAAAAGTTATACATAGATTTTTGACTGCATGGAGTATTGGTGCCCCTCACCCCCATGTTGTTCAAGGGTCAACTGTACATTAAAGGGATGAGCTCTGCAAATATCTGAAGGCACAACGTTGGTAGCAGAAGGAGTAGCATGCCCAAAGATCCTGAGGTAGGAGTGAGCCTGCCAAGCTCGGGGAACAGCAAGGAGGCATGTGTGTCCAGAGTGCGGTGAAGCAGGGAGAGACAGTTGGACATGCAGGTGCCATAGTCCCTGGCATGCACTTCAGTAATATGAGTTCTGAGCAAGCCTAGGTGGCACCACTAGGCTTTAAAATGATATAGGTGGCCGCTGAGTAGGAATAAACCACTGAGAGCCAAGAATGAAATCAGGGAAATTGGTTAAGAAGAGATTGCAGTGGGCCAAGCAAAAGACAATGGTGACTCTTTTTCTTGACTTTTAATCCTTTCTCTACTGGCAATTAATCAGTTTGGAATTTTGACAACATGTGCAAAATGTGCAGTTTAACAAGAACTAGACCTTTCCTTATGTAACTCTGTGTTAAAAATGAAACAGTCAATGAGGTTCTAATTTGTGTGTTTCATTCCTGTTGATAACCACTCATTTCTAATTCCATACTCTTTAATTCCTTAACCATTGGTAAATTTCAATGACATTGTTTTTTTGAGAAACAAAAAATTTCTTAAAACTTGCCCACTTGAGGAGCCAAGATGGCCGAATAGGAACAGCTCCGGTCTACAGCTCCCAGCGTGAGCGACGCAGAAGACGGGTGATTTCTGCATTTCCATCTGAGGTACCGGGTTCATCTCACTAGGGAGTGCCAGACAGTGGGCGCAGGCCAGTGGGTGCGCGCACCGTGCGTGAGCCGAAGCGGGGTGAGGCATTGCCTCACCTGGGAAGCGCAAGGGGTCAGGGAGTTCCCTTTCCGAGTCAAAGAAAGGGGTGACGGACGCACCTGGAAAATCGGGTCACTCTCACCCGAATATTGCGCTTTTCAGACCGGCTTAAAAAACGGCGCACCACGAGACTATATCCCACACCTGGCTCGGAGGGTCCTACGCCCACGGAATCTCGCTGATTGCTAGCGCAGCAGTCTGAGATCAAACTGCAAGGCGGCAGCGAGGCTGGGGGAGAGGCGCCCGCCATTGCCCAGGCTTGCTTAGGTAAACAAAGCAGCCGGGAAGCTCGAACTGGGTGGAGCCCACCACAGCTCAAGGAGGCTTGCCTGCCTCTGTAGGCTCCACCTCTGGGGGCAGGGCACAGACAAACAAAAAGACAGCAGTAACCTCTGTAGACTTAAATGTCCCTGTCTGACAGCTTTGAAGAGAGCAGTGGTTCTCCCAGCATGCAGCTGGAGATCTGAGAACGGGCAGACTGCCTCCTCAAGTGGGTCCCTGACCCCTGACCCCCGAGCAGCCTAACTGGGAGGCACCCCCCAGCAGGGGCACACTGACACCTCACACGGCAGGGTATTCCAACAGACCTGCAGCTGAGGGTCCTGTCTGTTAGAAGGAAAACTAACAAACAGAAAGGACATCCACACCGAAAACCCATCTGTACATCACCATCATCAAAGACCAAAAGTAGATAAAACCACAAAGATGGGGAAAAAACAGAACAGAAAAACTGGAAACTCTAAAACGCAGAGCACCTCTCCTCCTCCAAAGGAACGCAGTTCCTCACCAGCAACGGAACAAAGCTGGATGGAGAATGATTTTGACGAGCTGAGAGAAGAAGGCTTCAGACGATCAAATTACTCTGAGCTACGGGAGGACATTCAAACCAAAGGCAAAGAAGTTGAAAACTTTGAAAAAAATTTAGAAGAATGTATAACTAGAATAACCAATACAGAGAAGTGCTTAAAGGAGCTGATGGAGCTGAAAACCAAGGCTCGAGAACTACGTGAAGAATGCAGAAGCCTCAGGAGCCGATGCGATCAACTGGAAGAAAGGGTATCAGCGATGGAAGATGAAATGAATGAAATGAAGCGAGAAGGGAAGTCTAGAGAAAAAAGAATAAAAAGAAATGAGCAAAGCCTCCAAGAAATATGGGACTATGTGAAAAGACCAAATCTACGTCTGATTGGTGTACCTGAAAGTGATGCAGAGAATGGAACCAAGTTGGAAAACACTCTGCAGGATATTATCCAGGAGAACTTCCCCAGTCTAGCAAGGCAGACCAACATTCAGATTCAAGAAATACAGAGAACGCCACAAAGATACTCCTTGAGAAGAGCAACTCCAAGACACATAATTGTCAGATTCACCAAAGTTGAAATGAAGGAAAAAATGTTAAGGGCAGCCAGAGAGAAAGGTCGGGTTACCCTCAAAGGGAAGCCCATCAGACTAACAGCGGATTTCTCGGCAGAAACCCTACAAGCCAGAAGAGAGTGGGGGCCAATATTCAACATTCTTAAAGAAAAGAATTTTCAACCCAGAATTTCATATCCAGCCAAACTAAGCTTCATAAGTGAAGGAGGAATAAAATACTTTACAGACAAGCAAATGCTGAGAGATTTTGTCACCACCAGGCCTGCCCTAAAAGAGCTCCTGAAGGAAGCGCTAAACATGGAAAGGAACAACTGGTACCAGCCGCTGCAAAATCATGCCAAAATGTAAAGACCATCAAGACTAGGAAGAAACTGCATCAACTAATGAGCAAAATCACCAGCTAACATCATAATGACAGGATCAAATTCACACATAACAATATTAACTTTAAATGTAAATGGACTAAATTCTCCAATTAAAAGACACAGACTGGCAAGTTGAATAAAGAGTCAAGACCCATCAGTGTGCTGTATTCAGGAAACCCATCTCACGTGCAGAGACACACATAGGCTCAAAATAAAAGGATGGAGGAAGATCTACCAAGCAAATGGAAAACAAAAAAAGGCAGGGGTTGCAATCCTAGTCTCTGATAAAGCAGACTTTAAACCAACAAAGATCAAAAGAGACAAAGAAGGCCATTACATAATGGTAAAGGGATCAATTCAACAAGAGGAGCTAACTATCCTAAATATATATGCACCCAATACAGGAGCACCCAGATTCATAAAGCAAGTCCTGAGTGACCTACAAAGAGACTTAGACTCCCACACATTAATAATGGGAGACTTTAACACCCCACTGTCAACATTAGACAGATCAACGAGACAGAAAGTCAACAAGGATACCCAGGAATTGAACTCAGCTCTGCACCAAGCGGACCTAATAGACATCTACAGAACTCTCCACCCCAAATCAACAGAATATACATTTTTTTCAGCACCACACCACACCTATTCCAAAATTGACCACATAGTTGGAAGTAAAGCTCTCCTCAGCAAATGTAAAAGAACAGAAATGATAACAAACTATCTCTCAGACCACAGTGCAATCAAACTAGGACTCAGGATTAAAAATCTCACTCAAAGCCGCTCAACTACATGGAAACTGAACAACCTGCTCCTGAATGACTACTGGGTACATAACGAAATGAAGGCAGAAATAAAGATGTTCTTTGAAACCAACGAGAACAAAGACACAACATACCAGAATCTCTGGGATGCATTCAAAGCAGTGTGTAGAGGGAAATTTATAGCACTAAATGCCCACAAGAGAAAGCAGGAAAGATCCAAAATTGACACCCTAACATCACAATTAAAAGAACTAGAAAAGCAAGAGCAAACACATTTTAAAGCTAGCAGAAGGCAAGAAATAACTAAAATCAGAGCAGAACTGAAGGAAATAGAGACACAAAAAACCCTTCAAAAAATCAATGAATCCAGGAGCTGGTTTTTTGAAAGGATCAACAAAATTGATAGACCTCTAGCAAGACTAATAAAGAAGAAAAGAGAGAAGAATCAAATAGACACAATAAAAAATGATAAAGGGGATATCACCACCGATCCCACAGAAATACAAACTACCATCAGAGAATATTACAAACACCTCTACGCAAATAAACTAGAAAATCTAGAAGAAATGGATACATTCCTCGACACATACACTCTCCCAAGACTAAACCAGGAAGAAGTTGAATCTCTGAATAGACCAATAACAGGAGCTGAAATTGTGGCAATAATCAATAGCTTACCAACCAAAAAGAGTCCAGGACCAGATGGATTCACAGCCGAATTCTACCAGAGGTACAAGGAGGAACTGGTACCATTGCTTCTGAAACTATTCCAATCAATAGAAAAAGAGGGAATCCTCCCTAACTCATTTTATGAGGCCAGCATCATTCTGATACCAAAGCCGGGCAGAGACACAACCAAAAAAGAGAATTTTAGACCAATATCCTTGATGAACATTGATGCAAAAATCCTCAATAAAATACTGGCAAACCGAATCCAGCAGCACATCAAAAAGCTTATCCACCATGATCAAGTGGGCTTCATCCCTGGGATGCAAGGCTGGTTCAATATACGCAAATCAATAAATGTAATCCAGCATATAAACAGAGCCAAAGACAAAAACCACATGATTATCTCAATAGATGCAGAAAAAGCCTTTGACAAAATTCAACAACCCTTCATGCTAAACACTCTCAATAAATTAGGTATTGCTGGGACGTATTTCAAAACAATAAGAGCTATCTATGACAAACCCACAGCCAATATCATACTGAATGGGCAAAAACTGGAAGCATTCCCTTTGAAAACTGGCACAAGACAGGGATGCCCTCTCTCACCGCTCCTATTCAACATAGTGTTGGAAGTTCTGGCCAGGGCAATCAGGCAGGAGAAGGAAATAAAGGGTATTCAATTAGGAAAAGAGGAAGTCAAATTGTCCCTGTTTGCAGATGATATGATTGTTTATCTAGAAAACCCCATTGTCTCAGCCCAAAATCTCCTTAAGCTGATAAGCAACTTCAGCAGTCTCAGGATACAAAATCAATGTACAAAAATCACAAGCATTCTTATACACCAACAACAGACAAACAGAGAGCCAAATCATGAGTGAACTCCCATTCACAATTGCTTCAAAGAGAATAAAATACCTAGGAATCCAACTTACAAGGGATGTGAAGGACCTCTTCAAGGAGAACTACAAACCACTGCTCAAGGAAATAAAAGAGGATACAAACAAATGGAAGAACATTCCATGCTCATGGGTAGGAAGAATCAATATCGTGAAAATGGCCATACTGCCCAAGGTCATTTACAGATTCAATGCCATCCCCATCAAGCTACCAATGACTTTCTTCACAGAATTGGAAAAAACTACTTTAAAGTTCATATGGAACCAAAAAAGAGCCCGCATCACCAAGTCAATCCTAAGTCAAAAGAACAAAGCTGGAGGCATCACACTACCTGACTTCAAACTATACTACAAGGCTACAGTAACCAAAACAGCATGGTACTGGTACCAAAACAGAGATATAGATCAATGGAACAGAACAGAGCCCTCAGAAATAACGCTGCATACCTACAACTATCTGATCTTTGACAAACCTGAGAAAAACAAGCAATGGGGAAAGGATTCCCTATTTAATAAATGGTGCTGGGAAAACTGGCTAGCCATACGTAGAAAGCTGAAACTGGATCCCTTCCTTACACCTTATACAAAAATCAATTCAAGATGGATTAAAGATTTAAACGTTAGACCTAAAACCATAAAAACCCTAGAAGAAAACCTAGGCATTACCATTCAGGACATAGGCATGGGCAAGGACTTCATGTCCAAAACACCAAAAGCAATGGCAACAAAAGACAAAATTGACAAATGGGATCTAATTAAACTAAAGAGCTTCTGCACAGCAAAAGAAACTACCATCAGAGTGAACAGGCAACCTACAAAATGGAAGAAAATTTTCGCAACCTACTCATCTGACAAAGGGCTAATATCCAGAATCTACAATGAACTCAAACAAATTTACAAGAAAAAAACAAACAACCCCATCAAATAGTGGGCGAAGGACATGAGCAGACACTTCTCAAAAGAAGACATTTATGCAGCCAAAAAACACATGAAAAAATGCTCATCATCACTGGCCATCAGAGAAATGCAAATCAAAACCACTATGAGATATCATCTCACACCAGTTAGAATGGCAATCATTAAAAAGTCAGGAAACAACAGGTGCTGGAGAGGATGTGGAGAAACAGGAACACTTTTACACTGTTGTTGGGACTGTAAACTAGTTCAACCATTGTGGAAGTCAGTGTGGCGATTCCTCAGGGATCTAGAACTAGAAATACCATTAGACCCAGCCATCCCATTACTGGGTATATACCCAAAGGACTATAAATCATGCTGCTATAAAGACACATGCACACGTATGTTTATTGCGGCATTATTCACAATAGCAAAGACTTGGAACCAACCCAAATGTCCAACAATGATAGACTGGATTAAGAAAATGTGGCACATATACACCATGGAATACTATGCAGCCATAAAAAATGATGAGTTCATGTCCTTTGTAGGGACATGGATGAAATTGGAAACCATCATTCTCAGTAAACTATCGCAAGAACAAAAAACCAAACACCGCATATTCTCACTCATAGGTGGGAATTGAACAATGAGATCACATGGACACAGGAAGGGGAATATCACACTCTGGGGACTGTTGTGGGGTGGGGGGAGGGGGGAGGGATAGCATTGGGAGATATACCTAATGCTAGATGACGAGTTAGTGGGTGCAGCGCACCGGAATGGCACATGTATACATATGTAACTAACCTGCACAATGTGCACATGTACCCTAAAACTTAAAGTATAAAAAAAAAAAAAAAAAAAACTTGCCCACTTGATTGTTGTCTGTACATTGTTCCTTCCCTTCCCTTCCCTTCCCTTCCCTTCCCTTCCCTTCCCTTCCCTTCCCTTCCCTTCCCTTCCCTTCCCTTCCCTTCCCTTCCCCTCCCCTCCCCTCCCCTCCCCTCCCCTCCCCTCCCCTTCCCTTCCCTTGTCTTTCTTTTTTGAGATACAGTCTCACTCTGTCACCCAGGATGGAGTGCAGTGGTGTGATCTTGGCTCACTGCAACCTCCACCTCCCATGTTCAAGTGATTCTTCTGCCTTCGCCTCCTCAATAGCTGGGATTATAGGCACCCACCACCATGCCTGTCTAATTTTTATATTTTTAGTAGAGATGAGGTTTCACTATTTGGCCAGGCTGGTCTCAAACTCCTGACCTCAAATGATCAGTCCACTTTTGGCCTCCCAAAGTGCTGGGATTAAAGGCATGAGCCACCATGCCTGGCCCATTGTTTCTTTCTTTTTTTCTTTTTTTTCTTGAGACAGAGTCTTGCTCTGTTGCCCAGGCTGGAGTGCAGTAGTATGATCTCAGCTCACTGCAACCTCCGCCTCCCAGGTTTAAGCAATTCTCATGCTTCAGCCTTGTGAGTACCTGGGATTACAGGTGCCTGCCACCATGTCTGGCTAATTTTTGTATTTTTAGTAGAGACCAGGTTTCACCTTGTTGGCCAGACTGGTCTCAAACTCCTGACCTCAGGTGATCTGTCTGCCTCAGCCTCCTGAAGTGCTAGGATTACAGGTGTGAACCACCACACCCAGCCCCCATTGTTTCTTTTAAATGTTAAATAGAATTACCTGATCCTGGCCTCATTTGAAATGCTTTGAAATATATTGGTATATACATTTAGTTCTATTGGCATGTTAGTCTGCTGTCTTGGAAAAACAAAGTGGTCAGTATTGTTGTGATGGACCAGATCTTCTGTGTTCTTAACAAATGATAATTTCAGATTATGACATTGTTTTCCTTCTCCTCTTTGTTAGTATTATTCCTTCTAGAAAACCTGTATTTGAGTTAAAAGTGATAGAAAATCCATTCATTTCTGATACCGTACTAGGTTAGTTATGGGATAACAGTGAAACATTTTTAACCATAATAAATTTGATACTGGAGTTTTAGATTGAATTGTAATGACCAATTTATTCCCTAATTTATTTAATTTAATCACAGCTCATTAATATGTAATAGTGCTTTTAAGAAGTTCTAATTAAGATAGTATCATAATAATGAGATCATAACTATGTCATGACAGTAAAATTTTTAGCTTTGTGTAAATATTTAAGAAGTTCAAAATAAATAAGATCCAACCTAAAGAGAATATTTTCTTTATTATATAATCCATATAAATTAGTTATTTTTAGGGCCCCAAAACACCAGTTTTTCTGGTTTAGATTTAACTATTGCTCTCTTAACTGTATGTAGAGAATGGGAGAAGGGAAATTCTTCAAGATTCCCTGATGAAAATAGATGATGTTACCATCCAAACCATTTTGGGAAAGCTGGACACAGTGGTGTGCCTCTGTATTTCCAGCTACTCAGAAGACCGAGGCAGGATGATCCGTTAAACCCAGAGGTTTGAGAACAGCCTGGGCAACATAGTGAGAACCTATTTCTAAAAAACAAACAAAAACCAACTTTCAGGATCAAAGATTAAAGATTTCCACCTACCACTGGGTAGGTGGTGAGACCAGGCTCCAGGCTTATTCCATCAGCCCACCTCTCTGATGTGGCAAAGCCAAGTCTTCCATAGGGAGGCCTGGAGAAAAGGTTCCTATCTCACCACTACAGTGAGCAGTTCACTCAGCTATGGTCTAGTCCACAAGGTTCCTTAATCATCTGACCACACTGGCTGATTTGTAAAAATATACCTTAAAATGTAGGGACTAAGTTTATTTACAATAGTATGCAGTCAATGGCCTGTCTTCTAGTTTGAATTTTCTTTGTGCAATCATCCATGAAAAGCATAGAATGCGGTGCCACTGATAAAAGATCACCTCAGCTGGATGAATTTCTAGCACCTGGTAGCACTAAATTGAGATATTTAAGGGTACAGTTTATTAACAAAACAGATGGAAGAAACTGGGTAAAAATATACCTAATAGAATATGAATATTTCAGAACACAAAGAAATAGTGCATTTTTTAGAGTTCTAAAGTAAAGCATCTATAGGATATAGCTGTTGTTATGCTTTATATTTATTTCTTGATTTTCTTTCTCTCCTAAAACTTTCTGGCAATTTTAAAAATTGCACTGATTTTAATAAAATAGATGCCCTTAATTTTCCTACTGTAGCAGTTAATTTGGGTAATGTCAGTCTGTTACTGTTAGAATTGCTATTCAACTGAAAATGTATTATGATCTGCTGCACACATAAAAATATTACATTATAATGCGCAAAACCGAGCTAAACATAATTGTGCCTATACTAGCGTGGTGACAGGAAGCATCTTCTATAATGGTGCTGATTTCCATATCAGTGATAATTTTATTGTCTGATTTGCATTGTATTCTCCTTGCTGCCGTATTGATATCCAGAATGTGTCTATCCATTCCTAGGATAGATGCATGCAGATGCCAAAAAAATCTAGTTAACTCCCTCTCCTACTCCTTGAAAAATCTTAGTAATTAGAAAGTGAAAAAGATTATAGCAGCCAAATTCTGTCTCCAAAAACTTTGTCTTTTTTCTTGCCTAAATCCCTTTAATAGGTTAATGTACTTGCTGGATGTGTCTTCTGAGGACAACTTAATGGCTCAACTATTTATTGAGCCTTTGCTATGTGTAAGGCATTGTGCCAAGCACTAAAGGATTTAAAATGGACTAAAGTGCCCCCAGTTCTTCAAGGAACAATTTTATAAAGAGTTGGATACTCAAATACTCACAGTGAAAAACTCCAGAAATCACAATAGGGAAAATGTGTGGCATATGGTTTATGTCAAGGTCAAAAATTATATCAATTTTTTTCTGAAGCAAAAACTGCTGCAAGGGATTGTTACAGAAATATAATTTTTTTTTTTTTTTTTTTTTTGAGACAAGAGTCTTGCTCTGTCACCCAGGCTGGAGTGCAGTGGCACAATCTCGGCTCACTGCAAGCTCCGCCTCCTGGGATCATGCCATTCTCCTTCTTCAGCCTCCCGAGTATCTGGGACTACAGGCGCCCACCACCATGCCCGGCTAATTTTTTGGTATTTTTTAGTAGAGACAGGGTTTCACTGTGTTAGCCAGGATGGTCTTGATCTCCTGACCTCGTGATCCACCTGCCTCAGCCTCCCAAAGTGCTGGAATTGCAGGCGTGAGCCACCATGCCTGGCCTAGAAATACAAATTTTAAACCCAAACTATCCATCTGTATTATCATATTTTTATGCATACAGAGTCTGAAAAAGCATCTCTCTCAGATTGTAAATTCCCCTTTATCAGAATTTATGCAAACAGTCAATTACCCATGGATGAAATTTTGGCAGTTACAAGTGACTATTGATTTATGACCCAATTGGTTCTTGGGTTTTGATTGCAAGTCCAGCATCCTTCAGTCTCGAATTGCCTTTTTCAGCGGGGACTCCAGCTTCTCCTGACTCTTCATTTGTTCAAAGAAAAATGTTTTCCTCTGATGTTTTATCCATGCCTGTTCTTAAGAGACACAAAGCCTTTGTTAAAGTTTTACTAGTTTTAGGGATATTTGAATTCCAGCATCTTAATTGCATCAACAGAATAAAAAGTTTTCTCAATTCAAAAATTCTCCTTCATCTTTTTTCAACCTTGGTAATGTTGACACATCTTGGGTGTAAAGTCCTGAAAAGGTTGCAGATGCCAGCTGTGGTCTTCAGGATAGGGTAGAAGATGATTTACTTAGAATAAAAAAGGTCATAAGAAGGAAAAGGCCTTGAATTGGGTTTTTACTTCTGTGTAAATTTCTAATGACTTCAGTTGAGGATAGTTAGAGGAAGAAGGGTTTTGTGGTTTGGGACGAAGAAAAGAGGTAGGCATGGAAGAAGTTGAGTTGGTTTTGCAATAAAGTTTTGAGCCTTAGAAAGAGCTCCTGGATTTGGTATCAGGGGTTGAGTGTGGCAGAGCTGAGGCTGGACTTAGAAGCCCCATACTAGCCTTAGGCATTGGAAAAATTTCTGAGTAGCGTATATCTTTTGCCAGAGAGCGGCCAAAGCATTTCCTATCTCAGGTTGTAAGTTAGCCAACTAGGGTGGACCTCAGAAGCAGAAATTAGCAACTCAGAGTCATAAAACAGCCTTTGAACATTGGATGTACTAATTATGGGAAATCAAAGTTAAAATACTTCTTCACCTGCAAATTAACTTCAACAAAACAAGGAGCTTGGTGAAACTTTGAAGAATCACTGAAAAGAATCTCAGGGAAAAGAAATAAACAGCAATTGATCAGACAGTTTGCAATGCACAAATGTTTTTTATATTTTAAAAATCTTTTCGTCTTACCTATAGAACATAAATATATGAAAGCTTTTAGAGGTTTATTTCTGATTCTAGTTATCCCTAAGATCTTAAGTTTTCTTCATCTGCAAATTCTATTATTATGGAGTTTTTAGAAACCTGTGCCTTGGAGCTGTGTCATTTTACTGTAGGAAAAAAATAAAAAACACATAAATCTGAAATAAATAAGGCTGTCTCTGAAATGAGCATCATTGGAGCCTTTTTAGTCAAGAAGCGCTAGGTAATTTGTGACTAAATCATCTTGGACACAATTCATAGAGGGAATTCTTTCCCCTTCAATAAATGCACCTTTTTCTTTCTTCTCACACTCTCTGCCTGTTATCCTTTCCTCCATCACGGCCTTTCTTTGTCTTTTTGTCTACCTGATCTGTAGCTTTACTTTGCCAGCACTGTTTAGCCCCACGGCCTAAAAAGGCTCTTCACGCTTGCTGCGAATAGTCCCATACAATGAACATCTTAGGAGTTGCTTGGGTAAAGAAACAAGTGGTACTTTTTTACTGATTCATAGTCATTCCTTCCGCACTGTCTTTTTCTTAGAAAAATGAAAACTTCCAGCATCAGTGGCATTAATTAATTAATTTTTATTGACCCTTCAGACATAATTTTTGCAGTTTCTAATACTATTACTTAGGGAAATGTGGAATTACACAACCAGATTGATGACTTTGTAGTGCTATCATAATGGAAATGCATCCATCCGTTTTGGAGGATTTAGGAGAACCCTGTGGCTAGTTCTGCAGAGAGTGTTCAAGCCAGGCAGTAGTGTAGAGTCCCAAGAGGTTTGTAAGTTCTGTTCTCTGTAGCTCTTCTTTTTTTGGAAAACCTTGCCTCTCACTCTCCATGGCCTGGCTTTGTCTGCTACTAATTTTCCTGGAGTTTTGAAGAGAATAAGCCTTACTTATTTGCTGTGGTACTGAGAGGATTTGATAGCAAATATTTTTGAAAAAACTTAAGGGAGAGAAATTTCTCCTAAATTAATATAGTCTATTTCTTAGAAGTTCATATTTCCCCCCGCTACTGGGTTATATGGGCCTTTTCTACTGAGCACTCTTGCCACTTCCATCCTTTTTGATCCAATGTAGCTTATAGACCTGCATCTTTTTGTATTTATGGACTGAATAGATTCTGTAACAGGTGTATAGGTGGAACTACTGATGCCTCTTCTGCATCAAACATTTATATTGATATTTGAAGCAGTTAATATATGTTCTAACAAGATTTAGGTCCTATAGAAGGAAGGATAGAGAAAGAGGCTATGAAAAACTGAATTTCTCTTTCCAGGAGACCTTTGAGAAGGCAAGTTTGAGTAGCAGCAGCAGTGGAGCAGCCAGCCTGAAAAGTGAACTTTCAGAAAGCGCAGACCTGCCCCCTGAAGGCTTCCAGGCCTCCTATGGTAAAGACGAAGACAGGGCCTGTGATGAAATCCTGTCAGATGATAACTTCAACCTGGAAAATACTGAGAAAGGTACTGCTAGTGGCAGTGTGTCAACATGAATGTATTCTGGACTCCTTCCTGTTTCAAGACTCATTTGCTTTTTTATTGTTTTTATTAATGTGCAGATACATATTCAGAGGTAGATGATGAATTGGACATTTCGGATAACTCCAGCAGCTCCAGTTCAAGCCCTCTGAAAGAATCTACATTCAGTAAGCTTTCTGTTATCAATTTGCTGTTTGTGGGATTCCAGAAGACAGTGGTTTGGAAATCATACTTGAGTCAAGCAAATATCACCATATACGTAACCCAGTGGTTTGTTTTTCAGGTGCAGTGCTAATTAGGACAGATGTGTCTGTCTCTCTGACAGAGCCCAAAGGTTAGCCAGCACAGTGGTTTTGTATTTTCTCAGCTGTCAAATGAATAGTTTTACTATTTCTACCAGCAATTGCAGGTTCTAACTAGAGAGTCAAGATATCTAACTTGGAGACAGCCAAATAACCACAGGAGTAATGGACATGACCTTTTATGAGCCTGTTGGTTAGATGAATTCAAAGCCTGTAGAAGAAATTGGTCCTGGTATAGACTAATTTTTGTGCAATTTTATTTATATAAATCTAAAGAGATGTGTTACATTTAAAACAATAAAATAATTTTTTTAGAGTTAATAAAAATATGACATATAAATTCCGTCCATAATGTTAATCTTGACTCTTAATTTAAAACAGTAAAGAAAATAGTCATACTGGGATATGGGAAAGAAAAGGAAAAGGTATATTTAGATAAAATTTAAAGATTATAAAGAGAGATAGAATCAAATACATGGAACAAACCTGAAACTTAAAGAGAAGTTAAAATAGAAAATGAAGAGAAACAATTTTTTTAAAAAAGAGTAAGTTGATAAAATATTAAAAACCATAGATAGAAATATTCTGAAATAAATTAAGTGAAAATAATTCTCTCTCCTCAGTGACTATACTATGAAAATCTCATAAAAGAACATTTAAAATAGCTTCTCTAAGGATCAAAGTAGAACCCTAAGGATTTAGCTACATTCTTTGTCCTTTCCAAACTTAATTGGTCCATCGAAATGATGATTAGATGTTCCAGATTTTCTGGGACAACCCCAGTTTTCAATATTCTGTCCTATTTTCTCTGTAGATCCCTGCCTTCTAGGTGTATTAATTTGTAATTGGGAAAACATGAAGCTCATGTGGGAAAAAATATTTATGCATATAAACATATATAACAAATTCCAGAAGAAGTTTATTACTGACTGTTTTGAGATAAGTTCAGTGTTCTATATATCTGGCAGCAATGGTGGGAGGGTTAGTGGGGAGGTAGGAAAGAGATGGTTGACCCTTAAATTTGCATATGGTAACTTGGCAAGGATGGTTATGACATTTTATTGCATGACATTTTATTGTGTTTTGTTAGATATTAATAACAGGGTTGTTTTTGTTTGTTTAGCACATTTGCTTTAGAGAAAAAGCCCTTAAACAAACCTGACAAATAAATAACAATTTGTAACATATTTTAGCTCATGCTTTCATAATCAAAGACAATTTTTACAGTATGTACAATTGCTCAGGTAACAGAAATTCAGCATTGTTTTTTGTTGTTGTTGTTGTGGTTTACCATGAATACAGCCATGTTTGTTTCTTGAATGTTGTTTGACTGCTTTCATGCTACAATGGCAGCAGAATTCAGTTGTGACATAGTATGGCTTGCAAAGCCTAGAATATTTCCTACCTACCGTTTACAGAGATAAATTTGACTTTAGAACAATATGAGAGTGTTTATAGACAAAGCCATTCATGGAATATATATATTCTTTATTATTTTGAATTTTATAAAAAACTTATTTAAAATTTTTTGTGATATATAATATTTGTACCTATTTATGGATACTTGTGATATTTTGATATATGCATAGAATGTGTAGTCATTAAATTACACATTGTATGGGTAATTCAGATATTGATCACCTCAAACATTTATCATTTATTTGTGTTGGAAACATTTCAAATCTCCCCTTCTAGCTATTTTTAAATATTTAAACATTTTCTTTATCCATTCATCTGGTGATGGATACGTAGTTTGATTTCATATCCTGGTGGTTGTGAGTAGTGCTGCAATAAACACGAGAGTAGAGATATCTTTTTGATATACTACCCTTCTTTTGGATATATACCAGTAGTGGGATTGCTGGATCATATAGAAGTTCTATTTTTAGTTTTTTGAAGAGAAACTTTATTTATTTATTTATTTTAAGTTTTTTTTTTTTTTTTTTTTTGAGATGGAGTCTCGCTCTGTCACCAGGCTGGAGTGCAGTGGCACGATCTTAGCTCACTGCAACCTCCGCCTCCTGGGTTCAAGCGATTCTCCTGCCTTAGCCTCCCGAGTAGCTGGGACTACAGGCATGCTCCACCACACCCAGCTAATTTTTGTACTTTTTAGTACGGACGGGATTTCATGTTGGCCAGGAAGGTCTCGCTCTCTTGACCTCATGATTCATCTACCTCGGCCTCACAAAGTGCTGGGATTACAGGTGTGCGCCACCACACCCGGCCGAGAACCTTTATACTGTTTTCCATAATGGCTACACTAATTTACAGTCCCACCAACAGTGTATGAGTTCCCTTTTCTCTGCATCTTCACCAGTATTTGTTGTTCAGTATTGTTTTATTAAAACATAAAAAATAAAAGATTTGCAGAGGAAATAATGTAAAGTTATTTCTATTTTCTCGTCTCAGACATTTTAAAGAGAAGTTTTAGTGCTTCAGGAGGAGAAAGACAATCCCAAACAAGGTAGGTGCAAATTGAACTCCTAGAAATATTTTTTGATTTTGCAGAGCTGAGTTATTGATGGCTGAATTGAAACCTGATAGCCAGAAGTTTCCATGTGCCTGCGGAAATAGAAGGAGTTAGAGCTTACTTGCCCAGAACTGTTTATAGTTCACCAAGTAGCATACTGAAACAGGTACTGATCTTGGACCTGGGTCTTAGTCTAGCTCTGCCTTTTTCTAGCTTTGTGACCTTGAGCAAATCAGTTAGCCTCTCTGAGCTCAAGGGTGGGCCGGCGGGGTAGGGCAGCTGTGCTCCATGAGGTCATCTGGAGCCCTGGTCTTATATCTTGTTCTTCCATATCCCCAGGGTATAGGTTTCATCTTTTTGACCAATATGACTTATGAGACCGCATCCTACCTCCAAGCCAGCAAGAAGAAGAAAGGGGAAGTAGAGACACCCCTCTTCCTTTTAAGGATATGACCGAGATGTTATGCTCATCACTTCTGTTCACATACCATTGGCCAGAACTTCCTCATATGACCACAGCTAGTTGCAAGGGATGGTGAAATATGTTTGAGAGACTGTCTTTTAAAAGCAAAGCAAAATTGTTATTTTGGGACAGCTAGCTGTGTCAGTGACAGTTGTTTCTTAGAGTAGGGACTGAAACAAAACTATTAGATTGAGCCTTCTGCAAGTTCTCCTGACCTTCACTGGCACTGGGTGAGATTAGAGGGAGCAGAACCTTGATTACAGTGTTCCAGAGGCAGAGATAGGAGGCATTTAAGAAGTTGAGAAATGAGCTGGGAGAATGAGCTGGTGGGGAATGTTTGATGGAAAAGGACCTCCTAGAATCAGGATGAACTCAGGACATTTGGGACAGAGGAAGGAGAAGAGACCAATGGAGAGGAGAGATTAGAGAGGAAAAGAGATAACTGACAGTATACAGTTGCATCATAGACCAGAGCCAGAGGAGTGGGCCTGGAAAAGATGAGTGGCAACACCTTCTTTGTGTCTGGAGAAAGGGAGGTGAAGATAAAATTAAGCTAGAGAAATAGAGAAAGGCAGATTAAGGAAGAAATATATGGTTTCTGTATATAATTATTATTATTATTGAAATAGAATCTTGCTCTATTGCCCAGGCTGGAGTGCAGTGGCGTGATCACTGCAACCTCTGCCTTCCAGGTTCAAGTGATTCCTCTGCCTCCGCCTCCCGAGTAGCTGAGATTACAGGTACCTGCCACCATACCTGGCTAATTTTTGTATTTTTAGGAGAGATTGGGTTTCACCATGTTGGCCAGGCTGGTATCGAACTCCTGACCTCAGGTGATCCACCCACCTTAGCCTCCCAAAGTGCTGGGATTATAGGCATTCGCCACTGTGCCCAGCCAATTTCTATGTATTAGTTGATATTCTAGGCCAATATTCTAGACAGCTGAGAGGACTGTCTAGATTTGAGGAGTATATTCAGCTAGGAGCAGCCAATGTTGAGATGAGAACTGGGCAGAGAATGGTGGAAGGACTGCCAGACTGCTCTGAGGCTGGGGCACCTGTTGAGGTTGGGCCACATATAAGTGGTGATGCCAGGCGGGGCTCTTCAGAGCTGTGGGATGACCCCCACTCAGGAGGTGGCAGCATCTGTGTGACAAAAGGCTAAGGCTGTGATGTGCTATAGCAGGCAGGGCTTTTTGGATACAAGCAAAGGAGCCTGACTTTAGCTAACTTATGTGACAGGGGGTTCTTTAGAAGTCATTGTGGGGCTTGTGTAATTTAGACTCTGGAGGATCAAGCTTGGGAAGGCATAGGAGCCAGTTCAGTCCCTGAAGTCTATAAAGGAGACATTTTTGGGAGGCTTATAAGGGCACAAGAACTCTGGGATAAATGAACTCCCAGCTTGTTTATTCCATTCTCATGTCACCTTTCTTAGGATTCAAAATCCTGAGAGAGAGAGAGCCAGATTGGCCTGGCTGGGATCAGGTTCCTGTTTACTGCCTTGAGGAGAGCTGAGATCCTTGACTAGTCCATCAGGGGTGCTTGCTGAAGGGAGCAGGTGTTAGTGCTGGGCAGCCTCAATGGAACCACCAGGATCTACCTCTGGGTTTGAGGGTGCTGGGAATCACATAACATAAATGAAGTTCAGAAGAACCTGCTCAGCAAATTCCTGGGGGATTCAGTTAGGTGACAAAGGAAGGTTCCTATAGACAAATCCTTTTCTTGTTTAGTCAAAGATGCATCACTGATACATTTATCTTCAAATGAAGATCAGGAGGAGTTAGGGTGGAGTCTTTTAATTTCCTAACTTTTTTTCCAGTGTTTCTGGGAATAAAAACCCAAGGAAAACTTATCAACAGGGTGTATGATCTATCAGAAAGATATTCGATAAAACCCTATAAGACCTCATGACGTTCTTTAGTGGGCCAAAGTGCAGAGGAGTCATGGTCAGAAGTAATGGGGAGGGCAGGGGAAAGAAAAGTACTCCAGAATGCCAAAGAGAACCACAATGACCACAATGGGTGTTTGTGGGGACTGGAGATCTGAGTTAGAAGATCTTCCAAAGGATCTTTAGGGCTTGCTAGTACCCAACATTGCTCATTCCTCACTTACTGACTTTCTATTGCTAACAAAGCAAATATTTTAGTTCAAAAGTAAATTATGATATATGATGTACTCCCAATTAAGTGAGTTTTATATTAAAATGAAAATTTCCAATCAGATGAATGTAGGTATCTTGGCCCTGTCAAAAATAATTCTACTATTTTTTTGAAAGGATCCATGGAAAATTGTCTTATTTGCACAAATCCGGTTGATGTCCACCCCTTCAAAAACAAACAAAAACCCCATATGGTCTATATCTTTTAGAGCTTGAGATGGCTTTTAAAAAGCTAGTTATTAACTAAGTACTTTATAACAAATTGGATAAGCTAGAATCAGCAGAAAGGCAAGGTTTAATCTGAAGATCATTGAAACAGGGGTATAAGCTTTAACTTGGGGTTATGACCAAGTCAACAGATGGATATGGAAAGTGGCCCATACATTGAAGTTGATGTTTTGGAAAGTATGTTCCAAGGTGAACAGGACCTGACCTAAAGCAACATTTGTAAAATTGTGCCATGAAATGTGGTAATACAGCGTGACATGCCACCAAGGAACACAGGTTTGTTTAAGACAAGCTCTCTTCCTTCAGGGAGCTCACAGCAAAATGGAAAGACAAGGGCCGACTTCAGAAGAAAATAAATGATAAAAGACAGCCTTTGATTTATACCAAATAAGAGGAGAGAAAATTAATAACTTTTGACTCCCTCCCAGGTAATCCCTAGGGCTTCTCTGAATTAAAAGGAGACAATCCCAAAATGTATTTATAATTCTTTAAAGAACGTTAAATAGAGCTAAAGTTATTTGCAATCTAATTTGTTTAGGATTTTCCTGGGTTTCTTTGTTTATTAATGTGAAATGTAAACCCATCCTGCAAAATATTTAGAAGCTAAATAAGAAGTTTGAATATAAAAGAAGATAGCAAAGCTACATAATAGAATAAAAATAAATTGAAAATCAAGCCTGTAGAGGGTTTTCTTTCTTTCTTTCTTTTTTTTCCTATTCTGTGCCATGTATAAAATGGTATAACAGTTTCAAGGAGACCCTAGGCAGCTCTCCTACTTGGGGACCCTTACTGACTCTTTAAAAAGGCCCAATGAGAGAAGTCACAGGGAAGTACATACCTGTTCTGACCACAGCCTCCAAAATATAGAAGTCAGACGTGGCCCTGGCTAAATATTAATAGTATCAAGAGAAAGCTTAAGCATAAACTCATAACTTTGGTCAGATATCAGATATCAGGAGCCAGATTTAAACCAATTGCTTGTGGAAAAACTAACGTAACTCCCTAATAACTTAGGATATGCTTTTGGGCAAATGAGCCAGACAAATGGATAAAACATGAGCAAATGGAACTAGGAGGGATAGCCCCTGCCTGCTCAGAGAAGTTTTGAAGTCTCAAGGCTGGAGAATAATATTAGAACTGGAAGGCACCTGGGAATCCAAGCCATCATCAGTTGATAAAACTTTTTTTAAGGAATATAGTTAATGGCAAGATCAAGAGAGGAATAAGCCCCAATTTCTTTGAAATTTCCAACTTTAATCATTTTCAAACTTGATATGAAATCTTTTATATCTATTACTATTTGCTAGGAAGGCATCAAGAATGGGCTTGACTTTTACCAGTTTTTATGCGAGTTTCATAGGCTGACCTAGTATATACTCATTGAGGATTCTAATCCAGCAAGTCATAGCATGTTATTTCAACTTATAAATAAAATACTCTGTATAGTGGAACTTGATAACGCTCACTGGGGCTTCAGCCTCTTTATCACATATTCTCAGGTCCTAGTAAAATTTAGTCATTGTTTTATGACCATCTTAAGAACCTTCATTCATTTGTTTAATAGATGGATATTTATTACTGTGTGCCAGGCCTGCACCAAACTATGCCTAATTCGTCTTTGCATTCTCCAGGGCACAGTGTATTGCACATAGGTACCAACCTACAGATACTTGTTAATTAATAGATGAATGACTGTTATCTCAGTGTAAATTCTTTATCTCATTACCAAGGACTGAAATCTTGCCTACTGACAGCCTTTGCCATAGCCACAGCTTAAGGCACATTTTTTTTTTTTTTTTTAAAGGATCCTGTTGCTCCGGCAACAAGATTTCTCCGCGTCTGCTTGCCTTCTGTCACCAAGACAACAGGGTATATTTGGCAGGCTGGTTTGAGACACTGGATGTTTGTGGTATCAGAGATGCCTGTGGTTCACAACTTTTTTGATTCATCAGTGTATGCATAATTGTATTTGACAGTGTGCTCCTAAGTCTAAATCTTTTTTTTTTTTTTTTTTTTTTTTGAGACGGAGTTTTGCTCTTTCATCCAGGCTGGAGTGCAGTGGTGCCATCTCAGCTCACTGCAACCTCGGCCCGCTGGGTTCCAGTGGTTCTCCTGCCCCAGCCTCCCTAGTAGCTGGGATTATAGGCTCCTGCCACCACACCCAGCTAATTTTTGTATTTTTAGTAGAGATGGGGTTTCGCCATGTTGACCAGGCTGGTCTCGAACTCTTGACTTCAGGTGATCCACCTGCCTGGGCCTCCCAAAGTGGTAGGATTGCAGGCATAAGCCACCGTGCCAGGCCTTTCTAAGTCTTTATATGTAAAGATGATTGTGGATGTTTGTGACAATTCAGCATCATATTTGTGACTGGAAAGACCTCGTGTATTTTCAGGACCAGTGGATCTTGCCTCTTAAAAGCGGAAGTCTTGCTTATTTTTACTTGTAGCTCTTCTCCGTCCATCTTTTTCATAATCTGTATCTGGTTTTACTTTGGTTGAATAAATACTGCATGATTACTCCTTGGTAGAATCAACCTGGCCCATCTGCTAATGTCTCACTCCAGCAGCCTTAAAACAAACAAACAAACAAACAAAAAAACACATAGTAAGACCACTTTGTTTCTTTTCTGTGATAGTTCTATACTTTCCTGGTTTATTGCTCATTTGTTTCTAGCTGTTATTGAAGTAGAAGGGGATAGCCACAGGAGCATTATACTACTTTGTTGTCATGATACCAACTCTATTAACATTATAGATAAATAGGAGAACTCAAAGCTACATAATGTTGCTTATTCACACAGGACATATTTATGAATGTCACTGCCTGAAAGAGATCTTCAGCTATAAAATGCTCATTAGCTCACATGGTGTGGTTGCAATAGTTTCGGAAGGCATTACCTTACTATTGTAAGGCAAACCTCTCATTTCATAAGGTTTAATTATTTTTATCAATATCAAATAGCATTGATACTTTTCACAATTGAATTAAATGATGGAATACACTTATAATGTATTTGAAAATGTTTTCTTTGTTCAGATACATATTTCAAGGAATTCTTATGAGAGATGATATTCTAGGGCTTCATCTTCTTCTTGGCCAGGACTCTGCTGGCAAAATTATTATCCAAATAATTCACCTTGCTCTTGACTTAATTCAGTGAAAAGTCTATTTAAAAAATTACGATGCTAATTCCTAGATTATTCACTTTATCTCTTAGTGTTTTGGGGTGGAAATTGTAGGCTAACACTCATTTTCAGCACTTCAGTTTCTCTTTTGCCTTATTAATTCCAGATGAGGTCACACTAGGTCTGAAGAGAGCTGGAAGGGATGGTCTTTTAGAATTCTTTCAGCCTTCTATTTTTCTGAAATTCTTCCATTAGCCTGAAGTGCTGTTGGTCAATGCCCATTTCAAAATTTTCAGAGAACACCAACAGTAATATGTTAAGCCTCTTCACCAGAAACTATTTCTGGAATGTTCTCTGTGTGAAACCACTTTGGTATATTTTCCAGCTTGTGATACGATGGGAACACCACCCTCTGTAGCCATAATGCTCTACTGGGCATAAACATTCAATGTGGTTCAATCTAGAGGCAGACTTCCCCCAGGCTCTGCATAATTTCAATCGTTTGTCCATCTGTGAACCCAACAATTGCATAGTTAAAAGCTGTCACTTCTGGTGACAATGAGTCTGTTCTATTTTGAAATTTCAGATGACTATATTTTCTTGCGGTTAGTGATATGATTTCCAGAGAAATTGACATTTTATTTTCTGCTATCTCTATGCAGTCTTGTAAATTCTAAGACTTTGGAAACTATTTATTTTCACCATCCCATCTCCAGTGTCTAGCATGGTGGCTACACATCGTGGGCATTTAATAAATATTTCTTGAATGAATGAATGAATGTGTAATTGTTCTTTTTAAAGATTCCCTGAAGTTTATTAAAGAGGAATTTAAAATTATATAAAGGAATAGCAAAAGCGGCAGCAACTCAGCATTGTCAGGGTGTTCTATGTCCCATATCCCACTAGCACACATTATGCATAACATTTGTTAATATGTAAAAATGTTTGAAATGTTAGATTCTTCAGGACATCTGGAATAGTCATCTTGCAAACTCATCATGTGAGTGATTATCAGCTTTTCAAGAACATGTATAACCTAATGGATACAAGTTTGCCACAAGTTGCATTTTTATTCACTTTTTAAGAGAGTGGAATTCAGGAGGTATTGCAGGTTTAGCAGCTACATGGCATGAATGTAATAAGTGTATGAAGACAATGACCAACACTTAAGGAAGGGCCTGGACCACATTGTTAAGTATGGAGGCCACTGGGCTCATGTGACTCTTGAGCAGCTTAAATGTGGCCAGTGCAACTGAGGGACTGAATTTTTAATTTTGTTTAATATTAATTAAGATGTAAAATAATAAGATATCTCAATTTTTATATGTTGAAATAATATTTTGGATATTTTTGATTAAATAAAATAGATTTATTTCACTTTATTCTTTTTACTTTTTGAAAATGTGGCTACCAGAAAACTTAAAATTATGTTTGATGCTTACAATCGGTTTCCATTAGACAGTACTAGCTTCATCTAGAAGGGTAAGGGGCAAAGTTATTCGGAAAGCATTTGCTGGGATATGGCATTTGTGCAGGCATACAAGGAGCTGGAACAGATGCTCTGCTCCTCAGCTCAGCCGTGGGGCTGTCCTGCCTACACATGGGCACTGCTGTCATCATGCCTCTTTTCAAACTTTCTGAGGGCAGGATCAGCTTCATTTCTTTTTTTAAACATGCTCCTTATCTCAGGTTAGGGAAAGTATATAAACTGTTAAAGGCTGGCAGGTTCCATTTACTTTTCAAGGCTCTGGAAACTTGAGCTCAGAATGGAACAGAATATATTATGAGATCAAGAGAGTGTTAGCCTGGTGAGGATCAAGAGGGAGTGGAAAGGAACAGGGAAGAAACTCATAGGTGGATGCAAAGATTTTGGTATTATTCTAGTGCTTAAGTTGGATGGTAGGTAAATGAGTGCCAATTTTGTTACGCTTAATAACTTAGGTAGGTGTTGCATGCATGTATCAAAAATTCTATGATTAAAACGAAAAGGTTGGGACAAGAGAATTATCAGCCATGTTTACTTGTATTTGAATTCCTATATTTATTCCTACTTAACAAATAACCTATCATGTGCCTTATACCTAGTAGATGTATGATATATTTTTGTAGGATTGCATTAAGTTTAAGAATGATTCTTACAACTTGTCAGGTCACAGATGTTTCTTATTTCCTTCCAGAAAACTATTAAAACTTGTTTCTAGGCCGGGCGTGGTGGCTCACACCTGTAATCCCAGCACTTTAGGAGGCTGAGGCAGGTGGATCATGAGGTCAGGAGATCGAGACCATCCTGGCTAACATGGTGAAACCCTGTCTCTACTAAAAATACAAGAAAATTAGCTGGGCGTGGTGGCGGGCACCTGTAGTCCCAGCTACTCGGGAGGCTGAGGCAGGAGAATGGCGTGAACCTGGGAGATGGAGGTTTCAGTGAGCTGAGATCGCATCACTGCACTCCAGCCTGGGTGACAGAGCTAGACTCGTCTCAAAAAAAAAAAAAAAATTGGTTCTAGGGTACAGTGGAAAAAACAAGGCTGAAGGTGATTTACAGATATCCCTAGTGGGGTCTAAGGCCACCTCCACAGAGTAGAAGACACTGAGACCAACTCGTAAAATGATCAAATAACCTAGAATTTTGGGGCAAGGCAAACAAGGGATGTTAATAACACTGGCAACTTTAGGAAAGATAATTATTTTCAATGCAAAAAACATTTTATAGGAGAGGTATAAGGTTTTTTTTGTTTTTTTAATAGAGCAGGGACAAATCATAGAAAATACTGTATATAACATTTTAAATCTTATATCATTTTAGTGCAAAATCATATTTTGAGTTTAAGTGTAACAAGAAAATTATTCAGGATCCTAAAATTTAGGCTCTTAGTCATACTTAGAGCCTAAAAACTGTGGTGGGACGATTCTGCCATTTGTCAGTAGAATGTCAATTGTACTGTTTGTTGCAATATATTTATTTCCCTCTTAATTAAACTCTTGAGAGCATCTTGAGGGAAAATAATCTCTATTAATCTTTATAATGTAGAGCATAGCAAGATGTAGGCTCTTAGTTTGTCAAATCCAAGTTGAACAGGTCATTCTAATGGCCTGTAATTCTGTTTTCAGGGACTTCACTGGAGGAACAGGATCAAGACCAAGACCAGGTAACTTAGTGTTGGTAGCAATAAAATCAAACACAACTCTCTAAAATTCAATGTAATTTATGTTACAGTTTCATATCTTTCCCCCTTTTATTTCTTCAGCTTTGCTGCCTCTTGACCTGCTTCTGAAAGTGCCACCCCACATGCTCAGGGCCCACATTAAGGAACTAGAGGCTGAGTTAGTGACAGGGTGGCATTCCCATAGCCTTCCTGCTGTGATTCTTCGAAATCTCAAAGATCATGGTAGTACTTACTAGATCACATTGATGTTAAGCACACAATGGGCAAATGCAGAATTATAGTTGGGCCTGAGATGTCTGAACGATGCTTGGGTGGTAATTTTAATACAAAGAGCGGAGAATTCTGCCTTGTTTGTTCACCATTATTAGTTTGGTGATTTGATGGTAACAAAATGCCTTCTGTGTTCACTGTTGGTTGAAATATTATGGGCTGTTTTTTCCAAAATTTGCATTTCTGCCGTGATGGGAATGTTAGCCAGTTGACCTATTGATGCTTCAAGTACATACCTACAAACAAAAAATAGTAACCATGTTTTACATAAGTATTTCTGTAAACTCTACACCTACATGATACATGTAGAATGAAGAAAGTAAGTCATATTTTTTTCTATCTCCTCTACCCTTACACAGATAATTATCTTTTACTTATTTATGTTTCTTTTCTTTTTTTTTTTTTTTTTTTTTGAGACAGAATCTCACTTTGTCACCCAGGCTGGAGTGCAGTGGCACGATCTCGGCTCACTGCAACCTTCACCTCCCAGGTTCAAGTGATTCTCCTGCCTCAGCCTCCTGAGTAGCTGGGATTACAGGTGCCTGCCACCATTCCTGGCTAATTTTTGTATTTTTAATATAGATGGGGTTTCACCATGGTGGCCAGGCTGGCCTTGAACTCTTGACCTCAGGTGATCCGCCCACAATTAAAATGACATATCACATTGTTTCCCTAATAATTGAAAAATTATAGATCCTTAAACATAAAAGTTTCTAATAAAGGTTTGGGAAGAATGTGTTAATGTTTCTAATTTTTGTTAAAGAGGACCAAAGTCCATCAGTAACATTTAAATTATTAGCTAAACCTAGACAATTCAGAAAAAGTTTGATGATTATGCTTTTAGCATATGTGTGAGTGTACAACTCTTGAGCATAGAGTTCTACTTTACTATTGGTTAATTTGGGATTATTGTTTAATGCTATTTTCACTTCAGCTTCCTTGATTCACATTCTTTTGTAGAGCTAATGTTTATAGTGAATATAGGCAAACTGACTGTAATGTTAGCCCATGTCTCCACATTTATTAAATTTGCTTTGGATGAGTTATTGACAGTTTGAGGCCATTACAATGTCAGCATAGATGCAAAAATGATGGTTTTATTAAGATGCCTGAAACTATCGTGTTGACCATGCTCTGCTCCTGTTATTTTGAAAAGGTAAGTTCAAAATATAATTATGAAATTAAGATGATTGTTATTAATTGATGTTACAACAGCAAGAATGTAACACACATATATATGTAAGCAATTGACAGTTCTGTTGTAATCCATATTAGAAATTCTTTTTCCTAAGCAGTATGTTGACTTAGTTCAGTGCAAGACTTGATTTTATGTCGGTAGCACTGATCAGATCTCTGGACCTTTAAACAAACTATTTACATTATGGCACAGTTTACATACATTTCTTTCTTATCCCTACAGTTTGCTATATCATCTAATTCTTTAAAATCTGCTGATTCATATATTGTTAAAACTTGTATCAGAATACACAAAAGCATTTTTTTTTTTTTTTGAGACAGAGTCTCCCTGTGTTGCCCAGGCTTGAGTGCAGTGGTGTGATCTCAGCTCACTGAAGCCTCCTCCTCCTGGGTTCAGGCAATTCTTCTGTCTCAGCCTCCCGAGTAGCTGGGATTACAGGCATCCACTACCATGCCTGGCTAATTTTTGTATTTTTAGTAGAGATGGGGTTTCTCCATATTGGCCAGGCTGGTCTCTAACTCCTGACCTCAAGTGATCTGCCCACCTCGGCCTCCCAAATTGTTGGGATTACAGATGTGAGCCACCACTCCTGGCCATTTTGAGTGTTATCAGTGAGTGCTAGATTTTGTACATAAAAGGAGTGGTTAGGTTTTACTAATATTGTACAACACATTAATTCACAGGGAACATTTGGGTTACCACCTGAGAGTTACTCTACTTTCATGTCAGAAAATGAGAACTTTATTTTTCTCAACCTTAATATGAAGGTTTTTTCCATTAATTATAAAACTCATACCTTTTAAGTGTTGCAAGTCAATTTGGATGATTGGTTGCTTTATCAAATTATAAACAGCTGGTGCCAGTGCCATTCACTTAGGTCACTACATCTGCAAACCATGCTGTAATCCAGTCATTACCTTGGTGTCTCTGTCTTAACTAAAGTATAAAGAGGTGACATTAATCTGGTAGTCCAACAATAAAGTAGTACGTTTGGACCAAGGTGTCATGAGACATTGTTGGTCCTGTCAGTAGTGAGTTATACCTTAAGCATTTGTTATGAAAAATAGGTAAAGCACTTAAATTTGTGAATGATTTATTTTTTTTTAAAAATAAGCTGATTATATTAGTGTATTTTCATTTACTTAACATTTGGTCTCGCTTTCTTGGATAGAAAGGAACATGTTGGAACTTATGCATAACCAACATTTGCAGCCCTGTATTGCCTAAATGTTCTGGAAAAAATAGCAGAAAGGGGAGAATTTTGCCAAAATCAGGGCATTCCCCCAGGAATATATCTAGTATGTGAACATTATTTCCCATGTATTATGGCAGAATACAGGGTTAGAACCATTATTTTAGAGTGCCAACTGCCTATACTGTAATATGATCTTGCCGGTATGGTACTCCTAAAAGCTGAACTTCTAGGTTCATGTCATGGTAATAACAGCAGTACCTCCAAACTCTTCTAGAACAAATAACAATGAAACTATTTTACATTACTTGTATTAAAAATTCCCTTGTTCTATCTTTTAATACTAAATTATATCAATAATTTATTTTCTACAAATTATTTCAATTAAATAATATATTGCAATTCCCTGCCAATAGAAAAGAAAACTTAGGAATTCATATATTATACAAATGAAAATATTACCAGTAATTAATATGAATAACTGAATGAAGAAACATTTTAACATGTTAATTATTTTCGCTCGGTTTTCCAAGCTTTAGTCACTAGTGAATTACCATGGTACAAATTTGCCTATGTCTGAGAACTATATGTACTATAATTTTCCTGATATTTTTCTTTACATCGACTAACTCAATTTAAATTCATTTTTAGAGGAAAGTTGTTATTATTTGTGTAAATGAGAACCAGTATAGTATCACTTGCCATAAGTAGATAACCATTGTAAAAGTAAATACAAATCTAAGAAAGACAACATTAAATTCCAGGTAGATATTGTTGTCTGCTTATCCTGAGGTCTGTTGTCTTTGCTGTAAAGGAACATTACCTAATATTTGAGAAATGATGAAAACATACTTGCACGATACTGAAACTTAATCCTTGATATAAACAACAGAAAGAAAACTGTAAAAGGAATACGTTTCCTACTGGACTATTTCATACCTGATCTACCTACTAATGAAATTAGGCTGTGTAGGTGTCCCATGCCTTGGGAAACTCAGTTCTTTAAAAATAGATTGATTCTGTGGTCTATAAAGTCAAATAAGTTAATCAAACAACTGGATATTACCAAGTATTTGGAATTGGGGAAAAAGGTCTCAGGTCTGTCTTGTATAAAAAAGAAATAATTGTTTCCTTTCAAGACACGGGAAATGGTATATATTTGTGAAAATTAAATCACACAAAAATATAACACAGGAAACATGTTCTTTTCAAGTACATACTATAATGTTATGGATTCTATTAGTGTGGGTCAAATGTAAATTTTTGGGTGTGTAAGTCAAACCTAAATTTTCAAGTGCAAATATAATGTCAACTAAAAATATGGCCTAATTTGACTGGATTAACACTGACATTTTCCCCTCCCTTGCTCAGGTTTTTATTTAGACAGCACCTGACACCCAGGCACTGAACCGATGTATGGGTTCTTATGTACTGCATTTTGAATAGAAATTGTCACTTTATGATTTCTGGGTCCTTAATTATGTTTTCTTATTGGATGACTATGAATCTATTTTTATGCTTCCATTTTATTAGTAAAGGCAAATCTAAATCAAATTGTCAATGTTTTTTATTTTTTGCTCAAATATTCTAGAAAGCATAGCTAACATTCTAGTCGTCCTTATACGAACAACTTTTAGTAGTTTACTTTCAAGTTAATTATTAACATAAAGTACTTAAAACTCATCTTCACAATTGCCAAAGTGATTTTAAGTACATACCTTCTTTTATTATGTTGCATAGCATTTTTAATCATATAAAAATTTGCTCACAGGTTTTAGTCAAAACTTCTATGATACTAGTCTATACTATATAATTTGGCATATAATTATATACATTGTTGGGATTTGTGAAGTATTAACTATGTTTTCCAACCAGATTGTAAGCATCTTCATTGCAACTTTTATAGATATAGGTGTATCTCACAGATATTGCAGGTTCTGTCCCGGCCAACAGCAATAAAGCAAATATCACAATTAAACATGTCACCTGAATTTTTTGGTTTTCCAATGCACATAAAGGTTATGTTTACACTATACCAAGTCTATTAAGTGCACAATAACATTATGTCTAAAAATATATATAGTATAATTAAAAATGCCTTGTTGCTAAAAAGTGCTAAAGATCATCTGAGACTTTTAACAAGACATAATCATTTTGCTGGTGGAGGGTCTTGCCTCCATGTAGATGGCTGCAGATTGATCAGGCTGGTGGTTGCTAAAGACTGGGGTGGTTGTAGCAATTTTGTAAAATAAGATAACAATGAAGTTTGCTCAATCAATTCAGTCTTTCACAAAAGTTTCTCTGTAGCGTGCGATGCTGTTTGATAGCATCTTACTCACAGTAGAACTTCTTACAAAAACTGGAGTCAGTCTCCTGAAACCTACTGCTGCTTTATGAACTAAATTTATAGACTATTCTAAATTATTTGTTGCCATTTCAACAATGTTCATAGCATCTTTACCAGGAGTAGATTCCATCACAAGAAACCACTTTTGTTGCTCATCCCTAAGAAGCAACTGCTCATCCATTCAAGCTTTTGGATGAGACTGCAGCAATTCAGTCACATCTTCAGTCTACTTCTAATTTTAGTTCTCTTGCTATTTCTACTACATTTGCAATTACTTCTTCTACTGAAGTTTTAAACCCTCAAAGTCATCCATGAGAGTTGGAACCAACTTCTTCCAAACTCCTGTTACTGTTGATATTTTGACCATTAATCATAATTTTTTAAATTTTTTAAATTTCTTTCCATATGTTATTGGGGTACAATTCTTTAGTGGTGATTTGTGAGATTTTGGTGCACCCATTACCTGAGCAGTATACACTGCACCCTATTTGTAGTCTTCTATTCCTCACCCCTTTCCCACTCTTCCCCCCAAGTCCCCAAAGTCCATTGTATCATTCTCATGCCTTTGCATCCTTATAGCTTAGCTCCCACATATCAGTGAGAAGATACGATGTTTGGTTTTCCATTCCTGAGTTACTTCACTTAGAATAATAGTCTCCAGTCTCATCCAGGTCACTGCAAATGCTGTTAATTCATTCCTTTTTTATGGCTGAGTAGCATTTCATCATATATATATATAATATTATATATATTATATATATAATATATTTTATATATATTATATATATATATATCATATTATATTTTATATATATTATATATATATATATCAGTTTCTTTATGCACTCCTTGATTGATGGGCATTTAGGTTGGTTCCACAATTTTGCAATTGTGAATTGTGTGGCTACAAACATGCATGGGCAAGTATCTTTTTTGTATTATGATATCTTTTCCTCTGGGTAGATACCCAGTAGTGGGATTGCTGGCTTAAAGAACTTTTAGTTCTTTAAGGAATCTCCACACTATTTTCCACGGTGATTGTACTAGTTACATTCCCACCAGCAGTGAAGAAGTGTTCCCTGATCACTGCATCCATGCCAATATCTACCGTTTTCTGATTTTTTGATTATGGTCATTCTTGCAGGAGTAAGGTGGTATCGCATTTTGGTTTTGATTTGCATTTCCCTGCTCATTAGTGATGCTGAACATTTTTTCATATGTTCGTTGCCCATTTGAGTATCTTCTTTTGAGAATTGTCTATTCATGTCTTTGGCCCACTTTTTGATAGGATTGTTTGTTTTTTACTTACTGATTTTTTTGAGTTTGTTGTAGATTCTAGATATTAGTCCTTTGTCACATTTATAGATTGTGAAGATTTTCTCCCACTCTGTGGGTTGTCTGTTTACTCTGCTGACTGTTCCTTTTGCCATGCAAAAGCTCTATAGTTTAATTAGGTCCCAGCTATTTATCTTTGTTTTTATTGCATTTGCTTTTAGTTTCTTGGTCATTAAATCCTTGCCTAAACCAATCTCTAGAAGGATTTTTCTAGAATTCTAGAAGATCTAGGATCTTCTAGAAATTTTATAGTTCCAGGTCTTAGGTTTAAGTCCTTAATCCATCTTGAGCTGATTTTTGTATAGGGTGACAGATGAGGGTCCAGTTTCTTTTCCTACTTGTGGCTAGCCAATTATCCCAGCACCATTTGTTGAAAAGGGTGTCCTTTCCCCACTTTATGTTTTTGTTTGCTTTGTTGAAGATTGGTTGGTAAGTATTTGGGTTTACTTCTGGGTTCTCTATTCTGTTCCATTGGTCTATGTGCCTATTTTTATACCAGTACCATGCTGTTTTGGTGACTATGGCCTTATAGTATAGTTTGAAATCAGGTAGTATGATGCCTCCAGATTTGTTCTTTTTGCTTAGTCTTGATTTGGCTATGCGGACTCCTTTTTGGTTGCATATGAATTTTAGAATTGTTTTTTCTAATTCTGTGAGAATGATGGTGGTATTTTGATGGGGATTGCATTGAATTTGTAGACTGTTTTTGGAAGTATGGTCATTTTCACAATATTGATTCTACTCATCCCTGAGCATGGGATGTGTTTCCATTTGTTTGTGTCATCTATGATTTCTTTCAGCAGTGTTTTGTAGTTTTCCTTGTAGAGGTCTTTCAACTTCTTGGTTAGGTATATTCCTAAGTATTTTATTTTATTTTATTTTATTTTATTTTATTTTATTTATTTTTTTGAGATGGAGTCTCACTCTGTTGCCAGGCTGGAGTGCAGTGGCGCAATTTTGGCTCACTGCAACCTCCGCCTCCCGGGTTCAAGTGATTCTCTTGCCTCAGCCTCCCTAATAGCTGGGACTACAGGTGTGCGCTACCACACCCAGCTGATTTTTGTATTTTTAGTAGAGACAGGGTTTCACCATGTTGGACAGGATGGTCTCGATCTCTTGACCTCGTGATCTGCCCACCTTGGCCTCCTAAACTGCTGGGATTACAGGTGTGAGCCACCACGCCCAGCCAGTATTTGTATTTTTTGCAGCTATTGTGAAAGGAATTGAGTTCTTGATTGGATTCTCCACTTGGTTGCTGTTGGTGTATAGAAGAGCTACTGATTTGTGTACATTAATCTTGTATCTAGAAAATTTGCTGAATTCTTTTATCAGTTCTAGGAGCTTTCTGGAGGAGTCTTTAGGGTTTTCAAGGTAAATGATCGTATTGACAGCAAACGGTGACGGTTTGACTTCCTCTTTACTGATTTGGATGCCCTTTGTTTCCTTCTCTTGCCTGACTGCTCTGGCTAGGACTTCCAGTACTATGTTGAAGAGTAGTGGTGAGAGTGGGCATCCTTGTCTTGTTCCAGTTCTCAGAGAGAATGCTTTCAACTTTTCCCCACTCAGTATTATGTTTTCTACGGGTTTGTCATAGATGGCTTTTATTACATCGAGATATGTCCCTTGTATGCCAATTTTGCTGAGAGTTTTAATCATAAAGGGATGCTGGATTTTGTTGAATGCTTTTTCTGCATGTATTGTGATGATCATTTGATTTTAGTTTGTAATTCTGTTTATGTGGTATATCACATTTATTGACTTGTGTATTTTAAACCATCCCTGTATCCCTGGTATGAAATCCACTTGATTATCGTGGACTGTCTTTTTGATATGTTGTTGGATTTTGTTAGCTAGTATTTTGTTAAGGATTTCGCCATCTATATTCATCAAGGATTTCAGTCTATAGTTTTCTTTTTTGATTATGTCCTATCCTGGTTTTGGTATTAGGGCGATGCTGGTGTCATAGAATGAATTAGGGAGGGTTCCCTCTTTCTCTATCTTATGGAATAGTGTCAAAAGGATTGGTACCAATTCTTTGAATGTGTGGTAGAATTCTGCTGTGAATCCCTCTGGTCCTGGACCTTTTTTTGTTGGTAATTTTTAAGTTACCATTTCAGTCTCACTGCTTGTTATTGGTCTGTTCAGGGTAACTAATTCTTCCTGATTTAAGCTAGGAGGGTTGTATTTTTCTAGGAATTTATCCATCTCTTCTAGGTTTTCTAGTTTATATGCATGAAGGTGTTCATAGTTACCTGAATGATCTTTTGTATTTCCATAGTGTCAGTTGTAATATCTCCTGTTTTGTTTCTTAGTGAGGTTATTTGGATTTTCTCTCTTTTCTTGATTAATCTTGCTAATGGTCTATCAATTTTATTTATATTTTCAAAGAATTAGCTTTTTGTTTCATGTATCTTTTGTATATTTTTTGTTTCAATTTCATTTAATTCTGCTTTGATCTTGGTTATTTCCTTTCTTCTTCTGGGTTTGAGTTTGGTTTGTTCTTGTTTCTGTAGTTCCTTGAGGTGTGACCTTAGAATGTCAGTTTGTGCTCTTTCAGTCTTTTCGATGTAGTTGTTTAGGGCTATGAACATTCCTCTTAGCAACGCTTTTGCTGTATCCCAGACCTTTTGATAGGTTGTGTCATTATTGTCATTCAGTTCAAAGAATTTTTAAATTTCCATCTTGATTGTGTTTTTGACCCATTGCTCATTCAGGAGCAGGTTATTTAATTTCCATGTATTTGCATGGTTTTGAAGGTTCCTTTTGCAGTTGATTTCCACTTTTAGTCCACTGTGGTCTAAGAGAGTGCTTGATATAATTTCAATTTTTAAACATTTATTGAGGCTCATTTTATGGCCTATCATATGGTCTATCTTGGAGAAAGTTCCATGCACTGTTGAATAGAATGTATGTTTTGCGGTTGTTGGATGAAATGTTCTGTATATATCTGTTAAGTCCATTTGTTTCAAGGTATTTAGTTAAATCCATTGTTTCTCTGTTGACTTTCTGTCTTGATAACCTGTCTAATTGTGTCAGTGGAGTACTGAAGTCCCCGCTACTGTCTATCTCATTTCTTTTTTTTTTTTTGAGCTGGAGTCTCGCTCTGTCGCCCAGGCTGGAGTGCAGTGGCACGATCTTGGCTCACTGCAAGCTTCGCCTCCCAGGTTCACGCCATTCTCCTGCCTCAGCCTCCCGAGTAGCTGAGACTATAGGCGCCCACTACCATGCCCGGCTAATTTTTTGTATTTTTAGTAGAGATGGGGTTTCACCATGTTAGCCAGGATAGTCTCGATCTCCTGACCTCGTGATCTGCCCACCTTGGCCTCCCAAAGTGCTGGGATTACAGGCATGAGCCACCGCGCCTGGCCATTCTCATTTCTTAGGTCTGTTAGTGTTTTATAAATTTGGAAGCTCCAGTTTTAGGTGCATATATATTTAGGATTGTGATATTTTCCTGTTGGACAAGGCCTTTTACCATTTTATAATGTCCCTCTTTGTTTCTTTTAACTGCTGTTGCTTTAAAGTTTGTTTTGTCTGATATAAGAATAGCTACCTTGCTCACTTTTGGTGTCCATTTGCATGAAATGCCTTTTTCCACCCCTTTACTTTAAACTTTTGTGAGTCCTTATGTGGTAGGAGAATCTCCTGAAGACAGCAGATGGTTGGTGAGTTCTGATCCATTCTGTGGTTCTGTATGTTTTAAGCAGAGCATTTAGGCCATTTACATTCAATGTTAGTATTGAAATGTGAGGTGCTGTTGCATTCATTGTGCTGTTTCCTGTGTACTTTTGTTTTTTTTTGTTTTTTGGTTTTGCTTTTTAACTTGTATTTTTGTTTTAGAGGTTTTGATTTATGCTTTAAGTAGGTGCTGTTTTGATGTGTTTCCAGGATTTGTTTCAAGATTTAGAGCTCCTTTTAGCAGTTCTTGTAGTGGTGGCTTGGTAGTGGTGAATTCTCTTAGCATTTGTTTGTCTGAAAAAGATTGTATCTTTCCTTCATATATGATGCTTAGTTTTGTTGGATACAAAATTCTTGGCGGATGATTGTTTTGTTTGAGGAGGCTGAAGATAGGGCTCCAATCCCTTCTAGCTTGTAGGGTTTCTGCTGAGAAATCTGCTATTAATCTGATAGGTTTTCCTTTATAGGTTACCTGGTGCTTCTGCCTCACAGCTCTTAAGATTCTTTCCTTCGTCTTAACTTTGGATAACAGATGACAATGTGCCTAGGTGATGATCTTTTTGCAATGAATTTCCCAGGTGTTCTTTGTGCTTCTTGTGTTTTCATGTCTAGGTCTCTAGCAAGGCTGGGAATTGTTCCTCGATTATTCCCCCAAATATGTTTTCCAAGCTTTTAGAATTCTCTTCTTCCACAGGAATACCAATTATTCTTGGTATTGGGTTGTTTAACATAATCCCAGACTTCTTGGAGGCTTTGTTCATATTTTCTTGTTCCTTTTTCTTTGTCTTTGTTCGATTGGGTTAATTCAAAGACCTCGTCTTTGAGCTCTACTTGTTCAATTCTGTTGCTGAGACTTTCCAGAGCATTTTGCATTTCTATAAGTGTGTCCAATGTTACCTGAATTTTTTATTGTTTTTACTTTAAACTATCTATTTCCCTGAATATTTCTCCCTTCACTTCTTGTATTGTGTTTTGGATTTCCTTGCACTGGGCTTCACCTTTCTCTGGTTCCTCCCTGATTAGCTAAGTAACTAACCTCCTGAATTCTTGTTCAGGTAAATCAGGGATTTCTTCTTGGTTTGGCTCCATTGCTGGTGAACAAGTGTGATATTTTGGGGGTGTTACAGAGCCTTGTTTTGTCATATTACCAGGGTTGGTTTTCTGGTTCCTTCTTATTTGGGTAGGCTCTGTCAGAGGGAATGTCTAGGGCTAAAGGCTGTTGTTGAGATTCTTTTGTCCCATGGGGTGTTCCCTTGATGTAGTACTCTTACCCTTTTCCTATGGATGTGGCCTCCTGTGAACTGAACCTCAGTGATTGTTGTGTCTCTTCTGGATCTAGCCACCCAGCAAGTCTACCCAGCTCCAGGATGGTACTGAGGGTTTTCTGCACAGAGTCCTGTGATGTGAACCATCTATGGGTCTCTCAACCATGAGTGCCAGTGCCTCTTCTGGTGGAGGTGGTGGGGCGGGGTTTGCAATGGACTCCATAAGGGTTCTTTGGTGGTTTCATGCTCTATTTTTGTGCTGGTTGGCCTCCTTCTGGGAGGTGGTGTTTTCCAAAGACCATCAGCTATGGTAGCATGGAGAGGGACTTGCGGTGTGTGAGGCCCTAGAACTCCCAAGATTATACGTCCTTTGTCTTCCGCTACCAGGGTGGGTAGGAAAGAACCATCAGGTGGGGGAAGAGCTAGGTGTGCCGGAGCTCAGACTCTCCTTGGGCAGATCCTGCTGCAGCTGGAGCATTTGGGGTGTCTCCTAAGTCCTGCAGGAGCAGTCTGCTTCCTTCAGAGGGTCTGTGAATCCTCTTAGGATTCCTAGTTTGTTCTTGGAGTTGATCTGGAGCTAAAATGCATAAATGTTTTTAATGGCATCTAGAATAGTGAATCCTTTCTGGGAGGTTTTCAATAGACTTTGCCTAGATTCATCAGAGGAATCACTATCTATTGCAGCTATAGCCTTATGAAATGGATTTCTGAAATAATAAGACATGAAAGTCAAAATGACTCCTTGATCATTGGAATGCAGAATGGATGTTGTGTTAGCATACGTGAAAACAACATTAATATCCTGTACCTCCTCATCACAGCTCTTAGGTGACCAAGTATTTTGTCAAAGAACATCAATATTTTGATAGGAATCTTTATTTCAGGGCAGTAGATCTCAAGAGTTGGCTTAAAATATTCAATAAACAGAGTGCTTTCATCCAGGCTTTGTTGTTCTATTTATAGAGCATAGGCAGAATAGATTTAGTACAATTCTTAAGGGCCCTAGTATTTTTGGAATGGTAAATAAGCATTGGCTTCAACCTAAGATTACCTGTTGCGTTAGCTCCTAACAAGAGAGTCAGCCTATACTTTGAAGCCAGGCTTTGATTTCTCCTCCCTAGCTATGAAAGTTCTAGATGGCCTCTACTTGCAGTAAAAGGCCGTTTTGTCTACCTTGAAAATCTGTTGTTTAGTGTAGCCATCTTCATCAGTTATCTTAGCTGGATCATAAGAAGATCTTACCTTGCTGCAACTTCTATATCAGCATTTACAGCTTCACCTTGTACTTTTATGTTATGGAAATGGCTTCTCTCCTTAAACTGCACGAACCAACATCTACTACTTCTAGCTTTCCTTCTGCAGCTCTCTCACCTCTGTCAGACTTCATAGAGTTGAAGAGGGTTGGGGCCTTCCTCTGGATTCTGCTTTGGCTTAAGGGAATGTTGTGGCAGGTTTGATCTTTTATCTTCTAAATCTTTCTCTATATAAGCAATAAGGCTGTCATTGTTATTATTCATGTGTTCACTGTTGTAGCACTTCTAATTTTCCACAAAAATCTTTTCTCTGCATTCACAGCTTGGCTAACTATTTGATGCAAGAGGCCTAGCTTTCTGGTATCTTGGCTTTTGACATGCCTTCCTCACTAAGCTTTATCATTTCTGCCTTTTGATTGAAAGTAAGAGACATGTGACTCTTTTTTCCACTTGAACAATTAGAGGCCATTGTAGGATTATTAACTGGCTTAATCTCAGTATTGTTGTGTCTCAGGGAATAGGAAGGCCTATGAAGAAGGGAAAGATAGGGGAATGGCTGGTTGGTGGAACAGTCAGAGTACACACAACATCCATCCATTAAGTTTACTATCTTATATGAGTGCAGTTTGTGGTGCCCCAAAACAATTACAATAGTGACATGCAGGATCCGTCATCACAGATCATCACAACAGATCTAATAATGAAAATGCTTGAAATATTGCAAGAATTACCAAAATGTGACACAGAGGCATGAAGTAAATGCATGCTACTAGAAAAACGGTGCCAGTAGCCTTGCTCAATGCAGAATTGACACAAAACTTAAATTTGCAAAAAGATTTTTAAAAAAGCAACATCTTTGAAGTGCAATATAATAAGGTGCAATGAAATGAGGTATACCTGTAAATACCTTGGAGTATTTCCTCTGAGATCAGGCCCTTGAGAACTATTTATTGAGTAACTGATTTAGACCCATCACTGTATAAACTCTTGTTTATCTTTGCTATTGTATTGAGAGCAACTGCATAAGTAATCTGAAGCAGTGAGGGAATCGCTGATTTTTTTGTATTAGACTTTTAAAATATTTTATTTTTATTTAAATGTATTTTATTACATTAAAATATATACATATGTATTTTTTAGATTTCAGATTGAGATAAGAAATTTCCTTTACCAATGATTATTTTCTTCCTCATTCTTCATGCCAAGGGAGGTGCCAAACGACTGTGTACAGGGTCCCAGGAGGATGCTTCTTGGAGATGTAGATTTTTTTCATGGTCATTTTAGGGTAATGTGTTTTCAAAGGGATACTCATCTCACAAGAGTTACTGGTGGTTCCAATTCAAGCCTAAATCCAAATTGCATATCACCTGTTAAATGGCAACTCACACTCGTGCCATTTGGGTTTCTGCCTGGGAGGAAAGGCTAAAGGAAGTAAGGGTTGAAAGGTATCCCACTCTCTGGTAGGAGTAAAGGGAGGTAGGTCAGCATGACTTGGGTGATGATTGTAACATGGTGTATAAAATAATTGAATTAACAGAGAAAAGCATCACCCTCAAATTCCAAATTGCCATTATTAGTAATTTATAGTGGATTTTAAAAATATGTTAAAAGTATTTACAAATATGCTTTGAATTAGTTTGTTGCATTGACCAATTTGAGAATTGAGGACAGTGACAGAAGAGCCAATTATAAGAAGAAGAAACCTGGATATCAAAGGCCTTAGGTTCATGTGGAGTCTGTTGCACATGAGCCATACCATTTTGGACATACATATGGACATCTAATCAAATTATTCCTGTGTAGAAATGTAAGCACCAGTAGCTAAGAATCTATCCATGTGTTGGCTCCTGTCTGGGGAGTAGTCTTTTTAAGGATCTCAGAGTACATTTAAACCATAAGGGAGTACTGATCATTGAATCAGTCATTAAGCTTCTATTAATTCCCTTTCTTCAAGAAAAATGTTGATACAACTAAGGCTGTGTCCAAACCATTCTATAATGGTTGCTACAGCAGTTCCCTCTCCTGAAAGCAAGAGGCCTCTTTCTTCTCTCGGGGATACCTGCCTGCCCTCCACTGTAGCTGGAACCTTGTTCATTCTTAATTGACTCTGCTCAGTATGGATTCAATAATTTATTTGGGATGTTTCATATAGTGTGTCAATTAAAAATTTTTCTGTTTATATAACTACTTATTATTTTTTATATTGGGGTGCAAAAGCACAATTCTTAAAGTTGTTCTTTAGCAAGTGTCTTGAGTTTTATTCAATGCATTAATGGTAGAACCAGGTGGAAGACAAAAATGCTGATTCAAGAGCATTTGAAGAACAGAGATTTATGTAGTTAGGCAAGAAAGAATAGCTGACATAAGATTGCTAAATTAAGCGTAAGACTGGTAGAACTTCTATAGGGCAATAAAATGATACCATTTTTGTGATCAAGTTCTTGACTGGGTGTAAAATCATACCAGTATATTAATTTCTGCAGGTTAACCTCTAACACTACAGGCCTGTAAACTGTCTGCTCCTTTATTGGTGTAGATTGTTAGTTAAATATACTGTGACGTTACCCATTATGGGAATATAAGACACATTACTTAAAAGAGGCTCAGCCAGAATTCAAGAGTTAAGGACTTCAAAGCAGCCTTGCCTCTGGCCTTTAAACAGCTTGTTCCTGAAGTTTCAAATGAAAGGAAGTTTGTTGCCTGATCACCCAGAGGTGAAAGGAGCTGATGCTTTGACTCAGCTTCCTGCCATTCTGTGAGAAACTGCCGGAGGCTAGGGTAGCAGGGGCATCTAGGCCTAGACTGCAAGCTCCTTCCAAACAATTTTTGTCTCATTATAGAATGGTCTACTGGTCTGTGTTGGGAAGTTTCCATTGTCCATGCACCATCTCCTCTGTCACTTCCCTCTCTCCTCTGATGGAACATCATATTCTCAGTGTCTCAGTCCCAAGCTTCAGCAGTCCTTGGCTCCTGCTCCCCATGTGGAAACAGCTACAATGCACTGTAGATTGATTTACCCCACAATGTGTATGACCTCAGCCCCCTTGGTTCTGGTCCCATTTTTACCATTCTGCCATTTCAGATGAAGAAACTAAGGCCCAAAGAAGTTGTGACTTTCTGAAAACCATATTGCAATGCAAGCCAGGCCTCTGACTTCAACTGTATGATCCTCTTCCCGTGAGATCACCTTTCCTAAAATACAGTCAGCCTTATTGTTTCTCACCATCGTGTATGGTCCCTGGCTACCTCTCCAGCTGTATACATACTGTACTTTTTTTATTGTACTGCACACCAGCTAAACTGGACACTTTGCTGTTCTTCAGTTGCAGCCCTCACTTAGCTGACTTCACCCTTTGCTGGAATTATTCCTTCTCCTAAGAACCCACACTCACATACAACTTCCCTCACACCCAATACATTTCCTGTGCTATTGAAGACCTTCTAATTCTTCCTGGTCTTCTCAAATTAACATTTGAATTTGCTCTTTATCCTACATCCATGGTTGTCTGGGTGAACCTTCTATGAAATCCTTATGAGTTCAAGATTCTTCATCTAACCAGGGACACAGGGATTGATTGCTGAACACTTACAGATTTGAACTACAATTATGTTACTTTATTTCATTGTTATGATAGTAAAGAGGTGAGAGTAAATTTGTATTGTAGTTTGACAACACTGTTGGTCCAATATAGAGAAGCTCATGTGTGTTTTGGCCCCCCATTCATGAAAACAATATTTTTTTTGCTTCTTCATGGATTTCCTTCCTTAACCTTTTTTTTCTCCAGTTGTCCAAAAGTTCCTGATCCTTAGCTGACAGAATTCAGAAAAATAATACATTGATACCATATTTTGATCAACTGGGAGAGTACAGTGTAACCCACTTTTTTGGGTTTAATTTGTAGTTATTAACAGCTTCAAAGTGTATATTGTGAATTATAGTTTCAATAGAATGGACATATAGTATAAGTCAAGTGTCAAAGCACCAGGGATGGGCAACTAACTTGGCTATTTTATTATGCAATGATATACTAAAGCAGAATGTAGTGCACAGCATTAGCTGTAAAGACCTAATGCTTCCAGCTTATTATGTCTACATGCTTTCCAAAAATAATTAATTAAATGTTGAGAGAGAGAGATAGAACATCATGTTAAAAGTAGCAGTCCTTTTAAGAAGAGAAATAATATTTCATTATGGGAAGGAGATATTGTTTTGTATTTGCAGTAACCAGAGGCGCCTTCTAGCTGTGTCCTTGCATGGTAGAAGGGGGTGACCACCTCCCTCTGGCCTCTTTTATAATGGCACTGATTCCATTCATGAGGCCTCCGCCCTTAGGACCTAATCACCTCCCAAGCTCACTTCCTCCAAATGCCATTGCCTTGGGGATTAGGATTTCAGCCTGTGAATTTTGGTGGTTCAGAAGCATTTAGACCACAGCACTCAGTCTCCTCTTCTGTAAAATGGGGATAGAATCTACACCAATAAAGGAGCAGACAGTTTACAGGCACTGGGAGGTGTTTTATGCATTTAGTCTCCTCTGTTGATTAAAGCAGACTAAATGCGTAAAACACCTCCCAGTTTCTCACCCAAGTTCTTGCTAAAAAAGAAGTGCTGCTCTTCTTGCAAGTCCTCTGACCTAACACTGCAAAGGGGAAACAAAATAGCTCTTTAGCGTCATGCTTGCAACAGAGTAAGCTAGCAAATATAATTATGTAATGACTTTTTGATGCTTTTAAGTAAATTGCCTCTTATAAGAAATTTTGTAGTTTCCTTCTAAGTTTTAAAACACTAGTCAAATTTACTATTTTAATAAAAACTGTAAAAGAATACAAAGTATCCCAATATTTTAAACTTTGATTTTATTTAAATTTTAAGGAGACCAAATATTGTGTATATATTTTGCAGTAGGAAATACCGCATAGATATGAATCATGGGCATATTATGTATGACTGACATTGCACATGAACTGTGATCAGCCTCACCGATGTCTCTTTAATAAAAAATTGTTTTAATACAAATATTCTCAGTACAAAATTGATAATATAATTATATGCTGCTTTTTTTTTTTTTTTGGTGAACAGTCAGAAAGTGTAGTGTTTTCAGTGGGCTAATCTAAAAGATATACTGAGACAGAATGTTTTTAAAGCTAGACAAAATGATATGGCTAACATTTGCCAAATGTTTGGCAGTTAATAACCTTTAAATGAAGAATAAAAATACACTTTGGGAGGTCGAGGTGAGTGGATCACTTGAGGCCAGGAGTTCAAGACGAGCCTGTCCAATGTGGTGAAACCCTGTCTCTACTAAAAATATAAAAGTTAGCCAAGTGTGGTGGTGCATGCCTGTGGTCCCAGCTACTCAGGAGGCTGAGGCAGGAGGATTGCTTGAGCCCAGGAGGCAGAGGCTGCAGTGAACTGTGATCATGCCACTGCACTCCAGCCTGAGTGACAGAGTGAGACCCTGTTTCAATTTTTTAAAAATGTAATAAAAGGATGAGTATTCAGAATATCTAAAGAGCATTTACAAATCAATAAGAACAAAGAACTATGGATACAAGCAAGAAATTTACCAAAGAAGTACAGCAACCTCACTAGCGTTTAGATAAATACAAAAGCAATCAGATTGGCACAGTGGAAAAGTTTGATAATATATATTGTTGACTGAGGTGTAGAAAAATGGATTCTTTTCTGGTCAGAGTGTAAATTGACTCAGCCACTTAAAAATGTATTTGTTACAATGTATCCTTGGGTCCAGCTATTTCACTTCACTGTGTCTACCCTAAAATAACTCTTGTACTTAACGCACAATGAGGCATGCAGGTGTATATTCACTGCAGCATCACTTATTATCATGAGAAATTGAAAGCAAAGGAAGTGTCCACTAAGACAGAAGTGGCTATGTAAACAGTGCATCCAGGACACATAGTAGTCTTCAACGGTTACAGAGAATGGGCTAGAACTGCATGTGTTGATAATAAACCATCTCCATGATAGACTAAGTGAAAAAAATAAATTGTACAACAGTTTATGTGATGTGATGTGTCACCATTTGTTTACAAAGGAAGGGAAGGAAGGAGGGAGGAAAGAAGGGAGGAAGAGTGCAAGGGAGAAAGAGAGGAAAGGAGGAAGGGAGGACGGACAGACTACTATAGATTTTCCATAATAGTAGCTTTCAAATGCTTGGAAATGACTATCAATAGAAAACACATTTTATGTCTTGGCTGAGTGGACCCTTCCAACGTACTCTGAAATTTTAAAATCTAGTTCCGATTCATTTGATATCATTTTTCAAAATGCTGATCATGACATTAAAATTGGCTTCAGGACTCAAGTATGGTTTGAAAAATACTGTTTTGAAGTATACATTTATGTATGTAAATGGATAGAAAAGTGAGTAGAAGTCAACACACCCCTCTGATATCACAGGTTATTTCTGGGGAGGTGGCTGTGATGGGTGGTGACTCCTGGGAGCCTTGAATCTCATTTGTACAACCAACATTTTTGTTTGTTTGCTTGCTTGTTTTTATAGGGGCATGCGTAATTAAATATTTTTAACTTTATTTTTTAATAACTAAGTAATCAAAAGTATTTCCAAAAGTCAAGGATGTGTTGGGATTGTGAGGGTAGTGGTCAAAGGGTCTCAATAAAAATAATTTTTAAGTTAAAAAAATTGCATAGTTGATTAATTCAGAAGGCAGACATTCTAGCTAACTCTTTGTTTTTGTATTTAGGGCCACAGATGGGCACATTCTTGTGGCAAGGTAGAGTCAAACCTATGTGATATCCCATTCAAAATGTCATCACAGACCTAAGAACTCTCTGCCATGTTGTGAGATTTTAACTCATTAAAATCTATGAATCTATAAACTATGAATGTTGCATCTACAAATCAAAAACATAGTATAAAAATGATTTTAAAAAATCAAGCTCTCCATTTTCAGAGAATGCAAAGTTAATTTTTCTGTAGCAGTAGCAACTTGGTCATGTTACACACTGTCTAGTATTTGGTTTGGGTCTAGACAAACAGTTACATTTTAAGAATTATTTCTCCAAGAAGCACTACTGTAGAAAATATGGCATGTGTACACTTGGCCATCTCCACAAGATGGAGCAGACAACTCCAGCTCTCTGTTTTCTATTTTAGAGCTACATTAACTCTTTCTATTTGCCTCTTTACATTTTTATCCCAAGGGTATTTATTAAACCTCATATTAATAATCAAATAATTCATATTAAAAGGAGTAAACATTGTGTCCATGGGGTAGAGACTCTTTAAATTTCAAACATTTAAACAAGGTATTAACTGCAGATGAGCTAGAACTAGATTATTTCTTGTGCTAAATTCTAAACTAACTCAGTAAAGATATCTGTAAAGAAAGTAGTATTTCTTTGAATGTTTATATTTTATTCTTTTTGCATTTTATGTCTTAAATATACATTTTCATGTGCTTATAATAAAACAAGTTGACTCTTTTAAATGACCACATTGAATGTTCTCTTTAAATGTCTTGAAAACAAAATATTTATGGTAAAATATGCAAGCTTTCTCAGGAAGTGCTTATAATAGAAGCATTTTTAAAAATGTTTAGCTGTTGTTAAAGCAATAACTATATTCATGTTTAACTTCATAGTAGCTCAATGTTGTGTGAAGGGAAGAAAAGAGGGTCTTTGGAACTTTCATCTTTTTTTTTTTTTTTTTAGAAGGAAATTGGCAAGAGAAGTTTTATTGCGGAAAGCACACTCTAGGTTAAGGGGAGGAAAGGAAAGAGGAAGAGAAGGAAGAGAAAGGAAGGAAGATAATGCACATCACATATCTGAAGTCTCTTTTTGTTTTATCCAGTGTGGTTCTGTGGGTGGAAAGAGGCAGGGGTGGCCTTGTAGGTAATCTAGAGAAAAGAGTCATTCCTTTAAATAGTTTTATAGTCCTCAGGTTAAGAACAGACTGTGGCTATGACAGAGGACGCTGGGAAAGCAACTAATATGTAATTTGACACCGAATTAGTCTGAAAACTGTGAAGGTGGTGTGGCTGTATGATGAGAATTCAGGATAAATTATAAATGTGCCCTACTTAGACATGGAGAGAAATCTATGTGAAAATTATAATTTGTAATAATCAAAGGTTTGAAAGTTATTTAATTCCAGCTAAAAGAATTTTCATTTTTTTTTGCTCTGTAAGAATGTCTGTTCAGTGATTACATTTCATAGTTTTGATAAAATTAGTCTTAAAATATGTTATGGAAGGCATAATGAATTTAAAATTTAAAAGCATGATAGCCTCTTAACTATACATGTCTGAAGCCTGGCTTTTCAGTGGCTACTGTATCTAAGGCACTGCTGACTCCTGATGGCAGCCTGCTGTAATTGCCAGCAAAATATCCAAGTGATAAGCAGTCTTTCAGATGTTATTATAGATAATATCATTGTGTTACTTAGAAGTCTGAGAAGTAAAGGGAAGATATTTTTTATTCCATGTCATAAAATATTGAAGTATTACAGGGTCTCTGCATATTGTCTCGTTGATAAGGTGAAGTCTTTGCTTTAAAATTTGTGTTAGAATTTTACTTCATTTTTTCACTAATGTAACTTTTGAAAGAGAACTTGACTAACTACAAAATTTATCACCCACAGCATCAGCAGGAATTGCTGTGTCCCAGAGGAAAGTGCGTCAGATCAGCGATCCTATTCAGCAGATATTAATTCAGCTGCACAAAATAATCTATATCACACAGGTCAGTGTTCTAGCTTTTTATTTCCTTTTCATCTTAAATGCAAGTTTGGTGCTAATATTGCTGAAGAACTATTTTGGAGGACTTTAGATTGAATACTTGTTCTTATCCTCCCCAGCTACATACATGTGGGGACACTTTAGTTTAGCAGCAGAGCTGGGAAGGCAGTAGAGTAACAAAGCAAATATATAGGATTTTCCCTATGATTCCTAACATCCTCTCTTACTGTTAGTGCCCAAACCAACCAAACTTCAACATAAATGGCCCTCCTGTAGGGGTGCAATTGGAGACGGAGTTGGGATTCTTTGCTCTTAAGCAGCTTTACTCTAGGAAAGAAAGAGGAAAATAGTGCCTACACATTAATTCTGAGAATGCTAGGTTGAAAATAGGACCTTTCAGAGAGTGAAAGCCAAAACTACACAAAATCCAGAATTGTTAAAATTTTCTACTTGTAAATCTCAGTGATTCCTAGCACTGAGAAAATAATCAGTGCTAAAAAATGGCTATTAATTATTGACAGAAATATGTCTAGAAATAAACAACTTGAAGGCTCTGTTATATGTGGTTAATAAAATCTTTTTTTTAGACAAAGAAGTGCAGAAGACCTTTGGACATGAAAGTCACTGTTATTTTGAAGTCTAAAATTGTATATCTTATGTTTATTCATTCATTCACTCACTTGACATATAATTATTAGTTGCCTACTATGTGCCAGATGCTATTCTAGGGACTTGAGATACATCCACGAGCAAAACATAAACATTGCCTTGCTCTAGATTCGAAGAACCAATGGGGGATGCTGTCAGCTACCAGTTTTGGCAATTCCAACTAAATATTCAGATACTGAAGAGAAATACCACAAGTTAAATGGATCAACTGGGACCATTGGGCTCATATTTCATTTAACTAACCCCCATCCCTACCCAAAACATCCCAAAACAAAAAATCATTAAAAATGGCGTACCACAGTAACATGATAAGACTCTAGGAATCTTGATGTCAGTTTGCAACCAGTGTCTAGTATTTGCTGAAAGCCTGTGTATTTCCTTTTCCCCAGTAAACAGTCACTCTAGTAAATGGCTGCAGTTCTCCTTGGGGGAGGTTTGGAAGAAAATTTATAGTGTGCACTTGTAGTAATATTTCAGGGGCCTTCCTCAAGGGGTCCCAGCTTTCCACTTACTCAAGGGACTTTGAGTCTTTGAATTGACTTGCATCTGGAAACTGTGTAAGAGGCTATAACTCTTCACTGTAGCAATGGCAACTTAGGGCAGGTTTCTGTCTACCACACCTAGATATTCTTTTCTGTTAAACTGATCAAGGAATACTTTAATAGGCAGACCATCTATTTCTTTTGCAGGAACACCCTAGTCAACTAACCACTGCCAAAGATCTCTGTTGGCTAAGGCATTCTAAATAATAGTACCTCCCTGCTGCCCTTTATGGAAGATGCTCTCTGTTTGCTATTAGTGGTCAAGTGCCATCAGTTGGCCCCTGACAACTGGATACATTGAAATCATGTATCGTTCGGTGTCATACCTGGCCTCCAAAGGAGAGCAACCACAGGGCTTTTCAAGGATGCTGGTGCTCCCCTTTCCAATGTATTTCTCAATGTCTTAGTGAAAGGAATGGCTTCTGGATGTTCTTGCTGAATGTGGTTAGGGAGTGGGTGTGCAAGTCACACATGGTAAATCCACCCCAATAAGCCCGTCTCTCTGAGCTTTTGAAATCACCCCTTCACATGCCAGAGAAGCTCTGGCATTTTACCCTCATCAAACACAGACCATGGTTAAGTACAAGTTTTAGTCAAACAACCAGTTAAACTACTTCCAGCTGCATGAACTAACATGTGAAATCTGGGATCTGTAGTACGTGCACCCATATCAATGAATTCAGCCTGATCTAGTGCTATAGTTTTTACCCTTCTTGGCCTGCCCTTCTTAGAATCCACTCCTGTACATGTTCTCTGGGTTGCTGCTGAAATGTAATAGCAAAATCTTGCAATTCTTTTCCTATTTCATACTGGGTCATGGTGTACGTGAATTCCCCTGGATCACATTGAAATAGGACCCTAGTTATGGATTTGACCCTCATTGTGTTGGGTCTCATGAGGAAATGAACATCCCTTTTAAAGACATTTGTCCTAGATGAGGTTATCATAGGGTTTTCAAGCAAAGAAAGGTTCATGTTCTCAGACACAGAGTGGCAAGCTATTTTTAATTGCTATGAAGGCTCAGAGTGACCTTGGTTTTAGGATTGTTAGTTTTACTTGGGTAGTCTCAACAAGATGTTCCTATTCCAAGTTTTAGAATTCTTTTTTTTTTTCTAACTTTCACATGAGAAATTTGATAACGTGTGACTTCATCTGACCTTGTAATTTAGTAAGCTGCTCGATTAAATTTCGATTATCAGCCATATCAGCACTGTAGCAGAAAAAAGCAATGGATTCTTTTAGGGCTGTCATGGGGTCTTTCCACGTCTCAGACCATGACTTCAGCTGAGCTGTAAAGGACCCAAGCTTGTCATTTTCTTTCTGTAAGTGCTCCAGTGCATTCAAAAGAACCCATTCTGTGCCATAGTCCTTGTGTTCTTCATTACTGTTTACTAGTCAAGAACAGCAGCTATTTGGGCTTCCAAGGCACCTGCTTCAGTTGGCACTTCATCAGGATAACCTGATTAATTGTGATGCAACTGCATGCCATGGATTACTAGCATCCCATGTCCTATTGGCAACAAGCAAAGGAACAAACAAAACTCAGCACTGGACTCAGTTCCAAGGGCACAGTCAAACCAATTCCCAAATCCTATCTGTATGGGCTTTTCTGGGACATTCCTAAAACCTGTATTTGTATCAGTGAGGGTCTAGTCAGAAACCATACCATAATTTCAACAGGGAAGGTTTAATATAAAGAATTATTAACTATGATGAGTATTATCTACTAGGGAGGGGAAGAGAAATCTAAAGGACGTAGGAAGAGCACAAAAAGAAGTCACAACCTCTAGGGCTGAGGCAGAGCACCCAAGAAAGGAACATATATAGAATTGGGCACTCCCACACTAGGTCGAAGTCCTGACCTTACTGAAAAGATCAGAAAAATTAGTAAGGTGCTATACTGGAGAAACTTGAAGCGAAGTGTCCCTCTGGGGGACCTGGGCAAGCCCTCCACAGTGAGGTACTATGCCCTGGAACTTGCTGGGAATCAGCACTTGAGGGTGTTGTGCTGGGTAGCACCCTCCATGGGACCAGGGGAGGCCACCCTGAGTTAGGTGTTGCTCCATGGAATTCTCTGGGGAGCGACCTGCAGAGTTGGTGCCACTGGATTTGACTGGGAGTTAGCACCAACCTCTAGGGGTCCCACGTGTGCTGTTTGCTATGAGCTGCCGCAGCAAGGCAACGCAGGAGCATCACTGGAGCCAGGAAACAAGATCCATCCTCCTTCAGCATCCCTCCAGGGCTCTCTTCTGATAGAGCTTAGCATCCTGCTAGATGGCAAGGGAGAAATGTTCCAGTATCACAAGCTGGATAATGAAAGGGTGGACTTGGAGCTGACAGGCTGCTTACTGACACACTTAACCTAGGGGACTAGACAAGGAACTGCCTTCTTTGGTGTCTCCCTGCCTCTGAGTTCTCCTTGCTTTCCCTTTAGCCTGGGTAGTCTTTAAGCCTGGGGCTGAGTAGCCTGGGTCTTATCTATCAAGTTTTGTCCAAACTCTGGTGTTCTTTTTTCTTTCCCGATGGCTGCCTTTTGGAGATGCAAGAGTCTAAAACTGATTACTTTTCTATTTTCTGCTGTCAAGCTTTCTCTTAGGCAACCACAGAATTGTCTAACTAATTTACATAAAAGAGGGTGAAGGAGTACAGGGAAATATTGGGGGAAGCTTGACTAATACATCAAAATATAATCTGCCATATCTATATTGAGTAAAGTGGTTATATTAATGCATGTCCATTTAAATACTGATATAGAAATATGGAAAAAGCATTCTTAACTTTAGTGTTATGGAAATAGCTTTAAATAGCTTTTTAGTTCTCTTAACTATTAACTATTCAATTGAGAGAAATATCCTTTGAAATTTAAATATAGTTTTCATATGCCGGTCTTGCTAATTTATATGTAATAAAAAACTTTATAATGTATACCATTTTCTTATTGGATTTCAAAGTAGTTTAAAGCAAGAGTAAAACTATTATAAATATCTTATTATTTTGCTCTTGAACTGCCAGTGTAACAAATGATTTCATATTTTTTTGGCAGAATGGCATTCCTTGCTACAAGTTCAAATATAACTATTGTGATTTTTAAAATGTATTTCCAGAATACTCTAAAGTTTATGACATTGCACATAGTCAGGAATGATTCCTCTTTGAGGAACTTTAACTTATAGTGCTAAACAAAGTCAATGACTTTCAAATAAAAAGAAAAATACATGTAAATATTATACTAGTGTATTTGCTATAGGTTAAAGACCAAGATCAGTTACTTTGCTAATTGCAAAGGAAGACTGAAAGTAAGAATGAATTGGAAAAACAAACAAAAAGACAATATTTTCACATATTTATTTACTAGTCAAACGCTCTCAGACTTAACACTTGGTAGCTGCTCTAAACTGAGGGGCCACATATCTCCTGACAACCAGCAGATGAACTTAACAAGGAAAACTTCTTACTTTTGGTTGGTGGTGGCCTTTTCTGTCTCGTTTCCATGGAGACAGATCAGTGAAAATCATCTAAAAGCAACTATTTTAGAAGGCAGGATGTTAAAATCCTTACCTTGCTTTCTGACTGATTTGACCTCTGTTTTTATCAAAACTGAAATGGTAATCGTAAGATCAGCAAGCTAAGAATGAAATCAGTGGTTTACTTCTATTGCTGGAACCCCAAATCTACCTTTGGACATATAAGGTGACTAAAGTACGTATGTTACCTTTGAGTATGAGTCTTTATGTGTTATTGCTTAGGCCACACCTGCACAGCCCAGTGAAGCACTGGATTTAACTTTATACTTACATTTAGATTGTTTTGTTAAATAGATGCTTTGAAAATCAGGATATATAGCATCTTTTAAAAATTAAATATTGGGGCCGGGTGTGGTGGCTCATGCCTGTAATCCCAGAACTTTGAGAGGCTGAGACAGGCAGATCACAAGGTCAGGAGATCGAGACCATCCTGGCTAACACGGTGAAACTCCGTCTCTACTAAAAATACAAAAAATTAGCCGGGCGTGGTGGTGGGCGCCAGTAGTCCCAGCTACTCGTGAGGCTGAGGCAGGATAGTGGCGTGAACCTGGGAGGTGGAGCTTGCAGTGAGATGAGATGGCGCCACTGCACTCCAGCCTGGGTGACAGAGCAAGACTCTATCTCAAAAAAAAAAATAAAAAAAAAATCGGTCTCCTAGAAAACAGGCAAGCCATTTATTTGAAGCGCCTTTGAATTGCTTGTCTTCACAACCACAGTTATTGCCAATGGAAAAAAATGTGGTTCAGAATAGCAATGTGTTGTCCTCCACTGAAAATTATACTACTGACTGTCATTGGTGAAACGTTCTGTGTTTTTTCAGCAGTAGTGATGGATAAGACTAGAACCATCCATACCTGCTCATCTGGATCTCCTGTACTAATGGCAAGGGTGACCTAGATTTAACAGAATAAGATATTTAGGATAAAGTTGTATTTCTTAAATTGACTGCCATTTTCAGGGTTTGTAAATTCTAAGAGAAGTGTTATGTTTTGTGTATTTAGTTTGATAACAGTCTTTGAACATTCTGTTTTAGCATTTAAGGAAATATCCTCTTATGCAGTAATGTCAAAATAACTTTTTAAAAAATAGAATTAGGAACTAACTTAAATCACTTTTTATCAAATGGAGTCCTGTGAGCAATGGATAGTCTTCTGATGTATTCTTGGAGATACTAGAGAATATAGCAAGTTCTTTAAAAGAATCCATATATTCTTCCATATGTAGAAATCTATATATTCTTTTCCAATATTAATATTATGCAAGTTTGAGAAAACCTAGTATAAAACATGCAGATCGGCTTTCATTATTTTGTTACTTTGTGTAGTATAGTAAAAACAAGCAAACAAAAACCAAGCTTTCAGGTGTGTGACTTTGAGGAAGTAATTGTCTTTTTAAGAGTCACTTTCTTCATTTGTAAGATGGGGGAGCTTATGAGACTACTTGCCTCAAATGAAATAAAGTATGTAAAAATGTTTGTTTATTTGTTTCTTTATTGGAGATGGATCTTTCCATGTTGCCCAAGGCTGGTCTTGAACTCTCCTGGGCTCAAGCGGTCCTCCCACCTTTGCCTCCCAAAGTGCTGGCAATACAGGCATGAACCACCGTGCCTGGCTGAAAATGTTTCTAAACTATAAAGTGCTATCCTACAGTAATGCTAGTCATGGTGGCATCTGTTCTAGAATAATGGCTGTGCTAGAAGACACTGCTCAGAAAGTATTCTTGCATGTTACGTAATGTCTTTAAGCTCTGACTTCCTCACCTATAAAATAGTACTTGCTTTATAAGTTTGTTGTGGAGAAAAAAGTGAGACTGCACATAAATGAATAGTCATAGTGTCTGGCTCAAATGAATCATAGACATTAATATTCTATTCTTAGTATTATAGTCCTTACATATAATATATTATTATGTTTATATCACCTGCAATTAAACTATGCATGAGTCATCATTTTGTGTAAAATTTTAAATTCTTGTATGAAAAAACTTCAGAGATGGGGTGCTATCCATTGTAATAATTATTCCAGTAAGATGAATAGCTTTCTAATATATATGCAGCTTAAGTTGACTGAATGTTAACTTACTCAAATGAGTTTTTGAGGCTTAATTCAGACCATCAGGAGCAGTAAAAACAATTCTGACTTAACTGGAGGCTTCTCAAGTTAAATAAATCGCAAGAATTCTCAGAGTACCTGAATTAATAATCTGATACTCATAGCTTCCAGTAGTGGGTTAAGTCCCCTTTGAAGGAAGCTATAAGCCCACTGGTGTTCCACACTTTCAAAAGTTTGTCATAGAAGAGAAGGCTCGCTGCCTTTCTGTTTGAGAGCCCCTTGCTGTCAGCTGGGCAGCAGCTAGAGGGTTCTGGGCCAACACTGCTCTCTGGTGTTTGGTTTGGGGAAGTGGCAACTTTTGGTGCATTACAAAAGGGAATTATCAAACCTGTGCTCTGTCCAGGTACTTTCTGTTCCCCTCATTACTCCATCCCATCTTCCTGCTAGGAATATACATGCACATGCTCCTCACCTTCATGTCTGTTTCTATTGTAAGTTAAATTCATTTCTCTTTTGCTTTTCTCTCTCACACACATATATCATTTATACTCATTTTCCTTCTCATCTGTCTTTGATTTGCTCCTTAATGCTGAGAAATCTCTCTCTGCCTGCACCCCCCTTCCTCTCTTTTCTTTCTCTCTTCCACATTTTTTTTAATTTCCTCCTTTCATTTCATGTGAAAGGACAATAATAATTATGACTATTTGCTGGGAGCAGAGGAAGGGATCCCATCCGGATTAAGGCAAAAGAAACTATAATATTGACCTGAAAAGAGGTCAGAGGAGACTCAGTGCTGCCAACCTACAAAACATTTCAGAGTACACTGAAGTGCTTCAGTATCTCCAGAAGAGTCTTATTTCTTCGCTAATTAACGTATTTTGACTCAAACACTAGGATAAAAGATACATTTTTTATTTTTTGAGATGGAGTTTCGCTCTCGTTGCCCAGGCTGGAGTGCAATGGCATTATCTCAGCTCACCACAACCTCCACCTCCGGGGTTCAAGTGACTGTCCTGCCTCAGCCTCTCAAGTAGCTGGGATTACAGGCATGCACCACCATGCCCGGCTAATTTTGTATTTTTAGTAGAGATGGGGTTTCTCCATGTTGGTCAGGCTAGTCTTGAACTCCTTACCTCAGGTGATCCTCCTGCCTCGGCCTCCCAAAGTGCTGGGATTAAAGGTGTGAGCCACTGCACCCAGCCAAAGATATATTTTTAAAAACATTTTTCAATTGAATTATTTTCCTGTTTTATATAATTACAGTACTTCATAATGGGCCCTACATTCTACCATATTTGGGATGATGAAAAATTTTTATTTGGCTGTGCAATCAGTGTTGTGAGCCCCTCCCTGTAGGCCCTATTCTTTGCTCTGCCATTATCTTTTATATGTCCTCCTGTCTGACAAAACTTGAGTAAATAGGATAAGGTTAAGTTATGCTGAACGAACAGTTACACCCTGAAATTCCTTGGCTTGACACAATAGAGGTTTATTTCTTACTCTGTTCCATTCGGGCTGCTCAGGTGGCCCTGTTCCTTCTTGTGGCTGTGCAGTCAGAATAGGATGGTAATGCCAAGCTCCTTGCAGTAGGGAGGACAGTGGTGGAGAAAACACACTGACTTTGAATTGTCTTATCCTCAGAGTGACACACATCATTTTTATTGACCAAAAGTAGTCACATGGTACTAACTAAGCCTGTAAAGGAGCCTAGAAGATAGAGCAGGGTTGGGGTAATAATTATTTCTGATACATTCTTCTTTCTTTTGATCTGAGCTTTGAATTATATTCTTGTTTAATATTGAGATCTCTTACTATCACATTTTCCTTTCCACTTAGCCATCCTTTTTCTGACTGGTTCCTCTTTCTCTCCCTTCAAGTTCTTTCCATAATTTAAACAAAACCAAATATTATTTCCACTCTGAGACCCTTTTAATCCTGACCCAATTTCTTTTCTATTATCCTTCTTCTAAATGTCACTTCATCTTTCTGTGCTTTCCAGGACTTTTGATTTTCTTATAGAGCTCCAACCTACAAAGCATGACAATCATTTTTTTAATCCCCATTTTTTTTGTTACCATGTTTTCTAAGGTCCTACCATGACTTTCTACTACTCACTTACTAAATGTAACTCATCCTAGTCTGGTCTTAATATATGCTAATCTATCCTCTCTTTCTTCTGGAATGATTGGTACCTAAATCTGACCTCTCTGCAGCTGAATTTTCAGGAGCACTCCAAGACAGGCATCTGACTATATATACTACTAATGCAGATATGTGTTTCCTGGTCCAAAGTGTCAGATCCTATGGTACCACGGCTACAGTGTTTGGCATAGTTCTGGGCATATTATAAGCACCTAAACATCTGATAAAAGTGCACCATTCTGTGTCAAGACTGTTCTTCACAAAATTCAGTATATGTGTGCAATTAACAAATAATTTGTTAAATGAAAAATAATATCAATCAATGAAGAAACAATAAGATAAATGGAAGCAGCCATTTGAAAAAGAGCAAAATAATATATTCCTTCTGAATCGCAGGGTAAAAATTATGGCATCTAGTCATGCTATTTGCAGTAAAGTTTAAATTCTTACATAGTCCTATTGAGTGAATATTGTTACATGGGCCCTCAGTGAATGCTTTTTGTAGTCAGCTGTGTAGTGTTAACAATTTGTTTATAATGATTGTTTTCTTATTTTATGCAGCTTCCTCCAGCTTTGCACCACAATTTGAAAAGAAGGGTTATAGAGAGATTCAAGAAATCCCTCTTCAGCCAGCAGAGTAACCCTTGTAATTTGAAATCTGAAATTAAAAAGGTATGGTATTCTATATATAGGAATTCTTTTGCTGACAAAACCACATCATAAGAGGTACATTTTATACTTCCTTTACTTCGTACTTTAAGCTCTATCCTCTATTAAAGTTTCTTATTGCTGCTTTAGATACTAAATTGAGGATATGTCTTTGCTTCTGATTTTCTCTATTTCTGTGGCCCTTATTTTTAGATAACAAATGGATAGCTTTTTCAGTATTTTTGTGTGTTTTCCTAAGAAAAAGTAGTATTTAGTTTGAAATGTGTATATTTTAGCCTCTTCTAGAGGATTATATTCTGATATTTTATTAGAGTAATCTTCAATAAGCTCCAAAATTGAGATTTGTCACTCTGAAGAAGTCATTTAACCATCTGGGGCCATTGATTTTTTATTATTTATGAAAGCTGACTGAACTATTTCTAAGGTTCTTTCCATCTTAGATATTCTACAATCTTCTAGACCTCAGATACTAGCAGACATTTTTATCCATACGTATAGCAACTAAACTACAGAAATACTAAATCAACTGGGCAGAAAGAAAATTGTTTACCTCTGGTTAACAAAATTTGATATTGGAAAATCCCTTTGTCCTGGTTGGTAGACCTTTCGATACAGCCGTGGAAGTGGCCATAAGCTCCCCTGAAAGGCCCAAGGTACAAGCAATTCAGGCCCACCTAGGTAAAGACAATTGGTACCACTCCAATTTCATATTTTTAAAAAAGTTTCATCATATTTTTAAATGGGTAGCATATTCATGCTGCCAGTGAACTTTTCCTTTAAGGTTTCATGTTCCTTTAATGCATCAAAGCTTCAGCATTAACTTACTCATTATTTAGAAAATATGATAGGCTCTTTGATAAATGCAAACAACATGCTTTAGCTTTGTTGTCTCACATCACTGGTATCTGCACATACACCAAAAACAGATGGGGGAAAAAGACACAGCTGCAGGTAAACAAAACATAAAGCCTGCTCCATCAGAGATTAGAGAGCAAGGTTTCTTTCCTGGGTTGTGTTGGCAAATAGGGCCAAGAAACAAAGCTGAAGGAGATCAAAGCAGTAGAAGAAGCTTCAGATATTTATCTTATGATATTTATATATTGTATCATAATAAACACATTTTTAAAAGATAAAAGCTTAAATCTCCCATGAAAAGATAATATGTTGCTTGGTTTTTTATTCTTATTAAGGTCATATAACTCTTATTCTTATTTTTTATTCTTATTAAGGTCAGAATAATCTGGTTTGAGCATAGACTTATTTTAACAGAAATCCTAGTTTTATGAGATGAAAGCATCTGCTACAAACTGTCTGAGACATAAAGGTGGCTTCAACTCCCACTGAGTGATTTTCCATCAGTGCTTCTCTTTATTTTCTCTTTTATTACTTATGTTTTTGGTTTTGCAACTCTTCCTCACTTTCTTTACTCTCCTGATAGAGAAGATTTTGTTTGTTAAATTCTCCCACCCACTCCTTGTCTTCCTTCCTGTGCATTGTGGCAGCATCTCTCATTGGGCATTTACCTTCTGATACACCTCATCTGGGAAAATAAAAACAGGAATTGATAGGGTGGTAGGAGATGTTTGGGAAGCATGGGTGAGAGAACCCTCAGGAATAGACTCATCCTTATTGTTAACTTGTTTAAGAGGCAGATTATACTCTCCTGTAAAGACTGCCACGGTTCTCTTGTCTGATACTACAAGCCCATGGTGGTCTTTGGGACATCTTGTATGGACCTTTAGGTAGGGAAAGGCCCTATATATTGTTTTAGGGCCCATGATCAACAGAGGTGTGGTTCCATTCCTCTACAGGCAGCTTCAGGCTTGCGCCATCTCCCCATGAAGTTGGATGATACCTTCATGGGGGTGTATCCTCTTAGTCAGAGAGGCAGGCCTCCTGGGTGCTAAAGAAATCCTCAGCTTGGGATATTAAAACACTTCCTATTCTTTACCACCAAATTGAAAAAAATAGCTCTGACAAAAAAAAACCTTTCTAATTTTCCCTGTCCAGAATTAATCTTACCTTTCTCTATGAGTGAAATCCACTTTTTCACCTGTATTATTGTGTTTTAAATAGCTTTTTATCTACCTTACATTCTGTTTCCCCCAAAGTTAGTGGGTGTGTCTTATTTATCTTTGATTCCCCAGGGCCTTGCACAGTGCCTGGCATGTGGTAGGTACTTAATGTTTAATAATTGGAGATAGGATATATAATACATTAATATGTATTCTGTATAATATATAGTCGTTCCATTCTTTATTGGTATACTGATAAAATATATTCATATAGGTAGCTTTCCTGCCTTCATCTAAACTTAAATGAGAAGAGTTTGTGACCTCCATTTTTACCCCCTTTCTGGTATAATCTTTTGATAGCAACAACTTTTGTTCATAAATGGATTTTTCATTCCCTGTGTAACCATAGAGGAGTGGCCAATTAGCCTTTGACTGACACAGTCACCCCATACCAGGGCCATAGGAGCAGTAAGTGGTGACAGCCCATAAATGCACTTGATTTCTACCTTTCTCACTGAAACTTCTAAAACCCACGGGCCCTGTGTCCCTAGTTTGAAGGAGCCATTATGGGATGATTGTGCCTACTTATTAATAGCCTAAGACCCAGAAGGATACAGAAGATTCAAAAAGTGCAAAAGGCCTTTTCTAAGAAATTAAGCTCTTTATTTATACCTCACCTAAGTTAGTCTTCAATCCAGTCTGCTCAATCTTGGCTAGAATTGCGAGGGGAGTAAAGCAACCAAGTAATTGTATAGGTACCCTTGGGAACTAGGATTTTCAGCATGGAGGAAAGGGGAAACAGAAGCAAGATAGAAGAGATTCATTTAAATTGGAATTGGAAGTATCAGTGTGAATGAATATGAGTTCATGATAAATCTCATCTGTTAAAAAATATACACATTTCCTAATATTTTCATTAAAATAGTCTAGAAACTAATCAAGCAGCAATGAGCTCCTCCACCCATGACTCCTTGGGGATATAGGTGATTTTGATCTAGAGCAGGAACTGTACAAGATTAGACTGGAATATTTGGACATACAGATAGCATAGTAAGTATGGTGTCAAGGACTACTGAGAGTATATCAAAAGTTCTCAGGAGCCAAATTGAAGAGGCTCCCACTGGCTATTTATGGGATAATTGGAACATCAATAAGAATAATAAATTGAAAGCATTAAATAAGGTTTAAACCCAAGAGTTCATAATACCAAAAAAGAAAAAAAATCCTTCATTGGTTACCTTTGGAAGATGCTAAGTAACCAGCTTATTATATTGAAAATTGTTTACATAGGAAAGAAGAAAGCTTTTATTCTGCCTTTCCTTTATGAATTCTACCGCATGTTAACAAAATCATTGAGAGGAAAAGTTTCTTATTGTAGAAGTACTTAAGCTAATAAGTGCCAATGGGATAAAGAATATTCCCGTTTTGCAGTCCCTGTTTAAATTATAGCACCTAGATATGATCACCAATGGGCGTTAATGTCACAAGAAGGACAATCAGGTATTATATGCCACCTGATGGGAGTGTACAGCACTGTCTATGAAATATTCTTGCTAAAAGCTTGAATCTACATCTGATTAAGGCTGTAGATTAGAAGTCAGCAAATTACAGCCCTCAGGCCAATCATTTCTGATGCCTGTGTTTGTAAATAAAGTGTTGTTGGAACGCAACTGCAGAGGTTCACTTAATACTGTCTGTGGCTGCTTTTGTTTACAGACAAAGTTGAATAGCAGTTACAGAGACCATATGGCCTGGAACGCCAAAAGTATTTACTATCTGATCCTTTACGGGAAAAGTTTGTCTGTCCCTGCTCTGGATCTAGCTATCTACTTGCAGCAAATAAGGGGACAACAGAACATGTTTAATGACATCAGGGGGATAATCAGCAAAATCCAGCTAGGAAATCCATAGGAAAAGTGACCTGTTTTCTTCAATAAATAAATTTCAGGAAGAGGGGAGGAGGAGAGAAGAAGGAAAGAAAAGGGAGAGAAAGAGTGTGGAGAAGAGGAGAGGGATTGCCTGTAAAGATTAAAGCATTTTAGGGAAAATAACCACTTGCAATATATGGAATTATTTCTTCCTGACTTAAACATAGAAACTCTAAAAGTGTTTGAAATATATATTTACAAGAAAGTTGGGAAAATTAAAACATTGATTATATATTTGTTAGAGAGTCACGCACCACATAATGATGTTTTGGTCAGTGACAGACTGGATATATGACAGTGGTCCCACAAGATTATAAGAGCATAATTTTACTGTACCTTTTCTATATTCAAATATGTTTAGATACATAAATACTTACCATTGTGTTGCGGTCGCCTACAGTATTTAATACAGTAAAATGCTGCATAGTTTTGTAGCATAGGAACAGTAGGCTCCTATTGCTCCTATTGCCAGCATATAGCCGAGGTGTGTAGTAGGCCGTACCATCTAGTTTTGTGTAAATACACTCTATGATGTTTGCACAATGATGAAATTGCCTAATGATGTGTTTCTCAGAATGGATTTCTGTTGTTAAGCAGTGCATGACAGTATTCAGGAATCAATAACCTCTTAGGTGGGATAATTATATTGTGGTTTTGTTTTTTAAAAAAAGAAATCCATCTCTTTTAAAGAGCCACGCTGAAATATTACGGATAGTATGATATGTTGTACAGGATTTGCTTTCCAATTCTTGAGAGTGAGACAAGGTAGGAAGGGAAGTGGGGGAGATTTAAATGAAGCAAGATTGAACATGTTTTAACTGGGTAACGGGTACGTGGAATTCATTGAATTGTTATCTTTACTTTTGTAAATGTTTGAAGTTTTTTATAATAAAAATATTTATGGGTTTTTTGTTTGTTTGTTTGTTTTAGTGTATTCCGGGCTTCTGCTAGATCAATTACTGGGCATTAGCATTTTGAAAACAGCTCTCCCATCAAAGCTGCCAGTTAGAATTGGACAGGTTATTTTCTGTTCAAGAGCACCTGGATGAAGAGACTGACTGGGGTTGCGTCCTCTGGAAGAAGGGAGTGACTTTTTCTAATTTGCACTAAGACACAATAGGGGCTAGTTGGCTGTCTAGGAGTTGGATCAAGGTTTTTTTTTTTTTTTTTTTTTTTTTTGCTCCCAGGTGATTCTAATTTGCAGCCAATGGTGAGAATCAGTGGCCTGGTAGGATCAGTGTTTCTCACATTTTATTGTTTATATCAATCATCTGGGGATCTTGTTAATGTGTGGATTCTGATTCAGTAGGTCTGGGGAAGGGTGGAGATTGTGCTCTTCCAATCATCTTCCAGGTGATGGCTGCTGCTGCTGCTGATCCAGGGACACACTTTGAGTGGCAAACCTATAAAATATACTACCTGCCCACTGTGAACTTATGGTATATCCAACAGGCTTGAGACTTTTTATTAGAAAGACAGGTTATCTAATAGGCCAAATATTTATCCAGATGCAATTGTATCCTGGACCCAATATTCTGCATTTCTGTCTAGTTTCCTTATGTTACTGATGCTGTAATTCTATAGATCACGCTTTTGATAAGAAAGCCCAGACAAAACCCAGTAACATTTTCCCTGTGTTATTACCCAGATTGCTTCCTGTAGGCATGGGCCTTTCTGACATTTCTGTTTAGTTCCTAATCTCTGCTTCAATGCAGATCAGCAAGGCCAAGTTTGCTTTATTTAGCAGCTGGCACTTCCTTTAATTCCTAACTCCAGGTTTTCAGCTCTTTTCCAAGTAGGCAGATTGCTTAGGTGCTCAGACTTGAATTAATGGCTCTTTATGCATATAATAATCATGACTTAGATTTGCACAACCCTTATTAGGGCCCCATGGAGGCATTGTGAATCAGCAGTGCCCAGCAGCAACCTGTTTTGAACAAGTAGAGAAGCTCCTATAGCAGGGCTGTCCTTCCCAGCCAGGTCAAGCCACCATTCACTCTTCCTTGACATCACCTTCAGTGTTGAGTCAAGGTCTTGGGAGGATGAGCTCCTCGTTGTAAGTAGTGTAGAACAGTGGTTTTTCAGCCTTCTTTTAGTTTAGGGATTTTCTGTTAGGAACACAATCCTTGCTGGAAATGTAAACACCACAGCAACAGGAATACTTTTGGCAGAAACGGGGATGAGTGTGAGGTGTACATCCCTGGGGCTTAGAAAGTGTGGTGGAGCCAGTGATGGGACATGCATGTATGGGTCCACATGCATATGTGCATTTGTGTGTGTATGTATAAGAAAATAGTAAGTAGGAATACTGGACATTTCTGTTAACAAAATGTCCCATAGAAAGCTAATAAAAACTCATATGGAGAAGCTGTATGTTAGAAAAGATAAAAAAATTAGGCAATATGTTGTATCTTATAATAGTGTAGTTCAGTCAAAGAAGATAAGGAAAATCTGAGGGAAGTAAGACCAGAAGACTGGCGAGTGCAGAGTGATGAAATGTGTTGAAAATTTTCTCACTTCTGGCACCTCATTTTATTTATGTTTGGCTCAGTTTCCTTCAGAGTTCTACCTCAGTTGATTAGATTCCCCAATATTGTGTGTAATTGTTCTACAGCGAGGATAACCCTATTTTATCATATGAAAAAGATGTTGTTTGGGAAATTTAATAAATATTACATGTATAGTTTCTTTCTTTATGTTTTCTATTTAGGTTTTTCCTAGAAAGTACTATATTCTCAATTGACCAAATAAATGATAAAATTGCTCAATACTTGCTCAAAAATCAGTGTTTTTTGGGGGGAGAGGTAGTAACAATGATACAATCTGTTCTCCTTAATGTATTTACTTAGTTTAGTTCGAAAGTATATTCAGTCATTTGCTCTTTAGAACTGTAGGTGTCTATTCAGAGCAGGAGGGCCCTATTATTGTCAACTCAGAAGGAGGCTCTTACACATTCTTTCAAACAGAGTTTGAATGCTAAAAAGGAGGTACAACTATAAGCTGAATGCTCATGAGGCAAAAAAAGGGCTCACACAACACTTGCATTGGACTACTGAACCATCTCATGGCCTCATCTAGCCATTGGGGCCTCTGCTTAAAGATGTTCTGCTGTGTCCTCCATATTTCCACCTGCTGGGTGAACATTTACTTTGCCATCTGGCATGTCGGGAATTAGACTCACCACCTTCTCCTCCCTTCCTGTGTCCACATCAGTTTCCTTGAAAGCATCCGTTTTCCTTCAGCTCATTCTTTAAACCTCACGCTTTTTCACCTGCTCTGCTTCATTTCTTTTACCCCCTAAGTCATTAATGCCTCAGAAGTCTGTAGTCTCTAAGGTTCTGACCTTTGATGTAAGACAGCCCTAGCTTCTGGCCCTGGTTCTGCCACTTAATAGCTGTTTCTTGTGTAAATTACTTTCCTTCTCCATTTCCTTGTTTGTAAAAGGGGGTAATACTTGCCTTAGAGGGTAGTTGTAAGAATCAGCTAGAATATCTAATGTGTCTAGAATGTTGTAAGTATTCAATACCTGTCAATTAGTGCTACTATTGTTAAATAAGAATATTCAGTCTTCCATATCCATTCCTTCCTTTGGTTGCCATCTAGTCTAAGCTCTGGGCCCTTCTCTCTTGCATTAGTGTCACAGCTTCTTTGCTGATCTTCTTGTTCTCCAATCTATCTTGTCAGACTAATAGTTATTAAACATTTTTTTTATTAGCATACTCAAAAACCTTAGTAGATTCCTGTTTTCTGTCTCATCATCTAAACTCTGGGATCCAGCTTTCCAGACCCCCCTTACTTGTAGGAGCCTCTTAATAGTCTGTCTGCATTCACCCTGATGTTCCCAACCCCACTTTAACTGTTTTGTGTATTACATCCAGGATGAACCTTTCAAAACAGATCATGTCACACTTGTACACACACACACAACACAGAAAATCCTTCAAGGAACTTAGTATAAAATGCCAAAATCAGGTCTAACTCCTACCCTTCTGTTCACCCTCATCTTGTATCACTCTTGCCCCTTGCTGTCTCCACGTCAGCCACCAGGCCTTTTCTAAAATTTGTTTATCTAGCATGCTGCTTCCTTCATAGTCTTGTACATGCTTTTTCCTCTGCCCGTAATGTTCTTCTCACCCCATCTACTCATTCTTACTCATTCTTTCAGCTCTTGGCATAAATGTCACTTTTTCATGGAAGCCTTTGCTGACTAAGTCAAATCTATCTGCTACCTCCTAAAGTCACAAACCTGTCTTTCAATGCATTTAGAACAGTTGCAATTTTACATGTATCTAGGTGGATATTTCACAGACATGTTTCTCCCTAAGTAGTTAGCGAACTCCAAGAGTATAATTTTTGTCCATCAATGTGTTTTTTCATTGTTTGGATCTGTGCTTGGCACAAAATAATTGATTAAAAATACTAAATTAATGAATGGAACTTGTTTTCCTCATTTCATCATGAATGCCCATATAACATGGAATCTGGAATCATGTCATATCTCTTTCATCATTTTTCCATTAATATGCAATGCCCAACCTTTACCTCCAAGTTCCCCCTACCTGGAATGTCCACTTTGATTGCTGTGATTTACCTAAATTTATCCTTCAAAGATCAGCTCCAGTGTTTCTTCTACAGAACCTCTAAAAAGACCAAGCTAGTCTTCATGAAGGACCCTTCTTTTGTAAGTTTACAAATCACTATTTCATTTCATGGTTCATGATTTATGATATCACCCTATTTTTTCACATTATTATCCGTTTTCCTAGTCAGATTGCAAGTCTCACAGAAACCAGATTATTTCTGCATCCTGCTCAGATCATAAACCATGATGTCCAACATATACTGGGGGCAAAAAATAGTTTGCTGAAACAATGTGTATATCTAGAAACTGAACTGCAAAAAGTAGTTCTGGGAAGTTCCTAGAATGAAAGTCAGTGTATCTGGGATTCATCAAAAAATGAATTTTAGTCCTTGCCTTCATCCGTGTGCCGATCTCTCTAAGAATTTCCAGTTCTTAAGCTCAGTGAGACTACCAGTGTGACATAAGCACTGGAAATGAAAACTCCTCTCTTCAGAGTTTGAGATGAACCCTGAAAGATGACTTGTCCTTGTCATCTTAAAATGTCAATCTTGACCTCTCCATGTCATAATTCATGTAATTTTTTTTGAGGCTTTAAATATCTTTCTGTCTTTGAAATCTTTAGAATTCCAAGGTATAAACTTAATAATTAAATTAAGTAAGCTTTTTATAATTAGGATGAGATTTCAGGCAGCCAGTTACTCCTACGCTAAACCATATGAAAAATTCCATCTGAAGTCATTTGAAAGGTAATACCAGGAAATCATTTTCAGCATCACAAGACATTAAAAAGCTTATTTGTAGCCACCTACAAGCTGGGATATGAGATATACAGAATGCTCAGGGCTACCTCCATGATACCCTACAGCACAGATGAGAAAGTTTTTAAGTGTGTGACTATCAGGGCTTCCTGTATTACAGTATTTATAATCTTACAGTCTTGTCATATTACAGATGGGTTATATATTAGTCCATTCTCAGGATGCATGAAGAAATGCCCGAGACTTGGTAATTTATAAAGCAAAAAGGCTTAATTGACTCACAGTTCCACATGGCTGGGGAGGCCTCAGGAAACTTACAATCATGGTGGAAGGCACTTCTTCACTTCTTCACTGGGCCACAGGAGAGACAATGAGTGCAAGCAGGGGAAATGCCAGACACTTATAAAACCATCAGATCTCGTGAGATCTCACACACTGTCATGACAACAGCATGGGGGAAACCACCCCCATGATCCAGTTACCTCAGTTATCAGTTATCACTGATAAAAATGGATATAATCATATATTTTTTTCTTAGAGGGTAGTAGGTGTTTGTCAACATGGAGACTAGGAAACCCATAAATGATTTGTATTTACAATATCCGAAGTACATTGATGGAAAAAATTAATTTTTAATTGCTAATATAAAATATTTTAAGGTATAAATGCACAGTGAGTACATTGAGGTACATATACAGCCTCATGAAGTTTTGTGAACACATTTTCACCCATACGACCACCACTCACATCAATATATAGAATATTTCTAGCTCTGCAGAAGACCCCTTTGTGCGGCCACATTACATCTCCTGCCACAATGTAATCATTACCTGATTTCTGTTACCCTTGGTTAGTTTTGTCTGATTGTATTAGTCTATTTTCATGCTGCTGATAAATATGTACCCAAGACTGGGAAATTTACAAAAGAAAGAGGTTTAATTGGACTTACATTTCCACGTGGCTGGGGAAGCCTCACAATCATGACAGAAAGCAAGAAGGAGCAAGTCACATCTTACACGGATGGCAGCAGGCAAAAAGAGAGAGAGCTCGTGCAGGCAAACTCCAGTTTTTAAGGCTATCAGATCCTGCGAGACTTTTTCACTATCACGAGAACAGACAGGAAAGACCCACACCCATGATTCAATTACCTCTCACCAGGTCCTCCCATGACACATGGGAATTGTGGGAGTTACAATTCAAGATGAGATGTGGGTGAGGACACAGCCAAACCATATCACCGATGATGAAAATTTCTAAGAATGAAGTCATACACTATGTATTTTGTTTCTGGCTTCTTTTCTCCAACACTGAACCGTGTTGCTCTGAGTATCCATAGTTTGTTCTTTTTTATTGCTTTGCAGAATTCCATTGTGTGAACACACCATGATATATATCTATCCATTCTTTTCTCCATGGACAATTGGGGTTTTTCTAGATTTTAGTTATTATGAAAAAAAGATGGCATGAATATTCTTATACATGTCTTTTGATGGGACATATGCACTTATTTCTCTCATATAAATCCTTAAGAGTGAGATTGCTGGGTCATAGGGTAGGCATATATTATTAAAATGTAGTGTCTATTGCAAATAGTTTTCTCAAGTGATTGAACAATGATGTATTTTAACTTATAAACAAAGTATATGAATACAAGCTAACTACTATAGCATAGTACAAATTATGCCATTTTTTTCTGACTTATTATTATGAATTTATATTTTAAAAGTAATTTAGGCACTAAAACTTGGCCAGCCCAAGTGATAATTGGAATTAAAGGTGAAAGGAGGTTGAAAAACGTTTACGGTCTCAAATTCTACTTTAAAAATTCAGCTTTATAGAAAGGCATTAAATGATTGAAACTTTAATAAATACTGTCATTTGGCAAATTACTCTTTCCATCAGAGTGCTGGGAATTAATATTTGGAGATTAAAATTAATTAATAGTAATTTCGAAAAATGTATTAAGAAACTTATTTGGCCAGGCGCTGTGGCTTATGCCTGTAATCCCAGCACTTCAGAAGGCCAAGGTGGGTGGATCAGCTGAGGTCAGGAGTTCGAGACCAGCCTGACCAACATGGTGAAACCCCATCCCTACTAAAAAAAAAAAAATACAAAAATTAGCTGGGCATGGTGGTGGGTGCCTATAATCCCAGCTACTCGGGAGGCTGAGGCAGGAGAATCACTTGAGCATGGAGGTGGAAGTTGCAGTGAGCCGAGATTGTGCCACTGCACTGCAGCCTGGGCGACAGAGTGAGACACTGTTGCAGAAAAAAAAAAAAAAAACAAAGAAAAAAGAAAAAGAAACTTACTTTCCTTGGTCAAACAAAAAGGAATTATTCAAAGCAGATACATGAAAAAAAAATAGTGATTTGGGCTAAACATATTGTTCTGTTGAATAATTGGGGTTTATTCCTCCCATGCCTGATAAAAATAACATCTTGATATCCCAGCTTCATGCCAGTATTTTTATATTAATTTTTCTTTTGCTCTCATAAGGCCATAAAGTATATTTTTTCATATGACCAGAGAATTGTCTAACTTGCTTTTACTGTAATCTTGCTGCATCCAATTTATAAATTCTTTTGGAAAGAAGATTATTTCTTTATCTATTTACAAGGGATTGAAAACCACAGAACACTAAATTTTCTGTGCAGAGACATAGGGAAATGAAAACCCCCACACAGAGGTCTCCTGCCATTTCCTTCTGAGTGTAAACTAAGATGTGATTTTGCTTTTTCTATTTCAGTTATCTCAGGGATCTCCAGAACAGATTGAGCCCAACTTTTTCACAGCAGATTACCATTTATTACATCGTTCATCTGGTGGAAACAGCCTGTCCCCAAATGACCCTGCAGGTAATAGTGATCAACATGGGTAACCTGGCTTTCATGAAGAAATATATTGTTTGGATCAACAGCTATTTCTAAAAGATTATCTCCAATTTTTTTTTAAAATAGAGCTTGTTTTGATTATTTATAGCAATAGTTGGAAGGCACATATGGTAGGAATCTAGAAATTCCCTGAAATTTATCTTACCCGGTTGTGGCAGCTTCCTTGATCATTTATTAATATCATAAACAAACAGCAGAATCTGTGTGGGTGAGTTGTATTTCCTTTTATTTCTTTTTGCTTATCTGATGATGGGAAATCAAATTCCCTAAAGCATGTAGGGAGATAAAGAGCAGAAATACGGAGTTTGAATATTCAAAATAGAGAAACCTTGAAACTCACCTGAAGAATCCACATTAGACACTTGAATTTTTTTCTCTTTTACATAAAATTCACATAGGGAGGCAGTATAGCATAGGGATTTAAAGGCACAGATTCTGGAAACCTGGGTGCCTAGATTCAAATCTTGGCTAAACCATTTAGTAGCTGACTATGGACAATTATTTAACCTCTCTGAACCCCAGTTTCCTTGCCTGTAAAATGGGGATAAATACTTGCATCACAAGGTTATAGTGAGGATTAGAGTAAAAATAAAAACTGCCTGTCTATTGGTAGGGGCTCAGCATAATTGAACTCTTCTTGTCATATCTGATTTCTAAGAGGAAGCTTTCAAGCTACTCTGAGGTTTCAGTACTCCTAAATAATTTTTGAATCTTTATAAACGGTAGCTATGTCACTTGGAGGAGTGGATAGAAGTGAAGATTTTACAGTTAAATGAAGACTTGCCATCTCTTTAGCTGGAAAAAATGCTCACTTTTGTTGTGCTTTTGTTGCTGACTGAACAAATTATTTCATGAATTAATTGACAAACTTTCCTTTGGTCTTCTGGGATAAAGCTAACCCCTATGTATGCAGAATTTTATTTAAAATAATCTCTGAGAAATCCAAGATAAAAAGTTGTTTAAAGTAATTTGCTTTTAAAAGCATTTCCAAGACAGGGAAGTTTATCTGCAGGTCAAACTTCTCCGCATCATAGAAACTCTGATGAAATGAAGAACTTTGATAAAAGTCTCTCAAAAACCTGAGGGTGAGTTGACAAACTCCTCCCAGGGCAGCTGGATGCCCCACCCCAGAGCTGACTAGGCTTGGCCCGTGTCACAGCTGGCTGGGCAAAAGCAAAAACAGCAGAGCCTGCCAGTACTGTGGGGAATGCCTTTAAAGATGAGCCACCAGTACTCACATTTTCACGTCTCTTCTTGACCCTAAACCCATTCTCTCTTCTCTATTTGAATTGGCAGAGAAGTGGCCTAGGCCTCTACACATCAGTGTTGATTGGTTTGAGTGAAAGCTGGTCAACATGGCTTTGGGTGGCATCGGAGTGTGTTAAGGTGCTGGTATACCAAATTCTGATCAACCATCATAAAGTCTGTCCAGCAAGACAATCCCAAGCAAAAAGGACAAAGCTGGAGGCATCACATTACCTGACTTCAAACTATACTACAAGGCTTTAGTAACCAAAACAGCACGGACTGGTACAAAAACAGACACATAGACCAATGGAACAGAATAGAGAACTCAGAAATAGGACCATACATCTGGAACCATCTGTTCTTTGACAAACCTGACAAAAACAAGCAATGGGGAAAGGATTCCTTATTTAATAAATGGTGCTGGGAGAACTGACTAGCCACATGCAGAAAATTAAAACTGGGCCCCTTCCTTACACCTTATACAAAAATTAATTCAAGATGGATTAAAGACTTAAATGTAAAACCCAAAATTATAAAAACCCTAGAAGAAAATCTAGACAATACCATTCAGGACATAGGCCTGGGCAAAGATTTCATGACGAAAATGCCAAAAGCAATTACAACAAAAGCAAAAATTCACAAATGGGACCTAATTAAAGAGCTTCTGCACAGCAGAAGAAACTGTCATCGGAGTTTACAGACAACCTACAAAAAGAGAGAAAATTTTTGCAATCTATCTGTCCGACAAAGGTGTAATATCCAGAATCTGCAAGGAACTTAAACAAATTTACAAGAAAAAAGCAACCCCATTAAAAAGTAGGCAAAGGACATGAACAGATGCTACTCAAATGAAGACATTTATGCGGCCAACAAACATATGATAAAAAGCTCAACATCACTGATCATTAGAGAAACGCAAATCAAAACCACAATGAGAAACCATCTTGTGCCAGTCAGAATGGCAATTATTTAAATGTCAAGAAACAACAGATGTTGGCAAGGCTGTGGAGAAATAGGAATGCTTTTACACTGTTGCTGGGAATGTAAATTAGTTCAACCATTGTGGAAGACAGTGTGGCTATTCCTCAAAGACCTAGAACCAGAAATACCATTTGAACCAGCAATCCCATTACTGGGTATATACCCAAAGAAAAACAAATCATTCCCTTATAAAGATACATGCACACATATGTTCATTGCAGTACTATTCACAATAGTGAAGACATGGAATCAACCCAAATGCCCATCAATGATAGACTGGATAAAGAAAATGTGGTACACATGCACCATGGAATACCATGCAGCTATAAAGAGGAATGAGATCGTGTCCTTTGCAGGGACATGGATGGAGCTGGAAGCCATTATCCTCAGCAAACTAACACGGGAACAGAAAACCAAAGACCAAATGTCCTCATTTATAAGTGGGAGCTGAACAATGAGAACACATGGACACAGAGAGGGGAACAACACACACTGGGGCCTGTTGGGGTGGTGGAGTGGGTGAGGGGAGGGAGAGCATCAGGATAAATAGCTAATGCATGCTGGGCTTAATACCTAGCTAATGAGTTGACAGGTGCAGCAAACCATCATGGCACACATTTACCTATATTACAAACCTGCACATCCTGCTCATGTATCCTGGAACTTAAAATTAAATTAAATTAAAAAAAAAAAATCTGGCCAGCCATAGTGGCACGTGCTTATAATATACAGACGTTGGAAGCCTGTAGGCAAGAGGATGACTTGAGCTCAGGAATTCAAGACCAACCTGGGCAACATAGTGAGACCCTATCTCTACAAGATGATGATGATAATAATAATAATAGTAATAATAAACTTTTAAACGTCTTCTGGCAATAAATATATTTTTTCCCTCTAGGCAGCTGTATGAAAGGGTCAGATCTTTGGTCTCTTTACATCTATATCTGCCTCCCTATAAGAATCAATTTTCTTTCTAACGTATATTTATTCTTCTTAGCCTGTGGATTAGGGAGAGTTTCTTAATCAGAAAACACCCATCAGGTAATTTGCATTTGGAATCACCCCTCACTTGCCCTTAACACATACACACACACACCTCTAACTTAATTGGACACTATGAGCAATGCCCCTTAATCATCATATATCATTTTGTGATGGCCATGCCCAAGGAAGTCAGTTATTAAAGAAAGAAAAACAAAACACTTGAATATTCAAAGCCAAGGCAGATGCTTTGGAATTTGCTTGTTCCATCTTTATCATTAAGAAATTGACCTGTTTGCCCTGTGGTTGAAGTCATAATTGCCAGTAAAGAATAACTAAGAAAATGTGAACCCAAATGTCAGACTTTCCATAATTTATCTTTTTTAGGTTTACCAACCAGCTTTGAATTGGAGGAAGGAATAACGTATGAACAGATGCAGGTGAGGTTTTTGCAGTGTCTCTGAATGATTTTATTTTCTTACTTTTAATTCAATACTAACCTGATTTTTAAAATTTTAGACTGTGATTGAAGAAGTCCTTGAGGAAAGTGGCTATTACAATTTTACATCTAACAGGTAAGAGCTAGAGTTTGCCTTCAATTGTGAAAGATGAATTGAGGTCATCAGATGTTAGATCTAATTTCTCTATCCTTTATTCCAGAGGGATTTTTTTTCAGATTTTATTTTAAATACTTTTATAAAATATCTTTGCTTAGACTAGATACATCTATAAGTAGAATATATGTGCCCATCTTTTGTGTGGACACAGCTGCTGTATTCTCAGTTGAAACAAAAAGGGTGATTGCTTAGTAGAAATTTATTCCCATAAAAAATCATAAATATAAGTAAATGGAAAAGCATTTCTAGATTGGTTTTTTAAACATCAAATATTTGTTTGTCTCATTCTAGAAGAGCTGAAAACTCACTCCTATCACTTAAATCTACCCACTATTTGCACAGAAGGCTAGGGACAAAGTACAACTGAACAAAGAATCATTTCTTGTGAATTTAAGATATATTTGTGGAGAAGAGACTTTGCTATTGTATGTTGCCATTTGTTTACCCTAAATAAAAAACCTCCATTTACTGGAGCTGTATGTTATCTTCCAATATAGCTATTGTTGATGTTCTAAGAGTATATGCTATTTTATCAATTGCATCAATTTTTATAATTTTAGTTTTGGAAATAGTGTTGGCACAACAATTTGAGTACAATTAGTTTACTATGAAGTTATTCAAGAAAGGTTTTATAATCAAGCAAATTAGCATTGTAGGTGATTGAAGCCTGATCCCACTGGGGAAATCTAAGAGCTGATATAGAACATGTACCAGGGCCATCCCACACAAAGAGTGAGAGAGCTGAGGTATTTATCATCCAATCTCCATCAGTCATTGTTTAAGGCCTTTCCCTAGGAAGTGTTAATGCCCTGTTTTTTTCTGGCCTTTTGTGAATATGAACAAAGAAGACTCCAGGGGTCAGAGAAATCCTCAGGAAAAGAAATGCAGGTGTTCCATTATTGAATTTCTTTATGTATTAGCAGGTAGAAATCTGCCAGCATGCTTTGAAGTGGAATAGATAGGGGTATGGGTGTTTACAATGTCTGCTACACAAGAGTTGTCTCTTGACTTACCTAAGGAGCCTACTCATAGCTGAGTCATCAAATTGGTTGCAAGTATCCACACACACACTCTATTTGGGCCATAGTTGTTTTAGGAGGCATAGTCCTTTGGAGTATATTCTCTCAAAGTGGTCTTTTATGCCTGGAGGGACTGCCTTCCTTTTCAATTATTGAAGCTATTTTGTGACCACTATTTAAATTATTCCAGAAGTCTTCACCAAAGATGAGTAGTAACAACGGGAAGAGAAAGAGGGCTCAAGAACATCCTGTTAAGGTCATTATATAGAAATTAGATTCTTTTTTAAGGTTAGTTCAGTCTCCAGTGTTTCTTCTTCTTTTTCTTCTTCTTCTCCCATTTCAAGGAGTTTTTCTTATGAGTCACAAGTAAAATTATTCAACTACTTGCTCTTTTGACTTGATAACAGTTTCAAAATACTACCTTTATAAATTTATATCTGTTGTGATTTGTAACTGCAGAGGAACAATGAGTAATTCTCATTTTCTAAAGATATACCATCAATAGAAATTACCTTCTCCACAACTACTCTCCTCCCACCATCCCTGGAGAGATTTTTGAATTTTCATTTTCTATTCAAGGGCTGAGTATATGCATTAGGAGAAGAAAATGGTAACAGGAACAGAAAGAGCAGCAAGGACCTCTGACCAAGGTTGGGTATTTCTCATTTCTGGGCTTCCGGGAAAAAGGGAGCTAGGACTGAGTTGGAAGGAAGAAAGCTGTGTAAAGAAAGTTAAAGAAGGTCAAAACGGCTTGGCCAGCCTCATAGCTCTTCCCAAAGCAGGCTCTATTTTTGATCATTTGCATGGTTGTATGATAAATTACGTTTTACATACATAAGCATTTAGCTTGCTTACCAGAAGGATGCAACTTAATATGCCTTAATTTTATCATTGTTGTTTGAGGGGATAAAATCATATGAGTCATGAATAAACAGATAATGAGCATATAGTCTTTATGAATATACTTATGTATTACATTAATATTTTATTTTTAATAATAAAATGTGTTGAGAAATAACAATATACAAGATAACAAATCTACATTGAATCAACTTGAATTATTTTATTTCCCCAATTGACTGATAAGCGTGTAAATTAGTTATTTTAACCTACACAGGTATTCAAGTGTACAAGCTATTTTGAATGAATATTTGTTTTTCTACTACAAAGTGTTATCAGTTCCTATTGAGTTCATAATTTGAGAAAGGCCTTGTTAGCACCAGACTTCAGCCAAAGGCAGCTTTTTAAAAATGTCCCCATCCTAACAAAAGTAATCGTCTTTTTATTTACTGTGATTTATTTACTTATATGCCTGAGCCCCAGGTTTTGAAATTGAATGTATGAACTAAAATATTTGTAACTATAGAGAATTCTTTCCACTTCTGAATCTTATAGGTATCATTCCTATCCATGGGGGACCAAGAATCACCCAACCAAAAGATGAAAATGCTGCATTTTGAGTGGACTTGTTTTTCTCAGTGAAGTTCAAGTTCTGGACTTCAGCCGCCATTGCAAGATGCCCCAGGATTGGGTGCTGCTAGAGGGTGTGGAAAAGACCAAGATGCCGTGGGGCCTGCAGGACTTCTTTCTGGGGGTCCTGCGCTGGAGTATATGACAGCTGCAGTACTTGAGGGCTTCATTGCCAGAACACGTCATATACAGGATGTCAGAGCTATCAGTGTGCTGCTGGGAGAAAATGCTGCAAAATTCATCTTTTGGAGGGTGGGGGGAAAACCCAAAAACAACGGCAAAAAAACTCTCTTACAGAATTTTCCTTAACATTAAAAAAATACTTGTCATATTTTTCAAAGGCACATTTGGTACTCAGAATTGCTAAAAGTATATTTAAAGACATCTAGCCTTCCATATGTAAAAAATATTTTAGATAAAGACAGTTACAGGACTCAGAATAATATATTGGGTGATTCACTGTATCCTCCATTTTTATATTTAAAGAAATTCAAAACACGTGGTTGAACTTTTTTTTTTTAATGGATGGGTTGGTTCTCGCTTAACCACTTGGGTGCTGGTGGTCTGGAACTGTGATACAGTGTAGACAGTATTTGTAACCTTGCACAGCCTCTGGGGGTAACTGTCAAACTGTCAGATTTAACTTAGACTAATAGAATATATTGCTGTACAGTGTGTGTATATGTTTATATATGAGGGCGGAAGGAGAGAGGTTTTGATTAGACTAATGCTTTGCTGCTAATCAAACTTATAGTATTTTTAGAGCACTTTGAAGAGTTTATAGAATCTATGAAAAAGATGCAATATTCCTCATCCTAAATCCCTCCTTATTACAGTTACCTAAATTGTTTAGGAATTGTTTAGGAATTTGAAATGAAAATAAGTTAAATCCCTTTTTTACTCATTGAGGCAGCTCAATGGAAGTGAAATCAGAATGCCAAACTGTGTATCATCCTTTATGCAGGGAGAATTATGATGAAAATCTGCTAGATTCTCATTGGGCTTAAACTCCTTCTCTTCAATCAGCTTCTTAAAACTCTGGTGTCATGTCAAGAAATACCCTTATTGTGAAATCTGTCTACACTTCTAGCTACCTAAAGAGCAATTTATTCTACATAATTAGTAATCTGAAAGTTGAAATTATACTTTTTATTTACTTTTCATGGAGTTCTGTCATCGTTGTTTACACTGAATTTTTTTAGTATGATTGAATCGATTTTAGTTCAATGTATTTACAGTGGGTGAAAGACCATAACCTTCTTTCTGTATAGTATGAAAATCTACACTATTTTTTAAATGAGCCTGTTTAATACTTAAATTATATCCAAATTCCCTTTAATCATGCACTAATGCTTTTGAAGATTGTCAATGGATCTTTCTTTAAGCCAAATTAACAATTACAGATACACTGTAATGTAAGATAATAGATGCAAATACAGTAATGAAAATTTCAGTTTCAGCTTTCAAACTAATTCTATCCATATGTGAAATTCATAAAATCAAAATGCTATGATATTGATTTACCCAGGCAAAATTTTATTTCTGTTCCAAGTTAATTTGAACCTGCACTTATAATTCTTTTTATCTTTCAATGTATGGAAGGGGCACATTTCTTCTTCATGCAGGGAGCACAGACCTGGAGGGGCACAAATTCTAATTGTGGGGTGAGAGTTTGAAATCAAGTTATTTCCCAAATGGTAGTATATAGTAAACAGAATTTAGGAAAGAATAGTATTCAAAAGGCATACCGTGGTAAGAGAAGATAAATGGTTTACTTGAAGATGTTTTAAAGTGTATATAGTTGGCCTTATTGAGCAGAAAGTGAGCAAAATGTTTCCATCTAACTCTTTTTTTTTTTTTTTTTTTAAAGACAGAGTCTCACTCTGTTGCCCAGGCTTGAGTGCAATGGCGAGATCTTACCTTACTGCAACCTCCGCCTTCCAGGTTCAAGCAGTTCTCCTGCCTCAGCCTCCCGAGTAACTGGGATTACAGGCATGTGCTACCATGCCCAGCTAATTTTTGTATTTTTAGTAGAGATGGGGTTACACCATGTTGGCCAGGCTGGTCTCAAACTCCTGACCTCGGGAGATCTGCCCTCCTCGGCCTCCCAAAGTGCTGGGATTAGAGGCGTGAGCCACTGTGCCCAGCCATTGCATGTAACTCTTTTAGGTGATAGGAATGGGCATTTATTATGCTAGAAGTCAGTGAAAGTTAAGTAAGCAGAAGCTGTCCTTTTTAACAACAGCTTCAGGCCTATCAACTCTATGTGGATAGATGTATTGTTTTGCTAAAAGTATGAATATGCTCTATTTGAATTCTCCCTAAACTACCACAATCACTGAGTCTATATTTTCCCATGTCTCTAAGAGAAAGTCAGGCTCTGGCAAAAGCACCATTTCGTACACAGAGTCACATCCCAACAGAGAAGTTAACTTTTCAGAAGCCTTTCTAACGCAAATGTGGAGCACCTCCTCTCATGACCAAGAATGATCATTTTGTTTTGATTCTCCAAACTGTCTATTAGTGCAAAGGAGTTGTTACATGAACTTCATAGACCTCTTAATCTTTTCTTGATTGCATTTATATATTTTTTCCCTTTCTCTTGTATAATTTTTAATGATTTGTTGTGCAATGAAATCCCTATGAATGCACCTAATTTCCGTAACTGAATATTTGCATGGAATGCATGGAATAGAATATGAATCAGTCTTTTCAGATTACTTTTGAAACACAAATGCTCCCGTTAATTATGTTTCGACCCACCAGCTCTTTCGGAATTACGTGTACTTGAAACCTTAATTTGCTTTTTAAAAGCAAAATGTTTCATTCTCAGGGAAGTGACTGCAGCAGGAATATTTGCTTGCTTGTTAACTTTATCTTCCTCCAGGCATGTAGTCTTCAAATGGAGTCTTCAAGGGAATAGTAACGTGGACACTTGGACCCACTGCTTGTGGATGAATTTCAGAAACCTAAAGAAATGCTGCTTGTTTATTGTGGACACTTGTATGGCATTAGGCAGTGTTCACAGAATGTTTAGGCATTCTAAAGCAGAACACAATTAAGAAACACTGTTAGGAAATTTACTCAAATGATATAATTGATTAAGAGTTAAGGTCTTCCTATAAGTATCATCTATGACTCATTAAATACTATGAATTTTGATGTCCAAAAACAAATACAGGACTGGTTATGTACAATTCCAGAAATATCATTAATTAATCACCACTCATTTTTAAGATGTGTGAAGACTGTAATATTGGCTAGTGAATTTTATCAGTATTAATATGCATAGAACCCACATTCTTCTTTTTGATTTGATGGATTATAACATGTATGTACTGCTATTTTTCTCTTTTTTTGAAGTGGTGAGGAATCATGCACAGTCAATATGCTGGGTTCCTTTAGAAATGACTTTAGCTTCTGTCTGAAGGCAGGAAAAACTTCTTTTTAAGGAACTTTCATCATTGCCTTTTAGTTTTTCTATGATGGTTTTCATGAGCACTGAAATCACTTGGAGAGGCAATGCAAAGAAATCTATCTGAAACAGCTTCTTGGCACCCTGGAGTTACAGCTATGAAGGGCTCCAACGTAAGGGAAGCTTAATGCTTCCGAATATTGACATTGACTCCTTGGGTGAAATTCTGTCCAAATATAAAATTCTTCATGTTCAACAACTAAATACTAAATGTAATAAATGAATTTCATATATACTTATATGATATCTTTGAGATTAAATTAATTATCCTTTTGTGGGAACTGACAGCTTTGGGTAGATTATTTTTTCAGTTGAAATGTGTTGCTAACAATATGCTTACCCTTGAATGCTGTTTTTCATATTGATAGGAAGACACAAATTTCTCAGGGAAACAACTTTGTGATAAAGGAATTCCTATGTGTGTCATTACAGTAAATTGCATATTGTAAATATGACTGTTGTGGTTGATTATAGTCCTGCTGTGATGTTGTTTTGAGATTTGCAAGAGGGACAGGAAAGATTTTATGGGTTTCATGGGGTGTCTGATGGATATTGCCAATTTACATATTTTCTGAGTTCATGGGCAATAGTTGTTTTTAAAAATGAAGATCACGTACCCTAAAATCACAGCTGCATACTTGCTATGTGAGGTATACTAGATGCTTTATTGCGTGTATGTAACAATTGTCTAATAATATAAAAAATTTAAGATACAGTTCATTGCTTTATCCTAAAAGTAAATGAACTGTAGTCTTAATTCAAAACTGAATGTTATTCCTCAAAACATGAGAAACTGCCTTTTTCTCTCCTTTCCTTTTGTACTGTGAAGATGTGCGCTGGCCCCAGCTACTGCATTTAGCGATAACAGAAGTATGTGACTGTTTAAATGCTGTCATTTGGAAATAGCTTACCTTTCTTTCTCCTGAACAAAGATAGAATTTTGTCTTTATGTATGGAGGATTATGGCTGACTGTCATTTTGACAATCAACAAATCCAGATGGATACTTGGAATTGATATGGTGAGTTCACAAATGAAAAATTAGCCGAAGTTTTTGCAAACATGTGAAAAACTGGTCCCATAAAACATGCAGAGAGAAGTTTGTGCCAGAAATAACAAACCAAGAGGAACAACTGCTTTAAGGCCTTGGCACCTTTAAGGCAGACTGTGAAGGTCACTTACAAAATGATATTCTTAACCCATGATTTAGCTCTGCATTTCAAGTGCCATTTGAGTCAAGATTTTGAAATAGAATATAAAGCTTGTAAATGGCTATTAAATTTTAGCTAAAACTGTTGCCCTCCATATTCTGTGTGTTTGCCTCATACTGCAGTGAATTTTGGAGGAAATGGAGCTGGTTTAGGGATACTTCATGTCATGACAAAACACATGAAGTATTTACATGAACCTAACCTTAGTTTGAGCGAGGTTAATAAGTATAAGTACTCAGAAGGGAAACCTTGACTTGCTAAAGATCAAGGATAGATCTTTCATGGAAGTGGAACAATCTTCAAACAGAAATTATGTTTTGAGAAGTCGGAGAGCAAGAAGAAGGCAAGAAATTCCCTAGTGCCTGGGTCGCCCCGCAGGCTGCCCACTAGGAGGTGAGCAATGGCAAAGGGTAGCTCCGGAGGCTTCCGTGATTCCTGCTGCTGGGTTTCCCAGAAGCAGCTGACCAGATGCTTCCCCAGCATGCAGCTATTGTTGAACTTTTAGCCAGGCACCATCACCAACAAGTTGACCACCCAGAGCGGTAGCAAAAGGCCCCAAAGTCTCTTCATAACCTGCTGGCTGGTGGAATCCGTAGGACAGGATCCATAGGAGGCATTCCAAAGACATTAGACTCCTCAAAGAAGCAGTTTTATCTGCCATTAAGTGAGTGTGATTCTGCCCCAGGGGTTATGTTCCGCATCTTTCATCCATGGGCTCAGGCCCATTTTGTCTGACAATGCACATTTTACAAGAAGTATATGTGAGATGTAAATGGATAAGTGCAGGCAGATTTGAATATACTTGTACCAGTTAAATTAGAAAAGAAACATTGCAAGCAATTTTAGTTGTTTGCAAGCAAATCAGTTGATAATCAGGCTGTAGAAAGATTCTATTATTTCACTCTTCCAAACTGAAAAACAAAAATTACTTGAAAAATTTTTGGGTGCATTTTGCTTACTGACATTTAGTGGGTCAAAACAAAAACTATAGTGCTTCCTGTATTCCATCGTTCACAGTGGTGACTTTGTGAGGATAAAAAAGAACAGAGCTGTCCTCTGAAAGGAAGAGAAACCCCTAAACTCATGTTGCCCAGAGCTTTTATTTTTTTGGACAGCCCAGGATCCAAGACAAAGGCCTGTGCCCACAGGAGCAAAAATACCTGCGATGTGCTTTCTTTTTCCTATTAGCCTCTAACATAGTAACTTTTTCTTGTTGTTCTAGCACCCCTCCCATGCGGGTCTCTCCCCTGACACCTCTTCCCCTCCCACTATTCCTACCCAAGGAACAAACAAGGTTTCCTGCACAGAGCTGTGTTATTAGAGGGAATGAATGTTCCATAGTTATTTAATGGTGTGCCATGTGGAAGGCAGAGGGAAGTACTTCTCTGTACGTGATTTCTATCTTTCTAAAACCTCCGCAACACTTCCTTCATGAGCACACTTACTCTAGAATGACCTCGAAGTCAGAGATCCTCAAGAGAAGAAGAAAGAAATGATTACATAAAAGATTTATATAAGATATGCAAGCAGCTTTTATTTTTGCTATGATTAAATATGCCCTGTAAAATGCTAAAATAATTTAAAAAGTTATTTTCAATTTTATTGGAAAATGATTTATCTTTTATTGAGAATTTACAGTAAATGATCATCTCTTTTCTCTCACCAGCTTCCCCAATTTCTTGTTTTATGCTCTTAAGTCTTTTGATTAAAAAAAAATTTCCAGAAAGCAATCATATATGTGTGAGAGCTCAAATGCATACCTCAGCTTTCATTGGTAGGTCCCTGTAGCAATTATCTGTTGCTACACATGTATAACAAAGCACCTAAAAACTTAGTGGTTGAAGGTAGCAACCATTTATTTTTTTCTTATGAGTTCATGGGTCAGTTGGAAGTTCTGCCTATCTGAGCAGAGCTCCACTGATCTCTGCTAGACTCTCTCCTGTGTCTATGGTTAGTTGGCAGGTTGGCTGAGGTCTAGCTGATTTAGGATTGACCTAGAGGGGACAAATCAGTTCTCTTCCCTGGTCTCACACGTGTTTTCAGCACCTTAGCCCAGATGTGTTTTTGTGGCAGTAGCAAGAGTTGAAAAGAGAATGCAGAAATGCACTCCTATTTTGACAAGCCACTTCTTGTGTTGTTTTCTTCATTCTCAATGGTCAAAGCAGGTCACACGGTCAAATCTATCATTAGTGTGGGGAGCTGTATGAGGCTTTCACTGCTGTGCAACCAGTTGCTATAAGTTTAACAGTTTAAAATAACACACATTTATTATCTCACAATTTCTGTGTGTTGGAAGTTTGAGCAGGGCTTAGATGGTCCTCTGCTCAGTGTCTCACAACTATAATCAGTGTCGGCTAGGGCTGGGGTCTCACCTGAGCTTGGGGATCATTTTCAAAGGTCATGTGATTATTGACAGGGTTTATTTCCTTGTGTTTGTAGGACTGAGGTCCTCAGCAGCTAGATACCATAGATGCCACCTGTAGTCCCCTGCCATGTGGCCCTCTCCGGAGACAGTTCCCATCAAGGCAGCTGGCTGCTTCAAGGTCCACAGGAGAGTCTCTTTCTCTCTCTCTAGTCTGCTAAGATAGAATCTTATAACCAAATCACAGGAATGATATCGTGTTGCCATATTCTAGTGGGTAAAAGCAAGTTACAGGTGTACTCTACACTCAAAGGAAGGGGATTATACAAGAGCAAGGTCATTGGGGTCACCTTGGATTGTGTCTGCCACAGAGTGCAATACCAAAGAACGCAAAAAAAGTAGACCTGAAAAATTGGGCCATGAAGTACCAAATGCCACAATATCAAATTACCACATGATAAAAAGGCTGGAGAAACGCCTAGAGCCCTATATTCGATGGGAGGTCTCTGGATGGTGTCACACAGGGTCCTGAGCAGATGCCTCCCCGCTGCCTTCCTTTGCCCCTGAGCTCAGGTGCATATGGCCACCTGTACCCTGGCTGCCTAGGTGTGTGGCCCCCAGAACCTTGGCGCTCACACACATTCGTCCCCCTCATGTGGGATCATGGCTCTTCTGCCCAGAAACTGCATCCGATTCCTTCCTCCCTCCCAAACAGCTCTGATGGAAGACTGCTCGATGGTCTGGAGAAGAAAGAATTGTGTGGTAGTCTTATGAAAGTGACCTCAGAGTGCAGGACATAAATTCCAGAATGTTTCCAGTCCCCATCCCAGGATTCTGTTAGATGTATCCAGCAGGCTATTTGAAAATCATTTCTAATCCACCAAGCAAACAGACAAACCTCAGTCAGTGGAATGAGAAGCAGGAATGGAAATTATTCTTTCTCTAGAAGCTAGAGGCTTTCAGTAGCATCACAGTAAACATCCTTCACCTCCTTAAAACTCGTTGTGTTGCAATCTGCTATTCTTATTTTAGTCATTTATCAAATGGGGACATATTGATTGTTCTCAGTAATTATGTTCATATAGTAGAGAACAGGAATTAAATAAATGAATTATAGAGTATAGTTTGATATAACTACAAACTACAATCTTAAAAAAAAACCCTTATAAACCATGAATAAAGGAAAATGTCTCCCAAGTCTCCCAAATTTAAAGATTCTGTCTCTCTTCTCAAGATTGAGCATATAATTTTATATGATGCTGCTTCTATAATGCAGATTTAATTTGCCATCACACTAGAAAGACTAAAATATCATAAATTTATTTTGTACATACACTTGTTTTTTTAATCTCTTGAGCCATGCTGTTTGTCACAGACATTTTAACCGTCTTTGGGATGTGCCAAAAAGTTGTTTATATAACTCAGGAAAATACTTGTAATTTTCATAAGTATATAGGTACTTATATTGTACATTGTTCAAGGATCAAGAAACAAATCACTTAAAGGCTAGAATTTCCTAAATTTATTTGCACATAATATAATAAGCAAGCATCATTAAGAATTTAGGCCCTGGGCACACATAGACTTGGATCTGAATGCCAGCTCCATGATGTTCTACTTGTATAACTTCTGACCAAGGACTTAACTTTTCTAATGCTTAGCTTTCACATCTATATCATGAAGAAAATAGTAGATTCCACTTTAAAAAGTTGTTAAGCATAGGCTTGACACAAGAATTAAACACTATAATAGTGGCAAGGAATTCAAGTGCAATGTCAGCCTAGAGCAGACTTACCCAGTGCTTGGTGTACTGGCCTCCTGGTACAGCTCCTTTTTCAATAGCCTGCATCTGTTTGTCTTTGTTTTTGTTTTTTCTTTTTTCTGAGACAGGGTATTGCTCTGTCACCGAGGCTGGAGTGCAGTGGCACAATCTCGGTTCACTGCAGCTTCTGCCTCCTGGGTTCAAGCAACTCTCTTGCCTCAGCCTCCCAAGTAGATGGGATTACAGGTGCGTGCCACCACACTTGGCTAATTTTTATATTTTTAGTAGAGATGGGGTTTCACCATGTTGTCAATGCTGGTCTCAAACTCCTGACCCCAAGTGATCCGCCCGCCTCGGCCTCCCAAAGTGCTGGGATTACAGGTGTGAGCCACAGAGCCTGGCCTGTCTTTGATGGGAACTGTCCTCAGGTTGGTGGAACCAGCATTTCCTGCCGGCAATAGTAACGGCCTGCAGAGGCTGCCCCTATCCCATGAGAAAGAGGTGCATGGGAACCAATCCTCCAGCACCCTCACTCCTGATTAGGACAGCTCTCAGTTGTACTCTTCGCTCTCACAGTTTCCCTGCAGAACCGAGCCAAAGGCACCCTTTGTTGGACTGAACCTAATGAGGCATCCCTGGCTGGGCTTCCTTCCTGTCCTGATCTGACTTCACTTATCGGTTTTCCTGGCAATACTTCCTAACAAATCCATCCAAGGGTGCACTTCTGAGGAACCGCATCTGAAGCATCTTCAGAACATGAACAACCTAATCAGTATTAGCCCAAAATATCTGTGTCAAGGACTGTGGATTGGCAACCTCTTCATGATACACATGTGAAAGGAAATAATTCATTGATTGGTGCTACTGGGGTGCATCCTGCAATAGCGTCCCCATTAAGCAGAGATGAAAGTAGGCATAGTGGTCAATAGCAGTGACCACACCCCTGCCTCCTCTTCCTATCCCAGTCAGCAGTTAGGTGTGGCTGTCAGTGGGATGGCAGAGCTCTGTGGCATAATTAAAGGACAGAGTCACAGTCCACAACATCTCCCCAGCCTCCTCACATGGTTTGGGGGCTCTTCCTTCCTGTCCTTAGGGAGTGGGGCTGCCTCTCTCTGTGATTTCATTGTTATACTATAGATCAAGGTGGGGTCAGAATTCCAAAAAAAGATGTCACAGGAACTGGGGAGACCCCTAAAACAGGTATGGTCTTGCCTGGCCTCCATTCACCACAAAGTCATCTCAGATTTGGGGAACCTCCATGTTGTCTGTGATAGAAGAAAAGGCTGGCTGACACTCATTTGGTCTCTAAGACAGATGGAATGCTTTTCTCTTAGGTCCTTCACCAATTCTCCCGAGAGTGTTTTTTTTTCTTCCAAATAACCGCAATCAAAGTAATGAGTGTCTTGGCACCTGCTAATTTATTTCTAAAATGCTTTTGAATTATGATTATTAACTCCACTGTGAACTTTTTAGATGATTTTATCACCTGTCTTTCCAGGAAAATAATTCTCATGACAAACATTTAACTTTTAGTATGAAGTATATAAGAAATGACTTAATTCTACGCAAATGCTTATCATCTTTGATCAGTCACACATTAGGAACTATTTTCATTGGAAATATTTTTCATGACAGCGAAGGTTGTCATATCCCATGTTTGTTGATCTCAACTGCCTGGTTGGTTCTTGTCGGTAGGGCCATTAACATTTGACAATAGGTGCTCCAGTTTGGGAAGATTATTCCAAAGTCATGGTTATTATTCCAAATCTGCTTGCCCCTAAAGTGCATGCGTGAGGAGGAAGAGCTTTCTCACTTGGCCGTGTTCTTTGTTCCAGATATGAATAAGTGGGAGAATTGCCGCTAAAATTCCTTTGGCCTCTTCTACTTCCTATGCTTGTCCTTCCTGCCCCCGCTTCCTACACAACATACACACACACACACACACACACAGAAACACACGCACGCATACACACCCCACCCCACACTTCAAGGAGGACATAATCTTCCTTGCATTGGTAACCATTTCCTACTGGTTACCATTGTCATTGTATAACTGAGGTAACCATTTCCTACTGGTTACCATTGTCATTGGATAACTGAGGTAACCATTTCCTACTGGTTGCCATTGTCATTGGATAATTGAGGTAGCATGAAGATTCATGTTGGCCACATTTCCAAATCACTACTCAAGTCTTTCTTTCTTTTCCCCCTTTTTCTTCATTCTAGAATTTGGGGTGCATTTCTTCATATATTATCTGTGTCTAACTCTGTTTCTAACAGGAAAAATATCTCTCTCTGTCTACATAACACAATGACTTCAAGAGTCAATACTGTTTATATTGTTTAATATTACAGCTTGTCTTCTTTTCTACATTTTTAATATTTTAATGTGTATTTCATACTTTAAGAGATATGAAATGTCATGGAAACTTTGTTTCTCAGTTTTCTCCTGTAGATTTCATAACCCAGTCTCAGGAGTATTTATAGAACAATCATTTTAATTGTATTTCCCCCAGAAACAATACAGATGAATTGCTAACTTTAAAATAAAATTCTGCTTTCATCTTTAACTAGTATTTAAAAAGCTTTATGGAGCTATGCAGAGTTTTAAAAACCAACACACAAATAAGAGTTTGACAAATAACTTAATATTTAAATCAGAAGTTCTGTTCACTTAGAGGTTAATTGGATCAATTTAAAGGAGTGCTAGATTTACAGGGGACCATGTGTTCATGAGGATAATTTCTAAAATTCTCACCAGAAAATCAGTCTTCTTACCTTCCCCTGGAGAGGGAGAGATGTGTTGAATGGTTACTATGTGGTACGCACTGTGCAAGGCACCTTATTTATTCATTATAACAGCCACTCTGAAGGGTTATAACTAACACTATTGTAGATATTTTTAAAACTGAGGTTCAGAGGCATTAAGAAGGCATTAAGAAGACAACAGCTAGCTATAAAAAACAAAAAAAGGCAGAATGCAAGGAAAAAAACCTAGATTTTACATTGCTCCAATACCCATGCTTTTTTTCCCCATTTACACTAAGCAAAACCCTGTTTCTATCATAGAGATAAGATTATTAAAATTATGGGATTTAAACATTCTATATGGGTCTTATTGCCTTGCCTCTTACTCTTAGTGGCCATTTTGTGCGTGTCATTGATGCGTACAATTATAAATAGTTGTAATGAAAAATGCTCTATTAATTCTTTTCAAAAGCAGAAATGTAGCCTACATAAGATTTTTTTTTTTTTTTTTTTTTTTTTGAGACAGAGTTTCACTCTTGTTGCCCAGGCTGGAGTGCATGCAATCTCGGCTCACTGCAATCTCCACCTCCCGGGTTCAAGTGATTCTCCTGCCTCAGCCTCCCGAGTAGCTGGGATTACAGGCACCCACCACCACACCTGGCTAATTTTTATATTTTTAGTAGAGATGTGGTTTCACCATGTTGGCCAGGCTGGTCTCAAACTCCTAACATCAGGTGATCCACCCACCTCGGCCTCCCAAAGTGCTGGGATTACAGGCTTGAGCCACCGCACCTGGTGCCTACATAGCATTTAAATAATTATTTTACTACTGGAGCCTGAGCCTCCCCAGACTACTCACAACCCAGGCTTTTTTATGTTTTCATTTGGACCCAACTTTCCACAAAGCGCTTTGGTAACTCTGCTCGTGTCAACTCTTGATATATAATGAGAGCTCAAGCAATATTACTAATTAAGTGGCTCAAGAATCAGTCAGGCATTTTGACTCTTAAACTCAATGGACTGAAAGAAAAAAAGTCAATGGACTGAAGCATTTCCTTTCAGAGACAAAGTGAGAGATATACTGGCCGTTTGACCTAAGGTGAATGACTTAAACCACTCTGAACCTCAGTTTTCTAAGATAGTAGTGCTTTTTATTGTATTATCATATGATTAAAGGTGGTGACTAACATGAGAAATGATAAGTTCAATGTGCTGATCAAGGAAACAAATAAATAGAAACAATGAGTTTTATTAAGCTGTAATTTCCCAAAGATGAGGGAATGTACTTGCTGACTTTTTTTGTCTCATTTTCCTCATTTAAAAAATGACCCAGCCAGCATTGCCTCCTCTGTTGCAGATGTCCAGCTCTGAAGATGTCTGTTTCAGTGCGACAGTGTCAGAGGACTGCTGATACCCTAGCATCCTGTTCAATTCTTAGTTGCAAGAGATAGAATGCCAACTGGTTCAATAAGTAAAAGGGAATTTATTGGCTTTTATAATTGAAATGATAATTGTCCACAAAAGGACAAGCTTGAGGTATTGCTAAATGCAAGAAGATATCAACAGGTCTCTCTCTCTCTCTCTCTCTTTCTACTGTCCCCTGCCTCTTTCTGCTTCATTTTTGGCCTTTGCTCTCCTCCATCATGGCCTTACTCTCAAGTAGGTTCCCTTCTTCCCATGATAGTTCCCAGGAACACTGAGATGAAACTCGTTCCAGGCCATCAGAAGATTCCCTTATCAGTTTGACAGAAGTTCCAGAATCAAGTCTTAATAGGCCAAAGTGAGTAACAGACTCAGTGCTTTAGCTGGGAGAAGATGGTATAATGGGATATGCCAATTGCCTGTGTCATGGGCCAAACCTGAGCCAATCACTGGCCAAGGGAATGCAGTGTCCATCCCTGGAGCCCAGATCGGAGGAGCCCTGGAACACCATGGTTTGAGAGTGGGAAGGAACAACACTGTGAGGATACTGTTGGGGGAAATGATGAGTCTAAGGATAATGAGGAACTAGGTTTTTGGTAGAAGAAAAGCAGATGTTTATGAATTTGGCTTAATCTTACAAGAAAGCATTTGTATCTGATCATTGGCTGGGACTCCTGACCAATTGCTCCTGCCTTCCTCTTCCATCACCTCAGTTAGCTTAAAAGTACTGAGATAAACCATTGCTTAAGCAAAACATATCAGCAGAGAAACATAATCAAGGCAGGCTAGGAAGTCTGGGAAAAAATGAATAATATCCGCATAGCTCTTGTGTTTCATTTGTCACAGAGCCCACTGAGTAAGGGTGGACAGAATAGTAACACTAAACGAGCTGCAAGAATATGCAAATGCCCTGTGGTCAGTTTCCAGCTTTGCTGCAGTAACACCTGTTAACTCCCTGTTTTTCAGTTTTACAAAACTCAGCTCAAAAGAGATGTTGTTTCTGTGTAGGGATGCCATTATTTCTCTTCACCACCCTCCTCCTTCTGGGTGAAAGCATGCTCCAGCTTTTCTCTAAACTCCTCTCCTCAGTCTGCACCATCGATTACTAACCTACAGGCTCAGTCCTTCAAACTTTGGGCCCATCTTAATTAGGGCAGCCAGCAGTATATTTATGGCCAACTCAGAGCCACACAAAACTTCTCCCACCTCTTGCAACTGTTAAGATCATGCATTACTCCTGCTGGGCTAAGTCAGGTATGTCACACAGATCCCTGAACATCCACATAGGTCCCTGTGTTAGCCTGTCCTCTAACCTTCTTTCAGAGGTTACCTGCCTGATTGTAACCCAAATCCTGGTCTGGCCTTTGACTCCAACCCATTTGGTTGAATCCAAAACAAACTTACCTTCTAGAATCTAAAACCTAGCCTGCTGTAACTTCTTGCAAATGGCTCACCCAGATCAAGCCCAAGTTTTCAACATGAAATTTGAGCAGCAACCCTCGCTCTTTCAGTTCACAAAGGTCCCACTTTTCCTGTTCACTCACCTCAATTCTGTACTCGTGTGTTTCTGAGGTCCCAGTGTAAAATGGCACCAAGCCTGCTTACATGATCTATGGCACTGGGGGATGTTGGTGAGTTGGGGTGGGAATTCTCCTATGTAAACACAGCAAAACTGGACTATCCTGATGGGGAGCCTCTAGTGAACTAATGGTGTTCATTCACTCATTTATTCATACAATGAATATCAATCACATAATTTAGTGCTTCTGAAACTTGAGTATGTATACAAATTCCTGTGGATCTTATTAAAATGCATATTCTGATTCAGTAGGGCTGGGATTGGGCCTGAGATTCTGCATTTTAACACGCTCCCAGATGATGTGCATGCTGATGTTTTATGAACCAGAATTTGGGTAGCAAGGACTATAGAAACTCAGGAAGTATTTGTTGAACGTTAAATGAATGAAAATCTGAATAAAAGCTTTGAATAATCATTTCAGTTTAGATAGAAAAGAGAAGTATAATGTTGATGGAGTTACTGGTAAATGACAGTTAATGGGTCAAATGCTTTAGCCTTTGCCAATGAGTCTTCCCTGGTGTTGTCCCCTCATTACCCATCCCAATGGACTTTGACCCATTTCCCCTGCCTCTTGCTAAGGGAATAAGAGAGCCAACTTCAGACTAGCATTCCAATTGCCTGTTAGAGCCTGTTCTTTTTGAACCACACCCATAGTTTTTCAATGTTCTGAACAGAAGCATGGCTTTGTAGTCACATACACACACAATGCCCAATTACTGGCAATTTTGGTGTAACAAGGAATGTACATCCCCAACCCTACTGGATATCAAGACCTTTTATGGCATTTCATGTCTATGTAGATTCTCAACAATGCCACAGAAACTCAAAACAGGTGAAAAGAGGAAGTACTAGAATACCACACTAGAGACAAAACCTCTTCCCCCTATTTTTTTTTTTTTTCTGCTGAATGTTTCTGGCTTGATTTCTTTGCCAACACAGATTTCTTACTGGACAAAGCAAACACTCTGTTGTACTCTCAGAAAGTTCCATTTTTAGCTCACAGCATAATGTGTGGTGTGGTTTGTTCTCTAAAGAAGGAACACAGCAGGTAAAAGGTAAATTATTTCACAAAGGTCAGCTGGGAGCCCGTTCTCTTTTGATAATAGGAATCTTGCCTTGTGGAGGGCTCATTAGAGGTCCCCAAGAGGCCCAAAGAAGAGGCTGGGATCAGGAGATGGGGGATAAAAATGCCTGCTGAAAATGTTAGGGCTGTCATTCCTACCCCAGAACTCTGGCTCTCCATTTAATGAACAATTTTCCCTTAACAAAAACTCACTGGAAATGATGGAATGCTCATGCATTAGTTATCTCCCCGCCTCTCTGCCAAATGCCTCTCTTTGCTGCTTTCTTGTCTAGACCATAGACTCCATAGTCCCAGACAGGAATTGTAGAGACTTCTTGTTCCTCAGATATGTCGAGCTGGAGCTATATCTGTGAAAGTCAAATTTTATGTTAAGAGAACATCACCTTAAACAACTTTGGCTTTGCTCCTAAGTCCAACCCCATCATATATTAAATTTCATTTGTTCTCTCTGGAGTGGGCTCTCTTTCCAACTTAGATAGCAAGTGAGAAAAGTATAGTTCTTGTTCAGCTGGCACACCATTTCAATTTAAACTGTTGTCAACTTGAGCTTAGCTGAGGTTATGAATAGAAAATGCGCATGTCCCATGACCACAATGGAACAGGCTTTAGGAAACAACCCACAACACACAACAACTTCCTGAATAGGCAGCAGCTGACCACAGTTTCAACGTCCTAACTGTGATAACCATTATAACTTTAATAGGCATCCTGGGGCAGAAACTACTCTCTGTCAACAGTTAAAGGTCCCTCCACAAAGAGTCACCAAATTGTGAACTTTTATTGCAGAAAGGGCTCAGAGAGAAGAATTCTAAGGCTTCACTCTGCAGGTTCAAAAACTTGTCAAATGTCACACCACTTCAGACTAGTGAAAGAATCACAGATTGGGGGGAGCCCTCAGGCTGAATTTGGAAGGATGAATTGAAAAAGTCATACTTGAATTAAAAAATGGCTTGAGTTGGACTTGTTCCATGAATGCAATTTAGCTTTTTACTGTGGCTGGTGACAATGTGGTATTTTCAGCTTCTGAGTTGATTGACAGTGGCAAAATACTGGAAGATTTTATTTAATAAGAGTGCCATTGTTATCTCTACATTAGGACAACTTCTTTCTCTAGTACAATCACTTTTTTTTTAAAGTTAAAACCCATTTTCTGTTCTGTATTCCCCTTCCCCTGGGAAGGAAAAGAATACATGCACAAAGAAGAAAAAATGTAAAACACAACCCTGCCATTTAGGACTTTTTCCAGGCTTATATGTTGTTATTATTCTTTAAGGATACTATATGCTTCCTAATGTGATTTTTTTTCACTAATCAATATAATGTGGGCATCTTTATATGTCAAGGAGAACATCATCTATACCAGGTTTCAGCAAATGATTGTCCAAGGGCCAAATCCTGACCAATGCCTGTTTTTGTAAATAAAGTTCAAATGGAACACAGCCATGTCTATTCATTTATGTATGATATCTGGCTGCTTTTGAGCTAGAATGGCAGAGATGAATAGCTGCAACAGAGATAACCTTACCCATGATGGCTAAAATATTTACTATTGGCCCTTTGCCGAAAATGTTTCTAACCCTTGATCTACATTATTATGTTTTAATAGTTGAGCAACATTTCATTGCATCATCATATAATTATTTGTTTAATCAGTCCTTATTGAGAGACATTTGGGTTATTTCCTGTCTTAAATAACATTTAGGTTGTTTCCCATTGCATGGAACACTAGGCTCTAACATCATTATCATTGCTTATATGTTTACATCCCGTTAAGAAATAGTCTGAAGATTAAAAATTACTAGATTAAAGGATTTTTCAGTCTTCTAAAGGGATTTTGGTAGCCATTCCCATATTTTTTCCACTTCTACATAGAGGAGCTCTTATTATTGTGATAACAGCTGATACAGAGGGGTTGCCCTTTCCATAGTTTCTCTTGCCTATCATCTACAAAGCTATACTCACAGAGCCCGAGACTTCAAGACCACACAGACCATCTAATGGAACTTGGCAGTGGGGCACACTCCATTATCGAGCTCCAAATTTGCAGCCCTAGCAATTGCTGAAAACAAAGACTGAGAGATGATCTATCTTCCAATGGTTTTGTCCTTTGGCTCAGCGTATACCACATCCTTATAAAAACACCTTCATTCAAAAGTCAGCCTGTGGAGCCAGCTTGGAGATAACCAGTGTGGTTTGATTGGGGGGCTTGTGTTATATCTTTTCTGAGTCTGTCATGACACCAAGAGTAAATAATCAAATCCAGCCTTTAATAGCCCAGGGTTTGGTAGCTGCCTCTTCTCGGGTGATGGAGGCTGCCATGGATGGAATGTGGCAAGTTAAGTTATTTCTGTTTCAGGTTTCTCTTTAGCCAGGGCCTGAAGCAGTCTGCTATGCTTCTGCTATATAGCACTAGGTCTAAGCCCTAAGTTCCTCAGGACCCGCTTCATAACCTGATATATGCTGGGCATTTTGTCTAAAGTAGCCTCCATCTCTTTTCACAATGCAGAGAGAAAAGCTAAAATGTAAAACAGAAAAGAGTGGGGGACATTTATCTGGTATCTTCACTTGTTAACCACTTCTTATGGCCCTAAAACATATGTGTTTACATATATTTACTCGAAGGCAAATATAATCTTTAATATTATTAATATTAATTATATTAGGTGTATATGTGTTATATATACCTAATATTAATAATCTTTATATATACCTAATATTAATAATATATGTATGTATACACTTAATATTAATAATATCAAAGATTCTGCTTGAAAAAACCTAGTTGATTTTGTATATAAGCTCGGCTTTCTTTTCTCTGTGTGGGGTAACCTGGCACTGCACTTAATCCTAGTGGGACAAGTTCTGTTGGCTTTTTTCTCTTCCACGCCAGTGGAAAAGGTGACTTCCCAGCCAGTCAGAGACTAAGTAAGAGAATTTATATAATGAAATGCTATACAGCAATATAAATGACTGAACTACTGATGCATGCCCAGGCAAATCTCAAAAGCATTGTGCTAAGTGAAAGAAGCCAGACACAAGAGTCCATTTACATGAAATTCTAGAAAAGGCAAAACTATGGTGAAAGAAAATAGATTAGTGGTTATTAGGGGCCTTGGATGGGATGGGATTGAGATAATCTTTTGGAACGATGACCATCTTCTATGTTTTGATTGTAGTGGTGGTAACATAAATGTATACGGCTGTCAAAATTTACTGAAGTATAAACTCTTCAAATAGGTGCATTCTGTAATACATAAATGATACCTTACTAAATTTGAAGTGATGAAAAAGAAGTAAAGGAAGGAATTTGGGTTGATTTATGAATGTGTGGCTTGAACATTTATATGGGTGGTGGTTCCATTGGACATTAGTCAATAACAAACAAGAGCGCAAATATAAGAGGTGGTGAGGAGGATGATGGGCACAATTTTGGGCCTGTCAAGTTGAGAGACACCCAGGTGAAGAGTCCAAGTTTTGGATTGGATATGAAGATTTTGGAATTGCTAGTGCATTGGTGAGAGTAGACTCTAACAATGTGCATGAAAGTGGAAAGAAAGAGAAGACTCCAGAAATAAGGGCCTATCCTGAAGAACACCCATGTGGAATCCACTAGAGTCTAAATTTTAGATGATTGCTACTCCTAGTTAGGTCCACGGATCAGCAGCAATGGCATCACCTGTGAGCTTGTTAGAAACGTGGAACTTTGGGCTGTACTCCAGACCTATGGAATCAGAATCAAAATCTGCATTTTAAGACCCCCTCCCAGATAATTATTATGCATGTTAAAGTTTGAGAAGTGCTACTTTAGGTGGATCTAAGTCCACCTTTTACTTATACCAATTTCTCTCTAAAATCCAGTTGACAGAATAAAGGAAGCATAGGCTCCTGAAGCCAAGGATTGCATCATGGCGCCGGAATTGTTTTTTATTTTTAGTAAGAAAAACCACTGCATGCAAACAGAACTAAAGAAATGTTAATGTAAATGCTGTCTGTTTATTCAACAGGCTGCCGTAACTTCTGGGAAGCCATCAAGGTTTATCTAAACTAGAGAGAACCTTCTTTTTCTTTTTAAAAAAAAAAAAAAACCCCATATACACAGAGAGACATCTTATTTCATTAGGATCTACTTGAGAAATCATTTCTTTTCTTGCTTTTATAAAAAAGTCCTTTGCCTAAAGAACATACATGCTTCTTCTTGAATTCTTGCAGACAAACAGTTTGTTAGGAACTTTGATGAGTTGGGAATGTATTACAGCAGCTGTCACTGGGTTAACCATGTGATTGCTCCTACAGATGTAGTTGCTTGTCTGAGTGCATTTCCCAGCAGAGGGGAGTAGGCAAGCCCGAAGGTAGGAAAGCTGTCCAGGCTACTTCTTGTCTGGGCTCCACTGCTTTCCGGCCTTGAGATAGGAGCTTGCCCAGGGTACTTGGCCTATTTGGTTATGTTGTCAGTGTTTGTTGGTGAATTTTCATTAAAATGCAGAGAGGCTGTTGAAGAAATCATGGCATACCGGTAAGTGCTTGGGCTTTGGAAATATACAGGCCTGCATTTAGTCCCAGCTCTGCTACTATTTGCTTCGTTTTCCCATCTTCCTACCCCTAACTTTGTTTTTCATCACTAAAATGGTTATTATAAGGAAAAAATACAGTAATGGACTGAAAAACTTTATGCAAGCTGAAAGTGACCTACTGGTGTCACTTGCAGGCATTATTATAACTACTGTTGTGAAGCGCTATGCTGGTTATACACGAGGTGGTCTCATGGGAGAGAAGAATAGGCTGCAGTTTATGTTTACTTTTCCTAGAACCCCTATTTATTCCCCACCCATATTCAGGGAAACTGTGAGTGCATGCTTGTCAGAGGCTCCATTTGCACAGTAATCTTTGTGAGTGGCACCTCAAGGGATATGCAGTGCATCCCTGCATGGGCTGCTGCTCTGCACACACACACACATTCCCTCCTGACTATGATGTCATGTTCTGGATTTGGGTTCCAGGGCCCAGTTGCTTTTCCTTCCCTTTGTTCTACATATATTATTCTTAGAAAAGTCACAGCTGTCAATCTAGGATTTCTTACTGGGCAGGAAAGTCATTATGTTATATACAGAGAAGTAATATAAAAAATACCTGAGAATTCTCAAGCTTGGCCCAGTTTCCAAGGGGAATGTTTTCCTTTTCAACACTCATTCTAAGGGCGGGTTGACCCTAGGCAAAAATAATGTGTGCAACTTCCTGAGACTGCCAACTTGATGGGATGTGACATATAATTGGGTGGAGCTTTGTACTTATAGCTTCTTAGTCTCATTGTTGTTTTCTCTACTATGTGACTTATTTTGGCCGATGGATATTAACAGGACATGCTGCAAGCAGTGGTTTGGCATGTACTTGTGTGATGTGACTTGCAACTTATAAGTTTGCTGTTTCCATGAAAAAAAAAGTACTCAGACAAGCCTGGTATTCTAAGGGGAATGAGGGACACGTGAAGCAAATCTGGCTTAGTTTGCAGCTTGGAGGCAAGCCCAGCCAAGCCCAATCTAAATGAATCAATTTAGGTTGAACTATAACTAACTGAGAAAGAATAATTGTAGTTGTTTTAAGCCATTGAATTTTGGAATGGTGTTAAACACACCCCATTTTCAACATTTCCTTCACCTCATTGGTCCTGTGGTCAATTGATCCTGTCAATTTCCACCATCCCTTACATCCCTTGTAGCCTTATTTCTATCCAACAAAGATTCTATAGTTCATCATTATAATTACTTCCTTGCATTCGTGCTAAAGTTTATAATCTGGGAAACTCCTACCTTAATTACAACAAACTTTCACACTATACCACACTTCTACCAATGTAGCTGAGCCTGGCCAGAACCTGCTAGCTGGTCTTATGAATGTCAAATGGGCTCTTGGTGCAGCCTAGCAGTACCACTATATTGCTCTAGGCCCTTTACTCTAATAACCTCCTGTTATTCCTTATTTGATTTTTATCATCACTTAATTTCATTCTTTTCAAACTTGTAATACCTTCTCCCCCACCCCCAATCTTTGCTGATGACCTTGCTTCCTCTTTCACTAAGCAACCATAAGAGAATGTTCACCAGTTCTCGCTAGCATATCTTCCTAAATTCTTGCATCAGTGCCCATCACTCTACCTATCCTCCTTCTCCCAGGGTCAAACCAGCCTTCCTCTTAAAACCAACCCCTTCCTTATCTGCTAGATACATCTCTTCTCATTAATTCAAATATGCTGCTCCAGGGAACTGTCTTCTCTCTGTCCTCCGTCATTAGTTTTTCCTCTCTTCCCATACATATAAACATGCTATGATGTCTTCCCTCTTTAAAAAAATTTATAAAAATGTATTTTAATTCCACTTACTGTCCAGCCTCCAAATCATTTTCCTTTTATGGCAAAACTTCTTCAGAAAGTTTTCTGTAGTCACAGTGTCTATGCTCTCTCCTCCCATTATCTCTTAAACCCACTCCACTTGGGTTCTCATCTCTATTACATCAACAAAACTGTTCTTGTCAAAGTCACCAATGATCTCCATGCTGCTAAATCTGGTGACTGTTTCATGTGAATCACTCTTTCATGCTTGAAACATTTCCTTCATTTGGATTCTGGGATTCTATGATCTTCTGATTTGCTTCCTACCTGCTTGTTCACTCTTTTTCCACCTCATTTTCCAACTCTTCCTTGTTCTTAGGACTTCTAAATATGGAGTTCCCGGGGACTGCAGTGATTTCTCTTTTCCATCTACACTCACATCCTCCTTTAAATACCATCCAAAGCCCATGTACTGATGACTCCCAAATTTGTAGCTAACCTGGGCTCTCTTCTGTGCTCAAAGCTCATCTATGAAACTGACTAGCTTCATGTCAAGGTTTACTTTGTATCTCTAATATTCCATGTCCTGTAGTTATCCTGCTTTTCTGGCTCTCAAACCTTCTCCTCTCAGTCTTTCCCACCTCAGTAAATGTCAACTCCCTTCTTTCAGTTTCCCAAACTTTTAGCTTTTTGATTATCTTGTCCTTTTCTTTCCCTCATATCCCACATTCCTCATATCTTGAACAAATCCTGTTGCCTTTACCTTCAAAATATATCCAGGATCCAATGTCGGATCATCTTGTCCACCTCTACCACCCTCACCCAAGCCACTGTCAAGAAACGTAGAGAGAAAGACACATTATCACAACATGTTCTTGACCAGACTCTCATTCTTCAGTTGTTCATCTCTCCCCACTTGCTCCTTTCTGATGGTTCCTGTTGCCCGCAGAATAATTATCAAACCCTCCACATCTGGCTTGTTTACCCCCTTTCTGAATGTTCTCTCCTCTCTAAACTATGCATCTTCTCTTGACCACATTGTGACATGGTTGTCTCTCATCCTCTGCTCCTGCTGGTCCCTCTGCCTGATGTCTCCTACTTCTCTCTTTGATGCCACTCATCCTTCAATGCTCAATTCAAGTGACACATGATGTAGCTACTGCTGTCAGCAGTCCACCCATGTCCCCTTGACTCCTTTTTCTGTGCATGTCAACCTGACTTCCAACTGCCAGTCCCTGTGACTGTGCTTTGGAGCCCTCTATTGTCACAGAGTCCATTTTGCCTGTGCAAGGCTCACTGCAAGCACAGGAGAATTCACTTAATATCTGGCTCCCTGGCCTCAGCAATTCTCATCCGTAACCAGTAGGATTGCTTTTGGACAGAATAACTCTAAAATGTCTGTTGTACACTGGCCCCCAGGCTCTGCAGCAAGATTGGTCCCCTTGGTAACATGCCCTTTATTAGTGTCCTTTCTTTTCCTGTCCTTCTGCCCACTTTCCTGCTGGTATTTCTTGGGAATTATTTCCAAAAGAAATTATTTGCCCTCAGATTCTTATCTCAGGGTCTGCTTTCCCTTTTCTCTGCTGTCTGAGAATGCCCCAAGAAAAATAATTGCTTCCCTGTATATTTTCTTATAACATTTGTACATATCTCTGGTATAGTATTTATAACAGTTTATTAAAATTGTTTATGTGTTGGACTGTGATGTAGTAGAGGCAAGACTCACGTCATTCTAATTCGTGTCCTTGCCTGGCATGTACCTGTCACATAGCAGGCACCCAATACTGATCAAACACAAGTGTTTTAGATTGACTTCTCCTTCTCTGACCAGCCCCTTGCTCTATTCTGGCATGGCTGGGATGCATCAGCAGTTTTCTCTAAATCCCTGTTTTTACCAGCATCTTCACTAAGAACTTGTAATGCTATTCTAAGATCCCTGGATTTCAACCAGAATAGCAAGAAGCAGCTATTGAAGAATAACAGAGAGGTCTAAAGGTTAACCAAATGTGTAATTATAAAAAGCTAAGCTTAATAGCACTTGGGGAGTTCTGCATGTTTTTAGGATGATTACTAAGCAAGAAGGTTAGGCTAATGAGGTTTGGGCCCATGACCCAGGGAGGCAGAAAACTTGCCAAGAAGAGCAAATGTAAACTCCTAGCCCTTCTGGGTCTCCTGGGTTCTACTTAGAATATAGAGTTGGAAAGAGCATCACTCCAACGCTTCCAGCAATAGTAAAGACAGTGAATACAAATTCTCAACTTTTCTTAAACCTGTCAGATGACTAAAGTTATAGGGCAACAAATTAGCCTAAAATCTGGAGATAGGCAGGCCCCTGCAGGGAGCTTACCACTAGACTCCAGCAAGAAGACTTCAGCTGGAATTGTTGACAAATTGGTGGAGGCCAAATATGGGCTGCTGGGACAGTATGAAACTCCTGGGGCTGCAGCCATAGTGAGATTTTATATTCTCTTACAGACTTTTCTTTTCTAAACACACAAGGCACTCACAGGAAACACAGAGAAGAGTCCTGAGAAAACTTCCACCCTAGTGCTAGTTAGGGAAGATAAAAAGCAGTGACTACAGGACAGGCACAAAACCCTTAAACACTGCTCTCTGTCTTTGCTATGGAGCAAAACCCTTAGCCTGGAGGAGGAAGAACAGAAATCATTGCCATGGGGCACTGGTGAAAACCCACTGTATCTGCAGGAAGGGAATAGAAAAAAACAAAGCAAAACACATGTGCTCCTGGGACGAGACAAGAATATAGTAAGACTGTGTTCAAAAAGGATGAGGATGTATTAAAAGGGCACAGGAGCCAAAGTAAACAAACACCCATGGGCAAGAGCTGAAACAATCTGAAAAGCAAAATAATTAACATGAGTAGATAATAAAATGCCAGATCCATGACTCCACAGTGATACAATAATATCTAAATGAACAAAAGTAGGAGAAGGGGAGAAGGGGCAGCTCTTCCTTACAGAGCAATTCCAATGAAAACATGCAGAAAAAAATGAAGGAAATAGAAAATCACAAGTAGAATGCCTTATTAACAATGGTGCAGGTAAGGAAAGAGGCACCAATGGATGCAAAAATTAATGGAAGAAGTTTGAGGAGAAATAGGATATTTACATAGTACCAAAGTATCCGCCACAAGACATTTATCAATTATAAAATACATTAGTCAAAAGCCTGGTGAAATCCAAATAAAGCCTGTAATTTAAAGTATTGCATAAATGTTAATTTGTAGTTTTGATAATTTACTATGGTTACTTAAGATGTTACAATAGGGAAGCTAGATGGATGATATACAGAAACTCCTATTTTTACATTTTTTTGTAAGTCTAAAATTACTTCATATTAGTAATTTGGAAAAACATACTAAAATTATGTCTATATTTTGTTTACTACAATCAAATTTTTATGCATTGGAAAAATACTTGGAAGAAAATATACAAAAATATTACCAGTGTTTATGTTTGGTTGATAGGATTAGAAAAACAAGATAACATGCCTAAAATTCTTCCAATTAATTATTTCTCTTAATTCTCAAAAACATTTTTTATATAGCATAGTTATGCACATTTTACAGATGAGAAAACAGGCTCAGAGAGGTCAAATGTCTTACTCAAGGCTACAAAAAAAAAAACAAAAGGAAGATCCCCCAAATGAATCCAGATTCACTAAGACTAAGGGTTATGGATGATACTACCTTTCTTTTCTTTTTCATATTTCTTTTTACTTCTTGTGTTTCTGTTTCTTTGGGGATTAATTAATTAATGGAGTTACATTACATTTTTAGAGGCAAAAATAACAAAGTATAATTAAAAAGAAATGATATCTAGTATCTGAAAATAGTAAAATACTAAAATACACCATGTAAGGGAGAAAAAAATTGAGTCTCAGTCCTAGAGTGCCATATATGGATGGCAGGCCACTGCTTAGTTGCATTTCTTAAAACTCTTGGGAATACTACTGGGTTTGTAGACCAAGAACCTGCTGTGTTTGTCTTGTATCCTAGGTTTTAATGGTCTCTGATGCATTAGATCCAACAATATATTAGGAATATACTAAACACAAATTATTAATTTTTTTGAGAAAGAATGACAGGCTCATAAAAAAAGTCTGATGATAGACCTATAAAGAATCTAAAGAAAACTATTGCAGTTCTATTCAGAGAAACACATATATAAAATGATGTAACAATTCAATTTTCTGTGAAGTCTGAGCCCCCAAAGCCCTAAAACAATATAATATAATAGATGTTCAATACTGCAAGCTCTCAGTAGAGATTTCAGGCCATACATGCAAGACAGGCTGTGAAACTGGTTCCTTTAGCATATTAGATTGTTCATCCACAACAGTGACGCCTGATAGAAATATGTGAGCCATGTAGGTAATCTGTGGTTCTTTTGTTATTGTTAGTGTTTTTAAAAAATAATTAGTTATAATAATATATTTTATTTGATTCAATATATCAAATTATGATTATTTTAACATGTAACCAATATAAAAATAAGATATTTTACTTTTGGGTTTTATATTTTTTTCACACCAAGTCTTTGAAATCTGGTCTGTGAATTTACACTTACAACACATCTCAATTTGGATTAATCATGTTTTCAATACTCAAAAGCCACATGTGGTTATCATTGGTCATTGCAGATACATAGTCCATGAAAAGGTAAAAGTTGACGAGGCCTGGAGAGGAGATTTTTTTTTTTTTTTTTTTTTTTTTTTTGACAAAATAGACTTCTTCTCTGCATTCTCCATAGGAATCAGGAGGAGAGTGCATCCTCTCACCTCAAGCCAAGTGATGGGGCTTCAAAGTGTCTCCTCAAAGGCCTTTGTATACACCACCTGTAATTTGTACAACATATGCGTTGGCATGTAATTTCCATCTGGTAAAGACCAGAGGTGAAGAGAATGGCTGGTGCCACTCTCCCGGAGAAGGCACAAAGACACAAAACTTCCAAGAGCAAGGCTAAGTGAACTTGTGGAAAGCGGGCTGTAGAAGGGAGTGGGCTGGGGCTGAGTTCGAAAAGCTCCTCCTCTTAAGCGTCCACAGTCTAAAAGGCTGGAAGTGCCCTTTCAGATGCTGATGTGGCAGGAAGCAAGTAGAGGAGGAGAGGTACTGCCTACCTCAAATGATGGAGAGTCCCTAAGAACCCACAGAAATGGCCTGAGCTAAAGAATGAAAGCTCTACGGGGGCAAGGGTTTATGTCTCTTTTGTTTGCTTTTGTATTCAAGTACCTGAAACAGTACTTAATAGGTGATAGATAACTTTTGCTGTATCATATTCATATGACTTATGATGATTCATATGAGAATGAACTATCTGGTCCTACAGCCAGATCACGACAGGACCATGTAAGACTGCTCTTTCCCTAATCCCTGTCTCCTTGGCTAGCTTATCTCGGGAGGAGAGAAAGAAACACATCAAAGTTCCCTATTCCCTGACCCAAGCTTTTGAAAGTCCTAAAGAAGGATGATGATAGGAGGTCTCTTTGAATTAGTTTGCTCATCTGTAAAACAGGCATAACATTCTCCACCTGGTAGAGTTGTAAGATCAAACAAGATGAACTGAGTGGTTATCACTCCCACAGTACCTGGCACATGGTATGCACAATACATATGAATGTTCTTTCTTTCTGCTTCTTTGCCTTCATTTTATAGACTGCAAAGCTCCCAGGGAAACCCAGCAGACACGGACTCAAGGCCATATATTTAAGTGTAAATCAGGCCCACATCACAGTTGGAATGTCCTGAATGGGCCCTGTTTCCTCTTGGAAGGGCCTGTGACCTCTATATCCTCCCACTAACTCTCCTCTTCTGCTGAAATACTAGAATACACCAGGCTTAGACTTACTTGCCTCATCTGCAGCCTTTGGTTTCAGATTTTTAATCAGAGGCAGCAAAATTACTGCGGTTATCAAGCTTTTCTCTCTCCCTCTTGAAAAGTCTTAGACAGGCCAAAATAGAGAAAAGCCATTTTCCTAGAACTCTATTGGATGTGACTTAACCACTGCATGCTGCATTGCCCAAGCCAAACAAGGGTCTTTAGGTCATAAACACACAGGCATCTCTGTACCCTCTTTAAGAACAGGCATCATTTATGGTGTTTCGTGAGCTTTAAATGAGGTCAAATAATGTTTGCAGTGTTCTTAGCAAACTGCCTAACATATAACAAAAGCTCAAAAATGCAAGCTTCACTATTTAACAGAATTTTCCAGTCTCGCACCACAGATAGAGTATACACAGTCTGGCTTGAAAATTTATTACTTCCCAAGTCGTTTCTTCCAGGATGAGGACAGAGGGTGGTATGTTTGCTGAGAGAACATTCACATAAGAAGGTGCCACCTGCTGTATCAGGTTCATGTCTACATTTAGCTGAAGATAGTTTATTTTGCATATTCATCACTGAAGCTACTATGTACGCATAATAATAGGAAGCAGTATAACTGGGGAGTCTGGTCAGAAATGGGCAGCCCTGTCTTTTGGCTGTCATTGCTCCTGCCGATGCCATATGATCTCACACGTTTGTGGCTGGCATGATGACCCATCTACCCCTTCATTTCACTGCATAAGCAATAATGGAGGCCCACACTTGTGTTCCAAGCATACAGTTCTTTGCACTCACATGCCCAACTATTCAGGCATTGTTTCTGTAGCTCAGCCACTGTGCCAGAGAAGCTGGCATTAACCACATGTTCTGCTGGTACCAGATGATGAAAGGGAGCAAGGGCGTTACTGGCAGAGGACATAGCAGGGGCAAAGACATGGCAGTGTTAAAAATATGGCTCTGCTGGGGAACCTGCCACAGCATTTTAGGGCCCTAGAGCATTGTAGATTCTCAAAGGTAGGGAGTAGAAAAAGAAAAGCAGGGGACACGTGGCAAGTAATTGGAAAAGTGGGTTGAGATGAGACAGTAAAGGTTCTTGAACGTCTGCCAAGTGACTGGAACTTTACCTTATAGGTGATGTGTTGGCCACGTAAGTTGGTAAGCTTGACAGGGCTGAGTTGTGTTAGAGAAGGGGAGAGCTGAATTGGGCAATGTGCTGCCTGGAAGATGAGCTACTCTGGGGGCACTAGCATATAACCTGACTGTGCTTGTTTTTATTCCTACTAATTTGCCACCTCAGGGACAAAGGCCACAGACAGTTTGTGACTGTGGTGTGCTCACACTCACACACACACACATACGTACATAATGTGAATCAAGGCTCTGTCCTTGGAAATGCCCCTGGGTTGGGTGATGGGTGTGGCAACTGCCTAAGCAGCTCCTAGACGATTTGAGGACTCAACTACTTAGCACTTATCAGGTGTCAGGCATGAGCTAAGTATTTCAGATGTTGTGTTTTATTCCTCTAGAAAAGCTCCCAGGTGAGAAAAGTTGATTGATTTCTAATCAAATAATTACAGTACAATGCAATCAGGGCTATAATCTTGAATATGTAACACATATTGGAGGGAGGATCCAGCTATGAGAGGAGAGGGCATGAGAAAATCACTGGAGATCAGGAGACACTGTAAAGTCTTCTCAGGGACATCTCCCTTTGGAAGTTTTGTGTTATTCCCCATGGAGTTTATTTTACTAACCACATGCCTCCCCCCACCCACCCCCCAAAAATACTGTGAGGAATCTCAGCATAAACTGCCAACTGTTCTCATGCAAACAGCTTCAAGTTCTACTTAAATGAAATAGTGTTACTTATCCATGTAAAAGGCATAGAATTTTACAGGAAAGTCGATAAATTATTTTGTGAGTTCCTAGAACCCTCCAGGCTGGAGGATATGGGTTTTGTTCTATATGTGTGATTTCACAGCAGGGTTTACACATTCAAAAGCTTACAGGGGCAGGCCAGGACTATGCAAGGTAAAGTGAGCAGGTGGAGACTGAGGTGAATGAAGGCCCCATGTCCTGAGAGGAGAGTGGAGACCTCTTGTCCTCTGCTACTGAGATCCAATAGAATTGCTAAGCCTTTCTCTCTGGCAAATATCGGCAATTTATTTTAAAAGTGTTAAGACCCTGAGTGGGCTAAATAAATCATGTCCACAGGCTTAATCTGGCCTATGGTACCCTTGTATGACCTCTGATTTCTAGAAACCTCATGAATTTCACATCAGTTGCATGAGTCACTAAGGAATCATAAATGAGCCCCAAACCAATGAATTATAAGAAAGAGCTCATCTCACATTTGAGGTGTACCCTACCTCCAAGAAGAAAACTCTTCCATTAACTCTGCAGTGACAACCTGGCAAAGAATTTTCCCCTCTCGCTCATATTCTTGTTTTTTTGTTTCTCACAGGGGTCATCAATCAGTTAGGAGGTGGCCAGGTCTTCCAAGGAAATAGGGATGTCCAGAGTCACTGGAACTCCAGCTGTTTGTTGTATCTTTAATAGTGGCAGATGGCTTTCTTCTCCTCTGCAGTTCTTGATCTTTTTGGTGATTGCCAATTAGCTTCACAGCTTTTAGTCCTGGAGACAAGAATAAATCAAAGTGAAAGATTTCTGTTGGAGTCCAGCCCAGAAATCTGGAAATCATAGAAGCCGTTATTGTGGAAACCATCTAGCCCAACTCCCTCACTTTACAGATTTAGGAAATGAGGCCTGTGAGGTTAAGTCATTGTCTCACTGGCAGGTAAGGTCTTGGGAGGTCATGTGATTTTCTGAGGCTGGGATGTGCTGAGTGATTCAGTTGGAAAGTTTGGTCCCCATGTTACTACTTACATTGAAATGGAACGACTTTCAGTCTTTCAGGTCAAATCTCTAAGCACTTGTGGCAGCTGAAGGAAATTGTTATTATATTAAGACAGCCAAGGATAAAGGATTCCCTGGAGAAACTCTGAGTGGCCTGAGCACTGGGAGAATGGAGTGGAGCCATGGAAGCTCGTGCTGTTTGCAGTGGGGAGGAGCCTGGCCTCTCCTGATCTGGGGTGGGAACCTGGGATTCAATCTGTGAGGCAGGAAGCCTATAACAGCACTCTCGCTTTGCTGAGAGTACCTGTTTCCATTTTTTTCCTTTTTTTTACACAGTAAACCCTGCTGTTCTTACCCTTCAAAGTGTCTGCTAGCCTAATCTTTCATGGTTGTGTGACAAGAACCTCATTTTAGCTGAACTAAGGAGAAAGTCCTACAACAATATTATTGAAGGAGATTTGATGCATGTTAGGTTTACAACTGTTGTAGACTTGGCTTACATAGGCCAAAGTTATAAGCCAACAATGTTGAAGAGATAACATCCTTTCATCACTGGAGGGACTTAAGAGGGGATCTCCAACAAGTTTGTTCATTCACCCTAGTAGAGTCTTTCCCATCTTCAACATCAGCAACTTTCTAGGCATCCAGGTTCCTATCTTCAGGAGGATAGGAGCATCTTATGTGGCTGCCATTTGCCCTGGGCCATTGACAAGGGTCAATTGACCCATGGAGTAATTCAGACACCACTGAGCAAATTGGGGGAGGGATCAAATGATGTTACTCTTGCTGGACAATGTACAGGCTCATCACTGCTGCTGAATCCTGTTTACTGATGACCTGAGAAGGATAACTGGTACATGGTAGAGGTAATAGTATGGTACATCCTCCCCTGGCAAGTGGAGGATCTCTAGACACTGATTCAGCTCCTGATAGTTGCTAGTATTGCCCACTGACCTCCTCTACCAGGCCAACTCTGAGGAGCTTTGTGACACTAACTCTGCTGCTGGTCACAAGGTCCCTACCAGCCTCTCCACTTCCCCCTCCTCACTGTGTCCCCTTGGCCACTCCAAGATACACACATGTCTCCCTGAGCTATTCTTTCTAATCCTCTCAGAATGGGATGGGGATAGCCAGCTCTTCATCCCCAAATCTATTATTAACCATAAAATGTTTTTCTTTTGCTACCCTGAATATGCAGGTTCTTGCAAAGAAATTCCTTTCTTTTAAAAGCAACTGCTTTTGTTGTTGTTATTGTTGTTGTTTTAACCAAGGACCTCAGAAGTGTGCTTGGAATTTCATGCCGTGCAACTACTCTTTCTTTTTCAATGCATTTTTGCTGTAACAACCTTACCCTGAGGGCAGCATGTAGAGCAGAAAGTCTTTGTTGCTGGGTGAATGGCAGGGACAGGATAGCAGTGAATGAAAATTGCAGAAGAATAATACAAAGATTCGTTTAAAACTTTTTTTAAAAAAAATTATGATACACAGAGAGTTTACACCACCTCCTACCCACTCTTCGTGTTTGCAAACTGTCCAGATAATTAAAGAGAAATTAAAGGCCCCGGTGCCTAAATGAGCCAGACTCTTGGTCAACTTTCTGCTTCATATGTTGCTTTGTTTTGATTTAAATATAAATGATTTCACCCAAGAGGGGAAATGTGTAGATGTTTTCTAAAGGAATACAATTATTGGAGAATAGTACTGGTTCTTCACCCTTGCGTTTTCAGAGGTTGCATTAAGGTGACTAATTTAGGCATTCCCTTCTCAGGAACAGAATTAGAGGAGGGCCCTCATGTCTAAGAGAAGCGGTCAGAAAAGATCATATTCAGACATGAGTAGGGGCCTGAAGTACAATAGTGTGTTTTCAAGGATGGTTCTAAAAATTCAGTATCAAATATGTCCTTGAAGGAAATCTCTATGTCATTAATTTAGACATGATATAGAGTTTGAGTAATTGTCAGCCTCCCTACTGGGAAAAAAATCCCACTGTGACCTTGTTATTATCATTAATATTATTTTTACACTTCTGTTTCCATTGCTCCAGTTGTAGATATTTGAAGTACTTAATAGTCCATTTCTGATTTGAGGCTTGTGGTGGTGAAAGGTGGGTGCCTGTTGCCTATTATGCATTTTAGCAACTCCTAAGGGAATTGCAAATTTCTAGGACTGCGGATTCCCCCATTTTGCTAGTTTTCAAGTGGACTAGAGCTTCACAACCAGAGTCAGCCCCTGACTTCCCCAGTCAGCTTCTAGCTTCTCCAGGCTCACTGATTTGCTGGATGAACCTCATCTCCTGCCTGGGTTATGTCTCACCACAACTTCAGTCCAACTTCTGTTTTCCCAGGGCCTGGAGTTAGTCATGCGGCCTGAGGTAGTGGGGTCTTCTTATCTGCTGAGCTTATCTTCACCCTGCTGCAGTGCCTTAGCCTATGTGCATGTCTAGGATCCTAATTCTCTGTCTCATTTTTGGCCTGATCATTTGAGAAGGTTGAATTTTGCTCCCTTTGTTACAGCTACTGGCTAGAGTCCCGATCACAAGGGACCAAATGCCAAAGCACTCTAGGACCTTGAATGTCTGCTTTCAAGATAACTGCCAGATATTCCTGGGTAGTATCTTTTGATTTCAACATTTCCCTCCTCTTTTATCAACATAGGCATATGGCCAGAGGCCTAAGGGGTAGGCTTTGAAATCAGACATTTTGGGAAGGCATCCTGGTCCTGCCTCTTGACAGCTGTGTGACCTTGGGAAGTGCGTTCAATTTTCCCTGGACTTCCTTTTCTCTTTCAGAGGATAACAATAGTTGTCACATAGTGGCCATGGTTTGCCGCCTACCCAGTATCCATTCCTTTGTTGTTTTTTCCAACTGAATTCTAGTTTTGTGCAGGCCTATATCCTTCCTCCACAGAGCCATGCACCTCAGGCAAAGTAAACCTCACACCCCTTGCTTTAAGAATGGACACATGTCCCAATTATATCCACTGAGAGGGAAGAGGAAGTCTTCTGCTGGGCAGTTCCTTGACCCTGAAGAGAGGGCCGAGGAGTCCCTTTTCCATCTAGATACTGGGTGTGAAAACCTGAAGCTGCAGTAGTCATTTTGCTATACTTTGAGGATACAGCCAACATTGAGCATGAGACATCATGGGGACAGATTGAAACTGAGGTATTTGATAACATGGTTAAAGGACCAAGTCAACCCAATCCTGAAGTGTGACCTACTAGACTTCCTTTTTTAAGAGGATAAATTTTGCCAGGTACAGTGGCTCATGCCTGTAATCCCAGCACTTTGCAGGGGCTGAGGCGGGCAGATCACTTGAGGCCAGGAGTTCAAGACCAGCCTGGCCAGCATGGTGAAACCCTGTCTCTACTGAAAATACAAAAATTAGCCAGGCGTCGTGGTGTGTGCCTGTAATCCCAGCTACTCAGTAGGGTGAGGTGAGAGAATCACTTGAACCCGGGAGGCAGAGGTTGCAGTGAGCCAAGATCACACCATTGTACTCTGGCCTGGGCCATAGAGCAAGACTCTGTCTCAAACAATAACAACAAAAAAATTCTGGTTAAGTAAGTTTAGGTAGAGGGTTATGTTTTTTGTAGCTCAAAAAATATTGACTTACTAGTAAAATTATTGAGAATGCCAAATAAGTATAAATCATTTAAAGTACTAAGTGTTCATGTTATCTTTTTTGTTTGTTTCATTTTTCAAAATGAATACAAAATTTTATAGAGAACCGAGAAGAAAGGAATTGAGAATTGGTGTAGGCCAAAACAGAAAATGAAGAATTTCATGTGTCAGCTGTCAGAGCAGGAATAATACTTTAAGCTCTATTAGAATTCTCTAATTAGGGAGCAGTTATCCCAGCCTTAGGAATATTGTAATTGGGTGATATCAACTGGGAAATAGGTTAAATACGTAGTAATCATGACTGGATTTAAACTTCTTATTTTTTAAGCTAATTCAATGTTTAATTTTAGAGGCATGAATCTTCAGTGTGCTCACAAGGGTAAAATACACTTCCTCAATTCCTTACGGGCCTAATAATAATTTCTTACATCCTTTATGGTTATATCACCAACATCACCTTGAAGTTTATTAACATGTCTTATTGCTAAATATAGTCACTGCCTGCTGTCTGTCATGGGATGTGGTGGATGACCTAAAAAACTTGTAAATCCACAGATAATCCTCAAGATACTCTTGGCCAGCAGTTACACCATCAGTGTTTTTGCCTAGATATAAATAAGCTGCACATCACATTAGATGATTAGAGTGTTTCTACTCTCTGTTTCTGGGCTCTTTCTCTGATAGAAGTAACGATAAGCATTAAAAAAGGTTGTGGGGACACTTATCAAGAGCTGTCAGGGTTTTACATTTATAACTCATTCACGTTTTACAATCAGTAGCACTTATACTCTACTGCTTGTGAGAATCATCTGGGAGAGTTTTCAACAAATTCCACTGACCAGGTTACATCACAGAAGACCTCAGTGTTTTATGAATTCCCCAGGGGAGTCCAACGTGCAGCCAGGACATTGCTCACAGTGGCCCCTTCTGTACATTGGACTCTGAAGCCTAGTAACTTTAATTGACTTACTCAAGGTAATAGCCAGGAGTAAGTCTTAGAGGCAACATTTGAATGCAAATCTGCTAGCGTCCAAGCTTAATGCTCTTTTACCTATACTTTCTCAGCCTCTCATATTTGAATAAATAACCCTTGGGAAATTGGAGTGCATCACATAAGAACTAATATATTTAAAGTGTTTGCGACACTATTTATGTTAACATTCTATTCTATTCTGTATTTCATTTCTTATGTTGCTGCTTTTTTAGAAACTATACCATGGTGAAAAGGCAGTTATGCCTACTTCATTGATTGAGACTCAGTGGCTGCAGGATGCATGTTCCTGGATTAATGGATTTTTCCTATGAGCCTCCAGGACCCCCAAATGGATATTTAGCTGTGCTGAGGCTTTCTTGCCTCCTCTTGCAAGTGTTTCCTGTGGATACACTCCCAGAAACAGATGCTGAGTTGGTAGCCACAATGCTCAGTGCTGAAGAGGAGGCAGCTTTGCCACGTCTAACTGAGGTTTGGAAGTAGTCAGATGGCAGCCCTGCCCCCCCTGCCTACTCCTTTCCTGGTCTGCTGGGCTGTGGGCATTAGCATTTAGATAAATAAAGGGATTAGATTCCTGGGTCTGGGCAGACAATTTCCTCTTGCCATTTTTCAACCTCAGGAGATTGCCTGGTGTGACAGAAAACATTCTAAGTGAGACTGAATTTTAGGGAGGAAATGAAGCAGTTGGCTTGTGTGAGAGCAACAGGGTAGAATATTAACTTTATTTGTCTTCCTTGTTATGGTTATTGAATCTTGAGGGAAGGCTATGCCAATTAGGCTTCTTTTCCTACTAAGATTCACCAGGGGCACTGTCTATTACTGAAGGTAAATGTGGAGAGTGAGGAGGAAAGGAAGCACGTGGGAAGCCAAGAAGGACTAAGCACCTTAATAGATGTGGCATTGCTAACCACTAGCAGTGGGGAGGTCACAGACTGCAGAGGGAAGATGCTTTCCTGCTTTCCAATAGCAGTTTTGTAGGTAGTCTCAAAGGGACTTCTTCCCCCAGCCCTGCAGTTAGCATTTCAGGTTGACAGGTGGGGCCGACTGAGTCTGGCTTCTGGGTCTGCTTTGTCACCAAGGCCTTTCAAGTCCACAGAGCTCCATTTATTTGTTTCTTTTAACAATCAATTTTGAGGCTGCAGTGGTGGATGCACTTGGCTGGGAATGAGGGAAGCCGGAATAAGTGTCCTAGCAGAACCAGTGGGTGGAGATTTTTTGATCTTTTGATTTAAAGTGCAGAGGATGTCTCGCAGGGGAAACAGGAATTCCAAAAAACAACTGCGCCTCCAGGGAGGTAGCTTTTGACAAATCTTAGTCTTTGCCTCATTCTGGCACTGCTTAGTAGAGGTTACTATGCCTTGAGAGTAGGAAATTGTGCAGGTTGCCTCCTTCCAAGGAGGAAAATACGAACATTTCTTTGAGAGAAAAATAACCTCGAATGCAACCATCACAGTATTGTGGTTGAGTGGGCAGCCTCAGGAAACAGACATATGTGTCGTTACAATCCAGGTGTGTCACCCCAGAGATTAATTTAGCCCCTCCAACCCTATTATCTGTACATAAGGGGTGTAAGAATAAGAGCAGTGGGTCTCAAGGTTTATTTGCATCAAAATCACCAGGTGGACTTGTTAAATATAGATTGCTGGGCTTTACTCCCAGAGTTTCTGATTCAGTAGGCCTGAGATGGAGTTGAAGAATCTGTATCTCTAACCAGCTCCCCAGTGGTGCTGATGCTGCTTGTCTGGGAACCACATTCATTAATTCCGTGGATTTTTATAAACCATGTGCCTGGCACTTATCTGGACACTGAAGCCGCAGTAGTGAACAAAAATATATTCTTGCCCTCATGAAGTTTATATCTAGTTATAAACCAGATAAAAAATAGACAGTAATAAACAAAGAAGTAAATATTTAGTTAAATAAGTACGTAGCATAAAATAAACAGGATAGGGGCTATGTCAAGTTATGGTAGACATATTCTTCTACGTCCAATGGTCAGAGTAGAATTCACCAATATGTTGACATTTGAGCAGAAACATGAAACAGGCGAGTGAATAGACATTACAGATATTTGGGGAAGAGCATTTTAGGCAGGCAAAATAGCAAGTCCAAAGGCCCTGAGGCAGGAGTGTGCTACATGTGTTTGAAGAATAGTGGAGTAGCCACTGTGGCTTGATAAGGAGTGATCATGGTAGAGTGTAGGAGGAGGTAGGGTCAGAAGTGTAATTGGGGGAATGCCTCTGGGACATTGACATGGGCCATTGAAATAGGATGGCAGTGGAGAATTTTATTAGAGGGGGAACCTAGCCTGACTTCCATTATAAAAGATTTACTGTGCTTGCTGTGTTGAGAGTAGACTGTGGTAAAGTAAGGATGGAAGTATGGAAATTTGGTAAGAGGCCATTGCAATAACCTGGGTGATACAGAATGGTACCCTGGATCAAGGTTGGGAGAAGTGGTTGAAAATATAAATAAATTATGTGCGTATAACTAACAGAATTTACTGATGGATTTAATGTGGGGTAAGGGAGACAAAAAGAGGAGTCAAGAATCACTCCAAGGTTGACTTCATTGTCTGGAAAGATGAGGTTGCTATTGACATATGCAAAGAAGACAGGGAGAATCAAGTTGCACAGGAAAGGGTTAACACAGCAGGTCATGCACTTTTTCCCTTTGATGATTGTCATCAATATCCTTTCACTATAATAAACCATAGCCTGAATATAAGAGCTTTTCTGATTCCGGTGAGTGCTTCTAGTCAGTCATCAAGCCAGAGTGTGGACTTGTGGGTCCCCTGACACACAACGTACAAGGGCAGCCTGTGAATTTGATTTTGAACATGTTAAGTTTGAGATAGCTATTAGACATCAAAATGGAGATATCTGCTAAGTAGCAGGTGATATAAGTCTGACATTCAGAGGAAGGATTTGGGCTGGAAATATAAGTGGGAGAGATGGTTGTAGTGTAAAATCTGTTATTCTCTATAGTCCTTAGAGTTTGGGTGAGAACCTAGCAGGTAGTACTCAGAGTTCTCCTTCTTCATATATTAGGTTTGGGTGAGAACCTAGCAGGTAGTACTTCTTCCAGAGGTATTAATAATATTTAGTATGTTGAAGTCTCTTTCTACCACAGTATAATCATTTTTAGCTTTTTACTTAGAAACATGTTTCCGTTAGAATAAAGTGAAAAGCATGATCCTACTTAGCTGCTGGTAAGTAAGTGCATAGATGTGGGACAGAAATATCCAGAGAATAACTGAATTTATTACAAGATTTGCTGCTCTCCAACCCTGTGTTTTACAGCCATTCGGTGTTTCAGATATCTTCTAACATCATCCTAGGTTTTTGCTTGAGAGATGACAGAAAATGGTACGAGGACTAATCCAACTGCTTTGCACTAATAATAACGAAAGGAAAATATTTAAGTAGAATACCTCTGGCTGGGCCCCTCCTCTGTTGTGTTTAAAGCATATGTGAGCAAAATATCCTTTTCACTAAGGGCTAAGAAACCCATTGTGTGAGTGAACAGGTTCTTGGTCACTGCCCATAGACATCCAATAGAGACATCATTATAAAATGGGCTCAGTGAGAACAGTTGAGTGTGTAGACAAGTAAGCTACTAAGATCACAAATTATAGACACTTAGCACTGAGTTTTAAGCCTGGGTCTACTGCTATTCCCTTTAGGATGACTAGCTCTTGTGGTTTCTCCAGGACTGAGAGGTTTTTGTTTGTTTGGTTATTTGTTTTTATTTTATTATTTTTATTATTATTATTATTATTATTATTTTTGAGATGGAGTCTCGCTCTGTCACCCAGGTTGGAGTGCAGTGGCACGATCTCCACTCACTGCAAGCTCCACCTCCCAGGTTCACGCCATTCTCCTGCCTCAGCCTCCCAAGTAGCTGAAACTACAGGTGCCCGCCACCAAGCCCAGCTAATTTTTTGTATTTTTAGTAGAGATGGGTTTCGCCATGTTAGCCAAGATGGTCTCGATCTCCTGACCTCGTGATCCACCCACCTCGGCCTCCCAAAGTGCTGGGATTACAGGCGTGAGCCTGCGTGCCCGGCCCAGCTGACTTGTTTTTAATAATGTGAGGCTTTCCGTGCTAACCTAGGAGAGTCCCAGACAAACTGGGATGAGTTAGTTACCCTAAAGGACTCGGAGAAACATATTAAACTTTTGCCCTTCATCTGTCAAATGCAAATAATGATTCATATTTCACAAGGTGGTTATGAGGATTTGAGGAAATCATGTATTCCAAGGAAGTTACACAGAGGGAGTACACACAAATATTTGTTCTCTCTCATTCCTGAAACCTAGACCTTACATGGTGTGGTAACAATGTATTTTGCTATTGTCTAGGGCCCTAGACAATAGAAATTTTAGAGTTAAATGTAATCAAAGGTTGGCTGGAATGTTAAATAACCATTCCTAATTACACATTACATTTCGTGCTGACCTAGCTGCCTATAAAAACCCTTTTGCATTCTTCATTGCATTTGATCTCATTAAAGGTCCTGCATTTTGCAGATGAGAGATGAGAAACTCTGACATGCCATGGTTGTAAGAGTAGCAGCCAGGGCTTCAACATCAGATATTCTGGTTTCAAGTCCAAGATATGGTATTTATGCGTATCTAAGGGGTGAAAATGGTAATCTGTTAAGTGACACTTTACCTGAATGTAGTAACCATACACATACCCCTCGTTTCCCATGAATATATTATTTTTCTTTTCTTTTCTTTTGAGATGGAGTCTCACTCTGCCACCCAGGCTGGAGTGCAGTGGCGTGATCTCAGCTCACTGCAACCTCCGCCTCCCAGGTTCAAGTGATCCACTCACCTCATCCTCCTGAGTAACTGAGACTACAGGCTTGCACCACCACACCCAGCTAATTTTTGTATTTTTAGTAGAGGCAGGGTTTCACTGTGTTGGCCAGGATGGTCTTGAACTCCTGGCCTCAGGTGATCTGCTTGCCTTGGCCTCCCAAAGTGCTGGAATTCCAGGAGTGAGTCACAGCACCTAGCCATATTATTTTTCAATTGAAAGCTTTTGTTACCTCCAACCTCCAAAATATCTCCTCAAGTACTGTGAAGAATGGAAGAACACTGGCATATGTTGGTGAATTCTATGTTTTCTGAGACCAGACCTATCTTATCCCCCAATGCTGAGCTTGAAAAGGCCATTTTCTATATAAGGCCTATGTAACTCTAATAGACTCTATTATTGTTAAAAAAAAAAACAAAAAAAAAACCAAACCCAAGCCTTTTTTTATGTGGTACTTCAGAAAGTTAAAAATGACTTTGTAAATTAATTGTTGAAAATAGTGATCCTATACAGAACAGTGTATTGGCAAACTTTTTAATAAGCAGACAGATAGTAAACATTTTAGGCTTTATGAGCCATAGGATCTCTACTGCAATTATTAAACTCTGCTATTACAGTGTAAAAGCAGCAATAGATCATACTTTAATGGGTACACCTATGTTCCAATAAAGCTTTATTTATAAAAACATGGTGGCTGCCATGGGCCTTAGTTAGAATCCTTTAAAACACACTGTCAACATATTTCATAATCATAAGATGTATTCTTGCACTTAAAAATAGTGGCTAAGACTAATAAATATTAATATACACCATCCTGGTATAGTTATGACTTGGAGTGGTTTACTGATTTTCTGTGTTAATTTCTGAGCCCTCTGCCATTTTCTGTAGTGGTAGCCTTCTGGAGAGTCTAAGATATTGCATTAATTTCCACCATAACTAACTCTTCCCTACTTTCCTAATATACCCACCACCAGAACTTCTTCTTAGACAATCTGCATTGCCTGAAGTTCTAGAAACGAAGGACTATAATTCATGGGACAGCAGTGAAACAGGCTAGGGGAGAATATTTAATCAAGATGGGAGTTAGTATTTTCTTTGCATGGGCATTGGAAAAAAGATGAGAGTCAGTTATTTTTAAGGAGTTGATTTTGAAAGTCAGATTGACCCAAAGGCTGAGTGAGGCTGCCACCTAGGTAGGTATCTGAGTGAGCATAGAAGTTTTTCTCCAGAAAAAGAAGAATGAAGCATATGACCAATGCCAACCTGGACCTAGAGGCCACAGGGGCTCAGGAAGAGAGAAATGGAGAGACTAACTACCCAGGAATAGTCCAATTCCCAAAGTTCTACTTTTTGCAACTGGATTCCATGAGATTCTTATGAAATCCTAAAACCAATTTTTAAATGAGTTTCTTTAAATGAGTTTCTCTTCCTTCTATCATTACAGTCCTTGTCTAAGACTGTGTCAAACTCTTCTCTTTTTTTCTTATTTATTCTCTGCTTTAAAAGCCTTCTATGATGTACTGCCTGCTGGAACTTCTGATATAGGAACAGCACCGACAACTTTGAAGAAGGTTAGAATAACAGAAAATCCCTTTTATGAAATGTAGCTTGGCCATTATATCAGTAAACTGTGGAGTTATGGAAAGATCATTGACTTTAGAGTAAGATGCATCTGGCTTTGAATCCTGGCTGTACCACATACTAGCATTGTGATTATGAGCCAGTGATTTAACTTTTTGGAGCCTACATTTCCTTATCTGTAAAATGGACACATTAATATCAATATCATCATATTGGAATTAAGATGAAATAAAATAATATAGCTAGAGGTATTGGTACAGCACTGGCAATGAGTTGGGGCTGAATGCAAAGTAAATTTATAAGCAGTGAACATCATTTTTGTTAGAGTATCAAATTGAGAGGGGTCAGGAGGCTCTCTTTGAGGAATTATAGCAGATACTAGGCTGGAATGGAGGATAGAGTAAACTTTCTCTTAAGTTTGGGAGAGGGATGGGAAGTGAGTTTGGTTGGTTGTTGTCAAGGATTATCCATCTGGTAAAGTCTGAAGCGCTGAGGTAAATGAGAAGATCTGGGCAAAGTCAGGTGCCTCAGATTCACAGTCTCCTGGAGGAAGAGCTTTGAGTGTATGAAGGAAAGCAGTTGGTTGAAGTGTCAAGATAAATATTGCAATTGAGAAACCTTCTTCTTATGGCTGTCTGTATGCTTGCTCTCCAGCCTTCCTGGTGCACATGAAATATGAACTCTCTGCTACTTCATTCTCCTCTCTTCTCAGAATTTCCTTTTATGTGCACTTGATTATGTTCTTATTTTCACTTGAACTTCATTCCCATATTTCTATTAAGTAATGATGATCTCTTAAGGCCTGGTCCAAATGACCCCTTCAATCTTTCCAATTGTAGGCTCTTTTTCACCTTTAATTTTCTGTAGTCCTTTATCCGTGTTTCTGTCTATACCATTTAGTGTTATATGCCCTGCATTATAATTTATAACACAACAGATATTATAAATTTATTAGACTTCCCAGCCCATTACCCCATTCTGTTAAAGAAACTTAGATTTTGCCTATCTGCATTTTATAATTCCTACTAGGATCCTCTTAATGACAGACTACTTCATTAGGCCTTCATAATATAGAATTTGGATACTTGGAAGAAGCAGGTTTGGCTCATATTTCTGATTGTCTATGTAACACCAGTTCCTTCTTTCTTCTTTGCTAACAGAATCCGTTTTGGGAATTGGGTAGGTAGCAGCGCCCTTAGTTAAGGAGGTATTTCTTCAGTCTTAGGATACAATATGGTTTGGCTCTGTATTTCCACCCAAATCTCACATTAAGTTATAATTTCCAGTATTGGAGGTGGGGCCTGGTGGGAGGTGATTGGATCATGGTGGTGGAATTCCCCCTTCCTGTTTTCGTGATAGAGTTCTCACAATAGCTGGTTGTTTGAAAGTGTGTAGCATGTCCCCCTTCTCTCTGTCTCTCTCCTGACACCATATAAAGATGTGTTTGCTTCCCCTTCACCCTCCACCATAATTGTAAGTTTCCTGAAGCCTCCCTAGAAGCAGAAGCCTGTACAGTCCACAGAACCATAAGCAAATTCAACCATTTCTCTTATAAATTACCTAGTCTCAGGTATGTCTTTATAGCAGTGTGAGAAGGAACTAATATAGGGGAAAAATCAGAGTCAGCTTTATCTAGTCATGGTGCTCTCAATTCCTTTACTAATGCCTAAGAACATAAGACTCAGTTTTGGCCAGTGAGAAGATGCGGAAGTCTGCTGAGGGGTCCTAGAGAAAGTTTTACTTTCTGATAAAAGATATAGATAGACACATATAGACATAGATATGGATATATAGATCTTCCTTCTAATTTTGCTTCCATACATATTGGGTGAGGGTATTATGCTTGCAGCTACAGATATCTTGCAGCCATGGTAGGAGATTTTGCCAACACACGAAGGAGAACATAGCAGAGCAGAACAAGTAGAAAATCCACAATTGAGGTGCTAACTCAATCCTATCTCTTTTCTTTTGTATAGTGAAATAATGTATTAGGGTAGACTAAGTGTCTACAAAAAATTTATACGCCCTAAATCCAGTAACTTAAGGTAATTGCTTACTTCTTGTTCATGTAATGGTCAGTGGTATTGAAGTCAGTGAGGATATTTCCTTTCCGCATGGTCATTTAGGGATTCAGGGTTTTTTCATCTGTAGCTCTGCCTTCTCTTTTGCATCAAGTCATGGGAAAGAGAAATAGCATTGGAAAATCTACATAGGAGGTTTTTATGGGCAAGGCCAGGAAGTGACATATGACTTCCACTCATATTCTATTGAAGAGAACATAAAAATTTACAGACAACTTCATCTAACTTCAAGAGAGGCTGGGAGACATAGTGTATCTCTGAACCAAAACTGGGGAAAAGTTTTTGTTAGAAAGCTAGTGAGCTCTCTTACAAATATACTTATCCTTACTGTTTAAGCCACTTTTAGTCATGTATTCTGTTATAGTTCAAAGCATCCAAACAGATACAAGCTAAACCAGAGAGACAGAAAAAGAGAGAGAGGTAAAGAGAACATGAGTGCTAGATCTGGGGAAGAAGTTCTTTTCTTGGAGAAATAAACTTTATAAATCAGGGGTGGGACAGGGGTATGAGAGTAATGTTTAAAAAAAGAAGCGCTGGATTAGCAGTGATATGTGAGGTTAAGTGGATTGTAAAGAAGGGAGATTTAATAAGTGTTTCTATATATTTTGTCTTTGGATCCTGTTTTCTGCATTTAAGACACTCCAGTTTTAGTGTTTAAGTCAAGAAACACCTTGACTTACTTAAAAATTCATCTAAGTTGCATCACTCTGTTTTTTTTTTTTTTTAATCTTGGAATTACCCTGAGAATGAACCACATGAGTATCTGATTTCTTAAGGGTTACCTAGTATATACATCTAATCCATCCCACAAGACTACATAGTTTTTTTAGGATAGTGAGGTCAATGTGACAGAATTTGGAGGAGACAGAGACAGAGATAACAGCTATATTAACAGAAAAGTGATAAAAACCTCAATTAAGATCTTTGAAAATAATCTTCACTGCCTGAACTGGCCTTGGGCATATGGATAGAAGGAATGAACCAGGATTCCAAAAGTAGGGTACGGATAAGCAATGTCACTCTAGCGTGCCCTGTGTTGGGATCCTGGCCAATAATTAAGCCTAAATACTCTCATGGGGAGCAAGGAGATTTGAAGAAGTCTCCTTACCTTCTGAAGTTATCTTGTCCACTCTCCTATTCAAAAATATTGAACTTATAATTACAAAAAATTTCTCAAGAACACTATCTGTCTTTCACTTTGGGGACTTTTCATGGGACATTCTTTCTATTCCCCATTTTCCCTCATGCTCCTCTATTCCAAGCATATTCATTTTGTTCAGTTAACCCTGAATTATCCTTTAGGTGTATGATTAGAATGTCACTTCCTCTAGGAAGTCTACTCAGCTCTCCCTAAACTGGGTTAAGCTCCTCTATTGCATGCCCTCATAGCACTTTTATCTTCCTTAGCATATTTCCAGTCACATGGCTTGGCATGCCCTTGTTGAATTATCTGCCTCTCTAACAGTGCCAAAAGTTCCCTGAGCTCAGGGATGTGTCCTCTCTTCGCTCGTAGCCCCCAGCACAGAGCTGACAACAGGTGAATGCTCTATAAAGACTTGTTAATTGAATGAATGAGTGAATGAATAGGAGATTGATATGAGCCTGAGATAGTGGCAGAGTAACATTGAGTCAGAGGGCTGCCTTGTCAAAGTATGGGAGAGAGAGGAGCATGAGTACAGCCTGGTGCTGGAGGTGGGTTGGGTATCTTGCAGTTGCAGGACATCAGCAACATAACCTGAGCAGCTAAAATCTGCCTGCTGGTCCAGTGCCCATGCTGAGCTTTAGCAGGATTTGCTATGGAGTGGAAAATAGAAAGATCTAAATAACTGAAAGTGAGACAAAGTGAAGTTTAAGCAGTTGCCATTAGGGTCTGCCTTTTATACACACAGCAACCATGATAAGCTAATTAGGAATTAAGTAGACCTTGATTTGAACTAATATCTGACTTGATTTTATCCCATTCACTATTGTAGACAAGAGATAAAATTAAACAGTTCCATGTCAATATGACATAATGAGCAGAAGACTGGAGAACTTGACTGGAGACCATCTACTCTTCTACTAAATACACATCCACCTTCTCCCCAGGAGAAATCACAACTCATTTCAGCCTAAGGAAAGAAAGCTGGGATTGACTCCCACATTGGAGTAACCAGGAAACCTGGGTGGGAAAATGATCTGACAGATGACACTGTCAATATTTAGAGTTAAGCTCTTATTAATCAAGAGGCCCTCCTGAAAAGCGACTGAGTGTATTGTGTGTAACCTGGAGAGTAAATCCTTTTTATCTCTGTATCTATCATCGAGGGCAGGGCCTCCTGGTGCTTGACACAGTTTCTGACAGAGAAGGTCCTCAGTATGAGTTTATTGAAAGAATGAATGAGTGGGTGAATGAATAGAGTCCTACATGTTAAGTAGGGGTGGGGGATGAGGAGGAGGACATGAACATTTCTTGCATACCTAAGTACCAGATGATATCGTGTAAAATCATGCATCTTCTTATTACAATAACTCTGTGAAATTGGTGAGATGTTCTGTTTTCCCCATGAGCAGTTTCATCTTTTACCAGCTATGTGACCTCAGGCAAGTTAACGGACTCTCCTTGCACCTTCATCTTTCTCATCAGTAGAATGGGAATAAAAATACATATTTTACAGGGGAGTGATGAGAATGAAATTAAAGAAGGTATACAAAGTACTGAAGAAATAGTGGGCACCCAATTAATGTTCAGTTTCCTTTCCTCAGTAAGCATTTCTGTGGTCATCAAATGGTAGATTTAAAGACAGTGACTTATACGGGTACTTTGGCGCATTCTAAATTGATGATATAGTCACATAATTTTTTGTTTAGTCTTTGTGAGTAAGTGATCATCCAAAGAATTCCCTGAATCAAAGATATGGGATGTTCCATACATGAGATTTCACTGCTCTGGAGCACCAGGTATGTGAAGTCCAGCCAAGGTAGCTATCAGGCTGTAATTCAACCAGAAAAAAGGGTGAGAAGGGAAATTTCTAGGGGAAGGTGGCACCTGTCACTAGGGCCACTCTCTTTTTGGGTGGTGATGCTGGATGGCCCAGCTCTCTGTAGCGAGAGGCTTTCCCTGAGGAAGAGTCCCACACTTCCACAATGAAGGTAGAAATATAGGCATCTGACAGCAAAGGAATCCCAGCTGGATGTCTTTTTGTGTCAGTGTGTTTGTCTCCAGGATTGTTGGAAATTTCACTGCCTTGCAATGTAGACATCTGGTTGAGGAACACAGGATTGCTTTTTCCTTATGTGAATCTTCTTTATTGCCTGACATGTTTTTCTGCAGTGTCTTGAAATTTCAAAATTGAGAATGACAAAACATGCAAAAATGACAAAACATGCAAAAATGAATCACAGGTAAGAGTGATGGTTGAGAAATGACAAAATGGGCTGCAGGTGGAATGCAGTTTGAACTGGAATATGAATGGCAAAACGCTTTCTCTTCCTTTTTCTCTCTTCTCTTCACCCTACTGCCAACTCTTGTCTAGGAAGAAAGGCAAAAGACAATGTGAGGAATACATGTATTACACTCAACAAGCCATGTGAGAGATGGAATTATAAAACTGCACAATTAGGACAAGAGAAAAGGAATAAAAGGTGAGGCGAGGGATGAGGGCTAAAATGAACACATGTGAATTTTATTGCTCAAGACTGGGTTGCGTTATCATTTCCTTCAGTCTGCAATAAAGAGCCGAGGGACAGGGTAAAATATGGAGATACATGTTGTGGAAAATGACACACTTTTGATTTTCAGTTGTGGTACAAGTCATGCCAAAGCTGCAATTCTAAAGAAGGAGAAATTAGTCACATATTGCACTGGCATTATTTGTGTATCAGTTAGTGATTGCTGTGTAACAAAGGCCCAGGCTAAGGTGGCAGCAGCCACCTGAGGGAACTCTTCTCATGTCAATGGCAGAAGTACAGGAAGCCAAAAGGAAACATATGATGCTTTTAAGGTCCAGGCTTGAAATTGGCACACTGTTACTCTTCCCCACAATTTATTCCCAGCCATCCTTATGGCCAAGACCAATGTAAAGGTGGAGGGAATATACATTTTGCTCAGGTGGGAAGAACTGCCCAATTAGATGGAAAAGGGTGTGGATACCAGAATGGGCAAAGAAAGGTCTCCATTAATTACACCACAATTAGCACAGTCTCTAAACTTCTCATCTTGTACTTTTAGAGGGGTTTTGTTAGGAAAACTGAACAGGGCTACTATAACCCGCACTGGGGGAAGAACTCAAATTTCAGCCTTTTTGGCTGACCTGGGATAAGAGCAACTTATTTCAAGAAAGGATGAGGTGTAAACCCCTTCTACCCTGGAGGGTCACAGGATGGACAAATTGAATTGCCGATTTTTGTTACTTAGTTTAAATTGATTCACTAAGGAGCCACTATTCTCACTATGGGGGAATGGCTTATTGCAGAGTTTGAGAGGTATCTGTAAGAGGGCTGGTAAATGCATTGCAGGCCTCCCACAACAGAGCTGTTCCAGAAAAGCTGGTGACAAAGGACATTTCCATTTGGTGGACTTTATTTCCCATTTTATGAATACAGGCATGTACAGTAAGGGGGAAATCTTCAACTTTTTGATTAAATTCATTGAAAATTTATTTGAAAAAGTACCTATATTATTACTTTCTTTGTGTTTGTTTGGAGATTAGAATGTGAATTCTTGTTGGCAACTTCCTCTCTAATGCTTTGCTGTCTCTAGGGTATTATTTTTGCTGTCTCTTCTTTTTCTTTTTGTTTTTTTTGCTGTAAGATCGTTGACTTTGGTCTTCCAGTTAAAAGATGACTTTGAATTTAATTTGACTTTACTGTTTTACTTCCCATTTCTATTTACTGACCTTTATTGTTTTAGTAATTGGTTCACCTTTTTATTTACTTAAAAAAGTAGATAAAATCAACCACAGAAGACAAATCTATAGCTCAGTGAATTATTATAAGATGAACACCCATGAAACCACTGCCCAGGTCAACAAAGAATGTTGCCAGCACCCCAGGGAGCTTCTATGTGCCTTTTTCCAATCATAGGCCCTCTCTCTTTCCAAAAGTAAACACTGACAACTTTTGAATAAAACTTTCTTGCATTTCTTAATGGTTTTATATCCCAAATGTTCATTCCTTAACATAATAGTTTGAGTTTTCGCATTACATTAAAAAAATTTTTAAGTCTCTTTTTAAATCTGGAGATTCACCTTTCATCTTTTTTTTTTTTCTGTTACAATTTTTTAAGTCTCTTTTTAAATCTGGAGATTCACCTTTCATCTTTTTTTTTTCTCTTACAATTTAACTGCTGAAACACCTGTGTCATTTGACCTGTAGAATTTTGCAGTCTGGATGTTATGGATTGCATAACCATGGTATAGTTCAACTACATCCCTCTGTATTTCCTATAAATTTACAGTGGAATGAAATTTTATCAGACTTAACTTCACCCTTTGACTAGACTCTAGATTATATATATATATATAATCATTAGGTGCATAATGTCTCATTTATTCTCTCTCTTTTTAGCAGGAATTGATGCCTAGGTCCATTAATTACTTAGGTGTTGTAAAATGGTGATATTCTATCATTTTATTTGCATTTATTAGTCGGAATTGTTTTATAAAGAGATACTTCTCCTTCATCAACTAATTGGTTACCCAGTGGTACAGTTCACCTAGGAAAGGTGAAATGGATCCTTAATTTGTTCCCTTTAATTGCCAGTTTTCAAAAACAATGAATTTGTTTTCTGTCATCCTTTGAATAGGACCAATTTTTGATATTATTATTATTAATTCATGAATTTAAAATATTTTATGAGTTTGCAATTCTTATCTTTACTGAAGCTCAAACTGTCCCAAATTTGGCCAGCAGGAAACTCATTATGTTGGCTCATGACTCCATTTCCACATCCAACTATTGGGTTTTGGTATCTTCCTACCTGGTAGAGGGTTGCAGTTCATCTTGTAATTTCCTGGTCAAGAGTGGAAAAGGAAGCCTGAGTATCAGGGATGTCCCTAGCTATTTGGCTTGTGATTCCTTTATTTGCCTTTCCAATGGTTGGACCTGGCTGTATTTGAGGGAAACCTTGGAGTGTAGTTTTGTCGTAAGCATTGTTCTTGGTTTTTAGTGTTGGTGTCTAGTTGCTCTGTTGATTTTTATGTGGAAATTTGGGAAGAAGCAAAAACTATGTTGTCTTTATTATGGTTACATTTAATTTGATTTTACTATTTGAAATAGGGAAATATTAAAGAATATAAAAACGTGATTGTCATGTTAACTCACATAACTGAATGGGAAAGGAAACATGCAGGGGAAAAGCTCACTTCTTTTTCAAGTATGTACTTTTTTGTTTTCTCGAGGATCCAATCTTATAGTAAGATATTTGGAATTTTCTGGATTATACACTTAATGATTCTTAAATTTCATTATCAATTTCTCCTTTTACTTGTGTCAAAGGTGAGCTGAAGAGCAATACTTTATAACAAGTGTCACCATTAATCTTTTATCTTTTAATATTTCTTTAATTTGAAGATGTTAGTGCTGTTAAATGACTTAATATTTGAATAATTTTTCAAACTGAATGTTATTTTCTGCAGTCTCAGAGGAATGCCTCACCAATATCCTTTGGGCTTACTCTGGCTTCCTCTTGCTCACATTTGATGCCTAATAAACAGCCTATCATCACAGATGTCACCAGGATTGATGTACACACCTTGGGAGAGGAAGTGCTGGGCCTGGCAGATGTTAGTTTGGAGTTCTTTGTGGCCATCTTGCCTAGAAGGAGGCTGTCTAAAGAATAATGGCACACAGAGAGGACCAGAGCTGGTAAGATGAAGAGAGATACAAAGCCTGAATCCATCTGGACCTAAATCTAGATGCATCCCTGTTTTCCCCACCTAATTAATAAAAAATGAAGACTTAAGATATGTCCAACTTGAATTTTCAGGGGCAAGCTTATGAAGTTGGTTTTTCCATCTGAGAGACTTCAGTAAGACTGCTTTGGGAGAAGGGGAGAGAAAGGATAGAATGAAAACTAAAAATGAAGATAAAGAGTGAAAAAACAAAGATAAAGAGTGATATGGACCTCACAACTTGCTCTAACTTTGGCAAGCACAGGGGACCGGTGGGTCCCTGAGGGGAGTTTTAGACCCCCTGGAGACCTAAGCCTCAGTGTGGACTATTTCTAAGGAATTGGGGGAGCACAGCCCACCAAAGCCCTCAGCTTGGGACAAAGGAAATACTGGTAGGCAGCAACTGCTGAAGGGGGCATCATCAAGGTCTGGGACCGGACTTGAAGAGAAATTCACCTCTCACTCCCTACTTCCCATCCTTAGTGCACTGTTGCAGATGCAGCAGTGGCTCTTCCCATTGGAGCATGGTAAGCATGTACTGAAAGAGGCTGCTTCTCATAATTCTCTAGTGGCTCCACCCTCATCAAAAGTGAGTGTGAGCTGATAAAGTACCCTATTCATGTTTCTCTGTCACTGCTGTCCCACTGAGGGCAAGTGCAGCTGAGTAACAGCCTATCTGTTTAATTCAGCCTATCTGTTTAATTTACTCTTACTTGCTATCTACTAGAATGTACCCTGAATTATACCATCAAACAAAAATACTTTGCTAAATCAAGCAATATCTGAAACCTACTGCATGAACCTATCTGCAACCAAGGAAACCCATATAGGGCTTTGGCCCTCTGAAAGAATCTAGAAACAAAGCCAATCAATTGTATATAAAACATGCCCCATAGTCATACCCTCAAGGGAAAAAAGAATAAAAAATACAAAGCCCCATCCAAATGACAGCAAATTCAAACAGAACAAGAAGTGTTAGCTCCCTCAGACAAGAAGGAATCAGAACAGGAACTCCAGCCATAGAAAAAGCGAGAGTGTTTCATCACCTCCAAAGGATTGCACTAGCTCCCTGCCAAAGGATCCTATCCACACTGAAATGTCTGAAATGATAGATATAGAATCCCAAATATGGATGGCAAGGAAACTCAATGATATCCAAGAGAAAGTTGAAATCCAATCTAGTGAAGCCAGAAAAACAATCCAAGATTTGAAACATGGCATAGCTATATTAAGAAAGGACCAAAAAGAATTTCTGGAATTGAAAAATTTACTGGAAGAATTTCAAAATACAGTTGGAAGCCTTAATAACAGACTAGACCAAGCAGAAGAAAGAATTTCAGAACTCAAAGACTGGTCATTCAAATCAATCCAGACAAAAAGAATTAAAGAATTAAAAACAACAAACAAAGCCTCATAGAAATATGAGATTATGTAAAGCAACCAAACCTACAACTCATTGCCATTCCTGAGAGAGAAGAGAATGTAAGCAACTTGGAAAACATATTTGAGGATATAATTCAGGAAAATTTCCCCAATCTTACTAGAGAGGTTGACATGCAGATACAAGACATCCAGAGAACTCCTCTGAGATACATACAAGATGATCATCCCCAAGGTCCATAGTAATCAGACTTTCCAAGGTCAATTCAAAAGAAAAAAATCTTAAAGGCAGCTAGAGAAAAGGGCTATATTACATATCAAGGGAATCCCATCAGAAAAACAACAGACTTCTCAACAGAAACCCAAGCCAGAAGAGACTGGAGACTTATTTTCAGCATTCTTAGGGAAAAGAAATTCCAGCCAAGGATTTCATATCCTGCCCTAATACACTCTATAAATGAAAGTGAAATAAAGTCTTTCCCAGCCAAGTAATTGCTAAGGGAATTTATCACCACCAGACCAGCCCTACATGAGATGCTTAAGGGAATTCTAAACATGGAAATGAAAGAATGATACTTGCTACCACAAAAGCATGTGTAAGTACATATCTCACAGACCCTGTAAAACAGCTACACAATCAAGACTACAAAGCAACTAGATAACAACACCAAGTCAAAAAGAACACCTCACATATTAATATTAACCTAAATATTAACCTAATTATTTAACCTAATTAACCTAATTAATTAACCTAATTAACCTAAATATTAACATGAATTGTCTAAATGCTCCACTTAAAAGATATAGAGTAGCAAACTGGGTTAAAACAAAGACTAAACTTTCTGCTGTCTTCAAGAAACCCATTTCACATGTAATGAAACCCCTGGGCTCAAAGTAAAGGGAGGGAGAAAGATCTGTTATGTAAATAGAAAACAAAAAAATCCTAGGTGAATATTATTGTATCAGATGAAACAGACTTTAAATCAATAACAGTAAAAAAAAAAAGGACAAAGGAGAGCATTACATAATGATAAAGGGTTCTATTCAACAAGATTAACTATCCTAAATATATATACGCCCAACATTGGAGCACCCAGATTTATAAAACAATTACTACTAGACTTAAGAGAAGACTTATGCAGCCACACAATAATAATGGGAGACTTCATACTCCACTGACAGCATTAGACAGAGCATCAAGGGAGAAAACTAACAAAGAAATTCTGGACTTAAATTCAACATTTCACCAATTGGACCTAATAGATTTCTACACAATTCTCCACCCAACAACCACAGAATATACATTCTTCTCATCTGCACACAGATCATACTCTAAGATTGACCACGTGCTCAGTCATAAAAAAAGTCTCAACAAATTCCAAAAAACTGAAATCACAGCAAGCATTTTCTTGGACCACAGTGGAATAAAAATGAAAATCAATACCAAGAGGAACCCTCAAAACCACACAAATTCATGGAAACTAAACAATTTGTTCCTGAATGACTTTTGGGTAAACAATGAAATTAATGCAAAAATGAAGACATTCTTTGAAATAAATGAAAATAGAGACACAAGGTACCAAAACCTCTGAGACGCAGCAAAAGCAGAATTAAGAGGAAAGTTGACAGTGCTAAATGCCTACATCAAGATGATAGATTTCAAATTAAGAACTTAACGTTGTACCTAAAGGAACTAGAAAAACAAGAACAAAATAAACCAACAGCTAGCAAAAGAAAAGAAATAACTAAAATCAGAGCAGAACTAAATGAAATAGAGACCAAAAAAAATCATTTAAAGAATCAACAAGAGAAAAAGTTTGTTCTTTGAAAGGATAAACAAGATTGATAGACCATTAGCTAGATTAACAAAGAAAAAGAGAGAAATGGTGCAAATAAGGACAATCAAAAATGACAAAGGTAACATTACAACCGATCACACAGAAACACAAAAGTGCCTCAGAGATTATTCTGAATTCCTCCATGCACACAAACTAGAAAATCTGTAGGAAATAGATACATTCCTGGAAACACACAACCTCCAAAGATTGTACCATAAAGGAGCAGAAACCCTGAACAAACCAATAATGAGTTAAGAAATTTAATCAGTAATAAAAAGTCTACTAACCAAAAAAATCCCTGGATCAGATGGATTCAGAGCCAAATACTACCAGACATACAAAGAAAAGCTGGTACCAATCTGACTTAAACTATTCCAAAAGATTAAGGAAGAGGGACTCCTCCTTAAGTCATTCTAGAAAACCAGGATCATTCTGATACACAAATCTGGCAAAGACACAGCAGAAAAGTAAAACTACAGGCCAATATCCCGGATGAAGATAGATACAAAAATCTTCAATAAAATACTAGCAAACCAAATCCAGCAGCACATCAAAAATCATGTTGAGATGAAACCATGATCAAGTGGGCTTTATCTCTGGAATGCAAGATTAGTTCAATATATGCAAATCAAAAAATGTGATTCACCACATAATCAGTGTTAAAAACAAAAACCATATGATCATCTCAATAGACACAGAAAAAGCATTTGATAAAGTCCAGCATTGTTTCATGATAGAAGTCTTCAACAAACTATGCATTTATGGAAATATACCTCAAAATAAGAGCCATCCATGACAAACCAACAACCAATGTCATGCTGAGTGAGCAACAGTTGGAGGCATTCTCTCTCACAACTGGAATAAGACAAGGATGTCCACTCTCACCACTTGTATTCAACATAGTACTGGAAGTCCTAGCCAGAGTAATCAGGCAAGATAAAGAAATAAAAGGCATTCAAACAGGAAAAGAGGAAGTTAAATTATTTCTCTTCACTGATGCTGTGATTCTATATCTAGGAAACCCTAAAGATTCCATCAAAAGATTTGATGACTTTAGTAAAGTTTCAGGATACAAAGTCAACATACAAAACTCAGTAGCATTTCTATACACCAATAACATTCAAGCTGAGAACCAAATCAGGAACATAATTCCATTTACAGTAGACACACACACACACACACACACACACACACAACTAGAAATACATGTAACCAAGAAGTTGACAGATATCTACAAGGAGAACTACAAAACACTGTTGAAAGAAATCATAGCTGACACAAACAAATGGAAAAGCACTCCATGCTTATGGGTTAGAATAATCAATATTGTTAAAATGTGCATGCTGCCCAAAGTGATCTACAAATTCAATGCAATTTCTATGAAATAACCAACATCATTCTTCACAGAAATAGAAAAACCTATTCTAAAATTCATATGGAACCAAAAAAGAGCCTGAATAGCCAAAGCAATGCTTAGCAAAAAATGACAAAGCCAGAGGCATCACATTAGCCAATTTCAAACTATCCTACAAGGTTACAGTAACCAAAACAGCATGATACTGGTAAAAATAGATATCTAGACCAACAAAACAGAATAGAGAACCCAGAAGTAAAGCTGCATACCTACAACCAACTGATCTTTGACAAAGTAATCAAATAGTGAGGAAAAGACACCCTATTCAATAAACAGTGCAGAGAAAACTAGCTAACCATATGTAGAAGAATGAAACTCGACCCCTACCCCACACCATATACAAAAATCAACTTAAGATGGATTAAATACTTAAATGTGACACCTCAAACTATAAAAAAAATCCCAGAAAAAAACCTAGGAAAATCCCTTCTGGACACTGGCCTAAGCAAAAAGTTTATGACCACGTCCTCAAAAGCAAATGCAATGAAACAAAAAATTGACAATTCAGACCTAATTAAAATGGAGAGGTTCTGCATAGCAAAAGAAACTATCAACAGAGTAAACAGACAACCTATAGAATGGGAGAAAATATTTGCAAACTATGCATCTGACAATAGACTAATATTCAGAATCTATGGGGAACAAATTAACAAGAAAAAACCAAACAGCCCCACTAAAAAGTGGGCAAATGAATAGCCACTTCTCAAAAGAAGACAAACCATTGCCCAAGAAAATGAAAAAATGCTCAACATCTCTAATCATCAGAGAGATGCAAATCAAACCACAATAAGATGCCATTTCACACCAGTCAGAATGGCTATAATTTAAAAAGTCAAAAAAGGACAGATGTTGGCAAGGTTGCAGAGAAAAGGGAATGCTTAAACATCATTGGTGAGATGGTAAATGAGTTTGGAGATTTCTCAGACAAATGAAGATAGAATTGCCATTCAACTTAGCAATTCCATTACTTGGCGTATATACCCAAAGGAAAATATATCATTCTACTAAAAAATGCAATAAACAGCTGCACTCCATGTTTATTGCAACACTATTCACAACAGAAAAGATATGAAATCAACTTAGGTGCTCATCAAAGGTGGATTGGCTAAAGAAAATATGGTACATATATACTATGGAATTCTTTGCAGCCATAAAAAAGAACAAAATCATGTCATGGATGCAGTTAGAGTCCTAATTATCCCAAGAGAGTTAAAGCAGAGACAAAAGCAACTACTTCATATTCTCATTTATCAGTGGGTACTAAACATTGGGTATACATGGATATAAATATGAAAACAATAGACACTGGGGAATCCAAAAGTGATGGGAGGAAAGGGTTGAAATACTGCCTATTGGGTACTATGTTCACTATTTGGGTGACAGGTTCAACTGAGCCTCAAACCTTAGCATCAGGCAATATATTCATGTAAAAAATCCGCTCATATAGCCTCTGACTATAAAAATAAACTCCAGAAGACTGGTGAGGAAATAAAAAAAGTCATTAGAGTGGGAGTTAGAATGAGGAATTTCCATCTCAAAGCACTAGGAACAGAGCAGAGGGTTCTGGCATAGAACCCATATAACCCTGTTGTGGTAGACTGTGTTATTGGTCCCAGTTATTTACCCCTCTCTTTATCCATGTGACTTTACAGTGCCCACCCAATGTTGGCAAGGAGTACTTCTCTGCCTCTTGACATTGGTTTTGGCCATGTAACTAACTTTGGTCAAGAGAATAAGGTAGAAATGATGATGTCCAGACCAGGACTAGGTCTCAAGAATATTTGCTTTTGCTTTTTATCAGGGGAACCAGCCCCCAATATTTCAACGTAGGTTTTTTTCTATTTTCCCTAAGTGTTGGCCGGTCTGAGAAATAAAGAGAAAGAGTACAAAGAGAAGAATTTTATAGCTGGGCCGCTGGGGGTGACATCACATATCAGCAGGTTCCATGATGCCCACCTGAGCTGCAAAACCAGCAAGTTTTTATTAGGGATTTTAGAAGGGGAGGGGATGTACGAACAGGGAGTAGGTCACAAGGATCACATACTTCAAAGGGCAATAAAAGATCACAAGGCAGAGGGCAGAGCAAATCACAAGGCAAGGGTGAAATTAGAATTACTGATGAGGGTCCATGTCCTGCTGGGCATGCATTGTCTCGATAAACATCTTAACAGGAAACAGGGTTCCAGAGCAGACAACCGGTCTGACTAGAATTTACCAGGCTGGAATTTCCCAATCCTAGTAAGCCTGAGGGCACTGCAGGAAACCAGGGCATATTTCATCCCTTGTCTCAACCGCATAAGACAGATACTCCTAGAGTGGCCAATTATAGACCTACCCCTGGGAATGCATTCCTTCCCCAGGGTTATCAATTATTAATATTCCTTGCTGGGAAAAGAATTCAGCAATATTTCTCCTACTCACACATCTGTCTATAGGCTCCCTGCAAGAAGAAAAATATGGCTGTATTCTGCTCAACCCCGCAGGCAGTCAGACTTTATGATTATCTTTCCTTATTCCCTGCAAATCACTGTTATTCTGTTCTTTTTCAGTGTGCACTGATTTCATATTGTTCAAACACACATGTTTTACAATTTGTACAGTTAACACAATCATCACAGGATCCTAAGGTGACATACATCCTCAGCTTATGAAGACGATGGGATTAAGAGATTAAAGACAGGCATAAGAAATTATAAGAGTATTGATTGGGGAAGTGATAAATGTCCATGAAATCTTCACAATTTATGTTCTTCTGCCGTGGCTTCAGCCAGTCCCTCCGTTCAGGGTCCCTGACTTCCTGCAACAGCTTTTCTGCCTCTGCTATCACCATAAGAACATGCCAAGCTACTAGTCTTAAGGAGAAGGATGAGAAACATGTGGAGCAGTGATGAGTGTTGAGCCTCGCCTGGATCAGCCAGCCCACAGAGAGCTGCAGAATGAGTGAGAGAGCCCAGCCAGTTCACAGATTCATAAGAACACATTATTGTTGTTCTAAGCCTATAATTTTGGGGGTAGTTTGTTTCACAGCATTAGTATGAACATAGTTAATGGATATACTGCCAGCATATCACCTACAGATAATATGAAATGTAATTATGCTAGATACTTGTACACCTTCTAGAGATAGGGTAGGGGGCTTGAGAATCCTGTGCAGAATGGAGATAGAGGGAAAACCTAATTTCTGCCCAAGGTGGAACTCAACAGAACTAGTGAGGAATTTCACTGTGATTAGCAGAAATTGAGAACTTAGATAAAACCTTGTTGGTGTAAAGAGGGTGAGTCTATGATTTATAAAACTACTGATTAGATATTAGTCATTCAATTCTGTCTATTGAGGAAACTCAGGATGTCAGATTTGCTTTGTTTGCTGTTACCCCTTACCTAGATAATTGTAGAATCTGCTCCTTGTTGGTCACCAGCCTTCTTTCCCTATAGTGGATACCCTGGCTTCATCCATCTATTTGTTTTCTGCTGTTAATGTCAGTCTATGTCAGCAAAGACCTGACATTTTTAGCAACTTCTAAATGATAGGCCATGTAGGAATGCAACATTTTATTATTCCATAAATGGAAAAGCCAAGTACTTTTTCAGAATGATTAAACTCAGCAACTAATCTATTATTGAGGTAATTACTTTTAAATTTGCTGAAATGTTAGAACATAGCTGGCTGTGACATTGGAAAAAAAATTGAATGCTTGTGGGCATTAGAGGCAGAGGGATTAAACAAAGTATGACAATGGCAAAATGTTCTGCTCAGTGTAACAGGCCTGAAGGTATTTGATGTTCTTCTCAGAAGTTAGTAGGATAATCTATCTTTTAATGTACTATATTCACGTCACTTCCACAGCTATACTCTTTGGCACTTCCCTCAGCTGCTAAGAATAATCACACAGTGGGTTTCCCCTTTATATTGACTGTCAATCACAAGGTATGACCTTGAAAGGGTCACTTCCCCTCTCTGAGTTCAGTGTTCTTACTGGTAAAAAGAGGTTGTATCTGAAATTATCTCTGAGGTCACATTCTGTTCTAAAACTGTATGATGCTTGAAAGGTCAGGTTAGGAAGGTGCAACTTAAAAAAAAACATGGATAAGGACCAAGAACCAATCAGAGGCTGTGTGAAGTTGAATGGTGGTCAAGAGCATCTCCAGTTAGCATTATCATGGACAAAGAAGTGTCTGAAATGGTTAGGCCAGATTTCCAAAACTCTGGTTGCCTGCAGTTTAAGATATAATGGAGGCCCACACCGCTGAAAGGGAGATGTTGGGGGCTGAGAGGAAAGACAGAGTAGGAGTACGGAACTTCAAAGAAGTGAGTTAATGGGGGGGAAATCTCTCTGACCTATGAACTTTTGCACTGTTCCTTTTGATTATCTTTTTTCAAGTTGTGTCTTGACTGCTTCTGCACATGATATAGAAGGTATAGCACCTGCTGACTGGGTGTGGTGGCTCACACCTGTAATCCTAGCACTTTGGGAGGCCAAGGCAGGTGGATAACCTGAGGTCAAGAGTTCGAGACCAGCCTGGTTAATATGGTGAAACCCTGTCTCTACTAAAAATACAGAAATCAGCCAGGTATGGTAGCAGGTGCCTATAATCCTAGCTACTTGGGAGGCTGAGGCAGGAGAATTGCTTGAACCCAGGAGGTGGAGGTTGCAGTGAGCCAAGTTTGCACCATTGCACTCCAGCCTGGGCAACAGAGCAAAAACTCCATCTCAAAAAAAAAAAAAAAAAAAGTATAGTGCTTGCCTATATTCAGAGAGACCTGAATGCAAATCTCTTTTGTCCTATTAACTGTGTCAGCTTAAGATAACTACTTAACCTGTGAGCTATGATTTTTATGTCTATAATATTGGAAAAATAATACCTGCATCAAAGGGTTGTGAGTTTTAGTTGAAACAATACACATGGCAAAGAAATGTCAACTCCAGCCTAGACTGGACCCACCATGGGTTTCAGCATCTGACAAATTTATGAGTTGGCCCAGGAGAAGTGTATTTTCAGGGGCTGCAAGGAAATTTCCAGACAAAAATTTACCTTATGATGAGAAGGAGACATGCTTGATGAGCTTGATTATTTGTAATAGTCAGGGATCAATCATCAAAACTGTGAATTCCAAGGGATTGGGCCCCACATAATCTTGGAAACTTAATAAGCAGTCTACGCAAGGATAGTCCCTTTGTGTCTGCAAAATGGCAGTTGGTAAGGGAAGAGGAAATGAAATATCAGAGACCAAGGGCAAACTAAAACCTGCAAAGATGAGCTGGAATCCATGGTTGTCCCTCCCTTTATATAATCGCAAAGACAAGGGCAACCTGCAGAAGATGCTGATGCTCTTCTCAATGGAGCTGAAAATGTATCTGCTCTAGGATTAGGGGAAGCTGAAGGAAAGATCTGGAAGGAGCTGAAAGAGCCGTAAGCCCACTGCTGCTCCTTGCCAGCCAGGTGGCCCCACAGGTCAGTGACAATGTGCATCAGCTGCATCAGCCCCTGGCCCCACACTCACCTTCAGAGCTTAACAAAATTGCCATGGATACACTTCCACCTTCCAAATCTCTTGTAAATCTCAGTAGAGCACCCTAACCTTAAGCCACATAAGGGAATTATGGGAAATGTCATTCCAGCTTAGATAAGTTGACAGTGAGAGACCATCACCTCCATTAATAAAGCCTTAGGAGGCTCTAAGCATAGCAAGGGGTCTAGTATTTGACCCCAGGCCCAGCCTAACTAAGGCCTTGGGAAAGAGTGAACACTGAAAGAGTGGATTTGTTCCATTTTGTCACACATTGACATGCAAGCATCACTGCTAGCCAAGATTAAGGGGGAGGGTATTTCTTCTTTGCTCACTTTATTCCAGGCTGAACACAGTGAGTGTGCTTGAAAGGGAATATGTAAATGTTTATACCTAAAATAGTAGGTATTTTTGGTGAAGAAAAAAAGAATATGACTTGGAAATGAATTCCAGAAATGGGATCAAGTGGTCATCTTTTCAAGAATCAAAAAGTCCCTCTCAAAGGGAACAGGCACTCCCCGTAATTCAGGAGGCAGAAATTGCCAAAAAGAGAGGGACAATACAGTGGCAGCCCCAACTGGAGGATAGGCCCAGCTAAAGGAACAAATCAAAAGAATTCTGGTGATTGACAATGTGTAACTTTATAACACAATTTTAGAAAACTTGGATGAAATAGATAGTGGTCTAAAGAAAATACAAATGATCAAAGCTGACTTAGGAGGAAATGAAAAATCTAAGTAGACCAATTATCAAAGACACAGCTGGAAATGATTAAAGATCTTTCCAATCAATAAATGTCTATTTCATACTTTTCTATGGGAAAATTCTTTGAGTCCTGTAAATGACAGATTATTCTAACTATATTTAAATTGTTGCAGAGCACAGAAAAATAAGGAAATGCCCCACCTAGATCTCCTGTACTGGTCCAGAGTGCCTGTCTCTGGGCTGCTGTGAATCTTGGCAGCTAATGGCTTACACTTCCCCCCTTTTCAGAGAACTGCCTATGGCCTCTGGGAGCTACTTCACCCAGAAATACTTGACAGTTTGTACCCTATCTCCTGGGACAGCCCACATCAAATGACTAACTGTAGTAAGGGTACATAAACTCATCTTCCTTGCCTTGAAATGGGACCGTTCTGTGATATCATTTATGTGCTAGAGTTACCTGTGGGACTGGGTAGTCTAGAGTGCAACGTGAACTGGAGCTTGACATACTTCTTCCCCTTGTCCTATTATAACTGGCAAAAGGGTCTGGTTGCTTGCCACTTGTTAAAAAGAAGCCAACATAACAAGAGTGAGGTGTGATAAAAAGAGAGCGAGTTTTATTACCCATGTTAGCAAGGGGAGGAGTGGGTGTATTCTTTCCAAAAATTTTCACTGTTCCATTTGTGGAGGAAATGCAGAGGTTTTTAAAGAGAGGGTTTGGAATGCAGGAGAGGCAGCCGGGCTAGGCTATGTCAGGTGGCATGACCCACCCTGATGGCTCGTCTTGAATTATTGTTTCATCTGGTGTCATCAAGGTTGGAGGTGTTGGTCTGTATCAGGACTTAGCCCCTGAAACTTCTAAGGAAATATTTTTGTATTATATGACCAGATAAGTGAGTATGGTGTGTGCTTAGCAAGCATCTAGGTAAATAAATGAGCATAGAATGGGAAAAGAAAGGGAGTGGAGGTTCACAGCTCATTCTGAGGCTGAAAGGTAAAATACATGCACTTTGTCTCAAGGTTTTATCTTAAGACTGGGAAGTAGGGGCAGGAGAAAAGGGGAAAGAAAAAAGAAATGTAAACACAGTTTGAGGCTAAACTGCTAAGCTGTTTGGTTACATCATCCTGCTTCCATTCCTGTCTTACAAGTTTCTCTGGGGAGAAATCCCTCAATAAGTCAGTTGCACAGAATCCCTGATTCAGGCCTTGCTTCTATGACTTACATAAGAATCAATCTTTTCTTGAAATTAAGAATCACTGATTTAATAGTAAAAAAGGAAAAAATATATCTTTAATAGGCTAGCAGAAAAAGAAAACAAGAGACCAGTCTCATTTATAAATGTTGACTCAAAAAATCCTAATAAAATAATTCAGATGGGATTAGTGCCACGTCATGATTATTTGGGTTTTATTTCATGAATGAGTAAAAGGAAAAGAAATCTCAGGACCCTAAAACCTCTTAAGCCAAAGGGAAAAGTCAAGTTGGAAACTACATCAGGCAAACTTGCCTCCCATTTTATTCCTAAATAACATAGCTATAAAGATTTTTTTTAAAAAGCTACATACCTCCTTCACAATTTGTCCACAAGGAAATTACTTGGGGGGGCCTCAAGATCGTTACCCTGAGACAGTTCTGCTGAATTTTACCCTGGTAATGTAAACTGATAGCTTATCTTCACAGGTGTGGGGAAGTCATCTCTCTGTTCATCTGAGACAAATGCATATCTGATTGCTTCTTCTGCTCTAGTGTTTATGTAAAAACGCAAATTCACCTAGCCAGACTAAAGCATAAGTGACTATTCCTGTATTCTCCTGTCACATGTAAATTGTGTATTCAGTGAAAGGCTTATCAAAGACCCCAAAGAATGCATGTTAGTCTCTTATCTACCCATGACATGGAAGCCCCCCACCCGGTTCTGCTTTGAGTTGTCCCACCTTTCTGGACCAAACCAATGTACTTCCTACACATAGTGTCTGACTTCTCATGTATTCCTAAAATGTATAAAAGCAAGTTGTACCCTGACCACCTTGGGCACATGTCATCAGAACCTACTGAGGCTATGTCACGGGCATGTCCTTAACCTTGGCAAAATAAACTTTCTAAATTGATTGAGACCTGTCTCAGACACTTTGGGTTCACAAGTGCCAGGATAACTTGATGTTTCCAAATTGAATGCCATCATTCTCCTATTAATAGTTCAAAGAAAAAAGCACAATGATATCATAATAGCTTATATATTTTTCAAAAACAAAACAAAAATGAAAGCCTTTCTTTTCATCTTTTATATCTGCTACAAGTCTGTTATGAGTTGAATAACTTCCTTATGAGGGCTATTGTCAATCAATCATGTGGCATTTTCTATAACATGGTATCATTTGGAAATGTAAACATGTGTACTTTAAGGGAGTGAAAGCTTTGAAAGACAGACCCAGGAAGGAAAATTTATTGCCTACAACATGGGCCCTCCAGGCTGGGCTACTGTTACTTTTACAAGTTCCGATGTTGTACTTTTGTGCCAAGTAGCATGGAATCTGAGGACAGATTAGCAGATTGACAAAATGGCCTGGGAGCTGCTTGGAGAGAAAAATTCTTGCATATACAAATGAATATAAGAGTAAGGAAGTTACAAGTTTTACTAAGCCTCCAAGATCTGGAAGCAGTGACATAGAAGAAACTAAGGACATAAAAGCTGTGTGTTAACACAGGCTTTAGGAGTCTAGAGTAGCCCCAGCTACTAGGGAGACTCATGCAAGAAGGACGGCTACCCCAAGTTGTGGTTTTACATGGCAAATTTTCTAGGACTAATGATATTTAACAGATATAATTTATTAGAGATAAAAATTTTTGGTAACTACTTTTTTAATACAAGTAAAACAAGTTCATTTTAGAAAACACAGATTTAAAAAAATTAAAAATTAATGTCACATATAATTCTTGCATACATCCTAGAAAATATCACTGTTATTGTTTTGCTATATTTCCCTCTAGATTCTCTAACTTATTGTCTAGCTGTCTACTTACTGAGCTGTTTGTCCACCCAGGTGTCTGGTGAATGATCTTACACTATATTTTATATGCATGTCATATAAATGGTATGCCAATATAGTATTTATTGTATATTTATATATTTCTTTTAGAAAAATTGAGGCAGGAAAATAGGGTCTGGAGGCAGGGAACATAAGGTTGATTCACACTTCAGCTATAACAGGAAATATCCTCTCCATAGGGTATACACCATAAATGACTTTTGTAACTTTACTTCATCCTGTCCATTTAAATAGGGCATACCTAAAGGAACCAGTGGAATCCTCTAGGGGATATTTAAACTCCCAGAAATTCCATAATGGGGCCTTTGAGCTCCTATGCTTAGGCCCACTCCCACACTGTGGAGTGTACTTTCATTTTCAGTAAATCCCTTCATCCTTTCCTTGCTTTGTTTGTGCGTTTTGTCTAATTCTTTGTTCAAGACACCAAGAACCTGGACACCCTCCACCTTTAACATATTTTGGTGAGCCAGCCAGGAGGAAGAGGTAAGCCCAAAGTTTGGGCTTTCTTCTTCTTTCTCCTTTTCTTTTCTGCTCCATATAGGGGAACCTCTTTCTCTCTCTTTTCCTTTCCAACCTGGGACCCTTGGTGGGCAGTGGCTAAACATGGAAGCAACTGCAGTTTTCTGGCTGTGGCCAGTGAAACTAAGGGGTTTTCATGTGGAGAAGCCTGACCACCATGGCCCAGTTCGCTTAAGGAACCTGGGTCTTTTTCGTGTTTTTTGTTTGTTTGTTTGTTTTTCTTTCTTTCTCAGTCTTTCAGTAGCTGTTTATAATTGCCCTGCCCCGAAGAGGGAAGGACTTCTTTTTATGTTTTCCATGCATGGTCCCTGATCCAAGCAAACTCACACGTGTTTCAAGGGACTTAAACTTTCTTTTGTTATGCAAAATTCTTCCCTTATTGTACTCAACTGGCTAAGGAACAAAAAGGCCCACCCAACATCCAATTCTCAATGCAGTTCATGGCTATGCTTATAAAGCTCACAGTATGTTCTGGAGAGGAAAATCTGCATGTGGTGCCCATCTAAGGTCAGAGACATCTGGCACTCTAAGACTGGACCCCACAGGAGGATGCTCCCTGGGTCCTGCGAACCCCAACCACTCCAAAGAGGACACTCTTGGCACAGGTTCTGAGGTCTAGTGTTAAGCCCTCCTTAGAATTTTCTCTCACAGTTGCAATGCTGCTTGGCCCTAGCATTGTTTGGAATCTGGAGTTTACTGTCTAATGGGAAAGTGGAATGGTATTCCATATATCCAGGGTTTTGTACTGTGGTTCTAAGCAGGGGGCCTGGTTAACGTGTGATGCCCTCCTTTGGTATGGTTTGGTCCCAGTGCTCTTTTGAGTCTGGGGAGGTTTGGCCTTTAAAAATGAAACTGCCATGGAGACTGCTTTGCCCAAAATTTTGGTTTGCAGCCTTCATTGGATTATCTATTGGGGCAAAGTAAAACTGGGAAGCTTCTATTGCTGTCTCATGGCTAAGGTTTCAAGCTATTAGATCTTTGTTTATGTGTGTGTATACATGTCTAGATGCGTTTATTTGTATATACACTTATTGTTACATGTTGTGTCTACCAAGTTGGCTTATAAGTAAAAGAGCACTCATAAATTAGTAAATGAGTCTAAGCAATTTTCAAGTTCACGTGACTTAAAGTATCACTTTACTAAACAAGCTAGCTTTAAAATTATTGATGTAAGAAAAATAGAAATGCCTTTAGAATTGTCAGCATACGTTTTGTCTGAATTTTATGTTTGTCTTTGCTAGATATTTTAAAATGTCAATGTTAATTCAAGCTGGGAGCTGCTTGGGGTGAGCCTGCCTCCCATTCTATTCAAAGTCTCACTGAGATACATGCATATCTGATTGCTTCCTTTGGAAAGGTTAATTAGAAACTCAAAAGAAAACAACCGTTTGTTTCCTACCTGTGATCTGATAGCCCCCAAGCCTCCTTGCCTCAAATTGTCCGGCCTTTCTGGACCAAACCAATGTTCATTTTAAGTATGTTGATGTATCGTGTCTCCCTTGTTAAAAGTAAAAAATTAAGGACAGTGATAGGATAGTTGTTTTAGGTAAACTTTTTGTGTAAATTAAAACTGTAAAGTTATTTTTGATGCTCATTTAATATCTGAATCATTTCCAATTAAGAAAGGATTGCAATATGAAGAAATGTGTTTCTAAAATTGTAGAATTTTTCTTATGTATAAATGGCCATATCTAATAGTTCAGGATTTCTTGCTTTTTAGGGATTCACTAAAGCTTTATGTTACTAAGGATAAAATTCTAGTTAACACGTAATTCTGTATACAAAATGTGCCAGAAAGGGTTGTGTTATGAGTGGAAAAAGAATAATTTTGTCTAATTCAGAAGTCATCTAAAAGTTGGCTCAAATTACATATTTGAAAAGTTATTTATGAAACAATGTGGTAAGAAACCATCAAGTAGGGGAGGAAGATGTGGAAAAATTTAGATAATAAAATATTCTTTAAAACCCGATAAATAACTGGAAACATTTGACTAATATTTCCACAGTAAAGCTCTTAGTCTTGATTAAAGTAAGAAGTGTTGTGAAAATGCATCAGAAGTTTTACAATTTTTTTAAATATAGTTAAGCATGAATCTGGATTTAGTGTGGTGTCAAATTTTACATACACGCTTGCATTGCTTCACACTATGTTCACCGTTTTGCATGGATAGTGCTGGAGTACTTATTGGTTACGTGCCTAAAGTGAATTTCTTACTTGCACAGGAGGTATGATAATATTACTGAACTTATGGATATTGAATTGTGTATTAGGAATAAAATATTCATTATCTAGGTTTTCTGGGGCCCTAGGTAACACTGTAGCCTCCAGGGTAAATTGAGTAGGAAAATTTAGGGTTGGTTTTCCGCTTATTTATTTTGCTTCTAGTTTTCACTCACTTGCTATTTATTCTCCTCTGGCTTTGCTTGTGTATGCATATGTATAAAACCATAATTTTTTTAATAATTCCTAGTGGAAGGTTTTTATTCAGTTCTGTGTTCCTATGCATTTCTAGCAAGTCATTATCCATTCCATTTATATGGAATTCCTAAGCTACCTTTGCTGGGCCTGCAGGGATTAATGGAGCACACCAGCTTTTTATCTTTAACTAACTTTTTGGATTTTAGGCTTCCTGATACTTTAAGTGTATTGAGTATACTCTCACAAATAGAATTTGAGTCATATTTCTCTCTCTCTGCCTAATTTCTCAAAATTTGTTAAGTATTTGTGAGTATTCTTAATTCATGGCAGTGTGTTTGTTTGCATACAGTCAAGCAGGGTTGCCAGGGCTGCTCAGGGAGAGAGAACCCAGAAACCTGGCATGCTGGCAAAAGGGTAAGAATTTCTTACCGATCAGTCTCTGGCCTCTTTCTCTCTGTGCAAACTGGTTAAATATAAAGTAAAAGCCAGTGTTTATCTGCTGTGTAAAGTTTTAATTAATTGGTTTATTAATAATAAGAGCTTAAATATTTTGTCAGAAAAGTAGAAAGTGTAATGCTTTTTACTTCATGTGACTTTAGCAATCTTTTGGAAATAAAGATGGTTTTAAAGATTATTGGTAAAATACAATTGTCTTCAAAATGTTAACATGTGGTCTAAATTATGTTCAAATATGAGGTTTGCTAAATGCTTTAAGGTGATAAACTGCTGCTTTGGCTTTTGAAAATTGTTAACTTGCCTGCTTTCCAGCTAGGTAAGGCCTGGACATGCGGAGTTGTCCACACCCTAGCTATACTGTAAACAGTCAAACCCTATCAGAATATAACTTACCAGGTTTTACATTAAAGTTAAAATTGTTGAGTCACCACTGTAACATGCAATTAAGACTACTAGAAACAGTTTTACATGTTAGGTGTGTAAAAAGAGTAGAATGTTTTTGTTTCCATTTTTATAAAAGTTATAAAAGGTTTTTCTTTAAAATTTCTGAATCATCATTTTGGCAAAATAAATAATTTATGGTAATCTGGAATTCCAAAATCAAACTTCAGTTACAAAATTGTCTTTCCTAATGCCTGGCTTTCTGGATGGATCATAGGACCCCTGAAAACATCCAGAAGAGAGGTAAACAGGATTATTTGATGTGTTTAGGTACATGGGATTGCCAAAATGATGTTCAATCTTCTTTAGGTTACATTTTTGTGGATAATACTAATATACATTCCAAAATTGTATGGGATTTCTAAAATTCTAATGTCTAAGTATATGCCACCAATCACAATTATAGTTATTGTTAAGTTATTGTAGGCCACAGAAATAACCAAATTTCCTTGTATAAAGCTACTAACTCAAGTAAAACCAAACGGTTAATTAAATATCAAGAAAATACTTTCATGTTAAACCAGCGAATAGTGAAATTGTTTAAAATAATTTATAAGCAATGCTTGATCCCATATTCCTGGGAAAACAATTAAAGCTTCACATTTGGTCACCTGGTTGGCCATTTAAATATTTAAACATTTTATAAAGGGATTTCATTCAATTGTTATTTCCAATGCATGTTTTCTGGTTGTATAAAAGCTTTCCCATGCAAGGGGGCTGATGTTATAGCAGTAGATTATTATGCTACATTGTATTTCACCAGTTAAAGAAAGTTTTTTATGGTTTGAATCTTCTGGAAACATCAGAAAAAGACTGTCCTTGCCATCCACACTACAACAAAACTTTGGGACCTTGAACTTTGGGTTCATGGTCTCACAACTGAGAAGGGTCCCTCCATGCTCTTGGAGCTGTGCACCCACTGGGGCTCTTAAGGTAAAACTAAACAGGAAAATTTCCCCCAAGAAGAGGATGGTATCCTTGATGTGAACAGCTTTTCCCAAGTTCACAGATTAAGACTTCTACTATCATGAAACTCTTGTCTTTGAATATTTTTTCTTGCTTATGCCTCTATGAACAATAGAAGTGGAAAAGGGGTCTGTTATGTCCACTTATGTGGTATACTTTTATTTGTGAAGAAGTTTGGAGCCAGCCTTAGACATGGATAACCTTATACTTTGATAGATAAATGATGAAGGCCTAATGTAGGTAAGAAACTTTAATGGCACATGCATTGCATCATAATGAGTCAAAAACAATACATTGGTTCACTCCTCTTAATCAGCATTATGGGTTAAAGAGAGCATTGCCAGCAGGCCTTCATTCTTCTAAAAGGGCGTCATTTGTTAGGTACTTTTTCCGTGGTTTAAAGTATAAGAAACAATGATTAGAAATGTATCCCTTATGACAGGTTCTATAGCAAATTCTACTGTAAAGGATACAGTGACACAGTAGACTCTAAATTCTCTTGTGAAAATTATAACAGAATTGGCTAAATAGAGAAGTATCTGTGCAGCTGCTGGCACTTGTGGCCTATGGAGAAAGACATCACATGAAGATTATAGAAATTCAGTGATAGGGGATTGATGAAGAAATTGCTTAGTCAAGTGAGTAAGCTCTTTATCGGGCTCATTCTTTGATCTATTTGATTTTAGGAGGTTTGGTTTATGGAGACCTTGGGTAAGGAACATACTCCAAACTCTTGATATTATCCTCCCAATAGTCATAATAATAGTCTCCCTTGTATGCTGTATTCTCTCAAAGGTTTTAAATGCTTGCATGCAGCCATCTCTGGAATGTCACATGGTCTCTCTTCAACTGGAATAACAGGAGCTGAAAGAAATGTGCAGCCATGAGAACATCATAACCTATAAATGATGTGCTGAGACCAGAAACCCAAAATGATGGTAACTGAGCGTGGTGCTAAGGCCCTAAGTTTTGGTTGCACTCTCACCCAAGTGAGAGCCTGACCAAAAATGGAGAACTTTTTAAAACAAAATTATGGGAGGCCATTGTTTTGAACTGAGCTCATGTACTAGGACACGAGAAACCAAACCAAAATGGAGTTGCTCATGCTAAGACTTTAAGGAAACACGTAGATTCCAGAACAGACCAGGTTTTGTTTTTTCTCCTGCAAATCTCTATAACAGCATAGGTATCCACTCCCTGAAGTTCCCATTAAATTTTTTAATCAAATTCATTTCCTCGGCCAGGCACGGTGGCTCACACCTATAATCCCAGCACTTTGGGAGGTGGGTGGATCCTGAGGTCAGGAGTTCAAGACCAGCCTAGGCAAGATGGCGAAACCCCATCTCTACTAAAAATACAAAAAAATTAGCTGGGTGTGGTGGTGGGCTCCTGTAATCCCAGGTACTCAGGAGGCTGAGGCAGAGAATTTCTTGAACCCAGGAGGCGGAGTTTGCAGTGAGCCAAGATTGCGCCACTGCACTCCAGCCTGGGTGACAGAGTGAGACTCCGTATCAAAAAAAAAAAAAAGAAAAGTCATTTCCTCCCGCCTAGAGACTATCAAGCTTCAGATGGTCATGCAACAAAGGTTCCAGCCAACTCCAGGTGAAGCCATCACCCCTGGCCGTCAAGAAGCTACCCTGCCTCCACTAGACACAACAGGGCAAGAGTTCCGTGATCCCCAATAGGTAGGGACTATGCCCCAAGCCAGCATGAAGTAGTTACAAGAGAAAACCATCAGTCCCTCTGCCTCCCATAAAGATTTATGGGGATCACATCTCTCGGGGGGAGATGAGGCAGGAAAATAGGGTCTGGAGGCAGGGGAATATAAGGCCGATTCACACTTCAGCTATAACAGGAAATGTCCTCTCCATAGGGCATATGCCATAAATGACTTTGTAACTTTACTTCATCTTCTCCATTTACATAGGGCATACGCCATAAATGACTTTGTAACTTTACTTCATCTTCTCCGTTTACATAGGGCATACCCGAAGTAACCAATGGAATCCTCTAGGGGTATTTAAACTCCCCAAAATTCTGTAACAGGGCCTTTGAGCTCCTATGCTTAGACCCACTCCCACACTGTGGAGTGTACTTTCATTTTCAGTAAATCCCTTCATCCCTTTCTTGCTTTGTTTGTGCATTTTGCCCAGTTCTTTGTTCAAGATGCCAAGAACCTGGATACCCTTCACTTTTAACAAAATGATATTATACACACTTGTAAATTGCTTTTAAAAATTAACTTATAATATCATTTCTTTATGCCAATGCCTGTTAGTAACATTCAATGGCTACCTGGTGTTTCTTTGTATGGATGGAGCATAACTTAGTTACTGTGTCTCTTCTTGTTGGACATTTAGATATTTACTAGTTTTTGTTGTCATAAACAATGTTAATGTAAAAACCTTGTGGCAAAATATTTGCATATATTGTTAATTGGTTCTTTAAGGCTAACTCTGAGAAGTAGAAATGCTGGATCAAAGGTAATGCACTTTAAAAATGGTATTGTTCTATGTATTGACAAATTGCTTTCTGGGAAGGTTATGTCAACTTATATTCCCAAGAGCAGAGAAATTGGCTCTGTTTTTAAATAATTTGAGGGAAAGAATTTCCATAATCATTCACTGCAGGCAGAATTTAATGTCTATCTCCTATAAACCTAATCTTTTAATTTAGCTATTAATATTCTGCAAGTAAACTAGCATTTCAGCCAGGATACAGTCATTGAGGCTTTGATCTGCTAAGGACATTGCAGAGTCATTGCATTCAGAACTTGACAGTAAATCATAATAGTGGCAATTAAACTCAAATTTGAGTGACTTTGGCTAAATGCTTAATCTCCATTATTTTTAGTCACCTCATAAATGGATGTAATAAAATAATCTGTACTATAGAGTTATGCAAAGATCAAATAAGATAATTCATATAAAGCATACAGCACATGGCCTGGCACAAGAGAAAGTGCATGAAAGCGTTATTATATTGGCTAAGGAAAAAATTATTGAAAAAATTGAGCTAATCTAGACATAGAACAATTCTAAGTACCTACATAGATTAGGCATTCAAAAATATTGGTTGAACTAAATTGAATTTTTGGGGGACATATCAAGTCAATAAATCTTTCTGATGCCTTACTGAATGCACGACCTAATTCCACAGAAAAGTTGTAAGGAATAGGAAGATGATGAAGTGTGGTCTTGTCTTCAAATAGTACACAATCTAGTAAGGGAGATAGGCCAAACACCAAGATAATTAGAAGCACTAAAAAAGATTAAAGGAGGGAGAAATCCCTTCCATCTCTGAAGATCAGGGGAGATTTCATGAAACTCTAAGTGGCTTTTAAACAAATGTGTGGGGAGAGCATTCCAGGAGGAGAATGTACCCAGTGGGTTGAGAAATCATGGGCTGTGTGCAGAGTTACCTAGTTGACTAGAGTAAGAGAATCACTAGTGAAAGATAGGTCAGGTCAGGTATAGGTGGTGGAATGGTAGAGGTTGTGAGTGCCTCCAGGACGGAGGGGGAAAGAGAAACTAGTTGGGAGGCTGTGGGAGTTCAGATGTGACATGATAAAGGCCTGAATGGGGAGGTGTGAATGCTGAGATAGAGTTCACAGGATTAGGGCACCATTAGGGGAGCATTCCAAAACCGTGGGGCCTCATTTTGCTCTGGCTGCCATCTCAACAACTAGCTGCCTCAGCCAATTTGCATAATTCTCTTGGGGTCAGCATCTTCTTTCCCCTTTCTCCCTTCCTCTCTTCCTTCCTTCTTTTTCTTTTCTTTTTTCTCTCAGCTGAGTCAGATATCAAAGTAAGGGCAATAAAGGTGATTCAAAGTACCCTTCGAAAATGGTGTAAATCTTATGCTTCTTAATTAAAATAATACTGAGGCTGATGTAATGAGAGGACAAGAGTGGGGCAACTTCTCTGTTGCCTTTTGTTATTGCTGGTTTTAATTAGATTTTTTTTTAGAAAATTTTTCATTTTGGAATAATTTTAGGTTCACAGAAAAGTTGCAAAGTTAGGACGAAGAATGGCCACATACCCCACACCCAGTTTCACTATGGTTAACATCTTAATTTACCATGATATATTTGTCAAAACTAAGATATCAGCATTACATATTACTATTAACTGAACTGCTAACTTTCTTTGGATTTTACTAGTTTTTCCATTAACTCCCTTTTTTTATTTTGTTCCAGGGTCCAATTCAGGGTACCATACTGCATTTAGTTGTCATGTGTCTCCCCAGTCTCCACTGGTCTGTGACAGTTTCTGAGGCTTCCCTTGTTTTTCTTTACCTTTACAGCCTTGAGGAGTGTTGGCCAGGTATCCTGTAGAATGACCCCAGTCAGGATTAGTCTGATGTTTTTCTCATGATTAGACTGGGGTTGTGGGTTTTTGGAAAGACCACAGAGGTAAAGTTCCTTTCTAGCCAAATCCTATTTGTAGGTACATGATATCCATTACAGTTCAGAAAGTTAAGTTTAAACTTACCTACTGTGTGACTCAATGTATTATGTCCCTGTTCAATGTCATGAATTCGTTGTTTTTTTTCTCTTCATTTTTTTGGGGGGGGGGGAGAATTGTGGATTTGTAGGAAAAATGCAGTGAGCTTCTGGGGTACTGGGACTAAAGATGTAAGAGTTTACAGTTTATGAGTATTAGATGTGGTGGTAGACACGGTTGGCCCCTCCCCCAGATTTCATTCTCCCACTGGTGCACCCATCTGTGGCTGTTGCAAGTGCTGCAGCTGATAGATTTACCTGTGACTTTCTCTGGGAAATTGCCCTTGGCTGAGTGAACCACCTCACTGAGAGATGCTTGAGAAGTTAATACCCACTATTCCAAGCCCTGAGTCTTAGCCAATGACGGACTTTTTGGGGGTATAAAAGCCTAGGTCCCTTGCCTTAGAGATGCAATATGTGGTCTTGTCTAGAGCCCACTCCTGCTTGCGGATGGGGGTGGTCAGGCCAGTGCTTGACATTACCTGAGATGCTTGTTCAAGTCTGTCCCTTTCCTTAATTTGGTTCTTTGACTCTGTTAGCATTTTTCTCTTAAGAATACTTCCTCAATTAATCATTTGCAGCTGAACAAATCTCTCAGACTTTGCTTAGAGAAACTGGCCTAATGTAGACACATACTCTTAAAAATGTGTTAGCCTTTGAGAGTGCTCTGTCTAGCCCAACACTCAACAGCCCGAGAAGAATTTAATTAAATTTTATATAATGCTTAATCATTAAAGGTTACTCAAATCCTGGTTGTTTTCCTATAGTTGGAATTATAATGCTGAAAACATTACTCAAGGATTCTGAAAAGAATTAATATTAGTAGGATGCTTATTATGATTTGGATAGGCTATGAAACAATCACTCTTTGTCTATCAAACTGTTAACTGCTGTGACACTGTGGGGAGAACAAAACTGGTTCTCTAAATAGTTGCCTTTTTGTGTAATCATGAGTGGCATGATTACTAAGTGTGGTGCTATGGTTACACCAGCTGCCCTGGGTGTATCAGCGGTCAAATTATTCTTATGGCCACATATAGGGAGCCTATGGTTCAAAAAGTTATAGATCCTGGAAACAAAGCAGCTTCATGTCCCCAAAATCTATGTCTTTGCAGCCTTTGGCTTAGCTAGGAAATTAGTAACCTAACATCCCTTAGTAAAATAGTTTGAAGCCAGGTAGAATCAGATAATAGACCCACGTTAGGTTGCTTCAAGTCAGGATTATAAACATATGTTTTAAATACATACCAATAAAGAGTCAAAATATGAGGAAAGGGGTGAAATCAGAGATGACTAAGATTTCAAGTCTAGGTCATTACGATTTTTTTCTTTATGAAAGACTAGCTGGAGTTTAAAACGTTTGGTGATTTTTAAATCCTGAAGAGCAGTATAGTTTCAGGGAAAAAAGCTGGAAATATTTATTGTATTAGTTAGGATTCTCTAGAGGACAGAACTAATAGGATAGATGAATATATAAAAGGGAGTTAAGGAGTATTGACTCACACCATCACAAGGTGAGGTCCCACAATGGGCTGTCTGCAAGCCGAGGGACAAGGAAGCCAGTCTGAGTTCCAAAGCTGAAGAACTTGGAGGTCTGATGTTTGAGAGCAGGAAGCATCCAGCATGGGAGAAAGATGTAGGCTGGGTGGCTAAGCCAGTCTAGTCTTTTCATGTTCTTCTGCCTGTTTTTATTCTGGCTGCTGATTAGATTGTGCCCACCCAGATTGAGGGTAGGTCTGTTTCTCCCGCTCCACTGACCCAGATGTTAATCCTTTTTGACAACACCCTCACAGACACACCCAGGAACAATACTTTGCATCCTTCAATCCAATCAAGTTGACACTCAATATTAACCATCACAGTAATTTACTAGGCAACAAATTCATTCTTTCAAAGACTAACCAGATAAAGGTAGAAAGGTTTATTCTGTCTCATTGCATTGTTGGAGAATGCAGCGAAAATTAAGAAAGGCAAAGAAATGATTACTGCAAGAAAGAGGATGGAGGTGCCATGTGGAGAACTGAAATTTGATAGGGTGTTGGGTTTGGGAAGGAACACACATAGGTAGATACTAGTTACAGGTGATACTATAGTTCTTGGATTATTAGGTGGTGAGTTCATAGATGTTATATTATGTAAAAAATAATACCTAAATTTAATATATAAGCCATGAATTGAGTTTAAACTAATTCTTCTCAACTAAAAGAAAGAGAGGGAGAGAGAGAGAGAAAGAGAGAGAGAGAGAGACAGAGACAGAGAGGCAGAATATGAATGCAGCAATTGTATCTCAAAGGTATTGAAGTTTAGATATATTTATTAATTTACTTGGTGTTGTTTTACTTAAGAAAGACAGCACAGCTGTATAGAGAGAGGTAACAAAATAAAAAGGTGGTTAAAAATATGTATTTCAAGGTATTCATTAATTTATATGGTCTTTTATATTTCCACATATAGTCACTTTGAAAACTAGTGATACACAAAAAGTTGAGACATGACTGTTTCAAACTTTTCAACTCTGCTGCTTCCTGGTTGTTTCTTGAACACCTTTCCTAAACTGTATCTGATTTAGTTGCTTCATTTGAAAATGGAGACTATAATCCCTACCTTACAGGGTGGTGGTAAGAAATTAAGGTAACACATGCACAGTTCCTGGGACACAGCATGGGCTGAGCAAATAGGAGTTCTTTTTAGCATGTTATTGCAACAGAATGTCCAGCCTAACATTCCTGATGCCCCAGAATTGGAAAATTAACCAAAGACTGAAGATTAAAAGGTATGAAGTAAAATGGGACGGGACACTAGCCTCATAATCCAAATGAAGCTGAAAAGAATTGGAGGCCTGATAGTCCTTCTAGGGCTTATTAAGTGTGGGCAGCCAGACTGGTTTTGCTAATCTCCTGCATTTCCCAGGATCCCTTCCCTGGTCAAGGACATTCAATCCATCACTGATTCAACAAATATCCATTGACCTCTTCTGTGACAGGTATTGTATTAGGTGCCTAGGATCCAGCAGTGAATAAATAAGATACAGACAATCAAAAGACTAGGATAAGGGCAAAAGAACTTTTAGACATTAGGCAGATCTTTAGCTTAGTAGGATGGGCCATGGTTTTTCTCTGTGAGACAGGGGAGGGATACTTCCCTCTCTCCTGAGTAGAGAAAAGGTGGGGGGCATCAAGAGAGCAGTCCATAAAGATAGGGGTGCCAGCAAAAGGGGAAGTAGATTAGATGTCTGATTTAGCTGAATACACTCAGCTGTCCTAGATATAAGCTTATAGTAACTGAAAATAACCATATAATTATATAATCTTCCTGGAGTATTGTTACAGGACAGTAAAGTGATTGGAAAAAAAAACATACAAAATACAATATTGCATGGTTTAGTAAACCGATTATATCACTGTCAACATCATCATTGTTGTCATTGTTATTATTGTCATAATCTTCCTCTTTACCCAGACCATTAATTTGTAGGGGGTGGGCACCTCTTGCCGAAAGGAAGGTAATATGAGGTTTAGGGAAGCTGAAGAAAAACTCTTGTTTGGGAAATACGAGTTTTGCAGTTGTGCATGAAGATGGCTTCTGGCTCAGCCTGCCTTCTAGTATCTAGCTCCCTGAGGAGAGTTCTTAGGTCACTGCAGCAATACACAGGGGGAACCAGGGTTCATATTTCAGGCCAGTTTGAAAACATATCTGCAAGGATTTAGCCAGGGGATTAATGCCTTCCACAGAGTTGGTGTCACTTCTCTTCTCTGGCAAGAACACAGATGGGTAAACAAGTATAAATTCCATTTTTTCATGAAGAGGGGATTAGGAATCTGCACGAAATAGCTTTCTTCTCAAAATAACTTATGTTTGGGTCTTGTCCTTGTTTCTCGAAGGGAATCTTGGGCCATTGGGAAATGAAGCTGCTGGAACACAATGGTCAGAATTTGGCTAGCATTCAGAAGCTGCCTCTTCAGTGGCCTGGCTGAGTCCAGGTGGGCTCTCTTATTGGGTTCCTCAGAGATGGTATCCTCTAAAGACTCAGAGATGGGTGCAAGACATAAACACTTTAGCCTGAGGTATCATGGAGTCCTTTTAGAATTATGGAAGCTGCCTTCTTGCTGAGGAAAATTGGGTTCAAATACCACATCTGGCTTTTCTGGATTCTTACCTGCCATCTTAAGCAAGAAAGAAAATCTTGCCATGGCTCAAGCTTTGCCATGCTCATTTGGAGAGTTTTGATTGGTGTCTGGGATTATACATAAAGTTAAAGACAATTTGGATGGCCTCCCAAAATAACAAATGAGGGAAAGAAGTCAAAGAATCCCAAAATAAATTTCTCTGTTATTTGCTCGTATAAAAGGAGCATGGGTTCTGCAGTCAACATCGTTTCTCTTAGGCACTTGTCTTTGTGACTTTGCAAGTAGACGTCCCAACTTATATCCATCCCTATTGAATTCATCTTCTATTTTTACCCTTGCTCATTCCTCAAGTTTCAATTGGAATGTGTTTATTAAGTGGTAGAATTGGTGTACACATATATACACAGAAACAAACACACAATTTTATATACTCTCACCCCAACCAGTGTTAAAAAAAAAAAAAGCATAAAACAATTTTCTGGAATCTTACTGCTCAAATCAACCCCGCAGAAGGATGATACCATCAATTTTGTACAGAAGCCATATAGTGAGTGAAGACCAGCTGCCTGAGCAATTAAAAATAAGTAAAATATCAAATTTTAAAGCCACTATACCCGCATTTCTTAAACTTTTTGGTCTCAGAACATCTTTACACTTTTAAAAATTATTGAGTACCCTCAAGGGCTCACATTGATGTGTGATATAGCTCTCTATAGCTATAATATTAGGGAAAAAAGCAAAAACATTAAAATATTTATTATCAGTATATTTAAAATAATAAACTCATATCTTAATATAAATATTTTTATTAAAAACACTTTTATTTTCAAAAACCAAGAAAATATATTGAGAAGAGTAGCATTGTTTTACATTTTGTAAACCTCTTTAACCTCTAGCTTACTGGAAGACATCTGGAATCAAACATCTGCTTTTGCATTTAATCTGTTGGAATATATTGGTTCGGTTGAAATATATGAAACAATCAGGCACACAGATACTTAAACTGGCGAAGACATGGACCTTGTGGAATCCCTAAAACCATTTTAGAAACCCTCAGGGATTCTTAGACTCTACTTTGAGAACTGCCGCTTGGTCTAACACCCAGGACTGTGAAAGATTCTGACTAGAATGCAGAGGACTCACCTCTTCAAAACAAAGATGTGCCCACTGGGCCCCTTCGCGCAGCAGGCTGCACACAGAAGGGAATTCTAAGGAAGTACAGAAAGCAGTCTCAGGGCCAGGCATGGTGACTCACATCTGTAATCCCAGTGCTTAAGAGACAGGTATGAGGATTGCTTAAGGTGAGGAGTTCAAGACTAGCCTGAGCAATGTAGCAAGACTGTCTCTATAAATATAAAAAATTAAAAAATATTAGCTGGTTATGGTGGTGCATACCTGTAGTCCCAGCTACTCCAGAGGCTTAGTTGGGAGGATCATTTCAGCTCAGGCACCCTGAGCAACATCCTGGGTGAGAGAATACATGAAGTGCTTAAAAATAGTGCTGGGAGGCACACAATAAATGGCTGAAATTTGCATTTTTAAATTCAATGATAATAAGGCTAATACTTATGAAATGAAACAATAATAACTGTCCTTTATTTAATAATATGCAGGGTATGGTCTGTGGACTTCACATGTATTATTAACAAATGTAGTCTCTGCAAAAACTCTGTAAAATAGAGCATTAGTTTCCTAGGGCTGTTCTTAACAATGTACCGCAAATAGAGTGGCTTAAAACAATAGAAATTTCTCACAGTTTTGGAGGCCACAAGTCCAAAATCAAGGTGTTGGCAGGGGCGTGCTTTCTCTGAGGGCTCTAGGGGAGAATCTGTTCCACGCCTCTCTCTTAGCTTGGTGTTGCTGACAGTCTTTGGTATTCCTTGGCTTGTAGATCGATGACTCCAACCTCTCCCTCCATTGACAAATGGTGTTCTCCCTGTGTTTCTCTCCTTCTTTAAAGCACACCAATCATATTGAATGATGTCATCTACTCTAATAATATCTGCAATGACCATCTTTCTAAATAAGGTCACATTCTTAGGTTCTGGGAAGGATCTGAATTTTGAGGGGACACTGTCCAATTCAATAGAGGTAGATATTATTTTATCCTCATTTTATGGATGAGTAAGCCATGCACAGAGAGGTTAAGCAATCTGCCCAAGATTACACAGCTAGTAAGTGACAGAGCTGGGGTTCAAGCCGAGGCAACCAGACTTCCGAATCCATGTTCTTAGTCAATGTGCCATACGTAAGGCACATTAAATTAAATACGTAAACTACGATATGTGATATGTTATAGGATTTCACCTATTTTTAAGGGCAAATATTTTCTTCAGATGAAATATGATAGAAGTCCATGTTGTAAATCTGAAAAATATAGAGTTCTCTAGTTGAATTTGTTGCAGAAGGGCTCTAAAAATATGCAGAATGCTGAGAAGCATGCCTTAAAAACCACTTTATTAGTTTCTTCTTGTTGCTGTAACAAATTACAACAAACATAGTTACTTAAAACAACACACATTTATTATCTTGCAGTTCTAGAGGTCAGAAGTCCAAAATAGGTTCCACTGGTGTTGGCAGGCTCTAGAGGTAATCTGTTCCCGTGTTTTCTGAGGTCTACAGGCCATCTGTATCCCTTGGCCCGTGGCCTCTTCCTCCATCTTCAAAGCTAGCAGTATAGCCTCTTCAGATCTCTCTTTGACTCTGAATCTTCATCCTCCCTCTTCCGTTTCTTAAAGACGCTTGTGATTACATTGGGCTCACTTGGAGAAAAGGAATATCTCATCTCAATGTAATCACATCTGTGGAATCCCCTTTGCCAAGGAAGGTAACATGTTCACAGGTTTCAGGGATTAGGACAGGTGCCGTTTTTCTGCCTACCACAACCATTGGCCAGATAAGAAGAGGAGAGGGCAATCAGGAAGTGTGGAGTGTTGGCAGGAACTCACTGAGCAGAGGAGAGTCTGAGGTAGAACTTACAGATGGGGAAGTTTTCCATGATGTGGAGAGGATTCCAGGAAGGCTAAGCAGCATGAGAAAAGCATAGCAGTTATGCTATGAGCACGTTGGCATGAGCACGTTGGGTGGCAGGGACATGGGTCTAAACTGAAGAAAAGAGGTGTGAGTTGGAAAATTATGGAAACTGTGCAAAAGTTGGGTTCAATTCTTCTTCAACCATGAAATGTGGAGGGTAGTGCCTTCTTTTTAACAAGCAACATTTCAGTATAATTTGTGAATGGCCTGTGCTGGAAATTAGGAATGGATTAGCTAAGCTGAGATTCTATCACATAGCTTTTTTTTTTTTTCTGACTGGCATCTTTCTATCTGTCTTTTCTGATTCCTTTAACCCTTTTTTGCTTTTGTTCTTTCAAATTGAGTTTTAGCTTTGTAGCAGACACCGTCAGTACCCCTAATGCACCCTTTCCTCCACCCTGCATCTGTTTGCCTTCAAAATGCCAGCAATTTTTTTTTTCTAACATCTTTCTCTCGCCCCAAAGATTGCTTTGCGCACCTGCCAGGTGGTCAAAAATTTTGAAGGATTCACCACTCCTCCACTTCACAGCAGCTCTCTCCCAGTGACTGAGAGGAGTTGACATATAAATTATATTTCTGTTTTACCGCTTCATTGGGATAACTGAAGCATGTGTCCTCCCTGAGTTACTCAGCAACTCCTGCTCCAGTTGCCACCAGTGGTAACTTGACTGATATTGAACCCTCTGCTGGCTCCTTCCCTTCCTTGTCTCATTTCCCTACTCCCCTACAGATGTTTGTTGCAATCGACTCCCAGGTGAACTAGTTGCCCTGTGGATCCATATCACAGGGGGCATGAATTATGTCTTTGGGGAGACATGCAAAACAGGCTTTCATCAACCCCCGATTCAACCCCTCTAAAGGGTTAAAAGAAGTCAAGGGGGAAAGTGTTCACTAGGAAAATGTGAGAGAAGAGTTATGTGCAAACAGGAAGGGGTAAAAAATGTGATAGAAGGGACTATTGCATGTAAAATGGTTCTAATTAGAAATATCCTGGAAAATAAATCTTGGTCCATTGTCAGGGGCAGAGTATAGCATAGAAAATATGGTCTGTAGAATCACTGGGAAGAAAGGTCCAGCCAAGAAGACTGGGCCCCTGTAGTAGACATGTTTGCAGTTCTTAACCAACTCCAATAACCTTGCAGTCTGAGTGTTAGCAAGAGGGTCAGTTGAGACCTGACTTGCCCGTGATTCAGATAGTCCAACCCTATTACGGAAGGACATGGTGCCAGAAAGTCCAGTTTCCTATGAAACTAATCACCTAGGGAATGCCTTGAGGAAGATCCAACACGAGTGCCCGCCTCTCAGATACTGGGAATGCCTTTTTTTTTTTTTTTCTCACAGGGATTTTGGGAAGTATTGCCCTGGCAAATACACTATTGACAATTTCCTCAACCCCTGGAAGAATCCTCTGAACTAAGGCTTATTCCACAAGCCTGTCCTTTTATTGGTTAAAGATCAAGTGATTTATTATCAAGCAATGTATTGCTGTTTGAACAGAAACTCAAAATTGCCTTTTGAATTTGTTGACGTCAGTTTCAGATAAATATTCAGGGTCTGGAAAAGAATGTTGACTTCTTTGTTATACTTTGGTTATAATTCTTATTTCTGTTATCCTTTGCTTTTAATAAGACTGGATTAAATTGAATGTTTAAATGAATTAGAGGAAATTTGGGAACCTTTGACAAACTCCTTTTACATATGCTGAACTTTAAGAGGTGAAGTAAGAGAAAAGATTGGAAAGATTGTGAGAAAAGTGTTGGTTGGTGCTGGGAAGTAGGAATGAATACTACTGATGAGCAGGCTGAGTCCTCTCTAGAGGGCTTTGCTCTTCACTCTGATGAATGTAAGCTAGTAGTGATCAACTGAATATTTTTGAACATGGGACTGATGCAGTCACTATGATGAATAAAGGCCCTCTAAATTTTTTATTTTTCTTCCATGACTTCTTTGTCATTCAGACAGATCATACAGGATAGATTAGATTGAACCATCTGAGATTAGGTTTGACCATTTTTGCAGGCTAACCAGTCAAATATTGGCAATTTCATGTGATTTCACCTAATGTCTTCTAAGTGAAGTAACTAGAACTGGCTTAAAACTTCTAGTTGTGAAATGGACTCTAGAATATTTTCTTCTTCCTGTCCATTGGCAGCTGCAGAGGCCTACCAGTTGGGAGACGGGCAACACCCAGGGTGGGAGCCCCCCGGGAGGGACTAGGAATATTATCACATCCTTGCCTCCTGCCTGGTGGAGTCAGTTTTCAGGCCAATATTAGAGGACCCCTGCTGAGCTAGTGCCTCTTCCAAAGCCAGCTTCTCAGTGGGAGGAAGTGTCAGCATGTGGAGCTATCTTTTTGTAACTTCCAAGAAAGAGGAAGGGCAGCTGGCATCTTCAAAAGACTGTTGCTATTCTGTGGAGTCACCTACAGACGTCACAGGCTTTTCCCTGGCAATCACACAACCAGATGGCCTATGGTGAGCCCCTGTGAGAAGGGAAATAGACTGATCTGTCAAATACTTTATCGAAGTGTGAGAAAAGGAGGAGAGAGGAGGATGGATGGAAAGAGGGAAAGGGGAGAAGAGAAAGCATGAGGAGGGGGCTCGATATTGACAGAGAATTGAAATTGAAGCTTAGAAACAGAAAACTACTTTTCTACACGTGTGCCTCCATGCAAATCTTCCATGGGGAAATTGAGGGTTGCAAAATGTCCAAATCCCAAACAAGAAATGTAATCTGTTAAAAAATTTCCTTTTTTTTTTTGTTCTGTGGATTTATTGTTATTTTAAAAAATCCTAAAAATGTCTAAAATGTGTCATCTGGATTGAAAAAAATAAAATAGTATTTAATCAATGGTTGAGCAATAATTTAGAAAGACCATTGCACTTCTGAACTAGTTTTCTCTCTCTAGCTAGCCGTATAGCTTTGTGCCCCTCTCCCATTTTCTCCCTTTCTGGCCTCAGTTATTTTAATCAGCTACATGACCCAGTCATGTAGGCTAATTGTTGAAGGCAGTAGGGTCTGAGAAAAAGCTGGATAGGCAGAACTTTGACCTCTCACCCCATGTCACTTGGATCATGTCAGTGCCAGAAACTTTGTCTCATTTAAAAAAAGTTTTCTATCTTTCCACTTAATAAAGCTAGAGTCCTTTCGATGAAGCCCTTCCCTGTCCTGTCTGCAGTTCACCTAAGAAACCTCCAGACTTCTCCATGTTTCCAAGAACCTCTATCAGATTGCTTACTTAAGATTCCATGAGCCATTATCATACCTCCTTCAGTCAAGACTTGTCATCATTGATGGTAAAAAACAGAAAATAAGTGTGTCTGCTAATAAAAGACATTTTCTTTTTTTTCTCCCTGATAGCATCTTGGTAGATATGGCCTGATTCAGTATTTGAATGTAATGGTTGGCCTGAAAATAAGACTTCAGACAAAAATAAATGAGATTGATGGAAATACATCGTCAGTGCACAAAATCCAAGGCATCTGGTAGAATTCTATTACCCATTTTTTCCACTTGGGGAGAAAGATTAGTTTCTGCTGCTTTCTGTAAGTGCAGCAGAGGGAAGGTTGTGGTTTTAGTTGAGAAAGCATTCTTATTACCCACCACTATTTTTAGAAGTTTTAGACGTCTATCTTATTGACTTGAGTTTATAATTTAGACCTGTAACCTTTAGAAAAAATAGGCCTTCCCCCTTGAAATTTCTCATGCATGCTTTTAGTCCAGAGGAGAATTTTTCTGAAAGTTAAGCAAAACTTTCCTCATCATCAGGGTTATAGAGCTACTCAAAGAGAAAAGAGTGCTATTTTATCCATAATGTCCTGGGACACTCCCTAGATTCCCACTCCCTACCCGAAATTCATGGTATCCCTGAGGATCTGTGGGTCACTGAGGATCCACAGTACATGAATTCAAGAGTTGGAGAAGTTCTGAGTAGTACATACTGAACATTCATTCATCCAACTTATATTACTTGCTGTCTATTTTCTGTTTAGAGGTCGTATTTGGAGTATATAGGGTGGGGGTTGGAGGTACTCATGTGAGACATTACAGAGATGGACTCTTTGGAAAAATTGAGGGTAGCTTTAGTAGATTCTGCTGGCCCCATAGAGTGTTACGCTCCCCCTCTCGCTGCTCTAGGTATTACCCGATAAGAGCTTGCTGTGGTCTGAAGTTTGTGTCCCCTCAAAATTTATAGGTTGAGATGTAATTACCAAGTGCAGTAGTATTAAGAAGTGGTACCTTTGGGAGGTGATTAGGTCATGAGGGCCCCACTCTCATGAATGGGAGTAGTATCCTCATAAAAGAAGCCTGAGGGAGCTTGTTTGCCCTTTACTCTGTGTGCAGATGCAGCAAGAAGGTGTCATCTATGAGGAATGGGCCCTTAAGAAACCTAGAACCTGATGGCACGTTTATCTTCGACTTCCCGGTCTTCAGAACTGTGAGCAATGCATTTCTGTTGTTAAAAAATTTACCCAGTCTATGGTATTTTGTTATAGCAGCCTGAATGGACTAAGACAGGGCTGAAAGCTGAACCCTTCTACAGAGACTTGTCCTCTACCATGAGACCTATATTTCTAGGAAATGCTGAAAGGTATGCTCTCCTCCCGAGGAGTAGCCACAGCTGATAACTGACTGAAATAAGGCACAAAAGCCCAATCCCATTTCCTCAAGATGAGACAGCTCATGGTGCTGCTCATTCTGCAGAGTTTCTTGTGCTCAGGCTGAGACTGAATTTCTCGTTCAGCTTCTTCACCTGCCCTATCCTGCTCCTCTTACTCTCTTATGGTTGGTTTTCTTCTGGGGGCACTAAATCACCTGCATAAGAATCCCCATCTTAGGTTCTTGTAGAGAACCTGATTTAAGATAGTAATATTTGTTTTGTCAATTAATGTTGGCTTTGTTCTATATGCAGTGTATATTCTTTGTTGAAAATAAGAAAATCTGATAAATAAGAACAAAATAAATAGCTCTGGACTCTAGAAGTGACCTTTGTTGACCTTGGCAAATATCCTTTTATACAGAAATATTTATGTAGTAACCATTACATTGATGGCCCTGAGTAGACTATATCTCCCATATTTATGCCCTTGTTTAGTCCTTTCCCATTTTGTCTCTTGCTTTGGTCATGTGATTTATTTTTATCAATGGGATCCCAGCAAACATTATGCAAGCAGAGGCATGGCAAGAGCTTGCATATCAGGGTTTGTATTGACTTTACTTTCTTATTTTCTGTATATTTGATGCTCTGGCATTTGGGTACTTGATCCTGGAGGGAACATCCATTCCAGGGCTAGCTAATTCCTAGAAATAGCAAATGACTCCCCTGTGAGAGTACCTTTGATATACAAACCAAGTAGCCCAGAGCCCACACCCCTAATCATCTTCTTTATCTCTCACACACCAATCCAATATTCCTTCTATCCTAAATCACCCCAGGGCCAGGTATCAGACAACTAGCAAGCACCCCTATAGCCCAGAACTCTCTGAAATGATTAAAACTCTCTAGTCTTAAGCTTACTCAGCATGCCTACCCTGCCCCTTCCATTCCTTCTCGTGAAAACCCCAACAAAGGGTCTCAGTCATTCTCGTCCTTCTCCCACTTCTGCTTCCTAACTGACCTTAGTGCTTCCCTCTTTAGACCAGCACATCAGGCCATGCCTCCTGTTTCTAGAGGTCTGTGCTTATGAACTTCCTCGTTTGTGGCAGCTATTTCCTTGTCTGCCTTACCATACCTGATTAAAACAAATCCTGGGTACATATTTAGAGCAGAGTTTGTTTTCTTAGAACACTCTCTCTTTAAAGCCAGTCCCCATGCATAAAGAATTTATAGTAACTGTCCTGAATGACGAGTGAGACCCTGGAGAATGAGAAGCCCCATAGGAGGCTCTACACCAGGTGAGCTCCTAGCTGGATGCAGATGCATGAGGAATCTCAGCTGTACTACATGGGGCAGAGCTGCACGTTAGAGCCCAGTAAACCCACAGAATTGTGAGAAATAATGTCATTGTTGTTTTAAGTCACTGAGGTTTGGACTTCCTGTTATGCAGCAGCAGATTATTGAAACAATGTAGCAGGAAAGGAACCTTATGGTGCCAGGTCTGCCTTTCATTCCGCAGGTATGCAGCATATCTCCCTCCGCACTACCCTACCATCCCAGGGAAAGAAAGCTTCTCATTTCATTGATAAAATTCTATGGCATTCATAGGCCCATGTTTCCCACTGGGCCAGGTTGCTGTATTTAAAAGGTGGCTCCCAGGTAGTTTGCCTTCATTGGCTCTCCTCATTCCATGCAGTGAGATCAATAAGCCAGGGCCCAACTCTCCTCTCTCTCTATGCATGGCTAAACAGAATTTTTGGTTTTGGCTGTGGTGATGCGGCAGAGGTCCCACTTAGGCTCCCAGTTCACCTTTAACTGTCTTTATGGACATTTCAGGCAGTGACCCAACTAATAAACTGGTACTCTGTTTACTATTTGGATTTGTTCCTTGGATTGCTTGGGACCCAAGGTGCAAGCCACCTTGGGAATGCTAACAAATAGGAAAACTTAGCAGGGCAAAAGCCAGGCATTCCTGAGTTTTCTGACCCCAAATACTGAATACCATCAAAACCTCTCCACATTTTTACCTTTTACACTTTACATCTACCAAAACAAACTCATAATTTCTGTAACCTTCTTTTTCATAACAAATATGCTGCAACTATATCTTTATGTCTATAAAAAATCTTCAGTGTAATTTTCAATGGCAAATCGCATTCTATTATATAGATATAGAGTGATTCATTTAACTGACATGATTTTTAAAATTTAAGTTCTGTTTTTTTTTTTCACTATTATAAAAAATACTGTGCTGAATATTCTTAAAGCCGAATGCTTATGCACATTCTTAAATATTTTCTTAGGATACATTCATAGAAGTAGAATTTTGAATCAAAAGGTTATGTGAATTTTTAAAGCATTTAGTAAATACTGCCAAGCCTACCCCCACCACCAGCCACCACCACAAAAGACTGGACCACTTTGTACTCTTAGCAGTGGACGAGTATGACCATCTTCTATCATCCTCACCATCACTGATATTTTTATTTTTACCATTTTTATAAGAAAGATGCGGCCGGGTGCGGTGGCTCACGCCTGTAATCCTAGCACTTTGGGAGGCCGAGACGGGCGGATCACAAGGTCAGGAGATCGAGACCATCTTGGCTAACACGGTGAAACCCCGTTTCTACTAAAAATACAAAAAATTAGCCGGGTGTGTTGGCGGGCGCCTGTAGTCCCAGCTACTCCGGAGGCTGAGGCAGGAGAATGGCGTGAACCCGGGAGGCGGAGTTTGCAGTGAGCTGAGATTGCGCCACTGCACTCCAACCTGGGGGACACAGCGAGACTCCGTCTCAAAAAAAAAAAATAAAAATAAAAAGAAAGATGCTATCTCAATGTTTTAATTTCTATTTATTTGATTACAATGAGGCTAAATAGTTTTTATATGTATATTTGTCATTTTGCTTCTTAATCTGTGACGTGACTATTCATAAAATATTTTAAAATATTTTAATTTCCATGTAGTATCATTTATCTAGAAAACTACATCCAATTGGATATCAGTTTTGTGAATTGTGGGAGAAATATGGACAACTCTTATTTGACCTGGTTGGAAGCAGAAAATTAATGTCCAAGTACATTTGTTGAACACATATTTGACTGGATGGTGGAAATCCAATGTGAATAAGCCACAGTTCCTATACTCTAGTCCTCTGCAGGCTAGGAAGGAAAAATGCTTAATGATATTTTTTAATTTAAAAACTATTATTTTATTTTGATAAGAACACTTAACATGAAATCTACCCTCTTAACCAAATTTTAAGTGTATAATACATTATTGTTGACTATAGATACAATGTTGTACAGAATATCTCCAGAGTTTACTTATTTTGCTTGACTGAAACTTTACTCTGATTTGTTAGTAACTCTCCATTTCCTCCTCTCCCTAGAATGTTGTTCTTTAAATTCCATTTTGATTCAAGACATGACTAGGATTTAATACATAATTTTCCAGTTGCTTGGAGAAGTACTAGACCTAGAAAAATACCAGAAAAAAGTATTGATTTGGTCCCAGAATTGCCACAAGGGTATTGTGAACACCTAAGACATTTTTTCACAACTTTCTGCACCCGGCATGCATGATTCAGTTCTTTGGATCTAGGCCTTTGGTTCCAAGTATGGAAAGACCTCTGCAGTGGGATTTGTAGTATATGCAGTAAATCCTAAAACTTTTTCTTTTTTCTTAGCTCTTCCTGCAGCAGGAGCTAAGAAGCCATACTGAGCACAATTTCTGAGTTGCTTTCACCTTTCCTTCTTCCATGTAATCTCTTCCTTCTTAGTCTTTTAGACAGCTCTATTTTCAGCTTTGCATCCGCAGAGTGAACCAGAGAAGATCTCTGGAGGCCAGCAGTCATGTTCGATTTTGTGTGAGCAAGGACTAATTGTATATTTGAACATTGTTCTCATGGGGCATTTGCTTCTTATTTTAATAATAAAGCTTGCAGTGATTATAACTACTCCACAAAGGCAAATTTCATTCAGATTGCCCCTCAAATAAACATCATGGTACTAACAGTAGTTTAGTATGCTTTAGATAAAGATTTTGAAAAAAAAAATTCTGCCTTCTCTGTCATTCCTTTGTGTCTGCAAGAAATAAGAATGCAACAAAGAAACCAAAGCATACTGAATTAGTTTTCTGATGGTATCAATAAGGGACCTTTTGTGGGTAGGTGTGCTTGGCATTTGTGACAACTCCTTGAATACCTCCAATAGCTCTAATTTGAAGCTCATGATTTCTTATGGCTCTCCTGTCCATAGATTTATTTAAAGCTCTTTATTTTTAGCTCACACCAAATTTCTGGTAATGAATTAGTTATGTTCCCACTTTCATATTTCAATATAATTTAGTATTTTCTTAAATTATTCACTAATAACTTTGTTTCTCCTTTTTAAAGAACTGTCATTTTTCATGAACAGGAAGTATCTCTTACTTTAATTTCTTATTTCTCTTCTGAAAAGCAGTCCACTCCTTGCCAAATAAATGTGAGTTCTGAGGATTGGTAGGCATCTTTCTTGGAAGCTCTTCTCAGCCAAGTAGAAAGTCTCTCATGGGACTCAGTTTTATAGTTAGTTCTCTTCTCTACATTTAGTATGAGGCTCTCAAAAGCAAACTTTGGAACTTATGTTTTGCAGCTCTGCTTGAGCAAAGAGTATGGTTTTGGCTGGTCTTACCAGAGGATGCAGTTCAAACACAATAATTTTTGAAGACTTTTCAGGCTCTCAAGCTTCTTCCCATCTTTTGACTTCTAAAGAGCTACATCTGGGCTCTGAAAGTAGTTCAGAACAGTGCCTTTTTCAGTGTTCTGAAAAAGAACAGCTTTAATAGTCAAAACGGAAAAATATGTAAGGAACGAGTTAAAGAATGGGCAAAATCTTCATGTTTTTTTCTCTTTAGCCCATATAAACTAATAAGAATGCGTTGTCAACATGTCATGTTTATCCTCTTAGTGTTGGCCTTCTTGGTGTTGGCCCTCTTGTTGTTGAAGATTGCTTCATGAAAATAGTGGAGAGGACTTAGAGGAGATTGCCTTTACCTGCTGGCTCTGGAAGAGGACACTGCCCTCCTCTGAAGACATTGTACACCACGATTGCGTTCTCTTCCAACTCCACATTTCAAAATGTGCCTAGTAGACCTTTCAGGTTTTCTGAATGCTATTCTTGGAAGAATCATAATGGATGCTAAAAATAAGCAAATTGTCTCTAAAAGAATCAAGTAAAGAGCTTGTAACAAAAGCAAAAGCCATCACCATTACCAATTTTGAGTCATTACTATGCATTAAGTCCTGTGTTTATTAAGACTATTACATCCATTGACTCATATAATCAACTCACGCAAATGCTAGAAGATTGGCGAGTTTTACTATTCTAGTTTTATAGAAGGGGAAACTGAAGCTTAGCAAGATTAATAAATTTTGGCCAAAGATCTACACGGATAAGTAGTAGAGCCAGAATTTAAACTCAGGTTAGACTAACTTCCAACTGCATACTGCATACTGATGTTTCCACCATGCTAAGAGCTAAGGATCATAGAATTTTACAATTGGAGGGAAACTCCTCTACCTCTCTCATTTTACAAGTGGGAGACCTGAGACCTGGTCTGGTTCTGGTGAGGGTCCTCTTCTGGATGCAGGCTTTTAACTTCTAGTTTTATCCTCACATTGCACTAGCATGAGAGAGTGTGCTAGTACTCTGGCCTCTTCTTATAAAGGCACTAATCTCATTCATGAAGGTTCCAGTTATGACCTAAATGTCTCCCAAAGATTCCACCTGCTAATGCTATCACATTGGTGATTATATTTCAACATATAAATGTTGGAGGCACACAAACATTCAGTTCATAGCAGAGATCTACTCACAGCATAGCGGTTTGCTTCTTTCAAGCCAGCAGCCAAGAAAATCTCACTTCAGTCTGCTGTAGGTAACATGGCATGATCATGGGAGTGATATTTCATCACCTTTGCCATGGTCTGTTGACTAGAAGCTAGCCAGTATTCATTCAAAGAGGTTTTCTTCAAGGGCATAACTCATTTAGGGTCATGTTAGAATTCTGCTTTCCCAAGACGGAAGAAAAGTTCAGAGAGGATGAATGTAGCAGACGATATCAAACTGAAAGTGACAGAATGTTCATATAGGTGTGCATTCAGGAATTACCTGGTGTCATGGGTCTTAGCTGTGGCTGAACGTTAGCATCACCGAAGGAACTTTAAACAAATAACCCCATGCCTGGAGAGTCTGATTTAATTAGTCTAGGTTAAGACCTGGGCATCACATTAAAAAAAAAATCTCCCCACATAACTCAAATACATCCAGGGTTGAGAAACCTGATCTAGTCCAACTACCTTGTTTTTTAGATGAGGAAGTTGAAGCTTCATTGTTTTTTAGATGAGGAAGTTGAAGGAGAAGAGGGAGTGCTCTAAGAAAATAAACTCTGTTCTAAAAACCAGGTAGGTTATGTCTTCTTGAAATACATGCATCCAGCTACTTGCAGGAGTAGGGTAAGACCCAGTTGTTTTAGCTAAGGTCAGGTCTTCCTACCATTGGACAAACATATGAAACCTTGTAGAGGTTGTCCAATTTGCCATGTGATTATGGCCAAAAAATCTCTAAATTTTAGGTTTGACCAAAGTTATGTTAAATTCTCTCCTTTGATGTATAGTCAACTTCTTATTACCAATATGATTTTCCCAGATTTAGTTTTCCAGATTTAGGAGAAAAGTATTTTCCGTTGTGGCTTAAACCTCACATTATTTGATCCTTATATAGGATGCTATTTATTTTCTGACATGGATGAAATGGGAACACGAACTGTATCATTTAGAAGGATGGTCGAACTCTTTTGGTAAAACATAATTAATCTGAAAGGATAAACTAAACCACCTGTTGGGCTGATGGGTCCTGATCTAGTGATGAGTAGACAAGGCCATTTTTGGGGGCTTGGCCACGCATTAAAAAAATGAGTTCTTTACTTTTCCATGCCATTCTCTCAGTCTCTACTACTATAGAATCCCAGTTGGTAGAGAAAGAAATATATTCCAATCAAAGCCAAAATTTGCTATATTTAGCCCTGTGTATTAGTCAAGGTTCTCTAGAGGAACAGAACTAATATATATGGGAGTTTATTACATAGTATTAACTCACACAATCACAAAGTCCCACAGTAGGCCATCTGCCAGCCGAGGAGAAAGGAAGCCAGCCCAAGTCCCAAAGCTGAAGAACTCGGAGTCCGATGTTTGAGGGCAGGAAGCATCCACCATGGGAGAAAGATGTAGGCTGGGAGGCTAAGCCAGTCTAGCCTTTTCATGTTTTTCTGCCTGCTTTACATTCTTGTGGCATTGGCAGCTGATTAGATGGTGCCCATCCAGATTAAGTGTGGGTCTGCCTTTCCCAGCCTACTGACTCAAATGTTAATCTCCTTTGGCAACACCCTCACAGATATACCCAGGGTCAATACTTTGCATTCTTCAATCCAATCAAGTTGATGCTCAGTATTAACCATCACACTCTACTTCCCCGTTGGCTTAGGCAAGCCATATTTCCATTTTGAAGAGATAGTAGGGACACCAAAGCCCTAAATATGAGATTCTCTTGGCTCCCAAACTTGTCAGGAACAATCTTGAATAGCTGCTCTTTTACTTGACCAACAAAGTATTTCTGTATGTTTTATCAAAAATAATGGGAGTCCCCAAGAATCTGGCACTAGCTTCTAATTATTCCAGCCCAGTGATGTGGAAGGATCTAGACTGGGCACTTTGGCATTTCCTCACCAGACTAGCCTAATACTGAAAGTCACAACCTAGAACAGATGATCCCACAAGATTTTCCAGATACTGACAATGAGGACAAGTTATCTATAAAAAATTCTCATTGAAAAGTTCAAGGATGTGATCATGCATTTGAGATGCACATAACCATATTGAGTTTAATTTAGAATGAGGAAGAGTATGTTAACTCATTTTGATTAAAAACTCCTCTAGAAGAGCTGAAAAATGTCTGCAATATCTATAGAGAACTAAATATACAGTTAAATACCACGTACTCACAATAATCACCATGGAAAGACTGCATAAATTCCTGGGAGCCTAAGGGCCATAGTAATTAATGCTCCTGCAATTTATGCAGGGCTTTTTTTTTTTTTTTAAATGGTAACTTGTTCTCCTCTTCATTAACAGAAATAGTTACCTGTTACCGAGAAATGTAGTGACTGAGAAATACAGCCCTAACTCCACAGAGAAACACAGCAGCCTCTTCCTGAGTCTGAGGAGGAACCAGTTTTTAAAATCAGCTCTCTGGCCTGATGTAGGGTACTAAACATTGAAGGTTAAGAGATGTTTCTCAGAAGATTGAGCAATCGCATTAACTCTATAATCTTTCTTCTTGTCTTTCTTGTAATCAGCACTGCCCTTGGTGTCTTACCTTATGAATTTCAGAATGCAAAATACTTGAGTGGGGCCAGGTATGGTGGCTCATGCCTGTAATCCTAGCACTTTGGGAAGCTGAGGCGGGTGGATTACCTGAGGTCAGGAGTTCGAGACCAGCCTGGCCAACATGGTAAAACTCCATCTCTACTAAAAATACAAAAATTAGCTGGGGGTGGTGGCAGGCATCTGTAATCCCATCTTGCAGACAGATGGCTTTTTTGTTATTTAAAACACACACACACACACACATTCATTCTTTATTCTCATTGAAAGAGTATGGGGTGGGGAAGAGGATGGATTACTCTAAATCTTTTCAAATATTTATTAAATGAATTTCTGATTAGCACACACATTATACATAGTAAGTATAATGGAGCATCTGCAAATGTAGCTAAGTTTGACATTCTTTTCCTGTGATATTTCTGTATAGGTGGGGCAGTTGGATAGTCATGGAGACAAGCACTAGACTGTGTGCCCCTGGTCCTGGATACAGTTTGTATCAAGAGAAAAGATGAATGACTATTTGGCAGGAGGCTTAAAATAAATTACAGTGTCTATCCCCCCTCAATTCACTTTTCATATATATCTTCTTTTATGGAAGAACTGAACTTATATCCCTGTGATAGTACTTAGAAGCATAAGATACAGGATTCCATGAGAAAATTGAGTCTGGAGGAGTGATGCAATTTGATCAATGTCATACAATGGCCAAATATAGGTTAGAACCTTGCTGTTCAAGGTATAGATGCAGATCATACGTTGAACAGACTGATAGAAATGCAAAATGTTAGACCCCACCCCAGACATACCACATCAGAAATTTACATTTTAACAAGTCTCGCTTGTGCAGATTCATATTCACCTAAAGTGTGAGACATATGCTAATTTAGAAGCTATAATTGTTACTACTAGATCATCGTATTATGTGTGATGTTTTGGGCTGCAAGTAATAGCATCAAACAGGAATAGCATACGAAAATAGGACTATTATTGTTTCCTGTAACATGAAGTCAGGAAAAGGTGTTCTCATGATTGATTTTATCAATGACTAAAATTCATTTTCACTCTTCCATTTCATTATTTTCAATGTTTTGGCTTTATTGCCTCATTGATACAAAATGATTGCTATAATGCATACAGCTGAGTCTGAAGACAAGAATAATTGGATGAAGGGAGAGGGTAGAAGAGGGATCCAAAAGACTTCTCACTTATCATGTTATAGCCTGTTGCAAAATCTTTCTCAGAAAATATCCCAGGGCATTCATTCCCTTGGGTCTTCTTGGCCAAGTTTTGGCCACATGGTCATACTCTAGCTGGAAGAGAGATTCAGAAAACCCCACCAGGTTTTACAGTGGGAGTTGGCCACTGCCAGTGAGGAAGACAGTGAGGGATGCCTGGGTAAGTAACGTACAGTGTCTGCCTCATCATGCTGCCTTAAAGATATCCTGGATGTAAATAATTATAGAACATGAGAGATCTTCTATGTTATTATTCCTTTTTGTTCCTCCCCCACCTTTTTTTTGCATGGGAAAACTGGAATCCTGAGAATTAAAGGGCTTCCCCTTACTTAGATGTTTAATTAGGTCAGAGGATTAGATAGAAGCCAGCACTCATTACTCCTGGTCTGCTACTGTGGCAGACACTGTAGTTACAAAGCAGTTAAGTGTAGACACTTTAGTTACAAAAGTTTTGTAACTAAACATTATTAGCAGCCCCCATTCTTTATTTTCCTCTACTGAAGTGGTTGAAAAGCTAAAATATTGCTTGATTTGTTGTGGCCATGTGAAAAGCTTTGGCTTAATAGTATATAGGCAGATGTCACTGAGGGGAACTTCCCCTGTTTCATAAAAAGACAAGACTTCACAAGGAGAAGGCTTTTGGTGCTTCCCCCTTTTTCTGACCTGGAATGTCAATGTGATGACTGAAGGAGCAGTAGCTATATTGCAACCACATACTTGAGAGCCAGGCGCTAAAGTTGGTGGTCTTGGAAAGATAGAGGGAAACAGAACCTTTTATGAAATTGTAAGACCCTTGTAATGATTTGTTCTGTCAATCTTTAGACTTATATGAGGGAAGAAAACCTTAATTATTTAAGTCATATTAATTAGATTTATAACTACATGCTGCATAATGTGATCTAAGCTGGTACAGCTGTGTCTCAAACATGTCCTCTCAGGAAAACTATTTTTCCCAGAATACTTTGTGGAGGGGACTATTGTATCAGAACAATTTTAATGCAACAGTCATCTTCGGAAAAATTACTATGATCACTTTTTTTTTCATTTATGTAACCTGGAGATGCAGGAGACAGAATGGAAGTATGAAGCAGGGAACTATTTCAGAAGAGTTTTCATGTTCTTGGAGCAGGTACACAATTTTGTTTTTCTGTGGAATTTTTTCTGTCTGACATTCTTATCTTGTTGACTAATCACTTACTCTATGCTGAAACAATGGAATTCCTCCATCTTCAAATAGATCATAAAGTGATGCTGTGAGTAATCCAAGCCTGAGGGGTCCTTTCCACACGTTTTTCTCATTGGCCATTGTCTAGTCTTTTGATATTCTCTTCATTTTCTCTCATGCTAGTCTCTGCAGTTCTGCAGAGAGTGGACACAATTATTATTTTCTTCCAAATCTGTGTAAGGAACAAACTAAAACCTTACTTTCTAATGAAAGTAGGTCAGGTTTCTGGGAAATGGAGTCCCTTTGTTTTGTCTAGCAATGGAAATAGGATCTGGGGGACAACTGAACTACTCTTCATAGTAGAGGGAGAAAAATTTGGAGCTTGAAGGGAATATGTGAAGAAGGCAGTAAGGAGGTAGGATAGGGAGGCGAGGGAAGAGAGAAGCCAATAAGATAATAAGATACTTCATGAGATTATCCCTTTGTAGCAAATTGCATTTTCCAAAAATAATCACAAACAGGTGTCCTGTCCCACATTCTCTTTCAAAACTTTGCTATTCCCCCATCAAGAGGAGATAGCCTATCTCTTCTCCTTAAAACTGACTGTGACACTGTGACTTCCTTGACAAGTAACAATGTGGTGGAGGTGACTCCTAGGCTAGGTTAGAACAGGCAATATGGCTTCTGCCCAGCTCTCCCTCAGAATGCTTGTGTGGGGACTCTGAGCTGCCGTGTGGGGACTCTGAGCTGCCATGTATGAAGTTTGGCCATCCTGAAGCACAAATGCTTAGAAAAGATCCTGTGGATAAATCATAAAGAGAATGACAGATGCCCTGAGGAGATCCAGCTGTCTGGTCCCCAACTATTTGAGTCTTCCCAGCCCAGGCACCAGACACATAAGTGAGGAAGCCTTTGTGACTCCAGCCCCAGCCTCTGTAACTGCTTGAGAGAGACTGGGTGGGAACCACCCAGCTGAGCCCAGCCTCAGTCAACCTGCTGACCAGGAGGTGTTATAATAGTCATAACAATAATAGAAATAAATGATTGCAGTGGTTTTACAGCACTAGATTTTGGGGGTGATTTATTTCAGGTAGACCTTTTTTTTTAACATAGCAATGGATAACTGGAACATGCTCCTTGTGATTCTCAAATTTTCAGTAAAGTCTCATATACTCAAGAAATGCTTGCGATAAGTGTGTATATATGTAAGGCAGAGACAGGAGTACATATTTTGCCTTGAAGTTGATGACTGTCCTTAGGATAGTGCAAAGATGGCATACTCACATATAGGAACAGAAGGAAGAGGGGGCCAAGAAGAAATTTGATGCGGCTGGGTGTGGTGGCTCACACCTGTAATCCCAGCACTTTGGGAGGCTGAGGCATGCGGATCACCTGAGGTCGGGAGTTCGAGACCAGCCTGACCAACATGGAGAAACTCCATCTCTACTAAAAAAAAAAATACAAAATTAGCTGGGTGTGGTGGCGCATGCCTGTAATCCCTGCTACTCGAGGCTGAGCTAGGAGAATTGCTTGAACCCGGGAAGTGGAGGTTGCAGTGAGCTAAGATCATGCCATTGCACTCCAGCCTGGGCAACAAGAATGAAATTCTGTCTCAAAATAAATAAATAAATAAAGAAAGAAAGAAAGAAAGAAAGAAAGAAAAATTTGGTGCAAAAATTGTGTGGAAAGTATTATCCTCTTACAGGCCTTTGGGGGTTCAGCCAAAGGGCAAGGTCTGCCTAATCAGCATCTGGATTATATTTCATGGCATTGTCTATGAATTTCAAGTGAGGAGTGGCATGAGATCTACTTTATGTTTCTCAGTTCATCTGCATGATTAAAAGCTGCTTCTCCAGAGGTTCTTTTGGTTCGTTACAATACTAAATGAGAGCAAGATCATTTGAAATTCTGGGTCAAGAGGGTAGCCTCTTGAAGTGTATTGATCTGGGATGAATAAATCAGCTAGTTGAATTTTAATCTCCAAAATGAGGCTTAAAGGAAGGGCTTCTTATGTGATAAGCAGGCACCTTCCATATATAGCTATAACTTAATACTTACTATGTTCCAGGTATTATGTTAAGATATTTAGGTAATTATTTAATCATCAGTGCAACTATAATAAAAGGTTTTAGGTGTTATAATCTGTAAGCTATACTCTATAATAACACAAATATAACATATATATAATGTATAATCTATATTAAATATGACTATATATTCTTATATATCTATGCTTTAAATAAACACACAGAAATCTGTGAAATTAACTTATTTTTAATTTTAATTTTTCTATTACTTGGATTATTATCCTGTGAAAAGTTTGAATTAAAATCACACTTAAACATATTTAGAGATATGTGCTAAAAGTGCCTTGCTGATAAAATGTAAATAATACTCAAAATACGTCCTAAATAAAAGTGTGCTTCTCATTGAAAAAGAACTCTGTCTCAGAAATAGCACTAGTTGGGATTGTATCTTCCAGAGAAGAAACTATAGGTGTTTGATAATCTGGCTCTTTAAGTATGTTTTTTAGAGACATAATCTTCCAGTCAGGTTAAGACAGTGTAATAAAATGGAGGTATGAGAGTCTTTTCAGACAAGTAGATTTGAGCTTTTTCCTGTTTCTAGTTACTAGGTATGAATATATGAGTAAAATATTCAACCAGTCTCCATCTTATTTAGCCATATCTCATTTAGCCATATGTATCAGCCATGTCTCATTAAAAGTAATGGCAAAAACTGCAATTACTTTTGCACCAGCCTCATAAAATGGGGAGCTGAACATCTTGAAGGATTTCCACACAGATTTAAAATGATACAATATGGGAGTGTTGCCATATAGGGGGTACTTCCATCAATGTCTTTTTTCTTCTGACATATATGTAAATATTGGCCAGTGACTGCAGCCCCCATCAAATTCTACATAAAACTCACATTTACTGAAGGTAGTTGTACTTGCAGGTATTTTGCGGGGGCTGGATCTTACCTTGTCAAGGCCAGAATCACTATGACTCATTTTCTGGCTTTTGAAATGGGAAACTTCAGCTGAGGGATCTTTGGCTACTATAATGTTTCTTCAGTAGGGACTCTGTGAGGCAGGTCATATAGGATGAGTTAGTTTATGAATTGTAGCCTGAGGTGGGTGGATTGTATTCATGGTGCCAGGACTTCTCTCTATGAGGAACTGGGGCCATCAGTGCAATCCATGTTCTTTGGCGTATGGTTTTGCAGTTCTGCCCACTGAGAAGGTGAGTGTATTTGTCTGCTCCTCCATTCTGAATTCAGCCATGTGACTTGCTTTAGGAGATTGGGATATTAGCAGAACTGATTGAAGCAGAGGCTTTAAAAAGCCTGCCTACAATAGGGTTTGCACTTTTGAATCCCTGCTGTAGCTATACAGCAGATATACCCAGGCCAGTCTGTTGGTTTTAGGAGGGGGATTAGAAACACATGGAGCAGAGCTACTCCCAGCCAATGTCAGCTTATGTCAGTCAACTCCCAACCTATGCAAAGACTCAAATAATACATAACTCTTCTCTTAAGCCATTGAATTTTTGGATGGTTTCGTACATGGCAATATCTAACCAATACAATCCCTCTTCATTTTATAAATTTATTCCAGTTTGGATGACATATAGTTACACTAGATATGAGGGACTCCCTTTCAAGGATTTTCTCCTTGACCTTTCTGCTAGTATCTTCTGGTTCGTTAGCATAGTATCTTCAGATATGACTTAAAACTAAGCATGATATTTGGTCACTTGCTTTGCTAAATCATTCATGCTTGCTCTCCACTAACTCTCAAGGCCGTGAAAGAGAACAAAATTTATGGAGGTGAAAATTGTATCTAATGAATTTTTCAGATGAAATTTCCCAGGAGGGTAATTGGAAATATTAATAGAAGGGACATTTTTACTTGAAAACCACCAGTATTTGCATATCTGGGAGCTTTTGCCTAACTGTAGTGAAGTCAATCAGCAGAGAACAGTTCTTAAGGACTCTTATGAAGTACACTGACTTTGTCGTCAGTTTCTCCAATATATCATTCATTGTCTTAATGTTTGTGGTTTGGGGAAAGCAAGCAGAATACAAGCAGATATGGTCATTCTTTTTCTTCATAGCCTTTTCTTTCTCCCTAGGAATTGTCTCCCTTAACTCTTTGATATAAATAAAATATTTCTGGGAGGCAGAAAGGAACATTTGGAAGGCAATCACAGATAAACTCTAGATGTGAATTGATAGTGCATTTTACTTGGTAGAGAATAGCCAGGTCAGTTTCCTCCCAATATTTTGAGCTGATGTGAGTTGCATTCTGTTTTGACAGGCAGATTTTTTTTCAGGGTTTGTTCCTAGTCACTGGAGACATACTCAGTTTCAGGGAACTGTTAAAGTTACAAGCAAATTGGACAACTTGCTTTCTCATATTCTGATCATTAGTGTACCTTCAAATGGGGGTGAAGTATGTATTATTAATCCACTACCACTATTTATGACACACCCACACATTGCTGAGTGCTGCCTGAATATCATTAATTTATGTAAAAGGTGGATTGTTGAAGGCATAAGTAGAAATTTTTTTAATGAAATTGTAGGACCAGAAAGTCATGAAAATATTTTGGTTATTTCCTAAAGTATGGTAGAACTACCACTGGAGACTACAGGAAATGATCTTCAGTGGCATATGATATGATTTTAGTTAGTACCTGGATAAGACATTAAATAACATTACCTCCTAAATGGTGTTCCCTGATTATGTTAAGCAGGAAATTTCAGATTGATATTAGTATTTTTTTTTTTTTACCACTTCTGGAATGCTTGTTAATCTCTATTTTCACCAAAATGAGAGAGAACATCATCTAGCTAGGATCTAATGTAATTGTTTAATTTATATTTCTATGAATGTGTTTTATTTGTGGCAGGTAATAATGGCAATCCGTTGTAGCTGCCAACTTTGAAAAAGCAGAAGTCATGAAGATGGCACACATGAAGGTAGTGACTAAAAATTGTGAAATGACTAATCTAGTCTCACATAGATGAAGAGTTTTCTGCCAGTAAGGGGAACACATTTTTCATGACAATAAAGCCAATGGAGGAAACTTAAAGTGATATTAATATTTATAATAAGCAATCATTCATACTAATGATAAAGAAGGTCATCTGTTTCTGAAATTTTGCATAATTTATACGTGTCTTTATACAAGGGAATCGGCATAACATACTGGGAATAGTATAAACTTTTATACTCGAACTAACCTGGGTTTGAATCACAGCTCTTTTAATGTGTGACAGGAGCAAGTGGATTAACCTCTCCAGGCTTTAATTTTATCATTCAAAGTGTAATGAGAATGATATCAAACTCACTGTCATGGAGATTAAATAAGGTAACATAAATAAGTTCCTAATATGGGCCCTTGTTGAAAGCCTGAGCTAGCCTCTAGTAGCTTGCAACTCTCTGGCTTTGGAGTGTAGCTTCATGTGGTTGGGGCATTTTGATATTCTTAGAGTCTCTTTCTTCCTTTCTTTCTTTCTTTCTTTCTTTCTTTCTTTCTTTCTTTCTTTCTTTCTTTCTTTCTTTCTTTCTTTAAAATTATACTGTAAGTTCTGGGATATACATGCAGAACATGAAGATTTGTTATATACGTATACACGTGCCATGGTGGTTTGCGGCACCCATCAACCTGTTGTCTACATTAGATATTTCTCCTAATGCTATCTCCCCCAGCCCCGTGTTACCCCTCAACAGGCCCCAGTGTTTGATGTTCCCCTACCTGTGTCCATGTGTTCTCATTATTCATATAAGTGAGAACATGCGGTGTTTGGTTTTCTGTTCTTGTGTTAGTTTGCTGAGAATGATGGTTTCCAGCTTCATTCATGTCCCTGCAAAGGACATGAACTCATCCTTATGGCTGCATAGTATTCCATAGTGTATATGTGCCACATTTCCTTTATCCAGTCTATCATTGATGGGCATTTGGGTTGGTTCCAAGTCTTTGCTATTGTAAATAGTGCCGCAATAAACATACGTGTGCGTGTGTCTTTATAGCAGAATGATTTATAATCCTTTGGGTATATAACCAGTAATGGGATTGCTGGGTCAAATGGTATTTCTGGTTGTAGATCCTTGAAAAATAACCACAATGTCTTCCACAATGGTTGAACTAATTTACACTCCCACTAACAGTGTAAAAGCATTCCTATTTCTCCACATCCTCTTCAGCCTCTGTTGTTTCCTGACTTTTTAATGATTGCCATTCTCACTGGTATGAGATGGTATCTCATTGTGGTTTTGATTTGCATTTCTCTAATCATCAGTGATGATATGCTTTTTCTCATATGTTTGTTAGCCACATAAATGTCTTTTTTTGAGAAGTGTCTGTTCATATCCTTTGCCCACTTTTTGATGGGGTTCTTTTTTTTTTTCTTGTAAATTTGTTTAAGTTCCTTGTAGATTCTGGATATTAGCCCTTTGTCAGATAGATAGATTGCAAAAAATTTTCTCCCATTCTGTAGGTTGCCTATTCACTCTGATAGTAGTTTCTTTTGCTGTGCAGAAGCTCTCTAGTTTAATTAGATCCCATTTGTCAATTTTGGCTTTTGTTGCTATTGCTTTTGGTGTTTTAGTCATGAAGTCTTTGCCCATGCCTATGTCCTGAATGGTATTGCCTAGGTTTCCTTCTAGGGTTTTTATGGTTTTAGGTCTTACATTTAAGTCTTTAATCCATCTTGAGTTCATTTTTGTATAAGGTGTAAGGAAGGGGTCCCGTTTCAGTTTTCTGCATATGGCTAGCCAGTTTTCCCAGCACCATTTATTACATAGAGAATCATTTCCCCATTGCTTGTTTTTGTCAGGTTTGTCAAAGATCAGATGGTTGTAGATGTATGGCATTATTTCTGAGGCCTCTGTTCTGTTCCATTGGTCTATATATCTGTTTTGGTACCAGTACCATGCTATTTTGGTTACTGTAGCCTTGTAGTATAGTTTGAAGTCAGGTAGTGTGATGCCTCCAGCTTTGTTCTTTTTGCTTAGGATTGTCTTGGCTATATGGGCTCTTTTTTGATTCCATATGAAATTTAAAGTACTTTTTTCTAATTCTGTGGAGAAAGTCAATGGTAGCTTGATTGAGATGGCACTCAATCTATAAATTACTTTGGGTAATATGGCCATTTTCATGATGTTGATTCTTCCTATCCATGAGTATGGAATATTTTTCCACTTGTTTATATCCTCTCTTATTTCCTTGAGCAGTGGTTTGTAGTTCTCCTTGAAGAAGACCTTCACATCCTTTGTAAGTTGGATTCCTAGGTATTTTATTCTCTTTGTAGCAATTGTGAATGGGAGTTCACTCATGATTTGGCTCTATGTTTGTATATTATTGGTTTATAGGAATGCTTGTGATTTTTGTACATTGATTTTGTATCCTGAGACTTTACTGAAGTTGCTTATCAGCTTAAGGAGCTTTTGGTCTGAGATGATGGGGTTTTCTAAACATACAATCATGTCATTTGCAAACAGAGACAATTTGACTTGCTCTCTTCCTATTTGAATACACTTTATTTCTTTCTCTTGCCTGTTTGCCCTGGCCAGAACTTTCAATACTATGTTGATTAGGAGTGGTAAGAGAGGGCATCCTTGTCTTGTGCCGGTTTTCAAAGGGACTGCCTCCAGCTTTTGCCCATTCAGTATGATATTGGCTGTGGGTTTGTCATAAATAGCTCTTATTATTTTGAGATATGTTCCATCAATACTTAGTTTACAGAGAGTTTTTAGCATGAAGTGATGTTTAATTTTATTGAAAGCCTTTCCTGCATCGATTGAGATAATCGTGTGGTTTTTGTCATTAGTTCTGTTTATATGATGGATTATGTTTATTGATTTGCATATGTTAAACCAGCCTTGCATCCCAGGGATGAAGCTGACTTGATCCTGGTGGATAAGCTTTTTGGTGTGCTGCTGAATTCAGTTTGCCAGTATTTTATTGAGGATTTTCACTTATTGTAGATGTATGAGGGATACTGCCCTGAAATTTTCGTTTTTTGGTATCAGGATGATGATGGCCTCATAAAATGAGTTAGGGAGGATTCTCTCTTTTACTATTGTTTGGAATAGTTTCAGAAGAAATGGTACCAGCTCCTCTTTGTATCTCTGGTAGAATTTGGCTGTGAATCCTTCTGGTCCTGGCTTTTTTTATTGGTAGGGTATTAATTACTGCCTCAATTTCAGAACTTGTAATTGGTCTAATTCAGGGATTTGACTTCTTCCTGGTTTAGTCTTGGGAGGGTGTATGTGTCCAGGAATTTATCCATTTCTTCTAGATTTTCTAGTTTATTTGTGTAGAGGAGTCTATAGTACTTTCTGATGGTAGTTTTTATTTCTGTGGGATCAGTGTCTATTTGATTCTTTTCTCATTTCTTCTTTATTCATCAGGCTGGCGGTCTATTTTGTTAATCTTTTCAAAAAACCAGCTCCTGGATTCACTGATTTCTTGAAGGGTTTTTCGTGTCTCTATCTGCTTCAGTTCTGCTCTGATCTTAATTATTTCTTGTCTTCTGCTAGCTTTTGTATTTGTTTGTTCTTGCTTCTCTAATTCTTTTAATTGTGATGTTAGGGTGTCGATTTTAGATTCTTCCAGCTTTCTCTTGTGGGCATTTAGTGCTATAAATTTCCCTCTAAACCTCACTTTAGCTGTGTCCCAGATCTTCTGGTACATTGTGTCTTTGTTCTCATTGGTTTCAAAGAACTTATTTATTTATGCCTTAATTTTGTTATTTACCCAGTAGTCATTCAGGAGCAAGTTGTTCAGTTTCCATGTTGTGCGGTTTGGAGTGAGTTTCTTAATCATGAGTTCTAATTTGATTGCACTGTGGTCTGCGAGACTGTTTGTTATGATTTCTGTTCTTTTACATTTGCTGAGGAGTGTTTTACTTCCAATCATGTGGTCAATTTTAGAATAAGTGTGACATGCTGCTAAGAAGAATGTATATTCTGTTGATTTGGGGTGGAGAGTTCTGTTAAGGCCAGCCAGAGAGAAAGATTGGGTTACCCACAAAGGGAAGCACATCAGACTAACAGCAGATCTCTCTGCAGAAACCCTACAATACAGAAGAGAGTGGAGACCAATATTCAACATTCTTAAATAAAAGAATTTTCAAGCCAAAATTTCATATCCGGCCAAACTAAGCTTCATAAGTGAAGAAGAAATAAAATCCTTTACAGGCAAGCAAATGCTGAGAGATTTTGTCACCACCAGGCCTGCCTTACAAGAGTTCCTGAAGGAAGCACTAAATATGGAAAGGAAAAACCAGTACCAGCCACTGCAAAAATATACCAAATTGTAAAGACCATCAATACTATGAAGAAACTGCATCAACGAATGGGTAAAATAATCAGCTAGCATCATAATGACAGGATCAAACTCATATATAACAATATTATCCTTAAATGTAAATGGGCTAAATGTCCCAATTAAAAGGCACAGACTGGCAAATTGGATAGAGTCAAGATCCATCAGTGTGCTGTATTCAGAAGACTCATCTCACATGCAAAGACACCCATAGGCTCAAAATAAAGTGATGGAGGAATATTTACCAAGCAAATGGAAAGAAAAAAAAAAAAAAGCAGGGGTTGCAATCCTAGTCTCTGATAAAACAGACTTTAAACCAAGAAAGATCAGAAAAGACAAAGAAGGGCATTACCTAATGGTAAAGGGATCGACGCAACAAGAACAGCTAAATATTCTAACTATATATGCACCCAATACAGGAGACCCAGATTCATAAAGCAAGTTTTTAGAGACCTACAAAGAGACTTAAATTCCCACATAATAATAGTGGAAGACTTTAACACCCCATTGTCGATATTACACTGTTCAACAAGACAGAAAATTAACAAGGATATTCAGGACTTGAACTCAGCTCTGGACCAAGCAGACCTCTTAGAGTCTTTTTCAACTGAATATACAAAGCCACATTTTTCACAGGGAACACTATTAAGCCAACCAGTTTCCAAGTTGGAAATATGTAGAATAACCCTCTCTACCATGAAAACTTTACAGGTCTGCCTTGATCTAGTTAGCACTGACTAGTAATGGTGGTAGCCTTGTACTCCTAAGTGTTTCTAAGAATTCCATGGACCTCCTATGTGCCAAGTACTGTATGTACTTTATATAATCTTCATAACAGCCCTACAAGCTAGAGGCATAAACTTTGGTTCAGTGATGTTAGGTACCTCGCCTGAGTTTCTACAGATAGTAAATAGTAGAGCCAGGGCTTGATAAAATTTAGGCAGAGTGAATAATTTATGTGCAATAAGCAGACTATATATTATTACAAACAAGTATATAAAAGGCTCTTAGTTATCATAGGGAGCAATGTAGTTAAGGAAACAGACAATATACTTCTTGGGTTGACAATCTGGCTCTACCGCTTGCCAGCGAGGTGAGTTTGGTTGTTAATTAACTTTGAAATGGAAATAATAATAATACTCCCATGTTGAATAATTATAAGGATTAAATGAGAAAATTCCTTTTTTTTTCTTTTGAGATGAAGTCTCCCTCTGTTGCCCAGGCTGGAGTGCAGTGGCACGATCTTGGCTCACTGCAAGCTCTGCCTCCTGGGTTCACGCCATTCTCCTGCCTCAGCCTCCCAAGTAGCTGGGACTACAGGCACCCGCTACCACGCCCGGCTAATTTTTTGTATTTTTAGTAGAGAGGGGGTTTCGCCATGTTAGCCAGGATGGTCTCGATCTCCTGACCTTGTGATCCATCCACCTCAGCCTCCCAAAGTGCTGGGATTACAGGCGTGAGCCACCATGCCTGGCCGAGAAAATTCTTATAAGGATGATGTGCCTGACATGGAAAAAGGCATATTACATATTAGTTATTAATATTATAATGAGGCTGGTGCAAGTATTTAAGTATTCAACAGATGCAGGTTGAATAAATGAATGATATTGAGCAGGCTTGTTATTTTGAACACCTGGAAACCTTGACGGTTTTCATCCCCTTCCGGTAGATCTGTAGTTGTAGCTTTGCACTTACTTATATGCTGGTGTGAGTTTTAATAGGGGTGTGTGTGTGCATGTGTATGCATATGCACATGCCAGAGAGGGAGAAAGAAACAATTCAGCTGCTTATTCATATAACAAATCACAAGATTCCAGCTTATTTAATAAACAGTGCAATTGTATGGCTCATATATAAAAAAATTATCTGAGCTTTATCTGAATTCTAAGGTGTTTAGTGAAGAATTTAAGTTGTTTTTTTTTTTTTTTTTTTTCAGTTGCAAGGTTTAATAGAGTGAAAACAGAGCTCCCATACAAAGGGAGGGGAGCCAAAGAGGGTAGCCATTGCCAGCTCGAGTGCCTGGGTTTATATCCCGATCATTGTTCCTCCCACTGTGCTCTCAGGCAATAGATGATTGGCTATTTCTTTATCTTCTGTTTTTGCCTAATTAGCATTTTAGTGAGCTCTCTTTACTACCTGATTGATCAGGTGTGAGCTAAGTTGCAAGCCCTGTGTTTAAAAGTGGATGTGGTCACCTTCCAAGCTAGGCTTAGGGATTCTTAGTCAGCCTAGGAAATCCAGCTAGTCCTGTCTGTCAGTCCCCCCTCTCAACAGGAAAACCCAAGTGCTGTTGGGGAGGTTGGCTGACGACCACTCTAACTGCTTCCTGGTGAATTGGGGCATAGTAGGGGTTGTGCAATTGAGATTTCCTCAGGAGGGGTGTCTTCAACGTCATTAACATTGGAGCATGGGCTAGCAGGCCAGTCCAGGGGTCCATGGTAGATCTTAGTCATGGACTGCATCTGGGGCACCATTTGAAGAACAATTTGTAACTTTACAGCTTCGATTCTGGAAGAGACAAACTTAACAAGGAGGTTAAAGGTCCAAAGAGGAGTAACAATATTATAGCTGCTAGAGGTCCTAAGAAGGGGAGAATCCAGGGCATCCATTGGCTGAGGAGGCCCCAGGGTCCAGTGTTTTGAAGCTTATCTGCTCTACATTGTATTTGATCTCGAATTTCTTTAGCTTTCTCAGATTGATTAACTCCAGATTGATTAACTTTCTTGGAATGATTAACTCCGGATTGATTAACGTAATAACAGCATTCTTCCCCTAAAAGAAAAACAGGTTCCCCCTCTTTCAGTGGTTAGCAAGTCTAAAGCTCCTCAATTTTGAAGGACTACCGCTGCTAGGGAATTAAGTTGATCTTGCAAGGTGACCAGGGAGTCGGTGACCCGTTCCATGTCACCCTTTAGTTCTTGAGATAGTTTGTAGTAGAACTGAGTAGAGGTTGTGATACCGCCAATGCCAGTAGGTTAGCCCACCTAGCACTCCTGCTCTGATAACAAAAGGAAGAATGAGTACTGTTCTGTTGTGGGGCTTAGGTATGACATAATTGTATAAATCTTGTTCAGTGTAAATGGTCATGGGGGCACTAAGAATGAGAGGAAGCACATAGATTCTGAAGAGCCATTCAAACAACGATAGGCTAAGCTATCAAAGACAAAAAATATTCCTAAGGGTAGGCAGACTATTCGTGTGGGAGGAGTTACCCACCTGATGCATTGGGATTTGGTTGTGTCTATAGTATTACTAAATTTTACACAGGTGAGGTTTGAGATATGGGTTATTTCCAGATTGGAAACAAGAGGTCCTACTAAAATGGAAGTGGTGTTTATTTCTGTGCTGAAGTTGTTCCATTGTTCAGGTACAGGGATTGAAATGTATGACCTGGAGTGCAGGGGAGGCACATCCAACAGTTAGTAGAGTTTTGGGCCGAGACCTCATGGAGCCCAGTGAGGGTGCTATTAAATAGGCTTACCAGGCGAGTATGGGTACAGAGGGTTTCATGTAGTTTTGAGAGATCTGTTCCTTTGTAGGGGCTAGGAGTATTATGTACCTGGGTCAGTTGGGAGATTACTTCCTTTACGTGTTTTTCTCTTGCCTGATCTTGAACTCCACCACCATCAGACATACCTGCTCTTGAACTCCACCCCTATCAGACATGGATGAAGTCAGTCCAACAAACAGTGGCTCCAAGTCCTCCAGGACAACTAGGATTAATCATTTTCTCTGTCCAATAATGAGTATTTGCATGCATGCAAAAAGTGGCAGAGCTATAGCAGTTGCGGAGCATGTGGGTGTGGGCAGTGAAGGTGGGGTTTCCCTTAGATAAACTCCTATACGATGGGGCATTAATATTTCTGGGAAGCTGCATTCTCCATAGAAGCTCTTGGTAAGGGGAGCTACCAGTCGTACAGTGGTATGAAGGGGGTGCAGTGAGAGTGAAAGGGGTTAAGAAAATAGTAAAGAGAAAAATATGATAAGGGAGGGCCATGGGGATTTATGATTTTAGTTACTTTCCTCATGGTTGTCTGACAGCCACAAGTCTCCTTTGGCAGTGAGTATGCTGTTCACATCATGAGATGTCCACACAGTAAGATCTCTTCCTTGTATTATTTTAACTGCTTCAGATACTAAGACTGCTACTGCCACCACTACCCGTAAACAATGAGGCCAACCCTTTGCCACTACATCAGTTTCCTTACTCAGGTGTGCCGTGGGTTGCAAGCTCATCCCTCGGACCTGTGTAAGGACTCCTAGAGCTATTTCTGTTTTTTTTCTGTGACATATAAAGAAAAATCTTACCCCGTTGGCAAACTTAACAATGGGGCTTGAGTTAGGGCCTTCTTTAGGGCCTGGAAAGCTGCTTCTGCTTCAGGTGTCCATCTTACTAAATGGGTATTGGCTTTCTGAGTTTCCTTAATTAGTGTATATAATGGTCTGGCTATTTTGCCATACCTGGGGATTCATATTCGGCAGAAACCTGTTATGCCAGGGAACCCTCCTAGTTGCTTTAGGGTTTCTGGATGAGGATAAGCCAGTATAGGCTGGATACATTCCTCACTGAGGGCCCTGGTGCCTTTGGATAATTTTAGCCCTAAGTATTTAACCTGCAGTGAGCAGAGCTGAGCCTTTTGTTTGAAAACCTTGTAGCCACAGGTAGCAAGGAAATTTAAGAGCATTTGGGTGGCTTGATGGCATAAGGTTTCTGAACGGACAGCTAAAAGTGATTTCATTCACGTACCAAAGGACAAGAGTGTCTAAGTATGAGAACCGGCTCAAGTCTTGGGCTAATGCCTGGCCAAATAGATGGAGGCTATCCCTGAACCAACCCTTGGGGTAAAACAGTCCAGGTGAGTTGAGATGTTGGGTTTGAAGGATCTTCAAAGGCAAACAAGAATTGAGAGTCAGGATGTACAGGGATGCCGAAAAAGGCATTCTTAAGGTCCAGGACTGTAAAGCACTCTGCTTCCTCTGGTATTTGGGAAAGCAGAGTATAAGGGTTAGGTACAGCTGGGTATAGAGGGACAACGGCCTCACTGATAATCTTGAGGTCTTGCACTAACCTCCACTGTCCGTTGGGTTTCTGTGCTCCTAAAATTGGAGTGTTGCAGGGGCTACTGCATGCTTTTACTAGGCCTTGGGCTTTTAGGTCCTTAATCTTTTGGAGTCCTTGTTGGGCCTCAGGTCTAAGGGGGTACTGCCTTTGGTAGGGAAAGGAGGTGGAATCCTTAATTTTTTTTTTTTTTTTTTTTGAGAGGGAGTCTCCCTCTGTCACCCAGGCTGGAGTGCAGTGCAAGCTCCGCCTCCCGGGTTCCTGCCATTCTCCTGCCTCAGCCTCCCGAGTAGCTGGGACTACAGGTGCCCACCACCATGCCTGGCTAATTTTTTGTATTTTTTAGTAGAGACGGGGTTTCACCACATTAGCCAGGATGGTCTGGATCTCCTGACCTCGTGATCCCCCCACCTCAGCCTCCCAAAATGCTGGGATTACAGGCATGAGCCACCACACCCAACCCCTTTTGTTTAACTTGAACAGGACGGGCATTCTTTGCTCATCCATATTGTCCTGTTGCCCAGACTTCAGGATTAATTCCTTCCTCAAGCAGGAGACAACAAACAGGTGTTCTCCTATGTTCAGGTGTATAATGGCCCCTGCTTTTGCTAGAATGTCTCTCCCTAACAAGGGAGTGGGGCTTTCAGGCATAATTAGAAAAGCATGTGAAAAGAGTAAAGTTCTCCAGTCACAACTTAGTGGCTGGGAGAACTATCTAGTGACTGGCTGTCCTAGGACGCCTCAGATAGTGACAGATCTGGAGGACAGTTGTCCGGGACAGGAGAGTAAGACTGAGAAGGCTGCACCAGTGTCCAGGAGACAGTTAACCTCCTGGTCCTCAATGGTCAAGCATACCCAGGGTTCTGTGAGAGTGATGGCGTGGGCTGGCGTTTGCCTCGGGCACCCTCAGTCCTGCTGCTGGATCATCTGGTTAGTGGCTTTTGACTCAGAGGACCTTCATTCCCTGGGGCAGTGGGCCTTCCAGTGATTGCCTTGACATAAGGGATATGGATGAGGGGGTGGCTTATTTCTACTAGGACAATCTTTTTTTAAAGTATCCTTGTAGACCGCACTGGAAGCAAGCCCTATTAGGCATTTGATTTGCCCAGCTTTTCCCTTTCCCAGAGCCTCCAAAGTCCGCTTGCCTGAGGGCCATGACTAAAGTGGTGGCCTTTTTTTTAATCCCATTTGTCCCGTTCTGCCTGCTCCTCCTGATCTCTATTATAAAAAACCCAGGTTGCCAAGTTCAATAGGGTTTCTAAGTTTTGCCCCAGGCCTAAGGTGGACTTTGGAAGTTTTTTTCTAATGTCTGCAGCTGACTGAGTGATAAACGTATCCTTTAAGACTAGCTGGCCTTCAATAGAGTCAGGTGACAGAGAGGTATGCTTTCTCAATGCCTCCTTTAGTCTTTCCAGAAAGGCGGTAGGATTTTCTTTCTTTCCCTGTATTATAGTGGATATCATTGAGTAATTCATAGGCTTCTTCCTAGTTTTCCTTTGTCCTTCTAGCATGCAAGTTAGCAAATGTCTGTGGCACCAATCTCCATGTTCTGATTCTGTGTCCCAGTGAGGGTCTACACTGGGAACTGCCTGCTGGCCTGTGGGGAATCATTCTCTTTCCTCTGTTGTTATCCTATCATTGACCTGACTGAGATAGTAGAGATTGCCAAACTCTCGGGCTGCAGTTATGGCAGCACTTTTGTCATTTGGGGTTAGTGTCTGATTTAGCAGTAACATTATATCTCTCCATGTCAGATCAAAGGATTGTCCTAACCCTTGTAAAACATCAATATAGCCATCAGGGTTATCTGAGAATTTACCTAGGTCTATTTTAATTTGCTTTAAGTCTGAGAGAGAAAAAGGTACATGCACTCTGGCTGGGCTGAATTCTCCTCCTCCCACTGCTGGAGGGGGCATAATTGGGGAATATTGGCACTCTTTGGTTCATTGTTTACCCCTTTGTCTATCTCCTTTTGGACCGTTTGGGTTGAAGTGTGTCCTTATTAGTTGGGGAAGGAGTCAGGGAGATGCCGGGGTAGGGAGGTAGATCTGATGGCTTCCTGTAGGACACAAATCACACTGTTTACATAATTGCGAGTTGTCTTTTAATGAAAAGAAAGTTTGTACATATGGCACTTCACTCCATTTGCCTCCTTTTCTACAAAACAGGTCTAGCTGTAAGATGGTATTATAATTTATACTTCCCTCAGGAGGCCATGTTTCTCCCCCTTGAAGAGGATATCGTGGCCAGGCGGTGCTGCAGAAGAATATAAGTCACTTTTTTCTTAGTGTCTGAGGGTCAAATTGGTCCCAATTCTACAGAATACATCTTAGGGGTGTTTTTGCCTTGGGAGGAACATTTCCAATCGCTTTGGAGATCCCTTCATGGTTGCGCATTCAGGTCCCTTCATGGTCACCAAATTGTTACCTGGGGGTCCTTGCTCCCAGAGCTCCCAGGATAGTGGTGGGCCACTTCCAAAATGGTGGTGGGCTGCTTCCAACATGGTGGCAAGCCTTGTGTTCTCTGACCTGGGGTTCTTGGCCTCACGGATTCCAAGGAATGGAATCTTGGACCATGCAGTGAGTGTTATAGCTCTATTAGAAGCCATGGGTCATGGAAGAGAACCGTGGAGCCCAGTGACTAGTGTTCAGCTCGATTAGGATGAACCCAGGCACTTAGCTGTGCAGGAACAATGGCAAGCCTTTAGCCCAATTGGGAGAGGCAATGGGCACCTGTGCTGGATCAGGAGCACAGTGGACACCCTGCCAGATCTGGAGGGATGGAAGTCAGCAGCGGATCTGTGACTGCGGCAAATAGCAGTGGTGGACAGCAAGCAAAAGCTCAGCTTGAGCCATAACAAACACGGACCAGAAGAGTGCAGTTGCAAGATTTAATGGAGTGAAAACAGAGCTCCCATACAAAGGGAGGGGACTCAAAGAGGAATTTAAGTTTTTTAAAACAATTGCACATGCAGAATAGTCATGCTCATGATATTTACATGTCCTGTGTAAGAAATGCATTTGTACTAGGCTTAGTCCTATCCATTACTGCTTATTGATACATAAAACACTTGTCAAAGGAGGCTAGCATGATTTCTTGTATAACTTATTGCTCTGTCATTCCTCTGCTCAATTAGTAGTGTCCACGTGATACCCATCTATATTTTGGTACAATTGTCTACTAGCTCGGGTGGTGTCCTGTTGCTGCCTAAATTTAAAACAAAAAAGCTAAAATTTTGTAAAATTTCTGACTTTTAATACACGGAATTGTGTCAGTACTGTATTCTGGGATATGCTACACCTGTGGCTGTCAAACTTTAGCTCCATCAGTATCACCTACAAGACTTGTTAAACATAGACTGCTGGGCCCCATCTCTGAATTTCTAATTTAGTAAATTTAAAAATGTGAACTAAGAATTTGCATTTTTTAACCTCTTCCCAGGTGATGCTGATGCTGTTGGTCCAAAGATCACACTCTGAGAGCTATTATTCTGCACTAAAATTTTATATGGTCCAACTTAAGAGAATATTAAAAAATATTGAGCCTCTTGAACCATACTTGATACTACAAAGATTAGCACTTCACCTTGAAAGAAAAAGTAGAGTCTTGCCTAGGTGAGCCTGAATGGTATTTCTGCCTGTGGATTTCCATATTCTAGAAAATCTGTTTGTCTGCAGTCTACCCTGACTCTGAACTACGATGATCACAGTGGTTTTGACAGTGATGACACTGGTATATGGAACAGGCAGAACTTATAAGGGCCAAGCTCACACATCAAAGTACAAATTTACTTTCATTTCCCATCAACTTTAAAAAATTTATTCAGGGGAAATAATTTTCTCTTTCAAATGAAAACTCAGGTGGGCCTTTGACTTTTGTGTTCACTTTTATTAATAGACAGGTAAAAACACAGTTTGCTTGCTTTTAGTGATTAAAATGTTCATTCAAAGGTACCATTCAATTCCCTGAACTGAACTTATAAAAGCTCTTCTCTCCATCCCCACCCCGGCTTTGGTCTGCTTCAGGGAGCAAGTCTGTGAATGAGGAAGTGTGGTTTGGTAACGTAATCTATGTTTCTCAGCCAGGTGCTTCTCCTTTTTCCTTGCCAGCTGCTGCTTGGGATTCTAGTGGAGAGGGGTGAAATAGGAAGGAAGGAGGTGGGAGGAGATTCAGAGGACAGGATGGTTCTTACTTGAACTGGCACCTTTATCAGCTAGCTTTGTGCTCTTGGGTCAAGCACTTTTTTATTTTATTTTATTTTATTTTATTTTATTTTGACAGGGTCTTGTTACATTACTTAAGCTGGAGTGCAGTGGCACAATCATGGCTCACTGCAGCCTTGAACTCTTGGGCTCAAATGATCCTTCTGTATCAACCTCTCAAGTAGCTGGGACTACAGGCATACAACTCTATGTTTGGCTAATCTCTTAGTTTTTGTTTGTTTGTGTGTTTGTTTTTGTTTTTTGTAGAGATAGGGTTGCCCAGGCTGGTCTCAAACTACTAACCTCTAGTGAGATGTTTAAAACTGACTCTTTTTTTGTGTGACACTTTCATTAGCTCATTGGAGTTTTGTGGGTTTTTTTTTTGTTTGTTTGTTTTTAATTTTCTGCTGGATTCTACTTTTTAATAGTTACCTGGACTGGGATGGATACATCTCTATTACAGATAATTTTATGGGATTGCTTCCTCAGTGCTCCTCAGGAATGGGCCAATTTGCCTCCATATTCTTGCTACTGGGGACCCTGTCCCCTGAGGAGACCCTATTCGAAAAAGTCTTACTACTCTATGATTTGTCTCTCTTCTACTACCTGATCCTATTCTTGATCACAGGAAGAATTCATGCATCCCTTGCCCCACCGAACTCTGAGAGCCCTAAGAATCCCAAGCACATAGCCTTCTCTTCACACCACTAAGGCAGCTAACTGTGTTCTCACTGGCTAAATTTCCCTTGGTGGAGAGGGGAAGGAATATCTAATTCTGCAGCTGGAAAATATTGCATTGGTACTATATACCCTTCCCCCTAGGGGGTGGTAGACTTACAGCAGAGAAACAATTTTCTGTAAAGAAATCTCTTTGCAAGTCTTTTTCTTCCATATTCTAACTCCTTGATTTGGCCAAGAGGTCCAAAAATTATAGAACCGTTTCTCAGAATTGTTTTATAAATTCTTCAGGTGCTAATTTGGCAACTTGCTTTGTAGTTTCACATTTATTGAAACATAGGTGCCTAGTTGAAATTTCAATTTTATACCCTGTTTCTTGAGTTCAATCTACCCACCAAAAATTCATTTTCTCACACGTAGCTATATTATCCCATTCAGAATCAACTCAGCTAAATCCAACACAATTCAACTGAATCTAATTATTAAGTTTATTCTAGGCATCTGTGCTAACACTGGTGATACAAATACAGAAATGTGTAAGTCCTCACATCAAGGTGGTTCACAGGTCTAATAGGGGAAACAGTCATGTAAAAAAACAGGATCAACAAAGAAGAGTTTGCACAGAAAAAAAAGTAGTTTAACCATCTCTATGATAAGAAATGGAGGAAGTATGACCCCCAAGTTGAGATTTGAATGTGAAAGTTTACCAGGCAATGGGGGTGGGGGATGAAAATGTGAGATGATGGGAAAGTTACTCAGTATCCCCAAGCCTCAGTCTAGAGATTTGTAAAATATTAGTACTTATCTGAGAAGACTTTGCGAGGATTACCTAATTTGTACAGCATGCTTGGCACTATATCATGTGTTCAAATTGGGGTTCTCTGAGAAGCAGGCACCAAGATAAAATTAAATATGCAAGGATCTTATTTGATGAAATGCCTTAAGAGACTACAGGGAAGAAAGTGGGTGAAACTGGACGAATCTTGAGACTGTGATGGGAATCTGACTCTCAGTGAAGGAGAGAGGGAAGGGGGATTGGATGGCCAAGTCCTAGACTTCCATGCAGCTAAGGAAGGTTCAGCAGGGCATAAAGGAGTCCTTCAGTCAAAATTGACAGACGAGTTCTGTGTCTCTAACAGTTCTTCATTAGTATTAGCTGCAATAATGCGGGCAGTTGGAGGAAGCACGAGCTCCCTACTGTGGGCTTAAGAGTGCAACAGCTGGAGCCCTGCAGATGGAAGTCCCTGTAGTTGGAGGTCTGTGAGGTGCGTTTTCATAACCAGCATATCTGACCCATAAACAATACTTACTACATTTTTTATATTTCAGAAAGTAGAAAACATATGAACAAATGTGCACTGGCAGTAAAAAAAAAAAAAAAAAAATGGAGGTTTTTTTTCATAGCAAAGCAAATAGTTTGGTATCGTTTTAATGTAAAGTGGGAATTTGGGAATAATGAATAATTGAGAGATAGCAGGAACCATATCCTTTGCATTAGCTAGTGTAGGTCAACTGCTGTAACAGACCCTAAATCTATAATAGCTTAACTACAACAGGAGCTTATTTCCCATGCATGTGATCAACAGGGCAGATGCCTCCCTGTGGTGATTCACAGACCAGGTCCTTTCTATCTCATGGCCCTACCATCTGTCAAACCTCATCATCTGCATCCAGCTGATGAAGGAAAAAGAAAGCAAGGAGGAGCCTGTGAAACACAGAAGCACCCATCACATTTGCTCGCTTGCCACAGATCAGACTTTGTCAACTGGCTTATCTAGATGCCAGGTGATCTAAGAAATAAATTTCCTTCTGAACTTCTATAAATGCCCCTGATAGCAATAACTTAAGCATAGCCTTAGAATAGCCCTATATGGCAGACACTTCTGAAGGTGTGTGTTCTGAGCCAGGGAATCCTGGTATAGTCAATCAGGAGATTTGTTCCTTTTCTATGAAGACCATCTGAGACCCCTCCCCCTAGCCCATTTCATAGAACATGGGTGATACAGGGGATTGAGGCCCTGAGTTTTGGGTTAAATGAAGATTGCCAGGTCGAAGTAATTAATGGGAGAGTGTCAAATGAAAATGCTCCATCAACAGCATGCTGTCTTTCAGTGGTTGCAGTTTTCCTGTCGCACCCACCACCACTGGACTCTCCTGTATATAAGCCCCTAATAGAACCCCATGTCTTGTTTTCTGGCTCTGGGTCTCTTCTTTGACCTCTTGATCCTGGCGTTTTCCCTATTGAGATTAATAGGGTTTGACACAATAGCATCTATCTTCAAGCTAAAACTCTATGCTAATGAAGACAAAACTTCTGGTGGTCAGTTAGCCTCCCTTTTGTGTCATGAATCTCTTTTGCTGCTAATGCTAAATGAATTATAGATGCTGGGAGCCACCAAAAATTCTAAGCTGTAGAATGACCTGATGATATTCATATTTTAAAGGTCATGACGGTAACACTGTGTCAGTGGGTTAAAAAGAATCATAAAGGCTGGGCCTGGGGCCTCTTGCCTGTAATCCCAACACTTTGAGAGGCTGATGCAGGTGGATTGCTTGAGCCCAGGAGTTTGAGACCCCGTCTCTACAAAAAAAAAAAAAAAGAAAAAAAACCCATGAAAATGGAGGCAAAGGAACCAATTTTGAGACTTTTGCAGTAATTCAGGTGAGAGATAAGAATGACCTAGATAAGTGAGAATTAAGAGGAGTTTGACAAGTTCTAGAGAAATTTAGGAGTCAGGCCTTGAAGACTGGTTAAATATGAAGGGAATGGGAAGAGATGGTGTAAGGAACATGGCTGTGCTGCAGCGAAGCAGGCATAGAGCAGCAGGCATAGGCCAAGGTAAACAGCATAGATAACTCAGCAGGATTGGGGTGCAAGCGCACAGTCCCATGTCTTAGATAATCATAGCCATGTAGACACAACATAGAGAAGCTCCCCACCTGGCTCTCAGCCACTATTTTTTGTGTAGTGTATAAATGTAACACTGACCCTGTGAAGGCTCTGCTGAATAAAGCCATGTCTCATTTACCTGCTGTCTCTTGTGTGTTCTTCCACCTTCCTGACCCACATCTACCCATTCCCCTCAGCTCTCAGCTGGGGCTAGAACCTAACCCTGAGCATGACAAATGGGTAGCTGATATTCTGGCCTGGGTAAGTGAATAAATGTGTTATCAATCAAATTAGAAGCAAATAGAGTAGGATCCCATTCAGCTACTATGGTGCTTCTGAAAGTTTTCTTTCAAAATTCCTTTAACAACAAAACAAGGTAAATGCATATTTTGTGAGGTTCTAATATGTAATTTGCCCCCCAAATAAAACAACTTCTTCAAGGTATGTTTTATTTTGAAAATTTATGCAAATTTTACTTTCTATTTGTATGTATAGGTAACATATATGCTTGTTGCGAAATAAAATAATGTGTTTTGTTTTTTAAAATTTTATTATCATTATACTTTAAGTTTTAGGGTACATGTGCACAATGTGCAGGTTTGTTACATATATATACATGTGCCATGTTGGTGTGCTGCACCCATTAACTCGTCATTTAGCATTAGCTGTATCTCCTAATGCTATCCCTCCCGCGTCCCCCTACCACACAACAGTCCCCGGAGTGTGATGTTCCCCTTCCTGTGTCCATGTGTTCTCATTGTTCAGTTCCCACCTATGAGTGAGAACATGCAGTGTTTGGTTTTTTGTCCTTGCGATAGCTTGCTGAGAATGATGGTTTCCAGTTTCATCCATGTCCCTACAAAGGACATGAACTCATCACTTTTTATGGCTGCATAATATTCCATGATGTATATATGCCACATTTTCTTAATCTGGTCTATCATTATTGGACATTTGGATTGGTTCCAAGTCTTTGCTATTGTGAATAGTGCCACAATAAGCATACATGTGCATGTGTCTTTATAGCAGCATGATTTATAGTCCTTTGGGTATATACCCAGTAATGGGATGGCTGGGTCGAATGGTATTTCTAGTTCTAGATCCCTGAGGAATCACCACACTGCCTTCCACAATGGTTGAACTAGTTTACAGTCCCACCAACAGTGTAAAAGTATTCCTATTTGTCCACATCCTCTCCAGCACGTGTTGTTTCCTGACTTTTTAATGATTGCCATTCTAACTGGTGTGAGATGGTATCTCATTGCGGTTTTGATTTGCGTTTCTCTGATGGCCAGTGATGATGAGCATTTTTTCATGTGTCTTTTGGCTGCATAAATGTCTTCTTTTGAGAAGTGTCTGTTCATATCCTTCGCCCACTTTTTGATGGGGTTGTTTTTTTGTTGTAAATTTGTTTGAGTTCATTGTAGATTCTGGATATTAGCCCTTTGTCAGATGAGTAGGTTGCAAAAATTTTTCTCCCATTCTGTTGGTTGCCTGTTCACTCTGATGGTAGTTTCTTTTGCTGTGCAGAAGCTCTTTAGTTTAATTAGATCCCATTTGTCAATTTTGGCTTTTGTTGCCATTGCTTTTGGTGTTTTAGACATGAAGTCCTTGCCCATGCCTATGTCCTGAATGGTATTGCCTAGGTTTTCTTCTAGCGTTTTTATGGTTTTAGGTCTAACACGTAAGTCTTTAATCCATCTTGAATTAATTTTTGTATAATGTGTAAGGAAGGGATCCAGTTTCAGCTTTCTACATATGGCTATCCAGTTTTCCCAGCACCATTTATTAAATAGGGAATCCTTTCCCCATTTCTTGTTTTTGTCAGGTTTGTCAAAGATCAGATAGTTGTAGATATGTGGCATTATTTCTGAGGGCTCTGTTCTGTTCCATTGGTCTGTATCTCTGTTTTGGTACCAGTACCATGCTGTTTTGGTTCTGTAGCCTTGTAGTATAGTTTGAAGTCAGGTAGAGTGATGCCTCCAGCTTTGTTCTTTTGGCTTAGGATTGACTTGGTGATGCAGGCTCTTTTTTGGTTCCATATGAACTTTAAAGTAGTTTTTTCCATTTCTGTGAAGAAAGTCATTGGTAGCTTGATGGGGATGGCATTGAATCTATAAATTACCTTGGGCAGTATGGCCATTTTCACGATATTGATTTTTCCTACCCATGAGCGTGGACTGTTCTTCCATTTGTTTGTATCCTCTTTTATTTCATTGAGCAGTGGTTTGTAGTTCTCCTTGAAGAGGTCCTTCCCATCCCTTGTAAGTTGGATTCCTAGGTATTTTATTCTCTTTGAAGCAATTGTGAATGGGAGTTCACTCATGATTTGGCTCTCTGTTTGTCTGTTATTGGTGTATAAGAATGCTTGTGATTTTTGTACATTGATTTTGTATCCTGAGACTTTGCTGAAGTTGCTTATCAGCTTAAGGAGATTTTGGGCTGAGACGCTGGGGTTTTCTAAATATATAATCATGTCGTCTGCAAACAGGGACAATTTGACTTCCTCTTTTCCTAATTGAATACCCTTTATTTTCTTCTCCTGCCTAATTGCCCTGGCCAGAACCTCCAACACTATGTTGAATAGGAGTGGTGAGAGAGGGCATCCCTGTCTTGTGCCAGTTTTCAAAGGGAATGCTTCCAGTTTTTGCCCATTCAGTATGATATTGGCTGTGGGTTTGTCATAGATAGCTCTTATTATTTTGAGATACGTCCCATCAATACCTAATATATTGAGAATTTTTAGCATGAAGTGTTGTTGAATTTTGTCAAAGGCCTTTTCTGCATCTTTTGAGATAATCATGTGGTTTTTGTCTTTGGTTCTGTTTATATGCTGGATTACATTTATTGATTTGCATATGTTGAACCAGCCTTGCATCCCAGGGATGAAGCCCACTTGTTCATGGTGGATGAGCTTTTTGAAGTGCTGCTGGATTCAGTTTGCCAGTATTTTATTGAGGATTTTTGCATCAATGTTCATCAAGGATATTGGTCTAAAATTCTCTTTTTTTGTTGTGTCTTGGCCAGGCTTTGGTATCAGAATGATGCTGGCCTCATAAAATGAGTTAGGGAGGATTCCCTCTTTTTCTATTGATTGGAATAGTTTCAGCAGGAATGGTACCAGTTCCTCTTTGTACCTCTGGTAGAATTCGGCTGTGAATCCATCTGGTCCTGGACTCTTTTTGGTTGGTAAGCTATTGATTATTGCCACAATTTCAGATCCTGTTATTGATCTATTCAGAGAGTCAACTTCTTCCTCGTTTAGTCTTGGGAAGGTGTATGTGTCGAGGAATTTATCCATTTCTTCTAGATTTTCTAGTTTATTTGCGTAGAGGTGTTTGTAGTATTCTCTGATGGTAGTTTGCATTTCTGTGGGATCGGTGGTGATATCCGCTTTATCATTTTTTATTGCATCTATTTGATTCTTCTCTCTTTTCTTCTTTATTAGTCTTGCTAGCAGTCTATCAATTTTGTTGATCTTTTCAGAAAACCAGCTCCTGGATTCATTAATTTTTTGGAGGGTTTTTTGTGTCTCTATTTCCTTCAGTTCTGCTCTGATCTTAGTTATTTCTTGCCTTCTGCTAGCTTTTGAATGTGTTTGCTCTTGCTTCTCTAGTGCTTTTAATTGTGATGTTAGGGTGTCAATTTGGATCTTTCCTGCTTTGTCTTGTGGGCTTTTAGTGCTATAAATTTCCCTAGACACACTGCTTTGAATGCGTCCCAGAGATTCTGGTATGTTGTGTCTTTGTTCTCGTTGGTTTCAAAGAATATCTTTATTTCTGCCTTCATTTCGTTATGTACCCAGTAGTCATTCAGGAGAAGGTTGTTCAGTTTCCATGTAGTTGAGCGGTTTTGAGTGAGTTTCTTAATCCTGAGTTCTAGTTTGATTGCACTGTGGTCTGAGAGACAGTTTGTTATAATATCTGATCTTTTACATTTGCTGAGGAGTGCTTTACTTCCAAGTATGTGGTCAATTTTGGAATAGGTGTGATGTGGTGCTGAAAAAAATGTATATTCTGTTGATTTGGGGTGGAGAGTTCTGTAGATGTCTATTAGGTCCGCTTGGTGCAGAGCTGAGTTCAATTCCTGGGTATCCTTGTTGACTTTCTGTCTGGTTGATCTGTCTAATGTTGACAGTGGGGTGTTAAAGTCTCCCATGATTATTGTGTGGGAGTTTAAGTCTCCTTGTTGGTCATTAAGGACTTGGTTTATGAATCTGGGTGCTCCTGTATTGGGGGCATATATATTTAGGATAGTTAGCTCTTCTTGTTGAATTGATCCCTTTACCATTATGAAATGGCCTTCTTTGTCTCTTTTGATCTTTGTTGGTTTAAAGTCTGTTTTATCAGAGACTAGGATTGCAACCTCTGTTGTTTTTTGTTTTCCATTTGCTTGGTAGATCTTCCTCCATCCCTTTATTTTGAGCCTATGTGTGTCTCTGCATGTGCGATGGGTTTCCTGAATACAGCACACTGATGGGTCTTGACTATTTATCCAATTTGCCAGTCTGTGTCTTTTAATTGGAGCATTTAGCCCATTTACATTTAAAGTTAATATTGTTATGTGTGAATTTGATCCTGTCATTATGATGTTAGCTGGTGATTTTGCTCATTAGTTGATGCAGTTTCTTCCAAGGGAATGCAGCTCCTCACCAGCAACGGAACAAAGCTGGATGGAGAATGACCTTGACGAGTTGAGAGAAGAAGGCTTCAGACAATCAAACTACTCCAAGCTACAGGAGGAAATTCAAACCAATGGCAAAGAAGTTATAAACTTTGAAAAAAGATTAGGTGAATGGATAACTAGAATAACCAATGCAGAGAAGTCCTTAAAGGATCCGATGGAGCTGAAAGCCAAGGCTCGAGAACTACGTGAGGAATGCAGAAGCCTCAGGAGCCGATGCGATCAACTGGAAGAAAGGGTATCAGTGATGGAAGACGAAATGAATGAAATGAAGGGAGAAGGGAAGTTTAGAGAAAAAAGAATAAAAAGAAATGAACAAAGCCTCCAAGAAATATGGGACTATGTGAGAAGACCAAATCTACGTCTGATTGGTGTACCTGAAAGTGACGGGGAGAATGGAACCAAGTTGGAAAACACTCTGCAGGATATTATCCAGGAGAACTTCCCCAATCTAGCAAGGCAGGTCAACATTCAGATTCAGGAAATACAGAGAATGCCACAAAGATACTCCTCAAGAAGAGCAACTCCAAGACACATAATTGTCAGATTCACCAAAGTTGAAATGAAGGAAAAAATGTTAAGGGCAGCCAGAGAGAAAGGTCGGGTTACCCACAAAGGGAAGCCCATCAGACTTACAGCGGATCTCTTGGCAGAAACTCTACAAGCCAGAAGAGAGTGGGGGCCAATATTCAACATTCTTAAAGAAAAGAATTTTCAACCTAGAATTTCATATCCAGCCAAACTAAGCTTCATAAGTGAAGGAGAAATAAAATACTTTACAGACAAGCAAATGCTGAGAGATTTTGTCACCACCAGGCCTGCCCTAAAAGAGCTCCTGGAGGAAGCACTAAACATGGAAAGGAACAACTGGTACCAGCCACTGCAAAAACATGCCAAAATGTAAAATAATGTTTTAAATTACTTTGAAAAGGAAAAAGTTAGTTAAACAAGTGATTTACCAATTTATCCTCCCAGCTTGAACACCTTTAGAAGATGATAGATATGGTTACAGTCTCCCTTGACTGCCATCTGTAATTCCAGTCTTCACTTGACTTCCCACAAGTAATTACTACTTTTTATTTGTGTTTTTTCCTTACAGATTTGCATTCATTTATTTGTGCTGGGAAAAGATACTGTTATGGGCTTAACATTTGTTGTCTCCCAGCTCCCCATCCCCAAATTCTTGTGTTGAAATCCTAACTTTCAAAATGATAGTATTAGAAGGTAGGGCCTTTGGGAGATAATTTAAGTCATGAGAGTGGAACCCTCATTAATGACATTAGTGCCCTTGTAAAAGAGACCTAGAGAGCACTGCAGCCCCGTTTCTCCCACGTGAGAATTCAAGGAGCGAGGGTCTGCAACCTGGAAGAGGGCAGTCACCAGAGCCTGATTACGTTGGCAACTTGACCTCAGACTCCCAGCCCCTAGAACTGTGAGAAATAAATTTCTACTGTTTATGTCAGTCTGTGGTACTCTGTTATAACAGCCAGAACTAAAACAGATATAGTGTTTTGTGTTTCAAAAATAAATATTATATTATACATAATTTTGTACCTTGCCTTCACCCAAAAATGACTTTTTTGAGATCTATACATACTAATACAGATAGATGAGTTCATTCCCTTAAATTACTTCTTAGGAGTCAAACTGATATTTTGGGAAGATGAATTACATTTATCTTGTCGCTTTGAATGTTCCAGGCATGCTGCTGCCTACCTTGGTCTCACATTAGCTCAATTAGAAACCGGTATGTGGAGTTTAGATCTCCTATTCCTGAGCTGGTGGGAATCTGCTTATTCATGTTTTGCTAATCACTGATATTTATTAGTACTATGTACCACTTTTCTAAGTATGGTATGTGTATTACAACTCTATGAAGTAGCTACTATAATTTCACACTGTAATTACAGAAGAGAAAATAGAGTGTGTAGAGTTCAGTTGTCTATGGTCATTTAGGCATTATATGGCAAAGATAGGGACCTTACCTATGCAGTCTGATTCCAGGGTCTGTGTTCTTAATCACTTTACAAAACTACCTGGGGAAATATGTGTGATGCATTGAAGAATCCCAGTTAATTTCTCTGTGTTCCACAAGACAATGAGATATCCAATGAGACATATGCTTTTAATGCTGAATTTCAGCCAGATAGCTGCAGCCAAGTAGTATTTTCAATGACCCATGTTATGAGAGGCTCTTGTCCTTTCTGAGGTTATGCCTTGGCTTATTTACACATTACATGCCTGCTAACTTATCAGGTGAACTGAAGCAGAAGAGATGGTTAATGTGTTTGCCCAGTGGATGATGTGAAACGTGCAATAAAGTGCCAAAATCCACAGCTAAGCAGCTCAATCTGCACAATTGATCCAAAGAATTGGGGGAGCAATGAGAAGTCAATTTTTATGAAAGGATGATGCTGAGAAGCCCTTCAGTGCCTGCTGCTTTCCCTTTTCAAGTGGCCCTGAGAGGACAGTGCCAGGCTGTGGACAGGTTTTCAGCTGCTGCTGCTCCCCAGGGACAAGGGTGAAATGACACTGGTGAAAAGGTGTGGCGATGTGAATGTCCTTTGTCCTGCCATTTGCTTTTTCTCCAATGTGATTGTGAGCTTTGACACCTGTCGGGAAGAAGGAGGCAATCTTTTAATTAGGTTCCTTCACTGACTTACACAGTGCTTGAGTATCAAAATGTTGGGTTGAGTCAGCTGTGACTTTGTTTTTCCTTTTCTTGTACTCTTTAAACACAAAGTCATTTTAAATTCTGTTGCTGCATTCTTTTTTTTCATTTGGCGGTATATTTTGGGTGTCCAAACAAGTGTAGCAGGGTGAAAAATAGCATTGTTTAAAGAGCTGGCAGCAAAGTTTTTCTTAGGGAAAGAACAATATCAATTTAGGCTAGTGCCCTGATAAGACACTTAAGATGTAGAAGATGAACATGAAGCCTAGGGGAAATGACTAAGAAGGCAATTGTATGATGAAGGAAAAGGCCCTTACATAATATTTTTCCTAAGACATAAACAGGAATTTGAGAAAGGACAGAAGTGAAGGAGAGGGGAAATCTGGCAATTTGATGGGAGGATAAGATGAGCATAGTGGCTAACAGAAGCACAAAGGCATCTAAGGACTGAGAAATCTAATGTCCAATTTTAATTCCCCCTTGTCCTCCCTATCTCTCTCACAATGTAAACAGCCAGCAATGGCCCTTAAGTTCTGTGCAATATACAAACCATCATAGGATAGATTTCGAGTAAAATTAAGGAAAGGGGACTAAGTTCCCAGTCTGGGCACACCTGGAATAAAAAGATGTGAGTAGACCAGTTACAGGAGGGAAAGTGAAATTGAGACCAAGGTTAAAACAACAGCAGAAATTTATTTCAGAGAAGATGCTCCACTTTCCACAAGATCTGTGACCCAAGTCTTGAGTCCATTTCCTTTAAACCTTGAAGAGTTGCCCCAGCAGACACTTGAGTGACAGAAAGAAAAAGCAGACTGAACTAAAACCTGCAGGGATTTTTCACTGGCATATACAGAAAACCTTATAATTAAATAGCCTGCTAGGTTTTAGGTCAAAGCAGATATTCCACCATCTCCCATCCTCTCCTTATTTTCATGATAATTTATAATTTGGTGATTCTTAAATCAGTTTCTTCGATTAAAGAACAAGATGCTGAGAAGGACAGAACTCAGGCTCTGGGTCAGAAACGTGGGTTGGAAAAATCCCTCTACTGTTTGTAAACCATGCATTCTTAGGTTATTTTGACTCTATGATAGTTATTTTTTTGCAGGAATAATTTGTAATTATTTTTTATTTGGCTTACTTGTTTCTTGTCTGTTTACTTGGTAGCGAACAGGCTGCAAAACCCATGGAAGAGTGACAGTGGCTGTTGTGTCGTTATTGCATTCCTAATGCCTGCCCCATCAAGGATACTTCAATATGAATATATTGAGTGGATACATAAACTTTTTTTTGATTTTCTGTTTATGAATCTGAAAAGAATGAGGGTGGGAATAATACCACCCCTACTATAGGTCGCTGTGAGAATAAAACAACCCAGGTGATGACACTTAGTACAGAATCTAGATTCACAGTAAATGTCAACTTTCTTTGCCTTCCAAAGCCATAGGTTTGTTCCCTTTCTGGAACAGTGAGGCCACTCTTCTCTATGACCATACTCTATGATCTTTACTACCCTGCCACAATATGTTCTTGGTTTTATAAAGATCTTAGAGAAAAAGAACATAGGAAGTTCAATATAGCTCTGCCAGGAGTACTAGAAAAACATCAAGCACCTGCCCTTCAAGTAGGGAAGATCCATGACATTAACTACAATGACCGAAGTTTATTACTGGCCTGTACTCCTGTCCATCTACCAAGCTTAGAAAAAAGGTGCTGGTTTGGCCTTTGACTCCTGAGGGCTCTTCTCTCCATGTTTTTTTTTTTTTTTTTTGCCATGAGAAGATCTGTGAATGAATGATATTATTTTGTTAATTGATAGTTACCAAAGGAGAGGGCAGTTACCAAACCCATATCAGAAAATTAAAGTTAAGGGATGAAAGAAAGGATCATGTTCTTGGAAAGACCAAGAATGAGGCTACCTGGAGGAGAAATTAGAGCAAACAATTCAGACCCATCAAGAAGAAAAAAAAAATAGGAAAAGGAGCAGACATCACAAAATACAAAAGTGACTAAGAGGAGAGGGGGCTCCCTGTTTGGGTATGGATGGCCTTTGAACTGCAGGTCCCTATTTAAGATTTACAAATAAGCAGGTGTCACCACCTCAGGGAGATAATAGGAGAAGCAGGCTGGATCTGTTCGTGGAGTTTAAGACTAAAGACCAAGAGACCCAAGAAATCTGGCTGCTGGAGAGTGTGAAGGGAAAGGTTTGTCTAGGGTTCCATGTGAGAGAGTCAAATGATTGCAGGGAGTCTGTCAATGAGGAATTCACTTCAACAAATTTTGAGGTTGCCTATCCTGACCTTTTTAGGTTGTGCTTATTAAAAATATTTTAGGATAGGCACTATAAGTTATAGCAATTGTAGGCATATTATTCATGTCTGATCACGAACTCTGGCAACTTGGATTCTAGATTTGGCTCTGTCTTTACTTATTCTGTGACTGGGAAAAATCATAAACCCTCTGTGAATTCTCATTTTCTCATATCTAAAGTAAAATATTACTGAAGAAACACTTTTCACATCTCTCACAGTCTTAAGATTTTCATTTCAGCCCCTCCAATTGTAGGGTTCCTCCCCTTCTTTGGGGTTCCCAGGTTCTTGCTGTGTTTTGAGGGGTGTCTGCAGGAAGTTATCAGAAGCAGACTGTTGTATGTGATATCACATGTCACTCCTGATCACAAATCTTTGTGGAAGTGATGCATACTGACAAAGTTAAGTCCTCAGTGGGTGTTCATGAGGAGGCACAGTTGGCAAAGGCCCCTCGACCTGGGTGATAAAATATTCACCACTATGTGGAAGCTTGGTAGTTGGGGATGAGAGATCGGTTCCTAGGTAGTTCCTGGGCATTTGGACAATGCAGTGATCTTGATGAGTTCCACTTGCCAGGCTCTTCCTATATAGCTGACCTATCCTGCTATGAAAACTTGCTTGGGACCTTCCTCCTCCTTGCCCAATAAAGCTTGATAACTTACTTAACTCAGGCCCAGGACCATTATAACTCAACAACTTGTTCTGTTCCCAGCGGTTAGTACAGGCTTAATTCTCAAACCTTTCTTTGAGATGTGGGGAGACATGAGCCTTCCATTCTGCAAAGAAAAGGAAGAAGGCAAAACAGTTTTTGTATTAACTAGCAACAATCTAGATGCTAGATTGGATCATCTCTAAGGTCTCTTTCAGCTGTGACATACTATAAATTTGAAGCCAAGAGCAACAGAAGGTTGCTTTTCTTTCTGGCAACACTATGGTGAGAAAACCTTAGCCTCTTTAGTACTTGGAAGTATTAAAACTTTTAGACTCCAAGGTACAAAAAGGAATGAATGGTAGCATGTAACCCAAATCTTTGGGATCATGGTTTGGTGGATTTTTCATACCAAACTGCTATGTGCCACTATTAAGAATGATGGTCTTGGAAAAGCCAGTCTGTAAATGTATTTCTTATGAATTTGATGGTTATCTAACTTAATTAGCATGCTGATTCCTTACTTTTAGAGTTCCCAGGAATTGTTGGAAGGGGTTTATGTGGGCAAGTGAGTTAGGAAAAAATGACAGAGAAACCATAATCAATTACTTCACAGTTTGAGAGTCATAAGCAAACATCTGAGACCTTCCCTCTATGTAGACTGACATTTTCCTTTATAGCTCAGTCTGTTTAATCTAGTTTCACAATGCTGCCTGAATTATGACAAGTATTGCCATTCTGAATTTGTTCAGCCAACTGAAATAATCTAGAAACATCTGTGGGCCATTCCTTGATGCAGAGAGAACATAGGATACAGTCTTTGACTCAGTGCTTTATGCCTGTTTTGAAGAGAGCTTAGTTTTTAATTCACTCATTCATTTAAAAAATGTCATGCATTCCTTAATCCAACCATTTATCCATCTGGCTGATACTGGGCATTAATTATGTATTAGGCACTCTGATAGGCAACAAAAGAGTCTTATATATTTCTATCCGGAAATAAAAGGCAGGAAGCAAGAGAGGGACACATTTTTCATTTCAGTGTCAGGTGGTAGTGAGGCATCAAAGATGTATGCATTTGCAGCAGAGTTTATTGAGGGGAAGTGGCTGCTGTGAGCAATCATCTGAAACTAGGCTGCCCTTTCTGTCACTGTGGGACATGAGTCTTAATGCTGTTCCTGGAAAGAGGCAGGGAGCCTCTAGGGAGCAAGGAGGACTCCCCAGTTTCTCTTTGTATTCTAGGCTCATAGAAAGCACCATTTAGGACTCCTCATGGGGCACAATCTCCCCAGGCTCCCCTCTGCTACTATCTTCTCACTACATGTTCTTAAGGAAATTAGATGAGGCTCTAATGTAATACAAAGTTGATTAACGATATAAGCACACACTCTCTCTAAGGGAGACACTCAGATGAAACTACCTAAATGTGCCTGCCTAAAATCAAAGCAATTAACCTAGAAAGTTACACAGCCAGGACTTCAATCTCTGAGCTATTTTCATCCACAGAAGGAGTTTATGAAGTTTATGTTTTTATCTGGAATATTGTCCATTGTTATTTCTTTTCCCCAAAAGTCAGAGAGTTCTTTACTGGCCTAGAGGGAGTGGTCTTGACAGCTATATTCATGGCCTTCTTGAATGGATATTTTGTGAGAAGTCTTAGAAAAACTTCAAGGAATAAACAAACTCAAACTTTCATGTTCAGCAAAAGCTCATCTGCCTCATCTGAAAAATGGGAATAATAGAACCTCATTGGACTGTTGCACAGAGAAGATAAGATAATGTGAAGCTGATACGAAAAGGCTTGGCTCATAGGTGGTTCTCAATACCTATTACTGCCCCCCTTCTATTTGTTTGAGGAAAATGCCAATCCCCTTTGGATTCTGGGAAGGGCCTGTAATGGGTGCCTTAACTCAGCCTGGGAGGAATACTTATTAGGCATTCACCTGAGAAGTGGAGGGAGGAAGAAAGGTGAATAAGAAGGAATTAGACTTTGCTGGATGATGCTGGGCTTGCTGAGGCAAATGGCTACCTTTAAAAAAACATTACTTGGCACTCGTCCTTTCCTAGGAATGCAGATAACACTACTGGTTTACTTACCCCTTCCTGACTAGCAGAAGAATGTTCCAGGCTCCTGAGATGTCTGGGATGTTGAAACTGAAGAAGTAGGGGCCAGGTTTGAACAGAAAGGCCTTCTTCCTGGGGAACTGTCTACTGTAAGAAGGAGCCCTGGTGTTCCTTCACGTTTTGCAGATCCAGGACTCTTTGTTGTTCCTGGATTTTGTATCTTTGCTTTCCTAAAATTGACATCCATAGTACAGCCTGTATTTCTTCACTAGCACCATAGGAGAAGAACATGTCTTATTGAGAGACCCAAACTCACTTCTTCCAACACAGCACAACCTAATACGATACTTAAGAATGTCTTCTATGCATTATAACTGACTAGGTTCAAATCCTAGTCCTTCATGTAATCCTTTTAAACCTTAGTTTCTTTGCTTCATCATGGAAATAGTAAGACCTAACTTGTAGTGTCGTTGAAGGATAATAGAGCACATAAAGCAATTAACCTAACACTTGACTCTTAATAAGGGCTTGATACATAGTGGCTATCATATTTGTGGTTTGTCTCTTCCTTTCATGCTTTCTCCTATGCACAAAACCTTGTGGATTAAACAACTCCATGGACTTTGTGAAGGAAAATGTTTGCAGAACCTCTATAACAGATGATCATTGGAATGGAGCCTGCAGTTTCCCTAGGCTTGCCTTTTAGCTAAGGATCTCCTTTACCAATTCAGATGAGGCTCTGGAAAGTCTGAAACCACCCAAAGCTAAGGAGTAAGGGATTCACTATTTTAGGACATAGGGCAGATGCTGCCTGTTCTCTCTTTATATCCCTTGGGCTTTTCTATTTTAATAATCTTCAGTTGAATTCTAACTGTCAACATCTACATCTCTCCCTGCAAGGGCTTTCACAGAAGCTGGAGAAGGTCTCTTGGCAAGATAGGCTAGGAGTGCTGGGAATTAACACCTCAGGAAAGCTGTGTATAAAAACCTCAGCTCCCTTGGTGCTCAGGTGGGATTACCCTGAAATGTGTGTTTTACAGTTTCCCAGAGGTTTCTCATGGGATGGAGCTCCAGTCTATCTACAGTGGTAGCTGTAATGATAATGCATCATGTATTTGCTGCCTTTCTTCATCTGTTATGCCACTCCCCTCCCTTACTGATATTTCCTGTACCTCCCAAATAAACTGCTTACACTTGAATTCTTGTTTCAGGGTATGTTTCTGGGAGAACCTAACCTGAGAAGATAGGATTAAATTCAGAGGAGAACAAAACACTAGCATGTGGTGCTCTTGAGGGCTGAGAGTGTCTCCATTGTCATTGTATCCCCAGCACCTAGGGCATAATTTGGCTCAGGTTAGTCACTCAATACATACTTCATTCAGGGAATGAGAAACAGAGGTAATAATTTAGCCACTGAGGGAGCAAAGTAGAAAACTCTGCACTATTTAACAAATAACCTGCATTAATTTATATAGGAATTAACTATTTAGAATTTTAGAAGGCAATTTTATATATGTCTTCTGCAGATATTAACAACTTTATTTTACAGATGAAGAAACTTAATTTGATCATTACATTAACTTGCCCAATGCTGTGCTGTGGATCGTAGTGCTGGAAATCACACCATGGTCCTTGCAGCGAAGTCAAGCTTTTCCTGTCACCGTCAGCGTGTTAGCTTGCCAGCGGCATGTTGCCTTTGCCACCATGGGATAGAAGGACATATTCAGTTGTCAGGTTTCAGCCAGACACCACACTGAGCATGATCCAGGTTGGCTTTCTCCTCTTCTTTTAAAATCTTCTGACTTAGAGGTCCCTAACCTGGGGCCCAGATGGACTCTGAGGACTTAGTATTTATATGTGCTTTGTTTGTTTGTTTGTTTAAACAAAGGGATCCTTAGTTTCCATCATTCTCAAAGAATTCTGGGATCAAAATAAAAAGCCATTGTCCAAGCTGCTGTTGCTAATAGTGCCTTAGTTTCTTAAGATAAAGTGCTATCACTTTTATCATTTCCCCTACCTGCTTCACCATCATTTATTGGACTTTGGGACAGTCTAAGCTTTCTTTATGAAGTCAGTGATTTTCAGAAAGTCAGTAGGTTTCTTTGTTTTTTTGTTTTGTTTTGTTTCATTTAGAAAAAAGTTGGAAAAATCACTCAGGATCCTTAATATGCATATTAATACTTTTTTTCCTTATGCTTGAATGTCAGTCAAGCCTCAGTTTTAATTCAAGACTCTCCAATATTGGGCAGCAATCAACTTTCCTATCATATCCTCCATTGGTTCTCTCCAGCTTCGAGCTGCCCAGTGACACTGGACCAGTCTCATTTCCTGAACCTTTTCTTCTCTCTACATCATAAATCCCATTTGAAATGCTGTCCCTTAGACCTCTTGCCAATTGAATTCCTGCAAGTATGTCAAGGCATAACTCAAATGCCATTTCTTCAGGCAAGCTTTCTGTCCTAATATAGAATGATATTTATAATGATAGCTAACATTTATTGAGGGCTTGCTATGGACCGGGTGTGATGCTAAGAAGTTTTTGGCAAATATTTAAACCAAAACCTTTTAGGCTTTTGAAAGATTAAGTAATGTTAGCTTCTATAACAACAAAACAAAACAAACAAAACATAATCTCAGTGGCTTAACGGAATTGAAACTTATTTCTCATGTATGTAAAGTCTCGATAAGTGTTTCTGATAAGCAGGCACTGTGGGGATTTAAAGACTTTGGATCTTTCCATCCTGTGGCTCTGCCATCTTTAACAAGTGGCTTCCAAGCTTCCTGGCTTGGAGAGAAAGGATAAATGCTCACATATGAGAAGATTTTATGGGCCAGTCCTAGAAATGGCACATATCACTTCCACTCACATTCCTTATCTACAATTTGTCTTATAGCTGGGAAATGTAAACTAGTTTATGTCCAGGAGAAAGACACAATTAATTCGGTGAAAATTTAGAAGTTTTTGGCCACAAAAGTACCTACTAGTGTTATTGTCTGAATGTGTCCCTCACAATTCATATGTTGAAATCTAACTCCCAATGTGAGAGTATTCAAAGGTGAGACTTTAGGAGGTGATTAGGTCATAAGGATAGAACCCTCATTAATGGGATTACTACCCTCATAAGAGAGGCCTCAGAGAGGTCCCTTACTCTTTCCTCTAGGTCAGGATGCAACAATAAGACAGGAACCAGACCCTCATCAGACAACAAATCTGTCAGCACCCTGATCTTGGGCATTCCAGTCTCCAGAACTGTGAGAAACAAATTTCTACTGTTTATAAGCCACCTGACCTATGGTATTTTGTTACGGTAACCTGAACGAACTAAGACTGAAATTAAGAGAGCAGTGACAGTGTTAAATTTGACCTGAGCCCTAGGATCCTGGAAAACAGCAATTATTAAGAAGTCCTCCTAAGCTTTTGTATTTCAGAAAGTGGCTTACTGAAAAAAAAAAAAAAAAAAAAGCCAACCTTTTTCATAGGACTTAGGTAACACTCATGGATGCCCCATGTTTATCTGAGATTAAGGCCAGACATAGGTCCTCCAAATTCCCACTCTTTACCTCATAAATGGTTAGCTGAATAGTTTTGTCCCCACTGATCAATCAGAACAAAATGCTTAAGTGAACTGAGTTTCTCTCCTTCCTCAAGGATCTTGAACTTCAGCCCACCCTCAACCTGAGCCAGCATCTAACCCTCCCTAAACAGCACCTCCTGAGAGTAGGCTGGCCTCAGTGTAAACATGCTCTTGTCTACTGTCTCATCACCCATTCATCCTGTTGCCACTTCCCTTCACTGGTTCTTTCTAACATTGTTCACTCTTCCCTATTAAAGGAAAGCCCTTTTCTGCTTAACTTCGAAACACTTGCAGATCTCATGGTCAGTGCCTTCTCCCTACAGCTATAACCCCATTGCTTGCTCTTGTAATAATCCTTTAGAATAAAGTCTTTCCTTATGTATGCCTTGATTTTTTCTTTGACAGCAGTGACTTGAACTTGAGCTCACTCTCACATTGCCTCCTATACTCACTGCCTGCCATGGAAGTGGCCCCTACCCTTCCATGGCGTAGAGGAGTTGTGCTGGGAATTGGCTAGTCAGTTGGGCACTACAGCTTCCAGACCCTTGCTTTAGGCATGGGAGCAAGTGACTCATTCTAGTAATTGAAATGGATTGATACAGCATTTTAGGCAAAAGTGGTTGTATATCTGGTATACCTTCCCCTAGTTATTGTACCTTTCTCAGGAGAACTTGGAAGATGTCAGCATCATCAATTGGAAAGCACTTGATGCCTAAGTCATTGCCTAGGGAAGAGGCATCAAAAGAGCCACCTGACTAAAAACATCTGCATTGGTCTTTTGAACTTGGTGGCACGTAACAGAGTACTCTAATACAGCTTGCGACGCTAACAACACATTGAAAACAACCAAATCCTATTATGGGGAACTAGAAATCATCGATTTCTCATACAGATAGATAACTGAGAGAAAGGTATTGTATTTTGTTTGTCCCTTGCAGTACTTACCACTTCCTACTTTGCCTTGCAATTAGCTGTATCATCTCTCTCTGTCTCCTCAATGTACGGTTTTAAAGACAAATATGGCCTTATTAAACCTGCAGGATTTAAATGTTTTTGGCATATGTCAGGATCTGAATGTTTGAAGAATGAATAAATCAACTGTAATTTTACTTTTACGACAACCTTTTCAGATATGCAGAGCAGATATTTATTTTTATTATAGTAGTAAAAAAACACAAAACATTTAGAAAATAAACTTTAAAAAGCAATTTAAATCCAATCACTTCTTTGTTACTATATTTATGTATTTTATTTTTCATATTTAAAAAAATTTGCAATCATACACATGCATTTTTGTATCCTTTTCAATTTAATTTTATAGCATGGTTATTTTTGCATGCTGCTACATTGCTTACATAATCATTGTTTTTGATCCCTATTTATACAAGTGAATATAGTATAATTTATTTGTCTTCTCTCAATACGCTCTATGCAAATATAGCCTCAATAAAATTCCTTTGCATAGAGATTTTCCATGTATTTATTTATATCATTTCCTTACAATAAATTTTTAAATGTAATACATATGACTATGTCAAAGGCTGTGAACATTTTTTATTATTGTTGATACATATTACCAAATTGCTGTCCAGATTCATACCTATTTACAAAGAATTATGGTACTATTGCTAGCATGATTGAAAATGGAACATTTTAATTTAGATTTATTATATAAAATATTGTTTTAAAATCATATCTTTGTTTATTTAGGAGAGGGAATGCTTTTGTGTTAGTGTTTTTTGTTTAGAAGAGGGAATGCTTTTGTGTTTGTGTTTTTTGTTTATTTAGGAGAGGGAATTTCTGTTTTTTCTTTTCTTTTTTTTTTTTTTAAGAGACAGAGTCTGGCTCCATCACTTAGGCTGGAGTGCAGTGGTACAATCATAGCTCACTGAAGCCTCCAACTCCTGGACATAAAGAATCCTTCCTCCTCAGTCTCTTGAGTAGCTAGGACTACAGGTGCACACCATCACACCTGGATAATTTCTTTTTACATTTTTTTTTTTGAAGGGATAGAGTCTCTCTATGTTTCCCAGGTTGGTGTTGAACTCCTGGCCTCAAATAAACCTCTATCCTTTCATCTTGGCCCCCTAAGGTGCTGGGATTACAGGCATAAGCCACAGCACCAGGCCCTTTTGTAAATTTTATACTCCAATTTCTTTTTTTTAATTATATTTTATTATTATACTTTAAGGTTTAGGGTACATGTGCACAATGTGCAGGTTTGTCACATATGTATACATGTGCCATGTTGGTGTGCTGCACCCATTAACTCGTCATTTAGCATTAGGTATATCTCCTAATGCTATCCCTCCCCACCCCCCCCCCCCCCCCCCCACCTCACAACAGTCCCCGGTGTGTGATGTTCCCCTTCCTGTGTCCATATGTTCTCACTGTTCAATTCCCACCTATGAGTGAGAACATGCAGTGTTTGGTTTTTTGTCCTTGAGATAGTTTGCTGAGAATGATGGTTTCCAGTTTCATCCATGTCCCTACAAAGGACATGAACTCATCATTTTTTATGGCTGCATAGTATTCCATGGTGTATATGTGCCACATTTTCTTAATCCAGTCTGTTGTTGTTGGACATTTGGATTGGTTCCAAGTCTTTGCTATTGTGAATAGTGCCACAATAAGCATACATGTGCATGTGTCTTTATAGCAGCATGATTTATAATCCTTTGGGTATATACCCAGTAATGGGATGGCTGGGTCGAATGGTATTTCTAGTTCTAGATCCCTGAGGAATCGCCACACTGCCTTCCACAGTGGTTCAACTAGTTTACAGTCCCACCAACCATGTAAAAGTGTTCCCATTTCTCCACATCCTCTCCAGCACCTGTTGTTTCCTGACTTTTTAATGATCGCCATTCTAACTGGTGTGAGATGGTATCTCATTGTGGTTTTGATTAGCATTTCTCTGATGGCCAGTGATGATGAGCACTTTTTTGTATGTTTTTTGGCTGCATAAATGTCTTCTTTTGAGAGGTGTCTGTTCATATCCTTTGCCCACTTTTTGATGGGGTTGTTTGTTTTTTTCTTGTAAATTTGTTTGAGTTCATTGTAGATTCTGGATATTAGCCCTTTGTTAGATGAGTAGGTTGCAAAAATTTTCTCCCGTTCTGTAGGTTGCCTATTCACTCTGATGGTAGTTTCCTTTGCTGTGCAGAAGCTCTTTAGTTTAATTAGATCCCATTTGTCAATTTTGGCTTTTGTTACCATTGCTTTTGGTGTTTTAGATGTGAAGTCCTTGCCCATGCCTATGTCCTGAATGGTAAAGCCTAGGTTTTCTTCTAGGGTTTTAATTTTTTACTCGTAAGACATTTATTTTGTCAAACAATGTGCTGGAGGGTGTGGTGAAAAATGAGATCTTTGCCCTTAGCAAATGTTTGTCCTAGTGAGAAGAGACAAAAAATCAACAAGTAAACACAAATAAAATAATGTGTGTCATTATAAGATACATGGAGGAAATTCATAGGATTGATGAGTGCTTAACTTAAGGTGGTTGGAGAGTCCTCTCTGAATTGGAGAAGTTTTAGCTGGGATGTGAAAATTGTGAAAGAGCCAGTCATGTCAAGAACTTACCATTCAAATATTTGGAAGATGAGGATTCTAGGCAAAGGAATAAGAGGAAGCATAAAGGCACTGAAGTGTAAATAGTTTTGGTATGTTCATGGAAAAAAGAAGGTTATAGTGGGAACACAGTCAGAGATGGAGAGCGCTATGAGGTAAAGTTGGAGGTGTGGGTTGGGACTAGAACATCAAAAATTTTATAGGCCATGGCAAGAAATTTGGGTTTTCTTCTAGGTGTAGAAGGAAACCATTAAGGGTTTTAAGCAGAACAGTGATATGATATGACTTAAAGGTCATTTTGAATGCTGTGTAGAGAATCAATTTGAGGTCAAAGAAGCAAATCTGTTGAGAGGTCATTGCAATATTCTAAGGAAGAGATAATGGTGACATGGACCAGGGTGCCAGCAGAATAGATAGGGAGAAAAATATATTGTCTTCTGTTGGGTCATACCTAAAGCAGAGACTGAGACAAAAATTCAGTATAGATAGTTTACTTGGGAGGTAATCCCAGAAAGTGAAAGTGAGAAAACAAGGAGAGTGAGATAGGAAAGAAAGACAAGTTCAGGTAAGGATGCAGCAAGGTCACCACTACAGGCAATAGAACTTGATTCTCAAAGGACTTCCAAGAATAGGATGCCTTCCAGAATTGTCCAACTAAACACCTGCAGTCTGGGTCATTTGATGACTGCGACCTGGGATGAAAACGTGGAAAGAGACAGCTTGGTCTTGAGGCGGGATGCCGTTAGGGTGCACAGAGGTGGCCTTGAGGGTATGTGGTATAGGGTATCAAAAAAGATCTGCTATCTATAAATTGATGCAAATGATAGTTTTCAGTGCAAAAACTATTCCTTTTGACAGGAATGGAAACTGGTGGGAAAATCTGAGAGACTTCTTTGATTCCATAGTTATTTGGTTATAGCACTGAGACTGGGATGCAGATCTTTTGCTAAAAATTGTAGGAAACCAATCGTTTGGACTGGACCCCTGATTAGGTAATGCAACTGATGTTTGTCATGGATTCTCCTTCCTAAGGGTTGATTTTTTTTTCTCCTAAAAATAAATGAAGAGAAAGGAATCCCAGGTTTGAACATTACGACTTAAGCTCTCCAGATCATCAGACCTCATAATTAGAACATCACATTTCCTTTAGCAAGTTTTTCTTAGATAATTTAATCTATGGCTTTGTTCCTTGCCATTTCCTAGAGAACAAAAATACTTGTCCAGAAAAATAACTCTAGGACCTGGGAGAACCTGCAGGAAATCAACCAGCAAATGTTAGCCTTTTTTCCTCCTATGTCACCCTCTTGAAATTTTAGTCTTTCTTTTCACATTTATCGTCCAGAGACTTTGAAAATTACTTCGTGGTCCCAATTTAACAAAAAACTTTCTTGAACAAAAACAAATTAGAACAGGGTTGTCCAGAATTTCCTGGGTTTAAAAATTTGTTTTTCTTTCTCCATTGGCCAAATTAATTTTAATAAGCACAATAATGTGATACCGATACTACTATGATGTAATATGATGTAGTAGAATGTTAATATCAACAATGTATTGAGTACCACAATGAGCTAGATATTTTGCCAGGTGCTTGATATTTTTATCTCAAATTCTCACACTAAGAAATACATATTATCTTCTCCATTTTATGGATATAGAAGCAGTCTCTGAAAGATTACATGAAATACCAAAATCAGCAGCTGCTAAACCTAAAATACAACCTTATCTGACTCCAAAGTATATTTTGCTAACTTCTGCAACTGTGTTCTCAGCCACACAGGATTAACTTGTATGTTGAATAAGAACTCAGGGTGTAATTGAGAAAACCAGATTTTAAACCTTAGTGATGGTAGTTTTTTTCTTCCTCTGTTTTACCTACCTCCCTACCCCCCAAAAAAACCCTGCAGATAGGATCATACTCTTTTTTTGGTCCATATCAGTTAATTAAACTTTAAACTACTATTGTTTTATGTTTTTGTCTGTATGCGTCAAATAATTTTTATTCATGTAGTTTCAGGCAGAATGTCCCAGGTGACACCTGATTAGCAAATGGCCACAGGAAATGTTGTCAGTGCAACAGAGAAGCAACAAGCTAGAGAAGCAAACCAGAACCAAATTGGTAATTGAGTGTTAGGACCTCATTCTACCGATTCTTGATATAAATACAGTAATTTCAAAACTCAACAACCCACATTTATGGTAAAGAAACATCGGAATAGTCATTGCTTCTGGAAGTGAGTGTGGGCAGGGATAGACTGAGAAGGTACATGAGGAAACTTTCTGGGCAATAACAATGTTCTGTATTTTGGTAGGGGTTTGGTTTGCACACATGCATGGATATCTCAAATATTATGGGTTGTGCATTTCATTCTATATAAATCTCAAAAAAGCATCATAAACCAATATTGAACTATAGTTAATAATATGTACACTGAATTATTTAGGGGTGAGGTATAGTGATATCTGCAATTTACTTTGAAATGTATCAGAAATATGAATCAGTTGGTGAATAGAAGGATAGATAGGCAGCTAGATAGCTACGTGACAAAGCAAAAAGAGCAAAATGTTTATAGAATATACATATTTGGTATGAAGGTGTTTAGTGTATAATTCTTCCAACTTTTCTGTATGTTTAAAGTTTTTCATTAAAAATAATGTGGGAGAAAAAATAATCTCAAACCTAGGAGTCTATAGTTCCACTGAGGACAACCAATAGAAGGTACATTTATGTGTAGTTGTTTGTTCTCTCTTATTGTTCTGGATATTTTTATTTATAGAAAGGAGATGAATTGTTCATTCTCATGAACGCGTTTGAAAAAGTGGTCCATTAGGCAAGGGCCTTTACTTTATCTTTGTGGTAGGCAGAATAATAGTCCTTCAAAAATGTCCACATCCTAATCCCTGGAACTTGTGAATATATTATCTTACATGCCAAAAAGGACTTGGCAGATGTGATTAAATTAAGAATCTTGATTATGGGGGGATTATTCTGGATTATCCAGGTAGGCTGATGTAATCACAAGGGTCTTGTGAATGAAAGAGGAAAGCTAGAGAGTCAGAACTAGAGGAGATCTGATGCTGGGGAGGAGAGTTTGGTGTGATGTGATGATTGACTTGGAACGTGAAGAAAGCAGGCCAAGAGCAAAGAAATGCAGACTGCCTCTAGCTGCTGGAAAATGAAATGAAACATTCTTCCTTAGCGCCCCTAGAAGAAATGCAGTCCTTCCAACAGCTTGAGTTTAGCCCAGTGAAACTTGTGTCAGTCTTCTGATCTATAGATCTAGAAGTAAATAGATGTGTTGTTGTAAGTCACTTAGTTTGTGGTAATTTTGTTACACCAGCAACTGGAAACTACTGTAAGCGCAGAAGGGAGGTTGTTCACATCAGCATATTATTCCAAAGCATTATGGAGGAAAATTGAGGCTGAGTGGCAGGCAAACCATTTGACATTGATGTTTGTTTTAGGTAGACTCTATGGAAGGGCTAACTCACAATAAACATTTCTATGATTTATTTTAAGCATATCCTTAAGAATAAGGAAAACAGAAGTCTCAGCCAAGGCTTACAGGAAGCCAGTTCCCATGGGGTGGAGCCAAACATCTAGGCCTCATGAGAAGTCTCTGAATCACAGAAGGTCCAGGTCTCAAGAAGTGTGGAACTGGAAGGTCATTCAGCAACTGGGGAACATCTAGGGACCTCACCAGCATAGGTCTGTGTAGCATTTATGGGACTTCACTTTTTTAGATTTTTTGCTTCATTCTGAATGTCTTTTTTCCTTCAATGCCTGTGGCCAGCACTACTGAGTTCATCTTCCTCTGGTTGGCACAGCCATGCCTGGGTGGGCACAATTTGGATCAAGCAGCACACACTGGATTTCCATCCCTACTCCCCCTGAGCCAGATTCCCTGTGTAAGGAATACCTACTCAACCTTATATATGGCCCTGCCTTATATACACTTAGTTCCTCACCTTTCTATATCTTTTCTGTCCCAATAGCTCCTTTCTTCTTTATAATTTCTGCTCCTAATACTCTTGTTTATTTATAACCTCAGCTCACATGTACCCCACCTGAAGTCTCTGCAGGCTTTTCTGTGTGACTGCTTTTAATTTCAGCTTTTACTGCCAACTGCTTGATATTCTCATTGGTCCACAATTTAATTCCTGGAAATGAGATTCTGATTGGTCAAACTGGTCTCTATTCTGGAAAAGCTTTTCATGTTAAGTAATCTTATAAACGTGAATGCTTGGCTACTTTGGAATCCAGATTCCATCCCTAATCTGATTGTTAAAAAAGAAAAGAAAAATCTTTTTGCATAGTGGATAAGGCCACTTGAAACCCAAGGTGGTTGCCTAAACTTGCCCCCCTTTTAAAGAGCTTTGAGAAGGTAGGATCATAACTGACATTTCTGGTACAAGTTTCAATTATAATGGATGTTATTGGTATTCATATTTTGCCCCTCTTCAGAGAGAATTTGAAGAAGCAACATAGATATTACATTCAGTGATATTGTCAAGAAGAAAATATAAACAGAAGAAAAAAATCAAGGAACTAGATATTGAAGAGCACCAGTATTTTGATCAGTGTGATCAACATGCTTAACTGTGCTTCAGATTTTTTTCCCAGCTTCCTGATATTCAAGGAAGAATATTATATTTTAAATACTGCATTTAAATATTAAAATTTACAATTCTTATTACAGAAAAGAAAGTGATTATATTTCTTGATTGGGTGGCAGAGGCCTTAAGCTTCTTTAAAATGGGTTTCCTTAAACAGCAGGTAGGACTTGGGGAAAGAGCCATGTCAAGAGATCTGGCAAGAGCAGACACTTTAATATTTGTACATCATCTGCCTTTTTAAAGAACTTCTTCACAAGAAGAAAGCTCCCACATGGGATAGTTAGAGGTTTAGGAAATCAACCTGCCATTTTACTAAGTGGTCAGGTTTCTCCTATGAGTGGTGGCTCATAATGAACTCAACATTGTCCTTACCTCACCTCCACCCAAAAACCTGGATACTTGATGAGGATGACTTTGCCCCATGTGGCTTTGTTTTTCTTACCTCTAAGAAGAGACAAAATTACTGGCCTTCCAAAACTCAGAGTTATGATGAGGCTAAAATCCAATGAGCAATGCACAAGGCTAAAAGCTAAAAGTTAGTATTTTCTAATGTCAGTTGTTGATATGACATGAGGTGTCCATAGTGGGAAAGGCTCTGATATATGTGTCAAGAAAAGGTAAGGGACTCCACTTCTAGGGTAGATTTGCTCTGTCTCCTTGGACAAGACATGAAGTCTCCCTGGTCCTTGGTTTCATAATCTCTAAGATAACGGATTACATTAGAATCAATGTTTTTCACAACGTATTTTGCTCTTTAAAACAAAGAAGTATGTGGTAAAATAAAATTAAGAAAATGCATGATCTATGCCTCTTTTAGCAATTTACCAGGCACATTAACATATTATATGCTTGGGGAGTTCTGCAATAAATAAGAACTGTTTGTTTTAGCATAATTAAGATTCCAAAATCTATTTAAATGCATGTTTTTCCACCGGTTTTTTTTTCAAAGACTAAAAATATCTCATGGAAAACACTTTGGTGAATGCTAGATTACATGATTTTTATATTTGCAAACATAAAATTCTACATTTTTTTCACTGACTACTGCTGGTTGGATGATCTTTAGGGTGAAGGTACATAGGTAGAAAATACTGGCCCTGACAAAGTGAAACTACTATATGTAGGAGATAAAAATTAGAAAGGGAGAAAGTGAGGTGTCTAATTTATAGTCTTAGCACTTCTGAGATGTGTTGAGTCGAAATGTGTGTTGTACTGATTTGAATTGAATGCCTACAGAGAGTTTTCACCTATCTAATTGCCAGAAGAGAGTTAACATTGCCGGCTCAATTTTGGTAAAGTCACCGAACTCATCACACAACAACAATTAGCTGACCTCTAAGTATGGACCAAACCTCTTAAGAAAGGTGCTATAACCATTAGTTCGTCCACTCAGAACCTGTGTCCTCCTCTGGAATGAACTGCGAGCATCTACTCTTGATGCTGGCTATGTATCCCCCCTTCTGGTAACTAAACAGGTTTTATGCTCAAGTGTTTAAAATCCAGTTCCATCTCTCAATAAAAGAACAGTAAATAAATCACAACTTATCGATAAACAGTTGAGGTTTCAGGAATAGAAACCAGATGTGGAATAGAGTTCAGAATTGAAAGCGCTTTCCAATTACCTATTGAAAATCTATCCTACAGGTTCTGGTGTGAATTTTTGGTTGAGCTCTTACAGGAATAGGTGCAGACACTTTACATCCATCACAGCAGCTATGCAGCTTTGATATCATAATAGGTATTTTCTTATATCTTATTTAATTAATCCGTTGGTCCAAGAATGATGACTGCTATTGCTACGTGGAACAAATGTAAAAGCAATACATTGTCTACTGGAAAAGGTTTAATAGGAGGCTTTAGTGAAACCTTTTTGTTGTCAGTGTTCTAATAACATTGAACATCAACTCTCTGTATTTACTCTCTTCATCTTGATCATAAAGGCAATATTTCTCAAACAAGTACTCAGAATAAAGTCATTCTAATTGTATCTTTATTCCTGTTGACACCTTTTAAAGCTATTTTGAACTTTTTAAATTTTAAACCCTAAAAAAAAGTAGACAGAATAAGATGCTGCATCTCTATTTACCTATGCTGCACCTTCAACAATTATCAGGTACGGCCAATCTTATTTTTTCTATACCTTTTTACTTTTCCCACTCCCCACCACTGGATTATTTTGAAGCAATTCCCTGTCATCATATAATTTTATTCATAAATACTTCAGTATATGCCAGTAAAATACAAGACTTTTAAAAAAAGAATTACAACACCATTGAACATTTAAAAACTTACCAATGAGTTCTTAATATCATCAAATTATTAGTCAATATTCATTTTTTTCTGATTTTCTCATAGTTTTTAAAAATTATTATTTATTTATTTATTTTTACAAAAAGCAAGGTCCATCCATTGCATTGGGCTGGTGTGTCTTTTTGTCTTTCAAGATTCTTTTAATCTTTAGGGCCCCCTCTCTTTATTTCTCTCTCTTTATTTGTTAAAAACACTTGGTCATTGTTTTCTGTAGAATTTCCCCTAATTTTATAGATTTTGCTAATTGCCTGTCTGATACTGTTGATCACATTCCATGTTCTTCTAACTCTACTTTTCAAAACTAGTACTTACATCTAGAGGCCTGCTCTGATTCTGACTAAATATATTTAAAAATTTTTATTGGTAAAAATTTATAGGAAGTACTTTTTATCATATAGTTTCAGGAGGCACATAATTTCTGGTTGTTTTTCTTGTGATACTAAGATCAATTCATAGGATTAAGTGTTACTAGCCTGATCTATTCATTATAAAAATTGTTCATGAATTTTATAATTTATAGTTTTATCAGTCATTGATGATCATCTAAAACCATTATATTTGTAGAAGTTATAAAATAGGGATAATCTAATGCATCATTCCTTCTATATTAATTAGTTGGAATTCTTTTATGAAGAAGAATTTTCTCTTATCAGCTGTTTGGTTATCCTGTGGTACAGGCCACATAGGAAAGACAGAATAAATTTCTAGATAGTTCTTAGTCCTGGGTTCTTGTAAAAATTACATGCTTGGGTGGGATCTGTGGTCTTACCTTTCCTACTCCTGTTGATAGAGATGTCAAGAGGCACAATCTCTTTTGTTTTTTGCACCAGTTTATAGTATACTATAATCCTACTTCAGATTCCTGATAATTTTATGATTTTTTACCTTCCCTTATAAGCACTTGTATTAAAAAAAGCACCTGAATAATGAATGTATAATGAGTACAATTCCTAGCCTAGAAATACAAGTATATGGGAAATCCAATTCAAGTTCATTTCTATTTCAAATTTCTAGTCCATTGACACAAAAGTTTATATTTTGATCAATTTGGCTTTTCTCACCTATTTGCTCTGGGTTTGTTTAAGTTCCCAGACTTACCTAGTGGTAAGAACTGAGCTTGTGTTTGGGAGGGAGATATTATATTTCAACCCTGACACCGTCTTTTCTTGTTAGTGTTAATTGAGATGTCCATCATCCTACCTTGTTCTTGGTCACCATTCTGGGCAGACTAGTCTTACTTGTCCTTCCTTCCCACCTGCATGGTTCCATCAACCAGGAGACCACTTACTACTCTTTTGTCTTGATTGGTACATGGGACTCATTCTGGATCCATGCTGAAGCACAGTAAACTGATGGGCTCTAGCATTATGTTGCCTAGTCAGAGTCTGTGGTGCTTTCTTTTCTACATCACTTCTGCCTTCCTCTATGGTTTCCCCACGAAATTGGCCCAAGGTCCTTCTGTGCTGGATCCCACAAAATGATTTTCTTTTTTACTGTTCTCGATTATAAATTTTATGGTGTCCTTGAGGGCATCTTTCATGCACACAATACTTTGGTTTTAAAAGTTAATGTTCACAGTTGTTTGATGTTTGCCAAAGGCTCCAAAGCAATCCAATGGGGAAAGGAAATAACACTTGGATAAATGGGTCTCTATGTGGGAAAATAATTGACCTCAACCTCTGTCTTACACCAAACATAAAACAAATTAGAAATGGGTCACATACCTAAACATAAAAGCATTGAAAAGCTTTTAGATGAAAACATTAGAATATCTTCATGATTTAGCGTAGACAAAGGTTTCTTAGGCTACATAATGTGATAACCATAAAATTAAAATTAATAAGACTTCCTCGAGACTAAAATGTGCTCTTTAAGTAACACTGTTAAGAAAATGAGTAGGTAAGCCACAGTTTGGGAGAAAATATTTGCAAAACATTTCCAGAATATATAAGAATGGTATCCAGGATATTTAAGAATGGTATCCAGGATATCTAAGAAACTCCTACAACTTAACAACAAAAAGACCAATAATCCAATAAAAAATGGGCAAAAGTATTTGAACAGACACTACAAAGGAAAATTACTCAATATCATTAGTCATCAAGGAAATGCAAATCAAAAACATAATGTGATTCTACTACATACCCACCAGCTTGGCTAAAATTCAAAAGATGGATAAAAATGTTGATGAGGATGTGGAGCAAAACAGTACTCTTATACACTTTTGGTGAGAATGTAAAATGGTACAGCCACTTTGAGTAAAGATCTGGAAGTTTATTATAGAACCAAAGATGTATGTTCCCTATGACCCACCAATTTCATGCCTACATATTTTTCTAAGAATAACAAAAACATATATCACAAAAGACTTGTATGACAATATTCATATCAGCTTTATTCTTAATTACTCAAACTAGAAATAGTCTAAAAATTTATTAATAAAATGCAGAAACAAACTATGGTATAGTCATACAGGAATACTACTACTCAACAATAGATAGAAACAAACTACTGATACATGCAACAACATGGATAAATTTCAAAAACATTTTGCTGAGTGAAAGAAGTCTTATACAAATGAGTACATACTGCATGATTAAATTTACATAAAGCTCTAGAAAAGTCAAAACTGTGGTAGAAAAATTCATAACAATGATGGCCTCTCAAGGTGTGGGTAGGGATCACTTGGAAAGGTGCCTGAAAAAACCTTCTGTGTGATGGAAATATTAAGAACCTTGACAAGATTTGGAGTTGCACAGGGGTGCTTTTGTCCAAACACACTAAATAGTACATTTACAATTTGTGCATTTCATTGTATATAAATTTTATCTCAAAAGAAAATACTGAACTGTAGTTAATGATATATATGCTGAGTATTTTGGGTAATGTACTGATGTCTGAAATTTACTTTGAAATACATCAAAATAAGATGGACTGCTGATTAATAGAATATGAAAATAGGAACAAATATTTGATAAAGCAAGCCTGGTAATTCTTAGTTGTACGTTCTATGTGGTGAGCATATAGGTACTGACTGTAACAATTTTCAACTTTCTATAAGTTAAATTTTCTCTATAATAAAATGAGAGGTGAAAACTAGTGCTAAATTTACTAAAGTTACAGATTTAAGTACGTAGCTGTTCCTTAACATTTCTCTTTCTTTCTTTCCTTCCTTCTTTCTTTCTTTCTTTCTTTCTTTCTTTCTTTCTTTCTTTCTTTCTTTCTTTTTCTTTCTTTCTTTTTTGTGTGTGAGATGGAATCTTGCTCTGTCACCCAGGCTGGAGTGCAGTGGCACGATCTTGGCTCACTGCAACCTCCAACTCCCAGGTTCAAGTGATTCTCCTGCCTCAGCCTCCCGAGTAGCTGGAACTACAGTCACGTGCAACCATGCCTGACTAATTTTTTTTTTTTTTTGTATTTTTAGTAGAGACAGGGTTTCACCGTGTTAGCCAGGATGGTCTCAATCTCCTGACCTCGTGATCCACCCGCCTCGGCCTCCCAAAGTGTTGGGGTTACAGGCGTGAGTCACTGCTCCTGGCCATTCCTTAACATTTTAAGTTAAGTTTTAAATTCTTATTTTTATTGATAAATCTATTAGATTCCAATAATCCGTTTCAAGGGATCCTGGATTGCTATTTTAATCAGGATAAGCTCAGTTATGCTGCAGTAACAAATTTCAGGCTCTTAATTGTAATAAAGGTGCATTTCTTGCTCTTGTCACAGCCTGATACAGGTCAGGTAGTTTTCTTGGGCATTTGTCCTCCAAAAGTTACTCAAGGATCTAGGCTGCTTTCTTTTTGCAACTTTGCCATCTCAGAGTACTTCACTTTCATTTAGTCTTGCTCTTAACCATCTTAGACCAAAGTGACACATTTCTATAGGCAAGAACTCATTTATAAGATCTCAACCTATCAGTAGGGCTGGGAAATATAATTTTCTTGAATGTGCAAGAAGAAGAAACTGTAGTAAATACACTGTTTCATTGTAATCATTACTTGGCCCTATTTACACACACTCTGTTAAACTCATTTAAATAGTATTTTAAATGGTGTCTATAAATTTAATATATTCTATTTCTTTTTAAGTACCTCAATTAAGTACCTAAGTTATTCTTATCAGCCAAATAACTGATATGCATGGTGAATCTCAAGTTCTATTTAGTGTTCTAATATTGTTCACAATATCTCAGTAAGATTTCAATTTAAAATTAGAAGTCTACTAGTATATAAACAAAATCTTAATAGTATTTTCTCCTAAGACTGAATAAAAGGTTGCTATAGGGAATAAAGAGGAGGATAAAAATTGTGAATAAAAATGTTAATTATTTGCTAACGTATTTTTCTTTGTATTTTTAAAAGGCATACTTTAGTAAAAAAATAGAAAATATAAACCAATTACTCAATTGTGCATTAATTTCTGAATTAGAATTATAAGTATAACCTATTATTTTAATAGACCAAATATTTCTGATCATTATAAGTTCTCAGACACACCACACATGCACAGATTTAGAACATAACGTTCATATTATAGCTTGGATTTGCTTAAGTATTTCTATATGTAATTATAAATCTTCTCTGTGTTGAAAAATGCTACCAACTAATGAAATAATTATGCTAAGCCAAAATATTTAGGGTAACACTTTCAAATAATTTCTGAGGTTACATTCTCAACTGGCTGAGGTTTTTAATGACCTGAGAGGGTGCTGTCTGGAATGCCAATGGGATTCTTGCCTGCCAGACTGAGACGAGTTTTACATTTGTTCCTTCTGGCTGTCCATCTCACTTCACAGACTGCATCTTCTGGATTCACTTTCCACGTTACCTATTATGCCTCCTCATGAAAATTGCCTCACCATTTAATTAGATTCAACTAATCTCTTTATGCCTTCTTCTCCAAATTCTATCTATATTCTTTCTACGTGTTAGTGGCACAAATCACAGATGTTTAAATGCTTCTCAGTTTGATTGCTCATGTGCCCTCAGAATCAGACAGCATAACTAGGTGGTTATAAGCATGAATTCTGGATCCAGACTGCCAGGTTCCAATTCCAGCTTGCCCATTTACTTGCTGTGTGACCTTTACCAAGTAATTGGACTTCTCAATACCCTTATCTGTAAAGTAGGGATAATAGTAGTGCCTATCTCACAGCGTTGTTGAGAGGGTTGAGTGAGTTAAGTACTTAGTCATACTTTGTATGACCGTGAGGTCAAAGGTCTAAGGTCATGTCAGTGACACTCCAAAAGGGTAGTGTGGTGAACCACACTTTTTGGGAACTGTCAATGTTTACACTGTCATTGCAACCCTCCCTTCATTTTCTCTCCTCAGGGAATGCTTTTCTTGTTTGGTGGGATTACAGGTGTGAGCCAGTGTCCAGCCTCAGCCTATAGTCTGAATTAAGACACAAAGTAATCTTTGTCTCAGCAGGGAACTCTGCTGCTAAGATAGAGTAAACCTGAACTAGCAGACTGAATGGAGAGACGGCCAAAGAAAAAGAGAAATACCAGATTTAATGATTATAGTTTAAAAAAAATACTATCTGATCATTCTTATTAACTACTAGGGCTTCTCAAACTTGTGGCTATATCAGAACCACCTGTAGGACTTGTAAAAAGCATAGATTACTAAGGTACCCCTCTCTCTCCACTCTTAGTTTGATTTAGTTGGTTTAAATTATAATTTTTGGACCCCACAATTTGCATTTCTAGTGAGTTCCTGGGTGATGTTGATGGTGCTAGGCCAGGGACCACACTTTGCGAACCACTGCTGTAAATGATGACTAAGGCCTCCTATGCATGAAACGTTTGCATAGTAACAGAAAACTGAGCCACATGATCAAATAAAGAAGATCTAAGGTGGTTTTGTAGATGTCACAGAGTTAATAACAAAGTATTTTGCTGGGAAAGGATGGAGGATTTGCAGATATTCCTCATGTGATCCCAAGAGGGATTCCAGTGAATAAAATGTTACATTTCTTTTTGTACTTTGATTTGAATATGTGTTTATTTTAGTTTCACCCACTTTTATTATCCCCAGGATAAAAGTCCCTTAGTCAAAAAAAACATATATTAGCATGGGTAAAAGGGCTTCGCACTGTGCCTACATCACACTTAGGCATCCAATAGATATAATTTCCTATTCCTTCTCTACTGTCACCAGTAGAGGGCCATGACTGCAAGTTGTCCAGGTTCTTGGCATTTTGAGCAAAGAACTGGACAAAACGTTCAGCAAAGCAAAGAATGAAGCAATCAAAGAACAAAAGCAGGAATTTATTGAAAATGAAAGTACACCCAACAGTGTGGGAGCGGGCCGAGCAGTGGCTCAGGGGCCCAGACATAGAATCTTCTTGGGTCCAAATACACCCTAGAAGTTTCCCATTGGCCACTTCATGCTCACCTCATGTAAATGAAGTGGTAGCCTGAAATCAGTCTGATTGGTTGCATAAAGCAGCCAACCAGAGGCTGAAGTGAAGTTAGGAAGGTCACACTCCTTTGCAAACATCTGATTGGTTGTAAAAAGTGAAGACTCCACCCACAGTCAGTCTGATTGGTTGTGCACAGCAACCATTCAGAGGCTGGAGTGAAGTTACAAGGTTGCAAAGGAAGAGGGACCCACAATCAGTCTGATTTGTTGTGGACAGCCAATTTCCCATCTGCCATGCAGAAAAAGTGGAGGGCTTGCAAAGGGAGTAGCCTCTGGCCTTTTGTGACTTAGGCGTGGAAAGTTAGGGTTTTCCTTTCAATTTAGTTCTAGGAAGTTGGCGTGAAACAGCCTTAGGTTCCCTGCCTCCAGATCCTAGTCTCCTGCCTCACTATCTCACTACCTACTCAAGCCAGGCCCATCTGTTTGATTTTCTTGGTACAGTTTCTTGTTGCAGTTTGAAAGCAAATGTGGTTGAGAAGATGAGGTACAAAATCGCTCTATGATGTGTTGCTGCTGTAGGAAGTTTCTAGGCTGTCATCATATGAGATGATGTGTGTAGAAGCACATTAGAGAAGGAAATGCACCAATAAAATGTCATCATTTTATTATCTGAAGCAGCTGTTAGGGAATACACTATCCTTTTTGAACATTATTTTCAACACAGGCAGCCACTTGGAAAAATGTATTTGTTGGTCTGGACAAAGATCTGTGGAGAGACCATGAAGGGCTCGAGGCCAATACTTCACTGACCCCTACAAAGGGTGAACTCCAAGCACCTGTTGCTCTATAAATGGATATGATGTTTCAGTTTTTGAAAGTGACAGAGCAGATTATGTGACTCATGTGAAATTTCCTTTTTAGGAAGCCTTAGTAAACACCTATTGAAAGAGAAAGTGAATAATTTGAAAGATGCAGTTGATTTGCTTAGGAATATTTCACAATTATTATAACATAAATAGAGGTTTTTTATTTTAAAAATATATAATTTAATGTGTTTTTTGTTTATCATAAAGCATTCTACCTATAAAATTCAGAAAAAAACTTTAAAATATATGATAATATTAGAAATTTTTATAATTTCAAAGAGAATCATTATTAACATTTGCCCCAATATACATCCCTTTTCTCCTTTTAATACAAAATGTACATCTACAATTAATCCTTGAACAATTGCTGGGGTTAGAGATACTAACTCCCCTTGTAGTAAAAAATCTGCATATTTTTTCTAGTTCCCCAAAACTTAAACACTAACAGCATCCTGCTGACTGGAAGCCTTACCGATAACACAAACAGCTGATTAACACATATTTTGTGTGCTATATGCATTACATAATGTATTGTTACAACAAAGTGAGTTATATAAAAGAAAATGTTATTAAGAAAATCATAAGGAAGAGAAAAACATGTCTACCATTCATTATGTTGCAGTGCATCCTAAGGTCTTCATCCTTATCTTTACTTTGAATAGGAGCAGGAAGAGGAAGGGGTTGGTCTTGCTGTTTCCAGGGTAGCAGAGGTGGAAGAAAATCCATATATAAGAGGGCTTGAGGTAGGAGGCAGGGCTTGACTCCGGAGGTGGTGGCTTGTCTCTGGGACAGACTGAAGACTGTTGAAGCAGGGAAGAGGTGAAAGCACCTCTTCATAAGAGCACCTCACCACCAGCACCATGTCAGTTTACCATTACTATGGCTGCACCTGAAAATTACCTCCCCTTTCCATGGCAATGACCCAGAAATACCAACCTTTTTCTAAAAAAAAAAAAAAAAAAAAAAAAAAAAAAAAAATTGAATAACCTATCTCTTAATTTGCATATTGAACATATTATGTTAAAAAAAAAAAAAAAAAGGAAAATGGGAAAAGGCCCCTTACGTACCGGCCTTTATGAACCTTTACTGACTCACATTACTTCCAGGCACTGGGAAGCCACACCTAAGGGATCTGCTCCTAGCTGTTCTCCCAAGAAGTCATATCCCTCCCTAGAGTCTCCTCATTCCCTCAATTCTGAGGGGATCCTGCCAGTTATCTAAAAAAGGATTCCACCCCAAGGTCCTCTCTGTTATCCAAGTAGCCCCAGCCTATATCTACCACTGCCCAAGAAAGTAAGCCCAACCAATACCACCAAGAGTGGGGCCACATATTAGTTCGTAAAGTCAAATCTATGTCCATTGCAGGAGGTAGATGATGGAAATAAAGAAACACTTAGAATACAAGTGCCATTTTCTATGTGTGATTTGGCTTTAGATAGGGAAAAATTTGACCAGTTTTCAGAGAACCCAGAAAAATTTATATAAGAATTTGTTAAGTTGACTATGTTCTTTAACTTGCCATGACTTACAAGTATTGTCATCTGCTTGCTATGCTGTGGAAAAAAAGTGGAGAAAAAATTATATGGTTAAGCCAGTCAATTATGACAAGGTTAGAGAAATAACTGAGGGAAAAAACAAAAATCCCACTCTAGTTTAGGGCTGCTTAGTTGCAGGAAATATACTAACGCAGACCCAGACTCCCCAGAAGGGCAAGCTCTCCTGAGTGATTATATATATATGAGAGTTACCTGAGTGGTATATATTTTATTACTCAGTCTGCCCCTGAAATTAGAAGGAGACTACAAAAAGCAGCAATGGGACTTCAAATCTCTATGGGCCAATGTTTAAACTTGGCTTTTAAAGTTTATAACAATGGGAACTTGGCAAAAGAGATAAAAATAAAACAAAATAAATAACCCGAAAGTGTAATTTTTAACAGTTTCTTTAAGCCTCCTACCCCTCAGGGTTACTCATCTTGAGAAAGTGTTGTGAGATCAGCATCTGGGATGCCCAGAGAAGAGCCCTGGGCCAGAATCAGTGTGCCTACTATAAGCAAAAAGGCCATTGGCAATGAGAATGTCCTACATCTCCCCAGTGAGAGAAGAAAAAGCTTTCCATCAATACCAGAGCTAGGCTTCCTCCAGTAGCCCCAACCAACCACCTGGCTTAAGCAAATTTGGACCCTTGACCCAATGGACAACTTCCTGCAGTGACAGACAAGCAGCTGCCTGAACATTTTTCTTCAGTGTCTCCACTGCTGGGTGAGCTCTCCAGTAGCTCAGGGACTCCCTTTGAACAATGCAGTTCACTCCCTCCCTTCCATTTGTAGTGCTATGGGATCTCCTTCCCTGTGCCACCTCCTGTCTTCCATACTTATTAGGGTGAACAAAATTTGTCCAGGTAGATAGGTCCCCCTTTTATAAATAGCTTGAATCAGTTGCCTTATATAGGCCATTTTATTTAATTTGTTTTTTAAGATATAAATACAGATAGTGTGATGTGTATTGTGTTTAGCATGCTATCAAACTGACTTACAAATAAAGCAGCACTCATAAATTAAATAAGTCTAAACTTGTTAATTAAAAAAAAATTTCTATCCCCAGTTTGCACCCTCTTCTTGGTGATATGTTTGATATATTTTCACAGCCAGCCCACATTGGGCCCTCCTATTGATCTTGGAAGGGCAAAGAGCCAAATGTGACATTTTTATAAATCGTTGGCTAAACACAATTAGATGGGAATGTGCAGTAAATAAGAAATCATATCAGGTCACTTCCAAGATGGCCAAATAGGAACAGCTCCGGTCTGCAGCTCCCAGCGAGATCGACGCAGAAGACAGATGATTTCTGCATTTCCAACTGAGATACCTGGTTAATCTCACTGGGGCTGGTTGGACAGTGGGTGCAGCCCATGGAGGGAGAGCTGAAGCAGGGCAGGGCATCGCCTCACCCGGGAAATGCAAGGAGTTGGGGAATTTACCTTTCCTTGCCAAGGGAAGCCGTGACATACTGTACCTGGAAAAACAGTACACTCCCACCCAAATACTGCACTTTCCCCATAGTCTTAGCAACCAGCAGACCAGGAGATTCCCTCCCATGCCTGGCTTGGTGGGTCCCATGCCCACGGAGCCTTACTCACTGCTAGTGCAGCAGTCTGAGATCAACCTGCGAGGTTGCATCCTGGTTGGGGAAGGGGAGTCCACCATTGCTGAGGCTTGAGTAGGTAAACAAAGCTCAAACTGGGTGGAGCCCACTGCAGCTCAGCAAGGTCTACTGCCTCTATAGACTCCACCTCTAGGGCAGGGCATAGCTGAGCAAAAGGCAGCAGACAACTTCTGCTGACTTAAATGTCCCCATCAGGCAGCTCTGAAGAGAGCAGTGGTTCTTTCTCCCAGCACGACATTCGAGCTCTGAGAATGGACAGACTGCCTCCTCAAGTGGGTCCCTGACCCCCTTGTAGCCTGGCTGGGAGACATCTCCCAGTAGGGGACCACAGACACCTCATACAGGCAGGTGCACCTCTGGGATGAAACTTACAGAGGAAGGATCAGGCAGCAATATTTGCTGTTCTGCAATATTTGCTGTTCTGCAGCCTCTGCTGGTAATATTCAGGCAAACAGAGTCTGGAGTGGACCTCCAGCAGACTCCAACAGACCTGCAGCTGAGCGGCCTGGCTGTTAGAAGGAAAACTAACAAACAGAAAGGAATAGCGTCAACATCAACAAAAAGGACATTCACACCAGAACCCCATCTGTAGGTCACCAACATCAAAGACCAAAGGTAGATGAAACCACAGAGATGGGGAGAAACCAGAGCAGAAAAGCTGAAAATTCCAAAAACCAGAGTTTCTCTTCTCCTCCAAAGGATCGCAGCTCCTCACCAGCAATGGAATAAAACCGGATGGAGAATGAGTTTGACGAGTTGACAGAAGTAGGCTCCAGAAGGTCAGTAATAACAAACTTCTCCAAGCTAAAGGAGCATATTCTAACCCATTGCAAGGAAGCCAAAAATCTTGAAAAAAGGTTAGATGAATGGCTAACTAGAATAAACAGTGTAGAGGAGAACTTAAATGACCTGATGGAGCTGAAAACCACAGTACAAGAACTTTGTGATGTATGCACAAGCTTCAATAGCTGATTCAGTCAAGTGGAAGAAAGGATATCAGTGATCGAAGATCAAATTAATGAAATAAAGCAAGAAGACAAGATTAGAGAATAAAGAGTAAAAAGAAATGAACAAAGCCTCCAAGAAATATGGGACCATGTGAAAAGAACAAATCTATGTTGGATTGGTGTACCCGAAAGTGACAGGGATAATGGAACCAAGTTAGAAAACACTCCTTAGGATATTATACAGGAGAACTTTCCCAACGTAGCAAGGTAGACCAATACTCAAATTCAGGAAATACTGAGAACACTACAAAGATACGCCTCGAGAAGAGCAACCCCAAGACACATAATTCTCAGTTTCACCAAGGTTGAAATGAAGGAAAAAATGTTAAGGGCAGCCAGAGAGAAAGGTTGGGTTACTCACAAAGGGAAGACCATCAGACTAACAGCAGATCTGTTGGCAGAAACCCTACAAGCCAGAAGAGAGTGGGGCCAAAATATACATTCTTAAAGAAAAGAATTTTCTACCCAGAATTTCATATCCAGCCAAACTAAGATTTATAAGTGAAGGAGAAATAAAATCCTTTATAGACGAGTAAATGCTGAGAGGTTTTGTCACCACCAGACCTGCCTTACAAGAGCTCCTGAAGGAAGCACTAAACATGGAAAGGAACAACTGGTACCAGCCACTGAAAAAAATGCCAAATTGTAAAGACCATCGATGCTATGAAGAATCTGCATCAATTAATGGGTAAAATAACCAGCTAAAGTCATAATGACAGGATCAGATTCACACATAACAATATTAACCTTAAATGTAAATAGGCTAAATGCCCCAATTAAAAGACATAGAATGGCAAATTGGATAAAGAGACAAGACCCATCAGTGTGCTGTATTCAGGAGACCCATCTCAAGTGCAGAGATACACAAAGGCTCAAAATAAAGGGATGGAGGAAGATCTACCAAGCAAATGGAAAGCAAAAGAAAGCAGGGGTTGCAATTCTAGTCTCTGATAAGACAGACTTTAAATCAACATAGATCAAAAGAGACAAGGCTATTATATAATGGTAAAGTGATCAATTCAACAAGAAGAGCTAATGTGAATATATATGCATCTAATATGGGAGCACCCAGATTCATAAAGCAAGTTCTTAGAGACCCACAAAGAGACTTAGACTCCCACACAATAATAATGGGAGATTTTAACACCCCACTGTCAATATTAGATGGATCAACAAGACCGAATGTTAACAAGGATATCAAGGACTTGAACTCAGCTCTGCACCAAGTGGACCTAATAGACATCTACAGAACTCTACACCCCAAATCAACAGAATATACATCCTTCTCAGCACTACATCACACTTACTTTAAAATTGACCACATAATTGGAAGCAAAGCATTCCTCAGCAAATGTAAAAGAACAGAAAACACAACAAACTGTCTCTCAGACCACAGTGTAATCAAATTAGAACTCAGGATTAAGAAACTCACTCAAAACCACACAACTACATGGAAAGTGAACAACCTGCTCCTGAATGACTACTGGCTAAATAATGAAATAAAGGCAGAAATAAAGACGTTCTTTGAAACCAATGAGAACAAAGACACAGCATACCAGAATCTCTGGGACACGTTTAAAGCAGTGTGTAGCGGTAAATTTATAGCACTAAATGCCCACAAGAGAAAGCAAGAAAGATCTAAAATCAACACCCTAACATCACAATTAAAAGAACTAGAGAAGCAAGAGTAAACAAATTAAAAAGCTAGTGTAAGACTAGAAATAACTAAGATTGGAGCAGAACTGAAGGTGATAGAGACACAAAAAACTCTTCAAAAAATCAATGAATCCAGGAACTGGCTTTTTGAAAAGATCAATAAAGTAGATAGACCGCTAGCAAGACTAATAAGAAAAGAGAGAAGAATCAAATAGATGCAACAAAAAATGATAAAGGGGATATCATCACCAATCCCACAGAAATACAAACTACCATCAGAGAATACTATAAACACCTCTACACAAATAAACTAGAAAATCTAGAAGAAATGGATAAATTCCTGGACACATACACCCTTCCAAGACTAAACCAAGAAGAAGTTGAATCTTTGAATAGACCAATAACAGGTTCTAAAATTGAGGCAATAATTAATAGCCTACCCAATAGACCACTAACAAGTTCTGAAATTGAGGCAATAATTAATAGCCTACCAACCAAAAAAAGTCCAGGACCAGATGGATTCACAGCCGAATTCTACCAGAGGTACAAAGAGGAGCTGGTACCATTCTGAACCTATTCCAATCAATAGAAAAAGAGGGAATCCTCCCTAACTCATTTTATGAGGCTAGCATCATCCTGATACCAAAGCCTGGCAGAGACACACACACAAAAAAAGAGAATTTTAGACCAATATCCCTGATGAACATCGATGTGAAAATCCTCAATAAAATACAGGCAAACTGAATCCAGCAGCACATCAAAAAGCTTATTCACTATGATCAATTTGGCTTCATCCCTGGGATGCAAAGCTGGTTCAACATACCCAAGTCAATAAATGTAATCTATCACATAAACAGAACCAACAACAAAAACCATATGATTAGCTCAATAGATGCAGAAAAGGCCTTTGACAAAATTCAACAGCTCTTCATGCTAAAAACTCTCAATAAACTAGGTATTGATGGAACAGATCTCAAAATAATAAGAGCTATTTATGACAGACTCATGGCCAATATCATACTGAACGGGCAAAAACTGGAAGCATTCCCTTGGAAAACTGGCACAAGACAAGGATGCCCTCTCTCACCACTCCTATTCAACATAGTGTTGGAAGTTCTGGCCAGGGCAATCAGGCAAGAGAAAGAAATAAAGAGTATTCAATTACGAAAAGAGGAAGTCAAATTGTTCCTGTTTGCAGATGACATGATTGTATATTTAGAAAACCCCATATTCTTAGCCCAAAATCTCCTTAAGCTGATAAGCAACTTCAGCAAAGTCTCTGGATACAAAATCAGTGTGCAAAAACCACATGTATTCCTATACACCAAGAGCAGACAAACAGAGAGCCAAATCATGAGTGAACTCCCATTCACAATTGCTACAAAGAGAATGAAATACCAAGGAATCCAGCTTACAAGGGATGTGAAGGACCTCTTCAAGTAGAACTACAAACCACTGCTCAACGAAATAAAAGAAGACACAAACAAATGGAAGAACATTCCATGCTCATGGATAGGAAGAATCAATATCTTGAAAATGGCCATACTACCCAAAGTAATTTATAGATTCAATGCCATTCCCATCAAGCTACCAATGACTTTCTTCACAGAAATGGAAAAAAATACTTTAAAGTTCATATGGAACCAAAAAAGAGCCTGCATAACCAAATCTTAAGCAAAAAGAACAAAGCTGGAGGAATCACGCTGCCTGACTTCCAACTATACTACAATGCTGCAGTAAACAAAACAGCATGGTACTGGTACCACAACAGAGATATAGACTAATGGAACAGAACACAGCCCTCAAAAATAATACCTCACATCTACAACCATCTGATCATTGTAAACCTGACAGAAACAAGAAATGGGGAAAGGATTCTCTTTAATAAATGGTGCTGGGAAAACTGGCTAATCACATGTAGAAAGCTGAAACAGGACCCCTTCCTCATACCTTATACAAAAATTAACTCAAGATGGATTAAAGACTTAAATGTAAGACCTAAAACCATCAAAATCCTAGCAGAATACCTAGGCAATACCATTCAGGACATAGGCATGGGCAAAGACTTCATGACTAAAACACCAAAAGCAATTGCAACAAAAGCCAAAATTGACAAATGGGATCTAATTAAACTAAAGACCTTCTGCACAGCAAAAGAAACTACCATCAGAATGAACAGGCAACCTATGAAATAGGAGAAAATTTTTGCAATCTACCCATCTGACAAAGGGCTATTATCCAGAATCTACAAAGAAGTTAAACAAATATGCAAGAAAAGAACAATCAACCCCATCAAAAAGTGGGCAAAGGATATGAACAGACACTTCTCGAAAGAAGACATTTACACAGCCAATAGACACATGAAAAAATGCTCATCATCCCTGGTCATCAGAGAAATCTAAATCAAAACCACAATGAGATACAATCTCATGCCAATTAGGATGGTGATCATTAAAAAGTCAGGAAGCAACAGAGCTGGAGAGGATGTGGAGAAATAGGAATGCTTTTACACTGGTAGTGGGAGTGTAAATCAGTCCAACCATTGTGGAGGACAGTGTGGCGATTCCTCAAGGATCTAGAACTAGAAATACCATTTGACCCGGTGATCCCACTACTGTGTGTATACCCAAAGGACTATAAATCATGCTACTATAAAGATACATGCACACATGTTTATTACAGCACTATTCACAATAGCAAATACTTGGAACCAACCCAAATGTCCATCAATGATAGACTGGATTAAGAAAATGTGGCACATATACACCATGGCGTACTATGCAGCCATAAAAAAGAATGAATTCATGTTCTTTGCAGGGACATGGATGAAGCTGGAAACCATCATTCTCAGCAAACTATCACAAGGACAGAAAACCAAACACCGCATGTTCTCACTCATAGGTGGGAATTGAACAATGAGAATACATAGACACAGGTAGGGGAACATCACACACTGGGGCCTGTCGGGTGGTGGGCTGTGGGGGAGTGGATAGCATTGGGAGAAATGCCTAGTGTAAATGATGAGTTGATGGGTGAAGCAAACCAACATGGAACATGTATACCTATGTAACAAACCTGCACATTGTGCACATGTACCCTAGAACTTAAATAATAAAAATAATTTAAAAAATTATGTCTTCTAAAATTTAACTTTAAGGGTTTTACCTTGGTAAATCATTGATGTTCATAGGCTTTGAATTTGTTAATATGGCTTTAAATACTGAGTTTTTTGTATAGTTGAGAATCTTGAAATTATAGAATAGTTCTCATCCATAGAATGGCAATGTCTGATGGGCAGTTCAAGATTTCTTGCTTTCTAGGTTTCTATAAAATGTGCCAAAGAAGATGTATTTTATTGAGGAAAAATAATTTTTATCTAACTTGGAAGTTTCTTAAAGGGAGGTTCATAATATGAGGAAACCAGTGAGTAGAAAGCAGATGTGAATAAAGTTATGGATAGATGTATTTTTTTAAAAAGGAAGTGTATAAAGAGTAATATTGTATGAGAAATAATCTTATATAGTAAATTTTTGTCCTAGAGTAAAATGACTGGTTATTTAAGAAAGTGGTAGTATAGGACAAGTCAGAAAGTTCAAGCCATGTCTGTGTAAATTGTGATTAGGTTCATGAAGGGGAATTTATGAAAGGAATTTTGTGTATGATTAAGCTTGCTATGAATAAAGGAAAATTGTTTGTGGTAGATTTTCTAGAAAATGGTCTACATATTGGAACCAGGTTTTCTTGAGGCATTGATTCCTAAATTATGGGAAATTTTGCTTTTAATGCTATTACAAGTTTCTTTTAAAACTTATTGGATTTGTGACCCAGAGATTCAACTGTTGTTTTATCTTCCTGCTTTCAGTTCTTTCTCCCTTTAAGAAAGCCTAGGATGATGCCTATCTCCTTTAGCTTTTAAAATCAGCTCCTGTGACTTCTTCCTCTGGTTCAGATTGTTGTTGTAGCCTGATGCTCCTGTTTTGTCTTAGAGGTCTATAGGAGCAGTGTTTCCCCCTAATGGAGTTTGATTTTATGCTCTTGGGTTTTTGTTTTTGTTAAATGTGTAACCTTAATTTTGGCTTTTTGACTCTTACATTGCCCCGGAGGGTTTTAAGAAATAATAAGTGTCAGCCCACCTCCATTACCATCTATCCTAGAATGTTTAATTAGCTATAAGTCTTTTGACTCTAAGTCCCTTGGCCAAAGGAAATTCCAAAGACATCTTTAAAAAAAAAAAAAAAAAAAAAACTAAGCCATGATGGGAAATGGGGTTGGACACATCTCACTATACCCTTTAAAATTTAGGCTAGGTATACAAGATTTTTCAAGAATAAAGATATAAAGTATTGCCTCCAACCAGAAGATTTAGTCTGACTAAAAACTTAAAAAGAAGGATCCCTCAATAATCAATTACAACCAAAATAAAATCTCAGAGCCAGGTTTAATCTTTGACAGGTACGTATCGGGTATTGTTAAATATACCCACCACTATTAAACATCAGGCAATAGCTACTTGAGTCCATCTATTAAGGATTAAATCTGTTTCTTATGAGTCACAGGCACAAAGAGGGGACAGATTGACCTACATTAGTAAACTTTTGGAAGACTTCTTCTACCTATTTAAAATAATCAGCACTCAGTCAGAAATGGTAATGTAATACTGTGGGTAGGAATAAGGGCTTTATTTTTTCCTTTTCTTCCTGATTGTAGTACTTCTTTTCTATTGCTTTGGCCAACCACCTCCCCCTGAGAAACACCTCTTTAGTTCTTGTTGGGTGTAGAGGCCACTCTAAGACCCAACTGGACACCATTTTGCCACTGTTAATCCTGTTTCCACTTCTAATTTCCCTGATCCAGTGTGGGTGAGAACAAAACTCTATAGTAAATATTTCAAAAATTATAGCATCAGGGAATTATCTTCATGGTTGCCAGATTTGTAATCAACAGCTCCAGGGCAGAGAGTTTCATCTTCCGGCCCATTCAGAAAATCTCACAGCCATCTCCCCAGACCTCCTAACTAATCATAGTGATCCGAAGGTATCCAAACTCCTACTCATTAGATGAAACTCTCCCCAGCTTAACGGATTCCACCAGAACCCTCCTGCCATTGTTACCCGGACCTGGGAAGTTGGGTACCTATAGCTCCAGTGCACTAATGATTCCATCTTTCACACCCACTGCTGTGTTAATGAGACAAAAGTGAAAGTTTCCCTGCAATGCTAGTTGCCAGGTTCCCGAGGCTGCAGCAAGGTAAATGGGATTCCACTCATAAGCAAGGAGGATATATATGATGCCTTTTCTCAGATCAGAACATACAGAGAAAAAAACAATAGCCTAATCGGGGAAGGTAGGAATACCACCCCCTTCTGGAAAACAAAGATTGTTCTACCACCCCCACTGGAACAGGGAAGAAATATTTCTGTAGACCTAACTTGGTAGCAAAGTGTAAACATGACACCCTGCAGGGCTTCTCTGTTTGTGCCTCAAATGGGCTTATTTTTGTTTATGGCCCTGAGTGGGGAAAAGTCACACCCCTAAACCACACCCACCTTCCTGGGGAGTCATCTGTTCTTTTAGGAGCAGCTTTCTTTTGTATATCAAAAACTTGGTACAGGGGTCGATGTACATTGGCCACCATTGCCCCTTCAGGGGTCACAGCCTATAATCGTGTAAGACCCAAGAATGCCAGAAGTAAGTGAGCAATAGGATTAATTCAGGTGGGAAATGGGGCAGCAATAGGACTAGTGGCACCCTGGAGTGGCTTTGCCTACCATGACTCAACTCTGAAGAACTGGACTTAAACCTCAGAATTCTTAGCTACCAGCACAGTTCAATCACTGAAGGGAATTCAAGAATCTCTAGACTCTTTGGCAAATGTCGTTCTAGATAACAGACTAGTGTTAGATTATTTACTAGCTGAACAAGGCAGATTCTGTGTAGTTATTAATAAAACCTGCTGCACATATATGAACAACTCTGGACTTGTTGAAGTTAACATTCAAGAGATCTTGTACCTGTTTACATAGACATAACAAGGGCACTGGCGTCAGTTATATCTGGTCAGTTATCAGAAGTGCCTTCCCAAGCCTTACTTGGTTTTTACCTCTCCTAGGACCATTGAGAGTTCTCTTGTTGTTACTAATTTCTAGCCCTTGCTTGTTTAACGTCTTCATAAAGTTTGTGTCTTCTAGATTACAACAGTTTCTGCTAAAGAGAATGCTGGCACAAGGCTTCCAACCTATCCCATCTACTAACCTGGAGAATGAAAGCATCCTATCTCTGGGCTGGCCCCTTATATTGGGTATCCATAGATTTATACTCCTTCAATGATAGGCAGGGCCTACACCTATAATATCATCAGGAAGCAATTGCAGATGATGGGCCTCCACCCTGCTGCAGCCCTCTTAAGATTCAGAAGGAGTATCTATTCTCTGAGGGGTAATAAGTTAGGAGGTGGGACTCAGCTCCAGAGGCAGGGACTCAACTTTGGACCAGATAGAAAACTAGCTGAACAAGGGAAAAGGAGAAAGCACCTCTTCACAAGACATGCCCACTAGTGCCATGGCAACACCCAGAAGTTACAGCCCCTTTTTCCATGGCAATGACTCGGAAGTGCCACCCTTTTTCTGGAAGATTCAGAATAACCCACCCTTTAATTTGCATGTAATTAAAAGTGAGTCTACATATGACTGAAGAACTGCCCCTGAGCTACTACACGGGGCACGCTGCCTATAGGGTAGCCTTGCTCCACAAGCAGCAGTACCTCTGCTGCTGCTGTACACTGCTGCTTAAATAAAAGTTGCTACCACTAGCAGCTTGCCCTCGAATTCTTTCTTGGGTGAAGCCAAGAACACTCCTAGGCTAAGCCCCACATTTGAGGCTTACCTGCTTTGCATCAGACCTGCGTAGTCCAAAGTCATATTGTTAAAGGGTCAACTGGATTATTGAACAAAATAGGACTCTGTATTTGGTTTTCATTGCTGATGTAACAAATTATCATAAGCACAGGGGCTTAACATAAATTTATTTTCTTATGGTTGTTCCACAGTTCAGAAGTCTGACATAGAGATCCCTGTGCTAAAATCAAGGCTTCAGCAGGGCTGCCTTTCTGGTGATTCTAGGGGGCAATCTTATTTCTTTGCTTTTCCAGCTTTCAGATGCTGTCTGCCTTCATTGACCTGGGTTTCGCTTTCCTAATCTTCAAAGCCAGTAAAGTAGCATCTCTGTGATCCTCTTCTGTGTTCACATCTCTTTTTGACCATAATCAGGAAAGGGTTCTTTTTAAAAAAACTCACATGATTAGATTGGGCCACTTGAATAAAAATATAATTTTTTCATCTTAGTGTCCTTACCCTTAATTTCATCTTCAAAGCCTCCACTGCCATATCATCTATATTTACAGGTTTTGGGGATGAGTTATGGGTATCTTTTAGAGGAGGTAGGAGGGACATTATTTTGCCTACCACAGGATAATAGTACACATCAAACTTTGTAACGTATTTTTTCCCATGCTTAACAGTAAATCTTGAGAGTTTTCTGATATCATTAAATATTTTCCTAGAACAAGACTATTAAAGATGAATGAGATCCATTAATGGATATACTATACAACATTTGAACAATGCCTTTCTTTCCCTCCCTCCCTCCCTTCCTCCCTTCCTCCCTTCCTCCCTTCCTCCCTTCCTTCCTCCCTTCTTTCCTCCCTTCCATCCATCCTTTCTTCTCTTTCTCTCTTTCACTTTCAGTCCTGGGATACAAGTGCAGAACTTGCAGGTTTGTTACATAGGTATACATATGCCATGGTAGTTTGCTGCACCTATCAACCCGTCTCCTAGGTTTTAAGCCACTCATGCATTCAGTATTTGTCCTAATGGTCTCCCTCCTCTTCTCTCCCACATCCCAACAGGCCCTGGTGTGTGATATTCCCTTCCCTGTGTCCATGTGTTCTCATTGTTCAACTGCCACTTATGAGTCAGAACATGCAATGTTTGGTTTCCTGTTCCTGTGATAGTTTGCTGAGAATGATGGCTTCCAGCTTCATCCATGTGCCTGCAAAGGACATGAACTCATTCTTTTTTATGGCTACATAGTATTCCATGGTGTATATGGGCCACATTTTTCTTATCCAGTTTATCATTGATGGGCATTTGGGTTGGTTCCAAGTCTTTGCTATTGTGAATAGTGCTGCAAAAAACATGCGTGTGCATGTATGTGTCTTTACAGCAGAATGACTTATAATTCTTTGGGTATATACCCAGTAATGGGATTGCTGGGTCAAATGGTATTTCTGATTCTAGATCCTTGAGGATTGCCACACTGTCTTCCACAATGGTTGGACTAATTTACACTCCCACCAACAATGTAAAAGTGTTCCTATTTCTCCACTGCCTTGTCACCATCTGTTGTTTCCTGACTTTCTAATGACCGCCATTCTAACTGGCATGAAATGGTATCTCATTGTGGTTTTGATTTGCATTTCTCTAGTGACCAGTGACAATGAGCTTTTTTCCATGTGTTTGTTGGCTGCATAAATGTCTTCTTTGAAAAGTGTCTGTTTTTATCCTTCGCCCACTTTTGGGTGGGTTTTTGTTTGTTTGTAACTTTAAGTTCCTTATAGATTCTGAATATGAGACCTTTGCCAGTTGGGTAGATTGCAAAACTTTTCTCCCATTCTGTAGGTTGCTTGTTCACTGTGATGATAGTTTCTTTTGATGTGCAGAAGCTCTATAGTTTGATCAGATCTCATTTGTCAATTTTGGCTTTTCTTAAAATTGCTTTTGGTGTTTTAGTCATGAAGTCTTTGCCCATGCCTATGTCCCGAATGGTATTGCCTAGGTTTTCTTCTAGGGTTTTCATTGTTCTGGGTTTTACATTTAAGTCTTTAATCCATCTTGAGTTAATTTTTGTATAAGGTATGAGGAAGGGGTCTAGTTTTTGCTTTCTGCATTTGCTACCCAGTTTTTCCAACACCATTTATTAAATAGGGAATCCTTTCCCCATTGCTTGTTTCTGAAAGGTTTGTCGAAGATCAGATGGATGTAGAGGTGTGGTGTTATTTCTGAGGCCTCTGTCCTGTTCCATTGGTCTATATATCTGTTTTGGTACCAGTACCATGCTGTTTTGGTTACTGTAGACTTGTAGTATAGTTTGAAGTCAGGTAGTGTGATGTCTCCAGCTTTGTTCTGTTGCTTAGGATTGTCTTGGCTATATGGACTCTTTTTTGGTTCTGTATGAAATTTAAAGTAGTTTTTCTAATTCTGTAAAGAAAGTTAATGGGAGCTTGATGGGAATAGCATTGAATCTATAAATTACTTTGGTTAGTATGGCCATTTTCACAATATTGATTCTTCCTATCCATGAGCATGGAATGTTTTTCCATTTGTTTGCATCCTTTCTTATTTCCTTGAGTAGTGGTTTGTAGTTCTCCTTGAAGAGTTTCTTCACGTCCCTTGTAAGTTGTATTCCTAGGTATTTTATTCTCTTTGTAGCAATTGTGAATGGGAGTTCACTCATGATTTGGCTCTCTGCTTGTCTATTGTTGGTGTATAGGAATGCTTATGATTTTTGCACATTGATTTTGTATCCTGAGACTTTGCTGAAGTTCCTTATCAGCTTTAGGAGATTTTGGGCTAAGACAATGGGGTTTTCTAAATATACATTCATGTCATCTGCAAACAGAGACAATTTGATTTCCTCTCTTCCTATTTCAATACTCTTTATTTTTTTCTCTTGCCTGGTTGCCCTGGCCAGAACTTCCAGTACTATGTTGAAAAGGAGTGGTGAGAGAGGGCATCCTTGTCTTGTGCCAGTTTTCCAAGGGAATGCTTCCAGTTTTTGCCCATTCTGTATGATATTGGCTATGGGTTTGTCATAAATAGCTCTTATTATTTTGAGATATGTTCCATCAATACTTAGTTTATAGACAGTTTTTAGCATGAAGTGATGTTTAATTTTATTGAAGGCCTTTTCTGCATCTGTTGAGATAATCATGTGGTTTTTGTCAGTGGTTCTGTTTATGTGATGTGTTACATTTGAAGCAGCCTTGCACCCCAGGGATGAATCCAGCTTGATCGTGGTGGATAAGCTTTTTGATGTGCTGCTGGATTTGGTTTCTGAGTATTTTATTGAGGATATTCACATTAAAGTTCATCAGGGATATTGGTCTGAAATTTTCTTTTTTCATTGTATCTCTGCAAGGTTTTGGTATCAGGATGATGCTGGTCTCATAAAATGACTTAGGGAAGAGTCACTCTTTTTCTATTGTTTGGAGTAATTTTAGAAGGAATGGTACCCACTCCTCTTTGTACCTCTGGTAGAATTTGGCTGTGAATCCGTCTGGTCCTGCACTTTTTGTGGTTGGTCGGCTATTAATTATTGCATCCGTTTCTGAAGTTGATATCGGTCTCTTCAGGGACTTGACTTCATCCTATTTTAGTCTAGGAGGGTATATGTGTCCCAAAATTTATCCAGTTCTTCTAGATTTTCTAGTTTATTTGTGTAGAGGTGTCTGTAGTATTCTCTGATGATAGTTTGTGTTTCTGTGGGATCAGTGGTGATATCCCCCTATTATTTTTATAGTGTGTATTTGATTCATCTCTCTTTTCTTTTTTATTAGTCTAGCTAGTTTTTCGTCTATTTTGTTAATCTTTTCAAAAACCAAGCTCCTGGATTCATTGATTTTTTGAAGGGTGTTTTGTGTCTATACCTCCTTCATTTCTGTTCTGCTCTTCATTATTTCTTGTTGTCTGCTAGCTTTTGAATTTGTTTGCTCTTGCTTGTCTAGTTTTTTTTAATTGTGATGTTAGGGTGTCAGTTTTAGATTTTTCCTGCTTTCTATTGTGGGCATGTAGTGCTATAAATTTCCCTCTACACACTGCTTTAAATGTGTGCCAGAGATTCTGGTATGTTGTGTCTTTGTTCTCATTAGTTTCAAAGAACTTCTTTATTTCTGCTTTAATTTCATTATTTACCCAGTAGTCATTCGGGAGCACATTGTTCAGTTTTCATGTGGTTGTGTGGTTTTGAGTGAGTTTCTTAATCCTGAGTTCTAATTTGATTGCATTGTGGTCTGAGAGACTGTTTGTTATGATTTCCATTCTTTTGCATTTGCTGAGGAGTGTTTTACTTCCAATTATGTGGTCAATTTTAGAATAAGTGCGATGTGGTGCTATGAAGAATGTATAGGCTGTTAATTTGGGATGGAGAGTTCTGCAGATGTATATTACGTCCTTTTGGTCCAGAGCTGAGTTCAAATCCTAAATATCCTCATTAATTTTCTGTTTCGTTGATCTAATATTGGCAGTGGGGTGGTAAAGTCTTCCACTATTATTGTGTGGGAGTCTTAGTTTCATTGTAGGTCACTAAGAACTTGTTTTATGAATCTGGGTGCTCCTCTGTTAGATGCATATATATTTAGGATAATTAGCTCTTCTTGTTGCATTCATCCCTTTACCATTATGTGATGCCATTCTTTCTCTTTTTTGATCTTTGTTGGTTTAAAATCTGTTTTATCAGAGACTAGCACTGCAAACCCTGATTTTTTTTGTTTCTTTTCATTTGCTTGGTAAATATTCCTCCATCCCTTTATTTTCAACCTATGTGTGTCTTTGCATGTGAGACGGGTCTCCAGAATACAGCACACTGATGGGTCTTGACTCTTTATCCAATTTGACAGTCTGTGTCCTTTAATTGAGGCATTTAGCCCATGTACCTTTAAGGTTAATATAGTTATGTGTGAATTTGATCCTGTCATCAGGATGCTAACTGGTTATTTTGCACATTATTTGATGCAGTTTCTTCATAGTGTCATTGGTCTTTATATTTTGGTGTGTTTTTGCAGTGGCTGGTACTGGTTTTTTCTTTCTATATTTAGTACTTCCTTCAGGAGCTCTTGTAAGGCAGGCCTGGTGGTGACAGAATCCCTCAGCATTTGATTATCTGTAAAGGATATTATTTCTCCTTCACTTATAAAGCTTAGTTTGGCTGGATATGAAATTCTGGGTTGAAATTTCCTTTCTTTAAGAATGTTGAATATTGGCCCCCACTCTCTTCTAGCTTGTAGTGTTTCTGCAGAGAGATCCACTGTTAGTCTGATGGACTTCCCTTTGTAGGTAACCTGCCCTTTCTCTCTGGCTGCCCTTAACATTTTTTCCTTCATTTCTACCTTGGTGAGTCTGAAAATTATGTGTCTTGGGATTCTTGTCCTTAAGGAGTATCTTAGTGGGTTCTCTTTATTTCATGAATTTGAATGTTGGCCTGGTTTGCTAGGTTGGGGAAGTTGTCCTGGATAATATCCTGAAATGTTTCTTCCAACTTGGTTCCATTCCCCCCATCACGTTCAGGTACACCAGTCAATTGTAGGTTTGGTCTTTTCACATAGTCCCACATATTTTGGAGGCTTTGTCCATTCCTTCTCATTCTTTTTTTCTCTAAACTTGTCTTCATGCCTTATTTCATTAAGTTCATCTTCAATCTCTGATATCCTTTCTTCTGCTTGATTGATTCAGCTATTGATACTTGTGTATGGTTCATGAAATTCTTGTGTTGTGTTTTTCAGCTCCATCAGGTCATTTATGTTCCTTTCTAAACTGGTTATTCTAGTTAGCAGTTCCTGTAAACTTTTTTTTTTTTTTTTTTTTGAGATGGAGTCTCGCTCTGTTGCCAGGCTAGAGTGCAGTTGCGTGATCTCGGCTCACTGCAATCTCTGCCTCCCAGGTTCAAGTGATTCTTCTGCCTTAGCTTCCCGAGTAGCTGGGACTGTAGGTGCACGCCACCACACTCAGCTAATTTTTGTATTTTCAGTAGAGACAGGGTTTCACCATGTTGCCCATGATGGTCTCAATCTCTTGACTTCGTGATCTGCCTGCCTTGGCCTCCCAAAGTGCTGGGATTATAGGTGTCAGCCACTGGAACTGGTCCCCTTTTTATCAAGGTTCTGAACTTCCTTGCACTGGGTTAGAATATATTCCTATATTCCTTTAGCTCAGAGGAGTTTGTTATTACCCACCTTCTATCCAATTTTGTACCCTTGCTGGAAAGGAGTTGCAATCAATTGGAGGAGAAGAGGCATTCTGGGTTTTGGAATTTTTAGCTTTTAGTGCTGTTTTTTCCTCATCTTTGTGAATTTATCTACCTTTGATCTTTGAGGCTGATTGACCTTTGGATGGGGTTTTTGTGTGGGAGTCCTCTATGTTGATGTTGATATTGTTGCTTTCTGTTTGTTAGTTTTTCTTCTAACAGTCAGGCCTCTCTCCTGCACATCTGCTGCAGTTGGCTGTTCGACTGGGTATCACAAGCAGAGGCTGCAGCACAGCAAGGATTGTGGCTTGCTCCTTCCTGATGCCAGCTGGAGCTCTCCTATATGAGGTGTCTGTTGACCCCTGTTGGGAGGTCTCTTCCATTCAGGAGCCACAGGGGTCAGTGACCCACTTGAGGAGGCAGTCTGTCCCTTAGCAGAGCTGGTGGCTGTGCTGGTTGAATAACTCTTGTCAGGATCTCTCAGAGCTGGCAGGCAGGAATGAGAATCCACTGAAGCTGTGTAAACATCCACCCCTTCCCCCAATGCTCTGTCCCAGGGAGATGGGGGTTTTGTCTGTATGCCCCTGACTGGGGCTGTTACCTTTCCTTCAGAGATGGCCTGCCTAGAGAGGGGAAATCTAGAGAAGCAGTCTGGCCACAGCCGCTTTGCCATGCTCAGCCCAGACCTCCCAGTCTCCTTAGCACTGTTGGGGAAATCCCCCTATTAAAGCCTCAGTAATGGCAGACACCCCTCCCTCCACCAAGCTCAATCATCCCAGGTCAACTTCAGACTGCTGTGCTGGCAGCAAGAATTTCAAGCCAGTTGTTCTTAGCTTGCTGGGCTCCACGGGAGTGGGACCTGCTGAGCCAGATTACTTGGCTTCCTGGCTTCAGTCCCCTTTCCAAGGGAGTGAATGGTTCTGTCTCACTGAGGTTCCAGGTGCCACTGGGGTATGAAAAAAATTCCTGTAGCTAGCTTGGTGTCTGCCCAAACAGGCTCCCAGTGTGGTGCTTAAAACCCAGGGCCCTTGTGGTGAAGGCACACAAGGGAATCTCCTGATCTGCAGATTGCAACAACTGTGGGAAAAGTGTAGTAAACCAGCCAGATAGCACAGTACCTCATGGCTTCTCTTGGCTGGGGGAGGGAGGTCTCCTGCTCCTTGCACTTCCTGGGTGAGGCAATGCCCCATCCTGCTTCTGTTCACCCTCCAGGCGTTGGACCCACTGCCTAACCAGTCTCAGTGAGATGAACTGAGTACCTCAGTTGGAAATGCAGAAGTCATTTGCCTTCTGCATTGGTCTCGTTGGGAGCTGCAGATTGGAGCTGTTTTAATTCTGCCCTCTTGGCCCCTCCCCTGAAATAATGCCATTCTTTGACCTACTCAAAACATTTCTAGTTTTTCACATTAAATAAACAACACGAGTACATTTTAAATAAAAGGACATATTGCTGATCATTGGGATAAATGTCTAAAAATAGAATTTCTGCAACAGAGGACATACAATTAATATTTAAAGCTATGACTACATTTTGCCAATCTCTCCCCAACCCAGAGAGGTTTTGCTAATTTGCACTGTCATTGTCACTGTGCGAGAGAAAAATTGTCTCTATACCTTTACCAGTGCTGTTATTGACATTTAAAAATCTTTGTCTATTTCGTAGAAAAAAATGTTTTATTTTTCTTGTAATTTTCCTGGTTTGGTTAAATAGGCCAAAACAGTTTAAGACAAAATAATTTTCCATATTCATGGTATATTTATTTCCCATGAAGTAGTTATTACTAATTTGTTTTTCTTGAGAGAGAAAGAATAATCTTAGGTAATTTGGGTATTAAATGATATCTTTGCTGCTAGAATGTTTTTCTTCAAGCACAGTGTCTGTTCTCTGTCATTATCTATCTATAAAAAACTAACAAACACACAAAGACAAATTTCCTCAAATTAAATTCAAATTTCCACAGAACCAGTGCAAATTCTGCTCCAGCTAAAGGTTGATATTGACTAAAGGATTCCTACTCAACATACTCAGCCTATACTCAGTAATAATAGGAACATATATTTTTATGGTTCTTTGTGTATTTTCAGAACAGCATCTTATCATATTTTATGCCTGCTGCTTTAATTATGGATATTGAATTTCTTCAAACCTCTTTCCTACATCTATTAAAAGATCAGTTTTTCTCTTTTATTATATTAACATGGTGAATTACATTACCTGATTTTCATTTGTTAAACCAACCTTGCATTCCTGGGGCGAACCCTACTTGGTCATAATGTGTAATAAGTTTTATACCTTGTTGGGTTCAATGTATACTACTATTTTGTTAAAAATTTTTTGTGTGCATGTTTATGAGGGATGCTTATCTTCATATTACTTTATTAGTGAAGTCTGTCAGGTTTTGGCTATGAGGTTATGCCAAACACTTCTCTATTCCATTTGGGCCTGGAAGTTGGTTTTGGGTTTGCGTGTGTATGAGAATGGTAGAGAGAAATGTTTTCAGTAAAAAGTTCAGTTTCTTCAGTGAATACAAAATCTTTATTTTTTGGGTTCTCTTGTTGTAATAATTTGTAATTTTCAAGAAATATGCCCATTTCATCAGAGCTGTCAAATTTATTTGTATAAAGTTATACATAGTATTCACTTCTTTCCCTTTTTCTCCTTTTCTTTGCTTCTTTTATTTTTTATCTCCTTCTAGTCACCTATTTTGTTTTGTCCAGAAAATGAAATAAATATTGCAGAAAAAAGTCATAAACTGACAACAGCATCACAGAGTCATACCTGGCCTCATACCAGAGTTGAATGACCAAGGTAGAAAATTTGAATACTTTATGTCAAGAATAGTCAAAGTTCATTGGTTAAAACTCCTGTCGTGAGCAACACTTAAATTCTAATGCTTGATTTTATGACTGTCTTTTTCTTATATGATCACATTCAAATATAAACCCACTCATTATAACTCATTTACTATATTTTTTTAATTTAGCTATAATTTACACATAATAATCCATTCTTTTTGGAGTATATTTCTATGAGTTTTCACAAAAATTTACAGCAACTGCCATAATCAAAATGAACAGTTCTAGTGCCCACCTATCTCCCCAATTCCTTTAAATCTCTTTGTAATCAACTCCTGACCTCACCCCAGACTTTGTCAACCACTGATCTATTTTCTATTCCTGCAATATTGACTTTTCAAGAATTTTATACAAATGGAACCATGCAATATGTTTTTTAAAAGTTGGCTTTTATCAGTTGGAATAATGTATCTGGTATTCATTCATATTTTACATGTATAAGTAGTTTTTTTTATTATTGCTAACTGGTATTCTTTTGTATGAATGAATCATAGCTTATTTATTCACAAGTTGGTGGACATTTGAATTGTATTCAGTTTTCATAGATTATTAATAAAGTTGCTACAAAATTCTACATTTTTTATGTGAACATAACTTTTTATATCTTTTGAATACTAAGAAATAGATTTGCTGGGTTACGCAAGAGTATATTTAACTTTATAAGAAACTGTGAAACTATTTTCCAAAATAGTAGTACCATCTTGTATTCTTTTCAGTAATGTAAGCAAGTTCTAGTTAGTTTGCCTTCCCACCAGCACTGAATACTGTCAGGCTTTCTTTTTAAAGACTTAATTCATTCTTACTGCTTTTAAAATATTTTAAAAGCCTTGCATTCATGAGATAAATACCAGTTGATTTTTTTCATATTGCTGGATTTGATTTACAACATCTGTACGTTTTTTCTGTTATTTTATAATTACCTTGTCAAGATTTGGTACCAAGATGATCAGAGTATTATAAAAAGGAGGTGAGAATTGTTTGTTTCTACTTTTAGGAGGGATTTGTATAGAATTGGTACTTTTTTCCAACATATGGTAGAATTTACAGAAGGAATTTTTTTAGAATGGTTTTAACTATGAATTCAGTTTCTTTAAAATATTTAGGAATATTCAGGTTATTCACTTCCAATTTTAAATTAATGGACATAAAGTATTTTGTAATATTCCATTATCATTTTACTGTCTGCAGGGTTAGTACTTTTTACTTTTTGTATGGTCAGTAGTGATGTATCCTCTTAAATTCTTTTATTTTTTCTTGGTAAGTATGTTTACAGGACTATTAAATTTTATTTATCCTTTCAAAGAAGCAGATTTTGCTTTCATTGATTTATTCTATTGATTTTCTGTTTTCAATTTTATGCATTCTACTCTTATCTGTATGATTTCTTTTTTCTGTTTACTCTGGGTTTAATTTGCTCTCCTTCTGCTAGTTTGCTAAGGTGGGAATTTAAATTATTGGTTTGATAATTAATTTAAAATTAAATTTTCATGTAAGCACTTTGTAAAGCTATACCCTCAAATTTAATATGTTGTATTTTTATTTTCTTTCAATTAAAAATATTCTGATTTTCCATGTGAATTCCAGTTTATACCATGTGTTATTTAGAATTATATAATTTCCAAACATTTGGGATTTTCCTGATATATTTGTGTGGTTGATTCCTACTTTAATTCTGTTAGGATTAGAAGGCATACTTTGTCTAATTTTAATTCTTTTAAATTTGTTATAGTTTGTATTCTGGTCTAGAATTTTGTCTGTCTTGGTTATTGCTTCATATACACTGGAAAAGAATGTATATTCTGCATTTTTTGGGTAGAATGTTACATAAATACTAATTAAGTTGGTTGCTAATGTTGCCCAAGTCCTCTATTATCCTTACTGATTTTCTGTCTACAAGTTATATTGATTGCTGAGAGAAGAATGTTGAAATCTCCAATTATTATTATAGACTGATCTATTTCACCTTTTACTTCTGTCAGTTTCTGATTCAATATTTTGAAATTTTCCAAAGTGCTTACAGATTTAGTCTTTTAATTATTCTTGTTTAATTATTTTTAATCCCTCATTATATTGCTTGTTTTGAAGTCTATTTGGGGTCTGAAGTTTATTTTGTCTGACGTTTTTATACAGCTGGATTTTTATATTATTGGATTGTAGGGCTCTCTGTTTTTTAGACAGTTCCATTAACTGAAGCAAAGCAGCACAAAATGCACCATTAAAGAAGTGTACTTTGATTTACCTTTTGAACATGTACATGTAAACCCATCCCAGTAAGCCCTATGTACAAAGCTAAAAGATATTTTTCAATAGAATGTTCTCAACACTTGCTTACAGATTTGTCCCTCTATTAAACAGTTACATTCACTGACAGAAAAACCAAACAGCACATAATTCATCTTTAAAAAGACACTCCAGTTTTCTTTTGATTAGTATGGGCATTCTATATCCTTTTTCATATTTTATTTTGAATCCATTTATATTTTCTTATTTAAAGTTGATTTCTTATAGACAGTACATAGTTAGGTATTCATTATTTATCCAATTTGATAACTTCTGCTTTTTAATTGGTGTTCTTACATAACTTATATTTCATCAAATGATTGTGGTTGGATTTAGAACTATTTTATTATTTTTTCCTTTTACTATTGATTCTTGTTCTTCTGTCTCATTCTTACCTTTGTTGAGATTATTTGAATAATTTTTAGTATTATATTTTATTTTTACATTTTTGGCTCTATGTGGATTTTATTTTATTTGTTTATTTTTTATTTTTATTATACTTTAAGTTTTAGGGTACATGTGCACAACGTGCAGGTTTGTTACATATGTATACATGTGCCATGTTGGTGTGCTGCACCCATTAAATCGTCATTTAGCATTAGGTAGATCTCCTAATGCTATCCCTCCCCCCTCCCCCACCCCACAACAGTCCCCGGTGTGTGATGTTCCCCTTCCTGTGTCCAAGTGTTCTCATTGTTCAATTCCCACCTATGAGTGAGAACATGCGGTGTTTGGTTTTTTGTCCTTGCAATAGTTTGCTGAGAATGATGGTTTCCAGCTTCATCCATGTCCCTATAAAGGACATGAACTCATCATTTTTTACGGCTGCATAGTATTCCATGGTGTATATGTGCCACATTTTCTTAATCCAGTCTATCATTGATGGACATTTGGGTTGGTTCCAACTCTTTGCTATTGTGAATAGTGCCACAATAAACATATATGTGCATGTGTCTTTATAGCAGCATGATTTATAATCCTTCGGGTATATACCCAGTAATGGGATGGCTGGGTCAAATGGAATTTCTAGTTCTAGATCCCTGAGGAATCACCACACTGCCTTCCACAATGGTTGAACTAGTTTACACTCCCACCAACAGTGTAAAAGTGTTCCTATTTCTCCACATCCTCTCCAGCACCTGTTGTTTCCTGACTTTTTAATGATCGCCATTCTAACTGGTGTGAGATGGTATCTCACTGTGGTTTTGATTTGCATTTCTCTGATGGCCAGTGATGATGAGCATTTTTTCATGTGTCTTTTGGCTGCATAAAAGTCTTCTTTTGAGAAGTGTCTGTTCATATCTTTTGCCCACTTTTTGATGGGGTTGTTTGTTTTTTTCTTGTAAATTTGTTGGAGTTCATTGTAGATTCTGGATATTAGCCCTTTGTCAGATGACTGGTTGCAAAAATTTTCTCCCACTCTGTAGGTTGCCTGTTCACTCTGATGGTACTTTCTTTTGCTGTGCAGAAGCTCTTTAGTTTAATTATATCCCATTTGTCAATCTCGGCTTTTGTTGCCATTGCTTTTGGTCCTTGCCCATGCCTATGTCCTGAATGGTATTGCCTAGGTTTTCTTCTAGGGTTTTTATGGTTTTAGGTCTAACATGTAAGTCTTTAATCCATCTTGAATTAATTTTTGTATAAGGTGTAAGGAAGACATTCAGTTTCAGCTTTCTACCTATGGCTATCCAGTTTTCCCAGCACCATTTATTAAATAGGGAATCCTTTCCCCATTTCTTGTTTTTGTCAGGTTTGTCAAAGATCAGATAGTTATAGATATGTGGCATTATTTCTGAGGGCTCTTTTCTGTTCCATTGGTCTATATCTCTGTTTTGGTTCTATGTGTATTTTAAAGGGATACTGTGTATGTATCTAACACTTCAGGGTCTACTTACAGTTAGTATTGTACAACTTCAAGTAAAAGGTAGATACATTACAATCACATAGGTTCACTTACCCATCCAAAGTTGATCTTTGTTATTATTATCATATGCATTGAAACCCCTATCAGACAATGTCATAATTTTTACTTTCAACAGTTATATATGTTTCATATGTTTTATATTTTTATGTTTACCCAGATATTTGTCATTTACATTGCTTTTCCTTTATTCCTGAAGACCGAAGTTTCCCTTGGATAGTACTTCTTTTCAGCCTAAAGAACTTTCTTTAGCATTTTAGTTATAGCAGCTCTGGTGGTAACAAATTCCCTTGTTTTTTTTTTTTTTTTTTTTCATCTGAGATTATCTTTTACTTCATTACTGAAAGCCGTTTTCACTGGATATAGGTTTCTAAATTGAAGGTTCTTTCTTTCAGCAGTTCGAAGATATTCTGCTGTGATCTTGCTGCCATGTTTTCTAATAAGAAATCCATAGCCACGTAAATAATTGTTTTCCTGTATGTAATATATTATTTTTCTATAGCTGTCTTCAAAACATTTTTAATATTTATTTTATGCTTTACAACAGTTTGACTATGATTTGTCTGTGTGTTGTTTTGTTTGGTTTATCCCAGTTAGGATCACAGAGCTTCAAATCTCTTAATTTATATCTTTCACTGAATTTGGCAAGTTTTTGGTCACTATCTTTTCAAATGTTTTTTTTCCACAATGTTTTTCCTCCTAAGATTCTAAATACATATATTCGATGTTTTAATATTGTCTCATTGGTCTTTGAGGATCTGTTTTTTTTAACTTTCTGCTTTTAAAATTGGATAATTTTATTGATCTTAAAGCTCACTGACTCTTTTTTCTGTTCATTCTTAAGTTCATCAGCAATTTAAAGACAAATTTCAGAGATTACATTTTCCAGTCTAAAATCTTCCCTTGTTTTTTTCTATGTATTTTGTGTGTTTTTGTTTATGTCATGGGGCATAGATATAATAGTAGCTTTAATAATTTTAACATCTGGCTTTTTTTTAGGGGCTGGCATCTGTTTATTGTCTTTTCTCTTTTAAATCAGTCACTTTTTGGTGCTTCATAATATATTGTGTAATTTTTCATTGTGTCCTGAACATTTTGAATGTTATGATATTTAGACTCTGGGTCGTTATATTCTGGGGAGTGTTGATGTTTTTCCTTTAGCAGACAATCAACCTGATGAGATTCAGACTGGAAATTCTGACTTGTCTTTTGTGGAAGGTGATTCAAATTCCAGTCCCAATATTTAAGCTTTTTAATGCTAGTTTGAATCTGATCTGTCCATGCACAGCTCAAGAATGAGCCTGAAGACTTTGGCAGGTTTGTTCATACAATTAAGAGCCATACATCCCTTCTGACTTTCTTCACTATGGGACCCTCCACTCATTCTCTAGCCATCAAAGTCTCTTTTCCATTGTTTCTCTGGCCGAACCAAGTTTGTTTATTTGTTTGTTGTAATTAAATTATTAGCTGCCTGTGCTGCTGCTACCATCTCACAGCTCTGTGCTGGGAACTCACTCATAGAGTGAAGCTATATAAAAGAAAAAAGAAAACAGTGAAACATATTTCATCAGTCACTTCTCCAAATGTTGACAGCCACCCTTAATCCATCTAAATTTTCCTTATTTTTCAGCATGCTCAGGTATTTTTTATGTGTTTTGTTAAGAATTTTTAGTTGTAAGCAGCAGAAGAGATGGGCTGTAATGGGCTCCTGTGCCCATGCTGGAGCTGGAACTTCTTAAGATTCAGTTTTTGTATCTCTTAGAAAGTGCCACTGCAAGTAAAAAATAAAATAAAATATACCTTAACATTTTTTCTTTACAGCTAGAAACTGAATTCCAGAGAAGCAAAGTAGATTGGAGAAGATGGCCTAGCCAGTTTGTGAAGTCATATAATATAATGGAAAAACTATTCATATCAGAATGAGATAGATCTGTGAAAAAACCATGGCTTTATCACTTATTAGAGTATAATTAGTTAACTTCTTCGAATGTTAGTTTCCCTTCCAAAAATGAATGAAATCAAAAAGGCATACCTCCCTGCACTGCACCCCTATACTTGGAAATGAGAGAAGTGTTATTGGCAGCTGAGAGTAGATATGGAATTAATTTTATACAGTCCAAAGAAGTGATTTGCAACTCACCTCAGAGAGACAAGAGTGCCTGCTTCCGGTGCAGCAAGGCTTAAAGATCATTACTAAGCTATCATGTTCTTATTTGACACTCAGGAATAACTTTTAGGTTATTTGTTGGCTTTAGAGAGAGCTTAGTCTACAGGGAAGGAGTATTCTGGTCATATTGATGTGAGTTCCTAGGCAGGCTGGCAGCTGAAGTTTTCACTGCATCTTCTCAAATTAAGACTCTGGTTTCCTAAGGTTGTTTTATAAGATTTGTCAGTTTGATTAAGCTTTGTAGGATTTGGACAATTGGGGGATACTGACAAAATCTGAACTTGTGAGTTTGTGAGCCAGGCAAAAGAACAGCCTTGGAATATAGTAAATTTTCTAGAAAATGTCATTTTTGAAAGCTCTTTTGCAACTGGACCTCTTGGTACAAAGTCAGTACAAAGTGTGGTATGAAATTGTTTTAAACGTTCCATGTACAATTTTTAAAAATTTAATAGTGTTTATTTTAAATGTAATTAAAAAACTAGCACAGAAAACCCCAATGATTCATATATTTCAGAGTTTAGAATGAGGTTATGTTTAACAAAATAGATCATTTCAAAGAAAAAATATTAAACAAATAAAAGAACCAGTGGTATATGTATGTGACAAAAAATCATGAAAAATAGATATGTGACTGAAGCTTTGAGCACACTGAATTAGTCCACAGCTGACATTGAAATGCTAGTAAGATTGACGAACTAAGAAACAATATATTGAGAGAAAGAAGATGGATAAAAAAGTACTCTGATTCTATTGACATAAAGTCTAAAAACAGACAAAACTAACTTATTGCAATAGGAATCAGGATTGTGATTACTTTTGGGGAGAATGCCTAAAAAGGGGCCATATGTGGTCTTCTGATACTGAAGAAAAATGTTCTGTTTTTGATCTGGTTATTCACTTTGTGAAAATTCATTGATTTTTACACTTATGATTTGTTCACTTATATGTATATGTGCTATACTTCAGTAAAATTTACATTAACAATTTAATAAAATCAAGACAAGCTAGAAATAAAAATTTCCCCATTCCATCAGTCATTTTGATCAATTTAAGCATGCTCCATGTTTGGGTTTTATATATTTTTAAAAAGTGCTGGGCACGGTGGCTCACGCCTGTAATCCCAGCACTTTGGGAGGCCGAGGCGGGTAGATCACCTGAGGTCAGGAGATTGAGACTAGCCTGGCCACCCTGGTGCAACCCCGTCTCTATTAAAAATACAAAAATTAGCCGGGCATGGTGGTGTGTGCCTGTAATCCCAGCTACCCAGGAGGCTAAGGCAGGAGAATCGCTGGAACTCGGGAGGCAGAGGGTGCAGTGAGTCGAGATCAGACCGCTGCACTCCAGCCTGGGTGACAGAGCAAAACTCCATCTCAAAAAAAAAAAAAAAAAAAAAAAAAAAAAAAAAAAAAAATGTACCGTTTACTTTGGTAGTGTGAATAAAGAAAGAAGTGAAACTAATTACTAAAACCTCGTTTCTCATGCAGGCTTTTGCTTTGTGGATTGGATAAATTTACATGCCAGTACTTTTTCCTTAAGATAGTTGGGAATTACAGTAAATGTATTTATTGTCAATAGTGCTTTTTGAATCATGGCCCAATCTTTTATACCAGGGAAAAGGAAGAGTAGGATAGAGCCTCAGGGCATCATCTTAAAAGGAAGAATATAACGCTAGTTGCAGTATTCCTCAGTCATGGTTGAAATGTGTGAGTAACCTTGAAAGAGTTAAAATAAATCGATAATATATTTCTCAAGTTAATCTAGAAATCTTGATTACGACAGTGATATTTGACAGCACTGGCAGTTGAAATTATAAAGAACTCATATAAATCAATAACAAAATGTGCATACCTCAGTAGGACATGGAAAAATGATATCAGTAGCTAAAGGTATTTAGTAAATATTTAAAACAATGTGAGATAACACTAGTAATGAAAGAGTGGTATATTATAATAACTAGATATTATTCAGCTATAAAATTGGCAAAATTAAAAATCATCAATAATAACCTGGTTTAGTACAGTTGTGTAAAATCGTGCTCTTTAATATCAAGGTTTTTAAGGAAGTACAATAAATAGCATCTATCTTCCCCACACAAGTTCTGAACAAGTTGAATAATAAGAGTGAGAGAGATGAAGGCTGAAATGTCACATTTGCTTCTGACAAAGTTTAAGTTGGAGAATATAGCATAGTATGGAAAACAAATGGTCTTCCTAATACTAAATCCCAGAACTAAGCAGATTTGTCCACCTAGACACATGCACCAGTTGACAAGGGCTTGCCTCTACATGTGAATTGCATCATGGAGGATCAAGAGAAAAATGTGTGTTTTTTCATGAAAAGGCTGACTTTCAGATGACAAAGAACAGACCAAATATGAGCATGCACAGCCAAGTCTTCTCAAATTTATCAGTCAGATAAATTGCTCAATCTCCCCTGGGATAGAATATAACAAAAAAGAGAGAGGACAAAACTGATCGCAAGCCTGTCCATTTGCTAGATGTTCAGAAAAATAACAGCAAAAAAAAAAAAAAAAAAAAAAAAAATTCTCCTCTAGTTTCTGTCCTCTGATGCAGTTAATTGTTGCACCTGTAACTCATCTTGGTTGCTGGTTTTAAAGACATGATAGTAGGTAGAGAAAGACAGGGGATTGTCATCAATGAATGTGCTATTTGGATTGGACGCATAGACTGCAAAAATTGCTGTCCCAATCATGCCTGGGTGTATATTATTACTAGGAAGTGAAGAAAACTTGCTAGTAGATTCTTGGTTTACCCTGGGAAACAGATATAGCCTTCCACAGATGTTATTTTAGACATTATTTTTGCTCTTTTAAGAATTTTAATTTTAAAAAATAATAATTTTTTACTTACTAAAAGCCTGGTCTTAATTTTATGAAAAAAAAGAGCAGCATATAAATTTACTTTTTTAAAAAAGAGAAATATGGGAGGGTTTTTTTTTTATATAGAAATGCTTACCTAGGTTGTCTTGGAACACTCAGGCTGACAGCAACTAATATTTTCGAAAGTTGAAAGAGATAAACCCAGTATATGGCAGCCCTCCAGATGATTGTCCATACTGAATAAGGGTGCTAAAAAGGCAAGGTGAACAGAGTTCTTGACAGTCTCTCAGAGATAAAGGTATGAAAACTAGAGTTTCAGGGCCTATCAGGAACAGAGGACACCAGTAACACACCCCAAAATTACTTGTGATTCCAAGCAGATCTATGCTAGAAATAAGCATAAGCCTGACACAGACTAGTCCACGCAGGACTGAAACCAATCAAATCAATCACTGATTAGATTAAGGTAATCTTTCCCCCAGCTGCCAAAACAAAAAAGCAATCTTCTTTGGAGGAAGATACTATTCATAGTGTCTCATTTTCTCTTCGCATTTTTAATATATTCCAGAACTCAATAAAACGAGGTATATAGGGAGTGAAGAATTGCCCCCAAAATCAAGAAAATGTAAAGGAAACAGAAACTGAACTAGAAGGTGATTTACATGATAAAGTTAACAAGTGTGGACTTTAAAATAACTATGAGTAATATGTTTACAGAATGAAAATGATATTTATCAGTAGAAATTTGGAAACTATAAAAATAATCGAATGGAAATTCTAGAACTAAAAACATACAATAATGGGGATTACAAACTTGATTAATGGTTTTAATATAAGATTTACAGCTAACAAGAAAATTAGTTAACTGAGAGATAAGTCAAAAGAAAATATTTAAGTTAAAGAACAAAGGAACAAAAGGATGTAAAGTATTAAAAACTATATATGAGACTTATGATATATACAGTTGGAATATCAAAAGGAATGAAGACAGACTAGGTCAGAAGCAATAACTAATGAGATAATGGTCAGAATTTTCACAAGACAAAGAAAAACATCAGGCCACAATAACAGTGGACCCAAAGCAAAACAAAGAGTAAACAAGAGCTAGGTACATAATAGTAAAACTTCTGGAAATTCAAAACAAAGAGAAAATATTTAAAAGAGCTAGAGGAAAAGGACAGATTTATTTTTCAAAATAGAAAAAGTAAGACCAACTTTGATGTCTGCTGACTTCTCTACAGTAATAATAAGGCAATGAAATGATGTCTTCAAATTGATGAAAGACTATAGATACCTTAAATTTTGCACTAAATGAAAATTTTATTCAAATTTTAGGCATAATAAAGGAATATTCAAACACAAAAACTAAGGGAATATGTTATCATCCACCTGACAGTGAAGAAAACACTAAAGGGTTTTTTTCAAGCAGAAGGAAAAGCATCCCAGATGGAAGCTCACAACTTTAGGAAAGAAAGGTGACTGAAAAGATTACATTTGTGGGCCAATAAAAATAAATATTGACTATATATAATAGTAATATTACGTCTTAAGTAGCTTAAACTATTTAAAGAATTAAAATTCATGACCACAGTAATAATGCATAAAATGAAAGGAAGTAAATGGAGTTGAAGAGTTCTGAAGTTTTTGTTTTCCTGGGAAATTGAAAAGTACTAAATTTTATAAGATTGTAATAGGGAAAAAATATATTATTATCTGCAGTTACCATTAAAATTATAAAATGATTTTAGGTAAGTAAAATCTAATGGAAGAATGAAATAACTAATTTTTCTACATTTTAATCATTGGTGCATATGGAATTAATTTTAGGGTAAGGAAGAGGTGGGGAGGTAACTTTCTGTGCTTATTTTTAAAATGACTTGTGAGCTACCAAAAGTTTTTGAAGCCAGACAGACTCAAGGCGACCTGTGTATCTGCCACTTCTTATTTGTATAGTTGGAGCAGTTTACCAACATTCCTGAGTCTCAATTTCTTCTTTGTGCATTATAAAAAACAACATTAACTTGAGGAGTTGCTGCTAAGATTAGAAATAACATGTACAAACCACCTAGCATGGTACCTGGCACACTGTAGGTTCCCAATCAAAGCTGTAACTACTCTTGACTATTGACCCCTGGAAAAACAGCTGAATTTATTAGATTTACTGCACCAAGAAAAAATACTGCCTTGACAGAGTCATGGGAAATTAGGGCAGGGTATTTATAGGGTTTCGAGGTCCGAAAGGGATAACTTTAAGGTGGGTTTTGCAGGGTCAGAACTGGTTGGGGCTGAGTAGAGTTTATGACATAATAGCTTTAGTTTGATGGTAATAGTGAGAAGAGAGGTTGAAAGTAAGTCTTGATGAGGAAACTGTTCTGCTGAGTTAGCTGAATGATTGGCAAACAGACTTAACCTCCAGGTTTTGTATTTCCTGGAGCAAGCCAGTAAGTTATTAGTATTTAGTATAGAGTTGGGGAATTATGTCCATTCATTCCCAGTACTGCATACACAAAGACAGGAAATTATGATAGTTTTAGTTATCACTTCTCTTTTATTTTTTATTTTATTTTTTATTTTTTTATTATACTTTAAGTTCTAGGGTACATGTGCACAACGTGCAGGTTCGTTACATTGTATACATGTGCCATGTTGGTGTGCTGCACCTACTAACTCGTCATTTACATTGGGTATATCTCCTAATGCTTTCCCTCCCCCCTCCCCCCTCCCCCCACCCCACAACAGGCCCCAGTGTGTGATGTTCTCCTTCCTGTGTCCAAGTGTTCTCATTGTTCAATTCCCACCTATGATTGAGAACATGCGGTGTTTGATTTTTTGTTCTTGCAATAGTTTGCTGAGAATCATGGTTTCCAGCTTCATTCATGTCCCTACAAAGGACATGAACTCATCCTTTTTTATGGCTGCATAGTATTCCATGGTGTATATGTGCCACATTTTCTTAATCCAGTCTATCGTTGATGGACATTTGGGTTGGGTCCAAGTCTTTGCTATTGTGAATAGTGCCTCAATAAACATACATGTGCATGTGCCTTTATAGCAGCATGATTTATAATCCTTTGGGTATATACCCAGTAATGGGATGGCTGGGTCAAATGGTATTTCTAGTTCTAGATCCTTAAGGAATCGCCACACTGTCTTCCACAGTGGCTGAACTAGTTTACAAAGATCAACAAAATTGATAGACCGCTAGCAAGACTCATAAAGAAGAAAAGAGAGAAGAATCAAATAGACACAATAAAAAATGATAAAGGGGATATCACCACAGATCCCACAGAAATACAAACTACCATCAGAGAATACTATAAACACCTCTACACAAATAAACTAGAAAATCTAGAAGAAATGGCTAAGTTCCTGGACACATACACTCTCCCAAGACTAAACCAGGAAGAAGTTGAATCCCTGAATAGACTTACCACTTCTCTTATTGTTAGCCAGGCGTTACTTTTAATATATGAATTGAACATAGCTGTGGAAGAAGTCCCTGCAGAAAGTGATAGGAGAATAGTACTCTCTGATTACACTGGCTTTTCTAGTGATAATTTGCCTTTCATGGTTTTTCCTGCTCGGTGAACTCAACTGGAACTCACACCAATTCCTGACTGTCTGGGTACAAAACGTAGTAATCTCGGCCGGGAGCCGTGGCTCATGCTTGTAATCCCAGTACTTTGGGAGGCTGAGGCAGGTGGACCACCTGAGGTCAGGAGGTCGAGACCAGATGGCCAACATGATGAAACCTCGTCTCCACTGAAAAATACAAAAATTAGCCAGGTGTGTTGGAGGCTGAAGCAGGAGAATTGCTTGAACCCAGGAGATGGAGGTTGCAATAAGCCGTCACGGTGGCACTGCACTGCAGCCAGGGGGACAGAGTGAGACCCCATCTCAAAAAAAAAAAGTAGTAATCTCTCAATTAGATGAAATTGAACTTAGCACCTCCACATATTTGAACCATTCTTTGCTTCTCTCCTGATGCCCTCACTGAAATTTGCCAAGGGATATTATCATTTGGCTATCATTCCTTGGAATAAATGTTTTGATTTACTAAAACCTAGGAATTATTATTTTATGAGTTTCTTATCTTCCTCTGGGATTTAAAAACCATCTAGAGACCTAATCTTTCAGTAAATGTATTAACCATAAAGAATGTAAGGAGGGTTAAATCCTCATGGGCTTGTGAAAAGGGTTATTGATAAATTCTGCAAGATTTCAAGTCCAAACTCTGGAAAAGCGTAAAAGTTTTTGTTTGTTCATTATTTGCATTGAATTTATTTGGAAGCAAGGTGCAAATAAGAGGGTTTGAATAACCATCTACCGACGGAATTCCTGAAAGAGTGTATTTTGTCTGCAATATGCCCCAGCAAAGATGATATTAGAAACAATCTCTTAACATTTACCGATGACATGTTTTCAGGGTTGATGAGAGATCAGTGTGAGTGTTTCATAGTTGTATCTACCTGGCACTGAAAGAAATGACCTGGGGGTAGGTAAACTGTGTTTGCTAGCAAGAAAATAGGTGCATAAAATAAATAGAAAGTCTTACTGTTCTCCCTACTGTCAGTCTCTGGGAAGATGGATGACAGTGGTTGAATTTGTTTCTGTTTTTCTAGTAGACTATAGCTAACTGTCAAGAACAGTACCCTCAGGGCAAATATGAATGATTAAACTGTTTAGCTTTTAATAATGTTGTGATTTGGCATATTCTGTCAATTTTAAAACTTGAAATAAACAAATTTAATGAACTGATTGAATTTGGTGTTGTTTGGGACGAATTAGATCCAATGAACTCCAACGGGCATTTTCAAACTCTTAAATTAGTGCCTACTTGATCATTAATAAAAAGCATGAGTTTGGAGTTACAAAGGTTGGGATCTAAATTCTAGCTCCAACATTTACTACCTGTTTTACTTTAGGCATGCTATTTAATCTTTCAGAATTTGAAATTTTGTAACAAAAATGAGTAATTCACAAGGTTGTTTAGGGAATTAAATGAAAGACTATATGTAAATGCATAGCATGTGATCTGGGATGAAGATTCTATGGTTTCTTTTTAAAATAAGAGGGAATCATGGAGATGTACATTTCTTTGGTGAGAGAGACAGCATCTCCTCTATCAGAATTTCAGCATACACAACTAAATCAAGGTGCAGTTGCCCATTTCTACTTGCTACTAAATCAAGGTGCAGTTGCTCATTTCAGAGAGACTGATGGTATGGTCGCAATTAGGTTAAAGAATAAAGAGTTAGGCCCCAGTTCAATTCTACTATGCACTACAAAATCTTGAGTAAGACACTATTATACAGTCTCAGTTTGTTCATTGGTTAAGAATAAAGACAGTAGTGTGGGATTAAATGGCACCACATAATGGAAAAGGACAAACACTACAGTAAGTAGGCAGCACATGTTTGTTGATTCTTCACTGCCATCACTTTCTTTCCTAGAAGAACTAGGATATTCTGAAACTTACATCTGTTTCTCTGAATAACAGTTTTCTATACACTATTCAAGCACTTTTCTTTCTTAGCAGAAAGAACAAAGCTTTCCAAAATGATACCAAGGGATTATTGGCTTAAGATGGTGCTCTGAACACATATATCTATCCTTGCTCCTTCAAATGCATTAAAATAACAGAAAAGTACTTAAAAAATAATCTCACGCAGTGGAAGCTGTTGGTGACCCTTCCAGATCAATTTAACCAAAGCTATGTCTTTCCCCCAGCTGCTGTGAATGTGTTAAAGTGGCACAACTACCCCAGGCCATTCCTGCTCCTCTGCTCCCCAGGGTGTCAAGTTTGAAGTCAGGCTTCAGCTGAGACCACAACCTACTTAGCTCCTTCTCCTGTCCTAATCCTGCCATCTTCACTTTCTTTCTCCAGAGACCACTTTCCTAATAAGTCACTTGCATTAAAATCTCCATCTCAGGCTTTTCTAGAAAGCATATTGATAAATAGAGCCAAAGCTATTCATGTGGAAAAAGATTCTGGGGCTCAAAATGGGCAGGAGCAGAGTGAGAAGTGGGGATAGAGTGGAGTTAATTCAAAATGCAAATTTGAAAACGCTGTGAGTTAGTGCCTCTCTGGACCTCAACACATATCCTCTATATGTAGCATACAGAGTTAGGTGGTCTACCATTTTGTGCCAGCCAAAAATCACAGGACCCATTCCTGAACAAACTGAAATCCTTGTGGGGAAGATTGCCAATGGCCATGATTTCCCCCTTGTTACTTAGCCTAACAGCCAACTCCCTGCCCATGTGTATGTGCTGAGTAGAAGAAACCCACATCTCCTGCCTGGACTAATCAACTGAGTCCCTTACTTTTAATCATAAACATACTAAGATCAGCAGGTATATGAAGGTCAAAGTAAACAAATATAAAAACTGATGCCAGAAGAGAAATAACTGGAACAGAAGAAACCTAACGCAGAGCAAAATAATAAAATCAGCAATTAGTGTGCACAGATGTGAGAAGATACTGAATTTATTAAGCAAGAACTAAATGGCCTACCTTTTTTTCAACTAAAAGTAATAAGAGAACAAAAAAGTTCAGAGAAATTCCAAGTGATTACAGAAATAAAACATTTAGTATGAGAATTAAAGATAAACTTTGGGTACTGTGCCATAACATAGAGAAAAAAGGCAAAGAAATATGGAAGAAGACATACATGCTATAGATCTGCACTGTCAAATATGGGAGCCATTAGCCACATATGGCCATTAAACCACTGAAATGTTGTTAGTCTGCAGTAAAATGTGCTGTAATTATTAAATATACCCCAGATTTTGAAGGCAAGACAAATTAAGAATGTAAAATATCTCAATATTTTTATTGATTAAATATGGAAATAATATTTTGAATATATTAATATATTTTAAAAGCTACATGAAATTGATTAAAATTATTCTTACCTTTTCTTTTTATATTTTTTGATGTGGCCACAAGAAAATTTAGTTACATATGGAGCTCACATTTATAGCTTATATTATATTTCTGTTGGACATTGCTGCTATGGAGTGTCAGTCTCAGAGGTTCAATTTTTGATTAATAGAATTTCCTGAAAGAGGAATTGAAAAGGAGGGAATTATCCAAGCAAAAATAGGTATAACATGCTTGGAGCTAAGGAAAATCATGACACTAAAATGAAAGCTCTCACTGAGATAGGGAGGTGATATGGTTTGTCAGTGTCCCCACAAAAATCTCATCTTGAGTTCCCACGCTGTTGTGGGAGGGACCCAGTGGAAAGTAATTGAATCATGGGGCAAGCCTTTCCCATGTTCTCATGATAGTGAATAAGTCTCCTAAGATCTGATGGTTTTATACAGAGGAATTCCCCTGCACAAGCTCTCTCTTTGCCTGCTGCAATCCATGTAAGATGTGACTTGCTCTTCCTTGCCCTCCGCCATCATTGTGAGGCTTCTCCAGCCACATGGAACTGTAAGTCCAATTAAATCTCTTTCTTTTGTAAATTGCCCAGTCTTGGGTATGTCTTTATCAGCAGCGTGAAAATGGACTAATACATGAGGTTACTAAAATTGTGTAGATCTTAAAAATAAGAGGAAGCTGATATGTACAAAGCTATACTCAGAAAAAAGATCATACAAGTTTTCAATTTTTTTCTTAGTAATTCCAGATGTCATAAGATAATGAAACTATGCATTAGAAGTTACAGGAAGAATAATTATGCATCTCAAATTCCCTTTCCAGCTGTTCTGGCAATTAAGTATGAGACATTTTTAAATGCAACAAAGTCTCAGAGAATTTACATCCCAGAACCATTTTTAAGGAAGTTACATAAAGATGTACTTCAATAAGACTAGGGTGAAACATCCCAAACGTAGAATGACATGGGAAGCAAGAAACTATGGAATTAAGCCAGAAATCCAATGAACGAAGATCCCAAGATACAGCTATCCAACACTCCTCTAAATTAGAATAGGAAACATTATTTAGGTGATGGCCATGCTAAAAGCCCGGACTTTACCACTATGCAGTATATCCATGTAACAAAACTGCATTTGTACCCCTTACACTTATACAAATTTAGAAAAAGAAGGAAAAGAAAAAACACAAACTTGACTACCTTATCTTCAAAGATTGGAATGGATCCCAAATAAAAGATGCAATTGGCAAATATGAGGAAGGTGTTCCTGCTATTACATGAAAGATGTGTCTTTTTTTCCAAAGAATGAAATTCAAAGACAGAGGCCCCAGGAGTCACAGAAAAAGTCACAGAGGGTCACAGTCAGACTGTGAAGAAAATGAAGCTGTGGCATGGTTTCCTGTCTATAGATGGGTAGGAGAAAGAGGAATACATTAAACCTTCACACTAAGATTATTCTCCCTCTGGTTGTATAAGGATTATTATAAGAGTGAAGGAACAATAGCTTTAGCTTCTCAGCTCAACCATGACGTAGTAATGCAAACACTGTTTATTAGTTTTAATTCTACGACTCAACCTCTGGGCAGTGCTCAAAAGTCTTAATTATGGTTATAACACAGTTTCTGTTACCATATTTGACAGTGTTAAAGCTGATATATAAGGCGATAGAAGTTGGTAAAAGTTGGGAAGTTTAAGGGAAGATGAGGTCACTGTCAAAAATAAAATCAGATCAAGTTGATAAATTGTAGAAGTTTATTGTGCATACAAAACAATTCAAGAACTGGGAGGCCTCAAACCAAGTGTAGAAAAAGCTTTGCTTACAGCAGTTACAGCACAGTTTATAAAGCATAAAGGATAAAGTATTTTAACCTTTTTCATGAGTGTTTAACATTAACATTCTTTTTAGGGCAAGTAGAGCTGTTTAGGCTGATCTGTTTATAGCCGAATGGCTTAACTTTCCTGAATCCGGCTGACAAGAACTTAAAGCTTACGTTTTGAGTTTCATTTATGATTAGAGCAAGCATTTTGGGGAAATCAGGATGATTTAAGTTTTTATTGCATGGTTATATGTTATATCTAAACTGTGGCCTCCATTTTATTTGACTTTAATAGTATAAATCACAACAGCTCACATAGAAGGGAATCAAGAAATAGTGTCTACAGCAGATGTAGTAGGGTATAGATTAAAATATTTTATTTAACGTTAGAAAGAGAGACAAACAGATTTACAAACAAAATAAACCCATGGAGTAGTTATAATAAAACTATTAAAAATGGAAAGCAGAGAGTTGGAGAATAGTGTGAATACATCAAAATCCTACCTTTTTTTTGTTTTTGTTTTTGGCAGAGAGTCAATAAGGTCTAAAGCTGATATATCAGGAGTAAGAAGTAGAAAATGTATTCTTTAGCACTATGGTGGAAATTGCCCAAAAAAACTAGGAAAGCAAAGAAAGGTCTGGGAATGAGATTGCTGCTTTTTATTCTAAGCCATTCTGTTCAATTTCATTTTTAAATTATGTGCACTTATTGCACCATGTTTGCTTCTGAAATTCATTCTTATCAAACTATTATGAGGGGTAAGGTCAGGGCTTTGACCAGGTTGCCTAGCACTAATGTTGGGTCCGGGGGGTGGGGTGATGGTGCTGCACAGGGAACTCTTCCGAGGGCCTCCACATCATTCATTTCCACAGCAGGAAAGCTAAGCTGCTCTCATGATTGCTTCCATCCTTTATCCCACAGTTCTCAGCCCAGAAATGAAGGACTTTGAGTTAATTGCATCAATCTGCACTTCTTGTTCATTGTTAAAAAAAATTGATTTGAGAGCTAAAACCTCATAACCTCTAGATACTAGAAAAGCACAGAACTTCTGCTTAACCAGACACCTTGTGTGACCTCCAGGAGAGATGCCTCCAGTACACCTTTCAACTTCTCCGAGCTCTGTTTTACAATGAAAGAAACTGAGCCCCAAAGAACAGCAGTTACTTGGGTAATAATATGTAGGGCTTCATGCAAAATAAATAAATAAATAAATAAATAAAATAAAAAATATTGGGGATCTAGAACAAGGCCACCTGATTCCAGATGATTTATATTCAAACAGTTTGCATTTGATTCTAGATGTTTTTATGTTTCTTTTAGTGTTTTTAGAGTAAACAGCTTATTTTGAAGAAAATACTTTCTGGAAATCTATATGGGAAGCATGATACTGGGCTGTGGGATCCAAAGTGCATCTGTTCTGGCTGCTTCTGGGCATCCTCACTGACTGGGTATCTTGAGAACCCAGCCTGAAGTCCATACGTCTGAATATAATTCAAAGCTTCTTTCTACTGCCATAAGACTGAGTTTCTATTTCTGATTTAAATTGCTCAGATGGGTCCCTGTTTCCTGTTCCTATGGCACAGATTTTAGATTCCCATTCGGTCTCACACCCTCTTCAGACAACAATGATTTACTGGCTGTGTCTACACCCTGCTGTTTTTCTTCTCTGTTAACTGATTCTACCAAGTAGTCCAACCCTCGTTTACCAGAAATAATTCCTAGGCTCCCAGTTCATTTGTATGACTGTGGTTTATTGCTTTGCTTGTTAAATAGAAAACCGAGTGGGGCTTCCAAGTGTTGTTTTCTTCATTAGACATCGTTGGTAAATCTACTTTTTCACATGTGTTTGCTTCTTTATTCTTTTCTCCAACAGTCATACATTTTTCAGCGGCTGGACACCTAATGAGACAGAGTCAGAAGATGTCTGTAAGCAATCTGACTTCCCAGGCTGTGACAAGGTTGGCTTGGATTTTCAATTAAAAAGAAAGTTGAGAGAGAAGAAGAAAGCAAGTAATTAAGCAGCAACAGGGTCTTGGCAGAAGTCGTTAAATGAATTGTGTAACCAAGCAGTTTGGTGCAAGGAGAACTGGCTCTCTCTCACGCTTGCTTCCTGTAAAATCCCAAGTGGCTGCTTCCTGGCCTCTTTGTCATGCTCTGACTAAAAGGGCCAGGTGGATCTATGGGACTTGGGGAAAATGGGGAATTGTAATAAATGTTTTGCAATGATTTGTCAGCCAGATGAAGACTCTGCCAATAAAAGAGTTGCTAGAAAGGGGCTTTGTTTTTTTAGTCCCAGTGCTTCTAAACAGGGTTCATAAGTAGGAGTAGGTCTCTTTAAGACACAGACTAGAAAAGCAAGAGCAGACACATTCAAAAGCTAGCAGAAGGCAAGAAATAACTAAAATCAGAGCAGAACTGAAGGAAATAGAGACAAAAAAAAATACTTCAAAAAATTAATGAATCCAGGAGATGGTTTTTTGAAAGGATCAACAAAATTGATAGACTGCTAGCAAGACTAATAAAGAAAAAAAGAGAGAAGAATCAAACAGATGCAATAAAAAATGATAAAGGGGATATCACCACCGATCCCACAGAAATGCAAACTACCATCAGAGAATATTACAAGCACCTCTACGCAAATAAACTAGAAAATCTAGAAGAAATGGATAAATTCCTTGACACATACACTCTCCCAAGACTAAACCAGGAAGAAGTTGAATCTCTGAATAGACCAATAACAGGATCTGAAATTGAGGCAATTATCAATAGCTTACCAACCAAAAAGAGTCCAGGACCAGATGGATTCACAGCCGAATTCTACCAGAGGTACAAGGAGGAACTGGTACCATTCCTGCTGAAACTATTCCAATCAATAGAAAAAGAGGGAATCCTCCCTAACTCATTTTATGAGGCCAGCATCATCCTGATACCAAAGCCTGGCAGAGACACAACCAAAAAAGAGAATTTTAGACCAATATCCTTGATGAACATTGATGCAAAAATCCTCAATAAAATACTGGCAAACCGAATCCAGCAGCACATTAAAAAGCTTATCCACCATGATCAAGTGGGCTTCATCCCTGGGATGGAAGGCTGGTTCAATATACACAAATCAATAAACATAATCCAGCATATAAACAGAACCAAAGACAAAAACCACATGATTATCTCAATAGATGCAGAAAAGGCCTTTGACAAAATTCAACAACCCTTCATGCTAAACACTCTCAATAAATTAGGTATTGCTGGGATGTATCTCCAAATAATAAGAGTTATCTATGACAAACCCACAGCCAATATCATACTGAATGGGCAAAAACTGGAAGCATTCCCTTTGAAAACTGGCACAAGACAGGGATGCCCTCTCTCACCACTCCTATTCAACATAGTGTTGGAAGTTCTGGCCAGGGCAATCAGGCAGGAGAAGGAAATAAAGGGTATTCAATTAGGAAAAGAGGAAGTCAAATTGTCCCTGTTTGCAAATGACATGATTGTATATCTAGAAAACCCCATTGTCTCAGCCCAAAATCTCCTTAAGCTGATAAGCAACTTCAGCAAAGTCTCAGGATACAAAATCAATGTACAAAAATCACAAGCATTCTTATACACCAATAACAGACAAACAACCAAATCATGAGTGAACTCCCATTCACAATTGCTTCAAAGAGAATAAAATACTTAGGAATCCAACTTAGAAGGGATGGGAAGGACCTCTTCAAGGAGAACTACAAACCACTGCTCAATGAAATAAAAGAGGATACAAAGAAATGGAAGAACATTCCATGCTCATGGATAGGAAGAATCAATATCGTGAAAATGGCCATACTGCCCAAGGTAATTTATCTATTCAATGCCATCCCCATCAAGGTTCCAATGACTTTCTTCACACAATTGGAAAAACTACTTTAAAGTTCATATGGAACCAAAAAAGAGCCCGCATCACCAGGTCAATCCTAAGCCAAAAGAACAAAGCTGGAGGCATCATGCTACCTGACTTCAAACTATACTACAAGGCTACAGTAACCAAAACAGCATGGTACTGGTACCAGAACAGACATATAGATCAATGGAACAGAACACAGCCCTCAGAAATAACACCGCATATCTACAACTATCTGATCTTTGACAAACCTGAGAAAAACAAGCAATGGAGAAAGGATTCCCTATTTAATAAATGGTGCTGGGAAAACTGGCTAGCCATATGTAGAAAGCTGAAACTGGATCCCTTCCTTACACCTTATACAAAAAATTAATTCAAGATGGATTAAAGACTTAAACTTTAGACCTAAAACCATAAAAACCCTAGAAGAAAACCTAGGCATTACCATTCAGGACATAGGCATAGGCAAGGACTTCATGTCTAAAACACCAAAAGCAATGGCAACAAAAGCCAAAATTGACAAATGGGATGTAATTAAACTAAAGAGCTTCTGCACAGCAAAAAAAAGTACCATCAGAGTGAAAAGGCAACCTACAAAATGGGAGAAAACTTTTGCAACCTACTCGTCTGACAAAGGGCTAATATCCGGAATCTACAATGAACTCAAACAAATTTACAACAAAAAAACAACCCCATCAAAAAGTGGGCAAAGGATATGAACACACACTTGTCAAAAGAAGACATTTATGCAGCCAAAAAACATATGAAAAAATGCTCATCATCACTGGCCATCAGAGAAATGCAAATCAAAACCACAGTGAGATACCATCTCACACCAGTTAGAATGGCGATCATTAAAAAGTCAGGAAACAACAGGTGCTGGAGAGGATGTGGAGAAATAGGAACACTTTTACACTGTTGGTGGGAGTGTAAACTAGTTCAACCATTGTGGAAGTCAGTGTGGCAATTCCTCAGGGATCCAGAACTAGAAATACCATTTGACCCAGCCATCCCATTGCTGGGTATATACCCAAAGGATTATAAGTCATGCTGCTATAAAGACACATGCACATGTATGTTTATTGTGGCACTATTCACAATAGCAAAGAGTTGGAACCAACCCAAATGTCCATCAATGATAGACTGGATTAAGAAAATGTGGCACATATACACCATGGAATACTATGCAGCCATAAAAAATGATGAGTTCATGTCCTTTATAGGGACATGGATGAAGCTGGAAACCATCATTCTTAGCAAACTGTCGCAAGGACAAAAAACCAAACACCGCATGTTCTCACTCATAGATGGGAATTGAACAATGAGAACACTTGGACACAGGAAGGGGAACGTCACACTCTGGGGACTGTTGTGAGGTGGGGGGAGCGGGGAGGGAGAGCATTAGGAGATATACCAAATGCTGAATGATGAGTTAATGGGTGCAGCATACCAGCATGGCACATGTATACATATGTAACTAACCTGCACATTGTGCACATGTACCCTAAAACTTAAAGTATAATAATAATAAAATTAAAAAAAGAAGAAAAAAGACGCAGATGAATATGGCACCAGGGTTTCAAGGTACCATGCATCCTGGGGCTAGGTAGGTTGAATGACTGGGGAGGTACTCTAGAATTTCAGATTTTCATGTTTAATCTCTTTCTAGTCACTAATCCAAAACACATTATTATACCTTTCTGGCCATCTGCTGGCTAGAGTTAACATCTGAGTCACCAGTTTAATTTGCAATCTCTGGTTCAATCATGTAAATAGCAGGAGAAGAAAGGGAGAAAGGGATGGGAGTAAGACTAGGCACACATTGCTGAACCTGAGCTTCCATACCATAAGGCATCAACGATCTAGTGTCTCAACCTTCCCATCAGTAGCACCTTATGTATGGCTATTCTTGCTCTTGAGTCAAGTATTTATTTCACAGAAAAGGTTTCTTCTGTGCACATCTGGGCTTATTCATACTGATTAGATGCCCCTGGGATGGAAGTAAGTGGAGTGCTGATGTGTGTCTCCATTGGCAGGACTTCTCACTGATTATCCTGATTTGTGAATACTGCTTTGTAGGATGCGCATGTATCAGTTTGTGTGCACATGCACCGCAAAATCTTTCAAAGGAAACAAAAGTGAGTTTAAATAATGCAGGAAATGATGGAAGGGACTAGAGGACAGTATGTGAGTGGCTAAGAGTGGCCTTAACTTTTCAAAAGGCAGCCTTGGTGTACTAATACGAAGGGATGTTCTGAGCACATAGTAGATCCCTGATAAATGTTTATTGTCCTTGAGGGGCTACTACTAAGGTCAGCACCGGCATTGTGGTCAATGTTAAATATTTCCATATGGGACAGGAAGCAGGAGATCATATCTAGAAAAAGGGAAACACATTAAACAGAAAGTGTTTGAGGAAGAAGACCAGTGTCTGCATAGGAGGGGAATCAGGCAGCCATGTCCTGAGGAAAAGGAATGTCGAGAGACAGTAGAGGTGAACTCTTATGGACTGTTCACCTCCAGGTAATAAGATATCATGAAGATAGTTGTCAATTCTTTCCAGTTTCCACCTGCTAGTAAAGAGAAGGGTACTGGTAGCCTTCCGGTCTTGTCTCTAGTTGATTTCAATGCTGGACAGACATATGCCTGTGCCCACAGAACATTATAGCTACATATGGTAGGGCTGCAGCAGGCAGAGACTGACATGCATAAAATGAGCCATATGCCCACACTAATAATAGTAGATATCATTTCTCCAGTGTTCCCTACAATGTAACAAGGAATTTATTGGTATTATTTCACTTAATTTAATATTTGCAATATATTTAAGGGAGGTATTATTTTCCTCACTTTGAAGATGAAATCTTCAGTCTGAGCTGAATCTCATAAAAACTAACTCACTAGTCCAAAGTCACACAACCTGTCAGTGGCAAAGCCAGGCTTTAAGCTCTATTTTATTTGGCAAAAGGCAGTGGATAATGAATTTTTTTTTCTTTTTTTTTTTTTTTGTTATGTTCTCCTCACTAAAGGGCTATAAGGGTGTAGCTAAGCTAGACAAGGCTAGGGATTTGTTATTGTTGTTATTGAAAAGAGAGAGCAGAGAGAGAAAGAAAAAGATCGACTGGGCTTTGTAATTCCAGGAGAGCTCCTCCAAGGTGGTGTGCTGCCTTACCAGTAAAGACAAGTGACAGGTGAGAAGAGAGGTTATTCAAAGAAAGGTAGACTTGATCTTATTTACATTAATCCTTAAGGATGAAGTTGGTAACTGAGAGAACAAGAAAGAATTACAAGGAATAAAGATGTAAAAGGACTGAAACAAACGTGTCAGAGGGTCCCTCAGTTTTTTCCTTTGGTCTTTAACTGTGCGCCCTTTCTTTTTTTTTTTTTTAAATCTGGTTCTCCTGCTCCAGAAAATTGACTAGCTTGTAAACCACAAGGCTTGCAAGAACAGTTTTGAAAAAACACTATTCTCGTGTTTTCTGGGAGCTTGAGCAAGCAGCACAAAAACAGGAAATAGCTCACTTAAACTCAAGTAAGTTTTGGTCAAAGTAAAAAAACTGCTGCTTATGTTCATACTGCAAGGGACAGCTACTCAACTGTCCCCTCCCTATCTATAAAGCACTAACCCAATTCCAATCAGGGTGTGTCTTGTTAGCATATGCAGCAGGTGCAGCCTGATGGGTGTCAGCTGAATTGAGCCTTAACCTCTATAGTCTATTAAATAATTTTCTTTTAACAAAAATTGTCATTATTTCTGCTTTTCTCTGAATTTCCAAGTTATAGGTCACTTGTCTCATCTGACCTTTCTTGCTCAGAAGAGAGATTCCCAATCCTCACTTCCCAGGTTCTACTTGTCCCCTTGAGTCTTGGCCTTTTTGCTTCTTCCAAATACTGTTCCCTCAGTTACCTTCATTTTACTTGCTTCATCACTCCCACCCTACTCCCCAGCCTTCCCTCAGTCCTGCCACCTTCTCCATCACATTTTCCATAACCTTTCAACAATATTGACCCCTAACCCCTGGTTATCATTTCTCACTGTTCAGTCTTATAAACTGCTGCAACTTAGTTTCAGCCCTTGCCACACTGAGAAAACAACTCCTTCAAAGCTTGCCAGTGGCCTTCTAAGGTTCCTTGCCAGAGGCCTCATAATCCCCAGAAAGTGTGGCCGATGCTGGTTACTGATCTGGTTCCCTTGCCATTCTACCTTTCAGACTCCCTGTTGATGAGTTCTTGCCTTCTTGCCTCTCCAGCTGGCATTCTGTCCTCAGCATTTTTCTCTCCCCTGTGATCTTTCCTTTAGCCTGAACACTGAAACTTCCATGGTTGACCGGTGGTATTTCCATCCTGATCTCTTCTCTTAATGCTGTATTTCAAATCAGTGTGACTTTGTCTGACTGTGTCTAAAATGGAGCCTGACTTGTCTTCCTTTCAGATTAGTTTTTAAAACAATTTGATAGCCTTCCTGGTGCACCACATAGGGACTTCAGGGTCACTTTTAGTCCTTGTTTTTTTGAAGACCTGATCTTCATTAAAATTCTAACCCCTGTCTCTAGCTCAACTAAGCAACAGCAGTGGATGTTTTGTATGGCTCAATTGCTAAGTAAAAATGGCAGTTTAGGTATTCCTGAAGCTTTGTATTTATTAACTGTTGCCATATTCTCTCTGCCAGCTGCCAAATGGAGCCCCCTTCAATTACTTCCATGCTGCTACAATAGTTCTCTAACAGGGTTCTGTTTTCTAGGAGTAACATTTCCAACAGATTTTGCACACCACTGAAAGATACACCTACATCATACTCTACTACCTAGATAACTCACTTGTTAAAAAGCTGAAGGATAAGTTCATATTCCTTCCTGAAATTCTATGCATTCTCGCCTTAAACTCTTACCTACCTGCCCAGTTATCTTTGTGATTGTTACATTACTTTCCAAACACACTTTAAGCGATTTTTCTTTTTTAAAATATGTTTTGTCACTTGATCTCCACCTCTCAAAACCCTAGTTATCCTGTAAGACCCCTTCAAAATGCCAGCTTCTTCATTAGGCCCTCACTTTTACCCTGGAATAGAGCTATTCTTCCTAACCTTTGAACTTTTAAGATTTTTAAAAATAGTGTTTTTAAAAATATCAGTGAAAGGTCAGTGTTTCCAACCCCAGCCCATAGCAAACTGATATATCTGTAAGTTACAATAAAGTACTTGAAAACAAAAGGCATATAAAACATTAATCCCCAATTTTTACTATTATATTCATCATTTAAGACCACTGATTATATGGAATGTTGCAGCAATGCCAAATGCTATCAAAGTTTCTATATAGTACTTCTCAAATTCTGTACCTGGCTCGTCATAAGTAAGTAAGACTTTCCTAGACTGGTCTTGGTCTGCAGACCACACTGTGAGTAGCAGTTCTTCAGGCTAAAGCACTCGACTAATCATACACTATTATACTGAATTATGTGTATATTTGCTTCATGTTTCCTACTGGCTAAAGCAAATAGAGAATCTAAGATGGCTGGAACTGGGTCATAAACATATTTTATATTCCATCCAACCAAGGAAAATGTCTTATAACAAATGTCGTGGAGTAACTGATTAACTGAATAAATGAATAACTGATGTTTACACATATAATAGTTCCTATCATTTGATATAGATGAACAAACAACCTCATGTTCAGTCCCCATGAGGCATTTTATATTTAGACACTAACTGTGAACTATATAACAAATGTGTATTTTCTTCTGGCTTTTGCTTTTCTTCTTTGTCTGAGTTGGGTTTTTGAACTTTCTTTATTGCCACCACTACCAGCCACTGCTAATAATCATACTTTTGTTGAACAAGCAAATTCTAGTAAATGAAGCCTGCTTTTTATTAAGACCAGAATGTGGTAGATATTGATATCAAACAAGAGATGATCTTTGCTTGGCCTTGAACCTCTTATATTCAACTTAAAAAAATTCTGCTGCACAATCCTTAGTACAGTTCTATTGTACATTTTTATACTGACATTCTCATGTATTCTAAGCAAAATTTATTTTTTTTGATAAAGCATTTCTTGTAGTGTAAAGAAAGTGATTGAAAAATTGGGGGTCTGATGTTTTTCAATGTCATTGCAGTTATTAATAAATTAGGGACAAATAGAATTTAGCAATTTAGCAACTTTTAGAAAGAAAGATAGTATTAAAGCTAGTTTAAATATATAAGACAGGGCAGGAAATATTGTTGATTCTCAACTCTCATCAAAAGAAGATCTCAGAATGATAGGAATTGAACTCACACCAATATCCTCCAGGTATCCAAAGATCAAACATTCAAGGCTAACAGAGCATTTTGAGACTCTAGTTGGCCCCTGGCGTACAGAAGAAAAGAAACCAGAAGTCCTTAAAAACACAATGATGGAAACCCTTTGACTCCAAGGGCAGCTAAGTATCTGCTAATGGAAAAAAAAAATCTTCTCTCCACATTGGCTTATATTGGAATACGTCTGAGGAAAGAAGAAAAATGTCCTTGAACAATATTCCTACCTTGTAGATTTTCTGGTAAAAAGCGTCTCAGATTCATTTGCCAGTGGTAGGAATACTGCAAAGAAAATGACCTCAGAGTAAAAAGCTGGGATTTTTCAATTTTTTTTTCCTTTTAAATAGACTTTATTTTTAAGAGCAGTTTTAGGTTCATAGCAAAATTGAACAGAAGGTACAGAGAGTTCCTACATACCTTCTGCCTCCACACCAGTACAGCCTCCCCCATTATCAGCATCCTGCACCACAGTGGTACATTTGTTAACAGCTGATGAACCTACATTGTCACACTCATTATCACCCAAATTCTAGAGTTTACATTAGGGTTCACTCTTGGTGTTTTGCATTCTGTGGATTCGGATAAATGTACGGTAGCATGTGTCCACCATTATAGTGTCATACAGGATAGTTTCACTGTCCTAAAAATCATCTGTGCACCATTTATTTGTCCCTCCCTTCCTGCTAACCCCTAGCAACCACTGAACTTTTTACTGTTTCCATGGTTTTGCCTTTTCCAGAATGTCATATTGTTGGAATAATACAGTATGTAGACTTTTTGGATTGGCTTCTTTCACTTATTAGTATGCATTTAAGTGTTCTCCATGTCTTTTCATGGCTTAATAGCTCTTTTCCTTTTAGGGCTAAATAATGCTCTATTGTCTGAGTGTTGTTTCCATGTTTTGGTAATTATGAATAAGGCTGCACACACCTGTGTGCAGGTTTTGTATAAATATAAATTTTCATCTCATTTGGATAAGTACCCATGAGTGCGATTGCTGGATTGTATGGTAACATTATGTTTAGTTTTGCAAGAAACCATCATATTGTCTTCCAAAGTATTTATACCATTTTGCTTTCCCGCCAATAATGAATGACAGTTCTTCTTGCTCCACATTGTCCCAAACATTTGTTCGTGTCAGTATGCTGGATTTTGGCCATTCTCATAGATAAGTAGTGGTACCTCATTGCTGTTTCATTGTCATTTTCCCATTGACATATGATGTGGAGCATCTTTTTGTATAGGACATTTTGATGATGGAAAATAGAGTTTTCATATGAGAGACTGGAAAGAAGGGCTCATAATTGAGATTATAGCTCACATTGGCCCTCAGCCACTGGGGACCCCTCCTTCTGAGTCCTCACCTTGTGAGACTCAAGAGAAGTCCAAATTGATTTCAACTTTTTACTTTGAAGTCTTTATGTTATTATTTCTAAATTTGACTCCATCAGTAAAAATATTTTCAATATGCCTGAATAGGCTTGTGAACCCTAACAGTGCAGAATGGTAAGAAGGAGAACCTGTTTGCTTTGTTTTTTTCCCAAACTCCACCAAGTACACTGCAGCTCTGAGTTCCATGTGGCAATTGGTTGCTCTGAAAGGAGGATCAAATGGAAAGAAGGGAGGGCAAGAGGGACCCTCAACCTTAGAGAGTGTCCCAGAAAAAGCATTTACTGACAGCTATCAGAAGATAGCAAGGAGGAGTGAAGAAAAAATCTTGAATAAAAGATAAAAAATGTAATACAAGACTGTAAAATTTTATGGAATATAATACAATATTGTGAAGTGTGAAGTTTTTTTAGTAGAAATATTTTAAACTGAAAATCCTTGGTATAAAGAAAGTACTTAAAGAAAAAAACCTAAGAGTTTAAGGAAGCATGCTAAAATGAAAATAAGATAATGATGATATTTCAAGTATTATGTAGTAGAAAATGAAAAATAACAGATTATTAGTTTTTGTCTGAGTTATAGTAGAAAGTGTATGTCTTTTATATGCAGATGATACGGACTCAATCCTTCTGATTATGGGAACTTGGATTCTCTTCATTTTAGTTTCCTCATCTGAAAAATGAAAATAATAAAGGCAGTTTCCCACAGGAATGAGATATTCCATGTAAGTCAATACACCTAGCTTACAGCTGCCAGATATGTAGTAAGTATTGATATCAGGCTTACAGTCAGTATTGCCATTAAAATTGGAACTAGAGTTCTGTTCACATTACAGGCATCCACTCTTCAGTTCCTTTTCTAAACATTTAGAGGTAGGTGGAGATATATATGTATCTGTATTGCTTCAAAAGGATTACAGCCTAGAGTGAATCCTGATATATGGATTCATACCAGATGGGGAGTGAACAACACTGTTTTAGATTATTATTCTGCATGGGTGAGGACAAAGTGGTATAAAATTTTGATAGACATATATCCCCAACATAGAGATCTGAAAATACGAGGAAAAAGGGTATTCAGTTATCATCACGTTTGCATGAATATTAATTGCATTAGCAAAAGAGACTGAGTAAGTTTACTGTTTAGAATTAAGTAAAACACTCAATTGAGATGGGAACATGTTTATTGACTATATCTTTCTTGATTAAGCTGGCAAATAAAAATAATTTCTAATACATTGACTTTGAGTTGGTCTATCAATAGATATTTTCTAGATAAATATTTGCTAATTGCTAAGCATTATGCATAATGATACTGTTGTTGCTAAAGTTCAACAGTTTAAACGATCAACACGGTTTTTTAAAATGCTATTCTCTTGATGTTTTGCATAGACTGATTTGAAAAATTCAACAAATACAATTATAAAAGTCTTCATATGCAAATATAAAACTAAAAGTGCTCATGTGTCAGACTATATGTGTGTGTTTTGAGCTATACTTATTCTGAAGGTTAAATGCATGCTCATTGGGTCATGAAACTCTTGTATAAAAATTAAATCTTGCACAAATTATTTCATAGAGTTTATTATTTTTAGAGGCAAATGATACTGCATTATGTAGAGAAAACTAAATTTGTCAAGTGCATGAATCAAGGACTTAAGGTGAGATTGCAAGTAAAGAGTAGAGAGCAGAAAAAGACATTTTATTCCCAATCATTGTTGATTATTGAACTCCACGTCTGTGGAGATGGTGCCTGCCTGCAAGTTAGAGTCAAGAGCAGTTAAATTGAAGGTGGCGTCTGAATTCTATGGTTTCTCTCATGTTGCTAAACAATCCTTCTTCTCCTTGTTGGAAGACAGAGTGATGATCAGGCCCAAGGCTCCTCTTGAAATTCTCTGAGTGTCCCAAGATCTCTGGAGGGTTCATTCCCATTCACTTTCTCTTAATTTCCACTCTGTACCCCAGAATCATTAGGTACGTTGAATACATAAATTACATATTTTTTTGACCTTGCAAAATTTGAGTTACAAATAACCTTCTGAAATTGAATAATTTTATAATTTGGGAAATATTTATGTACTTCTAAGTCACATCTGAAATTGAATAATTTTATAATTTGGGAAATATTTACACGCTTCTAAGTCAAGTAGCAAACACTAGCTGTAATGAACATAATTTTTACTGTGATAAAAATGTAGGGAAGATCAATTTACAGAACACTGACAAGTTGCCCAGAACATCCTACATAGGAACAATTGCATAAAATGTGAATTATCTAGTCAGCTCTTGGGCAAAAGTTGAACATTAGCAATGATACACATACTTTTTACTGCAGTAAAAGTTTTATGAGAAGATAAAATTACTGTACATTGACAGAAAGAGTTCTTTCTTTGGGAAATTAAATAGATTCTGACCAATATCCTCATCACATTTCTGGAAGTTATTTTTGACACCGGCCTGTGATAAGGGCATACCACAATAAATTATTTAACAGATTCAGAATTAGACCATCATTCAACTCTCGTCGGAGCCTGCTCTACTCATCTTCACTCTTGATATCTCATTTCTAGTAGTGACAATGGCAATGGACATATCTTTTTTCTTGAAAAGATGCTAATTTAAAAGAACACATTCAAATTAATTGCAATCTTATGGTGACCTTGGGCTTCTAAAATATTGTCTCAAGAAAATAAAGTAGAAATTTGAAAATTTGTTGCATTTTCATTTCCTTTGTGTTTAAGAAAGATATAAGAGATTTTTCTGAATGAGTGGCATAACAATAAACCCGCTGTAAATAAGGATTACTATTTTGTCACTGTCTATATTATTTTGTAGCTCATGCCTCCTGCACTTTTTTTTTTCATGTATGAAGAATAACTGTTATAGCTGCATGAACTAGATGTGGACATTTTTGAGATTAATTATCTTAGTCTTTTCTGATATACTTCCTAGACATTTATTATTAAGTACAGGATATAGACCCTTAAACATGGGAAATAGGGAAGAAGATTCTGCTATGTACTAAAATTATTTTTTTAAAAAAGATTCTCAATCTTTGTCCTAATATTTGACAAAACTGTGTGCCTGGCATGGCATTCCATATTAGACCTCAGTGTTCATTTCTCCATTTTTCAGGGAAGAAAATGTGCCACTTAATACATCTATGCCTCATTTTCCTTGATGCTAACAGCAATGATCATCTTCGCTATCATAGGAAGGAAAATATACTGATTTAAAGAGATGATTGAGGAATAAATGATGATTTTGAAGCACATAGCACTTAACTAAGCATAGCATAAGAAGAGCTAAATTAAAAAGTATTTTCAACACCATTGCACATTTCTCATTTTCTCCAATAAGTTGAATATCAGTAGAAAAGAAATTCTAGGAGGATAGTGCCAAGTTGAAAATTAAAAAAAATATATTCAATACAAAACTCAAGAAACCAATAATCTGTAGAAAAATCCACCTCAATAAACTATAACATTTTGAACTACTTGCTGGCAAATGACAGAGAATGAAAGAAGAAGCTTACTAAAATTCAAAAATGACAGCAAAGCAAATCCAGGTTTTGACTCATAGCTATGTAATGAAGATGACTTTCTGCTTAAATTAACTGCTACAACTCAGTGACGGTCTGTTGATACTCAGGGTTACTCGATGTTTTTCACATTTCCATTATGATAATTTTTAAATAAGCCAAAATTTGTACTGAACACTTTTTATTGTATTAAAATACTTAAGATGGATAGTGAGATATTATGCATGCATTTTAGTTACATTGTCAGTATTATCAGTTTTCTAAAGAGGAATCCTACTCTAGAAGGGGCAATAGCATTTTTATCAGAAAAATCCACACTTAGGAATTTAGCTGTCTTTAATTCTAATTAATATCAGGGGCATTGTTAACTACATATAACTACTAGAAATGAGTTTCCATTGGTTAAATTCCTTCCTAATTAGCCTAATATATGCTTTAATGTATGAGCTTTCATTGTGAAATTGATGGCCTCCCTCCCTCCCTCCTTCCCTCCCTTCCTTCCTTCCAAGATAGATTTGTGTTCAAATCTAACCACTCTCTTACTAACCAAATGACATTTGGAGCTGGTATTTGAGCCTTAATTTCTATGCTAATGTATCATTTTCAGGGTTGCTATGCTGACTAGTTAAGATAATTTGAGTAAAGCACCTAACACAATGCCTTGCCCTCAGTAGGTTTTAAACAAATTTTAGCTCATTTCTGCCGCCTCAACATTGCTACCTGTTGTGGTTCATTTTATATGTCCACTTGACTGGGCTAAGGAATGCCCAGATAACTGGTAAAACATTATCTCTGCGTGTGGTTGTGAGAGGGTTTCTGGAAGAGATTAGCATTTGAACTGAAGAACTGAGTAAAGCAGATGGCCCTCCCCAATTTCAGTGGGTATCATCCAATACATTGAGGGTCAGAATAGAGGAAAAAGGTAGAAAAAGGGTGAATTTGCTCTCTCTGTTTAAGCTAAGGTATCCATCTTCTCTTACCCTTGGACATTGGTGCTCTTGGTTTCTTGGACCCAGACCAAAACTTACACTCTTGGCCTCCTAATTCTCAGGCCTTTGGACTTTGATTGAATTATACCATCCGGGTTTTTTTTGGTCATCTGGCTTGCAGATGGCAGATCGTGAGACATCTTGGCCTCCATAATCTCATGAGCCAATTTCTATAATAAATCTCCTTTAATACAAACCTATATGTGTCCTATTAGTCTACCTGCTTCCTGTTCATATTTATTGAAATATAATTGAGGTACAATAAACTGCACATATTTAAAGTGTACAACTTGATGAATTTTAACATATATATGCACTTGTGAAAACTAACTGCTTCTACGAGTCACAAGTTTTCAATCTAAAATCTTTCTATAGGTTATGGTAAGCTAAATCTTTCTACCCTAATTTTCATTATAATCTGCTTAAATGACACCCAGAGTCTAGAGGATCAGATCTGAACTTTTGAGCTGGGCGTTTGCTTTGTTTCAACATAAAGTCCTTAACATTCCTCTCCAGTTTTATTTCCTTTAGACTCTTTGTTATAGAATTGGGTCTGTTCTTCTTCAGGCATGCCTTGTAGCAGGGTCATATTCTTCTCTTTAAAACAGTGTACTGCTCCATGCTCACCTCATCTATTAAAATGTTACTTTTCCTTCAAACATCAGATGAAATCTCACATTATTTATGAAGGAGTCTCATCAGTGTCAACTTTCTTTCCTTTGATTCTCTTGACTACTTTGTACCATTGCTGTTGTGTTTGCTACATGAATGAGAGGGTGCATGACAAGCTCCTAGCTCAGTAACTGGTACAGAGTAGGAATTCAATAAATGTTATTTTAATGTAATTGTTAGTGAATAGCTTGTCTACCTACATTTATTCATTCACTCGATAAACATTAACACTTTAACAGGGTATATACTACATAAAATTTGGTGGTAGGGGTACAGGTTTAAAAGAAATAGTCTCTCTCCACATTCTACGGGGGAAAACAGTGAGCAAGAGATAATCACACCTCAGTGTGATGCGTATGATAAAGATGACATGAGTCTCATAGGAGAACTCCTATGGATTCAGCTCCAGCTACTCATTGCCATGTGGGAATTCTGTGGATTAGCTCCAGCTACTCATTGCCATGTGGGAAGGTATTCCCAGTGCTGTCAGACCAGATTTTTCAAGCAAAACTTGAAAGCCATATTTTTAAACATACTTTCATTCTGCAATGTGGGCTTAAGTTTCTTAAACATGATTTTGGCTAAACCAAATGATTTTGAGGGGTCTAGTCAGCCTGCAGGGCATCAGTTCACGAATCCTGCATGCAATGGAATTCCACACTTACTTATGAGATGAAAGGGGCCTACTGTGTACAAGAAAGCACACCAGCACTGGGAGGGTGGGTATGCTGGGTGTGATATAGTCTGGGACGTGACTTTCTGGTCAGCTTGCCTTTTTCCTCTTCTGCTGTCTTGATCCTCTAGTGTCGAAGTATCTCAGAGTCCCATTATCGGTTTCCACAACGCATGCCATGCCCCGCACATGTCCCAAAATGAGGCCAGTTGTCAGATGTCATTTAGTACCAGGCTTGCATAGTATTTCTTATCTCCATAGTTGAGAAATAGTTCTAAAATATGTCTATTAAAGAGGAGAAACAAAAGACAGGTCAAGAATACACTTGATTTCAAAAAAGTAGTAGGGACCATATTATTTTATAAAAGTGAAAAAACATTCTTAAGTATTTAATATGTAGCCATGAGGTCCTAGTCACTTATTTACAGCTTCTGCCCTGGCCCCTTATATTAATCTTCTGTTGAAGATAAAAGAAACTATGTTAGCATTTTACAGAGGAAGTGATTTAACAGGAAATTTGATGTTTACACAACTATTGTTGATCAGAAGACTAAGTCTTCAGGATTGATTCCCAGCAAACAGTACAGAGGTGGACAGCCACAGGAGGCTGGCTGTATTTTGCTATACGCAAGAGGTGCATGGTGTGGCCACCATCGTGTAGTCCTCATTGTAATCTGGGCCTCAGGAAGCTGTTGCCAGACTATTGTAGTTATATACTGTCTTAGCTGAAATCCAGGGGGAAAATGGCTACTACCAGGTCGGAGTGAAGCTATGCCTATTAGATCTATACCAGTAAAATAAAATACCTTGCATTCCCTTGTCCCTCTCTACTAAAGACATTCATGAATTCAGATAAAATGGATGCATCTTATCAATGAAACTTTAACAATATTTGGAAAGCCCAACCTCAAGAGGTTTGGGAAAAGGTAGCTTTTAATTTATATTCTCTTTTTTTTATAATTTCCATTTTTATTATAGACTCAGTGGGCACATATGCAGGTTTGTTACAAGGGTATATTGCATGATGTTGAGGTTTGGGCTTCTATTTATTAATCCTGTCACTCAGACAGTGAACATAGTACCTGATAGGAAGTTTTTAAGCCCTTGCCCTCTCCCTCCATCCCTCCTTTTGGAGTCCCTAGCATCTATTATTACTGTGTTTATGTTAAGATTTAACTCCCACTTTTAAGTGAGAACATGCAACATTTGGTTTTCAGTTTCTGTGTTAATTTGCTTAGGATAATGGCCTCCATTTGCATTCATGTTACTGCAAAGGACATGATTTCATTCTTTTTTATGGCTGTGTAGTAGTCCATGGTGTATATGTACCACATTTTCTTTATCCAATCCACTGTTAATGGGCACCTAGGTTGACTCCATGTCTTTGCTGCTGTAAATTGTCCTGCGATGAACGTACAAGCGTATGTGTCTTTTTGGTAGAATGATTTATTTTCCTTTGGGTACATACCCAGTAATGAGATGACTGGATCAGATGATAGTTCTATTTTCAGTTGTTTGAGAACTCTCCAAACTTCTTTCTACAGGGACTGAGCTAATTTGCATTCCCACCAACAGTATATAAGCATTTTCTTTCCTCTACAATGTCACCAACATCTGTTATTTTTTGACTTTCTAATAGTTGCCATTCCAACTGGTGTGAGATGGTATCTCACTGTGGTTTTATTTGCATTTCTCTGATATTAGTGATGTCAAACATTTTCTCACGTTTGTTAACAACTTGCATGTCTTCTTTTGATAAGTTTCCATTCATGTCCTTTGCCCACTTTTTAATGAGGTTATTTATTTTTTTGCTTATTGATTTATTTTAGTTACTTACAGATTCTGAGTATTAGACCTTTGTCAGATGTATAGTTTGAGAATATTTTCTCCCATTCTGTAAGTTGTCTGTTTATTTGGTTGACAGTTTCTTTTGCTGTGCAGGAGCTCTTTTGTTTAATTAGGTCCTACTTGTTAATTTTCATTTTTTGTTGTGATTGCTTTTGAGCACTTGCTCATGAACTCTCTATAAAGGCCAATATCCAGAAAGGTATTTCCTAGGTGTTCTTCTAGATTTTTTTTTAATAGCTGGAGGTCTTACATGTAAGTCTTTAATCCATCTTGAGTTAATTTTTTTATATATGGTAATAAGTGAGATCCAGTCTCATTCTTCTGCATATGGTTAGCCAGTTTTCCAGCATCACTTATTGAATAGTGAGTCCATTCCCTAATTCTTATTTTTGTTAACTTTGTTGAAGGTCAGTTGGTTGCAGGTATGTATGCTGTTTTATTTCTGGTTTCTGTATTATGTTCCACTGGTCTATGTGTCTATTTTTATAGTAATATCATGCTGTTTTGGTTACTGTAGCCTTGTAGTATACTTTGAATTCTCGTAATGTGATACCTCTTGCTTTATTCTTTTTGTTTGGGGTTGCTGTGGCTATTCAGGTTCTTTTTTGTTTCCCTATTAATTTTAGAGTAGGTTTTTCTTATTCCATGAAAGGTGATGTTGCTAATAAGATAGAATAGTATTTAATTTGGAGATTGCTTTGGGTAGTATAGATATTTTAATGATGTTGGTTCTTCCCACCCATAAGCACAGAATATTTTTCCATTTGTTTGTGTCATCTGTGATTTCTTTAGGCAGTGTTTTGTAGTTCTCCTGGTAGAGATCTTTCACCTCATTGATTAGATGTATTCCTAGGTATTTTATTTTATTTTCTATGGCTATTGTAGCTGTGATTACATTCTTGATTTGGCTCTCAGCTTGAAAGTAATTGGTGTATAGAAATACTACTGATTTATATTTGTTGATTTTGTATCCTGAAACTTTACTGAAGTCGTTTATCAAGTTTAGGAGCCTTTTGGCAAAGTCTTTAGGGTCTTTTAGGTATAGAATTGTATCATTGCTGAAAAGAGATACATTGACTTACTTTTTTTCTATTTGTATGCCTATTCTTTCTCTTGTCTGACTGCTCTGCTAGGACTTCTAGTACTATGTGAATAGCACTAGATAGGAATGGTGGGAGTGGGCATCCTTGTCTTGCTCTAGTACTTAAAGGGAATGCTTTCAGCTTGTGCTCATTCAGTATGATGTTGGCTGTGGAGTTGTCATAGACAGATCTTACTATTTTGAGATATGTTTCTTCACTGACCAGTTTGTTGAGGGTTTTTGTCATGAAGGCGAGTTGAATTTTATCAAAAGCTTTTTCTTCATCTATTCAGATAACAATATGGTTTTTGTTTAAATCTTGTTTATGTGGTGAATCACATTCATTGATTTGTGTATATTGAACCAAACTTTTACCCCAGGAATAAAGCCTACATGATCATGGTGAATTAACTTTTTGATGTGCTGGTGGATTCAATGTGATAGTATTTTGTTAAAGTTTTTGTATCTACATTAATCAGGGATATTGACCCGTAGTTTTCTTTTTTTCATTGCATCTCTCCCTGATTTTGGTATCAGGATAATACTTGTTTTGTAGAATGAGTTAGGAAGGAATCCCTTCTCCTCAATGTTTTGAAATAGTCTTAGAAGGGTTGGTACCAACTCTTGTTTGTATGTCTGGTAGAATTCAGCTGTGAATTCATCTGGTCAGGAGCTTTTTTGGTTGGTAGTTTTTTAAATGACCGATTCAATGTTGAAACTCATTTTTGGTCAGTTCAGGGTTTCAATTTCTTCCTGATTCAATCTTGGAAGGTTATGTGTTTCCAGGAATTATCAATTTGTGTGAATAGAGGTGTTTGTAGTAGTCTGTGAGGATCTTTTGTACTTCTGTGGGATCAGTTATAATGTCACCTTTGTCATTTTTGATTGTGTTTATTTGGATATTATTTGTCTCTTTTTTCTTTGTTAATCTAGCTAACAATCTATCATTCTTGTTTAAACTTTAAGAAAACCAATGTTTTGTTTCATTAATCCTTAGTATGGTTTTTTTGGGGTATCAATTCCTTGATTTTTAAATTTTATTATTATGATACTTTAAGTTTTAGGGTACATGTGCACAACGTGCAGGTTTGTTACATATGTATACATATGCCGTGTTGGTGTGCCGCACCCATTAACTTGTCATTTAGCATTAGGTATATCTCCTAATGCTATCCCTCCCCCCTCCACCCACCCCACAACAGTCCCCGGTGTGTGATGCTCCCCTTCCTGTGTCCATGTGTTCTCATTGTTCAATTCCACCTATGAGTGAGAACATGCAGTGTCTGGTTTTTTGTCCTTGTGATAGTTTGCTGAGAATGATGGTTTCCAGTTTCATCCATGTCCCTACAAAGGGCATGAACTCATCATTTTTATGGCTGCATAGTATTCCATGGTGTATATGTGTCCCATTTTCTTAATCCAGTCTATCATTGTTGGACATTTGGGTTGGTTCCAAGACTTTGCTATTGTGAATAGTGCCACAATAAACATACGTGTGCATGTGTTTCTTTATAGCAGCATGATTTATAATCCTTTGGGTATATACCCAGTAATGGGATGGCTGGGTCAAATGGTATTTCTAGTTCTAGATCCCTGAGGAATCACCACACTGACTTCCACAATGGTTGAACTAGTTTACAGTCCCACCAACAGTGTAAAAGTATTCCTATTTGTTCACATCCTCTCCAGCACCTGTTGTTTCCTGACTTTTTAATGATCGCCATTCTAACTGGTGTGAGATGGTATCTCATTGTGGTTTTGATTTGCATTTCTCTGATGGCCAGTGATGATGAGCACTTTTTCATGTGTCTTTTGGCTGCATAAATGTCTTCTTTTGAGAAGTGTCTGTTCATATCCTTTGCCCACTTGTTGATGGGGTTGTTTGTTTTTTTTCTTGTAAATTTTTTTGAGTTCATTGTAGATTCTGGATATTAGCCCTTTGTCAGATGCGTAGACTGCAAAAATTTTCTCCCATTCTGTAGGTTGCCTGTTCACTCTGATGGTAGTTTCTTTTGCTATGCAGAAGCTCTTTAGTTTAATTACATCCCATTTGTCAATTTTGGCTTTTGTTGCCATTGCTTTTGGTGTTTTAGACATGAAGTCCTTGCCCATGCCTATGTCCTGAATGGTATTGCCTAGGTTTTCTTCTAGGGTTTTTATGGTTTTAGGTCTAACATTTAAGTATTTAATCCATCTTGAATTAATTTTTGTATAAGGTGTAAGGAAGGGATCCAGTTTCAGCTTTCTACATATGGCTAGCCAGTTTTCCCAGCACCATTTATTAAATAGGGAATCCTTTCCCCATTGCTTGTTTTTCTCAGGTTTGTCAAAGATCAGATAGTTGTAGATATGTGGCATTATTTCTGAGGGCTCTTTTCTGTTCCATTGGTCTATATCTCTGTTTTGGTACCAGTACCACCATGCTGTTTTGGTTACCGTAGCCTTGTAGTATAGTTTGAAGTCAGGTAGCGTGATGCCTCCTGCTTTGTTTTTCCGGCTTTGGATTGACTTGGCAATGCGGGCTCTGTTTTGGTTCCATATGAACTTTAAAGTAGTTTTTTGCAATTGTGTGAAGAAAGTCATTGGCAGCTTGATGGGGATGGCATTGAATCTATAAATTACCTTGGGCAGTATGAGACACAAAAAACCCTTCAAAAAATTAATGAATCCAGGAGCTGGTTTTTCGAAAAGATCAACAAAATTGACAGACTGCTAGCAAGACTAATAAAGAAGAAAAGAGAGAAGAATCAAATAGATGCAATAAAAAATGATAAAGGGGATATCACCACCAATCCCACAAAAATACAAACTACCATCAGAGAATACTATAAACACCTCTACGCAAAATAAACTAGATAATCTAGAAGAAATGGATAAATTCCTCGACACATACATCCTCCGAAGACTAAACCAGGAAGAAGTTGAATCTCTGAATAGACCAATAACAGGATCTGAAATTGAGGCAATTATCAATAGCTTACCAACCAAAAAAAGTCCAGGACCAGATGGATTCACAGCCGAATTTTACCAGAGGTACAAGGAGGAGCTGGTACCATTCCTTCTGAAACTACTCCAATCAATAGAAAAAGAGGGAATCCTCCCCAACTCATTTTATGAGGCTAGCATCATCTTGATACCAAAGCCTGGCAGAGACACAACCAAAAAAGAGAATTTTAGACCAATATCCTTGATGAACATTGATGCAAAAATCCTCAATAAAATACTGGCAAACCGAATCCAGCAGCACATTAAAAAGCTTATCCACCATGATCAAGTGGGTTTCATCCCTGGGATGCAAGGCTGGTTCAACATACGTAAATCAATAAACATAATCCAGCATATAAACAGAACCAAAGACAAAAACCACACGATTATCTCAATAGATGCAGAAAAGGCCTTTGACAAAATTCAACAACCCTTCATGCTAAACACTCTCAATAAATTAGGTATTGATGGGACATATCTCAAAATAATAAGAGCTATCTATGACAGACCCACAGCCAATATCATACTGAATGGGCAAAAACTGGAAGCATTCCCTCTGAAAACTGGCACAAGACAGGGATGCCCTCTCTCACCACTCCTATTCAGTATAGTGTTGGAAGTTCTGGCCAGGGCAATCAGGCAGGAGAAGGAAATAAAGGGTATTCAATTAGGAAAAGAGGAAGTCAAATTGTCCCTGTTTGCAGATGACATGATTGTGTATCTAGAAAACCGTATTGTCTCAGCCCAAAATCTCCTTAAGCTGATAAGCAATTTCAGCAAAGTCTCAGGATACAAAATCAATGTACAAAAATCACAAGCATTCTTATACGCCAATAACAGACAAACAGAGAGCCAAATCATGAGTGAACTCCCATTCACAATTGCTTCAAAGAGAATAAAATACCTAGGAATCCAACTTAGAAGGGATGTGAAGGAACTTTTCAAGGAGAACTACAAACCACTGCTCAATGAAATAAAAGAGGATACAAAGAAATGGAAGAACATTCCATGCTCATGGGTAGGAAGAATCAATATCGTGAAAATGGCCATACTTCCCAAGGAAATTTATAGATTCAATTCCTTTTAGTTCTGCTGTGAAACAAATCCACACCCCTACAGTGTACTCATTTTTCAAAAGGGGTGCCAAGAACATATGCTGGGGAAAAGAAAGTCTATTCAAACAGTGGTGCTTGGAAAACTGGATATTCAAATGCAGAAGAATGAAACTAGACCCCTATCTATCACCGTATACAAAAATCAAATCAAAATGATTAAAACTTAAATCTAAGACCTCAGTCGATGAAATTAGTGCAAGAAAACACTGAGGAGAATCTCCAGGACATAGATCTGGGTAAAAATTTCTTGAACAATACCTCACAAGCACAGGCAACCAAAGCAAAAATAGACAGATAGGATCACATCAAGTTAAAAAGCTTCTGTACGGCAAAGGATGCAATCAACAGAGTGAAGAGACAGCCCACAGAATTAGAGAAAATATTTTTAAACTATCCATCTGACAAGGGATTAAAAACCAGAATATATTAAAAGCTCAAACAACTCTATCGGAAAAATGTCTAATAATCTGATCAAAAAATGGGCAAAAGATTTGAATAGATATATTTTTAAAAGACATACAAATGACAAATGGCATGTGAACAGGTACTCAACATCATGGATCATCAGATAAATGCAAATAAAAACTACAATGAGATATTATCTCACCGCAGTTAAAATGGCTTATATCCAAAAGACAGGTAATAATAAATGCTGGTGAGGATGTGAAGAAAAGGAGACCCTTGTGCACTGTTGGTGGGGATGTAAAGTAGTACAACCACTATGGAGAAGAATTGGATGTTCCTCAATAAACTAAAAATTGAGCTACCATATAATTCAGCAATCCCACTTCTGGGTATATGCCCAAAAGAAAGGAAATTAGTATATCAAAGAGGTGTCTGCACTCCATGTTTGTTGCAGCACTGTTTACAATAGCTAAGATTTGGAAGCAATCTAAGTGACCACCAAGAGATGAATGGGCAAAGAAAATGTGGTACATATACACAATGGAGTACTATTCAGCCATAAAAACAGTGAGATTCAGTCATTTGCAACAGCATGGATGGAACTGAAGATGATTATGTTCAGTGAAATAAGCTAGGCACAGTAAGGCACACATCACATGTTCTCACTTATTTGTGGGATCTAAAAATGAAAACAAACTCATAGACATAAGAGAGTAAAAGGATGGTTACCAGAGGCTGGGAAGGGTAGTGGGGGGCTTGGGATTGGGGAGGTGAAATAATCCCATGGAAACAAACACATTTTCCATGATGTGTTTATCTCAAAATACATACCTGTATCAAAACATCTCATGAACCCCACAAATATATACACCTACTATGTACCCTCAAAAATTAAAAATAAAATTTATAAAAGGTACACAGGTGCAGTCGTGTGGAATGAATAAGTCTATAGATCTAATGTATTGCATGAAAACTATAGTTAATAATACCGTACACTGAGAATTTGCTAAGAGAATAGAGTTTTAATGGTCATACTATACATATACACAAGGTAACCATATGAGGTAATAGATATGTTGTTTCACTGCAGTAATCATTTCAGTATGGATATAGATAACAAAACATGTTGTTTACCTTAAATATGTACAGTACAATACAATCCTAAAACTATTAAATTCTTAGAAGAAAACATAAGCATAAATCTCTATGTCCTTGCATGAGGCAAAGATTCGTTAGATATGATAACAGAAACACACAGGACGAAAAAAAAGTAGAGAAATTTGAATTCACAATTAAAAATGTTTGTACTTCAAAGAACATCATTACAAAAGTGAAAAGATAATTTACAAAATGGGGGAAATATTTGCAAGCAATATGTTTGATAAGACAATTATATCCAGAATGTATAAAGAATTCTTAAAACTCAATAATAGAAAGACAAATAACCAAACTAAAAACTGAGCAAAACATTTAAATAGACATTCCTCTAAAGATCATGTCCAATAAGCACATGAAGAGATGCTCAACATCATTAGCCATCAGGGAAATGCATATCAAAGCCACATTGAAGTACCACGTCACATCCACTGGGATGGCTTAAATGAAAAAGACAATAACAAGCATTGATGAGGATGTAGGGAAATCAGAGCCCTCACAAACTGCTGATGGGAATGTAAAATTATGCAGCCCCTTTGGAAAACATCCTCACAGTTTTTCAAAAGGTTAAACTTGGAGTAGCCATTATTGAAACTCAATAATTTTGCTTGTAGGTATACATCCAAGAGAATAAAAGCATATGTCCATACAAAAACTTGTATACAAATGTTCACAGCTGCATTATTTAAAATAGCCAAAAGTAGAAATAGTCCAAATGTCCATCAACTGAGGAATGGGTAACTAAAATGTGATATAATCATACAATGGAATATTATTTTGTTATAAAGAGTACTGATACGTAAAACATAATGAATAAACTTGAAAACATTGTACTAAGTGGAAGAAGTCCCAAAAAACTACATACTGTATAATTCCATTTGTATGAAGTGCCCAGAGTAGGCAAATCTGTGAGACAGAAACTATATTACATTGCCAGAGGCTGAGTATATAAAGAATTGAAGGAAATGGGTATGGGGATTCTTTCTGGGATGATGAAAATGTACTAAAATTGATTGTAGTGATGATTGTGCAACTTTGTGAATATACTAAAACCGTTGGATTGTACCCTTTAAATGAATGAATTGTATGGTATATTGAATTACATCTTAATCTAGTTGTTTATAAAAACAGACCTGGGTTGGATTTGTGTACTTCTTACTGTATAACCTTGGGTTTCGCCTTTCTGAGCCTCAGTTTTCTTATCAATAAAGTGAGGAGAATTAAAGAGTTATGAGGATTAAATTAGAGGTCTTATATAAAGCACACAATCAAGTCAGTACCTAGTATATAATATGTATTTGATAAATGCTAGCCGTTGTCATTATTCATGTCAATAAATATTTATCAATATTAGCTTTTTAAATGATATAGTATTCATTAGAGGTATATTCCTCAACTTATTTAGCCAATAGGATAGTTTTTTTTCTCCTACAAATAAAAACTTGGTGAAAATCACCTAGAATACTGCATGGCAAACAGTAGTTACATAATGCATGTTATGTATAAATGAATAAACACATACATTATTAATAAATTATGAGCATTAATGTATAATGAATAAATATTTGTGGGCTCCTTTCAATAGTTGGTTATAATGAATTTCCAGAAGTAGAACATGTGATTATTTACAGGTTTATTTATATTAATTGGATGGCTGCCACGGAAAGATATTTCCAATTTCCATTCCCTCTAGCTGACTAGGAGTCTGTCTGCTTACCTGCATAGAAGTAAATTTTTCTTATTCTAACAGAAACGTACATGTTAATTGAAATAACCATGACACACTATTAAAGCTAATAATTTAAATACCTTCTCTTTGCCTTTCATTACATTATTTTACTATTGTCTAAAACGACCAGCAGGATTTACAATCCACTGCAGTTTGCTAGAGCTTTACAGGACTCAGGGGAAATTACTTATGCTTTCAGATGTCTACCTTCTCCAGAGCCACAAGGTCTCCACTGAGTGAAATTCAGACTCTGGTGGCTTTCAATAACACAAAACCAAACTTGTAAAAATGGCTAACAAGTGCTGGCATCTGGAGGAGATCTGTTCATGTAGTTGGAAGTAAAATCATTAGTCAACTTTGTCTTTTTAGGTTATAGTGAGAACCTATTATTATCTAAGTTCACAAAAACCTGTGTGCTTCTGTTTTTACCAGCTGGGAATATGAATAGAGGTATTTCACTGAAGTTCTAAATGTTGGCGTTACTGTAATTATGGTGGTTATGTGAGAGTAAGGGTGCTAGTTAATCTGGGCTGGTGAGACTGTTTATTTGATGAAATTATCTTGATTTATTATAAGGGTGAATCATGCAGCAGTTGGTAAGGGACAAATCTTATGAGAATTCCCGTAACAACAACAAATATAAAATGAGTGCCTCTGATATACAAAGTGTCATATAAATGCACAAATTATCTTCAAAGGTACTTTTGGTTTCTAGAGGAGGGTTCCCTTTTTTAGGGATTATGCAAAGACAGAGAGACCTTTGTAGGAACAATGAAAGAGAAGTTATATCAAATGGGAGAGGTAGATGACACCATTTCAAGTAAGAAATATAGCAAAATTAATTTTTTTTCTGCTCTTGTCTGTGAGCTATAAGGGTAACTATAAGATTGTGGGCAAAGAAACAAAAAGGTGAGAGAAAGGAATCAGGAGGTAAGGAAGCCTGACAAGACCAGTTGTGCCTTCCTAAGAAGAGCGCTGTGCATAAAATCTCTCTCAAAATACTGACAGAGATGATTTTATATGACTAATAGAAAAACACCATAGAAGGCTACTGGCAAACCAGTAACAGGATAATTGTGCCCTTGAAGAACAGGCAGCATGGATGGGTAGACAGAATAAGCATGGGGAAACTAAAATAAGGGATGGAAAGAGGGCTTACCTACAGGGATATCCTTGGCCATATATTCGCTTTCCTTTTTTGTGGAAGATTATTTTTTATTTTTTTTTGGTAACTGAGTGTGGCATTTAATAATGGAAGTACTTAGAGTACAGAAGAGAATGGTAGGAAAATCTATTTTCCTTTATGTATACTTTGACCTTTTTAAAATTAAATATTAGAGGGTCATATCAGGGGCATTATGAGGTAGAAAGCATATGGTAAAGGTCTCAGATTCTTGAGGGCTTCCAGGATAAGGAAATTAGAAGAAGCAAACTCTCTTTGGGATCTTGGAGCATCTTTAGGAGCCTGTATTAGAAGGAAATAGAGAAGAGTCTTCCATATGAAGGGATTGTTGTGTAGGCTGTTACTCCCATTTCTAGGATGCCACAGGTTATGGGATACACCATGGATTTAATAACTTCCTTTGAAGGGTGGGTGGGGAGGGATCCCTAAAAGAAATGTTTATATCAATCAATTTAACACCTTTCCAAATTTAGAAAACATTAAATAAGTTTTGAAGAAAAAGAAATGTACATCTTAGAATTTAATTGTATTACCTAAGATACGTTCAGTTATGTGGTCATAGCAAACAACACCCCCAAAATAGGATTGGCTTAAGACAAATAAGCAAATGACAAAGGGGTTTCATTTACACACAGGTCACATTTGCTTTGCAAGTTAGTGGCACTTTGTTTTCCATTGCTTTACCCAGAGATTCAGGCTAATGGAGACTTCATTACCCAGAACTTCCTGGTCATGTCAGCACTGGCAATTAAAGACAGAATGGGCACATGCTACTTCCATTCTTATTTCTTTGGCCAAGGTAAGTCAAATTGCCATGTTGCCTAACTTTAAGGGACAAAGAAGTTTCTTTTACGATTTGTGCTTTTTGTGTCCTCTCTAAAAAATCTTTGCCTTCCTCGGATTACAAAAATTTTCACCTATTTTCTTCTAGAAGTTTTATATTTTTTACTTTTATGTTCAAAATTGTGATCTATTTCAAGTTAATTTTTGTATATTATGTGAAATAAAGTTTGAAGTTTATTTTTTACAGTTGTTCCAGTTCACATTTGTTGAAAAGGCACACCTTTATTGAATTATCTTGAAAATAAGTTGACTATACGCACACAGACACATGGGTTTATTTCCAGATTTTATCTGGAATTTTAAAATTCCATTCTTTTTCACTGATTTATATATGTATTATTATGCCAATACTATACACGGTTAATTGCTGAAACTTTAAGTTTTGAAATCAGCTAATGTAAGCCTTCAACTTTGTTCTTTACAAAATTGTTTTGCAGGAAATACTGAGCTTAATGACTTCTGGGATTATTTCCATTGCTAATGTCAAAACAATTAATTGCCGTAAACACAAAAAATTGAGTTGAACACACTATCTAAATTTGTTAAAATAATCTCTTTTAGAATTGGAATTGTTAAGAGAAAAATGTCATGTTTTATAGGAAAGATATAAAACAAGGCTACACAAGGCTATGTATATATATGTGTGTGTGCATATATATACATATATATATCTCTGAAGAACAAATTTACATGTTTTGATAACAAGTTTAAATGATATAAATTTAACTAAAAGGAAAATACTTGGATTGCATAAAAGCAGATATTTATATGGTATTTATAACAGACATATAAGGGTAAATGGTAATACTAATAGGTTAAAAATTAAAGTGTGAAAAATTATAGTAAAAATATCAATTAAAGCAAGGCTTGCAATTTTGTTAGAAAATGATGTATATAAGTTGAGGTTGTATTAAATGAAACTGATTAAAAGTATAGTCCACAGTGAGTATAATCATTTGCCTTGTGCATTGACATACATAGTGCTGAAATGAATAAAGCAAACAAAATAGGAGTGGAACCACTTGAAATTAAAAACTCCTTCCTAAACATTTTTTTGTCCCAAAGAGACCATTGCAATATGTAGAAAATGTTAATAAGGAAAACTATATATCAAAACTATTGCACTCAATCAAATGTGTACCGAGAAGAAAATTCATGACTATAATCACATATATTACCTAATAAGAAAATATAAAGTAAATAATGTTGTCAATTTTCAAAGTAGCTAGCTAATAAAATAAGCCTAAAGAATAAAAAGATAGAGACAAATAATAACAGTAATAACAGTAATTATAAGCCAAGCCAGCAACCCACACTCATGCTCAGTATTTGGGTCACTGTGGACTTCTTGTTTTCATCACACATCTTTCTTCAAAGAGTCTACAGATGTGCAGTTAGGTGCCATTGTTGACTTGTATGAAATAAATTAAATCATTCCATGGGATCTAGCAACTCAAATTTGATAAATAATATCACCATTAATACAGTTATATTATAGGCAATTTTCCCTAAACAGGTATAATATGCAATATTGAATATATATATATACACAAATTTCATATTAAAATAGACTAAAGTAATAAAAATAATACTTAATTTGAAATTAAAAGACTGCATTTGAGTTTGTCAACAAATAGCTGGTAAGCCTTTGTAGGTCATTTAGTCTAGGATTATGTTTCCTTATATTCCAAATAAAGATAAAATGTGAATATTTATCCATTAATTATGAGAATTTAAAAAATGTGTGTGTGAAAGCACTGGTTAAGCCATCAAGACCTATACAACTGTAAGGTATTAATAAACATGGCACTGTGTACCTACTTCAAATAAGGCACTCAAGTAGAGTCAGTCTTGCAATATTTGGGGATATTGATTTCCTTTTGAAAAGGAGACAGAATAATTTCATGTGCTGCATCCATGCTTTGGAGAGTAGTAGCTAGTGCATAAGTGGTTTGCAGAGAGAAACTTGCTTGATGTATCTTTTGCATCCGTTTTTTGTCTTTTAAATGTCAACAGGCATTTGCTTCTTTTTATCTCTCTTTTACTTTGTTACTCAGCGATGTGATTGAATGATACCCTGAGGATGAGTGTCAGATTTCAGTGGGCTGAAATTATCATATCCCTTTTGGGACATACACAAATATGTGTTCATTCAATCATTTTATTTCTTTGTCAATATAGAGAATGCAATCACAGGATACACAGTAACAGATGTGAGCATAATGAATGAGATGCACACATTCTCTCAGCCCAATATTGACAAATTGGATGTTTAATGTAAATCATTCATTTGATTGCATACCCTAAAGTCCTCTGTCACTCTTCCAAGAATTAATAGGTTGTAGTGTAACAGCAACGTTTTCAGTGCCCTTCCCTTGTTCATGTCTCTCCCAGCTTCCTTCCCTCTCGTTCCTCAAAACACAAGAAACTTCTAGGTCATCTCTTGCTTAAACAAGTCTGTTTGGCTCATCCAAGGACATTTCTGTATCTCTAACCCCTAAGTGTGCTGTTATTTTGTGGTGGTCTTGGATAATAAAGTTGAGACAGTTAATATAGCTACAGTGGCTTAAGCTCTAAAGTCAAATTTATATTAGGCTAGGCAATGAAAAGCAGGACCATAAAGGGCCTAAGATAGATAAAGGACTCATTTTGAATTGGTATCCTTTCTACCTTGATCTTTTAGAAGACTGTTATGCTCTCCCAGATAAACAGCATAGATCATCAACCCTTCAGTGCTCAAGGGAATGCCCTTAGAATCCCAGCCATCCTTCTTTAAAATCAATTTGCTCCTATTTAAACACCATCCTCCTCACTTCTTTCTGGATCTCTGATTCTCCCCTTGATTCTTGCCTCAGATGCATGGCTTCTGCAATTAGACCACATCTTTTGATGTCTAAGTCTTGGATTCATCTAATTGTTTGGCAATCCCTCTGGATTCCTGTTTCCAACTACCTCTAGCGGGAAACTTCTAAATTCCAACTACTTCCCCAGTATCTTAGACAGAACTTCCCTTAAAAATAACAAATGTAGAAAATATTTCTTGAGTATTTGATGCTTGGGTATCCTGGGAAGTTGAAACAGAATAAAAGAGAGAGAGAGAGAGAGAGAGAGAGAGAGAGAGAGAGATTTCAGAGAGTCCCAATACTGTGAGGAGAAATTCTGCAGCTGGCTCCAGAGAGTAAGACTGTTTACAAATTAACTGGTACTGATTTCTGCAGCACTTATCACAGAAAGCCAACCTATAGCAGTGTTAATTCTTGATTTGCATGTATGAATCAAACATGGCCAGTGATTAGAGTAATAAGTTAGGACCAAATAATGTATGCAAATCATGTAAGTTGGTCGTGGCAGGTAGGTGGGAGCCCTATAGTCCCAACATTGAGATCCACAGAATGTGGATCTATGAGCTAGTAAGGCGTTGACCTTTGTCATGTATGCTTCTATTGTTAAACAAAGCACAAGTGTTTATAAAGGGAAACTTCCCCTTCATCCCCCAAACAATAGGGATTTGAAGGAAGCTCCAGGCACAAGCAAAATTTAAAAGAGGCAAAAAAAAGGGCAAATGCATATTTGCCTGTGTGCCTGTATGTGTGTGTGGTGAGGGTTGAGGGGCAGGTGGCAGTGGTGATGGTGAAGAAATGTCACATATTTTTTATGAAAGGAAGGATAATTTCTGGATTGACATCTGAGATAAAACATATTCTGCCTATTTGATGATCCTCCAGCACTCCTGGTTAACACTTTAAACTTCTCCGTTCCCCTTTCCATAGCTCATATTTTATTATTAAATACCATGTTCTCAATCTTTTTCATCCCATGCCCCATTTTGACTAAAGCGAGCATGCTTTAACATTAGCTGACATTTAAAACTAAAATAAATAATGATTAAATGCCAATCAAAACCATTTTCGAAAAGATTCTCAAGCTTATTTTTGCCCAATTCCATTTCATGTGAAATGTGGAACATTTTCCTATAGATAAAAGTGACTTAATATTGTAGTCATTCTAATCCCATAGGGGGCTCACATATGAATTTGGAGATAGGTAACTCTGTGTAGCTTGTAAGAGACCACCAAGTGATTCTGACCCATTTTCTATGTCATAAGGGTAAGTAGACCCATCCTAGAGTGAGTTTCGTGGTCTGGAGGCTAGAGCCTACAAATCTATGAAGGTGAATTTCCTGTTTTTCATGTGATATTCAGCGCTAGTAAGGTATTCACCTTTGTCATGTATGCTTTATGAATAGACCTGCTAAGAGAGACATTTATTTATTCAACAGCTCCTGAGGTTTTGATCCATGCTAAATTCTGCAAGGAGAATCAGAGGTCCCTGGGAACCAGCCAAGCACTGCTCATATGAGACTTGGACATTCTCTGTGTCATGTTACTCCTTCTCCTGTCTGCACTGATACTGTGTTAGCTTTTAATTGGCCACTTCTGACTGACAAAAATCATCTGGAAGGGAGTCTCTAAGCCTGGGTGCAAGAGGTTAAGCTTTTACAGATCTTTGAAGGCTTTCGAATATCCAATTCATTCCCCTGGCAAATGGAAAGGAGAAATAAGAGTATTTCATATTTCTCCAGACAAAATTGCAGACATTTAGTGATAGAAACTAAATTTTCCAACAAGATTGAGTTATTCCCAACTCTGAAAACTGAAAAATGTGTACCTCAAAAACTTTCCTTTTATCTTCTTAAGAATATATATAGTTCAATGTCAACCATTAATAGGATTTATTGTGACTTGGGTAAATTCTGTGTATGTGATCATCATATAATAAAGGAACTATAGATTTCTGATTAGACACACTTGTTTGCCATCTGATTGCCCAAATACGTAATTGTGCTACATATTCCAGAGCACGTGAACTGAGGTAATTTCCCTTGAAGTAAAATACATCTTATTGCTTGTTATGTAATACAAATAGTCTTTTAAAAAATCCAGATAAATATGTGACAATGTGCAATTCAATAGATTCTTCTTGTTTTTTTAAATTATACTTTAAGTTCTGGGATACATGTACAGAACATGGAGGTTTGTTATATAGGTATACATGTGCCATGGTGGTTTGCTGCACCCATCAACTCGTCATCTACGTTAGCTGTTTTTCCTAATGATCTCCCTCCCCTTACCCCCCACCCTCCAGCAGGCCCCGGTGTGTGATGTTCCCCTCCATGTTTCCATGTGTTCTCATTGCTCAACTCCTACTTATGAGGGAGAATATGTAGTGGTTGGTTTTCTGTTCCTGTGTTAGTTTGCTGAGAATGGTTTCCAGTTTCATTCATGTCCCTGCAAAGGACTTGAACTCATTCTTTTTATGGCTGCTTAGTATTCCATGATGTATGTGTGCCACATTTTCTTTATCCAATCTATCATTGTAGGGCATTTGGGTTGATTCCAAGTCTTTGGTATTGTGAAGAGTGCTGCAATAAACATACATGTGCATGTGTCTTTATAGTAGAATGATTTATAATCCTTTGGGTATATACCCAGTGATGGGATAGCTAGGTCAAATGGTATTTCTGGTTCTACATCCTTAAAAAATCACCACACTGTCCTCCACAATGGTTGAACTAATTTACACTCCTACCAACTGTGTAAAAGCATTCCATTTCTCCACATCCTCTCCAGCCTCTGCTGTTTCCTGACTTTTTTTAAATTTTAATTTTAATTTTTATTTTTTATTTTATTATTATTAAACTTTTAAGTTTTAGGGTACATGTGCACAATGTGCAGGTTAGTTACATATGTATACATGCGCCATGCTGGTGTGCTGCACCCATTAACTCGTCATTTAGCATTAGGTGTATCTCCTAAAGCTATCCCTCCCCGCTCCCCCCACAACAGTCCCCAGAGTGTGATGCTCCCCTTCCTGTGTCCATGTGTTCTCATTGTTCAATTCCCACTTATGAGTGAGAATATGCGGTGTTTGGTTTTTTGTTCTTGCAATAGTTTACTGACAATGATGAATTCCAATTTCATCCATGTCCCGACAAAGGACATGAACTCATCATTTTTTATGGCTGCATAGTATTCCATGGTGTATATGTGCCACATTTTCTTAATACAGTCTATCATGGTGGACATTTGGGTTGGTTCCAAGTCTTTGCTATTGTGAATAGTGCTGCAATAAACATACGTGTGCATGTGTCTTTATAGCAGCATGATTTATAGTCCTTTGGGTATATACCCAGTAATGGGATGGCTGGGTCTAATGGTATTTCTAGTTCTAGATCCCTGAGGAATCGCCACACTGCCTTCCACAAGGGTTGAACTAGTTTACAGTCCCACCAACAGTGTAAAAGTGTTCCTATTTCCCCACATCCTCTCCAGCACCTGTTGTTTCCTGACTTTTTAATAATCGCCATTCTAACTGGTGTGAGATGGTATCTCACTGTGGTTTTGATTTGCATTTCTCTGATGGCCAGTGATGGTGAGCATTTTTTCATGTGTCTTTTGGCTGCATAAATGTCTTCTTTTGAGAAGTGTCTGTTCATGTCCTTCTCCCACTTTTTGACAGGGTTGTTTGTTTTTTTCTTGTAAATTTGTTTGAGTTCATTGTAGATTCTGGATATTAGCCCTTTGTCAGATGAGTAGGTTGCGAAAATTTTCTCCCATTTTGTAGGTTGCCTGTTCACTCTGATGCTAGTTTCTTTTGCTGTACATAAGCTCTTTAGTTTAATTAGATCCAAATTGTCAATTTTGGCTTTTGTTGCCATTGCTTTTGGTGTTTTAGGCATGAAGTCCTTGCCCACGCCTATGTCCTGAATGGTAATGCCTAGGTTTTCTTCTAGGGTTTTTATGGTTTTAGGTCTAAAGTTTAAGTCTTTAATCCATCTTGAATTAATTTTTGTATAAGGTGTAAGGAAGGGATCCAGTTTCAGCTTTCTACATATGGCTAGCCAGTTTTCCCAGCACCATTGATTAAATAGGGAATCCTTTCCCCATTGCTTGTTTTTCTCAGGTTTGTCAAAGATCAGATAGTTGTAGATATGCAGTGTTATTTCTGAGGGCTCTGTTCTGTTCCATTGATCTATATCTCTGTTTTGGTACCAGTACCATGGCGTTTTGGTAACTGTAGCCTTGTAGTATACTTTGAAGTCAGGTAGCGTGATGCCTCCAGCTTTATTCTTTTGGCTTAGGATTAACTTGGCGATGCGGGCTCTTTTTTGGTTCCATATGAACTTTAAAGTAGTTTTTTCCAATTGTGTGAAGAAAGTCATTGGTAGCTTGATGGGGATGGCATTGAATCTATAAATTACCTTGGGCAGTATGGCCATTTTCACGATATTGATTCTTCCTACCCATGAGCATGGAATATTCTTCCATTTATTTGTATCCTCTTTTATTTCATTGAGCAGTGGTTTGTAGTTCTCCTTGAAGAGTTCCTTCACATCCCTTGTAAGTTGGATTCCTAGGTATTTTATTCTCTTTGAAGCAATTGTAAATGGGAGTTCACTCACGATTTGGCTCTCTGTTTGTCTGTTATTGGCGCATAAGAATGCTTGTGATTTTTGTACATTGATTTTGTATCCTGAGACTTTGCTGAAGTTGCTTATCCGCTTAAGGAGATTTTGGGCTGAGACGATGGGGTTTTCTAGATACACAATCATGTCGTCTACAAACAGGGACAATTTGACTTCCTCTTTTCATAATTGAATACCCTTTATTTCCTTCTCCTGCCTGATTGCCCTGGCCAGAACTTCCAACACTATGTTGAATAGGAGTGGTGAGGGAGGGCATCCCTGTCTTGTGCCAGTTTTCAAAGGGAATGCTTCCAGTTTTTGCCAATTCTGTATGATATTGGCTGTGGGTTTGTCATAGATAGCTCTTATTATTTTGAGATATGTCCCATCAATACCTAATTTATTGAGAGTGTTTAGCATGAAGGGTTGTTGAATTTTGTCAAAGGCCTTTTCTGCATCTATTGAGATAATCATGTAGTTTTTGTCTTTGGCTCTGTTTATATGCTGGATTAAATTTATTGATTTGTGTATATTGAACCAGCCTTGCATCCCAGGGATGAAACCCACTTGATCATGGTGGATAAGCTTTTTGAACGGCTGCTGGATTTGGTTTGCCAGTATTTTATTGAGGATTTTTGCATCAATGTTCATCAAGGATATTGGTCTAAAATTCTCTTTTTTGGTTGTGTCTCTGCCAGGCTTTGGTATCAGGATGATGCTGGCCTCATAAAATGAGTTAGGGAGGATTCCCTCTTTTTCTATCGATTGGAATAGTTTCAGAAGGAATGGTACCAGCTCCTCCTTGTACCTCTGGTATAATTTGGCTGTGAATCCATCTGGTCCTGGACTCTTTTTGGTTGGTAAGCTATTGATAATTGCCTCAATTTCAGAGCCTGTTATTGGTCTCTTCAGAGAGTCAACTTCTTCCTGGTTTAGTCTTGGGAGGGTGTGTGTGTCAAGGAATTTATCCATTTCTTCTAGATGTTCTAGTTTATTTGCGTAGAGGTGTTTGTTGTATTCTCTGATGGTAGTTTGTATTTCTGTGGGATTGGTGGTGATATCCCCTTTATCATTTTTTATTGAGTCTATTTGATTCTTCTCTCTTTTCTTCTTTATTAGTCTTGCTAGCGGTTTATCAATTTTATTGATCCTTTCAAAAAACCAGCTCCTGGATTCATTAATTTTTTGAAGGGTTTTTTGTGTCTCTATTTCCTTCAGTTCTGCTCTGATTTTAGTTATTTCTTGCCTTCTGCTAGCTTTTGAATGTGTTTGCTCTTGCTTTTCTAGTTCTTTTAATTGTGATGTTAGGGTGTCAATTTTGGATCTTTCCTGCTTTCTCTTGTGGGCATTTAGTGCTATAAATTTCCCTCTACACACTGCTTTGAATGGGTCCCAGAGATTCTGGTATGTTGTGTCTTTGTTCTCGTTGGTTTTAAAGAACATCTTTATTTCTGCCTTCATTTCGTTATGTACCCAGTAGTCATTCAGGAGCAAGTTGTTCAGTTTCCATGTAGTTGAGTAGTTTTGAGTGAGATTTTTAATCCTGAGTTCTAGTTTGATTGCACTGTGGTCTGAGAGACAGCTTGTTATAATTTCTGATCTTTTACATTTGCTGAGGAGAGCTTTACTTCCAACTATGTGGTCAATTTTGGAATAGGTGTGATGTGGTGCTGAAAAAAATGTATATTCTGTTGATTTGGGGTGGAGAGTTCTGTAGATGTCTATTAGGTCCGCTTGGTGCAGAGCTGAGTTCAATTCCTGGGTATCCTTGTTAACTTTCTGTCTGGTTGATCTGTGTAATGTTGACAGTGGGGTGTTAAAGTCTCCCATGATTATTGTGTGGGAGTCTAAGTCTCTTTGTAGGTCATTAAGGACTTGCTTTATGAATCTGGGTGCTCCTGTATTGGGGGCATATATATTTAGGATAGTTAGCTCTTCTTGTTGAATTGATCCCTTTACCATTATGTAATGACCTTTTTTGTCTCTTTTGATCTTTGTTGGTTTAAAGTCTGTGTTATCAGAGACTAGGATTGCAACCCCTGCCTTTTTTTGTTTTCCATTTGCTTGGTAGATCTTCCTCCTTCCTTTTATTTTGAGCCTATGTGTGTCTCTGCACGTGAGACGGGTTTCCTGAATACAGCACACTGATGGGTCTTGACTCTTTATCCAATTTGCCAGTCTGTGTCTTTTGAGTGGAGCATTTAGTCCATTTACATTTAAAGTTAATATTGTTATGTGTGAATTTGATCCTGTCATTATGATGTCAGCTGGTTATTTTGCTCGTTAGTTGATGCAGTTTCTTCCTAGCCTCAATGGTCTTTACAATTTGACATGATTTTGCAGTGGCTGATACTGGTTGTTCCTTTCGATGTTTAGTGCTTCCTTCAGGAGGTCTTTTAGGGCAGGCCTGGTGGTGACAAAATCCCTCAGCATTTGCTTGTCTTTAAAGTATTTTATCTCTCCTTCACTTATGAAGCTTAGTTTGGCTGGATATGAAATTCTGGGTTGAAAATTCTTTTCTTTAAGAATGTTGAATATTGGCCCCCACTCTCTTCTGGCTTGTAGAGTTTCTGCTGAGAGATCCACTATTAGTCTGATGGGCTTCCCTTTGTGGGTAACTTGACCTTTCTCTCTGGCTGCGCTTAACATTTTTTCCTTCATTTCAACTTTGGTGAATCTGACAATTATGTGTCTTGCAGTTGCTCTTCTCGAGGAGTATCTTTGTGGCATTCTCTGTATTTCCTGAATCTGAACGTTGGCCTGCCTTGCTAGCTTGGGGAAGTTCTTCTGGATAATATCCTGCAGAGTGTTTTCCAACTTGGTTCCATTCTCCCCATCACTTTCAGGTACACCAATCAGACGTAGATGTGATCTTTTCACATAGTCCCATATTTCTTGGAGGCTTTGTTCGTTTCTTTATATTCTTTTTTCTCCAAACTTTCCTTCTCGCTTCATTTCATCCATTTTGTCTCCCATCACTGATACCCTTTCTTCCAGTTGATCGCATTGGCTCCTGAGGCTTCTCAGGTGCACTGCTCACGTAGTTTTAGAGCCTTGGCTTTCAGTTCCATCAGCTCCTTTAAGCACTTCTCTGTATTGGTTATTCTAGTTATACATTCGTCTAAATTTTTTTCAAAGTTTTCAACTTCTTTGCCTTTGGTTTGAATTTCCTCCTGTAGCTCTGAGTAGTTTGATCATCTGAAGCCTTCTTCTCTCACTTCGTCAAAGTAATTCTCCGTCCAGCTTTGTTCTGTTGCTGGTGAGGAGCTGCATTCCTTTGGAGAAGGAGAGGCGCTCTGCTTTTTAGAGTTTCCAGTTTTTCTGCTCTGTTTTTTCCCCATCTTTGTGGTTTTATCTACGTTTGGTCTTTGATGATGGTGACGTACAGATGGGTTTTTGGTGTGGATGTCCTTTCTGTTTGTTAGTTTTCCTTCTAACAGACAGGACCCTCAGCTGCAGGTCTGTTGGAGTTTGCTAGAGACCAGACCCTGTTTTCCTGGGTACCAGCAGCGGTGGCCGCAGAACAGCAGTTTTTCGTGAACCGCGAATGCTGCTGTCTGATCGTTCCTCTGGAAGTTTTGTCTCAGAGGAGTACCTGGCCATGTGAGGTGTCAGTCTCCCCCTACTGGGGGGTGCCTCCCAGTTAGGCTGCTCAGGGGTCAGGGGTCAGGGACCCTCTTGAGGAGGCAGTCTGCCCGTTCTCAGATCTCCAGCTGTGTGCTGGGAGAACCGCTGCTCTCTTCAAAGCTGTCAGACAGGGACATTTAAGTCTGCAGAGGTTACTGCTGTCTTTTTGTTTGTCTGTGCCCTGCCCCCAGAGGTGGAGCCTACAGAGGCAGGCAGGCCTCCTTGAGCTGTGGTGGGCTCCACCCAGTTCGAGCTTCCCAGCTGCTTAGTTTACCTAAGCAAGCCTTGGCAATGGTGGGTGCCCCTCCCCCAGCCTTGCTGCCGCCTTGCAGTTTGATCTCAGACTGCTGTGCTACCAATCAGTGAGACTCCGTGGGCGTAGGACCCTCCAAACCAGGTGTGGGATATAATCTCCTGGTGCACCGTATTTTAAGCCCGTCGGAAAAGCGCGGTATTCGGGTGGTAGTGACCCAATTTTCCAGGTGCCATCTGCCACCCCTTTCTTTGACTAGGAAATGGAACTTCCTGACCCCTTGCACTTCCCAAGTGAGGCAATGCCTCACCCTGCTTCGGCTCGCAAATGGTGCGCTGCACCCACTGTCCTGTACCCACTGTCTGGCACTCCCTAGTGAGACGAACCCGGTACCTCAGATGGAAATGCAGAAATCACCCGTCTTCTGCGTCGCTCATGCTGGGAGCTGTAGACCAGAGCTGTTCCTATTCGGCCATCTTGGCTCCAGCCGTTTCCTGACTTTTTAATGATTGCCATTCTAACTGGTGTGAGATGGTATCTCACTGTGGTTTTGATTTGCATTTCTCTAATGACCAGTGATGATGAGCTTTTTTTCATGTTTGTTGGCTGCATACGTGTCTTCTTTTGAGAAGTGTGTGTTCATATACTTCACCCACTTTTTGATTGGGTTGTTTTGTTTTTTTCTTGTAAATTTGTTTAAGCTTCTTGTAGATTCTGGATATTAGCCCTTTGTTAGATGGATAGATTGCAAAAATTTTCTCCCATTCTGTAGGTTGCCTGTTCACTCTCATGATAGTTTTTTTTTTTTTTTTTTTTTTTTTTTTGCTGTGCAGAAGCTCTTTCATTTAATTAGATCCAATTTGTCAATTTTGGCTTTTCTTGAAATTGCTTTTGATGTTTTATTCATGAAGTCTTTGCCCATGCCTATGTGCTGAATAATATTGCCTAGGTTTTCTTCTAGGGCTTTTATGGTTTTAAGTCTTAAGTTTAAGTCTTTAACCCATCTTGAGTTAATTTTTGTATAAGGTATAAGGAAGGGGTCTAGTTTCAGTTTTCTGCATATGGCTAGCCAGTTTCCCCAACACCATTTATTAAATAGGGAATCCTTTCCCCAGTGCTTGTTTTTTAATTAGCTTTGTTAAAGATCAGATGGCTGTAGATGTGTGGTGTTATTTCTGAGGACTCTGTTCTGTTCTGTTGATCTTTATAACTGTTTTGGTAACAATATCGTGCTGTTTTGGTTGCTGTAGTCTTGTAGTATAGTTTGAAGTCAGGTAGTGTGATTCCTCCAGCTTTGTTCTTTTTGCTTAGGATTGTCTTGGCCATACAGGCTCTTTTTTGGTTCCATATGAAATTTAAAGTAGTTTTTTTCCAATTCTGTGAAGAAAGTCAATGGGAGCTTAATGGGAATATCATTGAATCTATAAATTGCTTTGGTTAGTATGGCCATTTTCACAATATTGATTCTTCCTATCCATGAGCATGAAATGTTTGTCCATTTGTTCATGTCCTCTCTTATTTCCTTGAGCAGTGGTTTGTAGTTCTCCTTGAAGAGCTCCTTCTCATCCCTTGTAAGTTGTATTCCTAGGTATTTTATTTTCTTTGTAGGAGTTGTGAATGCGAGTTCAGTCATGATTTGGCTCTCTGTCTATTATTAGGATATAGGATTTCTTGTGGTTTTTGCACATTGATTCTGTATCCTGAGACTTTGCTGAAGCTGCATATCAGCTTAAGGAGTTTTTGTGCTGAGACAATGGGGTTTTCTAAATATACAATCATGTCATCTGCAAACAGAGACAATTTGACTTCCTCTCTTCCTGTTTGAATACTTTTATTTCTTTCTCTTGCTTGATTGCCCTGGCTTGAACTTCTAATACTATGTTGAATAGGAGTGGTGAGAGACGGCATCCTTTTCTTGTGCTGGTTTTCCAGCTTTTGCCTATTCAGTATGATATTGGTTTGTCATAAATAGCTATTATTATTTTGAGATATGTTCCATCAATACTTAGTTTTTAGAGAGTTTTTAGCATGAAGCAATGTTGAATTTTATTGAAGGCTCTTTCTGTACCTATTGAGATAATCATGTGGTTTTTGTCAGTGGTTCTGTTTATGTGATAGATTACATTTTTTGATTTTCATATGTTGAACCAGGCTTGCACTCCAGGAAACTTGATCCTGCTGGATAAGCCAACCTGATGGTGGTGGATAAGCTTTTTGTTGTGCTCCTGGATTCGGTTTGCCAGTATTTTATGGAGGATTTTCACATCGATGTTCATCAGGGATATTGGCTTGAAGTTTTCTTTTTTTATAGTGTCTCTGCCAGGATTTGGTATCAGGATGGTGCTGGCCTCATAAAATGTGTTAGGGAGCAGTCCCTCTTTTTCTATTGTTTGGAGTTTCAGAAGGAATGGGACCAGCTCCTTTTTGTACCTCTGGTAGAATTTGGCTTTAAATCCATCTGGTCCTGAGATTTTTTTGCTTGGTAGGCTATTAATTACTGCCTCAATTTCAGAACTTGTTATCAGTCTATTCAGGGATTCGACTTCTTCCTGGTTTAGTCTTGGGAGGGTGTATGTGTCCAGCAATTTATCCATTTCTTTTAGATTTTCTAGTTTATTTGTGTAGAGGTGTTTATAGTATTCACTGATGGTAGTTTGTATTTCTGTGGGATAAGTGGTGATATCCTCTTTATCCTTTTTTATTGTGTCTATTTGATTCTTCTCTGTTTGCTTCTTTATAAGTCTGGCTAGCAGTCTATCTATTTTGTTAATCTTTTCAAGAACCCAGCTCCTGGGTTCATTGATTTTTTTGAAGGGTGTTTTGTGTCTCTATCTCTTTCAATTCTGCTGTCTTCTTAGTTGTTTCTTGTTCTGCTAGCTTTTGAATTTGTTTGCTCCTGCTTCTCTAGTTCTCTTAATTGTGATGTTAGAGTGTCGATTTTAGATCCTTCCAGCTTTCTCCTGTGGGCATTTAGTGCTATAAATTTCCCTCTAAACACTGCTTTAGCTGTGTCCCAGAGATTCTGGTACGTTTTGTCTGTTCTCATTGGTTTCAAACAACATTTATTTCTTCCTTAATTTAGTTATTTATGCAGTAGTCATTCAGGGGCAGGTTGTTCAGTTTCCATGTAGTTGTGCAGTTTTGAGAGAGTTTCTTAATCCTGAGTTCTAATTTGATTACAGTGTGGTGTGAGAGATTGTTATGATTTCTGTTCTTTTACATTTGCTGAGGAGTGTTTTACTTCCAATCATGTGGTCAACTTTAGAATAATTGCTCTGTGGTGCTGAGAAGAATGTATATTCTATTAATTTTGGGTGCAGAGTTCTGTAGATGTCTATTAGCTTCACTTGGTCCAGAGCTGAGTTCAAGTCCTGAATATCCTCGTTAATTTTCTGTCTTGTTTATCTGTCTAATATTGACAGTGGAGCGTTAAAGTCTCCCACTATTGTGTGGGAGTCTAAGTCTCTTTGTAGGTCTCTAAGAACTTGCTTTATGAATCTGGGTGCTCCTGTATTGAGTGCATATATATTTAGGATAGTTAGGTCTTCTTGTTGCATTGGTCCCTTTACCATTATGTAATGCCCCCTTTGTCATTTTGATCTTTGTTGGTTTAAAGTCTGTTTTATCAGAGACTAGGCTTGAAACCCCAGCTTTTTTTTTTTTTTTTTTTTTTTTGCTTTTCCATTTGGTTGGTAAACATTCCTTCATCCCTTTATTTTGAGCCTATGTGTGTCTTTGCATGTGAGATTGATCTCTTGAATACAGTGCACTGATGGGTCTTGATTCTTTATCCAGTCTGCCAGTGTTGTGTTTTTTAATTGGGGCATTTAGCCCATTTACACTTACAGTTAATATTGTTACATGTGACTTTGATCCTGTCATCATGATGCTAGCTGGTTATTTTGCACATTATTTGATGCAGTTTCTTCATAATGTTGGTCTTTATATTTCAGTATGTTTTTGCAGTGGCTAGTACCAGTTTTTCCTTTCTGTATTTAGTGCTTCCTTTAGGAGCTCTTGTGAGGCAGGCCTGGTGGTGACAAAATCCCTCAGCATTTGCTTGTCTGTAGAGGATTTTATTTCTCCTTCACTTGTGAAGCTCAGTTTGGCTGGATATGACATTCTGGGTTGAAAGTTCTTTTCTTTAAGAATGTTGAATATTGGCCCCCACTCTCTTCTGGCTTGTAGGGTTTCTGCAGAGAGATCCACTGTTAGTCTGATGGGCTTCTCTTTGTGGGTAACCTGACCTTTCTCTCTGGCTGCCCTTAACATTTTTTCCTTCATTTCAACCTTGATGAATCTGACAATTATTTGTCTTGGGGTTCCTCTTCTTGAGAAGTATCTTAGTGGTGTTCTCTGTATTTCCTGAATTTGAATGTTGGCCTGTCTTGCTAGGTTGGGATGTTGTCCTGGATAATATCCAGAAGTGTGTTTTGCAACTTGGTTCCATTCTCCCTGTCACTTCCAGGTACACCAATCAAACATAGATTTGGTCTTTTCACATAGTTCCATACTTCTTGGAGGCTTTGTTCATTTCTTTTGGCGGTTTTTTCTCTAATCTTGTTGTCTTGCTTTATTTCATTGAGTTGATCTTCAATCTCTGACACACTTTCTTCCACGTGATCAATTCAGCTATTGATACTTGTGTATGCTTCAAGAAATTCTCGTGCTGTGTTTTTCAGCTCCATCAGGTCATTTCTTTTCTTCTCTAAACTGGTTATTATAGTTAGCAATTTCTGTAACTTTTATCAAGGTTCTTAATTTCCTTGCATTGGGTTAGAAAATGCTCCTTTAGCTCAGAGGAGTTTGTTATTACCCACCTTCTGAAGCCTACTTCTGTCAATTCGTCAAACTCATTCTCTGTTTAGTTTTGTTCCATTGCTGGCGAGGAGTTATGATCCTTTGGAAGAGAAGAGGCATTCTGGTTTTTGAAATTTTCAGCATTTTTCCGCTGGTTTGTCTTCATCTTTATGGATTTATCTACCTTTGGTCTTTGGTGTTGGTGACCTTCTGATGGGGTTTTCTTTTGAATGTCCTTTTTGTTGATGCTGATGCTATTCCTTTCTGTTTGTTAGTTTTCCTTCTAATAGTCAGCTTTCTCTTCTGCGGGTCTGCTGGAGTTCTCTGGAGGTCCACTCCAGACCCTATTTGCATGTGTATTGCCAGCAGAGGCTGCAGAACAGCAAAGATTGCTGCCTATTTCTTCCTCTGGGAGCTTCATCCCAGAGGGGCCCCTGCCAGATGCCAGCCAGAGCTCTCCTGTATGAGGTGTCTTTCAGCCCCTGCTGGGAGGTATCTCCCAGTCAGGATAAATAGGGGTCAGGGACTCACTTGGGGAGGCAGTCTGACTCTTAGAGGAGCTCAAGTGCTGTGCTGGGAGATCTGCTGCTCTCTTCAGAGCTGGCAGGCAAGAACGTTTAAGTCTGCTGAAGCTGTGCCCACAGCCGCCCCTTCCCCCAGGTGAACTGTCCCAGAGAGATGGGAGTTTTATCTATAAGCCCCTGACTGGGGCTGCTGCCTTTCTTTCAGAGTTGCCCTACCCAGAGAGGACGAGTCTAGAGAGGCAGTCTGGCTACAGCAGCTTTACTATGCTGCAGTGGGCTCCACCCAGTCTGAATGTCCCGGCAGCTTTGTTTACCCTGTGAGGGGAAAACCACCTATTCAAGCCTCAGTAATGGTGGATGCCCCTGCCCCCACCAAGCTCCAGTGTCCCAGGTCGACTTCTGACTGCTGTCCTGGCAACAAGAATTTCAAGCCAGTGGATCTTAGCTTGCTGGGCTCTGTGGGGTGAGACCCGCTGAGCAAGACCACTTGGCTCCCTGGCTTCAGCCTCCTTTCCAAGGGATCGAGCAGTTCTGTCTCACTGGGGTTCCAGGTGCCAATGGGGTATGAAAAACAAACAAAAAATAAAAAACAGAAAAAAACTCCTGCAGCTAGCTTAGTGTCTGCTGAAATGGCTGCCCAATTTTGTGCTTGAAACCTAGAGCCCTGGTGGTGCAGGCACCCAAGGGAATCTCCTGGTCTGTGGGTTGCGAAGACCATGGGAATAGTGTAGTACCTGGGTTGGAATGCACCGTTCCTCAAGGTACAGTCCCTCACGGCTTCCCTTGGCTAAGTGAGGGAGTTCCCTGACCCCCTGTGCTTCCTGGGTGAGGCAACACCCCACCCTGCTTCTGCTCACCCTCCGTGGGCTGTACCCACTGTCTAACCAGTCCCAATAAGATGAACTGGGTACCTCAGTTAGAAATGCAGAAATCACCCACCTTCTGTGTTGGTCTCTTTGGGAACTGCAGACCAGAGCTGTTCCTATTTGACCATCTTGCCCAGAACCCAATAGATCCTTTAGATTGAAAAAGCCCTCAAAACACATGTTTCATAACAAGTGCCTACTGAATAAATACACAAAATGGGGCACATTTGTACAATTGAATATTACTCAATAATGAAGAGCTACAGATCACTGACACTTGCAACAACGCAGATGAATCTCAAAAGCAATATGCTAAGTGAAAGAAGCCAGACATAAAAAATAACATAATGTATGATTTTGTTTGCAGGAAATTTTTATAAAGGCAAAACTTGGGGTGGTGTTTTTAAAATGTACACAAATTGTTTGATACCCCTCCTTTATTAATGTTCATTTTTTTTTTTTTTTGAGATGGAGTCTCACTCTGTTGCTCAGGCTGGAGTGCAGTGGCACGATCTCAGCTCAATGAAACCTCTACCTCCCAAGTTCAAGCGATTCTCATGCCTCAGTCTCCCAAGTAGCTAGGATTATAAACGTGTGCCACCACGCCTGGCTACTTTTTTGTGTTTTTAATAGAGGTAAGGTTTCCCCATATGACCAGGCTGGTCTTGAACTCCTGACTTCAAGTGCTCCACCTGCTTGGGCCTTCTAAAGTGCTGGGATTATAGGGTGAGCAATTGCACCTGGCCTGATATCCCCCCTTTAAATAAACAGAACTAATTCCCTTTACTTTGAGTGTGAGTTGAACTTAATGACTTGGTTTTAACAACTCGAAAACAGTAGAAGTGGTAGTGTGCTACTTGGTGGACTAGGTCATAAAAAGCACTGCAGCTTCCTGCTTGATCACTCTCTCTTTGGTAACTCACTCTGGAGGACACCACAGTCCTTGTCACAAGAACATCCAGGCAGCCACGTGAAAAGGAACTGTTGCCCTCTGCCAACAGCCGTGAGGATAAGCTGTCTTGGAAGTGGATCCTGAAGTTCCAGTTAAGTCTTCATAGACTGCATCCCTCCCCAACAGCTTGACTGAACTCTTATGAGAGTCTCTGAGCCACAATTACCCAGCTAGGCTGCTCCCTGATTCCTGACCCCCAGAAACTGTGTGAGATAATGTTTCTTGTTTTAAATTGCTAAGAGATGGGGGGAGATTTGTTACACAGCAGAAGATAACTGACACATATAGTTAAAAAAAGAAAAACAGATCAGTAGTTGTCTAGGGCCAGGAGTGGGGGTGGAGAATAACTGCAAAGAGACAAAAGACAATTTTTGGGTTAGTGGAAATAATCTAAGTTTAGATTGTGTTGATGGTTGCAAGAATGTTAACATTTGCCAAAATTCATCAAACCATTTACTGCAAATGAGTACTTTTATTGTATGAAAATTATACTTTAGTAAAGGTGTTAAATATTGTAAAAGAAAAACACATTTATATTCTGTGTTTTTTTTGTTTTTTTTTTTGAGACAGGGTCTCACTCTAGTTGCCCAGGCTGGAGTGGCATGGCACAATTTCAGCTCACTGCAGCTTCGACCTCCTGGGCTCAGGTGATTCTTCCACCTCATCCTCCCTAGTAGCTGGGATTATGGGTGTGCGCCACCAGGCTAAGCTTCTTTTTGTATTTTTAGTAGAGATAGGGTATCACTATGTTGCCCAGGCTGGTCTTGAACTCCTGGACTCAAGCAATCCACCCACCTCAGCCTCTCAGAGTGCTGGGTTTACAGGCCTGAGCCACTGCACCCAGCTATGTTTATATTCTTGACATTAACTCAATTTAAATGCAAGTGAATGAAGTAGGAATGTGTTTCAGTCAATGACTGAGTGTCCTGAATTTGTGAATTAGGGGCTGAGGATGTTTAACATGGTCCAACTTGAGGTTCATGGTTAGCAAGGCCCTTCAGTTACTTAATTTTCTCTGGAGAAGGGTGACTTCTATTTCCCTTCTCCATTGTTCTCTGGATTCTCTCCTGTCGGTAGGTGCCTCTCTGGAAATTTACCTTTTTTCCTTCTTCACCACAAATCGTATGAATAGTGAATAGATCTGTAAGGGTGGAAAAGAGTAATTATAATGTTAATTAGAACATAAAAATGCCGATTTATATATTGATGAGACCCTGATATCTACATCACTTGGCACTCAGGAGTGGGTGGGGTTGAAAGCAAAAGAGAGGGCAACAAGCAACAGTTGAGATTAGTGGCTGGAGAATCTGCAGCCAGCTACAGAACTCAGTTTATTTGTATGGGGAAGGTGCATCGGCGGAAGATATCTCCTGTCTGAAGATCAGGGTTCCAAGAGAAAAGAAGATTGTAAATGGCTGTAGAACATGGCTATCACAGCTTCCAGGATGTATTAGAGCCTCCCTATCCTGGATTAATCTTAAAGGGCTAGAAATCCAGAGTGCGTTGCTTTAGAGAAAGTTTTCAATATGAAGGTTTTGTGATGACTGAAACGAAACTTTAAGAACCCAAGGCCTAATTTCAAAAAGATTAAAACCAGAACCAGTCAAGCATCTTTAGAGCAAGACAGAGTGGTGGGTTCTCCCACAGTTGACCAAAATGGGTCAATAGTCTTTGCCTCAACCATTTCATCATTTCACATATATAAGTATAATTGTGAGTGTGATTGTGTGTGTACCTAACGCGGTGATTTGTGGTAGGCTAAAGTGACTCTGAAATAGGAGGGAGATATCTCAGGCCTTGGTCTAGGGGAGAAGAGTCTCCCCCTTCCATTCTCTTGAGGGGAAGTGGCAGAAAATGTAGCAGTGGCAGGGGTCTGTGGTATCTGGTCTGAAGACTGTTATGGTTGTTTGGTCACATATAACTGAACACTCTGGAAATCAAGATTAATAGGAATTGCATTATGATGATTATATGACAGTAAAATGAATGATTAGTAAAACAAAACTATGACTGTACTGGTTTTAAAATGGTTAAATAATAATTTTAACCTGCAAGAACCCAGTAGCATGAGGGTATTTAATGATTGTATCCACTTTTACAGTTACAAATAGATTTGGTATGGAAAAGGGTATTAGCTACATACATATCACTGGGTAAAAATTACTCCTCAAATAATACTAAGTAATTATTTTTTATGAAGTGGGAACGGGTCAGGAATCTGGGAGTAGTTTAGCTGGGTGTTTCTGGCTCACAGTTTTTTACAGGTTGTGGTCAAGATAACAGCTAGGGCTGCAGTCATCTAGAGGCTTGGCCGAGGTCATAATAAGGCTTGACCTTATTATGAGTAAGGTCATAATAGCTCACTTACATGGCTGTTGTCAGGCTTTAGTATTCCCCACGTGTGGACTTCTCCATAGATGGGGTAGTTTGAGCATCCTTATAACATGGCAACTGATTTTTCTCAGAGCAGGTGATATGAGAGAGAGAGAAAAGTGTGTGTGTGTGTGTGTGTGTGTGTGTGAGAGAGAGAGAGAGAGAGAGAGAGAGAGAGAAAGAGAGAGAGGGAGAGAAAGAAAGCAGCAACATATTCTGTGATCTATTCTTGGAAGCCATAAACCGCCACTCCAGCCGCATTTTCTCCTTTAAAAGTAAGTCATTAAGTCCATTAAGTTCAACCCACAGTCAAGGGGAGAGGAATTAGTTCACATCTTTTCAAGGGAGGAAAGTTGAATAATTTGTGAACACATGTTAAAACCACAACGGAGAAGCTAAAGGGAATATTATTTCAGCACAAAGTTATGGGTGCACCCAGAATAAACCTATGTTTTCTTGCCTGCAGGAGTGCTTGAACAAAAAGAGCCTTGTAAATGTATATGGAGGAGCTGAGTTAGAGACCAAGGTGTATAATCTTGAGCAAGTCACTGAGTGGTATAAACCTCCGTTTTCCTTATTTGCAAAATGTGAATAAGGATCATAATAAATAAATCAAAAGTTCTCCTCCAAGTCTAATACTTTTATAACTATTTTATGCTATCTTCAAATAATTAATACTCCTGTCAGAGAGTTTTCTACCATACAAATAACTTTAAGATGATAAAGTTATTAAGTGTCATGAGAGAAATGTAAGTAAATGTTCTGTAAGAGAACCTAGAGGAGGAAGAGATAGTTGCCAAGTTGCCTTGCAGAAGCTTCCTTCTTTCTCACTCCCTACCAAAAACCTGAAAGTAGATTGGTGTGCTATGCTCTACTCTAAGCCTGGTAAGGGTAGAAGCCATGTGGCCATGTATGTCCCCTTGATACCCTTGCCTTCATCAAAATGCCTGGCACATGGTACATATTTAATAACCAATATTGAATGAGCAAATCAATCAATGCTTATTGAATGAAACACTCTGGGAAATGAATTCATGTTGAAGTGTTGTTGAATAACAGGACAATGAAATGTGACTATTTTCCCAAGTGACCAAAGTGTTGAAGTTCCAAATAGTGAAATCTTAGACATCAGTGACCTAGTAAGAAAGGGTTTTCCTAGCCTAGGAACTCCTTTTGTGTCTCAGAAATCATATAATATGGGAAACTCCAACTGTGATTCAGGATTGGACATATAATTTCCTGCCCTTCTTGACTTTTGCCCAGTTTTTTCTCTGACTACCTCCACCTCCTACCTCTTCTACCAATAGTGCTGTTTTAAGGCTCTGTAAAACTCTCTGCTTCAAATTCTAGGCAGAGTTATGAGTTTCATGAGATTCTTACCCATACCCCCAACCCCAACAATCTTTTCTTCTCATGCAATATTCTTCCAGCTCTGGACAATACAGTTGAGCTGTGTGGCATCAAGAAAAGTAATTTATTGGACAGTCATTACTTTTGTACTTGTCATGTGAGAATTTCCAAAACGCCAATAATTATAAAGCCTTATGATTCCAAATCCAAAGCTGATTCATTTCTGCCTAAGTGTTTGCTGCCAATATGCTAAACATACAATTAAAAGAGGTAAAAACCAATTAAGATTTGCTTTGGAAAAGTGCCAGAATCCATTTACAAACAACAACAACAACAACAACACGTTTAGGCTGACTTGTACGATACCTCACCTGTGCATTTTGCTTTTAATGCATATTTTTTGGCTTGTTTCTTTGATTTTTTAATTGCAAGAATATAAACTTTATCGCTTAGGAAATACCAGTATCTTATTATTGTCAGAACTCATTCATCTGCTGGAATAAGAATCAAGGCAGGGCTGGTTCTGCGGGCTGCAAGGGATAAGATAAACACTGTGAGACTGATTGTAGTTTTCCATGCATGTGCTGTTTGCTTTCATAAACTAACCTGAATATGTGGTATTTCCTTAATTTTTCTGCACATGCCATTCCTTCTCCTTGGAGTGCCCTTCCCATAACCATCTCTGTTTATTGGGCTCCTATTCATCCTTGATGAGCCAAATCAACTGTCATATTCTCCTTGAAGCCACAGCCATGAGCCATTATCATTCCAACCAGATGTCCACTCTCTCCTCTCTTATCTGCAGAAATTTTTTCTTATTTTTCTTAATAGACTTATAAAACCAGCTTTGGGGTATTATTTACAAACATGCCTTCTGTCTCTCACCAAGTATTAAGTTCTTTGAGAGTAGTATTATGTCTTATCTACATAGCTCCTTTTGAGCCTATACAAATGATATTAACATTTATAGCCTTGTATTCAGCACAAATTTCTTTGTTTCTTCATAATACATACTGTCACATTGATACAATCTTCAGAAGACATGCTTGATATCTGAAACATGGAGCAGAGAAAGGATGATGTTTGTAGTTTATAATATTGTTACAAACTGATCAAGAAAAATATTGGGCTGATTTGAAAAGAGTAGCAATAGCACACACTTATGTAGTTCTTGCCATGTGCCAGGCTCTGTTCTAAGCACTTAGTGGGTATATTTTAACTATCACAATTTAAGAAGAAACTGAAACACAGAAACAATACATAACTTGTTGGAGACTGCAAGGCTGATAGGTTGCATAGATGTGCTCCTGATAGCCCAGGCAGCTCTGGAGTCCCTGCTCTTAACTTCTACGTAAGGCTACCAGGACAAAGAGAGCCCTCTCTTCTGTGTCTCATTCTGGTGCTCTCCTCTTTGGAAACTCTCCATGCAGAGAAGGCTTAATTTAAAAATCAACATTCCTTTCCAAGTTCTCATTCTCATCCCCTTCTTGGAAGAAAATTTACTTAAAAGAGGAAATCTGTAACTAAGTTAGACAGATACCATTAATGTGTAGGGTTATTGAGTAGGTATTTTTTGTGTGTGTGATGAGATAAAACAAATACAAAGAAGTTTCCTTACTCTGGTACACAGATTCTGAAAGTCTGATTTCTGAACCAGTAGCATTCATAACACATGTGATCTTGTTAGAAATACAGATTATTGATTTTGTATGTGGTGAGAGATAGGAGTCCAGTTTTATCCTTCTGCATATGGCAACCCAATTTTCTCAGCATCAATCATTTTAAAAAGTGTTCTTTACCCAGTGTATGTTTTTGTCAGTTTTCTCAAAGGTCAATTGGCTATAGATACGAGGCTTTATTCCTGGATTCTTGATGTATTTTTATGCTAGTACCATCCTGTTTTGGTTACTATAGGCTTGTAGTATAATTTGAAGTAAGGTAATGTCATGCCTCCAGCTTTGTTCTTTTACTTAGGATTGCTTTGGCTATGTGGGATCACTGAAATGTAAGACTTGAAACTATTAAAATATGAGAAGAAAACCTAGGAAGTCTTCTGGACATTGGTGTAGGCAAAGAATTCATGACTAAGACCTCAAAAACACAAGCAACAAAAACAAGAATAGACAAATGGGACTTAATTAAACTAAGAAGCTTCTGTAAAGCAAAATAAATAATCAACAGAGGGAACAGACAAGTTGAAGAATGGGAGAAATATCTGCAAATTATGCCTTTGACAAAGACTGATATCCAGAATTTACACGGAACTCAAACAACTGAGTAACAACAAAAAAACCCCACAAATAACCCCATTAAAAAGTGGGCAAAAAACATGATTAGACATTTTTCAAAAGGAGACGTACAAATGACCAACAAGCATATTTTTAAAATGCTTGCCATGACTAATCATCAGAGAAATGCAAATTAAACCAGAATGAGATATTGCCTTACACCAGCCAGAAAGGCTATTATTAAAAAGTCAAAAAATAGTAGATGTTAGCAGGAATGAGAAGAAAAAGAAATGCTTATACAGTGTTGGTGGGAATATAAAATAGCAGTACCTCAATGGAAAACTGTATTGAAATTCACAGAGTAGTAAAAATAGAACTACCACTCTATCCAGCAATCTTACTACTGGGTATATACCCAAAGGGACAGAAAATATTACATAAAAAAGACACCTGGACTTGGATGTCTATTGCAGTAATATTCACAATAGCAAAGATATAAAATCAACCTAAATGCCATCAATGAATGACTGAAGAAAAAAATGTAGTACACATACACACACACACACAAATATTATTCAGCCATAAGAAGAATGAAGTAGTATCTTTTGCGGCAATATGGATGGAACTGGAGGCCATTATCTTAAGTGAAACAACTCGGAAACAGAAAGTCAAATACTGCATGTTCTCACTTATAAGAGCTAAATAATGCATATATATGGACGTAGAGTGTGGAATAATAGACATTGGAGATTCAGGAGGGTGGGAGAGGTGTAAGGGATGAGAAATCACTTAATAGGTGCAATGTACATCACTCTGGTGATAGTTACACTGAAAGCCCAGGCTTCACCACTGTGCAGTGTATCCATGTGTCAAAACTGCAGTTGTACTTTTAAAATTAATACAAAGAAAAAAAGAAATATATATTCTTGGGTCTTACCCCAGACCTACTGACTCAGAAACTGTAGGGGCAGAGCCTGTCAATCTGTGCTCTAACAAGCCCTCCAGATGATTTTGGTGCAGTTAAACTCTGAAAACCACTGCTCCAGTACACTGCTTCTTAATGTGGCTGCACACTGGAATCACCAGGATTTTAGAAAATACATTTGTGTTCCTCCCCAAGATTTTCATATTTAATTGATAGGGTGTGATCTTGGCATCAAAATTGTTTAAAGTTCCCCAGGTGATTCCAGTGTTGCACCCTGAGTGAGAACCACTGCTCTGTTCTAATATTTAGGGCTTCTGGCTTAGCGCAGTCACTCAGTATACACCTTGTTAGTGAGTGGGGCAGCTCTGTCTTACTGGTGACTGTAACCACGAAGACTAGAACAGTGCCTAGCATTTAGTAGAAGCTCAGTAAACATCTGTTGAATGCGTGGATGTTACATAGTATTATCATGCTTCAAAAAGTGTATAAAATAATACATAATTTATCATAGCAATTTTACATTTTTCCAAGAATATGCAAAAACCTTATCTCAAATGAACCTACTCTGCCTCGGATATGCCATTCTTTCCTTGAGTCTTTGTGAAACAGTTGCCTCTACCTATGAGTTCTTTTCCCTGTTCCAAACATTTTGTGGCTAACTAACTTCTCAGTGTTCCAGTCTCAATCTCTCAGCCTCCTCTGGAAAGCGGGCTATGACCAAGAAAAGCTGCTTAGGAGATGTTCATGACTCAGACCTCAAAAACACAAGCAACAAAAACAAGAATAGACAAATGCGATTTAATTAAACTAAGAAGCTTCTGTAAAGCAAAAGAAATAATCAACAGAGTATACAGATAAGTTGAAGAATGGGAGAAATACCTGCAAATTATGCATTTGAAAAAAGACTGATATCAAGAATATTTCTCATTGAACCCTTGCTTATTCCCACTGCCTTTTAAATCACATGTATAGAAGTTTCCCACTTACTTGGCTATTTGTCCTCATTGGCCCATGTCCTCTTTAATGGCAAGTACTACCTCTCCTCACTTGGAATATCCAGCCACAGAGTCAGTTCTTGGCATGTAAGAGATGCTCAATGCACATTGTTCAAAAGAGTGAATTATTTACTCCCACGGGATTGTCCTACATTAGACAGTCTCCTCGTCACCAGATCATGCCTCCTTTGAACAGGTAATCGAAAAATCTGCTCTGTATTGGTATCCAGGTGGATACTGGCATTGATGAAAGGTGTTACTTTTAGAAGCTGACCCTTCTTGGGAGCAGCATCCAAGCCCCAGAAAATGGGTTGGCTGAATTTTTTTTTGGTTCTATCTGATTCTGCTTTTGTGCAGATGAGCTATTTGGAAGCTCCAGTCTCCATACCAAGTTGTTAAACCTGACCATCTGTTGGAGAGGATTTTATTTTAGATGAGAGCATCTGGGTCCCCATTTACATTTGCTGAGGTTAATAGACCTGACAACCTTTCTCTGTTCTCAGCAGGAAGCACACCCTGAAACCATCAGGAAGGAGGCAGCTGAACTTTTCACTGGTTGTTCTCACATGAATTCTCCCCACCTGAAAGCTTTTTTATATTCCCTCTTAATACTCTTATTTCTTAAAGTCATAATTTTCTACTCCATTAATGGCACTCAACTGAGAAACTGTCTCAACCAATATGAGGTTGTGGTAGGTTACAAGGCAGCGGGATGAAAGTGAATCACACTACCCTCAGGTCCAATCCCAGGCACTGACACTTCGTAACAAGCTCGGTGACCTTGGAAAACACACAAAAAAATGACCTCTCTGAGCTTTAGTCTTCTTATCTCAAAATAATTAAGAATAAAATTATCTATTGTGCCATTTTTGGTTAAAATTAAACATTTACTAAGGTGCCTAACAAAGTACTCAATGATCAGTCATTATTATTTTTACCTTTCCATTGATTAGCACATCAGAAATTCTACAAGACTTTCACATACATTTAATTTGATTGCTATAACAACTCTGTGGCAGGTTGTATTCCCTGGGAGGCAGACACTGAGATGCTTTAGTGGGAAGAATATTCCAAAGTATTCTTGGGATCAACACCTAAAAAAGAGAGGGGAGGAAGCAAGATGGGCAGAGGGAGAAGTCAAACTATGGTGTAACCCAATAACAGCCTTGGTCTACTCTGTGGGAGCTCTGCAGCTGGAAGGGTCTGATGAAAAATTGTCCAAAGTTGGGTCAAGCCCCAGGTTTCCATACCCCTACACCTGTCTTTGAGTGAGACCACTCTGTGTCTGACAGACAAGTGGTCTTGGGTAAAGACACTACAGGGAGACACTTGTTGAAGAGGCTGACAACTAAAGGTTGTCCACAGATAGCCCTCCCAGGCAGCTGGGTGATGAGTCCTTCACTGAAGGGAGACCTGGTTGTTGGAGCTTATCCCAGGCCTGGAGCGTCTTCTCTAAATCGACAAGAGGGGTACCTACTTATTGTAAATGACATAGGTAGAGAGGTGTATGCATGGTTGTGTGGGAGTCAGGGGGTGTTGTGTAGGAAGGAAGAAGGTAGAAAGAGAAGAGAATCAAGAGGAGAGAGGGGAAAGAAGAGAATGGAACCCAACACATTTTTTTTTTAATTGCGGGCCTTTTAGTAGTAAAGGCAACTTGTTTTCAAAATGCAACTTGCAAGACCCTTTTGAGCTTGCTTCTCATTGATCTGCCTCGGCACTCCGGAGAGTTGAGGGAGCCAACTGAGAATCCTATTTCCCCTTGCTAAAAAATCACTGCTGATTCATAAATATAGGATAATCTCAGGAGGGAACTGGGAGGTGTCAAAGTAAGAATTGCACTGGAAAAAGTTAAACAGGAAGACTTTGTTCAAGACTATCACAATAGGGGTGAGACAACCTGGAAGGGAGATGTTGCAGGTATCAAACATGAGTTCACAATCATTTCTCACTGGAGGGTTTTCAGGAGCTGGGGTGGGAGAAATCATAGGACGCATGTGATTTCTAACTGGCTTCTACCCAGAGGAAAAGTAAACTTTCTGTGTCTTCATGACAAGAAGTACTTTTACAACTTGGAACAAGGAGCCCACTGAAGTTAGGCTCCTACCCTTCCACAGAAACTGGAAGATTGGAGAGCTATCTCCTCTGATGTTTACATTTCAAAAAGACAGCTCCTAGGTCCTTGAGAAAGACATTTATTGGATCTTAAAACTCATGAGGTTTCTAAGGAGATTTATTTCAAAGGAGACAGAGGAAGAATTTACAATTACAAGTTTTGTAAAGTAAATGCTGTAAGGAAAAGGAGGTCAGGGGCCTATAGTCAGGAAGAAATCTGTCTAAAGTGTAGTCAAGCTGCGGGGAACATTAAGGCTGCCTTGGTCAGAGGTTTTCTTTGGTTAAATGCTTTCAGAGAAGCTCAGGAGTCAAAGCTGAATGCCTAGTTTTGACAAGGGAGTCCAATTAAATATGCTCACAGCAAGCAGTGCTCTGGGAGATGGGTCCTTGCTGAACTGCCTTGAGATGGATAATCAGATGCTAGCTACCTAGAAATGTCCATGTGAGTCAAAGTCCAACCAGGAAAACAGAAAGCACCAAGTATTTTAAGCAAAACCTATTATGGTACCTTATTTTTAAAAACCTTAGAAAGTAATGAAAGTAATATAAACTCATTGTAGAAATTTCAGAAAATATAGACATAATCACTGTTGATGTATATGTTTTTAGTTATCTAACTTGTATGAGTAATTAGAACTCTTCCATGTATCATTAGTCTAGAGGTAATGCTAGGTCCTATTTATGGTAATAATTGAAGTTTCATAGACTTAGTCTTCTTGAATATTGGGGGACCATTAGCACCTCGTCTTCTCTACTTCTTCATAGTCTCAAATATTTTTGGGATCTTTGTTGGGATGGGGATGCTGCAAGTGTCAAACATGAATTCACAAACAATTCTCACATATGTTTCCACTGCAGGCCTATAGCTGCTCCTCTTCCTGGAAAGAGGTTAGCTTGGGCTTGTGAGATAGTTGTACCTCATTGGACCAACAGTTAAATCTGCATCTCTTGCAGCTCAATTCTGGTAGGTACAGCTTCAAGTACATTATAATGAAACAATTCTGCTTCTAAGCCTTTTTGCCAATCCTGTCCTGTTTGCCCTGAGATCTGTTCCTTGCCCTTCTGCTGCTGAGCCCCTAGGTGATGTTTCCCAGAAACTAGAGAATGAGAAGGGAGAAGCCAGGGCAATTTTGTGCCTTACTCTCTGCTGCAGTCTTCACCCCCTACATGAGGCAAGCCCACCACGGCTCCAGTTTCCCTTGGATGTCACAGCACTAGGGGCTGATGTTACCACTGCTCCCTTCTTTCCTAACGGTGGAAGCAGCTTCCTGATTATCCTAATCCCTAATGGCCTTACAGTCTCTTGTTTTCACCGGCTGTTCTATGACCTGTGCCACCAATTCAATGAATTAGATTCTCCGTTTAAAATATTTAGAGTCATTTTTTTTCTGATTGGATTCTGACTGGCACAGACCTTCTCTGGATAGCCAAAATATAATCCAATATCACCTTTATTCTTCAGGCTAGGTCTTATTTTGTCTGGGAGCTCCCTCAGAGGAAATTTCTCTACTGTTTCAGCCTCTAAGAATAAAGGAGGTGACATGATGTTAGCTGAATTCATATTTCCTTCACAGCTAGGTTTGCAGCAGAGACTTGAAAAGCAAAAAGATGAGGTCATCTGTAATCCCTCAGAGGTTTCCTTCTCTTTGTCAGATAAAGAAGGGAAAATCAAAATTTGTTGAGTTACAGCAAGACTTTAAGAAGCATTGAACTGCTAGCATTCTATTGCTTAAAGGAAACTACAAAGAAACAAATCTTATTACTTATGATATAACAGCATTTGTTGTTTGATATGTCACAAATACCTAAGGCAACTGAGATATGCTTAAGTGAGTAAATAGTTTGAATTCTGTGTTTATGGATATACTATTATTAGTTACTTTTTTTCTAAGCAATTCTTCATTGCAATCCTATACTTACCTTTCCCCCATAACATTATGAATATATTAAATGCTCTTTAATAAACAAATTAATTAGAGCTTAATTACTGGAAGCTGCAAGTAATTATTAATGTGAAAGAGTTCTTACTATTTGTGGAGGACTAAGGAAAAAATGATATTCAAAGAAGTTTATTTAAAGTGGTTAGCATTTGGCTCTTAGTAAAGGGCTTGGATGGGCATAACCAGTGATTTCCTCTCTGACTCTCATTTTTCTAACCTTTCCTAGAGCATTCTGGCCTGCTACTCAGGAACATTCCCTTTACATTCATTATTTTTCCATATGTCTTCATCCTTTTAATCATCAGAAAAATCCCCTTCTACCCCTTTAATATAAAAAAGATTAATGCAGATGAATTACAATGCAATAGCTTAAGTTTAGCCATAAATGCTGTATTTCAAATATAAATGTGTAAATATTTGTTAGCAATGCATTTTAGGACTAATGGGTTTTATAATCATGGATAGCTGAGTCCTGGAATGGCTGACCACTCACTGTAAGAGTTAAGAGCCTTAAAATAAATTGCTATAACTATCTCTCGGGGCCTTACTGAGGTAACTGGAAACATGAAGAGACTGGTGAGCAGAATTGCTCTTCTTTATTAGTGAGTTTTTTTAAGGGCACATGCCATATTTTGCTATTTACTTTGTGTCTAGTTCCTTAATATGGTTCTTACACTGTGTTCAGTTGAAATTTAAAAAAAGATAACAAATGATCATGGATAAAAATTTTTAAAAATCACAAAGAAAGGAAAAAATAATATATTGTGAAGAATATTAAAGAAAAAGAATCTCATCATCTTGTTATGTAACAGCTTTTAATTCTGGCATATATATTATTTTTCCCTCCCCCACCCCCACAAGGTATAACTGACAAGGTTTGAGCTACCACAAGACTCATATACTTGAGAAAATAGTTTAAGTTTTCATGTTAAGGAATGCATATACAACATTGGAATTAAAAGACTAATGCATATGTGACAACTCTTTATGTCTTATAACACCACAATAGCAGATCCCCAACACCATGGCCAATTCACTGGGCCAATGGTTGAGGAAATAATGCAGGGGCAGACTGAATTTTGGCAAATTTTTTCTCATAACACAAACACAGCTGGCCAAGTTCATGAAGACATTAAAATATAACTTCATACAAGTCACTTACCCTTTCTGATTTTTCATTTTATCTGATAAATGAGACTAATAATAACTAACTTAAAGATTGATACATTTTAGTTCATTATGTACTAAAGCATCCATGAGACATGATCATGATCAGAGGATTAAATGAGATTCTATTCAAATCTGTTTGCACTCTGGTACCACGTAGTAGCTGTATGATACATGTTAACTCCCTTTTCTGCCATGAAACTCACCCTGTTGGTTAATCCTTCTCCTCAAAATAACCTCCAATGGTCATTGGACATTAATTACATGTTACCATTTTGTTTTGGTAATAAATGGGTCAAGCCTCTGACAATATAGATGTTATGTTATGCATAAATACACAGCTGACATCCTGACTTTGAAGGCTAAACCAACACCACCCTCCCAAGGTCACTACCACTCCAGTTAGGGAACACATGCAACAAGAATACCCATAGAAAACTTTCACTCTATTGATTCGGCTCTAAATCTTCATCTAAGTCTTATGTTGCTGATCCGAGCTTAACTATGGACAAAACTCAAACGCCTCTACTTGGTACAAGGTCAGTACTGGAAGCTGTGTCCCCTATATTCTGGGGTATTTCTTTTGTTTTGTTTTTTGGCCTAAGGCAAACAGAAGGCAGCTATGTGCATCTGCCACTGGTAGCTTTCCTCCAACTTCATTACCTTACAGCTTCATGGGAAAGGGGAGAAAGTATAGAAACCAAATAGTTCCAAGGTAAGAGGATTGTGATCACATCTTATTCTATTTGGAATCACTTTCATCCAAAAAAAGAGCCACAACCACAAAGAGTGACCCATTTTTAAAAATGATGGCTCCATTTTGTGACCTTGAGACTACATTTTGTCCTTGTCTCGTAAGAGAGTTCTGTCTTCCTGGGGACAAAGTATGTGCATATTAGAGGAGAGAGAGGAAGAGCAGAGGGTTTTAAATGCCTTATAGAGAATAAGGACTTTTTATTTAGAAAATGGAAGCACAAATAGGCAAGAGATGATTGAAATGAGCAAAGGTGAACCAACATTTTTAGTTTTGACACAGTCTATGCAGATTTTCTGGTTACCAATGTCCTAGAGAATGAGTGGAAAAGTACATAAATAATTATGCCTGCAAAACTGGGAGCTTTTCTGGGGTCTGAGCTGTGGGCATGTGGATAAATAAAATTCTCTGTGCCTGGAAGCATGTGTACACATTGTGTATGGCAGGAGGGAAGGGGGCTGGTGGGAGGGGGCTCATTTGCAGGCCAAGCAGCGTGGGCAGAACCATTTGAGGAAACTCCCGTAACATTCACCAGCTGCAGAACTGTGTGTATTCATGAAGGGCCAAATTTACACACTCTTAAAATAAACATAATGGAATCAACCAGAGATAGTTTTCAAATGAAGTCCCTTCCCACATCAACAATCTATATATCCAAACCAATCTAAGAGCAAAAGAGAAGGAAAACTGTTTCAGCGGGTAATACTCGGATAAATCAGGCATGAAAACCATGGTAGCCAGCGCATTGACCAGGAAAGATTCATGCTAAGCAATCAGAAAATGCATTTATTTTGTTTCCCAGTCTCCCTTTAAAATGTATTTAGTGGGAATGGTCCTTTCCTTGCTTCTTGATGGAAACTTAGGAGAAGCTCCAGAAGCTTTCAAGTCACTCTTAAATAATGAAGTTTGATGGTCACATTAAATCACAATTGTCATCTCATTAGCAGTTGAAAATTATCTGTTACAAACCGTAATCAAAACCAAGAACCTGACTGAATGTTAGAGCATCTTCCCTCCCTCCTCCAGGAGGACTGGGGCGGAGGTGGAGCATATGTGTCTTTTCTCTTTCCAGCTTTACCTTCTCTTGTATCAGTGGCTACTGACTCTGACCCTGCCAGTGGACAGGGAGCAGAGGGGTCAGAAAGAGGGGGTAAAGGTGGCCGAATGTGTTTACCCATCCACCAAGGTCCAAAGTCAGCCCTGAGCAACCCGTCCCCATATAATGATTTAAGTTGACTCTTACCAGAGCTTGGGTGGATTCTCGGGTGACCCCATTATGGGGCCCCACTGGTAGTCAAAGTTCTTGGGGCCTTTCCTGCCAGGAGGCTTCTTATCTTCTTGCAGCTTCTGCCCTGTTATGAGGTAGGGTGGCTAGTACCCCACTTTCTGTTGCTGGGGGACTCCTCTTGCCCTGGCGGTTCAATTTCTTGGGCAATTTGGTGGTGGTGGGGAAGTGGTAGGTCCATAGGTAAAGAATGATAGAGGAGAGGGAGAGCCTTCCTGAAGATGAAGGAATCAAGGTGGGTCTCTTTCTTCCTTCTTCCTGAGCCATGGGGAGAAAAGAGTCCAATATAAGAAGAAGGTGAAGAGAGGAGGGCAGGTTCCTATTTGATAGAGTGGGACAGACCCCTCCAAAGGAAGCTGAGAGCTCAGAAGAGAGCTAGGAGAAGAAACTGAAAATGAGTATAATACTGTAAATATCTCCTTGGAGAAAGAGGTGAGGGGAGAAAGAGATGAAAGGCAAGGAAATAACTAGAGAGGATGAATGAAGCAGCCTGAATTCTTATCTCCCAAACATCTAGAATGGAATAATAGTCCATCCCTTCCTCCTAGTGATTCTTCCTTGATAATCAGAATCACTTAGCTTACTTCCTGTTTTCTCTTGGTCACTACCTGGGTTTGGGATGTTGCTAGTGCTCTCTGTTCCCTAATCGCAAGGACACATATAAAGCTCTCCCAGGGTTGTGTTAAAGTCCCTTCACAGGCATAGGATTAGGAGATTCCATACCCCCTTCCTTATTGGGAGGCAGATGTGAGATTCAGACCAACTCTTCTTCCAAATAAATCCTCCTCATAAATATACCCTCCTTTTTTATCCTCCTTGCAGATCAGTTATTTGGCTGTTCCTTATTCAAGGCAAGTGGCCATTCATTGACTGTCTTACCTAAAGCTGAGGCACATTAAGTGTTGCCTTAAGATTGTCCAGTTTCTGACTTTGCCTTGGCCGTGAAAAACCACCTTAGTATGAGTAGGTGGCAAGTGGGATTTAATCTTGTCAGTCTAACCTCCCTAAAATACACAGCAAAGCAAAACTTCCTCAGACTCAGTAAAGCCTTGTACTTTATAGCCAATTGAAATGACTCATGTTTCTTATCTTGGTGGCATGTGGCAAAGTAAATCAATAATCAATGTTCCCCCTTTTCCCAGATAGATGCTGCTACTAATAAGGTAGCCTCAGATATGCTTCTAGACACCAAGAGCATGATTTTATTGCTTTTTCTACTTTCTTCCACCCACGTAGAAATCAGTTCAATACCCATTATAACAGGGGCGGCACTGAAGGCCCCAGAGATCACTCAGAATGTTCACCTCTCTGCCAACACCGAATTTACCTTTGGAAAAGCATTTTAGCAACTGCATGAGTGCTCAGGGAGTTCCTTGTTGATAAATTTTCTGAAAGAGCTTGCTTGTGGCCCTCTGGACATTTTCCAGCACTTATTAATGCCTTGCCAAGTTAAAGTGTCTAAATTTCCCATAACTAGATTAGTATCAGATTTTTCAAGCTACTATCTGTAATATTGCTAAAAGAAAGGGAAATGCCAAAACAGAATAGGACATCGGTGTCATGTGATTGGCAGCTGATCCTCTGCTAATACCATCTTGGATGTGAATATTCATCACACACCTATATTTTATGATAGAACATGAAACCCCAACTCATAGCATCTATGTGGGTCCATTGGATCTAAGCTTAATATCTATTTTATATTATTTTAGCACTCCTCCATTTAACTTTTAATTTTCTCCTTTGAGAAATGTCTCATAAAACAGAGGAAACCTTTTCTTAAAATAAACCATCTTTGGATTCTTCCTCTTTCTGGTGATGTCAATGTGAGTTAACACCTCTGAGCCTCACCTATAAAATGGGGATAATTTTGACTTCTCTCAGAATTGGTAGTATTAAATTACATAACAATATATTAAGTCCTTAGAAGGGAGCTCAATAAATATTTACTCAAGTTGTGATAGATAAGAGTTATGGATCATTTTCGAAAGCATCTGCTAGGCAGCCTGGGGCCAGTGGATTGCTTATCACCTTCTGTAGTCTAAGCTTCTTGTCAAGATGTTCACGGAAGTGGCATGGCTTGTCAAGGTGGCACAGCAAAATTGGAATAGATGAGAACTTTAACCTGTTTCTCTTGCCCCATGCTCACTGCACTTGCTGTTCCTTCTATCACATCTTGCTATCATTTGTTAAAGATGATGGTTTTAAAATATCATTACTTCTCATTTTAATTAATATGGCATCCTATGGGAGATGTTCTAAATAATTTAATACACTTAAGACCTATTGTGAAATAAATTTTGCTTACAAATTGCTAAAAGATAAACACCGTATAATTTAAAAGTTATATAATTATTAATGCAAGCAGTACTCTCATACGCATTTATTCATTTCTGAGGCTAATCATTTAGGGGAGTTTTCAGAGAAATTAAGTTACTTCTCTCCTTAATAAGGCACAAAACCTTCAAATTTGGAAATAATGTCATTCTTTTTACTACAAAGACTGGTAATCTCAAATGACTATCAAGCAAATATATTTCTCAGAGGCGTCATACTGGATATCTGAACATTCTACCAACATAAAACAATTTTCTGTCTTTCACCCATTGAGAAGACTTATGTGCAAAATTGAAAAGAGGAGGAAATAAAATACTTATAAGATGGTTGGTGCAATTTTAATTCTATTTTCAACATTTCTCAGACCAAGAAACATGTAACAGACATTACTGAAAAAAAAGATATAAAGTGAAAATAATACTGTTGAAATGAAATATTCTTTTAAGGATTTTTGTTTTGTTTGGATTTTTTTCTGGGTTGTAAACATATTCTGTTTTAATAAAGAGTAATCTCTTACATTTGCATACCATTTGACTAATGTGGCCAGAAAGATTTTTCCATTGATGACCTCATTTTTAAAATGCCTATTTAGGTTAATTTCAGATAGGTAAGTTTAATTATAATCTCTTTAAAGAATGCAGGTGAGGATTTAGGTGATGAAATATTTCTGGAATCTATTGAAGAAGTGCATAGAAAATGCTGGTCACCTGGATAATAAAAGAGAGGTCACCTGTTCTTTAGAGACAAAGAGAAAATGTAGCAAGAAGGTTACTTTTGTGAGTTGGATCAGGGAGAAATTTGCATTTGATGTAATCAGTGATATGGGAGGCAAAACCATCTTTGGAGAAGGATGGGACGTGAAGAGAAAGGTGGGTGGCAGCATCTATGTTGAGTGAATGAACCACTTGGTTGTGACTACCTCAGTGTGAACAACATAGAAGGGGCCAGTGAGAAGGGCAGGTGTTGCAAAGCTTGGTAGATCGATTACATTTAAGTCTCCAAGGCTTGAGTTCTTCATCTGTACATTACAGAAAATGTCAGAGATGATATGAACATTGAATTAGATTAACATAGGAAAAGCTCCCAGGGTAGTTAGTGCCTGGCATGCAGTGAGCATGTTAGTGCCTTTCTCTTCCTCGTATAATGCAGTAACATATCGAATAATAAAGCACAGATTGGGTAAAATAATTTGCAAATTACTTTTCAGTTCTCATATTTTATACTTTTATGAAGACTTGTATTACCCTCTTTGCAATTTATTACTTTGAAAATTACAAGACTTTAGGACAATTATAGATCACTGATAGAGCTTTCTTTCTTCTACCCATCCCCTTTTCTTTTACTTTACCTGTTTTTCAAAATATAACATGAATAAGGAAATCTTTGCTGCATCTTTAAATGGTAAACTTTAGCATAGCTGTGGGGATAGTACAGTCAATCTATTAATTGCACTTACATTTAAATTTTATACTTGTGAGTAAAATGTAGTTCAATACAGTTTGAGCCAGTTTATTTTTTTGGTTATGAGAGCCATTTTTCATTTCATGTTGCAGTAGCTGGATACAATTGTTTGATTTAGAAAAAGAGGCAATAAAGCCAGTGACTTGCTGTGAGAACCTTGGAGAAATTTCTTAACCTCCTTGATCTTCCATTTACTGATCTGCAAACTTAGGGGAAAAAAAACAGGCAAGCATGAATCATGAGGTTTAACTAAGGACTGTGAAGACCTAGAGCAGTGTCTGCCACAATGATATGATACATAAATGGTAGTTATAACCATTACCTCTAAAGTATAACAAATTTTATTTTGTGCTTTTAAATATTGTTTAATAAAATGAATCTGTCTGAAAAAATGTTGCCCTCAGGAAAGCAGTTACCGTATATCAGTCAGAGTTCTTCAGAAAAACAGAACCATGAGGACACACACACACACACACACACACACACACACACACACACGTACACATACATATATAAAGAACTTTATTTGGAGGAATTTGTTCCAGCAGTTGTGAGGGCTGGCAATTCTAAAATCTGTAGGGTAGGCTAGTAGGCTGGAAACCCTCCAGCAGGAGTTGATGCTGCAGTCTTGAGGCAAAATTTTTTCTTCATTAGAGAAATCTCAGTTTTGCTTTGAAGGTCTTGGACCTGGATGATGCCTACCTATACAACTGAAAATGATCTCCTTTACTTAAAGTCAAATGATTACAGATGTTAATGGCATCTACAAAACGTCTTCACTGCCACACCAAAATTAGTGTTTTTGTTTGTTTTTAAGACAGGGTCTCACTCTGTCGTCTAGGCTAGAGTACAGTGGTGCGGTCTTGGCTCACTGCAACCTCCGCCTCCCAGGCTCAAGCAATCTTCCCACCTCAGCCTCTAGAGTAGCTGGAACTAGAGGCACGTGCAACCACTCCTGGCTAATTTTTGTATTTTTAGTACAGACAGGGTTTCACCATGTTGGCCAGGCTGGTTTCAAACTCCTGGGCTCAAGCGATCTGCCTGCCTTGGCCTCCCAACGTGCTGGGATTATAGGCATGGGCCACCTCAGCTGGTCTAAATTAGTGTTTGATTGAATACTGGGTGCTATAGCTTAACCAAACTAACCCGTCACAGATGAGAGACTGACATGAAGTGGGCTTCTAGAGTCATGGTCTGCTTCTTAATTTGGGTGCTGGAATTTTAGAAATTCTTCCAGCAGTAAACTTATGATATGATACTTTTCTGCATAATCATTATACTTTTATGCAAAGCTTTTAAATGTGTTTGTTTTTAATCTACACCCTAAATCAGTGATAGTAAGGGATTTCTTCTCAGAGAGTTTTGGCTGATGGATGCTCCAGATGTTGTATAAAACAATATTGTGTAATTGCATCCAGGCTTGGTGGGTGATACCGTTGTATCACCTACTGATAGCTCCCAATATACAAGCCCAAGGAGCAAGCATGTCAGCTATGTATTTACCATCTCATTGGTTATTACAGTTTTAAAATACATGAAAACTCTGAAGTCCTAAAGTACCCAAGGACTCTATGGAGTTGTTATATATGTTTAGAATAATGATATTGCTAACATTCTCTCTGTAAACATAGTGATGATTAGTCTAACATTCACTTAGATCGAAGAACCCTAATGTGGCTTTCTTCTCTAGATTAATGTATCTATAGGTCTTCAGTTTTTCTTATTCTTCTAATATTAGTTAGACATGGCAAATAAAGAATATATGACTCAAAGCCTACCTTTGCTGAGTGGTAATTTTCTCAACCTTCCTGGTTGAGAAAATGCATACTAGATTCTAAGTCTCCTAAAATAAATGCTAATATATACAATTGACAATTAGTACAATTTCCTGGTTGGACAATTGTACCATAAAAACACTATTTCAGCTGGGATTTAGGAGACTTGAAATCTACTATATATTCTGACAAAAATTATATGGTTTTTTGCCTCCTGGTTTCTGCATCCTGTAAGCTCAGTCTTACATCAAACTTATTATGGCCTAGATTCTTTTACATTTTTTTTTTTTTTTGCAGACAAAGGAAATATGAAAATGTGAGAGTGCAGTTCTCTATTCATCCTTCATAATTGGCCCAATTTTGCCAAAGATCAAGTCAAAATGCTGGAAGGAAATTTTCCAGCAATTTCCTCTTATCTGACTCTTTAAACCTGATAAAGACTGCATTTCATTAGCCAGGTTATTTCTGGCAGTGTTTAAAAAGGGCTTTTGGCAGTGAGTGTATTGAAGAAGGTGGCATACAAGGGAAGGTGCAGAGGCCAGGCACAGTGGCTCACGCCTATAATCGCAGCACTTTGGGAGGCTGAGGTGGGAGAATCATTTGAAGCCAGGAGTTTGAGACCAGCCTGGCCAACATGATGAAACCCCATCTCTGCCAAAAAATACAAAAATTAGCCAGGAGTGGTGGCGCATGCCTGTAGTCTCATTTACTCCAGGAGGCTGAGCCAAGACAATCACTTGAACCTGGGAGGTGGAAATCACAGTGAGCCGAGATCCTGCCACTGTGCTCCAGCCTGCAAGACTCCGTCTCAAAAAAAAGGAAGACACTGGATGGAGGATGGCAGGAGTCCCTGTTTTTCGGTCATGCCAGATTGTTAATTTGTTTCCACCCACTCTGTTGACTGCAGGCAGGAGAAGGGCCATTTTTATGCGAGATAATCCCTTTGTAAATGAGCAGGCCGTATTTTTATGTGGCATTGGGTGGAAGGATGGGACTAGGGTGAGGCGAATGAGGCACTTGTCTTGAGTACAAACTTTTAGGGAGCTCCAAAAATCTCTGAGTTAAAATAAAAACCATTTAAAAATTATTTAAAAAATAGTATTTCTCTTGATTTATGAGTTTTTTTCCTCTCCCCTTAAATATTCCCAAGCCAAGTTGAGTGAAACTCAATCTGAGATATTTTTAAAGCCCCGTTTAAAATTTCTATTTCCTAAACGAAGGTTGTTTGAGGTTTGCACTTTTTCTTGAATATAAGGTTTCTCTTCAATTATTTCACTTTAAATTTATCCAAACATAGATAAGGGGAAACAGCAGGCTAGGTTTTAAAGGCAACAGTGATAATTCAAGGGATAAAAAGAGTTAAATGAGTGGAAGAAAATATAAAGGGAACATTGGGGAGAAAACCTAAGTAGAGTTTTCTGATTGTAAAAGTAATAAATACTCAATTCTTCTAATGAAATTTGAAATTTATAAATTTTAGAAAATTGTGAAGAAAAAATACTACCTTCCAAACCATCTTTACTGCCAAAAAGAAAAATGTGTTAGTAAATATCTTTACATTCTCTTTGTATCTTTCTTCCTCATTTCCTCTTCCCTCTACTTCATACACATCTATTTTCAAACATCTATCTGACACATGCTAATTTTATGTACACAGTTGTGTATACTACTGTTTACACTTAATATTTTGTAAGCATTTTCGTATGTCAAATCAAATTCATATTTTCAAGTTTAGAATTTTAATAAATATTTATATGGCTCTCCATTGCTATACTATATTTTAGCTAAGCAGCTCTTCTTACTATATACTTAAGCTTATTTTTAGTTTTTGGCTATTGTAAATATTGTTAAATGTAAACATCACCTAAGGAGAAATTCCTGTAAGTTAAGTCATAAAGTCAAATGCTATGGGCCTCTGTATGGTTAAAGATGCAATTGTCAAGTTATTTTCCAGAAAGCCTTCTTATAGAATTATTGACAACATTATGTTTTTTCCCTATTATTGTCAATTCTTAGACAGTCCTTTTCAAACCTGAGATGTATTTTCATACATCTTTATATAACATTCACTTTTTTTTTTGTTTTTTAGATAATTCTATTTTTGATGCAGCAATTTAGTCCATTTAGTCCAGTGTAAAGGATAAGGGTTGCAGGTGCACACCTCCATCCCCCATGTTTATAGTGCTTTTGGGGCCTAGTTTAATGTAAAAATGCAGAGGTCTATGTACAAGTTGCTAACCTGATCTGTGTGGTACAAAAAGTTCCATGTATAATTCTTGATTATGGATTGATTATCCTTTTTTTTTCTAATAAATGATCCCTTTTGCCCCATTTAGTTAAGTTTACTTTGCATTAAATTAGCCTAATGAAATCATATTACTCATGTTTGCCTTTGGTTTGTTTTTGCTTGATATACCTGTGTGCACATTGTAGTTTTACTTTTTAGAGTCGCTTTATTTTCAGCTCTGCCTTTTGTGTATGTAGCATGTAGTCAAGAAATTTTTCTTTTAACAAAATATTTAGCCTATTTATGTTTTTTTTTGTTTTTGTTTTTTTTTTTTTGAGATGGAGTCTCGCTCTGTCGCCCAGGCTGGAGCACAGTGGCAAGTTCTCGGCTCACTGCAAGCTTGGCCGGGTTCACGCCATTCTCCTGCCTCAGCCTCCCGAGTAGCTGGGACTACAGGCGCCCACCACTACGCCCGGCTAATTTTTTGTATTTTTAGTAGAGACGGGGTTTCACCGTGTTAGCCAGGATGGTCTCAATCTCCTGACCTCATGATCCGCCCGTCTCGGTCTGCCAAAGTGCTGGGATTACAGGCGTGAGCCACTGTGCCCGGCCTAGCCTATTTATGTTTATGTTAACTAACATGTTTGTTTTCTTTCTGTCATATTTTTATATTTGTTTTTTATTTTGTCTGTTGCTACATGAATTTTACATTTCTCAAGTGATTTTTTAGTGTTTTTATTTCTACAAATGGTTTTATTTAAATTTTCAAAAGGTAGTGCTGAATCTATATTTAATTATTGCTATCAATAATGAAAAAGCTTTAATTTTTCTTTTTCTAGCAAATATGAAATAAGTGAATCTCCTGTCACAATAAAAAACTGAACAAAATATTAAAAAGAATGCCTTTCAGGACAATGGGCACAATATAATAAAGGACAGGGATCCCTGAGAGGAGATGTGGGAAACAACATTAGCCCTCTGATTGACCCAGCTTTGTGCCTTGAGAGTTTCCAGGTAGTGGGGTAGGGATGTTGAGCCCAGGCAGAGCCCAGTGGACATTACTTGTTGTGCAGACAGAGCTGGGGATTTGGATAGTAAGAGCAGCTGGAGTTCACAGGGCAGAATACAGGAATCTGAAGATCTGCAGAGCGACCCCGCAAGTTTTCTGTAGATTACTGATCACTGCATGCATATGAGAAAACTACTTGAGGCTGGTGAAATAATCACTTTAAAGGGTAGAAACCACAGTACTTAATGCTCACGCAGGGATAGAAACAGTGTCTATTTCTACTAACCAGGCTGGAAAAATCTCATATTTAATTGGAGTATTAGGTAAAATACTTTGAAGTGTCTTGTTTCCATGGTAAGGAAAAATTAGCTCTGGACTAATTCTAGTTGAAACCATGAATATTAGCATTGCTAAATGTTCTGCTCACAGAAGTCCAGAAGCAGTGCCTGTTTCTACCAGCCAGACTGGCAAATCTCATAATTCATTGGAATATTGGGTAGAGTACTCAGAGTTTCTTGCCTCCATAGTGGGAAAAATTAGTCCTAGATATTATGTGATAATCGGTTACATGTAACCAATCTTCAAAGCAAGACTTGAAATGTTCAAATTGTTTCCAAGTAATTCATCTTTGCCCCAGAAGAAAACTAAAAAATACGTATGAGAGTACAAAAGTATCCAGTACTCAACAAGATCATATCCAATCAAAATACCTTGCCATTTAATAAAACATTATCAGATATCAAAGAAACAGGATAACATCAACTATAATGTGGGAAATAAAATCAGTCGATTTCACACTTAACCAGATGTGACACAGATGTTAGAATTAGTAGACAATGGCATCAATCACTGTAACTAAATTACATAAAATTAATAAGTAGAGACACAGAAGATATTGCAAAGACCCACATTTAACTTCTAGCCATAAATATTACAAGGTTTGATATAAAAATAAACTGACTTGGATTAATGGTAGATTAGACATCCCAGAGAAAAATATTCATGAACTTGAAAACGTATCTATGGAAATAGTTAAAATAAAACATACTGAGAAATAAAATAATTTTTAAAAAGAACCCAATAGCAGTGAACTGTGTGACAACTGGAAGCAGCCTAATTGTGTATAATTGGATTTCCTGAAGGAGAGATACAAGTGGGAAAAGAAAATAATATTTGAAGAACCAATGCCGAACATTTTTCAAATTTTATGAAAATAATAAACTTATACTTCCAAAGATCTCAATAAACCACAAGCAGAAGAAACAGAAAAAAAGAGCGATACTAACAAGCAGCAAAATGCAATTGTTGAAAGTTATTGCTGAAGATAACATCTTAAAAATAATTAGAGAAGAAAAAGACATGTTGTGCAGAAGAACAAAGATAAATATGGACAAAACAGACTTCTTGGTGAAAACAATGCATGTAGAAAAAGTGGAGCAGTATCTTTAAAGTACTGAAACTAAAACAATAACAAACAAAAATCCCGCAAAAAATGTCAACCTAACATTCTACACCCAATAAAAATATATTTCAAAAACAAAGGCAAAAGACTTTCTAAGGCATGCAAACTCTTGAACTAATTCATGGTCAGCACATCTGCATTACAAGAAATAAAGAAGTCCTTCAGACAGAAGGCAAATTATATCATGTGAAAAAGAATATATATGAAATGGTAACTACATGGGTCAATACGTAAGATTTTAAAGATATTGTTTAACTAGCTTTAAAACATAAATGACTTCACATAAAAATTATCACAATGTAGTGTTAGGTTAAAAACAAGGAGTAAAATATATGACAACAATACCTGAAAAGTCAGAAATGGAGGAATAAAATTACACTAGGTAAAGTTCTCATTTTATGCATGGAGTGGTATAATATCCCTTACATTTAAATTGGGATAAATTAAAGACATAGGGTCTAAACCCTAAAGCACCAGTAGAATAACAAAACCAAAATTAAACTGTAAAATTTATCTGTACCTTTTTGGCACTATAGAATTGCTATAGCTACCATTTTGTTTGATTTGTAAAAATCGATTCTGACATCTGGCCAATTACGGACCAATATCTTAGTTTCACATCCTTTTGTTTTGTATATAATTCAATAGGCAGGGACTGAAGGGTGGATCTAGCCTGCTATCTAGATCCCCAAAATCTAAAACCACTTATGAAGCATTTGTTCTTTTCCCTTTCTTTCCTATTTGAAAATGTCATGTTATACATAGAATGATTGAAAACAGCTCCAAATTCTTTTTCAAGTGCTGCCACAGAGATGTCACTGTAAAGGTCCCCTGATGCAGCTGTTAAAAAAAGTTGTATTTTTTTTTTCTATTCTTATAATTGTTAGGAACCTCACTGTGCCAACACAGAGCTGGTGGATGGCTCTGTATTTTCTCTGAAATGGAAGTTATACTAAAGACACAGGCTTCCAATTTTGTTGTCAAATTTCTTTCTTTTTTCTTTTTTCTTTTTTTTTTTAAGTTGAGATGGTGTCTCACTCGGTCGTCCAGGCTGGAGTGCAGTGGCACGATCTTGGCTCACTGCAACTTCTGCCGCCCAGTTCAAGTGATTCTGCTGCCTCAGCCTCCCAAGTACCTGGGATTACAGGCGGCACCACCATGCCCAGCCAATTTTTGTATTTTTGGTAGAGACAGGGTTTCGCCATGTTGGCCAGGCTGTTCTTGAATTCTTGACCTCAGGTGATCCTCCCGCCTTGGCCTCCCAAAGTGCTGGGATTACAGGTGTGAGCCACCATGACCAGCCAAGTTTCATTTTTATGACTTGTAACAAATTGGGATAGACATTATAGACTTGTAAGGAGCTAAGTATAAGTTTCTGGCTTGCTTCCAACTGATATGCTACACACATTTGAAAAACAAAGCCATCATCATCCTCAGCACAGTCTCCTAATTCATTCCTAAACTTCCTTTCAAGGAAACAAGTTTATGCTGAATGATCATTTTATCTAAACCATTTGAAATCTCACTGTTACAAATGGCACTTAACAACCATTCCTGAGACTTCAAATTTCTCTAACTCATTTTTTTTCCTGCAAAAATTTACTGATCAGCTACTGTGTTCCAGGTGAAACTCTCATTACAGAAGACTCAATGATGAAATAAGCTATTATAATAACAAGGCCACTCCTGTCATGGAAATCACATTTGACTGAGGGACACAGGCAATAACATGTAAACAAATACTATAATTTCACAAATTTTAAATGCTAAGAATAAAGGTAGAATGATGGAGTGAGGGAAAGCACCATTTCCTAGGATCCCTTGTGATGGGATGACTGGAAAGAAGGCACCATTAGATCATGCAGCAACATACGCCCCCTCCCAAGGAGATTAATTTTGGAAGGAGCCATTCAAGCATAGATGGGAGAAGAGAATTCCAGGCAGAGGAAACAGCAATGCAAAAGTTCTAAAGCAGATACAAGTTTGGTGTGTTCAAGGAACAGCAGAAAGCATTAGGCTGAAGCATCATGAGAGAGGAAGACCTAAGTCGTGGATAAAGTCCTGAGGGCAGAGTAGGGTCTTTTGTTCATGATAGTGATTTGGGATTCAAGTATGTTCAAAAACCTTTTGAGGACTTTAAGGTAGTCATAATCTGATTTATAATTTTGAAAGAGCACTTTAGATGCTCTGTGGGAAAAAGATTAAAAGGGGGAGAAAGTCGAATTTAGAAGCAGTAGTTCAGAGGCTATTGCAGAACTCTGTGATGCTGGCTTATGTAGCGCTGGAAAAGGGGAACAGCGGACAGATGAAAGGTATATTTTGGAGGTAGTGCTGATAGCATCTGGTATGTAGAGAATTGCTGTTACCTGAGAATAATAGTTACCATTTATTTTCCAAATAATATTAAAGAGAACTTTTAAGAAAAACATTTGTTTTCCCTACCAATTTATTACTGTATTATTTTTCAATTTAAATCCAAACTGTTCTTTTATAACCCTTCACTCTTTTCTTAATACTTTCATACACATTGTTCTTTTAATCCTTATACCATCCTTGGGAGACAAACAATGCAGATTTTCTTATTCCAGTTTTTATAAAGAAACTGAGCTTCAGACAGGGTAATGTGATTCATTTAAGGTTGCCTAGCAAGTCAAGCTATAAATTAGGATTCAAAGCCCAATTCATCAGGCTGTTTTCATACAGTATAGCACAGCTGAGCACATAAGAGAAGGATCTGATAAAAGGGTCACCATTTTACCCCTTTCATCTGCAGTTCTTTAGGAGTACCTCATCCCCCCTCATATCATCATGGAATAGTTCTTTGGTGGCAGAGTAAAGAGGGATATTTTTCTCTTCTGCTTCTAATTGTCAGAGCTACTAACACTGTGAGACAGGGCATTTTCCTCATTACTTAGTGCCGTCATGACGTGGTCAGGAACTCATTCTCTAATAACGATTGGGGAAGAAGTTACAGAAACAAGAAATCCACAGAAGAATGCACCATTAAGGTGCTTTGGAGCAGTGAGAACACTTAACAAGGAGAATCAAGAGTAATCAGTGCTTACCCAAAAGCCATAATGTGCACAAAAGATGAGGGTTATGAGAAGGAAATTAAAAGAGCAAGGGTGAAACTCATTTTAACAGTCAAAGTTACCTTGAAAGAAGTTAAAATTTGATGAGTGTAGCCTATCATTGAATACAGTTCACCTACTCTCAGATAATCTGGTGCATAAAGCCCCAAATTTCCTCCAAATTTGAATGAGTTTGTGAACATATCTTTATTTTACAGAGGATAAACCTGCATCTTTTTTTCCCCAGAAAGTGTACTAGTTTGAGTAGAATAGTTTATAAATCATACGGTATTATGTCAAATGTATTATTAATTTTATTATTATTATTTTTTGAGACGGAGTCTCTCTCTGTCACCCAGGCTGGAGTGCAGTGGTGCGATCTCGGCTCACTGCAAGCTCCACCTCCCAGGTTCATGCCATTCTCCTGCCTCAGCTTCCCAAGTAGCTGGGACTACAGGCGCCCGCCACCATGCCCAGCTAATTTTTTTCATATTTTTTAGTAGAGATGGGGAATTTTATTATTTTAAAATAATTCAACAAATAGTTACTTCGTACCTAAGCACAGCATCACAATGAACGTAATCTACTCTTGCTCTCTCCCTCCACTCCAAAATTGCTGAGCATCTGGCTATTCCTGGAACATGCCAGACATACATGTTTCTCATGGCTTAGATTTAGCCTATTCTGTTTCCCCTGCCTCAACTTTCTTATTCCAGAATCTTATTTCATTTATTTTCTCACCTCCTTCAGGTTTCCCTCAAATGTCACCTTCCCACAGAGGCCTTCCCGGGATATCCCATGTAAAATTCCAAAGTCACCTTTGCCTCCACCACTACCATCACACACACACATTTCATATCCTCCTGTTTTCCCAAAAATGTAAACTTCCTAGGGGCAAGGATTTTTGTTTTGGTTGTACCTTCAGGACCTAGGACAGTGCCTGGTACATAGTAGCTAATATTAATAATATGTTTTGAGAAAATGAATGAATGAAATTAATCCCTGCACCCAAGAACTTGCAGACTAGACTGGAAATTTCTATTTCATATGATCATTGTTATGGAAAGGTTAGCACAGGATGTTATGAGCACACGGAGTTCGCAAGTCACAATAGGGATGGGGAAGACAGATGAAAGGAGAAGTTACTAAACTGATACCCAAATATTAACTAGGAATTAGGTTTAAAAAGAAGACATTGATTGAATTGTAAACATTTGACTTAGATTTGGTCATGGCCATAGAGTAAGGTATTACCGTCTATCTGTACACAGAGCTAGAGCAATAGCTTTGACAAGCACACATCCAGAAAGTAAAAGTTAATAACTAAAAGGCACCTTTTGAGTTATCATGAGACATCATCACATTTAAACCCCTTGAACTGTGATATTTATATAGATGACACACTGATATAAACTCATAAACTCATTTTCGGGATATTAGTTCATAAAATTGCCGTTTGCTTTTACTTGGCTTTGATTCACAAATTTATCACTCAAGGAGGTTTAATTTCTCTTCTACCCATTTATAATTTCTGTTATATACAACATAGGTGTGTGATGACAGCATGTATTCGAAGGTGAGATTCACATTATATTATCTACAGATTTCTTATTTGTTTTAAATCATTTAGTCATAGCCATTTATTATTAAACAGCTAATAGCAACACTGACATAACAAATATAAAGGTGATACACATTTAGAGTAAGATTGTAAGTAAACTATGCTGTTATTGAATTCTTCACCTTAACTATTTTGCATGTTAACAGGGAAACCACTGGTTCTTAGCTAAAAAGGACAAGAATGCTTCCTGGATTAAGGGTCTCCAGGGAGAAGTAAAAAAAATGGTCTCTCATTTCTGGCTCCTACCTCTCTGTAGGGACTACACTGGTCTTCATGGCAAAGGCAGAAAACAGAAAAGTCTTGGTTACATAAGTGCATCTTCTAGCAAAGAGCGAAATGCTTTTTTACCAGTGGTAAGGGAATAATATTCCAATTTCTGCCTAAAGAAACAAAGAGAGCATGCCCTTCTACAGAGAGCAGTCTAGCTGTGTGTTGTTCACTCAATGTTGCTCCTCCACTCAGCTGGTTTCCCTGGTAAATTGGATTGCCTCTAGCAACCTCAACTTCTCAAATTGTTATCACTTGCAGAGTTGGCAGCTGTAAATCTAAGCTCATATTGGAAAAGAACAGCATTCAAATAGAAAACACATCAAAAGTATAATCATACCTTTAGCATTTTATTACAAGTTTCAATAACTGCTTTTTTGCCCGACATTCAAATGATGATGATTATTATTATTATTATTTTTTAGAAAAGTGGTTCTCAACTCTGCTTGTACTTTAGAATTACCTGGGACACTTTAAAAAATAGCAATGCATAGATCCTCCCCCAGAAACTTGTACAAGTTGATCTGGGTGTGACCTTATTCCGTTTTTATTTCTCTGACACGATCAACCAACATTAATACGAGTGTGTGTGTGTGGCAGAGGGGTCAACGAAGACATAGGCCAGAGCACTTGGCTTTAAGATGCAGATATTACTACCTTCTACACACATAGCCTTAGGCATATATCTTGGCATCCCTAATCCTTAGTTTGCTCGTCTTAAAAGTAGAAATAGCAATATCTGCCTGTTCTTTGAGTGTAAGTTTGCTTGTTGGACTCAAATAAAAAAATAGCTTTTAAAATACTTTGAAAGTACCTTAAAAATTGTATACATTTAAGGTGTACAAATGCAGTTTTGTTACATGGATGTATTGTGTAGTGGTGACAGCTGGGCTGTATAATGTACATTGTACCCATTAAGTAATTTGTCATTCCTCAGCACCCCCCAACCCTTCAAAGTCTCCAGTGTCTATTCTTCCACACTCTATGTCCATGTGTACACACTATTTCACTTCCACTTAAAATTATTTGTGTAAATATGTAGTATTTGGCTTTCAGTTTCTGAGTTGTTTCTCTTAAGATAATGGCCTCCAGTTCTATCTATGTTGCTTCAAAAGACATGATTTCATTCTTTTTTATGGCTGAATAGTATTCCATTGTGTGTAAATGCCACATTTTCTTTAAGCATTCATCTGCCGATGGACACTTAGGTTGATTCAAAATCTTTATTATTGTGAATAGTGCTGTGATAAATATATATGAGCAGGTATCTGAAAGTACATTTTAAAACATGCTGCAGTAGCAATTTGTTACTTTTTGGCTGCCTACCATCTATTTTACCTTGGAACAACCAAGAAACTGTACTCCACTTCCACACATGACCAAAACCAGCCAATTGGAGTCCCTTCCTAAAAGGTTTGAGAGTTTCAGTGGTTGCTTTTCCATTCAGTCCTAGTGGTGGAGCTGTGATATGTCTGCTCTAAGATCCTAGTCAATGCCTTACTCCCCAGCCTGCAGAGATGCCCTGGTGCCTCTGAACTTGGTAACTTCATTCTCCATCTTCTTTTTGTCATTACATAATTGCAACTACTCTTCTCTATACTAAACTAAAATTATTCAGCCATGACCTTTAACAAATATCTCATTTCCTTGATATTTCCATGAAGACCCAGGTTCCCTGCAGACTCAGGTGGTCTGAGAAGAACTGGGAGAGAGTGCTACTCTGCTCACCCACAGTACCTGCTATCTGACTTGACTTGTTCTGATTTCTGTATTCTTCTTGGGCTCCTTTGAGAAAATGATCTCGTGCCCCTTTTCATAATATACATCCTTTTCTTAAGAATGCCTAGGAAGAGAGAGAATAATCTCTTAAAAGCAGAAATACTATGCAGCCATAAAAAAGGATGAGTTCATGCCCTTTTCAGGGACGTGGATGAAGCTGGAAGCCATCATTCTCAGCAAACTAACACAAGAACAGAAAACCAAACACTGCATGTTCTCACTCATAATTGGGAGTTGAGCAATGAGAACACATGGACACAGGGTGGGGAACATCACACACCAGGGCCTGTCAGGGGGTGGGGGGCTAGCGGAGGGATAGTATTAGGAGAAATACCTAATGTAGATGATGGGTTGATGGGTGCAGCAAACCACCATGGCACATGTATACCTATGTAACAAACCTGCACGTTCTGCACATGTACGCCAGAACTTAAAGTATAATTTTAAAAAAGGAGAAATCAGAAGGAATGAGGAACTTTCTCGGTATATGACATATTCAGTTAAAGAAGGAAGGCTACTGGTTCTAGCCTTGGATCCATCACTGGTTAACCATGGACAGGAAATTTAACCTCTCTGTTAAATTATGTCTACATCTGTAAATGAAACTTAGAAGTTTATTGTGTTAAACAATTGAGAGTGTTATAAAATAAGTACTTACAGATACCAGAAAACGTTAAATGTTGATAATGGTGGTAATGGTTATGATAAGAAAGAAGAAACTAGGCTGTGGATTTAATTGGAAATATATATGTATATTGTAAAAAAGAATTATATGTTTATATGTGACATATTTTATTACATAAAATATATATTTAATAAATATATAATATATACAATATATCATATATATTTTTTTATTTGTGTTTTAACTACATATATGTTAGTATATATTATACACTAATATTTTTATATAGCTATTATTTTTAATTGATTCCAGTAGCTACTTCAATTGGCCTGAAAACAAAAACATTGCTGATTATTCAGTGCCCAAACCCTCTCAGAAGACAGTCAAGACACAGAGCTATGGATTGCTATGAACTTTTCTGTTTTGGGGATCTTTTCTTCCTCTAAGGAAAACAATTTATTTTGTGGCAAGGAAGATTTACAGTTAATAAGCTGTGGTCACCTTACTTGAGAAAACTTTTTCTTTCCTACCAATGTTACACATGTACTGTGCTTATGCACACACATGCAAACACACACACACACAAATCTGGGTTAATCAATTCTAAGTCTATTGCAAGCATAGAAAGCAAAATGCTTCAGCATCATCTTTGAAAAAAATTGCTCATTGTTATCCTGCACAACACATCATTGTCAGCTTGTTCTCACACAAAAGCTTTGCTTTATCTGCTGTGGAGTTCTGTTTAAAGAAAATAAAAGGAAATGTCCTTAATTTTCAGCTTCCATGAGTTTCAACAGTTTTTGTTAATTCTGATGCCCACCTGGAAAGAATATATCTTGTATTTACCACTGGGCAGAACATGTACTGCAAAAATCTATCTGAATTTGATAACAAGAATGTGTGATGGGGTTATTAGTGGCTAACTGCCTCCACTTCTCCTGGTACTTGGCCTGGGTCAAGCATTTATTGATTCTGATTGCAGTTTGACAAGATGGTGTTGCAGTTACAGAACAGACATTGTTAGGAGTGTGGGATACTTGAGAACGTGCTGAGAGGTTCTTTTGTCTGAACTTTAATTGGAAGAATAAGGTAATGTATTCAGGCATTTGGGACATGTGTAATTTCCTTAGGAGAAGGCTGGGAATCCTGGGGAGGAAAAAAGTGGAGGGATTGAATATGAGGGTTTTTGTGGGCCAAGCTTACTCAACATTATGCAAATAGCAGAGTCAACAAAGACACGGAACTGGAGGACTCAGGTTCTGACTGATCTCTCAGGCATGTCTCCTAACTTACCTAGAAATAACTGCTTTTGTCTCTGTCAGTTGTTTGGCTTCTATTATCTTTGAGGCCTTGGACAAGTTACTTAACTACTTTAAAGCTTCAATTTCAAAAGTGAGAATAGTATCTACAAAGCAGGCATATTTTATGTGAAGGAAGGATTCCTAAATGCTTTATTCAATTAAAAATGCATATATGTCAAAATTAATCCTAGAAAGTAAGGCCAGGAATTGATTTGATTAGGTCTGGAGCCAGGCTGCAAGAGTTTAAATTCTACCTCTGCTACTCAGAGCTTGCACATCACCTTTTCCTTCTCTGCAAAAGAGGGATAATAAGAGTGTTGCTTCATGGAATCTTCTTTTTTGTGAAAAATAAATAGCCTGAGATCTATGAGGTGCTTAATGTTCAAAAAGTATTAGATTTTATTGTAACAATTTTTATTTTCCTGCAAAAGTAGCACATCCTCACATGACCAAAACATAAATATCATTTAAAATTCTCTAGGCTTGTCTTTTAAATTAGGCAAGTCTTCATAATATTTTAAATTGGAATACATTTGCTATATTTGAAATTTTGTAAATAAAGTGAGAATGTGTTGATATTTTTACATTGAACTATTTCATATTTGCATACTTAAAATTTGTGTGATTCCAATTTGTATAAAATGTGATTAGCCCTGTATCTCAGTGGGATGTCATGAGCATTAAATATGCTAATGCATGCCAGTCTCGTTTAGCCCATGGCCTGACATTATTAATAATAATGATCTCTAGGCAGTGAGAACTAAGATTGGGCTCTTGAGACAGAAAAAAAAAAATGCTGTTTCTTCCCCCATGGCATCTTGCAATAATTTACCCGGGCTTGGCTGTCTTTTTATCCTAGCACAGAGCTGGTTTATACAGAAGCATAAGGGAGGTACTTGATAATTTTTATCTACTTCTCTCCACATCAGGAAGAGTTTCAGAAAACTAGGGCAAACTTATAAACTCCATCAAGCTCTCTTCCAATTCCATACTGAGAGATGCTGATATTTACCTAGGATATCCTCATCTTTTTCACTTGGGCAAAAGGCATGTGAAGTTTAGATCTTAGAGAAAAATATCTTAGTATATGAGAAGTTGGTAAAAAAAAAAAAAAAAAAAAGTCCTCAGGACTCTTGCTTTCTTTATCACACTGCCCCTGACCAATAGATGTCACTTTTAATCATGCGGACTCTAACAGCAAATCTATTCACTGAGGACAAAAGGCTGTTGAGGGTTTATGCCAGATCCCTGCCTGTCTCACCAGAATCAGAATCAAATTTCATTTATCCATCTATCTATTTATCTATCAATCAATTGATGTATTCTCTCTCTTTTTCTTTTTTCATGTATTCATCAAAAATATTGAGTCAATTACATGTTAGGTCCTGTGCTAAGTTGTGGAAAAAAAAATAAATGCGTCATAAGCTCTTAGCACACATATAGTCTATAGTAAGAAAGACTGACAATCAATCATTATAGAAAGTAAATCATGGTGAACTGGCAAGAGTGTAGACAGAATGCTGGAAGACTCCTCAGTGAATTGTCCCCAGGTCAGAGCCATCTGAGCAGGCTGCTGCAGAAATATTCTTTCCCTCCTTTCTATCCCTTAGGATGGCTTGGTTTTTTTTGAGCATGGAGAGAAGAACAAGGAGTCAGTCAATACAGAAATACTTTGAGGAACTTCATCTCAATGTTAGACATCTTGCTTCTGAAACTACACCCTGAACAGTGAGTTTCATTACATAGATAATCTTCCTTTCCAAAAGATAATTAGCTGTCTAGTGATTTCTGACCTGAGAGGCTTGGGACTCAATCATGAAATATAAACCTAGATATTTTGTATCTGAGCATAGCTGTTTTTTATAACTACTAAGACCACTGTGAAATGCTGACTTCTTCTCAATCTGGAGATCAAACAACTTGTGTGATTTTCCAGCCATGCCAAGAGTTTTCTTCCTCCCCCTCCTCTCTCGTCACATAGATCTAAAAAGGCATTTTTAGACCTAAGGGTAAACTAGAAGACAACCTTGCAAATAAATTTCTGGTGCCATCTTTCATTAATACCTTTCAGTGGCAGTGGAAAGGAGTGCCGTCAGAGTGTAATTTCACTTACAAAGTCAAGCAGAAAATGAATTTCTCTTTGTGCCAAGTCTGTATCAGTGAGCATGACTGTTTCGAGGCCAGCTTCTGAAATCAAGGGAGTCAGTTCAGGGGAGCATTAAATTACCACAAAAAGGAAAACAATTTGCATCATTGAAGTGTAATAGGAGTGGAGGAAGATTTTTACATGAAATACAGCCTTTTAAAAAGTTGTTTTATAAAAGACGACTTTAATGCTCTCGTAATGCTACACTAGTCATACTTTCCTAAAACAATTATAATGCTACATTAGTCCTAACTTCCTGGACTACCATAGTGTTCAGTTAATTATAACTGAGGTTAAAAAATGTGTGACAGTATTCCTGTTGGTGATGAGAAGGTGATTAATGTCTAAAAATGGAACACACTCCAGGTCCCACAAGATCTACTGGAAGGTCAGCCTAAACTCTCTTACTTGAACTTCCTTTACAGCATGAAGAATTCTTTCTGGGCTGCTACAGAAGCTCTTGGTCTTTGGGGTCATATTTTCCTGGGTTAAAAATATCACCTCTGCTATTTTGAGGCTGTGTGAGCCTGGACAGTTTGTCGAATATTTTAAGCCTCACCTTTCTTATCTGGAACATGGCAAAAATAGTACCTATCATATGATTCTCTTAACATAAACTAGGTGGCATATGTAAAATACTAACAAATGCTGACAAATGATGCAATTTACCTCTTGAGTCTTTTCCTACATAAGGGTAAGGGCTATACTTTATAAGCACACTTCAACAGGTAAGTGTTTTGGTCCCCAGAGAATGAGGCAAATGGCTTATGGAGCATCTTTATTCCCTCAAGGACAGAGTATGAAAATGTAGAATAAATGATCAATGTCATGAGAGGGGAATGTGAAAATAAGATCGATTGAGAATATAATGCATTAATGTACTTACTAAGATTCATTACTGTGACTTTTGCAAAATGGACTGATTTTGACCATGTATTTGGTACCATGAGTTTTAATGACCATCTTCAAAGTTGCTGGATTCTAAAACTCTTTTGAGTGTCACTGGATATCAAGGTCTTCCTTTTATCAGCCAGATGTATGGAATTCCAGATTTCAACCAGCTTTTTTTGTGATTTTCTTTCTCCAGTTGGTGTGACAACATAACGTTTGAATAATTCCAGTTATTTTGGCCTTGTTTTATCTGATTAGTTTGTTTTACTCTATGTCACGTGTCATAAAATATAGACCAAATTACAGTGCTATCACTGTAATCTATTCTTCACACATGCAGTCATGGTGATCTTATAAAAGAATCAATTGAAGAATGATGTTTCCCTGTGTAAAAGCTTCAAACGTATTTCTTTATACTAAGGATAAAATTCAAACCTCCTGTCATAGGCATTATAGGGCTTCCTCATACCCTGACCTCATCTCTCCCTGTTGTCTCCTTTAGCCACCACACTCTAGCCCCACTAGTCTTTCCCCTCCTGGATTATTTTGCCAGCCTTGTTCTGGCCTCCAGTCCTTTGCCACCACCGTCTAGAATGGTCTTTCCTAGGACCTCACATGGCCGACTCCTTGTTATCATTCAGCTTCTAGTGCAAGGGTTAATGCCTCAGAAAGACCTTTAATCTAAAGTAGTCACCTCCTTTTCATTCTGTTTTATTTCCTTTTTAGAATGCATCACTATGTGAACTTATTTGGCTTATCAATTTATTTTCTTTAGACTATGTGTCTCCAGCACCTTCACTACCAGCACCTCCCTGACCCCCACTAAAATCTAAGTTCCATTTAAAGTGAGGGGATTTACATCTCTACTATTTGGAACAGTGCATGCTACTTATTCAATGAATAAATAAATGTTTTTTTTCTTACTGTAAGCCTTCTTGCTTAGTGTTTTTGTCTTCAGAAAGACTAGCTTATAAACATCTGAACTAAAAATAGATTAGTGGAAGAACAAAAATCTGAATAGCTCTCCCATCTTATACCCCTTGCCCTCCAAAATGGTAAAAGGTCCCTGGAGTGGGAATGAAAAGATGTGAATTCTAGTTGATGACCTGGTATGAACCATTTGAAGTGACACTTCAAGTAATTGCTTCACTTATCTAGGCCTGTGTTTCTTCATGTATTAATCAAGTAGATTTTTTTTCTAAGATATCTTTCATTTCTACCATCTTATAATTCTAATGGAAGTGACAAATCTGGGAAGTCTGATGTTAAAGTAGATATTTATAAAATTTTGCACATGGTTGAGGTTAATGAACAGATGAACTATTATTGAAATCTCTGAAATTTGCTCTAGGTTTATGTCATAGGAGTTTCTTACATAGAATTTTAAGGATATGGAACATACATCTCCATCCTTAGTGCCAGAATGGGAGATGGGAAGCTATAAATTTTACCCATCATCTTCTGTGTGGAGGAGACAACCAGACTTCACAGAAGATATTTGTAACACAGATAGCATTGTAACTTTAAGCCATGTTGCTTACATAAGGTGCAGACAAAAGTACTAGCTGATCAAAGCACTCTTCCTACTTTTCAACCGATGACTCTACTATTACATAGATAGGCCTTTAAAAGGTGTGAACAATTTTGATACGTTCTATAAGGCCTGAGTTCCGGTTTCACTTCCATTGGTAAGTAGTTGTATGTCCTCAGGCACTTTGGGGCTTCAGTGAGCCCATCTTTGAATTACTCCCAAGGACTCCCCTTCCCCTGCCAAATTCACGAAAATTGTGATTTTTTTATCTTCTAATTTTTTGAAGTAATATTTACTGTAAGTAACAATTAATTTACACAGATCCTTAAAATTATGTAAAACAGAAGATTGGTCAAAAATGAAAGTAAGTAGAATTTTTAGGAAAAAAATTCAACCTTAATGATATCTATTCAGCATATTGGCCTTCTCCAGGGTGGAAGAGAGGTTGAGATGAAGAAAGAGACTGTAACAAGGTATTTCTTCCTTCCTTTCATAAGAGGAAATTTAGTTTGGTGTAGCCAGAATGCAGTACAATTACTATGGACCAATTGTTCAGTGACCTATATGACATGAGTTGTTTATTGATCTATGGAGTAATCTGTTATATGAAATGAGGAAGACAGAGAACAGAAAACAACAATGTTCAGATTGGGACATGTACACTCCAGAGAAATGAAAATACCTCTAACTTTATTTTAAGTGGAACCAGCAAGGATCCACTGACCGTTTCAAGAGAAGCAAAGTGATTAGATACAAATTTTGACTCCATCTTAAAAAAAATTCAATAAGCTTTTCTTTCACAATTCTTTATTTTTAACATAACAAACTAATACAACCAAATATTTTTGTCATCTATTTTGTTTGCTTTTGTCTTCTTTCCTATCTCCTATTTACATAAAGAATTCTTTATTCTCCAGCCTCTGTCCCCTTTATTTTGTTTCTTATTTTGAAGATTTTTCGTAGTGTTAATCTTCTGCTGATTATGAGTTTTTCATGTAATTGCTTAAATATAAACATTTCTAATAAAATCTATACTCTTTCCTCTCTCCAAAAAAGAAAATTTCCTATGCTTGCCTAAGCCTCTGCTAAATATCGCCTTTAATTTCCTGTCATTGTGAAAAATTATACCACTTCACTCTATTTTATTAAACCTTTTTTTTTTTTTTTTTTGAGATGGAGTCTCACTGTGTCGCCCAGGCTGGAGTGCAGTGGCAAGATCTCGGCTCACTGCAAGCTCTGCCTCCCGGGTTCAGCCATTCTCCTGCCTCAGCCTCCAGAGTAGCTGGGACTACAGGCGCTCACCACCACACCCGGCTAATTTTTTTTTTATGTTTTTAGTAGACATGGGGTTTCACCGTGTTAGCCAGGATGGTCTGGATCTCCTGATCTTGTGATCCACCCACCTCGGCCTCCCAAAGTGCTGGGATTACAGGCTTGAGCCACCACACCTGGCCTTATTAAACCATTTTTTCAGAAGCACTAAAAATTTTTTTTGTTTGTTTTCATAGGTTTTTGGGGAACAGGTCGTATTTGGTTACATGAGTAATTTCTTTAGTGGTGATTTGTGAGATTTTGGTGCACCCATCACCCAAACAGCATACACAGAACTCAATTTGTAGTCTTTTATCTCTCGCCCCTTTCCCACCTTTTCTCCTTGAGTCCCCAAAGTCTATTGTGACACTCGTAGGCCTTTGCATCCTCTTAGCTTAGCTCCCACTTATGAGTGAGAACATACGATGTATGGTTTTCCATTCTTGAGTTACTTCACTTAGAATAATAGTCTCCAATCTCATCCAGGTTGCTACGAGTACCATTTCATTCCTTTCTATGGCTGAGTAGTATCCTATTGTATATACATATACCTCTTCATTTTGATTGTTCTTTAAAAACGTATACTTAATTTAAAAGGATGGTACACTTATTTCATTTGCAATAAAAATACACAAAGCAGAACATAGTGTGAAGTATTTATTGAATTTTAAGCTTCTCCTAATAGTGAGCTAGGTGATATAGTTCAACTCTTTCCTCGAGGCAACAATAATACTTAAGTGAAGGAAGAATCATCTTCAAAAAACAAGACACAATAAAATGTTGATATGGTTAGCATTTGAAGAGGTGAATCAGAGATGCTTCATCCTATTGTCATTAAAGAGATAAGTACATTTTAATTAAGCAACTAATTAAACAACAACTACTGTTGTTATTACTGGAAGTCTTGTAGTATGATTTGCCTTTTAAACTGTGTTCATGAGATACTTTGTTTAAAATTTTTAAAAACGTAAAAACTAAACGGATACTTGTCAATAGTAATAAGTGCCATGATGAAAATAGAAGATGGTAATCTTCAGGAGATGAACTGGTATATATGTGGGTCGAACTTTAGATGTGGTTGGCAGCTGGGGCTTATCAGAGAATGTGATTTTAAGCTAAGATCTCAATTTAAATAAGAAACCACCTATGCTGATAGGTTGATCTGTGCAGGAAACCACCATGGCACACGTCTTTCTATGTAACAAACCTGAACATCCTAAACATGTACTCCAAACATAAAAGTTGAAGAAAAAAAGACTTTGCAGCAAAAAAAAGACCACCCAAGTAATGGGCTTATCATGTTTGAAGAACAAAGGAAGGAAATGTATTAATTTTCTGTGGCTGCATAAGAAATTACCACAAAGTTATTGACTTAAAACAACTCACATTTAGCATCTCATATTTTTTGTAGGTCAAGATTCTATCATGTGTACCTGGGATCTCTGCTTAGGGGAATGTCTGAGTCAAGAATGCTGAGCTGCATTTTCATCTGGAGTTTGGGGTCCTATTCCAAACTCACTAGTTGGCAGAATTTAATTCGTTGCGTTTTTTTCTTGCGGGATATTCAGAGGGTTGCTTCCAGCTCCTTAAGGACTGCCTTCAGGTCCTAGCACATGACTCTCTCACAACATGGCATCTTTCTTCTTCAAGGATAGCAAGAGTCTCTCTAGTCCACCAAGACAGTCTTATGTAATAGTAGGTAATCATGGAGTGACTATCCCATCATATTTTCTGTGTAACATAACCTAATCAAGAGGGTGTCTGCTATCACATCATATTTACAGGTTCTGCTCATACTCAAGGGGAAAATATTAGTCAGGGAATATATACCAGTGCACAGAAATCTTGGTGGGCATCTTAGAATTCCGACTGTCACAAGCAGTGAGACGGAACTGTAGTGAGTGAGGTACAATATAAAGTCAGAGAGATACCCGTTGGACAGGAATGTAAAGTCTTCCAGCCTTGATAGGGAGTATGGATTTTATTGTAATTGCGGTGGGAAGCCAATAAAAGTTTTAACTATTCAGTAGTAAATAATTGATTTGCCAAAGGGATATATAGTACACAAATCCATGAACTGGGGTTTGCTTTACGCATCAGCTGTTAATTATTAATAACTTAAACACTGATTATAAACAAAGGGAAGTTCTAACAAAGTTAGAATGTCTTGTTTTGAAATTCAAACTAAAATTTAAAAAATAATTAATTTATTTATTTTTTATTATACTTTAAGTTTTAGGGTACATGTGCACATTGTGCAGGTTAGTTACATATGTATACATGCGCCATGCTGGTGTGCTGCACCCATTAACTCGTCATTTAGCATTAGGTGTATCTCCTAAAGCTATCCCTCCCCGCTCCCCCCACAACGGTCCCCAGAGTGTGATGCTCCCCTTCCTGTGTCCATGTGTTCTCATTGTTCAATTCCCACTTATGAGTGAGAATATGCGGTGTTTGGTTTTTTGTTCTTGTGATAGTTTACTGAGAATGATGATTTCCAATTTCATCCATGTCCCTACAAAGGACATGAACTCATCATTTTTTATGGCTGTATAGTATTCCACGGTGTATATGTGCCACATTTTCTTAATCCAGTCTATCATTGTTGGACATTTGGGTCAGTTCCAAGTCTTTGCTATTGTGAATAATGCCGCAATAAACATATGTGTGCATGTGTCTTTATAGCAGCATGATTTATAGTCCTTTGGGTATATACCCAGTAATGGGATGGCTGGGTCAAATGGTATTTCTAGTTCTAGATCCCTGAGGAATCACCACACTGACTTCCACAATGGTTGAACTAGTTTACAGTCCCACCAACAGTGTAAAAGTGTTCCTATTTCTCCACATCCTCTCCAGCACCTGTTGTTTCCTGACTTTTTAATGATTGCCATTCTAACTGGTGTGAGATGGTATCTCATTGTGGTTTTGATTTGCATTTCTCTGATGGCCAGTGATGGTGAGCATTTTTTCATGTGTCTTTTGGCTGCATAAATGTCTTCTTTTGAGAAGTGTCTGTTCATGTCCTTCTCCCACTTTTTGATGGGTTTGTTTGTTTTTTTCTTGTAAATTTGTTTGAGTTCATTGTAGATTCTGGATATTAGCCCTTTGTCAGATGAGTAGGTTGCAAAAATTTTCTCCCATTTTATAGGTTGCCTGTTCACTCTGATGGTAGTTTCTTTTGCTGTGCAGAAGCTCTTTAGTTCAATTAGATCCCATTTGTCAATTTCGGCTTTTGTTGCCACTGCTTTTGGTGTTTTAGACATGAAGTCCTTGCCCATGCCTATGTCCTGAGTGGTAATGCCTAGGTTTTTTTCTAGGGTTTTTACGGTTTTAGGTCTAACATTTAAGTCTTTAATCCATCTTGAATTGATTTTTGTATAAGGTGTAAGGAAGGGATCCAGTTTCAGCTTTCTACATATGGCTAGCCAGTTTTCCCAGCACCATTTATTAAATAGGGAATCCTTTCCCCATTGCTTGTTTTTCTCAGGTTTGTCAAAGATCAGATAGTTGTAGATATGCGGCGTTATTTCTGAGGGCTCTTTTCTGTTCCATTGGTCTATATCTCTGTTTTGGTACCAGTACCATGCTGTTTTGGTTACTGTAGCCTTGTATTATAGTTTGAAGTCAGGTAGTGTGATGCCTCCAGCTTTGTTCTTTTGGCTTAGGATTGCCTTGGCGATGCAGGCTCTTTTTTGGTTCCATATGAACTTTAAAGTAGTTTTTTCCAATTCTGTGAAGAAAGTCATTGGAACCTTGATGGGGATGGCATTGAATCTGTAAATTACCTTGGGCAGTATGGCCATTTTTACGATTTTGATTCTTCCTACCCATGAGCATGGAATGTTCTTCAATTTGTTTGTATCCTCTTTTATTTCCTTGAGCAGTGGTTTGTAGTTCTCCTTGAAGAGGTCCTTCACATCCCTTGTAAGTTGGATTCCTAGGTATTTTATTCTCTTTGAAGCAATTGTGAATGGGAGTTCACTCATGATTTGGCTCTCTGTTTGTCTGTTGTTGGTGTATAAGAATGCTTGTGATTTTTGTACATTGATTTTGTATCCTGAGACTTTGCTGAAGTTGCTTATCAGCTTAAGGAGATTTTGGGCTGAGGCAATGGGGTTTTCTAGATATACAATCATGTCGTCTGCAAACAGGGACAATTTGACTTCCTCTTTTCCTAATTGAATGCCCTTTGTTTCCTTCTCCTGACTAATTGCCCTGGCCAGAACTTCCAACACTATGTTGAATAGGAGTGGTGAGAGAGGGCATCCCTGTCTTGTGCCAGTTTTCAAAGGGAATGCTTCCAGTTTTTGCCCATTCAGTATGATATTGGCTGTGGGTTTGTCATAGATAGCTCTTATTATTTTGAAATACGTCCCATCAATACCTAATTTATTGAGAGTTTTTAGCATGAACGGTTGTTGAATTTTGTCAAAGGCCTTTTCTGCATCTTTTGAGATAATCATGTGGTTTTTGTCTTTGGCTCTGTTTATATGCTGGATTACATTTATTGATTTGTGTATATTGAACCAGCCTTGCATCCCAGGGATGAAGCCCACTTGATCATGGTGGGTATGCTTTTTGATGTGCTGCTGGATTCAGTTTGCCAGTATTTTATTGAGGATTTTTGCATCAATGTTCATCAAGGATATTGGTCTAAAATTCTCTTTTTTGGTTGTGTCTCTGCCCGGCTTTGGTATCAGAATGATGCTGGCCTCATAAAATGAGTTAGGGAGGATTCCCTCTTTTTCTATTGATTGGAATAGTTTCAGAAGGAATGGTACCAGTTCCTCCTTGTACCTCTGGTAGAATTCGGCTGTGAATCCATCTGGTCCTGGACCCTTTTTGGTTGGTGAACTATTGATTATTGCCACAATTTCAGATCCTGTTATTGGTCTATTCAGAGATTCAACTTCTTCCTGGTTTAGTCTTTGGAGAGTATATGTGTCGAGGAATTTATCCATTTCTTCTAGATTTTCTAGTTTATTTGCGTAGAGGTGTTTGTAGTATTCTCTGATGGTAGTTTGTATTTCTGTGGGATCAGTGGTGATATCCCCTTTATCATTTTTTATTGTGTCTATTTGATTCTTCTCTCTTTTTTTCTTTATTAGTATTGCTAGCGGTCTATCAATTCTGTTGATCCTTTCAAAAAACCAGCTCCTGGATTCATTAATTTTTTGAAGGGTTTTTTGTGTCTATTTCCTTCAGTTCTGCTCTGATTTTAGTTATTTCTTGCCTTCTGCTAGCTTTTGGATGTGTTTGCTGTTGCTTTTCTAGTTCTTTTAATTGTGATGTTAGGGTGTCAATTTTGGATCTTTCCTGCTTTCTCTTGTGGGCATTTAGTGCTATAAATTTCCCTCTACACACTGCTTTGAATGCATCCCAGAGATTCTGGTATGTTGTGTCTTTGTTCTCGTTGGTTTCAAAGAACATCTTTATTTCTGCCTTCATTTCGTTATGTACCCAGTAGTCATTCAGGAGCAGGTTGTTCAGTTTCCATGTAGTTGAGCGGTTTTGAGTGAGATTCTTAATCCTGAGTTCTAGTTTGACTGCGCTGTGGTCTGAGAGAGAGTTTGTTATAATTTCTGTTCTTTTACATTTGCTGAGGAGAGCTTTACTTCCAAGTATGTGGTCAATTTTGGAATAGGTGTGGTGTGGTGCTGAAAAAAATGTATATTCTGTTGATTTGGGGTGGAGAGTTCTGTAGATGTCTATTAGGTCCGCTTGATGCACAGCTGAGTTCAATTCCTGGGTATCCTTGTTGACTTTCTGTCTGGTTGATCTGTCTAATGTAGACAGTGGGGTGTTAAAGTCTCCCATTATTAATGTGTGGGAGTCTAAGTCTCTTTGTAGGTCACTCAGGACTTGCTTTATGAATCTGGGTGCTCCTGTATTGGGGGCATATATATTTAGGATAGTTAGCTCTTCTTGTTGAATTGATCCCTTTACCATTATGTAATGGCCTTCTTTGTCTCTTTTGATCTTTGTTGGTTTAAAGTCTGTTTTATCAGAGACTAGGATTGCAACCCCTGCCTTTTTTTGTTTTCCATTTGCTTGGTAGATCTTCCTCCATCCTTTTATTTTGAGCCTATGTGTGTCTCTGCACGTGAGATGGGTTTCCTGAATACAGCACACTGATGGGTCTTGACTCTTTATCCAATTTGCCAGTCTGTGTTTTAAAGGTATTTTAATTTACAGAGAATAGTGATTTTCATTAAGGAGTCTTCCTTACTCATATAGAGGCTTAGCAACAAAGATATACAGAATTTGACATCTAGTATTTGATACATTTGCTAAATTTTTTCTCTGCCATGGGTTTTATATGGTATTTAGTTTTTGACTATGGCATGTATACATTATAGCTAGTAGATAAACTTTAAGGTCTTTCATGAGGAAAGATTTCTTTTGAAAGTCTACATATACACATATATCTGCGACATATCTCCTGATATTGCCCTAACAGCTCTTATCAGAGTGTTTGTCTTTCCCTGGCATATGCTCTTTCCATTTGCTTGGTTAGGTACTGAATGGACTTTATGCATAGTTGACCATTTTAAATTCTTTTTTATGTGAAGCCCTTGAAAGAATTAAAGGGCATAAGTCATGTATATCAAACTTCTTCCTTAATAAAACTTTATCATTTAAAGTTGCTGTATGCTAGGCAGAATTTATTTGATTTAATAAGTTACAAAAATTATTTTTAAATAATCACAAAATTGGGCTCAACAGAGCCCCTTGCATTTTTCCTAAACAAATTTTCTGTTTAAATTCTGAGATTTATTAAGAACATTTGTTTATAAATTGTAAGAGGCTCTCTCTCTCTCTTTCTCTCTCTCTCTGTACCTTCTCTCCTTCCCATAAACCTGCTTCTCTTCCTCACTGAGGTTAAATGCCTCATTTTACTCTATAACTGCATATGGCAGTAAAATAATTTGAATTTGCTCTTCTTCTAAGAATATTTTAATATAAATGTAAAACACAACATTTTCCTTTTTGTTTCTCTGAGTTTGCATTTTGAGCATGGTCAGTTAAAGGGAGAAGTTAGAGTCTGTCAATCCTAATATTTTCTGGCATATTTTATGAGTTGCTAATAAAACATGTAGAATGTACTAGTTGGAGTCTTAAACAATACAAGGTAAACAAACAGTTACCTTGTATTGTTTCCCTGGCCATACTCTACAGGTAATTCAAATGACTCAAAAAAATGAGAAACCCAAAGAAAAAGTAATCACATCAAAATTAAACGACTTCACCTGGCATGTAAAATACATGGCATCAGTTAGCTACCCTTAATGAAGCCAGAATGTATCTATGTCATTGTCAAAGACTAAACACCAGTTAAAACTTCTGGTAGTTGATGATTGGTTACCTTAGTTGCAGCAATTTTAGTAAAAGAATTAAATATTTCTATATTTGGTGACCCAGGTAATCTTTAGGAAGTGCAACTGAATTTCAGTATTAACTGTCGTTTAATATTTGCACCTCTTGCAAATCCATTATGTTTACTCACTTGAAACTATTATTCTTTTGACATACCAAATCTGAATCGCATTTAAGACACGTAACTTCTTCCTTTGATATAAAATGAAATCACATTCTTTTATCGAGATTCTTGGTTAAAAACATGATAGACTTGATTTTAGTGGTAAGTGTCAAAGTATTACTTCTGATCTGAGTCTTGGTTGTCATTGGTTGGAAACTGCACTGGGTATATTCACCCATATAGTTACTCTATTTACAAGACAGTTTTTTCTTTTTTACATTCTGGGTTTATGCTTCATTAGATACATCCGAATTTGATGAACTTAGATCAATTTTTATAAATTTATTTATGTTCCACTTCTTAGCACTCAGTATATTTCAGATGTTTGGCTTTTAATGTCCTATACTTAATCAAGTTCACTGGCTCTGTGTGACTCTTTCTAAGACTCATTGTGTGAATAGTTGTACAAACTCTTGAAGTTCTTATTTTTCCATAAGGCAAAAATTACTGCTTTGGCACCAAATATGCAGGATTCATACAGATTAAATGAAAATATACATAGTTCTTCTGAAAAGACCTTGTTTAACAAACAAAGCACAGCTTCTACAGAAACATAAAGGCTTTTATATCTTTTTTAAGCTTTAATTTTAAGGTTTTTAAATTTTTTTCTTGCATTTTGATGTAGGCATTTAGTTTCATAAGTTTTCCTCTTAACACTGCCTTAGCTATGTCCCAGAGAATCTGGTATGTTGTATCTTTGTTCTTCTTAGTTTCAAAGAACTTCTTGATTTCTGCCTTAATTTCATTATTTACCCAAAAGTCATTTAGGAGCAGGTTATTCAAATTCCATGTAATTGTATGTTTTTTGAATGAATTTCTTAGTCTTGATTTCTAATTTGATTGTACTCTGGTCTGGGAGATTGTTAGGATTTCTATTCTTTTGTATATTCTGAGGAGTGTTTTACTTCTGATTATGTGATTTATTTTAAAGTATGTGCCATATAGCAATGAGAAGAATGTATATTCTATTGTTTTGGGGTGGAGAGTTCTATAGATATCTATCAGGTCCATTTGACCCACTGCTGAGATCAGGTCCTGAATACCTTTATTAATTTTCTGTCTCAATTATCTAATACTGTCAGTGGAGTGTTAAAATTTCCCACTATTATTGCGTGGAGGTCTAAGTATCTTTGAAAGTCTCTAAGAACTTGCTTTATAAATCGGTTACTTCTGTGTTGGGTGCATATATATTTAGGATAGTTAGATCTTCTTGTTGAATTAAACCATTTACCGCTATGTAATACCCTTCTTTGTCCTTTTTGATCTTTGTAGGTTTAAAGTCTGTTTTATCTGAAACTAGGATTGCAAACTCTGCTTTTTTTCTCTTTTCCACTTACTTGGTAGATTTTTCTTCATTGTTTTATTTTGTGCCTATGTGTGTCACTGCATATGAGATAGGTCTCTTGAAGACAGCAGACCGATGGGTCTTGGTTCTTTATCTGGAACCATTATCTTGCCATTCTGTGTCTTTAAATTGGAGCATTTAGCCCATTTACATTCAAGGTTAGTATTGATAGGTGTGTATTTGTTCCTGTCATTATGATGCTAGCTGGTTATTTTGCAGACTTGTGGTTGTTTCATGGTGTCACTGGTCTGTCTTTATACTTCAGTGTGTTTTTGTAGTTGCTGGTAATAGTCTTTTCTTTCCATATTTAGTGCATCCTTCAGGTGCTCTATTAAAGTGGGTCTGGTGGTAATGAATTCTCTCAGCATTTGCTTGTCAGAAAAGGATCTTATTTCTCCTTTGCTTATGAAGCTCTGTTTGGTTGGACATGAAATTCTTTGTTGGAATTTCTTTCTTTAAGGATGTTGAACGTAAGTCCCCAATCTCTTCTGGCTTATAGGGTTTCTGTTGACAGGTCCACTGTTAGTCTGATGGGCTTCTATTGGTAGGTGGTTTGACCTTTCTTTCTAGCTGCCTTGGCATTTTTTCTTCTATTGCAACCTTGGAGAATCTAATGATTATGTGTCTTGGGGATGATCTTCTTGTGGAGTATCTTATGGGGGTCCTGTTTGTTTCTTGAATTTGAATGTTGGCTTGTCTAGCTAGGTTGGCAAAGTTTTCATGGATGATATACTGAGATATGTTTTCCAAGTTGGTTCCATTCACCCTTTTCTCTTTCAGGGATATCAGTGAGTGTAGATGTGGTCTCATTACTCAATCTCATATGTCTGGGAGGTTTTGTTCACTTCTTTTCATTCTTTTCTTTGCTATTCTTGTCTGACTGTCTTATTTCAGAAAGCCAGTCATCCAGCTCTGAGATTGTTTCCTCTGCTTTGTCTACTCTATTAATATTTATAATTTAATTACAGAATTCTTATAGTGTATTTTTCAGCTCTATCAGGTTGGTTACATTCTTTTCTATGCTGGTATTTTGTCTGTCAGCTCCTCCATTGTTTTATCATGATTTTTTTGCTTCTTTGGATTGGGTTTGAAGATACTTCTGTAGCCCAGTGATCTTTATTCCTAACCATATTATGAATTCTATTTCTGTCATTTCAGCCATCTCATTCTGGTTCAGAACCCTTGCTGTAGAGGTGCTGCACTCATCTGGATGAAAGAAGGCACTCTGAATTTTTGAGCTGTCAGGGTTCTTGCACTGATTCTTTCTCATCTCTGTGGACTTACCTACCTTTAATCTTTGAGGTTACTGACCTTTGGATTTTTTTAAATTCTATTTGATGACTTTGAGGGTTTGATTATAGTATAAAGTACTTCAGCTGACTGCTTTGTTTCTGGAAGATTTTAGGGGGCTAATGCTCAGCTCCTAACTCCTGGACTATGTGCTTTAACTCTGGGGGACTTATATAAGGTCCTGAATTTGTTCTCTGGCTCCTTGAGGTTAGAAATCCACTTCACTGAGGGGAGCAAGGTGCCCCAGACCGCTGGTCACTACACTCTGATGGGTGGTGTCAGCCAAACCATTTTATAGTGCAGTGACAGCAGGATCCATCTTCTTTAGCATGTGCCAGCAGCCATGGTAGCAGCAGCTGTGGTGGAGTGCTAGTAGGTGGGAGTTACCTATCTCCCTGTGGGCATTCTCCACAGTGGCAGAGGCAATGCAGCTGGTGGGGACAGGGAGTCCCTGCTGGTGACTGTGTGGACAGTCACGCTAGAGGTGGTGTTGGCTTGGGGGTGGGGCACTGGTAGGCTTAGCTCTGGCTGCCTTTTCTGTGCTCCACAGGCAGGAGTGGTCACCGGGGGTAGGGGAATTGTCCACTGTTTTCTGCACAGTGTTAGTGCAAGGGCATGGTACTTGTGAAGGTGGGGCTACCAAGGCTGTCTGCAATGGTGGTCATCTGGGGGAAGGGGAACAGACTGCTCTCCCATGAGCTGGTGGAGCAAAGAAGGCAAAAATCACCTGGACAAATATGCACCAGTAAAGTGATGTGGGGAGTTGCCATGGGTCTGGGACAAGCTGCAGTATGGGGAGGGTGCATGCAGGCTGCTGCATGGACTTAGGGGCTGCCCTGATGAAGCTGTCTGTGGGTCAGGCATGGCATGCCAGTGCAGAAGGTATGGTGTGGGCCCCTGAGTACTCCAGACTGCCCTGCAAGCAGGTGTGGCCAGGCTGGGGACCTGGGACAAGACAGCAGATCAAGAGGTGCTCAGGTCAGGCCAGTCTTGTCTGACTGGCAAGACTTTCCTGCAGAGTTTAGTTCTCCTAGGGCTAAAGTATCCTACAGGAGAAAGTCAAGCCTAGGGAAATGGCCATCCCTGGCCATGTTTTGCTATAGACCCTTCTGCACCAAACCCTCTGTGCTGCTCATCAGCTGGCTTGCTGTCCCTACCACTTCTCTAAGATGTCCCTGCCAACTTGAGTGTCCTTGGTGGTCAAGGAATTCTTCTCTTGTCAGGGTTCCAGAGGCCCTTGGTGGAAGTGGGTTGCTCCATGACAGTTTAACTCACCTGTTCCCCTGGAGCCCTTGGGGGCCAGAAATCAGTCCCAGTGCGTGGTAGCCCCATGCAGTTCCCAACCTTTTCCCTATTCATCCCAGCTTCTGTGTCTTCCCTCCATTCACTCTTGGTGCCTTGCCTCTGAAGACCTGTTAGGAGCATGTCAGGCATCTCAGTTTCTCAGTGCGAGCTGTTTCACCTGGCTGCATTTATTTGGCCATCTTGCCATCCCACTTTGGCTTTTATATCTTGAACATAATTTTGCAGCAGGGTAAATCATCCTCTTTCTTTGAGGTCTTTATTCCTACCTCTTATGATAAAACTTCTCTACAGAGAAGCCACATAACCCTCACAGCACACTCTCAGATCATTCACATTGCAGAACTGGAACAATGGTAAGACTTATGATGGTTTTGATAACCCTGTCCAATATTATCTTGAAAAAACAATTTCTAGTTTTTATTAATCATGATGGCTTTAATCCAAGTGTTTCTGTTTGTTCCATTTTTATATCCCATTAAAATACCATAAAAGGAATAAGCAAGAAAATAATAAGGATACTAGGATAAATAAAACTGGAGAGGAAAACAGTAGTAGGTGAAGCATGGCCTCAGTTGGAAGAGTGATGACTGACATAGCAGAGGAAGCTGAAACCTAAGAGCATACAGGATCAATAATAAGGAGAGGTTGATACCTCTTGCTCCGTCCTGGAAAATGTCAGAAATTGAAGAAGCCTGGGCAACATAGGGAGACTACCATCTCTTAAAAAAATTTAACTGGGTGTGGGTGTGGTTGTGCATGCCTATAGTTCCAGCTACTTGTTGGGGCTGGGAGGGAGTCATGCCATTGCAGTCCAGCCTCTAGTCTCAAAAAAAAAAAAAAAGAGGAAATTGAAGAACCAGTGAAATATGGATGAAGGCATGGGGCTGACTAGAAAGATAATTATATATTAATTAGTGAAATTAATATATAAGTTATTTACCAGTCTTACGTTTTGCAAGCAGCAATCTTTTCTCTGATCCCTGAAAAAAAGTGGAGGTTTATTGTTAGGAAAAATGGAAACAGAGTCTCAAGGCTCTAGGGCACACAACATAGGTGAGGTCAAAGGTAAAACAACATAATCAAAACAGGGAAGTTTGATCAAATTATGAGACCCTCAGCAACCCTTTTTCTCGTCCTCAAAAATGTCAGTACCAAGGTTTATTATTTCCCAGGCAGAGGAAAATAAAATTATTCTCTAGACTAATAGTGATGCAGGAATTTTCTCAGTCACTTTGCCAGCTGCGACCTCTGGCTGGCGACAACCGCTAACCCCACTGGGCCTAGCTCAGCCCCAGGCCTGCCACTGGAGATTCCCTGCCTACTTGGCCTGCCGAGACCAAGTCTGGCTTGCACACTGGCTCAGCCCATGGCTGGGCACACCCCAGCCCACCTGTATTATAGCTTGTGTACCTGTGTTCAGCAGTTCCTGAGCTCTTGTCCTGCATCCAAGAAGAATGGGGATGTGCTGAAAGTTGAAGGGTGAGGATGGACAGAGAAAAATTTTAATGAGTGACAGAACAGCTCTCAGTGGAGAGGAGATGAGGGGACATAGCGTCCCCCACCCCCACAGTCAGGTGTTTATTTTATTTTATTTTTTTCTCTCTGTGGCTGGGTCTGGGGCTTTTTATGGACTCAGAATGGGGAGTGGGTGCTGATTTGTTTGTCAGTACACAAAAAAAGTTTAAAGCAAAGACACCACTCAAAGGTGGGCATGGCAGTATAGAAAACCAAATTAGGCAAGGGTAGGTATATGTAAAATAGGCGAAGAGTGGGGATCAGTCAGAGGAAAGTGTGCCAAACAGGAAGACAGGTTCTCAATCTGGTCTGAGGATTTAACTTGTAGCTTGGCTTTCAGGCTTGAAAATCTCTTTGGCTTGGAGGTTGGCCCCTCCCCTGTCTGCCTAGGCAATTGACTGCCTCCAGTCACTATCGATTCCCTGATCTGAAAAGATACAGAACCATCATCCAAGGCTCCAGTTGCACAACTGTTTGGAGTTTGATGGCCTGAAGGTGAGAAGGGACAAACCAGGTTATTAGACAACATGTATAAAAATGAAACAAGGGGGTAAAGACAGCTTAAAAGTCCTGAGGCTGCCAACATGCCCTGATAACTGGTGGCTATAGTTATTGCTGCTAAGATTTGGGTGCATGGGGCTTGGCTTTGGTCAGCTTCTTTTGTCTTGTTTTCCCAAACAAGGAAACCTCTGGGTTATGGGCACCCTACTCACTCCTATCACCTGGCAGGATTTGCAGGATAACTGCCCAGAACTAGAATATTGATCCAGATTTTTACACTACCCATACCTTTTGTTTCTTCTGAGCTGTAGCTGGAAATCAGTGGTTGGTTCACAGAAATAAGCATGGTTAGTTTAAAATGTAGGTAAAAACTTAAAAACAACTAACAAAACTAGATTAAATGACAAGTATATGGTAAGTTTTGAAACATAATTTTTCTCTCTTCAGTCCTCATTTTTATTAAAAACAAATCATGATAGGACTGATTTCTTTGCAAAATAAACATCAGTCTTGTCCTTGGCCTGATTATTTGCATAAAGTACAGCAAGAATGATTATTTTCTCATAGGCTTTTTAAATTGGCTTTGATGGAACTCTGTTTTACAAGTAATCTCAGATAAGACTTTTTAAAGCCAAGCCCAGCCATGGGTTTATACCCTCAAATACCTATGAGTTGGGTACATTCCTCCCTTTTTGAGATCCCAAGAACATGAGGCTCCTGGGCCTGTTAGAAAGTGACATTCTTTACTCACCACAGGTTAGGAGTCCTGTATGGGGACTGTGTAGACAAAGTATGAGGCCAGTTTTCCCAAGGGGCTTTTATTGGCTCTGCAAGTCAAATTTGATTTCTTAAAGGGAAGCATACCCTTTTAGTCAAAGCCTTGGTAAAACAACCAGTTTCTCTAATTGTGTCCTGTTGCAAAAGAAAATGAATTTTTATTGCACTAACACAAATAACTATATTGCCATAAGTTAAGAATACTCAAAACAGTTTCCAAATTCTAGAGAAAGCAGGCAGGCAGAAACAAATATGCTCCAAATTTTGTTCACAGGAGTGTACTTTACTCAATTGTTAAAAGCTGTAGATAGCTCAAAAGAAAAGTTTCCTTGACTCTGAAAAACAAAATAATGATCAGCAATGTTTTAAGCAAAAAGTTAAGAAGAATTACTTCAATTTTCTGTTAGTTCAGTCCATTCCATTAACTCTTGTCCTGCTTGATATTCATGAACATTTCAGCTCTTACGAGTACTGTATATTTTCCTCTATTCCAATGTCACAATCTCCAAAGTTAGAAACTTGCATTTGAGAGCACCTGTAAAAGTCCTATAGCTGATTATAAACCATCTTTTAAAAGGATCAAAATAAGATGACATTTGTCTGTGAATGACAAAATGTCTTTGGGTAGCCACAGTAAAAAACACAATTGACAAAGACATTTGGTTATTTCTGTTGGGAACAGGCCCCCCAAAATCTGGCCATAAACTGGCCCCAAAACTGGCCATAAACAAAATCTCTGCAGCACTGAGACATGTTCATGATGGCCATAACACCCACACTAGATGGTTGTGGGTTTACCGGAATGAGGGCAAGGAACAACTGGCCCACCCAGGGCAGAAAACTGCTTAAAGTCCTTCTTAAACCACAAACAATAGCATGAGCAATCTGTGCCTTAAGGACATGCTCCTACTGAAGATAACTAGCCCAACCCATCCCTTTATTTCAGCCCATCCCTTCGTTTCCCATAAGGGATACTTTTAGTTAATCTAATATCTGTAGAAACAGTGCTAATGAATGGCTTGCTGTTAATAAATACGTGGGTAAATCTCTGTTCGGGGCTCTCAGCTCTGAAGGCTGTGAGACCCCTGATTTCCCACTTCACACCTCTATATTTCTGTGCGTGTCTCTTCAATTCCTCTAGTGCTGCTGGGTTAGGGTCTCCCTGACCAAGGTGGTCTCGGCAATTTCTAAGGTTTACAATAACTTAACATAATAACTTTAATCATGATTGATAACATATACTCATTCATTAGAATTTTAGAAATCCCATGAAATTTTGAAAGATATATTAATATTTTCACTAAAATGTAACCTGAAGATTAAACATTATTTTTATTTGGCAGTCTCGCATAACTAAACATGTCAAAAAATCCTGTTTACCTCTTTTTTGGATGCTCTAGGGGCCCTCTGTAGCATCCAAATATTAGGGGTTAGAAAAGACAACCTTGAAACTGAAGTTTGATTTGGGAAAGCCTGTTAAATATGTTAGAGGTTTAAAACACTTGATAATATGAAATAGAATTCCATATTACCATAAGTCATTTATTTAGCCAAAATGACTCAGACTTAGGTTTTCCAACAATCTGTCTCCTGTCTTCTCCTTTTTTTCAGTAGTTTATTCACAAGGTAAGCAAACGTTTTTCATTATTATTTACTATTACGTGAAAATCTTGTTCAAAGGAGAGAAAGTCAAATTGCACCCTTGCATTAGTCTACTATTAATGTTGACCCCATTTTTTAATGAAACCTTATAGATAATTCTATCCTATCTTAACCAGTTTGACCATGAGGTGAGATTCTTGTAAACCTTTTGTAACACTTTACAATTTTTTGTTAAAGAGTAAATCAGTGCCTTAAGAAAACCTTGTTTTGCTTTTATTTCAATGTTCAATTTATTTGGAAAAACATATAATGCCCATGTGAATTTAGTAAATATGTTCACACACAGAAGGTGAACCAGTAGTTGTGAGATTTTTCATTTGTCAAACTCCTAATTTGATTACTGGCCCGAGTGGAGACCTTCAAGAGCAGAGCTGGAAAAGCATGCAGTTTCTAGGGCCTAATAAGCAGATATAGCTAGGAAACAAAAATAGATTTTGAGAGGGTTTATCCACTTTTAATTCTTGGGGTTCCATGAGGAAAACAGAGGTTTCTTTCCATAATGGGGTCAGTGGCACCTTCTGTTTATCCCGGGGAGTCCCAGGCCATCATAAGTTATGTTAGTGCCTCTCATGCATGCATTAAGAGTGGCAAGACACAATGGAGAAAAATAATTCAGTTGACTGAAACAAACAAACAAACACCTTTTTCCAGTGAAACAAGATTGAAGTAGAGAAAAACATAAAGGCCTTTTAAATATACCTATAGCTTGGATATCCACTTTTAATTAAGCTGACTTTTAACCATAGCGCTTTTTAAGAAAATCCTTTTAAATCCCTTGCTACCTGACTTTAGCTGCACCAAGGAGCCAATATTTCCGGCTTTTGAACTTTGCCAAAAGTAACCTCACAGGTGAAACCAAGAAGCCTTAACCAAGGTTATGACTTAAAAATGATTGTAGCAGGTATTTTCAAAGAGATGGTAAGCAGTACTTAAAAAATCTAGAATCTTTAAGTGGTAGCTCAGAGAAAGGAAGATTTAAGAAAGGAAGCTAGAAGTTCACAGAGGGGGAGAGAATCAGCAAATGGTAAGTCATGCAGATATTAGCCAGAAAGTACTCATTCCCTAAGCCAGGATTAAACCCAGGCCACTATTGTAAAATGACAAAGACCCAAAGAAGCTACTGCCACGTGGTTAAAATGTCAAGCTCCCAAGGACATAAAACAAGATGGAAACCTCATTTATGTTTTTTCCCTTCAGAGACCTATAGCAAAGTTTGTAACTGAATAGTTTCCTGGGCTGGCTTGAGAAGTGGGCTTATTGGGTCCTAGGCCCATGTTCTATCCTGAGATATTCCTCATTAAGACAGAACCACATAGAAAGACACACAAAGCACATCAGATTGGCTACAGCTTAAAACTAGCCTCACAAATCCTTTTTTCCATTAATCAAAACTTTATAGAGGATATAAACAGTAATTTTTTACCATTCCTTTACCAGTTTGCAGAGGAAGAGAGAGGCCAGAAGTCTGACTGGCAATAACTTTTACACTTTTGTTGGAATGTCAGGCTTTGGGGTTCTTTTCCCAGTTTAACTTTAAGCCAAGCAGTTAAGGATTTAAGGTTTGAGGAAATTAAACTTTTCTCAGTTTGGGGGATGCATCTGAGGGGAGTGTCTTGTGGTACAGGGACAAAATTACCCATCTGTGAAGAGAAGACAGAGCAAGAAAAAGGCAAAAGAAGGCTTTTTTTCCACCCCCAAAGGACTGCCAGTGATTCAGGACATTGGTGTAGCTAAAGAATTCATTATTAGGACCCTAAAAGCAAATGCAACAAAAACAAAAATAAATAAATGGGAACTATTAGGCAAACAGATTTTTGCAAAAATATGGCAAAAACCACAATTACTTTTGCACCAACCTAATAATTAAACTAAAAAGTTTCTGCGAAGCAAAATAAATTATCAGCACAGTAAACAGACAACCCACAAAGTGGAAGAATGTATTTGCAAATCATGCATCCAAAAAAGGACTAGTACTCAGAATCTAAAAGGAACTCACAGAAATCAGAAAGAAAAATACAAATAATACCATCAAAAAGTGGGAAAAGGACATGAATAGACATTTCTCAAAAGAAGATACATAAACAGCCAACAAACATGTGAATAAATGTTCAATATTGCTAATCATCAGGCAAATGCAAATTTATGCCACAATGAGTTACCACCTTACTCCTGCAAGAATGGCCATAATTTAAAAGTCAAAAAACAATAGACGTTAGAGTGGATGTGGTGAAAAGGAACACGTTTATACTGTTGGTGGGAATGTAAATTGGTACAACCTCTATGGAAAACAGTATGGAGATTCCTTAAAGAACTAAAAGTAGATCTACCATTCAATCCAGAAATCCCACTATTGGGTATCTACCCAAAGGAAAAAAAGTCATTACCTAACAAAGACACATGCCCATGCATGTTTATAGCAGCACAATTTGCAATTGCAAAGGTATGAAACCAACCTAAGTGCCCATTGACCAATGAATGGATAAAGAAAATGTGATATATACACACCATGGAATACTGCTTAGCCATAAGAAGGAAGAAATAATGTCTTTTGCAGCAACTTGGATGAGTTGGAGGCCATAATTCTATGTGAAATAACTCAGGAATGGAAAACCAAATACTGTATGTTCTGACTTATAAGTGAGAGCTAAGCTATGAAAATACAAAGACATACAGAGTGATGTAATGAACTTTGGGCACTTGGGCAGAGGGAGACTGGGAGGGGCTGAGGGATAAATGATGATATACTGGCTACAGTGTACACTGCTCAGGTGATGGGTGCACTAAAATCTCAAAATTCACCACTATATCATTTATCCATGTACCCAAAAACCACTTGTACCCCAAAAGCTATTGAAATTAAAAAAAAAGCAGGGCTGCCATTGTATACCTGGCAGATATGCACTATGTGTGTAGGGTTGGGAATTTGGGTGGTGAACAAACAGCATCTGCTACATATAGTAAGTTATTAATTTTCTCAAATTTGCTGCATGGATTATATATTTGGGCCTCACAGATTATTAAAGACCATAACTGCATTATATGACTTCTTTATTTTGTTTATTTAAAAAAATAGATCATCTTTGTATAGAAATTCTAATTGAGTTTATGGAAAAGAGTGGCTTCAATTATTTCCTAAGATTATTTGCAAAGGGATTTTTAAAACCTGATAGTAAAATGTCTCTTTTCTTAACTGGATCCCATCTTTACTTCCAGATAAACAATGTTTAAGATCAAAGATGGTTCTGATTCCAACAATGAATTTATCATAAAATGAAAACTACAGAAATACTTTCACTACATAGAGGCAGGCTCTCAGGGACAAATAAAACAGAAGAAAAAAGTAACATACCTCACTAATATTGGGATATAAAGTACACAAAGGAAAAATTAGTAAAAAATCTCTGCTGCCTCTGAGGCTGAGAGGCAAAAATTGTACTTGGAAAAGATATTGATTTATTATGGCCTTTACATACATGAAACACATCAAATTTTTAGCCGTGAGCAGTACTAGTTTCATCATTTATGCCCACATTTATTTTACATCATTGATTACATCCTAGGTATAGAAGTGGCCTTTGCTCCTTGTTGGCTATCAGAAGAAAAAAAAACATTTCCTGGGAAATTTATGAATGGTAAGGAGTAAAGTACCTTTTTCTTATTTTCAGCCTTGTAGTGTGTGCCCTGAATATCTTAGATACAATAGTGGTAAAAAGAGGCCTCTTCTTCAAATTGAGATACATTTTAGGAGTAAGGAGCAGCCTGTATGTGTCTTCAGGTTAATTTTTCTTCCAAAACATTTTCCTCTTAGTTATTTTTCTGAATAATTTTTCAGTTCAACATCTGATTAAGTCATTGTTTTTCATTATAGCCATGCACTTTTTCCATATTTCTCAACGTGAAATTTAACATTTCATGTACTTGGTGGTTGGTTTGTTTTGCTCCTATATTTTGAGACAGGATTTTAAAACATTATTTTATAAAATACTTCAAAACGTTACAAATGTTTGGAATCATTCATATCTTCACAACTGAAGGGCTGTTACAAAACCTTTTCTATTTGCTAACTCAGTATTCTGTTTTGCATTGGGAGAATTAATTTTAAAAATAAATGACTTCTCTCAGCACATTACAGGTACTTTTCCAAGTGTAGAATTGTACTTTTCATTTATTTCATCTAATTTCATGTTGCATGTAAGGAAGCCTAAAACAAACAAAAAAAACACAACAAAACTACTGAAACAAGAAATCCTCTCCAATAAACTTGGGTCTTCTTTTCTAAAGAAATTATTTCTCAGTATTTGTTATGGATTAAATGTTTGTAATCTTCTCCCCAATTCCTATGCTGAAAGCCAAATGCCCAGTAAAACTCTGTTTGGAGATAGGGCCTTTACAGAAGTAACTAAAGTTGAACGAAGTCATAGGATAACACTGTAATCCAATAAGATTGGTATCCTTATGGGAAGAAACACTGGAGAGCTTGCTCACTCACTCCACAGACACAGGAACAGAGGAAAGTCCACGTGAGCCAACAGAGAGGAGACAGACATCTGAAGTTCAAGCAGGGAGCCTTCCCCAGACACCAAGCCTGTTGGCATCTTGATCTTGAACTTTAAGTCTTCGGAACCGTGAGAAAATACATTTGTTTTTTAAGCCACCCAGTTTATGGTGTTTTGTTATGGCCATCTGAGCAGACTAAAACAGTGCTATTTTAATTAAATACTTTATTGAGGTAAAATTTGTGTGTAACAGAACACACAGATCCTAAATGTGTGGTTCCAAGAGTTCTGACATCACCCAAACAACAAGTGTAATATCATGTAACCACCACTCAAAGCAAGACATAAAACCTTTTCAGCACTGCCACAAAAGATTTTCCTGAGCTTTCCATTAGAAAAAAAGTTCATGTACTTATGCAAGTAGAATCATGTAGTATATATCCTTTTGTGTCTCTTGTCTTTTATTAAATAATCTTCAGATATTTTTAATATTGTTTCGTGTGTGATTAGTTGTATTTCTTATCACTAAGTAGTATTAAACTCTACAAATATCAGTTCTGTTAATGGACATATAGGTTGCTTCCAGTTTTTGGCTTACGTAGATATATAAACCTACTGTGAACATTTTCATATAAATCTACTTTGATTTCCCTTGGCTAAACACACAGAAATGAAATAACATCATAGGTTATGTACATGTTTAACTTTAAAAGAAGCTGCCATGCAGTTTGTTAGGGTGGTTTTGCCATTTTATGCTCCTACTTGGAATGTATGAGAGTTCTAGTTACTACACATCCATGTCAACATTTGGTATTGTCAATTTTTATATTTTATACATTCTAGTAAACTATACATCACTGTGGTTTTAGTTTGAATTTTCCTGATGGCAAATTGATGTTGAGCACCTTTTTATGTGTTTACTGTGTGTTCATTAAAATGTCTTGTCCATTTTTATTGGTTTGTTTGCTTTTTTGTTGTTAATCTGTAAGCATTTCAAAATATAAATTTTATATAAAAGTTCCTTATCACATATATAATATTTATACATATATATTTGTGTATGCTTGTGTGTATACTTTTTTCTAGTCTGTGGCTTCATTTTTTTACATTGATTTTGATGATCAGAAATTTTACAAAAGGATGAAATGTAACTTATCAACTTTCCTATTTATCAATGGTGGTTTTTATGTGCTATCTAAGGGATCTTTGCCTACCCCATGGGTCGCAAGATACTCTTCAGTGTTTTCTTCTAGGTGCTTTATGGTTCTTTCTATTTTTTACATTGAAGTGTATGATTCATTTTAAATTAATTGTTTAAAGAGTTATGTAGGGATTAAGTTTTAATGTTTTTCAAGATGGATATCTACTTTTTCCAGCATCATTTGTTGAAAATGATTTTCTTTTCTATTGAATTGATATCATAACTCAGTTTTAAAAAAAACACTTACATGCACATTAGCTGAGAGTTAATCTATTTCTGGGGTCTCTATTCTGTTACACTGATCTATTTGCCTATCATTATGCCCAAACCCATAGTTTCTTGATTAACTGAGATTTCTAGTAAGTCTTGAAATCAGGTAGTGCAAATCCTTCAACTTTGTCCTTTTTTTTTCTAGTAGTGTAGATTTGTTTTGACAAATACTCTCACCTGTTATTTGTCTTAAATGTTTTTAATTTTACTTTCCTCTTTAATGCTAGTTTTTACTGAAGATAGAATTTTGGATTGACACTTCTGTTTTCTGTCAGATTTTAAAGGATGATATTCTATCTAGACCACATTGTTTCTGATTAGAATTAAGCCGTCACTCATATTGTTGTTCCCTGTATGTAAGACACTTCTTTTCCTATTTTATGATACTTTTTTCTGTGCAGTTTGACTATTACATGATTTACTGTTCTTTTTATTTATCTTGCTTGAGGTTTATTTGAGGCTGTCTTTTTTTTTTTATTCCTGGGCTTATTTCTTTGATAATATTTGATAAATCCTCAGTCAGTATCTCCTTAAATACTTATTTTACTTTGTCTCTTTTCTCTACCTCTGCTTCTCCAATTATTCCTATGTAGACTTTGGATACTGTCTTGCAGCTCTTGCTCTATTTTATTTTATTTTCAGTTTTTTTCTCTTAATGTTTCACTATGAATAAATTATTAAGTTGTATGCCGGTGTCTGTATATTTCCTCTGCAATATCCAATCTGTCCATGCTGTTAAATGAATTCTGCATTTATTTTATATTTTTATTACTAACATTTGCGTTTGGTTCAAATAGTTCATAATTTCCACATATCTGCTGAAATTTTCCATCTATTCCATCTATTTAGGCATGCTGTTAGCTTTAGAAGCAGATCTTTTAATATATTCACCACAGTTATTTTTAAAAAATCATTTCTGATAATTCCAAAATCTGGCCCACCTCTGCAGCTATTTTTATTGAGAGTATCTTCACTTTACCATTTTTTTCTTTATGTGCTCATAATCTCCCAGTTTATTCTGAACTTTGTGTGTGTAGAGAAGTAAATAATTTTTATTCCTCTAAAAAGGAGGGCTTCTGGTATTGGTGGCTTGGTTAACCTAAGCTCCATTTGAGGTAGGTTTGAGTTTTGTTGCAGCTTTAGTTGGAGGCAGTTAACCATTGTCTTAGAATGTTTCTGATAATTGAATATAGACTTCTTTTGTAGCAGGGCTTCAGATCTTAGAATCTTTGAGATTCTGGAAATCACTTTATGTTTTACAGCACTGCTGCCAGTTTTCTGAACCACTTATGATATGACTCTGAATTACAGCCTAACTCTTTGCCATCTACTCTCTGAGTTGCTGAGGAATGTTCTTTGTATTTTTTATTTCCACCACTGCCTTTTTGTTCCTAGAAACACCTATCTTGCTCTGCTATCTCCAGCCTTGGAAGTTTGAATATAATGCATTTGGTGAAGATCTGAAGTGCCTTGGAGAGACTTATCTCAACTCTATTTCCTGCCCTGAGCCTTCAGAATGCTGTCCCATTTATTAAGCAAAAGCTGAGGGAAAATAGTTGGTATATGAATGTGGGCTTGCTCTGTGGTTGGGGCTTCTCAGGGTTCCAGTTTATCATATCATTCAACATGCCATTGTAAAAAGTTTGTTAACATTTTTTTCTAGTTTCTCTTTATCCTTGTATAGGGTAGACACTTTCTTTTTTCATTGATTTTCAAAGGATAAAAATGGTCATGGAGTGCTTCACTTCTAAGAATGTATTGCCATATGCTGGAAATTGGTTGATGCAGGTTTGTTTGGATCCTCAGGTCTCTGACACGTTTGTAAAAACTATAATTTTACAGCTTATTTAGGTTGTTTTTATTAGGATGGAAGCAATGGTAATGTGAGACTCTCCTTATCCTTTTTAGAAGTGAAGGGACCTAGGATTTCAAAAATCCAGTTTGAAGACATTTTTTAAAAATTATACTTTAAGTTCTAGAGTACATGTGGACAACATGCAGGTTTGTTACATAGGTATACATGTGCCATGTTGGTTTGCTGCACCCATCAACTTGTCGTTTACATTAGGTATTTCTCCTAATGCTATTCTTCTGCCAGCTCCCCAACCCCCGACAGGCCCTGGTGTGTGATGTTCCCTGCCCCGTGTATATGTGTTCTCATTGTTCAACTCCCACCTATGAGTGAGAACATGTGGTGTTTGCTTTTCTGTCCTTGTGATAGTTTGCTTAGAATGATGGTTTCCAGCTTCATCCATGTCCCTGCAAAGGACATGAACTCATCCTTTTTATGGCTGCATAGTATTCCATGGTGTATATGTGCCACATTTTCTTAATCCAGTCTATCATTGATGGACATTTGGGTTAGCTCCAAGTCTTTGCTATTGTAAATAGTGCCACAATAAACATACACGTGCATGTATCTTTATAGTAGTATGATTTATAATCCTTTGGGTATACCCAGTAATGGGATCGCTGGGTCAAATGGTATTTCTAGTTCTAGATCCTTGAGGAATTGCCACATTGTCTTCCGCAATAGTTGAACTAATTTACACTCCCAGCAACAGTGTAAAAGCATTCCTATTTTCCACATCTTCTCCAGCATCTGTTGTTTTCTTGGCTTTTTAATGATCGCCATTCTAACTGGTGTGAGATGGTAGAAGAGCAACTGCAAGACACATAATTGTCAGATTCACCAAGGTTGAAATGAAGGAAGAAATGTTAAGGGCAGCCAGAGAGAAAGGTTGGGTTACCCAACAAAGGAAAGCCCATCAGACTAACAGCAGATCTCTCAGCAGAAACCCTTCGAGCCAGAATAGGGTGGGGGCCAGTGTTCAACATTCTTAAAGAAAATAATTTTCAACCCAGAATCTCATATCCAGCCAAATTAAGCTTCATATGTGAAGGAGAAATAAAATCCTTTACAGACAAGCAAATGCTGAGAGATTTTGTTACCACCAGACCTGCCTTACAAGAGCTCCTGAAGGAAGCACTAAACATGGAAAGGAACAACCGGTACCAGCCACTGCAAAAAACGTGCCAAATGGTAAAGACCATTGACACTATGAAGAAACTGCATCAATTAACAGCCCAAATAACCATCTAACATCATAACAACAGGATCACATTCAAACATAACAATATTAACCTTAAATGTAAATGGGCTAAACGCCCCAATTAAAAGACACAGACTGGCAAATTGGATAAAGAGCCAAGACTCACTGGTGTGCTGTATTCAGGAGACCCATCTCACATGCACAGACGCACATAGGGTCAAAATAAGGGATGGAGGAAGATCTACCAAGCAAACGGAAAGCAAAAAACAACAGAGGTTGCAATCCTAGTCTCTGATAAAACAGACTTTAAACCAACAAAGATTAAAGGAGACAAAGAAGGCCACTACATAATGGTAAAGGGATTAATTCAACAAGAAGAGCTAACTATCCTAAATATATATGCACCCAATACAGGAGCACCGAGATTTATAAAGCAAGTCCTTAGAGACCTACAATGAGACTTAAACTCCCACACAATAATAATGGGAGAATAATGGGAGACTTTAACACCCCACTGTCGATATTAGACAGATCAATGAGACAGAAGGTTAATAAGGATATCCAGGACTTGAACTCAGCTCTGGACCAAGTGAACTTAATAGACATCTCCACAAGTGTACACCCCAAAGCAACAGAATATATATTCTTCTCAGCACTACATCACATTTATTCTAAAATTGACCACATAATTGGTAGTAAAACACTCCTCACAAATGTGAAAGAACAGAAATCACAACAAACTGTCTCTCAGACCACAGTGCAATCAAATTAGAACTCAGGATTAAGAAACTCACTCAAAACTGCACAACTACGTGGAAACTGAACAACTTGCTCCTGAATGACTACTGGGTAAATAACAAAATGAAGACAGAAATGAAGATATTCTTTGAAACCAGTGAGAACAAAGACACAGCGTACCAGAATCTCTGGGACACATTTGAAGCAGTGTCTAGAGGGAAATTTATAACTAAATGACCACAAGAGAAAGCAGGAAAGATCTAAAATTGACCCTCTAACATCACAATTAAAAGAACTGAGAAGCAAGAGCAAACACATTCAAAAGACAGCAGAAGGCAAGAAATAACTAAGATCAGAGCAGAACTGAAGGAGATAGACACACAAAAAACCCTTTAAAAAATAAATGAATCCAGGAGCTGGTTTTTTGAAAAGATCAACAAAATAGACAGACTGCTGGCAAGACTAATAAAGAATAGAGAAGAACCAAATGGACACAATAAAAAATGATAAAGGGGATATCACTATGGATCCCACAGAAATACAAACTACCATCTAGAGAATACTATAAACACCTCTATGCAAATAAACTAGAAAATCTAGAAGAAATGGATAAACTCCTGTACACATACACCCTTCCAAGACTAAACCAGGAAGAAGTTGAATCTCTGAATAGACTAATAACAGTCTCTGAAATTGAGGCAGTAATTAATAGCCTACCAACCAAAAAAAGTCCAGGACAAGATGGATTCACTGCCAAATTCTATCAGAGGTACAAAGAGGAGCTGGTACCATTCCTTCTGAAACTACTCCAATCAGTAGAAAAAGAGGGAATCCTCCCTAACTCATTTGATGAAGTTAGCATCATCCTGATACCAAAGCCTGGTAGAGACACAACAAAAACAGAATTTTAGGCCAATATCCCTGATGAACATCGATGTGAAAATCCTCAATAAAATCCTGGCAAACCGAATCCAGCAGCACATCAAAAAGCTTATCCACCACGATCAAGTCGGCTTCATCCCTGGGATGCAAGGCTGGTTCAATATACGCAAATCAATAAATGTAATCCATCGCATAAACAGAACCGATGACAGAAAACACATGATTATCTCAATAGATGCAGAAAAGGCCTTCGATAAAATTCAACAGCCCTTCATGCTAAAAACTCTCAACAAACTAGGTATTGATGGAACATATCTCAAAATAATAAGGGCTATTTATGACAAACTCACAGGCAATATCATATTGATTGGGAAAAAATTAGAAGCATTCCCTTGGAAAACCGGCACAAGACAAGGATGCCCTCTCTCACCACTCCTATTCAACATAGTGTTGGAAGTTCTGACCAGGGCAATCAGGCAGGAGAAAGAAATAAATGGTATTCAGTTAGAAAAAGAGGAAGTCAAATTGTCTCTGTTTGCAGATGACGTGATTGTATATTTAGAAAATCCCATCGTCTCAGTTTAAAATCTCCTTAAGCTGATAAGCAACTTCAGCAAATTCTCAGGATACAAAATCAATGTGCAAAAACCACAAGTATTCCTATACACCAATAATAGACAGTGAGCCAAATCATGAGTGAACTCCCATTCATAATTACTGCAAAGAGAATAAAATACCTAGGAATCCAACTTACAAGGGATGTGAAGGACCTCTTCAAGGAGAACTACAAACCACTGCTCAATGAAATAAGAAAAGACACAAACAAATGGAAGAACATTCCATGCTCATGGATAGGAAGAATCAATATCATGAAAATGGCCATACTGCCCAAGGTAATTTATAGATCCAATGCTATCCCCATCAAGCTACCACTGACTTTCTTCACAGAATTGGAAAAAACTACTTTAAAGTTCATACAGAACCAAAAAATAGCCTACATAGCCAGACGATCCTAAGCAAAAAGAAGAAGGCTGGAGGCATCATGCTACCTGACTTCAAACTATACTACATGGCTACAGTAAACAAAACAGCATGGTTCTGGTACCAAAACAGATATACAGACCAATGGAAGAGAACACAGGCCTCAGAAATAACACCACACATCTACAAACATCTGATCTTTGACAAACCTGACAAAAACAAGAAATGGGGAAAGGATTCCTTATTTAATAAATGGTTCTGGGAAAACTGGCTTGCTGTATGTAGAAAGGTGAAACTGGATCCCTTCCTTACACCGTATACAAAAATTAACTCAAGATGGATTAAAGACTTAAATGTAAGACCCAACACCATAAAAACCCTAGAAGAAAACCTAGGCAATACCATTCAGGACATAGGCATGGGCAAAGACTTCATGACTAAAACACCAAAAGCAATGGCAACAAAAGCCATAATAGACAAATGGGATTTAATTAAACTAAAGAGCTTCTGCACAGCAAAAGAAACTATCATCAGAGTGAACAGGCAAACTACAGAATGGGAGAAAATCTTTGCAATCTACCCATCTGACAAAGGGCTAATATTCAGAATCTACAAAGAACTTTAACAAATTTACATGAAAAAAATAAAAACCCATCAAAAAGTGGGCAAAGGATATGAACAGACACTTCTCAAAAGAAGACATACAGCCAACAGACATATTAAAAAAATGCTCATCATCACTGATCGTCAGAGAAATGAAGACTTTTCTGACTTTATTTCTGTCTCATTTTAAAGATTTACAGTGTAATTTGCTAACTAAAATTTTTCTAGCTGCATAGTACTTTCTTTTACTTTGGCTAACATCCATTCACTGGCTAATGTATTCCAATGATTGAAAAATTAATAGAAGATGATTCTACTTTCACCAATGAGTTATTTACTGGAACACAGACACTGGCTTAGGCCAGTCTAGCATTCATTTAGAATTACTGTCACTGCATGTAATAGGCTTTTGGTCCTCAACTTTCTCAGATATTTTTACTGAAGCTCTTCCATTTTACTTGGATGAACTGTCATCATCTTATTGTTTTAACTATTTTGTTTATACTTCCGTTTGACCGTGTTTTTCTCAGGCTTATGAAACTGTGCCCTAAGGAGTTAAAGAAACCAATGATTAACAGAAATTCGTGAGTTTGCAGGATGGCACATAAGAAAAGAAGCAGCTTGCTGAAACTGTGGAAGTCTCTCTGCCTGTAAGATACCAAAACTGGCTGAAATCAGCTGGAACCTATATGGCCAATTGGAGTCTCTTCAGAACAAACTTGCTGACATCACAGCCCCGTTTTTTACTGCATTTTTAATGTGAACTCCCCACAAATTATCACATGTGACCCATGAGGAGGCATAAAGAGATACTGCACAAGCCTGAGGACTTTCCAGGCCCCTTCTTTCTTTCCACTAATCACATATTTATCCCGAAATTGGCTCCCTAACGCTTTTCTGATAAAAGTGGAGACAGACAAATCTGAGCTGTACTCCTGTCTCCTTATTGTTCAACCTACAAAGAATGGCTTTCTTTTTTCAGAAACCTGGTGTCATGGTATTGACTTCTAGCATATTGGGCAGTGAGCCCTATTGCTCAGTAATGCTTATGCTATTTTTAAAATTTTGAAATCTTTTTTTAATATTTCATCTAAGAAAAATAATCTGCTTATATTTCTATTTGTTAAAGATAAATTATGCGTAACTTTGCTTTAGAACTGATATCTTTCACATATGTTTCTTGTCATTGCTTCCCTCCCTCCAACTATCCTCCCCCTCAGAAATATGGGTTTTGTGAATTGCCTACATTTCATAATTGTGAATGTCTTACCTAACTTCGTAATCATTTTATTAATTCACTTATTAATTTATCCATCTTTCAACAAGTGCTAATTGAGCACCCACTATGTTCTCTGCATGTACTCTATGCTTGATATGTAACAGTGAGCAAGAAACTCATTGACCTAGATTGGTTCCAGTATATTGTCCTATATTCTTTCATATTTATTTCTTTCTAACTCAATAACTTTGTGTGACATTTTCCATAGATACTACCAGTACTCTATCATTTTTAAGTAGTACCTCTTGCAGTGCTGACATACATTAAAGATGAAAATACTTATTTGGCATATGGACTCTTAAGGGATTTATGTATTTAATGTTGCCCTAATAGACATTCTATCAGGTAGCTCCAGTGTAGCACCTGTAGGATATTCTTTTTTAAAAAAAATTACAGCAACTTTACGCATAATAGCCAGACTCTGGAAACAACCCAAATATCCTCCAATGGGTGCGTGGTTAAGCAAACTGACACATCCATACTGTGGAATACTACTCAGCACTTAAAAGGAACAAACAAGATGGATACATACAATAAATCAGATCAATGTTATTCTTTTAGGACTCATACTGAGTGAAAAGAGAAGGGAGATTTACAATGCAGGTAAGTGTAAAATCTTGTTGGTTAAGTGTAATTTCTATCTAAATGATACAGGATATATACTTATTTCCATTTTAAATCTCCCTTCAAATATAGTAACAACCAAAATTTTTATGAATTGTGGAACATTATTAGGACATCAAAGAGAAGGCACTGCAGGTTTTGTCCTAATACCTAGATATTAGGTGTCTTGGGGGATGTTCGTCTATCTTCCTGTGAGCCCATGGCATCTTGGTTCTCATTACTTACTATTACAAGGGGCCATAGTCTGAAAACTTCTCAAGATTGTAAAATTTTCTTGAAAATTAAAACTTAAAGAGTTTATTACTGTGTTTGGCCCAAAAAACAAGCTTGCAATATATCAATTCTCTTCTTGATAAAAACAGGGTTGGGGGTCACTAAAGCCACATTTTAATATATTTAGGATGTATTAACAAGAGCCTGAGCTGTTTATTAATCAGTGTGGTTTATTATAATTTTTAGGGGTTTCTATCATTTACCTTTATTAATATCTCATCCTTCCCTAGAGTTTTATCTACCCAATTAATAGCCAGCTGGTATAACTTTTAGTCATTTTCTAGTCATGCTGTGTATTTAGATTATAGTATGATTGACAGAGGCCCTTAGCATATTGGTTGTTTCAGATGCAGTCATCAGCATGGACGAAAGATAGTCCATACTGATTGTTTTGATCTCTAAAATAATAAATAATGTAACAAGTAATATAATAAGTAAGAAAGCTGATTGTTTTGTTCTCTAACATATTAAGTAAAACTTTTAGAAAGAGAATTTAATTGTTGTATACCAACACTAGAATACCCTTAGGTAGATTTCATCTAGGTATTTTTTGCACCAAATATGCCAAGTCTCTTCCCGCATTGGTTCTGAATATGTGACTTCAGGAGAAGCTCCTGAGACTGGCAGGAGGAATCATTTAGCATGACTCATGACATCCAACAGAGAAGCTGCCACCACGTGTCACTGACAGCCTTGCTTGGGTGTTCTTCCTAGTCCACACCTATAAGCTTCTCCCTTTCTATTACATCTCTGGGTAGCAGTAAGAACAAGGTGGAGACAATTTTCTTTGTAGGAGTGAATACAACTACATATAAAAGTATACAGTGTCAAGTGAGGCCATCTGCAGATTACTTGAAATTTTTGAGCACAGACAACAAACACAAATTAGTGGTTTTAACTTCCAAGTCAGATAGTTTAGCCCATAGTTTCTTTTTTTTTCTTTTCTGGTTGAAGGAGGAGTAGAGAAATATTTAATTATAATGCCCAAAGTGAAAGTTGAAAAAAGGAAAATATATTTGCGTCCCAAAACTTACATGACAGAAAGCCTGTGTCTTAAAAAAAAAAAAGGAATTTACAGACCCATTTTCCCATGGCATTTTCTCTGAAATAACCCAAAGAATGAACTAGAGATACACATTTTACCAAGTTTATGTGTCTGATTTAATGGTTAATTATAGTCTTCAGTGTTTGGAATTAGCTAGAAAGAAATGGACTCACAGGCCATTCCTCAACTCATAGTCAAGCTGAAGAGAACAGAGGGCAGAACTCACCTTGAGAATATTTCTTGTGGAGGGATAGGCAGTGAAAGCCCAATTTCCTTTCTATACCTATCCACCCCTTGCCAGAATCCTCAATTCTTCATAGTAAGCCTGTCTACTTTGTCATCACCACTCCCACATACTCTTTCTTGGAGCCTAATGTGATGATTGGGGTTTTAGGTCATTTGATCGGCCTATCAGAAGCTTGTGTCATGCTTAGAACAGTGATCTAATAACTTTTTGAGACTATAAACTGATAGTTCACATGTTCATCTCATTGTCTTGGATAACTTCCAGGACCCACTGATCACTGTAAGAGGATGATGAAATGTTCTCCAACATCAGTTTTCAAGCAGTTATTCAATTTAACACGTATGTTGAGTGTCTACATCGTGCCAATTAATGTGGTAAGAATAAGGCACATAAATGTAGTCTAAACACCCCTGTGACCTCCTGCACATGGGACCCTTGATGAATCTCAATTTCATTTTGGTTCAAAGTTCTCCTAATAATTTCCAATACTTTCTTCTTATTTTTTCTGACTTTGCATTTTCTTCACTAGCACACACTTATTTTTTTCAGACCCCTGACAACTAGTAGACAGACATTAGTCTTGTTGCAATTTCCCATAAGAAATGGTATCATACTCAGAATTTTCTAACTTTTAAAACTAATGAAAACTTAAAGAATAATGAGGAAGGATCACATTACACAATTTTGTTCTCTTTCATCTTTTTGGCTTGATCTCTCTCATTCTTCATCCCATGAAATGATTGTTCTTTCACTACACCTTCCTAACCATCTGTCCCTAAAAATTATAAAAATCCACCTCCTTAGGCGCTTCTTCTGCATGTGTTAGTTGCAGCAATTAAACGTACCTTCATAAAAGGAATGCTACAGATACCTTCAAAGGTAGACAAAGGACTTGCTCAACAATTCCTAATGCAGTTAAAATGTGTTAAATACAGACAAGATTTTATGGAATTTCAAATGTCCAAAATTAACTTAAAGAAGCAGTTACAAAATCTATGTAAACTGCATAGACTACAGGTAGACTACTTGAAAAAAAATTAAAGGTGGTAATATACCTAAGTCAACATCAGGTCCAAATAATATCTTGCGTTTCTCCAAATTTTTAACAACCCATAATCTCCATTTTATAGAAATTGGTCCAGATGAGAGAAGTTAATGGTAAATATGAAAACCTCTTCAAATTATTCTGCAAGGCTAACTCTGACATCACAATTGAAAAAGGAATACACAAAAAGATCATCATTATCTTTAACAGTTTAGGAGCATTGTATTTTTCTTGAGTTTATTTATGGAAAGTTACATGGTTCTTGAAATTAGCCCATTTCATATAATTTTCCAAAATTGTTACCATAGTAATATTCCATTCTTATCTTCTTAAAGTTAAATTTTATAGGAGTATCACATATAATATGCACAAAACACTTTTAAACTAGATTTTCACAAAAATGAATATAAATAAAAGCACTACTAAGTAAAAGTAATACAATCTTGTCAAATATCAGAAATGCCCTTTATTCTCCCTGAGGGAAACTATGCTAGAGTAACCACTATCCTGTGTTACACCATTATAGACTAATTTTGCCTGTTTTTGAACTTTATATACATTGAGTCACATGGTAGGTACTTTTGTGTCTAGCTTTTCTCTTAAGAATGCATCCACACTATGGCATATAGTTATGTTATTCATTTTTATTAATGTGTAGTATTTCATTGTGTGGATACACCACACTGTATTTATTCATTCTATTTTTGTTGGACATTGGAAGTGCTTCCAGTTTTGGCTATATCTTAAATAGAAGAACATTAAAAAGGTAAAGGAGTTGAATATCTATCCCTAAGTAGGCATCCGGTTCAGATAATTTAGGGGGATGAGTTCCACCAGACTTTTAAGAACCCATATTTTCTATTTCATATAAATGGCTCCAGAAGTTCTTATACATGCCTTTTGGAATTGCTAAGTCACAGGGCATGAGCATGTTGAAACATTCTTCTAAACTAGTTGTACCAGTTTAAACTTTCATAAGCACAGTTATAATACATTCCACTAAACACTTGGTACTCTCAGTCTTTTCATTACAGCCATTCTGGTAGTGGATAGTGGTACCTCCCTATGGTTTAATTATTTGTGATTAAGATGTTAAGCGCTTTGTATTGACTGGCCATTTGGATGTCTTTGTGATGTGTTGGTTTAAGTCTTTTTTCTTGTTAGGTTTAAAAATACATATATTCTAGTTGCAAATCTTTTTTTTTTATACTTTAAGTTTTAGGGTACATGTGCACAATGTGCAGGTTAGTTACATATGTATACATGTGCCATGTTGGTGTGCTGCACCGATTAACTCGTCATTAACATTAGGTATATCTCCTAATGCTATCCCTCCCCCCTCCCCCCATCCCACAACAGGCCCCGGTGTGTGATGTTCCCCTTCCTGTGTCCATGTGTTCTCATTGTTCAATTCCCACCTACGAGTGAGAACATGGCGGTGTTTGGTTTTTCGTCCTTGTGATAGTTTGCTGAAAATGATGGTTTCCAGCTTCATCCATGTCCCTACAAAGGACATGAACTCATCCTTTTTTATGGCTGCATAGTATTCCATGGTGTATATGTGCCACATTTTCTTAATCCAGTCTATCATTGTTGGATATTTGGGTTGGTTCCAAGTCTTTGCTCTTGTGAATACTGCTGGAATAAACATACGTGTTCATGTGTCTTTATAGCAGAATGGTTTATAATCTTTTGGGTACATACCGAGTAATGGGATGGCTGGGTCAAATGGTATTTCTAGTTCAAGATCCCTGAGGAATCACCACACTGACTTCCACAAGGGTCAAACTAGTTTACACTCCCACCAACAGTGTAAAAATGTTCCTATTGCTCCACATCCTCTCCAGCACCTGTTGTTTCCTGACTTTTTGATGATCGCCATTCTAACTGGTGTGACATGGTATCTCATTGTGGTTTGATTTGCATTTCTCTGATGGCCAGTGATGATAAGCATCTTTTCATGTGTCTTTTGGCTGCATAAATGTCTTCTTTTGAGAAGTGTCTGTTCATATCATTTGTCCACTTATTGATGGGGCTGTTTGTTTTTTTCTTGTAAATTTGTTTGAGTTCATTGTAGATTCTGGATATTAGCCCTTTGTCAGATGAGCAGATTGCAAAAATTTTGTCGGTTCAAATCTTTTATCACGTATACAGGACAAATATCTTTGCCCACTCTATGATTTACCTTTCACTGTCTTAAATGGTATCTCTTGAGAAATGGAATTCTGTATTCATTTTTATTTGACCAATTTATTAATATTTTTTTCTTTACAGATTTTCTATTCTTGTGACTTACTTGAAATATCTTTGTGTAACACAAGATTTTAAAGAGATCCTCCTAAGTTTTCCTCTAGAAACTTTACATAAATCATTATACATAATTTATTTCTTGTTTTAATACATATAATCAATTTGTAATTGTATGTATGTATGTATGTGTTTATAGACAGCATGAGTTATTGTCAAGATTGAATTTCCTTATGCGATATTAAATTTTCCTAGCACCGTTTATTGAAAAGATGATTCTTTTCCACTTCCCCTGCAGTGGCAACTTTTTCATAAAGCAAGTGATTGTAAATGTATGTGTCTGTTGCTGAGCACTTGGTTCTGTGACATCTGTTTTGTTGTCCATACTACCTCCATTTCTATTCCTTTAAAATAAATGGTATATTTGACTGTAAGAATTCTTCAGCATTGGTCTTTTCAGTATTGTCTTGGCTTTTCTTGGCCCTTTGCATTGTTGTATAAACTTTAGAATCTTGTCACTTTACACACACACACTCCCTTGCGGGATTTTAATTGTAGCATGTTCATTCTGTAGAGAATTTATTATTTTCTAATATTGAGTCTTACAGGAATGTGATGTATTTCTGTTCATTTAGGAATTTTTAAAGTTCTCAAAATTACATTCAATAGGTTTTAGTGTACAAGATGTTATATTTATTCTTACCTACTTGACTTTTTCATGCTATTGTATTATACATTTTAATATTTTCTGTTTGTTTGTTGCTGGATATAGAAATCTAAATGGATCTTATATTATGCAACCTAGGTAAATAATTTTATTATCTTTTAAATTTCTATTTTATCTATAGTTGTTTTTTCATTTTCATCAATATATTTTTTACTTATATCTTTTTATCAGTTAGTCTTTATAGCAGTTGTGTATTTGTGAGGTTTCTCAAATAACCAACTTCTGGCTTTATTAACCTTCCTTATTATATTTTTCCCTTTTAATTGACTTTTACTTTCATATTTAGTATATATTTTCACTATTTCCCTTGAATTTTTCAGGTATTATTTCTAAATTTTTAAGATGTATGCTTAGCTTTTTAATTTTCAGGATTTATTCTTGCCTAATATAAATACTTTATCACTGTATATTTATTGAAGTTCCACTCTTCTTATATCCTACAAATTTTCATACATAGTATATTTACATCTATGATGTAAAAATATTGAAAAAAATTTTAAATTAGGATTTTTCCTCTGACCCATGACTTATTTACAAATGTGTTTTTAAAATTTCCAATATGGATGTGTTATTTTATTTAATTTCTAAATTGTACAGATAAGATTTGTAGATAACTACTTTTTAAATATCGTTAAGGATTTTTTATAATTTTTGCAATTCAAAAAATATCGATGATCTAAACTCATGAGCACACAAATGCATATGCTGTACAATAACATTTGTTATGTTGTTGTTTTTAAGAAATTTAAATGTTCTTCAGTAGAAAAATTAAAAAATATATAATACACCCATATTATGAATACTGTCCTTATGGAATGTAAACTTCACAAGAGCAGGGACCTTGAATAGTTTCTTTAGCCTTCTATCCTCAGTTCTTAGCATAGAGCATGGCACATAACATGCAATCAAAAGTTACTTCTGAAGCATTTAATAAAATAATGCATTTGTTTCAACTACTGAAGTATTACCATAAAATGATTACATGTAGGTCCTAGAATCATATTGTCTATGTTTTAATTTCACCTTTACTGCTTCTTAATTATGGATTTTCAGGGAGCAATTAACCTCTAAATGCCTCTGTTTTCTGATGTGTAATGTAACAATACCAATAATAGTTCTCACTACATAGAGATAATCTAATAGCTAGGTGAGATAATGCATAGCGAACACTTAGAACAGTAAGTAGCATAAAATAATTGCTAAATAAATGTTAGATTGTATTATATAGTATCTATTAATATGAAGTAATCTTGAAGACATTGTTAACATACCAAGTTACAAATCAAGACACAAAATATAATTCCATTTATGTTTAAACAGCAATGAGTATGTGCAGAAGTACATATTTACATGAATGTATAGAAAAATGTATAAAGGACACTAATACATCAATAATGGCAACTTCTGGGGATGAAAGTGGAGTGGGGAAATGTAAGAGACATTATTATGTATCTGTGTGTGTGTATGTGTGTTTGTATAGATATCTAAATATAGACATATGTATAGATATAAATATATTGCAATGAGACTGTGTTTGAATTTTATTTACATCCTCCAAAATTCTAACTTAAAAATAAAAGGTATGTTTTGGTGGCTGCAGGAAAGACAGACTCAAGGTGGCACAGGTCAATAGAATCTTTCAGTGACAGTGAAAGAGTTCAAAAGACAACTTTCCAGGGCTTGCAATTAGCAGTGGCACAAGGAATGGTGAACAAAGCATGGATTGAAGACATACTGCACATGTGGAATGAACAAATCTTAGTGATGAATTAGATTTGAGGAGCAAGGGAGGAAGAAGAGCTGACTCTAAATCAAGGTTTCTGGTTTTGGTGACTGTATGGATGAAGATGCTATTCACTAAGATGGCAAACCCCAGGGCAGGGTAGGTTTGTAGAAAAATAAAAGAAAAAAAATTCTGATTTGGTCCCACTAAGTCTGAGAAATCTGTGCAGCATTGTCAGTAAGCAACTGTGTGTAATGTTCAGCAGAGTGGCTAGAGATCATATTTTGGAGTGGTCTGGGTCTAGCTGGTATTTAAACAGCACAGACGGTTCCAGCAAGGATGATGAGATAGATATGAATCCTATGGTCATAGCTGTTCTCCCTCCTTTTTTTTCATGTCTTTTTGCAAGGAGTTTGGGATTCCAAACGGAAAAGATAAATGCTCTACCAGAGGGTCAAATATTTTTTTTTCCCTCTCTTCCTTGCAAGATCACCATTTAATGCGTATACTGGAATACAAAATTCCTTTTTTGATGGTAGTGTGCTTTCCCTTAAAGCTGAACTGTTCTTAGAGCAAATAATAAAATAAATTTTGGATGCTTTTCTGCTTCTACGCAAACTAATAGGAGTCCCAGTGGCTGAGAAACATGTTCCGCTTCTCCTTTTTCTCTGTGATTGCCTCATGAGAGCTCCTGATGCACCAGCCAGCCATCCAGAAATGAATGTGAGGTTCTAAAGCCTATGAGAATCCGAAGGCAGGGGCCCTTTTCTTGGCTGATCAAAGGTATATTGTCTTCACAAACCCGTAACTCCTGGACAAGTAGGTTTTTTAAAAATGTTATCAATTTGTTGTTTTAGCTAGTTGACACAAATTGGTTGATTTCAAATTTTTCCTCTCATCAAATTATTTGCAGCAATAATTCACTATTCAGCAAATTTTATTAAACCTAGCACAAATTCAGGGAACTAGAAAAGACCTACTATCTTGGAATTAAATATTATGAGGCTATTGTAATTTTTATGTCCTTCAGAAGGGCCCTAAATATTTTTCTGTATGTTACATAAGTGACTTAACAATACTTTACAACAAAATGGTGAATAGAATTTTGGAATACAGAGTGTGGAATTTGCAGTATTAATTTATACACTGAATTAGATTTTTATAAATATATCAAAACAAGAAAGTTTAATAAACAATCAGCTTATCAGTAACATCTGGTGATATTACTGAGATATAGGGCTTTTCCCTTAGTTACCAAGAGAAGTGTCTATTGGGTTTAAGTTTCTCAACATAATATTGACAACATTGACATATCCTGAGATTATGTTGAGACATGATCCAGGTATGAGGATTTATTATAATTAGTCAAGCAAAAAATAAGTTAATCTACTATTCTGTACAAGTGACTAGAAAACAGTAGGCTAAGGAGAAATGTGATTGAATGATGAAAATTAAAAAATGTGTCATGGAATCATGGCCATGGTACATCGGTGATTGTATCTTAACCCAAAGTAACAAATCCTATGTATGGATTTCCCGATGCTGCTACATTCAATAAGAATATCAGAATAAAGATCTGACTTCTTTAACAGATGGACAGTCTCTCTCATACACACACACACACACGCACACACACACACACACACACACACACACACACACACACACACACACACATCTACACAGTAAAGAAAACAATTATTTAAATACTTCAGTCCAGAGCTAACTGGACTAAACTGAAGAAGATATTTGACGAGCAAGGAAGAAATTTTTTTTCCTGTATTATCCATATTCACTTTCAAGCAGTTGTCACTGAAAGTAGTAACAAGCAAGCTAACAAATAAATTAAAGGACTTTTGGAAATATTTTAATAATACACTGTACTTGTTTCCTATTGCTATTATGACAATGATTCATGTCCATTCCACACACAAAATAAAGTCAACCCATCCTCAGGTCTCCAAAACTCTCAACCCACTAGAGAGTCAACTCAAGTTCAAAATCTCATATAAGTCTCACAAGTTTAAAAGTCCTAAATCTCATCATACAAATTCCCTAAATTAAGTATAAATGAGACTCGGGATATATTCCATCCTGGCACAAAATTTCTCTCCACCTACGAATCTATGACACTCAAGACTCTAGTTATCTGCTCCAAAATAAGGTGATGGAACAGGCACAGGATAACAGTTGTATATATTCCCATCCCCAGAAGAAGAAAATGAAAGGAAAAAAGGAGGGCCCACGCAATTTCAAAAATCAGCTGGGCAAATTCCATCAGGTGTGAGAGCTGAAATAATCCTCTCTGGCCCGTGAATCTGCCCTCTAGGCCAGAGGGTCTGTCCTCCAGTCCTCTGTATGTGTGTTAGGGGACTAAAACCAGGGTGTTGGCTGGTTTGGTTCCTTCTGGAGGCTCTGAGGGGAGTAGCTATTTCTTTGCCCTTTTCAGCTTCTAGCATCTGCCTGCAATCCTTTGCTCACGGCCCCTTTCTTGGATTTCTCCAACCTCTTGCCTCCACTGTCACCTCTCTTACTAATTCTGAACTCTTGCCTCCCTCTTTCAAGAATTCTTGTGATTACATTGGGCCCACCTAGATAATCCAGAATAATCTTCCCATTTCAAAGTCTTTAACTTAATCACACCTGCAAAATTCATTCTGCCATGGAAGGTAACATATTCACAGATCCTGGGGATTAAGGTGTGTGTATTTTTGGGAGATATCTTCAGGAAGGCGCCTGAAGAACATAAATTTTTGCCCATATTATTTAAGTAATTTTATCAGTCCTCATTTTCACCACTTTTATTCACTTGTCTTTTAATTTAATAAGTTAGCATTTAATAATCATCTTTACTGGACCTAGGCATTATACCATGGGTTAATAGAGATGATAACTGGGTTTCCTTTCCTCAGTCTAGCAGGGGAGAGTGGCAATACAACACTGTAATTACAATAATGGAAGTACAACCAGAATTTCAGATAATTGAGAATTAATACCCCAGATCTGTTCACCACTAACAGAAATGATACAATCAAATTGTATTATACAATCATCTGGATTCCCAGCTGAAGATAGACTGACAACCCTTACTCATTTTCTCACCATTTTGGGCTATATAAGAGGGTTTAACCTGGAATTTTTCTTTAGCAGGAAGCATCTTATATATTTACCACAGCCATTTTATGCCTTAGACAATCCTGGTACCTAACAGTGTCCAATAAAGTTCTAGAAGCATTGGAAATGCTTACTAAATACTTCTCAAAGTGAATTAAATTTGTTTTTAGTTTCGAATAAAGACTGCTTGAAAAGCATTATTCCTGCTGTCATAGGTGGGATTTGAGAAGAGTGTTAATTAGATTCTTTTTGTTTACCTCCACTTTAGCTAGTGGTCAGAGAAAGGAAACTCCCATAAGATGTGAAATGAAGAAATGATATCAGAAGAGAAGATACCACTCACTACAATTAGAGAAGGGATCAAGAGAGGTTTTATTTACTCCTTGGTAGCCTCTATAGAGCCTTGATAACTGTATTCTTCCTAAAAGCCTTAATAACCCAATCACTCTTTTTGGCATTAATGCTACTGATCATCAATTTTTTACTTGCTAACAATTCACTAGTAGCAAACCAAGCTCCAAAGTCTGCAGTCCAGTAGTAATGACAGTCATAAAGGAAATACTCGCCTTGAGGTGCTGTAGATGCTGTAAAAGCCAGAATTGTCTAGTCTCAACACTTTTTTAATGCTGCCATTAACAGTGCAGCCTTGGACACAAGCTCTGCTCCTGGCTCAGAAAATGACACTATCATAGCTACCAAAGCTTAGTCTTATAATAGACAGATTGTGCTGGTGGGGAATTCTCTCATCTACAATCTTCTGTGTTTCCATAGGGCAGGAATGAAATTTATCCTTTCACTGTGGAGCAAATTCATGGATCAAAGGGCTTGCTGAGTAAATGGAGAGAGTAAACATGGGCAGTGTTTATCTGCCTTCCGGGTGAAAGCCAACAAATTAATTTCAATCTCTTTAGCAGATGCACTGGCATTTCCAAAATGAGTGTGATAGCTACAAGTATCTTTTTTCCATCCGTTGAAGTATTTCAACAATTCTCTAAAATCCAGAGCCTATAAATTTCATCTCCCTTCCACAGTGTCCAGGTAGCAAGCCTTACTTAGAGTTTTCTCCATTACAGTCTCTATTACCCTACCATTTACTGAGCACCAACTATGTACCAAGCATTCTAATGAGCACTTTATTAAAAATATTTTATTCTTTTCATTTAATCCTCTTATATGACAACTTTCCAACCTCAACATCAGTTTAAAATACTCTTAGCCTTCTTGATTTGAACCCAAACTTTAGGAGCTACTACCTCCATAACTATAGACCTCCATGTCCTTGGGGCTTCTTTTATGCTTTCTAATATCCTGACATGTGTTGGGAATGAAACCTTCACAGAGTGACCAAAAACTATGACCTTCGATAATGGAAAGCATGGGCAAGACACTGGCCTACTTATATTATGACTAAAGAACAGGATTGTGGGCTTTCTGGATGTGGAATGGCCAGATAGCTAACCGTAGCAAATTTCACCCCAATAGCAACCTCAGTGTTGGTGAACTCCCTCATACTCCTAGTCAGGAAAACAGTGCTCCTTGCAGTAGTGCTTTCCCTGTCTACATTACCTTGTACTTTCCATATTGCCAAGCCCCCTTTTGAGGCAGGGCCCTGAGGTTTCCATATACTTCAATGTGGCACCTCTCTTCTTTTGGTTTCATTCAATACCCCCTTTTTCCCTTCTACACCATGCGACTTATTCAAAGAAAGAACATATGATATATCTAGCAATGTTTAATTTCTCCTAGATCTAAGCCCCTAACCATTATTCACAGGAAATATGTTTATTCTAGTCCATGTGAAGAAGGGCTTGGAATGTAGAGCAAAAATATGGATTTAGTGGCTTCTAGAGAAAGAAAAATAACATTAAATTTAATATTAAAAGTTAGAACAGGTTTGCATGTACTTGGGAGGAAGTAGATCATAGTGGCTAGGCTATGTGCATTTTCAGGTCAGTCTGGCTGGTTTGAATCCATAGTCTGTCACTCACTGTCTAGCTGAATAACCAAGGGTGAGAATTAGCAAACTTCTTCTGTTAAGGCTTGATAGCAAATATCTTGACTTTGTGGGCCATACAGTCTCTTTCACAATTACTGAACTTCACTTTTGCATCATGAAAGCAACCACAGACATGCTAACAAACAAGTGTGGCTGTGTTCTCATAAAACTTTACTTAAAAAACACACAGTGGACTGAATTTGGCCCATGACCTATATAGTTTTCTAACCACTGACCAGGCCAGGTTTCTTAACCTCTTGAATTTCATCTATAAAATAGAGATAATAAAACAATATAAATGCATGTAAATTACATAGAAATATACTTGGCACTCAAGAAATTCTGCTGTTGTTATTGTTAATATTAATAGTAATTGGATTTCCAGCTGTTCACTCAACATTTCCACTTGGTTATTTGACGACACTTCAACCTTAACAAATCCAAAACTGAACTCGATCTTCCCTGTCAAACATACCTCTCTCACAGACTTCCCCATTTCAGTTCATTGTAATTTCATCCTTTCAGTTGCTTGAACCAATACTTTGGGATCAATGTCAACTCTTCTTCCTCTCACACCCTATATCCAATCCATTAGGGCATTCTGTGGACTATACATGTAAACACATCCTTTCCCTCCTCCCAACCACAGGGCAAGGATCAGAAAGAATACCTATTGAGTATTATGCTTATTACCTGGGTGACGAAATAATCTGTACACCAAACCCCTGTGACATGCAGTTTACCTATATAAAAAACCTACACATGTACCCTTGAATCTAAAATAAAAGTTAAAAAAGATAAAAAATACAGAATTATGAATATATATATAGTCTGTAGATGCTATGTGCCTTGAAAAAGTATACAGTATCCATAAAGGTATCTGGAGGTATGGGTTCCCAGGGAAGGAGTAGTCAGTGTAAATGCCTGATTTTATTGTTTGTTTCCCCACTATATATAAACCCCATGAAGGAAGGAATATATTTTTCCTCCTGCCAGTTCCTAAGCTCTTATATTTGTGCCTAACACATAGTATGTACCCAGTATATATCTGTTGAACAAAGAAATGAATGAAATATCATATTTTGCAATAGTCACAATAGTTGATGGATGTTGGACTCTTTAAATTGTTCAAGGGGCAGGCAGTATAAGATTCAGATATGTCTGATTCTAAAGGATTCTCCTTTATCCCCACCCCTTGCCATTTTTCTCTATGTCATTACATCCTGCAAAATACTTAATGGAATTTATTGAAAAAGATGTGGTAGTTGGGTCTTCTCATGGTAGCTTAATGGAAACCCTCCTTCCATCTTTCCTTTCTGGCCAGCTCCAGTATCCCTCCTGTGGTTCCTTAAAGTGTGTTAGTTTTTACTCTATTTGCAGCTGTTTTTGAAAGCTTTAGCCTGATGAAGCCCAAGTAGATGGGCAATATTTTCATGAGCTGTCTATAATCATTATGGAGTCTTAAGAATTAAACATAGGGAATAAAATCATAACAAAGCATGCAGGAAGTTTTCCAAGAAAAACATGAGGAAAGTAATGTAAATTTTCTGTGGCTAATTAAGTTCCTATACCTTACCAGATGCAAGGTAGAAGATTTCTCCTCCTAACCAAAGAATAGTAAGACCAAGGCTGGATCTAGGGGGAGGTGAAGGAGACATTTGCCTCCAATGCAAAACTTCAGAAAAGGCCCCAAACTCCATAGTCAAGAGAAATGCTATTTCAATGCAATATTCCAAAAGAATCAAATCAGCAAATTATGGAAAACTACCTATTTTCGTCAGTAAAGTTTAATTGGAAGAGACCTCTCCATTTCTGAGGGAGATGGTGTCAACTCCTGAAGGGAAGCAGCAGGAAGCTCTGTGGGCCAGATGACCAGCCAGGCTTTGTGGTCATCCTTGACAGCTGCAACAATCACCAGCATCCAAATAACCCTAGTGCAACAGAAAAGAAAGTGGCCCATAAAGCTAGTGACCCGTGTTCTAGTCTTGGCATTACCACCATCCCTGTATAAGACTTATAATCTCTTCATCCATGAAATTAAAGGTTTAGGCTTTATCATTTTCAAAAATTTTACTTTGAAAATTCTCTAAGTTGGCCAAACTTTCTCTGAGTATTTAGTCATGTATTTTTCTTATTATTTTAATCCTCTGCAATCACACTTTCATTTAACCAAATTTCTTTCACTTCTTAACTTAAACTTTGTGAAGGTTGAATTCTGATACTGGTAGAGTTAAAGCATAATCTGGATCAGGCTTTAAATCCCATAGTAAGTACTGACTTACTAGCACCTCTCTACAGCGCCTCCTGTTCCCTTTTTCTGCAGAGGATCATGGTGAATTCTACAGTGTTTCTACTTTTGTTGCTCTCATTTTGCAAGTACTTTTATATTCATCATTCAGAATAGTGATAACTTTATATGGGAGGCTCATTGAAGGCTCAGTCTTACTTATCTCTGAAGTTGAGACCAAAGTGAATGGGTGCCTATCAGAAAAATTTAAAGGAATTGAAAGGAAAAACATGGAAAGAACTCATTCAAGTAGGTGAGACACTGCTTTCCTGAAGTGATCCATGCTTGACTTTGTTGAGTGGAATGAAGACAGGGAGTGACAGCAAAGAACCAGGAAATACATGGTTCAACACTCTTGACTTGATGCTGCTAATACCAAACTTCATCCAGTCTCTATCATAATTCAGATGTCTTTTCTACCAATTAATGTTAAGTCACCACTATTTTCACCATGTATTAAGAAATGTATTTAACTAGTACATAAACAAAAAATAGGCTAAATTCCTCTTATTCAAGGATACCAATTTTTCTACACCAACAAGTCTATTTCTTACTCAAATGGCTAATGAATTTGACATTTATTAGACACTAATCTGAGCTATTCCTTTGTCTGTCTTCCACATGTTCCATTCTCCCATGCAACACAAAAAGGTGATCACAACTCACATTAGCTTTTGAGCCAACCTGCAGCAATCACAAGTTTACACATGTTTTCTTGTCAATAAAGAAGTTTTCCATTCATTGACCCATTTGGGCTCCCTTTGTCCACTCAAGGAACAATGTTCTAATCTGAGACTAATTGCAAGGAAGCACATACCTCATGCTAAACCCAGTGGCTAAAAAGCCAATAGTCACTTAATCTAACACTATGTATCATTTGGGATGGCCTAGGAAACATTTCTTCAATTCCACTCAAAATGATAACTGCTTTGTCATTAGTCTTCAGGCAATGTTCTGTCCCAAGCTAACCTCTTCCAGAAGGATTTAAAGCCTGACATCTTTTCTTTCCACGTTCACCCTCTCATCTTTTGCCTGCACCTTAGTCTCCATCTTTATACAATTCTTCCAGGCGGTTGATCTTCTCAGAGAAGCCAGAATCACAAAGTATCCAAGAAATTGTTCTGAAGAACTTGAATGGATCCACTTGACACAATATACCACATGTTCTCTGAAACTCTTTTGCTCTTGTTGTTGTGTCACCTTTTATTTGACTAAAATTAGCCATCAAATTATTTTAAGGACTATTTTCTCTCCAAAATAATGCTTTTCAAAGCAGAAATGTTGAGGAGGTGGAGCAAGATGGCAGGATAGAAAGCTCCGCCAATTTTCACCCCACCACCCCGCAACAAGGACACCAAGCTAACAACTATTTACACAGAAAAAACACCTTCATGAGATCCAAACATCAAGTGAAGAGATAGTCTTGAATAGTCGATGCTACTCCTTCACCTGGCAGCAGCAGAGTAGTGCAGAGACCATCTCTGGGCATTGGGGGAGGGGGAACACAACAATTCAGTGCTGTCCTGTTACAGCAGAAGTGAAAACTGGACCAAACTCAGCTGACACCCACCCATGGAGGGAGCATTTAAACCAGCCCTATCCAGAGGGGAACTGCTGGCCCCAGTGGTCTGAACTTGAGTGCTGCAAATCTCGCCACTGAGGGCTACAGCACTCTCTGTCTCCATGTAAACTTGAAAGGCAGTCTCGTCCATAAAGACTGAGATTCTTAGGTGAGTACTAGTGCTGAACTATGCCCAGAGACAGTGGACTGGGGCAGGGCAGGCACACAACATAGTGAAATACCAGATGGGACAGCCAAGGGAGTGTGGCACCTCTCCTCCCCTAACTGCGGGTTACACAGCTCACATCTCCAAAAGGGACCCCCTCCTTCTGCTTGGAGAGTGGAGAGGGAATAGTAAGGAGGACTTTGTCTTGCATCTTGAATACCAACTCAGCCACAGCAAAATAGGGCATTAGTCAGAGACATGAGGCCCCTGTTCCAGGCCCTACTCTCAGACATTTCTAGACATACCCTGGGCCAGAAGGGAACCCATTGCCTTGAAGGAAAAAACCCAGTTCTGCCAGCGTTCGTTGTCTGCTAAATGAAGACTCCCTGGCCCCAGAATAATTAGCAGTGATACCCAGGTACTGCATTGAGAGCCTTGGGTGAGCCTCTGAGACCTTGCTGGCTTCAAGTGAGACTCAATACATCATTATCAGCTGAGGTGGCTGTGGGGCAAAACTCCTTCTGTTTGAGAAAAGAATAGGGAAAAGTAAAGGGGACTTTGTCTTGCACCCTAGGTATCCCCACAACCACAGGAGGGCAGAGCACCAATGGGGCTGTTGGGGTCCCTGATTCCAAGCACTGACTCTTGGACAGCATTCCTGGATCTGTCCTGGGCTAGAGGAAAGCCCACTGCCCTGAAGGATGAGTCCTAGGCCAGGCAGCATTAACTGCAAGCTGACTTAAGAGCCCTTGGGCCTTAAGGGAACATTGACTGGCAGTCTGGCAGTACTCTTTGCAGCCTGGATGGCAATGGCTATGGGATAAGGCTCCTCTGCCTTTCCAAAGAGTAGGTAAGAGGGGGAAGGACTATGTCTTATGGTTTGAATGCCAGCTCAGCTACAATACAATAGAACAGCAGGTAGACATCTAAGGTTTTTGACTCTAGACTCTGACTCCAAGACAGCACCTCTGGATCCACCTGGGGCCTGGGGGACCTCACCATCCTGAAGGGAAGGAAACAGACCTGGCTGGCTTTACCACCTGCTGATTGTAGAGCCCCAGGGCCTTCAGCAAACACAGGCAGTAGCCAGGGACTGGTTACAGCAGGCCTTGGGTGAGACCTAGTACTCTGCTGGATTCAGGTCTGACCCAGCACAGTCATAGTGGTGGTAGCCACAGGGGTGGTTATGTTACTCCATCCCCAGCTTTAGGTGGCTCAGAACAGAGGCAGAGACTCTGTTTGTTTGGGAGATAGTAAAGGAAGAGAACAAGAGTCTGCCTGGTAATCCAGAGAATTCTCCTGGATCTTGTCTAAAACCATCGAAGTGGTACCTCTATGAGTCTCCAAGTACCACAGCATTACTGGGCTTGGGGTGCTCCCTAAGGTAGGTACAGCTTCTATCACAATACTCAAGTCCTTCCAAATACCTGGAAAGCCTTCCTAAGAAGGAGGGCTATGAACAAGCCTAGACAGTGCAGACTACAATAAATAGCTAACTCCTTAATGACCAGACACAGAAGAACATCTACTAGCATCAACACCATCCAGGAAAACATGACCTCATCAAATGAACTAAATAAGGCATAGAGGACCAATACTGGAGAAACAGAGATATGTGAACTTTCAGAAAGAGACTTCAAAATAGCTGTGTTGAGGAAACTCAAAGATATTCAAGATAACAAAGAGAAGGAATTCATAATTTTATCTGATAAATGTAACAAGGATATTGATATAATTAAAAGGAATCAAACAGATTATGGAGATGAAAAATGCAACTGAAATACTGCAGAATGCATCAGAGTCCTTTAATAGCAAAAATGATTAAGGAGAAGAAAGAATTAGTGAGCTCGAAAGCAGCCTATTTGAAAATACACGGTCAGAGGAGACAAAAAAGAATAAAAAACAATAAAGTATACCTACAGAATCTAGAAAATAGGCAAAGCAAAAGGGAAAATCTAAGAGTTATTGACCTTAAAGAGAAGGTAGAGAAAGAGATAAGAGGACAAAGTTTATTCAAAGGTATTATGACAAAGAACTTCCCGAACCTAGAGAAAGATACTAATATTCAAGTACAAGAAGGTTGTAGAAAACCAAGCAGATTTAACCCAAAGAAGACCATCTCAAGGCATTTAATACTCAAACTCCCAAATATCAAGGATAAAGGATTCTAAAAGCAGAAAGAGAAAAGAAACAGATAACATAAAATGAAACTCTAAAACATCTGGCAGCAGAATTTTCATGAAAAACCTCACAGGCCAGCAGAGAGCGGCATGACATATTTAAAATGCTGAAGGAAAAGAAAAAGCTTTTTCCATAGGATACTGTATCTGCAGAAAATATCCTTCAAACATGAAGATATAAAGACTTTTCCAAATAAACAAAAGCTGAGGGGTTTCATCAACACCAGACCTTTCATACAAGAAATGCTAAAGGGAGTGTTTCAATCAGAAAGAAAAGGACATTAATGAGAAATAAGTAATCACCTGAAGGTATAAAACTCAATGGTAATAGTAAGTATACAGAAAAGCACAGAATATTATAACATTGTAACTGTGGTGTGTAAATTATTATGCTAAGTAGAAAGACTAAATGATGAATCAATCAAAAATCATAACTACAACATTTCAAGACCACCTGAATATTGAAAAAGTCAGTAAACAAGAAGTTTAAAAGCTAGAGGACAAAGTTAAGCCATGTAGGTTTTATGAATTTGCTTTTTGCTTGTTCATTTGTTTATGCAAACAGTGTTAAGTTGTTGAAAGGTTAAAATAATGGGATATAAAACAGTATTTGCAAGTCTCATGGTAACCTTAAACCAAAAAAACTTACTAGGGAGACATAAAAAATAAAAAACAAGAAACGAAATCATATCATTAAAGACAATCACTTTCATTAGAGGAAGACTGGTAGGAAAGAAGGAAGAGAAGTCCACAAAACAACCAAAACCCAAATACCAAAATGGCAGGAGTATGTCCTTACTCATCACTAATAACATTACATGTAAATGGACTAAACTGTTTAATCAAAAGACATAGACTGGCTGAATGGATGAAAAAAACAAGACTCATTGATCTGTTGCCAAGAAACACACTAAACCTATAAAGACACACATAGGCTGAAAATAAAGATATCAAAAAAGATATTCCATGCCAATGGAAGTCAAAATAGAGCAGAAGTTGCTCTATTTATATCAGAAAAAGTAGATTTCAAGACCAAATCTATAAGAAAAAACAGAGAAAGTAATCTATAATGATAAAGGGGTCAATTCAGCAAGATAATATAATAATTTTAAATATATATAAGCCCAACGGTGGAGCACCCAGATATATAAAGCAAACCTTATCAGAGGTAAAGGGAGAGATAGGCCCTGATACAATAATAGCTGGAAACTTCAACACTCCACTTTCAGCATTGGAGTGATCTTCCAGATAGAAAATCAACAAAGAAGCATCAGACTTAATATGCACTATAGACTAAATATATCTAATAAATATTTATAGAAGATTTTATTCAATGGCTGCAGAATACACATTCTTCTCCTCAGCACATGAATTATTCTCTAGGATAAATTATATTTTAGTTTACAAAACAAGTCTTAAAACATTCAAAACAATTGAAATAATATCAATCATCTTCTCTGACCATAATGGAATAGAACAGAAATTAAAAACAAGAGGAATTTTGTAAACTATACAAATACATGGAAATTAAACAATATTCCCCCAAATTACTCATGGATCAATAAAGAAATTGGGAAAGAACTTGAAAATTTCTTTGAAACAAATGATAATGGAAATACAACATACCAAAACCTATGGGATACAGCAAAAGCAGTACTAAAAGGGAAATTTATAGCTATAAATGCCTACATCAAAAAAGATAAAAAAATTCAAATAAACAATCTAATGATGCATCTTTAAGAACTAGAAAAGCAAGAGCAAACTAAATGCAAAATTAGAAGAAAAGAAATAATAAATATCAGAGCAGAAATAAATAAATTTGAAATTAAAAAATATGAATAAAAGGATTCAATGAAACCAAAGTTGGTTTTTTGAAAAAGCAAGTGGCCAGGTGCGGTGGCTCTCACCTGTAATCCCAGCACTTTGGGAGGGCAAGGCGGGCGAATCACCAGGTCAGGAGATCGAGACCATCCTGGCTAACATGGTGTGAAACCCTGTCTCTACTAAAAATACAAAAAATTAGCCAGGCATGGTGGCGGGCGCCTGTAGTCCCACCTACTTGGGAGGCTGAGGCAGGAGAATAGCATGAACCTGGGAGGCAGAGCTTGCAGTGAGCCGAGATAGCGCCACTGCACTCCAGCCTGGGCAAGAGAGTGAGACTCTGTCTCAAAAAAAAAAAAAAAAGTAAGAAAAATTGGCAAACCATTAGTCAGACCAAGAAAAAAAAGAGGGCTGGGCTTGGTGGCTCACACCTGTAATCCCAGCACTTTGGGAGACCAAGGTGGGTGGATCAAGAGGTCAGGAGTTCCAGATCAGCCTGACCAACATGGTGAAACCTGTCTCTACTAAAAATACAAAAATTAGCCAGGCATGGTAGTGCGTGCCTGTAATCCCAGCTACTCAGGAAGCTGAGGCAGGAGAATCGCTTGAACCCGGGAGGCAGAGGTTGCAATGAGCCGAAATTGTGCTACTGCACTCCAGCCTGGGCAACAGAGCAAGACTCCATCCTCCCCCCCCCAAAAAAAAGAAGAAGAAGATCCAAATAAAATCAGAAATTAAAAACGAGATATTACAACTGATACCATAGAAATTCAAAGGATCATTAGTGGCTATAATAAGCAATGATATGCCAATAAATTGGAAAATCTGGAAGAAATGAACAAATTCCTAGATACATACAACCTACCAAGATTGAACCAGGAGGAAATCCAAAACCTGAATAAACCAATAACAAGTTATGAGTTCAAAGTCATAATAAAAAGTCTCCCTTTAAAGAAAAGCCTGGGACCCGATGGCTGAATTGTACCAAACATTTAAAGAAGAAGTAATACCAATCCTACTCAAACTCTCGTGAAGAAAAGAGGAGAGGGGAATACTTCCAAACTCATTCTATGAGGCCAGTATTACACTGATACCAAAACCAGACAAAAACACATCAAAAGAAAGAAAGAAAAACAAAAAACTATAGGCCACTATCTCTGATAAATATTGATGTAAAAATCCTCAACAAAATACTAGCAATCCAAATTCAACAACACATTAGAAAGATCATCCATCATAACCAAGTGGGATTTATCTCTAGAATGCAAGGATGATTCAACACATGCAAATTAATCATTGTGATATATTATATCAACAGAATTATTCAACATAGTACTAGAAGTTCTAGCTAGAGCAATCAGACAGGAGCAAGATATAAAAAGCATTCAAATTGGAAAGGAAGAAGTCAAATTATCCTTGTTTGCAGATGATATGATCTTACATTTGGAAAAGCCCCAAGACTCCACAAGAAAACTATTATATCTGATAAACAAATTCAGTAAAGTTGCAGGATACAAAATCAACATACAGAAATCAGCAGCATTTCTATATGTCAACAGTGAACAATGTGAAAAAGAAATAAAATTAAATACCTACATTTACAATCACCAGAAATAAAATTAAATACCTAGAAATAACTTAACCAAATAAGTAAAAGATCTCTATATTGTTAAAATGTCCATGCTACCCAAAGCAATCTATACATTCAATGCAATCTCTATCGAAATACCAATGACATTCTTCACAGAAATACAAAAAAAATTGTTTTCTTTTTTCTTTCTTTTTTTTTCTTTTTTTTTTTTTTTAGACAGAGTATCCCTGTGTCACCCAGGCTGGAATGCAGTGGCACAATCTTGGCTCACTGCAATCTCCGCCTCCTGGGTTCAAGTGATTCTCCTGCTTCAGCCTCCTGAGTAGCTGGGATTATAGGTATCTGCCACCATGCCCAGCTAATTTTTGTATTTTCAATAGAGATGGGGTTTCGCCATGTTGGCCAGGCTGGTCTCGAACTCCTGACTTCAGGTCATCTGCCCACCTTGGCCTCCCAAAGTGCTGGGATTACAGGTTTAAGCCACTGTGCCCGGCCCAATCCTAACATTTTTATGGAGCCATAAAAGACCCAGAATAGCCAAAGCTATCCTAAGCAAAACAAAACAAAACGAAAACCAAAAAAGCTGGTGAAATCAAAAAGCTGGTGAAATCACATTACCTATCTTCAAATTATACTCCAGAGCTATAGTAACCAAAACAGTGTGGTACTGGCATAAAAACAGACATATAGACCAATAGAAAAGAATAGAGGTCCTAGAAATAAATCCACACACCTACTGTGAACTCATTTTTGACAAAGGTGCCAAGAATATACACTGGAGAAAAGATAGTGTCTTCAATAAATTGTGCTGGGAAAACTGGATATCCATATTCAGAAGAATGAAACTAAACCCCTATCTCTTGCCATATACAAAAATAAAATCAAAATTGATTAAAGTCATAAATTTAACATCTCAATCTATGAAACTATTACAAGAAAGCACTGGGGAAAATCTCCAGGATATTGATCTGGGCAAAGACTTCTTAAGCAAGCAATACCCCAGAAACACAGGCAACCAAAGCAAAAATGAATAAATGGGATCACATCAAGTTAAAAAGTTTCTGCACAACAAAGGATATACAGTCAACAAAATAAAGAGACAACCTACAGAAAATATTTGCAAACTACTCATCTAACAAGTGATTAATAACGAAAATACATAAGGAGCTCAAATAAATGAAACCTAATAATCTGATAAAAATGGGCAAAATATTTGAATAGATATTTCTCAAAAGAAGACATACAAATGACAAACAACATATGAAAAGATGATCAACATCATTGATCATCAGAGAAATGCAGACCAAAGCTACAATGAGATGTCATCTCACCCCAATTAAAGTGGCTTATATCCAAAAGACAAATGCCAAAGAGGATGTGAAGAAAGGGGAACCCTTATACACTGTTGGTGGGAATGTAAATTAGTACAGCCACTATGGAGAATATTTTGGAGGTTCCTCAAAAGACTAAAAATTTAGCTACCATAGAACCCAGTAATCTCAGTGCTAGGTGTATACCCAAAAGAAAGGAAATCGGTATATTAGAGAGATATCTTGTACTCCTATGTTGTTGCAGCACTGTTTACAATAGCTATGATTTGGAAGGAACCTAAGCGCCCACCAACAGATGAATGGATAAAAAAAATGTGGCACATATATACAGTGGAGTACTATTCAGCCATAAAAAACAATGAGATCCAGTCATTTGAAAAAACATGCATGGAACTGGAGATGATTGTATTACGTGAAATAAACCCAGCACAGAAAGACAAGTATCACATGTTCTTACTTACTTGTGGGATCTACAAATGTTAAAATTAAACAATTAAACTCAGGCATAAAGAGGAAAAGATGGTTGCCAAAGGCTGGGAAGGGTAGTAGGGAGCTTGGGGTGGGAAAGGTGGGGATGATTAATGGGTACAAAAGTAAATATTGGGAAGAATGAATAAGACGTACTATTTGGTAGCACAATAGAGTGACTATAGTCAATAATAACTTAATCGTACATTTTGAAATAAAGATTATATTTGAAATGTTTGCAACTCAAAGGATAAATATTTGAGGAGATAGTTACCCCATTCTCCATTATGTACTTGTTTCATATTGAATGCCTATATCAAAACATCTCATGTACCCCTTAAATATATACATTTATGATGTACCCACAAAAATTAAATAAAAACAAAAAACAAAGGATTAATGAATCTAAATAAAAACAAAGCAGGAGTGCCTTGTTGTCTATAAAGATGGGTTTTCTTAAGTAAAAACATTTTAAAATCTCTTTGTGTTTGTAAAACAATATTATGACTAGAATAATTTGTTTTAAAAATAAATATTATCTATAATATCACTAGCTGAACATAGTAATAATTTCATTTTTAATCATTCTTTTCCAACCTGGGTCTCCATGTCTGTACATATATTTTAAAAGTTGCAATATTTGTGTACAAGCAAGCTTTCTTACCTTCAGTCGTGGGACTTTCCCATTATACAGTCTTTACTGGCACCACTTTTTAATATTAGCGGGTAGAAGTACAGATTTCTTACATGCATATATTGTGTAGTGGTGAGTTCTGGGCTTTTAATGTACCCATCACCCAAATAGTGAACAGTGTACTCAACAGGTAATTTTTTAACCTTCGCTATCCTCCCACCTTCTGAAGTATCTGATGTCTATTATTCTACCCTGTATGTATATGTGTACCTATTGTCTATCTCCCACTTAAGTGAGATCATGAGGTATTTGACTTTCTTTTTCTGAGATTTTTCAGTTAGGATAATTGCCTCCAGTTCCATCCATATTGCTGCAAAATACATGATTTTATTCTTTCTTATGGCCGAGTAGTATTCCATAGTATATATACACCATATTTTCTTTATCCAATCCTCCACTGATGGACACTTAGGTTGATTCCATATTTTTGCTATTGAGAATGGTGCTGCAATAAACATACTAGTGCAGTTATCTTTTTGATAGAATGATTTTTCCCCCTTTGGATATATATCCAGTAGTGGAATTGCTGGATAGAATGGTAGTTCTATTTTTAGTTCTTTGAGAAATCTTCACACCGTTTTTCATAAAGGTTGTAATAATTTACATTCTCACCAACAGCGTATAAACATTCCCTTTTCTCTGCATTATCAACATCTGTCATTTTTTGACTTTTTAATAATAGCCATTCTGACAGGTATAAAATGGAATCTGTCTGTACTCTTAATTTGCATTTCTGATTAGTGACATTGAGCATCTTTTCATATGTTTGTTGACTGCTTGTGTGGTTTCTTGAAAAATGTCTGTTCATGTACTTTGCCCACTTTGTAACGGAGTTGTTTGTTGTTTTCTTCTTGAGCTGTTTGACTTCCTTGTAGATTCTGGATATTAGCCTTTTGTCGGGTGCATAATGAAAATATTTTTTTCCCATACTGTAGATCGTCTGTTTATCTTGTTGATCATTTCTTTTGCTGTGGCATCATTTTAAATGGCACCTTAAGAATGCTCTAGATGACTACATAGTCATTTGTGGTAGTAGTGTTCTGTGTTGTCCTAACATTGGTAAAATATCTTTGGGTGGTGTGTACTCAACTTCCATTTTCACTTACTGTCTTTTTACATGTGCCTGCTACAGAGACAATTTTTTGGATGCTTTGAAGCTTGGATTATAGGTAATTGTGTGACTTTTTTTCCTTGTGTTCTCTACATTTCTGCCCCATGGAATACAAAGATGGAGCGGAAGTACCTGTCTTGCAACAATAGGACTACAATTATGAGGATGCTGTGAGCATGCTAAGGATGGCAAAGCAGGATGACAGACAGAGCTTGAATTATTGAGATGTTGTACTGGCCTTGCACTGCCTAACTCCAGTTTTATATTGTAAAGACAAATAATCTCTTCTATTTTAAAGCATTGTGATTATATTTTCTGTTATTTGCAACTGTACTTATTCCTTAATGATTCAGTTTTAATAAGCCTAAGATTCATTTTGATACACCTCCAGAAATCATACCATTAAATAATTCAGTTGTAACACAGGAATGCCACTAACCATGACCCTGGGGATGCCATGGTAGCAGGTCCCATGGGCTTCTCAGTATGCCTGTTGGCTCTCCTCCTACGATTTAGACAACAGACTCTGGGATTGGAAACGCTTGTACAATTCTTCGCCTCTGATGGCACTCAATCAGTGAAGCATTCTCAATGCATTCTTCCTACTACTAAGACCAATGCTTGTTAGAATCAAGGTAGAGGTAGCCAGGTAAGGGCAGTGGAGAGCAGCTGTTGGGAGTATCCGATGATTTTTTTCTTTTAATATTTGTTTATTAAATAAATGTTGAGTGCCTTCTAGGAGCTACAGACTGGGTTAGGCATTAGGATGTGAGAGAGCTGACTGAGGAAATTTCTTAGTTGAAAATGAGCTGAAACACTGGAGAATGTAAGATGTATAATGCCACAATCACCAAGACACCGGAGAGAAGAAGCAAAAATGAAAAGGTACCTAATATGTGCCTGCTAAGGAAAGAGAGAAGGGTGATGGTGGGTCTGAAGTCCAAGGCAGGTTAACAGATAGAGCAAAGGATGATGAGGGGTACAATTGGATACTTTGTTTCTGTTTTTACTTTTAATATAAATCAAAGGTTTATGTATGTACCACATACAGGAAGGTAAACCCATAATAATTGTATAGCTCTATGAATTTTCACAAACTGAGTCCATTTGTGTATTAGAACCCAGATGAAGAAAGATAACATGACTAGCACCCCACAAATCCTGCCCTGTTTCTTTCTCCTTATAATCCTTCCAGTGGTAACAACTATCTTGCTTTTTAACACCATATATTAATTTTGCTTACTAGTTACTTTAAATTTATGGGAACATCCAGTATGTACTCTTCTGTGTCTAGCTCCTTTTGCTCAACTTTGTATTAGTATGATTCATCCATGTTTTTGCTTAAAATTATCATTTTATGATAATTCTCATTTCTGTGTAGTTTTCCATTGTGGTGGTGTTCCATAATTTCTCTTTCTTTACTAATTATACTTTTGATGGATTATTGGGCTGTTTCCAGTTAAGGGTCATTACAAAAGTATGCAAAAAATTGTGCACATATCTTTGGTGCACTTATGTGAACATTTCTGTTGGGTAAATATACTTAGGAATGGATTTGCTGGGCCATAAAATAGTTGTATACTTACTATTTGTAGAAACGGCCAAACGTTTTCCTCAAGGTTACTCTGTAAGTTTATATTTTCTACAGCAGTGAATAAGCTATACACTTAGGCTCATTGTAAGGTGTGTGTGTGTGTGTGTGTGTGTGTGTGTGTGTGTGTATGCTAAAATACTTCATTGAAATATAATTTAAATGTAATGAAATTGCAAGACTCTCAACCTTAATTCATTTTGACAAATGGATACATGTAACTGTCACTCAGATAATGATATATAATATTTCTTTCCATGGCTACCAAAAGTTCCTTCATACCCCATTTCAGTCATTCACCCTCTCCTGAGGCATTTTTATAATTTCTTTTACCATCAATTAGTTTTGCCTGTTCTCAAACCTCTTACAAATGGAAACATAGTATATTCTTGGATCTAGCTTCTTTGGCTCAACACGGTATGATCCCTCGAGTTGCTGGTATGTTTGTAATTTGTTTTTTTCTCATTGCTGGAGATTATTGAAGGATACTTTTTAAGGGAGGAAGGCCAGGCCCACCAAATCTAAACCTGGTCTATCTTTCAGATATCTGGGAATCTTCACTATTTTTAACCCCAGTTTTTGGAGAATCATAATCTGTTGGCATCAATGTATGGCCTGACTTTGCCTGATTTTTAAAATTGTTCCTCTCTAGAGCAATCTATTTTGGTGGAAGTAGCTTGACATGACCCGCTAATATCAGAATGTTTATTCTATTCTCTGACTCTTGGCTTCCTATTTTCACATTTTTTAACATACATTTCAGTTTCTTTCCACTGGATTTATAAATGAAAGCATACCATTTAAGTAAGTATGTGTGTTGAAAATTTCTAGTGCTCCATAAGGCTATGGAAATTTGACCCAAGTATAGGTTAAGTCTGTAGAATTACAGCTACCCTCAGTCTCCCAACCAATGTGTGCAACCCAGTAGGCCATAAATCAGCACACCATTCAAACCAATGTTATTTATTTTTTGGTTTAACATTTGTTAGAGAGAAGCTAAGCATCTATTCATAAAGTGTATACTCCATTCTATATATTCAAAATAAGACACGTATTAAATGTATTAATATAATACAATGCTGTAATTTATTTGTAATTACCTTTATGTGACCATATTTTGGCAGTCACAACAGATTACAGGCGGTCATTTTCACTCACAATAGGCAGAAGCAACTGGCATGCATAAAGAAATAAAATATCTTCCAAATACTTTTGTGTAGATTACACACTTGCTGCTTTTCTGTAATTACTGTTCTCTTTTTTTTGCAATGTATATGAAATGGCTCAACATTTAGCTCTTAGGATCAACCTTCAGTCTTGCTGGAATGGCATTCCTATTCATGCTTTAGTCTCTGCTCAACTTACCCAACTTGCGAATTTCAATTCAGGGTTGCTGGGTTTTGTTTTGTTTCTGTTTGTTTTCTTTTTCTGTTGTTGTTGCTTTGTGTTGTTCTTTTCCTTTTCTTCCCCCTTTGTTCTTTTCTCCTTCCCTATCTTCCTTTAGTCCCTCTCTGATGGGCATCACATGGTTCTGAGGGAGGAAACTACACTTACACTTTTTGTCCATTATGGATAGAGGTCCTTGTGGAAACCTGTGCTACCTGGAATCATTTTTCTGATTTATTTCTGTGATAGTTTAGAACCCCATAGTCTGGCCCCTCTAGTAGCTGCCATCCAAATTCTTAGTCTAGTCTAAGAGATTCACCAAAATATATATATCAGGTATGGTGAACTATGAAGATAAGATTTGGGGTTTCCTAGTAAAATATTAATTAACAGAAAATATTATTCACATCTTTAATTTTAAATATGAATATTTGATTTATTGAAGTCAATACAATAATCTATTTTTTCTTATTTTAAGTTATACTTACAAATCTCTTCTTGTACTTATAAAATTAACAAAAATGCCCCTCAGTTTTAAAGAAACTTCAACTAATATGCTGTCCAATTTAAAGCTTTAAGGTTTATTTTATTTTATTTTATTTTATTTTTGAGAGGGAGTTTTGCTCTTGCCACCTAGGCTGGAGTCCGATGGCGTGATCTTGGCTCACTGCCACCTCCTTCTCCCAGGTTCTAGGGATTCTCCTGCCTCAACCTCCTGAGTAGCTGGGATTATAGGCGCCCGCTACCACGCCGGGCTAATTTTTGTATTTTTGGTAGAGACAGGGTTTCATCATGTTGGCCAGGCTGGTTTCAAACTCCTGACCTCAGGTGATCCACCCACCTCGGCCTCCCAAAGTGCTGGGATTACAGGCGTGAGCCACCATGCCTGGCCTATTTTTTTGAGACCGAGTCTCGCTCTACCGCCCAGGCTGGAGTGCAGTGGCGCGATCTCGGCTCACTGCAACTTCCGCCTCCCAGGTTCTCGTGTGGCAGCCTCCGGAGTAGCTGGGATTACAGGGGCCCGCCACCACGCCCAGGTAATTTTTTTTTTTTTTTGGAGCTGGAGTCTCGCACTGTTGCCCAGGCTGGAGTGCAGTGGCACAGTATCTGCTCACCGCAGGCTCCGCCTCCTGGGTTCACGCTATTCTCCTGCTTCAGCCTCCTGAGTAGCTGGGACTACAGGCGCCTGCCAGCATGCCCGGCTAATTTTTTGTATTTTTAGTGGAGATGAGGTTTCACCATGTTGGCCAGGCTGGTGTCAAACTCCTGACCTCAAGTGTTCCTCCCGCCTCAGCCTCCCAAAGTGCTGGGATTACAGGCATGAGCCGCCGAGCCTGGCCCAGCTTTAAGTATTAAACTTATATATTTTAAGCTCACCTTATACATTTATTACATTAAAACACAAAATTTTCTTTTTAAGAATTTCAAGTAACTAACAAGCAAAAAAAATCTTTTAGAGCACCTAAGTTACTCTTTCAAATCTATAAACTTATGAAACTTATTTAAATTTTAAATTTGTATTAAGCAGTTCCACAATGAATGTATATATATAAGTATATAAAGATTTCAACCTCAAATCACATGTCCAAACCAATTACTCAGTTACACATTTCACATTGGAATCATAAAGCTGATATGTTACTCTCAAAGGCAAAATTCTTTTAGACGTTACAAATTCTTAAAATATCAAGCATGTACTTAGTACAAAATGTTAGTACCATAATTTTCTTAAATATGTCTACATTTATTTCCAAATGTTCTCAAGGATAAAAGAGTCTTATTTGCTGAGACAATTATATTACATGGATGATTTTGAGGTTATCTTCTCAACTAGTGAAAGTTACATATGAAATAGAGATATGACCTTGTTTAAAATTTATTTTCATGCTTTTTATGGTCACTGTGACACGGACTCTAAAACTTAAACAGGGCAGACTGCCCACCATCCTGAGCATGAGTTCTATTCGTATCTTATTCTTCTGTCTATTCAAGGAACTTTACAACTCACTCTGTCTTACCATTTGGTTAGATTCAACTGTGTGACTCCATTCTGAATTTTTTTTATCATTCCTCTAGCTATTAGTGCTACACAGCTTATGAAATTGTTTGATTCCATGTATCTCTAGAGCCAGACGTGTTATTTTAATTACATGAACAAAAGACTGAGGTGTATACTTTGTAAAAAGACAGAGAAAAGTACTTAAGAAAGTAAAAGACCAGAATTTATTTAGCTGGTGTACTCAGAGGAGGTTTTTACTGTGTTAAGCTCAGAACCATTGTTACCCACAGAAAACACTTTCTCATTTTTTTTTTCATTCATACATACATTTAATCAATACTTATTAATATCCATCATTGTCCAGCCTCTGGAACTAAGAAAGGAAGAAGTAGTTAAAATAAACTGATCATTTAAACATTTATTATAGACCAGAAATTTTATCTGCATCTATTAATGCCATGAAGTAGGAACCACCAGTTTTGTTTTACAAATGAAGAAAATAAGGCCCACAGGGGATAAGAAAATTTTCCATTTTCTACATTGACAAAGCTATCCAGTGACCAAAACCAGATAGGAACTTAGTGACAGCTGGATCTAAAATGTATATCCTCTGCCTCCAGAGAGGAGCTCATCATTTAGGGAGTGGAAGTTGTCAGTAAAGGTGCAAAAGGACAAGAACAGAAATAGCAGAGACCTGAAAAGTAGAAAGCCTAATGCTTATGACCTTGCTACTGGAACTCAGCTTGAGGGGTGTGTGTGTGTGTGTGTGTGTGTGTGTGTGTGTGAACGTAAATGTTGCAGATGAAAGAACTAGCCATGTCAGTAAAACCTTCCTGAAATCTCTGTTTTTAGGAAACAAATACAAGAATGTTTACCACCAAAGATAAAGTGGCAATCAATCAATACAAAGTGAGTAGGAGAGAGGCTGCCACATAGCCATCAGATAAACTAAGATTTTAAGTTTGCGCTTATCATATCCATTGTCTTCACAAAAACATTAAATTATCTTCTATGACTGCTTCATAGGAGAGGGTTATTTTATTATTATTTTATTTATTTATTTATTTTTTTGAGACGCAGTCCCGTGCTGTCGCCCAGGCTGGAGTGCAGTGGCACGATCTCGGCTCACTGCAAGCTCCGCCTCCTGGGTTCACGCCATTCTCCTGCCTCAGCCTCCCGAGTAGCTGGGACTACAGGCGTCTGCCACCACGCCGGGCTAATTTTTTGTATTTTAGTAGAAACACGGTTTCACCGTGTTAGCCAGGATGGTCTCGATCTCCTGACCTCGTGATCCACACGTCTTGGCCTCCCAAAGTGCTGGGATTATAGGCGTGAGCCACTGCGCCTGGCCTTTATTATTGTTTTTTTAAACAGTCTGGCTCTGTTACCCAAGCTGGACTGCAGTGGCGTGATTATAGCTCAATGCAGCCTCAAACTCCTGGACTCAAGCAATCCTTTCACCTCAGCCTCCTGTGTAGCTGGGACCACAGGTGTGTGACATTGTGCTCAGCTGATTAAAGAAGATTTTTTTTTTTTAGAGGTGTGACCATGTTGATCAGGCTGATCTCAAACACCTTAGCCTTCCAAAGTGTTGAGATTACAGGCATGAGCCAATGTGCCTCATCAGGAGAGGGTTATTTTATTGAGAAATTGTAGTTGCACCATGACTGCACTAACCTTTTGGCTTTCTTTGTTATCTGTGTTTGGGAGCAGTTTAACACTGACTACTATCTTTGCAAATTTTCTAACCATGCAATGGCAGCTCCCTGAATTACAGGCATCACACCTAGGAAGAAGTGACTTTTTCCTCACTGCACTTCTTGATAGAGTAAACTACCCGAAATGATGACAGACACCCTAATTTTAAACCCATTCTAAAGTGAGCTCCTCTCATGCTTCGTATTCATATTAACAACTTCTTGCTTATCTAGACCTCTATTTTTATGCACCCATAGTCTGTATATGTTCTTTCTTTTGACTATTTCCCTGTTTGTTGCCCTTTCCGAGTAAGGAAAGAAAAGAAAAAGTTCAGTTAGTTAAGGCTGTCTTGGCTAAGAGCCTCTGTTGTAAGAATGTCTTTTGGATTTTGATTTGCCTGACCGATGTGGTCCCTAATTTGTTTTCAACAGGGCCAGCCAAACTCACTCCAGCTCCTGTCACAGCCACTCCACTTTTTCTGTCATCTTTTCTATTATGTGACAACCTTGAAACTGTACGTTTTACACAGACTCTGCTATTCACACGCTGGCTTTCAAATAACAGTCTAATTGATTTAGAATGGCTCTATAGAAACATGGTGCATCATGGACATTCTAAAAGTAGAATTCTTAAGTGCAGAATCTGTTTCTATCATGTCCCAGCTGCGTGATCTTGTGCAAAGCACTGAAACTATTTGTGCCTCAGTTTCACACTCTAAAATAGGAAAAGTTTTGTCTCTACTTCGTACGTTTACTGGGAGGGTTAAGTTACTAAATACATCTAAAGCCTTTGGAAGCACGTCAGTTGCATACCTAGTGCTAGATAAATGTTTGTTATCAATCTTATTTTATTAGAGAAAGGGCTGACATAGTTTGAGTATAGGATATAACCTTTAGAGGGAGAGTTCTGCACTGGGTTTTCCATTGCCTCAGCTCTCTAGGCCCTGAACCCATGATTAAATGAGTCAGCTGTAGATTTAGTTGTAACTGATTAGAATAAATAATGTGCAGGATTTATTTCCATTTGGCCTGGATCCTCATATCCTTCCAACAGTGTCCCTCTTCCATGATCAGAGCTCTCTTTGACTAAAAAATTAAAACTGAACAACCACAATAGCAACCAAAAGTCAGCTGTATCAAAGGATAGAATAGGAGCTAAGCAAACAAGGTATCTTGGTTTGGTTCTGTGAGTTCCATGTTTTCAGACACAAGAAATAATTGAGTTACATTTTCCCCATTGGCTTGCTGGAAAGGTGAGCCCATTATACTAACTTTTCTAGAGGCAGATTATTTTTGGAGTTCAGCTCTTATGGCATTAACCAAGTTCTAAATAGTAAATTATCCTGAGTCAGCCGATTGTGAATGAATAAACAATAAAAGGCCTTATTCTCTGAGGACTAGGTCTGGTATTTCTGTCTCTTTCAGAGGTTTGACCAAGTGTGAGGTTTGGGAATGGGAACCCAGGCCTGCCATCTGGCCAGTCAGCTTTCTCCCTCATTCCTCTTTAGTGGGGTTTTCCATTGTGTTCCTTGTTGCATCTGCTTGGTGGTTGAATACCAATCCCAGCCAACATCTCCTCACTCTGTTACAAATGCCACACTCATTATCTGTTTAGCAGACAAAGGCTGCTGTTCTAGGGCTAGGAGTCCATGCTGTATAATCCTGGCTAGCACAGATGGAGTGTGGGCATGGATTCAGAATTTTGGAGTTAGAAAAGACCACATATATCTTCTCTACCAACATTATTCAACAGAACTTGCTGTGATGATGGAAATGGTTTATAATCTGTGCTATCAATATGGTAGCCACTAGCTACACATGGCATTGAAATTTGAGTAGTGTGACTGATAAAGTAAATTTTAATTTCATTCACATATAGCTAGGGGTTATTACATTAGTCAATTTGGAATTTTTTCACTTAGTTTATAAATAATAAAGCTAAGACCCCAAGAGAGGAAGAGTGAGTTGTTCAAAGTCATATAGTAGATACACAGCACAGTTGGGATTAGTGATTGGAAATACCCTCTTCCATACTAGTGCTTTCCCTTTCTTACAATCCCAAAGCCATGAACACAGTTCTAGAATCCCACTGGTATCGATAAAACACCAGAGTCTCTTATTTTTGTGAGGTCTAATATCCAGGAAGCAGTTCCCCATCATCACCACCTTCCTGACATGCTTTTCTTTTGTGACTTTCAGGGGTGGGGAGTGCTGTTTCTGCTTACTGTATGGACAAGATTTCACCAAAGGCTGGAGTGGACAAAGCATTCAGTAACTTAATCCGCAGCCCAACAGTTTTTCTCCTCCTTCAGGGATAATGTGAGCTCATTTGTGTTAGGCTCTGCATCTGGATCCCTCTGGAAAACTCTAGATGGTGAAATGTAACCATTTTATTGAAAACTGTCCACACAGTATCTTCTGGGATTTGTCAACAGTCTCAGCAAATCCCATGGTAAATAATATTCTGAATGTTTTGCACATTTCAAAGCAAATTTTTCTCGTCAGGATTTTGCTGGCTTCTGGGTGGTTTCTTAGAGGAACATTAGTATTCATTGAAATATTCATTTTTAAAACACTAGAAATTGACACTCAAGTGGAGTGTGGCTAAGGATTTGAGTCCTAGAAGATTTTAAGCTGCCAAGTGAAGAGGTAAAAAAAAAAAAGTCTCTTTCTGTAATTAGATACACACAACCACCATGAGGTTGAATATTTCACAGTTATCTAGCCCTTTAGGACACTATAACTGTATTCAGAGAACTTGATCCTGAAACATGCTCTCCTGCACTGTATTGACGAGTTGACCAGAACTAAAAGAGATACTAGAGTAATCACATTTACACCTCTTCCCTCTTGCTTCTTGTTCTTTTGATGATATAGTCCAGAGGGTCCCTATAAGACTTTCAGGCCTATCCCCACGCTTTTTGTTTCTCTCACATAATTTTTCCTGACTGGGAATATTTTGTAGCCAAGCCTATTTTTCCCTTGCCTACAGTAAGAACTTGGTAATGCACTTTTAAATATTTAACTTCTATGATTATTTTGCATATGACTTTCATCTCTTTGCAGGGATTAAATATGCATGGGGAATAGTAAACAATTCCTGTGGAATTTCTTTCTGAACAAAGAGTTTCTTAACTCTATGGTAGACCCTGAGGGTATACCCTGAGTAAGCTCGAGCCAAAAAGAATGCCTTATAAGGGCCATGGTAACCAAGAATCTGTAAAGAACGAGGCAAAGGAGGGACAGAGAATTTAAAAGGAAACAGAATTTTTCTTTTCAATTAAGAAGCTACAACATATTTCTGTCTCTCTTCGGTGTGAAGGGTAGAAGGCTCCCAGCAAACGTGCATGTTTATATGAGTGGAATCTATGTTCTTATTTGGAAGGTCAGGGCAGGAGTTTTCTTTCTACTTATAATAATCTCAAAATCTGATTCAGATGCAAAAACTTGGTCACCTGATGGAGAGGTAGATGGCTGATACCAGAGCCCTTTGGGGTTACTTCAGCAGACCAGTAATGACTCAGATTTCTCCACAGAGCAAAAGAAACTTAGTGGAATATTCAATTCTGAACTTCTTAACAGCATATTATGGAAACACTGTGCACATATACAGTGAACTGGAAGACTGTGGAGGTTCTGGATAATTTCAACATGGACAAGCAGTGAAGATAATACTGGTGCAATGAGCTCTCTTCTCTCTTTAACCGAGTTTGTGGTGTCAACACCATGGTCACTATGGTTTACACAGCAGATCCAAAAAAATCACCAAAGTAGGAATTCGCTTTGGTGAATAGGTATTAGCAGGCTTTAGAGTCAAGTCGGCCAGGCTTGAGTTTGGATGTACTCTGTGTAACCCTGGGAAAATTGCTTATCTTTCTAAGCCTTTGTTTTTCCATCTTTAAGTTGCAGCTAACAGTATTCAATTTGAAGGGGTTCTTATGAGAAATTATGTACAGTATATCAGTGCAGACCTTGACATGTCACCATCAAACATGAACAACTGTCACAAAGTTTCAGTGTCTACATTTTTCCTAAAACTAATAATTAGCTTATATTAAAACTATGTAACTTTCACTGACATGTCTTAAAAATATGGACCACATTTTCTACTTACCCAGAACTTCCCAGCCTGTGGCTGCCAAAGGGGAAAATAGCAGTGACATTCAATTCCCCTGGTTCTTGCTCCTTTTGCTCAAACCCTTCTGGGGAGGGCTCCCGTGTGCTCCTGAATAAGTCTGCATTACCAGTCACTTTGTTTGAAATCTGTGATTGCCACACTAGGCCCAAGAGCACTCATAATGATGTGGCTGACAACCTGACAAAGTTTAAGCTTTCTTTAATAAATGGATAAACATAATATCTCACCTTTTATCAAAGTTACTTAAATGGCTGAAAAATAATCAAATAGTCAAATCCTTTTGAAAAATAGTTTTACACACTAACATACTTCTTTTTTCATCTGATACGCCTCCCTGTGGGGAGGTGGACATTGCCTCTCTTTAGAATCACCTGCTGTCTGCACTTCTATTGTAGCGGGTAAAGACATGTTTGTTCTTTTATGTTACGCACTGTTAGACAGAGGCTCACATGGTGTTGCTTGGTTCATAGAGCTTTTCAGAAAATTGCCATCTCAACACAAGACTCACATATAAATCTGTGGTTCCTGGTGTTGCAGAGCAATGATGCATACTTGTGATACAATACACAGACCTTGGAGGTGCCATCTCCATAGATGATGATGCAGAACTAATTTTAAAGGGTGTGATGATAGAATGAAATGACATACATCAATAGGTTTTGTAAGATAGGAAGAACTATCAAAAACTAAAGTATTGTAACTATTTCTTTAGAGGGAAGTATGAATGAGCTGTAGATTATGTAGAATCTGGAGAGGAGTTGATAGTTTTCAAAACAACAGGCCAGCTTGCACCCAAGGGATGTTAGCTGCTGAGCCTTTTAAAGCAATTGTGGTGAAAATGTCATTTACAAAAAATAGGCTGTGTCTGCCAGACTTGGCATTTTGATAGTTAATTCATTGTTTGGGGCAATTAAATCTGGTAGTAAATATTCAGACATTCCAGTGAACTGGCCAAGTGATGGGAGATTTAAAATTACCATTAGGTCAGGAGGCAGGAAGTCAAACTCAACCATCAGTATAGGTGCTATGGGTGCCATGAGGGCAGCTAGAGGATAAAGACACTTGAAATCAAATGGAGTGAATCAGCTGTTAGTGTAGAAGCATGGTAGGTAAAGAGAATTCACTCCTTCCTCCATGAGCCGAAGGGCAATGGCACTCCAGAACAAATTCTTTGAATGATCATCCAGTTGGGTTATGGTATTCAAGCCAGATCTCACCCCTCAAAATGTGGTCCATGAAGAAGCAGCATCAAAATCACCTGAGCTCTTGTTAAAAATACATAGCCTCAGACGCCATGCCAACTCCAAGACTTCCTGAATCAGAATCCGCATCTTAACCAGATCTCCAGGTATTCATATGTTCTCAAGTTTAAAAAACACTGACTTGGAATTATTTTGTTAGGAAGCAATATAAACTGGCTCTGTTTAAGCTTCAAGGGGGGATTTATCAGAAAAACTTTTGGGGTCTCAAAGAATTGAAGGAGGGGTTGACCATACAAGAGTAATGAAAAAAAAAGGAATCTCAACAACATGGAAAACAGAAACTTCTTTCCAGAATGTAACCATAACAAAAAACAGCTCTACCTATCTTCCTTCCTTCCTTCTTCATTCCTTCCTTTCTTCCTTCTTTTCCTCCTTTCCTTCCCTTCCCTTCCTTCCCTTCCTTCTCTTACTCCTCTCCCTTGCCTTCCCTCCCCTTCCCTTCCCTTCCTTTCCTTTCCCTCTCCTTCCCTTCCTTCTCTCCCTCCCTCTTTCCTTCCTTCCCCCCCTCCTTATTTCCTTCCTTCTTTCCTTCCTTCCTTCCCTCCCTCCCTCCTTCTTTCCCTTCTTCCTTCATTCCTTCCTTCCTTCCTTTCTTCCTCCCCCCCTTTCCTTCTTTCTTTCCTTCCTCCCTCCCTTCCTTCCTTCCTCACTTCCTTCCTTCCTTTCTTCCTCCCTTCCCTTCTTCCTTCCTTCTTTCCTTCCTTCCCTCCTTCCTTCCTTCCTTCCTTCCTTCCATTAATTAAGCAAATATTCATTGAATGCCTACTATTTGCTCAACACAGTGATAGGCAATAGGGATCCAATGAACATAACTGAAATAGCCTCTACTCTCATGGGATTTACAGCCCCATAAGGAATGTAGAATGAATAGAGAATGTAGAATTAATGAAGCAATCATACAAATATCAGCATAATTTAAACTATTTGAATTTCAAGGAGAGGCAAATTATTTTATTAAAATATGCATATTAGGACAACCTGTTCCTAGTTACCTTCCTAGTTATAAATGGAAGTTGCAATTGAGTGTTACAATCGGAAGGCTAATTAGAAGTTTACAAGGCAACAATGGGATAAAGAATATTTTACATGAATGAGAAGCATATGCCCTGAGGTTGGAACAGAATGGATTTGTGTAGTAATAGGTAGTGACTAGATCACAAAAGGCCTTAAAAGCCACATGTAAGAGAAACATTTCTGTTCACCAAACCCTACCTTTTCCTCCTGGGCCTACAGCCAGATTTGCAATTAGGTGCAGCCATCTGAGTAGCTTCTGGCTAATGAAATATGGGTGGAAATTAATAAGGATCACCTCCAGGCCTTAAACCTCCTACTAAAACCCCTCTCTTTCTTATTTTATCTGCTAGTCATTAACAAAACTCTAAAGAGTGGTGGAGCCTCAAATTAGAAGGTACCTAATCCCTGAAATGACTGCACAAAACAGACCCATTTTCTGCCAACTTGTTTGGATTGGAAATGAAACAAGAAATAAACCTTTATTAGATTAAACCACTGATATGTTGGGGCTGTTTCAGCCTTAGCTTACCCTGACTAATATGCCCACTAAAGATTTTGCCCTTTAGCCTGAGAGTTGTGAGAAAGCTTTGGAGTATTTTCAGTGGAAGAGGTCCTGGTCCGAGTTTTATCTTCCCTGCATGGATGAGTAATTTACCTATAGGTCAATCAACTATAACCACAAATCACATTACACAGCACAGAAAATTTCCAGTAGGAACTCAGCACTGCATAATTTGGAACCATTCCTGGTGATGAGAGATTTGTATGCCAAAAAATTACCCAAAGTGTTTTCTCCTATAACATCCAACCCATGGGTTAAATAGATTTAAAGGTGAGGGCTCAAGAGAAGGGAGAGATTGTGATTCACACATGAGCAAGGCACACCTTTCTGCTAGGACAGTGGCCTCTCAAAGTGTGGCCTAACAGCAATATGAAATCCTAATTGGAAAAATGCAAATCATCACCTGAATCACTTAGATTTCAGGGGCAAGCCTCAGCAGTCTATATCTATGGGCTGAAAAGTCTTCCAGGTAATTCTAATGCATGCTAGAATTTGAGAACTCCATGTGCTAAGCTGATAATAATAATTAATTGAGAGGGGAAAACCATATGTAAGAAGTTGCTGTTTATGAGAGCATTTTCATACATACCACCATTTTAATAGCATAAAGTTTTCTAATGGCTTTCCTGGCATTTTCTGATTCCTTCTCTGTTCTTCCAGTGAGATTATACACTATTTTCTGGAAGATAAAACTGAGTTAAAAACAAGCAAAGGAAATTGACTTGAAGAATCCTTAAAATCAATGAGCAGGTCTTTCCAGAATAAAACTGAGGGGGTCCTTTTAAATGGGAAGAAATGAAGGTCTTCACAGGTCATTCCACCATAAAAGACCTGAGCCTCAGGCCAGCCCAGGCCTTCTCCTGCTTCCCTATCCCCATCCCCAACTCCTCCCTACAGCATCCTCCACTCATTTACAGCCAGAGAACAGAACGGAATTTGGATCAGAGGTCTGGACTGCAGTCTTAGATCCATATTTAGATAATATGTGTCTTTGGGCAAGTTCATAGCTGTGGAGCTTTATCCACAAAGTGAAAGGGTTGTTCAATATATATGAAAACTGGGGGCACTATGGGCTACTGTGAGCACTCAGTGAATGGTAGGGCACTGAATGGAAGTTAGGACCATTTGGAGCAGGGTAGTGCCTAAGAGCTTGCAAGGGCATCAGAATCCCAGGAGCTCCTAGCTGGTGTTTCCTCACTGACTGTGGAGGCCAACAATGTCATGACTTTTTTTCTGGGCTGCTCATCACCACAGAGCCCAGCCGGAGTAGACCTTAAGAAGATGCAGCCCAGCATCCGCCAGCTATGTTTGCTAGACTGTGGAGCACTTTTTATGGCATCCAGCTTATGCTGTTGTTGTGGTTTTCATTATTGGTGTTTTCATGCCTCCCAAGGCTCTCTTGCAAATGGTAATGAGTATCTTTTTTAAAAATTTCAAACCTCACATTTGTAGCAACACAGAGAAAGAGGACAGGAAAACCAACTCTGACAATTTTTTGGAGATGCTTGCAGCACAGTCTCACAGGAATGACTTTGGGATTTTGTCTTCAGAGTGTTCAAATGTGCCTTCTCTCTCTCATTCTCAGCTGCTCCCACCATTTTCATTCTTGTGCTAAATTCTGTCCTCTTCTAAAGGGGCTTTGCCATTTACTCCCACCTGGCCACAAAGGACTGTTCTATTGCACAGCTCTCTCTGTTTGTGTCAGATACAGAACTAAACCATCAGTCCAGTGCTGCAGAAAACCTAATGGAAGCTTATTGCTCAATTTTCTCCTAACTGGCACTCTTCCTTGATCCAAAGTTTGTTTTCTGCTCTTATTTTTCTGCTCTTATCTCTTTTCCATTACTTCCTAATATAGTAGTGAAAATAAAAACTAACCCTTATTAAGGGTTTCTGATGTTCTAGGCACTGTATTCAGTACTTCAAGTACATTTTCTCCTTTTAATCTTCACTATCATAGTAAAAGGAAGGTATCATTATCTCATTTTTTATTATACTTTAAGTTTTAGGGTACATGTGCACAACGTGCAGGTTTGCTACATATATATACATGTGCCATGTTGGTGTGCTGCACCCATTAACTCGTCATTTCACATTAGGTATATCTCCTAAAGTTATCCCTCCCCCCTCCCCCCACCCCACAACAGGCCCTGGTGTGTGATGTTCCCCTTCCTGTGTCCAAGTGTTCTCATTGATTTAATTCCCACCTATGAGTGAGAACATGCAGTGTTTGGTTTTTTGTTCTTGTGATAGTTTGCTGAGAATGATGGTTTCCAGCTTCATCCAAGTCCCGACAAAGGACATGAACTCATCATTTTTTATGGCTGCATAGTATTCCATGGTGTATATGTGCCACATTTTCTTAATCCAGTCTATCATTGTTGGACATTTGGGTGGGTTCCAAGTCTTTGCTATTGTGAATAGTGCCGCAATAAACATACGTGTGCATGTGTCTTTATAGCAGCATGATTTATAATCCTTTGGGTATATACCCAGTAATGGGATGGCTGGGTCAAATGGTATTTCTAGTTCTAGACCCCTGAGGAATCGCCACACTGACTTCCACAATGGTTGAACTAATTTACAGTCCCACCAACAGTATAAAAGTGTTCCTATTTCTCCACATCCTCTCCAGCACCGGTTGTTTCCTGACTTTTTAATGATTGCCATTCTAACTGGTGTGAGATGGTATCTCATTGTGGTTTTGATTTGCATTTCTCTGATGGCCAGTGATGGTGAGCATTTTTTCATGTGTTTTTCGGCTGCATAAGTGTCTTCTTTTGAGAAGTGTCTGTTCATGTCCTTCGCCCACTTGTTGATGGGGTTGTTTTTTTCTTATAAATTTGTTTGAGTACATTGCAGATTCTGGATATTAGCCCTTTGTCAGATGAGTAGATTGCAAAAATTTTCTTCCATTCTGTAGGTTGCCTGTTCACTCTGATGGTAGTTTCTTTTGCCGTGCAGAAGCTCTTTAGTTTAATTAGATCCCATTTGTCAATTTTGGCTTTTGTTGCCATTGCTTTTGGTGTTTTAGACATGAAGTCCTTGCCCATGCCTATGTCCTGAATGGTATTGCCTAGGTTTTCTTCTAGAGTTTTTATGGTTTCAGGTCTAACATTTAAGTCTTTAATCCATCTTGAATTAATTTTTGCATAAGGTGTAAGGAAGGGATCCAGTTTCAGCTTTTTACATATGGCTATCCAGTTTTCCCAGCACCATTGATTAAATAGGGAATCCTTTCCCCATTGCTTGTTTTTGTCAGGTTTGTCAAAGATCAGATAGTTGTAGATATGTGGTATTATTTCTGAGGGCTCTGTTCTGTTCCATTGGTCTATATCTCTGTTTTGGTACAAGTACCATGCTGTTTTGGTTACCGTAGCCTTCTGTTACAGTTTGAAGTCAGGTAGCGTGATGCCTCCAGCTTTGTTCTTTTGGCTTAGGATTGCCTTGGCAATGTGGGCTCTTTTTTGGTTCCATATGAACTTTAAAGTAGTTTTTTCCAATTGTGTGAAGAAAGTCATTGGTAGCTTGATGGGGATGGCATTGAATAGATAAATTACCTTGGGCAGTATGGCCATTTTCACGATATTGATTCTTCCTACCCATGAGCATGGAATGTTCTTCCATTTGTTTGTATCCTCTTTTATTTCATTGAGCAGTGGTTTGTAGTTCTCCTTGAAGAGGTCCTTCACATCCCTTGTAAGTTAGATTCCTAGGTATTTTATTCTCTTTGAAGCAATTGTGAATGGGAGTTCACTTATGATTTGGCTCTCTGTTTGTCTGTTTTTGGTGTATAAGAATGCTTGTGATTTTTGTACATTGATTTTGTATCCTGAGACTTTGCTGAATTTGCCTATCAGCTTAAGGAGATTTTGGGCTGAGACAATGGGGTTTTCTAGATATACAATCATGTCATCTGCAAACAGGGACAATTTGACTTCCTCTTTTCCTAATTGTATACCCTTTATTTCCTTCTCCTGCCTGATTGCCCTGGCCAGAACTTCCAACACTATGTTGAATAGGAGTGGTGAGAAAGGGCATCCCTGTCTTGTGCCAGTTTTCAAAGGGAATGCTTCCAGTTTTTGCCCATTCAGTATGATACTGGCTGTGGGTTTGTCATAGATAGCTCTTAATATTTTGAGATACGTCCCATCAATACTTAATTTATTGAGAGTTTTTATCATGAAGGGCTGTTGAACTTTGTCAAAGGCCTTTTCTGCGTCTGTTGAGATAATCATGTGGTTTTTGTCGTTGGTTCTGTAATTCAAAGAAGTGGAGGCCCAGTAAGTTGAGAATTGGCCCACAGTTGCATGGATAACATGCATCAGAACAGGAATCAGAATCCATGTTCCATCTCTCTGCAAAGCCACTGTGCTACCTTGTCTGCTCCAGGACATCACCACCTGGGTTCTATGTAAATTCTGAAATGCACTCTCTGTTCTTTGCCACTGGTAGAGATGATCATGGTTAGCCATATGCAGTAATGTTCCTCTGGCAAATATATTGGCTGTGAGTGCAAATTTAATCAGTGACCAGGATGTAAACCCAGATGATATCTTTTGGACTCAGAAGGTACTGAATAATTTGATTTTATTCTTTTTATTTTTTAATAAAATTTTATTTAATAATGAAATAATAGAACTATTTATTTTATTTAAAATATACATTTTTATATATAATAGAAATGTTTTCTATTGTATGTTTGTTTACAATATTCCAGGCCTTAATTTAAACACTTCATATATAATAATTAATTCAATTTCACAACATCTTATGAGGTAGACATTATTACTATCTCTGTTACACAGAGAACTACATTGCAGAGAGGGTAAATAACTGCTGGAAATGAAATTCTAACGCGGAGAGTCTGACTCTCAAGTTCCTGTGCTTAATCACTCAAAGTTCTCCATTCTCCACACATCACTCTCCTTTGCCTCTACTGTCCCCTGTCACTTTGTTTCAAGGCAAAAGGAGCATCCACCCAGCTCCCCAGTAGGCCAATTCCTGACTTTAATGATTGCTTTTCACCATCTTTTCCTTTGTTTTTCACAGCCTTCTACTCATATTGTCTGAAGGAGAATTGGTACCCATTTTTGATAAAGGATAACAGAATGTTTAGTACTTATTCTCTTTGTCTCCAGCTTTGGGGCCTTGTTGCCAGTTCTAGGACAACAGGAAAAGTTCCGCTCAGTTTTCTCCAATGCTTACTAAACCTCTATTATAGGCTGGGCCTTATATTAGGGGTTGGAGTTCAAATGTGTATCAACCAGGACCCCTGTCCTGAAGGAAAAGCTAGTTTTGTTGGAGAAATGCAAAATTGCTCTAACACAAGGTGAAATATGATTGATACCCTTGTAGAAGGCACAATTTCTATGGAGTTTGGCAGAAGCATTCCAAGTACTAAGGAGAGAACATTTAATTTGAGTGACAAAGGATGAGGAGATAGTCCCTTACAGACCATTTTCTTCTCAGAATTACAGGATGCTTGTGTTCAAAGGGATCATTTAATCTGCACTACCTGGATTGTCAGATGAGAAGATAAAATCAGAGAGAGAAGTTTGTCTTTCAATGTCAAACAATGTTTGAGTGGAGACTTACTAGGGTCCTGACTCATAGGTCGGGGTTCCTTTTCTTATACCATGTGGTCCCCAGAGGTTGCCACACCTCCAAATTCCAAGCCCATCTCTTAACCACATACCGGCCATCCTGACCTTGATCAGCTTTTTGAATCAGATGGGATCAGGGAAATGAGTCCTGTGTATACTTGAGTTTTGTTTAAATATATGTACACCCTGTCCTTGATGACTTGCCAGAATTGGTCAATCACAGCTCAGTAATTCACTCTGCCAGCTCTTTAAAAGTCCAAAAATAAATAATGTTCAGTCCCAACCTCCATATGTTTACTACACATTTCTTTCCTTACCCACATTTTCTACCAACATACCCAACAAACTTAGTACTGTGGACGGACTGTTTCCCCTCTCTGATATTTTAATTTATGCATAAGTATTGATGAAAAATAGCAAAGATTTCAAGACAGTTATTTAATGTTATTATTTAACCCTTGCAGCATATTATATGTTTGAGGAACACTTGCTTATTAACCTCCTCATGCTTACTAACTTCTTCACCAGTCCTCCTTGAAGAGTGCCAGTTTATTTATTTCCAGGCCTTAACTAATAGACATTGATAATAATGACCTGGTAGGATTGGAAGGGACTTTAAAAAGATCATAGAAGTATGTGATCTGCTCCCAGAGAAGCCTGCATGGAGAGTACTGTGGAGTCTTTCTCCCAGCTTCCTAGGGTCATTTGCCTCTCATTCTCTGTTCTCCTAAATTCTCTAGCAGCGACTGGTGCCAATCATTGCCTTTGATCCCTTCTCGCCAGGTAGATATATGAAGAATGAGCTTCTCTCATTTTAATTGTGGTTTCTCAAATCTGTCCATTAGAAGTGAGCATCTCCAAATGGTCATGTTACATGCCAGATGGAAAATCATCCTGATCTCAGTTTAACAGAGCTCTTGAGAATTGGATTTGATAAGTTCACCTTGTGGGGTTTTAAATACAGATTATCACAGAAAAGAAACGGAAAGGAGAAAGAACCTTTCATTTATTGCATAGCAGCTAAGGGCCACTCATTTTCTAGAAATTTTATATACTTGATTTTTTGTAGTCAACATGATAGCCATGCTTTATAGATATTTTTATCCCTGTTTTTAAAAACAAAGTATCTGAGGCTAAGAGAAATTTGGTAACTCATCCAAAGTCAAATGGCTCTGAAGTGTTAAACTACAATTTAAAGCAGAATTGGGTTGACTCTAACTCCAGAACACTTTGTTGTAAAACAGTCCTAAGAGCTTTCGGATTGGGGGTTGTAGAGAATACCTTTCATTTTTGTCTTTCCAGCATCCAAATCCCTTTAATATTGAAATAGCATGTGAAGACCCAACTGCTTTCAGTACACATATTGTGGCTGGCGCTACTTACTTCCTCTGCTTAGATAAAGATATGATAAAATGTCTCAGAAATAGTCGATCAGAGCACCAGATCCCCCAAGCTAAAGAGATTAATTCAGAGGTGAAGAAATAGTCCCCTCTGGGCCAATGAGAACCTGTGGTAGACAGAATCATGGCCACAAAGATGCCCACCTCATCCTAATTCCCCAAACCTATATGTTTTCTTTCATGGCAAAAGGGAATTTGCAGGTATGATTAGGTCCTGATATAGGGAGATTATCTTGGATTATCTGAGTGGGACCAATATAATCATTAGGGTCTTTATAAAAGGGAGGCAAGAGAATTAGAGTCAGAGTGTATTACTCAGAGCTTTCCAGAGAAACAAAGCCAATGTAATGTGTGCACATACACACACGCGCACACACACACACACACACACACACACACACAAAGAAAATTGTTATAAGGAATTGGCTTATATGGTTATAAAGGCTAAGGAGTCCTAAGATCTGCAGTTAGTTATTCGGAGACCCAGGAAAGCCAATGGTGTTGTTTCAGTCCAAGTCTGAAAGCCTGAGAAACAAGACAGTCTGTGGTGTAAGTTTCAGACCAGAAGCCACAGGCTAGAGACTCAAGAAGAGCTAATGTTTTTGAAGGAAAACAAAACAAAACAAAATGAAACAAAGCAAAACAAAACACCAATGTTCCAGCTCAAAGTGGTTAGGCAGGAAAAGTTTCCTCAAACTTGAGGGAGGGTCAGCATTTTGTTCTACTCAGCTTTCAACCGATCGAGTGAGGTTCACCCACATTAGGTAAGGTAATCTGATTTATTCAGTCTACTGATTGAAATGTTAATAGGCTAATCCTAGTCAAGTTGACATGTATTATAAATTAACCATCACACAGACAATTAGATGTAATGACAGAAGTAGAGGTGTGTCAGGGAGACAGAGAGAGAAGAGAGAGAAAAGCGAGATTTGAAGATGCTATATTGTTGGCTTTGAGCATGGAAAAATAAGCCATGAGTGAAGAAATGCAGGCAGTCTTTAGAAGCTGAAAAAATCAAGGAAATACATTTTCCCCTAGAGCCTTTAAAAGAAATGTAGCTCTGCTGACCCATTTTGAATTTTTCTGACTTCCAGAGTTATAATAAACTTAGTCTATTTTAAGCCATGAAGTTTGTGGTAATTTGTTACAGCAGCATTGGGAAACCAATACAAGGCCTTATTTAAAACTCTTTCTAGAATCATAAAGAACCCCAGAGGACAGAAGTACTCTTATTCCATAAGGGTCCCCAAGCCAGTAGAATGCAAGCTGGGAGCTCCTGATGGTAATTCTTGCCACCACATTAGGAAAACCCATCTGTGAATAAAATCAACCACGAGAAAAACAGGACACTTAGATAAGTAAATACAGATTTCTTTTCATTGTGTTAAGAACATTTAAAATGAGATCTATCCTCTTAACACATTCTTAAGTGTACAATACATTATTGTTGCCTAAAGGTACAATGTCACATAGCAGATCTCTAGAGCTCATTTATCTTGCTTGACTGAAATTTTATGTCAGTTGATTAGTAATGCCCCATTTCCCCTTCTCCTCAGCCCCCAGCAATCACCATTCTACTCTTTGATTCTGCAAACTTGACTACTTTAGATACCTCATATAGGTAGAATCATGCAGTATGTGTCTTTCCATGAGTGACTTATTTCGGTTAGCATAATGTCCTGAAGTTTCATCCATGTTGTCACATGTTGCAAAATGTCCTTTTTTTGAAAGGCTGAATAGTATCCCATGGTATGAATACACTCATTTGGTGCAAAAGTAACTGCGGATTTTGCTATTAAAAGTGATGGCAAAAGCTGCAAATTACTTTTGTACCAACCTAATACCATATTTTCTTTATCCATCCCACTGTCAATGAACATTTAGGTTATTTTCACATCTTGCTATTGTGAATAGTGCTGTAATGAGCATACAAGTGCTAATGTCTCTTTGAGATCATGATTTCAATTATTTTGATAGACATATATGTGATTGATGGATCATATAGTAGTTTTATTTTTAATTTTTTGAGGAATCTCCATACTGTTTTCCACAGCAGCTGCATCATTTTACATTCTCACCAACACTGTGCAAGGATTCAAGTTTCTTCACATCCCTGCCAATGCTTGTGGTCTTATTTTTTGATAATTGCCATCATGTCAGGTATGAGGTAATATGTCATTGTGGATTTGGTTTGCATTTCCCTGATGGTTAGTGATGTTGAACATTTTTTTTCATACATCTGTTGGCCATTTGTATGTCTTTTTTGGCATACAAATAGAAATGTCTATTCAAGTCCTTAGTCCATTTTTAAAATGGGTTATTAGTATTTTTACTAGTGAGCTGTAGAAGTTCCTTATCTATTATGGAGATTATCCCTTAATCAAATACATGGCTTTAAAATATTTTCTCCCACTTCATAAGTTGCCTTTTCACTTTGTTAATTGTTTTCTTTGCTGTGTCAAGAAGATGTACAGATTTCTGGCAACATTGTTTGAACATCTGGAACTAATCATGCCTGAAGACTGATGCCATAGACTTTTCAATCCCTTTAGCCAAATTAAACCAGTTTTAGATGGATTTCTACCATTGTCAAGCTGAAGAATCTTGAGTAAAACAAGAGTGTAGACTTTGGCACCTATTTACTGTGTCAACATAGCAAAGCTGGAAACATCCAGGAGTCTCTTCCTATAAAGTTCCATGTTAGGGATGGCCACAAAGATATTTGCATGCAATCTGGAAGATAGAAGCAAATCAGTAGTCATCACGCTCTCAAGATCAATGCAAGGTACTGGATGTTGTTGCAGGTCATGCATGCTGTTACTAATCTGCTATCTCATCTTGTCGGTTGGCATATGGCAGCAGAGCCAGGCCTGCAGCTCCTCCAGATCCTGATGGATCTCCTTCAGCATCTCAGAAGCCTAGATTAGGTACATGTACCAGCTGTGCAGCTCTACCTACATGGTAGGTAAGCCTTTCCATAAAGTGAAGAAAGCCCCGTATGATTTTTTTCAATGAATCAGACTTTGTATAAATCAGTTGGCTAAAAGAAGAGCACATCTGCTCACTCTGCTGTTTATGCAACATGCTACAGAATGAATTTAAAAGCAAAACTTTTTATTAAAATGACAAAATTGAGACAAGGACATAAGCTGTTATTTTTATTGGCTGGAATCCTTGGGAACCCTGGATACTCCCACATAAATATACCATTGTCAGATGTTCTTAGGTAGATGCTTATTTAATCTTCTTTAGAGATGCCTTTTGTGTGGAATATGGTTTTTACAAACATTTTAAAACCTCTCCTACGCTTTTTCAGTAACCTTCTCAAATGGGCCTGGGAAATGTCCTTTTTGCCAAACAGTGGGAGGAAATGACTTACTTCGCCTTTTAAAATATGAAATTAGGTTTTATTGATGAAACATGAACTAAACAAAACTCAGGATTGCTGTTTCTGGTCTTATTTCATTCGTGGGCTCAAAAAGTATTTATTGAGGACCCATGATGTTTCAGTCCCTATGCCAAGTGATGAGGCAGCGACTTAAGTAAAATATTTTCTCTACTCTCCATACACACATAGAGTAAGGTGCTGGAGACAGATGAGAAAACCAGCAAGCACAGAACAGTATATAATGATCATTTTAATGGTTCCATTAAGAGAGAGCTATAAGAACACAGGGCTAAGTATCGTGATAAATGAGGTGGCGGTAATGAACTCTGCCAGAGGGAATTGTTGCAGAAGTTGACCATTGAAGGAAAGGGGGGAAGAGCCCTCAGTCATGTCAAAGAGATGGAACTGCATGTTCATATCTATGTAGATGGAGTATAACTCACTAAGGTCAAGGATTTTGTTTTGGTCAATAAATATTTGTTGAAAGAATGTCAAATGTTCCTCAAGATTAATGAGAAGAATATGTTAGAGTAGGAGATATAACTGTGGGGATATCCTAGGGCCATGTATGATGGACCCTGTGTGATGAGCTAAGGCCTTAGCATTTCATATTGAATGTGCTATCACAAAGAGATCCACTGGTAGAAGCCTGAGGGAGAGACTGGAAGGGAGTGAGCTTGAAGAAAGGGAAAATAATTAGAAGACAGAGCCATCAGTTTAGGATAAAAAAGCCTCTTCACTGACAAGTGAAAGTAGAGCGTAAGAGACTGTGAAGGCAACAAAAAGACAGCAGTTATGAAAGTGGATGATGAATTGGATGTGTAGTGGGGAGGGCCAAGTTGGGAGAGTCTAGAGCCATGATGTCCAGCACAGTAGCCATTAGTCATGTGTAGCTAATGAGCACTTTAGACATGGCTAATTCAATATGAGACATGCTGTTAAGTGTGAAATACACACCTAATTTTGAAGACAAAGTATTAAAATGGAATGTACAATATCTCATTAATGATTTCGTATCTTGATCACCTTGAAATGATACTATTTTGGATATATTAGATTAAATAAAATATATCATCAAAATTAATTCCACCTGTTTCTTTGCACTGTTTTACTGTGGCTACCAGAAACTTTTAAATTACCTGTGTTGCTCACATTTGTGGTTCATGTTATATTTTTAATGAATGGCAGTGACCTAAAATTATTACCTAAATAACTTTTTTTTTATCTTGAGTAACTTTGTGATTGTGTTGCCGTTCAACAAAGTAGAAATGACAGAAGGAGGAATGTTCTGGAGGGATGAATAAGTGTCTAGTGGACTTCCATGTGGAGCTATCTACTGTGTTTGTATGTTAAATATATTGGTTGGGGGCTCAGGATGGAGATTGGCTGGAGACAGTAGATTTGAAATGGATGTGGGTGTGTTCATCCAAGCACCAATATTTAGTATTTACCACGGACCAGGAATCATACTCATTACTTTACATACATTGTAAAGTATGAATTTAATTTATGTAAAGAATTTTCTTAATAATCCTGAGTCCTGTAATATTATTACTATCATCATCCCTGTTTTTCAAATGAGGAAACTGAGGTTAGTGTAAACAAATATCCAGAGCTATTAGGCACATGCTCATGATGCTTAAGCTTTAGGGCCCTGCTCTTGCATGGAGGCATTCCAAGGATTAGCGTGTTTCTCTCTGAGGATGAAAGTAGAAAGCAGTACCTCTAGCCATGTGCCCTGATGGTCACTTTTGTGCTCTGGAAGTGATCCTGGGGCTGCCAACTTTAACTGTACACTCTCTCAGCCACACTGACATCTTATGTCTGATACAAGCATCAAGCATCAGGGCTGTATCTTCACTCAGAAGAGAAGGATCTGAGGGAGATGCTACTCCACTAAGGACCTGTGTCTCAGGCTTCACGGCCACCTCACCCCCCAAGGATCATCCCTGAAGAAATGGGGAGCTGGAGGGCAGGGACCAGTGAGGATCTGGCTGAGGTGGGCCAGCTGCTGAGTGGTCATCAGGGGCCACACCAAGAAACATCAAATGTCTGGAGATACACAGGGCTGCTCCTGGGCAAGAAGCACTCCCTTCATAAAAAACCGTAAGAACTTATAGATATGTCATCACCCAGAGTGTGTCAAGAAACTGAAGGAAACCCTTCTAAATTATCAGAAATGAAAAAGTGAATTTCATGCATCCATGCCAGAGGAAACCCTGAAATAGCTTTTTAGTTTCTCTAGAGATAAATTACAAGACTTTTGTTATATGAGGAGACAATCAAAGGATATATACTGTATAGTCAACAACATAAGGAAAAAATGTATTAGAGAGATAAAATGTATTATAGACGTAAATTAGGTAAAATGAAAATAATATGCTTTTCTGGATTGGGCTATATTTATTTTTGACAACTTTAAAAATGATTGATCTCCTGAGTTTTCTCAATTAATTCTAAATAAATATTTGCTTTTATACTTACTTTGTTTTGTAATTTTGTTTTACATCACCTTTATTCAGGAATAATTTACATAACATAAAATGGATGTATTTTAAGTGTACTGTTGAATGAGTTTGACAAACTTTACAAATGTTAGCACCTTGCAAGTCAAGATTTGGGGCATTTCCATTACCCCAGAAAGTTTCCTTGTGTCCTTTGAAGTAAGTCACTTTCCATCCCCAGCCCTGGGAAACTACTTTTCTGCTTACATTATAGAATAGTTTTACCTGTTTTAGAGCTTCATATACATGAAATACTACACCATGCACTCTTATATTTGGCTTATTTAGTGCAGCATAATGTTTTCTATATTTAGGCATGTTTTTGTGTATATTGGTAATTCCTTTTTTTCATTTCTGGGTCATATTTCATTGTGTGAATATATCAATATTTTTAATCCATTTATTTTTTAATGGACATTTGTGTTATTATCAGTTTGGATCTATTATGAATAAAGCAGCTATGAAACTCTTGTGCAGTATTTTTATAGACAAATGTTTTCATTTTGGAGGGGAATTGCTTTGTCATTGGGTAGAGGAAATTGTTACCTTCATAAGAAACTGATTAGCTGATCTTCAAAATGTTCGTTTCTTTTTCTGCTCCTATCAGTAATGTCTGAAATGAAAAATGGACTTTGTTTTATGTCTTTTAATTATTTCTCAAAGATGGCCACTCAAATTACATAAGCATCAAACCCCACAAAACTTGGGCTCTTCTGTTAAGGTGGTAGAGTCAGATGCAAGACCCCAGACCCCTATGCTATGGAAAGAAAAGAAAAGGAAGGGGTTCAGAGGCCCCTAAATACCAGCAGTCTTCTGGGTGAATCTCTCAGAAGCACTTGGAGATGGTTAACTTTATGTATCAATTTGGCTAGGCCATGGTACCCAGATATTTGCTCAAATATTGTTCTAAATATATCTGTGAAGGTATTTTTATATGAGAGTTCTACTTAAATCAGTAGATGTAATGGTTTGGATATTTGTCTCCTCCGAATCTCATGTTGGAGTGTGATCCCCAGTGCTGGAGGTGGGGACTAGTGGGAGGTGTTTAGGTCATGAGGGTGGATCCTCATGAATGGCTTGCTGCCTGCCTCATGGGTATGAGTGAGTGCTCATTCGATTAGTTCATACAAGGGCTGATTGTTTAAAAGATGCTGGCACCTCCTCCCCTCTCTTTTACTCCCTTTCTGTGAGTGACACACCTGCTCCCACTTCACCTTTCACCATGATTGGAAACTTCTGGAGGCCTCACCAGAAGTAGATGCTGGCGCTGTGCTTCTTGTACAGTCTGCAAAATCTTGAGCCAAATAAATCTCTTTTCTTTATAAGCCTCATATATCCCTTCATAGCAATGCAAAATAGACTAATACAGAAGACTTGAGTGAAGTACATTACCTTCCATAATGTGAGTGAGTCTCAACTAATTGGTTAAAGGCCTTAATAGGAAAAAGACCAATCTCCCTTGAGTGAATTCTGCTATCAGACCACCTTCAGACTTGAATTGCAGCATCAACTGTTCCCTGGGTCTCCAGCTTGCTGTCCTACCCTGAAGCTTTTGAAATTTTGGATTTGTCAGCTTTCACAACAATCAGATGAGCAACTTCTTAAAATCTTTCTCTCTCCACACACACACACACACACACACACACACACACACACACACACAATCTTGTTTCTCTGGAGAACCCTCACCTCTCATCTGGGATCCTAAAGGGCTACCAGCATTCAGAACAGATTTCTTTCCAATTTCCTTTCTCTCCTAAGTTACTACCCAACCCAGTAAAAATAAAGTTCTTCTGTTAATGTTTTAAACACTCTTAGAAAGCAAAACTTACTATACCTAAAAACAACCTTTCTTCCCTACAGAGGAAGCTCTTCTGTTTGATAACATGGAGAAGGTTTCCTCTCCTTGCCTTGGGCACATTCAAGTGCTTTTTATTTATTTATTTATTTTTTATTATACTTTAAGTTTTAGGGTACATGTACACAATGTGCAGGTTTGTTACATATGTATACATGTGCCATGTTGGTGTGCTGCACCTGTTAACTCGTCATTTACATTAGGTATATCTCCTAATGCTCTCCATCCCCCAGCCCCCCACCCCACAACAGGCCCCGGTGTGTGATGTTCCCCTTCCTGTGTCTAAGTGTTCTCATTGTTCAATTCCCACCTATGAGTGAGAACATGTGGTGTTTGGTTTTTTTGTCCTTGCGATAGTTTGCTGAGAATGATGGTTTCCAGCTTCATCCATGTCCCTACAAGGGACATGAACTCATCCTTTTTTATGGCTGCATAGTATTCCATGGTGTATTTGTGCCATGTTTTCTTAATCCAGTCTATCATTGATGGACATTTGGGTTGGTTCCAAGTCTTTGCTATTGTGAATAGTGCTGCAATAAACATACGTGTGCATGTGTTTTTATAGCAGCATGATTTATAATCATTTGAGTATATACACAGTAATGGGATGGCTGGGTCTAATGGTATTTCTAGTTCTAGATCCCTGAGGAATCGCCACACTGACTTCCACAATGGTTGAACTAATTTACAGTCCCACCAACAGTATAAAAGTGTTCCTATTTCTCCACATCCTCTCCAGCACCGGTTGTTTCCTGACTTTTTAATGATTGCCATTCTAACTGGTGTGAGATGGTGTCTCATTGTGGTTTTGATTTGCATTTCTCTGATGGCCAGTGATGATGAGCATTTTTTCATGTGTCTTTTGGCTGAATAAATGTCTTCTTTTGAGAAGTGTCTGTTCATATCCTTTGCCCACTTGTTGATAGGATTGTTTGTTTTTTTCTTGTAAATTTGTTTGAGTTATTTGTATCCAGCAGCACATCAAAAAGCTTATCCACCATGATCAAGTGGGCTTCATCCCTGGGATGCAAGGCTGGTTCAACATATGCAAAACAATAAACATAATCCAGCATATAAACAGAACCAACGACAAAAAACACATGATTATCTCAGTAGATGCAGAAAAGGCCTTTGACAAAATTCAACAGCCCTTCATGATAAAAACTCTTAATAAATTAGGTATTGATGGGACGTATCTCAAAATAATAGCTATTTATGACAAACCCACAGCCAGTATCATACTGAATGGGCAAAAACTGGAAGCATTGCCTTTGAAAACTGGCACAAGACAGGGATGCCCTCTCTCACCACTCCTATTCAACATTGTGTTGGAAGTTCTGGCCAGGGCAATCAGGCAGGAGAAAGAAATAATGGGTATTCAATTAGGAAAAGAGGAAGTCAAATTGTCACTGTTTGCAGATGACATGGTTGTATATCTAGAAAACCCCTTCGTCTCAGCCCAAAATCTGCTTAAGCTGATAAGCAACTTCAGCAAAGTCTCAGGATACAAAATCAGTGTGCAAAAATCACAAGCATTCTTATACACCAATAACAGACAAACAGAAAGCAAAATCATGAGTGAACTCCCATTCACAATTGCTTCAAAGAGAATAAAATACCTAGGAATCCAACTTACAAGGGATGTGAAGGACCTCTTCAAGGAGAACTACAAACCACTGCTCAACGAAATAAAAGAGGACACAAACAAATGGAAGAACATTCCATGCTCATGAATAGGAAGAATCAATATCGTGAAAATGGCCATACTTCCCAAGGTAATTTATAGATTCAGTGCCATCCCCATCAAGCTACCAATGACGTTCTTCACACAATTGGAAAAAAAACTACTTCAAAGTTCACATGGAACCAAAACAGAGCCTGCATTGCCAAGTCAATCCTAAGCCAAAAGAACAAAGCTGGAGGCATCACTCTACATGACTTCAAACTATACTACAAGGCTACAGTAACCAAAACAGCATGGTACTGGTACCAAAACAGAGATATAGACCAATGGAACAGAACAGAGCCCTCAGAAATAATGCCGCATATCTACAACCATCCGATCTTTGACAAACCTCATGAAAACAAGAAATGGGGAAACGAATCCCTATTTAATAAATGGTGCTGGGAAAACTGGCTAGCCACATGTAGAAAGCTGAAACTGGATCCCTTCCTTACACATTATACAAAAATTAATTCAAGATGGATTAAAGATTTAAATGTTAGACCTAAAACCATAAAAACCCTAGAAGAAAACCTAGGCAATACCATTCAGGACATAGGCATGGGCAAGGACTTCATGTCTAAAACACCAAAAGCAATGGCAACAAAAGCCAAAATTGACAAATGGGATCTAATTAAACCAAAGAGCTTCTGCACAGCAAAAGAAACTACCATCAGAGTGAATAGGCAACCTACACAATGGGAGAAAATTTTTGCAATCTACTCATCTGACAAAGGGCTAATATCCAGAATCTACAAAGAATTTATGTGCTTTTCTAAACAGAACAGACTCTCCCTTTTTACTTCCTGCTCCGGTCCCTTCTTTATTAGCTTTTAAGCTGGCCATTGTTTTCTTCTCACTACAGCGACGAGGCCATACACTGTGCTCAATATAGACAGCTGTTAAAGAAAGGAAAGTAGGAATTACTATTTTCACTATGTAGCAAGAGCCACCATATACATTAGGTCCAGACACAAAATTGCCACTTACTACCCTGGCCCTGCCTAAGATTGGAGCTAGGGATACAGGAGAACACAGTGCCCCAGTGCAAATAGATAAAAAGCTAAAGTGAGTTCTGCCTTTAAGAGCTACTGAAGGCTTTCCTGAGAAGGTGATTCTGGGAAGGGGAAAGACTTCTTTTTCTCTGCAGTCGGGCACTAGGCATCCCAGAGTTCACCACCTGCCCAACTCCTAGCCTTATCCATCCACAGAACTGGACTTTTGCTGCTTTTGCCTTGACACTGAGCTAGATGATCTTGCAGCTGTGATCTGTGAAATCAGTGGAGCTGTTAGGCTAGAGTTTGTTTGCAATACTAATGAAAACCTTTTCCTGAGGCTTCTCTTATTTATTGTTAGTGTCATTATCATCATCATCATCCTCATCATCATCGATGACATGATTTGGCTCTGTGTCCCCACCCAAATCTCATCTTGAATTATAATCCCCACATGTCAAGGGAGGGAGGAGATTGGATCGTGGGGGTGATTTCTCCCATGCTGTTCTTGACATAGTGAGAGAGTTCTCAGGAGATCCGATGGTTTATAAGTGTTTGAAAGTCCTCCTTCACTCTTCTCTTTCCTGCTGACTTGTGAAGAAGGTGTCTGCTTCTCCTTCTACTATGATTCAGAACTATGAGTCAATTAATCCTTCTTCCTTTATAAATGACCCAGTCTTGGGTATTTCTTTACAGCAATGTGAAAACAGACTAATACAATCAAGCTTCCTAACAATAACATTTATGCTAGTATTTTTTGTCTATATAGATCTGCATTCAGTTTTATTTGTCTAAAGGTAAGAGTCAAGCTAATCATGCTTTGAGGCATACAGAAGAAAAGCTTGGGATTCTTTTGGCTTCTCCTCCAGGGCAACAATAAATATAGCCCAATCCAGAAAAGCATATTATTATCATCATTTTATCTAATTTGCCTCTCTAATACATTTTACCTCTCTAATACATTTTTTCCTTATGTTGTTGACTATACAGTATATGTTCTTTGATTCTTTTGGCTTCTCCTCCAGGGCAGTAGCAAAGGGGAATTCCTGTGAGAAGCTACATGAATTTTCAATCCTACTGTGAAGAAGTGGAAGAAAAATGCTAAGGAATTGCTCACACCTGACTGATTTGTATCTTTCAGCATTAAAACTTTCTCATGTTTTAAATTCCCAAGGATAATATAGATAATGTAGAGGCTGTAGTGGTAGGTTAAATTCTGCACAGAACTTCCCCAACATTGAACAATTCTTTTGTTAAGAAGGGACAAGTTCCCTGGGGGAATGGAGGTGAAGGAAGAAGCATTCTCTTACCACAGTAAACAAAATGTCAGGCAGTCTTGTTTCAGTCATTCCCATTCCCTAAGCCTCTATAAGCACTCCTTTCTGAAGGTGAGGTGCAATCTATCTCACCAGAAGAATGTTAGGAGCCAGTTCCATTTCTGCTTCAATTTTGTTATCAATTTCTTTCTTTCTTTTTTTTTTTTTTTTAGGTTATGCTATGTTGGTTGCTATCCTGAGAACTCTATATGTTCTCAGGATACACGCTTAAAAACTTCTTTGAATTCTGGCTTTGCCCCTACAGTGTCTATACAACCTTGTCAGTTCATCTTTCTGAGCCATATTTATCTCATCTGTAAATTATGGAAAATAATAACCATCTCAAAGAGTTTCTTTGAGAGTAAATAATAAAATCCGTGGCCCACTGATCCCTGGCAGAGATGGCTTTGTAGACCATTCACAGTGTATGCTCCTCTTCCAGAATGACTAATGGGAAATGATGATCCATCTGGGACCTCAATTTCCCAGCTCTCTTGCACCTAGGGGGGTCATGTGGCTGGCTCTGGCTAATGATATGTCAGTGGAAGTGATGTGTGACACCTTTGATCCCAGATGGCTGAATGTATCTGTGTGCCTTCCTCACTGTTTCTTCTGTCCAGTTTTTGACTAGAGGATACCCAAGGAATCTTGGAGCTATAAGATGGAAATGAAAGTGTCTCTCAGTCAACTCTCACATAAATTATCCAAAAGAACCTCGCCTCACAGTGGATTTTCAGGATCAAGAAAGAAAGGGGAACAAATTTTTATTGTGTTAAAACACTGAGATTTTAAGGTTATTTATTATAAAGTTAGTATTGTCTGATGAACAGGTGTAGTTATTTTTATTTCTACAGGTGAGTCACTAATGTATTATTAACCTCATCACTAACATCATTTCACATTTCTCTTCACACAAAACCACCACCACAGAGATAATTGGCATTAACAACATCATTTAGTGTTGAGGTTTTTCAGTAAGTAGACAGAAAATTGTCTAAGACAATTATAAACTTTAAGAGGGTAAAAATTATGTCTCTTTTTCACCATTTTGTTAGTGCTTAATATAGTGTAGATGCTTAATAAATATTTATTGATCAAGTGATACATTACTGCTACATAACAAACATACCTAAAATCTCAGTGACTTAATACCTTAGAACTTTATTTTTTACTTATATATCAGTTCAGTGTGGTTCTTTGGTGGATTACTTTCCATATGGACATTCAGGGTAGCAATATCCTTCCATATTCTGGCTCTATCATTTCATAGAGTCTTAGAGTCCTCTGCTGTATCATTTTCATACAGCTAGCTAAAGGGGAAAGATCATGCAGGATCATGAGAAAAGATTTTATATTGGCTTGGCCTGGAAATCATGCATTTCACTTCTTCCAAGTTCCATTGACCACAACTCAGTCATATGGTCACATCTAGCTGCAAAGCAAGTTGGAAAATGTAGTCTAACTACATTAGAAGAATGTATTAGTAGGAAGAAGAATGTATTAGTATACCAGTGTTGCTATAATAAATTACCACAAATTTAGCAGCTAGCACAATGCTATTATCTTTGGGTTCTGCAGCTCAGAAGTCTTACAACCAAAGTGTTGGCTGGGCTGAATTACTTCTGGAGGCTCTAGCTGACAATCCATTTTCTTTCCTTATCCAGCTTCAAGAGGCTGCCTACATTTATTGGCTCAGGACTCCTTACTTCATCTTTAAAGCCAGCAGTGTAGCACCTTCAATCTCTTCTCTTTCTGTGACCTCTGTCATCACATCTGTTCTTACTTTGAGCCTCCTGCTTTCCAAAGACCCCTGTGATTACATTCAGCCCACCAGATAATCTCTGATAATCTTCCCATCTCAAGATCATTAACTTAATCACCTCTGCAAATATCCTTTGACCATGTAAGGTCACCTATTCATAGGGCCTAGGAATTAGAATGTGATCATCTTGGACATCTTTGGGAGGCCTTATTCTATCAACCACAAGGAAGAAACAGGTTGTGGTAAATTTATAGGAATGTCCATGTAATGGACTTTCCAATGTCCATTACATGGAAAGTAATCCACCAAATGAATTAATTAATTATGAGAAGATAACAAGCATTGCTCTGAGCAGACAGGGAGGTCATCTTTGACATTCTTCAACCAATTACAGTGCTCTAGCAAAGTGCTTAGGATTTAAAGAAGGATGCCAGGTAAGGTGGCTGAGGTCTATAATCCTAGCACTTTGAGAGGCAAAGGCAGGCAGATTGCCTGAGCTAAGGAGTTTGAGACCACGTGGGCAACATGGTGAAACCCTGTCTCTACTAAAAATACAAAAATTAGCTGGGCGTGGTGGTGTGCACCTGTGGTCCCAGCTACTCGGGAGGCTGAGGCAGGAGAATTGCTTGAACCTGGGAGGCAGAGGTTGAAGTGAGCTGAGGTCATGCCACTGCACTCCAGCCTAGGTGACAGAGTGGGACTCTGTCTCCAGGAAAATAAATTTAAAAAAGGATTTAAAGAAGGATGGAAGGACTACAGTTTGGGAAATTCAAATAAGAATAGAATGGGGACTTCAACTTGGAAGAAATAGTGAAAGTCTCCAGGTTTTGGAACAAAAGACTAATGTGAACATTTTTAACAAGAATGGGGCAGTAGCCAGTTGCTATGACTTTCATCTGGCTGTCTTGTCTAAAATAAATACAGGTGTTTCTGCCTCAAAATTTATTCCAAGGCACAACCCATGTTTTCTACGTAGTGGCTCCAGGTCTTGGGCCAGAAAAACCAAGAGTTCTATAGCAGAACATTCCCAGAAGGGCAAAATATGTTTAATTCTGTGTTATTTTTACAAATCATAATTTTAAAATGTCTTTACTTGCAAATTAAGTAGCTTTCCTAACACCAATGAAAATATCCTTATTAACTTTTGGCAGGGAGCTGCTGTTCTTAATTTGAGAAAAACAGAGCTAGAAGAAAAGTTTGAAAATATTGAAAAGGAAAAATAGACTTTACAGAAAAAATACCAACTTTATGACTACATCAAACTTGCATACATATAACACTAAATTTACAACAATCATTGGAATAAGAACTCTATTTCTTAACATCATAATATTGGAAATATTACATGGAACTAATTTTATAAAAATAATACCTCTTTTTCAAGCTTTACAAGTATTTGGTTAAATTCTAATTCAGTGGTTCTTTTTCATTATGGTAAGAGTACCTTGATGGAGTACTTTTGCTCAAGGTTCTTAGTCACTGACACAGAATCCACTGTAGCTATTGATCAGAAAGAGCTATGAAATGATATTAAGTATTTCACAGGGATTCAGGCTTAGATGCTACTCAGTGAAGAACAATGCAGTGAAATAAAACAAACCATATCATGAAGCTGTCTCCTAGAAATATCACTGCTGCTACCATCTACCACTCAACAATATAATACCAAGGCCTGGATCTTACAAAGTTCCCTATGGTCCAGAGTAACCAGACACCTGTTTTCCAAAAAGTGGATCTTCTCGTGTGGAGCACTGCTTCAATTTTCTCTCTCTCCCTCTAAGAAATGTGGGATTGTCTGTGTGGCAAAACTTAGTTTACCTGTGGACTTCTAGCTTCTCAAGAGTTTTAAAAGGTAACTTGTAGTTTTACAGACTTAGTAGTTTAGGAGGGCAAGCTAGAATCTGTGCTAAGTCAGGTGATCTACACTAGATGCTGTAAGGGCAGTCGCCTCTCCATATTTGTGGGCTCTGCATCTGCCCATTTAACCAACTGCACATTAAAAATATTTAAATAAATAAATAAAAATACAACAATAAAAAGCAACAAAAATAAAAACAACAGAATATTACTGCAATCTCAATAGCATTTACATTTTATTAACTATTATAAATACTCAAAAGATGATTTAAAGTATACAAATGTGCATAGATTATATGCAAGTACTATACCATTTTATATAAGGGATTTGAGCATCTGCCAATCTTGTTATCTGAGGGAGTCCTAGAATCAATTCCTTGTGGATGCCAAGGGATAACTGTATTAGGCTTTCCTCTTTGGAATCCCCCTCCCCTAGAAAATAAAGCATTCATTGTTCTTGTAGGGACGTGTATCTGATATTGTGTGCTTTTAGCATGATGGAGGGTTAGTAATAAAAATTACACACTTGGGCTCACTTACCTGGGCACACGGACCTCTGCCAGACCTACAATAATTCTGTGCCATCTCTGAAACCTGGGGACTTGCTACTGCTCCATGTTGGAAGATTTACCTTCATTTTAGTGCAGCATAATGTTTATCTCAGTATTGAGTTTCAGAAATCAGGAAAAGAGAAATTTTGATTCCCAATATTGTGGAATGTATGTGTCATAGGGTAAGTGAGGATAGCAGCCATGGCAATCCAAATTTTTGGATTCGAGGGGTGTTTTATTTTCCTCAAATCCCTTGTTGCCAATGAGAACATGAATAAAGAATGGAACCAGTCAAGGGAATGGAGGAAAAAAGAAATCCTATTAATACATGTTCGTAGAATGTGAGTCAGAGTAAACACACTCATACATTTACAAAGCACTTCTTTATACTCTCTTGAAAGTCTTGAGAGGTAGGCAGCTGCAAAGGAGGCATGATTATCTGTATCTTAGACACCAAAACAGGCTAGATTGAATTGTCCAAGTTGATAGAACTAGAAAAGCAAACGTAAGTAGAAACTAAATTGAAACCCAAATCTATGTCTTCTGACTATAAGTCTACTATTCTTTGGACCATCCAAATTTGCATTATATTGGAGAGAAGGGAAAGTACTTGAAAGGTACATTTAGAATTCTTCTATGTGATCACACCACCTCAGGCAGTTTTCATTGATTATGTCATATTTTCTCAAAACAATCCCCTGAAATAGGTATCACTGTAGATGGGAACACAGGTTCAGGTACATTCCAGAATCAGCTTCAGGATCGGTTGTCTTCCAAATGTTTTGATCTTCAATAAGAAATTAGCTCCCAGATTGTTAACAAAAATAATCTGTGGGGTGGAAAAGGAAAAGCAGATGTTCCCAGAAAATAATTAGAATAAAGAAAAGGAGGAAGTATTTCTGACAAATTGTCCAAAGATTGGTAGCTGCCTGTGCTGTGCCTATCAGACTCAGGACTCATTCCCTTGAAGCAATCTCACAGATAACTGCTCTCTCTGCTGACATTTCCTGCCCCACTGATTTCTGAAAACTGGCATTATCTTCACAAAGTGTGTGGGGACAGAGTTAGTAACGATGAGGCTTTCCCTATCTGTACTAGTTCATGCTACTCATGACTGAAGCCCAATTTCCTCCTCAGTGTCCCTGCTGCTAATCAAGTGTGTCACTAAATTCCTTAATTACAGAAGTGGAGGGGTAAGTTGGGACTTATCATTTAGCAATAATACAAATAAAATATGTGTGATTAATCTTATGCCTGTATATCCCCCAGTATTTCTGTTTTAAGAGTTATTTAAAAAGTTAAAAACAGAGCTGACATTTGACCCAACAATTCCCCTCTTACATATGTACCCAAGAGAATGGAAAACAAACGCCTGCACAAAATCCTGCATGTGTTCATAAGAACATTATTCATAAGAGCCAAAAAGTAGAAAAGCACCAAATGTCTGTGAATTGATGACTTAATGAAGAAATTGTGGTATAGCCATACAATGGAATATTATTCAGTCATAAAAAGAAATGAAACACTGATACATGCTAAAAATAAATGAACCTTAAAAATATTATGCAAAGTGGAAGAAGCTAGATACAAAAGACCACATATCGTGTGATTCTATTTATAGAAAATGTCCAAAATAGGCAAACCCATAGAGACAAAAAGTAGTTTAATAGTTACCAGAGGCCAGTGAAAGGGAAGAATGAGGAATAACTGCAAACAGATACAGGGTTTATTTGGGAGATTATTTTTAAAAATTTGGAATTAGACAGTGGTGATGGGTACACTCCTCTAATATATTAAAAACTACTGAATTCTATACTTTAAAAGGATTAACTTTATGGTAAGCAAATGGTTCTCAATAAAGCTAAAAATGCTGCACGCAAAAAAAAAAGAGAAAAAAGGAAATATTTCAATTACCTAATCGTATGGAATTCATCAAGAATATGACTATAACCCTTTAGTAGCATTTAAAATATTTTCATTCTTACATTGGATATATGGAATTCTTTCCAGAGAAACCCACATTTTAAAATCTCAGAGTAGTGAAGTAAAAATAAACTCTTGAAAGAATATGCATTGAAAAAAGAAATCTATATATTTCTTTCAATGTATTTTGATTTAATTTCAATGGCTACTTTCAAAATTTGTCTAGTTTAAGTATTTATTCAAAACATCGTTATAAAGCAGCTACTACATGCAGGACATGGAGTTTTTTTACCTGTGAAATTTTTGCCTATGAAATGTTAAATACTAATGAATAAGCAGTGAGTTAATGTTAGACGATGTGCTAACTGATATAGAACTTTAGAAGAGCAAAGACAAATATAGGCTGTCATATTGAGAAGACCTTCTGGATAATATGGAACTTGGAAAAATTGGAGGCAGACAGGGAGCCTTACCAGGCCCCAGAAAGTGCATGAAAAAAGGATGGAAGACAAAAATGACCACAGCATTGGGAGTGTAACGATATCCCCAGGAGGTAGAGCTACAAGTGTACTGGAAGATCCCTATACTTCATAAATGTAATTGCTAGCTACTGGTACTTGAAAAATAAACAATTTTAACCTTTGTCGATCTTCATTTAATAAATAAATGGCCCCAGCAGAAGTAACTTATTGTGTTTCTTCATTACAATTACTTCTTGAATACTTACAATGTGCCAGGATCTGGGTCAGCCAAGGCATTCAAAGAAGCAAAAAGCTCGGGCTAGGGACAAATGCGGGAAGGCCCACAGGTGTCACCCATTTTCTGAAGCTCAGAATAAGTGTACTTATCTCCTGCCTTCTTGAGAATAAATTGCTGCTGTGGGCACGGGGGGAGGGAAGAGAAGTGCAATATAAATTGGGGTCAGATTGTTAAGGGCATGTAAAGCTGACATGATAAATTTGAACTTTATTTCATAAACAACAGAAAGAAGATTGGACTTACGAACAGACAGTCTCCACCACCTGTGTTGTTAAGGGAGGGGCCCTCCATAATTATCTAGCTCTTGTCTCTTATTTTCATTGAGGGAATCATTAACAGAGAAAGTGATAATTTGTCTGGGGTCACACTGCTTTTTGCTTGTACCACATGCTCCACATTACTTCCCAAATGTCCACATGGATTGGAGCTAGAATTACTATAAGGGACAAGGTGTCCTGGACATGACTGCACCTTGGTTCTTCATCATCATGCCTGTTTATTTGCTTTCTTTTTTCCATCAGATTAAATGATGAATACAAACAGCAATATATTAACAAGCAAGTGAGTTTCCCAAGGGCCATTTGTTTATTAAATGGAGATACACAGAGGTTAAAATTGTTTATTTTTCAAGTACCAGTAGTAGCAATTACATTTATGAAGGATAGGGGTCTTCCAGTACTCTTATAACTCTACCTTCTGGGGAAGTCATCACCACACAGTGCCACCTCAAACTTGTATCTTCCATTTGCTTCAGAGAACTATTTGGTTGGCAGTGAGCTGGGCCTGGACTTTAAGGAATTCAGCTGGGTATAGCATGCTTGATGATGTTTGTAATTAGTATCAAGAAGCTGCTTCATATGAAATAAGTGAGGCTACTCCTCAGCAGACAGGTGCTACATTTTTGGTAATAAAGGCAATTTGCAGGGCTGCAATTACTTTTTTGTCTGAAATAAGACTTTTGTAGCCTGCATAATGTTGACTCTTCTATTCCCCCTTGAGAGGTGGTACCATAGATCACCTCATTCAGTATATTCTTCAGTGAGAATAAACTAAAAGTGAAACTTCCTAAAATCCGAATCTGAGGTATTCAGACAGAAATTAGAAACAGTAATGAGATGCAGGCATCTAGTTAACACTTTTTAAGGCAATTTAAAAAATTTCTCCATGGGAAAGTCAATGATTCTTTAAAGCAGGGACACGAATTCTGATGTGTAAACTAAGACCTAAGTAGGTGTTAGCTTCAGTGTGTCAAGTGTAGAAAGGCCATGAATGAAGTCCAAATGGAAAGGTTCATGTAGTGATCTTTCAGAATACCTCCTATTTGGGGCCAGAAGACACAGGAGTGGTGATGAAAAGCTTGACATCAGTGGGGCAAATATGGAGTAGAGGGAAGGAAAGCAGAAAGTGACTTGCTGTTGGCTCTGCAGCTATATGGAATCTAGATATCACTTGGGACCTTTCCTTCACTGGAGAGTTGTAAAAACATGGCTCTCCTTGACATGTCCATGAATTACTATTTGCAATTCCTTATGGCATCTTCCACTCTGATCCTGTGTTTGTGACATGTTCAATGTAGGCATTGCTCAAATCTAGCTTGTTACTCAACCCTGCCCTCTTCCCAACCTCATGGTTTCTTAGAGAAAATAAGCTTATATTTGAGTTCTGCGGGATCACAGAGGAAGAGAGCTCATTTCATTCTACCCAACTCACAACTCTCTGCTGAGTGCTTGACCCATCCAGTCCCAATTCATCCTACCTACCATCTCACCAATGAGCTTCTCTTCCCAAGAGACAAGAGAGTCTATATTTATGGTGACAGAACGTGCCTGACTGTAAGTGATAGGATGGCATACCAGGTAGAAAACCAAATGGACTGCCTTTTAAATAAAAACTTCATTTTATTTAAAGTATAACACTTGCACTGTCTTTCCTCTTGCTTATTGTCAGAAAAATTACTCTTGGGTGACAGTTAGTGCCCTCACTCAGTCCTTTCTCTGCAGTGATTGACCCTCAAAGTAAAGTATTAAACAGCTACACATATACCACTCTATAGTGTTTAAATGTTTTTAAGTTGCATGAAAATCATTTTTGAAATGAAGGATGATATGGATGAATAAAAGAATGAATAAATGATATAAAGCTAAAAATAAGTACTTCATTCCTCCTCCTTTAGCTTCCACATGAATTTGTAATTTAATATCCAAAATATTTTTAGAGTATATAACATATATTTTTATTCCTACTGTCTCTTTTTTCTTTTCCACCTCGTAAAGCACCCTGACATGCATGATAAACATCAAGAAGCTCAATAAAGAAAAGTTACTCCCAACAGGAATCTTAGCTGGTACTTTTTGTTTGTTTGTTGTTTGTTATTTGTTGTTGAATTCTTTTCTGTCGTGTTTGTTATTGAATTTTTTCTGTCAATAGCATTTGAGAAATTTGCCCTTTTCAAAACTGACATTTTACCCACAATTCTGCAAACAAAAAGTTTTTGATGATATCTTAAACCCTTGAAGTACTTTATACAATTCAAATTTTAAATAAGTTTCTATTTTTAAAAACATCAGAAAGCGACTGCTGTGTATTTTTGTAAAGAGACTATTCCCCATCTGTGCAGCCTGTGTCAGAGAATAAGATCTTACAAGGTGCCAGGGGTCCTCCTCACACAAAGCTTTGGCTGCCTTTTCAGGGTTGCCCTTGAGATAGGCCTTAGACACAACATGACTGATGTCTCTGCCATGAGGGCCACTGGAGTTTGGATTTATATGACTAACATCTCCTTTATTCCTTTACAATAGAATGGGTCTCAATAAGCTTTTCCTCAACAAATATTTATTCAGAGCCTATTTTGAACCAGGCCCTAATTCAGCAACTGGGGATATAAGAATGAATAAGAGCAAGGTTTTTTAGGATCAGTAGGTGTTCGTGAGGAGAAAAGCAGAGGAACAACATCTCCAAGTGGCAGGAACAGTGGTTTCATCCTTTACATGCATTGCTTCCACTTGATCCATAACTCAACTCTTCTCTCTTGCAAAGATTCTCTCAATCACTCATTCTGGAGGGAAGATCTGTTCCGGTTTTTCTTTTCATTCAAAGATGCGTGCCCTATAAGTCTGGTCTCTTTAGAACACCTTAGTCCACTGTTAAATAATTTTCAACCATTAGGCACATGTTTGAAAGTACTTGTGGCAGGGTGCTGTGTGAGACCCTTTTAAATCTTCTTCCAATCACATGACTTTGACTTAAAGGGACTGATCATCTTTCCTTTGGTACCACAGATACCCTGGGGAAGAAATGCTTATAAACTGTCAAATAATTTTAAGTACTTTTAAACTTTTGCTTACATACTAAGTATGTAAGGTACCTGAAGACATCTTCATTGCTTCTGGATCAAGCTTTATCTGCAGCTTAACATTACTTCTAGATTGCTCAGATTGCTATTTAAGCCAATTTGAGTTGCATTTTTCATTGCTTGCCACATTAAAACAATGCCTAACTTGTGCTTGTGTCTCCTACACATTGGGTATGTGCCAACAAAGATAAATATAACATAGTTCTTGACTTTAATATTAAACAGCTATTTGATGGAGACAGAAAAGCACAGGATGATACTCACTATACAGTGTGGTATGTGCTTGTATACAATTAATGAACCACACTTAGAATAACCTAGTTAACATATTCAATTGACCAGAATAATTTCTTCTGAGATCATTTGTATAAAATGAAGATTGGCTATATCTTGACCTGAAGCTGAGCTATAGCTCTTGGCGAAGTTGATTACAAATGCTAAATTTCATCATGATAGTTGTTCCTGGGCCTAACCACTTATTTTCCTGAGTGTATGGCCTCCAACTGAATTAAAACGTTTCCAATCTTTGGACACTAGGCGGTTCTCCTGGAAGAGTGCTGTGGAATTCCAGAAACCTCTGAAATAAAAGAAGCAATCTGTCCTTGAGAAAGCATTATTTCTACAGAGTTTTCAAAATTGCTGTGTTTTTTTTTTCTTTAGAAGGGAAATAGACCAATCTTTGTCCTCCTCCAACTTTTAAAGTGATAAAAGTCACCTATAAGGAGAACTGTCAACTTGAACATTACAGATAAAAATAGGAAACTTCCTCCAAGTTATGAGTTTCCATTCTTCCCTTCATCTCCAGCTCCAAAGAAACTGAGAAGTCTTGAAGCATCCTATAAACCAAATGCGACATTCCATTGAAAAGGAGACAGGATTTCATGAAAAGAATCTGTCTCTGAAAAATCAGGAAAGATGTATTTCTCTAGAATATATTCTAAGGTGGCTTTGTACTTGGCAGCAAAAGGGGAGAAGGAAGAAAGGGTTGAAAAGGAGAGGAAATAATGACAATTGAAAATAGAAAAGGATAACTATAAGCATAAATAAAGGAAGTAATAGGCTAAAGTATGCAATTTCAGGAATAATTTTGCAAATTGTATAAACATGTTATTATTGTGACACCTGCAATTCCTTGATCTTATTTTTTAATGTAGTAAAACTTTAGAAAGGATTAAAAAGACTAAATAATGCAGAGTGTTAGGCATCTCATTGGAAAGGCCTGCTTTTTAAGAATAAGAGAGCAAAATATTATGTGGCAGAGAGAAGCTTTTATGAAAGGTTCCATTTGTGTTGATTGAGGCTTTTCAAATCTGTCCCTAACAAAAGGATTTGTAGCTGGATTATCCAGATTAATTTGCTGAGCCAAGGACTAGTTTCTTCTTTTCCTTTCTGTTTTTTTTTTTGGTTTGTTTCTTTGTGTGTTTTTTTCAATTAAACCTAATACTTAAACCCAAAGCCTAGATATCCAAGTAAAATTTGCTGACTGCTGATTTAAGGAGAAGGCTTCAATGGCTGGGACACAAAATTGGACTCTACTAAGAATGGTGGGATGAGTGAGAGGTTTGTTATTAATTCTAGTGAGGATGGGACTGTTTCTGGAATTGTTTCACAATGGTTTCAAGGAATGTAACTTTTAAGGAAATGATTCTTAGTGTCTCTAGAGACCCACATGCAATAATAATAAGAAATAAATTGGAATAGAGCTTCAGTGGGAAACTGAAAACCGGCTTTACCTGTATGGAATGAGTACAGTATGAAAATGATGGAAATGATGTCAATGTTTTAAATTATTTCTTTTTTGGGTAAATAAAGATGTCATTTATAAGACAAGGTATTTCTTTTTCTTATTATTGTTATACTTTAAGTTTTAGGGTACATGTGCACAATGTGCAGGTTAGTTACATATGTATACATGTGCCATGCTGGTGCGCTGCACCCACTAACTCATCATCTAGCATTAGGTATATCTCCCAGTGCTATCCCTCCCCACTCCCCCCACCCCACAACAGTACCCAGAGTGTGATGTTCCCCTTCCTGTGTCCATGTGTTCTCATTGTTCAATTCCCACCTATGAGTGAGAATATGCGGTGTTTGGTTTTTTGTTCTTGCGATAGTTTACTGAGAATGATGATTTCCAGTTTCATCCATGTCCCTACAAAGGACATGAACTCATCATTTTTTATGGCTGCATAGTATTCCATGGCGTATATGTGCCACATTTTCTTAATCCAGTCTATCATTGTTGGACATTTGGGTTGGTTCCAAGTCTTTGCTATTGTGAATAATGCTGCAATAAACATACGTGTGCATGTGTCTTTATAGCAGCATGATTTACAGTCCTTTGGGTATATACACAGTAATGGGATGGCTGGGTCAAATGGTATTTCTAGTTCTAGATCCCTGAGGAATCACCACACTGACTTCCACAATGGTTGAACTAGTTTACAGTCGCAACAACAGTGTAAAAGTGTTCCTATTTCTCCACATCCTCTCCAGCACCTGTTGTTTCCTGACTTTTTAATGATTGCCATTCTAACTGGTGTGAGATGGTATCTCATTGTGGTTTTGATTTGCATTTCTCTGATGGCCAGTGATGGTGAGCATTTTTTCACGTGTTTTTTGGCTGCATAAATGTCTTCTTTGGAGAAGTATCTGTTCATGTCCTTTGCCCACTTTTTGATGGGGTTCTTTGTTTTTTTCTTGTAAATTTCTTTGAGTTCATTGTAGATTCTGGATATTAGCCCTTTGTCAGATGAGTAGGTTGAGAAAATTTTCTCCCATTTTGTAGGTTGCCTGTTCACTCTGATGGTGGTTTCTTTTGCTGTGCAGAAGCTCTTTAGTTTAATTAGATCCCATTTGTCAATTTTGGCTTTTGTGCCATTGCTTTTGGTGTTTCAGACATGAAGTCCTTGCACATGCCTATGTCCTGAATGGTAATGCCTAGGTTTTTTTCTAGGGTTTTTATGGTTTTAGGTCTAACATTTAAGTCTTTAATCTATCTTGAATTGATTTTTTGTGTAACGTGTAAGGAAGGGATCCAGTTTCAGCTTTCTACATGTGGCTAGCCAGTTTTCCCAGCACCATTTATTAAATAGGGAATCCTTTCCCCATTTCTTGTTTTTCTCAGGTTTGTCAAAGATCAGACAGTTGTAGCTATGCGGCGTTATTTCTGAGGGCTCTGTTCTGTTCCGTTGATCTATATCTGTGTTTTGGTACCAGTACCCTGCTGTTTTGGTTACTGTAGCCTTGTAGTATAGTTTGAAGTCAGGTAGTGTGATGCCTCCAGCTTTGTTCTTTTGGCTTAGGATTGACTTGGTGATGCGGGCTCTTTTTTGGTTCCATAAGAACTTTAAAGTAGTTTTTTCCAATTCTGTGAAGAAAGTCATACTCCAAGACACGTAATTGTCAGATTCACCAAAGTTGAAATGAAGGAAAAAATGTTAAGGGCAGCCAGAGACAAAGGTCGGGTTACCCTCAAAGGGAAGCCCATCAGACTAACAGTGGATCTTTCGGCAGAAACTCTACAAGCCAGAAGAGAGTGGGGGCCAATATTCAACATTCTCAAAGAAAAGAATTTTCAACCCAGAATTTCATATCCAGCCAAACTAAGCTTCATAAGTGAAGGAGAAATAAAATATTTTACAGACAAGCAAATGCTGAGAGATTTTGTCACCTCTAGGTCTGCCCTAAAAGAGCTCCTGAAGGAAGCGCTAAACATGGAAAGGAACAACCGGTACCAGCCACTGCAAAATCATGCCAAAATGTAAAGACCATTGAGACTAGGAAGAAACTGCATCAACTAACGAGCAAAATAATCAGCTAACATCATAATGACAGGATCAAATTCACACATAATAATATTAACTTTAAATGTAATTGGACTAAATGCTCCAATTAAAAGACACAGACTGGCAAATTGGATAAAGAGTCAAGACGCATCAGTGTGCTGTATTCAGGAAACCCATCTCACGTGCAGAGACACACATAGGGTCAAAATAAAAGGATGGAGGAAGATCTACCAAGCAAATGGAAAACAAAAAAAGGCAGGGGTTGCAATCCTAGTCTCTGATAAAACAGACTTTAAACCAACAAAGATCAAAAGAGACGAAGAAGGCCATTACATAATGGTAAAGGGATCAATTCAACAAGAAGAGCTAACTATCCTAAATATATATGCACCCAATACAGGAGCACCCAGATTCATAAAGCAAGTCCTGAGTGACCTACAAAGAGACTTAGACTCCCACACATTAATAATGGGAGACTTAACACCCCACTGTCAACATTACACAGAACAATGAGACAGAAAGTCAACAAGGATACCCAGGAATTGAACTCAGCTCTGCACCAAGCGGACCTAATAGACATCTATAGAACTCGCCACCCCAAATCAACAGAATATACATTTTTTTCAGCACCACACCACACCTATTCCAAAATTGACCACATAGTTGGAAGTAAAGCTCTCCTCAGCAAATGTAAAAGATCAGAAATGATAACAAACTGTCTCTCAGACCACAGTGCAATCAAACTAGAACTCAGGATTAAGAAATTCACTCAAAACCGCTCAACTACGTGGAAACTGAACAACCTGCTCCTGAATGACTACTGGGTACATAACGAAATGAAGGCAGAAATAAAGATGTTCTTTGAAACCAACGAGAACAAAGACACAACATACCAGAATCTCTGGGACCCATTCAAAGCAGTGTGTAGAGGGAAATCTATAGCACTAAATGCCCACAAGAGAAAGCAGGAAAGATCCAAAATTGACACCCTAACATCACAATGAAAAGAATTAGAAAAGCAAGAGCAAACACATTCAAAAGCTACCAGAAGGCAAAAAATAACTAAAATCCGAAAAGAACTGAAGGAAATAGAGACACAAAAAACCCTTCAAAAAATTAATGAATCCAGGAGCTGGTATTTTGAAAGGATCAACAAAATTGATAGACCTCTAGCAAGACTAATAAAGAAGAAAAGAGAGAAGAATCAAATAGACACAATAAAAAATGATAAAGGGGATATCACCACCGATCCCACAGAAATACAAACTACCATCAGAGGATACTACAAACACCTCTATGCAAAAAAACTAGAAAATCTAGAAGAAATGGATAAATTCCTCGACACATACTCTCTCCCAAGACTAAACCAGGAAGAAGTTGACTCTCTGAAGAGACCAATAACAGGCTCTGAAATTGTGGCAATAATCAATAGCTTACCAACCAAAAAGAGTCCAGGACCAGATGGATTCACGGCAGAATTCTAATAGAGGTACAAGGAGGAACTGGTACCATTCCTTCTGAAACTATTCCAATCAATAGAAAAAGACAAGGTATTTCTGAAATATGAGAAAACTTGATTCTTTCTGCTCACCCGGTCAGCACCAATTGTTGTCCCCTGCAGAACATGCTGGGTGGGGGAATTTTATCCCTAGACATACGGTTGAAATTCATTAGGGGTATGATTAACTAAAGGAAGAATTGTCCCAGCTGGACACAATCTATGTTCTCACCATTCAGCTAGAGGAAAAGCAGGAAAGGCCATTTCACCTAAGTCACCTACTCATCGATATATGGCCCGCCTGGAAATCCCAAGGACTGGGATTAAGGCAGTGCATCTGATTTCTCAGAACCAATAGATCTCTTTAATGACATACCTGATACTATATAAAGATGCCTCTGGAACCTGAAACTTTACTACAGTCTGATCCAAAGTTATTTACCCAAATTCACCTCCATGTACACTCACCTTCCACTCTACTGACCCTATGGAGACTGATCATATTTCTAAGGCTTAATTTTGCCTCTTGTATCTGATTTTTCAGGTCTCATTTTTTATTTCAACTTTAAAAAATGAAATCTTACCCTGTTGCCCAGGCTGGAGTGCAGTGGCACAATTCTGGCTCACTGTATCCTCTGCCTCCCTGGTTCAAGAAATTTTCATGCCTCAGCCTCCTGAGTAGCTGGGATTACAGGTGCCCGCCACCATGCCTGGCTAATTTTTGTATTTTTAGTAGAGACGGGGTTTCACTGTGTTGGCTAGGCTGTTCTCAAATTCCTGACCTCAAGTGATCCTCCCACCTGTTCCTCCCAAAGTGCTGGGATTACAGACATGAGCCACCGTGCACAGCCTCCCATTGCTTTCTGACATAAAAATGGACCAGTGTCGTGGTTCACAATCTTCTTGCACATTGAAGTCACTTGGGGAGCCTAAATTCACTTGAATCCCACCCTTCAAAATGCTGAGTTAATTGGTCCAAGGTGTGGCATGGGCACTGGGACGTTTAAAGTTCCCCAAGGTGATTCTAATGCGTGGTCAAGATTGAGACCCACTGGACTAAATTCTAAAGGCCACAGAATTCACACCATTTTTGCCCTAGCCTTTTCTCCCTTACTCTTACTCCCTCTTCTCCATCTCCATTTCCTGCCGAATTTCCTTGGGTAATGACCTACATGAGAAACTGCTACAGAGGCTTTGACTCCATTTGGAGTGAACTGAACATCTGTATTTTGGGCCTCCACCTGATGGCTGGTACAGTTTTGTGGACCTTCTGCTCAGGGTGCCTGATGCAAGGCATTGACTGCTTGGGCAAGGTTTTCTACTCGATATTTGACTTGTTGGCCATCCCACAGATCGGGCCCAAACTGATTTTCTTGATTTATTTTTTCATGTTGAAATAGTTCTGTAACTGGAAAACATAACTGAAGCATAGCAACCAAAGAAGGAACTGCCCTGCCCTACTAGTTTTTCTCTGCTCACAGGTTTGCTCTCTAGGAGGAAAAGTTGGCAGGTTGGAGGGAATCATTCTGTACTTCCCATTGTGTGTCTGGCCTCAGACAGAAGCTCCTTCCTGACCGGTGGTTTGTTGTGAGGGTGCTACCTCTGCTTACTGATAATCAGGAAGAAAGGAAATCCACTTCTGTATTAAGTGGAATTCAAAGAAGAATTTCAATGTCCTTACCTAAAGGGGTTTGAGAGATTACTCCAAAGGAGTAGAGAGCTGAGGAGGGGAATAGGGTGTTTGGCACCAGGTCCTATACCCAGTTTTAGGTAACACCCATGAAACAAGTAATACTCTGGAAGGCGTCCTTCCTAGAAGGAGCTTTCAACCAGGACATTCTGTTGCTTGTTTCCCATCCTACTTCTGAAACTTTTTCCCCTTTAGTTCTTTTTTTACTGAGGTCCCCAGTGTCCATTTTTTTTAATTTGGGGAACCACCAGATTTACCAAGAATGTGATCAACTCTTAGTCTCTATTTTCCCCTTTTTATGCCCTATAAATTTGATACTCGTGGGCATCAGTTGGCAACATTTTTATCCTTTGCTTTGTTGATATTGCTCTGATCTCAGCGTCCAAAAGCTTGGACATTGTGTGGGGGATGAGCTTGGTTCCCATTCACTCAGAAAGGGGAAGAATGAGAGAGGGGTTCTATTCCAAGCAGTAAATTGTTCCCTTTAGGGATATTTAAATTCAAACACATCACAATACCATAAGGTTTAATTTCTTTCCTAAGTCTCAAGTCTGAACGTCTTCAGAAACAACTATTCCTCATGTTAATTTAATTTTGATTTTCTTTCATAAACTAATAGCATGGCCTTACAGTGACTACGAAAGCATTCACCCCTTTCCCCGAGTTAATTCAAAAAGCATTTGTATTACCATGACAGAGACTCTCTAAGCCCAAATCACAAATTCCTAATCCCTGGAAAAGACTAATCAATACAACACAATGTTAGTTATCTCAAGTTTCTAACTAAAGGAAAGCATTGTATCCTTCAGAATTTTTGGTGAGGGTGAGCTATTGAGGTAAATTAATCAGACATAAAGATAATATTGTTCATTTGGTTTAAAAATGAAGTCTCTATTTCAAAATAGTAACTAAGGAACAGTGCATGTGTTTGTGTGTGTGTGCATGAATGCACATGTGTGTATGTTAAAAAATGATACCTAGAAGCTATTTACCTCAGTCATAAAACACTTTTAAATTATCAGTGAATGTTCTGTATCTCTCCTGTTCACAATGGAGTTGGAATGCTGTCTCCAAACACAATTTATTTTATGCTGAAGGTTAGGAACTCCTTTTAGCTTACTAACGTGATTTTCGTCCATTAATCCAGGCTCTTAAACATATATTTCAATTTCTAATTCTAATATTTTGACATAGAACCACACCTTAACAGTAGGAATGAATTTGACTTCATGTCTTCCTAACAGCATGACTACCATTTTTCTATTTCTATAGTGAGGATTTTTTTTTAAATTTGAAAGGTATCATTATTTTCCTTTAGTGATCATATTTTATGCCACATTTCAACTCTATGCCTCAGGTATTTGTCGCTTCAACATTGCTTTGTCAAGTCTTTTTTATACCATGACTCTCTTTTTATTCTGCAAATAATGAACAAGAGCATCAAGGGAAAACTGACACTTTTCATGAGTTTATTTCTGAGATGGGAATTCATTTACATTGTATCCACTGTATTTTAGTATCACACTGGGTACACTGCATTTCATAGATGGGAACATTCAAACATTGATAATGTTGTTCAAAAGAAAGGTAACTGGGACAAAATTGCTGTCTTTTATTAGGAGAAATCCTTTGATTTAATTTGCATACTTTGAGTACGATGCATAAAAGACAATTTATTTGAAAGGCTCACAGGCATTTCCTGCAGGACAATATGTGCCTATTTATCTACATGTTTCTTTCCTTCTTGAAATAAGGGGCAAGAAACATGTAGAGTATTCTTAAATGGGAAAGCACAGGTATTTGCTCACCCTGTTCCCACACCCGGCTGACCCAATTTCTTCTCTTTTCAGACTCAATTATTACCTTCTTCAAGGAGTCACCAACAATTCTACTTGTGCACACTGAGTTTCCCCTTCCTTCATATAGTTTTGGGGTTTTGTCTTCTCAAAAATACTGCAGTTTCCTTAATTTTAGGGACCATATTTTATAGTTCTTATACTTTTATTGTACTAAGTGTACAGTAAATTCATTTCACTTTCACATTCATTCAAATAATATTTCATTAAACACAAGTTTGTTGAAAGTCCTTTAAATGTGAGGCATCATATTAAGTACTGTGAAGGCTACAGTGAACAATACACCCCTGCTTCTTATTTAGTGTAATGACTGAAGATTCGTGAAGAAGTGTTCCTCAGGAAGCAGCAGGAACCAACAACTAAGGATATACTATCTCCATCTCTAGCTTTCTAAGAACCCTCAGAGGTCCTTTTTGAACTCAAGCTCCCCCTCATCTACTTTTGGGTTTATATCTGGGCTCACAGGCCAAGAAGCTTCCAGGAAGTTTCCAGGAATACACTGTCAATAACACTGACATGTCCCTGAGGTGATCGCATAAGATCACAGTGGCATAAGAGAGCCTAGAGATGTTGAGATAGTGATAGTGACTATGGAACTGGACTTTCATTTCTGTTTTCTTTATATTGTGGGTCACAGTGATCAGGAATCACGTAGGCCAAACGCCCCCTTTTGCTGCAGTTATGGCTCTCACTCCTCTTCCCTATCCCTAGCTCCAAATGTCAGTTTCTGGACAGTACAGAGGCTGGCAACCCCTCTGCTTTGGAGAGAAGCAACTGTAAAGGTGTTTCTGGGTGGCTGGAAAGCAATATTTGGGTTTATTTTCCTTGAAAATTATAACATCAATTACCATTCATTATTTTTAATGTGGTGCTTCTTTCTTTTGATCATACCCTGTTCAACACATTGTCAAGAGATGGGTTCTTGCCCAAGAGTTATAGGGATGACTAAACATACAACACCTTATACTGGGCAGATGACATTGATAGCCATTTATTAGTCACATATACTTACATCCCCAGGGAGAAGAATACCACACACCATATAAGGTTACACAGAGGCTGTATTCAGGAACAGAACAAACAACTAATGGCTATGGTTGGCAGGCTTTATAGTACCAAGAAGGTGAGGTGAGGTCTCCTTACTATGTACTTTCCATATATTATCTCATTTAACCTTCTTAATAACTCTACTAGAGAGTTATTTTTATCTCTTATTTTACAGTTGAAGAAACTAAAGTTCATAGAATTTAAACCACCCCATGTAATTTTCTAATAAATGGGAAATCCAAGATTCAAACCTGGATCTCTATCTCTCTATAGTTGTGACATGTATAGTGACACAGATTGTAAAGCATTCCTTGTGAATCATACCAGGCCATGCTTCCAACTCACAATGCATGTTGACACTAGAATGTAGATGAGAAAGTGAGGTGTAGATTTGTGATGCTCCTGATGCCTACTCTTCTCAATGAACTGCAGCTCAACTGATGGAAAACCCTTGGGTACAGTGAGTACCTTGGTTCTTATGCAAAGTGCTAATATCTCACAAAACCTTAACAGCTTCTATTTCCCATGGATTATGTTTCCCTTGAGATTTTTGAAGTTATCATGCCAATCTCAGGGAGACATTTTAGATTCAAATGGGACATGTGACTTGGAATTGTTCAATTAAAGTCATCTATGGCTATTTTCAGAAGCGAGCTGAATATTAACTGATATTAATGCCTACCATTATTCATCTTTTATGTCAGAATCAGACTGAATACACAAGGGCATTTGCTATTGATGAATGGTTTTCCCAAAGAATTTTACAAAAGAAGAGCATAGGTTGTTTCTATACATATCACACAGATGGTGTATTTTCTCTTAAAGTGGTTGTCCCCTCCAGGCTCTGAATGCAGTGGCACTGATCAATTTCTCCACTGTTGATGGAGAGGAGCATTCACTTACAGCAGCAGACAGAAAATTTTAGATCACTCTTTTTCTCATCCCTTTATTTTAGGTATATCTTATGGGTTTTAGCAGTTAGCTATTGCTGCCATAATACTGCATAAGAAACAACCTAAATGTCTCAGTGGCTTAAAAGAGGGAACAGTTATTTCTCTTGATCACTGTTCTGCAAGTCAGCAAGGATGACTCTGCTTCAAGCTGCTAGGTGGTCCACTTCAGGGGACTCAAGGAGTCAGTTTCATGAGTCTGCCAGCCTTGTTAGATCAGTGGCTACCTGGTATATGTTCTTCTAATAATGAATAGCAGAAGTGTAGGAGGGTATGTGGAAACATTTGACACCCTGGCTCTGAAAGGACACACTGTTACTTTTGACCAGTGGGAGGTACTGCAAATCCCTTGGCACTGGGTAAGAAGTGATAGGGCTATGATCTAATCTGCCACAGGGCACCCAACATACTGGTACAGGGATATTTGTTTTCCTCCTTTTGGCTCTTTAAATTTTGCCTCCTGATTCCTCTTTCTATATATCTAAGTCTATATTGATATCTATGTCTATATATAAAATCACAGCAAATAGCTATATGAAGAGCCACGTTAGAGTATATTTAATTTAGGCAAAGCTAAACCCTCAAAAAAGAAGATTAAAATTACACCAAGATTACTTCACCCCCAAAGCTGATATTTTTCTTATGTTTTATATATTTTTCAGGATGAATAAAAAAGTTGTGTTTTGGAGATATCTCCACTGTTTAGGAAGAACCAGAAACTAAATTTATTGCATACAGAAAAGTCTGTATGTTATAGCTAAATCACCCAATTTTCCATAGAGAAGAGAAATGTACGCATTCATGAATTGGATTAAAGCATGTGCCCAGAATGTGATGCATTTTAATTTATTGTCTTAAGTGAGATCTTTTTATCTTAAAATGGTTAGTAGATTCTTGTTACTGGCAGTGTACTGTAATATAGATGAAAATCGAATGTGAATGTAGTTATTAATATTAAATTGTCAAGTCTATTGCTTATGATGAACAAGGGTTTTTATTACATCATGGTAGATGGTTAAAACATACAAATAATTACCTTTAACAAATCTAATGTTCCTTAATTTGTAAAATGCTCAGCTACTCATGAGAAGAAGAGCAGGTAAATTCAGGACAGGAAGTAGGTAAATTCAGGACTGCCAGTACAGACTTGGAAATAGATTATATGATGCTGATACATCACACTCATCAGCACTGAGTGTCAGAAGACTGAGGTTATGGTCCCCATTCTACCTTACTAACTTTGAAAGGCTGGTAAGACACTAAAAGTTTGGGGGCATGGAAGATTATAATGGTACATAGTGTAAGTTCTCAAGCTTAATTAACCCAAGTGTTAATTACCATGATGATGAAAAACATGTAGACGTGTATTATCCTGGCATGGGGCAGCGTTGCACAGCTGTGGTTTGGTGATGTGACCTCTAGAGTCAGAATGCTTGAACTGCAGTCCCCTGCTCTACCACTTGAAGAAGGTGTGACCACAGATGAGTTTATTACCCTCTCTGAACTTCAGTTCTTTCATCTGTAAAATATGAATTGTAATGTATCTACTTCAGAGTGATGCTGTGAAGAGTAATCAAAGAAGGCATGAAAAATGCTTAGCATGATACCTGGCACATAGTAATTCCTTAATAACTGTTGTTAGCTAAAAGTTATCATTTTCATTATTTTAAACTGTGCTGAATTTATGCAACACTAAAGGGTCCCAGAGGGCATTTTATTACATCGAGTCTTAAAAACAATGTACTTCATTTCATTTTGACAACCAGGCATTAATCCTTTATGCCATTTTTTGTTGGTCTTTTAGACTCCATGGGATGGTATCCGAGTGGCTTGGAAAATAATATTTAGTTGTGTTCACCCACCTTTAAAAGACATCTCTTTTGGTGAATTCCAGGTACAGCATGACACACCCTAATCTCCTGAATAAAAAGCTCAGACATTACCTAGGTTTTTTAAGAAACAGGTCCACACATGTGTGGAGATGTAGAAGGTGCTAGAAGAGCAGAGGTTCCAGCTGATTACAACTCTCAGGTCAAAAATTACACAAGAAATGTAATAAATGACATTAACAGGAGCTTAGTCATTTTCTTGCAAGGTGATAAGTGGTTATAGTTTTTGATATAAAGCCTTCATTAAAGGATGTCTTCAAATAAAATTAACTCTATTCTTTTCTGACAACCAATATAAAAGATTTGAGACCATTTATTCTGTGATACAGTTTAAATCAAACCTATTTTTGGCTAGATCAGGTTCAACTTGACAATGAAACTATGTTGCTGGCTAGAATAATTAATCTGGTTTTACTAAGCCTCATTGACTCCATGTATTTTAATCATGAACTTCATAATCATTAAGGGCCAGAGCACAATAACTACAAAAATGATGATAATGATAGACAGACAGATAGGGAGATAGATAGATAGATAGATAGCATCTAACATATGCCTGATTGCATCTCCCAAGCATCTCTCACATTCACCTACTTTCTGTCTCCACTGCCACAACTCTGGTCTATGCCTCTAGCTTTTGTTCACCTGGAATTAGTGCAATAAATACCTGGGCTACTTATATCCAATTTTCCTCCCACTCTTGACAATTCATTCTGAATGCTGCTGCCAGTTAGCTTTCAGAAATACAAAGTTGATCACACACTCCCATCTCAGCTTGAAGCTCTTCAAAGGATTGCAGTGGGGTGGAGTGGCGGGTTAGAGGGATGTTGTTTCCAGGAATTCAAGATAAGAGAGGTAGGAACCTAGTGGGTTATGAGTATGTAGACAAGAGATTATTCCAGAAAACTGGACAAGGTTGATCTGGAAGGGCCATATCAGCATGAAGGGGTCTGGCCTGAACATTATTGAGAGGGGCATAGGGAGTTATTAAATGTATCTCAACAATGTGCATAATATGTCGCTTTTATATGAAATTTTAGAAACGTATGTGCAGGGAGAGAGAAGAGGTGTAAAAGAAAGCACAGAATAGGAAACAATACTTATTTCTTAGTGGCTTTGGAATAATTTATAATTTCTCCTAGTGTCTTTTAATATTGCTCTCATTTTCTACATGATTTTATACCCTCCAATTTTTAAACATTGAAGTTATTTTTGTTCTGTAAGCAAACTAAAACAAAAGCAAAACTCCTGAGCTCTTTTTTTTTTTTTTTTTTTTACCACTCCACAAGGCAAATTAAAATACCGAGTTAATTGGGCCCCTCTGCACTTGTCTCTTATTGTAGCTAAATCTCTGGCCCAATGAACTGTTTTCTAATAGGCTTCCCACTGTCTCTGGTTTCCAAATTTCTTGCCTGAAGAAGTCTTTTTGAATCTCTTACTGGCAGAACCATAGCCCCTGCTAGCTGAGCCGAGCCAGCTGTGAGTATCATTGACCGAATGGTAAGCCGATTGTAATTACAGTGTTTTTGTTACTCTTTGAGAGGAAAGGGACAAGAGCCATCATTTACAATCCTGGTCAGAGTTTTCAGATCTCCCAACCTCAGAAGTGATCACTGGAGTTGTAAACAGAGCCAGTCTACTGTGAAAATTGCTGGAAGGGAATTAATAAAGTCTTCTCATTTTTTTCCCTGTTTTTAAGGAAAACTATTTTAATGGGTATTTGGGATTTTTATCTCTGAGGAAAATTCCTAATGAAGCTGGGCCAGGGGGTAGAATAAGAATTCAAATATAATTAAATGCAGATAATTATATAATTCTCCCAATTAAGATATTTCATTATATATGGCTATTTCCCCTTTAAAATAGTTATCTGGAAATAGAGGCAGCATGATCTAATCATGTATTCATTTTTTCTCATTTGTTCTCATGTATCTACACATAAGTTCTCATTTCTCAGAGGTATAATACATGCTTCTCAGCACAGGGCATTTCCAAAAGACAGAGGTAGATCTGTTTCAAAGGCAAAGTTGCCCCTGAAAACTAAGGGCAACACAGAAAGATACACATATAGCACTCAAAATGGGATGGCATTAATTGATCATTTGCACTTCCTACAATTTTCCCATATTGCCTACTAAGAAAACCTTCCAAAAGTCCTTGGAGAAAAAGGGTTAATACTGTGTAGTAGTTTGCTGGAATGTCATAACTAAATAATAGCACAGACTGCGTGGATTAAATACCAGAAATTCATTTTCTCAGCTCTTTTGAAGCTAGAAGTTCAAGATCAAAGTGTTGGCATGTTTGCTTTCTTCTGAGGCCTCTCTCCTTGGCTTGCAGATGGCTGACTTCTCACTGAGCCTTTGAACACTTACATCCTTGGTGACTCTCTGTGTGTCCTATTCACCTTTCTTAAGATATCAGTCAGATTGGATTAGGGCCCACTGTAATAGCTTCACTTTTGACTTATCTCTTTAAAGGCACTGTTTCAAAATACAGTCACATTCTGAGGCACTAGGGCTTAGGGCTTCAACATGTTACTTTTTGTCATAATTCAGCCCGTCATATATAGCATCAGTTGGGAAGCACAAATTGACAAAATGAAACAATAAAGCAACTAAGATATTATTCATTCTCTTATAACAATAGCAACAGTGATAAGATAATCTTCCAAATCTGAGTAAAGAGATAAATATGGGCCTTTTTCACTCCAAAGAAAACCAAGAAGCTGCTCAAGCCAGATCATTACTCTTCTTCTTGCAATTGCCTGATGCCTCTCCAAAGGTGTTCATGCCTCATAAGTGAAAAGTGGATGGAACATGAGCTTTGGTGTCAACTAAATTTTCTGTAAGTCCCAGCTCTCTTACCAGGGAACACCTTGGGCAAGTAACTTAGCATCTCTGGGTCTCAGTTCCCTCATTTGAAAAATAATGCTCTCATCCACTCTACCTGCCTCCTTCCAAGGTGAATGGGGATCAAATAAGCAAAAGCTACTGGGGGGCTGTGAGATTGTGAGACTTGTGTCTGATCTTGAATCTTGGTGATCAAGGCATAGTTTCATAGCAAAGGATAAATGGATATCCAATATTTCTGGAACATGAAACCAAGTTTGAGGAAACAAATTATAAGAAATCAGAACTTGAGCAATATAGAATATTAAATGAGTCTGGGAACTATCTATAAATTTGAGAGAAATGTAAAAGACAGCAAATAAATGTCATTTTCTTCTTTATTTCATTACATAAAGGATTTGAGAGATGGTAAATACTTATAATAAAATGGGAACATACAAATAACAAATTTAAAATAATCAGAATAACTAATGACTTAAACGAAATAGCCAAAAGTAGAGGAAATTGGGCTACAGCTAGATGGGCTGTGAGGTTGTATATCTGAAGCATAGATTTGTTTTTCTTATGATATTCCTAGGATGTAAGGCAAAACAGGGAACATTATTATGGGCTCACATGACACTCACTCTTCCCGAAGGAACAGAGTTCACTTTTTTTTTTTTTTTATGGCAGCAAAGTTTTGCCAAGTGCAATGTTCCAGAAAAAATTTCTAGTGCAGGATGCTTTATGGGTCAGTGTTGGTATCCTGACTAATCACTAAATCTTCAGAAGAAGGGAGATTAACAGAAAAGACAGAGGCGTGAACCCAACCTCCAGAGATCTTAGTTCAGTAGATCTGGGTAACGCATTCATACTTATATTTTTCAAAGACTTTCTCAGTCTGTCTGATCATTAGCCAGGTTTGGAAAGTATTGATGTAGGGTATATTCAGGTGACTTAGGTTGGGTTTTCCCGAAAAGTGGGCAATGAGATGAAATTTGAATGCGAAGAGTTTATTTAGGAAGTGTTTCCCAAAGGTTTATTTGGGAAACACCAAAAGGGAAGTAGAAAAGTGAGACAAGGGAAGAAAGACAGCAAGAATTCATCCCTCACAAAGCCCATTATTTTGATGTATGAGTTGAGCTTCATTCTGCTGGGGAAACTCTGCAACATGGGGTAGAATGTATGCTTCCAAGAGTGAGGGGTCTGGGTGTTTATACACCAAGTTCTTAGTAGTCATCGGTTGAGGATTGCACCTGAAAGGTGCAACTCGCCAGCATTCCAAACCTGCTATGTAAGTGGCAAAATGTGCCATGGTGGCCACAGAAAACCCTCAGGCAAGTGGAGGCAGGAGGTGCCAGTTGGAATTTGGCTGGTGTACATGCAGATGGTAGGACTGAAGGCAGATGTGGCTGCCAGTGACACCACCCTCCTCAACATCCCCACCATCCCATGAGCAACTTTGAAATAAAAGTCATCATTCCCATGATTGAAAACTATATGTACATCTGCCCCATCCAGGAGCCTGGTTTACTTTAGGTGTATGTGGGATTTCAGAGCTGGGCCTAAAGGGATGGGTATAAAAAAGGGATAAACCATAGTGGTCTCCAAACACCAAGCTCTGCTAACTAGCTGAGTGAGCTAAGACTTGCTTTGTTCTTTAGAACCTCACTTCCCTCTTGTGCAAATTAAGAAAAATGTCTTTCCCTATCCTCCTCCACTTATCATGTCTTAAGATGAGACTTCATAAAACGAAAGGACTAGGCAATGTGACATTGGTGGAGCAATGGGCTTTGCAGATAGCTACCTGGCTCTGCTCTTGCAGGATGCTTTCTAAGTTTTAGTTTCCTCATCAGTAAAATGAGAAAAATAATATCTACTTGATAATAAATGTTGTGAGAACTAGGAAAGATGGGAACAGAATCTTGCACTATGCCAAATAAATGATAACCATTGTTAGGGAAAGGTGGAATTATTTGATAAGAGATTCTTTATCTGTGGCTTATGCACAGGATTCCTCAGTTCACGTGAATATAAAAAGTCTTGTTAATGGTGAAGTGCTGAAAATATCAGTTTAAGTCAGTCCTGTTTGTCCTCCTAAAGACTTACTCCAGGCAACACTTTTCCAAGATTTTCTTCTTCCTTTCTCATATCTCATTCACCTCTTGTCACAGCAGTTGGCTCCTGTGGGAGCCCAAGAACTCGTAGGGCTGTCTGTGGGAATGAAAGACTTTGAGGGAAGACCAGCATCTTTCAGACATTTTCCTTCAGAAGAAATGCAGACAATCCCAAGGAAGCCGGCTTTCTGTGAATTAACCTCATCGTACTCCCCACAGGTCATTTTCTTTGGAAATCTATTCAACAGTCGCTGTCATTAGCACAACAGATTGCTTGTTAATGCTTGGACCAACAGCCAGATTTCAGATTGCCTTTTGTTTTACAAACTCTTCTTTGTAAGAAAATAAAAATAAAAAGAATAAAACAAAAAAAAATGAGGTTTTGGTTCCAACCCCAGAGAGACCCACAATGTATTCATTTCAGGCCTAGCTTTTGAGGTCAGATCCAGAGAACTCCTGCCATTTGGATGCCTGGACATCTACAGGGAAAGAAAAAAAATACGTCGATTCTTTTTTGTAAATGGTGAGCAAAATGCAGAACATTTTCCAGCCAAAGAAAAATACAACTTATGAAATTGATCAACTCAGTTGCCACTAGTGAGTGACAAGTGTAAATGTTTGCACTCAACTTGGAGACAGCCTTAAAAATATATCTAGTAATTTCCCCAGAAACCTGAAACTTAGGCCATCCCTAGGCCAAATTTGGCAGGTACACTTTGTTTTCAATGTTTCCAGCATCTGTTTTCCTGATGTTTTCAGAACCCAATTCCATGTTACCCCAATGTGCATGCAGACACACACACTCACACACACACACTCACACACATGGTTCTTAAGTGATCCTCACTAGCTTCTGGTTCTTTTCCTATTGAAGAGATTATAGCCATAAAACTAGTGGCTTTCCTTTTTACTGTCATCCACCAATGAAACCATGAGACTCTATGTTCACCTTGTGGCCTCTACAGCATAATTTCCCTGAGTTGGATGAAAAAGTCTTGGACCTTGAGGAGTGCCCCTGGCTGAGGGTATGTAGCCCACTAAGTCATTTGGCACATTTGGGACCATCCATATCATGAGTGTGGGCAAATGTGGGATGAGGAATGCAGATCTTCCTTTTTTTTTTTTGCGAATTCTGATTCACCTATTTGGACTTTGGAATGAGTTGGACAGGACATTTACAAATGTGTGGTAATTGAGTTGCCTCTGGTTTGCTTTGTCTGGGTCAGACCCAATCAACTTGACAGATGAGTGATACCACTTTGAGAAGCCAAGCTGACAAGAGCTCTGGAAATGGAGAAGGGCATCATTTATGAACAGTCATTCTCCTCCTGCCAAGCAGGGATGCACTCGATCACTTGTGGTTTATGTTGTTACTCAAGGAAACAAATGCTAATCAACTCTCCCTCTCCAGCAACTTGCACCAGGATTATTTTCTCCATCTCTCCACTGGGAAGCCAGGTCATGCTCAACATGGAGCATGTTATCTGGGGTCTATTTTAAAAGGCAAACTGATCTCCTCATCCTATCTTGAAAGAACATGAGGGTTTTTGGAATCATAAATTTTCTTTACTATGACTCTGTGACAATGTGGGAGCCTTACATGCCTTTTGAATTCTCAAGGAAACTTGCTGATGGCCAGTGACATTTTCATGGTGTATATTGTTATGTTATTGTTTCTTTGTTGATTGGGAAACAATTTATCAAGAGAGGAAATTAGGGTACTTTAAGGGATACTGGTTGGGGAACGTGAGGACACGGGTGCTAATCTGCAGGCCTGCAAGGGTTTCAATTTCAACACCTGTAAAATAAGTAGGTAAGCTCATCCCTAAGACTCTCCCAGCCCTAACAATCTAGGAATTCACCTAGCTGTAGTAACAAAAACATTTAATAAAGCAGAATTTTCCACTTCCTGCCTCTGCCAGATAGATGAGAGAACTTACTATACGAATTGAAAGTATTAAGCCAATAAGAAAAACCTACCCACATCTGAGACTGCCTGATGTTTGTTGGTGTCAGGACAAGAGTTATTGTAAAGAATCAGAGAAGGACATAAAAAAGAACAATGCGTACCTGGCAGATTTTTGTATATCATTGCATTACAATTTGCCAAAGTGTTCTTGAAAGCTAAATCTTCCATTACATAACTTTTCATTACTTTGTTAAAAATGTTCCAGTTGGGTTGGCATGTTTTCTGATTTTCCTTGCTTCAAAGATAAGCACATTTTCAAAGATTAGAGTAAAATTCCTAGGTATTTCTGAATTTAAAAGGTTGGGGTTAAGAAAGAGATGCCAAAAGAGAAGGCTGAGAAAAGAAGCGTTATTTAAAATATTTAGAAGGTAAGATAGAGGTAAGATAGTATGTGCCTTGGATAATGAGTTGACAGTTAATTTCAAAAACCTTACAGTCCCAAAATAGGTAGCTCTCCATCTGCAAGGGTTTGGAAAATTAAGGGCCAAGCTGGGATCAAAACTGAAGCATGCATGTTGGGCCTTTTTCTGTGCAGACTTGAGTCTTAGTTCTTTTCACTCATTGGCAGCATATACTATTGGCCTTGGGAGACACAGCATTCCCACAAGCTGGCAGGAAGAGCGCTTCTTCTCAATTCTGATCACAAATGGGTGCCATAGCCTGGTATTTATTTTAAAATAAAGAAACAAACAAAAGAATTAATTTTCTCCTCCAATGGCCTATACATGATTCATGGCAACCGAACTTAAAGGCTCTTTTTTTTTTTTTTTTTAAAAAAAAAGCACTTAAGGTGCTGTTAACTAAAAATCTACACATAGAATTCAGGCAGGAGAATTATTAACCTATGACACACCTCTCAGCTCTATGTATATGGAGAATTTCAAAGTGAATATGTGGAAATTTAACTTTCCTGCATCTGAACAAGGATATAACTATGCTTACAAAACTTTTCAGAGATTTTTGCTTTACGAGTACTTTTACTTGAATAATACAATTGACCATTGGGAAAATAAGCTCCCATTAGTGAAGACAAAGATTATTTTGGAAGAAGCAGCCTGGAATGGATTATCTTATTTAGAAATTGTGAAATTTCTAAAATGAACGTGACTCATACACTCAAATAAATACAATTAATTTACCTTTTTAAAGGGTTGTCTTAGCAAAGGCTTGATTTTCCTATTCTTTAGGAAAAAATATGTGTATTTCAGTTCAGTTGGGCATCTTTTCTAGAGTACCTGAAGAGATACATTATACTATTGTCCTCCAGGGGGCGATAAATCTTCAGCAAAGCTTCAGTCTCACTGGAAAGGTGAATTCTCAATTCAGTTCGTAAAAGCAGACCGTCTGGCTTCCTTCTTGCTGGGATGCAGGAATTCTTGGGCCTGTATCCTGAATTTTACATCTAGGAGTTACCTCAGGCTTCTAGACTAGATCTAACACTTTTAGCAAGTTTGGTGGGGTTGGGGTGAAAAGCCCATGGCCCTGGGGTGTGTGTACCATGAGCAGGGCCTGGCCACAGTGCTCTGCATGCCTCGCCACAGGTCCTGGATTAGCTGACCCTGATTGTCCCTTGCAATAAATAAACATTTAAAGAGACTATTGCTGCCTAGGACCTCTAGGGCTTTCCGAGAGCAGAAATATTAGGCCCAAAGATACCCTAACTTGGGTTGGAGAAGGCTAAGTGTCTCAAAATGGCAGAGGTTCCCTCTTACCTACATAAATCTCACAAAGGGCTATTTTTGTGCTATTTGAAAAATAAAACCATCATGTAGGAGGCTGCAAAACTCTAGGTTTGAGGAATCAGCAACTTTAGGTAGTAAAGTTGATGACCATAAGGCAGCACAGTGGATAAAAGGTTCATAGGTTCTGGAGTTGACAGACTGGGTTTCAATGCCTGCTATGCTTACAAACTGTATTAATTACTTAACTCCTGTGTCTCTGATTCTCATTCACAAAAGACTGTCTCATAGGGGAGTTTGTAAGGATTCATTAAGATACTCCAAAGAAAGTACTTGGTGCATAGTAAGTGTTCCATAAATGCCATCAGTTCTATTATTCCTTAGTCTGGAACTGAGATCTCTACTATATAGTTCCAGCCTTGTTTCTCACTTCTTTGCATGGACTCCTTCATCCCAAACACCTCCCTATACGGTATCCCTCTGCTCCCTCTGCTTCTTCTATCTTCCTTGTCTACATCATCACCTTAAGAGATCCCACCCAAGTTTTAAAGATTATCTGTAATGGTACCTTAAAACCAATAACTTACTTCCACACAATTCCCTACTCTCAAGAACCAAATGTGCTTTCTCCTATCTCTGGCCAATGACAAGGACACAATATCTTGATTGTATGACAGATGCCAGGAGTATATATATATTTTAAAACTCATAGAACTGTGTACTTAACCTAGGTGCTTTTTTTAACAGAAAATTATAACTATAAACCAACTCAGTAGGAATGTAATGTGAAGACCTTTCTTTGGAGACAGAAAGATCTGATTCAAATTTAAGTTCTAATACTTTCTACCTGGCAACTCAATGAACCTCTCTTACTTGAAGTTTTTTCCTATGTAAATAGAGCAGCTGTCACTTTCTTCTCTTGTTGTGAGAGTTTACAGACAGACACAATAATAGCATAAAAATGCCTCTCACAGTGCTTGCACCCTGTTGATGCTACATGATTACGAGGACCTTCCTCCCTAGCATAACCATTTCTGTATTTGTCACACACACCTCACTCCACCAGAAAGTAATCTTGAGTACAGGCTATGTGCTGTCTTTTTCTTTTCCATTTTGTCCAGCATAGAGCAAAGGTACAATAAGTATTTGGATTCAATAGCTAATTATATCTATTTTTGAAGAGTAAATGCCAAAAGGCATCCTGACTTAAGCCTCTGAAGGATGCCACACTTGTGTATAACCACCTAGTAAAGCTCAGTATTTTAGAGTCTGACAGACACTTAACTCGGCCAGTAATTCAGCTATGGCTCCCCAGTGTACAGTAGGGCTTAATAACACATTTTTTCATTGTGATAGTTCTTTGAGTTCATAAAGGTTGTCTGTTTTTCTTTAGAGCAAGTAGAATGACTATACTGTTTTCTTGACCAATAAGTCACTCTGTTTTCCACGGTTCAAAGTTAAGCTTTTATTTGCTTTTAAATTAAAAAAATAAATTTCATTATTAAATAGTGAGATGGATCTAACTAATGTTCAGATAGTAGCTTACTCAGAAATATACCATCGGGGGTACAATTAAGGGGTGGATCACCTAAACTCAAATTATTTATGTTGTAGTGTTTGTTAAAAGTTCAGCAGTGGCATAATTCAAAAGAAACTGAAATACAAAGTTTCAAATGTTTACAATGGATGGGAGAAGTAAACCACTTATTTCTACTGCAATCGCAAACTACTTTCTTTCTCAATGCCAGTCAGTTTGGACACTATACCACAGTGCTAATATCATCAGGTTCATCTGCTTTCTTTTGCCTGCTTGGCAGGGATTTCAAGTATTCGAGGTGTCTCCGGGCATCCTCCTGATTTTGCCTCACATAATATACCACATATGAGATCACCATAGTGAACCAGCCAAACATGGTGACCAGCATGGCATAATCGGTAGTTTTTTTAGGGAGGTTACAAAGGTCAGCGTCGTTGGCAGCATTGAGGAATGGTCTGCCAGCATGTTCATCCAACACGGACGTTTTACAGATCACGTTGTGGGCTGTCTCATGATTGGACGCCATGCTCCTCAGAACTTGCTGTAGAGTACAGTCGCAGTGCCAGGGGTTGTTGGCAATTCTGGCCCTGGCCTTCAGGTTATTGAAGGCATTTTTGTGCACGCTTTGAATCCGATTGTCGGACAAGTCCAGAGTCTGCAAGGTTTCAGCTACTCCTTTGAAGGCATGCTCATCAATAAACTCAATGCCATTTTTGGACAGGTTGAGAACTCTCAGTTGATGGAGGTCCTTAAAAATTTCATTGGGAATAGATGTGATCTGATTGGAGTCCAGATACAGTAAGACTGTTTCAGGAGGAAGATCTCTAGGTATTTCCTTGAGATTTGCATTGCTACACGTGACATTTAAACCCCCAGAGGAAGAACAAAGACAGCCCTTGGGACACATACTGGCAGAATGAAAGCACAGTATCATAAGAACAAAACTTTGTAGGAGGAGACACATGGAGAGGGAACGGGTTAACCACAGGTCTACCAGCTTCATGCTGGAATGTCAGCATAATCACGAGCCCATTCCTCATTTACTCCAACAAGCGTGGTAATGGTTCCAGCCCTGTCCACACTATTGATTTCCTTCTTGCGTGGTTCAAAAGGCTGCAGCTAACACATGTGTCTCTTCATTATTTCTTTCCTTGCTTGGGCACCTAAAGGAAAGAGAAACAGATGCAATTAGTTCCTCTGCAAAGGGAGGTGCATTGTAATTAAGGGTGTTCTCAGGTGTCTGGCATTCTGCTTGAGCAGGGGGGTTAGTTATGCAGGTAATTTCCATCAATGCCACTGGGAGTTATCTGCGAAATGGGAGTCAACTGTTCAAATCCCAGGTGCTGGGGGAGACAACTGTGAACATATGAAGATATTTCTGAATTCTGTTGCCTGGTTTTCAGTTGGATAGAATGAGAACAAATACTCCCTATTTCTCTGCTGCTCTCCACATCCTGGACCCCTTCGAATTCTACAGAAATAAAATTTAATTATGTCTCTCACCCTTTCTGAGCTAACAGATGCATTAATGTAATTTAGTCCTGCACTTGGGCAGCGATGAGAAATAATACCAGTATTTCATGGTTAATGACTATAGACAGGGATATCTGTCATGGCTTTTGAATGGATGCCCAATTGGGAATATTGTCTCTAAAGAAACATCTTACTTGAATTAAGAAAATAATAAATGCATTCCAACAAAATATTGCTAGAGGCTAACAACCAAGAACCTCCAGGATAGTTGCCTTCCTTGTGACCTCTTTAAAGTACATTATACCTGGGAGGATGCTTTTAACTGAATTTCCAGAGGATCCTCTCTCTCTCTTTTCTAAGGACCATATCCCCTTCCCAATAAATGCTTAAATATGGCACAGACCTACATGACTTTTTTATATAACAAGAGAATTAAGAAATACTGTCTTTGAAGACTTCCCCAATAGACTTCACTCTCCATATGTTGCATGTTGCATACATATACTGTTAGTGTTGGCAGGGGCTACAGAAATTGCAAAATTAAGTGATGAACAAAGTTATGAAACTTACTCGAAAGCAGAGAGCAGAGATAAGAATATAAGTTAACTCTCAAAATTACCCTTTAATATAGAGAAGAAAGCACACATCTTTGGGACCAGTTCACAGAGGAGACAAGTGGATCCCAGAGAGATGAGGTTACTTACCCAAGGTCAAACAGATTGAGGTGTAGAGACAGGACTCAAGCCAAAGTCTTTGTTCTGACTCATTAATACCAAAACTCTTTCCACTATCCACACACTCTCTTCTAGTCTCATCTACTCTATAAGTATCCAGCAAGTATTGCTTATTGTGATTTCTGATGCTGTTATGTTGCAGCCCTATCTTTTATGCTATGAATACTGTTCCAAGTTGAGGACCCCATGGAGCTCAAGTGAGGGGTACCTCTGCATTTTGTAGGGAACCCATGCCTGACTTAGAAGATTCCCTCCCAGGATCTAAGAAACAAGAAGAGCATTCATTCCTCTTACAGCAGTGGACAACAAACAACTTTCTGCATGAGCAACTAATGACTTTCTGAAAACTTGTCTTTTATGAAGATCCCAGATGGATAAATACAAAGGGAAATGACTCCAAATGTTACCAAACTCACAGAAGAGAAGATTAATGTGAGCTGAAAACATAATGATCTGGATTGTTAATCATGGAAAAAATGAGATTAGCAACAGCAGAATGGAGCAGACGTGCTTTTGGAAAACTGAGTCCCTTAAATACCAGAGAATGCTGAAGAGAGACCCTAAGCTTACTAAGCCCTCCATCAACAGATCATTTCATTGGCAATGAAAGTGTCCTCCCTTTCATGTTTCCCTTCAAAACTGTATTGCATGGCACTTGGGGACTCTAGGAATCTAGATGGGAAAGAAAAAAAAAATAAACAGGTGTGGAAGGGAAGAGAGGAGACAGAGGAGTAGAAGGACAAGGCAACAAATTCTAGGAAGAGGGCATGAGAAAAACACAGGAGATAGAAGAAATTAATGTAATTGAAGAAAATAAAGGGAGTCCACATCAGCCAAGTGATTTCCATCCATTGAGTATATGCAACCAGCCTAAAACATGCTGAAAGATGAGAAGCCTTTTCTGGAGGACATTTCATATTTCTCTTGGGATTCATTAAAGGAGTTTGGCATAGAAAAGAAGTGTTCTCTATTCAGAGTACAAGCTCCATGATGGCAGAGGCTTGCTTCTGCCTCTTGCAGAGGCAACAGTAAGCAATTAAAAAGTACACTGAGTTTGTATATCAGCTTTATTTATTTATTATTTTATTTTTATTTTTTGAGATGGAGGGAGTCTTGCTCTGTTGACCAGGCTGCAGAGCAGTGGTGTGATCTCGGCTCACTGCAAATGTCCGCCTGCCAGGTTCCAGCAATTCTCCCACCCCAGCCTCCCGAGTATCTGGAACTACAGGCACACACCACCACGCCCAGCTTTTTTTTTTTTTTGTATTTTTAGTAGAGACAGGGTTTCACCGTGTTGGCCAGGCTGGTCTTGAACTCCTGACCTTAAGTGATCTACCTGCCTCGGCCTCCCAAAGTGCTAGGATTACAGGTGTGAGCCACTGCACCCGGCCCGTATTCCAGGTTTAATTCTTATTAGTAGTGGTGTTCTTAGGGGAACTTATGCAACCTCTCTAAACCTCATTCTCTTTATCTTTGTATAAAGATTATAAAAGCACCTAATTACAAGGTTGATTTGAGGGTTATATGAAGTAATCCATGTAAAGCACTTAGCACAGTATGAAATTGGTAGTAAAAGTTCAATGCTTTTTAGCCATAGTTAGTTACTATTATTAGTCTCGGATACATTCCCGACACCCAGCATAGTGCTTGGCATATAGTGAGGACTAAATAAATATGTTATATGAATAAAGCAACAAAATATTGAAGAGTCTAGGTATGCTTTTCCTTCTCCATGGCAATTATTTTTATAAATATTTTAAACATAAACATTGGCTCATCAAATGTCTACTGGTCTTATATGGCAACATAGTGGACTTTGGAAAAGTCATATATGTTCAGGCTCCTAGGAGATGGAAAGAAGAATGGAACTCTTCCTCAGCAGGCTTCTCTACACTTAGGGTTTCTCCATAATCAGGGTTTCTCCAGAATGATCAGTCCAATGGTCATGGTCACAGATAAGAAATGTTTAGGACACAGGTTGAGTTGTCTACTCAGATTGCAGTCTTTCTTGAGATGGAATCCATCATATCCCAGATGGTCTACCTGTGAACTGGAGGTAATGCTTGTTAGGAGTACAAATACAGAGCACCCCTTGCTTTCAGAGGAGTTGGACTTGAGCTAAGTATTTCATTTTCTCTCTATTATGTTTGATAAAAAGAGAATAAAATTTTCTGGGATTGGCTATATTGCTGAGCTACTGTGACTCAGCCTCTAGAGCCATCACCCCCAGCCAGAATAAAGTGACAAAAGATGCAGGATGTAGAGAGCTGAGCCCTGGGATGCTGCTGTGGTTTGAATATGTGGGTCCTTCACATATTCTGATATCTATATCTAAATCTAATCCCCAGTATTAGGATATTTGGAGGTGGGGCCTTTGAGAAGTGATTAGGTCATGAAAGCAGAGCCATCATGAATGGAGTTAGTGCCCTTATAAAAGAGGCCCCAGAGAATTCTCTCATCCCTTCTGCCATGTGAAGAAACAGAGAGAAGAGAGCCATCAATAAGCCAAGAAACAGGATCTCACCAGAAACCAAATCTTCTGGCACCTTGATTTTGAGCTTTGCAGGCTCCAGAACTGTAAGAAATAAATTTCTATTGCTTTAGCAGTGCAAAAAGACTTAGATGTCCAGGATGTAGACAGCAAAGCCAAAGGTATCAAGTCAAGGTCATCTTCACCAGGGAGGATGGAAGAGCTGCTCTCCACTCTATGATACTGGTTCTGTAGTTTCCAAAGGGATTATCAGTTTGACATTGCTTTATATTACTAGCTAGGTCAACAGTGGCTGTTGGAAAAGGAAGGTAGGAGGACATGTGCCTCAGAGAAAAAGAGGTGGATATTCTTCTGACATTGGTTATCATCCAGCAGAATACAGGGCTAAAAAGCTTGGAAGCCTAAAACTCCCTCCTGCTCTGATTGAATCACAACTACACACAAACTCAAAGCAGTAAACAAGCTATGCTGCTGGGCAAGAAGAGTGCCTTCCTACTAACTTCAGAATGAGTGGTTAGAACATAAAGAAGGGCCTGGGGTCACACTGGTAATGGCAAAAACAGCAACAGCAATACTGCCTGTCTTTCTGATAAGGAATAAGATGGACCAAGTTAAACACCATCTTTCCTCCCTCCTAACTCCCCCTCTGCAAATCTCCACTCACTGGACTACCCTGTCCCCATCTACTCATTCCCTTTAACTACATCTGGGTCAAGCAGAAGCCGTAATATTTCTGGATGTGGTGTTTAAGTATGCACTGCACCCCAAAGGAGAATTACTTTATCCAGACTCATATTTCACTCATATTTTCTTGCCATCCAGGTTTCTGCGCATCAGCAGTTAATTCTGGGATTGGGTGGCAACCATCAAATACCATTTCCAGAAGAAAAAAACCAGTGCATTTAACAGGGTGTTCATTCACTGAGAAGACAGGCCATTCAGTAGCTGATTAACAACTGTCTTTCTGCTTATTTCTTTCTTTTCATCATTAAATGATTGATAGGAACATTCAGAGATTCTAACCCAAAAGCTTTTATTAACCCTTCTGAGATAAGTGAGTGTACCAATTCACAGAAAATACCAGATACACCAGTTTCTTCCAATTATAGTCTATGCAACTCTATTACTAAACAGCAGAATTTGATTAAAAAGGAAATAGATAGCAAAACAGGAAGGGCTTTTAATTTAAAACATAAAATTCAAATCAACGGGGAAAAACCCTCATACATTTAATTATTTAAAATTTAAAACTTCTCTATGGCAAAAAGTTAAGGTCATAAGCAAAGTCAAAGCACAAATGACAAAAGGTTATTTTAATACATAGAAAATCCTTACAAAAGAATGATAAACTAATTAAAAAAATGGAGAGCTGGGTGCAACAGTACACACCTATAGTCCCTGCTACTTATGAGATAGATAGATTGAGGTGCAAGGATTATTTGAGCCCAGAAGTTTGAGTTCAGACAGGGCAACATAGCAAGACCCTGTCTCTAAAAAATAAAAATAAAAAGAAGAAAAAAAGCAGAAAAGAAATGGATGGGAAAATAATATACATAAATGGCAATGTATATGATGTATACAAAATAAACAATATAAAAAGATTCTTGATCTCACTGTCAGTAAAATAAATTCAGGTTAAAGTACTTATCATCTAGATTAAAATTAGGCATAGTATTTAGTGTCAATAAACATGTTAAGAACAAAGCATTCTCAAACACTTGATAACAGGATAGATGGTGCACTCTTGTCATACGAGCAATTTGGGAATATCTATCAAAAATTTAAAATTGAAGAATAAGCTGTTGATGATATAAAGATGTCCAAAGATTACCCTAAAGAGCAGCTCAAAAAAAAGCAAATACTTATAATCACATTCGTGTAGATTTTTTTAAAGAAGATAAATATGCAAATATAAATATGCAATTAATATGTTTACATATGCATAGATCACTTCCAAAAGGATATATCAGAAACTATTAGTAATGGTTAACTCCAAGTGAGTAGTGGAACTGAGGGGCTGTCAGGGGGAGAAGAGGAATTGCCTTTTTATTTTATATTCTTTTGTACGGTTTTAATTCCTGATGGTATAAATGTATATTTTATTTTATTTTACAATAAATATTTAAAAAATAATGCAAAAGGACTAAGATTAGCCAAAAAATGAACCTAAATTTAATGCCTCAGAAAGCAACTATTCAGTGCATGAAAGAGTTGAACAATGGTGGCCAAGATGGCAAAGGCAAATGAAAGAACAATGAATTATTAAAAGCAGTACATGTTTCATGATGAGAGACTGAATATACAAACGGACAGTGGCCACACCATATACAAAAATAGATCTCTGACGCACAATCTGCAGCAACTAGATCAGGAAACCAAACCACAATCTCTGTAGCAAACAGCCCAAATCAGCCAAGAACTGATTATTAACTCATAATTTTCCTAATTTTTGACCCTGCTTCCAACTTAGGACCAACCAAAGAACACGAAATGTACACCCCTAGCCAACCATGTAGGCTGCCCTTCTTCTAGTTAGCCCACCTATAGCTTCCCCATGTCAACAGCCTTCAACCAGAACTCTCCTGAAGTCTTCCTTTTTTCCCACTATAATGCTTTTACACTCCTCTGCCAGCCTTTGAGTCTCTCTGTCAAAAGCAAGGGATGGTGGTTGCCTCTTTTGCTGTAGGAAGCTCTGAATGAATAGCATTTGCTTATTCTCATTTGGGTGGTTTTTGTTTATTTTCACGAAACCTGAAGTTTGAGTACTTGATATCTTTAATGCAATATTCCCAAAATTAGTCTTATTGACTATCATAGAGCTTAGATATTATTTATTTATATGATCAGGTTATCCATAAAATAAGTGTGGGTTGCATAAACCATCAATACATCTAATTCCTGTGTATTTGTGACTAAAATAACTAGGAAAAGAGAGTTGGGACAGGGCTAATTCAAGTGAATAAATTGCATAAGTAATTTTTCCACTGCTGGTCTTTGGGATCATGTCTGGAGATAATAACTTCTTCATTCACATCTTTAGGACTGAGTTCTGCCATGGACTTTAGTTCTCCATTTCCATTCTCAACCATCTACTACAGGAAGAGTTCATCAGGGCCTCAACTTTGCATACCCAAAAGTAAAATCATAATTTTACCCTTAGCTTTACCCAATGACTCCCGCCTCCACTGTAGACCACCCTGTCTTCCCTCCTGATTTCTTGAAGTTTTTTTCTGTTCTCCATTCTACGTGTCCCTTGCTTTGCATTCTCATGGCCTCTTTCCTAATTCAGATCTCCAACATCCTGTTCTGAAAGAGCAAAAGCCTCCTTCCTGAATTGTTGGTGTCCAGTCTCTGTGCTTCCATCCTTCTAATGTCAGGTTAAAGTAACACTCTTAACCACATCATCCTGCAGGTCAAAAAAGCCCTAGTGACTCCCAATGGTTCATAACAATCTCCTTTTACAGTTGTATCTCCCACCATGTTTTCTTACACAGACACAGAAACATGAATTCAACAAACAGCTCAATGAGGAGAAAACTGATGATGAATGGCACTTCGTTCCACAAATATGAGATTTATCAGAAACCAATCCAGCTGAAGATCTCTACACTGTAGAATAGCTTTCCTGAAATAAAATCCAATTATAAAGTTCTGGCCCATGAGCCATTTAGGTGGCTCATTAATAACAACAGCTGTGACCCTTTAGTCAAGGATATGAACTGACAAGGCAGACAGATGCATGAAGAACAGAGAATATTTTCATTTAAAAAGAGAATAATCTGGTAGCAGATCCAGAACTGTTTAAGGCAAGGAACTCTTGCAATCTCCAAACTCTCCTTTCTCTAATATTCCAGCCTTTACTATATTATTTACTGTTTCCTACTTCATATTAAATACATGACTTTACCTTCTCTACTGCTAGACCATGAGGTTCCAACAGGCAGGGTCACTGTTTTACCCATTTTACATTCTCACATTGCCCATGGTAAGAATTTAATAAACATTTATTTATTGAAATGAATTATAATCCATTCTCATTTCATTATAACACAGCTATCATTTGCTTGGCATTTATTACACATCAGGTATTTGTTAAGTGATGAATTCATCTAGCAGGATGGTAAAATTGAAATTCTGACAAGGTTCTTGGTTAAATGAATGTAGAGTTAAAAAGTTACCATATAACTTTTTTTGGAATTAAGGGGTTAAGTTACCATATAAAGCTTGGCTGACACATGTTCTGTGAGTCAATGTGTCCTTGCCCACTTTCAAAGTCAAGAGGTACCTATCATGTCACCTTCCCAAGGAAAGGAGAAAGTTTAGTACATGACCCCTGGAGTTGGGAGGCAGAGTGTCATGGAAAGAGAACCAGGTTAACCTGTTGTCTGGAGATGGAGTTGGGTGATGTTTCGATGTTGGGGTGAGCCTACACTCCCAGAGTTTGTCAATAAGGGATGGGAAACTATTTCCTATAGGTCAAATGCGGTCACTAGAGGGGAAGAGATTTTCAAGGAGCAAGCATCTTGAGTCTTATTTCACTGTCCCATAGAATTCCTTCATAGAACAGAGGGACTCCAGCAACACAAAACTGTAGGGTAGATGCTTAGATTTTGAGCAAGTGGCCATCTGAAACGAATCCACTATCAGAGTCAGGGGAGCCACATGGGGGGAGGGCATGAAAGTCTCGGGAGAGAGAGACCTGAATCCTCTCGTCCTATTAATTCTACCTCCTGAGCAGCTGCCACCCAGGGGTGGAGTGGAATGGAAGGCAGAGAAGAGAAATCAAGCCACTTACTAAATCCTCTTTCCCTTTGAGCCTGAAACAAAGGGAAGGGGAGAACAGTTAAATATTAAATGAAATTCAGGGTTTTTGTTAATCTCTTAAACTATACATTTAAATGATCATGATTAATTTTTATTTTGGTTTAAATTAACTGAGTTTGTGACTTAAAATAATATTAGGACAATCTATTATCTAGGAGTAAGTACAACATTGTGGGGCTTAGGGGCTTACTAATGTTTGCATTAAGGGACTAGAAGAGAATGATCAAGAGGATAGAAATTAAAGGAACAGTAGAGGCAAGAAGGAAAGTTTCATTTTATACTGGTTACACATGTATCACCTCACCACAATTCTCACAAAACCCCTAAAAGGTAGTAATTGCAACCCTTGTATGGATGAACAAATTGAGGCTTAAAGAGGTTATATAACCCATTTATGGTAACTACAGCTAAATGACAGAGGCAAGAACTTAACTGAAGTCCTTTGGTTTCCAGAGCATGTGTGATCAAACATGGCACCATACACCATTTTACAGCTAAACTCTAATTTTTTTCCTTCCTAACTGGTCCCACTAAGATAGGAAACAAGGACCAAGATGGATTTTTAAATTAAGGGAAGTATACTTCCAAGTCAAAAGCTCTAAAATTATCCATTTGCCTTACATTCATGAACTACTTTAGAAGCTTGTGGGGCAAGTTCACATGCATGCTTTCATTTGATTATCTCTAAACAGCACTGTCAATTACATAGTAGACATTATTAGTCTCTATGTTAATACAGTAGAGGAACTCATAAAATGGAGACTCCTCAAAGCCATACAGCTGGTTAGCAGCAGGAAAGGACCTGCATCTCAGATATCCCCCAGAACAGGTCTCATTTAACATGCATTGGTTTCTATATCTCTTTTCCTGGCCACTTTTTATATGAATGTCTGTAAACACAAATGCTGAGTTTCAAATGCCTCGCCAGCCCTCTGTTGACCTCTTTCTGCCAAATTTGGGAAAATCAAAGAGGGAGACAACCCCTTCTCCTGTTAGAATTTCTTAAAGGCCACTCCAATATAAAACTTTTATCAAAATCACATGAAATCCATTTGTTCTAGATCTCAGTCAGTTAAGTCACTACTTTTCCACTTTTGAAATCTATTTCACAAGATAAATCTTCAAGCAAACCCTCAATATATTGGGAAAGAATTGACTCTTCTGAATACATTAACTCCTTCCTACAAGATCTAGTGCTTATGGATCTTCAGAGTGGGTTTAGAAGTTCTTCCTACCAATGAATCCACTGGAAAAACAAACAAATACATTTTTAAAACCCGCTTTTTATGAACCCAGCATTTATCCCTCTGTGGATACTGAGCACAGCATAAAGATACCACGATGTCTCTGCTACATCCATATTTATTATGCAACATGCTGCAAGTTTATAGGGAGACTGAGTGGGAATCTATCCATCTTGGTTTCTTTCTGTTTCTCTACTATTATTTCACAGCAAATGCTTATGACATTTACAACGTGAGAGCTTTGCAAACTTTTAACATCTAATCTACATAAATGTAGGCTCTCCAAGATTCACCAGAGTCCAGGATAACTTGAAAGCTTCCTTTAGAAAGCCCTTACTTATGCTGAATTCAGTTGTACTTCTGAGTAGGATGAGTGTCACAATTTTTTTAAAAACATATCCTGCTTAACCCTGCTTTATCCTTCTTACACAAGATGCTGTAATAATATTCACTGGGTTGGTGGGAAAAACACAGGATTGAGATCCAAAATGAAGACTCAGAAACTGGATTCAAAGCTCAGCTTCCCAAGTAATGAATTTCAGGAATTTAGCACAACACACATACTTCCATCCCTTAGTTGCCCTAGGACTATGATCAATAATATCCACCTCATTGGTCTCACAGTTACAAGGAGACAATAAAATATGTGTGAAATGTGCTTCAAAAACTGTCAATGACCATTCAAAGATGATTAGGTTTAAAATTTAATTATTTTCCTAAAATATAAGATCATTCTGTCTTGAGGGTTTCACATTTCTTAAGTATAACTAATTAGGAAATGATTCTCACATCACATACAGTATTCATGCCAATACATATTTAACCTGAATCTAATCAAGAGGAAAGCATCAGACCAATTCACAACTTGAGGTATTTTACTAATCTGGACTTTTTGAAATTTCACTGAAGAAAAACAAAAAACAAAAATAAAAAATAAACAAAACAAAATAACAATAAAACACAGGCTTTAAACTGTTCTAGATAAAGAAAAGAGATGTCGCAACTGAAAACAACGCAAGAGATCAACTTCTGGATTTAAAGAAAATGCTAGAAAGGGACATTATTGGAACAACTGGGGGAAATTTGAATGTATACTGTGTGTAAGGTATTATTGCATCAAATTTACGTTTCTTAAAATTTATCCTGATATGAGTAGAATGGAGGTAGTTGTTCTTAGGAGGCACATACTGAAGTATTTTGGGGTAAAGTGTCTTGACAACCACAGCTGTCAAATTATTCAGCAAAAATGAAATATATCTGCCTATATATTGTGAGAAACAGTGATGGAAAAAATTTAACAATTTTAAAGGGATGGTGATGGATATATGTGTTCATTGTACCAATTTTTCAACTTGTCTGAAAGTTTCAAATTTTTCAAGTAAAAATTTGGGGTAGGGGAGATTCTACATCTTAACAAAAATCTTCAAGAGGAAGATAAGTCCTTTTTTGGTGATGCAAAAAAGTCTTAGGAATCCTAGATAGAGTAAGGCTTATCCCCTCAGAGTGATACAAAATGGAAACCCAAGGTGAAATGAGCAGTGATTCTCTGCAATTGCATTTCACGAACTCCAGGACTCCATTTCACTGCCCTATGAGACATGTGCAAGGTGCACTTGGTTTTAATTGGCCAATATGGAGATCACAGCTTGGCCACTAACTCATTGCATAATTTCTCTATCCTAGTTTTCTCACCTGAACATGAGGGTAATAAAAGTTCCACCTCACAAGGGTGAGATGAGGATTAAATGAGATAACACATGTAAAACATTTAGAATCTCTGCTTTTACAAGATAAACTCTCAGTCAGAGTTACTGCTACTACCACTCCTAGTACTACTGCCACCACCACCTCCACCACTATCATCATCATCTTACACTGATGTCTGCTATGACAATGTGGAGCCTTCACCATCTTACACCTTGTCTTCTCTCTGCTATGATAATGTTTCTAAAGAGTCAATGATTTCATTTTATCAACTTTTTCATGTTATTCCAAGAGGGATCCACGTTCAGAGACATAGGTAAATCAGAATCATAGAATGGTAAAGAAAATGAACCATATAATGAGGGAAGAGGATGAAGAGCATAATTCTGATGGTAGCTAACATTTTGTGGGCACCTTCTATGTACAAGGCACAGGGCCAAAAGCTTTACTTTAAAAATAGAAAGAAATTTTGCTCCCAAGATGCTTATACCTAGAGTCTTTGCACATCTGATTTAAATGCTAAAATGTGAGGGTTTTGGGGTGATATTTAGATGAGATTTTGTACTCTGAGTTGATGCTGTAATGAATTGAGAATTTTGGGGGATGTTTGAATATGAGTAATATATTTTGCATGGAGGATGGATGTAAATCTTTCAGAATCAGAGGGTAGATTGTGATAAGCCAAAAATGGTCTAAAAATATCTAGGTCCTGATCTCTGGAACCTGTGAATGTTACCTTTTATGGAAAAAGAATCTTTGCAGATGAGATTAAATTAAGGATCTTGAGATGGAAAGATTATCTTGGATTATCTGGATGAGCCCTAAATGTAATTTTGAGTGCTCTTATAAGAAGGATACAGAGGGAGATCTAACACAGAAGAAAAGGCAATGTAACAACTAAGGTAAGGATTGAAGTGATATAGCCACAAGTCAAGAAGTGCTGACAAGCTACCAGAAGCTAAAAGTTGCAAGCAATGGATTGTCCTTTATAGTCTTTGGAGTTAGTGTGGCCATACCCCCAAAATTGATTTTTTGTCCATTGAAACTGATTTCAGACTCTACCTCCAGAACTATAAGAAAATAGATGTGTGTTATTTTTAGCCACCAAGATTGTGGCAATTTGCTACAGAAGCTATAGGAAACTAATACAGTAGTAAATGGAGAATAGAACTTGAAGTCAATTCTATCTGACTCCCCATTATGTGAGTTAAGAGTTTTTGCTGCAACTAAGTACCTGGCTTAACTCTGAGTTTCCTGGCAGCTAAAGACAGAAAACAAAAACATCAGATTACAAAATGGTTATTATCTAAAACAGTCAAAACAATTAGTTATTAGCAGAGATAAAATTATTTCAAATTTTATCATTTTCAAAAAATCCTAGGAAAGAGCTGCCAAACAACATAATGGACAATGTCTTTAAGATTTCACTGATGATGCAGATACATTCTTCTTTGGTCTTTTGCATACAGTGAAATCATTGATGTGTACAAGACTTTCTAAGCCATAGAAAGTTAAATTATGATCTAGGGATGATGTTTACTAGAGGTCAGGATAAAACCAGGATGAGATAGAAATGTGGTGGAACAGGATAGTTAGTATGTCCCTCACAGTGAGGGGCCCACAGAATTTATTGTACAAACAAAGACAAGTCTAACAGTGAAAAGCAATGCTAGTGACAATTGTGCTGGGACAACAGGTTCAAGAAGGAACAGTCCCAGGCGAAATGGAACATGTAGTAACCTCACTTACAAACAGCATTCTGAAAAGTTAGGGGAGAGTCTGATCAAATTTACAGAATGCCATTTTAAAAGAAAATGTCAAGCCCTGAGACTACAACAAACCTCCATGCACAGCTCATAGTCTTCCTAGACATCCACAGAGATTAGCCCCTGTAGGCTATTAATTTAAAATTTTACAAATAGCGCTAAAAAACATTTGAACTTTAAAAAATAAAAAAATGCATAATTCATACATGTAACACATCAAATATTTTGTTCTTCCAGGCCTTATATGTGTACACACGCATCATTTTACAATTGCCATGTTAGCATAGGTAACAATTTTGTGTTTCTGTCTTTTTCAGGGTTGTAAATTGTCATGACTTTCATCATTTTAATGCCTGCATAGTACCTCAGTGAATGGGGTTATACGTTAGATCTATTTACACATTATTCTTTTGTTAGATATTTAGGTTGTCTCCCATGATTTGCTATATCATAAATAATGTGAAATAAAATTATTCCATTCCTGGTCTACAGCATTGAATGAGCCAGCTGATAACAAAATGGGAATACTTTTAAAATGAGAAAGGTCTGGTTACATCTGTGTTCTTGGCATCAAAGTTAAACTGTGCAGAGCTGTTCCATGGGAAGGTAACAGCCTGAGGAGGCTGAAATGCCCTCTCCTGGTTTTAGCAAATGCCCTCTCCTGGTTTTAGCCATTGTGGATTTTGGACATATAGGCATCTGATGAGAACCATTGTCTCAGTCCTTTTGCTCCCTTGTTAGAACAGAGCAGACCAGAAAGTCAGGGTCCTACTTTTTGGTCAAAAATATATATTTAAACACACATGTTTATCTACAGATTCTATAACATTTCTTAGAAATGGTCCACTATGTTTCCTAAGAAGAGACATTGGGGAAAAATAATGCCCTTTATGTGTTTTCTATTAGAAACGTAACTGTGCAAACACATGTATATAAACCTGTTTTTTTCAAACTGCCTGTTACAGCAAAAAAGAAAAATCAAGAAGTTTTTTTGTTTGTTTGTTTGTTTGTTTGTTTGTTTGAGATGTTGTCTGGCTCTGTCGCCCAGGCTGGACTGCAGTGGCGCGATCTCAGCTCACTGCAAGCTCCGCCTCCCGGTTTCACGCCATTCTCCTGCCTCAGCCTCCAAGTAGCTGGGACTACAGGCGCTCATCACAATGCCCAGCTAATTTTTTGTATTTTTAGTAGAGACTGGGTTTCACCGTGTTAGCCAGGATGGTCTCTATCTCCTGACCTCGTGGTCCCCCCCGCCTCGGCCTCCCAAAGTGCTGGGATTACAGGCGTGAGCCACCATGCCCAGCTGAAGTATTTTTTAAAAAATAAAATTAATCTAAATATTTGTCATAAAGAGATTGATTAAATAAATATGGTACATCAAAATGAATGAAGCAATCTGCAAATCCTGATAAAAAGTTGTCAAATACATATCACTGAGAGAAAAATTTGAATGTGTAATCCCATCTGTGTAAGGCAGAACAGAAGCATCTACACACACACACACACACACATGCAAAAGCTTTAAAAGTTGTGGAAAAACAAGAACAAATTGATAATAGTTTTACCTGTAGGGGATGGTTCTGGGGGTTGATGATATTAAGGAGAATTTTTACTTTTTACCTTATATCATTTTCTATAGTCATAATTTTTCACCATGAGCACGGTCATAATAACAACTAAGCAACAAACAAAGAGATTGGCCAGGAGGCATTGATAGACAACCTATTCCGTGTTAAGTGCTATGGAAGATAGGAAAGTATATGAGACATAGTGCCTCTTCTTACCAGTGGAGCCACCCTGGACCGTTTAAACTTTCTTGGTCTCAACAAAATGTACAGAAATCATCCAGAACCTGAAGCTAGATAAAATCAAGTTCAACTTTCATTTCTGATACCAGCTAGGAGGTCTTGGACAGGCCAACTAATTGTTCCGCATGTCAGTTTCCTCAACTAGAACTAAGAATAATGCTTATTTCATTGATTTCTGATGTGGTTCTGATAATGACTGTCTCATAGTAGATGCTTGGCAAATATTATTAGCTCTGAATACACCTTCAAAGGGATCAGAATCACATTCACATTTTCCAGGGGTTCTATGGAAAGTTAGGTGTCTGAGAGTTCTACAAATGAATATTATGAAGTCATAAGTCTGAAAAACACTCTTTCTGAGACTCACAATGGATGTCAGCCTGTTAAAGGTTCTGACAGTTGCAGTAAAGTAAAGTATTTATTAACCCAGATTGTCCCAAATATATTTGGCTCCCTGCTGAAGGCGTCCCCAGGTCTTCTTATTTTTATAGTGAAATCACCCATAGAATAAAACATTGCTATTGATAAATTAATACATTCAGATTGAAATGCACAACATTTAATACTACCTCTACTACTACAATTACTACTACCAATACATTCACACTTTACCTAAATATTCTGAAAGAGTATGAGGTGACAGGTTTTGCAAATGAGGCTTCTAGTTGCACTTGATCACTGTCAAGTTGCATAATATTACCATAGAGAAACACCCACCACCAACTAATGTCTATTGCAGGCAGAGAAGAAAAAATTAATAATCAATAGTTATCACTAAGGGTTATTTTTTGTTTTATTAAAGAAATGTCCCTGGACTTAAACTAGACATACTTATAAGTAAATGAAGATGAATGGACTATTGTGTTTCAATTTTATACTCTGCTATTTCCTCATCTTCAGATACCACTTTTCTTTTTGAAAAGATTATTTAATACTATTACCCTTAAAGGCTTTGAAAACCTTATAAAGCAGTATTTTTTTAAAGGACTTTGGAATTACGCATACCTAAGTTTGTCTAACTTTGTCATTCAGCCTCTTAGTAGTTACTAGTTACTGCTAGTAATTTGAACTTATTAGTTTTGTGATTTTTTAGGGCATGTTGCTTAACACTGGACCTCAACGTTTTCATCTATAAAATGGGCATGATAATATCTATTTATTTCACATGGTTTGATAGATTGCTTCCAAAACTGACTTCCATGATTCCTCATCTTGTATTATCCATGGTCTTTTGCAATGCAACCTTAAAGCTCCTTAAATTAACAGGTGGAGCCTATTTTCCCATTCTTTAAATCTAGTCTAGATTGGGACTGTTGAGGCAGATGAGAGATTCATGAGGCAGATGTGACACTATGCCAGTTCTGATCCTAGGCTTCTCCAAAAGGTCTTGCGTGTTCCTGCTCTTGATCTTAGAACCCTGCCCAGCCATCATGTGAACAAGCCCTGGCTAGCCCACTGGATGTTAAGAAACCATATAAAGGAGAAGCCTGTTGTTCTAGCTGAGGTATCCCAGCCTAGAGCCAGCCACACTCCAAACATACGGGAAAACCAGCCTGATCATTAGAGCCAACTACTTGATCTGCAGCTGACCGTAGGCTAAGGAGCCAAGACTAGAAGAACCACCAAGCTACTCACGGATTTGTGAGCAATAATAAATGCCACCGAATTTGTAAATACTTGTTATGTAGCAAAAGCTAACTGATACACATGGCTATTTTACCAATTAAATAAGTTAATATATTTATATTTATGTTTTTATCACAAACCCTGATTAATATTTGTTTCACACATATACACTAACAACTAACAGAACAGTATGCTTTTTAATAAAAGTATAATAGAAACCTCATTTTAAAATTTTGTAATCGCTCAATGCTGAAGGACAATGCAGTTCCATTGTCATTAGATACCAAATGATTTAATTCTATTTGCTGACCATGACAGTCAATAATGTTCTAAGTTGTTATGGTAACTTTCAAGCAGCTGAGAAAAACTGATACACAGATGAAAGATATCCATGCACGTCTAAGGTGTAATCTGAATAATAAATTTAAATATTGTTTGCTCATATATCCCTGGTGTCTAGCACAGTTCCTGGTGTGGAATTAGTGCTGTATTAGTATAGTCCAGGGGTTAAGACCAGGGACTCAGAAGTCAGACTATCTGAGTCTAAACCCAAGTTTCCATATTAACCTTGTCTTACCTCAGTTTCTCCACCTGTAAAATGAGTGTAACCATAGTACTCATTTCTTCTATTGGTAGAAAGGACTAAGTGACATTATTTAGGCAAAATAGAATGAGACCTGGCAGAGTAAGTACAAAATAAATATTAGCTATTTCTCTTTGTTGAGTGATTTTTGTTTTAAGCATACTCTTGGAAATAGAGCCTGTGTGGCATATAGTCATCTTAGTGGACATGTGTGGATAGCCATCCTAGTGCCTGTTGATTCTCTGCAGCTCTCAGAAGCTCTTTTGCAAACACAAAGACAAACATCAAAGAGACAACTACAAATGAAGCAAAAATTCTAGAGATTCAGTGAAGAATTTAAATGACATGTCTTGGCAATTCTGATGAAACAGAACTGACATAAATAACATTCTGTTAATTCAGGAATATTGCCAGCATGTGGATAGTATAAGGTTCTCACCCAATATTATGTCTGCAAAAGGCTTCCATCAAATGGAGCCCACTCTCCATTACCCACGACTGAAGAGTAGGCTATCAAGAGAGTGCTCTCCCCCATTTCATTTTGACCATTGGTCCCCCAACAAACCTTGTCCAGAACTGCGGCATCATGCAAATTCTCACTGAACTATCCAGACTAATGACCTGAAACTGACACCTGGATGCTGATTTCAATTAGAAATGGAAGGAGAAGTTATTTTCACACAATACTTATCCTTCCTTCCCGTTTTTATTTCCTAATCAGGAAGTCAAAAATCTGGTTACAGAGTCAGTGAGGTGGGTAAGCAGTTTGGAGTTGAGACAGCTTACACCCATGAAGCATGAAATAGAGAGCCAAATTTTCAAGAATCATTTCAAAACAAAGTTGCTCTTGTGAATCTCATCATTTTTCTTTTCCAGAACCACTGTCCATCAAATCAAATGGAATAACTACCCCTCCAATTTGTTGGTAGAAGTCAAGTAGTGTATAAATCATCCCTAACCTTCATATAATTTGTCTTTGATTTCAGATTTAGATTCTTCATTCTCTTAAGCATCCTAATGTAAATTTTCAAATTTCATCTTCTCAATGATCACATGGGAGATCATGTAAGGTCAAAGTTTTCCTCATTTGATTTATCCTGTCATATATATATATACACACACACACATTCATATACATACATATATATATATATGTAGGTATATAAAAGCTTAAGTCCTTGTTCCCTAAAGAAAATGACAGAATGGAAAAGCCAATCAACTAATATTTGTAGAACAATTAAGTCATACAAAATGTTGCCTAAATAGTATCAATGGCAATGTAATTCTAACAGTAAGATAATCAGATAGGCTGCCTCCTGTTTACCTAATTATGCCAATAGATAACTAGGCAACCCTTTTAAACCAATTATTTGGATATGGTCCAGAAATGTTCTTGCCTCTCTGTTATCACATGAATAGTTTATCTTCTCAGTTAGATATAGATTTTTTCCAACCAAGAGAAATCTTCCTTTCATAGTAAGGAAACCCCCAAGAACAAAAAAGAAAATCAGAACTGAGATTACCACCCATCTTTTCTATACTGTGCAGTTTGTCGAAGTTCCACAGAGAATAACGTTGCTCTGAGTTGATTTTCCTCTGGGAAGCACCCGGAAAAATTAACAGCTACCTAGGGACTTAGCTTTTGTCAACAATGAACCAAATAAAACTTTCCAAACCCATTTAATTGTCTGCACGATGCAGTAAGTCTTCCCCTATCTCCTTGCTCAGACATAACACACCCGTTTAAATAAAACCAGATTGGCATTCTCCAACCTAGCATTTATTCTCTCTTGGTGAACCAACTGGCAGGTAAGATAAGTAAAGACAGTAGAATCCATGCAGGCAAAACTAAGAAAGTCAAGCAGAGGAGAGACAGCCATTTCCAGAACAAGATAATGTAAATCTTCATCTAGCCTTCTTTAGGTACTTGCACAATCTTTTACAAATAGACATCATCATATTAACATGAAGTCACAAATTTTACGGCCTCTGAGGTAGTTTCAAGAATCATGACCAAATTGCTACCACATCAAACCAATTTTTACCCATATTCAGCTCAACAAACCTGTTTTTGGTCAGGTACACCCATGTTTTACATTTTTACCATGCCTATGGCTTTTGCTTTGTGCAGAGTCATAGCATGTAAGAGGAGGAAGGTGGTGGGGAACCAAGTGGGGTCTCCTCAATTCCCTGATTTAGTAACATTCAGTCTAAGCAGAGGCACAATCCACCCTGAGCATTTCCTCCTCTTTGTCTTTCCAATTCACCAACACCAAAAGTCACAGATGGGAGGACTGGACAGAGCAGAGCAAGACACCCATGTATTGGGGGGCCTGCGGACCATCTGACTGTTACAGCTGTGGGCATCCCCAGAGCTGCCTTGGAGCAAATAATATAGTCTGTGCTCAGAATATGTTTGCTCAATGAAGATCTGGATGGCTAAAAAGATGATGGGAGCCTCTCAAGAACCTAAAAGTCCTGGGGGCGGGCCACTCTACCCTTAACAATGCAGATTTTGCCACCTCTTTATGGAAGTCCATATGGAAATGGAGAAAGAGCAGGAGAGAGGGTGAGCCACTAATTACCGGCTCCTCCTTGCGCAATCAGGTTCAAAACAAAAGGAGGGAGCTTCTCACATTGGGGAAATGGAAACAACAGTATTTAATTCATGAAAACTAAAATCTGGAAAGATGAAGAGGATGACACCTCTGTTCTCCGGGAAAGCCACCCAGGGATGGCCACTGTCAGAAGGAGGTCAGATTCTGTGAGAAGGTCACCATTGTTTAACCTGTCAGGACTGGTCCTGGTGTCCCAGATGCACTGTTATTGAACCTGTGATGCTAGCCTGGCCTACAAGTTTGAGAAACACCTAGTCAAAACATGAGGGTAAAATATTTACAAAGAGTGAGAGTCAGGGAGAGACTGAATCTGTACTAAGTAAATTTTTCACTTTAAATATACCAGCATTTCTCTTTTCCTCTACTTTGTCTCCAACTTAGAAGAAAAGAAGACATCATTTTCAACCCTTAGGGAGATGGAGTGTCTGAGATTCTATAAGGGCTCCTCATGCTCAGCTGCTGGAACTCCCTGGAGTCTAGGAAACATCGCAGGTCTGCAGACACTGAGGTCTCTCCACCTGTGGAAAGTGGCAATCATCCTATTATGGGATAACTGAGGCCTTCGTGACGTTAAAAGCTGATTCTTCTACTTTGTAGGTAGTAGATTCTTATCTGTTTGTTTGGGAATCTAGGCACATCTGTTTACAATGGACCAACAATTATTGGTGGAAATGCTGTGCTTGCCATTCTACAGCCACAAATCAAAGTGGTTAAAAACTGTACTCTAGCCAGTGATTATGGGGGTGAGATGGTGATATGATCTGGATCTGTGTCCCCACTCAAATCTCATTTTCAATTGTAATTCTCAGTGTTGGAGGTGGGGCCTGGTGGGAGGTGATTGGAACACAGGGGAGGATCTTTCATGAATGGTTTAGCACCATCCCCTTGGTGCTGTTCTCATGATGATGAGTTCTCACGAGATATGGTTGTTGAAAAGTGTGTGGCATCTCCCTCTCCTTCTTCCTGCTCTGGCCATGTAAGATATGCCTGATTCCCCTTTGCTTTGTGCCATGATTGAAAGTTTCCTGAGGCCTCCCCAGAAGCTGAGCAGATGCCAGCATCATGCTTCCTGTACAGCCTAAAGAACCATGATCAAATTAAACTTCTTTTCATTATATATGACCCAGTCTCAGGTATTTTTATAGCAATCTAGGAATAGGCTAATACAGATGGGAACACTCATTATTTTTTATTGGTGCTGGCAAATATTCCCTGACCAAGTCGAACTTTCAACCTTGGCACAAAGCAGCAGCAAATATTATTCTTTCTGCGGTTCTTTATTTAAAATGTGTGCCTGCTCTTCTCTGTAAGGGAACATTATTTTCTGCTGACCAGAAAAATATGGATGCCTAGATGTTTAGAAAGAGCTGTGGATGTATTTTAATTATTTTTTACTCAACATAATTCATGGGTTCACATCTGGATATATCTTTATAGGTTTGTCCCTTTTCTATTAATCTGTTATTATAAAACTTCCATGTTATGTCCTCCCATGTGCACCAGGGATACCTGAGCCTCCTTCTGATGTAACCAAGATGGAAGCTTCAATGAGGTGTCTTTATGTCACCAAAGCAAGGAGGAATCTGACAAAAGTCTTCCCAGAGGCTACTTGTGAAGCATCTCCTTGTTTGGTGGTTCTGTCCAGTGGCTGCTGTGGGATGAGATAAAGCTGCAGGAGGCAGAGGAGCCAAGGCTAATTCTTTCCTATTCAAACTATGGATTATCTCAACCCTTGATACTCTTCCCATTCCATCTGTCTCCTCAGTCCTGGGTCATTTTCATTGCTCATTATCACCAGCACCAGAGGGAAGACAGAGGAAATGAAGGAAGTTGAAATTCAAATGAATCGATTCTGCCACTTGTTAGCAGCTCAGCTCACAAGTACACAAAGGGAGGAGGCTGCAGCTCTTCTGTGGGTTTCAATTCTCCTTGCTATTCTTGTACCCCATGCTGCCAGGCAATATTGAGTGGGCTGTATGGAAACGATCTCTGGGATGAAAAAAGAAGTGGGGGTAGCTCCCTCTAACAGTAGCTTCTTCAAAGAAAAGAAAAAGCAATTATATGCTCAGCGGCAGCGTGCCACACAGAGAAGCCCAAATTTTATTAAACAAACTCATATTTGGAAGCATATTATCCCCTCAGAACTAGAGAGAAAGGAATGCTTAGAACATATTTAGAGCAATTATAATGCAGAGGATACACTGATTGTCATAGCAGCAAAAATTTTAAATAAAGAGGACATTTCCTTAAAAGATTATGCCAAGGACATCAAAAGCAGAAGCAAGCAAAGGCTGTATCAAAATCCTAAAGGATAATGTAAAGGAAGACAAATACATTAAGACCTTTAAAACCACTGTTTCCAACACATGTAGAATGGCAGGGAGAGAATAGAACCCTGGAACCAATGGAATTGTCTTTTTCTCCCTGCACTTATAAGAAAGGGTTGGGCTACAGTCACCAATGCCCTGTCCTGTTCTCAGTGGTGGACATTGTGAGGCACCACCTAGATGACCCTGCAACAAAGGGTTTGCCCCAGCTTCTGGGAGTGTTGGCAGCAGAGAGCTTTCAATTAGTGACCCATTCGGGGATTGTCTCTGTGGCAGACAGACACTTTGCCTTCCAGGAACAGCCCACATCCAATGACTGACCAGTGGGGGAGGATGAAGGTCTAGCTCCCTCAGTCTAATATGGGACAACTCTGAAGGACCAGTCTAGATCCAGAGCTGGCTGTGAGGTTGGCTGAGGCTGTGGTTGGTTCTGCATCACAGCTCATCTTCTCCTTCTTGCCATTCCTTCCCACCCCATTCACAAATGTTGATCCCAAGGGTACTCCTTAATAAACCTCTTGCATGCCAAATCCCATCTCAGAGTCTTCTTCCCTAGAATCTCAACATGCAACAGTTAATAGTCACTAATCTTTGCAAACTCTGGCTTTTTTTGTTTTCTTAACACTTTTCTTCTGAGCTGAATATTTACTTTTGTCAATGAGGTTGGTATATACTCCAAGAAGTTATGTAACACATCAAAGAAGAAATGCAGGTTGGTTGGTGGGGGATGCAGGAGAGAAAAAGGCTATGAATGATATCCAAGGAAATTGGATAAAAAGATTGGGCTTCAAATTAAATATTTAAAGAAGCAGTGTTGAAGTTACCATAAGGAGCATGGAAAATTAAGAAATAACCATTTACCGACCAGGCGCGGTGGCTCACGCCTGCAATCCCAGCACTTTGGGAGGCCAAGGCAGGCGGATCACGAGGCCAGGAGATCGAGACGATCCTGGCTAACATGGAGAAACCCCATCTTTACTAAAAATACAAAAAATTAGCTGGGTGTGGTGGCGGGCACCTGTAGTCCCAGCTACTTGGGAGGCTGAGGCAGGAGAATGGCGTGAACCCGGGAGGCGGAGCTTGCAGTGAGCCACAATTGCACCACTGCACTCCAGCCTGGGTCACAGAGTGAGACTCCGTCTCAAAAAAAAAAAAAGAAAGGGAAATAAATAACCGTTTACCTAGGCAAAGCAAGGGGTATAGTCTATATGAATCCTATACCACAGCCGAGTCTATTAATGAACAAGTAACTTTTTTTTAACTAAGCCTAAGAACTTGGTATTTTCTATCTGAGGTAGCTACTGCCAATAGAATCTTAGAGAATGTTTGCCACCAGAAAAAGATGTCATAACTGAGAGACTGGGCTAAGCTATCGATGGAGCATATCTGGGCGTGTGCCCCCACTGAACCACTAAATGACATTAGACACAGTATTTAAACCCCAAGTCTGAAAGGAGGAAAGCAGGCAACTTGCTCAGTGAATAGAGATTCATGAAACTAAGATCTTTCTGAATTATTGTATATGAAATTTCCATCAACTGCACTGCCTAAGTAAATTAAGGTATAGTCATAAAATAATAATAGTAAATAGTTGTTTTTAAAAATGAGGTATATAGATATATATATATACACACACACACACATATATATGAGTGAAGCTTGTATATATTTGAAGAATATATGTGAATATATATATATATATATATATATATATATATATATAGAGAGAGAGAGAGAGAGAGAGAGAGAGAGAGAGAGAGAGAGAGAGAGAGAGAGGGAGAGAGTCTACCATATCTTAGTTGGGTATCCTCCTTCCACAAACTAAGATTCAGAGAAATGTAATGACTGGTCCTTGGTCACATGCTAGTAAGATAGGCAGCATTTTGACAAGCAGAGACTGAAGGGAGGTGATCATTTTAGAAAACAAGAAAGTCGAGTAAAATCAAGAAGGCAAAAATAAATGAACAAACATGAAACCCCCCAAAAAACAACAACAATAACCCCCATGTGGGCCAGGCACAGCAGCTCATGCCTGCAATCCCAGCACTTTGAGAGGCCAAGGTGGGTGGATCACCTGAGGTCGGGAGTTCGAGACCAGCCTGACCAACTTGTTGAAACCCCATCTCTACTAGAAATACAAAATTAGCTGGGTGTGGTGGCACATGCCCATAATCCCAGCTACACAGGAGGCTCAGGCAGGAGAATCAGTTGAAGCCTGGAGGTGGAGATTGCAGTGAGCTGAGATTGCACCACTGCACTCCAGCCTGGGCAACAAGAGCAAAACTCCATTTAAAATAAAATAAAATAAAAAAACCTGTGTTTGAGTGACTGCAAGCACTCCATTGCATGTGAGAACGGAGTAACAGAGATCTGCTACTGGTGAACTCAGGGATCTGAATGAATAATGAGTTCCACTCTGAACATATTACATATGTTTATTGAAAGTCAGTGCTATGGTTTCAATGTTTGTCCCCTCCAAAACACGTGTTGACATTTAACTGCTATCCACAGTATTAAGAGGTGATACCTTTGAGAGGTGATTAGGTTATGAGGGCTTTGCCCTCCTGTGTGGATTAATGCCATTAAAAAAGGACAAGTTTGGCCCCCTTTTAGTCTCTTCGCCATTCTGCCTTCTGCCATGTGGTGGTGCAGCAAGAGGGCCCTTGCCAGATGCCAGCACCTAGATCTTGGACTTCTCAGTATCCAGAACTGTGAGAAAATAAGCTTCTGTTCATTATAAGTTGCCCAGTCTCGGGTGTTCTGTCATAATGCACAAAATGGACTAAGGCAGTCAGTAAGAGAGCTGAAGTAAAGAACCAGAAATTGTCAGAAAGGAGATAGAAAAAAGAGTAAGCACAGATGCAGCACATATCATGGTCAAGGCAAGGATAGTATCATAATTTTCCAACCAACTTGCCCATTTCTGAATACCGCATAGTCCTTTAAAAGCCATACAGACTGAGGCTGACTTAATTTCAGTGGGAACCAGTGGGATTGACAGTTACATACAATCTACTTTCACCCCTGGTTCCTTGGATACTATCAGAAAGCACAAAGCTTTGTGAAAGCATAGAGAGGGCTGGAACTTTCCCAACTTTGTTTTTAAAAAACGTGGAGAATAAAGATTCCAAGGAATTGTTCATCCAACCGTGATCCTGACTGAATAACTTGAGCAAATCATCTAAATTGGCTGATTCACCAGGAGAAACGGGACAAGTCCACAGCAGACAATTCAGCCAAAAGGACCCTGAGAAAATATTGAGAGAAACAAGCCCTGTGGACAAAGGATCAGCTTTTCTCACACATCAGTATGACTTATGCTCAAAAAGGAACCCAAAGAGCTGGCGCCAAGATTTGTCTGACAAAGTGCTATAAAGTAAGAACAGAGATTTATTCCTGAGAAATTGCGCTGCAGATATCTTAGGAAAAGTGTGCATCCTATCTCCACACAAATAAATGAGGTTAGGGGAGGTAGACAGAAAATGGAAAGCTGGCAAGGCTGCTGTCTTAGGCCAGAAGAATTGATAACTAATGGGCTGAACAGAGTGGTGGAGTGGTTCTGCTTTGAGAAAGTAGTATTTCTAGTTTCACTGTTTCAATAGGGTGCAACCTTATGCATGTATGGTTCCACCCAGCCACAGCCTTCCTAACCTCATGGACAAGGACTTTGAATACGGCTGTGCTTTTATTCCTCATTTGAGTTCAACATCCCCTGGTGAGGACCTGCCATAAACCTCTGCCTCCTGGGGATCCAACTCATAGCATATCTTTTCCAACACCCTTGTTTATTTCTCTAGACCTTGCTGGAGCTTATGTTTGGCCTAAACCGATGGGCCCCAAAGAACTATGATGCTACAACTGCTCAAATCTGGCTTTGCCAATATTTGGATATTTCAGCCGCTGCTACCACAATTTACCCAGCAGATCAGATGGTTGTGGTACTGAAATGCCATCGTGTAGTAAAGTGGTCCTATAATGTAGTTTAAACTGCTGTCTCTTTCCTTGATGGGACAAAGGATGCCTCTGGCCTGTAGTGTGATTTTTAAACTGCTGCCCTCTTCCTTGATGGGACAAGGGATGCACATGCACCATAGCCTCTTAGTTTCTCTTTCCTTGGTCTTGGCCTTTCCTAACCTCCTCCCATTCCCAAATGGTGCCCTAGAAGTCCCAGAACATCTTGTAACCAAGTAAGCATGACTGGAATAAAAAAGATCTCAAAATTGAGCTTCCGGGACTTAAAAACTGGCATAAAAACTATAGATAGGATTGTTTTTGTGTGTCATTCTTACATGCTGCAGAATGCCTGTGAGAGAAACACAGGGTATAAATTAGAAAATCTCAGATTTTACATTGTTTGGGGTAAACAAAATGGAAAAGTGAAACAGGAAATAGAGAGCTAATTGATGTAGAAGAGGAAAACACAGCAATTTTTTGACAGTTTTAATGTGCTGCAGCTGAATGCCACATGCAGTATGCAATGGGAAGGGGAAGACTATCCACTGAGGCAATGCCACTTTCATGTGAGAACCCTGAGAGGGGAGCTGTGCAGAGGCCCAGTGGTACTTAAAAGTGAATGACAGCCCCACCAAAAGGAGCATTTAGTTTTTCTCCAGGCTGGGGACTCTCTTTCTGGTGGCACTTGGCCAGGAAACATACTTTCCCATCTCAATGACAGGACCTCCTGGGGGAAAATAAATAGATCTTCCCACCAGGAACAAAGGCAAAAGGAAATGTAGTTATGAATAACTACAGTTATTCAGTAAATAAGGTGACTTGAGACAGCAACCAAAGCAGTTCTTTTCTGCAAGTGACAATGTATATACGCATGAAAGTTTGAGGTTGGAGAGGTGGCAGGAGAAACAAAGGAGAAAGGGGCAGTGAACTTCAGAGTTTGCCAGGAAAAAGGTGGCAGTAATGAGAGGCAAGCTATGTGTGTAGCGGTTCTCAAGCCTAGGTAGTGTGTAAAAAAAACAAAAGGAGCTTGAAAAACAGTTGGACAAGACGAAAGGGCAGCTACAAAGCTATTGGCAAGTCTTGTGGAGAAGCGATTGGGAGTTAACCACAGTACCCTCTTATTCGCGGTTTTGCTCTCCATGGTTTCAGTTACCCCTGGTCAACCATAGTCCCCAAATAGGTGGATACAGTATCATGAGTTATTCTGAGAGAGAGAGGGAGAGACCACATTCATATAAATTTTATTAAGAATATTTTTATAATCATTATATTTTATTATTATTTACTGTTAATATCTTATTGTGTCTAATTTATAAATTAAACTTTATCATAGGATATAATATGACAAGAAATGTATACACAAAAACTTGTATGTATAGGAAGAAACACAGCATATGTAGGGTTTAGTACTATTCATGGCTTCAGGCATCTGCTGGGGGTTTTGGAATGTATTCCCTAAGGGTAAGTGAGGACTACTATATTCAATTCAAGAGGCTTTGGCTTATTTTAGAAATACTTTTGTTTTTACCAGATCTATCAACCATCTGGTTGCTACTCTAGTGCCTGACAGTGATTGACATTAATGATAATATAGTGATAAGAATAATTATTATAATTGTAGTGGCTGACATTTATTCGGCCCTTATTTGGGACTATAGGCTTTATACACTTCATGTTATCCTATTTCACCTCCAGAGCTACCCTGAAAGATATGAATCACTATCATCCCCTTTTACAGATAAGAAAAATCAAGTCTCAGAGAAGCTTGCTTGAATTATTAATAATTGCTCAGCCTGATTTCAATCCAGATCTGCCAATTCTAGAGCCTGAGCTCATAGACATTATGGAATATTATCTCTTGCTGAGCAGAGACAATGAGGTTTATGTCTGTTCTTCCCTAGTAGACTGTGAGGAAGAGAGGTTGCATGTGCTACTAATATGTTCTCATAAGTATATTTAATTTAGCCTTAGTTTTCAAATCAATTTCCCTGTTAAAACTACATATTAAATAGGACACATTTTTCTCCCCACAAAATCTACACCTATAATTATGTTCGTTAATACAATTCAGTGTGATCCCAAAGGATTCACATTGTTAATTATGTCTAAAAGCACTTCCATAAACATCAAAAGAACAATAAAAAGTACGAGCAATGTCAATAAGAACAGAAACTATATATTATTTCCAAACTATCCTTCCTTTCTTCTTCCTCCCTCAAAATCTACTTTTTTAAAAAGCCTACTCCAGACCACAATAATTCAGTTGTCTTTTGTAGTATATAAGTGACAAAAATAAATATTTGAGAGAACAAAATAACAGATGTTTCTCTTCCCTGTCCAATGTTACCTTTGGTCCTTGGCTTCCAAAACTAAATTCTATGATTAATAATGAAATAGGAATGATAACACCTTCTTTCTAGATTAGGATGCTTTTCTGAAATATTTGGAAATCTTTCTTTTAGGATATGCCAAATAAATCCCCTGTCTGGGCTAGACTATACTTTGTATCTTTTGGTCACAATGAAACAAAGTTGTTGGAGACAAGGAGGGAAAAATCAGCTATAGAGTTTCCTTTACCAAATGCAATCCCAAATAATCTTTGCATATTTTATGCACAGGCTTATGATATTCTGTGCGAAGATATGGGAGGTCAATTGTTTGGACAATACTGGGATGTAGAGTAGGAATTGCACGCTGTGACATGGAATGACGGAGAGGCTTTGGGGAACTACTGAGGTGTAATATGTGTGACACTTCTGGGCTACCCTACCCACAAATGGATGCAATATAAAATTCTATTTCCCAGACCCCTTGGGGAAATGTACAGTCTTTGCTTGTGGCATTAGACCTCAAATAGGAGAAATCCTGTAAGAACGTTCTTTTACTTTATTTCTAAAACAGAGATACAAGCCATTTCCTAAATAGATTAATGAGACAAATATTCCAAAAGCACAACTTAACAAGATTCCTAAACATAGAAACTTCAAGAAGAGAATTTATACATTTAATTATTCCCCTCTCAATGGGTGTTTTTACCGGGAAGTGGGGGTGGAGAGGTGGTATTGGAAAGGCTGGGAAGCACCTGTGCCTGTTGGGCGGGCTTTGTAATACTTGCCCTTCCCTGGACTGTGGACCAGCAGCATCTGCATCACCTGGGAGAGTCCTAGAAATACTGAATTTTAAGCCCTATCTCAGACCTACTGTGTCAGAATCTGCATTTTCACAAGATCTGGGAAATTTGTTGCACATGAAAGTTTGAATCGCTTTGCTTAGGCCTCCTCTGCAGGCTGAAGAAAAGCAAGTGAGCTCTGTAGAGGATGGGGTAGTGGCCAGTGGAGAAGATGAAGCTCAGGGATTCCGTGTTCTCTGTTATGTGACACACCTTTTTTCTCCTAACCCAAATCCTTTCATCACTCCTTCTCATCATTTATTTGCTCATTTAACAGATATTTTCTTATGAGCCTCCTACATGCCAGGGACTGTTCTTGATGTTGAGCCTACAGCAGAGAACACAACAGACAAGGTTTCTGCCCTCATAAAGCTCCACATTCTGGTGGAGGAGGGCAGGGAGGACAGGTGACACACAAAAAAATGATGTAATGTCAGGAGAAGTAATAACTACCAAGCGGAATAACAACAAAGCAGAATAAAAGCATGGAACATGTTGCAGTGGATGGTGCTATTTTAAATAGGAAGGTTAGTAGAAGCCTCCCCAGGGAGGTAACACTTGAACAGAGAACTGACTGAAGTGAGGAAACAATCTACAAAGACAGTGAAAGGTACAGAGCTCCAGGAGAAGGAACACCATGTACCAAGACCCTGAGCTACCCTCAGCTTCTTTGAAGAAAAGTGAAAAGTTGAGTGTGACTGCAGCTAAGCAGGCAGAGGCACAGTGGTAGAGACCGGCTTGGTGAGGCCATCAGGGAGACCATGGAGATCTCAAATACTATGCCGGAAGGTTTGGATTTTATTCTAAGAATGATGAGAAGCCACTGGGATTTAATCACGGAAGTGAGATGAACTGATTTACATATTGAAAAGATCACTGTGACTGTTGCGGTCACACCAAGACTACCTGCTATCATCTTTCTTGCAGAAGCACCCAGTTGACAGATCATCCAACCTAGAGGATTTTGTACAACTCTGTTTAAATATTTGAATAACTGAATGAATAACTGATGAATGGATGAATGAATGGTTCTAGCTGTCTAGGTTATGGCTATGCATAACAATCATATGCTGTCTTATTCATGAGCATAGGATTTGATAGTATCTTTTCTCATCAAATACATTTGTATTTGTTGTATGATAGCAGACCTGTTGTCAACAGAGCCCACCCAAATACTCCTGGAAGATCTGATGTTAGAGGAATTCCAGTTTTCACTTTTTTTTTTAAATGAGAAAGAGAAAAGGTACACATCTTTCCCATGGAAAGCACTTATGAAACAACTCATAATTCTTCTTCCCAGAAAGTCTTTATTCTCTCTTTATTCTCTAAGGCTTTTGTGCTAACCGTCAACAGAATATGAATTGGGTATTGGATAACCCCCAAAGTCATTTTTATATCCGGTTCTATGAATCTATGATTTAATATCCTCCTATTGTGGTGCTTTTCCAATCCTTCTTTCAGAGTAAGCTTTAAGAACCAGCATCATGCTTCTCATGTGGTTTTGAGGGTCCCCTGGCTCTTAGGTACAAACCTTGGGTATAGATGCTACTCAGGATGCAGAATCTGATTCTTCAGGCATCAGCACTGACCAGGAATTCTACTACTTTTTTTTTTTTTTTTCGTTTTTTGAGACAGGGTCTCAATCTGTTACCCAGGCTGAAATGCAGTGGTATGATCTTGGATCACTGTAAACTTCGCCTCCCAGGCTCAAGCTATTCTCCTACCTCAGCCTCCCGAGTAGCTGGGATTACAGGCATGTGCCCACCACACCCAGCTAATTTTTGTATGTTTAGTAGAGATGGGTTTTGTCATGTTGACTAGGCTGGTCTCAAACTCCTGGTCTCATGTGATCCACCCACCTCAGCTTCCCAAAGTGCTGGGATTACAGGCATGATCCACCGCACCCAGTGAATTCCACTGCTTCTCCCATATGTTTATAAATGTCACAAGAAAGCCTCTTGGACTTTCATATGTACCTAAAACTACTGTTAAAAATACCAATCTTGGTTGGGTGTGGTGGCTCACACCTGTAAACCGAGCACTTTGGGAGGCCAAGGCAGGTTGGTCACTTGAACCCAGGAGTTTGAGACCAGCCTGGGCAACATGGCGAGATCTCGTCTCTACAAAAAAATAAAAAAGAAGAAAAATACAAAAATTAGCCAAGCATGTTGGCACATGCCTGTAGTCCCAGCTACTCGGGAACTGAGGTGGGAGGATCACTTGAGCCCAGGAGGTCAAGGCTGCAGTGAGCCATGATCGCACCACAGCACTCCAGCCTGGATGACAGAGTGAGACCCTGTCTCACAAAACAAACAAACAAAAGGCAAAACAAAAAAAAAATGGCTATTTATCATATTGGTGATTAATTTTGACTGACAATAAGAATGTGTTATATGTATACATGTGTTTCTTTGGTTGAAAATAAGAATGTGTTATATGTATACATGTGTTTCTTTGGTATTGTGGCATTATTGTCCTTACATGCTCTAAATATTCTTCGAAGGTCTATGCCATTAGCACAGGGATGCTCCCAGTGTCCGCCAACAAGCTGGCCCACTGCCCAATCTGCTTTGACTCACATAGGCCATCCCTTCCTCACATACAAGCCTGCCAGCCCTTCCAATGTGGGCTAGAATGCTGGTGAGCAGCCTGCCCCCTGGCAGCAGTGCAAGTCGATCACAGGCAAATGAACACCTCCCACAGTGCCTCCTGCCCGGGGTTGTGACCACTGCCAGTCACTGGCTGAACCTCCCTTAGGTTCACCCTGGTATGAAACATTATGGGAAGTACAGCTTATGGGAAGTACACCAGAATACTGGTGTTTATTTTCAGTATCAACCCTCCCCTCACATTCCCACTCTCCAGAAAAACACAAGGCTTCCTTGTATGATAAGTGCCTTATTTTTTGCATAGCCCTGCGCAGTTATCAAGGTACTTCATGCACACGTTTTTCTTTGATTATTCAACATCCCTGTGAAGAAGGATGGTATGGTTTTTGTCTCCATTTTGCAAATGAGATTGATGACTCACCTTCTTGACTCATGACTGATGGAGCTAAAATAAGAATGTGTGCTCTTGACCCCTAGACTAGTGTCATTTCTATTCCACCATGACACCTTGCCCAACCCTGCTTTATATTGTGATTTTGGAAGTACTAACACCTCCATTCTACACTTCCACCTAGAGCATGTCTACAGTGAAGCCTGGACCTCCTCCTTATAAATCACACTGCCAGATCAGTGTTCATGGATGTGCAAATTTAAAAATGAAATGACATTTGGGTTGGTTCCAAGTCTTTGCTATTGTGAATAGTGCCTCAAGAAACATACGTGTGCATGTGTCTTTATAGCAGCATGATTTACAATCCTTTGGGTATATACCCAGTAATGGGATGGCTGGGTCGAATGGTATTTCTAGTTCTAGATCCCTGAGGAATCGCCACACTGACTTCCACAATGGTTGAACTAGGTTACAGTCCCACCAACCATGTAAAAGTGTTCCTATTTCTCCACATCCTCTCCAGCACCTGTTGTTTCCTGACTTTTTAATGATTGTCATTCTAACTAGTGTGAGATGGTATCTCATTGTGCTTTTGATTTGCATTTCTCTGATGGCCAGTGATGATGGTTCAACAATGATAGACTGGATTAAGAAAATGTGGCACATATACACCATGGAATACTATGCAGCCATAAAAAATGATGAGTTCATGTCCTTTGTAGGGACACAGATGAAGCTGGAAACCATCATTCTCAGCAAACTATTGCAAGGACAGAAAACCAAACACTGCATGTTCTCACTCATAGGTGGGAATTGAACAATGAGAACACATGGACACAGGAAGGGGAACATCACACACCAGGGCCTGTTGTGGGGTGGGGGGAGGGGAAAGGGATAGCATTAGGAGATATACCTAATGCTAAATGACGAGTTAATGGGTGCAGCACACCAACATGGCACATGTATACATATGTAACAAACCTGCACGTTGTGCACATGTACCCTAAAACTTAAAGTATAATAATAATTTTAAAAAAAAGAAAAAACAGGCCCAAATTGAAGGCTATTTGAAGTAACTGGCCAACACTCTTCAAAAATGTTAATGTCATGAAAATAAAGATTGGGAAACCATTAAAAAAAAAGAAAGGGGCTTTATAACTATAAAAAAAATGAAATGAATGAAGGATGATGTCAGATTGCCACATTTTATTTTACCAACTACCACCATTATTTAATAAAAAAGTTGTATGTTTCATCATAAAGAATAAGAAAATAAACATTCTAGAATAAGGGCTAGTTTTTCCCAAGAAACAACAATTAAGGCGTTTCATATCAACCTATTTTTAAAAACACTGTATATTTTCAAATTTAAAATTAAAACAATTTTCCTTTAACTATGCTGTAATTATTTAATTGATACCTGTTTGCCAACCTGAGTATATATTCAAATATATGCATATATATTCAACAATGCCAGAAGAAAAACAGTTATTCCAATTAACTTATTTTTTTATCAATACCTTTGTCAGACTTCCAGTTTCACATGCTGTTTGGCAAAAAAGGAAAAAACACTCACTGGGGCTTCTTCACACAGCTTGGAATATTCTGGGCAAACTGAAAGAAGTTGAGAATTAACTGTTTCCATGCCACCAACCGCTTTTCCTACATTCTCACTCTCTGGAGCACCAGGAAGACAGTGGGTAGTTGGCACAGTGTGTGTCTGGCTGAAGGTAGCAAGTACTCCAGGAAGGGGCATGTGGCACCTAGAGCTCATGGCATAGGCCTGACTCACAACCTCAATCTTGTCAGTGGTGAATTCATCTGATTGGGGTATCAAAGACACATGCAGACTTGATTTTAAGAATCATTGGCTTTGTTTATATGCTGTACCTGAATGTATCCATTTTAAGAAAATGACAAAAGCTCCTACCTGTATCTACCTGCTTATATAGGTATTTACTTATATGCAATAGAATCAGGTGGGCAGAACCACACCAGGAAGACATACTACTAAAGTACACGGAAAACAAAGATCAAAGAAAGACTAGAACATGTTGAGAGGAGGATTTCTTGTTTTTTCTGCCTGTGATACCCCACGGTGTTTCCAATTATTTCAAGTCATGTCATGGAATATCAACATAACAGCCCAACATAAAACTACTTGGAATCCTTTTTAAATTATATTTAAGCCCATGCTATTTGGGAAATCTTCAGGAAAAACCATAGACAGGCCCTGGTCTACACTGACACCCAGGTATTAGGCCGGGCAACCTCACTGAGAAGGAAAACATGGGAGAAGAAGTAGAGAGAAGGTTGTAGGTTGGAGAAAATAAGGAGGGAGCAAGGATGAGTTCATTTTTAGAAATGCCCAATCTGAGATGTTTGTGGGGCTTCCCGGTTGTGATATCTAGTGGGTACTTATAAGTTTAGTCATCTAAAATATTCATTATATATATTTACTATCAAACCCTGTGTTTGGTGCTAGGCATAAGACAGAATATAGGCCCTGCTTCCATGAATAACCTAGATTTTAACATCAGGAATTGAATAGATGGAATGTTTTTATTCTTTGAGAAAACTTGTTTTGAAATATATAATTCATTTAGAAATTTTAAAAAGCAACCTTCTTTCCTTTTTATAAGAAAACAAGAATAGAAGCCAAGTACTAAGTCATTTGCATAATACCAATATTTTACTTTATTTTGATCTGGCTAAATTAGTCAAAAGCTTAAACTTTTTTTTAGTCCATTTAGTTTCATGTTAAGGTTTTTACATTCATAAGTAAATGTTTTGCTTCTGTCCTATGACAGCATAACAAAAAATATTTAACAAATATTCATAATTAACCTGTTGAATTGGAGATAGTGCAACCTCCCACAGACTTCAGAAGGATCTTCTCCATTGATTAACTTTTGGAGGTGATGAAAGTCATCATATTTCTGATAGTACAGCATCAGTAATCCAAAAACTAACTCAACATAAACCTCTCCTCACCTATAAAATGCAGAGTATGCTTGTTTCAAAAATTCAAGTGATTTAAATGATTTCTATTAAATCACAAAGTTGACTTAGTTCAAAAGCTCATCACTGACAAGCCTATGTGTCTCTTTATTATGTATTTATTATTTGTTATTTACAATCTACACTAGGTCAGGAGATGAAATTGGGCCTCCTGCAGTCTGGCTGGCTTTCCAATGTGGTCCACAAACCAGGGACCAATTTCAAGGAGAACCTCAAAAGAGTGGACAGGGTGAGTGTCACTCACCAATTAATGCACTACATTAAGAAAACTCTCCTAGAGCTGACCGATTTTGTGCAGACTTCCTGTTTCAGTGGAGGAGGCTGTTCTTCAGCAGGTGGAGGTAAGGATGGAGATAATATGAGGGGGATCTCACAGGGCATATGACACAGTAAGAAGGCAGAGCAGCTTAGAGACCCAAGCCAAGAAGCAAGATGGAGGGCACTGCTTCCACTTCATGCTATGTCAGGCTACTGTAACCACTGGAATATTCTCTTCTCTTTTATAGGCAAAGAAGACGTATAAAACAGGCAAGCACCAGAAAGTATTTGTGTCCACCATACCTTATTGCACTGCATAATTTTCTAAGACTGCTTCTCAAAACCTCCCCAAGCAGTTGAACAAAACTTAACATGAAATGAATACATTTTCATTGTTCTGTAGGTCAACCTTGGTGCTATTTTTTTCTCCCCATCTACCTATCTCCCAATACCCTCTTCAGCATTGTTGGGTTTTCATCTCACACAAAGTGTATCTAAAGGCACAGCATTATAATCAGTATTGTTGTTTGAAATGAAAACCTTAAGATAAGAGAAATAAAAGACTGTATGAATTCAGTTTTCAATACTGCATGTTCTGATTTTTTTTAAAGAATGACTTCTAGAAAAAAAATAAAAGCAACTTATGACCACTTTGATTTTTCTTGATTTTATATTTATGCAGAAAACAATTGCTTGCCACTGCAGCAGACCTTTGTTTTATTTAAAAGTAATTTCTAAGATTCATTTCATGTGGCAACACTGACGTACAGAGGCTAGAAATTTGATTCTCAGGTGCTATGAGACTGGACTAGTGGAGTAAAATTTTTGGACAATAAATAAACCTACTTCGCCAACCAGAACCCTCATTTCACATTTTGAAGGAGAAGTGCTGTTCTCTCAAAGTCATTCTGTACGGCTGATCTGGTGGAATGTTAAAAATATTATTGCTCAAAAAAGTGGCCCTTAAACAAAGCGTACTATGGAGTTGTTTCTGAATTAAGATGTTCCATAAAGACTTGGATACACTCTATTAGAAATGTATTTCAAAGACATGAAAATGGGGCAAAAAAGGAAAAGATGAAATATACTGAATCCAAAAATCTTAAGCAGCTACATAGCATAGCCACTCTAATTGGAGCAATAGAGTTGGGGCTGAGATTACATTTGCTAATAGAAACTGGATAATAAATTTGATATTTTACATTTAACAATAAAAATGGTTATTACCATTAGGCTGACTAGGTTGGAGGCTGGGAGTAGAAACTGAGTATAAACTGCCAGTTCAGGAACAGGATGATAGAATTAACCTTCTGTTTCAAAAGGAAAGTGGTCTTCCCAGTGTCTTCTCAGGCCCTCAAGTGAAGGGCCACTTGTTTTGGATTATTTACAATTAACATGAAATTATGAGGAGATATTTTCATATCTCTGCATCAAAACCAAGTCTTACTAAACCATTAAGAACTGAGCTACCAACTGAGGAATAAAAATAAGAAATCAGGCTGGCAAAAGTGTATGGCCTATTGCAACCTATTAATCACTACCCTTCTCCTGTAAAAAAAAGTACTGACTGTGATTTCTAGGCTATTATATTAACTAGAGGCTGTGGCACTTTTTTTTCTTAATATCTTCTGCTTTGCCTTTTGAAAAAATCAAAACTATTTTCTTCAAAATGCACTCTGTTAATTAAAACATAAAACAAAATGATAAATGAACACCTCAGTTACTGAGCAACAACTTCTTTAAATGGTTAAAGCCTGGAGCTGGGGTGTTGAGGTGCAGAGAACACGTTATTGAAAGGTCTTTAAAATGTGTTTAAAATGAGTTTAACAATGAGTCATTGTTACTTTACTAGAGTTTCCATTTTCAACCACCTAAATAGATCTTGTGTTCAAAAGCGACAACATTTTAATTCTTGGCATTTCTGGGAGTGTTCTGTCAAGGAAGGATGGCAACCTCAAGTTTGCAAATGTAAGAGAAAGAATTCTAGGACAGATATCTAAAGGCCCAAATTGTGGTTCTGGTTAAATTAATTTGCTTCAAATCCTGAGTATTGCTTCACATACTAAGCCTCATTTTCTTCATTTGCAGAAAAGAGCTAGTGTTGATCACTCCATGTATAAAAATTATTTTTATGGCCAGGGGCAGTGGCTCGCACCTGTAATCCCAGCACTTTGGGAGGCCAAGGCAGGCGGATCATGAGGTCAAGAGATGGAGACCGTCCTGGCCAACATGACGAAACCCCGTCTCTACTAAAAAATACAAAAAAGTTATCTGGGCTTGGTGGCGCGCGCCTGTAGTCCCAGCTACTTGGGAGGCTGAGGCAGGAGAATTGCTTGAAACTGGGAGGCAGAGGTTGCAGTGAGCTGAGGTCATGCCACTGCACTCCAGCCTGTCAACAGAGTAAGACTTCATCTCTCTCTCTCTCTCTCTCTCTCTCTATATATATATATATATATATACATATATACACACACATTTATAAGATACATGAGAAGGTAGACTGTGCCCACCTCTCCCAATACCGAGTGTAGTATTATGCAAATGCCATAGCATGCTATGAACACACATTAAATAAGAGAACTAAGGCACCAGAATTCTCCTTGATAGTTCTTTGTATGCGATAATAAAACCATTAATAGTTATTGAGCTTTTATTATGTCCCCAATACCAGATTGAACTTTTCATGTAGATTATTGCTTTCCATTTTCCTAATCTATTGAAGTAGTAGCTATAATTATCTCTATATTATACTTGGGGAAATTGAGACACACAGAGGTTAAGGAACTTGTTCAAGGTCACACAGTTAACTAGTAAAATGAGATTCATATGTGGACTCACTACTTCTTTCCACAATAATGAAACAAATGTTTCTTTGCCTCCAGCTTAATAAAACCCTTGATGTAGTAATAATTACTGACATTTTTATAGAGCATGTGGTATTTCATGGGATTCCCAAACAACCAAGTAATATCCTTAGCTCCATTTTATAGATTAAAAAACCCAGTGCTCAGAAAGAAGAAATAATTTGCCCAAAGATATAAGTGGTAGAATGAACAAGAAATGAAGCCCTCGGAATCATAACACAATGAACATTTCACTGTATAATCTATTATGATCTTCTAGCATGCAATGGGGTAAGAAGAAGGGATTAGGACACAAAACCAAATCCCTTCAGTTATTTTTGGAAACATACTACTAATGTGTCTGTCTGTATTCTAGGAGACTGCTTCATCTCTCTCTCATTTCTGCAAGGCAAAGTGAGGAAATGACTTCTCTTTGAAACTGAGCATCTACCAAGAAATGCACATCGTTTCCTAAATCACCCTCATTTCTTCTCCTGTGATGAAAGAACTAGATTAATTAACAGCATGCACAGGATAAAAATGAGTGAGACAAAAGAAAAAAAGTGATTAGCATAGAGCTCTAAACTGATAATAGACCCAGTCAGGTCCAGAAAACATCAGGAATATTAATACCAATAAGTTGAAAAAGCAGAGCAAGGTGGAGGAACGGAAAGTAGCATATTATCAAGCTCAAGAAAATGTGATGAACATTGGAATGTAATGGTGTGGATAAGGAGGACTCTCACCTGGGAGCCAGTCCCCATCCTCAAGGAAGCAAACTGAACCTAATTGAACTGAACCAAACCAAAGCAACATAAACTAAAATAAAATAATCAGCCTGTGAGGGGTATCTGTTAGCACATGCCACTTATGGAAATCCAAAAAAATCATCTTTCACCAGCAACCATATGACATTAAGTAAGATTCAACTTTGGGGAAAGAAAATAAATGAAGTATAAAATAGCTTTTTCTTTAAATGGCAAATAGGAAACTTCTTTTATTTTCCAATTTATTGGTTTGCTCTCTTCAAATAAGACAGATTTTACTAACACAGTAAATCTTAAAGAGTAAAAATCAAGCAATTAGTGAAAATTGGAGTTCAGCTACATGGTTCTTGGGGTTATCATGGGGTTAAAAAGGTAATATTCATCATCTCCTTATTTCACAAATACTTGTAAATTTAGACAATATTTTTGCTTGAAGAATTAAATCTTTCATTTACTGGATCTAGTAAAACTAGTTGAGTTTTGTTAATCCAATTATGGAAGAAGGCCCATCCAACAATGCAATCAGTTCACTCCATCGTAATGAAAGGAATGAAAAAACTGAAGGAGAAGGAATTGTTCTAGAAGCACACAACTGGCATGAGCTCAGAAATGGCACAGTGGAAACAGCAATAGCTCTGCGCGACACTCATCTTCCCATTGAATTTTTGCTTTCACCTTCACAAACACAAGAATACATTGGAACATCCACAAAATAGTAGAGCTCCTTAATGTTCATTGACTGAAAAAAATAACTAATGACAGCAAGCTATTCTAAATTCAGTAGGACTTCTGGATGAATTTGCATTTATTAATCTTAATGAATAGCATCTTTGCATGTTTACCTAGTGGTTGAACAAGTGTACATGACATATTAATTTGTTCAGTCTATAGACAATGCTTGATAAGTATGTGGATTTGAGGACTCTTGTAAGCAATCCATAGCTCCCCAGAGTTCTTCCGCTGCCAAATAGGAACTACTGAACCCTTTCTCTTCTACTAAATACTCATAATATAAAAATAGACTTATAGAAGGCATTCCAGCATGATATTCAGCAAAATTTGCAGTCTATATGCATTGAAAAGGAGCCAGAGGATCATACACTGAAATGGTAACTGTTCATTGCTGGCTAAAATGGTTTAGGGAGCTTTACTTGCTTTTCTGTATTTTCCAAAATTTTAACAATAATTATTTATCCCTTTTGCAGTAAAAATAAACAACAAAAAAGCAAAGCAAAAAAGTTAAAAGGTCTCAATGCTGCCACATTAAAAAGGCTTTAGCAGTCCTTTGTAAACTTAAAAACCCAGATTCTTGGAAAACGCCCCTAATAGTCGATTCTCCTTGTTCCTGGGGGACCTATTCCTTCACAGTGATGTAGAAAACTATGGAAACCTAAATGTGCATTCCACAAAAACTAAGTTTCTGGCTAGAGCAAGTATATTTCCATTGCAAAATTTATCCTATCACACTCCTTGAAGTCCTTCAATGGATCCCCCATTGTCCCATTGGGCAATTTCATGGCCCCCAAATCTTTCTGATCCTGCACCACTAAGCTCTCTAATGTCATGATTAATCACTCCCTTAAGTAACCAGCTCTGGCTCTGTTAACGGCCCCTCATAGCTTTCTTGCTTGCTACTCCTTGGAAAAGTCTAGTCATTTCTCAGAACACATCCCGTGAAACAAAGGCTCTCTGATTGTTTCAACAGGGCTCGTTAATGCAGGGAAAAAAGAAAACTAACCTACTCTGTATTCCCCATGTAGATTACAAAGAGAGCAAACTCATATTTTTTTATAATAATATCTAACTGCAACCCAGAAATGCCCAATCATGTACTCTGAAAATTATATGTCCAAAACATTACTTATGCAAAAATTAATGGCAGGTTCAAAACAATGTTGAGTAAAAAATTCAATACTGATGGTGCATTAAAAACTTAAAGTATAATAATAATAAAATAAAAAAAATAAAATAAAGTTTTATGTAAAAAAAAATTGGTAATCCAATGATCTGTATTTATATGTTCAGGGTTGGACAACATTGCCAAATGTGGTAGTGACCACTATTTGCCTCCCTATGCCTGGGCTCATCCTCTTCTTTGACAAGAGACACCCTGTTTTTGCCAGGCACAACACTGCCTACAATGAAGATTATATTTCTCAGTCTGTTCTTTTAGTAAGTTCCCATGTGACCACGTTTTGTCCAATGAGATATAAAAAGAAAATATTATATGATATTTCCAGAAAATCTTTTTTATAGAGACAAGGCACACCCTCCTTTTGCTCTATCCAATTCCATGGAATGTGGATGTGATGACAGGAGCTTCACCAGCCCTTCCAGATCAGAAGACTGGGTGGGGGCCATACTTTAGGGATGGTAGAACAGTGAGCTGGAAGGAACCTAAGTCCCTGAATAGTTTCAGTAGCTCCCTTTCTAGCTCTGGACTGCCTACTCTAAATTGTTGCTAGGTTAGAAAAGAATAAACTGTTACTTTCTTTAAGTCTCTGTAAATGCAGGCCAATTTTTTTTCAGGTCTCTGTATTTGCAGCCAAAGCTAGTCTTAAAGGAGGTATGGAGCTTTGCATGACAACCCAGACATTTTAACAGAATATAGAATGAGAACCCTTAACAAACTTAATAATGCACTAAGTCCAGTTAGTGGATATCAAGTGTTAGTGATTTTCAAAATTCACTTAGAAGGCTAGCATCCTCATCAAATCTCCCAGGGGCTGAAAGGCCATGGGATTGGGTATACCAGTCTCAACTGAGGCTTTTTTTTTTTTTCTTGAAAGTGAGACTTTACTAACAACGGTTTAAAAAAAAAAAATCACAGAGGGACATTTTACTAGAATTCAAGGAGCCCAGACATCACTAAAAAATAGTTAATTCTTAGTTATAACTGTTGTTGCTGGCAAAAGTTGTTAGTTGTTAGTAATACCGCTCTTTTTAGTTAAAATCCCTATATTTGATGAAAGTGTTGTAGTTGACACATTTCTATTAGAACCAACAATTTCTATTCTACAAAATACCTGACTCTTCACAACTGTCAAGGTCATGAAAAGCAAGGAAATATTGAGAAACTGTCACAGACCAGAGGAGAAAAGGGTGGTATGACAACTAAATGTAATGTGGATCCTGGAAAAGAAAAGCACATTAGTGGGAAAACTGGTGACATCCAAATATTGTTTGGAGTTTGATTGATAGTGATGTAACCCATATTGGAGTCTTAATTGTGGCAAATGTACCAGAATAATATGTGAACAACAGGGGAAACTTGGTGGGGGTATACAGGAACTCCGTGTTCTATATTTACAACTTTTCTGTACAACTAAAACTATTCTAAATTTCTAATTTCATTTAAAAATAGCAGTATCTATTGCCAAGCAGTTGGCAGGATTGGTTGAGATAATAGGTACAAAGCCCTGAGCTTGTAGTAGAGATCTAATAAATATTATTACCCTCCCTTCCATGAAGACCCTTAAAATCCCCCCAATCTTTAACATTTTCTATTATCAGATAAATTCTTTCACATGTACTTCTTCTGTCTTGGTATGGCTGAAAAAAATAATTGTCTTATAATAAACTTTCATAAATTTGAAGGCAGCCGTGTATTTTCCTTTCCTTTTCTTCTCCACTATTACTAATCTATTTGTCTTCACCTTTTCCTTGTGGTTACTCTGCTTTCTTCTTTGACATCTTTTTTCTCTGTAGTCTTTCTAAATTCATTTGACTAAATTTAGGATCCAGATCATACTCAGTACTCTTGCAAAGGCATCCCACGATAAACTTATGGACATAAATCCTCTTTTCTCCATGGTTCTCTCTCCTTCACTCTTTCCCTTGGTTTTACACAGAACACATTCTCAATGTTTCTGTTAAATTGATTTGAATTAATGAAGATGGGATATAGTCAAAGGACTATTTCATAATCCTTGAATGATTTATTATCTTTGCAAACATTTGAGCATGATGTCAGATGTAATTACAACATTAAACTTTTAGCTCTCTTATATTTATTTCAAAGAACCCAGTTAGATTTTCCAGGACATGAGCTACTCTGGTGAACATCACATGCCTTTGGGACTTCCATGAACTCTTACAAAGAACCAAGATGAATACAGTGAAGAAAACTTTCTTTTAGCTTAAAAAAGTATACCTAAGATTTGACTGGAATTTCAACAATTACCAAAAGGTTTCTCACTGGTTTTCAAATAATGCCTGGTAAATCAAGAAAATAATTTATTTTTCCAGGTCTTTTCTTGGTTATTTAGCCAAACTTAGTGTCAGTTTATTTACTTTTCACACTATGTTTTTATAGCTTGTTGCCTCAACTCTCTTTTCTATACTTGTCAATACCAAACTCCATGCTTTTCAGATTAGATGGCAATATTTTGAAGTTGTTTTGGTAGATTACAATAAAAGAAAACACAAAAGGAAGTAAGCTGGGAAGAAAAACACATCAACGAGACAAAGCAATGGTGCCTCCAGAAAGTATTTTTAGCAGAACACAATAAGAAGGACAAGAAGAAAACAAAGACGATAGGAAGAGGTAGTTTAGTAAATGTGATTTTTCAATCAAGCAAAGTGAAGTTTGATTTAGAAGTTAAATCCTGAGATAAGCCAGTCTTTCAAACTGGGATCTGGCCTTGAATTAGAAATGAGGCCACAGAACTCTGCTCTGGGTAGTTCAGATCCTCCTGGGCATTTAGTCAGGGCCCAATCTTCAGAAGGAGATGCTGTGGATGCTCTGCCCACATTCCCTTAGATTTCTTAATGATCTCCAAATACAGCAGATTCTGTAGTGCTGCTTTCACTCCCAAAAGCCTGATCGTACCTTTATGGTAGGATGGCCCTTAGGCTGCTGCAGCCCATTTTGCTTAAACTGGTACAGACCAGCAGCATCCATATCACCTAGGAACATGCTGAAAATGTAAATTCTTGTACCCTATCCCAGGCCTACTAGACCAGAAACTATAGAAGAGGGGCCCATCAAACTGCATTTTATTAAGCCCTCTAGTAATTCTGATACATGCTCAATTTTCAGACCCACTGACACGTGGAGAGTCAAGTGACTGGGAGTTTACATTTTGAGGGAGAGCATCCCTTAACCAATGCTGATAGATGCGAGAGCGGCCTCACCCCTTGTGGGAACAAATCGGAGGCGAGACCTAAACTGTCTCCTAGAACTCCACCACAGAACTGACCCAAAATTATTCTCTGTGGGTCTCTCTCGATAGCACAGCCTTTCTTGGCCTTCTCTTTACTTCCCCACCACCCAACCAGTGTTTCACAGGACCACTTCCTAATAATTCAATTTCACATGACTCTTCAGCATAGGATCTGCTTCTAGGGAACTAAACCAAAAATACCTTCTTTCATGAAAACCTCAACTTTATTGTTTACAGTCTGGTGTTCTGGCATCACATTAGCAATAATCCTAGACTCCACACATGGCACTAGAGGCTGGGGATAACCAGATAAATAGGACTTTCTCTGCCCCTAGAAAACTAGGGGTAGTAGCAGTAGTCGTGGAGGTGGGGGGACAGACACCTGAAAGGATATTGTGTATATAGCAATACTCAAATTCTCAACAGTGTAGGAAAAAATGTTACCCAAAACTCCTGGAAGAAGCAATGGGCCAAGCTCACTCCTGAATGTGGATGAAGACTTGTCAGGGTATGAAAAGTGAATGAAGTATTCCAGCAAAACTCATGGACCAAAACATGGGAGTAAGAGACAGAGAAGAACCATGCATAATTTGGTGTTCATGTGGTGTCTAGTTCAAATTGGAGAGGGGCAGATGATAAAGTGAAAAAATTGGGAAGTTCCAAAGCATAGGAAGACTTCTATGTCCTTCTAAGTAGTGTGGGCTTTATTTGGTGGGTGACAGGTATGTGCTGGTAGGTTTTAAGCATGAAAGTACATGTTCAAATGTGTTCATAGAAAAATCCTCTGGTTGAATTAAAAAGGGGCAATTTTATCGGCAGGAAGACCAACTCAAAGGCTATAGTGGAAATCCAAGCAAGACATGGCAAGGTTCTGAACTGGAGGAGAATATGGAACCCAGGAAATATGTAGGAGCCCAAACTGGCAAGATGGTAACTGAATAAATGTAGTATTGATTGACAGGGAGGAATAAGGCAAGGACAAATCCAGATTTCTGGCTTGAGTGATACAATTAACTTAGTCATAACCATTTCCATCTTGCCAGTTCAGAGTAAGGACTAAAACAGCCACACTGAGAATCGCCCCCTTACCTTGGGAAAGCTAGATACAATTAATATTCCAAATCAACACAGTAAATGGAAAGCTTTATCAGTGCTGAAAAATGCAAGGCACCTCTGATTAGTACTGATAGAGAATTGCCTAATCAACAAAAACACCAGGTACAATTAATAAATATGCCCTTTCAGTTAAATACAATTTAGGCATGATTATGTTAAATGGAGAGTTTATAGAATTTTTCAGTATTTCTTTAGTAATTAACAAAATTCTCTTAAGAGAATTAAACACAGAGATATGCAAAAGTTTACTAGAAGAGCAAATAGTAAAATAAAGATGCATGTGTGTATCGGGGTGGGGGGAATGAAAAACATGATTAATGTGAGCTTTCAACAGAGCAAGCTGCAAAACGAATTCCCCAAATCACTATATGAACAAAAGCAAACACAATACCTAACTCTGGCACAAAAATATTGCCAGAGACAGAACTCAGTCAAGCTAAAAGCTGGCTACAAAAAAGGAGAAACCTATGGAAATGCTTTGGAGAAGTTTTTACTGGAATCGTGCATGAGAGGGCCTAAAGCCCAACTCAATCTAGCCCTAGCCTCTAGAATCTGATGCACTGGGAATCAACATGAAAGAGTGGCAGATCCGGCACAGCAACTTGGTTTCCCTTCTGCCCAAAGGTTCAATCTCTTGATTCCCAGAAGTCACCTCCTGAGTAACACAGCTGCAAACCCTCATATCCCTCCTTCCTCATCCTCCATTTGACTTCAAATCCTCATGACATAAAAGAATTAGCAACAGGAAAATAAACAAACCAGTTTCAGCCCTTCCTAAAAATAATGATAATGTCTATTGGCCTTATCATCCCACCACCAACCCAAGAAAAGACTGTTCACTAAAGAAGTGGGCTGAGTTGGTGGCAAGGTGACAAGAAGCAGCAGTGGTAGGACTCAAGAGACATTCCTACCACCAAAGTAGCCACACTCTCTTCAAGAAATTTTGTTACATACTCAAATCCCAGCTTGAATAAAACAAGGGTAATGTTAAAACTCACTCATACACACATCCCACATACATGCCTGTTTATCTGTCTGTCTGTCTGTCTATCTATCTATCTATCTATCTATCTATCTATCTATCTATCTATCAATGACTTAGACAGCAACCAATCAGAATGGACAATGTTGTAGCTTTAGCGGTAGGAAGATTTCAGAGGAGGGGCTGGGGCTGCCAGGGTATAGTAGGAGTAGGAGAAAGTTAAAGGGTGAATGGGGGCACTTTAAGGGAACAGAGTGGCAGAAAATTTTAATCCGGAGTAATACATTTCAATATTTCAACAACTGTATATTCATACTCATGCATATCAGATGAATATCAGTCCTAGCAAACAAGAATATTTTTCTTGCATTAAACTGTCCAAATCTCAGAATGTGGAGCACAAGTTGGGCATGGCAGAGAGTCTAAGAACAGTAAATAAATTTAATTGACTATAATGGTCTAGGAAAAAATAAGATAGGACAAGCTAGCATTAATAGCCAGAAAAAATGACTCAATTATCAAACTCAAGAGGAGTAAAGGAGGACTTTCATTAAAAGATAGGAAATGCATATTTCTTTAATGGTATGACTGGTTTTTGGAACAGAGAAGTAAATGCTGGGGTGATATGTTAAGGACAACAAGATTTCTCAGAGGAGCCCCAGAACACTCAGGGGATTACTAGTTTTTGAGGAGTCACAGAGGTCAGAACCTGTAACTCTGAGAAAACATCTCTTTATTCTGGCCCTTTCTGCAATTCCTGACCACCAGTCTTTAAAAGGCACAGAAATGTCAGAGACCAACTTTGGGTGTTGATCCTGAGCTGGTAGAATCTAAAGAAATACGGAAAAGCAGTGTAGGAAATTAACGGAAGCTGCATCAACCAAGTTCTAACTGTAATGATTTTTATAAATTTGTCATATTCAGGAGAGTGTGGCCACTACTATAAACACTGCAGCATTAGCAATCACAAAGATGTTCATGGCAGCATTGTTTATAACAGGAAAGAACGGGGAAGACATAAATGTTTTATTCTATAAAGTTGGCTAGAGTAACTATAATATATCCATTTGATGTGATGTTATGTAGCCATTAAAATGATGTTTATAAAGACTTAGTAATAATGCTTGGAAACATCTTTTAAAATGGGGTATAAAGGGAAGATATACAATTACCCATATAGTATGATGACAATTCATGACAACTACATACCTAAAGACATAAAAATCACCAAAATATTAAGGATGTTTGGATGTGAGGAAGAAGATTTTGTGTGGCATTTGTCATCTGATTTATTAGCATTCTCCCAATTTAAGCATGGAGGAACAAGATGGACTAAAAACAATAGTTAACTTTGGATAAAGTATGGGTACTTGCTCTACCTACAGACTTCATTTCTGTAGGCAGTGCAAGTCTTAAGAGAGGAATCTTCCTTTTGACTGCACGTTGGGAGCCATAACACTTTGTATTCCCTTTGAACAAGACCTTCCCCTAAACAGAAGCCAATATCTGTGTGTGCAAGTGTTAGGGGAGATTTCAGTCACTGATGTACATACCCCTGGGATCAGCACTTCTATTGGCTGATTTGACACAATCTATTCAGGATGTTTTTCAAATTGTTCAAATATCTAAGAAAATTTTTTGAAACTATTATGATCACACATTAATAATGGTCAAGAGTATCTAAAAAGTAACTCTTACATGGATAATTTGTATTATTTTAAAATATATTTACCATATGCCACATACCATGATTGTATAATTCCCACCACAATCCCATGGTATGTATTCTTATTATCTCCCTTGTAAAAATAAGGAAGTAGGTTTGGGCAAAATAGGTAACTCAATCATGCAGCTCTGAAATGAAAAAAGCAGAATTTGGACTGAGTGCTCTCTGACCTCAAGGTCTACATCTTTGACCATTATTCTATAGCGTCTGGATTTTTTTTACATCAGTAATATACATCTAGATATGTCAGAAGACCATCTTCCTTTGTCAACATTTGCTCTAGAACAATACCAGGGAAAGCAAGCAATGTTCTGGAAGACACAGGCACGTACTGACTACTCAAGTGTTTTATACTGACCACTTCAAAAACGTAAATGAACCCTATCTTAGAAGCCACAGTTGAAGGAAAATGATGATGTTTGATGGTTCTCCTTTTATTAAATCAGCTTTAAAATGTTACCTGTTTACACAGAAAAAAATCACTTAATCTTTGTTCTACTTTGCATTTGATAATTTATTTGAGACTTAATTATATCTAACCCTAACATTTACTCTAAAAGACTTACCATCATGTGTAGCCTAAAAGGAAACAAATTTTGATCTGGCTAAATGAAATGAAATAGAATAAAGTTCTGGCTTAAAATTTACTTGCTTTTCTACCATGCCTTTCTGACAGGAAAAGAGAATCTGTAATTAAGGGGCAACTCTACTACCTGCATCCGGGAACCAGACACAGCAACACAAGCAAACCCCCTACAATACTTCCTAATCACAATTCTGTATTATCAGGTCCTCTGAAATCTTAGACTGATGAGGGATGGAGTAATATAATTATGAAGGGAGCCCTATATTTTCTCCTACTAAAACTTGGAGGGAGAAAAACGTGTGCAGCTGGAAGATTAAAACTCTAAGCAAAGTGAGGGTTTTTGCAGAATGAGAAATTTGCTGGGATAAGGCAAGCCAACAAGAAAAATTATGGGCTACATCTGAGAGCACAATTCTATGGTGAAATTACTTTCCTCATGAAACACCTTTCCAAAAGAAAGAGCTAAATACAGGAGGCATTAGAGAATCATTTCAACCCAGATGGGCTAACACTTCAGAGAAGACTCTACAGGGGATAATTTCTCAGAACATAGGAATGAATGAAATCAGCTGATGGATCTTCCATTGGTTTTTAGCCTCTGTAGAACATTCTATTTTCAGAAAACCTAAACAAAGCAAATCCAAGAAGAGAGGGGTTTTTTTTGTATTGTTTTTCACATGTGTGTCCAGGCAAAACCAGTTCTTCCTAAAGAAGTAGGAAAAATATAGAAATAGAGACTAAGGAAACATAAAGTGGATATTTACAAAATACTATTCAAATTATCTCCATGGTAATCAAATGCCACTATTTATGAGTTTCCATTGAATTCTTAAATCTCTCTTAATATCTGTATATCACTTATAAACTTTCATATGTATTATCTTATTTTAACTTTCCAAAAATCCTGAGAGGTTGCCAGGGCATCTTAGGCCCATCTTGCAGATGGTGGAACTGGGTTGGAGAGATGAAAGGACTTATTCAAGGACAAATGCAAATGGAAGAATCTGAACTTAAATCACATGAGTATTTGAGTGTGTGAGTTTCATATGTGAGCATGGTAAGAATGCTGCCCTGATTCAAAATCTGAGCTCTGCTGATTTAGGGAACGTACTTAACCTTTTTGTGATTCAGTTTCTTTATTCAGTGAAGACAATAATAGTACCTACTTCATAGGATTGTTATGAAGATAAAATAAGTTAGTATTTGCAAAGTGTTTGGCAGCATACATATGGCTGTTATTAATCGATATACACATACATATTTACTTCCACCTCCCATTTTTAACATAAGAATATATTTGTAAAGTTAAGTTCCCAATATCCACATCAGCATTTCCTGAAACTCCCAATGCATTGTGCAAAATAATTAGGAAGTTAGCACCTGATTCCACCCCAGATCCTTAATTGTCTGCAGATCCGCATACAGCTGTCCTCTTACAGTTAACAATCCTTTTTTCAGGTAATTTGTTGCAGTCATGTCCATGTCACCACTCAAATGCAATACGATCTATTATTTCCTTGTTTATTGTCAGTGTAGATGCAATCTTAGACTTGAAGCTGCCTAAATTACGCAAACTCACAATGACCTAGAGGTGGCACTTTGTAAAAATACTGTAGATTGAAAAACACAGAACAGATCAAACTTTCTCGATTGCAATTTTTTCATCTATTTTCATAGGTGCAGCCTGGTTATTACTCTTTGTCAAAGAGAGCACATCATATGAAAGTGTTTTGTATAAAGAATGAGGCTTTGATAAGAACACGACCTGTCTCTTCAACTCCCCCTCCTCTTCAATGTGTGATACCAGTAGCATCCCTGGAAAACTTGTTAGAAATGCCAAATCCCTGGCCCCATCCTAGATCTACTGCATCAAAACACATTTTAAGAAGTTCCCAGGTAATTACTGTACACATGAAAATTTGGGAAGCATTGGGCTATCTCTCTGCAGATACTTTATTTGCAAATTATGCTTCATTGAAAAGCTGACTTGGCCGGGCGTGGTGGCTCACGCCTATAATCCCAGCACTCTGGGAGGCCGAGGTGGGCAGATCACAAGGTCAGGAGATTGAGACCATTCTGGCTAACATGGTGAAAACCCGTCTCTACTAAAAAATACAAAAAATTAGCCGGGCGTGGTGGCTACTCGGGAGACTGAGGCAGGAGAATGGCGTGAACCCGGGAGACCGAGCTTGCAGTAGCCAAGATGGTGCCACTGAAACTCCAGCCTGGGCAACAGAGCGAGACTCCGTCTCAAAAAAAGAAAGAAAGAAAGCTGACTTAAATGATGACACTCTGCTTGGTGTTCAGTGGCTTGAGTAAAGTCAAGATTATCTAAATTTGATAGTCAGTACTATGATACAATGCAGCAATTATTCTGTCGCTAAAGGTATCCAATCTCTCACTGATTTTCTCTTATATCTCTTGGTATTTACTTATCAAAGTTTGAAAAGGCAGATGCGGCCTCACCTGCAACAACCCAGAAAAATAAGAGTGAGTCATCTCATTTCACATTTAGAAGAACAGGCTATGCCCGTCGATTCATAGTTGGGTGAGCCCAGAAATGAATGAAAAGCCAAGCCAGACAATCATCCCTCTGTCAAATGCAGCTCAGAGAGCAACCTCGAAAGTAATGAGCGCCTTCGCTGGAATTAAGAAGTTTCAAGAGACTTCAACAAGAAAAAAAAAAGAGGAAAAGGAAAATAATGAATCACTCTAATTCTGGATCAACTCAAAGCATGAAAGCAGGCATGAACTTCTTAAATGACTAATACCATCAACTCAGAGAAGTGACTTAGCAAATAAGAAAGTTAGAATGTGATCACTAAGGATAAATTTTACCCTCAAGGAGAGACATGGGAGTTGTAAGAGTTCCATGTTCCATCCCAGGAGACTTAGTCACTACTCTTGTGTCAGCCTACTGGACACTTTTGTCATTAACCCAAAGTAAATTTTGAAATTGAATATAATTCAATAAGTATAATTCAATCAATCAGGTATGCACTATATACCTGGAATGCTAAGAATTTCAAACATGGAGGTGATTCAGACTGTTCTCTCATAGAGTTTATAGGCATTAAAGGTGCGTGTTGAGAGTGAGCATCTATTTCAGTTCTTTGATAAAATTTACTATTTTTATTTCATTCAGGGAAAAGCTGGGAGTTTGTGGTTTGGAAAGCATTCTCTAAGCAACAGGCTTTTAAGCAGAAATCCGTGATTATATTAAAAACAAATATTTTATATCCCTCTGAAATTTAATCATTTTTAAAAACTGTATCATATGCTACTGAGTTGTATACTCTGGATCCTATAAAAAAGGTGAGGCAAGTGTTTTTCCTCCTAAATAATAGAAAAAGTTTTTGCATCTCAGAGAGCCAAGTTGTGCTTGCATAGCTATAAAGTGGCAGAAAAAAGAATCTGAACTTGGATTCTATTCCAAAATCTAGGTCTTTGTCTATTGTCCCATGCTAAGTCTTAACTTGCTTTACAAAGCATACCCACACATCTTATTTCACTCTAATTTTGATTTTAAATTACCCTATTACCCTGTGGAGTAGAAAGCAACAGGAGCCATTGATTCTGATTTTCAGATGAGCAACTTCTCAAGTGACTCTAGCAATGGTTGTCAGGATTCAGATCCCAATCTGTGGATTTCTAGTCTTAAAAGCTTTCCTCTGCTTCCCTAATACGGGTCTCTCTAAAATTCATTTCTTCTTGGATACCTGGCTTGACAATATTCCACTGCCTCTCTTGCAATTAGGTGTAGCCATGTAACAGAATTCTGGCCAGTGGAATGGAAATGCAAAAAATTCATGTCTTTTCTGAAGCTTGGTCCATAAAATCATCCTATGCATGCTCCTTTTTGTTGCCTTGTGGCTAACAGTAACAGAGATAACAGTGGCAAACTTGGAAGCCATGTATACACAATAATAGAGCTAGAGTCAACTTAGCTCCCTGAATGACTACATGGAGCAAACCTACCTTCCCCTCTCACTTTACCACCACCCTCAAACTGCCCTGCACAATCATGTAATCAAGAAATAAACTTTTGTTGTGGTGAGTCATTACATATTTGGATCAATTTGTTATAGTGATTAGACGATCTTAGCTGCAATACACAACCATCCTGTGTGTCAGCTCATTTGGGACAGCAGCAGTGGCAGTGGCAGTGGCAGCGGCAGCAGCAGCAGCAGCAGCAGCAGCAGCAGCACCAATATACCTCTTGTTCTGCCTTACAGAGACTATCAAATCCATCCTTGCAGTGATTCTTCAGGGCTTTCATAAATCATTGAGCTAAAATAAGCTGAACAACCAGGCATAGTCAGTTGGAGGCAGAATAGAGAAGTAGATGAGGTCAGGCTTTGCAGTCAAATGAACCTTAGTCTGAAGTCCAGCACTATCATTTACTAGTATGAACATTTTGACTAGTCCTTTAGTCTCCGAGTCGTGGTTTCCTTGTCTGTAAAAAGGTGATAATAAATAGCAATAAGGTGATGAAGAATTTTAAACCACATCACAATGTGTGTGATATGCTTGGCACAGACCTTGGCCCAGTACCTGGCATATGACAGACACTTAGTAACCAGTAGACATTATTAATATAATGCACTACTGAGCATTTCTGTCACCATGACACAGTTAGAATTGCAGCTGAAGGTAATAGGGTGGTTAATAATGATGAATTGGAGATATGAGCTCTGCTTCACTTGGTATTATAAAAAGGGCACATCTATGAAAGATAACTAAAAAGATAAAGCTAAGTATTGTTAATGAAAACAGGACAGATGAATTAGTGAAAAGGAAAAAAGAATATTTGTCTTCAGCACTACCAGGCTTTACTAATAATCCCAGACCAACCTATCAAGTAAGATCTGCTTATCAGTAAAATGCCTTAGTCATGTCCATTGTAGGAAGGCTCAAGTTTGGCTTTTACTAATAGTCTACATAAACAAACTGCAAGTAACTCAAGATACAGACATTATGGTGCCTCTCACAGGCTTTAACAGAGCTTCAGAGGGTAAGAGAGAAATAGATTTCCTTTTTAGTTCATCATTGGCTTTAACGATAGGGTCATAATGTTTGCTCTATGACTATAGGCTTATTTCTTTCTTGTAATATCTACTAATTTCTTTACTAGATAAAGAAATTCTTCACTGTTTAATTCACTGCAGTAGAGTATCTAAGAAGAAACAATTTTTATTTTCATGGTATTGATTTTTAAGGTTAAACTTCAACTTACGAAAAGTGGTACTAGTTTTCCATTGAGAGAGCAATATAAATGTTCATGGATAGACAGACAGATAGATAGACAGATAGATGATAGCTAAATAGATAGATTGATAAATAAATGAAGAGGTAGATATCCTTTATAAATATATTTAAGTAAAACTAAGTAATTTAAAAATATATTAGACAATTATATTCAAAAATTATGAAGATGATAAGGCAATGACTCAAGTTAGGAAATGCCATTTTAAAGCAACAACAGCCCACTAATATGACACAGGCTTATAATTTCTGCTTTTTTCCAGGCACTTTTTACTCACTGGTGCTATGTTCATTAACAAACAAACAAAATCTTCTTTCTCCAATGATTATTTTTGCCTATGAAATGGCATATAAGATTGCATCAGCCTGGTATCCAAGCACTTCTACAGAATATTCTGATGTTCTGATATTCTCCCCTGCTGCTCCTTTATGCCTCCAGGCTAGAGTCAAAAAGAACTTTGCACTGTCCCACTACACGCTTTCTCATCTCTGTTTTTGCTTATGCTGTTCCCTCTGCCTAGAACATCCTCCTTATTCCCCATCAAAGAAGTCTTTCTGATTTCTCTTTTTTCTGAAGTACTCCCAGAGCATACAGGTAATCCTCATTTGCATTTATCATACCAGGCCTTGTTTTATGGCTGTGTATCAGAACCACCTGGGAAAATTTTAAAGCTACTGGTGCCTTAGTTCCAGCCTTAGAAATTCTGGTTTAATTTATATATAGTGCAATCTGGACCTAGGATGTTTTCCAGAGCTCTCTAAGAGATTCTAGCATGCAGCAAAACTTGAGAAGCATTGCTACACATGCTCACAATCTTCTCTAAGCCCCACTATTGGACAGCCGGCTTCTTATGTCTGCTTGTCTTAGTATAGATGGAATAGCAAGAAATACTTGAACAGCATTCAAGAAATACTTAAACAGCCACTTCAGCATTTTTTAAGTCCATCCTGGTCTTGTTCCAGGACACCCAACTCTCTGACAGATTTTAAATCATGATTCTATTCCATTATTTTGCAGGTTATTAGAAACAGATCACCAGGAACAGGAAAACATCACAGCAATTCAGCTAGGCTTTGGACTGTTTCCCCATCTAGGAAATGTATCACACAGGCTATTTTAGGCTGTTAATTAGACATGGAAAAAAAATAGCCATCTGGTGCCACCAGGTACGGGCATTATAAACTTTTTCTCCAATATCCATATAGTCTAATTCACTTCTTTATAAACTAAATGTCGCTTATTAGGTGAACTATTGTTTTCAATACGGTATCTTTCTGTGTGGTCATGCTAACTACTTCAGGACACACATATGGGTACAGTCTGCTCTCAGAAACAAACGGTTCACAGTGAGTTTACATGGGGGACATTATAATTCATGGTGAAAATCTGACACCTGGTCCTGAGCCGTACTCAGAGAAATGACTTAGGCCTAAAACATCCAGCATGATCAAGAGTTCTCAAAAATCTCAGCTAGACTTCAGGTTATCTTACTGTTTTTTAAAGGACACTGTCAGCTTATTTTTTTTTCTGTGAGTTCTTCTTTTTGACAGTTTACATATTTTGTTTTATACTTCATCTCTCTCAGCTTCCCAGAGGCTTAAGTCAGTGAGAAATGACATGTCAGCTTCTCCTAAACCATTATTAATGACAGATCAATTTCTGCAACATCTGAACTCACATGTATATCCAAGCTCATCTTTGAGAATATTTCAAATCAGCTTTTTGAAGTCTTTGTTCCTGTCTGTAAAAAAATGACAGAAATTCTAGATTTCATGGAGGAACTGTTCAGGTACAGGCTCTGACTAACACAAACCAGCTGAACTGAATGTCAAGGAGATGCAAGTCATTTTCCTTTCATTAATTCCTACTAATATTTTTTCCCTCGTTTTCCTCTTTCCCCACTTAAGTCTTTTGAATTTTTTCATCCAATCTTTTAGTCATTTTTGTTTCCTCATCTTTAGCACCTTACCTGATATCTCACTCACTTTTTTTTGATCCCACAAGCTCAGCCTAAGGTTTTGAGGCCACTTCTCCTTAAGTATGAAGCTACTCGGGGGCACTGTCATCCCCATCCCCTTCTTGTTGACCCAGCAATGCCTGGAACTGGTGGAAATGACAATTATCTCCAGAAATAGATTTCAGCATGTAAGAGATATGAGATTATGCCATAATAAAAACAGGTATGGATATGGACAAGAACTAGAAAGGGAAGAATGCAGAATGAAACAAAAATATTTTTTAGCATAATAAAATTTGGGGAGATGCTTTGTTTACTTTCATTAGTGCTGTTACAACTGTTAGAATTTTACACTTTTAAATAAAAAATTATGTACTTTTTAAAAAGTTGACTTGAAATCTCTAAAACATCTGTGATTTTTTTTAAAAAAAAAAGAAAAATAAAGGGGTTTTGGAAGTGAGTAATCCAAGGAATGAGATAGAAAATAGTGTGTGCCTTTGCAGAGACATACTTAGTACATGGACGTAGGAAACTGTCTCACTGTCTTTATGTACCGTTGACTCTGCAGACTAAAAGATTCCTACACATTTTCCCCCCACTGGACTCTCCTTTATTCTTGCAGGATTTGAGCTGACTCTGTTCTACTACCCCTCTGCAGGCTTGCATTTAGTTACCCAGCTCTTCTATGAGATTCCTTTGGCTTCTTTCTTCCGCCCCACTTCACAGCTGTGCAGTGACATCTAACACTTCCCGGCAGCATATGCTGGCAGGAACAGGTGCCAAGTCAGCAGAGACTGTGAGAACGGGAGAGGATCCCATAAAGGGTTGGGCTCTGCTTCGCAGGCCCCAGCTGTCCTTCCCTCCCAGTCTCAGGGACAGAGCAGCCCCAGTTGATCATGCAGGTGTTATTCCACGTATATACAGTGTTCTGTAGGGTTTGCAGAAAGCCAAACATTACCTTAGCTGGTTAAAAAACCCTCTGACTTTTCTTCCATTTCATGGGAAGTGCTGTGGGTTCACCCACTTTGTACCTGCACTCCCACCATTGCCCAATAAAATTATAGTAGGGGCAGCAAAGCATCAAGAGAGTGTAACAGTTAAGAGCCGGTTCTGCAGTTAGACCTGGGTTCAAATCCAATTTTTGATGTTTACTAGCACCAGGATCCTGGGCAAGTTCCAATGAGATATGATGTCATTTCTCCTCTGTAAAGTGGCTATTCTTGAGAATTCATTGAGATAATATGTATTAAAGGGTCTAACACTAGTAAACTCTCAATATATGTCCATTTTTATGATAAGGTAACCTTCTGAATTAGGCTTACAGGCTGAACTGACAGGTAGGAAAGTTGAGGCAATTGCCATCTACTTCAAGAGGACTGTATTTGTAAGGCTAGGAAAAAGGCAAAAGGGTACTTCTGTAACCTATTGAAAGGTCAGCTTCTTTTTACCCACTTCAAATGAGCCCCAGAGAGAAGAGATGAAATGTCTCTTCAGAATATGTTACTACACTTCATTCATTCATTCATTCATTCATTCAACAGATATTTATTGAGTATTGACTTTATGCCAGATTGTCTCATTGGTGTCTAGAACACAGCATTGATAAAGTAAATTTTCTGACCACATGAAACTTAGAGAGTAACAGAGGAGACAAATACTAAACGAGTAAATACACACACAGATACACACAGGTACACACCACGTGTGCTCATTTATAATAGTTCAGGTGGTGACAAGCATGGGAAGAAAAACAAACTGTGGTAAAAATGATAGCGAAGAAGGCAGAGAATAAAAGGGAGTGATTACATATTTTATACAGGTGGTCACAGAAACCCTCTCTGATGAGGTGATGTTTGCACATAACCATCTCTGATGACCTCCCAGAAAATTGTTCTTCACTAAAACAAAAGCACATCGGATACACAGGAATTCCTAGTACTTATGAGTCTCAGAGTAAGTCATTTTTAACTACACCCATTCTCTATATGACAAAATGATTTTCAATGATCATCATGGAATGGAACAAATATATTTCATGTATAAAAAATGTGCACTCACCAAACAAAATGATCTACTTTGCAGTATCCAAATGTTAAACACCAATATAAACACCACAAGTGTGGACACACAGAATGACAGAATTAATTTAACTCGAGGTGCATTTCTTCATTTTTACAATCTCTGTGCTCTCCACGTTTCACATCAATTTACTGTTTAGATACAGGAATACATGGCACCAAGAGGGGCTGGAGACATGAGCTATGCCTGACGCAAGACAAAAATCTGGAACTGTTATGCACTTACTGTCGAGTAGATAACGGAAGTCTTGTGTCAGTGGACATAACTGGGACTTCTCTGAATTAATTTTCTTATAGGCTACAGTGTTTACTAACTAATAATAACAGCAATAATAATAATGAGCTATTTGGAGCTTGCATACATTATTAAAATTTAATAGTAACTACTACAACAAAATATTTTGGACAAGAAGGGGTATTTTATCACTAACATTGTTTGGAAATGCTAGTGTTTGGTGAAAAAAAAAGCAAAACACCTCCGAGATGGTTTACAATATTTTCAAATTCTCTCTGTACTTGCTTATTGCCTGTATCCAGGGTGTGCTGTTCCCACTGCTCTGACCTCAGTCTGTCATTGGTGGGGGGAGCTGTGTGACCCCTCTCTCTTCATTTCCAGATCTAGCATGATCTTTTCTTCCAAATATGTTTTACACTCTCCCTCTTGGACCTTTTAAACTCTGAATCCAGCAACCCACATCCTGGAAGTAAAAGAAAAAAAACCTGACACAATCACTGAGGCTCAACAGAAAAGCTTATTTAATACCCATAGAAATGGGAGCCATACGGCCCTGATGGTTTTTAGAAAGGTCATAACCTTACTTTTAAGAGTAGGTGACAGATATTTACTGAGTACTCATAATGTGTAAGAGGACAAGGTAGGCAGTAAGTGGAGACACACAAAGCTATGAGACATGGTCTTAGACTTTAAGTTTTTTATAATTAAGTTTGAGAGAGAAAACAGAAATATAGGCAGAAGACATGGAACAAATAAATTCAAGAAATAGAAGTTTATTTAAAAAGAGGAATTATTTTCATCACAGGTGGTCAATGAAACTTCTGTATTTGTGTTTGTCCTGGGTCTTAAAAAGATGAAATTGCGCTGGATAAGTAGAGGGAAAGAGGGAGAAAGTTCCAAGTGGGGGCTACATCGGGGCTGTACAAAAGGGAAAGTGTGTTAAGAAGTGAAGAAACATTTTGGATGATGTTCAAGATGAGCACAGAATAGCACCATGCAACATCTTAGGAGAAGAACGGGCCCATAGGGTGGCCTTAGATGCCAGGCTAAGGGATTTGGCATTATAGATAGTTTAAGGTTACCAAATGCCTTAAAGGAGGTAACCAAATTAAAGTGGTATTTTAACATGATGAACCTGTCAGTGATGTGAAATATGAGGTAGAGGGAGAAGGAGAAGGAGCAGTGAATTTGGACACAGGCACAAAGCGTTAAGGTCTGAGTTGAGGTTTTGTACCTTCAAATATGATGAAAATGCAGGATATTGGGCAACATCATGAAATTAAAACTCAGAGTTTGATTTTATCTTTAATTTAAGGAGTATGAAAACAGGGATCTGGGGAAAAAGAGTCACACAGTTGGGATCTAGGAGCGTTCTCTTCGCTTCCTTGATAAAGTATTTCATGCTGAATATTCTCAACTAAATATGCCAAAGAAACAAAATAGAGGAGAAATCAGAGAGGCAAATAATTCTTTTTGAATCTTAGAACCCCAATGGTAGTTTTTCCACTAAGACCAGTAGAGGCTGCCCATTCTCGAAAACAAGCAAACAAACGAAAGGATCACCTGTGTGATGTTCTAAGATAATTCTGTTCAGTGTTTTCCTGTACTTGGGACAGCCTGGCCTTAAGTCAGATGACAAAACCCTTGGAAGCCTTTAGGCATCAGATCTATACTCTATTTCTAATTCTTTTCTCAAGAACATAAGTAGCCTCTATTATAAACACTTTTTTAAAGGTAGTGTTTTAATCCTCTAAATGAGCTGTATTTCAGGGCTGCACTTAATTTGTGATTTATTCTGTACTACTTAATCCACCTCTTTCTTCAAACAAAGCTCCCTAAAAGAAACCTTCAGCTCTGAAGTGGAGAAAAATGCCCCATTCTTATTTCTGAGTTGCCTCAAGGGAGGAATGTAAGCTTTGAGAGTTTAAGACAGCCAGTATACTCATTGTCTTTATTACAGATCATTTGCTGATGTTAAGGCAGAGTCCATATTACAAGTTCGGTGTTGCAACTGCCCATTCTTCAAAGCACTCAAATTAAACATTAAAATGCTACAGTTTAAACATTACAAATCAAGCATCAAAATCTTTGTGTGCTATACACATTTTTCCCAGTAGACATGCGCATTTGTGTGAGGGGTCCTCTTAGGAGTCAAACAAAGAGAGCCCATATGGTAGGAGATGTGACAGGATTCTGGTTCTCTAGGGAGGGGACAGGAGAAACATAGACTGTATTCAAAATCCTTTTATTGATACTTTAAGAAAAATGGAGAGTATTCATTTTGAAAGCCCCAAGTACAATGATTTCTACCAGGTTCAGGATTTTGTTTCATTTTCTTGAAAACTGGAGATTTAAATTTTTACTGAAACAAAAAAAAGCCCTTTTCATTTCTTGTAAAAATGGAGTGTGGGCACAAAAAGGCACAGTACTATTCTGCACTGTATCTACAAGGTGACAGGGAAGGAGGGGTTTCCACCTTCTGAAATCAGTGCCAATCGCTGTCTGATTTAGTCTTTATTAGGATGATTTTCACACTTCTAAAAAAAACACATCTTTCTAAACATCATGAATAATGGATTGAGAGTTCTGAAATCCCCTTTCTTTCCCTCCACAATTTAAATCAAGCTCTTTCAAAGCCAACATACTACATCTTGGTTGAAGCCCGAAAATGTTATAAATAGTAAAGGCTGAAAATTTTCCACAAAGGTAAGTAGATGAAAAAAAAAAAACCCAAACTTCTTATACCATACATGGGCAAGATGTACTCCTTCCTCATCAGTTCTGTCCTTCATCAAGGCACTGTCGAGTCAAGGAACACAATGAACAAAAATGGGCCTCCAAGCTGAACTCTCCTCTGCATAGATTTCTGCCTCCTCATCCCCAAACACAGGCATATGACATTTTCTTTAAGCAAAGCTTGGCGCGGGGAAGCTATATGTAGCTTAAATTCTTAATAGTCTCCCTCTGAAGCTGGGTATTGTTTAAACATGGCATGCTCTGTGTACTCCATGGGATTGAAGTTTACACCTGCAAATTCTTTGCCTAATGGCAATTTCCAAGTTAGGAGAATTTTTTTCTCTTGCTTCAAATTCCTCCGAGTTTCATTTGAAACTCCTGCCAGTGAGCTGTATCAGGCGTTAAATCATGTGTCAGAAACGCCGTATCTTTGGAGTGATGCATAACACTGTAAGAATATGAAGAGGATAATTTGGGCTGGGGCAATGGAAGAGTTTCTTCATGGACAGGTAGGGAAGGCTTAATAATACATTTTATTCACATAATGTTTTATAATTTCTAAGGCACTCTCAGAAGCCTTGTGTTATCTGATCTTCAGAACAGCCCTTCAAGGCTGTTCTGCTTCTTTTAGAGTTCCAAGTAACTTCCATCCAAAAATATTTGTTGAGCAACTAGTATGTGCCAGGTGCTGGCATACAGGAGTGAAAGCACAAAAGCTATGGTCTCTGCTCCCAGGAGCTCTGGGTTGAGAGAGACAGGCTGACAATAAGCACAAAACACAAATAAGTCATCAAAACCGTTAAGATAGTGAGAGACGCCATGAAGAAAAACCTCAGGGTAACATGTGTTGGAGGGTGACAGAGGGAGGAAAGGCTACTCTTAGGGGTGACATTTGAGCTGAGAACTGAAAAAAGTGATTAGCATGCCATGGGGTGATTGGAGGGAGGAATGCATCAAGTAGAAGGAAGTGTAAGTTCAGCAGCTTGGAAACAGGAAGGTTCTTGGTATGTTCTACAAACAGAAGGAAGGCCAGTATGACTGTAGCTGAGGGAGCGGATGGAAAGAGATGAGTTGGAAAGGTGAGAAGGAGCTACCCACTTGAGTAAAAAGAATTAAGATGGAGAAGGAAGATGTGGGGCTCATATTTGCTGAGTACTTACTATGGGCCAGGCCTTGAGCCAAATTCACAGCCATAAGTGGTGGGACTGGGACTCAAATTAGGTTCCCTGACTCCAAATCCTGTACATCTGACACTATACCACACTGCCTCACCCACACCCTACCATCTGGAGGCTAGCTTTGGTTCACACAGGTGGAAACAGGGGAAATAGAAAAAACATTAATATTTTGCATCCTCTACAGGATCCTCTTCACCTGATGGCCTATCTCTTGAGTGATTTTTGCATGAGGGGCATATTTTTGGCCTGCATGTTAAAATCCTTTTTTTTTTTTTTTTTTTTTTTTTTTTTACCTCCTATCCTTAGTGGCCTCTGGGCTGAAGAATCAGCTTACTGGTTCTACACTCTGGGTAAATTCAAAGCACTGCAGATAGAATATAATTATCAGAGGAAACTGAAAAGGTGACTGCAAAAGAAAGATAAAACATACTTAATGCCTCCAGGAAATGAATCCAAATGGATCTTGATCGGTGTTGCAAGGAGAATGCAATGTAAGTTCTTTACCCTGACTCTCCTTCAAGCAAGTTTGAATACTCTCTCTCTCACTGCTTTTACATAAATTCAAATTGCTTTAGAAACCTGTCATATTGAATTAGTAAAAGCAGATAATAATTCTGAGGGGTGCCAATGTGGCATTATTGAAAATCGCTGGTTGGAAGGCTTCCTGCTGCATTATTCAGGGATTATAACTCACTTTCATCACCATGTATCAGAATGAACAAATGAGGAGATTTCTATGGTTTTTGGATTAAGCTTCTTTGAAAGTTTATCATAAAGATGAGGTGGCCTACATTATGAATGATAAGTGTATAGAGAATGTCTGCATTCATCAACAAGAGAACAAGGAAACAAGCCCACACCCTTGGGTTGGCCACATTGTATGGTCACTTGGAATGGACCACAGTCAGAAACAGATCCTGGGGTAGTCCAGCAGAATGGTCAAGTTTCAGAAGGCCTTTGCCCTTGATATTAGGGCAAACTCAAAGGCTAGGGGAATTAAGAATAAATAGCAGAGACATGAAAAATAAAATACTCTTCCTTCTAATCTTAATGGTTGGCCATCTCCTCAGAGAACCCATCCTCAATCACTTTCTGACGTGATACCCTCATAATTTTTTTTCCATTACAAGATTGCAATTTTTGAAATACATCCATTCCTTTAATTACTTGTTTGGCTATTTTCTATCCCTCACACTCCAGAAAGTAATGTGTTTGAGAAGTAGGATCTTAATTTTCTTACCTCCAGAGCCTAAGAGCAATGCCTGAAGCATAGTAGGCATTCAAAAAATATTTATTGAATGAAAATTATACATGTATATATATATGTACATGTATATATATGTATATACATATATATATATATACACACATATATAATAGCAGAGGCCATTCTGTGTGTAATAGTATTGTTTGATCAGCTGTTACAGTAAAGTCTATGCAAGCTAGAATCCAGGCAGTCACTATGAACTATCTTTGCTGAGTTTGTCTGAGCAAGTCAATTTACTTATTTAAATGATTTCTTTGCTTACCAGAGACCATCTTTATGTCTCATAGTTACTTTGTGGAGGGAATCTTGTCTGTGGAATAGTTGGGAAGGAACTATGGGTCTCTGCACAATGTAAACATCCTCTTTAGTAGGCTCAAAAAATTTTATCCAAGTTCTCAACACCTGCTTCTTAATCCACATGACAAAGATTTATCTCTGAGATTTCTTTAACTGAAAAAGTCTATTTTTTCCTGCAACTATTAATTTGAAAAGTTTAAGTCTAAGTCTACTGAATAGTTGTGAGAATTGCAAATAAACACTCTGGATTGACCAATTGTTAATATTCTGTCATGTTTGCTTTCCCTCTCCATGTATGGATGTATGTCTGTGTCTTTGTCTGTATCTATGCATATATGTATGTATGTCTGTATGTGTATGTGTCTGCAGGTCTATGTTTTCATATGCATATGTATATGTGTATATTTGTATATTACCTGTGTATATATGGGCATTATATGTGTGAGTGTATGTTTATGTATGTGTATTTTGGCTGAACCATTTGAGAGTTAGTTGTAGACATTGATGTACTTCATCCTCAAATAGTTCAATATGAACCTCTTAAGACCAGGAATATGGTCTTATACTGCAATTATCACACTTTGGAGGTCCAAAATTGATACCTAGACTATTTTCTAATAAGCAGTGGGTTTTCAAATTTCCTTAAGTGTTCCAAAATGCCCTTAATAATTTTTTATTTTTAATCCAGGGTTCCACTATGAATCACACATTATATTTCATTGTCATATCTCTTTATTTTACTTTAATTTAGAACTGTTCTCCAGCATGGTTTTTTTACCCTGTCCTTTATGACACTGACATTTTCGTAGATTCCAGGGTCAGTTGCTTTGCATAATTTTTCCTCATTTAAATGTGTCTGATTGTTCCCCCTAATTGTATCCAGGTTAAAGTCTAACATTCTAAGTACCAGATATGACCAATATGAAGTAGATGTGAAATAACTCAGATTCTCAAAGGAATTTTTAGGCTGAGTTACCAAATGAATGAATAAAAACACTTCTGACATAGGTACTGGGTATTACCTGCTAAGGCAGTCTCCTCTTCTGAATTTGTTAGAACAAAAGCCTCATCAACACAATTAAGTTAGTGCTTCCCACATATTAGTCACTCAAATACTACCTTCAAGATTTCTGCTACATCTAAGCTCTACCTGTGTTCATACTTATGTAATCTTCTTCTTGAAGTCAACTTATTTAAATGATTCCTCATCCTAAGAAATAATATCTGCATAAATGGCTTTGTTATGCTTGTTTTATTTTTCTAATACTTATCAAAGCATATGTAAATACCAAAAAATAATTCGTGCACATCTAAACCACCTTGCACACCGCAGTGGTATACTTGGAAATGCTGAGCAGAGCGTGGTCAAATTGTTCTTTGTGCGTATATGTGTGTGCATACTTGTGCATGAGTGTGTGTCTATGCAGAATTAGCTGGTAAGAAAAGGCTTCTCAAGAACTAAGAAAACAAGAAAATGCCAAGGTTGCCCGGCCAAACTGGGGACCATATCCAAATAAATGACAGGACCTGTAACTCCTGAGACTTGCAGCTGCTATATATAGTCCCCTGACATCAGACTCACTGCATCCTCATTCATTTTCAAATCATTCAACAGACAAGATTGAAAAGGGGCTCAGGAAAATGCTACTCAGCCAAACTCTGACAGTGATGGAATCCCTGTGTCCTCCAGAAGATCACTCTTTGTGGCCTGTAAAAAAGGCACATCGTATCACAGAATTCCTGACACTTCACACCTACTGTATATCCCAGACAATGAGACTGAGGCCCAGAGACCCTTGTGAGTTGTCCAAGATCACACAGCTAGTGGGTGGGTGGGTGGGTGGGAGGAAAACTGGGAGATGACTCTAAATGCCCAGACCAGCTCATTCCACCACTCCATGCTGAGTCCTGGGCTGACATAACCATTTATCTATAAAACCATCTATACAGGTATATCACACACGTATAAACACAGACACATATATATGTGTACATACATGTATGTGTCTAGTGTATATGGTTTTATATATGTGTTTTCATATAACCACATATATATATATATATACATATACATATACATGTATACACACACACACACACACACACGTGTGTATACAAAACCACATCACCATTCTGGATTCCTGAGTCCCTCCCAAGTGCTCTTACAACCATGAATGTGTCCAGCCCCAAGGAGAAGGGTATTCCACAAACTTCATCCCTTATTGTCTTTGTCACTCACCCACCAATTAGTTTTCCCTGTGTCGCTGCATATGTGAACATCGCAGACTAAACCAGCCCACACTTGAATGCTTCTGGTAATTCTGCCTTTTTTTTTTTTTTTTTTTTGAAACGGAGTCTCGCTCTGTCACCAGGCTAGAGTGCAGTGGTGTGATCTCGGCTCTCTGCAACCTCTGCCTCCTGGGTTCAGGTGATTCTCCTGCCTCAGCCTCCCGAATAGCTGGGATTGCAGGAACACACCACCACACCCAGCTAATTTTTGTATTTTTAGTAGAGACAGGCTTTCACCATGTTAGCCAGGATGGCCTCGATCTCCTGACCTCGTGATCTGCCTCCCTTGGCCTCCCAAAGTGCTGGGATTACAGGCACGAGGCACCGCGCCCGGGCAACTCTGCGCATTTAATTCCTGCTGATGTGTAGTGATATTCTTAAAGTCCAGTCATTGACCTAGAGCTGGACCTCCTGCTTCCTTTTCACCGTGTCAAAGCCTGTAGAGAAACAGGCCTGTGTAGGGTCGGGGTGGCTGAGGAACACCCTATACCTGTACCAGCAGCTTGCTGACATCCAGCTATTCATTTGGCCAAGTCATTCTCAGAGACTCTGCTCTCTCCGCCATCCCCACATCCTATGGGTTATGAAGTTCTCTGGCTTATGTCTCCTTAGCTTCTCTCCCATTCATCCTCTTCTCCTTTCCTGAAGATACACCTTGGTGCAGGCCTTCATCTTTCTCCCCTAAGCTATTACAAGGTCTGCTGGTATCTCCACTTGCTGGTAGAGCCATCTCCTCCACCACACCAGTGGCTCTCAAAGTTTGGTCCAGGGACTCCAGGAAGTCCCTAAGATCCTTGCAGGGGATTCCTGAAGATGAGACTATTTGTACAATGTGATTAAGATGTGATTTGCCTTTTTTATTCTTTCTCTCACAAACATACAGTGGAGTTTTCTGAAGCCTCCTGACATGGAATATCACAACAGAGTGAATGTAGAAGCAGATATGAGAATTCGACTGTTTTCTATTAAGCGAGACATGAAGGAGACGTGCAGAACTATACAATAATACCACTCTTCTCAGGAAATATTTTTTGTTTTGCAAAACATAATTTTTTTCATAAAAATGTGTTTTCGTGTTAACATGTGATAGGCTTACCTTTTTCAATTAGTAAACATTTTAAAATTTTATCAGTTTTAATTTTAATATGGTGAATATGGATAAATATAACCCACATGAACAAGACCTCTTTAAGATCCTCTGTAATTGTTGAGTGTCTAAAAGGATTCTGATACCAAAAAGTTTGAGAACTACTCTGACATTTAACATTTTTTGATTTTTTAAAAATTTGATTTTTTTAATTTATTAATTTTTTTAAATAAAATCTATTTTATCAAGTTACTCCTCCATTTTAATCCATTGATATACAGAGGATAAAACTCCTCAAGGTCATCACATTGCTGCTTTACCGCTGTACATAGGCTAACACCCTATCATACCACCCCAGTCTCCTGCCCCAACGTGCCCACGTTCCATCCTGCCACTTCCAGCTCGGGTTTCCTAAGCCAACTGCAGTGGTTTTCTATTGTGTTGACTTAGCTACGTGGGAACATGTTTCCCAGATTTCCCTTTCCTGTGGGAATCCAGTCGAGGTTGGCCATGAAAAAAGTCATCCTGAGATCTGGAAGGCAGACATGCCATGCAGAATTACACTTGGAAGGCACCATCTCAACTAACACACATTGCTGCTAATCTCCTGACTGGCAGTGTTGGGGAGAGCACACGTGGGCCCACAGCTCTTCCACATCCCCCTGGGTCTCCACCCCCAGTTTCCCAGTCTGGGTGTGCAGCTCCAGGGCAAAGGGTGCCTGCTTCCTCCTTAGGCCACCTATGCTACTGGGGCACAGGTCCTAGTTCATCCTCATAAGTTCTAGTTTGCCCTTGCTTCTCTTCACACCAGTCCCGATTTCTTCTTCTCTGAGCCCTGCTGACCTAGAGCAACTTCAGTCCCACCACTAGCAGTAGAGGCAATACCTGCTATAGATTTCTTCACCAGCTTCCTTCACGGTCCCTACTAAGTGACTTTTTGTGCACTGCCAGACCTTTGCATTCCAAACATCTCCCACAACTGTAGAAGGTCTGTTTATTCTAGTAATAAATGTATTATTCTATGTCATTCCTAAGGACTCTGCTTCCCTGTTCACACCTCAATTCATATGAAGTCTCCAGGTGTCCTTCCCTGCCTCTAGCTGTCTGGGAGAACACCAATTTGACCTTCCCTGGATCAACTCAGGATTCCCAAAGTCCTTTTTAAGCCATTTCACCAGCTCACAGTCCAATGGATATGACTCTTGTGCTCTCCATGTCCTTCCTACACCCAGCATGCCATGCAGTACTCCACTTATAGTGCTTTATAAACACAGTTTTCCACAGGTCTCTCTTCCTCCTACAACTGCAAGCTCTCTGAGATCAGAAACAGGATCTCATGATCTATACCTTTGTATCCCAGTCCCATATTTTAAAAATAACCCTGACAGAGGGGAGGCAGAATAAATATGACATGGATTTTTAAATGTCAGTTACTGGAAAAGAGGATGAATGAGAAAGGCTGGGATTAGCAAATTCTTTATTTCTAAGCTGGGGTCTGCATAAAGCAGTGTTTTTGTTTGTTTGTTTGTTTTTGTTTTTTGGGTTTTTTTTTTTTTAGTTTATAAGGCATAACAATTACTTAGGGAGTTTTGGGGGTATGTTTTGTTTTGTTTTGTTTTAAAGTAGATTCCTAGTGCCATGCTTTCATATATTCTGATTTGCAGACTTGGGGCAGGGCCTAGAATTCTTCAACTGAACAAGACACAGGGTGATCTCACGAAGAGAGAAGAACACAGCTTGAGGACCACTGGTAAAAAGAATATAGTGGGAGGATAGGGGTTTAGGGTAACAATTCTTAAATTAGGCTCTTTGAATCACTTAGTGGGGAGAGTAGGGGGAGTAAGAGAAACTTAACAAAAATGCAGTTTCCTAGATCCCACACCAAATCTTCATAATCAGAGGCAGAGGTGCTTTAAAAGTGATGGCTGCCTTGTGGGGCTTGGAGCAAGGGACATTCACTCTTGTGGTTTAGCTGTTTATCCATCCTGACTTGGTGTAGAGACATTAACTTCCGGTCTTCATCTAGTCACCTAAACTCACCCCTGAACCTTCTGTCTATGAAGCAGAGACCATGTGGTGTCTCTGGATATAAATAAGAAATACTCATAAGGAAAGGCCTTTGGGAAGGGTCACACAAAAGGATTCTAAAGAGAAGGTGGGGAGATTTTTGGAAAAATATTAGATTAACAAAAAGACTAAACAAAGTGACTCATAGAAAAGACAACTAAAAACTGGAAAGACAAGCAGGACTCTAACATTTCCAGTGAGTTTAAAGCCCACAAGGTGCTTATGAATTCCTCTCCAATTGTTTCTTCGTATAGTTTATACCTGTCCTGTCCATGCAGTAATCACTGGCCACATGTGGCTATTGAGCACTTGAAATGTAGCTAATGTGACTGAGGAACTAAATATTTAAGTTTATTTAACTGTGATTAATTTAAATTTAACGATTAATATCCAATTCAGTCATTGGAAAATGTTTAAGTATGTTTGAAACAACTTAGACATATGAACCTGTTTTTTTTCAACTGTAAATTTTATAAAATCTAAATATAGGTCAAGTATTTCTAATGAAAATTTAGTGTCCAAAGTGCAACATGGTGTAAGTATAAAATATAACACCAGATCTCAAAGACTTAGTCTGTAAAATTCAATACATTTTATTAGATTACAAGTCAAAACGATAATTTTGAATATACTGGGTTAAGTATATTACTGAAATTAACCATACCTTTTTCTTTTTACATGTTTAATGTAGCTACTGAAAAAAATTTTTAATTACACAAGTGGCTACCATTATATTTGTATTGAACAGTGCAGCTCTATTCAAGACTATATAGAATGGGACTATTTAATGAGGGAAAAGAGTGTTCCTCTTTAAGGTATTCATTCCAGGGGATTATAAGCTGACTCCAAGGATGTTATCATTTTGGAAATGCAATCCTTTCTGAATCTCATCCCTACCTCGTCTCCACCTGCTACAAAGCAACCTTCAGGGTAGCTGATGAGCCCCTTCCAAAAAAATCCTTAGGACTTTCAAGTCCCAATCTGGTGTTCACACACCTTGATTACCTTCTTCATTCTGCAGCCTTACTTCAATTGGCTTTGGCTCATTTCAAAACACCAGACCTACCCCAAAACAGTCTAAGAATGAACACTGATGACAATATTCAAAGCATTATACCACTGGTTCTCAGAGAAGACCCAACACTATTTTGAATAAAGGCAACAGCATCTCTCTCCAAAGGGACCAATTATGAAGTCAATTGCAAACTTTAGGTTGAACTATGGCATGTTTGTTAAATAAGTTAACAACCAGTAAATTACATTCTTTTTATAATCCCATCTGCAGGTCTTATTTTTCTAAGAACTGCTTTAGTTGTTATTTTCCACATCATCAGGTATTGATTCACACTTTGAGACAGAAGTTTATAACTTGAGGGTCTGACAGGTCCATGATGAGGCCATGGCTAGAATGCAAGGGATCCACAACTGTATAGGATCTTTTCTGATTTTTTTTTCCGTTGACCCTTAATTGAAATTTGGCATTTCCTTCCATTTAAAAGGGAGGCAACAGACTACACTACCTTTATAGTACCTATGACATCACCAATAAAAGTCACAACTTTTTTTTTCATATGACAATATGTTTTCTACAAATCCTGAAATTTTTTTTATATCATGACATTAAAGTCATGATAGTTAATTTCTCCTGATCATAGCACCTCATAATATATAGAAACAAGTATTGGTCAATTCTTCACTTGGCAGTCATTCAGCCATGAAAGGCGGAAGATGCATTATCCCACCCTGGATATTTAGACATCTACAATGCTTTGCGGAATTCCTTATTCATACTTGTTTGTTCTTCATCAATGGAAAGAAGTCCGCCATTTAAATTAGTTGTTACAATTTTGCAAAATTGGAAAGTTCAAATGAGAATTTTTGATTCTTCATAACTTATTATTGTTGTTTGAAATATGATATACATGTAGGCTACAAGTCTAGACCAGGCAAGTTCAAACACATCTGATGGTTAAACAAAATGTTGAAATGTGTTATTCAAAGTAATTCTAAGATTATTATTGATGACACATTGGGTGATGATATTAGTCATCCATAATGTTGTAAATTCTGTGAGATTCAGTGTACTTTGTGTTATTGTCTTGCTCTTGGTAATCCTATGTACTTTTTTAAATTTAAAAATATCATTCTGAAAAAGGGTACATAGGTTTCACCAGACTGCCCAGGGATCTATAGTAGGAAAAATAGCTAAATCTCCTGCTCTAGGCATCCCATGACTAATCTAGGACCCTGAATATCCATGTATTACTAGAGATGGCTGCTATCCACAGAATCCACAAGTGTTTCCTAGCCCTGGACAAAATGTGTCCAGACTTCCTGGTCAATTTACAACTCAGTGGAAAGAAGACCTCTTCATTGCCATCCACATGAAGGAAAGGTAAGGTAGAGAAAAGAACATGACTTTATAAAACTAGTAATGGCACACAATTTCACCTGAGAAAGCCCTAGAAGTTGACGGTGAATTTGAGGTGGTGGAGGTTGAGAAGCAAACAACAACTTCATGGTAACTCCATAAATTACCACTAATTTTTCTAGAAACCAGTTGGTTCTTCAATATGAAAAGTGAATTATTCTTACCTGTTCTTACTGATGCCATTTCCCTCACTCAGTTGAATACAACATGAATGTACATTTAGAAACACGTCCTGTCCAACACAGTGAAACCCTGTCTCTACTAAAAAATCAGCAGGGCATGGTGGTGGGCGCCTGTAATCACAGCTATTCTGGAGGCTAAGGCAGGAGGATTGCTTGAACTCGAGAGGCGGAGGTTGCAGTGAGCCGAGATCACGCCATTGCACTCCAGCCTGGGTGACAGTTAGACTCCGTCTCAAAAGAAAGAAAGAAAGAGAGAGAGAGAGAGAGAAAGAAAGAAAGAAAGAGAAAGAAAGAAAGAAAGAGAAAGAGAGAGAGAGAGAAAGAAAGGAAGGAAGGAAGGAAGAAGGGAGGGAGGGAGGGAGGGAGGGAGGGAGGGAGGGAGGGAGGGAGGGTAAGAAAGACTACAGCACTCTCCAGTTAAAAAGAAAGCTATATGGGCTTTCCACACTAAACCCAGGCTGGGCAGAAGAAAGTGATGCATATTGGAGGCCCATATTTTTCAGCACTGTTGTCCTAACATTTAGAAACACCCCTGGCATAAAAACAACACTGTAGCTTTTAGAAATTGTGTTCTGTTTTTTTTTTTCCACACTAAAAAATGAGATTTAGCCCACAATTTAATATTGTCAATACATACTCTTCATTACACAACTGGCACGCCAACTGTTACCTAAGCACTTCAGACTCTTCAAATCCCACACCCACACATTCTGAACTCATCTGCATCCAGATATGAATAAAGATGAATAGCATCTTGAGGAAATTGCTTCTCCATTCTCAAATGGCAAAAGCCATGGAGTATACTCCTCACAGTGTCTAAGGAATTTCTAAGAGCAACAAGAAAGCATCCTAAAGTCACCATTTTGTAAAAAAGAATCACATCCTTCTATGGCAACCTGCCCACTGGGTATTTCAAATTAAAAGGCACCTTAGAATTCCCTTCCTGTAATTCTCTCTCTTTTTTTTTTAAAGGACTTCTTTATTTTACTAAACTCAAGTTAATTAGGTTTTGGCAGGTCAGCAGCTCCACTCAGCATCTCTTTATAGAGAATGGTTCTAAGAGATCTTGATGAAATTGCAAATGCTTAGAAACAGTCACTTGCTTGCATGCTGGGTAAATAGGAAAGCATGCTGACTGTATTTATTTTTGTATCATTATATCACTGTGGGGTGAGCTAGTAAAAAAAAGTAGAGGCTGCTAATATTTTGGGGTGTGTGTATGTGTGTATGCACATCCTAAAATAATTGATTTTTTCTTAATCTCAAACCATTATTCCATGATTGCAAGAAGTGCCCAACACTAGAATAAATTGTTCACTAAATGTTTATTTATAAATTGGATATTTTTCACTTAAATCATTAGTGTTCATTGATTCATTCAACAGACAGTTACTCAGTGCCAATTATGTGCCAGGCTGGTGGTATACACAGATGCAAAAGCGAGGTCCATTTTTATCCCAAGAGATGCTTACAAGGTGACTAGATGCCCAGGCTAACCTACATTAGTTTCTTGTCTTAGCTAGGGCTGCCATAACAAATTGCCATAGACTGGGTGGCTTAAACAACAGGAATTCATTTCTCACAGTTCTGGAGAAGATACCAGCAGGGTTGACGCCTGGTGTAGGCTCTTTCCTTGGGTTGCAGACAGCCGCCTTCTCACTGTGTCCTCACATGGCCTTTCCTTGGTGTGTGCAGGCAGAGAGAGAGAGAGGAAGCATGCTTTCTGTTGTCTTTTCTTGTAAGAACACTAATCTCATGCTGAGGACCCCACCTTCATGACTTCATCTAGATCGAATTACTTCCCAAAGGCCCTATCTCCAAATACCATCACATTGGGGGTTAGGACTTTGATACCTCCTTAATAGCAAATGTGGTATTTCATCTATAATATTAGTTCAGTAGACCAAGGTGTCTCAAATCCACCTCAGAGGAGAGGAACCTTGGCTCCTCTGGGACTCCTGCAGTGGCTCAGGGGATAGGCCTCCAGAAACTGGCAGGAAATGGGAGCTATAGAGGCATCAGACACTGCAGTCCTGAGGTCCAGGTGGCTTGAGGCTCAGAGGAGACTAAAACACATTCTGAGGCTCAGGTCAGTTCCAGACGCAGAGGCAGTAAAATTTCCGCAGTGGAGCCAAAACTCATAATGAATGTGCTTCTGTAAGTTAGGTATCCTTATTTCAAGGTCTGCCTGTATCTTTGAAGCTTCTCATGATCATGTTCGATCAGGCAATACAACAAAACAAATAAAGATAACACAGATCAGACAACACCAACATTCAACGTATTATAATAGCCTGGAGTTTTTGCAAAGCTGCAATTACAGAGAGCTTTTAACCAGGCCCAATGAAGCAAGCTGGGTACATATCCAACTCTCAGCAGTGTCAAAGCCAACATCCACCAAGCTCAGTCCCTCAACCAGAAATAATTTGACTTTTATAGGGTTTGATCATTTCCTTAAAAGCCTTTATGATCAAAGCCAACCTGGAACGGAAAGGGATCAAAAGATGGGAAATTACGCAAATGCAAGTGCACATTTTGACATAATCCCTACTAACAAGCAGTGCAGCAGATTCCTTTTCAGAGAATCCTCCCCCCATCTCAAGGGAACAGCCAACACACACCATGTCAAGGTGAACTGAACCTTTTCCCTGTCACCCTGAATCCATGCAGAATCAATAAATAACTCTTAGCTGGATCTTTGACACACAGACATTCAAAATGGAATGTCAAGCTCCTTGTGATGTTTTTAACAGAATAAAGGAGAAAACTACACCTACGTTTTTCTTCCCCCATCTATTGTTAAAATTAACAAGGCAGGTGAGGACATTCAGGTATCTTTGGGTGACTTAAACCATGCGTAGGGCTGTACTGAGTGTATGGCTCTGCCACAGCATGCTAGGACCCAGGAAGAATTCTAACACTTGTCTGATTCTTTGCAAGGGCTTTTATCTCCATCATCCAAAAAGCTCCTCACAGCAAGGCATGAAAGACAAGAAATACAGCCATCTGGCAGAAAACCAAGGCTCAGAGAGCTTAAGAAACTCTCACCTGTGGTCACACAGCTAATGGCAGAATCATATTCAAAATCAGAAATTTCAATTGCAGAGCTTATCATCTTTAACCAAGCTTGGCAACCCAGGGCTCCACTTTGCTGTGGAAAGCTGAATATAGCCTGCATATGTGTTTTATTTTGTTCTGTTTTATTTTGTTTTTAATTTAATTAGTTCTACCATGTTTTAATTGAATTAGTTCTACCAAACATGAGGAGCTTACACATAAAAATATGGATTTCTGACACTTTTTGGAAAACCCAAAGTTCCCTATATTGGTGCAGGCAACAGGAAAATTTTAAAAAAAGGACTAAAAGGAAACTGCAGCTCACTCCCTGGAAGATCTTGCCATAACCCAGAGCTGATCAAAGATGTCCTCTGTCTGTGACCTCATGCTCAGCTGCATAAAACCCTAACAAGTCATTATTCTGTTCCCTTTTCCTGTGTCTGTGCTTTCCCTCCTCCTGGGATATCCCTATCTGTCTTATCAATTTTGTGGGTATATGTAATCATCTTCCAGGATTCAGTTGAAATGTCCCTGGTTCCATGAAGAATTGACCGTGAAGTCAATTCTGATACCCCTGGAATAACCAGGCTTTGTTCAGGGTTCTTGAACATTTTCTTATGCTTGTTTTACAAACCCGTTTTCATATGTGCATATTCAGTGCTGAGTACACTGTAAGCAATCAATAATATTTTGTTCAATACTAATAATAATGACTTAAGTAGTACTTCTCATGTGCCAGATACTGTTAAAAGGCACCTTGTTCATGTTAATTCATTTAAGCCTCACAACTACCTATTATTATACCCATTTCACATAGAGAAAACTGAGGCATACTAAAGGTTAGAAAAATTTCCCACAGTCACTCACTCAGCTATTAAATGGCTGACTAATTAGAACTTAGTCGGCCTACCTTTGGATGAATGGGTGGATGGGTAGGTGGATGAATAATTAGATGGAAGAAAGGGAGAGAGAGAAGAAGAGAAAGGAAGAAGAGAGGGGAGGACAGATAAACTGTCAGCAATAGGGAATGGCAGTGGAGGCAGATGTGAAAGAGCGCTTTCTGTTGCAGGAACATCAAGTCTTTTGGTGGGGCAGGGGCAGTGGTATATGCTTGTCAACTCTACAACCAGCTTTCTAGGGGAAAATGCTTGCTTTGTAGTATAAATAGTGGTGTAAATCCTCCTACCATGGCTGATTTCATGATGCCAACACGATATCTGATCACAGAGTTGGAGAGAGAAAATGTGGACAATCATCAGCACAGGCCAGTTCGAGCACACCAGGGCACAGGGTATGCCAAGGAAAATGGCAGGTAAAGTGACAGGTAACAGCCAGGTGACAAAAGACTGTGGAGGCCAAAGCAACTCCATCTTGGATGCTAATCCACCATGTTGACTTCTGATTAACTTCAGTTCCTGGAAGGCCTCTAAGATTTCCCACTTATCTAGTGTTCCTCGTGTAAGAACAGGTACTTACTTACTATAAATCCTGCCCTTAGGTCAAACAAACTTGATGTTACCCTACTTCAATAGTTCTACAAATCCTTTCTGAATCACCCCTTTCCTACCGTATATAAACCCTGGGTCTAGGGGGTAACGGCTCGGGGATCTACCATCTTGTCTCGCCATCGCCCAAGATACAGACATGGCTTCTGTTCATAAGTCCCAATTATAGGTTTCTTTCTGATAAACTAGATTTGTCAGCCTCTTTCTTCAGCCTCTCAGCTTCCTTGAACTTTGAGATAGGTTTGCATAGACCTGCCCATTGCTAAACAAGGATCTATTAAGCCATACTAAGGATGTAATCCTCTTATATGCAAGCAGGAGTGATTTAAAGGTTTTTAGCAGAGAGTAATATGATCATATGGTTATAAAGAGTTGGACACAAGATGGGCACATAGTCAAAATCTTAGGAACCTTCTTCATCTTCCAACATCTTGCCCGCATGGCAATTATTGCTGCAAGAAAAGTTATTAATTGTTTCACCCCTTTGTACCTTGTCCCTTTACCAGTCAGCTATTGCTCTTTTTGTGTCACTCCCCCTCATCCTTTTATTGTAGGCTCCCAGAAGTGCTCCAGATGTAACAGACCCTCAGGACTGTAGAGTGTCCATCTATCATTGTTGGATCTGTAACATGTAAGGGCTGGAAGGCCTAAGCAAAGAAATGAGTCTGAGTCAACTTAAACAGAGAAGACATCATATGGAGTAAAAATAAAACAATGTCAGACACATCCTTGACATTATAAACCCATATAACTGAAAGGGACTTTAGAAACCATTTAACTCCTAATTTCCCTCTTACTGGGGAAGTAGAGCCCAGAACATGTGATGTAACCAGCCCAGTGCCACAGAGATGGTTAGAGTCAAAGCTGGAACTAGAACTAGGTTGCCTGGTTCCCAAATAGTCTACGTGCACAAAAAGAGGGCATTTTCCGAGATGTTGCCACCCCTACAAGGTCAAAGGCTTTCTTAGAAGAGTTTTCTTCTTCTACTAAGCAGGTTCTATTTCATCAAATAGAACAAAAACATGCTAATTTCCAGGAGCAGGGACATTCTGTTATCTTCTCCCAACACTGGATAACATGAGCCATCTGTTTAGGAAACACTCCATGACCACAGTTCCCTCTTTATCACTTAGGGCCTTATTATCTACTTTAAAAATTCTTCAGATCCTGACCTTTTCCCATGGTTCTCCATCTACCTGCCTGTGCCAAAGCCATTTCCTGATAACTGGGAAGTGGGAAGGGAAACGAAGTGAAAACTATTTTGGCAAGTCTACTTAAGAGAAATTGTTGGAGGGGAAGTTGAAACTTTTGGCTGAAATGCAATGTAGTCTGATAATTCACCCTCATTTCAGGTGATATTGGCCAAGGCTACAGTGAACCTAGCCAAGGGGGCCACTGGGAGCTAAAACACAAGCGAATGTTCATCGGGCCAGGATCCAGGAGGCTATTGCTGCTCCAAGGAAGCACATTTTTCATTTCTCACAAAGGCATCCCATATCTTGGTTATGGCCCTGATAAAGGATCTTTTCCAGCTGAAGGTCTGTCTTCTCTACTTTCCAATACCAGTATCCACAGTCTTGATCCCTAAGAACAGAGGAGAAAAAGCCAATTCCCTGAGCCAGAGAAGTGAAAACTGGTCTGGGGAGGAAGACCCCAAAGTGCTAACACAGCTAGAAGATCCCAGAGAGCTAAAGCAGCTGTATTACCATTTGCCCGGGCCTGTCCCGATTTATACCTACTGTCTTGGAAAAACAACTGAGAGCCCTTTCATTCTCCAAAGTGTCCCAGTGGGAAATGACAAATTATATGGTTACCATTGTCTGGAGTTCTTGGGGTTAGAGACCTCCAAGGCATCTACCAATAGAATTCAAGGCATCCGCCAATAGAATTCAAGGCATCCATGAACTTGCATGGGAAAAAAAAGTCGCAACTTTGTTTGTGAAGCTTAAATGGCAATGTACCATCTCATTCCCATTTGAACACAGGCCATAAACCTCAATAATAGCCATACTAGTGATTATGTCACCAATATAAATAATTTCATATCACAATACAGCTGCCACAGTTATCTCATAGTAGCATTTATGCCCATTCCTACTTCGAAACAATAGTAGCCACTAGTCCCACTACAAGATCTTGTTATAGAGGCATTATGTAAGAGGCACATATATTAGTAACAGTGGTTTCTTTTATAAGTCGATAAACAGATATTTCAATAAAATTGGTTTGTGCTATAATCTTATGTATTATATTTTATGCATTTAAACACCATTCCAGGGCCCGCAGGCTTTGTCAGACTGTCAAAGGGCACCATGGAGTAAATCAGAGTAGAAGACCTTGGCCTGGAGATTGATAAAGCCACATTAATGTGGCACTCTGATATGTGAGAAAGAGACCTTGCCCTCTGGCTGGGGAGCTAGGCTGCCTTTGAACTGATCTGTGCTATGAGGTATTATTTAGTACATTCCTCTTCCTTATAAGCCTCTTCTTTCAGTCTTTATTACTCCCATTCTCTTTTTTTTGTCTTCTCTTATTCTTATGGGATTTTTTTGTCCCCTTATCCTTTGGTTTAGGTTTACTATCAGATATCTCTTAGTCTTACTGTGCTAAGTATTGGGTTCTCTTCCTTTGGATAGATTTTTTTTTTTTTTTTTTTTTTTTTTTTTTTTTTTTGCCATGCTTCTCTTACACCTCTTTCTCTCCTGCCCCCACCTTTCCCACCTTTCTCTGCTGTTGCCTGCTGCCTCTTGCTTGGCCCTCCTGACTTGGCTGGCCACACACCATACCCCTTTCACAGGTTTTGTAGCAGAAACATTGGGTATCAACAGTCCACAGTACCTCTTCCCTTTGGGAATCATTTTCAGTTTACTAACAGACACAGTTTCTGAGCCACAGTTAAAATAACAAACTAGCCACCCCAATAAAAAACCGCACAACACATAGCAGCAGAAAAATAAAAACTTTGAAACCCTAAGCTTAAATATAATTGTCGAAAGGGTGAAAAGTATTCCACTTCATAATCCCTGATGGCCAGACATCTAGAGAAGATCAGCAGCCTGGACCAGGACTCTTCTCAGTGCATAAATTCCCAGTGCAGCATAGGGAAAGCATACTGCTTAGTCACTGCTAACAGGGGGAGCCCTCTGTAGCAGGCCTATACAATGATTATTTCTCCAAATCAGCGCTCAGGTTAGAAGACTCAGGGGAAAGCCATGAGACCTCATGACCTTTGTGCTTTAGCTTTAGAGAACTATGCACTGTGCCTTCAGCACTGTCCTCGCCAGAGGACGTATTTGTCCTGAAATATTATAGCAGTCTCTCCCAGTAAGTTACTGAATACTTCTTCTATCAATGACCTAAAATTGGAAGGAAGAAGGGAAGGAAGGAAGGAAGAGTGGGAGGGAGTGAGGGAGGGAAGGAAGGAAGGACGCAGGGAGGGAGGGGGAGGGGTAGAGGAGGAAAAGAGGATAACAGGAAACTAATCTGTATTTGAAAACATGCCACTTTGTCAAATATTACTCCATGGTTGAGAATAGCTTCACATTTTTTAATAATATTTGTTTCCATTTTATTTCTAATAAAAGGCACCTAAAGCATTTTTTAAACTGTCTGAAAATGTAGTGACATTTGCACTGGACAAGTATTAACATAAAAGGTAGCTTAGAGAGCTTAGGATCAAATGAAACTGTAAATTTCATAACCTTTCCTAATCTGTTCATTTATCCTCCTAAAGAATAAAATCTGTTTGTATTTGTGGAGGATTTTTTTTTTTTTTAGTATTTACTCATTTATCTATTTTGAAAGAACGGCCCTTACTATTAACTTACCACCTGTGGTGGAGAAATAGTATGTTCAAGCCTATCAGCTTTTGAGAAGATTCCAGATTTCATTCTCATATGAAATGGCCATTTCATATGTCATTATCATGTTGAGATGTATTAATTCACTAAGTTTTTATAAAGTATATGTAGATATATACTAACATCTCAGAGCTTCCATCATGGCTCCAAACCATTTATCAAATAAAGTTCATCAAAGTCACAATCTTCAGATAATAAAATGAATACAAAATTTATTAATCTTATGGATTATTCAAATCTAAATATAGATTAAAATATTTTATATATTTTTAAATAAAATCAATAGGGGTAAAGCTTCTCAGGTCCTACTCTGAGCTTTTGTTTTTTTTTTTCAGTATCTTCTTCAAACTCTTTCTACAGAACCTTATTTATTTAGCTTCTCTTGCTATTAAAAATAATCAAGATCAGATATTCCGAATCTTGATTATTTTTTTTTCAAATATCTTACCCAAGACTTTTAACTCATACTATGTATTGTATAAACATATCTATTCATTGTGTTCTGAATAAAAGTTTTTATTTTTCCATATCCTTTGTCTTAGAGCATATTGCTTAATAGTAATTGTTATTCTAAATGTCAATGAACTCATATTTATATGATTTAAGATAAAGGTACACCGCAAAGAATCTCCCCAGCAGACGTGTCATGTGGGACTTTTGATATTGCACCACATAGCAGCCACAGTAAAATAAGTAGAGGGGATTGGACCACATAAGTAAGATGAGGATAGAGCTCCCCTGAATAAACTAGGAATTGGAAACCAGAATGTCTGCCCAGGTTCCAAAGGATTCCCCTTCCTGTGGTTCCTAGGACATAGACCATTTCTTTTGGATATTGTCACACTTAACTTCAGTGTTACGTCTCTTTTCTTTAACACTGCTGCAACTCAACTAAGCCGGTATCCCCACCTCCAGAAGGTCACCCTTCTGGATGATCTGGTTTTGAATGGCTCTTCCTGAAGAGTGGGGCAGCTGTGCAAGTTTTTCCTACTTGCATAAAAACAAAATTGACTTCTAATGAATTCTCCGGAAAATGAATGCTTCTCCTTGAGATAACTGGGGTCTTGGGGATTCAGAACAGTCAACCTGACACAAAACACAGACTGAGGTCGAGGGTAGGACAAAAAGGAAGAGGAGGAGCAGCTCTTAGTGCATGTTGGCTCTCTGTGGGCATTTTGGTCACACTTGGGTCCCTCAGCAGCCAAGCCTCACCTCCATCTTCCTCCACCCCATCCCTCCTCTGACAATATTGTTGCCTCACTCTCTTCTTTTCTTCCTCCACTATAGGATGGCCTAGGTCCTCACTATAGGATGGCCTAGGTCCTAGTGTGCCACAGCATTAGAGATGGAAATCCTATTCCAGGTGACCTAAAAGGCACCAGGTTTCCACCATCTGTCTATGGCTCTTGCCCCGCTGATCTGATTCTGAAAAACAGGATTCTTCTATCCCTCCTCCCTGTTCACCCTGGCTGACTTTTTGTTGGTTTGTCTCCAAGGGCAGGACATCCTGGTACTACAGCTACAGAGAAAAGACATGAGGTGTTCTTGGAAACTAGAACTTTGTCCCACAAAAATGCTTAAAGGTATATGAAATCCTCAAGTGACTGGAGAAAGTCCCCTTTGTTGAAGGGGCCAGGTAGGCGAGGAAGTGGCAAATATTATCGGAAGTGACAAAGAACTATTTTTCCTCTTTCTGAGCCCCAAGTACAGAAATATAGTGTTTTGCCTCAGCTTTACATCAGCATAAACTTTAATGAAAAGTCAAGAATCCAGGAGAAATCCAAGAATTTATGCCATTGTATTCAAAAGAATGTTTCCTGTGATAGGAAAAATTCCCTGTTATTTTCACAAATACCTGGAAGTGCAGAAGGATGAAGCAACTCAATCTAACAGAAGACTGCTAAAATCATTAGAAATCATTTAATCTTATTTAGAATCATCCAGAGGTTTGCATAGTTAATTTTTGTTGATTTGAAGGCTTATAAATATTCTGCAATTTTTTATTTTTGCAAAAAGAGTCACATTTGTGGTAGCTTATTCATTATATATGATATAGAGTTTTTCTGGTTATGCTGATTGAGAAGCATTTATATGAAAATAAGCAAAACAGTCTTTTTAAGTATAAAAAGCCTTTTCCTAATTAATTTTAAGATGCTAAAAAAGCAGCAGGAGTGAGCATAATTTATTTACGTATAATGGTACCATATTTGAGCAAGGGTCAAAAGGCAGTGGTTCCAGCATTAGTTATGCTACAAATGCACCAAGTGGCCTTGAGCTCAGCATTGAATCTCCTCCCTGAGTCTGGATTGGGTGGGATGATATCTGAGATCCCTCTTAGCTCTAACTAATTATGTGACTCAATTCAGAGAGAGGCTTTCATTTGCAGAATACAATTGCTACATAAAACTGCCTCTAGTTTTTGACTACAGAGCAAATCTCTGTTCATATTTGGATCCCTCCTTCCATTTACCTTCCTATTTAAAAAGGGAATGTCTACAAAAGGTTCAGAAGAGAAGTCCATTACCAGTAGCCAGTTCTCCAAATCAATTTCCACTACTAGTATTCCGCTATACCAAGGTGCACCCCAACAAACTTTGAGACAGGTGATATGTAACGTCAGTCTCCCTAATACTCTAGTCACAGGGGCTCACAGGCCAGGACTGGCACTTATAGTACGCTGCTGCAGTTTGGAGTAAAGGATTAGGGGCCTCACTCATGCTTCCTTCTAGACAAATGGTTTTTAGTACCAAATAGGGCTGGGAGTATGGGACACACTCAGTGTTCTCTGCTCACCAGACCACTCAGCCCCACCACTTCCTGGCTGAACGTCAATAAGCAAATAACTTGAATTCTTCAATACTGGGTTTCTCCATCTATAACATGAGATAAATAACTCTACCCATTTTTCAGGGTTGTTGTGAGGGTTAAATCTAACACAAACACACACAACATCAAAGATAGTGTCTGGCACATAGTAAGAACTCCACAACTGCTAGCTAGCGCTGATTGTTACATTACTATTTGTCTCCCCAGAACAGTTCAGCAACCTGAAATAAACCCACCTTGGTGTGGATTTGGACTCTTTCCTCAAGTTGCCAAGGAACATGGTCTAACTTGTTTCTACGTGCAAAAAGAAGTGGCCAGAGCGCAAATTCAGGCGATAGATAAGCACCCAGAAAGAAATGAGCCTTGGGGGGTCAGAGCTAAATCTCGTGGAGTGCGAGTTTTAAGTCTAGGATCCTACCTCAGGTATCCAGGTACTTCTGAAGAAGCCCGGCTCTCTCACCAGGCCTGGTCTGTGAGGGTGTGGCCTTTGTGCTCAGGAGCTGCACCAGGAGCCTGCGCGCAGGGAATCCCCGTTCTGCTCCTTGGGGCTCTGGAGTTTGCCACCGCTAGGCAGGGAGCTAGCTGCTCCAGGGGTGCCCCAGAATGGGAGGGACTGACCTCGGGATTTCTCCCGGGAGCCCTGGCGAGTAGACGTTTTCTCCGATGTGGCCAAGGCGAGGGACCCAGAAAAAGGAACTGCTCTGAATTTTGCTTTTTCCCAACTGGTACAAGGCAGCAGGAGTCCTCTGTAGGGCATCCGCGGAGAAAGTAAGAAAAGCCTGCACGTGGAAGGTCTGAACAGGGAGGACCTAAAGGTTGTACAGGGTTCCAAACCCACCCAACCTCCAAATGTTTCCCTATAGGGCTACTAGGAACCAGGGATTCACTCTCAGCCAAAGGCACCTCTGGGAGAGGAGCATGCACCTCCTCAGGGAGAGAAGGGTTAAGTGAGGTGCTTACTGGCCTTGGCAGTCACTGTGCCCCCACCCGGAAATAAGGGGCTTGATGGATAAAAGGGAGGGGAGGCTGCCTCTTCGAAACAGCTGACTAAGCCCCCTCCCGCAAACGGTCTTGCACTCCAGATTGCTGGGGTGCAAAGGAGAAAAGAGCCTCCCGCTCCTGCATTCGCCAGAGCATCTGGAGCCACAAGAAGAATCTACCTGGAAGCTGCAAGGTGGGCAGATCCACCTCTGTCTGGGCTCCCAGGTCTAAGAGCTGGGTCTCCCCTCACCCGAGGCCCACACCTCCTAGCTCTGCGTTTCCCTGCACGCCCTCCAGCTCTGCGCTCCCCAGCCTCCCGGGCGCAGCACAGGGCTCCCCCCACTCCCTCGCTCCGCCCAGGTGCGATTTGTGGAGGGGCGGGGGAAAGTGGCTTCCACCGCAGCCTCCGCTCCTGCGCTCTCCTCCAACCACTTTGGACCCCTGTTTACTCGCCGCGCGCTGGGGACTCCCCTCTACCCCGCACACACGTCTCCCCCTGGGAGGCAGGAGTCCCCTTCCTACACTGCGGCTGTGGAAACATCCTCGACTCCTGAGTGCCTGGCAGGGAAGGTGGGCGTGGGTCTACCGACCTGGCTGCGGAGGTGAACGAGCGTAGAAGCAAGCGGGTGCCAGAGAAGAGAGCAGACTATGGTCCTCTTAGAGCTTGGAGAAGCATCCCTAGTCCACGATCTGACCATTCAGTCACCACCCAAGATGCCAACGCATTCAGATTCTCGCGGGGAGGTTTGTTTGCTTCTGGGGAGGGAGATCGCCCCATCCCAGGCACTCAGCAACCTGCCTTCCCAAGTACCCAAGGGCCCGGCATTCCGGGGCTCCATTCCTTGTCTCCACGCGCCCCCAGGTACCCAGCCCCTCCCCCATCTGTATTTACATACCCAGGCCAGCGCCCTCCGGACTCAAATCCCTTTTCCTCTTCCTCAGATGGCCTCTCAGGGCTGGCCGCTCGCCCACATTAGCAGTACCTTTTCATTTCCCTCAACCGTGGGCAGATCTACCCGACCCTCACTTCCTCCTCCACCGCACGAGCAGCCTTTCCCTCCCTGAGCCACTTACTTCACCCACCCATATCTGCACTTGCAGTTCCCACGGCGCACAGCCGCAAGCCACTCCAAAGGTTTCATTGCCGAGTTGGGGGTGGCGTGTGCAAGGATGGACTGACTCCCATCGCGCTGGACGAAGCTTCAGGGGTGGCCGCAGCCATCCTCCATGTCCCACCTCTCTTATTTCATCTTCTCTGTCCCTACCCAGCTCCTAGAGGCAGGACCAGCACTGCTGGGTCCCAAACCCTCGCCTCGGGAGCCAGAGCTGCGGGGAGTGAAAAGTCGACTGGCAAGAACACACAGAGAGAAATGGGCAGATGCATATGGCAAGAGGGGCTGGGGGAAGGGCAAGAACTAAACCTGCAACTTGCACAGCACGGGGTGAGCACCGCGCAGGGAAGGGGTCACAAAAGTTTGCAGACTATTGTATAGCAGCCGGCTGAACAGGAGCAAAGAGGGTCGACTCTCCCTCTCCAGGAGGAGGTCTCTCCCAGGGTCTGCGCAAAAGGGATCAGGGAGGCTTAGACAGAGCATGGCTGAGAACTGGTGTAATAGTTCTCCTCTACTTGTTCCTTGGAAGGACGGCCTAGGTACCCGGGCAGAGGGATGATCCCGCGCTCTGCGAAAAGCAACAGGCGGCTGCACCTTACCTTGCGCCAGTCCCGGGCCGGGGTGGCTGCTCCATCCTCGTGGCTCAGGTAGGAGGCGTTGGGTGCGTATGCTTAGGGGTGTGCGCGCTGCCAGGGCTGCAGCGGCCGCCACCTCCAACCAGCTGCAAGCCGAGCTGCCCACCTGGGACCGGGCCGGCCCGGCGGGCTTGGCTCCCGGCGAAGGCGGCGGCGTTGGTGCGCGGCGGCTGGGGCGCGGGACGCAGGCAGTGCGTGGCGCGGCTGGCGTCTTCGGGCGCCGCCAGCGAGCGAGGGTGCGGCCCCGGGCGGCCGTGCGGGGCACGACTTGGCTCGCGTTGCTGCGGCGGCCGCTGCAGACCCTGCTCCAGGCGCCGTAGCCTTGCAGGAAGAGCAGACAAAGACAGGAGAGAGGCAAAGCGCCGCTTGCCCAGATGCAGTCGGCTCAGTCAATAGAGGGAAATCGCCTCCAAACCCAGGCTGGGAATGAGGGAGGAGGGGCGAGGCGGCTGGGGACTAGAAAAGCAGCAGGGAATTAACGTGACAGTCAGAGCCCAGCCAGCGCCTCGCCGGCGCTGCTCTCTCGCCTCGCGGTTGCGGGGTCCGGAATGGAGAGAGGAGGCGGGGGCTGAGCGTTGGCTGCCGGAGACCAGCTGAGGTAGGAGTATTAACTCCCTCTGCTGCTCTCGCCTTCCTTCCTCGCACCCCCTTAAACAGCTCTACTTGCAGCAGGCTATGGCCCCATTCTTTCTCCTATTTTTCTAACTACTGAGATCAGAGCTGAATTAAGCTGGTGAAAGGAGCAAAACGTGCAATGGATTGATTGCCCTCCTTGGGGGAAAAGCGGAGGCTTAAAATCAATTCGACAAATGAGTGTTTACTGGGTGCCGAGTACTGTGCTCCGCTATTGTGAGGGAGGGTTATGAATAAGGTACCCGCCTCCCGCCCCAGGGTCCGTTGTCAGATCTCAGAATCAGTTTCCCCTGCAGTTCTGGAAGCCCAAAGTTTCGGGGTTGAGTTGTGGTCCCTGATCCCGATCCTCAACCGATCTAGCTTTCTAAATCAGAAGAAGGTGGAATTCAATTTTCCTTTCTCCTTCCTGGGATGACTTTAACCTGCAGCCGAAATGGAGTCTAAAGGCCCCTTAAAAAAGCGCGCGCACGCCAGTGTGTGTGTGTGCGAGCGCGCTCGCGTGCGCGCGTGTGTTTTAAGAGTAAGTCAAATTAATGGTTTTAGTGATGTTCTTATTTCATGATTTTAATTATTTACCATATCTGCAGTAGACACCAGTTTGGGGCAGAAGAACCCGCCTCTCCAGACTCTACAAATACCACCTTTTTTTCTAAAGCTTTTTTCCGCTACCCCAGTCCTCTGACTCGAGGCAGAAATCTTTCCCCTCTCTTTGCCCTCTCAGAATTTTATTTGCCAATCACTTGCGGAACTTATATATTTATAGATTTATCTCTTCACTCACATATGAGTATTCCCTGTGCTTTTTGTTTGTTTGTTCTCACTGCAACATCCAGCAGTGTTTCGTATCTAATGGGTACTCAAGGAAAGCTTATCCAGTTGAAGGTCATTTTCTCCTTGTGTATGAGCTAAATCTCAGTGTCTCTAGAATTAAAGAGACTCCAGGGATGGAACTTTTGATTTAGGGTGTGGTGGAGGGAGCCACACATACAGTTAGACTCACAGCCCCTTTACTGGAAAGGTAATAAAGTATTTAATTCATTTTGGTCTCTAGACAATCAACCTTCTCCCACTGACCACCCACCTCTGTTTCCTGAATTCCCAAAAGCAAAAGAAAACCAAACTGCTAAGCAACTGCCTAGAGCAAGACATATATGTTCAGCTGCCAGCACCTAGAGCAAACCCATTCCAAGTGGAGAATGACCAAAAAATCTTGATTATTTCTTGACCTGTGTCAAGTATGTTGAAAGCCTGCCAAAGTTTCCTCATTTCTATTGAAGCACTCTTATTCTGGATGCATTTTAGAACGGTTTGAACAGTGTTACATTGCTCAGAGGTGAAGAAAATTGCTTTGTAGTTTAAGGATATTTAAGATTTGTTTGTTTGTTTTCTGTCCCACCTTCTACAAATTGCAGGATAGATACCTCAGATCAGGAATGCTGCATGAAAAAGTATGTCCATAATGCAGGAGATTAGACTAAATGACTCTTCAGATATATTCTGTCTCTTAGACGTTATGATACTGTGATTTAAAAGATTGTGGTTTAAAGTTTGTTTTTTAAATTTTTGTTTTTGTTCTTTAAAGGAGATTTTAGAACACAAACATAGATACATGTGGATAGCAGGTATGTAATTTGGTGTAGTTTTTCTGAAGGGAAATTTGGCATGCTATTGAAAGCATAACATTTTTGCATTTCATTTTTCCAGTGACTCTAATTCTTCAAATTCATCCTCAGGAAATAACTAAGGTTGAGCAACAAGATTTATCTACCTGGATATTCATTGTAGTGTTGTTTATATTAGTGAAAAAATGAAAAGAAACAAAACTAAACTCAAATGTCTACCAAGAGAGGAATGGTAAAATATTTTGTAAATCTATACAATGGAAAATCAGTCAGACACTAAAATGTTGTAGGTGAATATTATCGTGATTTATGGTTGTAATATAATTTTAGTCAAAAATTTCAGATGCACAAAGTGAGAAGTAGAATAGTAAAAAATAAAATCTGGAGTTGACAAATCTGGGTTTGAAGCCAGGCATTTCTACTTGCTGACTATGTGATTATGGACCTGAACCTCCAATACATCGGCTGTATAATTGGGTTGATGTTATTTACATTGTAGTATTGTTGCAACTAAGTGAAATAGCATTTATGAAGCCCTTAGCATGGTGCCTAATGCATAGTAAAATCTCAATATATTAAATAGATTTATTTGGCAAACAAATGTATAAACATGAGTTTAAGGTATGATATATTTTCTGGTAAAAATATATACATATATAGACTCATTTCTACAGTAAGATATACTTCAATATTACCAGTGGCTATCTCGGTTGGCACTGGGATTTGGGGTGTCTTAAAAAAATTCTGTAGTAATCATAAAGTAAAATTATATAGTAAATAACTGCGGAATTTGTTTTAATTTAATTGTCTTTTAATTAAAATACGACTAACTATGGACATAGGAAACCCCTAGATTTGGAAGTTTTCTGTTTTTGTTGATTCATCAACAAGTCATCAACATTACTTGTTGACTGTTGGTGTCACCCATGCTATAAAAAGGATAAATGACAGGGCATGGAGTTTGTCACCTCTGATATAAACTTAGATTTGTTTTGTAGCAACCAGAAGTCAAGTCCAGCTCAGCAAAATATGCTGTTTAATATAAAGAGCTGATTGGTTGCTACCCTTGCCTTCTCTTGACAGCCAATAGAGAGAGAGGGAGAGAGAAAAAGGAGGGATCAGAAGCTATATTTGTAACTTTTGATTAGTGAACTAGAGAAGGAAGCCTAACACTGCAGGACCATGACCTTCACATCTACTTTAGTGGCCCCTCTGGGTCAGAGAAGGATGGTTTGTACAAGTTTTCTATGTATATTAAAAATGTTATAGAAATACAGGGGGGAATATGATTTATGGTGTTTTCAGTTTAACTTTCTTTAGAAATAGGGGCACACAATTTAAAAATCAATATGTTCCAGAACACTTTTCATGTAAAGGAAATTCTTTGAATTTTAAATTGTATTCTCTCTCTGACACTCTTTACAGAAATGAAAATGCATTTCTCTGAGGCCAGGAATTGAGTTTCTGAAATCTGAATCACTGGGGTGCCTGAAACTCTGCTGTCTAATGGATGAATGGGTTGAAAATGTGAAGATATGATTACCATGAATCCTTTGTACAAGGTGATCCAGTTAACTACTAATAACAAACCATCCTTAAACTTCTTGGCTTAAAATAACAGCCATCATTTATTTAGCCTGAATCTAAAATTTGGACAAGGCTCACTGAGTAATGTGCACCTCTAATCCACTTCCCACGTGGCTCGCCATATACCTGACAGGCTGTGTTGGCTGTTGGCTGTTGGTTGAGCATCCGACAGGAGTTGAGAACCAGGGACCTTAGTTTCTCTCCATGCGGGGCTCTCCCTGTGCATCACACCACAGGTTCTCAAAGACTTCCTCACCGCATAGCGGTTGGGTTCACCAGGAGAGCTCCAACAGGGGTCAGACCCTTTCCAGATAATGAAAACCTGAACAATTTAGCCTTATCAATTGTACAAATTCATCCAGTCTTCAAACAGTATCATAAATTTTAGTCCAGAACACACCAGGCAAACTGAACCAGTGAACTAATGAATCATTTGAACGATTTAGGCAAATGGATCAATTTTTCTTTTATTTGTTGAGATAATTTCATCAACAATTGGAGTCTTAGTCAATTAAATGAATTCATAATAGTTTCTATATTAAAAAAATTAATGATGTCTTCACATAGGGAAGACTAAATTTCTCATGGTATTTTTAAAGGCCTCTGCAATTTAACTCTCTTCCCAGTCCTATCTCATCACCTCCTCTAGTCTCTCATATTTATCCATCTTACCTGAGCCTTGTTTTGACTTGTATTAGGGCTGAATGTTGAGAAGTCTCCCTTTCTTACTAGACTCTAAGTTCCTTGAGAGCAGAGACGTTTTCAGTTTATGTCCCCACAACCCTCAGCCCTGAGACATGCATGAAGTATGTGCTTGATATACCCTTATTGAAAAAATAAATAATTCAACATCCCTTGGCTTTCTAATTCAATCATTCATTTTCCAAAATGGCAATATTGGTCATGAGTTACTTCACAGGGAAGCTAATTAATTCCCTGAAACTGGAAAATGTTTTGAAGTTCCACAGTACTTTAGAAGCACACAGTAACATTAATATGTGTAATACATACATTATTATTACTTCCCTGACACATAAATGGTAAATAATCCCTTTTTAATGTGTTTGTTTTGGATGTACTGGACAAATTTGCAGAAAGTAATGTATTGTTGGCTCATTTCTACTAATGGACACCTGTGTGGACTGAATAAGATGTGGTCTCTTCTAGCTCTATTATTTGTTTATTTCTCCAACTTTCAGAGCCGCTATTTATACATGCTTCTTGCCAGAAAGGTGACCATGACATGAGAATCGGCCTTCTTGGGGTTCTATGTCTTAACAGATAGTATGGGTACCTATAAGATTCTAGGAGTGCCCCAGTCACATAATTACTGTGATGTAACTACAAAGCTGCATAATCTAATAGAGAATCCTTGCCCCAAAGTGGAACTGTCTCTCCTCTGGAAATTTTGTATAAGAAAACTGGGAGGGTTGGGTTAACCTCTCTGGTAGCTAAAGCTGCAAGATATAAATCATAGGTGCAATGAGCAGGTATATTGTCTGCCATGTGGAAAAAGCCACATTGCAGTATGAGTGATAAAGCTGCCACACAGGTACAGATGTGAGAGACAGGGCAATTCCCTGTAGCTTCTATGCCCCTGGATACAGCTATTTAAAGGTCCAGCCATGTCTTTGTTCTTCCCATAGCTTTTTATATATCCACTCATTTCAATAAGTTTCCCTTTTTACTTAAAGTCATTCAAATTTTCTTTCCATCATTTGGGACCCAAAAAATTTCAACTAATGCAACATCAAAGAAAGATTTGAGGAATGACTCTCAGAAAATGTTTAATTAAAAGTTGGAGAGAAGTATTTTGGGATGCTTTGATATAAGGCTTACATTTTTCAAAGTTAAAAGCCCAAAAGCAACATAAACTGAACTATTTTTCAAGACAGTAAAAATAGGACCTTAAATGTGAAAATGTGATCCCAGTGTTTGTAATTTACTAGAATGTAGACTTCATGAAGGCAGAGATTTGGATCCTTTGCTACCATATTCCAACAACTAGAATAGAATTCTACGTAGGGTAGGATATTAATATTTATTGAATAAGTTGATGTATTTCCTTGTTGCATCTCTTCCTTAATCCCAGTAGGAATATGAAAAAATTCTCATTTATTGAACTTATGCTATAAAACAGCCATCGTGCTAAAATGTTGTCAAAATTTCATTTTTTACCAGATGTTGGGGTGGGGATGGAGGGCAACTGTTCTCATAGATAAAACAGTTTGCTCAAGGGCACACAGGTTCTGTATATTGAGGCTAGGGGTTAAACCCAGGATCACCTGTCTCCAAAACATGTGTTTTTTCTACCATCCCACAATCACATATTAATGTGTTTCTTTATAGGGCAGAAATCTTTCCTGAGGTATTAAGATGTAAGGCGTAGAGCTAGACTGGTATTTTGCTTCATATTTAATTGCAGCTTTAAATATCAGGGGTTTAATGAATAAAAAATTAGTTCCCATTTTATAGACAAGTAAGTGGAGGTCTATGGTGTTGCCTCAGTATTCATCAATGTCTTCTCTGAAAGTCTTATTATGAGGATGGAAGCTCCACTCTTGCTCCTCTTGCCTTCCCATGAAGAGACTTCATAACATCTTAGTCTCTTGTAGCTGTTGCTGCTCTACCACACAGCTTCTAACTGCAAGGAAGCACCTGCTTCTCTATGCCTGGTCTTTTGACGAGTGCCAGGGGACTTACTGCTCCATTACCAATAACTGATGAGAATTGATGGATAAATATCCCACATGCAACTCCTCTTTTGAGATGTCTCTAAGGCATGTTGTACACTGTGCCCCAGAAGTCCTGTATATGATTAAGCACTCGTTACACACAACACTAGCTTGCCCAAAAGCGAACCCTTTATTGGCTTCTTTCCCATCCTTGTCTCACTGCCGTAACTCTACCAGAATTTTCCAAATAAATTTCTTGAATTCACACCCTTATCCCAAAGGTTTGCATCTGGGATACCCCCAACTAAGGCATCTCTCTGGCCCATTCACTCTTGAACTCTAAAAGAGAGGGTCAAATTACCTGATTGATCAGTTTAAAAGAAGACACTGAAAATTATCCTTACATTTATCTCTTTTAAAGATATCAAGTACATAGGACACAAACGTGTTCAGACTGCACCCTGCCATGTGCTTAACGACTTGCACTTTGGGGAGGGTCTTAGTCACTGAATGAACAAGTCAGTTTACTTCAAAAGTAAGGTATTAGGACATATCAAAGTCCTTATAGATCTAAAATCACGTTTCCAATCAACTTTATTTGCAATACAGTGGACATTTTAATTTCCATCAAAATTAGCTTCACATGATTCATAATAGCCAAAAGGTAGAAACAACCCAAATGTCTCCATCAACTGACAAATGGAAAGAGAAAATATATTATAGCCATATAATGAAATATTACTTGGCCATAAAAAGGGATGAAGTACTGATACATGCTATAGCATAGATAGACCATGATACTATGGTAAGTAGAATAAGAAGCCAGTCACAAAAGATCACATATTGTGTTATTCTATTCACATGAAATGTCTGGGACAGAGAAATTTACAGAGACAAAGTAGATTAGTGGTTGCTTAGGGCTGTGGTATGGGTTGGAGATGAAAAACATGATAACTAAAGAGTGTGAGGTTTCCTTTTGAGGTGATAAAAATGTTTTAAGATTGACTGAAGTGTTGGTTGTCCCATATCTATCAATAAAAGCCATTGAAGTGTATTCTTTAAATAGATGAATTATATCTCAAGAAAGTGGTAAAAGCTAGCCCCACATGGTGATGCAAAATGTTAATGTTGTGTGAAAGATACATGACAGCTCTGTGCTATCTTTGCGACTCCTCTGTAAATATAAAACAGTCACCTCTTAAGGTTGTAATAATCAATTGAGATATTATATATGACACCACTGTACCTGGCAAATACTCTCTTTCCCCCTCCTCCTTCTCCCTCTAACTAAAATAGGGACCAATGTGGAGATATATATATATATATATATATATATACACACACACATATATATATATACACACACACGTATATATATATGTATATATATACACACACACGTATATATATGTATGTATACATATATATATAGATATATGGACAGCACCACGTCTGCTTCTGAGGCATCTGATTTTTTTTCCCTAAAATCTCCATTATGCTTTATGTCCTCTTGTTACTTTACGGGTGTAACATTTGGCCCGATAAGGTGTAGTTAATATCCCTATTACTACAATTTAATAGACATAATAAGCCAATTCAGTTTTCAATGCCAGAGATTTGGGCAAAAAAATAAAGCAGGGTGACATCAACAACTGATGCCAATGTGGCCCTTCTCAGCAATTGTTTTTTCTTGTTTCTTTTGCACCCCATCATGGCTATTTTTGTTATTTGTGTGTGTTTTATGAAAATGGTAGCATTCCACCAGATCCACATGTAAGCCTCGAGTTGCTGATGCAGGCTTGCCTTCTTCCTTCTGTAGAACTTGTGAAAGCCAGCACAATATTTCTGTTAGTTGGTCTGGAGTCAATTCTGTTTCTAATTATGGGGTTTATTTTCTTCTTTTGTTGTAAAGTTTTCTCCACCCCCTGGGGGTGTTTCAAGGATTTGACAAGGAAGCTTTCCCTATGGTCCTGATTTCATCGTAGAAGCCAAGGGTGTGGAGGAAATGCCCTTGCTGGAGTGGAGGCGGAGGTTTCAGTCCTTTTTCTAAACTTAAAAGGAACTAAGGAAACCAGAGACAAGCCATCTAATCCCTTCAGGCTTCAGTGTTTTCTTCCGTAAAATGAGAGGATTGGCTTGAATGTCTCTAAAGTTTCACTCAGGCCTGACATTCTCTCAAAATGCAAGCATTTTCCTGAAGTTTACTGACAAGCAGTTGCCAAACACCAGAAGAGTGCTGATATGTTGCTAGCTAATATTATCTCTCATCTGTTTGCAGCATTTTGCTCAGAGATCATCAGTGAGAGCAGTTCATGTTCTAATGTCTGCTCTGAGGAAAGCTTTAGAGAACACAGGAACAGGGAGTGATACAGAGGGTAGATTCCTCCAACATGAGCACAGATGCTGTTGCTCTGTTATGATGTTCATGCAGACACAGAGAGACCAACCGAAGGCTAGTCTTAGTGGCTGAAAGATGAGTATTACATAAGTGCAATTTTACTTTCTGCGTTAATCTTTGCTGAGGTAATTGTCTTCATTCTATTTACAGTGTGTTGTTGGCAGTGTTGCATGGCCTACTGACAGTTGCTCAATAAAAATAGAGATCTTACCCTAGAGAAAAAGCACAATATTTACTCGCGGCCAATGACCTGCTTCTACGAATCATGGTACTCAGTTCCTCAAGAGTTAAATGGAGACAGGTACCTGCTGGAGTTTTAACAAGAATCAAAGTTGAGTTGTATTTACAGGTTGTTGGGTATGTCTGGCACACAACTTTGTATTCAAGGAGCCATTAACGATTTCAGCAAGCAGAGATCTTTCCAAAATGAGAACACCTGAAAGTTATATTCTTCTCTTCACACACCACATATTCACTTTTAGGTCACCCTTACCCTCCATGTGCACCACCAAATGCAACCAAATGTACCTCCTAAATAACTATCTAATGGCCCACAGCACACCATCTCTCTCTCCTCTCTTCCCAGCTGCTGTCTTGAATCATAACATTATTATTTCTCATCTGAGTACTTCAGTATTCTCCTAAAAGGTCTCACCATCCCTAGTTCTCCCCTTACCTCCCTTCCATTCTCTGCACAGCAGTTTGAGTGATCCTTTTAGTCTGCTAATGTGACTGTGACATGCCTTGCTCAAAATTCTTCAATGGTTCATGATAACATTTTAACTTCATTACACAGCCCACAAGTCTCATTATAATCTCCTGTCTGCCTATTTCACTAGCCTCACCTCCTGTCATTCTTCTTTCTTCTGTGGTACAGCTGAGCTTAGATGCTCACAGTTCTCCAAAATTCACCACATTCTTGTGCCTCTCACTGAAATACAGCCTGGAATCTCCAATTCATTCAGCCAGCTTCTCATCTTCTGTGTGTCTCTCACTAACACCCTCTTGAGCGCCCTTTCGTGATTCTCCAGGCAGACCTAAGGACTGTTTCCTTCTCATTCTCAATGCTCAATCTACATTCTTCCAACATGGCAATAATCAAACTAGCATTGTCCTGGTAAACTCAAGCGCGAGCATCTAAAGGCTGAGACCATGTATTGGGTCTTCATCTCCTTACCACCAAATCAGATACAAGGTGCTCAATACATGCCTAAGGAAGAAAATGGAAAGAACATATAATAAACACCTAAAATATGTCATATACATACTTGTAATTTTTACTAAAGCTATGATATGTGGAAGGTGGGGAACAGGGAGGGAAACGGTGCATAGTTTATGAGCTATATCTGGTAGAATGATAAAAGTAATGAGAGGAGGGGAAGATAATAATAAAAATCATGTATTTTGAAAAGTAAAAAACCAGAAAGAAAAACTAATAAATCATGAAAGGGAAGGAAAACTAAGCATAATATTAAGGAAATAAGAACTTTGGCTCCAAGTGACTTTCCCCCTACAGGGAGTAAAAAGACTCTGGAGTCCTCACTATTAAAGCCTCCTGCCATATTTAAGGATGGCCTTGATGATCAAGCATTAGCATGCAGAATGGATTGGAAAGTGTCAATATCCTAAGTAAGGGGAAGTTCAACGATCACGTTTCATAACCTGCAGAGATATTAAAAGAAATTTTTAACTACACAACTGTATATCCAGAGAATTTAATCACAGGTTACAGCAGAAGTTTTCTCTTATTGTCTTAAACATCAAAGACTTTGACTTTTAGTGGGGAGTATTGAGAGGTGAGGCTAGAGAAGCAGCAGAAAGGAAATTATAATGAGACTTGAAGACTGTAATACAGAGTTAACATTTTAACATAAAGGATATGGGGGCCATAATATAATTTTGAACAAATTGTGTCACAAGCACATTTTCAAGCTAGAAATCTCTTGACAGTTGTATTCAACATAGTGGGAATGTGTAAAAGGGATGGGAATAGTGAGACCATTTAGGACTTTATCACAGTACTTGTATTAGTCCATTTTCGCACTGCGGTTAAAGATATACATGAGACTGGGAAGACAGCGAGGTTTAATTGGACTTAGAGTTCCACATGGCTGGGAAGGCCTCAGAATTATGGCGGGAGGTGAAAGACACTTCTTACATGGTGGCAGCAAAAGAAAATGAGGAAAAGCAAAAGTGGAAACCCCTGATAAAACCATCAGATCTGGTGAGACTTATTCACTATTACAAGAATAGCACAGGAAAGACTGGCCCCCATGATTTGATTGCCTCCCTCTAGGTCCCTCCTGCAATATGTGGGAATTCTGGGAGGAACAATTGAAGTTGAGATTTGGGTGGGGACACAGCCAAACCATATGAACACTCCAGGTAAGAAAAGTTGCTGTTCTGAATCAAGAAGACAAGAGGGTATGGGGAGGCACAGACCAATAAGAGAAGAAGGTTCTGAGGTAAATTAAGGCATATGGCCTTATATAAGTGACCCATGCTATGATGGAGTCCAGTCATCCCTTCCATGTACTAACTTAATGAGGCATTTCTAGCCGTTCAGGATTGCCATGACTAAGAGAACCCCAGACCCACGGTGGCAGACATGGTTAGTTGTTCACCCAATGACCATCATCTTCTTCACCATTCTTCCAGTAGAGCCCATTTCTCATTACAGAAGCTGAAAATCTACTTTCTCAGATGCCCTTGCAGTGAAGAATGGGAAACAGACATGATTCCAGTCAAAGGAACCTAAGAAGAAGCTTGCTGGGAGATTTGTAGCAAAGACTTTTCTCCTTATAAAAAGATCACAAGAGAAACAATATCCTTCTCCTACTAATCATGAGCTTTGCCATGTCTACATGTGCTAGTTAGAATCAGTGCAGCCATCTTGAGACCTTAAGGGAAAAGCCAGTATGGGGAAGTGGAACAATGGAAAGAGCCTGTGTCCTTACCGAGGTCAACACCTACATCCAAACTTTGGTTACATAAGATAATACAAAATCTCATTTTAAAAGTTCTTACCACTCAAAGAGTGAGGTCAGTGGACCAAATGTATCAATATCACCTGGAACTTGCTAAAACTGCAGAAGCCTGGGCAGTATTCCAGAAATACTAAATTATAACATGCATTTTAACAAGATTCCCAGAATAAGTTTAAGCCACTTTTAATTGGGTATTTAGTTGTTTGGAGTTGGAGGCATCCTAATTAACATACGCACTATACACACAGTTCCTTTCGTAACTAGAATTGATTGCATTTTTTGTTATTCTACAATATTTGACCACCTCCTCTATCATAAAACACATTTTATTTTGTCATGTGTATGTAGAATGGTTAAAACTATCTATGATCATCTGACCCGTGCAATTTACATATTCTTTAAGGGTAGGCTGTATATCCTATTCACTTTTGCATTTCCCTTGCTACCTAGTATTAAGCCCTGTGAAAATTAGTCATTGAAATACTTGTTGAATGAAAGAATAAAGAGTAATCATTTCTTTGAAATTCCTCTGGCCAATGAGAATTTTAGACTTCCAATAATTAGGTACAATGGATTTCTAAGGTATGCTGATGATCTGCCTTAGGCTGTGAATGTATTCCATTTTCTTATGCAAACACATTTCCAGATAGAGCCCTGTTCCACAGAGCTCTTCAGAGTCAAGATGCTCCATAATCTTGGATCTTCTTTGTGGTGGGCCACATCACTGCCATTTTCCTAAAGCTTTATTGCCTCGTTGTTACTGGAATAATGAACATCATCTCAAGGTTATCCCTGTTAAAATCACCAAATCCAGCCCTATTGGTACCACTCTAAACACACAGATTCTTAATTTAAAGTAATCAATGCCACAAATCAATCCACCATTTAGTATCAAGAACTGACCACTGAATAAGGTCAGGAAAGAAATCCCTGGCTTCCTAGAATTCAGGAAAAGCCTAAAAGGAACAGAAGCATTCCATCCAGGTGACTCTGCTTCCCTTAAATGGCTCTGGAAGTGGTCAAACTTAGAGAAGCTTAGAATGCAAGGCTAAATATAGAAAATTGATTTATCTTTTTCATTTAATAAAAAACATCTATAGATTTCATAAAGAAGAAACCCTGTATATAGGTCATCCAAATAAAGAAAACACACAGATAAACAGAGAGAGACAGAGACACATAGAGAGACAGACAAAGAGAGATGGAGGGAGGGAGAGAATAGCTCTTAGCCATCTTACATCACATGCACACATATGTAGCCATGTCATTTGACGTTATGCTCTATCTATTATTTGTAAATATACCTTTATAGCCCATCCAATAAATCTGTGTGCTTGCCTGCTTCCTCAACATCTGGCAAAGAAATAGACATTGTAGTTATGGTGATCAAAGCTCAAGAACTAAAGAAGAAGAGTTCTAAGCTACGGTTCCAGCTCCGTACTGATGAGAGGTTAGAGGTGGACCTATATCAGCCTCGTATATTTATATAAGTACTTCTTTAGATGATGAATACCCTCCCACTTCAAAGTTGGGAGTGGATGAGAAAAATCATACAATTACTTAGAGGAAGTAGTTTCAAAAACTTCTTAGGAGTTTTGTAAAATAATTTAGAAGAGGTTGTTACTAAATCTTTCTGTCTGTTTTGACTTTTTTATCTGTTTATGGACAGCTCTAATTGGGCAAAGAAACAAACGTGATGTAGCAAAATAATTCTCAACAGTGACTATAATAATTCAATATTTTCAACCAAAAGCTAAACTTTATTGCACCAAATTGCCTGATAAAGCTCACAAAACACACACACACACACACACACACACACACACACACACACACAGCTGTGGCTATAACTCCTCAATTGTCCTTTGAAAACAGGCAAATTACAGAAGCTATTTAAGGATCTGAGAATGCCCAATAGCAAATTATATCTGTTTAGATTATGGTTTAAATTGACAAAATCAATTCTCTAATTGGTAAGGGCATTTTTTTTCTCACAGAAGGAACTAATTTTATGTTTATATTAATAAGATAGTTTCGAGGCACTATTCATTTGAAATTCACTGAAAGTTAATTCCCCAGAAAGAACTTGGTTAACCAATTTATAGACTTTCCAACTTGGGTAACAGACGTCTTACTCATATTTATGATAAACACACAGGAAGCAAGAGAGCCCCAAGAGGTGCAGTGGCTTGCCTAAGCACACATAATTAGAGGCAGAACCAGGGCCACAGACTCATTGTCACTTTGGCTTAGAGCAGTGATTCTCAACTAGTGGCAATTTTGTCCCCCAGGGAACATTGGGCAATGTCTGCAGATATTTTGCATTGTCACAACAAGCAGGAAGGCACTAATTGTATCTAGCAGGTAGAGGTCAGGGATGCTGCTAAACATCCTAAAACACACAAAATAGCTGTCCAACAAAGTGGTGCCAAGGCTGAGAAACCCAGCGATAGAGTCACTTTCATGTGCACGCATGCGTGCACACATACACTCACACACACACACACACACACGTGCAAATAAATGCAAGGATGACAAAAAGAGGATAAAATAGCTATCTGAATTATTTCTAACACTTGCTTATAAGCAAAATCAAGAAGGGTAATAACAACAGCAAGCCTTAGAGTTTTCTATGATCTTCTCTTTCACTCATACTTGACTTCCAATGTCAGCATATCCTGTCATCTCTACCTTCAAACTAGATCCCCAAATCAGCTGCTTCTTACCACCTTTACTGATTACTCCTAGTTCTGGTCATCATCATCTTTAGCATGGACCAATGCATTAGCATCCTAAGTGGAATGTCTTCTTCAGCTCTGTACCCATTCAGCCAGTTTTCAACTCAGCAGCCACAATAACGTTAACAATGAAAACCTGATCATGTCACTTCCTTTTTATAAAGGTTAGTCCTCCACTCAGACTAACACTATATCCCAGTGTGCTGCTGGAAATGTGTGGGGCATATTTTTGGCTGTCATGATAAGTTCGGTGCTACTGGCATTTAGTACCTGGGGCCAAAGAAAGTTAATTTTCCTGCAATGGGAGAGGTTACGAAAAACTGACTTGTCCAAGCTTTTTAGCACCTCTGGTAGGATGCAGTAGTTCATCGTCTACCCCACTCTCCATCTTGCTCTCTATGCTCCAGCCATGGACCATCCCCCATGACCCTTGGGCCTGCAAATTATGTTTTAATATCAAGGACTTGGCACTAGTTGACCCTGCCTAAAAAACTCTTCCTCAATTATACAAATATCTTACTCCCTCTCTTCATTCAGATACCTCACTTAAATTGTCATCTCATTAGAGAAACATTAAGTCACAATCTTAACTAAATTATTATCTCCTTATTAAAGTGAGAGGTTAGTCTGCTGAATGTTCCTTCATTTCACTTATCAACAACTAATATTATTTTGTTAGTGTATTCTGTTTATTATCTGTTTTCCTATGAGAAAGTGAGCTCCAAGAGGGCAGGGGCTTTGTTTACTCATCTTTGTCTCTTCAGTGCCTAAAACAGTGCCTGGACAGAAAAGTTATTAGAATAATGTGCAAGGAGTGAAGAAATGAATGCATACTTTCACTTAGACAAAAAAAAATCCCACTAGAAATGTGTGTGTGGTCAGAGTAGAGAGAAAAATCACAAATGTCCTCTTAACCTGATGGCAGTACATTTTAAAAACCTAACATTACCAAAAAAAGAAAATCCCACACTCATCAAGTATTGCTTGCAAAATTATACTTAAGAAGTAGTCCTAATTGTTCTGTTAATTATTTGGTGATCATACCTTTGTGGACTGAGTATTGCAAATAGGTCAGGATATTTTTCTAATACTTCAGGTATCATGGACAAAAGGGGAAACATTCAATTCGATCTATTCACATAAGATATAATTAATACCTTTATTAAGGGATACCAAATTTTATGGACTATTTTGTGCTGACAATATTAAATGTGTAAACTCAGTAGGAATGGTGAAGTAAGGAAAATTCCTCTTCATTAACTTTGATGGGAGCTGGGATTCTGACAAAACTGCAATTGCCTTGGGGTCTGGTTTCAGGCCAAGGAGACAAACTTCTCTCAGAGAAAACTTTGAGTTTGGAGAGACAGGCTCCCAGAAGTCCTCTGATTAGCAAGCAGAATATTCTGTCATTTCTAATCAAACTTTTCTGAGCTCTGATTGTCCCCATACATCACATTTAACCCCCTGGCTAAAGAACCACAGAGGTGTAGCAGAGCAAGGAGAATGTTGTTATGGAAAAAGAAGCACCTGTAATACCTATCATTTGGATATATGGACCCCATGTGTTTTGGGTCAGCTTCCATAATATGAGAGCCTGCAGTAAGTATTTTGGTGAAAATGTTTTATTAGGAGCTACTGTCCAGAGAAGGGGAGTATAGAAAGCAGAATAGGGCCAGAAGAAGAATCTAAACTAGGATGTAGTAGTCTTAACAAGAATCTAGCTTTAGTCTGATCTTATGCAGAGCTCTGGAACATGAAGTATACTGCAGAATTGGTCCTCCTAAAAGCAAGGAAACCAGCCTTTCATACCCTATGGCAATCCTTGGCCTTTGGCCCCTCCACAGGATGGGGTGTCACCTCCCTGGTGAAGAGCTCCCCCATTCCATGGAGGACAATTCTCTAAGAAGGAGGCAGCTATGAGACTTTAGCAACCAACAATCATGACAGCTGTGGGGGAAGAAGTGCCCCTACACTTTGAAGGGCGCTTGGATGAGGGAGCAACAGCATTTGCCTGTCTGCCAGTGTCTCAAAGAGACATGAATCACAAATACAATTAGTTAGAAAAAAAACCCAAAGTACTCTCTCTAAGTATCACTGTTTGGCACAGCATTATTCACAGTGGCCTTGGGAATCACGTCTGGCATCCTGAGTGTTTTCTGAGGGAATTCTGCTAACGTAGGGAAATGTCCACATGATATTTGTAAAGCCAAATAACATCTTCTTCTCTCCTTGAAATGATCCAAGCCTTTTGCAAAGAGTTGTACTAACAAGTCTCAGAGAACAGTAGACAAAACTAAGATGTTAAACATCAAATTTAAAAGTTAAAAAAGAGTCTATTTACCAATAACTTTGAATAATGATCAACTGAAACCCTTTAAGCAAGTCCTTTAGAAATCTTATTTGCATGTATTTTTTTTTCCGCTAATTTTCTTTTTAAAATAATTCTCTAATGCAGCTCAAGGTTTCCCAGCCTCAGCACTATGCACATTTTGGGCCAGATAATTTGGAGCTGTCCTGTGCATTGTTGGGTACTGATACAGTTTGGCTGTGTCTCACCTTGAATTGTAATAATCCCCATGTGTTGTGGGAGGGACCCAGTGGGAAGTAATTGAATCAAAGGGGTGGGTTTTTCTGTGCTGTTCTCATGATAGTGAATAAGTCTTATGAGATATGATGGTTTTATAAAGGGGAGTTCCCCTGCACATGCTTTCTTGCCTGCTGCCATGTAAGATGTGCCTTTGCTTCACTTCTCCTTTGCCTTCTGCCATGATTGTGAGGCCTCCCCAGCCACGTAAAACTGTGAGTCCATTAAACCTCTTTCCTTTATAAATTACCCAGTCTCAGGTATGTCTTTATTAGCAGTGTGAGAACAGACTAATACAGGTATTTAGCAGCACCGTGGCCTCTACCTACTAGATGTCAATGGAATGTCTGCTCCACCTCTTCAACCTCATAGGGCCAAATGTCCTCTGGAAGGTAAAATGATTCCTAGTTGAGTACCACTGATAGAGCCAAAGGAAACCAGGACAATCTTTGGAGTCATGGCAGGGCTATCCACTTTGTGTTTTGGGCAAGCTAAAAAGTAATTCTAAGCCTTGGTTTTCTCATTTGTGAAATGGGAATAATAACTACTCTACAGGCTTATTCTAATGATGTAAGTAGATAATATTATATAGCACACCACTTGAAATATTAGTCACTGTTTCTTCTCTTCCTTTCCTTCTGGACTGAAATATTTTCAAAAGTGGTTTGCATTCTTATGAATAGAATAGTGGATATAAAAGACCATTTTATACAAATTAGAACATGATAGACGGTTTTACCTCAAAGATCCAACATTGATAGAGAAAAAAACTAATTTATCCCCACTGTCCCTTTTCAGTTTTTATTAACCTTTGAAGAAAGTATATTGGGAATTTAGATATGCATTTATAATAACTAACATTTTCTGAATGCTTGAATAAGTGCCAGATTCTGTTCTAAGCACTTTATATTGATTATCTCCTGAGTAAATACAACTATCCCCAATTTATAGATGAAAAACAGAAGGCAGAAAGAGGTTAAGTTTTTCATCCAAAGTAACAGAAAATGATGAATGATATGGTTTGGCTGTGTCCCCACCCAAATATCATCTTGAATTGTAGCTCCCATAATTCTCATGTGTTGTAGGAGGGACCCGATGGGAGACAACTGAATCATGGGGGTGGTTTCTCCCCTACTGTTCTCATTGTAGTGAATGTCTTGCGATATGATGGTTTTATAAGGGGAAACACCTTTTGCTTGGCTCTCATTCTCTTGTCTGCTGCCCTGTAAGATGTGCCTTTCACCTGCCATGATTGTGAGGCCTCCTCAGCCACGTGGAACTCTAAGTCCATTAAACTCATTTTTCTTCCCAGTCTCGAGTATGTCTTTATCAGCAGTGTGAAAACACACTAATACAGTCAATTGGTACCAGTGGAGTAGGGTGCTGCTGAAAAGATACCCAAAAATATGGAAGTGACTTTGGAACTGGGTAACAGGGAGAGGCTGGAACACTTTGGAGGGCTCAGAAGAAGACAGGAAGATGTGGAAAAGTTTGGAACTTCCTTGAGACTTACTGAATGGCTTTGACAAGAATACTGATAATGATATAGACAATGAAATCCAGACTGGGGTGATCTCAGATGGAGATGAGGAACTTGTTGGGAACTGAAGTAAAGGTGACTCTTGCTATGTTTTAGCGAAGAGACTGGTGGTATTTTGCCCCTGCCCTAGAGATTTGTGGAACTTTGAACTTGAGGGAGATGATTTAGGGTATTTGGTGGAAGAAATTTCTAAGCAGCAAGGCATTCAAGAGGTGACTTAGGTGCTGTTATAGGCATTCAGTTTTAAAAAGGAAACAGACATAAAAGTTCAGAAAATTTGCAGCCTGATGATGCCATAGAAAAGAAAATCTCATTTTCTGAGAAGAAATTCAAGCTGGCTGCAGAAATTTGCATAAGTAATGAGGAGCCAAATATTAATTGCCAAAACAGTGGGGAAAATGTCTCCAGGGCATGTCAGAGACGTTTATGCCAGCCCCTCTTATCACAGGCCTGGAGGCCTAGGAGGAAAAAATGGTTCCATGAGCTAGGCCCAGAGCCCCCCTGCTGTGTGCAGCCTAGGGACTTGGTGCCCTGTGTCCCAGTTTTTCTAGCTATGGCTAAAAGGGGCCAAATGTATAGCCTGGGTCATGGCTTTAGAGGGTGCAAGCCCCAAGCCTTGGCAGCCTCCATGTGGTATTGAGCCTGCCAGTGCGTAGAAGGCAAGAATTGAGGTTTGGGAACCTCTGCCTAGATTTCAGACGACGTATGGAAATGCCTGGATGTCCAGGCAGAAATTTGTTGCAGGTGCAAGGCCCTCATAGAGAGCCTCTGCTAGGGCAGTGCAGAAAGGAAATGTGGGGTTGAAGCCCCCACACAGAGCAAAGTCCCCACTGGGGCACTGCCTAGTGGAGCTGTGAGAAGAGGGCCACCATTTTCCAGACCCCAGAATGGTAGATCCGTTGACAGCTTGCACTGTGCATCTGGAAAAGCCACAGACATTCAATGCCAGCCAGTGAAAGCAGCCGGGAGGGAGGGTGTACCCTGCAAAGCCACAGGGGCAGAGCTGCCCAAGACCATGGGAACCCACCTCTTCCATCAGTGTGACCTGGATGTGAGATATGGAGTCAAAGGAGATCCTTTTGGAGCTTTAAGATTTGACTGTCCTGCTGGATTTTGGACTTGCATGAGGCCTTTAGTCTCTTCATTTTGGCCAATTTCTCCCATTTGGAATGGGTGTATTTACCCAATGTCTGTACCCCCATTGTATCTAGGAAGTGACTAACTTGCTTTTGATTTTACAGGCTTATAGGTGGAAGGGACTTTCCTTGTCTCAGATGAGGCTTTGGACCGTGGACTTTTGAGTTAATCCTGAAATGATTTAAGACTTTGGCGGACTGTTGGGAAGGCATGATTGGTTTTGAAATGTGAGGACATAAGATTTGGGAAGGGCCAGGGGCAGAATGATATGAGTTGACTTTGTCCCCACCGAAATCTCATCTTGAGTTGTAGCTCCCATAATTTACACGTGTTGTGGGAATGACCTGGTGGGAGATAATTGAATCATGGAGGCAGTTTCCCCCATACTTTTCTCATCATAGTGAATGATGAGATCTGATGGTTTTATAAGGGGAAATCCCTTTTGCTTGGTTCTCAATTCTCTCTTGTCTGCCGCCATGTAAGACATGCCTTTTACCTTCACCATGATTGTGAGGCCTCCCCAACCAGGTGGAACTGTGAGTCCGTTAAACGTCTCTCTCTCTTTTTTTTTTAATGAAATACCCAGCCTCCAGTATGTCTTTATCAGTAGCATGAAAACAGACTAATACAGTGGAGTTTGAATTTATACTGAGATAGCCTATTGGAAAGTGGAAGAGCTATGACAAAACCTAAAAACAGAGTTGGTGGTTTGGGAATAGAAATACAACAAGAAAAGTAGCTACAATGATAGCTGATGGCATTTTGTTGGTCAGCCTGTAACATCCAATCCTCGAGACACAATTAAGACCTTACGTTGAATTAAGACCTTAAAGGCCCTAAGCATGGAAGAATTGAAGTTGCCTGTCTCTGCGTCACCTGCCATATGCAGTTTAAATTAAAGCAATAAAAAATAAAATAAATTTTTGAAATTCCAATAAAGTTTTATTTTTTCCCATGATGAATATATTAATGCTTTTTGAAACATTGAATATTGCATTTTAAAAATATTTTATCATGTTTAGCTTGTTTATTGGGTATTCAGTACTAATAACTCAGAATTTCTTGATCCTCCTGCAAACTTATGGCTATTGAATTTATGATCTTGACCTTGGCTGTGGAATGAAGAGTTCATGACTTTGGATTGGTAAACTTGGTTCACTCATCTAACCTTGGTTGGACAGCCTCACTTAGATCTTTCATGTTCATTTTGATCTAGGGCAGACACCAGCAGACTTTTTCTGTAAAGGGCCAGACAGTAAATACCTTAGGCTTTGTGAAGCATGGGGTCTCTGTTGCAGCCACTCAATTCTGCCACTGTAGTTCAAAAGCAGTTATTGACAATATATGAATAAATTGATATAGCTGTGTTCAATAATATTTTATTTACAAAAACAAGCAGCAGGCAATATTTGGCCTGCGAGCCACAGTATGCCAACCTCTGATCAAGGGTCCTGTTTTCTGTGTATACTTCCTTAACCATCAATTCGTCATGCTTTCAATGCGGTGCTTTGCCTACAATTATATTATATTGTTGCCAAGTAGGTGATGATTAATTTTTGGCCTTATGATCCAGAAGGCCTGACTTCCCTAGAAGTGCTTACCCCATCATTTATGATAAATAAACAACTCTTTATAAAAATGGAAAAAATACAATAAATGCTCCAGATAGATTTATAAATTACACCATTAATAAAGATACATCATAATTAAAGGAAGTATTTCTGGAGAATGGTGCCTAGAGGAAATGCTTGCAATCATGCCACTATTAAGTGACAGATGCAAGAGTAAAGCAGAGCTCCTGAGTCTCAGTCTTGTACGTTTTACTGTACCCTTTTACCTCTTTCCTCCAATCCTGCTTACCGTGTGCTTTGAATAAAGCACTTCTCATCTACTCTGTGTCTCTGAATTTAATGTTGAAGGGCTCTGATGTCTATGCTCTTTTAGGTAAAGGTTCTCTTCACGTGGTTGTGGCTAAAAAGAGGAACCAATGATTGAGTGACCAAGTCCAGTGGCTATTTCTTAATTCTGACTGTCCTTGACCAACATACTTCATTTGACCTTTTCTTTTTACAACCATCTTTTCCTTCTAGAAATTTCCTTCCCTTATGGTTTCCCAGCATTGTTTCTCAAGGTTCCTTTTCCTCTCACAGTAGTTCATTTTAAATTTATTTTACTGGCTCTTTGTCCATGTAAATGCTGGTGTTCCCCACAGTCTTGTCCTCAGTCTTTTTATTTTTCCATAATTCTCTCAGAGATCTCTTATCCATTACCATGGCCTTGACTACCGTTGACCTGCTGAATCTTGCAAAATCTGTATCTTGTCCCTTTTCTGAGATCCATATTTCTATTTTCAACCAAACATAGTCATTTCTGTTATAATGTGACTTATGTATTCCAACATTATGCAAAATCATGCAACAAAAACAATAGGACTTGTAGAAAATCAGAGTTAGAAGAACAGTCTGCCAGTAACTGTAGTGGACTGAATGTTTATGTCTTACCCAAAATTTATATCTTGAAATCCTAGCCCCTAAGGTGGTGGTATTCTGAGGTGAAGCCTTTGGGAAGTGATTAAATCATGAGGCTAGAGCTCTCTTACATGGGATTATAAAAGAAACCCCAGAGAGAGCTCTTGCCCCTTCCACCATGTGAGTTACAAATAAGAAGATGGTTATCTATGAGGAAGTGAATCCTCACCTGACTCTGAATCTGCTGATGCCTTGATCTTGAACTTACCAGCCTCCAGAACTATGAGAAATACGTTTCTGTTGTTTATAAGCCAGCCACTGGATTTATGGTATTTTGTTACAGCAGCCGAATCCACTTAAGACAATGACACAGAGAAAAAGATAGAAACCTAAGAAAAGCAATGTCACAATTTTACACATATTAAATGGTTAATAAATGCACAAATACTACAATAAATATGGCACTTTATCTTAAAGAAGACTTGAAGTTTGCTTGTAGAAATGTGATTTGAAATAGTTGTACTCTGTTATTCTGAAGTGGTAGAAAGAGGGCTATGTAAAATCAGTCGGAAAGTTGTGAAACCAGATGTGGATGGGTGTGGCTCATAATATATGCTGCAAACTGGGATAGTGGATAGATGTTTGAGGTAAGCATGTGTGCAAATTTTGGTATTCGTGTGTAGTTTGGTTCACCTGTGTGCAGTTTTCTGCATTCACCTAGTGTTTTTTGTGGATGAAATCACACATAAGCAAATGCAAAATTCTTGTTATGCTCAAATTATCTCCTAATATATTCATATCATTGGAACACATTCAAGGTTTTACAAGTGTTATGCCAGAACTGGTGCCTCCCAGGCATCTCAGTCTCAACATATCAAATCATGATATGTCCAACTATTTTTTTCTGCAAAGTCTTTCTTTCTCCACAAGGTCTGTTGATGCCATCAACAAATAGCCAACTGCCTTAAACAGAAACCTTGACATGGTCTTCAGCTACCTCTCTGTCACTCATTACATCCAATTAGTCATCAACTACTGTCAATTCCACCTCATAAATGTGTCTCAAGTTCATCTTCTCTTCTCCACTGTGGGATATGTACTGATTCAAACTTACCATCTCTTGCTAGAACTCTTGCAAGAGCTTCCTACTTGGTTTGCTGGCTCAATTCTTATCTCCCAACACCTGATATTTTAAACAGCCATCATGATGATCTTTCTCAGAGCAAGTTTTCTGAGAGTAAAGGCACTGAGTTTAACTCTCTGTCCTGCCCTACTATCTGTATGAATTTAGGTAATTTACTTAACCTCTTTATACCTCGGCTTCCTCATCAAGCAAAAGGAAAATCTTGTGTCACAGGTTTGTTGTGAGGATGAGACATTTAAAGAGCTTAGCACAGTGTTCAGCATATGTGTTAAATGAATAACAGTTATAATCTATATCATTATTATGATTATGATTATCATTGTCATCATCATATCATTGTCACCATCAGGATATCATTATTTCAGGAAAGCTGGAATTAAGTTTTCCAAGCTGAAAAACCAGACTTTTTAGCTTTTACTTCATTTATTTTAATTCAATGTATATGTCATATATTGAATGCTTACTGCATCCAAAGCAGTACCAAGGGAGACACTCAATTGAATCTAACTACCAAGACTGACAAAAATTATGTATTAATATTTCCACCTTAAAGCAGATTGTCATGATGGCTATAAATAAAGTACAAAGGGAGTATAGGAAAGGACATAAATTCTAGTGGAGGATTTTGGAGGCCTTTGGGGAGAAAATAATATTTCAATGGTCATGAGGATTGGATGGCCTTGAGAGCCAGCTATGAATGATAATCTCTATTTTAGAAACATGATGTGGTTTTTATGTGGGTGGAAGAAAGAGAGTTTAAAAAATGACAACTATGTCTATTGCGGCTGGAGTGCGGTATGCAGGATGAAAGGAGCTGGAATGAAACATGAGTTACTGATGAACTGGGTCAAGGTGAGGGTTCAGCAGGTCTTGTTCATTCTACTTTTAAGTGAAGCCTGAATCCACCCGTTCATCTTCATCCCCACTATTGTGGCTCTAACCCAGGACACGGCCTTCACTCACATGGAATACTGCAAACCTTTCCTATGCAAATCCCTTTCTCTGGACTGCAGAGCTTTGTGCTGTCTTGACTTTGCTATAATACACCTGCATTTACCACACCCCTTATCTCAGTAATGATGGTTTTCTTATGACCCTTGAAGAAGATAGGTCTGTTACCATCTTCAGACTTTGACTCTTGCTGCTCCTCTACCTGAAGTTCTTCCCCTTTTCTTTGGATGACTAACTTATTCTCACCATTCAAGTCTCAGCACAAGTATCTCTTCTTCAGAGAAAACTTTCTTAACAATCCTATTCAAAATAGACCACCTTGTCACTCTCTATAGCATCACCATAGATTACATATTGTTTATCACCTATCAATTCCACCCAGACACAAGCTCAGTAACTGTTCTGGTTCAACATTGTGTCTGTAGTGCATAAAACCATGCCTGTGCATACTAAGTGCTGAGAAGTTCTGGTTCAATGGACACATGACTATAGGTAGGTGCAGGCTATACAGTTGGATAGGAAAGGCCCTGAATGACAGACTGCCATATTTAGGTTTTTCTCTGTGACAGTAGAAGTTTTGTGAGTGGATGTGTTTTCTCTTCCTTCTCAGCTTCTTCTCCACCTAACTAAGTCCCCAATCGTTCGTCATGGCTCAACTCAGGCTCCACTTTACAACAGTGAATATCCTTGGTCACATATGTAAATACTCTCTCTTTTTCTCTCCTTTGCACCTTTGGCTTTTAAATGAATACTATTTATGTTGTTTTTGGCACTAATCATATGCTGCAAAGAATTACTTGGTATTTTTCCGTCTGTCTAAATTTATCATTTCAAAAAGATATCTGAATCTTTTAAGAACATCATGTATGACCTATGCCCTGTGGCTCTTGCCATGCCTCTTATAGGTCTGAGGTGCCCCAGAAGTTTCTTGTGTGCTATCAGGTTATTTTTAAGGTAATTAATATTCTTTCAATTTCGTTGTATGAATTGTCTTCAATTCAACACATATTTATTGTGTGCCTAGAGTGTGCTGTGTTCTGTGGCATATAAAGATGAGAATGGTACAGTCTTTGCACTCAGGTAGTCCATGACCCACATAGGAAAAGCAGGTGCATATAGCAAATGTAATAATTAAAGTGCTGTTATAGAAGTTTGTGCTGACTGCAATGAGACCATGAATGAAAGATCAACTGATTTCATCAGAAGTGAAAAAAGGTGGTTGTACAAAGATAAGAAACTCAATTGAGTTGGGACCATGGGCAGGATGTGCAGCATTGCCTGGGGACAAAGCATTCCATTTGGAAGAATGGTACGAGCCAAAATTCAGTGGTGTGAATGTGCTGATGACTCTGTGAATAGCGTATAAACTAGAGTGGCTTGAGCACAGGATGCAGAGGTAGAAAAAGAATAGCTGAGAATAGGCATTAATTTAAAACATATTTTACATGTTTTTAGAAGGAAGAGTACATGCAAAGGTGATGTCATAAATACCTCTTCCCAAGCCAATTGCATTAGGGCTATTCTGTGACAACGAGTTTCCAGAAGGCGATGGCATTGGACTGATCCCACAGGCAACTCACCTTTTCCCAGTGAGTGCACCCCTGTCTATAAAGCAGCCTGGTGCTGGCAGAGCCGTCTCTGTTTCATCTTGGTACCAAGTGTTTACACTACTACAAAGTTAATATAACCCAACCAGGATGGGGTGAGCTCACCAGAAATGTGAGCGCTGAGTTTGATTCAGTGTGGTTCAACTTTAAAGCATTCCTGAAAATGCATTTAGCATTAGCAACTATAATTTCAGTTCTCTGGGATGTGCTTGCCCTGTGGATGTGGCTTGTGAACAACACATGGCAGAGGACGTTTTTACTGAGATGAACAGTATTTTCATCCTGAGAGTCTGCTGGAGGCTCTGTTGGGATGACATAAGTGTCTGCATAGTCAGGCAGGGTCAGGCAAACATGTCGCCTTTGGCAGATCAGGAAGGACAAGCCTAGTGCCGTGGTGTCTTAACGGGGAATGGGAGGCCAAAGGTGGAGCAGTAATAGCCCAAATGTACTGTGCTTTTCCAGAACTTGATTACACTGCTTTCTGATAAAAGAGGAGATGTACTTCGGAGCTGGGCAAAATTCACTAACTTCTAATTCCTAATCTGGGTAGACCAGGACTTTAAGAGCTCTCAGTTTGGGTTAACCACATCCTGAAACATGATGGCAAGGAGAGAGATTAGCAACGTTTCTCCCTCACACTGGAGAGATAATGCTCCAAAGCAGCCGCCATCCGGTGACTGACAGGGACTTGGTGGACAAACATCCTACAGCATCCTTGCTCCTTTGCACAGATGATTGATTCTGAGGTGTGCCCTGCACTGTCCCAGGGTCCCCCTGAGGGATTGAGCCTCAGTCACCCACAGCAGAACTCTGATCTGTAACACACCCTCTACTGGCTGCCTGTTTTCCCTGCCTCACTTCCCCCTTCCCGATTGTTGCCTTCTGTTGTCATCTCCCAAATAAACCACTTGTCCTCAAACCTCTGTCTCACCCCTTTTGGAGGAATCACCTAGTATAGCCAGAGTCGACTTAAAGAATAGAATCTGGCCACAGGAGATTTTAAGAAACAGTAGATTGAACGTTACAGACATTTATTGAAAACGCATTGTGAGCCAGGTTCTCTACCTGACACTTGTCCTGTAGCAGGACTGTAGTCTCCCCATCTCCCCTCAGCACTCATCTGTGCACACTGAAGCTGCTCCCCACATAGCTTGTCTGGCCTCAAGCACATACTCTGTCTGCAAACTGAACTCAAAACTGAGGTGGAATGAGTATTTCTAAGGCAACTCTCAGTCAGTGATGGATGGCAATGACTAGGTGAATAAGCATATTCCTCCCCCCTTGGGAGAGGTAGCTCTCAGGCACAGCTTCCCTATTTCCCAGAGGTCCTCGGCAGAATAGAGTCTCTAATGTCCGCAGTAGGACCCTGACCATCAGCACACTTTGTGAGCTGCCTCCTCTTTTCTCTCTTCCTTCTCGAGCCCCCTACCAGTGCTTCCTGAGACCTTCTCCCAGACAAACCACTTGCATCCAAATCTTTATCACAGGGCCTACTTCGGGGGGAGGCCAAAACATAAGACAACATATGTATCTCATTTGGTGCTAATAATAAACAATGGAGTCAGATAATACAATAATGGTACGCCTACTCACTCTTCCAAGTACTTTACACATATTAACTAGTTTAATTCTCACATCGCCATAATAATCACGGTACTGAAATTATACCTGTGTACGGATGAGGACAGCAAGGAACAAAGCATTAACAGTATGGCCTATAGTTGCACAACTGGTTAGTAGAGGAGCCAGGATTCTAGGTCAGGCAGTCTGGCACCAGAATTGACCCTATTTTTCATTTAAGGACTCAAGACTTAGAAACATTAATTAACTTGACAAAGGTCCCATGATGGCAAGCAATAAGGCTGAGATCAGAACCCGTATCTGTCTGAGTCAATGAACTTTCCCTGCTGTTATTAACAAACACTTTCCTGAGGTCCCTGAATGGATCTCTGGTTCTCTGGAGCAACAAGCCTGGACATGTGGAACACCATCCCATGGTAGCCTGGCTCCTACACCCCACATTATTGTGCTGAGAGGGAAACAAAGCCAGCTTTTGGGTACTGTAGGAGGGATCCCCACAAGCCACCAAGTAGCCTGAAGCTACCCAATGCTTCCACCGGGATGTTTTCCAAGATGTGAAATTGCTTCATAAGGAAAGCAAAGAATATTTTGTTTTCTATGTGCTCCTGATCTTTCTTTCTAGTAAAATGGTTAGTACTTGATGAATTTATTGTTCTTCAAAAGAAAGGGGAAAACAAGTAAGGTTTGGACATCAAAACATGGAAGACTTCGATTTCCAGAATTCTTCTGTGGATCACCTCTAAGTCACTAACTATATCAGTAAGAAGAAAACACTCAAGAGTCACAGCTCATTGCAGTCAGATGCCTGTTCACACCAGAGCTATGTCACTTCTTAGCCGGGTGAATTTAGCAAAATTATGTCACCACTCCGAGCCTGACTTCTATCAAAGTGAGAATAATAATAGTGCTGACTATGCCAACCTGAGGTGAGGATCAAAATGGGGCAAGGCATAGGGAATATTTTATGGATATTAAGAAGATATAATATATTAGTGACGTTAAAAGATTGCAAAGCAAAGTATGTGTTCCTTCTCTTAATTTTGCCAATATTAATTAATGTAATAACTATTTACTGAGTATATTTGAGTTCTCAGACACTGCCCTAGGTTCTGAGAATACAGAGTAAATAAACAAATGAAATTTCTTGCCACGAATTTTAGTGTAAACAAAATAAACTATTTAGTTTGTTAGAAGGTGATAAGTCCTAAGAGTAACAGATCAGCAAGGAAGGGCAGAGGAAGTATTGGAGGAAGAGCTGCACTTTCACATAGAGTGGGCCAGGAAAGGTCTCATTAAGTAAGTAATATTTGGAAAGAGAGATGATCAACTCAAAATAGATTAAATACTAAAACATACGACCTGAAACTATAAAAATCTTAAAAGAGAACATAAGGGAAATGGTCCTTGACATTAGTTTTGTCAATGAATATTGACACCAAAAGTACAGGCAACAAAAGCAAAGATAAATAAGTGGCACCACATCAAACCAGAAAAGTTCTTGTGCAGGAAAGAAAACAATCAACAAATGAAAAGGCAAACTACTGAATGGGAGAAAATATTGGGAAACTGTATATCTGATAGGGGGCCGATATTCAAGATCTGTAAGGAACTCACACAACTCAACAGCAAAACCAACCAATCAACCAAATAACTCAATTAAAAAATGAGGAAAGGATCTGAATGGATGTTTTTCCAAGGAATACATACAAATGACCGATAGGTACATGAAGTGGTGCTCGCCATCACTAATCATCAGGGAAATGCAAATGAAAACCACAACAAGATATTACCTCACACTTGTTAGGATAGCTGTTATCAAAAAGGCAAAAAATAACAAGTGTCGGTGAGGATGTGGATAAAAGAGAATCCCTGTACACTGTTGGAGGAAATGTAAATTAGTACAAACCTTACAGAGAATAGTAGACAGGTTCCTAAAAAATTAAAAATAGAACCACCATATGACTCAGTAATCCCTCTGCTGAGTATGCACCTAAAATAAATAAAAGCAGCATGTCTAAAAGATATTTGCACTCCATATTCATTGCAGCATTATTCACAATGGTCAAGATAAGGAAACAACCTTAGTGTCTGTCAATAGGTGCAAGGATAGAGAAAATGTATGTGAATGTGTGTATGCATTACAGGAAATATTATTCAGGCTTAAAAAAGAAGGCAATTCTGCGATTTGTGACAACAGGGATGAACCTGGAGAACATTATGCTAAGTGAAATAAGGAAGACACAGAAAGACAAATACCCCATGATCTTACTTAATCTACAAAAGTTGATCATTAGAAATAGAGAGTATAACAGTGGTTACCAGGGGCAGGAGGTGGGGGAAATTGGAGACTACGTGTCAGAATTGTAAAATGAATATATACAGCATGGTGACTAGTTAATAATAATGTATTGTATACCAGAATTTTCTAAAAGAGTAGATCTTAAGTGTTCTCACTAAAGTATGTGAGGTGACGGATAGGTTAACTTGATTGGGGGAATCATTGTACAATGTACTCATATATCAAAACATCATGTTGTACATCTTACATATATTTAATATTTACTCGCCAATCATGCCTCAATAAAATTGGGGGGAAAAGACTTTAAGAGGTGAGCATGCAGATCATGAAGGAATAACATAAACATGTCTGAGACACTTTGGCAAGCACTACCCTGGTGACTAGCCAATCTTACCACACTCTCTAGCATTCCATGGCTATGGCTTTTGAAACAAGCAGAGCGTGCCCCAACCCAGCACAAAGAAAAGTGACTTTAGCTGATCCTCATTCTGAGCATGCTGCTGTAAACTACGTGTATCTAACAAATTCTTATATCTGGAGCTCCAGTTTGAGAAACCTGGGAAAATAGCCCAAAAAGTTTGTGTAAAACCGACAGCTTGGGAGAATTGTTCTACAAAGCCAGCAACCATTACAGACTCTTGAGTTTCTATTTGGGCTGTAATCATGAGAGAGCCTTCATGTGCAAGGTGAGTATGGAGCTGGCAAATCCTTCCCATTAATATCTATACAGGAAAGCTTTTCTTTTCAGCAAGCTGCTTCTGATCATGAGAAAATCAGTAGCATTCCTGGCACTGTAGAACCAAATCTTGACAAGTTCAGCAGCATCCTCAGCATCACAGAACTATGAAGAGGTCAGCAGTATCCCAGCACCAAAATCACAGCATCTCCAATAGCATCCGAAGCATTAAAAGGTCAGTGGTGACCCCAGTATGACGAAATGGGCCTAACAGTAGCCTCAGACCACATCTGGACCACCTGAGGAGCAATTAGATTTATAGGGTTTGTCACTGCTAATGCTTTGCAGAAACTACTTTTGACATGTAGAGAGTGAGAATCAGAGCACTGAACAGAATTCCCAGGCAATACATTTGGCCTGAGTCGTACTTAACATGTGTTAGACATAAGTTGCTATGCTTGGCTTCATAGTCACTCTCCTTTTAGCAAAGCAAGCATAAGGGATTGAATGTGTCTCAGCTGCTCTGGGATGTCTCCTTGCAACTCACAGATGACACAGGAGATTCGGAGGTAAAGCACAAGACCAGGGTTCTAATCCAATGCATGTCTATCTGGGGACCTGAGACAAGAGGCTAAATTCTCTGCATTTCCATGTTTCCATTTGTGTAATAAGAAACTATGTCTTCATGTTTAAAGGGGATTTTCCTGAGGCAAAACCATACTTAAAGGGGAAAAGATTCAAATCTATATAAGCAAGACATCTCATCTGGGTTTGGGCCTTTGTGCAAACAGTGTTCAGGACCTACTGGACAGCTAAAAATCTCTCTGTGGGAATTTATATTAATATGCAAATGAATCAGGCTTTGAGCTCCCTTCTAGACCGCCAGACAACCAACATTTTCACCTACTTCCTGCCCATCTCATCTGTAGTGCTCATTGAATTCTTACTAATAAATATGTTTCTCCACTGCTTTAAATTAGAACTAGCTGTACTCCAAATGGCGATAAGAGGGTTTTAAAATATTTATATTTATTTTGAGAATTTCTTTAAATTACTGTTGAATTGATGAGCACTGAACTATGTGGCAATCACAGTGCTAACTGTATTTACATGAATTTTCCCCATTGAATCATATCTCTATGAGGTAGATATTATGAGATGAGGTTGCTATTTTTAAATGATAAATTCAGAGCTCAGAAAAATAAGGAACCCACAGAATTCACATAGCTAAAATGTGGCAATGTTAACCACAGTCTGATTTCAACTCCTTGCATTAACCACAAAGCCGCACTAGTTAATTATTGCTGCAAAACAAGTTATTCCAAAACTTAACAGCTTATAAGAACAAACATTGATGATCTCACCCAGCTTCTGAAGTCAGGAATCTAAGAACATTTTAGATGGATAGTTCTGGTTGAGAATCTCTTGTGAAATTATGGTCAAGATGTTTACCAGGGCTATGGGCATCCCAATGCTTTGATGAGTTCGAAGAGCCAAGTCCACTTACATGGATGTTGGTAATTAACTTCAGTTTCTCACCATGCAGGCATGCTCATTGGGCTGCTTACAGTCACAGAGCTAGCTTCACCACAGTGAATGACCCGAGAGGGAGAAAGAACAAGACTCACATAGAAGTCACAGCAGATATAGAACTTAATCTTGGAAGTGACATGTCATCACTTCTGTAATGTGATTTTGGGTTATTGGTCACAGAGACCAACCCTAGTATAATATGGGAGGGAACTGTATGAAGGCATGAATACCAGAAGGCAGAGATTACTGTGGGCCACCTTGCAGGTGGGCTACAATTACCTATTAGAATTTTATGCTATCACTTAAAAGCGGCTCAACAGACTCATTGGCTCCAGGTTTCCCTACCAGCTAAATATTGGCATGTAGAGTGTAGAGGATGACATTTCTAGTCATCTTCTCCTTAACTCAGAGACCAGGAAAAAGAGAAAGAGAAGGGCTACATTAAATGAATTATTTTTGGATCCTCTATAGTGCCCCTAATGACATAGATTGGATACAATATGGTGAGGGTAGTTAACTACTCTCAGGACACCCCAGCCCCCACCTCTGCCGTTTTTGATGAGAAGAGAGAGAGAGAGAGAGAGAGAGAGAGAGAGAATGTGTTTCCAGACTCCCCAAACACAGACTCGCCATCAGATTTAGTACTATTTTTCTCATAACATGGTAGGACATTATCAAGCTTGGGAACTGAGAAAACACGATGAGAGGAGAAAGGGAGAAATGAACCATAAATGTTGGAATTATTCCACAGCACCAACAAATGATAAACTCCTGCTGTTCCTCACATAGATCTGTAACCGCAATTGCACTTGTCCCTCTTAAAAATAGCAGTTGGAGTCTAGAATATTTCTAAGACAGTAGAGTGTCATCTTCATTTTTAAACATGAATAAGCTACACAGATGAAGCCTGTGGGGGCTAAAGCATTAGAGAGACACAGAACAGAGAAAGAGGCAGGGGCAAGATTTACCACGACTTCCAGAAAAGGGTTGTTTATTCATTCATTCTTTCAACTAGCACTCAGGGAGCCTTTATTATGAGACAGCTACTAAGCATTTAGGAGGGTATAAAAAAATAAAAAGCACTGTCCCTACTTTCCAGAAATGGAATAGTATAGATTGATTCCCATAGATTTAATAGACAGATACAGCCTCAATCATTTATTCATTTATTCACTAAATATTGCTGCGTCAGGCATTTCGCTAGACAATGGTGTGGCAAAGATTAATAAAAATGTTATCTGTTCTTCAGGGCCCACAGTCTTGGGTAGGGGTGGGGGGATCAGGATTGAGGTGGATCCAGAATGATAAGAGAAAAATAAAGAAGTGGCATCTAAATTAGTTTGGGGAAGAGGATGGGACAAGTGCTAGGGAAAGTGGTAGTGTATGTGACTCTCAAGGAGAGAGTTTAAATCAGTATTTAAATTTGTATCTGTATAAATGACTTTCCAGCTGTCTGCCTATTTTATTAATGGGGCATGGCTCAGAGGTACGATTAGAGTTTGAGTCCCAGCTCGACTGCTTTTTAACTGTGCAATCTTGGGTAAGTTAGCTTCTTGATGCCTCAGTTTCCTCATTTGTAAAATGAGGATTACAATAGCAATTACCCTTTATGATCACTATGAGAATTAAATGAGTTAGTCTCTTTAAAGTCCTTAAAAAAAAAGTACTTAGCACATAGTGAGTTCTATGTAAGTACTAGTTATCTACAGAGAGACTAACATTTTCCACTGGAATGTCTCCTAGACAACACCTCTCAGGTATGTTTCTGGGTCTTGGGAATTAAAATTAGGGCCTATGAACGGGAAAGTCTTAAGATGCTAGTTTTGAGAGTGCGCTAAGAAATGAGGTGAGGAATATTTGTGGCTTCCCACTGGGAAAATCCAGAGTTGCAACCTCTTTGGCAGGCAGTATTCTTTTTTTGGCAGGAATCAGGAATTCCAGATTCTTCACAGTATCAGGGGCCTTGAGGAGGAAGCAGTTGCACTAATAAATTCACAGATATTCTGGATTAACTGACTGCAACCTGAAAGAGCAGGAGCACATTGTTGAGTCTACAGTAGCTTTCTGTTGTGCAGAAAATGGCAAATAAAAACCTGTACTTGCTTCAATCTTCATATCCTTATTATTTCTTCCCTTCCCCACTCAATCCTTTTGGAAGGCCTAGAGACTGAACCCACTGCAATCAGTGTATGGCATGTATCCAAGTAACTGCTCTGCAAAGTATGGAGTAGGAAATCTTATTTGTAGCAAAAGAAGTAAAACAAATTACTATAGTGTTTTATCTACATTGTGGCATTATGATAAATGTATGTTATTATTCCATGTCATTTAGCTCCTAACCAGTCTCCCGAAGAGGATCTTATTATTATTCCTATTTTAAGATGAGTGAAGAAATATTCTGAGCAATTGATGGGTTCTTAGTGTTATTATTAGTAATTGGAGGTACTGGTTTTGAGCCTGACTCTATGACTCTAAAGCAAGTGCTCGTAACTTCTGTAATATGGGGTATAAGAACTAAGGAGTTATAGAGTGTCAAAGGAGGAATAGAGGAGGAAACAGTGAGAACATCCCAAGAGAGGTGGTATTTGAGTTGAGTGTTAAAGATAGGCACAGTTTTTAGACATGGAAAGGATAAGGCAGGTCGTTCTAGATGAAGAAATGTTAAAGGTCAGGAGGGCAGGAGTGTCATGAGCCCCCTGGAAGAATATAGAAGCGTCTTGTGAGAGTAAAGCATGGGTGTTTGATAGAAGATAAAGCTGGATATGGACACGTTCAAGGAAGGTCATCTGTTCCCTCAACCAAATGGAAATGCAAACCCATCTTTGAGGCAGAGGGAGGAAAGGGCTGAGGGAATGGCTCCGTGTTCTACACTGCATGATAAACAGTAGACATTATATCTCTACCAGCTTTTTGCCATGGTTGATGCTTAGTTTCTGCATCACTGTCTGAAGACAGGGGCATAGAACCCAGCTGCTGAGACTCTAGAGATTGCTAGTGCCCTAGCTGTTGAGATAGAACTTGTTAGCGGGAGATGAACAGCAGAAGAGAAATTAGGAAGGAGTTGAACCTTAGACCCGACTGATGGGTCAGAAAGCAGAGAGGGTGCCTAGCCATGCCAGGAAGGATTTTTTTTCTGGCTCCCCGTGGCAGCTCTGATGATGTCTCACAGCAATGCCAATCTGGACACAACCATTCCACAGAATGTTTTGCTGAACTGTGGTTCATGAAGACATCAAGCCTAGGATTTGTTGTAAGTGATCCTTTTCTTTTCCCACACCATTTTAGACTAGAAATAATCCCCAGCCAGCTGGTATGTCACTTTCAGAGGTAATGTGAATCCAAAACAACACAACTCTGACCTCTTCCTTATGGGAACACACATGGCATCATAGGAAAAGCATTGGTTTCGGGACCAGCAGTTCAGATTCAAGTCTCAGCTCTTAGAATTAAGCAGTTGTGCGATCTTGGACAAAATGTTTAGCTTCTCTGAACTTCAGTTTTCTTAACTGTAGACTAAGAAAGCATGCCTTACTTTATATGAAAAGGCCAGCTATCTCAGGGTGGATGTAAGCAGAAATTAGATAGTGCAAATGAAATTAAATAAAAACACACTGCTAGTCTAAAGCAGTGAGCATTTAGACTGCATGAGAAATAATTAAATTATTTTAAAGTATGAAGGAAATGTAATCTGCTTCTCCCATCCTGCCCCCTGCAGTACCCAGCAGCAATGTTCATAGGCACTAGTCAATGTCTTTGCTGTTGAGTCTCCCACAAGTATCACAGTTGCTTCCTGTCAGGGACTGGGACCATGTGCACTCAGAGACTGTGTCATCTCTGCCTCACAGGCAGAAGGGAGAAGGGTTTTGGGCACTGCTGGCTGCAGTCACAGTCTCTGATGCCTTTGCATTCCTCTGTATAGTGGCAAATAGTCAAGATGGTGACATCCAGATGCATTTACATTTAAGTGTGCTTGAACCAACAGCACCTATCCAAAAAGTATCCCGCTCCCCTGCCTTCTCCCTTGGCATAGTTGGGTACTATCCATTTGTAGTTCTATGGCCTAGAGAAAGTTAATCTCTGTGCCTCGGTATTCTCATATCTGTGATATTAGCGTCACAGTCCTCCTTTCTAGTACTATTATTATGGAGATTACTTAGATATTATATATACGGAGAATGGCACATCATTCCTTTACAGGGGTTGCAGCCACACTAAACTAAATGCCCCATGGGAGCACGTTGAGAGGTGTGGGTGGATTTGACATATAGTAGACTAAGAATAAGTGAATCCAGAAAAGTCAACTCTCATAGCCAATGGGGCTGGGATGTCAGGAGATTTCTTGGAGGAACAACAAAAAAAACTGAGACTCAAAGAACTGGAAGTTACAGGTAGGTGAGGAGGAGGGAAGGACTCTAGGCATTCACTCTAGCATGTGTCACTCAGCACAGTGACACGATACAGTGAGAGGACAAGTTGGTCATCAATGTCACCAGATGGAGAAGTGGGAACGTATGCTGAAGTCCTCAAATGCCATGTTAAGTAGCATAGACTGTAACCCCTAAAGTTAGGGCTTTCCAAACTTCAGCCATTCAGTATCAGCTTCACAATTTTTGCCAGATCTGAGTATTGCAGTATCTCTTCTTTAACCATTTACTTAATATGGTCTTTAAATGGACTCACCTTCTTTTAAACTAAATAAGCTTACTTTATAAGGAAATTCTATTACCATTGTAAATAATAACCCATACCATTTGTCATAAACATAAGAAAATGAAACCCATAAAGTAAAACCAAACTATATTATTACAGTCTTACTAGATACTTTTGCCTAATGACAACTCTGAGCCCAAGCCTACTATCTCTTGGCTAAAAAGGGAAATGAGCAGGTTTTTGAGGAGTATGACAGCCATAAAGCACTCCTACAGTGAAGCTTTCCCTTAGAAGGATGGAGAGGGATCTGGGACGTTGCTGCTGTGGATTTAACATGAGGTAATGCTGTCACCATGGGTCTCTAAAAGCATTCTCAAAACTACCAGTGCCTAGTGTCCCATTATTAGGAAAATCCTCCTGGGGTGACAAGAAAATCTTTGAAGTTTTGGGAAAGAAAATTTATGTTCTTAGGACATCTTTTTGGCCATATTGTGGGGTGTGGATTTATACGAACAGAGACTGGTCACACGGAGATCAGGCAGAATGAAGCTGCTGTATCCCAGGTGACAATGAAGGTCTGAATAAGCAGAAATGCTATAGTGCTATGGAGGAGAGAAGTCATTGATGGAACATTAGAGGAACATGGATTGTGTTTGATGATTGACTGTGCAAAGGATCTAAGATGTCTTCCAAGGGGTCACCTTGGATGAGTTGAAAGATAATGATGCCATAGTGAGCTAGAGAACACTGCAGGTGATGTTCCCACTTTTCTGCAAACTTGTCTAGTAGTAACCTTCTCCTAGGCTTCTACACTCCTCCTGCTGTTTCGAGTTGCTCAGACCTCTGGGGTGCCCAGTCAGACCTGGGGAAGAGTTCACACTGCAGACCCATCATCCTGCCTAGGACTATCTTAAGGTAGGGGGAAGGCTGAAGAAAAATCACACTATATTTCTCTCTCTCCACATTAGTACTATTGTACAGTGGAAAACGTTTCTCTTCTTCTTCTTCTTCTTTTTTTTTTTTTTGAGACAGTGTCTTGCTCTGTCACCCAGGTTGGAGTGCAGTGGTGCGATCTCAGCTTACTGCAACCTCTGCCTCCTGGGTTCAAGCAATTCTTGTGTCTCAGCCTCCCGAGTAGCTGGGATTACAGGCATGCGCAACCACACCTGGCTAATTTTTGTATTTTTCGTAGAGATGGGGTTTCACCATGTTGGCCAGACTGGTCTTGAACCCCTGACCTCAAATGATCCACCCGCCTTGACCTCCCAAGGTGCTGGGATTTCAGGCGTGAGCCACCATGCCGGACTTCAGTTGAAAACTTTTTAAAGGATAGTCAAATACATGGTAAACAAGACCTTCACAATTCACTCAGAAAATCCCCAAGAATCCAGATGGAGGCTTGTAGAGTCCAAGAGCGTATCAATTTTCTTTTCCAGTCAGTGACTGAGGTAGAGAAAGTTAGAGGCTAAGTGTATGTCTTTGCACATTACATAGTGTGTTAGACCTCCTGGAGAAAGAATTTTCTTGACCTCATATGGCCCTACTTCACTGCTCAGACAGACATCTTTAATTGCTATAGTAGAATTCCTGCCCTTTTATTGAGGGTCCAGTAGTTATCACATCAATTTGATACATCCTGAAATGACTCCACCCATCTTATTCTCCCTGATCCAGATGAAAATAACAGCTGGAGGTCACAGCAGAAAGTGGTTAATGAACTAGCTCAGACTATGGTACAAATGACTGTGAACAGGTTAACGGAATAAAATCTAGCAATAAATTAACCAAAGGAATGAATATGTAGTAAAGTTTCAAATCCTTTGGGCTTTATTTTGAAGTGGAAAATGAACTTTCCTGTAAGGCTACCTGAAATCAACAGTCTCCACGGTTGTGAAGTCCATTGATTTGGTAAGCACCAATGGTCTGTAAAAGACACTCCCAGGAGCCCAGCCACAGAGTCAGCTCTTTTCTGAAACAAACACTTTCTTCCATTTCTAAGAACGATTACATTTATTTCAAAGTGAAAACTCATTTGATGATAGTTTAAGTTGAAAATACACTAACGGTGGTGGCAAGAATGCATAAAGACTTTCTGTGGAAGATCAAAACATTTCCAGATAACTTCCTTAGTGAGTGGCCGAGTGATGTAAATCTGACATTTCATATGGAAATACAAACATATTATCTGAATAGGAAAATGGAAGGGAACACAGGAGAAGATGATAGACATTCCAGGAATTACAGGGAACTATGAAGTTCACTGTTTTGAGAAAGTAGAGGTTTCTCTTTCCTTCTTTATACATCAATTTCCTTTAAGTGAACATCATTTGAATTTGTCCTTGTTGACAAATTTCTACTTGAACCTCCTCTACTTGTTGATTCAATGTTGAACTTTATCTACTTGAAAAGATTTAAAAGGATGTTTCTGATTAGGCTTAAAATACTTCTTAGCTACAATATAGGAGGTCAATAGGCTTTGCAAGTTACAGTCATTCAAAATCCTCAAAGTCAATACAAGCCAACAGGTCTACTTACTTTAACTTTCTAAAGGAGAGTAGTTTAAGCATATAGCTGTGTTACAGCCTGCGATGTTGGATAATCAAAATGAGTGATATGGGATATAGAATATAATCTTCCTCCACCAAGCCACGTTTCCTAGCCCAGAAGCACTTTCTTTGATACAGCAATTGGTTTATTCATTCAAATTGTAGGCTCTTAACACACAAAAGGAACTTTAATGTTCACTCACCTCATGCTGCTATGTCTAGAACAATGGTTTCCAATGCTGGATGCTCAGAATTCCCAGGGGAGCTTTTAAAAATTGCATATGCCTGGGCTCCATTGCTGAGCTACCAAATCCTTATCTGTGGTTGTTGGAGCCCAGGCATCAGTGTTTTTGAATCCAACCTCTCTCCCTCCAAGACACTGATCAACAGCCAGGATTGGGGACCACTGACTCAGAATTCAAATTCACCTCTACTATTGAGATCTTGTTTCTAAGTAGTCAGGTTCAAGCAATGTGACTCATATATAAAAGATACAATTTATAATATGAGCCCTTATGCAGTATTTAATGTGTTTTCCTGTTTCCAGGTACAAGATGATGTTTTTTTTTTCTTTTTTCTACCGCCAGGAGAACAGAATTGGACTCAGCAAGAATGAGGTCTTGGTTGAATGGAGAGAGAGGATAAGAGACAAGACACCCCCGATACTATCCTTTCCCTCTCTGTTCCAGGGCAACTCAGTAACATCCTGATATGGGATATCATCAGAAACTAGAGAGTTGACCCACTAGATCCTGAGCCTGGACTTTGTGCCTTCTGACAACCAAATCATTGGCTGGAGCAACAATTTACTTCTGCCTGAGGAGTGGGCTACAGAGTCCCTCCCAGCCTATAAACCCTGAAGCATTGCACCAACTGTAATGCATATCCAATATAGTGGATTTGTTTATTGGCACCTGCAATATGCACTCCTTAACTCTCAAAAATCATGTTGTAGGCATTAACTTAATGAGATAATGAATAATTATTGAGCTTCTACTTGTGCTTAACACTGTGGTAGGCACATTTATGAACAGAGAATAGGAATTAAACCCCAACTTCAGGGAACCTCTGTATTATGCACCTGTGTAAAATAATGGAAAAAAAAAGTGAGCTGAACTCTGATCAGCGACCAGAGATCTCTGGGACTTTGGACACTGATCAAAACTGAAAGTACACATAGCAGAATAAGAAGAATAGAGTTGAACCAAAATGTGGACATATTAGAAAGGATCTTGAGAATCCAACAGAAGAAGTTACACTTGCTGCATGGAGTCAGTGGGGGATTTGGTCCATTGCCCCAATGATACACGAAGGAGCAGTGAAACTGGAGGACAGGGAAGGGCTGGGTGGGTAAGGAAGGCTGTTGATGTGACTCAGGTAGAGGTAATTACATGATGTTATGGCAATGGTATTCCATTTTGAATAGGAAAAAATGATAGAATTAGTTTTTGGGAGGGGAGAACAAAGAAGAATGAGTCAAAGGAGAAACAAGATTTTTAGAGTAAATGAGTGTATAGACATAGACAGTCATGTTGGGAAAGAACTCAAAAGTCTGCTTTTTAGACATATTGAGTTTTAACCCATACTGGGATATTTAAATTAAAATTGCCAACTGGCAGTTAAAGATAAGAGGCCGGAGTCTCCATAAAATAAGAGATCTTCAGTTTTAGATTAAGAAAGATACACAAGGAGTGTAGTCTGAAATGAGAGGACTGATGGGATTCTTTAAGATTAAGAACCTAAGAATAAACAGAACACAGAGTTGCGGTCTGGGGAACAGCCTCAAAAGAAGAGATCATCAATAAGTTTTGCATGTTCATGGGAGTTGTGCTGGTGTAGTTATTTATATGTGTTAATAACTCCTATGTAGTTTTAGTGTGATTGAAATCTCAGACTTTTGCCCAAAGCAACTCCATCTTATGCTATCGATTCAAAATTTTCCACACAGAATAAAGTACCTTTTGCACATTATCTTATGTTGACCAACTAATTAGCTCTAACAGGAAGTTTTCTAAAAGAGAGAAATGTATACAAAAAGGGGAGAGGCAGTTACTTTTTTAAACTGTGACCTTTATTTTTCATATTTTATTTATCTTTTTTTAGCAGATAAGGTTAAATACCTTGCTGTTCAAACTGTATTACTAATTTATTGAATTTGTGGGAAAAACATTAAAACTTAACAGTATTAAGCACTAAACCATCTTATTTATTTTTAATCAACAGATCATTATTCATTCTCCAATTACCATTCAGTCATAGCTCTCCATATTATTCCAGACTGTGAAACATAGAGCAAGCCAAGGTGCATAATAGAGAATCTATGTAATGGGATTCAACAGAAAATAGCAGAAAATAGTCACAAACTTTCTTTCAGACTTTAAATAATATCACTAACCTATGTGGGCCAATTTTACCTCATCTATAATATGGGCCTAATAAGAATTAACATGCTCACCTACTAGGTTTGCTATGAAGAATAAAACTAAAAAATGGAATAACTTCCTCACATGCTTTCACTATGTCCCCACCCAAATCTCGTCTTGAATTGTAGTTCCCATAATCTCCACATGTCATGGGAGGAACCAGGTTGAGACAGTTGAATCATGGGGTCAGTTTCTCCTATCCTATTCTTGTGAGAGTGAGTTCTCACGAGATCTGATGGTTTTATTAGGAGCTCTTCTCCCCTTCACTCATTTTTCTTCTTCCTGCCATCATGTGAATAAGGACATGTTTGCGTCCCCATTCTGCCATCATTGTAAGTTTCCTCAGGCCTCCCCAGCCATGTGGAACTGTGAGTCAATTGAACCTCTTTTCTTTATAAATTACCCAGTCTCAGGCAGTCCTTTATAGCAGCATGAGAATGGACTGATACATTTTCTAAGCCATGAAGCCTATAAACATGAAAGTCATTACATTGTAAATGCTGCGGTCACCAGAAAGAGATTCATCTATTAGCAAAATGGTAAGATAAGCAAAGGAGTGTTTGTGGGGCAGATCCCAAGCAACTCTGAGGGATTCTGAGAGTACTACTGAGATTGTCTTACTTTGAGTATCCCTCAAAAGGAAGCACTCAGGCAAGAGTTTTTGCTGACATTGTTTCCTTGGGAAGCACTGTAAGGGAGCAAGAAAGGAAAACAGGGAGGGAGGAGAACCATAAAGCTTGCACAAATGAGGTTACTGCTGTGAGCAGCAGATGCTCCATCCCACTGGGGACTATTTGGGACACTCCTCAAAATTTTCCACTAGGGGGTGAGAAATATCAGGTACTTAGGTACCAACTTCCATTGCACCCTGGGAGGGTTACTCCTAGAACCTTAGCTCCTAGGCACTTCCAGGCTGTGACATGTAGGAGCCAAGCATGCTTTCTGTAGAGTGATATAAAGCCATGGGGATGTACAGAAATGTCTGCTGGTGACCTCCAGGGTAGGTCAATGGCATTTAGAAGGAGCATCCGAGCATCTGTTTCAGAGTCAGACAGACTTGGTTTTGAATCCTGGGTCTCCTCTCCATAAGCTGTTCTGTCTCAGCACATCACTCAGCTTTCTTAGCTTCAATATCTCCAGCTGCAAATTGGGAACAACAGTAGCTACCCTGCGGAATGTTAAATACATTATTATGCATTCTTTCAATGGCATGTGTAATAGCCGATATTATTTTAAAATATTCAATGTTCTAGGAAATGCCTCCTGCTATAAAGGTAAGTCAATAAGAGAGATCACATTTATTTGCAGCATGGCTCCAATTATGTGAAGTATATGTATTTTATATGTAAAGGCAATAATTGGGACAAAATATACTAAGAGATTAAAGGTTCTTAATTCTGGATAATAGATTATTTCTATTTTCTTTTGCACAGTTTTTTTTTCCTTTTCCTATATTTTCTACAAAGCGTATATACTATTCTGTAATCAGAAAAAGGCAAATTTTATAGAACTTGTTTTCCAGGGCTCTTGTAAAGATAATAGATCATTACATTAATACAAAAAAGTGCTTTTATAGCACATGACAAAATGTGCACTCAACATATGGTCATTATAAAGAAGAAGATGCTGCTAATAAAAATAACTGATTAGATGAGTGGTTACTATTTTTCAGATCCTGTACAAAGCACTTTATGTTTATTTTCTCTTTTAATTCTCATATCAGTCTTATGTGGTAAGTATTGGCCTTACCACCATTATAGAGAGGTAGGAAACGGAGAATTATTAAGAAAGTTGTGGCTTATTTTTGAAAACACTTTCCTATGTCTTAAAACGCCTCAGAACGGTTTTGGCACTTTTAAATAAATGGTTCAGAATGGCATGTATTCGTTTACTTAAAAGAAGGCTTCGGAGATTGATATGGTTTTGATAACTGCTATGTTAACAACAAAATGGTTAAAATGAAATGTCAAAGAGTAGCCCCTTGGTCACTTCAGTCTGTGATCACATTGCGTGGTGGAAATCAGACGGACTTAGGAAGCTTTCAGCTTGGCCTGAAAGGTGAGATTTTTATGCATCTCTGAAATGCAGTTATCTTTTCTTACAACAAATGAAAGCTGAAGATAGGCATTTCAGCATGCCAAGACCTCATATCTGAGAGATAAGATTTGAAGAGAAGGCTGCTGCTTGGACAGCTCTATTGCAGTACACATAACAACAAGAACAAAAATTCCAGGACATGCTCATTATGAGCACAGCATGAGAAAAAAAAAAGATTTGTATTAAACAGAATAGGTTTACTTCATTTTATTTATTTTGCTGACCATAAAGCTGAGGACCTTTTCCTGTTTCTTTGTTATTATTGTTGGTTTGCTGTGTTCTCTGAAAGCATTTAGGACTTAATTAAAATAGTTTAAATCGTCATAATCTGTCAAGCTTACAATTCCCCTTAAAAGCCTCTCTGCTCTCCTCTTAGTGAATTTCATTGTAAGGAAATCAAAGAGAAAAGCTCTGGAAATCATCACCATCAATATAAATGGGGAAGAGGGTACAGGAAGAGAGGGAGGTGAAAGTGCCTGCATTATTTGAATAGCAGTAAAGCCATTCATAATTTCAGCTTAATTATCTTCAAATGATAAAAGGCTTCAGCTACTGTTTGTCAGAAGTAAAGTCTTTGGAAATAAATACATAGCACTAGCTCTATTTATTTTCATGGCACTTCTCTGATTCTGTTTCTTCTTGGTGGAGAGGATCCAAGAAGCGGAGGAGAACAACACTTTGGTTATGACTGCTTTGTTTTAAGGTGGCAAGGACACTTGTAAGTGCTTTGGACATACACTACCTTCAATTCAGTGGAGGCTCCTGTGTGGATGAGCAAAAGATCTTGTGTCCCAGATAGAGAACACACATTGGTTTCCAGGAGATATGAACACTGGAACTTCTACAGGTGGGTTTATATTTGTAGATTTAATCCCTTAAACAGTATTAAGAAAATTTAGAGTCAAAAATGCCATGTCATATTGGTTTAATATCATTTTAGCTCCATTTTGTGACACATCTCTTGATTTTACCTATATTTTCCATCATGTTTTTCTAATTTATATTTTCTTGTGGTATTGTATGCATTATTTTGAGCTATCTTAAGTTATTTTTGGAAGAGAATGAAGTATAAAAAACATTTTAAAAATAGTACATAGGCAATTGTGAGGTCTCTACTCAATACTTGGAAAGATGGAATGAAAATACTTGTCCTTAAGGAGTGAAAATTAAAAAAGCCCACACTATGCAGAGGAGACTGTGTGCCAGGGAGTATGATTATAGATTGGTTGTTCCACGTGGAGAAGGAATATTTCAGTTATAAGTGGTAATTTGCTGTACTCTTGAGATACCAACTGAACAGTCTACCATTGTTGCAGAGAGAGCCTCTAAACCTGCGGATCACAAGAATTCTGCCTGGGGTGGGGAGAGGGGGAGGGATAGCATTAGGAGATATACCTAATGTTAAATGACGAGTTAATGGGTGCAGCACACCAACATGGCACATGTATACATATGTAACTAACCTGCACGTTGTGTACATGTACCCTAAAACTTAAAGTATAATAAAAAAAAGAGAGAGGTCTCTACTGTAGGGCAGGGGAGGTTCATCAGACATCATCATGGCCCAGATAAATGATGTTATAAACACCTATTTCCTTTTGTCCTACATCATTGCCAATGTAGCAACTTTATGATTATTCACTGGGCTTCAGGCACTTTGATAGGGGCACCATAGACAGAAAAGTATACTGATTCCTAAAACAAACCCTGTCTCACTGTAAAATTACTCATTGAATTTCTGGCATATCATTAGTAATGTATACTTACATAAGAGAAGTTTAACACTAAAACACTGATCATGCCAGTGTATGGAGAAAGTCTAGTTTCTCTTCCTGTGAGGTTGTGTCCTACTCTGAATTTATCACCTCATCTAGAAAGTAGAACTTATGTGAGTTCTAAGTGGCCAGGCCACAGCCTTCCCTTGGTTATAGCCTCTCCCTGGATTCTGTCTTTGGTTGAGTTCCCACAGACTTCTGACTTAATGATTTGACTACAAGAAGTTTATTTGAAAGATAATCCCTAGGATCACCCAAAAAGAATAGAAGGGAGTCCAGGAAGGGAAAAATCCAATGTGGTCAAATGAGGCTAAGTGCTGCTGGGAGACTCTGGGAGATGGTTGTAAATTGCCACAGTTGTCCCACACGAGAAGTAGACTAATCTTCATCACTTTCCTTATTGGCCAAAAATTGTTTCCAGAGACGTTAACTCCACAGGACTCTGCCTAGGCTAGGCATACTTCTTTGGTCAGAGAAAATACTCAGATGTCAAGTTGCAGGTGCAAGCAGGAGGAAACCCTTGGAGTGTTGGAAACAGCAAGCACTGACAAAATTTGGGAGGGTCATCAGCAGTGCCTGGCAGTGTCCTTCAATAATGGCAGCATAAGACACAGCACTCTTGCATTTCCTGTATCCCTACTCACGCTTCACTATGTACTTACTGTATTCATTGAGTTTGATTCTGAATTCTTTAGCATACTTTATGAGAGCAATGCATGTTGGATCACTAAAAAAGAACACTAAACGAAGGCTTAGAGTCCTATTGGTGCTTTAAGAAAAGAAGAAAAAAAGCATTGAAACTATGAACATGCAAAATCACACAATTTTATCAAATCTCTACATTGATGTTATGGTAAGAATTGTTTCCATTTTGAATTATATTTGGTGATTTGGGAGGTGTGGTAATCAGACCTCAGAGCTTCTAATGGTGTTAACGAAGTCCTGAGAATGAAGATGAATCCAATCAGAGACTAATTAGCTTCCTACCCTAAGGGCATTGCATGGTTATAACCACCTCCAGGAGGAAATGCCTTTCCAACAGCCAGGCTTCCTTTTCTGGGAATGGCCTCAGCATGTAAAAGTGGAACTGAGGTAGCAGTGCCTTTACTGGATGATCCTGCCCCTTTGGCCACAATGATTGAACAAAGTTGTGCCAATCAGAGTTGTGATCTGAGGAATTTTAATATTTGGATGAAGAAACCAAGAGCAAAATGGATCAGTACTGAAAAACGTTAAGGGGGTAGAACTTTAGAAGGAGGGTCTGCTATGGTTTGGCTCTGTGTCCCCACCCAAATCTCATACCAAATTGTAATTCTCCGTGTTGAAGGAGGGGCCTGGTGAGAGGTGATTGGATCATGGGAGTGGACTTCTCCATTGCTTCTCTTGTGACAGTGAGTCAGTTCTCAGGAGATCTGGTTGTTTAATAGCGTATAGCACTCCCCCCTTCACTCTCTCTCTCTCCTGCTCTACCATGTGAAGATGTGCCTGCTTCTCCTTCACCTTTTGCCATGATTGTAATTTTCTTGACACTTCTGTAGCCATGCTTCCTGTACGGCTTATGGAACTGTGAGTCAATTAAACACCTTTTCTTCATAAATTACCCAGGCTCAGGTAGTACCTTACTGCAATGTCAGAACGGTCTAATACAGGGTCCATGTGCTCTTCCAGAGAGTTGAGGTCTTGGTTTTTCTTTCCATTCCAAAGCCAATGTCATTAAACTCTTCCTAAGACTCTACCAGAGTGGAGTGGATAGAACATTTATTTCTTACCTTTTTAGCATCTAGCCCCCAATTCTGACTTTCTAACAGGACCCGGTTGATATTCAGTTGTCTTTTTTGTGTGGATAAGATGACCCTACCCAACCATTTATCTCTATTTCCTTTGTCATAGTGACCACCCAGACCAGGTCATCCCTTGGTTCACAGAGACTGGTAAAGTATTAGGCACATGACCCAAATCAAGACAAAAAAAGATATAAGGTGATTTTTTTTTTTCAGAAAACTGGGGGAAAATCATTCTTGCTTTTATAAAGAAGATATCCTAAGAGATGGCTTCTCCTCTTAGGGATGATGTTTTGTCAATGTAAAGGCTGGTAGTACTGCAGCCATTTTTCCACCTTGTGGAAAGGCAGCTTAAAGATGAAACATAAGGGAGGGAAGAAAGACAAAGAAAACATATACTCCACGTCATCACTGATCATTGAGGCTTTCCCTGTCGCAAAAATATCTAGTTATCTGAGCCAATAAACCTCCCTTATTGTTTAAGCCTGTTTGAGTTGAATTTTCCATTCCTTGTGGCTATAAGCATGTAGTTTGTCTTAGGTCAGATTTTCCAGAATCAAAGCCTGAGACAAGGATTCATGTGCAAATCTTTTTTTAGGGCAGGGATCTCTGGAGAAACTGGGGTGTGTGGCATGTAGGGGTGTGAAGAAGAAGAAATTAAACAAGATGTGATATCAGACAGAGAGTTTCAGTCACATTGTGAAAGGAAATCTATAGTAAGTCATTCATAATTTATATTTAACCCAAAACCAGTGAGCTAGAATCTCATACTCTCACATCATTCAGTTACTGACTAAAAACTGCCCCAAGGGGACATAGAATTTCAGACATTTACAGCTCTCTGAGTAGGCAGGTGAAGTGGCTCTAGAAAGGAAGTCTTTCAAAAACAGTTGCAGGTGCAGGCAACAGCAAAGAGAAGCCAGAAGAAGAATTAATAAAAGTAGTAAAAGGGATTAGGATCAGAGTGAATCTGAGTGGAGCACCAACAGTATCAGCACATACATTTATTATCTTTCAGTTAAAGTTTATTGATTCCTTTTGTTGAGTACCTACAAAAAGAACCTGTGGTTAATATAGACAAGTAAATGGAGGGCACAAAATCATGGTGATAGTGAACATGATGGTTTTGACAAAGTTCAAGGAGTGTGTAGGTGTCAATGTCACAATAGATAGTGGAATGGTTTAATGAATCTGAAGCATAGTGTGCTATACAGACTCCAAGATAACTTTCTTTACTCTCCTCTCTTGCTATTTAATGGTTTTGTTAGTCCTCTCCAACAGCAAATAGGACTGGCCTGCATATCAATAAGATATTGCAGAAATGGTGGGGTGTGACTTATGAGGCTAGGTCATAAAAATCACTGCAGCATTGAATCTATAAATTACCTTAGGCAGTATGGCCATTTTCACGATATTGATTCTTCCTACCCATGAGCATGGAATGTTCTTCCATTTGTATCCTCTTTTATTTCACTGAGCAGTGGTTTGTAGTTCTCCTTGAAGAGGTCCTTCACGTCCCTAGTAAGTTCGATTCCTAGGTATTTTATTCTCTTTGATGCAATTGTGAATGGGAGTTCACTCATGATTTGGCTCTCTGTTTGTCTGTTATTGGTGTATAAGAATGCTTGTGATTTTTGTACATTGATTTTGTATCCTGAGACTTTGCTGAAGTTGCTTATCAGCTTAAGGAGATTTGGGGCTGAGACAATGGGGTTCTCTAGATATACAATCATGTCATCTGCAAACAGGGACAATTTGACTTCGTCTTTCCCTAATTGTATAGATTCAATGCCATGCCCATCAAGCTACCAATGAGTTTCTTCACAGAATTGGAAAAAACTACTTTAAAGTTCATATGGAACCAAAAAAGAGCCCACATCGCCAAGTCAATCCTAATTCAAAAGAACAAAGCTGAAGGCATCACACTACCTGACTTCAAACTATACTACAAGGCTACAGTAACCAAAACGGCATGGTACTGGTACCAAAACAGAGATATAGATCAATGGAAGAGAACAGAGCCCTCAGAAATAACACTGCATGTCTACAACTATCTGATCTTTGACAAACCTGAGAAAAACAAGCAATGGGGAAAGGATTCCCTATTTAATAAATGGTGCTGGGAAAACTGGCTAGCCATATGTACAAAGCTGAAACTGGATTCCTTCCTTACACCTTATACAAAAATTAATTCAAGATAGATTAAAGACTTAAACGTTAGACCTAAAACCATAAAAACCCTAGAAGAAAACCTAGGCATTACCATTCAGGATATAGGCATGGGCAGGGACTTCATGTCTAAAACACCAAAAGCAATGGCAACAAAAGACAAAATTGACAAATGGGATCTAATTAAACTAAAGAGCTTCTGCACAGCAAAAGAAACTACCATCAGAGTGAACAGGCAACCTACAGAATGGGAGAAAATTTTTGCAACCTACTCATCTGACAAAGGGCTAATATCCAGAATCTACAATGAACTCAAACAAATTTACAAGAAAAAAACAAACAACCCCATCAAAAAGTGGGCAAAGGACGTGAACAGACACTTCTCAAAAGAAGACATTTATGCAGCCAAAAAACACATGAAAAAATGCTCACCATCACTGGCCATCAGAGAAATGCAAATCAAAACCACAATGAGATACCACCTCACACCAGTTAGAATGGCGATCATTACAAAGTCAGGAAACAACAGGTGCTGGAGAGGATGTGGAGAAATAGGAACACTTTTACACTGTTGTTGCGACTGTAAACTAGTTCAACCATTGTGGAAGTCGGTGTGGCGATTCCTCAGGGATCTAGAACTAGAAATACCATTTGACCCAGCCATCCCATTACTGGGTATATACCCAAAGGACTATAAATCATGCTGCTATAAAGACACATGCACACGTATGTTTATTGGGGCACTATTCACAATAGCAAAGACTTGGAACCAACCCAAATGTCCAACAATGATAGACTGGATTAAGAAAATGGGGCACATATACACCATGGAATACTATGCAGCCATAAAAAATGATGAGTTCATGTCCTTTGTAGGGACATGGATGAAATTGGCAATCATTATTCTCAGTAAACTATCGCAAGGACAAAAAACCAAACACCACATGTTCTCACTCATAGGTGGGAATTGAACAATGAGAACACATGGACACAGGAAGGGGTACATCACACTCTGGGGATTGTTGTGGAGTGGGGGGAGGGGGGAGGGACAGCATTAGGAGATATACCTAATGCTAAATGTCGAGTTAATGGGTGCAGCACACCAGCATGGCACATGTATACATATGTAACTAACCTTCACGTTGTGCACATGTACCCTAAAACTTAAAGTATAATAGTAATAAAATATTCTTTGGAAAAAATAATAATAATAATTTAAAAAATCACTGCAGCTTCCACCTTGTTTTCTAGGACCATTCATTCTTGGGGAAGCTAGATGCCATATCATAAAGAATCCATGCAGCTGTATAAAGGAGATTACATGGTGAGGAGCTGAGACCTCCTGCCAACAACCTATTATGGAAGAGAGTCCTTTAGCTCAGGCAAGACTTCAGATGATGAAAGCCCTGGCTGACATTTTTTTTTTTTTTTTTTGAGACAGAGTCTTGCATTGTTGCCCAGGCTGGAGTGTAGTGGCACGATCTCGGCTCACAGCAAGCTCCCCTGGCTGACATCTTAACTGCAATATCTAATGGGAAACCCTAAGCCAGATAGCTCAGCTATGCCACTCTTGAATTCCTGACCTGAAGAAACTGTGAGAATAATAAATGTTAATTGTTTTAAGCTGCCCACTATTGGGGGTGTTTTATGCAGCAGCAGACAAAAAATACACAATGCCAACCACTTACATATCTGGAACATACTTTTCTGAAGAACAAATACACTTTTTATTTCACTTGTTCATTCATTCATTCATTCATTCATTGAGTAGTTCATGCCAAGAAATGTACTATATAGAAGTGATACAGACCTTGTCCCAGCCTTCTAGGTGCTCCATCTAAAGCCTACAAATTTTCAAACATACCTTGGGTTGCCTTAGGATTATCTGCTACTGATGTCAATATACATAGAAAATAACATATAATCTAGCAATCCCAATATGGTTCTGTATCCAAAGGTAATGTAATCAGTATGTCAAAGAGATATCAACTGCGCTGTACTTCCATGTTTTGTTTTGTTTTTGTTTTTTTGAGACAAGGTCTCACTCTGTCACCCATGCTGGATTGGAGTGGTGCAATCACAGCTCACTGTAGCCTTGACCTCCCAGGCTCAGGTGATCCTTCCCCCTCATCTTTCTAAGTAGCTTGGACTACAGGTGTGCACTACCATGCCTTCATGCCTGACTAATTTCTTTTTGTATTATTATTATTATTTTTTTTTTTTGAAGAGACAGAGTTTTGCATGTTGCCCAGGCTGGTCTTGAACTCCTGGGCTCAAGCAATCTGCCTACCTCAGCCTTTCATAATCATGGTAGGATGACAGGCATGAGCCATTGCACCCAGCCTCCCATGTTCATTGCAACATTATTTATGATAGCCAAGGTATGGAATCAACTATCAGTAGATGAATGGATGAATGGATAAAGGAAATGTAGTATATACACACATGGGATATTACTCAGCTTTAGAAAGAGTTCCTGCCATTTGCAAAAATATGGATGTATCTGGAGGACTTACATTAAGTGAAATAAGCCAGGCACAAAAAGGCAAATACCAGTGGGGCGCGGTGGCTTATGCCTGTAATCCTAGCACTTTGGGAGGCCGATGCGGGTGGATCAATGGCTGTCAGGAGTTTGAGACCAGCCTGACTAATGTGGTGAAACCTCATCTCTACTAAATACAAAAAATTAGCTGGGTGTGGTGGCACATGCCTGTAATCCTAGCTACTTGGGAGGCTGAGGCAGGAGAATTGCTTGAACCCGGGAGGCAGAGGTTGCAGTGAGCTGAGATTGTGCCATTGCACTCTAGCCTGGGCACCAAGAGCGAAACTCTGTCTCAAAAAAATAAAAAAAAATAAAAAAGAAAGAAAGAAAAAGAAAAAGAAAAAAATACCACACGACCTCACTTACATGTGGAATCTAAAAAAGTCATATTCATAGAGTAGAATGGTGCTTACTAGAGGCTGGGGTGGGGAATAGTTGAGAAAGAGAAGGAAAATACAAAGCTGATTGGAAAAGCTATTTGTACATTTAGCTAAAAGCCTGAGCAAAAAAGAAAAATGTTAAAGGCAAATTCAGGCAAATACATCATTTTGTCAAAAGCCAATGGGATTGTCTTAAAACTGATGCCCTCCACTGACCCAATGGCACCAAGGAGAAGATAAGCTCCTGCCACATATCCAGTGCTGAGAATTATCTTGACAAGACCATTCATTTTTGACATTGCACATGTTCTGAGACATTGCATTCCTGGAGGATGGGGATAATTGTGTGCAGTGTTCAACATGCTCTGTATTCAGTGTCAACTCTGCACAAATGAAGCACTTATGCCTTTTAGTTGGGTGAGGATGATGATCACAGTCAGCCGACCCAAGCGCAATATTCTGAAAATTCAAGAGTGCAGTCAGATCTGAGAAGTTGGAAGACCTGATATTAATTTTTCCAAGCAAATTTGTCCTCTCTAATACGGGGCTAATGGTGAAATCATAAAGAACAGAATCTGTCTAGTTTTTTCCTCACAATTTACAGATTTTTTTCATTTCCCACTTCTGAAAATATAATACTAGAAATGGGCTCAAGCATTATGTGGTTTTTCTGCCCCAACAAGTATCTGTTTTGGATGATACAAATGGTATATACAAATTTATGTAAGGTGCATGGTTTTAGGTAGCATGTATAATTTGATAAAAGTCAGTGAGTATCACTTAATTAGAGGTTTTGACAGAGCTCTATGCCACTATGCTAGTATTTTTATGGGTCACTTTTATAGCTTCTTAAAAGGTTTACTTTACATATACCAGCTGAAAATATTTAAACTATATAACTTTATAAATTTTGACACCTGTGTACACTTGGGAAATTATTATCTCAACTAATATAATGAACATATCTTTCATATCCAAAAGCTTCTTCTGTAATTCTTCCCTCCTGCCTTTCCCCACCAACCTATCCTCTGACCACAGGCAAACTCTGATTTACTTTCTGCCACTATGATTTGTTTATATTTCCAAGAATTTTATATAAATATAATTTTATGCTGCCTATTCTCCTAGGCTGGCTTCTTTTGCGCAACATAATTATTTTGAGATCCATCTTTTTTTTTTAACAATAGACAATAGTTTGTTTTTTTCCTTGTTAAGCAGTGCTTTTTTCCTTTTAGATATTGATGAACATTTGAGTTGTTTTCAGGTTTTTTTGTTTGTTTGTTTTGCTTTTTTTTTTTTCTTTGAAACAGAGTTTCACTCTTGTTGCCCAGGCTGGAGTACAATGGCGCAATTTCAGCTCACTGCAACCTCCACCTCCCGGGTTCAAGTGATTCTCCTGCCTCAGCCTCCCGAGTAGCTGGGATTACAGGCACCCGCCATCACACTTGGCTAATTTTTTTTTTTTTTTTTGTATTTTTAGTAGACACAGGGTTTCACCATGTTGGCCAGGCTGGTCTTGAACTCCTGACCTCAGGTGGTCCACCTGCCTTGGCCTCCCAAAGTGCTGGGATTACAGACGTGAGCCACCGCACCTAGCCTGTTTTCAGTTTTTTACTATTACATAAAGTGACTATGAACATCTGTGTACAAATCCTTATGTGAATATATGCTACCAATTATCTTGGGTAAAATTCTAAGAAAGGAATGGATGGGTCATATGACGGGTATATTTTTAATATTTTAAGACATTGTCAAACTGTTTTCCAAGGTGGTTGCACCATTTTACATTGCCATCAGGTGTATACAAAAGTTCTAGTTGCTCTACATTTTTACCAGCACTTAGTATATGGTCACACCTTTTAAAATTTTACACATTCTAGTGGGTATTAGTGGTTATCTCATTGTTGTTGCTTTTGAGACAGAGTGTTGCTCTGTCACTTAGGCTGGAGTGCAGTGGCACGATCTCGGCTCACCGCAACCTCCACTTAACTGGGTTTAAGCAATTCTTGTGCCTCAGCCTCCCAAGTAGCTGGAATTACAGGTGTGTGCCACCACACCCAGTTAATTTTTGTATTTTTTGTAGAGATGGGGTTTCACCATGTTGGCCAGGCTTGGCTTGAACTCCTGACCCTAAGTGATCCATCCACCTTGGCCTCCCAAAGTGCTAGGATTACAGGTGTGAGCCACCACACTCTACCTCCTTGTTGTTTTAGTGTGCATATTGACTCTAAGGAATAACTAATAATGGTGAACACCTTTCATGGCTTATTTGCCACCTGTACATCTTCTAATCTTTTGCCCATTTTTTGATTGGGTGTCTTATGTTCTTATTTATTTATTTATTTATTTTTTGAAACAGAGTCTCATTCTGTCACCCAGGCTGGAGTGCAGTGCCACAGTCTCGACTCACTGCAACTTCCACCTCCCAGGTTCAAGTGATTCTCCTGCCTCAGCCTCCTGAGTAGCTGGGATTACAGGCACCCACCACCATGCCCGGAAAACTTCTGTATTTTCAGTAGAGACAGGATTTCACTGTGTTGGTCAGGCTGGTCTCGAACTCTTGACCTCAAGTGACCCACCTGCCTCGGCCTCCCAAAGTGCTGGGATTACAGGAGTGAGCCACCACTCACTAGTTGGATTAAGAGTTCTTTAAAAGATACGTGATTTGCCAATATATCTTTTCACTTTTTTAAGAATGTCTTTCAGAGAGAGAATTCTGAATTTTGATGATGTCCAGTGCTAAATTACTTCTTTTATAGAATATAATTTTGGTGTAGCATAAAAGTCTCTCTAATCTAATGTCACAGAGATTTTTTTTAGTGTTTCTTTTCATAAGTTTATAGTTTTTTTGATTTTACATTTAGTCTGTCATCTATTTAAGTTTTTGTTTATGGTTTTAGGTATGAATTGAGGTTTTTGCTGTATATGAATATTAAATTATTCAAGCATCGTTTATTGAAGAACCTGTCCTTTTTCCACTGAATTGCCTTTGCACTTTTGTCAAAAATCAATAGACCATGAATGTAGGAGTCTACTTCTGTGCTCTGCATTCTGCTTTATTGATCTATTTTCTAAATTTATGTCAATACCACACTGGGTGTAGTATGTCTTAAGATCACATAGTGCAACCTCTCCAACTTTGATCTCTCTCCTTTTCTTTTTGGCTAATCTAGGTTCTTTGAATTTGTATATGAATATTAGAATCAGATTGTCAATTCCTATTAAAAATCCTGCCAGAATTTTGTTTGATATAGAATTGAATCTCAGATAAATTTGAGTAATGCTGATAACATATTAGTCTTCTAATACATGAAAAAGGCCTATCATTCCATTTATTTATGTCTTGCTTGTTTACTTTCAGCAATGTTTTGTATTTTTCAATGTATAGTTCTTGCATATCTATTAACAAATGTACCCTTATGAACTTCATATATTGATGCTATTGTAAGTGCTATTTTAAATTTTAACTCCAACTTGTTCATTATCAGTATAGATTAAATACTTTTGGTATATTGACACTGATCCTGAAAATTTGCTAAACTTATATATTGGTTCTAGTAACTCTTTTGTAGATTTTTAATATATTTTACTCAGAGTCAGTCATCATCTATGAATAAAGATTATTTTTTCCTTTCCAATCTGGATGACTTTAATTTTTTTTATTTTGAAATAACTTTAGATTTACAAAAGAGTTGCAAAGATCATATAAAGTGTTCCTACTTATCCTTCACCTATTTTCCTCTAATGTCAACATCGTACATCCTTGTGATGGCTCCAGTTGGGACTGGAGCTCCCCGGTTGCCATCCAATGCAACTGCAGACCCAGGGCTCCTGCTCAACTGAGCAGGCTGGAGTCCCACCCTCCTGCGCGGGGATACAGCCACCCAAGCTGCAGCTGTGGATCCGAGCCTCCCTGTGCTCTTAGGGGAGGGCCAGGAGCAGGGAGGATCTGCCTTCCTGGGTGCCAGTGTGGCTGCCGCCGCCCTCCTAGGTGCAGGAGCCGGGTGTCTCTGCAGCCTGCACCTTTGGGGGCCCCAGGAAGGAAACCCCTCTCCCCCATCTTTGCAGGCTCAAAGATGTCTGCCCGGACTCTCTCCATTCCCCGCGTCTGCTCCCATCTCCAAACAGGGTTGGGATCGAGCCCCAGGGCCATGAATGGCAGCAGGAGGCAGAGTTCTGAACGGAATGGGTCCTCAGTAAGGCCTCACCTTTGGGCCAGGGAGAGTCTGAAGGCTGGGCTCTTCTGGGCCCTCCCATGGCCATTCATGGGCTAATCAGCATGCACTTCTTCCCCTCTGAGGTCCATAAAAGCCTTGAGCTCAGCCAGAGGAGGGCAGAGGATGGACAGAGGATGAAGAGGGCAGAGAGACGATGGGACCCGACGACCACTAGCTGTAGATAGCTGCAGAGAGGAGCAGATAGCTGCAGAGATGAGTACCGTCTCAGCTGATAGCTGAGGATGATGGGAAGACAAGCTGCCCAGAGGAGTACCCTCTCTGCTGAGAGCTGCAGACAGTGACCTGCTGGCAGAGAGAAGCTGCCTCCTCTGCTGAGAACTTCAGAGACCTGCAGAGACATGGGAATGACTTGCCTGTGGAGAGGAGCCACCCTCTCCAGGGCCTCCTCTCTGCTAGGAGCTGAACACTCTGCTGGACGAACTGCCTACAGTGAGGAGCTACCCACTCCTCTGAGCTGTCCTAACACTAAATAAAACTCTTCTACACCCTTCACTTGTCTGTGTACCTCATTCTTTCTGGATGCAGGACAAGAGCTCAGGCAAAAGTGATGTGGCCACAGAGGTTTCCAGCCAGAAAAATCAACACCCAGAGATCCCATAACACTTGGTATGTTTATCAAATGTAAAAATTTAACACTGGTGTAATACTACTAACTAAACTAGAGACTTGATTTACCCAGGTTTTTAAATTTAATTAACTCCTCTTTTTTCTTCTCAGATCCAGTCAAGCATACCTCATTGTATATAGTCATCGTGCCTTCTTAATTCCCCTTGATCCATAAAGTTCTCAATCTTTCATGACCTTAACACATTTTTGAAGAGTAGTGATAAAGTATTTTGTAGAATTTAGATTTATCTGATGTTTTCTCATAAATATATTAAGATTATTAATTTGGGGGAATATTATCACTTGTATACCTAGTTTTTTGAGAGTTTTTTTTATCATTAATGAGTATTACATTTTATAATTTTTTTTGCATCTGTTGTTTAATAATAGGGGTTTTATTTTTTCTTCTGTTAGTCTAATCTATTGCATTGTTTCATTTTTAAATATAAACTAATCTTGCATTCCTGGCATAGAACCCGGTTGCTTAGATAGATAGATAGATAGATAGATAGATAGATAGATAGATAGATAGATAGATAGAGATATATAGATATTCTTTATTCATTCTGAATTTCATTTGCTAATATTTCATTGATAAGTTGTGTCTAGGATTTGAAGGGCTATTCATCTAAAATTTACTCTTCTTATAATGTATCTCTCAAGTTTTGGCCTCATATAGTGACTTGGGAAGTAGTCTCACCACCTCTATTTTCTGAAACAATTTATGTTAGAGATCTGTTGTTTTTGACTTAAACATTTGACAGAATTCACCAGTGAAGCCATCTGGTACTGAAATTCTCTTTATGGGAAGAATTTTCATTATTAAATAAATTACTTTAATAGATATAGAGTTATTAATACTTTCTATTTTTATGTGATTTTTAAATTTCCTTTTAAGGAATTTGTTTACTTCATCTAAATTGTTAGGTTTATTAATGTAAAATTAAGAATAACTTGTTATGAATCATAATTTCTCTGTATACTTTAAATGTACATAGGATCCGTAGTGATGTTTTACTTTCATTTTCTATATTTGTAATGTGTGAACTGCTCTTTATTTTAGCTCATATCTCTAGAGGTTTATGCATTCTATTGATTTTATCAAAGAAACAGCTTTGGTTTTATTGTTCTTTATTTTTGGTTAATTTTCTATCTTGTTACCTTATACATTTATCACTGTTATTTCCTTTGTTCTACTCTCTCTGGGTTTTATTTTCTTCTTTTCCCTAGCTCCTTGAGATGGAAGTTTATTTAATTAATAATTTCTTCTTTTCTAATACCAGCATTTAAAGATATTCAATTCTCTTTAAGCACAACTTTGGCCATATTCCATAAATATGCTATGTACAGATATGCTGTGTTTTCATTGTCATTAGTTGAGACATTAATTTCATAGTACATTTTAATTTACAAATATTTGTGTTTTTTCCAAATATTATTTTATGATTGTTTCCTAATTAATCCATTTAAATATTTTATATCATATACATCAAAACTTTTACTAGTTATCAGATGCTGGGATTGGGGGAAATAACAGGTGGTTAATGGGTGAAAAATATATAGTTAGAACAAATAAGACCTAGTATTTGATAGCCCAACAGGGTGACCATAGTCAACAATAATTTACTGTATCTTTTAAAATCACTAAAAGAGTGGAATTAGAATGTTCCCAACTCCAAGAAAGTATAAGTGCTTGAGGTGATGAATACCCTAATTACTATGATGTAATTATTACACATTGCATGCTTGCATCAAAACATGTAGCCCATAAATATATACACCTATGATAGTGAAAAATAATCTTTTAAGAGCTCCAAAACTTTTTAAATGTATTGAGACTTATTTTATAGGCCAAAATATGGTCTACTTTGGCAAATGTTTCATGTGCCCATGAAAAAAAGTACTTTCTGCTATTTGAGGGCATCATGTTTTAAAAATATCAGCACTTGGTTGTTTAAGGTTATTCAGGTCTTCTGTATTCAGGTCTTACTAATTTTATGTCTACTTATTTCTGTCAATTACTGAAGGTGGAATATTAAAATCTTCAAATGTAATTGTTGATGTTTTACTTCCTTTACTTCTGTTGGGTTTTGCTTCACATATTCTGAAGCACTGTTTTAGGAGCATATACATTTATAACTATATGATTTCTTGAGTCTTTCGTTAACATAAAATGTCTTTTTTCAAGTTACTTGCAGTGCAGTCTGATTCTCTGATGTTTGTTTTTAAGATTTCTTAGGGAAAATGTTCCTGTAGAGCTAATTTACTCCTATTACTAGGTTGTGAGCCTATTGATATATCCACTATATCCCTGGGTAATCAATGAGTTCTCTCCCCTTGGCTCGCCAGCCCATGTGGGTTCTGGTAACTGTTCTTGGAAAGTTGTTCTCTACTTTTGTAGTCATTATTTCCTTGGCCTCATACATTTTTAGCCTCATGTTCACGATTTAGTCTTCAATGACTTGAAAGGACCCCATTTCAGATTTCTGGAACGTTTTCTCTATATAGATTCCCTCTCACTGATACTCTCTGGTCGGGCAAATTCCATCTCAAAATCCTTGAACTTTGGCTGGGTGCAGTGGCTCACGCCTGTAATCCTAACACTGGGAGGCGGAGACAGTAGGATTTCCTGAGCGCAGGAGTTGGAGACCAGCCTGGCCAACATGGTGAAACCCCGTCTCTACTAAAAATATAAAAATTAACAGGGCGTGGTGGCGGGCGCCTGTAATCTAAGCTACTACAGAGGTTGAGGACTGAGAATCACTTGAACCTGGGAGGCAGAGGTTGCGGTGAGCTGAGATTGCGCAACTGCAGTCCAGCCTGGGCAACAGAGCAAGACTTCATCTAAAACAAACAAACAAAAAATCCTTAAACTTTAATTTCTGTCTTCTGAGCTTGAAGAGACTGCTGTGCTCTGCTATATACTCTGCTATGTTTCCCCTTCTGGCATTGCATTCTCAAAAATGCCTTCAGGCAAAAAGCCATAGTGACAAATGGACTGAACTCTTTTTACTTCTCTCCTCTTAAGGATCACTTTTTTTTGTTTCTTGTTTACAAATGTTTGAGAACAGCCATTTCATTTATTTGTCCAGTTTTTTACTTATTTATAGTTATTGGGAAGTGTATTAGTTGGCAAGGCTGTCATAACAGAGTAGCATAGACTGGCAACTTAAACAACAGGAATTTATTTTCTCACCGTTCTGGAAGTTAAAAGGCCAAGATCAAAGTTTGACAGAGTTGTTTTCCTTTGAGGCCTCTCTTCTTGGCCAGTAGATGACCGCCTTCTCTCTGTGCCTTTACACAGTTGTCCCTATCTGTGTCTGTGTTCTAATATCCTCTCCTTGTAATATTGGATTAGAGCCCAGTCTAATGACCTCATTTTAACTTCATAACTTTTTAAAGAGCCTATCTGTAAATACAGTTACATTCTGAGCTATTGGGGCCTTACGTTTCAACATATGGAATTTTTTTTGGTGGGGGACACAATTCACTCACAATGAACAGTCCAGTAATGACTACTCTTTCATGCCAGCAACAGAATTTTTGAATACTTGCTATTTGCCAGTCATTTTATAAGCATGTTGCAGACTTTAACTCAATTAATTATCCTAATATCCCTGTCTGATAGATATTATACACTCTAGTTTAGATCTAAGGACACTAAGCTCCAAGAATTAAGTAATTTACCTAAGGTGCTGTAGCTAATAAGCAGAAGAGCCTGGATTTGAATCTGAGTATTCAAATCCCTGAATCCAAAGCTCTGGTTCTTAACCGCTGCGCTTTGCTTTCTTTTAGGGCACACATGAAAGGCAAGACTCATGTCTCTAGATCATATTCTTGGAACTGTGGGCAGATATTCCTAAAATACCTCGCCTTGAAGCTTAACTGCATACAGAGTTTTACTTCTTAGCAACTCACAAATTTTCCCATGTCATAAAACAGAAAAATACTAGAGTATAATTCATTACTCATACAAAATAAACATCTTTCATTTTGTTTGTCTCTCTCACTCAACCTCTTACTTTATCTATATGTATATAACTTTCCTTATATTTTTAAAAAAAGCAAAAATTGAAAATTTCTATAAATGAAGTGTCAAATAGCATAGTGATCCAGCCTATGTGGAGAAATAAAGTTTGCTTTATTTCTAAATTATCAGTTATATATGGATAGCTAGACAAAGATAACTCTCATCATTTAGGGAGTTAATTTTTTCATCAGTCATATAAAAGCATTCATTTAGGCATCAGTACAAGTAGTTAGATATTGATTTTTCATGGGCCCATTTATGTCAAGGATAATCAATAATTATAAATACATTATGACAGAAATGTCTTCTATCTTAAACAATAAATTAGACTAACACTTGGCATCTAAGCTTTAGTTTTTAAGTATCTTATGACAGCAGGAGTCTTCCATGTAAAATAAATAGTTAATATATGAGGCAGAAACAGACAGTAATATGTAGTGTGGATTCTAATGTTGATATGTCAGTTTGTGGCACTGCAATGTGATTTCTATGCAGGTCATATTTTCATATGCATCTTGAGCTATTGATGGTCAAATGAGAATGGGCCTAAAGGGCCAAATTGATTGGGGTTTGTCTTATAAAATTGGTCCAATTTTAAGTATAAAAATTTATTCTTTATTCTCCTTTCTCAAAGAATTTCTTTCAATCTGTGACTAAAATGTTAACATTATGTTCATGAAGACAGAGTAAGAGGTCAAAGAACAAAAGTCAAAATTTCAGTCAGGCATCAGAGTATTGAAAGAATATACCACTATCGAAGCTCTTTACTCAGCTTATTTTATAGACTAATGATAATCTAGACCTTCAGCTTGTTCACTGAAAGTACAGCTTCTGGTGTGGCAATAATGAAAAGAGGAGCTTGAGACAAGGACTCAGAGGTAGTCAGTCTGGGAAGTCATCTCAGGAAGCAAGAATGAGGAATTGGAAAGAGGAAAATAGAGAAGTTATCAAAGACAATAAGGATGTATAATTTGTTTGTCACTGCAAATCCTGGGACTGAGTCCTACCGAGGAACCTCTGAGGCACCATGTAGAACATTCCTTAGAGTTTCTTCTCTGAAGGATTGCAGAATGTGGGTAGTATTTTTCTGTCAACAATCATACCCCATTAATTGAGGGTTGTCCCCAGGGGCATTAAACCTCTCTCAATTCTGGCCTGTGCCTGGTTGCTGGATGAGGAGACTTTCCAGTTCCTAGAGAAAGCCCAGGGGCAGAAAACCAGGTGAGTCTGAGGGGATGACATCAGCGGCCAGTGCAAGGAACTGTCCACTGTGGCTCCTCTGAGATGAGTTTTGGGATATAATACAGAGCATCGAAGACATCTGCCACAAGTAGAGTATTTGCTTTTTTATTTTTAAAGTGTAGGATTTCTTTCTGAGGGTAAAAGTGAGGATATCTTTCTGAGGATTTCTTTCTTCCTGATGAGCATGTTTCTTTTCAGTGAGGCACAGAGCACTGCTGAGTAGCAGCATTTGTCCAGCTTTCTAATGAAAGATGAGAATGAAATTTTATCTTTCTCCAGACATGGTGCAATCTGGACCTGGGATTAATGACCACAGAGATGAAATCTTTAAAGCATTAATCCCAGTGCAATGGCAAATGCACAAATATAAACATATGTGCAAATCGGGGTTAAAGACTACTTAATACTTTAAGAAATCTGGAGGGAGTACATTAAGTGTGGCCTTGTGAGCAGATAAAATAGGTGGCCATTCACAATCTATATATTTGGAGAGCTGCCATGCCTGGGGAAGAAACACCGCACTGACACTTTTCTCATCTTTAAATCAGGGGAACTTCATTATAATAATATTTTTAATGACCTTAATTGACACACAATAAACTGCATATCTTTAGACTGTATACATTGCTAAAATTTGACATGAACACACCTGTGAAATCACCACCACAATCAAGATAATGAATGGATCAATCACCTCCAAAAGTTTCTTTTTGCCTTTTTGTAATCCCTTGTCTGCCCTACTCCCTCCCCAGGCAACCACTGATCTGCTTTCTATCATTACAGATTAGTTTATATTCTAGACAATTGTATATGAATAGGCTCATACAGTATGTAATCATGTTTTGTCTTTTTTTATACTCAACATAATTATTTTGAGATTAATCTGCATTGCTACATGTATCAATAGTTTATCCTTTCTATATCTGTACTTTTCATTGTATCGATATGCTACAACTCACTTACTCATTAACCTATTGACGTATAGTTGGGTCTTTTCCAGTTTCTGGCAGTGACAATAAAACTGTTTTGAAGAATTATATACAAGTCTTTGTATGGACATATGTTTTCTGTTCTCTTGACTAAAACAGAAATGGCTGGGTGATATGGTATGTACATGTTTAACTTATTAAGAAACTGACAGACTGCTTCCAAAGTGGTTACATCATTATACATTCCCACCAACAGTGTATGAGGGTTCCAGATGCTACGAATCATTGCCGACAGTTTGTGTGGTCAGTGATTTGACCATTAGTGGGTATGTAGTGTTATCTCAGTGTGATTTTAATTTGCATTTTCCTAAAGACCAATGATTGGGAGTATGTTTTTATGTGTTTATTTGCCATTAGTATATCTTATTTGATGAAATGTCTATTCAAGTCTTTTGCCCATTGTCTCATTGTATTGCTTGTTTGTTTATTATTGAGTTTTGAGAGTGCTTTACATCAGTCCTTTTTAAGTATCTGATCTGCAAATATTTTCTTTCCAGCTGTGGTTTGTCTTTTCATTATCTTAATAGTGACTTTTTAAAAGCAGAACTTCTTCAGTTTGATGAAATCCCAGTTTTTCTTTTATGAATTATGCTTAGCCTAAACTCAGGTCATAAAATATTTCTTCTATGTTTTAATCTAGAATTTTATAGTTTTAAGTTTTATATTTAGGTATATAATGAATTTGGAGTTAATTTTTATAGACTGTGATTTATAGATCAAAGCTCCTTTTTTTGCATTTGAGTTTCCAGTAGTTCAATCACAATGTATTAGTAGTAGCAGAAGAAAAGGTAATTGTAGTTGTAGACCAATTAAGGTTGCTCTCTTTGAAGTATAGGAGGCTGTAGCATTTATCTGCTATAGTCAGACAGGTTGCCAGATGCTTTGGATCATTTCTAATCTTACCCCCGGCTGACAAAAAAAGGTGTAGCAGATGTATTTGGTGCTCTTATGGCCCACCTCTTATTTCAGTTGCTGCGGCAAAGGGCATCTGGACCAGCTCAGGTTCATCTCCTTTGCCACCTCCCACCTCAGCACACTGTGCATTCTACCTCTGGATCCTCTGTGATGTCACATAGTTGGTGCTCACTCAGCATTGCAAATGCACCCTGGAAATACAGGGAAGCTAATGCCTCAGGACAAGTCTCAACCAAAACACATCAGCAAGCAGTGGGTAAATTCCTGTCTCAGATTCTTCAGGAGAGCACTTCTGAGGGGCATTCTATAAACTCTTCTTAGGAGCTCATGGAAGAACCAAGTTCCTGGTACCCACAGTACAACCTAACAATATACTTTCAAACTTCCTTTTCCCCTTCTTTTTTCAATCTCTCCACTCCTTCATTGATGCTCCCTGGGATTATCTTCCAAATAAAATAACGGCACCCAAGTATTTGTCTCAGGCTCTGGTTTCAGGGTAACTCAAACTAAGAAAATAGTTATCTTTATTCTCATATTAGAGATAATTAAATTTCACCAAGATAAAAACAAATGTCCTAAGTCACCAAGCTCATAAATGATGATGCTGGGATTTGAGCACAGATCTCTTTGTTTCTAGGACCTATGTTCATTCCTTGATAGGATCATCCTGTTCATTCACCTGCAGCTTGGCAAAAGCATTAATGTATAGCAGTGAGAAGCTGGAATTTAAAGTTTCAGGAGCCAGATTGCTTGGTTCTGTCACCTGCTGGTTGTGAGACCTTGAGCAAGTTCCTTATCTCTGTGCCTCAGTTTTATCATATAAAAATTGTCATAGTTTTTTTACTTTTACCTCACAGGATTAAATAAATTAACATTAATAAATTATTAGGACAATGCTTCAGAAATAATAAGTATCACATGTATTAATTACTATTACTATTTTTACACTATTGTGGTTGTCATTGTTATCACCAAGCCATACCATACTCAAATTGTCTTCCTCAACATCAAACCTGCATGTGGTAATCTAGTTATATTCCCTGTGGGAATGATAAGGAAGAAAAGTTGAGAGGGATCTCTGCTGACACCATATACAATCAGAGGATGAAGGATTTAACTATATCTTTGTGATAAAATCATGCAACTTGAGTAGATAGAATAAAATAATTTTACAAAGTGTGTGTATCAATTTGCACTCCCAAGGGGAGCATATGAGAATTCCATTTGCCTGGCAACACAAATCTATGAAGATAGAGCCACATCTTTTAAGAAGCCAACACTGACTGGTTAATGTAACGATCACTCCTCCTACTAAGTCATTCTCTACTACACAGTCCTTTTAAATTTTTCTCTACTGCATTCATTTCTAATAACTTGTCTAGTTCATTTATTTATTTACTTTCTCTTTCCCCTGCTATCAGAAGCTCTCTGAGGGTAGGGACCTTAACTGTTAATTATTTTGGTTTTACAGTTTTTAATGGATATATAATAGATGTACGTATTTAGGGGGTTAATGTGATAACTTGATACATTCATATAATATGTAAAGATCAAATCAGGGTAATTGGGATATCCATCACCTTAAATAATTTTCTTTTCTTTATGATAAGAACATGTGAATTGCTCTCTTCCGGCTATTTTGAAATGTATACTAGATAAACATTAACTACAGTCACCCTACCAATTATTAAATACTATCTTATCTTATTCCTTCTATCTAGCTGTATAGTTGTACCCATTAATCAACCTCTCTTCATCTCTCCGCCCCCTACTCTTCTCAGCCTCTGGTAACCATCAATCTACTCTTATCTTCATGAGATCCACTTTTTTTTTTTTTTTGATGGAGGCTTGCTCTGCTGCCCAGGCTGGAGTGCAACAGCGCGATCTCAGCTCACTGCAACCTCTGCCTCAGAGGTTCGAGAGATTCTCGTGCCTCAGCCTCTGGAGTAGGTAGGATTACAGGCACGTGCCACCACACCCCGCCAATTTTTTGTATTTTTAGTAGAGACGGGGTTTCACCGCGTTAGCTAGGATGGTCTCCATCTCCTGACCTCGTGATCCACCCACCTTGTCCTCTCAAAGTGCAGGGATTACAGGCATGAGTCACATGCCCAGCTGAGATCCACTTTTTTCACTCCTGCATATGAGTGAAAACATGTGACATTTGTCTTTCTGTACTTGGCTTATTTCAGTTAACATAATGACCTCCAGTTCCATCTGTGTTGCTGCAAATGACATGATTTAATTCTTTTTTATGACTGAATAATATTTTAGTGTGTATATATATCATATTTTCTTCATCTATTCATGGATGGGCACTTAGGTTGATTTTATATTTTGGCTATTGCAGATAGTGCTTCAGTAAACATGGGAGTGCAGATATCTCTTTGCTCTATTGATTTCCTTTCTTTTGGGTATATATCCAGTTGTGGAATTGCTGGATCATATGGTAGTTTTATTTTTAGTTTTTTGAGGACCTTCCATGCTGTTTTCCCTAGTGGCTGTACTAATTTACAATCCCACCAACAGTGTATGAGAATTCCCTTTTGTCCATATTCTCGCTAATGTTCAATATTCCCTGTGATTTTGACAAAAGCCGTTTTAACTAAAGTGAGATGATACCACGTTGTGGTTTTGATTTGCATTTCTTTGATGATTAGTGATGTTGAGCATTTTTTCATATACCTGTTGGCATTTGTATGTCTCCTTTTGAGAAATGTCTATTCAAATCTTTTGGCCACTTTTTAGTTGAATTAATTATTTTTTGCTATTGAGTTGTTTCAGCTCCTTATATATTCTGGTTATTAATACCTTGTCAGATAAGTAGTTTACAAATTTTTTTTCCATTCTGTAGGTTGTCTCTTGACTTCGTTGATTGTTTCCTTTGCTGTGCAGAATCATTTTAGCTTGATGTAACCCTTATCTATTTTTGCTTTTGTTGCCTGTGCTTTTGAAGTCTTACACAGAAATTCTTTGCCCACACCAATGCCCTGGACCATTTATTTTATTTTATTTTCCAGTAGTTTCATAGTTTCAGGTCATAGATTTAAATCTTTAATCAATTTTGATTCAATTTTTTACATGGTGAGAGATAGGGATCTAGTTTCATTCTTCTGCATATGGATATCCAGTTTTCCCAGTGTCATTTATTGAAGAGACTGTCCTTTCCCCATTGCCTGTTCTTGATGACCCTGTCAAAAAAGGGTTGACTGTAAATGTGTGGATTTATATCTGGTTTCTTTATTCTATTCCATTGGCCTATATATCTGTTTTTATGCCAGTACCATGCTGATATGGTTACTATCACTTTGTAGTATATTTTCAAGTCAGGTAGTATGATGCCTTCAGCTTTGTATTTTGCTCAGGATTCCTTTGGCTAGTTGGCTCTATTGTGGTTCCACATAAATTTTAGATTTTTTTCTTCTATTTTTGTAAATAATTTCATTGTTATTTTGATAGGGACTACATTGAACCTATAAATTGCTTTGGTAGTGTTGTAATTTTAACAATATTCACTCTTGCAATCTATGAGCATAGAATATCTTTCCATTTTGCCATGTCCTATTCAATTTCTTTCACCAGGATAATTTTCTTTATTAGGTCTTTCACTTGTTTGGTTAAATTAATTCCTAGGTATTTATATTATTTGTAGCTATGGTATTGTTGCTTGTTTTCTTGTTGTTCTGTAACTCCTCCCTTCCTTTCTTTCTTATGGTCTTCATTTGCAGTTAAGTGATTTTCTCTGGTAGTATGTTTTAATTTGTTCCTTTTCATTTTTAATAAAACGACTACAGGTTTTTGCATTGTGATTACTATGAGGCTTATAGAAACATCTTATAGGTATAACAAGTTATTTTAAAGACATAAGTTATCTCAGATGACCAAAAAAAAAAAAAAACAATAGAAACAAAACAAAGAAAAAGTGGTTAAAAAAAATAGACTTTAACTTCATGCTTCCTATTTTGACTTTTAGTTATCTCAATTTATATATTTTTATATTGCCTATGTCTGAACAGGTTGCTGTAGCTATTACCGCTTTGGATAGACTGGTCTTTTAGACTTCTTACTAGAATTATGAGTGGCTTCTACACAACAGTTACAGTATTAGAGTATTCTTGGTTTGTCTGTGTGCTTAATTTTGCCAACGGGTTTTATACCCCCAAATGTTTCCTTCTTGCATGTTAGTGTTTTTTTCCTTTCAGACTGAATAATTCCCTTTAACATTTCCTGTAAGATGAGTCTAGTAGTAGTGAATTCTATTATTTTTTGTCTGAGAAAGACTTTGTCTCTCCTTCATATTTGAAGGATAGGTTTCCTTGATGCAGTATTCTTGAATGATAGTTGTTTCTTTCAGCACTTTGAAAATATTGTCCCATTCCCTCCCAGCATGCATGGTTTCCACTGATAAATCTTTTGCCACATTAATTGAAGCTCCTTTATAAGGTATTTGCTTCTTTTCTCTTGCTACTTTTAGGATCCTCTCTTCGTCTTTGACTTTTGAGAGTTTAATTATTATATGTCTTGGATTACTCTTATTTGGGTCAAGTCTTTTCGGTCTTCTCTAACATTCCCATACCTAGAAACGCACACCTTTTTCAAGTTTTGGAAAGTTTTATCTTATTATTTCTTTAAATAAGTGTTCTACTCCCTTGTTCTTATTCAACTCTCCCTTGAACACCAATAATTCTTAGATTTGGGGCTTTTTTTGAAGTACTTTTCTATATGTCGTAGGTGATCATTATTTGTTTTCATTCTCTTTTTCTCCTCTGTATATTTTTGAATAGCCTCATTGATTCTTTCTTCTGCTTAATGCATTGTGCTGTTGAGAGCCTGTAATGAATTTTTTAGTTCAGCAAATATATTTCTCAGTTCCATTATTTCTGGGACTTTTTTTTATTATTTCAATCTCTTTGTTGAATTTCTCTGATAAATTTCTAAACTGCTTTTCTGTGTTATCACAGATATTATTGTTTTCTTATAACTACTATTTCAAATTATTGGTCAGAGAGTTCACATATTACCATCTCGTTAGAGTCAGTTACTGGTTCCATGCTTTGTTCATTTGGGGAGGTCATGATACTTTGTTTATTGTTGTTTCTTGTTAACATACATGTGTCTTCGTATTGAAGAATTAGTTATTTATTCGATTCTTCTCAGTCTAGCCTGTTTTGGTATTTATTAGATAGTTTACTTAGGAATTATTTGTAATTTACCTGATGAATTTATCATATTTTCCCCACTAGGTCACTGCCTCCTTTTTGACACTAAATGGCACCTTTAGCTCAAGTTTGCCTCTGCTCTAATAAACTATCAGAGTGCTGCGTATCCTGAATAGGATAGGGAAACATGATATCCTGGCAGTGTGGAAAGACTGGCTAGTGATTTGTGCCCAAGAGGCTAGTTAAATGTATCTGCTAAAGTGTGGTGCTGCTAAATAGCCACTCAGATTTGGCTAGATTACAGAGTAGAGCTTCCAGGCTGGAGATGGTAGTCCTGCCTCTACATTTTGTCTCCAGTGGCCCTGAGGGATATTTTTCCCTTCAGAAACCTTCAATGCTTCCTGTGGGTTGAGATAGGCACAGGTATCCTGCTAGAGCACCCAAGATGGTGAGGAAGCTGGTTGTCCACCTTGATCTCACTTTTTCATTGTAGAAATCATGAGTTAGGGGGAAGTTTTCTGGGTACTTGGGGTCCGGCAGATTGTGGGCAGAGGCACTGTGGATATGGAAGTTTGATTCTCTTACTATCTGATCAGTTTTTTCACTTCTCTGTGGCCTGAAAACTGTTTCATTCTCAGATTTGAGTTCTGGGATATTGCTGGTGATAACCTCAGCACTCTATATTTGTTTTTGGTTTTCTGGGTGTTGTGGGGAGTTAAGCTAGCTTGCTTCTGTGGTGCTGTTTTGGAATCAGAATACCCAACTATTGACTATTAGTTGTTAACTACTGTTTCCCTTAAACCTAGAATAGTTGCTGTCAAATAGTAGGTGCTTAATTAACATCTGTGAAATGAATAAATGTACCTATTGTTTGATTGCTCAACTATTGTTGTTGGTCTATTTAGGGGCCTTAAAATATCACAGTGGCTTTGGCTAAGCTTTACAAACTTTTCAGTTTATCTCAGATATAGTTTTTCTTCCTCCCAAAGATACATTGTTGGGTCAAAATTTGATGCCCGTGGATACTCTAAAAATAAAAGATTCCAAGAATATTGAAGTTAATATATTATGCTAATCATACATGCTATATGAAGTTAATATATTATGCTAATCATATGCTAATCATCACCTATAAACAGATATTAGGTGACATGTTAAACTGTATTAAAACTATATAGATCAACGGGAAAAAACAATGAACTAATAGTAAAAGTAATTTTATCTGGCTTTGACATGCACACACATGAACCCATTTATGCACTCATGCACTGATCTTGTTGTGACACCATACCCCTCCCTCTTCTACTCATATCAGCATCCTGAATCCTATGGAATGAGAGGAGGTAGGAAAATTGTAAATAAGGATGCAAGGGAAATCCTCAGGCTAGCAGAGTTAATCCACAAGATGTAAAATACTCTGTCAAGTTTTTAAGAATTAGCTACTAAGAAAAGACATCTCTGCTGAATGTATCCACTTTGAACACTAGTTTTATTAGACAGTTGGGGGTAATGTGCTAAGTCAGAACAACTGCTGAAGAATAGACATCAAACTCAAAATGGCTCAAAGGAAAAGAAGGAATGTATTGTATCACGTAACATGAGTTAATGGATATGTTAGACTTTAGGCAAAGTTGGAATTAGGAGTTCAGATAATTTCATCAGGACTTATTCTTGATTTTCCGATCTCTCATCTCTTCTTCCTCTACTCTTCATTCTCAGGCAGTTTATTTCTTCGTGGCAAAATGGTTGCCAGTCATTTTACTTTCTATTCATCCCTCTTGGTAAAGGATTTCTCTTGTCTCTAAGTTTCATCAAAAGTCTTAGAATTGAGTATCATCTGTCTGACTTAGGTTGTAAGCCAATGTCTGACCAATTGCTATGGGCAAAAAGAGCGAATTCTCTGATTGGCAAAACATGAGCCTAACTTTGAGGCTGAGAGTAAATATAACTCCATTCAAATGACATCGATTAAGAATGGGGGTGAGGAGTGAGGGAGTTTGTTCTCCAAAGGAAAACTGAGGTGTAAATATCTGATGAAAGATAAATAGGCACCCAGCAGGGAACAGCAGTAAATGTCTTACATAGGTAACCTATATGTTATCCACTGTATCTGCATGGATCACAGATTAAATTCCTCTAGAAAATTCTACTTATTTCCTGAATACTCAAATCAGTTACAGTTGCCTGCTACTGTCCCTACTATCTACCAATAAGGCCATTCAGTACCTTTATATTCTTCATCCTCTTTCTCATCACTGTCATCATCTTCATCTGAAAACACTTGTTTCTATGGCTAGGCAGTTGAATAAACAAGCTAGAAAGTATGATACCTACCTTGTAGCACAAAGATTGTTAACCTGGATTCCATATCCCACCATCACCGGATGATATGCAAAATATCTCTGTGTTTGGGTGTGCGCATTTTAATGTTTACAGTGTCCGTAGATTTAATTCAATTATTACAGGGACTAGGACCCCCACTCCGCAAAGATTTAAAGTCCACAAAATTAGAAGGGCAGTGAATTAATCCCAGAGTCCATGCTCTTTGAATGGTAATTTTTAACCTGGAATTCAGGAAGTCCACAAACTTTCATGGGAAAAGTTATTGCATCTTCATTTGTACTTACTTTTAAGTGAAATTTAGTATTTCCTTTCACTAAGAGTATAGATAAAAACCCACAGTTGTATTAGTAGTATCTGCAACTTTGTCACAATTGAAACACCCATTTTCCCATCACATTAGTTTTTACAAACATCATGAGATATTGTTTATACTTGTCACCACTTTGAAATTACAGTAATTATCAACTATGCTGCTAGATCTTATTATTTAACTCATTAATAAAAACTAATAATCACAATTTTTAAATATTTTGATGACTGTGCTTTAATACAATGAGTTTCCTTTGTAATACCGTGTGTTTTTATTTTATGGATTCAAAAAAATTATTCTTGGTGGGTTCAATCCTAGTGAGCATTCCTTTGTGTGAGGTTTAGTATTCCTGCATCTGGATAGGGTTTAAATTTATATTCAAAGTTGATCCAGAAATAAATATTCTTCAAGAAGAGCACCTCGTGGATTTAGAATATAATGAAGTGATGAGAAATGTTAGCAAATTAGACTGTCCTCAATATTGTAGTGCTGGATAAATTTTCCCATTACAGGATTTCTGTGCTTTTTTGTGAATTATGTCCCCACAATAGGTTTAAAGTTGGTCTATTTATCTATTAGTTTGTTTTTAAGGGGAGGAGAAGTAGAGAGCAATTTTTAGTAGTAACATCACGTCTTCCAAAGTAAAGTTTAGGTAAATACAAGGTTTGGTAAAGCCCCTGGGCAGCAGTTGTATTTGCCCACCCAGCGTGAGCTCGTCATACAATTAGGTAGACAGATCAGCAAACCTGTGGGTAAACTAATTGTTTATTGGTTACATGTTGCTGGAATTGATGCTGAAGATTTGAATCATTCAAACTGCATTATTTTAGTGGAAGAACTTTAAAATATAACTTAAAATGTTATCTGTAGTTAAGAAAGTATTTGGGTTTTATTCAATGAAGAAAAAATTGTCAGTTCTTTAACTGTAAAGCAGATGATGACTCAGGGTTGCCACTACCCCCCACTGTGTGGGATAATGTTGTTGTTATGGTATTTATAACCTACCCATAACTTTATATTTCCAAGCTGCCTGTAAACATGTCTTCTCTGTCACAACTGCATGTGTTTATTCTGGAGGGCAGAGAGGGTAGATAATAGTATACTTCAGGTTATCCAAGCAAGTGACTGAGGCAATCAGAGATCCCAGGACATATTAATTAGAACTTTTTGTTTACGAGTAATAGAAAACAGTATTTAAACTGTTATAAGATGGTTACCTTGTTAATTTTGCTTTGATTTTATCTGCTATAATTGGCAAGTCATTGGCAGAAATGGCTTTAAGCCTGGCCTTATCCAGCACTGAAGCAAGGACTCAGGTTCTGACTTCTCATTACAGGTTTCTTTCCTTCCGTGGTCATACAATGACTGGGCATTTGGGGGCTATACTTTGATGCTTCTGGAAAGAGAAAAACTTGTCCCTAATTGACCTGACCTGGACCATTTGCTCATCTCTGATCCAATAACTACAGGAGAGGACAGAATAGGAGGATTATCTTAAGCCAATTAGGATTCATGTCTGGAGAATGGGATCAAGTAATTCCCTTCCAGGCTGAGTATGGTGGCTCATGCCTGTAATCCCAGCACTTTGGAAGGCAAAGGCAAGAATATTTATTGAACTCAGTAGTTTGAGACCAGCCTGAGTAACATAGAAAGACCTCATCTCAAAAAAAAATCCCTTCCAAACTTCAGGGCGTGGGAAATTCAAAGCCTGATACTAAAGAAGAAAGAGACACTAAGGAAGCTTATAGAGAAACATCTCCTATGCAAGGGAAGTGTGTTCTTAGGGAAAGGGTAAGTTGTAGGTCTTACAGATTTTCTTTTCCTGTTGTCTACTTTGGTTTATTAGATTGAGACTGGACTTGGGGAGGACAGAGAGAGATTGGGCTTGGGAATGAAGGGGATGGAGGCTGAGCTTGGGGAAGTTGAGAGTAGGAGCTGGTATTGTCAGAATTGCTGTTCATGTTAATTAGTGAAGAATAGGATAAGAAAGGTATCTGCTAGACATTTGATCTCACTTTCCTGGATTCTGAAAGCATTATCCCAAATTCAGCACAGTTATAATGAAATCCATCCTCAAGCCCAAGTCAGGTACACATGGATAATCCAAGCACTAGCTGAGGGATAAATGCACAGTGCATCTTGCACATAATTGTGTTTCCAAGCTGGAGGACTCTAGCACATGTGGTGTCTTGCCTGACCATGCTTTCTTGCTTCATCCTTGGTTTTCCCTGCTCATTTTTCAATTCTGGGATTGTGATAGATATTTTATCTTCTGTGGGGATATAGTAGCAGCCCCTACTGCTGCCTGTTCCTACAGTCCAGTTGACACAAGTCAGACTGTAGCTATTGATATAGGCATTCTAGCTGGTCCCCCTACTCAATAATGCCTATCCTCCTTTCATATAATCACAAATACTTATATATTCCTGATCAAAATCATAATAATAATGTTAGTTAATCTTTATTGTGAACTTGAATGCATTAAGCACTATTCTAATAACTTCATGTATATTCATTCATTTATACAATAAGATCCTTCACTGCCTCTTTATTGCCTACAAAATAAAAAAAATCCCACTTAGATTATTCAAATCTCCCTATAAACTAGAACATACTCAATTTTCTAGGCTGCTCCTACATATGCTATATTTTAGACACATAGAAGTTTTCTGTTTCCTGACTACCATTTGCATTTTCTAGGCTTTGAATTTACTCACTCTGCCAGTGGCACCTCAAACCCACCTCTCACCACCAAAATCATCATGAAACATCAAACTCTCCATGGAGCTTTCTTCAATATCCCTTATTAGGAACAAATTCTCTCTTCTCTGTGAATCCAACACTTGTTGTTTGACCCTTAATTACAACACAATTGGAAGGGCACAGATCTTCCCTACTGTACTTAGACTCATTTAATTTAGAACTTATTAACTACCTGCCACATGTCAGGTGCTTATTCATTGTGAGCGGTACAGTACACAAGGCATAGTCCTTCACCTCAAAGATCTTGTGGTCTAATGTTAAAGAAAACACAGGTCTCTGTAATTCCAACACAGTGTGAAAAGGCTGTGCACATTGGGGTAACATAGAAAGTACAGAAGTACAAGCTGAAGTACAAAACAAGAGGTACAAAACTGTCTGAAATATAATCACAACACACTTGACAGTAGATGGAGGTGGGCTATGATGGAGAGGAATGTGAACACATAGGCACAAGACAAAGTGCATTTGAGAGAAGGTCCATTATCAAACGCATGAGTATTCAAAATTTATATAATGTTCAAAGTTTATATAATGTATTCAAAATTTATGTAATCTTCAGTAATGTGAAAAGTTTGGAGAGTGTTTTTAGGAGGCAGACTTTGTGCCTAAGAGCATGGATGGTGGGTTCAAATTCCAGCTTTACAACCTAGGAGCTGTTTGACATTGGACAAGTTAGTTAATTGCTTTGAGTTTTCCCTATGTATAATACGGGTTTTATTAAAATTCAGCCATGCTCACTCATGCATGCATTTTCTGTACTTGAAAGCAAATACAATAGCGGAATTAAATAGTTGTGTTTCTTATAAGAAAGTAACTAAGAAAAAATGACCTACAAAGCCTAAAAACTCTGGCCTTTTACAGATAAAACTTGCTAATCTCTGCTCTAGCATGTATCATTAAAAGAACAGGAAAAAAAAACACTTTTTTTTTTTTTTGGAGACAGAGTCTTGCTCCATTGCCCAGTCTGGAGTGCAGTGGAACAATCTCAGCTCACTGCAACCTCCGCCTCCTGGGTTCAAGCAATTCTCATGCTTTGGCCTACTGAGTAGCTGGGATTACAGATGTGTGCCACCATGCCTGGCAAACTTTTGTATTTTTAGTAGAGATGGGCTTTCACTATGTTGGTCAGATTGAACTCCCAATCTCAGGTGATCTACCCACCTCAGCCTCCCAAAGTGCTGGGATTACAAGCATGTGCCATTGCTCCTGGTCAGTAAAGTGAAAAATAAAAAACTTTTAATTTTTTACAGCAAGAAGAGAAAATGTCTTAATAAACTGAGAAATAATAACCTAAGTGTATTTTTTTGTTTAAAAAATTAGGCAAATTAAATTTAACAGAGTCTATTTGGGCTAAGAACAATTTATGTATCAGGCAGCACTCAGAGCCAAAAGAGGTTTAGAGAACTCTGTTCTGCAACATGGGCAGTGACTATTTATAAACAGAACATAGAAATGAAGTACAGAAATAGCTTGATTAGTGTCTTAGCCTGTTTTGTACCGCTATAATAGAATACTGAAGACTGGGTAATTTATAATAAACAGAAATTTATTTGGCTCATACTTCTGGAAGCCAGCAAGTCCAAGATTAAAGGGCTGGCATCTGGTGAGGGCATTCTTGTTGCATCATCCCATAGTGGAAGGTGGAAGAACAAGAGAGGACAAAAGAGAAGAGCAAGAAGGGGGCCGAACTTGTCCTTCTATAAGAAACCCCCTCTCAAGATGACAATCCCAATCCTGTGATTATGGCATTAATACATTAAGGAGAACAGAGCTCTTATGGCCTAATCACCTATTAAAGGTCTCACCTCTTAATACTCTTACAATAATAATTAAATTTCAACACAAATTTGGAAGCAAACAAGCCACATCCAAACCACAGAGATAAGCTAGGTGTTTCCCTTATTGACCATGGGCTAATCAGTTGGCTGCCTGTGATTGGCTGAAGCTTGGCTGCTTATGATTGGATGAGGCTCAACTGTTTGTTTTCACTACTAATTAGGTTTTCAGTTTGTACTAAGTAGGTTGTGGTTTGTTACAGAGGAAATCAAAGTATGGAGAGGCAGCCTCAGGCCAATGACCTGCTGCTTATTTAAATTAACAGTTTAGAAATATAATGGCGAGGACAAGAAGAAACAGATAACAGAGTAAAAAATGATTGCTTCTTGGTTAGGGTCAGAGAACTGCTGGATTTTTTAAAGGCTAAGTTTATTAATATTATTTAATATTTCAAAATAATAGTATGCATTATTTTGATAAACAAATTTATGCCAAGAAACAACCATAACACCCTCCCTTGATCTCCATCTTTTTCTGAAACTGTTAACCTCTCTCTCCTTTCTAACCAAAATTTCCTGAGACTTGTCTGTGCTTTCTGTTCTGCATAGTTCTATACTTTTCAGTGAAGGAAACTGTTCTTCACAATGCTATCAACATCCTCCAGGTTGCCAAGTTAAGTAAATGTCTTTTCTAACATCTTATCTTACTCTCAGCAGCAGCCAACAGTTTATTCTTCCTTTTTATCTTGAGACACTCTTCTTTTAGATTCTTTATTTTCCTCTTACTCACAAACTATTCCTTCCAACTGTCCTATGCGGGTTCTTCTTTATCACCCCAATCTTTTTGGATCACTGAGTCCCAGGGCTTGATCCAGTACCTCCCTCTTCTCTATCTCTCTAAGAGATCTTATCCATTCCCATGAATCCAACCAGGATCTTTTTCTTCACCATATACTTAAGATCCCAGTAGGTTTTATATGGTTATCTCAAACTTTAACTAAAAGCAGAGCTCTGGAAAAAATTTCACATCCTTCATCATAAGCCTGCTTCTTCTCTTAGGTGGTTCCTTCATCAAAACCCCAAAGCTAGCAATTATTTATTGATTCATTTATTTTTAGATGGAGTCTTACTCTGATTCCCAGGCTGGAGTGCAGTGGCACAATCTCAACTCACTGCAACCTCTGCCTCCTGGGTTCAGGCAATTCTCCTGTCTCAGCCTCCAGAGGAGCTGGGACTACACTCGCATGCCACCACGATGCCTGGCTAATTTTTGTATTTTTAGTAGAGAGAGGGTCTCACCATATTGGTCATATTGGTCAGGGTGGTCTCGAACTCCTGACCTCAGGTGATCCACTCACCTTGATTTCCCCTTTTTCACTATCCTTTTTAATCAATCACTATGTTCTATCCATTTTACCTTCAAAATACATTTCTGATTTGCTCACTTTTCTCCAGGTCCACAGCCAGCTTTTTAGGTCAACTAATCATCATTTATTGCCTGATCCACTATGATAGTTTCTAAGTGACTTCTCAGCATCCACATTGACCACCACTATTCTTTCTCCACACATTAGCCAAAAGGATCTTCTAAAAATATTAAATCATCTTTAGCACACATCAATAGCTTCCTATTGCTTACAGAATAAACCCCAAACCTTTTATGATAGTCTAAAAGGCCCTGTGGCATCTAGCTTCTGCTTCCTCCTCCTTCTTCATTTCTCAATATTCTTCTCACTCATTGTGCTCTAGTCCCACTGGCCTGCTTTCTATTCTATTAACAGTTCAAACTTTTTTCTGCTCCTAGAGATTTGTACTTGTCCCTCCTATAGTGATTTTACCCCACAATACACATGGTTAAGTCTTCCTCATTGTAAGGCCCCAATCAAGACTGCAAAGGAAACAGCAAAATGAAAAAGCAGCCTGTGTATTGGAAGAAAATATTTGCAAACAATATGTCTGATAAGGGGTTAATATTGAAATCATTTAAGGAACTCATACAACTCAACAGCAAAAAAAAAAAAAATCAATTTAATAATGGACAAAAAACCCAGAATAGATATTTTTCCAAAGAAGGCATACAAATAGCCAACAGGCATATGAAAATCTGCTCAGTGTCACTAATCATCAAGTAAATGCAAATCAAAACCACAATGAGATATTACTTTATACCTGTTAGGATAGCTATTATCAAAAAAATAAGAAATTATAAGTGTTGGCTAGGGTGTGGAGAAAAGGAAACCCTTGTACACTGTTGGTGGGGATGTAAATTAGTACCACAATTGTGAAAAACACTATGGAGGTTCCTTAAAAATTAACAATAGAACTACCATATAACCCAGCAATTCCTTAGTTGGATATATACCTTAAAGAAATAAAGTCAGCATTTCATAGAAAGATCTCCACTCCCATGTTTATTGCAGCATTGTTCACAATAGCCAAGATATGAAAACAACCTAAGTATCCATCAATGGATCAATGGATAAAGAAATTGTTCTATCTACCTATCTATCTATCTATCTATCTATCTATCTATCTATCTATCCATCCATCCATCCATCCAAAGGTATATTATTCAGCCTTGAAAAAGAATGCAATCAACATGGATTAATCTATAGGACATTATGCTAAGTTAAATAAGCAAGACACAGAAAGACAAATATTGTATGAGATCACTTACATGTGGAAGTCTAAGAAACAGTCAAATATGGCCGGGTGCGGTGGCTGACACTTGTAATCCCAGGTGGGAGGCCGAGGCAGGTGGATCACGAGGGCAGGAGGTCAAGACCATCCTGGCTAACACGGTGAAACCCCGTCTCTACTAAAAATACAAAAAAAAAAAAAAAAAAAAAAAAATTAGCAGGGCTTGGTGGCAGGCGCTTGTAGTCCCAGCTACTCGGAAGGCTGAGGCAGGAGAATGGTGTGAACTCGGGAGGCGGAGCTTGCAGTGCGCCGAGATCGCGCCACTGCACTCCAGACTGGGAGAGAGAGCGAGACTCCATAAAAAAAAAAAAAAAAAAAAAAAGAAGAAAACGGTCAAATATATAAAAATAAAAAGTAAAACAGTGATTACCAAGGGCAAGGAGGGGGAGAAAATGGAGAGATGTTAGGTCAAAATGGACTAAATTGCAGCTATGTAGGATGAATAAATCTAGAGATCTAATGTACAGCAGGAGTACTGTATTAGTCCATTTGCACACTGTTATAAAGAATTGCCCGAGACTGGGTAATTTATAAGGGAAAAACGTTTAATTGACTCACAGTTCAGCATGGCCCGGGAGGCCTCAGGAAACTTACAATCACGGTGGAACGTGAAGGGAAAGCAGGGCAGCTTCTCACAAGGCAGCAGGAAGGAGAAGTGCCGAGCGAGCAGGGAAGAACCTTTTATAAAAACCACCAGATCTCATGAGAACTCACTCACTATCACGAGACCAGCAAGGGGGAAACCGCCCCCATGATTCAATTTCCTACACCTGGTCTCTCATTTGACATATGTTGATTACGGAGATAATGGGAATTACAATTCAAAATGAGATTTGGATAAGGACACAAAACCTAACCATATTAAGTACCACATACAATTGTACTATTGTCTACAGCAAAAGGACTATGTACAATATATTGTATTGTATAATGAAAATGTGCTAAGAGAGTAGACTTTAGATGCTTTTACCACAAAAAATAAGTTGCCTATGGAAGGTAATGGTATATTAATTTGCTTACTTGGAATAATCATATCACTATGTATATGTATATTGAAACATCATTTTGTACACATAGAATATATACAATAAAAATAAATTTTAAAAATTATTGCATTCTTAGTGTAACAGAGAAAATTACCCACAGCTTCCTAGCAAACCAATCCAAAGCTAAGGGGCTTTGAATAATAATTTATTATTTTTCACAATTCTGTAGGTCAGGATTCCCGGCAGGACTCAGCTGGATCGTTCCTTTGCTCCATGTGGCTTTGATTGGAGTCACTAAGTTTCATTCAGCTGGCTACATCGAAAGCCCTAAGAGAACATTACTTGCATGTAAGTGTCAGGATATTCCTGGAGCAGAGTCTGTTGCAAGGCACTTAAGGGAAGTCACCATAACCACATGATTAGCATCTAACACAGAAATGAAACTAGAAAAAGATCAATTTAAGTCGATTTAAATAATACTTGTATCTTTATAAACATGTATGTTTATACATATGTGCACAAATAAATATATTTCTGAAGAAATAAGTCAGATGTAAAGACAGGCAAATTACCTCTCCTTGCATCATTTTATTCAGATCCAGTTGCTTTATCTCTACAGTATCTCTGGCCCTCTCTTGGAAGCAGAGTTGACTGGAAATAATTATACAAGGTGAAGGTGCCAGGAATCTTTGAGATCTTTGAGACTGCTGAGACACCTCCAGCTTCCTCTGCCAAATAATTTCTTCATCAAGTGTTCAAAATATCTCTGTGCCTTAGTTCCTGGTCTTTTCTACCTCCAACACTTACCCCTGTACATGTGTTCTGTTTTTATGTTCTTCCTAGAATTTTCCGATGTTGAACTGGGCACTGCCATCATTATTACTTTTTACTTCTGATGTTATCTTTTACTTGGTTTTCTGAGGATCAGAATCAACTTTTAATTTTGATCCACTATACATACCTTGATAATGAGTGAATACCTGGAATTCTGATTTTCCTTTTGAGACATTCAACTACTGCATGTTGAACTCCCCAGCATAAACTACCTGCTTCAACTACCTGCTGCATGCTCCTATTTTCCCTATTGATCCATTGTGCCATTGAGTGGGGCTGCCTTCCACAATCTGAGGTGAATTCTTCTCCCTGGTACCTGCCATATGCCAGTGGATGTATATTGATACAAATTTCCTTCTGATGTGTCCCATTATGATGCAGCAAATCCAATCAAGACTTTTAAATTCTGAAAAATAGTCGGGTGTAGCATACTCACCTGTATTTCTCCAACATGGGGGTATTGACCACCTGGACACTTTGATTTTGTTTGATTACCCATACCTCTAGTCTGATTTTTTAAGCTTGCCTATCTATTTCTAAAATCTACATTATCCTAGGGGAGGTTAAGTAGGTAGGGGAATAGGAGAATCCAAGGTGTCAAAATAGGGTTTTAGAGAGAAGGAGAACACTCTACTAATGACTATGGGAGAGATCCAAGAGTCAGCAAAGCCAAAAATGGTGAAGAAGATACACCAACCTGCTCAAATGGGGAGAGACAAGATTTATCATATCCAGAAGAGGCGAAAATGAATTCCACAGTCGTGCAGGAATACATGGCATGTCCATCATCAAGGGCCTTGGCCTATCAATAGTACAGCAACTTCGATCCATTTAGACTAGAGAAGTATTTAGTAACATTGCTAATAATCATAATGAAGTTCCTCTGGCCATATGCAAATAAACAGCATGGTATTAGAAAAAGAACGTAAGCTTTAGAATCAGACAGACTCAGGTAAGTTACTCAGGGATGTTGCTCAGAAAATAAGATTATTTCCAATGTTAGACAGTGATTGGCACTTTGTAAGCACTCCATAAGTGCTAATAGTCATTTTGCAATAGATGATAACATTCTTGAGGCCAAGGACTATCACATTTGGGTTATGTCCGCAGTATGTGGCAAAGTACCTAGCATATAGTAGGTATTTAACACATGTTGAATAAAAGGAATACTTGAGAAAAATTGGCAAAGGAAAGATAAATTCTAGTTTTATTTCAATTCACATCTCTTTTGTAATATATTTTATAGTGGATATTTCAGCCACTTTTACAATTTCCCTCTCTCAACATTTAATTTCAGCTAGCTCTGCTCTGTCTTGTAAGGTGGACACATCTAGTTAGTTATCGTCCTTAGATCATCACTGTGACATTCATATCCTGATATTATGTTTATTTTTGGGTGACATGGTGCCATTTATTCAAAACCAATCATTTATTTCATTCATTGTATTTTCAGTTGGCTTAATTATGCTTAATTAATGACCATGATTCATCAAGACATGGCCCCACCTCCAAACTACCCTGCTCCCCTTCCCTGTAGTCCGTCTCCAAAATCAGTTAGTGTTTCAGTCCAGTGCTGCTCAAACCTGTGTCAGAATCACCCAAAGAGCTAAATTAGACTGCTAAATCCCTCTTCCAGAGAGTCTCATTCAGGCAATATGAATTGTGGTCTGATAATTGGCATTTCTAATATGCTCCCAGGTGATGATCCTGCTGGTTCATGGATCACACTTCAAGTAGAACTCTTCTAGCCCTATGATATTATCCAACTTTTCCCTGACATATAAGCATTTTTATGCTTCCATATCTTTGATTTTTCTATTTCCTCTCCCCAGAATATCATTCCCTGGTCTTTTCCCTTGGAAAACTTCTACTCATCTGTTGGTCCCAAATTTAGTGTTATCTTATCTCGAATGCTTTCTCTGTCCCATTCTTTATTCCTAAAGTATTAGTCCTTTCTTATTAGCTTTATCCCTAGCCCCTGTCACCTGAACACAATTGAGCAGCTTTTCTGATTGTGCTTAGTTTGTACTTTATGCTTCTGTTTTCCCGCTAGATTGTGAGTTCACTGAGGTCAGAGACTATGATTTTCCTGATGCTTATGTTCTTCTCACTAACAAAGTTTTGGATAGAAAGACTTTTAAAAAATATGTTTGTTCTTGATTAAATTATTGTTCCTTTTTTCCTTCCTTAGGTTAGACTGTAATTGCATTGCAACTTCATACTAAAGGTTTTGTTCAGTTTTCCAGTTATTATACCAGATGGCACCAGAAGGCTTTGGTTTAATTCTCTATGGGGATATTGGGGAATATTAGGTAACTGCTGTGCACAACAAGGATCTCAAGGAGCATTAGCAAAGTCTAACAATTATAACTCCCTTTAAAAACCATTGTTGTCTTCAGGGACTCTCAGCAGGCCAGAATCATTAGTGACAAAACATTATCAACATACTCTCCAAATAGGAAGGATGTTGCCTATGTGGAATGGAAGGAAATTGGGCCAGTGAGACTGTTTGCCTAACCTACCTGAGCTTCATTTCAGATTGAGAACAATCAAAACTTGTAAATTAGCTTGAGATTCATGGGGAGCTTAAAAAAATTCTCAGGGGTGGTAAAAGTATCTGATTTGCTACTTGTGCTTCCTTGAGCTATTCCATAAAGAAGATTTCAGCATGCTACAATAAAGAAGAAGAATGGTTCTCTCAAAGAGTTTCATTTATTTGGTTGTAATTTCTCAGTTATGAATTAACATTTCCAGCCAAAAGCAGGGAAGGGTTATAGGGAGCTGGGGGACAATCATGCATATTAGTTAGTTTTTCATAATCATTTACTTGTTTTCACTAAAAAATGAGCCATGATATACTGCAAGTCTATGCTTCAGTGAGAACACTTGCTCAAGAATGATAATTTAACGTTTACCAGCAAGAATCCATTGCAACTGAATGCTATTATATAATTATCCCCCAACTCCAAGTATTCTACAAGCCCCTTCTCTGCCCAAGAAACACTATCCCAGGGGATTGAATAAGGAGTTTAGATCCTTTGTCTTAGACAACTTCTGGAGTTATTGGCTAATAAATGATCAGAGTCTGTTTATTATCCAAGGGCAGCAGTCTTTGGGAGACTACTATCTCTACTCAATAGAGAGAGTAGAAATAAGAGTTCAATATGAACAAAAAGTATCTATAAAATTCAGCCCCACAATGATCTTATTTGGTTTTGGCAAGTATAATGCAAACATCAGACCCCAGATCACCAGATAAAGACAGTTTCTTTCTTCCCTTCCCCTTCTCCTCCCCCTTCTCCTTCCCTTTCCCTTTCCCCTTCCCCTTCCTTCCTTCCTTCCGTCCTTCCCTCTGTCTCTCTCTCTTAATTTCTTTTCTGCCTTTCTTTGTGACAGAGTCTGGCTCTGTCACCCAGGCTGGAGTGCAGTGGCATAATCATGGCTTATTTTAGCTCAATCTGGGCTCAAGTGATCTTCCCACCTCAGCCTCCCAAGCAGCCAAGACTACAGGAGTGCACCACTGGCTAATTTTTGTAGAGATGGGGTTTTGCCATGTTTCCCAGGCTGGTCTCAAACTCCTGGGCTCAAGCAGTCAGCTTGCCTCAGCCTCCCAAACTGTTGGGATTACAGATGTGAGCCACCATGCCCAGCCTAAAGAAGGTTTTGTGGTAAAAATAAAGGCAGAGTTTGGGCAAGAAAATAGCTGGAAATTGAGGCAGATCCAAAGATTGGTCTCTCCCTCTTTCATGGACCACCTGGTCTTTTTTTCAGAGCATATCTGCTTTCCTTGTTGTGCACTTGGTTCTCTCCCTTCCTATTGATTTTTTCATTTGCTCTTTCAGATCCTCTTGACTCCCTAATAACTTCTACTTTCAAATAAATTTGGCTACACCTCCTTTTCCCTTCATTTCTGCTGCTCATTGCCAAACTCATTCTGTTTTTTAATTCAAATTATTAAAATAATTACTTGAAATCTAATTTGTTCATCACATGACTTTATAACACACGTGTGGGTCAGCATATATCTAGCTATAACCAGGAAGAAAATGGAGGGAGCACAGGGTACAAACCATGGTTTCCATTTGGGGAAAAATTTGATAATACTTGGTCAGATAAAGTATATTTAAGTTAAATGTATTAAAATTTGGAAGATAGCATAGAGAGTTCCCATCTACCACATACCCAGTCTTCCCATTAATATGGTACATTTGTCACAATCAATGAACTAATACTGGTACACTATTATTAATGGAAATCTATACTTCATGCCAATTTCTTTAGTTTTTACCTAATGAGCTTATTTTTGTTGTTCCAGTATCACACATTACATTTAGTTGTCATGTCTCCTTGGGCTCTTGTTAGCTATGATATTTTTTGATGACCTTGACAGTTTTTAGGGTATTGGTGAGGTATTTATTTTGTAGACTATTGCTCAATTAGAATTTGTCTGATGTTTTTCTCATGATTAGACGAGTTATGCGTTTTGGGGAAGAAGACCACAGTAGTAAAGTGCCATTTTTATCATACTATATTGAAGTGCAATTACTATGATTTGTTACTGTTGATATCAACCTTGATCATCTGGCTAGTTTATTGGGTTTCTCTGCTGTTAAGTTACTCTCTGTTTTTACCTTTCCAAACTATACTCTTTGGAAGGAATCACTATGTACAGCTCACATGTAAGAAGTGGGGAAATACGCTCCACTCCCTTGATAGCAGAGTATCTATAAAAGTTATTTGAATTTATTCTACCTAGGGTATTTTTCTATTCTCCCCATTTACTTATTCAATCATTTATTTATGTCACATGGACTCATGGATATTTGTTTTACACTCTATATTATAACCCAACACTATTTAATCAATTAATTTGCTCAAATAGTTCCAGGTTTAACTATTCAGAGGTCTTTCAGTTGACTCCTGTGCTCCTTTAACACTATCATTGTTGGGGGTGCGGGTTGCTGTTGATGCTATTTTTGTTCGTTTGTTTTGGGTACTTCCTAACTTGCTAGGACTACGGATTCTCAATGCTATGTTCCATACTTCCTGTCCAAGTCCTAGAATCAGCCATATTTCTAAAACCCCTGGGTCCTTTTATTGGGTAAACTAAGATCTTGGTGCCAGGTTTGTTCATTGCTACTAGGATTTTGTTGCTTCTAGGCCCTATCAGCTGATTGAACAAGGAAATATGTATGTGTACTAATCTGTGTATATATACATATTTATAAATATTTTGATACGTAGCCATCTGTATCTTTATTAAGCTAAAAATAAGCTAAACTCATGTTTAGCTTAATATAGATAGCTGATGTCTCCAATTCTAATCCATTACTATATGAATCACTATAGTCTCCTTCCCTTACTTATCTGTAAATTCCTGCTCCCATAATAAAGAACCTGGCTACTGCAATCTGCCATTAGTTTACTTAGTTGGTCAATTCTAGTATACATGTATAGCAGCTTTGTAATTTTTAACCCATATACTCATGGGAAATAACTTTATCACTAGAGCACAGTGTTTATGTACAGTTCCTTTTGCCCTTAGTTGTACAGACTTCAATCATTACCTGAGTTGCTTAGTTCAGCACCCTCTTCCTCACCCTCTTTAGTGAGGTTGCAGCATACACTTTCACACAGTTAGAGTCATTTGTAAAAATTTTGCCTTCCATACTTGGATACATCAACCTCCCATATTATAATTTTTAATTTTATACACTAACATTTACTTTTTATGCCATAAGTTTCTATGGATACTAACAAATTCATACTGTCATGTATCTACCTTTATAGTATGAAAAAGAATAGCTTTACCTCCCTAAAAACATCTCCTGTGGTTTGCTCATTGAATCTCTCTCCCAAAACCACTGACAATCACTGATCTGTTTACCTTGTCTAAGTTTTGCCTTTTCAGAATGTCATGTAAACTGAAAAATACATGTAGCCTTTTCAGTCTGGTATACTTAGCTTAGCAATATGCACTCATCTTTATGTCTTCGCATGGCCTTGATCATTTCTTTTATTGACAACTAATTTCCCGTTTTAATGTCATACTACTGTTTATCAAGTCACATATTGAAGGACATCTTGGTTGCTTCCAGTTTTAGATGGTTATTAAGAAAAAGATGCTATAAACATTGCATGCAGATTTTGTGTGTACATAGGTTTTTAAGTCAGCAAATACTTAGGAGTATGATTGCTGAGTCATACTATAAGACTATTTTTATCATTGGAATAAACTGCCAAATGATCTTCCAGAGTAGTTGCAACATCTTGCATTTCCACCAGCAATGAATGAGAGTTCCTATTCCTCCATAACTTTCCCTGCAATTTGAGTTATCAATTTTTAATTTAAAAAGTAGCCATTCTAATCAATATGTAGTAGTAAAAACAATATATTTTTAAGGCAGATATATGCCTTATGATACATATTTTACATAATATATAAAGATTCACCTGAGCTTCCTTAAATAAAAACTCTTCTAAGTGTATATGTCCCTGTTTCTATGAAGAAATTCTTAATTTCTTGAAGAGGAAAGAAGAATCAAAATTATTTAGTAGAGCATTGGCCCATGCACCAATATCACTGGCATCACATGGGAGCTTGTTAGAAATGCAGAATCTTGGGTCTAAACCAGACCTACTAAATAATGATCTGCACTATAACAAGATACCTAAGTGAATTACGCACATTAAAGTTTAATATAGGTCAGGCGCAGTGGCTCACACTTGTAATCCAAGCACTTTGGGAGGCTGAGGGGGCAGATCACCTGAGGTCAGGAGTTTGAGACTAGCCTGGCCAACATGGCAAAACCCCATCTCTACTAAAAATACAAAAATTAGCTGGGCATGGTGGTGGACACCTGTAATCCCAGCTGCTCAGGGGGCTGAGCCAGGAGAATCATTTGAACCTGGGAGGTGGAGGTTCCAGTGAGCCGAGATAGTGCCACTGCACTCCAGCCTGGGTGACAGAGCAAGACTCTGTCAAAAAAAAATAGCTTAAGATACATTGTCATAGAATCATATCACAGATTCATGAAGTGGAAAGGACCCTGCTATTTGGCAGATAAAGAAACCATCTCTGGTCACTGGCAAGATAGCCAATAAAAACAGCTCCAGTCTGCAGCTCCCAGCGAGATCAACCCAGAAGGCAGGTGGTTTCTGCATTTCCAACTGAGGTACCTGGGTCATCTCACTGGTACTGGTTAGATAGTGGATGCAGCCCACAGAGAGCGAGCTGAAGCAGAGTGGGCATCGCCTCACCCATGAGTGCAAGGGGTCGGGGAACTCCCTCCCCTAGCCAAGGGAAGCTGTGAGGGACTGTGCCTTGAGGAATGGTGCACTCTGGCCCAGATACTATGCTTTTCCTGTGGTCTTCGCAATCCACAGACCAGGAGATTCCCTCAGGTGCCTTCGCCACCAGGGCCCTGGGTTTCAAGCACAAAACTGGACTGCTGTTTGGGCCGACACTGAGCTAGCTGCAGGAGTTTTTTTCATTCCCCAGTGGCGTCTGCAATGCCAGCAAGATGCTGTTCACTCCCCTGGAAAGGGGGCTGAAGCCAGGGAGCCAGTGGTCTAGATCAGCAGATCCCACCCCCATGGAGCCCAGCAAGCTAAGATGCACTGGTTTGAAATTCTCGCTGCCAGCACAGCAGTTTGAAGTTGACCTGGGACGCTTGAGCTCAGTTTGGGGAGGGACGTCCACCATTACTGAGGCTTGAGTAGGTGGGTTTCCCCTCACAGTGTAAACAAACAAAGTCCCCAGGAAGTTCGAACTGGGCAGAGCCCACCACAGCTCAGCAAAGCCGCTGTAGCCAGACTGCCTCGCTAGATTCCTCCTCTTTAGGCAGGGCATCTCTGAAAGAAAGGCAGCAGCCCCACTCAGGGGCTTATAGATAAAACTCCCATCTCCCTGGGACAGAGCACCTGGGGGAAGGGGAGGCTGTGAATGCAGCTTCAGCAGACTTAAACGTTCCTGCCTGCCAGCTCTGAAGAGATCAGCAGATCTCCCAGCACAGTGCTTGAGCTCTGCTAAGGGACAGACTGCCTCCTCAAGTGGGTCCCTGACCCCTGTGCCTCCTGACTGGGAGAAACCTCACAGCAGGGGTCAAGAGACACCTCACACAGGGGAGCTCCAGCTGGCATCTGGCAGGTGCCCCTCTAGGCCAAAGCTTCCAGAGGAAGGAACAGGCAGCAATCTTTGCTGTTCTGCAGCCTCCAGTGGTGATACTCCAGCAAACAGGGTCTGGAGTGGACCTCCAGCAAACACCAGCAGACCTGAAGCAGAGAGGCCTGACTGTTAGAAGGAAAATTAACAAACAGAAATAAATAGCATTGACATCAACAAAAAGAATGTCCACACAAAAACCCATCCAAAGGTCATCAATGTAAAAGACCAAAGGTAGATAAATCCATGAAAATGAGGAAGAACCAGCACAAAAAGGCTGAAAATTCCAAAAACCAGAATACCTCTTCTCCTCCAAAGGATCACAACTCCTCACATGCAAGAAAACAAAACTGGACAGAGAATGAGTTTGACAAATTGACAGAAGTTGGCTTCAGAATAGCAAACTCCTCTGAGCTAAAGGAGCATGTTTTAACTCAATGCAAGGAAGCTAAGAACCTTGAAAAAAGGTTAGAAGAATTGCTAACTAGAATAACCAGTTTAAAGAAGAACATAAATGATCTGAAGGAGCAGAAAAACACAGCACAAGAACTTCGTGAAGCATACACAAGTTATCAATAGCCAAATCGATCAAGTGGAAGAAAGGATATCAGAGATTGAAAGTCAACTTAATGAAATAAAGCGTGAAGACAAGATTAGAGAAAAAAAGAATGAAAAGGAATGAACAAAGCCTCCAGGAAATATGGGACTATGTGAAATGACCAAACCGACATTTGATTGGTGTACCTGAAAGTGACGGGGAGAATGGAACCAAGTTAGAAAACACTCTGCAGGATATTACCCAGGAGAACTTCCCCAACATAACAAGACAGGCCAACATTCAAATTCAGGAAATACAGAGAACACCACAGAGATACTCCTTGAGAATAGCAACCTCAAGACACACAATCATCAGATTCACCGAGGTTGAAATGAAGGGAAAAAATGTTAACGGCAGCCAGAGAGAAAGGTTGGGTTACCCACAAAGGGAATTTGGTCAGACTAACAGCAAATCTCTCTGCAGAGACCCTACAAGCCAAAAGAGAGTGGGGTGACATTTAACATTCTTAAAGAAAAGAATTTTCAATCCATAATTTTATATCCAGCCAAACTAAGGTTCATAAGCAAAGGAGAAATAAAATCCTTTACAGACAAGCAAATGCTGAGAGATTTTGTTACCACCAGACTTGTCATACAAGTGCTCCTGAAGGAAGCACTAAATATAGAAAGGAAAAACCAGTACCAGCCACTGAAAAAACATAGCAAATTGTAAAGACCATGAACACTATGAAGAAACTGCATCAACAAACAAGTAAAATAACTAGCTAGCATCATAATGATAGGATCAAATTCACACATAACAATATTAACATGAAATATAAATGAGCTAAATGCCCCAAATAAAAGACAGAGAATGGCAAATTGGATAAAGAGTCAAGACCCATTCAGGAAAGCCATCTCACATGCAAAGATACACATCGACTCAAAATAAAGGGATGAAGGAATATTTACCAAGCAAATGGAAACCAAAAAAAAGCATGGGTTGCAATCCTCGTCTCTGATAAAACAGGCTTTAAGCCAACAAAGATCAAAAAAGACAAGGGCATTACATAATGGTAAAGGGATCAATACAACAAGAAGAGCTTGTCAATATTAGACAGATCAATGGGACAGAAAATTAACAAGGATATTCAGGACCTGAACTCAGCTCTGGACCAAGCAGACCTAATAGACATCTACAGAACTCTCCACCCCAAATGAACAGAATATACATTCTTCTCAGCACCACATCACACTTATTCTAAAACTTACCACATAATTGGAAGTAAAATACTCCTCAACAAATGTAAAAGAATGGAAATCATAACAAACAGTCTCTCAGATGACAGTGAAATCAAATTAGAACTCAGGATTAAGAAACTCACATATCTACAACTATCTGATCTTTGACAAACCTGACAAAAAGAAGAAATAGGGAAAGGATTCCCTATTTAATAAATGGTGCTGGAAAAACTGGCTAGCCATATGTACAAAGCTGAAACTGGATTCCTTCCTTACACCTTATACAAAAATTAATCCAAGATGGATTAAAGACTTAAATGTTAGATCTAAAACCATAAAAACCCTAGAAGAAAACCTAGGTAGTGCCATTCAGGACATAGGCATGGGCAAAGACTTCATGTCTAAAACACCAAAAGCAATGGCAACAAAAGCCAAAATTGACAAATGGGATCTAATTAAACTAAAGAGCTTCTGCACAGCAAAAGAAACTACCATCAGAGTGAACAGGCAACCTACAGAATGGGAGAAAATGTTTGCAATCTACTCATCTGACAAAGGGCTAATATCCAGAATCTACAATGAACTCAAACAAATTTACAAGAAAAAAACAAACAACCCCATCAAAAAGTGGGTGAAGGATATGAACAGACACTTCTCAAAAGAAGACATTTATGCAGCCAAAAGACACATGAAAAAATGCTCATCATCACTGACCTTCAGAGAAATGCAAATCAAAACCACAATGAGATACCATCTCACACCAGTTAGAATGGTGATCATTAAAAAGTCAGGAAACGACAGGTGCTGGAGAGGATGTGGAGAAATAGGAACACTTTTACACTGTTGTTGGGACTGTAAACTAGTTCAACCATTGTGGAAGTCAGTGTGGTGATTCCTCAGGGATCTAGAACTAGAAATACCATTTGACCCAGCCATCCCATTACTGGGTATATACCCAAAGGATTATAAAACATGCTGCTATAAAGACACATGCACACGTATGTTTATGGCGGCACTATTCACAATAGCAAAGACTTGGAACCAACCCAAATGTCCAACAATGATAGACTGGATTAAGAAAATGTGGCACATATACACCATGGAATACTAAGCAGCCATAAAAAATGATAAGTTCATGTCCTTTGTAGGGACATGGATGAAGCTGGAAAACATCATTCTCAGCAAACTACCTCAGGGACAGAGAACCAAGCACCACATGTTCTCAATCATAGATGGGAATTGAACATTGGGAACATATGGACACCGGAAGGGGAATATCACACACCAGGGCCTGTTGTGGGGTTGGGGGAGGGGGGAGGGATAGCATTAGGAGATATACCTAATGTTAAATGATGAGTTGATAGGTGCAGCACACCAACATGGCACATGTATGCATATGTAACTAACCTTCACGTTGTGCACATGTACCCTAAAACTTAAAATATAATAAAAAAAAGAAACTCACTCAAAACTGCACAACTACATGGAAACTGAACAACCTGCCCCTGAATGACTACTGCATAAATAATGAAATTAAGGCAGAAATAAATAGGTTCTTTGAAACCAATGAGAACAAAGACACAATGTACCAGAATCTCTGGAACACAGCTAAAGCAGTGTTTAGAGGGGAATTTGTAGCACTAAATGCCCACAAGAGAAAGCTGGAAAGATCTAAAATTGACACCCTAACATCACAATTAAAAGAACTAGAGAAGCAAGAGCAAACAAATTCAAAAGCTAGCAAAAGACAAGAAATAACTAAGACTAGAGCAGAAATGAAGGAGATAGAGGCACAAAAAAACCTTCAAAAATATCAATGAATCCAGGAGCTGGTTTTTTGAAAAGATTAACAAAATAGATAGATCGCTAGCCAGACTAATAAAGAAGAAAAGAGAGAAGAATAAAAACACACAATAAAAAATGATAAAGGGGGTATCATCACTGATCCCACAGAAATACAAACTACCATCTATGGATGGTAAACACCTCTATGCAAATAAACTAGAAAACCTAGAACTGAATAAATTTCTGGACACATACAGCCTCCCAAGGCTAAGCCAGGAAGAAGTCAAATCCCTGAATAGAACAATAGCAAGTTCTGAAATTGAGATAGTAATTAATAGCCTATCAACCAAAAAAAGCCCTGGACCAGACGGATTCACAGCTGAATTCTATCAGAGGTACAAAGAGGAGCTGGTACCATTCCTTCTGAAAGTATTCCAAACAATAGAAAGAGGAGGACTCCTCCCTAACTCATTTTATGAGGCCAGCATCATCCTGATACCAAAACCTGGCAGAGACACAACAAAAAAAGAAAATTTCAGGACAATATCCCTCATGAACATCGATGCAAAAATCCTCAATAAAATATTTGCAAACTGAATCCAGCAGCACGTCAAAAAGCTTATCCACCATGATCAACTTGGCTTCATGCCTGGGATGCAAGGCTGGCTCAACATATGCAAATCAATAAACGTAAGCCATCATAATAACAGAATCAATAACAAAAACCACATGATTATCTCAATAGATGCAGAAAAGGTCCTTGATACACTTCAATACCCCTTCCTGCTAACAACTCTCAATAAACTAGGTATTGATGGAATGTATCTCAAAATAATAAGAGCTATTAATGACAAACCCACAGCCAATATCATACTGAATGGGCAAAAGCTGGAAGCATTTTCTTTGAAAACCAGCACAAGACAAGGATGCCATCTCTCACCACTCCTATTCAACATAATATTGGATGTTCTGGCCAGGGCAATCAGGCAAGAGAAAGAAATAAAGGGTATTCAAATAGGAAGTGAGGCAGTCAAATTATCTCTGTTTGCAGATGACATGATTGTATATTTAGAAAACCCCATTGTCTCAGCCCAAAATCTCCTTAAGCTGATAAGCAAATTCAGCAAAGTCTCAAAGTCTCAAAATCACTGTGCAAAAATCACAAGCATTCCTAAACGCCAATAATAGACAAACAGATGGCCAAATCATGAGTGAACTCTCACTCACGATTGCTACAAAGTGAATAAAATACTCAGGAATACAAATTACAATGGATGTGAAGGACCTCTTCGAGGAGAACTACAAACCACTGCTCAAGGAAATGAGAGAGGACACAAACAAATGGAAAAATATTTCATGCTCATGGGTAGGAAGAATCAATATTGTGAAAATGGCCATACTGCCCAAAGTAATTGATAGATTCAATGCTATCATCAAGCTACCATTGACTTTCTTCACAGAATTAAAAAAACAACTACATTAAATTTTATATGGAACCAAAAAAGAGCCTGTATAGCCAAGACAATCCTAAGCAAAAAGATCAAAGCTGGAGGCATCACGCTCCCCTACTTCAAAGTATACTACAAGCCTACAGTAACCAAAACAGCATGGTACTGGTACCAAAACAGATATATAGGGCAATGGAACAGAACAGAGGCCTCAGAAATAACAACACACATCTACAACCATCTGATCTTTGACAAACCTGATGAAAACAAGCAATAGCGAAAGGATTCCCTATTTAATAAATGGTGTTGGGAAAACTGGCTAGCCATATGCAGAAAACTGAAACTGGACCCCTTTCTTATACCTTATACAAAATTCAACTCAAGATGGATTAAAGACTTAAATGTAAGACCTAAAGCCATAAAAACCCTAGAAGAAAACCTAGGCACTACCATTCAGGACATAGGCATGGGCAAAGACTTCATGACTAAAACACCAAAAGCAATGGCAACAAAAACCAAAATTGACACATGGGATCGAATTAAACTAAAGAGCTTCTGCACAGCAAAAGAAACTGTCATCAGAGTGAACAGGCAACCTACAGAATGGGAGAAAATTTTTGCAAGCTATCCATCTGACAAAGGGCTAATATCCAGAATCTACAAAAAACTTAAACAAATTTACAAGAAAAAAACAACCCCATCAAAAAGTGGGCAAATGATATGAACAGACACTTCTCAAAAGAAGACATTTATGTGGCCAACCAACATATGAAAAAAAGCTCATCATCACTGGTCATTAGAGAAATGCAAGTCAAAACCACAATGAGATATTATGTCACGCCAGTTAGAATGACGATCATTATAAAGTCAGGCAACAACAGAGGCTGGAGAAGATGTGGAGAAATAGAGATGCTTTTACACTTTTGGTGGGAGTGTAAATTAGTTCAACCATTGTGAAAACCAGTGTGGCGATTCCTCATGGATCTAGAACCAAAAATGCCATTTGACCCAGCAATCCCATTACTGGGTATATACCCGAAGGATTATAAATCATTATACTATAAAGACACATGCACACGTATGTTTATTGCAGCACTATTCACAATAGCAAAGAGTTGGAAGCAACCTAAATGCCCAGCAATGATAGACTGGATAAAGAAAATGTGGCACATATACACCATGGAATACTATGCAGCCATAAAAAAGGAAGAGTTCATGTCCTTTCTAGGGACATGGATGAAGCTAGAAACCATCATTCTCAGCAAAATAACACAGGAACAGAAAACCAAACACCACGTGTTGTCACTCGTAAATGGGAGTTGAACAATGAGATACGTGGACACAGGGAGGGGAACATCACACCCCAGGGCCTATCGGGGGCTGGGGGGCTAGGGGAAGGAGATTATTAGGAGAAATACCTAACGTAGATGACAGGTTGATGGGTACAGCAAACCACCATGGCATGTATATACCTATGAAACAAACCTGCATGTTCTGCCCTTGTACCCTAGAACTTAAAGTATATCTAAAAAAGAAAAATTATTTTTTTACTACATGTTATTCTTTTATACTGTAAGTTTGTTGTCAAGATCTGATCTCTAGGAAGAATTCATTAAGTGTAATTTAAAGATAAGCAACAGTTTATAGACCTTAATTTAAAAAAATAAAAAAGAAACCATCTCCTAGAGTTTTGTGTGCTGTGTGTGATTGTATGTGTGCAACACTGTGTTGCTGACCTTCTTGGGTACATTATCTCTCAAGCAAGGTGACACTTTTTTCAAAGTTACATAATTATTTATACAAAAAAAGAGAAAAATAAGCTAAGACTCATTGCCTTAGCAATAAAATAATATAAGATTTATTTTATTATACAGCAATAAAAATAATATAAGATTAATCTGAAATCATGGTGTAAGACATTGGAAAAATTATACTTATATTCACAATTTCAAGTTAAAGATAACTTTGTAAAGCACATCGGTTGTGTAAAATGAGGCAAGTTGCTCTTGCTTCTCTCTACGTATTCACTGTGCAGAATTGTGCTGTCACTGACATTAATATAAAGCACCTGGTCTCTATTTAGCCTTCAGGAAAAGCTAAAAATAATCATCAGAAATATTTTATTTACCAATACCAGCCATGTAGCTGTGAACTCTTAATCTTACAATAGCACTTAATCACCAGCCCAATAGAACATAAATAACCCTGGAGCTAGGTATTGATGTAAACATTCTAAAGTAAGCTCGTAGCAGCACGGTAATTCAAACCTGTAGCTGCTACTGGAGAGCAAGGAGAGTAAAATCTTCCCCTTCCTCATCTGCCAATAGATATCTTCAGAAAATGCTGTCCTCTTAGTCCGAATTCCCATGTCTTAACAAGGTTTGTATGTAACACTTAGGGACCCACCCAACAACCTAAGCTGGGGCTGCCCTCAGTGACACCCAGAATTAATTCAACATTGCTAGGGTGAAGCTACTAGGATCAGCATGTTTGTATCTTCAGTTGAAACATAATCTAAAATGTGGTGGTATTAAGAGGTGGGATTTTGGGGAGGCAACTAGATCATGAGGGCTCTACTCTTATGAAGGGGATTAGTGCCTGTCTTAGTCTGTTTTGTGTTCCTATAACATAATACCACAAACTGGGTAAGTTAGAAAGAAAATAAATTTATTTCCTACAGTTCTGGAGACTGTAAAGTCCAAGGTCAAGAGGGCTGAATGAATCTCGTGAGGGCCTTCTTGCTGTGTCATCCATGATGGAAGGTGAAAGGACAAGACAGTTTGAGACAGGGAGAGAAAAGGGTCCTAACTCATCCATTTATCAGGAACCCACTCCTGCAATAACCAACCAACAACTGAGATTCAGTTTTCAACAAATGCACTTTGGGAGACACACTCAAACCATAGAAATGCTCTAATAAAAGAGGTTGAAGAGCCCTGTTCACTCCTTCCACTATGTGAGGACACAGCTAGAAGGTGCCATTTACAAGGAACAGGGCCTCATCAGAATCTTATAGTGCTTTGATCTTGGACTTCTCAGCCTCCAGAACTGTCAGCAATAAGTTTCAGTTGATTATAAATTACTCAGTCTATGGTATTTTGTTTTAGCAGCCTGAACAGATTAAGACAATAATAAAGCCCTAATCTTTGCTACTTGAAATCTTTGGCCACATACCAACCACTTGAGGGCTTGTCATAAATGCAGAATTTCAGGCCACACCCCAGATACGTTGAATCAGAATCTGCATTTTAACAAAATACTTAGGTGATTTGTACGCACTTGAAGTTTGCACAGCAGTGCTACGGAAGAAAATAAAATAAGAAGACAAGCATCCAGGCAGGTTTTTGATGACAGGTCATTTAAATTTCTACACTATGAGCCTTCTATCTAGGAGCCATTGATATAGAGAGATGTAAGGAGAATCACTTCCAAGACTAAGGGAAATAAATGTATTGTTAACAGAATACAACTTAATTGGTATCAGGATAATGCCTATTAGAATCCAAAGATTTAGCCTCATTGTTAGACTTTAGTTTCTCCATTTGTAAAATGAGGCTAGCAGTTACCTCATTGGATTGCACAAAAGAATAAATGACATAAAAAACAAGGCAAAGCAAAATGGCAGAATAGAAGACTCCACCAAGTTTTCCTTCCACAAGAACACCAATTTAACAACCAGCAAAATAGAAAAAAAAACCTTCATAACAACCAAAAATCAGGTGAACAGTCATAGTATCTAGTTTTAACCACATTGCTGAAAGACAAACTGAAGAGATTTATAAAAAACAATCTCTAATAATCATCACTATTCCCCTACATGCCAGCAGTGGCAGTGTGATGTGGAGAGCTTCTCTGGGTACTGGAGGAGGGATATCAGAGAAACTGTGAGGCATTGAACCCAGTGCTGTCCTGTTAGAGCAGAAAGAAAAACTGGACCAAACTCAACTGACTCGAGCCGGCAGAAGGAGTATTTAAACCAGCCCTAGCTAGAGGGGAATCCCTGATCCCAATGGTCAGAGCCTGAGTTCCCACAAACCTCACCGCAGAGGGCTATAGTGCTTTGTGTCTCTAAATAACCTTGAAAGGCAGCCTAGGCCATACGTACTGCAACATTTAGGCAAGTCCTAGTACTGAAATATTCCCAGAGACAGTGGACTGGGGTGGGAGGGGATGGTTGCAGGGAGACACAAAACATACTGAGACACCAGCTGGGGAAGCCAAGAGAGTGCTGGCATCACACCTCCCCTAATCCCTGGCTGCACAGCTCATGACTCCAAAAAAGACTCCTCCTTTCTGCTTAAGGACAGAAGAGAAAAGAGTAAAGAGGATATCGTCTTGCATTTTGGATAACAGATAAGTCATAGCAGAATAGGGCACTGGTCAGAGTCATGAGGCTTCCTTTCCGGGCCATAGGTCCCAGAGGACATTTCTACATACACCCTGGGTCAGAAAGGAACCCATTGCACTGAAGGAAAAGTCTCAGTCCTGACAACGTTATGAAGATGCTAACTGAAGAGCCCTTGGGCCCTGAATAACCAGCAGTGATACCCAGGTTCTATGTCGAGGGCCTTGGGTAAGCCTATAAGTCTTGCTGGCTAAAAGTACTAGCATGGCCACAGGTAGGTAGAGCACCAAGTGGGCTCTTGGGGTTCCTGATTCCAGGAATTGACTCTTGGACAGCATTTCTGGACCTGCCCTGGGCCAGAGGGGAGCCCACTGTGGTGAAGAATGAGTCCCAAGCCAGGCAGTATTAACCACAAGGTGACTTAAGAGCCACTGGGGCTTAAGGGAACATTGGTAGTAGTCTGGCAGTACTTGTGGCCTGGGATGGTGGTGGCTAGAGAGTAAGGCTTCTCTGACTTTGGAAAGAAGAGTGAAGAGTAGGAAGGATGAGGGGATCTTGCCACCCTAAAGGGAAAGACACAGGCCAGGCTGGCTTTGCCACCAGATGATTGTGGAGCCCCAGGGACTTGAATAAAAATAGTAGCCAAGATGTGATTAGAGCAGGCCCTGGGCAAGACCCAGTGCTGTGCTAACTTTACGTCTGACCCACCACAGTCATAGTGATGGTGGCCATTGGGATTCTTGTGTCACTCCACTCTTCATGTTAGATGGCTCAGAACAGAGTGACGTACTCTGTTTGTTTGGGGGAAAGGAAAGGAAGACAACAAGTCTCTCCCTGGTAATCCAGAGAATTCTCCCAGAACTTGTTCAAGACCATCAGGAGAGACCTCTATGAGTCTGAGTCTTCAGGAACCACAATATTGCTGGGCTTGGGATGCCCCCTAAAGGATACATAGTTTGGATCACAACACCCATGTTCTTTCAAATATCTGGAAAGCCTACCCAAGAAGGATGGGCACCAATAAGCCCAGACTGTAAAGACTATAATAAATACCTAACTCTTAAATGACCAGACACTGAAAAACATCTCCTAGCATCAACACTATCTAGAAAAACATTACCTCACCAAATGAACTAAATAAGGCAGAAAGGACCAATCCTGCAGAAACAGAGATGTGTGACCTTTCAGGCAAAGAACTGAAAATAACTGTGTTGAGGAAACTCAAAGAAATATAAGATAATACAGAGAAGGAATTCTGAATTCTATCAGATAAATTTAACAAATAGATTGAAATAATTTAAAAGAATCGAGCAGAAATTCTGCAGCTCAAAAATACTATTGGCATATTGAAGAATGCATCAGGGTCTTTTAATAGTGGAACAGATCAAGCAGAATAACGAATTAGTGAGCTCGAAGACAGGCTATTTGAAAATACACAGTCAGATGAGACAACGACAACAAAAAAGGATAAAAAACAATGAAGCACTTCTACAGAATCTAGAAAATAGCCTCAAAAAGGCAAATCTAAGAGTTATTGACCTTAAAAAGAAAGTAGAGAAAGAGATAGGGGTAAAGAGTTTATGCAAAGGGATAATAACAGAGAATTTTCCAAACCTAGAGCAAGATACCAACATCCAAGTACAGGAAGCTTAGAGAACACCAAACAAATATAACCCAAAGATGACTACCTCAAGGTATTTAACAATCAAACTCCAAAAGATTAAAGATAAAGAAAGGAACCCAAAAGCAGCAAGAGAAAAGAAACAAATAACATACAATGGAGCTCCAACACATCTAGAAGCAAAATTTTCAGTGGAAACCTGATAGGCCAGGAGAGAGTGGCATGAAATATTTAAAGTGCTGAGGGAAAAACAAATTTACCCTAGAATAGTAAATCCAGTGAAAATATACTTGAAACATGAAGGAGAAATGAAGACTTTCCAAGACAAACAAAAGCTGTGGGATTTCATCAACACCAGATCTGTCCTACAAGAAATGCTAAAGGGAGTATTTCAGTCAGAAAGAAAAGGACACTAATGAGCAATAAGTAATCACCTGTAGGTACAAAACTCACTGGTAATAATAAGCATACAGAAAAACACAGAATATTATAACATTGTAACTGCAGTGTGTAAACTACTCTTATCCTAAGTAGAAAGACTAAATGATAAACCAATCAAACATTTTAACTACATCAACTTTTCAGGACATTCTCAGTCTTAAGAAAGGTCAGTCAACAAAAAGTTTAAAAGCTGGGAGACAAAGTTAAGGTGTAGCATTTTATTCATTTTCTTTTTGCTTGTTTGTTTGCTTGTTTATGCAAACAGTGTTGTTATCAGCATAAAATAATAGGTTATAAGATAGTATTTGCAAGTTTCATCATAACCTCAAACCAAAAATTATACAATGGAGACACAAAAAATAAAAAGCAAGAAACTAAATTGTATCACCAGAGAAAAGTCACCTTCACTAAAAGGAAGATAGGAAGGAAAGAAAGAAGGAAGATAAGACCAGAAAACAACCAAAAAACGAATAACAAAATGGCTGGAATATGTCCTTACTTATCACTAATAACATTAAATATAAATGGACTAAACTGTTTAATCAAAAGACATAGACTGGCTGAATGGATGGAAAAACAAGACCCATTGATCTGTTGCCTAAAAGAAACACACTAAACCTATGCAGACACATATAGGCTGAAAATAAAGATATGGAAAAAGACATTTCATGCCAATGGAAACCAAAAAAGAGCAGAAGCTGCCATACTTATATCAGAAAAAAAACAGATTTCAGAACCAAATCTATAAGAAAAGACAAAAGAGGTAACTATATAATGATAAAGGGGTCAATTCAGCAAGATAATATAATAATTTTAAATATATAAGAACCCAACACTGGGGCACCCAGATACATAAAGTAAACATTACCAGAGGTAAAGAGAGAGATATGATGCAATAATAGCTGGAATATTGAACACTCCATTTTAAGCAGTGAAGAGGTCTTCCAGATAAAAAATCAACAAAAAAAGTCTGCACTATAGACTAAATGGATCTAATAAATATTTACAGATTTCATTCAATGGCTGCAGAATACACATTCTTTCCTCAGCATATGCATTATTCTCTAGGATAGACCATATGCTGGGTGACAAAACAAGTCTCAAAACATTCAAAACAACTGAAATAATATCAATCATCTTCTCTGACCATAATGGAATAGAACTATAAATTAAAAAGAAGAGGAACTTTGTAAACTATATAAATACATGGAAATTAAACAATATTCTCCTGAATGACCAGTGGCTCAATAAAGAAATTAAGAAGAAAACTGAAAATTTTCTTGAAACAAATGATAATGGAAATACAATATATCAAAACCTGTGGGATACAGCAAAAGCAGTACTAAAAGGGACACTTATAGCTATAAATGCCTACATCAAAAATGAGAAAAGACTTCAAGTAAATAATCTAATGATGCATCTTTAAGAACTAGAAAAGCAAGTGCAACCCAAATGAAAAATTAGTAGAAGAAAAGAAATAATAAATATCAGAGCATAAATAAATTTGAAATTTAAAAAATATTAAAAAATCAATGAAAAAAAAGATTGGTTTTTTGAAAAAGAAAACAAAATTGGCAAACCATTAATCAGACCAGCTAAGAAAAAAGAGAGAAGATCCAAATAAATAAAATCAGAAATCAGAAATGAAATATTACAACAAATACCACAGAAATTCAAAGGATCATTAGCAACTAATATAAGCAATGATATGCCAATAAATTGGAAAATCTAGAAGAATTGGACAAATTCCTAAGTACATACAACCTACCAAGATTGAACCAGGGAGAAATTCAAAACCTGAACAGACCAAAAATAAGTAACAACATTAAAGCCATAATAAAAAGTCTCCCAGGAAAGAAAAGCTCGGGACCTGATGGCTTTATTGCTGAGTTCTACCAAATATTTAAAGAACTAATAACAATCCTACTCAGACTACTTTGAAAAATAGAGGAGGAGGGAATACTTTCAAATTCATTCTGTCAGGCCAGTATTACCCTGATATCAAATCCAGACAAAGGCACATCAAAAAAAGAAAACTACAGGCCAATATCATTGATAAATATTTATGCAAAAATCCTCAACAAAATACTATCAAATCAAATTTAACAATATATTAAAATGATTATTCCTCATGATCAAGTGGGATTTACTCCAGGGATGCAAAGATATGCAAATCAATCAATGTGATACATCATATCAACAGAATGGACAACAAACATGATCATTTCAACCGATGCCAACAAAGCACTTGATAAAATTCAACATCTCTTCATGATAAAAACCCTAAAAAACTGGATGTAGAAGGAATAAATTTTATAAAGGCCATATACAACAGACCCACAGCTAGGATCATACTGAATGGAGAAAAACTGAGAGCCTTTGTTCTAAGATCTATAACATGACAAGGATGCTGACTTTCACCACTGTTATTCATCATAGTACTGGAGGTCCTACCTAGCGCAGTCATAAAAAAGAAATATATAAATATAAAGTGCATTCAAATTGGAAAGGAAGAAGTCAAATTATCCTTGTTTGCAGATGATATGATCTTATATTTGGGAATATCTAAAGACTTTACAAGAAAACTATTAGAAATGATTAAAAAATTCAGTAAGGTTGCAGGATATAAAATCGACATAGAAAACTTATTAGCATTTCTACATGCCAACAGTAAACAATCTGAAAAAAAAATTTTTTAAGTAATCCCATTTACAGTAGCCACACATAAAATTAAATACTTAGGAATTGACTTAACCAAAGAAGCAAAAGATCTCTATAATGAAAAGTATAAAACATGGATGCAAGAAATTGAAGAGGACAGCAAGAAATGAAAAAAAAAATCCACGTTCATGGATTGGAAGAATCAACATTGTCAAAATGTCCATACTACTCAAAGCAATATACAGTTTCATTGCAATCCACTTTAAAAGACCAATGGCATTCTTCACATAAATAGAGAAAACAATCCTAAAATTTATATGGAACCACAAAAGACCCAGAATAGCCAAGGCTTTTGTACTAGTTCATTTTCACACTACCGATAAAGACATACCTGAGACTGGGAAGAAAAAGAGATTTATTGACTTACAGTTCCAGGTGGCTGGGGAGGCCTCCCAATCATGGCAGAAGGTTAAAGGCAAGGAGAAGCAATCATATCTTACATGGATGGTGGCAAGCAATGACAGAACTTGTACAGGGAAACTCTCACTTTTAAAACCATCAGATCTCATGAGACTCACTCACTATCACAAGAACAGTGCAGGAAAGACCCACCCCCATAATTCAATCACCTCCTACCAGGCCCCTCCCATTGGGAATTGTGGAAATTACAATTCAAGATGAGATTTTGGTGGGGACACAGCCAAACCATATCATTTAGTCCCTGGCCCTTTCCCAAATCTCACGTCCTCACATTTCAAAACCAATCATGCATTCCCAACAGTTCTCAAGTCTTAACTAATTTCAGCATTAACTCAAAAGTCCATAGTTCAAAGTCTCATCTGAGATGAGGCAAGTTCCTTCTGGCTATCAGCCTGTAAAATAAAAAGCAAGCTAGTTACTTCCTAGATAAAATGGGAGTTCAGGCATTAGATAAATACTGCCATTCCAAATTGGAGACATTGGCCAAAACAAAGGGGCTACAGGCTCCATGAAAGTCAAAAATCTATTGGGGCAGTCAAATCTTAAAGCTCCAAAACGATCTCTTTTGACTCCATGTGTCACATCTGGGTCATGCTGATGCAAGAGGTGGATTTCCATGGTCTTGGGCAGCTCTACCCCTGTGGCTCTGCAGGGTACAGCCTCCCTTCCAGATGTTTCACAGGCTAGTGTTGAGTGTCTGCAGCTTTTCCAGGCACATGGTGCAAGCTGTTGATGGATCTACCATTCTGGGGTATGGAGGATAGTGGCCCTCTTCTCACAGCTCCACTAGGTGGTACCCCACTAAGGACTCTGTGTGGGGGTTTCAATCCCACATTTCCCTTCCACACCGCCCTAGCAGAGGTTCTCCATGAGAGCCCCATCCCTGCAGCAAACTTCAGCCTGGACATCCATGCATTTCCATACATCCTCTGAAATCTAGGCAGAGGTTCCTAGACCTAAATTCTTCACTTCTGTGCGCCCCCAGGCTCAACACCATGTGGAAGCTACCAAGGCTTGGGGCTTGCACCCTCTGAAGCCATGGCCTAAGCTATATCTTGGCCCCTTTTCGCCATGGCTGGAGTGGCTGGGATGCAGGGCACCAAGTCACTAGACTGCATACAGCACAGGGACCCTGGGCCTGGCCCACAAAATCATTTTCTCATCCTAGGCCTCTGGGCCTCTGGTGAGATGGGCTGCCATGAAGACCCCTGACATACCCTGGAGACTATTTCCCAATTGTTCTTGGGATTAAGATTCAGCTTCTTGTTACTTATGCAAATTTCTGCAACCAGTTTGAATTTTTCCTCAGAAAATGGAATTTTCTATCGCATTGTCAGGCTGCAAATTTTCTGAACTTTTATGCTCTGCTTCCCTTATAAAACTGAGGCTGGGTGCAGTAGCTCACGCCTGTAATCCCAGCCCTTTGAAAAGCTGAGATGGGTGGATCATGAGGTCAGGAGATCAGGCCCATCCTGGCCAACATGGTGAAACCACATCTCTACTAAAAATACAAAAAAATTAGCTAAGCATGGTGGCAGGCGCCTGTAATCCCAGCTACTTGGGAGGCTGAGGCAGGAGAATTGCTTGAACCCATGAGGCGTAGGTTGCAGTGAGCCAAGATTGCACCATTGCATTCCAGTCTGGTGAAAGAGTGAGACTCCGTCTAAAAAAAAAAAGAAAGAAAGAAAGAAAAAAGGAACGGAATGCCTTAACAGCACCCAAGTCATATCTTGAGTGCTTTGCTGCTTAGAAATTTCTTTTGCCAGATACCCTAAATCATTTCTCTCAAGTTCAAAGTTCCACAAATCTCTAGGAAGGGGCAAAATGCCACCAGTCTCTTTGCTAAAACATAACAAGAGTTACCTTTGCTTCAGTTCCCAACAAGTTCCTCATCTCCATCTGAGACCACTTCAGCCTGGACCTTATTGTTCGTATCACTATTGGCATTTTTGTCAAAATCATTCAACAAGTCTCTAGGAAGTTCCAACTTTCCCACATTGTCCTGTCTTCTTCCGAGCCCTCCAAAATGTTCCAACCTCTGCCTGTTGCCCAGTTCCAAAGTCGCTTCCACCTTTTCGGGTATCTTTTCAGCAATGCCCCACTCTACTGGTACCTATTTACTGTATTAGTCTGTTTTCACACTGCTGATAAAGACATTCCTGAGACTGGGAAAAAAAAGAGGTTTATTGAATTTACGGTTCCACATGGCTGGGGAGGTCTCACAATCATGGTGGAAGGTGAAAGACAAGGAGGAGCAAGTCAAATCTTACATGGATGGTGGCAAGCAGAGAGAGAGCTCGTGCAGGGAAATTCCCATATTTATTTATTTATTTATTTATTTATTTATTTATTTTTGAGACGCAGTCTCCATCTGTCACCAGGCCAGAGTGCAGCGGCACGATCTCGGCTCACTGCAACCTCCACCTCCTGGGTTCAAGTGATTCTCCTGTCTCAGCCTCCTGAGTAGCTGGGACTACAGGCACATGCCACCTTGCCTGGCTAATTTTTGTATTTTTAGTAGAGACGGAGTTTTACCATGTTGGCCAGGATGGTCTCTATCTCTTGACCTTGTGATCTGCCCGCCTTGGCCTCCCAAAGTGCTGGGATTATACGCGTGAGCCATCTCACCCGACAAAATTCCCATTTTTAAAACCATCAGATCTCATGAGACTCATTCACTATCATGAGAAGAGTACAGGAAAGACCCATCTCTATAATTAAATTACCTCTTATCTGGTTTGTCCCACCACAAGTGGGAATTATGGGAGTTACAATTCAAGATGAGTTTTGGGTGGGGACATAGAAAAACCATATGAGCTATCCCAAGCAAAAAGAACAAAACTGGAGGAATCACATTGCCTTGTTTCAAATTATATTAATACTCCAGAGCTATAATAACCAAAACAGCATGGTATTGGCTGGCATAAACACAGGAACAGAATAGAGATCCCAGAAACAAATCCACACACCTACAGTGAACTCATTTTTGACAAAAGTGTCAAGAACATTGACTGGGAAGACAGTATCTTCAATAAATGGTGCTGGGAAACTGGATATCCATATGGAGTAGAATAAAACTAGACCCCTGTCTCTCATCAAATACAAAATAAAATCAAAATGGATTAAAGACTTAAATCTAAGACCTCAAGATATAAAACCACTGCAAGAAAACATGGGAAAAAATCTCCAGGTCATTGGTCTAGGCTAAAATGTCTTGAGCAATAGCCCACAACCATAGGCAACCAAAGCAAAAATGGACAGATGGGATCTGTCCATTTTTTTTGGCTTTTTAATGAAATTAAAAAGCTTCCCACCGGCAGTACAGTCCAGCCTGGGCAACAGAGGGAGACGGGAGAGGGAGAGGGAGACGAAGAGGGAGAGGGACAGGGAGAGGGAGAGGGAGAGGGCGAGGGAGAGGGAGGGGGAGAGGGAGAGGGAGAGGGAGAAAAATATTTTAAAAGCCTCTTTATTTCATTTGTAATAGCAGCATTCCAACTGAGTGAAATAAAAGATACTAAAATTGTGTTTACTTATAATTATCCCTATTGAATAAAGCAATAAACATGTCAGACTAGTATCAAGTGCAACAGTTTGGTAGTAAATTTTTTGGGGTGTTAAATTAAATATCTAAGTATAAATAATTTTAATAAACTAGTAGTAATGTATATGGCATTTAAAAAAATTTAACTATACTTCAGTTAAAACAGTTTATATTTCAAAAGTGTAAATAACAATATTAAAATAACCATTTAAGTGATTCATTCAAAGTAAGTATTGTGGCTTTATATTCATACTATTGTAAAAAATACTGTTTATGGCTCATGCCTGTAATCCCAGCACTTTGAAAGACTGAGGTGTGTGGATAACCTGAGGTCAAGAGTTCACGATCAAGATGGCCAACACGATGATACCCCATGCTACTGAAAATACAAAAACTTAGCCAGGCATGGTGGTGTGTGCCTGTAATCCCAGCTACTCAGGAGGCTGAGGCAGGAGAAATCACTTGAGCCTGGGTCCCAGTGGTTGCAGTGAGCAGAACACGCCCCTACACTCCAGCCTGGGCAAGAGTGAGACTCTGTCTCAAAGAAAATACTGTTTAATGTATATGAATGTATTGTTATGTGTAGTGACTGCAAACACTACACATAACTATGCTAATTGTTCTGAAGTCATCAATAGACGGGCTGAAACACTGGTCACATTCCCATTATTGTGAAGGTGCAATTCTACTCACAAGGCCTGCAGGCTCTCCTGCAGCTCAGGCTTTCCTCTCTGATGTGACACTAGAGTGCCACTGTGGGAAATGTGGTTCACATAAACTGAGCTGTGCTCAAGGCTGTGCCTCAGTGGCAGATGATAGAGGTCAAGAGAGGACACTAGCAACCAGGAAAAAGCAAGCAAGTGCTGTAGCCGAATGCCATGGAGCACAGAACCACTGCTCTAAAATGTAAATAGCCAAAAGGATAGAATGCTTTTCAACCATTTTTGTAGCAGAGTGAAAGCCTACCTTCAGCAAGTACCTGGCTTCAAGCTGCTAAACTACCTCCTGTTATGAAGATGTGAAAAGTTTTTTTGTTATTGAATGTAAACAATTAGCATATACAGATGGCCTCTTCAATCTCCATGTGAATTTAGGATGAACTATGTATGACATGGTGCTGGAAATTCTTCTACTTGTGGACTAATTTTGGTGACCATCTTTCTGTCTCTGCAGTCTCTTAAGCAGATTGACTATGACGCATGTCACATAAAACAGTTTTCTTTCTGTTCTATTGTGGAGTTTTTCTGGGGCTGGAGAAAATTCTTTTAATTATTTTTTCCAAACACTGTCTATAATTACCAGACATGATATAAACACATAAGGTGCCAACCGGAATTTACTCTAGAGGGGACTTTCCCTCTCAGACTTCCAGTCAACTCACACTTGTGCAACAAAGTGCATGCTGTCCCCTAAATATGCAGGCAGAACTGTATTTCTGCCTATTTGGTATCTATAGTCCTCTACAGTCACTTCTAAAGAAACTAGACCAAATTTCTACCAACTTCACTGGGCAACAATCAATGATTTTATCTCAATGACTCTTGTTATCTTCAGCCCTGAAACTGATTCAGAGACCATGGGGCCCACAAACCTAATCAGAGTAACGTGTTCATTGAGTACACATGCAGACATGAGAATCTCCACTTTCCCCTTTTTTCTCTTGGTAAAATGTTCACAAATGTGCAGGTAACACCTGCTGCTACTCCAGCCATTCGGGCCCTAAATCTGCAGCTCTACATTTTGTATCCAGGTCTTGAGATTTGGGGAATAGAAAATTTTTATCTAAAAATGCAAGTCCTTTTGGTTATCAAACTCAGACATTGAAATGAAAGTGCAGTTATGTCATTCTCCCATTTAAATTATGTATTCATCTCTTGAAACTGTTCACTATTGCCACAAGTAGATATATATTAAACTAATAATACCACATTGGACACTATATCTCATACCCTAAACCATAATGATATATGTAATCAATAACCAATGTTACTTCTTTAAATAAATAAAAATTTCTGACAACTCTAAAAAAAAAAAAGAAATTAAAAAGCTTCTTCACGGCAAGGGAAACAATCAACAAAGTGAAGAAACAACCCACAGAATGGGAGAAAATGTTTGCAAACTACCCATCTGAGAAGAGATTAATAACCAGGATATATAAGGAGCTCAAACAGCTCTGTAAGAAAAAATCTAATAATCTGACAAAAAATGGGCAAAAGATTTGAATAGACATTTCTCAAAAGAAGACATACAAATGGCAAATGGCATACTAAATAAGTGTTCAATGTCATTGATTACCAAAGAAAGGCAAATCAAGACTATAATGAGATATCAGCTAACTTCAGTTAAAATGATTTAGATCCAAAAGACAGGCAATAACAAACACTGGAGAGGATATGGAGGAATGGGAACCCTTGTATACTTGATGGGAATGTAAATTAGTACAACCACTATGGAGAACAGCTTGAGTTATCATATGATCCAGCGATCCCCCTGCTGGATACATACACAAAAGAAAGGAAATTAGTACATGAAAGAGATATCTGCACTACTATGTTTGTTGCAGAACTGTTTGCAATAGCTAAGATTTGGAAGCAATCTAAGTGTTCATCAACAGATGAATGGATGAAGAAAATGTGGTACATATACACAATGGAGTACTATTCAGTCATTCATAAAGAATGAGATCCAGTCATTTGCAACAACATGGATGGAACTGGAGATCATTATGTTAAGTGAAGTAAGTCAGGCATAGAAAAGACAAACATTACATGTTCTCACTGATTTGTGGGATCTCAAACTGAAAACAATTGAAATTATGGACATAGAGAGTAGAAGAGTGGTTACCTAAGGCTGGGAAGTGTAGTAGGGGGGAGGGGGGAAGGCTGGCATGGTTAATGGGTAGAAAAAAATAGTTAGGAAGAATGAATAAGACCTACTATTTGCCCTTGAACCTGGGAGGTGAAGGTTGCAGTGAGCCAAGATCGCTCTATTGCACTCCAGTCTGGGTGACAGAGATACAGTCCATCTAAAAAAAAAAAAAAAAAAAAAAAAAGGACCTATTATTTGGTAGCATAGTAGTACAACTATAGTCAATAATAACTTATATTTACATTTTAAAATAACTTAGAGTGTAGTTGGATTGTTTGTAACATTAACAATAAATGCTTTAGGGGATGGATACCTCATTCTCAGTGATGCGCTTGTTTCACATTACATGCCTGTATAAAAACATCTCATGTATCCCATAAATATATACCTACTATGTACCCACAAGAATTTTTTTAAAAGAATAAGTGACATGATGTAGAGCACTCAGCACAAAATCTGCTACATGGTAAGTGCTTGATACATATTATTTATCATAATTAGTATTGTGTAAAATATCCCTTCTCCAAGAATAAAATGATTTCTGGCTTCAAAATTCTTTTATCATGTTATAAAATTTTATTTACATAAATTAAAAGTGTATTATGTTGTAAGAGTATGCCCTTTTTATCTTTGTTGTCATTGCTAAAGTAGAATTTTGGAATTCAAAAATGTATACATGTACTATGGAAAACAGTAAAGAGATTTCTCAAAGAACTAAAAATAGAACTACCATTCATTCCAGCAATTCCACTACTGGGTATCTACCCAAAGGAAAAGAAATCATTATAACAAAAAGATAATTATACTCAAGTATTTACTGCAGCACTATTCACAATAGCAAAGACAGGGGATCATTTTCAGTGTCCATAAGATGATTGGATGAAGAAAATGTGTATATATATACCATAGAATACTACTCAGCCATAAAAGGAATAAGATCATGTCTTTTGCAGCAACATGGATGAAACTGGAGGCCATTATCTTAAATGGAATAACTCAGAAACAGAAAGTAAAACACTATATGTTCTTACTTAAAATTGTGAGCTAAATAATGTATATATATGGACATAGAGTGTGGAATAATGGACACTGGAGACTCAGAAGGGTGGGAGGGTTGGGGAGTGAAAAATGAGAAAGCACTTAGTGGGTACAATGTATACTAGTTTGGTGATGACTACACTGAAAGTCCAGACTTCATCACTGTGCAATATATCCATGCAACAAGACTGCACTCGTACCCCTAAATCTATACAAATTTTTAAAATCTATACATGTATCATAACATCACATTATACCCCATAAATATACACATTATTTGTCAATAAAAATGAAATAAAAAATTTTAAAAAGAATATATGCAAGTAATTCCTTTCACAGATTACAAAATTTTGGAATTATAATGCAAAGATTAATTGTGGCTAGGCCCAAAAGAAGATGGAGAGTGTTCAGAACTTGTTAGAGAAAGACATCCACACGTCTCCAGTGTACTCCCCTGGGCTTTTTCTGGCAGTGGCGCTTTGCACTACTGAATTCTCTTGAGGGTTCTGTTAATTCTGGAACTGTACCCTTAAGCCCTCCCATTCCAGGACAAGCTGTGGAAACCCTTTCAAAATTACTACAAGAATTTTGCTGGGGAATTATTCAGGTTATTCCTCCTATCTTCTACTTCAAACTTTTGCTCATACCTGATACCAAATTCTCCATGTGTGCTCAACTCTTTTAACACAGGTTTGGAGGCTCTGATAAACTACCTGTTTTTTGTTTTGTATATTATATTTAGGATGCAGCTTAATACTTTAGAGTCAGACAAAACTGGACTGAAATCCGAGTTCCTCTACTTCCCAGGTCCTTTAAGGAGCAAGAGTTACTTAGACACAGTAAGCCTCAGTTTACTCATCTGTTAAATCAGTATGGCACCATACTCACAGTTGTTGTAAGGATTCACTGAGATTGTGTACATAAAATGTGCAGCAGAGTGCCTGGAAAGTAGAACATTCTCAATAAAGAGGAGCTTTTTATGAGGAGATTTGCTTCCTCTCTGAGGAACTGTGTTCTGGGCTACCCCTGGAGTTTATTACATGACAACCTGTAGCTGTTGATGCCCTGTCCTAAAGTCTGAACCTGGTCACTGGGACACAGGCCTGGCCCTGGCCTCAGAGCCCCTCTTCCCTGGGGAGAGTTGATTTGGAGTGTGCATAGGAGTTTCCTTAAGGAATAGTTACAAAGCTGTTGACTATGGGGACAAAAATGGAAAGTGAGAACTATGAATAGCTGAAAATATTCAAGATGTTTAAAGTAGTGCTTTAAGCATTAAACATTAAAAGGTGCTGTCTATATTTGTGACAAATTTTCAGTAGAGGAAAGTTTTAGTCATTAGTACAATTAAATTAATAATTAAATAAAATCAAAAAGAATTTCAGAAGGAAAAGTAAAGCAGTTGAGCCAGAAAGCATGTGCCTTATTTAATTCAGCAATCTGAGAAGTAAGTAACTTGAAGAGAAGCAAGTCTCAGCTTTCAATGGAGTAAATTTGAAGCTGATAGATGATTGAGAGGCCAATCTCTAGCTTGGGTAATAGAAGTCAGGGAAAAAGGACAATTCAATTGGCACCTGTCACATACTGGGTGGCAGTGGTCAGGTGAGCTTTCTTGCTCATTGGATGATGTCCTGAGATATAACCCTACATCCTGACACTTTCTTACATAAGCCACTTAGCAGAGGTACAACAGCAGCCCAGGCTTATTATGAGAGGGCCCCTGACCATCCTACCCACCCTCAGTCACGTTCATTCATAGGGGGCACATCTGAATGTCCTAGCTGGGGATTGGGAGCCAAGGAAGCAATAACACCTCCTTTGTCCACATGTAACTATATTAATTAGGACTGTTTTAAGAGTCTGTACATCATAACTACTTAATCAGGAGCTACTTCAGAGAAGAGAAAATATAATTTTCTATAGTTCAAATAGCTGGGCCTTTATATTATCTCTACACTGCTTTGGGCTCTGGTTGTTGCTTTGAGGAGGCCAAGTCCAAGGTGTCCTGAGCCTGCTTCCAAAAGGAAGTGTCCACTGTGGCACCACAGAATGCCCAATGGCCATCCTTGACACATATGCCTCAGTAGCCATCAAAGCCAAAACTCAGAATGATATCTCAATTATTTTATAGTGCTTACCCCAAACCTCTTGGGTAAGACCTGTATCACGTGGTCCCTGTTTGAATTTCCTGACTATCAAACCAGGGACCCCACACTCATCTTTCTGTTTATTTTCTTGTTTTTTTCTTTTACTTGGAATAATTGGTTTGTTTGAAATGAAGTAGTAGGAAAAATTACAGTAATGTCTGCTTGATGATCAAACTAATATTCCATGAACAGTTTAAGACTCAGCACATTTTAAGCTTGTTTTTTTCCCCAAAATATAGAGTAGTTATAATACAGTGCTGAACCTCAGGAAACACTTGCAGTTCTGAATATAGAAGAATAAAGCAACACTGTTCATCCCTGGGAAGCAAAATATACATTATTTAAATGAAATCCTTCTCTATAATGACACTGGAAGTGATGGACTTTGACCATGTGGCTGTGCTGATAGAATCCAGAAGTCAGGGTTAACTGCGATTCCAAATCCTACAAGTTGTCATCTTGTGAACACTTTAGTACCAGTTGATGGGCAGTATTATAACTTCCATTCCAGTATCATCAACCAGTGAAATATAGCAGTCTTTCTAAGTATCTATATCCCTCCACAACTGGGCTATTCAGTGTTGACTGTCCCCTTCCCTCTGACTATTTTCCAAAGAGTATTCTCACCATTACCTCTTTATCACCATTGGGCTTGGGCTTTAATAACTGAGTTTTTATTCAAGTTCTGCCATGTACTGACTGTGTGACATTAAACAAGTGGCCTAACTTCCTTTGGCCTCAGTTTCCTCCTGTGTAAAATGAGGTCGGGCAGATTGTCTGCAAAGGTAGCTGCCAATCATTCCACCCATTCCTCTATACACACACGCTATTTTTCACATTAAGAAGTGGAGTCTATTTCCTCTCTCTTTCAATCTGGCTTTATAACTTGCCTTATCCAAGAAGATTCAGCAGAAGTGATGCTGTGTTAGTTCCAGCCTAGGCTTTAAGAGGCCTAACAGCTTCTGCTTTTGCTCTTTTGGAACCAGTTTATTTTATTGGGGAGAGAGGCCACGTGGAGAGAGTGACCTTGTGGAAGAGAACCAAGGTATCTATATAACAATCAAAGTCTAGGCCTGTGGGTGAGGTCGTCTTGGCTGTACTAGCCCCAGTGATGCTCAGCCAACATAATTCACTTGTGTTTTAAGTATCTTGAGGTGAACTGATATGAACTTTCTCCTCTGAGTTCAACTTAAATTTTCTGACCCACATAATCTAAGCAATAAAATAGTGTTGACTTGAACTACTAAGTTTGGAATGGTTTATTATGCAATAAGGCCAACTGACATATAAGGATAATGCTATTTTCCCAAATTATTAAAGGCTTTCAAAAATCAGATGAAATAGTAAATACGGAAACCCTTTTAAACTTAAAAGTATTTTAAATTGCGGAAAATTAGTTGTACTACAACTAGTACTTTTTATTATATTACTTAAGATGTCCAGAACTTTTTATATAAAATACCTGCCTGCTCCATAGTAATGCTGGCGGGGAAGGATAATGAAAACAATGAAATTAGGCGCCAGTTTTAATAATGATAGTAGTAGCTATTATTTTTTGACTACCTGCTAAGCAGCAAAAAATTTCTGCTGGCCAATTCACAATCCCCAGGGTAGTATGATGCAGTGACCCACTTTTACAAAAAGAAAACTGACTCTAGAGTGATTGAATCACCGAGCTTCATGCAATCAATAAATAGCTGAGTCAGGATTGCCTACTTATCTGAAGCCAAAGTTCTTTCTCATATAGAATACCAACTTTGGGCCGGGCTTGGTGGCTCACGCCTGTAATCCCGGCACTTTGGGAGGCTGAGGCGAGCGGATCACAAGGTCAGGAGATCGAGACCATCCTGGCTAACATGGCGAAACCCCGCCTCTACTAAAAATACAAAAACAAAATTAGCCAGGCGTGGTGGTGGGTGCTTGTAGTCCCAGCTACTCGGGAGGCTGAGGCAGGTGAATGGCATGAACTCGGGAGGTGGAGCTTGCAGTGAGCCGAGATCATGCCACTGCACTCCAGCCTGGGCAACAGTGCGAGACTCCGTCCCCACTCCCCCATCGCCCTCCCCCCAAAAAAGAATACTAACTTTGTTTTTCCGTAGCTCTTTCACAGGTAGATACACAGATATTAAAAAATAAAGGTGGCACACTCAGAAAGTAGACAGGAAAAGAACAAACTTCAAGTGTTCTGACTTTCCCATCCTCACTAAGAAAATTCATGCTGCTCCTCATTTATCTGTGTCTTAGGTGCCCTGAGCTTACCTGAGGACTGTGACAGGAACTACTGGAATACTGAAGACATCATAAGCAACCTGCCACGATGTGTGTAGATAACTGGACACTGATCTCCACAAGCAGAGAGAGCAGGGCAAGGAACTCACGAAGAGCAGCAGATGAACTGGCTTCTGTGTTTGCCCAAACAATATCCTGTTTTGACACCACTCAACATAATTTGAAACAAATAGGCAAATAAAAATGAAGAAATTAGCTATTATCCGGTGCGTATGATCAATGGGAACTACTGAAATGGGTTTTGGAGAATGCAAATCTCTTTTTCCTTGAATAGGATGGTTTTTGTCTCAATTAGCTAGATAAAAAGCCACTTTCTCTGTTTTATTTTGCCTTTGTGGCAACCTAGTGTTTGCTATATTTAATAAATAAATTAGTATATATATATATATCTTTAGTAACATTGTAATCTGAAAATAAATATCTTCATCAATATTTATAATAGAAAGATCCATGCATTATTAAACGTGAAAGAAGATACAATTTTCATGACTTAGTCTTCTTGGACTTGAATTTATCACCTTGTAAAATTCCCACCTTTAGCTCTACACTTTACTTTTTCTTTTTCCTTAGGAAAAGCAGTAATCCATTTCAAAAATCCCCTATAGGAAAATGTTCAGATTTCTTTTTAACTGCTCTGTGTTCGATTTTAGTTTCATGGAAAACATTCAGACACAAAACAAAAACAAGAAATTTTTATTCCTTGCACAGTTTAGAAAATCCATTTGAACTCCTATTCTCTGTGGCCAGCAGCCACAGGGGTAAATTTACTTTCCGTGCTTCTTGGTCTGAAATAGCTCATCCTTCTAAACAGCTGCCAATATTCAAATTCATGTTGGGAGAAAATATTTTAAAAGCAGGTAACTTAACTGATAATCATCTCTGTCAGGGCCTTACCTGAAATTCCTTTGTTATTTTTTTTTTAAATCAGCGCAACCCACAGGTAGATTCAGGATGCAGGTTCAAAATGACTTTTTGGAAAGAATCTAGGAAGGTGCTCACTGCAGGCTAGGATCAGGTTTGCAGAACTTAGGTAGCATATTTCATAGATAAAAGAGAATTTACAGCTTCTTCAGTAAGCCCGTTGTTAATTAGTGTTCAATGATGCCATATCAAAATATGCACTTTCAGGTAATTGCTTTCTAAGTGCTTCCCTTAAAAACTGATTTAAATTTGCATGATACTGGGTGCTGCTGGAAGGCCATTAAACTGAAAAAAAAAAACCCAAAAATACATACAAAAAAATTAAAAAAATATATACTCTTAAAACATCAAGCTGCATTTACATTTATCACCAAGTCCTTTTAAACTCAGTGCGTTGAATAAGTCTCAGTGTTTACCTATGAGGTTTCTTGCCTCAGGTTTCATAGCTGTTAAAATGAGAAGGGATATTTCCTCTTTTACTTACTTTGTAATATGATTTGAGACGACCAGTCAATGAATGTCTTAGTTGGAGAAATGGAAGTACTAAAGGATTACATACCAGACAGACTTGGAGAGCACCACAGGAAGGAGGAAAAGGAAAGGGAAGGAAATGAGATTAAGCTAATTCTGCTTTACTCCAATTTCACTAACGATTAGAGCTGAGATTGCAAACAGGTGCCCACAGATGTACTTTATATGAATCACATAGTACTTGAAAAAAGTGATGCACATTAAGAAATTGGAAGATGTATCAAAATCTGGATTTTCTCTGGCTTCTCTTTAAAATCAGAAGATCTGGCAGCAGTAGGCTAAGCTCCCTCCTGGCTTCAGTAGGCCAGAGCTATATGGTGTTTCCTTTTTTAGATGGAGCACGTTTTCTCTTGTTTGTCAGCATTCATTACATTTGCAAAATCTCTTCACAGTGACACCTAAATTAGTGTTTTACTGAATAGCTGGGAACATAGCCTAGCTAAGTCAACCTGATCCACTTCATTCATTGATGTTACCTGCCTGCCTTGCAGGTACTGAAGTTGTGACTCTTATTTCTTGTTTTGTTTTGTTTTTATAAATTACTAAAATAACTGGAATAAGGCTATAATATTTCTCAGAGTCTTAGAATGTGCTGGCAGTATCATGCTACTCCCAGAATATCCCCCCAATTCTTTTTCTGTATCCAGGTTTCCCATACTACTTTAGGCTAGTCCCTATTGCAATGTTGCTGGTAATGCTGGGGATCAGATGAACTACTTTCATAAAGAGCTTTTGCCATGAATCCTGATATAGTTGCTGATCCTGTGAACCCCATCACTGTCAGCAGCATGGCAGGGAATAGAAAGAAGTTAGAGGCCCTGGGGCACTACTTGCCCTGGAGGACTCTGGAAGACCTGGGAGCCAATACCCTCTATCACAGGGCTGCCTTCCCATGGCCCTCTGAGCAAGGACGGAGCAAGGAATCTCTCTCTTCCCCTATGCTATGCTGGATTTTTCCTTGGAAGTTCTGGACTATACCACAGGTCCAGCTGCCAACCCCACAGTCCTTTAGATACTGAGCTCTCTCTCCCAGGCCACACAAACCACATAATACCCTTACCCAGTCATGTATTTTGCTTCTAAATGGCTAGAGTGAAGGGACTTCCATTACAGTCACCTACATGGGCCTTTCTCCTCCAGACCCCTGAAAAGAGGAAGCTTCCAGCACTCTCCAAGCCCACCTCTGTTTGTGCCATTATGGAATCACTAATCCACCCTTCACGGAAAACTCCATATGCTGGTTACCATATTTTCTCTTAGTTTCAAACCCACTCTTCTAAACATTGTTCTGTGATGCCAAGGTTGGAATTCCCCGAACTATGTGTCAGGATTTAACCAGAAAGGCAGAACCTGTAGGAGATACACACACACATACACACACACACACACACACACACACACACACACACCATACACACATATACATATGTGCATATCTGTGTTGTATATTTTAAAATATATTTATTACATGAAATTGGCTTATATCTTTTTGGCAACTGGCTAAGCTAGTCCAAAAGTTTAAACTCTGTGCTCTGTAGGATAGGCATCCAGGAAAGAAAGATCACAGAAAGACTGGAACCTACAGGTGTAAGCCAATAAGCCAAATGTCTGCAGGTGGAATTTCTCTCTCTTTCCCTCTCTCTCTTTCTCCCTCTCTCTCCTGGAGAAGCCTCAGTCCAAATTTAAGGTAAACCGAGATCATCCAGAACCACCTCTTTTACTTAAAGTCAACTGATTAGGCACTCCAATTACATTCGCAAAATCTCTTCATGGTGACACCTAAATTAATGTGTGACTGAATAGCTGAGAACTATAGCCTAGCCAAGTCAACACATCAAAAAAGCCATCACACACCACCACTTATCAACTTGACACCTAAACACATCTTCTTAAGCCATATTTAATCTCCAAATAAAGATAATAAACAAGGAAATTATTTCCTCATATGATACAAATATCCTGCAAACAGCAAAATCATGCTAGTCATTTCTCCAAAAGAGGATGCAAAGTTATTGTGTGATCCTCGGTCTTTTCATTCTCCTTTGATATGCTGTAACTTAAAAACTGAGATGTAAAGTTTATGATTATCTATGTTAGATGATAAAGTAATAAAATGGGAAAGAAAATGTATTTTTATATATGTATGTACACAAAAATGTATTCATATATACCTTTTAATACATAGACACACTGTTTGAGTTGGGGCTGTTATGACAAAATACCACAGACTGAGTGGCTTATAAACAATAGAAATTTATTTCTCACAGTTCTACTGGCTGAAAGTCCAAGAATAAAGTGCCAGCATGGTCAGGTTCTGGTGAGGGTTCTTTTTTGGATTGTAAACAATCAATTTATCATTTTGTCCTCACATGGCAGAAAGACAGCTAGCTAATTCTCTAGTCGCTTCTTATAAGGGCACCGATGCCATTTGTGAGAACTCCACTCTCATGACCTAATTGCTGCCCAAAGTTCCCGCCTTTTCATATAATCACATTAGCATTAGGGTTTTAACATTTAAATTTTGGCAAAGCCAGTATTGAGCAGCTGATACAACTCCTTTCTTTGGGGTGATCAGCCAGCTACTGCATGATAGGTTGATTACACTTGATAACTTCCATCGTGGAAGAAGCAGCACTGTTTAAAGAAATCAACACTGACCATAATCACACTGGCTTTGGTCAGCGAAAATCCATGTTGCTGAGCCCATATGTAACCTCCATTTCTATTACCATGGTGACTTTCCTCATGAGCCCATTGGGTAATGACAAGAGCTTCCAGGATAAAACACTAACTGGTATCCATAGAATAGGTCATCTCATCCACCTGATTTCTAAAATTCTCCTTTACTGAGGTCACTCTTTAGTGACCATTTACATGGGACACGAATATCTTAACACGCTACAATGCTATGCAACTTGGAAAGATCTATCCACATATATCTTAACCAAACTTCCTTGCCAATCAATTTACTAATTATATTCCCTCCAAGTCCTTGATCATTCAGTCCAACTATTGGACACAGCCCACAAATTGATAGAGACTCATACCTCTGGCTATTTTCTTTCCAGGAAAAATGAACAACCCAGTATATTGTTCAAAGTTCTGTGCATGGAAAGAGTTCCTTTCACCATTATCCTTCTGAGATACCATCTATTTCTTCTCTAGAAACATCATGATCTGCTGGCTAATATTATGGATTTCTGTGGGTCAGACTGTTACGATTACTACTTTGGCTACAGTATCCACTATGGTAACCAGACCCACTTTGTTCTTGACCACTGACACCCCAGAACCCCTTTATCCCCACTGGCTTTAGAGATACCAGTCCAAGATAGTGGTTCCTACCATAATTTATGACCCACCACAAAGCTTTTCAAGGATGAATCACAAATTTATTTCTCAGAGTCATGGGAAAAGTTGTGTCCTCTGTGCCCTCTTAAGATGAATGCACAGGGCTTACCTGATACTTCCATTCTAACGGTCCAATCACTCTAAGTCTTTGAATATTTCTCTCTATTGTATAATAAGACAGTTTTGGCATTTTGACTTTATTTAGTGCAGAACATCACTGGGTCCATATTTTAGTATATTTCTCCTATCAAATGTTAGAGTCATCCCTAGCCCCTTGAAGTAAAATATTTAATCCAGAATCAATGCTTAGTGGGCCCATATCAATAAATTCAGCCTGACCCAATTTTATACACTTCCACCACAATCCCATATTCTAAATGTCTATTCCTACAAATGTCACTCAAATTTCTGTCTATGTAATCAGAAAAACTCACATAGTTCTTTATGTGCATTGCCTCCTTGTAGGTAACTGTACCTCATGTTTTGGTCTCTGCTGGGATTTGAGTCTAACTGTAAGTCTGAAAGCAAAGAGGGTCATGAGGGTAGTTCCTGGAGAGGACCAGCAGTGCCTTGCCAAGGGCGGCTATTACAGATCTTTAGGCTAATGACGGCTGAGCTCCTTAGACAGAATGGAAGGGCTACTTCTGCTACTAAAGGAGGTCCACAGAATTTTACGGTTGAAGGTCCCCATGTTTATCAAGATCTTTTCATATGTTTCCATTCCACTTTTCAGGATCCCATTTCTTCCCAATTAGTGCCCTCATTTTAATGGAAGAGCCTTTGTAGCTTCAGGGGTGGGATTTCTGAAAACCAATTCCATTTAGTCCTCTGCCAGACTTGGTACCTCTCTAGGCTGAGCGCAGCTCTGCTACTGGACCCTACAGCGAATAAAACAATGAAGTCAATAATTGAGCAGAAAAGCATCAAGAAATTCTGTGTCTAGTCCTGCTCTGACATCACTATTCAGGTCTTAGGATAGGATTCTCTTTGTTCTGAGATGTGCCTAAGCCTCTAACTCAGCTCCTTGGCATCTAAATGCCTCTCTTGATAACTTGCCTGATAGAACACTCTGTTCAAGGTGCTGTCTTGTTCATGACAGTCCTCTCAAACACTGATGTTCTCTCTTTAAGCCTCATTTACATAGTTAGGGTCCTGCTTTCTTCTTTCCCACCTCTCTAGTCTAGCCACTGGCCTGTCTAAAAAGCTCTTCAGATACTGTTAACTTCTGGACTTCCTTGATTAAATACTTCACACACTTGCTGGACACCACTTGATAAACAACCACAATGTTGACTACATTAATTAGAACTCTTCTGGATGCAAGAAATAGAAATCTAATCAAAACTAGCTTATAAAAAAAGGAGGTGTCAGCCCCCAGGATCAAACCATGAACAGGACATGGATGTTTCTGGGCTCAGAAAAGTAAAAAACAGATTCACAAATGCCCTCATGCCTCTCTTTGGCCCTTAACTATTTCTTTCTATTTGCTTCACCATCTCATACTAGGTTTTTTTTTTTTTCTTTAGTCAGGGTCTGTTAACTGGAAGACTTACTGTCTTTATAGTTTAATGACCAGAGGAGAAAGAAGGCTTCTCTTTGTAGACTCCAGTTTAAAAAATCCCAGTGAAGCACCCCATTGATCTTGTTTCGATGGTATGCTTATCCCTTGGACATTATCCCTATAGCCACGGGATTGAGATTCTAAGATTAGGCTAAATAGGTCATATGTGCATCCATTTTATGAGGGAGTAGGGGTTGCTCTGTCACCCAGGCTGGAGTGTAGTAGCATGATCATAACTCACTGCAGCCTTGAACTCCTGAGCTCAAGTGTGTGCATCCTTATGGCAAAGAAAGAGGCAGAATTGGTAGAAGAGAAAAAAGAAATAACGCAGATGATGCAACTGGGAAAATAGCTTCAATCAAGAGTCACTTGATTCATGTCTATCTTAGTATTCACCTATTTTCATGAATGAGTATATATATCCCATGTTATCCTTGTCTGCTTCTCTGGAATTTCAATTCAACTGAACAAGCATTGATTCAGGCCAACCATTTCAAATTATTGGAGAGGGAGCTGGGAATCTGAAGATAAATAATTCAGGTACCCTGCCCTCGAGGAGCCTACCACCTATGGTAGGAGCAACTTCTATTCGTTGCTGTGTTCCATGACTCCTTTGGATTTGTATCTAATACCAAAGGCTTGAATTTTCTTCATGTAGCTGAAATCGTATTAATTGAGTCACACTTTTGACAGGGATTTAACCTAGTGCTGTATTGCCTTTCTTAAGTCAATGTACCATTTTGTTTGGGAATAGAAAATAGGCTTTTATGTTGTGGGTTAGTTCCAATTAATTGATAGTGGCTACTTTGAGAACTGAGTTAAAAAGAATTCTGAGGTTGTGTCTGTGCTCAGTGAAAGAAGACCATAAAGCGATTAGCAAGCTTCATGATGAATTTGGAAATGTGGAAGCAAACATACCATTAATTTCTGGCCAAATATTTAGTGCTTGGCAATGCTGTTAATTGACTTGTTATTGTCTAATTTTTAGTATCCATTTAGCAAATTGAAAACATCAGGCCTTTGGTGGACATTACCAAAAAATATTGACATAGTGCATATATAGGTAGTTGTATATATAGTTGCATTTATATAGTTGCAACAATAAAGGGACTTTTTCTTTCCCCTTTCTGCACATAAAAAAGATAATAGATTCAAAACATGATCTGAAATTAGGCGCATTTTGAAAACCTAACATATGAAAAGTAGGGAAATAACCACACACTTAGAAGAGAAATAGCCATTTAGTACGTAAAGGAGGAGTTGGATCAAGTTTAAGGGAGACTTCTGGCTTTTGATTTAGGGAAACTGGCAATTTCTCCACACATAGTTTGCAATGTTGGACAAGAAACTTGTGTTTTTTACTAGTGAGGGGGAAATAAGACTTGATTCATAGTATCAGTTTCTTTCACCTATACACTGGATACACATAACAGGTCAGTCATTTTCTATCAATATGAATAAAAGCTTTTCCCCTTTTATGGCTCAGAACAATTCACCTAGACAAGTGATAGAGGTGCAGAGCGATTTTTAGGCAAATACTCCTCTGTGTTTTTAATCAGAACACATTATTTGGAGGATCAAAGCACTGCAAAAGCAATTAAAAGCCCCAGACATTTAGGTTGTCCACGTGATTCAGAGATGGCCTCCTCACTATCTGATAATTGCATTATTTAAACTGTGTTTGTGACTCTTAAGCTTAAGGACGACAAAAAAGTTTAGGAAAAAAATGTCCACTTTCCTTGGCTATTCATGGCTACATAAAAGAGGATAAGTTGGTGAAAAGGTGAGAAGACAAAAAAAAATATTGAGAAAGAAAAAGAGAAATGGAGAGAGAAATAGCTCATCTGAGTCGCTTCCCAGTTTGCAGATTTTGAAGGTAATATTTTGCACCACAGAAAAAAAGCATTTTGTCTTTACACCAGCAGTAACTTTTCATTGTGATACAGTTGCCATGGGGATGATGTGCTGGGTTGTGCCACTTTATCATCTCTGTCTTACATGTTCTATTATAAAGTGAGTACTTGGGATTCTAGGCCATAAATATGCATCCATGAAATGTTAATCTGTAAACTAACCTGCCAACCAACTTCAGAGTAGTAATATGTTCTCTGGCTGGCAGAACTGCATTTTCCCTTTTGAAAGCAACAGGCAGGGCAATAATTGGGCAGGCACAAACATCTGCAATTAGAGAGACTATTTCCTTTCCAGGCACTGTGGCCTTTGAACCAAAGGTAGAAAATGAAAAGGAATGTAAATTTATCTGGCAAGAAATGAAATTTGTTAATGATCTACCGTGTTTCCAGGTTACATGAAGCTTTTGGTCTAATCCTTTGAAAATATTTTCTGAAGCTAATCAGACCCTTCTTCAAACCTGTGGGAAAGAAATGTCATAGGTAGATAAATTCCCCCAAATAATAGCCCACTGAATGTATTTAAAAACAGAGCGAAGTATGCCTCAGCTAAGCTCAGATCAATTTCATGTGACATCCTTCAGAAGTCCCCACCCTTTCTGAAACCACCAAGCATCATGCAGAATATTTCCCCAGGGCTTCTGGGGAAATGCTTCATTCACAGCGAAGCTGAAATTCATAGAAACCAGAATGGCACAAAGGCAACTTAAAAATCAAACCAACTTGTCTACACCAACAGGCCTGACCCTTGCTGCAGACATATCCCTTCAAGCCAATTTAGCTTCAGACAGTAGCTATCAAAGCAGACCACATTATTGACTTGGACTTAACATTTATTTTATTTTATTTTATTATTATTATACTTTAAGTCTTAGGGTACGTGTGCACAATGTGCAGGTTAGTTACATATGTATACATGTGCCATGCTGGTGCACTGCACCCATTAGCTCGTCATTTAGCATTAAGTATATCTCCTAAAGCTTTCCCTCCCCTCTGCCCCCACCCCACAACAGTCCCCAGAGTGTGATGTTCCCCTTCCTGTGTCCATGTGTTCTCATTGTTGAATTCCACCTATGACTGAGAATGTGCAGTGTTTGGTTTTTTGTTCTTGCGATAGTTTACTGAGAATGATGGTTTCCAGTTTCATCCATGTCCCTACAAAGGACATGAACTCATCATTTTTTATGGCTGCATAGTATTCCATGGTGTATATGTGCCACATTTTCTTAATCCAGTCTATCATTGTTGGATATTTGGGTTGGTTCCAAGTCTTTGCTATAGTGAATAGTGCCACAATAAACATACGTGTGCATGTGTCTTTATAGAAGCATGATTTATAGACCTTTGGGTATATACCCAGTAATGGGATGGCTGGGTCAAATGGTATTTCTAGTTCTAGATCCCTGAGGAATCGCCACACCGACTTCCACAAGGGTTGAACTAGTTTACAGTCCCACCAACAGTGTAAAAGTGTTCCTACTTCTCCACATACTCTCCAGTACCTGTTGTTTCCTGACTTTTTAATGATTGCCATTCTAACTGGTGTGAGATGATATCTCATTGTGGTTTTGATTTGCATTTCTCTGATGGCAAGTGATGGTGAGCATTTTTTCATGTGTTTTTTGGCTGCATAAATGTCTTCTTTTGAGCAGTGTCTGTTCATGTCCTTCGCCCACTTTTTGATGGGGTTGTTTGTTTTTTTCTTGTAAATTTGTTTGAGTTCATTTTAGATTCTGGATATTAGCCCTTTGTCAGATGAGTAGGTTGCGAAAATTTTCTCCCATGTTGTAGGTTGCCTGTTCACTCTGATGGTAGTTTCTTTTGCTGTGCAGAAGCTCTTTAGTTTAATTAGATCCCATTTGTCAATTTTGGCTTTTGTTGCCATTGCTTTTGGTGTTTTAGACATGAAGTCCTCGCCCCTGCCTATGTACTGACTGGTAATGCCTAGGTTTTCTTCTAGGGCTTTTATGGTTTTAGGTCTAACATTTAAGTCTTTAATCCATCTTGAATTAATTTTTGTATAATGTGTAAGGAAGGGATCCAGTTTCAGCTTTCTACATATGGCTAGCCAGTTTTCCCAGCACCATTTCTTAAATAGGGAATCCTTTCCCCATTGCTTGTTTTTCTCAGGTTTGTCAAAGATCAGATAGTTGTAGATATGCAGTGTTATTTCTGAGGGCTCTGTTCTGTTCCATTGATCTATATCTGTGTTTTGGTACCAGTACCATGCTGTTTTGGTTACTGTAGCCTTGTAGTATAGCTTGAAGTCAGGTAGCGTGATGCCTCCAGCTTTGTTCTCTTGGCTTAGGATTGACTTGGCGATGCGGGCTCTTTTTTGGTTCCATATGAACTTTAAAGTAGTTTTTTCCAATTCTGTGAAGAAACTCATTGGTAGCTTGATGGGGATGGCATTGAATCTATAAATTACCTTGGGCAGTATGGCCATTTTCATGATATTGATTCTTCCTACCCATGAGCATGGAATGTTCTTCCATTTGTTTGTATCCTCTTGTATTTCATTGAGCAGTGGTTTGTAGTTCTCCTTGAAGAGGTCCTTCACATCCCTTGTAAGTTGGATTCCTAGGTATTTTATTCTCTTTGAAGCAATTGTGAATGGGAGTTCACTCATGATTTGGCTCTCTGTTTGTCTGTTTTTGGTGTATAAGAATGCTTGTGATTTTTGTACACTGATTTTGTATCCTGAGACTTTGCTGAAGTTGCTTATCAGCTTAAGGAGATTTTGGGCTGAGACGATGGGGTTTTATAGATATACAATCATGTCATCTGCAAACAGGGACAATTTGACTTCCTCTTTTCCTAATTGAATACCCTTTATTTCCTTCTCCTGCCTAATTGCCCTGGCTAGAACTTCCAACCCTATGTTGAATAGGAGTGGTGAGAGAGGGCATCCCTGTCTTGTGCCAGTTTTCAAAGGGAATGCTTCCAGTGTTTGCCGTTTCAGTATGATATTGGCTGTGGGTCTGTCATAGATAGCTCTTATTATTTTGAGATATGTCCCATCAATATGTAATTTATTGAGAGTTCTTAGCATGAAGTGTTGAATTTTGTCAAAGGCCTTTTCTGCATCTATTGAGATAATCATGTGGTTTTTGTCTTTGGTTCTGTTTATATGCTGGATTACATTTATTGATTTGCATATATTGAACCAGCCTTGCATCCCAGGGATGAAGCCCACTTGATCATGGTGGATAAGCTTTTGGCTGTGCTGCTGGATTCGGTTTGCCAGTATTTTATTGAGGACTTTCGCATCAATGTTCATCAAGGATATTGGTCTAAAATTCTCTTTTTTGGTTGTGTCTCTGCCCGGCTTTGGTATCAGGATGATGCTGGCCTCATAAAATGAGTTAGGGAGGATTCCCTCTTTTTCTATTGATTGGAATAGTTTCAGAAGGAATGGTACCAGTTCCTCCTTGTACCTCTGGTAGAATTCAGCTGTGAATCCATCTGGTCCTGGACTCTTTTTGGTTGGTAAGCTATTGATTATTGCCACAATTTCAGAGCCTGTTATTGGTCTCTTCAGAGAGTCAACTTCTTCCTGGTTTAGTCTTGGGAGATAGTATGTGTCGAGGAATGTATCCATTTCTTCTAGATTTTCTAGTTTTTTTGCATAGAGGTGTTTGTAGTATTCTCTGATGGTAGTTTGTATTTCTGTGGGATCGGTGGTGATATCCCCTTTATCATTTTTTATTGCATCTATTTGATTCTTCTCTCTTTTCTTCTTTATTAGTCTTGCTAGAGGTCTATCAATTTTGTTGATCCTTTCAAAATACCAGCTCCTGGATTCATTAATTTTTTGAAGGGTTTTTTGTGTCTCTATTTCCTTCAGTTCTGCTCTGATTTTAGTTATTTCTTGCCTTCTGCTAGCTTTTGAATGTGTTTGCTCTTGCTTTTCTAATTCTTTTAATTGTGATGTTAGGGTGTCAATTTTGGATCTTTTCTGCTTTCTCTTGTGGGCATTTAGTGCTATAAATTTCCCTCTACACACTGCTTTGAATGCATCCCAGAGATTCTGGTATGTTGTGTCTTTGTTCTCGTTGGTTTCAAAGAACATCTTTATTTCTGCCTTCATTTCGTTATGTACCCAGTAGTCATTCAGGAGCAGGTTATTCAGTTTCCATGTAGTTGAGCGGTTTTGAGTGAATTTCTTAATCCTGAGTTCTAGTTTGATTGCACTGTGGTCTGAGAGACAGTTTGTTATAATTTCTAATCTTTTACATTTGCTGAGGAGAGCTTTACTTCCAACTATGTGGTCAATTTTGGAATAGGTGTGGTGTGCTCCTGAAAAAAATGTATATTCTGTTGATTTGGGGTGAAGAGTTCTGTAGATGTCTATTAGGTCTACTTGGTGCAGAGCTGAGTTCAATTCCTGGGTATCCTTGTTAACTTTCTGTCTCGTTGATCTGTCTAATGTTGACAGTGGGGTGTTAAAGTCTCCCAACATTCAGATTCAGGAAATACAGAGAACGCCACAAAGATACTCCTTGAGAGGAGCAACTCCAAGACACATAATTGTCAGATTCACCAAAGTTGAAATGAAGAAAAAAATGTTAAGGGCAGCCAGAGAGAAAGGTCGGGTTACCCAGAAAAGGAAGCCCCATCAGACTAATAGCAGATCTCTTGGCAGAAAGTCTACAAGCCAGAAGAGAGTGGGGGCCAATATTCAACATTCTTTAAGAAAAGAATTTTCAACCCAGAATTTCATATCAAGCCAAACTGAGCTTCATAAGTGAAGGAGAAATAAAATACTTTACAGACAAGGAAATGCTGAGAGATTTTGTCACCACCAGGCCTGCCCTAAAAGACCTCCTGAAGGAAGCACTAAACATGGAAAGGAACAACCGGTACCAGCCACTGCAAAATCATGCCACATTGTAAAGACCATCCAGGCTAGGAAGAAACTGCATCAACTAATGAGCAAAATCACCAGCTAACATCATAATGACAGGATCAAATTCACACATAACAATATTAACTTTAAATGCAAATGGACTAAATGCTCCAATTAAAAGACACAGACTGGCAAATTGGATAAAGAGTCAAGACCCATCAGTGTGCTGTATTCAGGAAACCCACCTCACGTGCAGAGACACACATAGGCTCAAAATAAAAGGATGGAGGAAGATCTACCAAGCAAATGGAGAACAAAAAAAGGCAGGGGTTGCAATCCTAGTCTCTGATAAAACAGACTTTAAACCAACAAAGATCAAAGGAGACAAAGAAGGCCATTACATAATGGTAAAGGGATCAATTCAACAAGAAGAGCTAACTATCCTAAATATATATGCACCCAATACAGGAGCACCCAGATTCATAAAGCAAGTCCTGAGTGACCTACAAAGAGACTTAGACTCCCACACAATAATAATGGGAGACTTTAGCATTTGTTTTCTATTTTTCCGTCAACTTCAACAAAAAGATTGCCTTTAGGATCAACTTTGCAACTTTTCACTATCTATGAGTGTCCCAGTTTAATAGATTTATTCTGCTGTGATTATGCTATGTGTCAAAATTCTCTTTCAAGAAATGAATTAATCTTGAGAATTCTTTTTAAAGCATATATGCAACAATATTATATAAAAATCATATGCTAATAATTTGTATGAGATGATGTTTCTGCATCCTTGTGATTGTTCAGAAAAAACAAAACCAGTAATAATGTCTATGTTATCACTATAGATATCTTTTCATAATGGATAATGTTATTATTTAAAATATTTATTCCTCCTCCCTATAGGAGGAATATACATCTTGGTCTGTTTGATATCAGGCTTGGTCATCAGCTTGCTTTGGGTAATGAGATGTAAGCAAAAGGGATGTGTGCCAATTATAACAGAGGCCTTCAGAGCCTTTGGGTTTCCACCATGTCTTCTTTTCCATCTTCCACAAAGCTCACAATGTCCCAAAGAGTGCCTGCTCCTTCATTCTGGGTCCTAGGATGATGGTAATTTAAAGCAGAGCTTTAACTCACCCAAGTCAGACAGGCTGTAAGATTTAGGGTGTCATAAATTTGTTCAATGTAGCTGCTGCCTTGGCATTCATTTTTAGGCTGGCATAACTTGCTTGAAACCCAGTTGTACCTTGTCACCTTTGGCCTAGTTAAAACTTCCCTGTGTGGCTGTTTGCAATATAGCCTACTTGTTCTTCATCTCACTGATTCAAAATCTAACACATCTCATAGTTAAATGATAAAACCTAATGGTCAACAACAGAGTCATGTAATTAAGTTTCCCGCTTCAGGCATGTTTTCTTTAGACTAGACAATCCACAGCTCCCACGGGAAGCCTAAGGAATAAATAGTCTCACAATCCTTTCACTCTCTTTCGCTTGGTGTCTGTCCTTCTTGCCCTCTTGGTCCCCACCTGCTGGTTCCAGTCAGCCTTCTGTTGACACCCCTAACCTTCCCAGGACCTGGGAGTAATACATTTCTTCTATTTTATGCATTTTGGGTGTCACTTCCTTGTTGTGCCTCACCTGACAGTTTCCCCACAAATCAGGACTCTCTTAGAGAGTAGCTATATTGGCATATGGCCAATATATCAAGACCAAACTAGAAAGAAATCATAACAATAGAAATTACAGCCTGAGGGTTATTATTTTTTATTTTTTGCATAATCTAGCTGACACGGACACATCCTTATTCACAAATGTATTTATTCTCTCAGTATCCATTTAATCAATGCTTACAGTGTGCCAGATACAGTACTAGGAAATGGGAATTCAAACATTAAGAAAGATACAATTATGGTCTTGAAGTGTTTAATGTGTTTATAGTGCATTAAATATGGACATAAAGCAATTTCTGCAAAATGAGTCTACTTTGTTTTCTCAAAATACTCAGTAAAATATTCAAACAGAATTTAATCATTAGGGTATTGAGTTAAAGACGGCAAGAAATCATTTTTCCATTGGAATGTACAGTTTATTTCTCTAACGTTTTGAATTGGGATAGAATATGGGGAGATTAATTCTGTACCAGCCTGGGGCCCCTTCTTCAAGTGGCAGTTTTGCCTCCTTCCACTTGGTAGCCCTGTCCAACCTGCTGGAGAGATTGAGGCCTGGCTAGCCCCCAGCTTTTCAAGCTGTCCTAGCTGAGCGTCCAGGCATCTGAATGAAGAAATAATCTTGAATATTCTAGCCCCAGCATATATCACATGGAGCAGAGACAAGCCATTCCTGCTGTGCTCTGTCCCACTTTCTACCCCACTGAATCTTGAGCATGCAGAATGGCTTTAGCTTAAGGCACTAAAGTTTGGAAGTAGTTTGTTAGCAGTGAGATAACCAAGGAGTTTAATAGTTGTCAGAACCACTCTCTGGGTATGCTTCAAAACCCTTTCCTACTATTTCATTTCTCCTCATCTCAGGTACTTCACTCATTTTCAGGATTCCCTGACTCCATGCAGTTTCTGTCATTTCCAATAGTTTTCTTGTAACACTGCCCTTTGTTGTGAATGTAAAAAATGTCTATCAGCCTAAAATATCACACTTTGCCATAAGGTGCCAATGTCAAATTTTAACACATGCCACTCAAAAATTACCTTAAATTTGTATTTAAGGATTAATAAAATAGGGCACAGGAAAATTAAAAGTCAACAAAATGATTTTTAATGGAAAATATAATGAGAAATTTCTGCTAAGAAACAAAAACAATGCTGTTTTGGATAATTATATAAATTTAGGTAGTTTCATGATTGATATTTCTTTAACCCAGAAGTTCTCAAAGTTAGCATGCATTGGAATCACCCGGAGGGCATATTAACCAGATTGTTAGGCCCTAGTCCCAACAGTTTTGGTTCAGTACATTTGAGTCGGTCCTGATAATTTGTATGTCTAAAAGGTATTCAGGTGCAGCTGATGCTCCAGAGACCACACTTTGAGAATCACAGGGGAAACTTTTCTTGGCACATTTGTTTCTACTTTGTCGTATTTACCCATGACAGACTTAACTAATTAATCATTGGACTTTCTCTTGTTGATCCATGGAGCCAGTACATCAGTCAAACAATACCATTTTTGTCGAAAATCAAGAGAAAACCTATTTGTTACGTGAAATAACTCCAAAACTCAAGTAAATCCTCTAACAGATTATTAATGTCTGCTTTGCTCTTGTCTCATATTTATCTTTCTTTTTATTAATATGAAAAAATGTTCATTTTCTATACTTTTTAAAAACAATTTATTCTCAATAGATAAGAGCTTTAAATCTATGTCTGCCATCCCAGATATCATTATATAACAAATATTTAGGCAGTATAAATTTTAAAAATCAGCATTCTATGCTTGTTGTGGTGATTGGTCAAGTCAAAACAATATATAATTACCAAGAGACAGATACAAGACTTTTTTTCAAAGCTACATTAAATAAGAACCAGCGAGTACTGGGTATGATTACACACACACACACACACACACACACACACACACAAGTTGAATTTTATGTCATTCATGTAAAATTGCACTTTGGGGTTTATGTTTGTATTGCCTGTAAAAATTCCTTTCATGTAGCAGCTTCTTCCATTGTAGCAGTCATTCCAAGGTTTATTTAATTTTGCTATGAACATTCTCTGGAAACATACATTTGAAGTCATCAATATAGGGTCCAATGCACAGTAACAAATAATTTTATGCTGTTCTTATAATGACACTGAAAAAATGAATGAACTGTTGAAATTGCCATGATATGTTTTCTTCAGAATTTTTCTTTTCCTCTGAAAACTATGTTTTTGCCTTTGAAGTGTTTGAAGATTTGGAGGCAGAATTTCACTGTTCCATCTCCGAAAATTTGGCGGTATTCATAATTTCTCCCAGATAAACAATGAATTATAGCGTTCAGTTTTGAAGAAAGTCTCTTTTGAGCAGAAAGCAGGCTTTTGAAAATGTCTCTGGTTTCATTTTCACATTTTTTAGCAAGAAAAATACTGTAACACTTAGCATGTGATAAAGAAAGGTTATAAAGAGGATAAATTTTAATCTAGAAAATACCAACATGAATACTTAAGATAACATTTACCACATTTTAAAATGCTTGAGTAGCCTTCAGTTCTCTTTAATTTAAAGCAATAATTATCAGTGAAGTAGATCAATGATTTTCTTGACAAACTGCATAACGTTTTGCATGTTACAGCTTGATTCTGCTTATATTTTTGTCAAATTTTTGCAAATGTAATACAATTATACAAGGAATTGACAGTATTGAAGACATTTTCAAACTTAATTCATGTAAGAATAGCTAACAAGAGCCTCCCTCTGTTGAGGGCTTACTCTTCGCCAGGCATTGTACTTCACAGTCTTAGTCTTATTTAATTATTAGAAACAAACCTATAGGTGGCTATTACTATCTCCATCTTACAGATGAGGAGACTGCAATTTAGAAAAATCAAGTGATTTACCCATTGTCACAAAATTAGTAAGGGGTGGAGAAAAGAATTGAATCCCGACTTTCTGTTATACTTTTGCACCAACCTAAGAATTAGGAAAAACCGTATCTTTAACTGCTAAATTCATGTTTCAGAAAGTTGAGTGATGTCCTGACTCATTTAAAAAGGAAAATAAAATTTCTTTAAAAGTATAATCGCACTGAACTTTACTGCCTCCCACAAAATAATTTTATCCCCAAACTCTCATCATTCAGTCCAATGGTAAGCATGCCTCTAGAAGTACATGCTCTTAGCACCTGCTCTTTAAAATTCTGTGACAGCTTCATGATGCTCCCTACCTTTGCGAAAGGCGCAATAATTATTTACTCTGATTTGCTTCAGGTACGTTTTAGAAAACATTCTATTATATTTACTCTGATTGCAAAGGTAATACATGATAGCAGCTAAAAATAAAAAAAGTATAATCAGGGTCGGGCGCTGTGGCTCACGCCTGTAATCCCAGCACTTTGGGAAGACAAGGTGGGCAGATCACGAGGTCAGGAGATCGAGACCATCTTGGCTAACACGGTGAAACCCCGTCTCTACCAAAAATACAAAAAATTTGTGGGTGTGGTGGCACGTGCCTGTAATCCCAGCTATTTGGGAGGTTGAGGCAGGAGAATCACTTGAACCCTGGAGGCGGGGGTTGCGGTGAGCCGAGATCACGCCACTGCACTGAATCCTGGGCAACAGAGCGAGACTCCGTCTCAAAAAAAAAAAAAAAAATCAGGATTATATATCATTGATAATGAAGGCTTCCCAACACTGATTGTTAGGACTTTGGTTTGTATGTCCTTCCACATATAGATATAAGGTTTGACATACACATATATAATATTTATATAAATATATATGTTCGGTATCATACATACTTACTGAAACTTGCTTTCTCAGTTAAAATATATTTTCTCTCTCCAAAATCCTTTTATCAAATTTTCTACAATTAGCACTCCTTAAAATCTCGTCAATTTCTTTAATCTTTTTCCTGAACAGCCCCTCCAGTTTCTTAATTTAAAGGAAACCAAAGTGATCCTTGACGGTATTGTTTTCTCTTCAGCCTTCTGAAATCACACCTCTCTCCAATCTCATCCATCAGTCACACCGGAGTCTGGGCTGCTTCCCTCCTTGTTTCACAATGATGACTCCAGATCATCACTCCTCCATGCCCTTGGAGAAACCCCAGTTCCTTTAAGTTCCATGTCCTACTACTGTGGCTCCTCTAGCTTTGCTCATGGCTGCCATTTCCCCATCACTCTCCATTTAATCAAGGCTGGAATACTTCACTCTAACTCAGGTTATCATTTTAGGTAACTTCCCTGTCACTTCAGTCCATTTTTTCCTATGTTTTTTCCCAATACAATGTATATTCTAGGGTCAATTACTTTAATCACCCCCTTGTCAATTTTCTGATCTCCTTTTGTTCTTCATATCTTCCTGGACAACTTTCAACTTTGATCAGTACAACTATTCACTGTCATAAGTACGTTCTGATAGAGTGAAAAACCACACAGTCTATCAGCTTGCTTTGGCTGATTGCATAGTGTCTTAGAGGTGACTATTACAACTTTGGAATGTGTGTGAGATTTTGAGCGAATGAGCAACATGACATCATTCACGTTCTAAAAGAATCACTGGGTGTTCTGGGGAGAATAGAGTTTAGAAAAACATGTGTGGAAGCAGGGGCACTAGTAAGGAGGTGTTTGCAATCATCCAGACCATGGGGGAATGTGAGCAGAGTGGGAGCAGTGGAGGAAGTGAGAGGAGGCTGGTCTCCCTTTCAGGTGTGGAGAGTCTGTTTTGTCATGGTGCTAGAAGTTACCTGGAGCAAAGCTCTGGTTTCTGGACCACAAACTCGTTCTAGCTATTTCCAAAGGCAGATCTCCCTTTTTACATGGAGAACAAACATTGTAGCTTAGAACTGAGACTTAGAAAACAACTCTGAGAGTATTGCAGAGGTTTTTGTCTGTTTGGTTTTTTCTGTTTTGTTTTCGTCCTTTGATTAGTCACTTTATAACAAGTCCAAGTTCACTCTCCACCTGTAGCCCTGGGTTTTCTGACATTGAGCTTTTGGATTCTGATCAGAAACTTTTTATTTTTATTTTGGTGGTGTTATCTTTTGCCTGTAAATTGATTTTTCATTCTCACTTCAATCTTTTCTGCTTTACATTTTTCAGAAATCCCTCAAGGTTCTGATCTGTTTATAGTCTCTTTCCGATTTTTTAGTGCTAATAATGCCTTATTTATATTTTTGTATTTCTTTTAATATTTCAATGGGAAGGATGAGTAGTCAACAAAAACATGCGCTTCATCATTTTGATGTATAAACTTCAATCCTCAGTCCAATAGCAATGCCAAAGTGGGCCAGCAGGTTCTGCATGCAGCAGGCAACTATCAGAGGAGAATATGATGCCAGTGTTTCTTCCTTGGGCACTCCCAGTCTCAGTGATTTATTTGCTTAGAGTTCCTCATTTTGTGGTGGCCCAGTCTGATAGTTAGCTCAGTCTAACACATGAGAACCAGAAGGCCCTTAAACATAAAACCAAACTCAAGAGCAAACTAAAACAGGGATAGGGATATGAAACACAAAAAACTTCCAGGAAGACAGTTGGAGACCTAAAGCCTCAGCAGCTAGGGAGTAGAGCTCTCAGAAAGCAGATGGTCAATACTGAGTTCACTCTGTTACGGCATTAGGATGCTGCAATAGGGCATCAAATTTGATAAAATAAGTCTTAAGGCCGGGCACAGTGGCTCATGCCTGTAATCCCAGTATTTTGGGAGGCCGAGGTGGGTAGATCACGAGGTCAGGAGTTCAGGACCAGCCTGACCAACATGTTGAAACTCTGTCTCTACTAAAAAAAAAGAAATAGAAAAATTAGCTGGGCATGGTGGTGCACACCTGTAATTCCAGCTATTCAGGAGGCAGAGGCAAAAGAATCACTTGAACCCAGGAGGCGGAAGTTGCAGTGAGCCAAGATCATGCCATTGCACTCCAGCCTGGGTGACAGAGCAAGACTGTCTCAAAAATAAATAAATAACTAAAAATAACTAAACAAATAAATAAGTCTTAAGTTCTTACTCCAAGGACAAGAGTATGGATCTACATTGCTGCAAAAAGCAGAATAAATGGATGCCTGCTTAGTCTTTTCCACATGCCATGACAGGTACTAACCCACTCCATGGAAGGCCATTCCTTTTTCTTTATCTGTATTTTTCTCCTCAAATTATCCAAGGACTGTTACATCTGCTCTACCTTCTATGATATCAACAAAAATCTGTAAGTTCAACAGGTTGCAGAGAATGGGAAACAAGAAGAAACAATAGGTGATTCTTGAATTTGACCAAAAGAGGTGATTTTGGTATCTTTATAGAGAGTAGTTTCTGCAGTGATGGTAGTGGAAGGGACAGTGTCAAAGCAGGAAAGCAATAAGAAAGTAGTATATATATATATATATATATATATATATATATATATATATATATTCAGAGTTTGCATTAAAATAAAGAGGACAATTGAATGGTTGAATGGTGGGCTGGGGGAGCAGGAAAAGGAATTTACGTGTTTCTTATGTAGGAGAGAAGTATACACGATTGAAGGCAAATGGGAAGGGGCCACAAGGAAAGAAGTTATTGGAAAATAAGGGGTTAAGAGTTGGAGTTTGGTCTGTGAGTAGACAGAGTGGGGTACAATCCATATTATCAGGGAGACTAGATTTATAGAAGTGGAAGAGTTATTCTCCTATCCTAAGCCTCTGGGGGGCCTAGAGGAGAACTACAGAGATAGTTATAGCTGGGATAGGGTGAAGAAGAGGAAAAATGGATCAAATTATGCTGGCTGGTTTTGTCGTCTGTTTGAAATAGGGTTGCTGGCTGTAAGTAACATGTTTCAGAAACAGCATTAAAAGCCTTCCATTAGGAACAGCCATCTGGTGTTTAAAGGCTGAGGAAAGAGATCTAGCATCTTAGGCTTCAGGACAGTCTAGGCAGTTTTGGTGGGAGGGAGCTAATGACAAAGTGGGAAGAAAAGAGGCTGCAAAGCAGTGGTCAGGGCCATTTAGACAATATTTTTATGCAATAGGATCCATCTGTCCAGTTATGGAATTGTTAGTAGCTGCTATTTGAGTTGTTCCATAGCCCTTCTGTAGTTGGGGACAGGAAAGAAAAAAATCTGTGAGCTAAGGTCAGCCATGGTTCTGGCTCACCAGAAGGAAGTCTAAGTATCCAAAAAGGAGACTCATCCTAGAAATTAGAGAATGGGGGGAAACCTTGGAAGTTGATAATAACATAATTGTTTGGTAGTTAATTACTCAATTAGTGAATGAATAAGTTATTGAATTTTATAGGTTAGAAAATATAAAAAGAAAATAAAAGGATAAACCCCCCACCCCACCCCACCCAAAAAAGGATGAAGGGGAAAAGTACAAAGAATTGCCCCACCTACCTTTGGTTCCCACTGCAACTGATCATTTGTTGATTGTGTCAAATCAGAAGCAGGCTATAAAAGGGAGCTCCTTCCCAGTGTTGAACACCGCCCAACCCCAGTTACATAGATTCGATGTTCACTGTTTGGCTGTTTTTACACAGAGGAATTTTTAGATTGACATTTTTGATGATTGACTGAAGACTCGACAAATTAATATTCATCAAATCTCAGAAGATCATTGGAGTAGACAGTCAAACTTATCTTTGCTCACATTTTAATCATGACAAGGACTGACATCGTGAATGACTCACTCAGTGCTCTTAAACTGGTGATGCACCCGGGTAACACTCTGGGAACAGGCTTTCTCCATGAGAGTAAGGGGTGTCATTATGAACTGGGCTACTAGATGGCCACAGCGAGTATCTCAGTTCCTCGCAACCACTCCTCTGGTATAGGCTTTTCAGTTTGGGAATTTCTCAACTATCTTCTGCAGTGTCCATGATTGCCATTTATTTGCAACAGCTGAAAATACTTTTATTATTTCCTTCTGAGAGCGAAGCTGCCTGGTAGCTTCAGGCTGTGGTTCATAAAGATACATTTATGGGCACTGACTACATAAATAGCATAAAAGCCAGAGTTCAATGTTGGTTATGACTTAAACCATTGTGCTGAGTAAATATAAGAACAGAGAAAGATATCAAAAAAAGTTAGTGCTTTTAGCATTTCTTTCACAGGAGGTAACATAATAGTTGATGAAAATAAATGGAAGATTGTTATAGTAGAATCTGCTGTTACGGCAAGGAAGATGCATGACATTGCCACTTAATTGGGGAAGTCAATAAGGTTCCAAGTTCTCAATCTCAACATCTATAGGTGTCCCTTCCAGAGTAGCTACAGCATTGACCTCAGAGGAGGGGCATCAGGATGGTCTAAACAAATAGCACAGGTGACAGGCTTAAGAAAAACAGCTCTAGGAAAGAACTAAATTTTATATTTTTAAGTTGCAAAATTCCAGCCTACAAAAATAATGCAATCCCTGGAATTTGTTTTCTTAGTATGCATATCACATTATCTTTGGCTTTTGTCAGGGTATGTTCTCAAGTCCAATATTTCCATATTACTCTCAGTTTTGTTATTGTTGCTTGCCTGGCCTTTGAAAACATATGAGGTTGGTGCTTATGGCTTAGAACGTTGTAGTCAAAATGGACCAAAACAACTGAAAAACAAGTCATGAATACTAGCAATTTCTGGGGTTAAAGTTCAGAGAAAGAAATGGTCATCATAATTTAGATACCTTAATTTTAGAGTCATCTTAATGTAATTTTAGAGTCTAAATAAGCAACAGAAGAAACAAAAGCAATGCAGAACCATAAAAGTAAGGGACCCAAATACTTATCTATTTAAACCCTAATATTCTGCAGATGATAAAACAGAAGCACAAAGGATTGACTTGTATATGTTAAGGTCAGGGTAATAGGAAAGGAACACTGGTAGCATCAAGTACCATGAGCACTCAGGAGACATTTGGATCATCGAGGGATATTAAAGCCAGGTCCAGTCTCCAGAAATGGCTAAGATAGGAACAACAGTGAAACTACTCAGGTAGCTGTATATATAAGGAGTTACAGCACAAACAGGAGAGGTGTTTTGTAAAGAAGTAAACTTGGGCAGATTCTTACAACAAGCTTCCATCCTCAACATACTTCCAAAGTTAGAAAAACGTGGCTACTTTAAAACTCGTGAGCATCTCCTTCTAGAATTAGTACATGTACAACAGAACAGTAATTTTCTCTCTATATCAGTTAATGGCATCATCATAAAATCAGCCTCCCAAAGTAACATGGTAAGAGCTGTCTTGTATTCTCCACCTCACATGCTCATGGATCATCTCTCAGGGTAAGAGATGCGGAAACAATTCAGCATTATTTATTCTTCATAAGCCATTATGTAAATCAAATTTTATATAACACACTTGCAGTTTATAGCTCTTGGAGGCTTTCAGCTGCAAAGGCACAAAATCTAACAGTGTAGTGCTAAGAAAGCTAAAGCAATGGTTAGTGCAACTTGTTTTAGTAGTAATGTTGATGATAGTATTATAATTTCAGTAAACCTTTGTTGATTGTTTAATATACAATCCCCTAAGAAAAATGTAATTATTTGAGATACTTCTGGATATAAACAATAAAATAACCAACCAAACTGATAGAACAGCTAGACAGAAAATCAGCAAGAATAGAGAAGACTTTGGAACCATCAATTAAATTGAATCTATAAACACAGAATACTCCACACAATTAACTCAGAGTATACCTTCTTCATGAGTACTAGAAACGTATTTCTTCATTGTTTTTACATCTTTCACATACAGAGAATTATAATAACTATCTGACATCTACTGAGAAACTGGAGAGGGTTTGGGGGACAATATACTGAATTTGGTAAAAAATATATTACATTTTTCATATCATATAAAAATTTTAAAATGAAACACAAAAATTGAGGAGATATTAAATAGAACAATAATGTAAAACTTTGAAATAAAGTTTTTTTTATTGTAATGAAAAACTGGAGAGTATGTCTGTATTAGTGTCCTAGAGTTGTAAGAAAAAACTGGGTGACTTCAAACAACATAAATTGATTTAGTTCTAAAGGCTAAAGAAGTCTAAAATCAAGTGTCAGGAGGGCCATGCACCTTCTAAAGGCTCTAGGGAGAAATCATTCTTTGCCCTTTCGTGGCTTCTGGTGGTTGGCAGCAATCCTTGGCTTGTAGATGCATCACTCCACTCTCTGCCTCAGTCATCACTTGGCATTATTCATGTGTGTGTCTCCAAATCTCTTTCTCCTTATGAGGGCACCAGTCATTGGATTTAGGGCCCACTCTAATCCAATATGACCTCTTCCTAACTTTATCATATCTGCAAAGATACTATTTCCAAAAAAAGTTTACATTCACAGGTTCTGAAGGTTAGGACTTCAACATATCTACTTGAGAGACACAATTCAACCCGTAACAGTGTGTGTAGGAAAATAATTTTTTACATCAAATTTTATGGTAAAAATGGCTAACATGTCATTCTTGATCAAAAATGTTTCAGTGATAATCTCTTTATATTATTGAGTTTATATTGAAAATGAGTTTGTATAAGTTGATGATAGGAAAAGTAAAACATATATAACTTCAAAGTTGAAAAGAGTTGAAAATATATTGAAATAATCAAGAGTTCTTCATTTTCCTTCATTGAAAAATGTAATGTAGACTTTTTGTAATAATGCAAATTGTTGTAGACTCTCATCAAAGCATTTTATAACAAGTATCTGAAAATAATAAGGCTTCAAGTATACACATTACTATAGTAGTCACCTGCAGCTAGCTTGGACTCCACTAAAAGGGTCCATCCAACTGAAGTAACAAAAAATCAGTGATAGAGTTTCAGGGCTGCTGCCTGGAACTGGACCCATCAGAAGTCCCAGCTCTTTTGCTCATCACCTTCCTGCCACCTCCTGGCTTTGGAATGCCAATTGCCATCCTTGAACACCTGAAATAACTCATTTAACAGTACCATGGATTCCTTCTTCACAAACCACAGAGTGCTTTGCTGTTGGCATCATTCTTTGATGACATTCAGCATATGATGGCAAAGCAGCAGATGCTGGAAGTCACTCATTCTCACTGGCTGCAGAACCATGGGATCTGCCTTCAGACACTGCTCAAGCCCCAGCGGAGGTTGCTCAAGATCTGAGATGATCAGCTTGAGGGCTACACCTGGTTGTCTCAAGGCCTGATTGAAAGAACTCTTTGTCACACACCTGAAATTCAATCTCAGCTGCCTGGCAAGCTTTGCTGTAGACCATGCAACTGAATAATAAATCAGCTCAGGGTTTTCCAAGTTGCATCTTTACCTTGATGTGCAAATCAGTGCAAAGCTCTTTTATTTGCAATTTATATAATTTGATATGACAACTTAGCTGTGGAATTTAAAGATTAAATGAACTGCAGACACATCAATTATTAATATTATTATTACTCTCAGCCCACCATTTCCAAGTGTACTTTTCACCTCACAGCACATCAGTGGGAAATGAAATATTGTTATATTCCTTGGTTCAAGCATAAATGTGAAAGCCTCTGTAGACCTTGATGTATGTAGCAGGGTACTTTAGGAGGGTAGTTCCCTAGGGTTCCATCAAAATGAAAAGGAAGAGGTATGTTTTAATTTGTAATTATATACATCCAAGAGATATTGAGCTGCACTTCCAGAGCTCATGAATAAAGAATGTATGAGCCAAGGCTGTCCTGAATCATACTTGTATGAAAATCAACATTTGTTAAAGATCAAGTGAATTGTATTCTTATCCAGTTCATAAAGTAGCTTCTACTTGCACATAATTATTTGTGTTTTCTTTTCTGCCATCTTTGAAAATGAATAAGAATAAATGTTATAGTATTTAATTTGTCCATTTTAACCTTTTCTTGAGATTATTTAGGGCACCATGAAGGAATCATAATCCTACAAATTATTAGTGGAGCTGTAAGAACTTTCTTATTTAGAAGACATAAATTCTTTAAAAATCAACTTAGATGATTGAACTCTTTTTCCATATCAATAAATGCTGTCACCTCACCTAGATCTTTTGGCCTAGAAATATAAAAGTACTCTTTACATATCTCACCTCTTCCTAGCAACCTGTGCATTTTGAATCTGTGTACTCCTTACTCTCACCTATTCTTAACACTCAGTTCCTAAATACAGTCTTTTCGATGATGTTCAAATGTGCCTTCCTCAATTTTGGGGCTTTACTGTACCTTTTTGAAAACCAAGAGTTAATGATGTGGTCATCAAATCTATTCAAGGACTTTTTAAATAGGAAGGGATAAACAATCACCACACATATCAAAGCCAGCCACAGAGTGGAAAAAACACAACTGCAAAGTGCTCACAGGAGGGTAAACCATTATAATCCTTTGGGAATCCAATTTGCCTTAACATATTTGTGCTCATTGACCCAATAATTTCCAAAAATCTATTAAAGAAATTGAGAACCAGAAAAAATTTTATGCACATAGATGCTTATCACCACATAACTTATAACGTTTAAAAAAGAAGAGAAAAAAGTAAACAGTCTAGTATTTTTAAAAAATAAATGATTAAATAAATGTATACCATGATTACACCAACTAATGTTTCAAGGCAATAGCAATAGATGATGAAATATCACAGAAAGCCAAATCATGAGTGAACTCCCATTCACAATTGCTTCAAAGAGAATAAAATATCTAGGAATACAACTTACAAGGGACGTGAAGGACCTCTTCAAGGAGAACTACAAACCACTGCTCAATGAAATAAAAGAGGATACAAACAAATGGAAGAACATTCCATGCTCATGGGTAGGAAGAATCAATATTGTGAAAATGGCCATACTGCCCAAGGTAATTTATAGATTCAATGCCATCCCCATCAAGCTACCAAATGAGCTTCTTCCCAGAATTGGAAAAAACTACTTTAAAGTTCATATGGAACCAAAAAAGAGCCCGCATCGCCAAGGCAATCTTAAGCCAAAAGAACAAAGCTGGAGGCATCACGCTACCTGACTTTAAACTATACTACAAGGCTACAGTAACCAAAACAGCATGGTACTGGTACCAAAACACAGATATAGATCAATGGAACAGAACAGAGCCCTCAGAAATAACACCACATATCTACAACTATCTGATCTTTGACTAACCTGAGAAAAACGAGCAATGGGGAAAGGATTCCCTGTTTAATAAATGGTGCTGGGAAAACTGGCTAGCCATACGTAGAAAGCTGCAACTGGATCCCTTCCTTACACCTTATACAAAAATTAGTTCAAGATGGATTAAAGACTTAAACGTTAGACCTAAAACCATAAAAACCCTAGAAGAAAACCTAGGCATTACCATTCAGGACATAGGCATGGGCAAGGACTTCATGTCTAAAACACCAAAAGCAATGGCAACAAAAGCCAAAATTGACAAATGGGATCTAATTAAACTAAAGAGCTTCTGCACAGTAAAAGAAAGTACCATCAGAGTGAACAGGCAACCCATAAAACGGGAGAAAATTTTCGCAACCTACTCATCTGACAAAGGGCTAATATCCAGAATCTACAATGAACTCAAACAAATTTACAAGAAAAAACAAACAACCCCATCAGAAAGTGGGCAAAAGATATGAACAGACACTTCTCAAAAGAAGACGTTTATGCAGCCAAAAAACACATGAAAAAATGCTCACCATCACTTGCCATCAGAGAAATGCAAATCAAAACCACAATGAGATATCATCTCACACCAGTTAGAATGGCGATCATTAAGAAGTCAGGAAACAACAGGTGCTGGAGAGGATGTGGACAAATAGGAACACTTTTACACTGTTGGTGGGACTGTAAACTAGTTCAACCCTTGTGGAAGTCAGTGTGGCGATTCCTCAGGGATCTAGAACTAGAAATACCATTTGACCCAGTCATCCCATTACTGGGTATATACCCAAAGGATTATAAATCATGCTGCTATAAAGACACATGCACACCTATGTTTATTGCGGCACTATTCACAATAGCAAAGACTTGGAACCAACCCAAATGTCCAACAATGATAGACTAGATTAAGAAAATGTGGCACATATACACCATGGGATACTATGCAGCCATAAAAAATGATGAGTTCATGTCCTTTGTAGGGACATGGATGAAATTGGAAATCATAATTATCAGTAAACTATCGCAAGAACAAAAAACCAAACACCGCACATTCTCACTCATAGGTGGGAATTGAACAATGAGAACACATGGACACAGGAAGGGGAACATCACACTCTGGGGACTGTTGTGGGGTGGGGGGAGGGGGGAGGGATAGCATTGGGAGATATACCTAATGCTAGATGACGAGTTAGTGGGTGCAGCGCACCAGCATGGCACATGTATACATATGTAACTAACCTGCACATTGTGCACATGTACCCTAAAACTTAAAGTATAATAATAAAAAAAGAAATATACGTGTTAAAGAGTTTAGCAACAATATCCTATGATAAAGTCATATATTAATATAAAATCAACAATTTAAAAATAACCCAAAACAATCAGTAACATAAAGTGTAGAAAAGGAAACATAGTAACAGAAAGGTAGCTGTTACATCAAATGAAGAAATTATTTTTATTTTTCTTCTTAAAAGTTTCTGTATTTTCTGCATATTCTGTAACGAGCATGCATTGCTTTTCTATCAGAGAAAGTAAACAAGCTAATAAAAATCATGTTTATATAAAACAAATATTATTAATAAAACAAGTGAAGAAACAAGTAAAAATATTATCATCTGTTTGAGAATGAACAATTTTTCTAAGCTCCCACCCAGATGTATATCATTTATCCTATAACAGGGATTCACAAATAGTAAATATATTATTCCTGCTTTTTTTGTTGTTGTTTCCATAGGCAGAGAACAGGAAGTAATTAATATCTAGAATCTACGGTTTTCCCAAAATCATCATAGAAAGACCCATATGTTTAAATATTACGTTTTTAATGCTATTAAGGCTAAAGAAACAATTTTGATTCAAATTCAAGATTATTCAATCCTTGACAGTATTAACATTTTAAACCTTCCTTTCAAAATTTGGCTTGTAATTTAACATATCATCATTATCTCCTTGTAAACTCTCTCAAAACTGCTCTGAAGCCACCTTGTAAAGATTCCAAGGTCCTTTAGTGGTAGCAAGGCTGGCTATATCCACCATTGGTTGAATTATGGCTATTGATAATATAGGATGGCTAGCAGGACCAGCTAAGTTAATGACCAAGTCTAACTCTTCGATAGTTTTGCATTTCTTATAAGCATGAAAACCAAAACATTTGGATGGCTCACTAACTCAGATAGCAATGATTTAACACACTATTATTCAGCACAGAATTTATATTCTAGCCGAAGTCTTGTATTCCAAGGAGAAAATAATCTTATTTTGATTTGAAGCTCACTTCTAAAGAAGAGAAATATTTGCCAGGGCAATGTAAATGAGGAGAAATCAAAAGAATGGCATGAAAAAGGAGAGTGCCAGTATGGGTTTTGGACCACAGAACTGAAATTAATTTAAAAACAAAATTCTTTCTACTTCTGTATCTTTTCCTAAAATTAACATATATCTTTTTGATAATGAAAAAGTATCAATAAATGGTCAATTATATGATGCTATAGCTTTATCTGTTTCACCTCCGTCATATAATCACCCACTTAAGTAACCAGCTATTACGCTTCAAAAAAGGAAGAATAATTTCTAAGCTGATTAGGGTTAAATTCTTGCCTCTTCCAGTAGCTTTTGCTATTAGAAGACTCTGGGTAACTTAAAATGTTTAAAAAATTCCGTTGATGAAAATTCTAGTATTAATAATTGGAAAATATGAAAAAAGAATAATATTTATTGAGCACCCACTAAGTCAGGCATAACATATAAATTTCATCGCTCTTAAATCTTAACAACTCCACCTAGTAGGTATCTCCATGCCAATTTTACACAGTCAGAAACTGAAACTCAGAAAGGCCAAAGTTGTTTGGTCAAGATGATACAGCCACTAATGGCAGAAATAGAATTGGACATGGATGTGTTTTGTCTCATTTTTCGCTTCATTATGTTATCTCTTCTACATTGTAAGAGGAATCTGCGAGGATTGTAGAGAGCCCTTTCTAATGCCCTCCATCACAGCTAGGAGTTTTTCTATTTCCTATCAATTAAATAGTGCTTAAAGAATTTAAAAAGCAAAAATTGCCTTATTTTGCATCTAAACACCAATGTATCGTACATCTGTGTTTGCATTTTCTGTTGACTTTACCACTTCACAGTCTCTCTTTTTTTAATCGGAAAAATTAATAGAAATGAGAGAATGACAGTGGAACCCGGGAGGTGGAGCTTGCAGTGAGCCGAGATCGCGCCACGGCACTCCAGCCTGGGTGTCAGAGTGAGTCTCCGTCTCAAAAAAAAAAAAGGAATGAGAGAATGACACAGTCATATTAAATTTGCAAACAAAATTACTTGAGCATAAATTTACTGTTTTGAAATCAATAGCTGACAATTAGCTGTCATTTATGAGATTTCATCACCAATCACTTGGTAGGTATTTTTCTTCTACTAAGGCACTAGAAAAGGTTAAATCTGACATGTGAAACCCCAAAAATATAAGAAAAGTATGTGCTACTATAAAGTGGAAACTCATGTACCCTTTCATCATTATCTGAGTTGATAGTCTTCCAAATTAGATTTTTGAAAGATAACAGCCAAGTAATAGTAGAGTGGTGCAAAAGTAATTGCAGTTTTTGCCATTCTTTCAATGCAGAAACCACAATTAATTTTGCACCTACCCAATATCAAACTATAAACTGGTTTATATATGACATTATCATGTAATGAAAGATATTGGTGTGATGCTTAAATTCGGTCCTACTTTTAAATATGCAAAATTAATTTCCAATAAAAGGATTTCTAAACCCAAAATGTGTAGTGAAATTTGATGTCATATGGTGGACAAGTGGTTTTTGTTTATTTGTTTGTTTTTTATAACTGGAAAACAAACTCAACTCTCACCTTCTTCCTATCTGAAATGTACATGCAAACCTGTGTTAGAATGTATATGGTATGATATCCTAGTCACTTTCCAAGGTAACCTGGAAAATAAGTATATGAAATGCAAAGGTAAGAGCTTTAAAATTGCTTTCTGTCAAACATCACAGTGTGGGTATACATCATTGTGTGGCATGTACGCCATTTATCAAACAGCTTCAATTTAGGAAGAAATGAAATGGAAAACTCACTTTCATGCTGACGTGCCATCATACCGTGAATTACTCAGAGGAAAGAGGGGAGTGTCAGGGCTTCAGAAGGAGGTTTCTGAAGATAGTATTCCACATGAAATTTCTGCTGGCCATGGTACACAGTAAAATCATTGAAGTCTATCAGTGAGCACTGACATTCGAAGAAGGTGAGTGGAAGGACTCAGTTTTAAAGTACTTTGCATGCTTCTTCACATAATGAAAATCAGAAAACTCAGGGTTCACCAAGTCCTTTTGATTTATGCCTCTTCAGTTCACTGCCATGCATAAATATTTCTCATCATCAATTTTGAACAAAAGCTAAAGAATCCAAAACCTCACGGAACGATAATACATTTTCACAGCATCATCAAACTATTGCTCTTTTGCTCAAATCTCCTTGTCATTCAGGTCATAGTTTACTTTTATTGTCCTCAACCATGACTCTAAGTAAGATTATCAGTTATGAGAATCCACAGAAACGAATTCATGGATTCCTAAACATCTGAACTAGAAGAAATCTCAGATGTTACGTACCTCTCCTTTTCTTTATAGAATGGGTATTGATAGCTGAAATGAGTTTTTAACCTAATGTTTTTGTGAATCCATCTCACTAGAAGTAAGGTTGGCACTGGATGAGTCCCTTTTCCTCAGTAATTAACAGCATATCCCCAAGATATTGTGACTACTTTTGCTCAGAGCTGAAGTTGGGATGAAGCAATGTATGTCTTTTATTATTATTGTTTTTAAATAAATTTTATTGTGGTTTTTTTTTAGGTTTACAACATGATGTTATGGGATATATATAGAGATAGTTAAATGATTCCTGTATCAAAGCAGATCAACGTATCTGTCATCTCACATAGTTACTTTTTTGCGACAGGAGCAGCTAAAATCTACTTATTTAACAGAATCTCTAATATGATAAAATTTTATTAACTATAGTCCACGAATTATATGCTTTTATTTATCGCTGCTTGCAGAAAAAGATTCTAGAAAAGGTTTTATAGAATGTGTTTATTGTGCTTAATCAACTAAGACATATAGACAATCACATGCATTTATTTTACTTTAAACAGAAAACCGATTTAATTTTGGAGAGGGAGGTATCCGGATGAAAACAATTAGCAAGTTGCTTACTAGTCACTGTAGTATATTGTAAGGTGAAGTGGTCTTGGATCCAAAGTAGGAGTACATTCAATATTAGAGCCTCTATTAAGATAATTCATCAGATAATAGTTAAAAATAAATATGATTACCCAATGAGAGTTAAATTAGATGATCTTGTTTTTTAAACTTTCATATATGTAATAGGTCTGTAAGATCCCCACAATCTAGAACTTAAGAATTATTGTCTAATATGACCATTGCCCTTTACAAGATTATAATAGTACTTAACAGTTTTTCGAAACGATTATACCTTCATGGAATCTTCAGTGAGTGATTGTTTACATGAGATTCTGCTATGCCACATCTTGCTCCAAATCTAGTGTTGATAATACAATTATTCACTATGGATGATTGTAAGGGAAAATATTTACCATGCATAGCTAAAATAAATGGAAATCCTAAAATAAAGCATTAGGCATTGCTTTTGGCAATGCAGCCTTCGACGTGAAGGAAAACATTCCATGAAGAGAAACAAACAGAAACACAAAGATGGTCAAGGATCAATGTGCTACTAAGAGAGAATAACATAGAAATAGGCTTTACTTTCACAATTCGTCAAGTTCACTCTCAAATTTATATTAAATAGGGAACCGTGAATGTATTGAAGTGTGACATCTTTTTCTTCCTTTATCTCTTTTCAGAACCATGTGAATTATCCACTTCAACACACACTGTGAGCTGGGCTTGGAAAAAACAATTAACAAACAAAAAACACTGGTAAGAGAAAATTCACTGATTTAAGCATGATGTGCAAATGAATTACTGGTTTTTGGTCACATAGTTAAGCTATTTCATTTTTCCTTATAAAATAATAGCCAAAACAAATGGCTTTATTGAGTTCAGAATAAAAGAATTAAATATTATTCCAAGAATGTGGCCGGTAAATGATTAAATTAGGAATGAGTGAAGCTGCTGCTAGATGATTTACAAAAAGGAAAACCCTAGCTGGCCTCTATATTTCTGCGATGTCGTTAATTCTTTGACAATAATTTCTTTTCATCATTTTAATTGTTCTTCTAATGTAATATGGTAGCCCTTAGAATTGGCGCGTACCTCAACAAGTCATCTAATCAAGCTCCTTGCCCTCCAGCAGAAAATTCAATTCAACAAATTATTATTGAAAGCCTGCTACATCAGAGCCACCGTCCTAGTCCCTGGGTCAGATTCAGAAAACATGCCTACCGGTCTTGAGAAATTCACATTCTTCTCAAGTAATAGGTTCAGGAATTGAGTCCCAGGCAAGTAATTTATTTGCCCAAGGTCACACAACATAGTGATTTTCCACAATTTAAGAAAAATATTAACCTTAATGTATTCATGAGTTCCTCTCAGATTTGGCAATTCTTCTTGTCACATTACCAATTATGTGACAAAAACAGACTATGTGGTAATAACAGGGTAATTTGTTCTTTGCTCCAGATTTAATAATAAATACTGTATGACAATTACATCAGAGGGGAAAAAAGGATTTTGAAACACAAGTTAGTAACTCGAATATAATCACAGATGAATATTAATCTATTAAAAGACAATATCAAACTTTCTGAGAGATGAATATTTTTCCAAGAAAATATGAACAATAAAAGTAGAAAACTGGGTTATATCCATTAAAATGTAAGAAATCAGAAATGTTGTCAAAAAGTACATGCCCTCCTCCATCCCCCAAAAAGGGGGCCAGACTAATTCTCTCAAACTTTCAGGAAATAGACTCGCCTGTAAGTTATTTTCAAAGATGCATTGTAGTTTTACGATTCTGAGTATGTCCTCAATACCTGATATATAATATTGTTCAATAAAGGTATGATTGGAAGAAAATAGAAATGTCATTTACTATAGAAAATGTTCACAGCATAGAGAAAAGAATGGAGATGATCATAGTTATTTTACCAAGCTAGGAAAACTGACAGAAAAACCTAAGAGGATTACCAAGCAAGAAAACTATGGAACAATATCCTTACTTATGAATATAAAGTCTAAAGTTTTCAGGCAAACATTAGCATATCAATCCCTGAGTATATGAAAGGAAAAATGCTCAGTGACAAAGTAGAGATTATGCTTTGAATGCAAGAAAAATTCAGTATAAGTAGCTCTAATTATACAAATCGACTTACTATTTCTGCAAAGACTCATAACATTACATCAATACATGTTAATATGCTTTAATAAAAATAATTATCTATAGTAAGCATCTTTTAAAAAACGAAAAATAATTTATTTTCTTAATATGATTTTTTAAAAAAACATTGTAACTGAAATCTAATGCAGCATTAAGATAAATAGTAAAATGAATTAAATTAGGAAAAAGACAAAGATGTCCATTTTCACCACTACTATTTAACAATATTCTAGAAGTGTTCCCTGTGATCGAGCAAAATTAAAAAGTGAAAAGTATAAATACTGAAAATAAGGAAATTGTCATTATTTGCATACGACTTGATTATCTAGCTGGGAAAGCCAAGGCAACCAACCGAAAACTGTATAAACTAATAAGTATTAGTCGAAATGCTGACCAGAGACATAAATTAGTAGCAGTAGATTTCATATATATCAATAATCAATATTTTAATAAATAATTAGCATCTAACAATAATGTAATATAATAATAATTGAATTCAGATTAGCAACAATTATGCAAAATATGTAGGGATATAATGTAATATAATAATAATTGAATTCAGATTAGCAACAATTATGCAAAATATGTAGGGATTAAATGTAACAAGAATTATGAAGACTGTCAGAAAAAAACACAACATTCTACTGAAGAATACAGAGATGAATGAATAATGGAAATACTAATTTGCCAAAAATAAAAATACATGGTTAAATCAAATATAGCACAAAAAAGTTAATTGATTTCCTACATATAAAATTTTTCACATAGCAAAAGAAATATGGGCTAAAAAGGTGAGCAAGCAATTTACAAAGTAATACGTGCAAATGGGTATGGATGTTTAAACTTACTTGTAATTAAATAAATATTAATTAAAATGGGAACTATCAGAGGCCAATAATTAGATGATAAATAAAAAAGTATTGCAACCAACTTCTGGGGAGTTGGGGAATTTTGCACTCTCATTTATTGCTGGGTTTGTACATTGGAATAACCTTCAGGGAGGCATTTCGGTAATATGTGTTAAAATTGAACATACATGCCTCCTTTAACCTAGACATTAAAAATTTGGAATTTATCCGAAGAAAATACTTGGATACATTCACAAGATGTATATATAAGGATGTTACTACACTATATAACTATAGTTGTAACTTGTTCATGTGTAAATAAATTCTGGAAGCATATAATCAGAATATCCACAGTCAGCTTATGGGTAATCCTCTTGCATATGATTTCTTGTGTTTTCTGAAATTTCTGCAATGAACATATCTACTTTTCAATATGAAATAAAAATAAACATTTAAGAAAAAAATACATCATTTAGGGTTGGAGAAACTGAGAGGTGAGTTGATCTGGCATATTGCTCAATGTAGAGAAAAATCTACGGAAGGACATGGATACCTAATCATAGTTTTGCTGGGTCTGGAGCAGTTAAAACTCCTTTCTTTCTTTTCTTTCTTTTTTTTTTTAACTATTATACTTTAAGTTCTGGGATACATGTACACAACGTGCAGGTTTGTTACATAGGTATTCATGTGCCATGTTGGTATGCTGCACCCATTAACTCGTCATTTACATTAGGTATTTCTCCTAATGCTATCCCTTCCACAGCCCTCCACCCCCCGACAGGCCCCAGTGTGTGATGTTCCCCTCCCTGTGTTCATGTGTTCTCATTACTCAACTCCCACTTACGAGTGAGAACATGCAGTGTTTGGTTTTCTCTTCTTGTGTTACTTTGCTAAGAATGATGGCTTCCAGTTTCATCCATGTCCCTGCAAAGGCCATGAACTCATCCTTTTTTATGGCTGCATAGTATTCCATGGTGTAAATGTGTCATATTTTCTTTATCCAGTCTATCATTGATAGGCATTTGGGTTGGTTCCAAGACTTTGCTATTGTGAAGAGTGCTGCAATAAACATACATGTGCATGTGTCTTTATAGCAGAATGACTTGTAATCCTTTGAGTATATGCCCAGTAATGGGATTGCTGGGTTAAATGGTATTTCTAGTTCTATATCCTTGAGGAGTCACCACACTGTCTTCCACAATGTTTGAACTAATTTACACTCACACCAACAGTGTAAGAGTGTTACTATTTGTCCACATCCTCCCCAGCATCTTTTGTTTCCTGACTTTTTAATGATCGCCATTCTAACTGGCATAAGATGGTTTCTTATAGTGGTTTTGATTTGCATTTCTCTAACGACCACTGGTGATGAGCACTTTTTCATAAGTTTGTTGGCTGCATAATTGTCTTCTATTGAGTAGTGTCTGTTCAGATCCTTCACCCACTTTTTGATAGGGTTGTTTGTTTTTTTCTTGTAAATTTGTTTAAGCTCTTTGTAGATTCTGAATATTGGCCCTTTGTCAGGTGCATAGATTGCAAAAATTTTCTCCCATTCTGTAGGCTGCCTGTTCACTCTGCTGATAATTTCTTTTGCTATGCAGAAGCTCTTTAGGTTAATTAGATCCCATTTGTCAATTTTGGCTTTTGTTGCCATTGCTTTTGGTGTTTTAGTCATGAAGTCTTTGCCCATGCCTATATCCTGAATGGTATTGCCTAGGTTTTCTTCTAGGGTTTTTATGGTTTCAGGTTTTACATTTAAGTCTTTAATCCACCCTGAGTTCATTTTTGTATAAGGTGTAAGGAAGGGATCCAGTTTCAGCTTTCTGCTTATGCCTAGCCAGTTTTCTCAGCACCATTTATTAAATAGGGAATCCTTTCCCTATTGCTTGTTTTTGTGAGGCCGCCAAAGATCAGATGGTTGTAGATGTGTTGTGTTATTTCTGAGGTCTCTGTTCTGTTCCATTGGTCTATACATCTGTTTTGGTACCAGTACCATGCTGTTTTGGTTACTGTAAGCCTTGTAGTATAGTGTGAAGTTGGGTAGCATGATGATGCCTCCAGCTTTGTTCTTTTTGCCTAGGATTGTCTGGGCTATGCGGGCTCTTTATTGGGTCCATATGAAATTTAAAGTAGTTTTTTCCAATTGTTTGAAGAAAGTCAGTGGTAGCTTGATGGGGATAGCATTGAATCTATAAATTACTTTGGGCAGTATGGTCATTTTCACAATATTAATTCTTCCTATCCATGAGCATGGAATGTTCTTCCATTTGTTTGTGTCTTCTTTTATTTCACTGAGCAGTGGTTTGTAGCTCTTCTTGAAGAGATGCTTCACATTCCTTGTAAGTTGGATTCCTAGGTATTTTATTCTCTTTGTTGCAACTGTGAATGGGAATTCCCTCATGATTTGGCTCTCTGTTTGTCTGTTATTGGTGTGTAGGAGTGTTTGTGATTTTTGCACATTGAATTTGTATCCTGAGAATTTGCCGAAGTTGCTTATCAGCTTAAGGAGATTTTGGGCTGAGACGGTGGGGTTTTCTAAATATACAATCATGTCATCTGCAAACAAAGACAATTTGACTTCTTCTTTTCCTAATTGAATACGCTTTATTTCTTTCTCTTGCCTGATTGCCCTGGCCAGAACTTCCAATACTGTGTTGAACAGGAGTGGTGAGAGAGGGCATCCTTGTCTTGTGTTGGTTTTCAAACAGAATGCTTCCAGTTTTTGCCCATTTAGTATGATATTGGCTGTGGGTTTGTCATAAATAGATCTTATTATTTTGAGATACATTCCATCAATATCTAGTTTATTGAGAGTTTTTAGCATGAAGCGCTGTTGAATTTTGTCAAATGCTTTTTCTGCATCGATTCAGATAATCATGTTGTTTTTGTCATTGGTTCTGTTTATGTGATGGCTTTCATTTATTGATTTGCGTATATTGAACCAGACTCGCATCCCAGGCAGGAAGCCAACTTGAACATGTTGGATAAGCTTTTTGATGAGCTGCTGGATTCAGTTTGCCAGTATTTTATTGAGGATTTTCACATTGATGTTCATCAGGTATATTGGCCTAAAATTCCATTTTTTGTCTTGTCTCTGCCAGGTTTTCGTATCAGGATAATGCTGGCCTCATAAAATGAGTTAGGGGGGATTCCCTCTTATTCTATTGATTGGAGTAGTTTCAGAAGGAATGGTACCAGCTCTTCTTTATACCCCTGGTAGAATTCGGCTGTGAATCCATTGGGTCCTGGAGTTTTTTTGGTTGGTAGGCTATTAATTATTGCCTCAATTTCAGAACCAGTTATTAGTCTATTCAGAGATTCATCTTCTTCCTGGTTTAGTCTTGGGGGGGGTGTATGTGTCCAGAAATTTATCAATTTTTTCTAGATTTCTAGTTTTTTTTTGCATAGAGGTGTTTATAGTATTCTCTGATGGTAGTTTGCATTTCTGTGGGATCAGTGGTGATATCCCCTTTATCATTTTTTATGGTGTGTATTTGATTCTTCTCTCTTTTCTTCTTTATTTGTCTGGCTAGAGGTCTACTTATTTTCTTGATCTTTTCAAAAAACCAGCTCCTGGATTCATTGATTTTTTTGAAGGGTTTTTGTGTTTCTATCTCCTTCAGTTCTGCTCTGATCTTAATTATTTCTTGTCTTCTGCTAGTTTTTGAATGTGTTTGCTCTTCCTTCTCTAGTTCTTTTAATTGTGATGTTAGGGTGTTGATTTTAGATCTTTCCTGCTTTCTCTTGTGGGCATTTAGTCTATAAATTACCCTCTACACACTGCTTTAAATGTGTCCCAGAGATTCCGGTACGTTGTGTCTTTGTTCTCATTGGTTTCAAAGAACATCTTTATTTCTGCCTTCATTTCGTTATGTACCCAGTAGTCATTCAGGAGCAGGTTGTTCAGTTTCCATGGAATTGTGCAGTTTTGAGTGTGTTTCTTAATTCTGAGTTCTAATTTGATTGCACTGTGGTCTGAGAGACAGTTTTTTTGTGTGATTTCTGTTCTTTTACATTTGCTGAGGAGTGCTTTACTTCCAATTATGTGGTCAATTTTAGAATAAGTGTTATGTGGTGCTGAGAAGAATGTATATTCTGTTGATTTGGGGTGGAGAGTTCTATAGATGTCCATTAGGTCTGCTTGGCCCAGAGCTGAGTTCAAGTCCTGGATATCCTTGTCAATTTTCTGTCTCGTTGATCTGTCTAATATTGATGGTGGGGTGTTAAAGTCTCCCACTATTATTGTGTGGGATTCTAAGTCTCTTTGTAGGTCTCTAAGAACTTGCTTTATGAATCTGAGTGCTCCTGTATTCGTTGCATATATATTTAGGATAGTTAGCTCTTCTTGTTGCATTGATCCCTTTGCCATTATGTAATGCCCTTTCTTGTCTCTTTTGATCTTTGTTGGTTTAAAGTCTGTTTTATCAGAGACTAGGATTGCAACCTCTGCTGTTTTTTGCTTTCCATTTGCTTGGTAGATCTTCCTCCATCCCTTTATTTTGATCCAATGTGTGTATTTGCATGTGAGATGGGTCTCCTGAATACAGTGCACTGATGGGTCTTGACTCTTTATCCAATTTGCCAGTCTGTGACTTTTAATTGAGGCATTTAGCCCACTTTAACATTTAAGGTTAATATTGTTATGTGTGAATTTGATCCTGTCATTATGATGCTAGCTGGTTATTTTGCCCGTTAGTTGATGAAGTTTCTTCATAGCATCGATGGTCTTTACAATTTGGTATGTTTTTGCAGTGGCTGGTACCAGTTGTTCCTTTTCATGTTTAGTGCTTCCCTCAGGAGCTCTTGTAAGGTAAGCCTGGTGGTAACAAAATCTCTCAGCATTTGCTTTCCTGTAAAGAATTTTATTTCTCCTTCCCTTATGAAGCTTAGTTTGGCTGGATATAAAATTCTGGGTTGAAAATTCTTTTCTTTAAGAATGTTGAGTATTGGCCCCCACTCTCTTCTGGTTTGCAGGGTTTCTGCTGAGAGATCCGCTGTTAGTCTGATGGGCTTCCCTTTGTAGGTAACCTGACCTTTCTCTCCGGTTGCCCTTAACATTTTTTCCTTCATTTCAACCTTGGTGAATCTGACAATTATTGTCTTGGGGTTACTCTTCTCAAGGAATATGTTTGTGGTGTTCTCTATTTTTCCTGAATTTGAATGTTGGCCTGCCTTGCTAGGTTGGGGAAGTTCTCCTGTATAATATCCTGAAGAGTGTTTTCCAACTTGGTTCTATTTTCCCTGTCACTTTCAGGTACACCAATCAAATGTGGATTTGGTCTTTTCACATAGTCCCATATTTCTTGGAGGCTTTGTTTGTTTCTTTTCACTCTTTTTTCTCTAATCTTGTCTTCTCACTTTATTTCATTAATTTAATCTTCAATCACTGATATCCTTTCTTCTGCATGATCGATTCGGCTGTTGAAGCTTGTATATGGTTCAGTAAGTTATCCTGCTGCATTTTTCAGCTCCATCGGGTCATTTATGTTCTTGTCTACACTGGTTATTCTAGTTAGCAATTCGTCTAACCTTCCTTCAAGGTTCTTAGCGTCCTTGTGTTGGGTTAGAACATGCTCCTTTAGCTCAGAGGATTTTGTTATGACCTACCTTCTGAAGCCTACTTCTGTCAATTCGTCAAACTCATTCTCCATCCAGTTTCATTCCCTTGCTGGTGAGGAGATGTGATCCTTTGGAGGAGAAGAGGCATTCTGGTTTTTGGAATTTTCAGCCTTTCTGCTCTGGTTTCTCCCCATCTTTGTGGTTTTATCTATCTTTGTTCTTTGATGGGGTTTTGGTGTGGACGTCCTTTTTGTTGATGTTGATGATATTCCTTTCTGTTTGTTAGTTTTTCTTGTAACAGTCAGGCCCCTCAGCTGCAATCTGCTGGAGTTTGCCGGAGGTCCACTTCAGACCTGTTTGCTGGGATATCATGAGCAGAGGCTGTAGAAAAGCAAAGATTGCTGCCTGATCCTTTCTCTGGAAGCTTCATCCAAGAGGGGCACCCACCAGATGCCAGCCGGAGCTCTCCTGTATGAAGTGTCTGTCAGCCCCTACTGGGAGGTGTCTCCCAGTCAATTGCTTTCTACACAGGCCATTTTTCCTTGATGGACATACACATAGCTAAATTTAAAAATGAATAAGATAAGTTAAATACTGTTCTCTCCAGAGCACTTATACCTTGTCTAAATAATTATAAAGAAACCATCCTTAGGTAGTAAGACTTGAGAAAGATCTACCTTGAAAGCATACAGTGTATGTTCCCTCATCTAAAAAGCCAGCTTTTGAGGTAAGAAATTAAAGTGGTGCAACTATTTTGGAAAGCTAAGTGCCTACTAAAGCTAAGTAGACATATATATTGTGATCCATCAATTCCATTCCTGAGTGTGTACCCAACAGAAATGAATGCTTATATTCACCAAAGACCCACGCATGAATGGAAGTTTAATTCCTAAGAGTCAAGAACTGCAAACAACCAAAATATCTATCAAAAGAGAATGTGATGCATTCATTCTGTAAAATACTACATAGCAATGAAAAGGAACAAACTACTGCCAAATGCAAAATCATACATGACTCTCACAGACTTGTGAGTGAAAGAAACCAATCATAAAAACATCATTATTGTTTGATTCCACTTATATCAGTTCAAAAAATGAAAATGTAATCAAAAGTAATATAAGTTAGAATAATAGTTGGCTTAGGAATGAATTTATTGCCTTAAAAGGGGACACGTGACCTTCTGGAGTATTAGAAATGCTCTATAACCTAATTTGAGTGGCAGTTATATGTATGGATACATATGTAAAAATTTACTGAGCTACACATATAGATTTGTTCATTTTACTTGTATAGAAGATATACTTTAATTAAAAGTTTTTTTTTAAGTAAGTAAAAATGAAAGTTAATCTTTCCAGGAAGAAAAAAATCAGGTCAGCATACTGAGCAGAGGTGGTTTCAGGGTATTATACAGTCAGCACTTTTTCAGGCAATGGGAAGATTATTATATCATCTGAATACATTTAATTATTATAACTGGCCAGCAGTCATTTATAGAAATTATTCATAAATATTTAAATACACTGCCTGGGAACATTTCTAAAGAGCTTTTAACACCTTCCAGTTGAGGTACATTGGTGTAATTTTCCAAGATCATGCTCTTGACATTGAAGTAATTGAAAAACCCAGTGCAGATTGACTGATCTTAGTAACAAAGAAATCTATTGCTTTCTTGTCTTTTATTTTATAACACTTTATTGTAGGTTCATCATATAATTCTGCTTAAATGAGTTTCTAAATATGGAATTCCTGGCTGACCCCTTCCAATTTGCCCACCACTCTAACGTTGCCAGAAGCCTCTACCTGAGGGCTGACTCCAGCCTCTATTGACAAATCTGCCTGATGGTTTATCTATAAGAGACAGAAGATAAAGGAGAATTTGCCAAGGGCAAACTGTAAAAATGTCATGAGTAATTATCACAATTTTAAGATCTCTTTATTATTTTTAAATTATTTTTTAATGGTTTTTATTTTTTAGGGACAGGGTCTCAATAAATAAAAAAAAAAAAAAAAAAAGGGAGGCCCAGGCTGGCCTCCAGCAATTCAGCCTCCTGAGTAGCTAGGACAACAGGCACTTGCCACAGAGCATAGTTAGTCACTTAAAATTATTTCATTCTATCATTTCTCTACTGACATATTTTGCTTCCTAGAGAGCATTCTGGGTAGCAAAAATGTAAGCATTGCCCGACAAGTTGCAAAAGTTACAGATTCATGTACGCATTTTGCTTTCCAACACATCATTTATTCTCTTTGCTTTCTGATACATAGTTTATTCTCTAATACTGCTCTGAACTTCCTTAGAAGCCTCATTACCCCTGTGAGGAATGGGAACAACTCAGACTTGCCAATTAATGAAGTTCCAAGTTGTTCTGGTTCAATTGTTTCCTTTTAGTATAGACATTCGGTCTTTCGAAGTTGAACCCTTTATCAGGCCTCTTCTTTCACCATTTTTCCCCTTGCATTGCCCTTTTCCTAGATGGCATTTTGGTGTCTGGGAGTGAGGTGGGACAGGTGTCACTAGTGGGACTTCATGGTTGGGAGTGGAACATTTCTGGGATTGCTGCATGTCGTCTGCTTTCTCAGGTATCTCTCTGAGAAGATGCCCCTTGTCTGGTAGATTGCTTGATATATAGCCTATTGCCAGCTATATCCAACACTGACAGGTTGATCTCTCCCAGCTGGCTCAAGGTTCAGTAGTATGTCCTGATGATATCAGCCTGTCTTTTGTTCTAATTGGTATTAGAAATGCCTCTGAATATTTGTGCATTCTGCGTCAGTTCTTAGCCTAGATGTTCCAACCTGCAGGCCCCCTTTCCTCTCACCTCAGTAAGCCACAAGGCAGGGCTACTTGACTCCACTCAGCCTCCTTGGTATCTGCCTCTGGAGACCTGTGGAAATTTTCAAATCTAAATTCAGGTCACGGGGCAGTAGTCTTTAACTTTAGGGTGCATCAGAAACCTCTGGAATTCTTGTTGAAACACAGATTGCTGGACGCCCACTAGGTCTGGTGTGAAGTCTAAGAATCTGCATTTTTAGCATGTTCTCAGGTGAACCTGGTACTGATGCTGCTGCTGCTGCTGTCACCTTCTGATGACCACTGGTCATATGAGAATAAAGCCAAGCTCAGGAAAGCTGAAACTTTGGTACTTCCAATTTTACCTTGATATGGCCTGATATAGTTGATGAGAGTCTATGAAATCATTATCTTCTGGATCTCCCAAAGGGAATTTTTTAAAAAATCCCCATCTTTTCTATTTCCCTTATCTAACACCAGTCCCTCTCAGGGTTTCTCATATTTCCCACCCGGTACTCTACAACCTTACATCCTTTCATCTCTTCACATTCCTTTGGAAACAGAATAAGTGGATTTGTCTGTCACATCTCCTATATGCAATATTCTCTTACCCTAGACAACATGTTAACTACCACAGCTGCCATAGGAAGGCAGGGTATCTTCTTTACACTTTATGGAAGACCTGGTTCTGGAAAAGCTTGAGATATTTTGAATATTCTTTTTTTCCTAAAGAAAGTCTAGCTTTAAGGACAATTGTCTTTCTGAAGGATCATACTTTGGTCCAAATAAAGATTAACTTTTTCTTTCAGAAGCTCAAGATTAACTCTTTTTTTTTCTCTTTGTACTCCTGATATAACCACCCTACCTCTCTGCTTTCTGCCTCCAACTACAGCAGCAGGTAATAGAATGCCTCTGCTTAACTAAAAAGAAGATTATGGCCGAGGAATTACAAAATACAGAGGTCATTAATATTTTGCTAAATTATCTTTGTTAGGGATAATGTTCATTAAAGAACCCATTCTATTTCTTTATTTGAGAAACTGGTGACCAGAGGGCTCAAATTACAGAGAATGCTGCATATTATAATGTAGAAAGCAGATCTATTCTTAGTGCTAAAATAGTGCTTAAATTACTTCATTAAACACTATGGAACAAAAAAAAAACCACATACTGTAATCATTTTCAAATATTCACTTTCCTGCCAATAGCTATATTTTGCCAGGTTGTGGAGACAAAGCAAGTTGGCAAGATGATGAGAAACCTGTAATTGGCAGTACAAAAATATTTCTGCTGCCAATTTCATGGGCAGGTGCCTGAGATTTGATAAGATAGGAGAGGAAAATTTGTTGCGATGACTCTGAATTTTATAGAAAGCCACTTCCTGCTATTTTCATGTTCATGATTCCAGATCTATGTTGGCCAAATTTTTCAGGTAGATATGCTATTTAATTGGACCAACCACCATACCACAACTCTCCAAATTTGAGAAATAAATATAATAATTAAACAGGTATAAGATCTAGACAATAAATCAGACTCCATAGAATGTAGCAGCATAGATTCTTTCATGTAAATTATACATGCCAAGTATTTCCTGTTTGTGGAGCTCACTAAAACTGATTTACTTATGTGCTGACATTGAATTCTATTGAATTTCTCGAATTATCTTTGAAGACAACCAATTTTTAAGCCATGACCAAAGTATGATGGTTGGAATTTTTGCCATGTGCCTCGGCCAAGAATGGAGCACAGTCATTGACTCCTTACTGATAGAGAAAAAATTTTACCAAGCTTTTGCTTACTTTTGGATTTGGTCATGGGGCATCTAATTCCTATTAGTATGAACACAATGAAGTCTTTTACATTTTTTTTTTTTTTAAGCCAAGGCAGCACCATTCTATATTATTCACTGGCCCCATTAAGAGGTCTGGTCCTGAACACCATCTCTCTTCAGAGAGGCTCATTACCTTGGTCGATCACCAATAAAATGTGCTTCTTTTTCTCCTAAAAAGAATCCTGGTACTCCATTTTATATGTCCCATTTTCCCCCAAGTTTTTTTATTTCCTGTTTCATAAGGAAGGGTCTTTACTGTAAAGAAAGTTATTTGGAAGAGAAAAGAGCCATTTTCAGAGGTGTCTACATTGAGAAATTTTCTTTGGTTTATAGTCAGTCTAATGCAATGGATAAAATACTGGACCAGAGACAAGAAAAACTAAATTTATTGTCCATTTTAGGCACTAACATTATACATCCTGGAGCAGGTGGCTTCTCCTCCCTGGATCTCTCCTATATAATGGAAGGTTGGAGCAGAAGGTATCTACTCTTCCTTACACTAAGTTGTAACCATACAAATATTTATGTTATGGTGCTATAAGAATCGTTAGTGGCCGGGCGTGGTGGCTCACGCCTGTAATCCCAGCACTTTGGGAGGCCGAGGCGGGCGGATCCTGAGGTCAAGAGATTGAGATCATCCTGGCCAACATGGTGAAACCCCATCTCTACTAAAAATACAAAGATTAGCTGAGCATGGTGGCACGCACCTGTAGTCCCGGCTACTCGGGAGGTTGAGGCAGGAGAATCGCTTGAACCCGGGAGGTGGAGGTTGCAGTGAGCCAAGATCGCACCACTGAACTCCAGCCTGGGCGACAGAGTGAGACTCTTTGTCTCAAAAAAAAAAAAAAAAAAAAAATCCTTGGCTTGCTCATACTCCCCGAGCTGCTCAGTACCACCCCAATTGCTTAATTCCAGCAAAAGAAACAAGATGCCCAAAGATGCAGCAGGCAGGGCTTAGGGGGTTCATAGAAATCACTAATACTGGTGTAGGATCTAGTTCCTAGAGTCCCCACCAAACACCCAATATATTTGTCCCCAAAGATGCCTTCCACCTTTTGAGTTGCCCTATAAAAAGATTAGCTAAGAGAATGGTAATATTGGGCTTCGGGGGCCTTATGGCAAAGAATTCCTATACTGTGTCCCCTCAGATAGTGAGGGTTTTTACTGTCAAACAATGTCTCACCTAGAGATCAGGTCCACTGACATTAGAAGATCTTCTAGCAGTGTTTCTTACATTTTTGTGCTTATAGGGATACTTTCTGCTGCTTCAGGAAGCCTCTTTCCCCTAACCTCTAACTCCATCATGTACTGCAGTTCAGAATTTACACTGCATCATGTATTAACACATCTTCAGGATACACATCAAGGACTTCAGTAAGGTGGAAAGCCAGTCAACGCACAGACCTGAAGATGTTTTCTAAGGTAGTGATTGTTTGGGTCCCTTGACATCCCAAGTCAGGAGGAAAGACTGCAGTTTCTGCATGTGGAGGTTTAGTTCCATAAATTTGCAGGAGTCAGTTAGTGAATAACTAGTCACAATATATTAACTTGTCATCTGCAGCTGAGTAAAGTCCCTAAAATGAAACCCTTATGAAGCTGTAGTTGTGCCTATAATTACTCCATCCTAGTTGCATCTAATTTTAATACTTCCACATAGTATGCCAAGAAAGGAATTATATGTACAAACCAGCTTTTAATTAAGAGGAGAGAAACCTATGTGTATTTGGCTGCTTGCTGTTCTTTCAGTTTCCTTAATGCAGAAAAAGGCACATCCGTCTTTAAGTGACTCCTGATTAATAAGTACTTGTTTCAGGGCCACAGAGACTGAAATAAGATAAACACATATTAACAGAATGGGAACAATAATAAAAGAAAATAAATGTCACTGGTTTAAAATGCATATTGTAAGTGATTCCAAAGGCATGGAAATGTAGTCATTAAACTAGCACAGAGGACCACGGGCCAATTTTATTGAAGTAATTAAATATTCTTATCAAGTTTATGGCTTCTTGGATCATTTCAGGCAACTGGAAATTATAGAGGAAATGTTAATTGAGACCTAATAGATGGCAGACAGCTTGACTTCTTGACTTTACTGGACAGAGTGGCTGAGTCTTGAGGCCCACTTGCTATACAAACTGCATGGCCTATTGAATTTTGGGGTTGAGATGGGAAAAGGATTTGAGCAGATGGCATCACAGTCAGCATTTTCTTTAAGTTGCCATGCAATTATACTATCAACAACAGTGCAACAATAACAATACTGTAACCTTATCACGCACTTTGTACATGCCAGGCACTATTCTAGGCAGTTAATAGATTTTAAGGCATTTGAACTTGACCACAACTCCATGGGGTAAGAAGCATTCTATCATCATGTTGACCATTAAAATACCCTCCTTCTGATCCTCCAAATCCATGCTTCCATTTTGTGCCTCAGTATTCCATGAATATGGCCTAGATTTCTCTCTTCCTGCTATGTCTTATACTAGGTATCTTTATTTCTGTTTACCCCTCTCTGGCCCTCTCACTGACAGAATATGAACTGACTGAGATCAGAGACTACATCTTACTAATCACTGTATCTAGGCTGTATTTAGACACTTAGATCACTGATTCTTCACATATCTGTAGGCTACAGGATTTGAATAAATTAAGAAATACTATATAGGCATTTTTTCTGTCAAATAATACTTCAGGACATGTTTTAAATATTCATAGCTTATTGATTGGAAAGTAAGAATTCTGGTTTAAAGCAGTATGTAAAACTTGATCCCAATTTATAAAAATGTTATTATAGGTATATAAATATACATTGATTAGACTATATAAAAATTTTAAAAGTAATCATCTCTGGACAAAAGGTTAATGGGTGATTTTTATTGCCTTTCCATTTTCTAAAACAAAGATAAGACTATAGCAAATGTTGGCTGCTAAAATATTTATTATTTGAATATAATCATGGTTTTGTCCAATTTTGCTGAATATTTAATGGCATAGGGAATAAATAGAAAAAAAACTAACATCTAATAGATGTTTCATAGAAATTTCTAAGTGAGGATTTTATCTGTCCTTAGAAAAAGAACAGATTAAAAGTTGAGCAAATTATTGCCACACATTCACATTTCCCATATCTGTCTTTTACAAAGACTTAATCCATCATTTGTTTCCAAAACTCAAGTTTGAGAACATCAGGACTCTTTGGCAATCCATATTCCAAATCTGGTTTCAAGATGCCAGACCAGGGTTAAACCAGAAAGAGAAATCTTTCTTGGGACACCTGTTTGCAGCATACCCCCTTGGGGCATACTCTGAAAATCTTGCACAATGAATTAAGGTTACTCTAAATAACCTTGCTTTGAACAACTGGAGTATTCAACATCCTTTAAAATCATACTTGGCAAAGTTCTTACTGATCAAAGACTTTCTACCTCTTCAAAGCTTTATGGCTGCTAGGGAGAAAACATTGCTAATGACTTCAGCTAAAGTCTGCACAGGACGATTTAAGCATCAACTAATGCCAATGTCACAAAATCTGCAGAAGGTTTTAAATTTATGGGAAGGAAAAGAAAGGTTTCTCTCATGTTGCTATGGTTAAGTAAAATTCTTGCTCTCTCTGCTTTTTAGCTACAGGAGTAATTCTGTGCTTAGTTACTTCATATAAAGTTTCAACTGGCCATGTAACAATGGATAAGGTGACAGGTACAAGAAAAATCTAATCTGAAAGGATCATTTTCCGTAAAACACTTTTCTCTTTGATGAAACTATCCAGGTATACGTTGCCTGGATTAAATCAGCATTCACAGGCACTTGAAAAATCTTACTTTAACAGATTGGACCCATTCTTATTTCCAATCCACTCGTTATGTTTTGTTTAATGTTTATATTACCAAGATTCTTGAAATTTTACTTGTTTATTCTACTTTGTATGAATGGTCAAAACTCTACCTTTCTGTGAAGCTGAGGAAGAGAAAGTGTTTCAATATTTTTCTCTTCAACATGAACCCACTTACATAGTAGTACGCAGACATTCTTGAATTAGTTTGCCAATGCTCAAAGAATGAAGAAAAATATGTGAAATATTTTTATTCATCTTTGCCCATTTTACAAATAATGCATGGTCATTATAAAAAATGTAGAAGGAACAGAAGCAAAATTGAACTCAAAAAACTCATATTTCCACTATCTTGAAATAACCACTGTTAACATTTAATGTATTACTTTTAGATTTTTTTTTCCATTTTTGTAGATACATAGATAGATGAATGTGTGCAAAAATGTGATCACAATTTTATGGTATGTAATCTATTTTCTATTTCTTGGCAACATAGCAAAAACTGTCTATATTATGAGAGTTATTCCACATTTATATCTTTAAAAAGTGGCCTAATATTCCATTATTTGATAGTATCATAGTATCACAACTAAATAATCCCTTTTTTTGAAGATTGAAAAGATTTTTAAGCATTTGTGACTATAAATATTATACTACTAGATATCCTTTTCACAAAATTCCTAAAGATTTGTTTAGTTACATTCTTCTAAATGTAACATCTTGCTCAAAACATATGCACATTTTAAAGCTTTTGTGATTTGTTGCCAGATTGCCATTCAAACAAATGGTGCCACTTTTTTTATCAACCTCATTTATGACAGTGTCACTTCTTCAAACCTTCTGCAGCACTTAGTATTATAACTTTTAACCTCCAAATTTTATATATAAAAATAATACCTGAGTTTTTAAAACTTCTTTATTAAAGAAGTTTTGTCCTATAATTATCATTCAATTGTGTACATTCTTTAAACTGCCTATCTTATTGGCCTTGTTAATGCTGGTGATATTTTTTATATTTATTTTTAGGGGTTCATCTAGATTTGGGATACTAATGCTCTTGCTACTGTTCAGGAAGCTAATATTTTTCTCAATTTTCATTTGTGTCTAATTGTATTAATGTTTCAAAATGCCATTTTTTAATGTTCATAAAGATATAGCTAACTGAAAAAATGGTCAAAATAAAATTATTCAAAGAAGCATTAGGCTGGATAGTACCAAAATCTAGCTCAGTTCTGTTCTCCCAACTTAGATAAGATCTAACTCCATCCTGAGATTTATAGTCCCGTCCTTTCCATTGCAACTTCAGAAAAATAAAATCAAATAACAATAATAAATAATGTCTGACTCTGTATCTCAGGGTCTGTTATTTATAAGATAAGAAAATTTCTGCAAAGTGTTTTTCCCATATTTTTTCAAGGAATACTTACAGTTTTGATAAATCTAACCAATGTATAGATAGCTACATTATTTTAAATCTAGCTCTCAGTGTAAAACCGAGATGAATTCTGACAAGACATTGACTCATGGGCATCTCATTAATGACAATAGCTTACAATCATGTCTATTTTCTGTCAGACACAGAAGTTCTTAAATACAGACATAAATAAAGTTCCATTTATCCGAACTTCTAACGGACTTCAGATTCTTAATGAATTCAGTGACTACTGTTTTTGGTCAGCAGAGCTGGACATTCACTGTGTGATCCAGCCACCTGTATGTGCTACAGTATTTTTACAACACGGAGTGGTTTTCTTGCCTAAGATAGTACATTGTACACACACTTGGAATATCTGGTGCTTTTAAGGTGTGGTGTTCACAAAAATACATCCTTGGCATGTCATCTGTGATGACTATCAGTGAAAGGAAAAAAACAGCATACAGCCAAATAGTGTGCATGTCTGTGAAGGTACAGATATCCATCTGAAGTCTATGTATGGGCCCCTAAAGAGATTAAAACTTCCCTTTATAAAATAATATGATTTATAATACTTTTCTGAGAATCTGAGAAACAGTAAGAAAGAATCACATTCACCAGAAGTCCTCCAATCAGATGCTGAATGTTGAGACTATGGTGTGAATGACATCACTTGTGACTTTGCCAACAGAATGCCCTCCTGTGTCAGAAAACTTTTGGAGACTAGAATGGACAGCTGGTCCAATTATGTTGTTCCAAGATAGTTGACCAAGTGTTTTGTGAATGTGCCTGTGTGTAATAAACAGCCTACCCTGTAGAAGATTGTTTATCATTTCCATCACCCAGGGGGAAGGTGGGAAGCCAGTCTTATTCTTGATGAAAGTGATAAGTGCCTGCTCACACTGAGCACATTATTCTTCATGAAGCATTGACCTGATCAGCGAGAAAACTGGCGTGTCCTCTCTGAGTCACACACAACCCCTTTCCTATCATTCTGGCTTTTATCAGTCAGCTATAATATAATATATAAGCCAAAATAATAAAAATAATAAAAAGTGGCTTCAAATTTATATTATATTTGCTTATCATTTCATTTTGATCTGGGAAGCTGACAAAAAGTTCAATAAACACATACTCATGAGAATTCTTGAAAAGTCATAATAACCAGGCTATAGGGTGAGATGGTTTTTCTGACAAGCTGGAACTTCCCAATAGAAACTGATCAGAAAAAAATACAGTATACAGTATGTGTATATATATATATAAAATGTATGTCAAATATATATATTTGTCTACATACACACATATGCTGGCAATATTTGGTATTCCTTAGCCTGCAGAAGCATTTCAGCCTTTAGGTTCACATGGAATTTTTCTGTGTGTATGTGTGTCTCTGTGTTCAAATTTTCCCTTTTTATGAGAATACCAGTCATGATGCATTAGAACTTACCCTAATAACCTCATCCTACTAATTATATCTGCAATTACTCTATTTGCAAATAAGTTCACATTCTAGAGGTAATGGGGGTTAAGATTTCAACATAAATTTTGAGGGAACACAATTCAATCCATTAAAATACATATGTGTGGGCCAGGCACAGTGGCTCACGCCTGTAATCCCAGCACTTTGGGAGGCCGAGGTGGGCGGATTACGAGGTCAGGAGATCAAGACCATTCTGGCTAACATGGTGAAACCCTGTCTCTACTAAAGATCCAAAAAATTAGCTGGGCATGGTGGCGGGCGCCTGTAGTCCCAGCTACTCAGGAGGCTGAGGCAGGAGAATGGCATGAACCAGGGAGGCGGAGCTTGCAGTGAGCAGAGATTGTGCCACTGCACTCCAGCCTGGGCAACAGAGCAAGAGACTCTGTCTCAAAAAAAAAAAAATACATATGTGTACACACACACATACGTATTAGGTTGGTGCAAAAGTAATTGAAAGTAGTTAAAAGCAATGGCAAAACCTGCAACTACTTCTGCATCAACCTAATCTATGTATATATTCTTAAAGGTTGAATATGTCAACCTAAAACAATCAAAAGGGTCAGAATCTAATTTAAAGAGACTTTATCCAAGTGTGAAAAGTGTGAAAGCAGCTGTCTGGGGAGCAGACCTACACTAAAAAATGGGGATTAGTGCTCCCAGTGTGGAGAAAAATGAGGATCATATATATAGGCAAAATGGAGGTGCTGAACAGAATTACATTTTCATAGAAAGGCTAACATACAGGTACAAGATTTGATTGGCTACTATTAATTATATTCTAAGGGGCTTGTTTAACATTATATTGAAAGAGGTAACAGTCACAGGGATCTCTATCTCCACATCATCTAGTTGAGATTTGAATAAAGAATGGGGACTGTGGTTAAGGTATAACAAGTCAACACCAAGGTTAGAAAGCAATGACCAGCCACCAGAGAAGAAAAGCAGTCACGTTACCTGAGTCAGCTTTCAGGGCTTAACTTTTCCCTTTGGCCTAATACATTTGGAAGGTACTGAAATTTTATTTTCTTTTTAAACACATATATGTTGTCACATTAAGGTGTTGTTTTGAGATTTACAAAGCTTCCAAAACCACAGACTCACTGCCCCCAAACCTGGCTCACACCTTCAAGTCCACAAGTTCTTTGGGAAACTCCTGAAGCTGTAGGATGAGTTAGAGAAGAAGTAAAATCTATAGACACCAAAGGGTTGAAGACAGGAAAAATTATTTACCCTCCTATACCCTCTTCCCTCCAGACCCATGATTCCAGTGTATTTGGGAAGTCTTATCTGGACTTGTTTTCTTTGGCTCTCTCCTGAAGCCCCACATCAATCTCCATGAGTCATCAGTTAAGATCTCTTGCCTGTGAGCACCTTCACCTCTAAATAGACCCTACATCCTCCTGAACACCTAAGGGGCCCCTGGTATGCTCTGCTGCACACATCCTTAAATTGTGAAGCAGGCTGAGAAGATCAAATACACATTCTAGGCTCCCCTTTCCCCTGGATGCAGGAAGGTCTTGCAGTTAGAATCAAATCTACGTTTCAACCTTAGCCTTGGTACTTACTAGTTGTGTGGCCTCAGACAAACTACTTAGCCTCTTTGAAACACAGTTTATTTTTACCTCTAAAAGGGTTTGGTGATATCCCCTTCACAAAGCTCTTTCCAGATTAATTGAGGCAATGTATGTGAAAGCATATAATAACTGGAGGGTAGCACATGTTTACATGCTTAGTACATTTCAAATTCTCTTCTCATTCCACAGAGATTGTGATAACAGATCTTGAGTTGGAGAAATGTTTAAGAACCTAGTTATTATTAGCATCCTTGGGTCTTGGATGATGTACCAAAATTTGCTGTTTTAATGAAATATAGCTTGAACTTATAACAAAATCGACACAGTATTTAACATGTAGCAGCCCAGGTAATTTGCATCTAGAAAGTCCAAAGAAAAAGGTTTCTCTGGATGCCTTTGCTCTTTTCTCCCTCCTCATATTTGTTTCTTCAATTTGTTCTTCTAATTTAGTCCAGAAATCTCTCACTATCTTTTACTGCATGCTGCTAAGTAAGAAAAATTTCTACCTGACATATGTACTGACAGATTTTGCTTTTATCTATCTATCTATCTATCTATCTATCTATCTATCTATCTATCTATCTATCATCTGTCTGTCTATATCATCTAATCTAATCTAATCTATCATTTAGGGGATGGGATCTGAAACTCATCACTACCTCAACATTTTTCTGTTAATCAAGAGCTAGGGTCATTAAAATTGCCAATATTCAAAGTAACCCATTAAGTTTAAAGGATTTTAAAAGGAAGGACAGATATTGTACTACCGCACTGCTTTCTTGACATTCCAGTACCAGTTGACAAAGTAGACTGCTCCTTTCTTGAAATATCTTCTAAGACATCACTTCTGCTGGTTTTCCTGGTATACATTGTACTCTCCCAGTTAGTTCCCATCTCTCTTCTTGATTCTAAGTATTATCTCCGTTTTACACTGGGAGCTAGCCAGTGAGTCCTAGCCACTGTCAATACTTAGAGATCAAGAAGAGAGAAGGGAACTAATGGGGAGAGTACAATATATACCAGGATACAATGTATACCCTCTCCTTTTCTCCTCTACTCACTCTATCTATGAAATCTCATCTCACTCCATCCCATATCTCCAGCCCTGATCCCTTCTGAAAAATCCAGATGCCTATTTGACATTTCTACTTTGATATCTAAAAGGCACCTTCTTGCTCTGTGGGATAAATAAACGTCTTTATTGTTTAAACCTTTGGTGGTCAGTTTCTTCAGTTACAAATGTAACATTGAAAACTCACAGGCCGTTACCTATCCTGTCATATAAGAAGAAAACCCTGAGGTCATGAGGCTCAGGAGAGGGGAAACCTTTGGCTAATAAGAGGGCAAACTGTGGCATTGGAGAAGGGATGCTAATGACAAGCAACCAAAGTTTGAAATTATATACTCATAACTTTTAGAGGTATAGACACATTTTTATATCCATAGTCTTTATTCTTTCCTTAGCATAACATCCAGTATACCCAACCATGTACTATTCTCACACAGAGGGAATGTTGTGCTAGGCAATATGACATAGTAGCATTTAGATCTCGGTGTTAGGAGAATGAGGAAAGCATTGACCATCTCTGCATCTTGGTTTTACAGCTATAAAATGGGATTCTTAAACTAAATGCTGTATTTGTTTTTTTAGGATGAGAGGCAACATAAATGCTTAAATATTAAATGTTTCATTTAATATTCTGAAATATTCTGCAAATAGAAATTTAATATTCTGAAAATAGAAATCTTGATGTACTTTCATCAATGCAATAAAATATTAATCAGTATAATTTAGAAGAAATGCAAGGTTTTAAAATGTCTTTGGAACCAACTAAAAAGGATAAACCGTGTTGATTTCATTATTTGGGTTGACCATATATTATATTCATGAGAATATTTGATCTATACTTGGCTTTTAGGATAGTCATAGTACTTTTTAGTTAACCAAACTAATTGTCCTACTTCAGAATAGCACACAATGTAGTTTATATAAGGAATATGAAATTATCATTTTATATAGCTGTCTTTTGACTTTGTTTAGAGCCTTCTGAAAGTCCAATTTTTAGATGTGTCTACTATCTATTCGGTTGCTATTTTCATTCTTCTGACCTTCAACTGCTTTGTGGTTTGAGGGACTGTTTAGGAACAGATGTAGTTTCACTTCATAGAATATGTTGAAGTGCAAAGAACGCATCTATCTAATTTTCCTCAAAATCAGTCTGCTTTTCTTCTTTTCTCATGCTCTGACATATTCTTTCCTAAAATGTGAAATTACTGTTTCTTGAAAAAAACAGAGCTCAAGAGGGACAGAGTATTTACTGCCTGTCCAAACTTTTACAGTCTGACACCCATAAATATCCAGGCAGCAGCAGAAGAGAAGAGATGTTCATTTTTTGACACTCATACTTTCTGCTCTCCCGGGAGAGAAAGGAGAACGTGTTTCCTTCTGATAACCCCAAAACATGTATCTTTTATGCTATTCCTGCTAACAGTAACTGTTAGCTCCCATATTGTCTCCTTGGGACAGAAAAACAGAGGCATGATTTACCTGATTGGCCATTGATACTGGTTTGTGAGTGAATTGCCTCTGGGAGATAATGTCACTGATACATTTTTCACTAATTTGACTCTTGAGTTTACCCGAAATATTGAAATCAAAAGAAGATCTTTTTTGTCATTTCCTATCTACATTGAAATTATTTAAAAATAAAAATAGCAACTATAATAAGTACATCATGAAGTAAAACTATAACTAAAAATGTTTTGCAAGACATAATTTGTACTTGTGTAGGAATCATTTTATCACCAGTACAATCAAATTGGTGGAATGTTTTTATAACAGTTCTCTATTATATTTTTAACCATGTTTTTATTAGAAAATAATTTCCCAAACAATGACACAATAGGGGTGTAGATTTAAAAAAACAAACTTTGTAAAATATTTCAGAGGTTTATTCTGAGTGAATAGAAGTGACTGTGGCCCAGAGAAAACACAAACCCAAAAGTCCTGAGAATGTGCTCTTAAGGCAGTCAGACTACAATTCTGTTGTATAAATGTTAAGAAAGCAGAATTTATAGGCAAAGTCATAAATCAATACATGGAGGTTATACATTAGCTTGGCTGAAAAAGGCAAGATATCTTGAAGCAGGGTCTTACAGATTATAGGTGGATTCAGAGACTCTTTGTCTAGAAAACTTGGAGTCAGTAGAAACATTCTTTTCTACAAAGAATGTTTAAGTTTGATTTTAACATATGTTAGTTAAAATAAGAAGTCTGCTAATTATTATGTGATGCTGTGCCAGAGTTGGGTTGGGAGAGCACATACAATATACTGGGTCAAAATGACCTGTTTTGCAAGACTGATGGTCTCCAGGCCCCGTGGGAAGGAATTTGGAACAAGGAGTCACACAGAGTTTAGTCCTTAGGGGACTAATCTAAGGTTTAGTTGTTTTTTTTCTGTCACAACTTTCTAGTGCTATTTTATTCTATGGCTTAATAAAGAAAAATCTTAATTAATTATCCTCCCAACCCTTTTATACAAACATTTATACAATGGCAATGACCTTTCCATTTTTTACTCAAAAAATAATTCTCAGTAACATTTCCAATAAGATTTGTAACCTTTCAAAAAGATTCAGTAAACCTTTGGGATTTAATTCTCTTTATATTTTATATTTTAATCTATAAATCATAAATTATGTTTTGTCTAAATTTCAAAGACCTGGAACAATGATTTATCCCATGGCTAACCCTGAAGTTGTGATTAATGATTAAAAAAGAAAAATTTGTCCTAATTTTAAAATCATTTTTATTATTTTTAAATTATAAAAATGATATAACCAGATAAGTTAATTAAGAAAAAGATTGAGAATTTTTAGTTAGTACTAGTAGAGCTCTATTTCGATAATATTTTTACTCTCTTTTTCTAAAAAGATGAAAAGAACAGAAAAAAAGAAAAGGAACTTATTTGCCAAATCATACAGAGCAACTCACAAACTCAAATCACGTTTTTAGATTACATCCCAATTATAGTATTATAGTAAAATTTGAATTATAATGAAGCACGATAACAAAAGCTGACACAAACTTTCTTATAATTTAGAAAAAATAAACATGTTTATTAAAGTGAGTGTTGCAGCCCTGAAGGGCCATCTGGTGGAAATCTGTTTTCTAGAATAGAAAGGTGTAGGTGTGGGACAGTCTAGAGACATTGGGGTATAGTAATAGAGACCCAGCTTTAAGCCACGAAATGGAGCAACCTGCAGAGGTGAGGAACACAGACAATCTTGAAATAGTTGAATAAAATGGCTGTAGGTGAGGTGAGGTAAAGAAGGGAGTGTGGCGTGACCTGAGGCTACATTATGAAGAGCCTGTGACTTAAGATGAGTAAGACCAACAGTGGCATTTGAAATATATAGCACTAAGAGGAGACATGACCTCCAGAGAGGTGACATATTTTATAGAGGAGAAGTAAAGGTCAAATAAAGCAGAAAGTTACTCTCACCCTTTTCTGTAGTATGCTTAAAGAAAAAGGTGGCATAAGAAAAGAATGCATAACTTAGATTTGATATATGAATAATGATACCACCTTGTCATACACCAGAAAGAGAGTGATGGAAAGATATAAGTGAGGGAGGGAGGAAGAGAAAGAGAGAGAGAAAGAAAGAAAAGAGAATTAACATAAAAAGTAACATAAAGAAATAGTATAAAGGCTAATTTAAGTGGAACCATCCCCAGAAAACAGAATAATAATTCAGATAGCTTAGTCTACATAGTCTAAAAAATTTTAAGGCAATTGGGTGTTTAGTAAATAATAGATGCTAAATAAACTAAAGGAGATTCAAGGAAACAACAGAGCCACAAGAAAAAAATTCAACCCGTGAAGCCCTATCAGAAATTTCAAAATAAAGGAAAAAAATGTCAGAAAATACAACAAAGATCTGTCTTGGATTTCAGGATTAAGAAAATAACACAGACTAAAATGGGATATATGAAGAGATTTATTATTAATGATTAGAAGGAAAACAAAAGATAGAAGATAGGAAAAAAACATACAAATAATGATATTCCTGAAAAAAGTGGGAAAAACGTAAAAGAAAATATATGCAAATTGTATATATAAAATACACAATTTTTGAAATTAGGTAAAAATTTAATCATCTGATAAAAGTGTTCACTGTGTCATAAGATAAAATTAACAGAAATAAACAACATTTATTTGGTGGACCTGTTAAATTTGATAGTTAAAAGAATCACGGAGAAATTCAAACTGAAAATGTAAATTATGCGCAAAACTTATCTAAGTCATCATTCAATACCATGAGTTTATGTAGTCATTTTTACAAAGTTAAAAAAAAAAGAGAGACCTAAGAATCTTATTCACCTGATCTGTCCATAAAGCCAGATAATCTCAAATACACAGGAATACAGGAAATATAGCATTCATGAATCTTTCTTGAAAAACTACTTGGAAATGAAAATACAGTATAAAACAAAAGTAATAATTAAAAATGAAAAAACCGTGAAGAAATTAAAAGATTTGTGACAAAAACGAATTCATTTAAATATAAAATTAAGATTAGACAACTGGAAATTATGGTTACAGAAGAGGATGTTTCATTAACCTTCATGATACAAAATACTAATGTAAACAACAAAAATCATTGAATTGATAGAGGAAAAGAAGCAACAACTAAAGGTTAGGTACTAATTTCCTCATCTTTAAAAATTAGGGATTCAACACATACAATCTAAAAATAATATACAGGGATTAAAAACCTCTTCTTGTGTGACATAATCTATTTTAAAATTTAGAGGAAGCTTTCAGTAGTACCTCATATCATTTGTTTGACAGAAATGAATGAAATTCAACAAGTCCTTCACTTTTAATTATGTTTCATGCTTTAGATATAATATAATACAACACAATCTAGTAGTTTCTTACTTATAATGGAACTTAAAGCATTAAAATACCGTCATATTTTAGAAAAATATTTTTATCTATACCACAGACATATTGGGAAGGTCTTTACTATTTAAAGAAGTCAAATAAATAAATAAGAAAAATATTTTTTTCCAGTTCAAAAATGAACAATGGATGAGAATGAATAATTTTAAAAGAAAATAGTGTTAGTACCTAATAAACTGTGTAAACATTTTCAATTCATTAATAGTCAAATCAATGCAACTTTAAATGAGATATCATTTTCATCTTTCAAATGAATAAGATTTGTACATGTACATACACACACACCCCCCATATCATACGTGTGGATAGACAGAGCATTCCTCAGTTCCAGAAAAGCAACACAAGACTCTTTTACATATTCCTCATAGCTATGTAAGTTATTGACAGACCCTTTTTGGAAAGCAACTTAGCAGTATTTCTCAAATATCCTAAAATGTACTGATCTTTTGATCTACTGATTAAATTAAAATGCCCTCATCTTTTGGTTTACTGATTAAAATGTATGCTAAGAAAATATTATACTAAGGGAAAAATGTCAAGGTCAAAGGATGTTCATTTGGAATTTTTATAATAGGAGAAAAAGTAGGAAATTATAAAGGTGCAGGTAAACCAGAATGGTAAATTTTATCTATTATTTAGTGTCTATAATTATCTAGATTTTGGTCAGTGCTGGCAATCCATAATGGTAAAACAAAGTTCAAAAACGTTATTTTTATAAATGTGGTCATGTATTTACATGCAATTTAACATTTTCTGTTACACAATTTACAATTTGAGGTCATGTTTCATATGCTATTCAAATTGAGAGACTGGAGTCTCGCTAGTACAGAAATGGTTATCTTTAATGTTTGGTTCCAACAAAAATACTGGAATTGAGCCTCGTTGAATCTGATTGGCTTTGCTTGGTTTTTGTTCTTTTTTTTTTTCATTTATTATTATTATACTTTAAGGTTTTTGTTCTTATCAGCTCTAGCAAAGCAGCCAGCATGCAGTCGTAGGCACTCAATAAGTGTTTGTTTAACCAAACTGAGCTTCTTGAGATGGGTACCTTTTATTTAATACATTTGAATATAATTTATTTTCAATCAGTGTTAAATTGTTCTGCCTCTCTAAAACTACCCATTTATCTCCCATGAGCCATGTGTCCACATATAGAGCTTTTGCACATTGTGCTAATCACTCCCAATTAGATCCTAAACTTTCAGATGTTCTTGGTTAACAATTCACTCACTGATGAAATGATCTTTTATTTTATAGGCACCTTTACTTCCAAATCTACCATTTTCCAAAAAGAAGTTTCATTCAGTGGTTACATCTACAAAAGCTTTTCCTATTTCTCTTGTTCTGCTCCATGGTTTCAGTATGCCTTTTATCTACTCTGATTTTATGGCCTACAGATCCTAGTTTTTGATCAAGCAATACATTTTATTATTTTCCCAACCACTCTTTTTCCTTTGGAAAAAAAGTCACATTGAATTTCCACATCTGTTTTCTTATTTACCAGCTGAATTAATTATTCATAAAGAAAACTCTCTTTTTTACAAGTTGCACTCTTTATTGTTTTCACCAAAGACATATTTAATGTCATCGAGTGTTTTGGTCAGATTTCAAAATAATTACTTTAAAGAAATTATATTTCCTATAGTCAAGTGTTAAAAATAACTGTGGGAAACAGTAAAATTTCAATTTGTGACAAGCAAATTTTCAGAAATAAATAACTTTTGTAATGGTCAATGGTGCTCAAGTTGTAATAATGTCATGTATCATTTATCTTAATAAAGGAGGTTTATATATATAAACTTGAGGAGAAAAGTGGGATTCTAAAAACTAACACTGAAAAAGTCTTCTGTTCTTCTGCATTACTTTCTAATCAAACAAAACTTTTGTTTTTTTCTAAATACAATTAATTATTCAGATTTTCACAAGAGGATTTTTTATGTTTTTTGGAATTATAAATAACTTTATAAGAAAAAATTTTAATTGGAAATATTTTTTCTTTTTATATTGAGGTAAAATATACATATAAAATTTACTATCTTTGCAATTTTAAGTGTAAAATTCAGTGTTAATAAATACATTTGTATTCTTTCTCCCCTTCATGCCCCCCACCATTCTGGCTTCTGGTAAGCACCAATCTACTCTGTACCTTCATAAGATCCGTATTTTTTAGCTCCCACGTGTGAGTGAGAATATGTTATATTTGCCTGTCTGTGCTTGGCTTATTTCACTTAATATAATGGCCTCCAGTTCCATCGATGTTGCTACAAATGACAGGATTTCATTCTTTCTTATGGCTGAATAATATTTAACTAGATTTCTATACCACATTTTCTTCATTTGTTCTTCCATTAATGTACACTTAGGTTGATTCCATATTTCAGCTACTGTAAATACTTCTGCAAAAACCATGGGCATGCAGAATTATTTTTGGTATATTAATTCCCTTTCTTTTGAATATATACCTAGTGATAGAATTGCTGGATCATCCAGTAGTTCTAGTTTTAATTTTTGAGGAACCTGTATACTGTTCTCCATAGAGGCTGTACTAATTTACATTCCCACCAAGAGTGTACAAGGGCTCCCCTTTCTCCACATCTTTGCCAGCATATGTTACTGTCTTTTTGATACAAGCCATTTTAACTGGGGTGAGATAATATCACATTGCAGTTTTAATTTGCATTTCCCCAATGATTTGTGATGTTGAGCATTTTTTCATATACTTGCCATTTGTCTTCTTTTGAGAACTGTCCGTTCAGATCTTTTGTCCATTTTTTAATCAAATTATTTAGATTTTTTTGCTATTGAGCTGTTTGAGCTCCTTTTAAAAGGATTTTTTTTCTGTAAATCTAATTATTTACCTCAAATCAAAGGAAAAAAAAGAAAATCATGTTTTGTAACAAATCAAATCAAAACTGCAGAGCCAATTATAGGTTTTAAAAACCACAGTCTCCAATGTTAACAGGTACTCTGCTGGGTGTGGAAACAAATTAGTGAGAAAATCAATGTGTTGCTGCTTTAATAAGGCCTACTCACTGGTGAGCTGGGTGGACATGAGTTAAGTAAATACACAAATGAGAAAAGGATGTTCACACTTCTAAGAGACAAACTTGACTCCAAGGAAGAAGGGCAAGAATGTGACATATGAACTAAAATCTGAAGTAACACTGAAGGTTAACAAACTGAGGAGGGGGGAGAGTGGAGGGGAGGAATATTCCTGTGGGAAAATGAATAATGGCCCTCTAAGATATCCACATCCTAATCCTGGAATCTGTGAATGCATTATCTTGCATGGCACTTCGCAGGTGCATTAAGTTAAAAATTTGAAATAAGAGAATAGCCTAGTAATCCCAAGGCTTCTTATAAGAGGCTAGGAGTTCAGGACCAGCCTGGGCAACATAGTGAGACTCCATCTCTACAAAAGGTTTTAAAAAATAGTAAAATTAGCTGGGTGTGGTGGTGCATGCCTACAATCCCAGCTACTTAGGAGGCTGAGGTAGGAGGGTTGCTTGAGTCTGGGTGGTAAGGGCTGCAGTGAGCTGTGATAATGCCACTACACTTCAGTCTTGGCAAGAGATCAAGACACTGTCTCAAATGAAAAATAGAGGCAGGAGGTTCAGGGTCAGATATGATGCAACAAGGATAGTAGGGATTGTCAAGAAAAGGGCTAGATAGAGCCAAGGGACACGGTGGCCGCTAGAAGCTGGAAAAGGCCAAGAAGCAAATTGTCCCTCAGAGCCTCCAGAAAGAATGCCACCTTGCCAAAACCTTGATTTTAGAACTTCTGAACCCCAGATTAATAAGATAATAAATTTGTGTTGTTTTAAGACATTAAGTTGCTGTAGTTTGTTACAGCAGCAAAAGGATGCTGATACAATTCCAAAGAGAGTAAGTAGCATGTACTACCAGTTTAGAGACTTTTGTGACAGCTGGTGAAAAAGATGGACAAGGGTAGGGGTGGCAGGGGGGCGGTGAGGCAAAGTAGACAAATATGAGCAATGCAAAGGAAATGAAATCAATAGGGTGCAGTGGATATGGTAAGGGTAAGAAAGGAAAGATGAGGCAAATATAACTTTTAGCTTTATTGGCCCGTGATACCAAATGAATGGTGATGATATCACTAATAGAGGCATGAGTAGGTATGGATAAATGAACAAGAGTTTTATTTAGGGAATATTATATTTGAGGTCCCTAATCCCAACGGTTTATCCAAAAATCATTATATACCTAGATCTAGATTGCAAATAAATCTTGGCTGGAGCTCTGCATTTCGGTAATCTATATCATAACCCTGCATGAGTTAATCTAAGAATGAAGCTATAAAGTGAAGTAGAAAGAGGACTTAGACTGAATCTTACAGAACTCCAATATTTAACTGGATAGAAAGTGAGACTGGAAAGGCAGAGCCAGGACCCAAGAGAAGCAACGGTTTCAAAAAGGCGGGAGGCGTCAACAATTAGGACGCTGCACAGAGCTCAGGTAAGATGAGGGCCACAAAGATGGCCATTGTATTGAGCAATATTAAGTTACTGGTAAGAGATGATTCAGTGGAGTGATGGGAATCACAGCCAAAAAGGACTACACTGAGAAGGAGGAAATGATTTAGAGAAGTTTGGTAGTGAGGGTAGTGAGCAAAGGTGAGAGATTCAGGGAAGCTGGTGACCATATGAAAGTGAAGAAGAACTTCTTTTTTTAATGATGAAGACATGAATATTTTTACATACTGATTGGGAGGATAAAGTTGAGAGGGGGAACATGAATAAACAAGAGGAAAAAAAAAACCCAGTTAAAAATAAATACTATCCTGGAGGGTAGAATGGTATAGAAGAAAGAAAACTGCTTCTATTATAAAACCATCAGCTACAGCCGATGTAAATGAAGAGGTACCCATGCAAATTACTTGAGTACATGAGCTCAACTTTTGACTAATTAATTATGATAATTAAATGTTCTTAATTTGGTTGTAACAGCCTATGAGTTATCTCATTTGTAATATCAAATTATAGAATTTTAATTCTGTAATGTGTGAATTGTAACAGCCTATGAGTTATTTCATTTCTGTTTCTGAAGCAAATAATTTACATCCTATTCTGTGGAGTTTTTAAGTTACCTTATTTAAGATATTCTAAGACAATATGAGCAATTTCATTCAGAGAGGTGTAGATGTTGCCTACATACTTCAGCAGATCATGGGAAATCATTTGGCGGTGGATGACAGTAGGCCAATCAGTTAATCCATAAATATCATGTGCAATATAGATTAGCCACCGGTAGAACCCCAAGGACATCAACAGATGTAAATACAGTATGCTTCCTGTAAGAGACTGACAACTGACTAAGGATATAGACAACCTCATTAAAAGATAGTTAGCATGAGGCAACTCCAAGCATGGGCTAGCATGTGGGGAAATGAAGACTCTCACATTACACTTCTGGAAGGAGAATAAATTGGTACAATAGCTTTAGAGGAAAACTTGGCAGATCTAGTAAGATTGAAAACACCATATCCTACAGCCTAGTAATTCCAACTTCAGGTATATAATCTAGAGAAAACTTATACATTAAAATAAGAGAATATGTAGAAGCATGTTCTATGCAACCAAAAATTGAAAACCACCTAAATTAGTATAATTAGAGAAATGGATAATGAAGCATTTAAATTCAAATGATAGTATACTATTAGTTAAAATGAGTAAACTATGTAATTTTATATTAATAACAGTGTATCCCTAAAAGATATTAATGATAAAAGGCAAATTATAGAAAATACATTGTATGAGAGTATGTAAATTTAAAAAAATACACAATGCTATGTATTATTTATGGAAAAATGTATATGAAGTAAAAGTATAAAAGCATGTACTGGAAGAATATATGTCAAACTCACGGTGATGAATCACTCTAGGAATGGAAAGAGTGAAGTAGGACTGAAGTTCAGGCACAGAGATCAACTTTATTGGTGCATCCTTCATTTTTTACAAGACCAACAAGTATATTATAAAAAGTAAATAAAAATTAATTCTGAGTATTTGGTACAATGGTGTTTTTCACATTATTCTCTGAAATTTTAAAGATTGTTTTAGTTTTCTCTGAAAACAAAAGTTAAAAAAATTAAGCAGGCAATACAGTGCAGGTTGAAAACCACCTAAATTAGTATCATTAGAGAAATGGATAATGAAGCATTTACAGTCATATGATAGGATACTATTAGTTAAAATGAATAAACTATGTAGTTTTATATTAATAACAGTATGAATAAGAGGTATAGGTGAATAAGAGGTATAGGCCCACATCCACAAGAATGGAGGAGGGAAAAATCAGCATTTTTCAGACTGGTGAAAGTGAGAAGGTAATCCTGGACAGGGATACTGCTTTAAGGAGCTCCTGAGGTGGAGTTAGAATTCCTTGGACCCAGAGTCAGCTTTGCTGCATGATCTGTGTGACCTTAAGAATTTGCTGCATGTCTCTGAGCCTCAGTTTTCTCTATAATGGCTCAATTAAATGAGATAATGTGTATTAAATCACTCACCACATACCATGGCACATAGCAGACACTTATTATTTCTAAGGAAAATCCTAAAGCAGTAGCTGCTTCTTCCCAACCTCAATCCAAACCAACCGCCAAGAAATTGCTGATATGTTTTCCATAGTTAACTTCTGGAAATTAAGATGACAGATATTTTCTGGGCTTGATACTTGTGTTACAAGTTTGTTCTTGCAATGTAAACAAGAAGGTTGTGTAATCTGATCCAGGTGGATAAAAATTGGCTTGACCCACTGGGGTAGGCCACATGTGCTGGGTTGTGAGATCCTAACAGACTGACAGAAGTGAGGAAGTGTGTGTGTATGTGTGTGTGTGTGAAGCATAGAAATACAGTTCAATCTACTTTCTGGCATCTTTCACATTTACTGTTTAAAGCCTAACCTTGCTGGTGGTCATGCAGTCCTGATTGTTTCTTGTAAAGTAATGAGAACATCCACCTGAATGATGATTAAGCAGTCATATTACACCCTAGGTGTGAGAATAGGCAATTTCTTCAATTGTCATTACTTTTCGTTTGCTCTTTTAATTTTCCCCAGTAAAAGTGACTCTCAACTCTTTTAAGAATGTTCATATCTCAGAAGACCCTCTACATCTGCTAAGCCAGAAGCCCAAATAATTCCTACAGATGAAATTGCTCCAGCTCTGTGTATTCCAATAGGGCCAGGTAATCATTAATTGACTTCGATATTGAGCAATAGTATAATCTGGGACAAGTGTTTCTTCTTTACTTCCACTCGTTTTGGACACATGACATCAGGGACTTGCCCTTCTCAAACTTGCCATATGCCTATCACTTACATACAAAACCCCGTCACTAACATAAGCTACAATTATAAGACTCAATTTTAAAAATTAAGTGTGTTTCTCTTATATTCCCCAGATGTCAGAATTGTTTTCTTTACCTTCCTTCATCTCCTTTTCACCATTTTAGAAAGATAAAAGAAAACTCAAAGAGAAAGGAAATATTCCAAAGTAGTATTTTGATTGATTGAGACATTTTAAGAACTCTATGTATTTGGCACCTGGAGGAAAACAGAAATTGATAATGCCAAACAGATCATCATCACGAGTTGTTTTGGAGGATTAATTACAGATTTATGGTTCAGAGTGGTATGCTGTTCTGGAAAACAACAACAAATGTTACCTTGACTACCAGAAACTGCAAGAGTCAGGTCCCAGCAATCTGAATCTTTCATTGAAATATAATAACTAAAAAGGAATCGAGTTCTGGGTGATTTCAGGTAGGGGTGCGTCAGTTGCCCCAGTGATATGTACAAATATGAATATTGCTCCCAGCAGATTGCTTCACTTTATATTCTTGCGATCCTCTCACCTTGACAGTCTGCCAGCTTCCCTAGCTACAGCTCTATGCTTCCCCTTCTGGAACACCTCAGCCTTTGTGTAAACTGGGTTTTTCTAGATGTAAGGTGAGTCAGCAAAAAATGTTCCTTTTCTTACTCATCGTAGATCATAAACTGCTTCTTAAAGTTTTAGGTTCCTCTTGTTCACAGCATTAAGGGAAAATTTTGTCTTCTTTGTTCTGTAATGTTTGAATTGTGTAAAATAATTTCTGCCTAGAAGTAAAAAATTATCAAAATGGATAATAACTTGCATTATCTCCTTGGGGGAGGTTTCTTAAATTGTGGTTAATCTAGGAGGCTTGATTTGCTTTCTCACAGTTTGAACTAACGTTTCAAGGAGCTGGAAATTGTAGGCCTGTTTACAAAATCTTAGGCACTCCTTCCATTAAAAGATGGAGTCTGTCCTCACCCCCACTTAATTCTGGGCTGCCTTGTGATTCTTACAACCAGTGGGCGAGATCATACAAGATAATGCAGCTTACGCCTTGTTTGCAAGGACATTAACTTTTGTAACCCTGAACCTATACATAACAGTCCAATTCCCCTGAAGCTACCATGCTCTAAAAAACTTCGGGTCACACGAAAAGGCCATGTGCATATGCTCTCATCAGCAGGCTTGCCTGAGTCAAGCATTCCTAAGTCATCAAATCATAGGTTCCACAATGATGAATATAACGAATCAAGATGCCCTCAGAAGATACTAAGCCCTAGCTGTGACATCACTCCAAATGTTTATATTTCCCCAGATTAGGCCCCAGATATGGAGCAGAGTCAAACCATTCCTGCTGAGCCTTGTCTAAATTCCTGATCCATAGAATTCATGAGCATAATAAAGGGTTTTTTATGCTACTAGGTTTTTGGATGGCATATGCAACATATGTACCTGAAGCAACTTCCCTTCTTTTATGTCTCTTCTTTTTTTGTATTATACTTTAAGTTCTAGTGTACGTGTGTGCAATGTGCAGGTTTGTTACATAGGCATACATGCACCATGTTGGTGTGCTGCACCCATCAACTCGTCATTTACATTAGGTATTTCTCCTAATGCTATCCCTCCCCCAAATCCCCACACCCCGACAGGCCCCAGTGTGTGATGCTCCCCTCCCTGTGCCCATGTGTTCTCATTGTTCAAATCCTGCTTATTAGTGAGAACATGTGGTGTTTGGTTTTCTGTCATTGTGATAGTTTTCTGAGAATGATGGTTTCCAACTTCATCCATGACCCTGCAAAGGACATGAACTCATCCTTTTTTATGGCTTCATAGTATTCCATAGTGTATATGCACCACATTTTCTTTATCCGGTCTATGACTGATGGACATTTGGGTTGGTTCCAGACATTGCTATTGTGAATAGTGCCACAATAAACATACGTGGGCATGTGTCTTTACAGTAGCATGATTTATAATCCTTTGGGTATATACCCAGTAATGGGATTGCTGGGTCAAATAGTATTTCTAGTTCTAGATCCTTGAGGAATCGCCACACTATCTTCCACAATGGTTGAACTAATTTACACTCCCACCAACAGTGTAAAATTGTTCCTATTTCTCCACATCCTCTCCAGCATGTTGTTTCCTGACTTTTTAATGATTGCCATTCTAACTGGCATGAGATGGTATCTCATGTGGTTTTGATTTGCATTTCTCTGATGAACAGTGTTGACGAGCATTTTTTCATATGTCTGTTGGCTGCATAAATGTCTTCTTTTGAGAAGTGTCTGCATATCCTTTGCCCACTTTTTGATGGGTTGTTTGTTTTTTTCTTGTAAATTTGTTTAAGTTATTTGTAGATTCTGGATATTAGCCCTTTGTCAGACGGGTAGATTGCAAAAATTTTCTCCCATTCTGTAGGTTGCCTGTTCACTCTGATGATATTTTCTTTTACTGTGCAGAAGCTCTTTAGTTTAATTAGATCCCATTTGTCTATTTTTGCTTTTGTTGTCATTGCCTTTGGTGTTTTAGTCATGAAGTCTTTGCCCATGCCTATGTCCTGAATGGTATTGCCTAGGTTTTCTTCTAGGGTTTTTTATGGTTTTAGGTCTTACATTTAAGTCTTTAATCCACCTTGAGTTAATTTTTGTATAAGGTGTAAGGAATGGATCCAGTTTCAGCTTTCTACATATGGCTAGCCAGTTTTCCCAGCATCATTTATTAAATAGGGAATCCTTTCCCCATTGCTTGTTTTTCTCAGGTTTGTCAAAGATCAGATGGCTGTAGATGTGTGGTGTTATTTCTGAGGTCTCTGTTCTGTTCCATTGGTCTATATCTCTGTACCATACTGTTTTGGTTACTGCAGCCCTGTAGTATACTTTGAAGTCAGGTAGTGTGATGCCTCCAGCTTTGTTCTTTTTCCTTAGGATTATCTTTGCTATGTGGGCTCTTTTTTGGTTCCATATGAAATTTAAAGCAGTTTTTTCCAGTTCTGTGAAGAAAGCCATTGGTAGCTTGATGGGGATAAAATTGAATCTCTACATTACTTTGGGCAGTATGGCCATTTTCACAATATTGATTCTTCCTATCCATGAGCATGGAATGTTCTTCCATTTGTTTGTGTCCTCTTTTATTTTGTTGAGCAGTGGTTTGTAGTTCTCCTTGAAGAGGTCCTTCACATTCCTTGCAAGTTGGATTCCTAGGTATTTTACTCTGTTTGTTGCAGTTGTGAATGGGAGTTCCCTCATGATTTGGCTCTCTGTCTGTTATTGGTGTATATGAATGCTTGTGATTTTTGCACATTGAATTTGTATCCTGAGACTTTGCTGAAGTTGCTTATCAGCTTAAAGAGATTTTGGGCTGAGACAGTGGGGTTTTCTAAATATACAACTATGTCATCTGCAAACAGAGATAATTTGACTTCCTCTTTTCCTAATCGAATACCTTTATTTCTTTCTCTTGCCTGATTGCCCTGGCCAGAACTTCCAATACTACATTGAATAGGAGTGGTGAGAGAGGGCGTCCTTGTCTTGTGCCGGTTTTCAAAGGGAATGCGTCCAGGTTTTGCTCATTCAGTATGATATTGGCTGTGGTTTTGTCATAAATAGCTCTTATTATTTTGTGATACATTGCATTGTCACCTAGTTTATTGAGGGTTTTTAGCATGAAGGGCTGTTGAATTTTGTCAAAGGCCTTTTCTGCATCGATCGAGATAATCGTGGTATTTTTCGTTGGTTCTGTTCATGTGATGGATTACGTTTATTGATTTGCTTATGTTGAACCTGCCTTGCATCCCAGGGATGAAGCCGACTTAATTGTGGTGGATAAGCTTTTTGATATGATGCTGTATTCGGTTTGCCAGTATTTTATTGAGGATTTTTGCATCGATGTTCATCAGGGATATTGGCCTAAAATTCTCTTTTTTGTTGTTGTTGTGTCTCTGCCAGACTTTGGTATCAGGATGACGCTGGCTTCATAAAATGAGTTAGGGAGGATTCCCTCTTTTTCTTTTGTTTGGAATAGTTTCAGAAGGAATGGTTCCAGTTCCTCTTTGTACCTCTGCTAGAATTCGGTTGTGAATTCATCTGGTCCTGGACATTTTTTTGGTTGGTAGGCTATTAATTACGGCCTCAATTTCAGAATCTGTTATGGTTCTATTCAGAGATTCTTCCTGGTTTAGTCTTGGGAGGGTATAAATGTCCAGGAATCTATCCATTTCTTCTAGATTTTCTAATTTATTTGTGTAGAGGTGTTTATATTATTCTCCGATGGTAGTTTGTATTTCCGTGGGATTGATGGTGATATCCCCTTTATCATTTTTTATTGTGTGTATTTGATTCATCTCTATTTTTTTCTTTACTAGTCTTGCTAGCAGTCTATCTATTTTGCTGATCTTTTCAAAAAGCCAGCTCCTGGATTTATTGATTTTTTTGTAGGGTTTTTGTGTCTCTATCTCCTTCAGTTCTGCTTTGATCTTAGTTATTTCTTGTCTTCTGCTAGCTTTGAATTTGTTTGCTCTTGCTTCTCTGGTTCTTTTAATTGTGATATTAGGGTGTTGATTTTAGATCTTTTCCGCTTTCTCTAGTGGGCATTTAGTGCTATAAATTTCCCTCTACACACTGCTTTAAATGTGTCCCAGAGATTCTGGTATGTTGTGTCTTTGTTGTCACTGGTTTCAAAGAACATCTTTATTTCTGCCTTCATTTCATTATTTAACCAGTAGTCATTCAGGAGCCGGTTGTTCAGTTTCCATGTAGTTGTGTGGTTTTGAGTGAATTTCTTAATCCTGAGTTCTAATTTCATTGCACTGTGGTCTGAGAGACAGTTTGTTGTGATTTCTGTTCTTTTACATTTGCTGAGGAGTGTTTTACTTCCAATTATGTGGTCAATTTTAGAATAAGTGTGATGTGGTGCTGAGAAGAATGTATATTCTGTTGATTTGGGGTGAGGAGTTCTGTAGATGTCTATTAGGTCTGCTTGGTCCAGAGCTGAGTTCAAGTCCTGAATATCCTTGTTAATTTTCTGTCTCATTGATCTGTCTAATATTAACAGTGGGGTGTTAAAGTCTCCCATTATTAATGTGTGGGAGTCTAAGTCTCTTTGTAAGTCTCTAAGAACTTGCTTTATGAATCTGGGTGCTCCTGTATTGGATGTATACATATTTAGAATAGTTAGCTCTTCTTGTTGCATTATTCCCTTTACCATTACGTAATGCCCTTCTTTTTCTCTTTTGATCTTTGTTGGTTTAAAGTCTGTTTTATCAGAGACTAGAATTGCAACCCCTCCTTTTTTTTTGCTTTCCATTTGCTTGGTAAATATTCCTCCATTCCTTTATTTTGAGCCTATGTGTGTCTTTGCATGTGAGATGGGTCTCCTGAATACAGCACACTGATGGATCTTGTCTCTTTATCCAATTTGCAGTCTGTGTCTTTTAATTGAGGCATTTAGCCCATTTACATTTAAGGTTAATATTGTTATGTGCGAATTTGGTCCTGTCATTATGATGCTAGCTGGTTGTTTTGCCCATTAATTGATGCAGTTTCTTCACAGCACCGCTGGTCTTTACAATGTGGCATGTTTTTGCAGTGGCATGTTTTGCAGTTGTTCCTTTCCATGTTTAGTGCTTCCTTCAGAAACTCTTGTAAGGCAGGCCTGGTGGTGACAAAATCTCTCAGCATTTGCTTGTCTATAAAGGATTTTATTTCGCCTTCATTTATGAAGCTTAGTTTGGCTGGATATGAAATTCTGGGTTGAAAATTCCTTTCTTTAAGAATGTTGAATATTGGCCCCCACTCTGTTCTGGCTTGTAGGCTTTCGGCAGAGAGATCACTGTTAGTCTGATGGGCTTCTCTTTGTGGGTAACCCGACCTTTCTCTCTGGCTTCCTTTAACATTTTTTCCTTCATTTCAACCTTGGTGAATCTGACGATTATGTGTCTTGGGGTTACTCTTCTCAAGGAATATCTTTGTGGTTTTCTCTGTATTTCCTGAATTTGAATGTTGGCCTGCCTTGCTAGGTTGGGGAAATTCTCATGGATAATATCTTGAAGAGTGTTTTCCAACTTGGTTTCATTCTCCCCATCACTTTCAGGTACACCCATCGAATGTAGATTTGGTCTTTTCACATAGTCCCATATTTCTTGGAGGCTTTGTTTGTTTCTTTTCACTCTTTTTTCTCTAACTTTTTTCTTATTGCTTTATTTCATTAATTTGCTCTTCAATCTCTGATATCCTTTCTTCCACTTGATTGAATCTGCTATTGAAGCTTATGTATGCTTCATGAAGTTCATATATTGTGTTTTTCAGCTCCATCAGGTCATTTATTTTCTTCTCTACATTGGTTATTCTAGTTAGTCATTCCTCTAACCTTTTTTCAAGGTTTTCAGCTTCCTTGCAATGGGTTAGAACATGCTCCTTTAGCTCAGAGAAGTTTGTTATTACTGACTTTCTGAAGCCTACTTCGGTCAACTCATCAAACTCACTCTCCTTCCAGTTTTGTTCCCTCGCTGGCAAGGAGTTGTGATCCTTTTGATGAGATGTGTCATTCTGGTTTTTGGAATTTTCAGCCTTTCTGCTCTGGTTTCTCCCCATCTTTGTGGTTTTATCTTTGGTCTTTGATGTTGGTGACCTACAGATGGGGTTTTGGTGTGGATGCCCTTTTTGTTGATGTTGTTGTTGATGCTATTCTTGTCTGTTTATTAGTTTTCCTTCTAACAGGCCCCTCAGCTGCAGGTCTTTTGGAGTTTACTGGAGGTCCATTCCAGACCCTGTTTGCCTGGGTATCACCAGTGGAGGCTGCAGAACAGTAAATATCGCTGCCTGTTCCTTCCTCTGGAAGCTTCTTCCCAGAAGGGCACCCACCTGCTGCCAGCCAAAGCTCTTCTGCATGAGGTGTCTGTCAACCCCTACTGGATGGTGTATCCCAGCCAGGCTACATGGGGGTCAGGGACCCACTTGAGGAGGCAATCTGTCTGTTATCAGAGCTCGAACACTGTGCTGGGAGAACCACTGCTCTGTTCAGAGCTGTCGGGCAGGGACGTTTAAGTCTGCAGAAGCTGTGCCCACAGCTGCCCCTTTCCCTAGGTGCTCTGTCCCAGGGAGATGGGGGTTTTATCTATAAGTCCCTGATTGGGGCTGCTGCCTTTTGTTCAAATATGCCCTGCCCACAGAGGTGGAATCTAGGGAGGCAGTTGGCCTAGCTGAGCTGTGGTGGGCTCCATCCAGTTCGAGCTTCCTAGCAGCTTTGTTTACACTGTGGGCATAAAACCACCTACTCAAGCCTCAGCAATGGCGGACACCCCTCCAGTGTCCCAGGTCAATCTCAGACTGCTGCGCTAGCAGCGAGAATTTCAAGCCAATGGATCTTAGCTTGCTGGGCTCTGTGGGCATGGGACCTGCCAAGCCAGGCACCAGAGGGAATCTCCTGGTCTGCCACTTGCAAAGACCATGGGAAAAGTGTAGTATATGGGCAGGAGTGTACTGTTCCTCCCGGTACAGTCTCTCATGGTTTCCCTTGGCTTGGAAAGGGAAATTCCCTGACCCCTTGCACTTCCTGGGTGAGGTGACGCCCCACCCTGCTTTGACTCGCCCTCCGTGGGCTGCACCCACTGTCCAACCAATCTCAATGAGATAAACCAGGTACCTCAGTTGGAAATGCAGAAATCACCCATCTTCTGCATTGATCTCGCTGGGAGCTGCAGACCGGAGCTGTTCCTATTTGGCAATCTTGGAAGAATTCCGTTTTATTTCTCTTTTTATGACTGTTATGGAGCCCTCCTGTATCAGGAAGTCTCTAGTGTATATTGAAGAACTGCTATCAATAATGAAGTCCAAAACCAGTTGGAACAGGGTCAGAACCCTCTGCTGGACTAACACGTGTAGCAGCATCACGTACAATAAGTCAGATAAAACACAATGGTGTTAATTGCTGAGAGATAATAATGTAAAAATAAATGCACACGCAGAGACACACACACAAGCTCACACAGGTTTGCTCAAGTACATGGACAGATAGGAAGTACCAGAAAATTATATATTATAATGTGAAGAGTCATTTCCCCTGGATAGTGAAATGATGGGTTATTTTTAGTGCTTTTAAGCTCACTTGTATTTTTAAAATTTTTCTATTAATTTGCATGTATTACTATTATAGTCTTTTGAATAACCATCTCTTTAACTCATTCAAATTAATATGGACACAAATTCTTGCCCTCTCCTCACTACGAATCCTTGCCCTCTCCTTGTTTTTCTCTGGTTGCCAACCCCCATCTGTCAGCCTTCATCTGTCTACACTGAGCTGAATGAATTAAACTAGAGCATCATTGTAGGGTCAAAGGCTATGACTATGTTGTACCTTTATAGTAGATTTTTCTGAGAGAGCCAGACTCTGGCACACACCTGTAGACCTCTTATTTTGTGACTTACTGTATATCTCTCCTTACCGGTCTGAATAGAACTCAAGGATGCTAAGACACAGCCTGCCTACTTATAATTTAAAACCTGGTACCTATGGGTGTAGTTTGAAACTACTCTGTCCATGAAATCTCTTGGCATTGAGACTCAGTGTTGTCCTGTGGTTTTAAGGTACAGGTAAATCTAATTTTGTTGTGAGTTAATTTAAGTATCAGTCAGACCCTTTGTTATAACCTAGACTCCAGGCTCTGATCCATTCTAGTTTGCCCCATTTGGTTTTTTATATCTTCTTATCCACCAACCCAGACATGGAATGATTCTCATTCATGCATAGGGATTCACTGTGGTCATACAACTTATAGAAAACCATAATTTCTTTTTCTAAAACATTGCTGCCATTGGGTAATTAGCAGTCCCCAAAATATTTCCTTAATGGTTCATAACTTTGTATTAAACTTTTTGTTATGATTGTTTGCTTTATTTTAAAAGGAATATATTAAGTTTTATTATTTTGTTGAAACATTTCTTAGAAAACTAATTAATTATATAACCAAGACTGTTTTTATTAAAATTCCCAGATCCACTTTTCATTTGGAAAGAAGGGATATGGTAAGCACACAAGCGCTAGACAGTTGAAGGTGGAATTGGGAGGAAAAGCTATTGAGAGAAAAGAAATACAGAAAGAGAAGGCAAAGAAAGCAGGAGTCCAACTTTGCCTGCTCATCAAGTTGCCTCCCTGACTCTATTCATATATTGGAATTCTGTTACAGTTCTATAGACTGTCTTTAGGGCAGAGGGACTATGTTCTAACATAACAATTCACAGAGTAATCTGGATAAACTAGCATTTTCATAGTTCCAAATCAAGAAAGGACCAAAGTGCTTCGGAATTGTTTTATTTTTTTCCTCTGTTGCTATAAAGGAGGAAACTCTCGGCTGCCAACAGAGATTGACAGACCAAGCAAAGAACAGAATGTTTTCATCTGAACATTCTAAGTTAATGTTGCTCTCCAAGCCTGTTCACGGAGAACTGTCTAGACTAATGGACTCTAAGCAGATGCCACTAAAGAACATACAAATATGAAATAGTCATTGTCTTCAAGAAGGTAAAAAGTTATATATACAAGTTAAGGCAGACTATACGCTGATGCTTACTACTTTAAAAATGACAAAATTTGGGTGTTAGAAATAATCATATATAACCATAAAAATCTGTCCTAGTTGCTAATGTTCATAAGAATATCTGCTCTGGACACAGCAGGGAAATGAATCCCACAGGGGTGCCGTCATCCACATGATGGCAGGCAAATAATAGCTGGCTCTGTCCTGAAAGGACCCAGGACAACAATGCATAAAGAAAAATCATCCTGTAATTTATAATCAGCCAGTAAATGATATGTTCCTCACGTTTGATTCCAAATTCTATTAATTCTAGTCATGTGATGTTTGATGCCATTTTATCAGTTTGAGTTTTGAAGGCTGATCATTAGAAGTATTTTCTCTCATTATGACCATAAATTATGCATATTTATAACATTTTCCAGAATTAGAGCCTCAAAGATTCAGTAAATTAAATCAGAAAACATTTTTATGGACTTGTACTACAAAAATTAAAGGGCTTTCCTTAAATGTAAATATTAACTAATATAATATGCTTGATGCTATGATACACTATTTACTAGGGATTTAGAGCAGAGGCTGAAAAATGTATTTTGTTAGGGGTCACAGAGTAGATATTTTCGGCATTGCAGGTCATACAGTCTCTGTCACAGGTTACTCTCCTGTTGTAGCTCAAAAGGAGCCAAAGGTGATTCATAAACAAATGGAGATAGCTGTGTTGTAATAGAACTTTATTTACAATAACAGGTGGTAAGCTAAATCGGCGCTGGGCCATAGTTTTTCAACACCAGATTTAAAGAAATATCGCCGCTAGGAACCTCACAATAATGAAATGTTGTCCTTTCTTTGGTCTTTCGTTTTATCTCTCGTGCATGGTGCTTGAGTTTAAGTCTTTCCACAGTAAATATTTTAAGAAAAGGATGTTGGTGGAAAGGCAGCTAAGTGAGGAATCAGAGCCTAAGATTTTAATAAAAGCACTGGCCCATGTCAAGTGTATGACTATGGGAAGTTACATAACCTCGCTGAGCTTCAGTTTTTTCATCTGTCACATGGCAACCGCTTTTCCTATTTCCAGAGCTAGTGTAAGATTCCAATGAGGAAAAACTATGTGAAGGCACGTTGTAAACCATAAAGTATAAAGTAAACCAAAACTAACATCCATTTGTAACACGATACCTTACATGACAACAATTCATTAGACAGGGTACATTCAAGGGGAGATAGTCCTTATAACTGCTTTATGCTAATCCCTTACAAGACTTTGGGAATATTCTATATCCAGTGTTTATATCAATTCCCTTCCATAGTCCAGAGCAGGAACGAGACATGTGCTATGGCAGCAATTATTCCTTGTTTTGGTAGCATCATTTCCCTCTGACTATTCATTCACTAGGAGAGATTTTTTTCCCTTCCACCTGACTAGTTCACAAAATTTTAGTTCCTTGTCTCTCAAAGCTAATCTTTTGTAATTCAAATTTTCATAGAAAGTGTAAATTTACTGCAATCCGGCGTGGGCTAAAGAGCGGGACTCCGTCTCAAAAAAAAAATAAAATAAAAATAAAGTGTAAATTTACCTGTTAACCATTTCCTTAGTAGTTCTGGTTCATAGTCACGAGGCACTTGTCTAGAATGCATCTTTTAAACACATTCACATGGAAAGCATGTTCTTCTTGAGAGAATGATCCCTCTTTCTTCATTGGTACCTTTCCATGAGATTTCCTGAAGAGAACCCTTCCAATGTCTTACATCTCATTTTAATTTTCTGTAAGGTTGAGCATTTTTTATAGAAATTTTAATGACTCTTAGGTTCAGATCTTAAATGGCTGATGTGTATTTTTCTCCAGAAAGACAAAGTTTTCTCAGAAAGGTGAATCCACAGGCCTTTGTACTTTTAATGGACACTCTGCTACTATAGTCTATATCTCTACTATGAACATCTTAGCTTCATGAAATTGTTAAGCTTTATAAATTAAATTAAAAATAATATTACTCTACTTTTGATTAAACACAAGACTTTCTATTTTGGTATGAAACAATTTGATAAAGTTTTAAACCAGGTTTTACAGAACTTTGAACAGAAGGGGCTATTTATAATTAACTAACCCTTCATTCTTATTCCCAGATATTCACACAGGAGACCCTTCATGGATTAGAAATTTTCAGCTAGATTAAAAGTCATGACAACACTGAGAAAAATATACTTATGATATGATTACATTTATATTTTACTGAAATCAAAAAAGAGAAAAATGAAGGTAGAAGTGTAGTAAGGACATAAAACTGTCAAAGAAAAGAATAATAAAATGGAGGTTAGATTAAAAAAAAAAAAGCTTATACAAACTGCTTACATCCCCCAGTGAGTGAAAATTGTACAAATGAAAGAAGAGGCAGAATATATCTTTACAAAAAAAATAAAAGAAATGAACGGGATAAAAGAGCATTCACCTTCATGCATCTTATTTAGTACTCTGAAAAACTGAGCCAAAATTATAGGGGTGAAAGTGTTTTAAACTTTTCAAAGCATTTCTCAAGAAGGAAAACAAAGTGGCTTAAATAGAAATAATGTAAGCACATCTAAGAGAGCTATCTAAACTCTAAAAGAATGCTGACTTCTATTTTGTGACTCCAATTAGGCTCAGAAGAATGTGGATATGGACTCGCTAAAAGTGAAGGAAACAACTTAAAACGGATCTAAAGATAGACCATCTCTTGGATAAAGGGAAAGGAAATAATCTATATACTAAAGGAATCACCACCTTGAACTTGATAAAGTAGCATTTGGGGAAATACATCGAAGTTTGTGTTTTATTTAGCGGATGGTGAACTTTCAGACTCATACTCAAAAGCTAGTATTAAGTCAATATTTAAATACACTCAAAAAAGGGTTAAAACCTTCACAAAGATAGAACTAGAATAGGTTATAAGGGGAACAGGGATATTTCAGGCCTAAATAACTTAGAGATTGACAAATACCATAGCAAACAAGCCTGTTCCTTCAGTATATGATGCTTGGCCCTGTTTCAGATGCTGAATGCAAGGCTGTAAAGAGAGTGCAGCATTTATTAGAGGTTGATGTTCTGATAGTTTCAAAAAGACAACAGTATATTTCAACAGGACTATGTATTGGTTGTACAATGTAACAATACATTCAATATGTATTGTATTGTAGGTATTGTATAATGTACCAGTACATTCAACAATGTATTGGTTGAAGTAGAAACAATAACAGGAATGAAGTGTACTATCAAGTATGATGATGTTATTTATAGACATAATGGGTTTCACTTACTAAATTCGGAGTACTTGGTTAGAATTCAAGTGGCCAGTTATCCTGTACACAAACACGTACCCTTCAGCTTGAAGTTGATCGAACTGGAAAGGATCTCTGCAGCTGCAAAGCGGAGCCCTATCACTTAACAAAGATGAGTGAAGCATTTTTTGTTTGTTTGTTTGTTTCTAGATCACTGCTTTTTAGATTATCTCTTGTAGGGTTATCACTACCAGAATCTGGCTAAAGCATAAGGCAGAAATCTTACTACTGGAATTGTGCTGAGGGCTCTTGAGCAAGTCACCTCATGTCCCAGGCCTCCATTTCCTACTTATCAAAAAGTGTGCCAAATGAGGGAAAAGTAGGTGTTTGTTTTAATTTTTAACCGCTTATTTCAGAGATTTGTTTTCAGATTCCCTCCAAAAGACTGGTCACAATCTGTTTCTAGGTTTATAACAGATTTGAACATGTGTGGACACCCGCATGCATGTGTCTACTGTGAGTCAACAAAGGAATTCCTTAAATCTCTACTAGTTTTCATACTCTTGTATTTCTAGTCCCTCTTTCAAAAAACTTGCTAGATGCAAAAGGATAGATATGGATATGGACGTGGACACAGGCCTAGGTATAGACAGATACACTTATGTAAACACGCACGTATATACATTCGGGTACTGTTCGGTACTGGGGATCCAAAGTTGGCTTCTATTAACAACAGCAGCCCTTACTCACTGAACATATCCTGTACGTCAAGCATTGCTTTAAGCCCTTTGCACTGTGTTCAGCACAGTGCCTAACACCTAAGCATTCAATAAATGTGCTGAATGAATGTTGAATCCTTGAAATTCATCAAAATGTCTTTCTTCCTTCAAATGTCTCATACGAATTGTCAATTAAGGTTTTTAATTTCTGGCTCGGAGGTGGTTAAGAGCATGAATATCTATTTGTGGTTAGTTCTCTTTAATGTATAATTAAACTCTAAATGTAACTACTTTCAAAACTTAGTTTTTCTTTAGCTTCTAGCATCAGCTTTAAAATCTTATTTTTTAAAAAAATATAGTAGTTTTATATAAGAGCAAAAGCATTTTTTTAATTAATGATCAATTTGTTTATGAATGTAAAGGATTAAGATCTTAGGAGATCTTGTTTGGGAAGCATTAAAACCATTTACACACTTAGTTGAACAGACTCCTTAAACATGTCAAATCACACAGCTTAATATGTCCAATTCTTTCAAACACTTCAAGTATCTGAAAGAAAAAACAACTTTCAAAAGTAAAATTTAAGCATTTAAAAACCTTGGATAAATTCATATATCAAACTTATAAATGTAATAAGTCATTATCCTAAGTATCAAAGAAACATCTGCACAAAGCATAAACAAAGCATCACAATAATTATAAAACTTATAAACAACACGCCGTGTAAATACAATATTTTTTAAAGTATTGAAGCTTCATTCATCTCCTAATCATTGCCCTATTGAAATTCAAGGCTTTATGGGATAAAATATTTACCAGCCAAACAAGGGGAACTTTATTGCCAGAGCGCTATATCAAATGAAGTTACAAATGCAATTGTTGGCCAGATATTTTTAGACCGAGACCCCCAAAATACAGCTGTTTTTCAAGAAGACCTTCGTGTGAGCCACAGTTCATTGACCTGAACTAGTTCTTGGTATAATGGGACTTTTTCAGTCTTTGTCCTTCTTTTTGGTGGAGGGCAACATAATTCATTTTATGTTTCTATATTTTGTGTTAGAATCATCAACTTTTATAGAAAATGTATGGGACTTTTCTTCACAAATTTGTGTTGTTACATCATTTAGATTGATGAAATTCTGTGTGCGTGCACACATACAAACAACCCAATCTAAATGATAAAGTTTCTTTACTCCACAATGGGATCCTCTACCCTGTTAATATTTCATTTTTTGTCTCTCACATTGAGTTATTTATTGACTAAAGTAAAAAATGAAAAGAGGTCCCTCCGAGGAAGTGAAGTTGAAAAAAGGAAGTTGACTAAGGACATTAGAATCGTAGGTAACTGGTGCACATTGTTTCAAAAAGGGCCACTCAAACATGTTAGATATGAAAAGTGAGTTTGGGTTGGGGATTGGATTAAGATGATACCTCATAGTTGTATAGTTTTCTATTGCCATTGTAATAAATTATCACAAACTCAGTGGTTTAAAACAATGAAAATGTGTTATCTTACAATTTTGGAAGTTCAATATCCAACACAGGTGTCACTGAGCTAAAATCAAGGAGCTGGCAGCAAGGCCTTTCTTTCTAAACGCTCTAGGGGGGAACCCATTTTCTGGCCTTTTCCAACTTCTAGAAGCTACCTGCATTTCTTGTCTGGTGGCCTTGTTCCATCTTCAAAGCCAGTTTTTCCCACAATATTATCTCTCTGCTTCTACCTCTTCTGCCTTTCTCCTCCTCATTTAAGGACACTTGTGGTTACAGTGGGCTCACCAGGTAATCCAAAGTAATCTCACTAGTTTGAATTTAATTAAGGTTAGCACCCTTTATTCTATCTGCAATCTGAATCCCTTCTTGCCGTGTGATATAGCTCATTACAAGTTCTGGGGATTAGGAATACTCAAAGACATCTATAGGAGATCATTATTCTGCCTACTAAAATGGTATTGGCTAGAATATAAGGCAACCTGAAATTTGCCCTTTACTAAGAAGGTAATTACTTCTCCAAAGAGATGGCTGTTAGAGACAAAAATAAACACCCAAATTCAAAAAGATAAAGTTATATTTCATTGTTAGTGCTTTAAGCCCTCTTCTTTGATGGAAGCTAGCTTAAACGGGAAGCTGACAACAAACTCAGACTAAGGTTTTTTTCTGCCTCCTTATAACTAAAGCCCTGACCCCACCTAAAATACCACTGCTCCAATATGAAAAAAGGCAATGTACAGACACAGCATGTAGCAAGAATGAATGGAAAGGAGAAAGCTAGAAGGAAAGCATATTCACCTGGCCCTGGTTTATTCATATCTCTTCTACAAGACTTCATTTTCAGAAAATATGGTTCAATTACTGTCTACAAGAACACCCTCTACTTTGGGAATATAATGAGTGAGGGATTATAGATACTTAAACTTCATTTAGCCAAAAAGCTTATACTAGAGGATAACGCCCACAACTAAAAGGTACATGTAAATCACTCGAGGCATAATCTTAGAAATTATTTTAGTTCATTGTAAGTATAACAGGATGAGCCACTGTTTGAGCTAAAACCAGGGAGCAAGCTGAAAACGAATCTGAAGAACAATATTCAAGAATTTGTTACCAATTCTTAGTCTGAAGGGTTCAACCTGTTAAAACACACACTTAACTCTTCCTAGAAAGAGAGATCAAAGTTGGCAACAATACAAATTCATGTTCTATCTCTGTATCTGTGGTGTAGGTTGAGAAATAACTTATTTCATTTTGGAGATACCTGGGTTTATGCAATTATTTTTGCAGGCATTACGATAGTCTCATTTCTATTTTGTTTATTTTAAACACAAATCTATATGCTACAGAGCACTTTTTTGAGGGTAAGAGGAACAGCTCATAAAATCAGAAATAATTGTCATTTATCTAACAGAATGGCAGTGATATGCAGAGATAGCTGGTATTCTAAAACTATAGAATAAAAAGCTTCTAACCACTCCCTCAAAAAGCAAAATACTGGATCTACAGCAATAAACATCTCCCAATAACACTTTCCAAAATTAAATAAAGCTGTCACCCATACAAGGAAAATGAAGACCACTGGGATATCCTTTAACAAATTGCCTTTCTCTCTCTGTTTCTCTGTCTCTGTCTCTCTCTCTCTCTCTCTCTCTCTCTCTCTCTCTCTCACACACACACACACACACACACACACACAGAGAGAGAGAGATTCCCATCTTCTTGGAAGAAGATTCATTTGTCTCATCTTGGGAAACACTTTGCACTTTGTGCTTTTTGGTTCATCACAGCACCAACTATATTAATAACCAAAAGCTGAGCTACCAAGCTGGGTTCTCATGGAATCATTGCATTTCCTTGAATAGCTTTGTTGAAAGGAAACAAACAAAAAACAGATCTTCAAGTGAGAAAAGAAGCAATTTGAAGTAGCTTTGCTAACTCAAAGCTAGAGATGGATGGGCCACCAATTTGCGTTGTTCACTTCCATTCTCGTGTGCCTGGTTTCGAACTTGGTAGAATCATTATCACTAGGTAATGATTTAAAATAAGACTGAGGATCTGGATGATTCTTAGAACCATTCTAGCATTTTCTTTAGTAATTGCTTCACTGTATGAAAGAAAGCAAAAACCCTTTAGGCAGGAGTCATTTGCCCCTTCGCCCTCTTTCTACTCTTCAATTCTTATTAGAAACGTATTAAGAGGAAACTTTACCGAGACCATTCAACTCACATTATAAGAATTCTCCTATCTTGATATCAATTCCTTGATATATCTTATTCTTTTTTTTCAAAGACTATAAGAAAGGAAGTGTAGGCATCCTGAGCCTTTTTCTAACATAAGTAAAATGCAGCTAATGATGTCCTGAAGTGAAATTACATAAAACTAAAAGTAGATCCTATGCTTGACAAGTGATGGAAGAGCAATATAGGGAGAAAACTTTGAGAAAAGGTTTATTTCTTCATGTCCATTGGAAAATGATACCACATTAAATGGTTTCTTACTTTCAAATTCAAGTTACATTTTGCCTTACTCAGATATACCAGTAATGTATATCTGAAAAGCACTGCATAAATCAGCCTTTGTAACCTAAATCATAAGTCACCAGAAACTTACTCTATGATTTCAGAGATTCTTTATCTTCATTTTGAAATCCTAATGACTTAGCTTCAAGTCTCTGCCCTGTCCCACTTTTTGTTAAACAGCGAATGATCTATAAATAAAAAGTTAAATGCACTAGGTTGAACTCTCTATTTATAGGAATATTTTTGTACTCAGAATCATTTTTCAAAGTGAACAATCAAAACCTAAATCCTCTGCTTCATAAAATTTAATGGTTACATAATGGATTTTCTTACAAGAACATACACCTTTATAATTAAATGGAAATTGAAGTAACTTTGATAGACTATAACCCTATGATTTATATGAAACCTGGTACAAGGTTGGTGCTTAATAAATAACATCCTCCAATTAATGTCTCTATTTAATGTATGCTTGCCTTTTGTTTCCCATGTTTCCTAGAGCAGGTGCTCCTTCTGTGCCTACGTGCAACAGTAACCGAAGAGATATTGTTGACCAAAAACGATGGCTATTTCCTTAAAAAAATCAGTGTTGGTGTACCTTCCTCATATTGGTCATTGCCCCCCTTCCTCTAATTAAGCATTTCTGTTAAATTAAGCCCTTAACAAATATGCCTCTGTGGTTTTCATTTTCTTCTTTTTTAAAAAATCATCTATTGAATGTCATAAGAGCTTGAAAGGTCATTGCCAGGAAGGAAATGTTTACAACCTCTGTGCAAGCCAAGAAAATAGGAAATCAACACGAATGATTCTGGCTACACAGACTTCTGTCCACTTCTCACTGCTGGAGCTGGACGTCCACTCCACATAAGGCTTACTTTTTCTCAATGCCTCCTAGTTGTGCTGTCCTGCGTCCCTTTTTTAGAAATGAATTGAGAACGATATGAATTGCATATAGCATATGTTGCAATTTATTTAGAGAGAGGCTTGAAGAATGAGCCACATATTTGGGGAAAGTAGCTTAAAAGCGATCATTAAGAATATGAGAAGGAATATATAGGGAAAAAATACACACAGTGGAAAATGACCAGAAGAAAAAAAACCTGCCAAACTATTTTTTCTTACAATACGCTCACTTTTTCTAAATTTCAAAGTGTGACTCTTCTGGATGATTCCAGCCATCTGTGTAGTAAAAATAGATTTGCAGAAGATATGGATATGGACTCCGATCTGTTGAAAGTAGAAAACCCCTGCATTTTCAAATCTGTCTGGTATTGGCCTCAGTGCAGGGGGCATCTGGACAGCAGTCACAAATTCCTTATGACCATGATACTGAACATGTCAGAGGAAAAAACCTCATAAAAACAAGGCAGGAAAGGAAATCCATGTGTCATCAGGACCATATACCTGTCTCTATGCCATTCCAGAGGAACAGCTGTTAACTGTGGCCTTGGAGAATTTCCAGGAAGATAAAAGAGAGAAAAGTGTTTTATTTTGGTGAAAAGCAAAATATATATTCAAGAAAAATCGGGAAGCAAATTACACAGGAAGGAACCAAAAGTGGCAGAAGACAGAGTATTAATATTATCGTGATCCAGTCCACAGTCATAAAAATGGTTCCCCTAAAGCAGTGGTTCACAAAGTGTGATCCCTGTATCAGCCGCATCAGCATTACCTAAGACTGTGTGAGGTACGCAAACTTCTGAGCTCAGTCCAAACTCAATGAATCAGAAGCTCTGAAGCCGAAGCCTTCTCATCTGTTTTAACAAGCTGGCCAGGTGACTCTGATGAACGGCAGAGTCTGAAAACCATTGCTTTAACCATTCAGTAAATGACCACTGAAATACAATTGTCATTTGAGACACATCCCTGCCTGCCAAAATTTTACGTTTATAGACTGATCTCACATTAGATGCATTAATAACAGTAGAAAGGTCAGGGCGCTCAAATGTCTACAGAAGGTAGGCAGCTGTGTGTAGCAGTGCAGGTTGCATGCAAAAGTCCTGCAAGGCAGGTATCACAAATGAGGGCAGTGGGCCAGGCAGACTGATGAATCAAAACATAGTCCTCATCCATGGATCCCAGCCATTATTCAGGTCTGGCTTCTTGTTGTTGTGAAGAAATGCATGCTCAGTATTGCTATATTTCCCAGCTTTTTAAAGAAACCAGAGATAAGAATCTTTATGTATAATTAACATAGTTTAAAATCTTGACAACTAGTTCAATTAGAAAAGTGATCATTTGTTCACATTCAACCTCTATGTAGACGGTGGAGACAAGGGGAGAATGATATAGGAAAAGAGAATAAAAGTTGCTAAGCTTGATTTCTCTCTTATATTGTTTGTTTCCAAAATTATGTTTAAACAGATATAGCAATTGCCTTTATACTGTGATTTTAAATACTCTCTGTCTACCATTTCCCAAGAAATCTCTCTACATCCATCTGCCACAATGTCTGAAATTCTATCATTAAAGATAATTGCCATTAGTTTAACTTTTCATGCCTCAAGCATTTTCCTTCTCCTAAAATTATCCTATAGTGGTGGTCTCATTAACATGGCCTCTAGAGTCCTGTGACCTGGTTTCAAATCCAGTTGGCTTTGTCATTTACTAACTATATAATTTTGAATATGTTATTAAGTGTCTCTAAGCTGCAGTTTCCTTAGCTGTAGCTTAAGGATAAACAATTATAGCTTCACTGTGATGATTAGTAGAAATTTTTGGACCATTGTCCAGATTCAATAAGTGATATTTACTATTCTTGTTTCAATCAAAAACACTTTCCTGTGATGAGTCTATTAGACTGCTTTCCTTTGGGGATTGGATAAAAAAATGTTTAATGGCAAAACAGACAGGGTTAACTTGAGAAAAGAACAACATTAAGTGAAATGAGTATACACCAGATGTCCTAGATATTGAGACTGGTGGGCAGCAATGGCACGGGAGTGTCGTGATCTATATGCCTTACTCCTACCTACCTTTCCTCCAGCCCTCAGATATGTGAAGGGCTGGTAGAGACATGTTATAAGTTCTCTGCCTACAGATCATCATCAAGATTCCTTTGCCTTGCTGAAGGATTTGTTAATACACAAGACTCATTGAAAGCAAGTCACCAAAGTATCTTCTACATATATTTACATATAGCCTCAGAAAATTTTTGAAAATGTATTCATGCCTCTAGTCATGCCTTATCTCTCCTCCATCACCATGTATTCTTGTTACAAACTGATAATCACAAAATTTAATGTGATACATTATCAATTATGTTTCACATTTTCCTGTTTAATGGTAAGAATAATCAACATAGTTGACATGGGGAAAATGATAAATTCATAGGTATAACCCAGTCCTGGGAGGTATCTTCTGGAATTTAAATTAATGGTCAGCAAACACTCAGACATGTCATGCCCGATTTCTGTTGATTTTTGCATATAAGTTTGGTGCATTAATAACCTTATTTTGAGGGGATTTGGCTTAGTGAAAGTGTGGCTTTGTTTTGCCAGGGACAAAAAAATGACACAGGAGCTACCTTAGGGATATAGATTGAGAAGTCTATGAAGAGAGAAGAGAAACTTCTAGCAGAAGCTAAAACCTTTTGAGAAAGTGGCAGACATTTTCTTCTTATGTTTCTCTTCTATCACACCTTCCTGCATGGGATTCCATAAACAGATACACACATTTCTAGATCAAAACCACAGTTTCCCCCAAGATGTTTAACTCTGCCCTTTTTATAAATGTTTATAGAGAATATGGTCAAAATGTTCAATATATATGTGATTTTCTATATTTGTCATGTAAGAGGAACTGAAAATATAACAAAAGAAAACCTCAATGTAGAACCTCCAAGATTCAACAGTGGACAACTATTTAAATAACCTGAAGAAGAGAAGCAGGTTTCCATCTGAAGGGTGGAAGCCATATATGGTCTCAAACAATGAGGGACACAGAATGTCTCAAATCAGTTCAGTAAGCATTTTTTGAATACCTACTACGTGCCCAGCATCGGGCCGCAGTGCTGAAGAGGAAGGTAGAACTGTACTTCTCTCTCTGAAGACCTGGAAGTCTAATAAAGAAAGACCTATTATGGGAATAAATATGTATTTAATTATTATTAGAATTTTACTAAGTTCCAAGGTTGAGTTACCTACAGGACAGTGGTTTAGTCCAATCTGGTATGTCTGGAGCAGTTTTCTGGAGGAGATAATGTCTAAAATGATTCTTAAGTAACTATTAGTCTGGCCTGGTGGGTGTGAGCACAAGTTGGAAAGGGTTTATGTTAGACGCATCCACTGCCTTTCACCTCTACTTTCAGTAGCCTAGCAGATTTCACCATCATCTTTAGTTTAGACTGTCAAAACAGCCCCTAATGATCTCCCCATACCCATATTTGTCCCATTTAATCCATTCCTCACATGGCAGCATGGATAACTCTTCAAAGTATACATTTTACTATGTGGTTGTTCTGCTTGAAAACTTTTCAAAGGCATTTCCAGTGCAGTCAGGACAACATCATAACTCTCTTCCATGGATTATAAAACCTTGCATGATTTAGCCCTTGCCTCTCTTTCTGGTACTCTAGTACTACTTTTCTCACACAGCCCATACCCCAGGGTCTGAAACATCTTGCTCATTAGCATAAGTTGCTTGCTCTCTCATTCTCTACATGGTTGTCTGCTTTCCATCCATCCAGACGTTGCTTAAGTCTCTACCTCAAGAGGTCACCTCCAGCTCCATCTCAACAGCAGACTTTCCATTTCCTTTACCTCCACCATTATTACTGTAATTTTCAAACCTCAGCCCCACCTTCAATTTCTTCCCAAGCACCTAATGCAGTTTGTAAGATTGTAAATTATATTTATATTGATTTTTAAATTATAAGTTAACCTGTTTAAGTTGACCTCCCCCACCAGGATATCAGGCTAGAACTACATGTGTTTTGTTTCCATTGTTTCCCAGCACTTAGCAAAGAATCTAGCTTTTAGTAGATCCTCAATAAATGTTTGTTGAATGAGTAAAAGAAGGAGGCAGCATGTGTGTGAAAACATGTATATTCATTATCTATTTCTGTGTAACAAGTTACTCTAAAACGTCATGGCTTAAAACAACAAACACATACTATCTCACAGTTGCTGTGGGTCAAGACTCCAGGCAGAACTGGGTTCTGTGACTCAGGGTCTCCTACAAATGGGTAATCAACATGTCAGCAGAAGCCATAGTCATGTCAAGGTTCCACCAGGGGAAGACTCACTTTCAATCTCATTCATGTGGTGGTTGGCAGGATTCAGGTCCTTATAGGCTATTGGCTATGTGGCTCTCACCGGAAATAAGAGAGCCGGAGACGGTTAGCAAGACAGAGGTTACAGTCTTTTATAACCTAATCTCCAAGTGACATTCCATTAGTTTTGCCATATTCCATTCTTTACGAGTAAGACACTAGATCCAGCCCACACTCAAGAGGAGGGAATAACATACCAGGAGGCAGGGATGATTAGGGGCCATATGAGACGCTGCCTACCATGGCATGCAAGGACATTATGTATAGAAGGACTTATTTATGATCAGTGTAGTGTCAGACTGGTGATGGATAGGAGACGTTTGAGCTCTGTGAGGGTGGAGACCACTTTCCTTCAGTGACCTCTTTTATTCCCAGTAACTAAGGTAGTCCCTAGCACATGCGAGGTCCTCAGTATTTATTTCTCAAATGAATAAAGAACAAAATATTGTGTGGGGACAGGCTAGTGTGAAAGAAAAACTAGCCCTGACAACCTACTTTTGCTTTACTTTTTTTTTCCCATAGCATTTAACACCTCCTAGCATAGTGTATTTATTTATTATGCTTACACTTGATTGTTTCTCCTGCTGAAATAGAAGTACCCTAAAAGCAGTAATTGGTTTTTTTCTTTGTTCTTTCCTCCTTATTTTTCCACTCGTATATCCCAAGTTCTCCAGACAATCATATTTAGAGTTCAACACAGTTTGTTAAATAAATTTAGTTAATCTCAGTCTGATTCTTAGACCAGCATCATCAGCATCCTCTGTGCAGATTTTCAGGCCTTGCCCTAGAACTGCTAGGTATGTCTCTGCAGCTTAACAACATTCCCTGGTGATTTCTATGCACACTGAAGCTTGAAAAGCACCATTTTAAATGATTGAAATAGAATCAAATGCAGGAGAATTGACTCAAGTCCATCCTCTCAACTGGTACACTGTTTTGCCTGTAGCAATAGTTGTAGTGCAGAGGTTAGCAATAATCTGTTTGAAAAAATATAACGTATAAATCAAAGAGGGGTTGTTCCTTTTCTAATCTTACTCTCTCATATTTTCATTCTAATATGGCTTCCTCTGGGAGAAAGAGGTGGAGCCACAATCAGGGTACTGGGAATTCTATAGCAGGAATATAGGTAATACTTAACCTAAACAACCATGGAAAAAAATATTGAGAATACTGCTCTAGAGTGTACGTAAGTATGACCTCAAGTCCCCACCAAATTAAGTTACCTTGTTACCAGTTGGCTTGTTAATATGAATCACTTCAGCTATATGTGTCAATAAACTGATCTGAATTAGAAAAAGTCATAGGAGGAGGATTCTGAGGTCCTGCCAATATTTCCTTCCTGCTGATGCCCTGAAGCAGTGAAAACCAGCAGCAATAACTATAGTTATTGCCACAATAAAAATTCTGGCCACATGAAAAAAAAAAATCTGCAGCAGTCAATTACCTCTGAATCCTGGTAAAACAGAATCTAAATATTCTCTTAGGTCAGACTCATTGTCATCATTAAGGAATTTCATGAAATGCTGAATACCTGCTATGCCAACAATACCTATCTGGAAAAAAAAAAAGAAAGAAAAAAAGAAAAAAGCTGCCAAGAGGATTGCCTTATGTGTAGGTTTTCATACTTAATGTAGATTTTATGGTGGTGACCCCAACCACCTTTGCCACAGTGGATGAATCCAGAGTCAGATTGCTGCCTAAGAGATAGGCAATTGCCTATAAGCTGCCTGGTGGCCTAGCATGAATATTCTGCCCAGTAAGAATGGCACATGCTCCATAGTGACAACAGTAACTGTGGTTTCAGTCACAGTGACGGCCCCAATAAAACATGCTTCTTAGTATTAATGGTCTTGTGCAATCCCTTTCATTTGAAATTAGGCTGAGCCTGTTGACTTGCTTTAATCAATAGAATGCAGCAGAAGGGACTCTGGAATTTGGGATGAAGGGCTAATCAGCCTGTACCTACTTCTTTGGGGTTGGCGGAGACCAAGATTTGGATAATTTCCTACCATCTTCAGGACATACCAGCCTCAATAAATGTTTTACTGAATAAAACAGATATCAAACTTTCAAACCTCCAACCTGCAGGGAAAGGCCTGCAGTGAAGAGTAGAAGCTCGATTTAACAAATGTGGGACTGGCCAAGTTCAAGGCCATTCAAATCTGGCATCTTTGGCCTCAGAAATTCTGACATAGTTAAAAGGACTAAAAACAAATTCTCAAGCAACAAGTAGTTTGCTTTTAGGCTTTCTCTCAACCCCTAACCAGGCTAGGAACTGAGGAAAAGGAATTCATAAGAAAGGGAGAAACAGTTTCCTTAAGCCACAGATCTGAAGCAGAAGTCACCCAGAACACAACAATTCCTCCTCCAGACATGATGAATGAAGCTGTCAAAGCAACCAGGGTTTTCTTTCAAAACTATTCATGAGCCTGAGCTCCATTGAACATTATCACTGTTATTATTCATGCATCTTTCATCTCTTACAATGAACTACAGTTTCCACATGAAACTATCAATACATGTTAGCTTCTCAGGGGGAGAAAATAACTTAGAAATTCAGCCTGAGGCAGAAGGCATTTTTCTGACACTGGTGTCCTCATGCTTCTCTCCCAAGCCCCCATCAAAAATGCACATTCTTCCCAACCCACCCCGTCCCCCTGTCTAAACCGGATGATTATATTAATGAGTAAAACAATAGCTTCTCACCCTATTTCCACCTGATGCAGGACACAAAGTAAGACATAACCTTGGCCACTGAACATCTGCAAGTCCTTAAAAAGAGGAGAGAGGTTATTTCCCATAATAGACAAATACGTTTTGAGGAATTCAGTTTGACAGATTCAGTTGATTGTTAGCATGGGGAGTAGGGGTGGGGTTTGTGCTCTCTATGGAAGATATTTCCTTTAATTGGAGAGTTTAATTTGCTAGCCACTTTGGACTGCATACCAGGCCCTGACAGAAATCAAATAGCCTTTGCCCAACCAACTGGGCTAACTTCCCCTCTAAAGCAACTACCTTGACTTATGGTAGCTCCCAGTGTGCTCAAAGGAATCGACCTCTACTTCATGCACTTTCCAAGAAATTTTTTTGAGTAATGAATTGTCCATACAAAGGAAATCCATCTGTCAATAATGCCATGAAAGACTTAAATAAGCTTCATTATTATAACGTGGAGATTTAATATCTAAGGCAATTATTCTCATCCACCTTGGATTCCTATATTTAGTCAGCACCAGTCTGGGTAGACAACAGACATCCCTTGGAACCCAGCTTATCTGATAGAACAACATAACCTTTAGGTCTGATAACCGTGCCAAATATTGAATACTTAAAAGCAAATGTTATTCTAATTAACTGCATTCACAAATGACAGCAGCTTCTCTTTCCAAAGCTGCTTGGAAACTTCCCCTCAAGACTCAAAGCAGAAGCAGAGCAAAATAATAATAATAATAATAGCATATGAACATAAAGCCAAATTTGCATTAGATAATAGGAAGCTATCCATGACCTTCAAAGGTTAGTGGGTATTATAGCCTAGTCTATTTTGCAGTGCATGGTAAGAATGTGGTCAATAGGGAATAGCATACCTATAGGGCCAAAAACCACCTGGAAGCTGGCTGGGCAGTTTCACAGATAGGATTATGAGACAGTGGGTACAGAAAAATGGCTGATTTAACTCACCTACTATAAGTAAACGTCCATTTTTCCTGAAATGACTTTCAGGAACTCAATGCTACGGTGAGTTCATCATATATATTCTATTTATTTTCTCTTTATTATTATGCTAAGCACACAAGTGATATGCACTTATTGTAGATAAATTAGAAAATACTGATGAACAAAAAGAAACATAATTAAATTACACAAAAAATTGTACTTGTCACAAACAACCAAATATATCTTTATATATATATACTTCCTGATTTTTTCTCATGAATATGACATATAATATGTTATGTCAATAATAACTAGATTTATATGAAATACTCTTGTAGCAACCTTTTAAAAATTAATGTATTTTGCTTCCATATAATTGAATATATGTCTACATCATCATTTTAATAGTCATTTTAATAAGGTTCTATTATAAATATGAGTTATAATTTTGTTTCGTTACCCTGCTATTATCAGACCTTTCAGTTGTTTCTAATGGGTATGTGCAGAAATGTTACTGATGTCTTCCACGAACTTCCCAGACACACTTCCAAATTATTACTGGACATTTCAATATCAGTACTTCAAGAAGTTCATTTATATCATCAGTTCTTTCATTGAACAACTTTTGGCATTGTCTCTTGGCATTGCCTTCAGCATCTGCAGTATGTGAATATGAATGTTCACACCTTTCCACTAGTTGGTATGCTGGCAGTCAGTGAGAAGAGAAAGTATAATCCCCAAAAATATGGTGGGGTAGTCCAAAGTATCCTCATCAATCTTGAAATATCTATAAAGTCTTGCTTTACTTTAAACACAAAAGTGAAATTTTAAATTATTTTCTCTCATATATCCATGTAAATTTTATTATTATTTTTACTTAATAACCACATATTCAGTTAGTGGTCTATGTTTATACTGATGCATCATGAACAGCCTGGCACACTGCTATGATTCCTGGGGTTACCTGGCAATGAGTGTTCATTCTGGTCATGATTGGAGTTGTGAAAACAATTTCAAGGCCCAATCAGCCAACTATGAATGAGAAGGGTAATCAATGTGGAGGATTTAATTTTAGTTCAATGTCATCAATACCTTCCACATTTGTGCTCCAGCCTCACGTTTTCATATATGTTATCTCATTTATCTACATACCAGTTTTGTGAAGCATCCAGGCAAGAAGAATCATTCCCATCATTCTTCATTATCTAAAATGGTGGAGTTCCACCTATTTTATGCAGCTTTAATTGAAAAGGGGCTTTGCAAACTTCTAACCCCACTTCTGATACTAAATCCTTTGCCATTATATACCTATGAAATCTTCTCACTTGAATCTCTTGACACCTGGATATAACGCACTTTACCTGTGCATACCTCCAGCTACCAACACCCTGTAGATCATTCTCACATGCTCAATACATACATAGCAATCTTTTCTTCATATCAAGTCACCCTACCCCCATTTTTACCTTTAACCTCTTTTACCACAATAATCATCACCTGCAATCTCCATGAGAAACTCTTTTCTAGGGCCACATCCTGGACCAACTGTAATGTTCTTAAATTGCATAGTCTGACCACAGTGTTCCATCCTTCTTTCTCAACTATTTCTCCATTTACACCAAATACAATTTTATCTCTTAAATTCCACAATTTTCTCTTAGTCTCTCTGCTCTCAGCCCCTTTTCACTTTGCATCCTTCCTTTCTGAACCTGAACTTGATGATCTATCTTCACCTCAACTCTGATCTGAACAGCATCCTCAACTCCTTTTGCTTTTGGTCTGTTCTTCAGCTGTGCTACAAACTCACCATTTGGTTTCCCATGGAAATTTCAAGCTGAATATTTCCAAATGAATTTCTTTCAGACCTGTATTTTCCCCCTTATTCTGTTCTCTATTTTAGTAAATGGCCCTATCACCTACCCAGTAACTCAAGCCATAAATCTGGAAGTTATTCTTAGTGTTTAAGCCATTCTCATGTCTTGCACAGTATGTCTTCAAACTATATCTTGAATCTAATTCTCTCTTTACACTGCCAGAGCTGCAGTCTTGATACAAGTCTTTATTATCTCTGCAAATGACAAAGACTCCTAACTCTCTTCCCAGGCTCTAGCCTCACATTCTCCAATCCATCCCCCATGTTATGCTGATGAATGAAATATCGTGCCTCTTCCTTTTTCACTCTCCCTTCCAAAAACAGTGAACCATGCAGAATTCTACAAAATACCACGTTATTCTTTCTTTTGATGTTTGTTTAAAAAGGGTTTGGAGGTAACTAACTTGTAGAGAAATATACAAGAGGATCTAAAAGAAACAGGTGGAGAGAGAGATGGTAAGGAAAAAAAAATAAACCAGAGGTAAAAATTCATGCCATTAAAACATGTACAGTTGTTTGTACATGTGCAGACCCACATTTGCATCTGCACTTCCTCTAAGCAAAGATAAAGAAGAAAACCTAATAAGGTATGAGCTTCATTATTTCTACAAGACAAAAACAAATTAGTTGCTGGTTCTGACACCTGAGAGAAGTGTCTTTCATGGGAAAACCAGCCTGATTCTCAGGCCTCCGTGCTTAAAATTCTACTTGCCCTTCAACACTCAGGTCCAATCATTCCTTACTGTGAAGTCTTCCCTGATTCTACTCCCACCTCCTCCCTCCAGTTAATAATTCGGCCTTTCTCACCAGCGCAGGATTTTGAACTTGTCCTCTGTTTGTACTAATTATGTGTACTGAGAGTACCTGCTTCTGCCCTTCACTGTGGTCATATTAAGGGAACAGACTCTGCCAAGTTCATCTTTGTATCCCCATCAATAATGAAACTAGTGAAAACACGTCTTAATGCTTTATAGCTGTAATTGAAAGGTAAAAGATTTGCACCTTTTAGTACTTCTTTGTAATCCAAATAGGATTGAGGCCAAAACTGTTAGGGAGTTCATTCTAATAATTTACAACATACTTTATTGTTTCCCAGCCATTCTGTGAGGTTCAACTGAATTCAGCTTTCTGTAATACAATACATACAATCAAAAAGACAATACTCAGTAGGTTTATGGTCAAAGGAGAGAAGAGAGAAACAAGGCCAGCCAACCCTCCTTCCAATAACATGCCAAAGCCCCAGCCCCACGTGGAGACCCGAGGATCTGGTAGGCTGGACATGGCTCAAGGCAGACTTGATGGTAATGGCTCCTTCTCTCTCATGTCAATGGTGTTGGACAAGTAGGGCTGGGTCTCTGAGTGACCCCCTAATGCAATGGCTATAATATTGAAATAGCTTTAGTCTGTAGCACAGCTCAGACCTACTAGTACTCTTGTTCCACTCTTGTCCACCATTGCAGAGCAAGCTTTCTCTGGGTGTATTTGCCCAAGATAGCAATAGCAAAAGGTGAATTATCTCTTATTAGATTACTTCTGCCTAAGTCCTTGGCATAAGTGGGGATGGGTAGCAGATACTACCTTTCTAATATGCCTAGTTCTCCTGCTCTCTCTTAATGTGTTATACTTCCCCACTCCTCTGTGCATAAGTAGGGCCATGTAACCAGCTCTAACCAATAGATTTGATTATAATCCAGTTCTTCACATATTCTTCCTCTGTTTCAGTGAACATGTCAGCATGTGTTGAAATACAGCTGCCACCAAATGAAAGTATCCTGAAACACTGAGCCATTGCATAGAAGGTGGCTGCACTGGGATTTATCAAACCCTTCAGAAGGTCTTTTTGAAGAGCAAGAAATAAACATTTGTTACATTAAACTACAGAGATTTTGATGTTGCTTGTTATTGCAGCATTGCCTAACCTATCCTGACTTACACAGAGGCTTTAACCCACCAGAACTGACTCAATCACTTTAACTATTTAGAGAAAGAAGCTTAATTAATCAGAACAGCTTTCTGGTTCGGTTCTCCTGAAAGATACAAAATTATCATTTCACTCAACAAGTATTTTGAACCAAAAACAGATTCACTCTCTACACTCGGGTCTTTTGCTCTATTTTCAAAGAAAGAAATAAAATCAACATGAAAAATTTCTCAAATTAAGGCTAAAAACTGCCTCATATTCTTTAATCTTCCAATTTTCAGGATGGCATATACTGATTCATAGTTTGAGAGATCACAGGACTGAAACCAGGTGTTTGGAGTCTTACTAAAAAGTGTGTATTTTTATATGCTCATTTATTTGGAAACGTGTGATTCTGGAATAAAGGTGGCAAATGATTTTTAAGGGGAAAAATAAATAATTCTGCCAAAAAGACACATGCACTCATATGTTCATTGCTGCACTATTCACAATAGCAAAAACATGGAATCAATCCAGGTGCCCATCAATGGTAGATTGGATAAAGAAAATATAGAACATTGGGCTGGGCATGGTGGCTCACACCTGTAATCCCAGTACTTTGGGAGGCTGAGGCGGGAGGATTGCTTGAGCCCAGGAGTTTGAGAGCAGCCTGAGCAACACAGCAAAACTCTACCTCTACCAAAAATGCAAAAACTACCTGGGCATGGTGGTGCACGCCTGTGGTCTCAGCTACTCAGGAGGCTGAGGTGGGAGGATTGCTTGAGCCCAGGAGTTCAAGGCTGCAGTGACCTGAGAAAATATGGAAAATATACACTACGGAATATTATGCAGCCATAAAAAAAGGATGAAATCATGTCCTTCGCAGCAATATGGATGGAGTTGGAGGCTATAATCCTAAGACAATTAACACAGGAACAGAAAACCAAATACCCCATGTTCTTACCTATAAGCGGAAGCTAAACATGGAACACACGTGGACATAAATATGGGAACAATGGACACTGTGGACTACTAGAAAGTGGAGCGGGGGTTAAAAAATAAACTACCTATCGGGTACTATGCTTACCACTTGGATAATGTGATCTATACTCCAAACCTCAGCATCATGCAATATTTCCATGTACCAAATCTGGACATGTACCTTCTTTATCTAAAATAAAAGTTCAAATTAAAAAAAAAAATCAACACTTTTTTTTATAATGGGCCGAACAGGGAAACAAATCCTGAAAGCAGCCTAGAAAAAAAAAGGAAGAACAGTTTTTTAACATAATGGGATGGTATGGATGACCAGCCCTCTCCTTCATGTAATCATGAATGGCTTAGTCAAAGAGACAGAGTTTAAGAGGATTGTTTTTGCCAGATGGAGTAGTCAGATGGTGACAAATACCTCAGGTATAGAAATGTTCTACATGGAAGAGCTTGTGGCCTTTTAATGCAGTTAATAAACTCCCAGCATGTGGCAGATTCTATACAAAATATGAAAAGTGTCAAAAGAAGCTGGATGGCAGAATTTGTATTTAATTGCCTCTCTAACTTCTTACTTCCCAAGGCCCATTTCAAACAGAGGTGTTTGCTCCTTTCACATTGCCTGCCTAGCATGGCTATTCACCAATGAGGGTGTACTGAATATAATAAAATTAAAATTAAAAAAGGGAAGAAAAAAAAAGAAGTCCCTTTTTTTTGAGACGGAGTCTCGCTCTGTCCCCCAGGCTGGAGTGCAGTGGCGCGATCTTAGCTCACTGCAAGCTCTGCCTCCCGGGTTCATGCCATTCTCCTGCCTCAGCCTCCTGAGTAGCTGGGAGAAATCCCTCTTTTAAGAAGGTCCTAAACAGGCAGAGTCTCTTCGACAATTAAAATGATTATCCTTTCCAGTGAAGAGGTCTTTACGGCTGAACACAGCTCTCAAGCCCCTATGGTTCTGATTACTTAAGACCCTCACGGTAACATGTTGGCCCTCACAAATAGACACTTATGCAGGGTGAGTAACTAGTTATGTCATGGGGTTAGAAATGTGGATATTATTTGTAATGCCTGTGTATGGTTAATTCGACTTTTACCTGAGATAGGTTTCCATAGGCTAGCAAACCAATATGTCTATGTTTTAGGGCCTTAGAGTTAAGATCTTTCCCTGAGTTCAGGTAAGTATATCTAAACTGAAAAACCTGGAGTCAAGACACTTAACTGCTCATAATAATTGCTAAGATATACTGAACCCTACCTCTATGCCAGGCACAATTCTAAGTACTTTACATGTATTGAATCACTCACTCTTTCACAAAGCCCTATGAAAAACCCACTTTCCAGATGAAAAAACTGAGACACAGATGGAGTAAATTTTCCTAGAGCACACAGTTAGTAAATGGCAGAAGTGGGATTCAGCTCCTGTCAGTCTGGCTCCAGAACCTGCCTGTAGGCTCTTATGCAATACTGTTCCTCATGGGTAAAGTGTGCCTCTATAAGTTTCTGTGACGTCCATAAATAAATTACCCATTTACAGATGATGAAACTGAGAGCTCAAGAAAAAGATTTAGAATGTGTTGAAAGCTAGTGAAAGAGCAAGAACATATACCAGGCTCATTAAATTCTAAAGCCCATAAACTCTCATGAATTAATTCACTTCTCTCCATACTATAGTGCTGCTTTTTAAGATAGAATATAAATGACTCTTAACAATAAAGATTTTTAAGTAATCGAACACTATTTAGGAATTTAAATAGAAATTATGCAAAATGGAAGAGAAACAAACAGATACACATTTTAGAAAAAGATTTAGTGAGACACAGTGTTGATTCTAACGTGTTTCTTCATAATATTAGCCTAGGGTCATGACATTTTCTGTGTCCTACTGTGTCCTACTGAGAACAGTCACACCACTGCTCCTTGCTATTTTCTTTCCCACCTGGGGATTCAACGCGGCAGCTGATCACTCAGTGACCAGATGAACACCAATGACTGAGAAGTCCTCACAAAAGCCTTGCCTTTTTGTGAGCTTTACCTCTTTCTGAGAGTAACTGAATGTGCAATGACAGTATGTGAAAGTATTTTACAGAGTACAGAGTGCAAGGAAATGTAATGTTTTGCTCTCAAATTTGCCTTGAGAATGATGAGCACAGATAGTCTGCAATGTAAAATGTACATTACCTCAGACCTTCATTTTCCCTGATGAAATATCGAAAGTCAATGATGACTCAGGGATTTCCATGTTTTACTTTCAAATTATGTCAGCTACAATTCACAAAGCCATTTTCTGAAATCCATAGATTTCAGAATCCACTCACACTTCTTTATCTCTCTCCTATAAAAGAATTACACCACAGGCTCGGCCCCACTAATGTTGGACTTAACCTGTAGCTTGTTTTTTGTGGGTTTGTGGTTTTTTTTGTTTTTTTTTTTCCTGTAGAGACAGGATATCACTCTTTCATTCAGGCTGGAGTGCAGTGGCATCATCGTAGTTCACTGCAACCTTGAACTCTTGGGCTCAAGTTATCTTTCTCTCTCAGCCTCCCAAATATCTGGAACTACAGGCATGCATCACCATGTCCAGCTAATTTTTTTTTTTTTTTTTTTTTTTTGGAGAGAGATGGGTCTCAATATGTTGCCAGGCTGGTCTTGAACTCCTGGGCTCAAAAGATCCTCCTGCCTCCGTCTTCCAAAGTGTTGGTATTAGAGCCATGAGCCATCCCGCCAGGCCAACACTGCAGCTTGTTTTGGCAGATGTGCCAAGAAGAAGCTGTAAATTTTATTGCGTATTTATGCTTCTCTGCCTTCTGTCATGAGAAGGACATATGCTAGAGACCAGTCCTTGAGCTTGCGTCCTGGAATGTGGAGCAGGTCTAAACTCACAGCCATGAGAAGAAGCACTGCATGTTAACGAAAAGCCATCAACATGTAAAGTAGCAAGAAAAAAATATGTGTTGTTGTAAGCCATCGAGATTTTGAGGTTGTTATGCAGCATCACATAGTAAAAGTTGATTAATATACTTCCAATGACTTCCCATTGCTCATAAGTTTCTCAACAATCCAATCAGTCCCCTCATTATCAAATCTCTTTTTCTCTAGCTCCCATCACTCTGCTTTACTCTTCATGGCTACCATTTCTGAGATGTATGTGTTGCCTGATTTGTCTGTTCCTTTGCTTCTGATGCCTTCTGAGTATAACATTGCCCATACATATAGTCATCTGAATAACTCTTAGTGCATACCTCCTTAGGAAACATCCACCAACTCCTCATAAGTAGGTTGAAATGCTCCACCATTATACTTCCATTAATACTATATATTGTCTTTAGCATTTAATATTTATCAATTGCCTTAAATGATCTAATACTAAGTATTTAGTAAATATTCAATATTTTTCACACTAAGCACTAGGACAATAATGATAAACAAGATAATATTATTATTTTCCTTGTGATGTATACAGTCTAACCAATAATCATCAAACCTATCCATTGGGTGAAATCATGTTTTTATGTCTATCTCACACACTAAGCAACGAACTTCCTGGGAACAGGGACTATGTATGGCACCCCAGAGTGGCTAAATTGCTTCCAGATGCTAAGCCCCAAATTCTGTGTATTGAATGAAATAATGTATAAGTAAATAAGCATACAAATATGTGCGTAAGTAAATAAATAGCAAATAAAATAAAGAAATTCTGCTATACATTTGTCTTGAAGTTTTGGATAATATCATGAGACATCAATAGGTCTCCTTTTTTTCATGTGAAACCCCAGGAAATCAGGTTACATAAATGCTCTTGTTTTTCAAATGCAAACTTAAAAAAAAAAGTCTTGCACAGCGAGCTAGTTTATCACCAAATCTACTTTATCAAAATAAAAAAACAAGAAGAAACTTACCTTGCTTCTTTCAGATCAAGTGCAACAGATTTGCACGTACAGATCATTTTGGTTATTTTCATTTCACAATGTTGTAATATCTTAGTGCTAAAGCCTTCTCCAACAGTTGAAAAGTAATGATGCTTTTGATTTTATTGCCCAATGTGTCTTCTCTACTGGATTCACCAGTATCTTATGGTTTATTTATTACTATCTGAGAGAATACATAATTCCATTCCATTTTCCCCAGCTTTTCTGCTGAAACTAAAGGAATAATTATTTCAGAACCCTTTGAGCTATAATAAACATTAAAAGATTAGAACACTAGCTCAAATGTCTATGCTATTTTGGCAGCTAGGTTTTTGTTTTTGTCACTGATTGATAAGTTAGTGACTTTCACTGGGGTTTTCTTGAAAATTTATTCTAAAGAAAAATTTAAGCTTTTCTTTAAAATAATCTACTAATATGACAATTTGACATTTATAATATAGGTTATATAACCACTTTTTTCTTATAATGGATATTGTTGATATTTGATAATCTCCATTTGGAGAGTAAGGGCATGAATAAAATAATTGTCTTTCCATTACCAGTTTATATTATTATAGAAGCTGAATGCTTCTGAATGTATTCAATGTAATAGAAATGTAATTATAATGTAATCAATCACCCATGTATACACACACACACACACATACACACACACATACACAGTTTTACTTTGATTTCCCAATTACTTGCTGGAGACAGAAAAGGTTAGAATAGCACCCCATCTCTTGTCAAACCGAAAATATCATGCTAAGCTTGATCTGTTGTTCAAAGAATAAAAATATGCTTCACAAGGATGTACCATGAGCTCAAGAACAGGATTCACTTTTTACAAATACATTACTAAACATTTAAAGTGCCCCACCTCAAGATTTTACAGAATTGAAATATAAACAGAATTAAGTTAAAGAATTATAAGAAATATATGTTGATTGCCAATTATATGTTTTAAAATATATATATAATTAAACCACATTTTCCAAAACAAATGCTTTTATTTTTTAAAGCCATACTTGGCATAGCCAGTTGACCAAATACACACACACACACACACACACACATACACAAACACACACGGAATTTAAAAAGATGCTACTATACAACCAAAACAGAGGCTGGGAGAAGACTCTCAGCCTCTGTTCAATTGTAGCTGAAAGGGTTCAATAATTTGGACATGGACCAACAGTGGAAAAGTGCTAACCAGTGTAACAACATGCACACGTCTCTGGTTTAATTGCCTGTCCTGAAAGATACAGGTGATAAGACAGCAAGTTTGTTCTACAGGAACTCTTAAGAGGACCCATATTTAAGGCTCCAGGAACTGTGGAAAGCACAGGTAGAAAGCAGAGGTAAGGCAACCTCTGATAACATGGCGATTGGCTGAAATTCTATACCCCAAATCTTTAAGCCCCAATGATACCACCTCAATACTACCAAACTGAACAACTACTGATCCCCTACACATATACACTGTTCACATCTTTGTAAATTGTCTGTTTATTAAATTCCTTACATTATCCCATTTGATCATGCTATCTGTGTAGACGGATACTGTAATTAGTACTAAGAATGGGTCAATGACCGAATCTTCAAAGTGGGGTTCTGGAATTTAGTTATTCATATATGCAAGATATGCATATTCCTTTTCTTCTGCAGGAAATAGAAAATAGATAACCTAGTATCTGGCTCATTATGGTCCTAGAGAACAAACATGGGGAAAAAGAGAAATTAAAGGCTATCAACCTGTGGTGAAGGACTTTTTTGGTAGCTAGGAAGGAGTCTCTCATCTCTATTGGTAAATGGGCAGATAATGACTAATCAATTAGAGAGTTCATAAAGATGAAATAGACTGCTAGACTATTAAAGTATTGCTTGACATATATAGATGGAAATACTTTTGGTTGCCTGGGAAGAAATCTAACTCATGTTACAATGACAGAGATTTGGCCTCTTGCCAATTTTCAGAACTAAACTAGTTCACAGACTCCTAGCCTCTTCACTGAGAAAGTATCCTACAGCCTGACAAAACACGTATATTGTGATTCTTTCCCTAAGCTTTTCCATAAGGGACTTCCATGTAACCATTTACTAGATTGACTGTGCTCTAAAAAAAGGAAAACAGCCTGACATTTTAGGGGTTATCAGATATTGACACTGAATTTATGCTAATCCTTGGAGACCCTAAATGCCAATGTGGTCCGCCAGTCAGAAAGGGCTTATAGAAATCAGGTGATAGATGGAAACTTGGCCCAAGCCCATCTAATGGTGGGTCCAAAGTTACCACAGATACATTATAGTATTATGTCCCTGCTCCCAGGAGAGGAAGTATACTTAGTTTAATGGGCAGCATCCACATTGGATCCCTGACCCATGGAGTAACGGCTATTATGTTACTAATGATCAGATGTAAGCTAATGAACCCTCCACTCCTTGGGGATTTACAGAGATTGTGGAGTCCTGAAAAGATAAGTAAGCAACAACAAGAAAGGGACCCCAGATGTGGGAGAGCCCCATATGGGGAAGAACAATAATCAACTGTTCTGAGAAGTAACTGGCAGACACAACAACCTTGTTCTGCACTCAGCCTCCTCCAGCACAAGCCTGTAAACCTTTCCTCTAGCCCCTGCCTATTTGCAGACAGGCTTCTCTGCTATGCTGCCCATTGCAACCTGGCAACGTATTTTCATATTTTCTCTAGTAAATCTGCCTTTCTTTATCTACGACTGTCTTGGTAAATTCCTTTACAGCCTGTGCCACCAGCCCCAGATAGTTGCTAACCAAGACAGAGATTATTGCCACCATCAAAAACCTGGGTAATATGGGGTGATGATTCATATAAAAACCCAAGGAATAGACCTTCAACATTGTCTCTCCTTTGTCTTGCCATATTCCCAATATTTTATATTGTATATTCATTAACTGTAAGAGGTGGGCACCTACATATTTGTTTTATGTTTCTCTATATAGTACTTTTAAAATAGCCTGTGCCTTTAATTCCTTCATACTCTTAAAATAGCAAAACAATGTAATTTTATAAGAAATGCAATAATTTGAATATTATCTGATCTGTTCTTGTAAGGAAAATAAAAGTATAAAAAATCAAATCATAGTGCATTACTCAACTCAGCAATACTAGTCAACAATATAAAATAATAATTATTGCCCTCATGCCAGATACATGTTAGTATATAGCAGGAATACTGTGGAAAGGAAATGAGATGGTGGAAAGACAGCTGTGTTTAAGATGGGGAAAATGAGGCACAGAGAAATTAATTGTCCAAGGGTATGTAGCTGAAAAACAGTTTAGAGCCAGGGTGCAACCCATGCAATTTGCTCTTGCCTACTACTGCACAGATATAGGATAAATTGTGTGCAAGTGCATGAAACATTGCTTCTTCAACATATCCTTCAGGAAACCTGGAAAGAGGTCAGATTTAAGATTTTATGCAGATGGCTGCCACTTTTGAAAGCTACATGACTAATAAGTCTATAATCTTGGAACATTACTTTGAGCTCTTAGTGGGTTATTTTGGGGAGAATAGGTAAAATTACTATTACAAATTCTACTACAACATGACAATTATTCCAGGAGGTCTCTTTAACTTGTTTTGTTTGAGGTTTTGGCTTCCTATTTTAATTTCTATTTTTACTTTCTTTCTCCAATGAACTAATTCTCTTCAGAAATTTTTATTTATATTCCTTGGAATTCTAGAGACTTTTTTAACTGAAAATTTGATTTACTTGCATTTTAGAGCAGGAAACACACACATGCAAAGATAAGAACTGAAGTGAAGGAGATTATTTGCTTTACAATGGACAAAATTCATTGTGGGGTTTGTTATGTCCTAATCATAATTGTATCATCTCACTCTAATGTTCAAATGTATCAAAGCCAAAGTCTCGAGTCTGTACACAGATCATTACAAAAGATGAGAAGAGAAATAAAGTAAACCTTTCATTACTAGAAAAGCAGAAAGCTGGGAAGTCCTTAATACCTGAAATTTACCGTCACTTCCACAGAAACGGGGTAATTTTAACTTCTTTTTGGTAATACTTTTTAACTTTGAAGATGTTCTGATAGAATATAACTCAGGTGGTCTTGATCTCTGCAGTCTTCACTCCCATAACTGGGGACCTCATTCATTCTTCCTTCCTTCCTTCCATCTTTCCTTCTCTTTCTTGCTTTCTTTCTTTTTGTTTGTTTGTTTCTTTCTTTCTTTCTTCCTTCCTTCCTTCCTTTCTCTCTTCACTTCCTCCACCGCAATAATACCAAGGAGCCGAGGAAGGAAGAAATAAAATAATACAAAAGAACATAAATAATCGGGTGATACACAGAGATAAACTCCACCAGTAAGAGGATGAAAGGAAAACAGAAAATTATCCAAAATTGAGGTGACCTGCTTAAGAAAAATCTAATTTTATTTCTCTACCCAGTTTGTATCTCAACTGTTTCTAATATCATCACACCTAGATAATCTGACTATTCTTAACTTTGTTAAGAATTGTTTTTACTTATTATGTGATCCATGTGGACACAAAATCTTTTTTTTTTTTTAATTTTAAGAATCAGCACTAAGTGCTAAGGCACGGGTCACAAATTCAAGACTCTACAGAGAAAGCAGATAATGGAAATGGGTAAAGCAGACTTGGCCATAGAAAAACCAGTCTACATGTGACAGTAAATAGCGTTGGAACCTTAGCCTCTGTCTTTAGGGAAAACACCTCCAGCCAACTGTTTCTGATTCTTAAGAAAACAAACAAAAAATCTGATTATTATGCACCGTTGGTCATGGGCATTTTTTCCCCAAGACCCCATTCTGATTCTGGGCTTGCTTTCCAGTGAGTTTTATGTGCTTCAAACAGGAAACCTGATTAACCCAAAAGACAGGCTTCCCTAAGCAATAGAAATAGCCTAGACGAGGCATTTACACCAGAAAAAAGAGACATTAAACCACCTCGTTCCTCCCACAAAAAGCACAAACTCCAATACCATAGTTCAACTGTGGCTGCTTTACCTGAATCAAAAATCCTCCTCTTCAATGGGGATAAAAGGGTATCTCAGTTATCCATAGAGCTTTCCATTAGCAGATTTGTTTTAAGGAATAAAAATGTAAAAAATCCACACCATAGTAAAAAGATAATTTAAATATGAAATGTTCATATGCATATACAAAAGTAAACACATACAGGTTTCCAAATATAGTATTTAAGGGTTCCGTATCTGTGGGTTCTGTATCTATAGGGTTTGTGTCTGTGGATTCAACCAACTGTGGATTGAAAATATTTGGGTGTAAAAGTGTCTGTAGTAAAACATGTTTGGACTCTTTTTCCATGCCATTATTGCTTAAATAGTACAATATGACAACTATTTACAAAGCATTACATTGAATTATGTATTAAAAGTAATCTAGAGATGATTTAAAGTATACAGGAGGATGTGTGGAAGGATATAGAATATTATGCCATTTTATATTAGGGACTTGAGTATCCACAGATTTCGGTATCCCCAGGGCTCCTGAACCAACCCCCAAGGATATCCAGGGACAACTGCACGTAGAAATGAAACACTGTTGGGGGAAGTATTAACTTCTACTATAATTGTAAGCAATTCAACACTATATTCTAAAATTAAAAATATACAGATCCTTTGACTAGGCCATTTCATACCTGGGAAACTATCTCATGAAAATATAAGCATGGATAAGTAAAAACATACACAGCAGGCAAAACCTAGAACAAGGTGAACAGCCATCAATAGGAGAACACCTGAAGAGTTATAGCATAGCCATGCCATATTCTTTTTTTTTTTTTTTTTGAGACGGAGGCTTGCTTTGTCGCCCAGGCTGGTGTGCAGTGGCACATCTCCGCTCACTGCAAGCTCCGCCTCCTTGGTTCATGCCATTCTCCTGCCTCAGCCTCCCTCGTAGCTGGAACGACAGGCACCTGCCACCATGCCTGGCTAATTTTTTGTATTTTTTTAGTACAGACGGGGTTTCACCGTGTTAGCCAGTATGGTCTGAATCTCCTGACCTCGTAATCCACCCGCCTCGGCCTCCCAACGTGCTGGGATTACAGGCGTGAGCCACTGTGCCCAGCATATTCTACATTATTATGCTGTCATTAATAAAATCAAATAGAGCTACATCAGATGGCTTGAAGACTTTTCATCATGTATGGTTTCATTAGAAAAGCAAGAGGCAAGCAAGTATGCATAATATAATCTCATGTGATTCCACCGTTTGAACATTCATAATTAACAAGAAAATTCATAATTACTTTGCCTTCATGTATGTGTGTGTGTTCATGAACACACGTAGAATTATTATTTGAGTAAAGAGAAAAATATGAATGCGTCCATATTATTGCATTATTATGTTTTTAATATGGGTTATCAGGGAGAGGAGAGGTTAATGGAGATGAGGAGACAAAGTGTCCCCATTCTTTCTCTCAAAAAAAATTTTCTTAACAAGTATATAGTCACACATACAGATGTATGTGTGTGGATATGTCAATACCACTATAAAGAAATTTTTAAATTAAAAAACTGTGTATAATAAAATGAGTTTATTCACTCATTGAGGAGACAAATATAAAAGATTTGGTAAGTGACATATTAGTAAGGGCAACTTCTGTGTATTCATCTGTTTGTTCTGATTTTCTCCATGTTCTCAATCTGTAATTGTCCACAGTTTACACCTTTGTTACAAATTCTCTTTTATTTATCTGACTTTGGGCCTCTTCTTCCTTCTTTTCCCACATGTGCTTAAGGAGTTTCCTCTTGCTTGGAACATATTGGGCTTTCCTGCTTCTCCTCTCTGGAGATGACCTTTCCTCAACTTGTGAGACAATTCAGATATCTGTTCCTTCTTGTTGTCTCTCTCACCCCATGAGCAATCTCTTATCCTCACCCAAGATTCTCTGGCATACTATGGTGGTGCAAGTGTGATTTTTTTATTATGCTTTATGAATTTTTGCAGGAATAGTAACTTCAATAGTAGGCTTACTCTAGAGAATAATCTACCTTTAGGAGCCTCTCAATTCAAGCTGATAATATTCTTTGAGTTTCTGTGGCAGGCATTTGATCATCTCCCTATTGGAAAAAGAAAACTTTTTTCTCTAGATATACCGATAGCAAGTTTTTTCTTTACAAAATGGAGATATGCTTAACTTCATAATGTGTCAGTCACAATTTATTACATGGCAATACACGCCTAATTTTTCACTCAAATGAACAAAACCATGATTTCTTAGTTATCAAATAGACAAAGTTAACCTAAAAAAAAGTTCATTGTTATCCAAGATGAGTGACAGGGTGTGCTCCTAAGTGAAAATAAAATTGTTTATCATTATAACCTTTCTGGAGGGCAATTTTGTAATATACCTCAAGAGCCTTAAATATTCACGTCCTTTGACTGACTCATTACACATTTGGATATTTGTACTGAGAAATGATCAAGAGTTATCACAAAGATTTTTGTGCAAAATTATTTATGGAGAATTTAAACAGATATCTAATCACAGGGGAACAGTTAAATAAAATATAGTATAACTAAATGATACAAGTATGCGACCAGTAAAATTAAGACTTTGTATTAGAAAATCAAGCTCAAATAAGAAAAATATACATGAATAATATTAATTGGTAAAAGCAGCATGAAAAAATTTTGTGCAAAATCTAACTAATGTTGTGTGTTTGTGGTATCTATCCACCTTTCTATACAATTTACTGAGTAATTATATATACATAAATAAATATCTATTTTTAGAAAAGGAAGAAAGAATTACATCAACATAGTTATAATTATCTCTGAGTGGCAGCATTTTTATGGCATATTCCTCTTTTTATATTTTTCTAGTTCTGAAAATTCAACAATAAATATATATTGCTTTAATAACTTGCTTTTTAAAAAGCAATCAGGTAGAAATAGAAAATGCCATAGATAGAGGTACAATCCCATTGTACTACTTTTTCCTTCTCTTCTCTTCTACACTTGGAAAAATTGATCTACTTCTTCACTGTTTATGAATTCTCCTGTGGATGAACAATGGCTTGTGCCCACTTTTTCACAAGAGTGCTTCAACACATATGATTGTAAAGTTCTGCTTTTTTTACTGTGTAATATTTTCTATGGTATATGATTAAAGAAATATTGCAAAATGTTAACATTTTAAAATCAGGGGTGGCGGACAGCTCATAGATGCCTGTCACATTATTTTCTCTACTTTTTATGTTTGAAATATTTTATGAGTAAAAATACATGAAAAATAAAACAGATGTATGAAATACAGTATTTAATATTTTTCTTTTAAATTTGTTAAATTGCCATTATTTGATTAAGTACATATTTTAAAGGCTGTGTGCCATCCTGGTAGTCAAAACATCAACTCAAACTGTCTCTTAGTGAACCAGAGGCTTTAGCACTTCATGCTACATGGCTGGACTTACTACAGCACGTCTTAGGCAGAAGACATTTCTCCATTTTCATTGAAATAAATCATATGACAATTGCCTAGACATTTTTATAAAACTTTCAATTCACTGATTTATATATGCACCATTAGCAAGTGTGGAAAACTGTGAGAAAGTATTACTTTCTTAATTTTTGACCAAACAGGAAAGTTGTTCTTCTTTTACATAAGAAAACATATTTTACCTGCTACATTAAGCCAAGAAATAAAAAATTAAAAAGAAGAGTCTTTAAACCAAGAATCAATTGTATCAGCCCCTTTCTGTAAATTTGCATCGGGCTTTGAGATTTGTTGTTGGTTTTTGTGAGAGACCAGTCAGAATCCTTCTTTATGAGCCATAAAAGCCTTTGATCCTGACAATTAATTACTTATTTTTCCCATTTCTCTAGGGAAAAAGAAAAAATTAATAAACTTTAACATTAAACAAGTTATACCAGGCTTTATGTGTCACCTTCCAGAAATTAATTATACATAATACAAAAAGACAAGAGCACATGTAGTTTTTTTTTCTTTTGTTTTTTATTTTACTTTAAGTTCTGGGATACATGTGCAGAATGTGCAGCTTTGTTACATAGGTATACATGTGCCATGGCGGTTTGCTGCACCTATCGACCTGTTATCTAAGTTTTAGATCCCACATGCATTTGGTATTTGTCCTAATGCTTTCCCTCTCCTTGCCCCACATCCCTCAACAGGCCCTAGGGTGTGATGTTCCCTTCCCTGTGTCCATGGGTTCTCATTGTTCAGCTCCCACTTATGAGTGAGAACACGCAGTGTTTGTTTTTCTGTTCCTGTGTTAGTTTGCTGAGAATGATGGCCTCCTCCAGCTTCATTCATGCCCCTGCAAAGGACAGGAACTCATCCTTTTTTATGGCTGCATAGTATTCCATGATGTAAATGAGCACATGTAGTTTTTATTAACGTTTGGCTAATAAAACAAAGTCTTTAACAGACATGTGTCATACTAGCTGTAAAAGGTTTCTCAGAAATAATTTAAAGGGAACTGGCCTTTGGTGTTTCCAATTAAATAGCACATAAGTGAGCAACACCTGTCATTTCTGCCATGAGAGAGGTAACAAATGTTAGGACGTCCTCCTCACATCTAAGTCAGCACCAGTCATTGTTCTCTCCCCAGCTCCCAATTTGCCTGTGATGTGTGCACAAATCCTAGTGACACACTATGTCCTGGGTAGAAAAAAGAAGTGACAATAAAGATGATTTAACTAGCCTCTATCTCTGAGTTTCTTTATATTTCCATCTCTTTACATTTAAAAAATATCAAAATAAAGCCTAGTTCAAAGAAGAGAGTTGTCACTACTTCTCTCAAGTTTCTAAGAGAATGGTGTAATATTATGTAACAAGAAATAGCATAATCTCAGTGAGAGAAACTTCCTGTACTTAGAACAACTGAATTGTAGAAGTTTATGGCTTAATAAATGTGGGCGGAATTGAATTTTTTAGTTAAAAAAGAACATGGAACTTGTGCTTCTGGCTATGGTGAAGTAGACTGCAATGGCCCAAAGTTTACTGAAAGCAATAAAAGAAGTTAAACAAAATTCAAAATCAGGGAAGAAAACATGTTTGAAGGCATTAAGAGAGGTTGTGATTCAATCAGAACTTGAGGGGTTAATATTCCAAAGGAAAGAAAACTTCAGAGAGATGAGCCACTGTATTATGAGATGCTTTTTTCCTTCAAGGATTTGCTAATTCTAGGCAAAGACTGAATTATGGACAGCAAAAATGGATGAAAAATTGGCAAGAAGAATAGGAGCTATATGGCAAACAATGGGAAGATCCTGCATATATATAACCGGAGACACGTGGGAAGAGGAGAGAGATAATGGGACAGGTACAAATTTGTAGAGACAATGTCCAAATATTTTCTAATACTGGTGAAAGACATTATGCTACAAATTTTTAAAACATTTCAAACTCCAACAAGGTTAGATACAAAGAAGACTAACAAGATCATAGTAACACTACCCAAAAACAAAGGAAACAAATTTCTTAAAGCAGCCATAGATAAAAGACACATTAGCTTCAAGAGGGCAAGGAGACTATAACTGACTTTTCAACAGAAATAATGGCAACTAAAAGATAGTGCAACAGCATTTTTAAATGTTAGTGGAAAATTATTGCCGATCCTGAATTCTATAAGAAGTGAAATTGTCCTTTAAAGAAGAAATATATAAATGTTCAGATAAGCAAAACTAAGATAATGTGTTGTTAAAGATGTCCACTACATCTAAATAAAATGATCTAAAGTGGAAACATAATAATGCAAGAAAGAATAAAAAGCAATTATAAAAGAAGATATGTAAGTAAATTAAAAGATTGTACAAAAAATAGTCAATTATAACTGCTTTTGTCTTCCTTCAGCTCAGTAATGAAACCTTGCAGAATGTTGGGGTAAATGGGTCCGTGGGTTAAAATGTATGTATCATTAGTTATCAATAAAAGAAGTACCTAATCTTATAATGAGCATCTGTAAAAATTCCACAGTGAACATTATGATTAGTAGTAAAACGTTGAGTGTTTGCCCTGCAATTATAAAAGATAAATGTCTGTTATTATTACTTTTATTCAAAGGAAGGTCCAAGCCAGTATAATAATAATTTCTTTTCCCAGGAAAAGAAACTAAGAACCAGAAAGGACAGACTGAAATGAATAGTTGCACAGAAAATCTAAAAAGAGTCTACAACTGTTTGAATTAACTAGTGAATTTAGCAATGGGGCCAGACAGAATATCAATATGCAAAATTATTTGTATTTATATTCTGGCAAAATAAATAGAAATAAAAATATTAAAAACTATACAATTTGAAATAACCCAAAACCATTAAATACCTAGGAATAAACCCAACAAATGATGTGGAAGAGCTCTACATCAAGAATTACAAGACAATATGGAGAAAAATGTAAGAAATCTGAAATAAATAGAAAAATATACCTGCTACATAGATTGAAAGACTAGGATTTTAAAGATATCAAGTCTCTCCAGATTGATTTCATAAACTTGGGACAATTACAATCAAAATCTTGGTAGGAATTTGTTTTTCTCTTTGTTTTTGTTTTAGTTTTTGAAAATTGATTCTAAATTTATATATAAAAATACAAATGACAAAAAATAACCAAGACAATCTTAAAGAAGGAAAATTAGAAAGCTAGAGGGCCCATACAACTAGTTATTAAGGTTTATTTTAAAGTAATTGAGAAAGTGTCATATAAGATACAAGAATCACAAGTAGAAAAATGGGACAGTTGTTGAGTCAACTGAAATTCAGTCCAAAAAAGTAAAATTTGAATCAAACTTCATACTCTATGCAAAAATCAATTCCAGAAAAATTGGAGACCTAAATGTCAAAAGTCAAAAGACAAAGCTCCCACGGGGAAAAAATAAACATTTTGATGCTAATGTTATGATGATGGGGGAAGCAATGATTTCTTAAACTGATACAAAAATCCACAACCACACTGAAATAATTACAAATAAAATATTAAAACAAATAAATTATCTTCATTAAAAGACATCAGTGAAAAAAAAACTCTCTGAGCCAAAAAAAAAAAAAAAAAAAGATATTGGCCGGAAGTGACAGCTCATGCCTATAATCCCAGCACTTCGGGAGGCCAAGGCAGGTGGTCAGGAGTTCGAGACCAGCCTGCCCAACATGGTGAAGTCCTGTTCTACTAAATATACAAAAAAATAAAAAAAAATTAGCTGAGCGTGGTGGCACATGCCTGTAATCCTAGCTACTCAGGAGGCCAAATGCAGGAGAATAGCCTGAACCTGGGAGGCAGAGGTTACAGTGAGCCGAGATTGCACCATTGCACTCCAGCCTGGGCAACAAGAGCAAAACTCCATCAAAAAAATAAATAAATAAATAAATAACCACAATGCAAATATCCAATGCAAGACTTACAAGAAAATGTCCAACAATACAGAAAACACAGACACCAGAGTGTTTACAATAAAAATATTGATAATACGAAGTGTTGGAAAGTGTGTAGAGCAACTAACTGCTGAAGTTGAACTTATTTATGACTTATGACATAACATTGACACTTCTACATGTATAGCCAACATAAATTCATACATATGTTTGCTAAAAACATGCACCAAAATATTCCTAACGAAACTATTGGTAATATCCACAATAATTTTTTTAAAAACCCCGAAACAACTCAAATATCTATCAAGAATAGAAAAGATAATTAAATGGTATTTCGTCAAACATATAATACTATACATCAGCAGGAATCTATCAAATAGTGTTAAATGTAACAAAATAAATGAATTTCACAAATGAAATTTTGAAGAAGATGAACCAGAGAAAAGAGGATGTGCTATATGATCCTATTTGTACAAGTTCAGAAGCAAAACTTGGGAGATAAAAGCCCTTTTGTTACACATAATTGTAGAACACCAGGGGAAGTATTCTTACTGGGAAATGGGTCCTATGAGCCAGTGAAAGGTAGCAAATAAATGAATGGAGAAGTAGACTGTGAATGTGAAAGTGCTAATATTCAAACTGATTCAAACCTTCCCATTTTCTCTAATTTGTAATAGTAGTTTACTTCCAATAATACAAAAACCGTCAGGGATAGTGTCTGTATAGTTCTAAATATTATTTGCACTCAATTCAACCACTCACTGAATAACATTCCACCCAAGATTCTGCAAAGTTTTATTACTGAGCTGAAGGAATACAAAAGAATCTCCCAAAATTCCCAGGTAGAAGAAAACCTATATTTGAACCACATAATTCAGGGTAGCAGATGCTAAAAACAGCCGGAGTACATGACTGTTTGCAAAATATTGAAACATGTATTTTTATTTTGAGGAAAGGTATTTAGAGGAATTTTCATCAGGACTTCTATTTCAATTAACAGAGTGATTTTCACAAACTATTTCAATTACCAGATAATTTAAGTCAATACACCTAGTTGGCATTAATATATTCTATGAATATAATTATGTTTATCAAAATTCTTGCAGAAAGAAGCTGCAGGAAAAATTTTTAAAATAGATTTTCTTTTTACAAATTAGGCATTTGTTCCTCAAAAGCAATCTAATGTTTATAGACATTATAACAGACTAATAAATAGATAGACAAGTTTTCATGGCAGGATAAATACTAGCTTGAAGCTGAAAGAGCAGTGCAAGGTGAGAAAACATCCAAGTAAGACAAATATGTCACAGAGGTTCTGCTTATATCACCTGACCATCAATAAAAAATGGAGAAAGCACACCAGCCACATGTCAAATAAGCACCCTGCTGACCAAATGGCCTTTAAAAATTCCACTGCAAGATAAATTATTCAAACCTTTTGAATTCTGCTGTCCATTTTTATAGTAATTAGTAATTACCAAACATACTGAATCTGGAATTTGACTTCAAAGCAGTCATTTCAAGTTTTCTTAGTGTCGTAAGAAATTCCGTATTAGAAATAATATGAGAATTGGGCAAAGAAGACTGACCTCTTTGTCCTTTGCTATGTAGAGAATTAGTCAGTCCGTTTTCTATAATATGTATGTCTTCAGTAAGGAAGATATGCTCCTGAAAAACAGGATATTCGTTTCCTAACAGTACACAAGAAAAGGAAAGCATAGCTCTCAGCTACTGAATGATAAACCAATGAAAAGGAACTAATAATTACTGAGTGTCACATGCTTTATCTCACAAAAATTCATCGAGGGAATCATTACTATCCTATCTGATAAATGTAAGAAAAGATGCTTAAGCAAGCAAATACTGTGTGCAAGTCCACAATGCCAGTAAATGCCAGATCTTGGAAGAATAAGGCTCTATTATCTGCACTGTACCTAAGCCATCTTCCTGTTTCTGTATTAAACAGGCTTATAAATCCAACAGCAAAATAAAGGCATCTTTGTATATTCAAAATTACATTTACAACATTTCTGCTTAATTCAAGGGACTTGGGACATTTTTTGAAGGTAGATCTGATCTATTATATTGTGCTGGAGAAAGTTCTCAACTTTGAGTAGTCCATCAGGGGTCTAGACCTGTCTCTAGCTGTGTAGACATGGAAAAGTCATTAGTCTCTCTAAACCTCAGTTTTATACATTTGTAAAATGAGGTGATTAGATTCAATGCATGGTAACTACTTGTTATTGTTTTATGAGTTACACAAAGTTGGCTCTGAGATCACCATAGGGTAGGATAATGTGGATGATTGAATTAATGGTTCAAATTTTTCATTCTCCTGGAACAGACATATATACATGTCCTCTGCAGTGGTCTCATGGTGAGCAGGGTGCTCTTCCCTTCTCCTTGACTCTGGGGTTGGACATATAAATTGTCTCAGCCAAGGAGATATTAGCAGGCATGATGTGATCAAAGCCTTAAAATATGTATGATTGTAGAACTTGCCCTCTCACATTTTATAATCTGTCACAAGAACAGCCTCTCCTTGGTATTGCCTGTCCCTTTAATCTTGGACCTACATGAGACATGTGAAGGAGCAAAGCTTATTCCAATTCAGATGACAGCCTAATGGAGAGCTACCCAGATAAGACCAGTCTACATCAGCCAACTCTCATGAGAACAAATGCTTTTTGATGTGAGCTAGTGAACTTGCGGAGTTTTATGCAGCAAAAACTGTCAAAGAAAAAATATTAGGGGAAAACATTGCTGGAAATCTCATAGCTGCTTCAGTTCTGTTTATATATTGGGCAACCTCATGACCTTTCACTTGAAGAATGGGTTTCCCAGCTAAAAGTTTGGAAAACACTGGAGTGGATTATTACTTACTTTGATAAACAAGATTTCATGATTCAAAGGTTAGTTGTAAAAACAAAAACAATAAAGTAACTATTAGAAAAATGCAGTTTGTAAGACCAACTATTTTAAGTACATAAATTAGCCAATCAGGAAATGAACATAAACCAAAATATTTTCTCATGTAACAAGAATTACAATGTGATGATACTAGATTTCAGCATCTACCAATATATGGCATTTAATTTTGTTTTTTTTTTTTTTTGGAATAACAATATGGCATAGAAGACAATAAACAGGTTGGTAATTGATGGTAATTTAAATAATGCATTTCCTTTTTGGAAAGTTAGCATCATCTTTTAATTGGGCTCTCACTCCAGTAGAGAGAGGATTCTTGGATTGATTTGTTGTTGTTGTTTCTCTTTACTTTGTGCATAAGAAATTGACAATAAATGCCCTAGAGGTGTTCAGAATCAGGGTTCTAGACTTCTTGTATCTCTGAATGTTCCATTGTCCCTTCAAGGCAAATTGTATTACATGGTCAGCTGTAAAGAAACAGGAATTACACTCAGGGGGGTCCCTATTTCCACATCTACTACTGTCCCATTACTGATTATTGACCCCCCTCAAGTCATTGGATCTCCCCTCACCCATCTCCCTACCTGGAAGTGAAGCACCTAGTGCAGAGCACCTCTACCCTGCCTGTTGGCTTCAACACCCTTACAAGTTTTGTGACAGTAACATTAGAAATAGTGTCAGAAAAAAGCAATATCAGGCTGACGTGCAAAGTTTGGAAAATATTGAAAAGGTAGCATTGGCTAGCTGGAGTAAAGGTCACAGCAGTGTAAGATAATGTTTGACTGATCCTGAAACCCATATGTATACTCACACCATAACATCTCTATGTTCTCCAGGGCCACACATTTCTGGTGGAAACTCTTTGTAAACCGAGGTTATGCTCTTAAAGTTAACAGGTACCTGCCTTAATCCCAGGTAGACAGTTCTCCCCTGGACAAATCTGGTCATCAATTATTCACAATATGTTATGTATTAGTATGTAACAGAGGTCAAGAACTGATGAGCCACACACATATCTTATATAGTTTGCATGGTATTTGAAAACACACATTTGTTGCTAACATTTAAAAACCAAGGGTTTTCAAAAAAAAAATCAGATTTCTGGTTTCTATAAAAAACTGGAAGATGTGGCAATTGCTGGATTTATATTCTGATACAGCAAAAACTGGCCAGAGGTGAGGACCTTCTTCATTCAGATAGGGTCTGTGGTTTTTGGTTATCAACAATTTTACTGCTCGTCTTCCACTCATTCAGGGCACCTGCGTGCCTGCATTTGTGACCTCTAAGACAGACCCAAGGAAAACAAGGCAGTTGGCCTGAAGCCTTCCAAAGAATACACTTTTGTAAAGCAAAATTGATGAAGCATGATGAATTATGCTGGGAATAAACATTTTAGATTTTCAGAGAAGCCAATATATGTTGTGTAAGAAATATCATAAATATTGAGGACCCCAACGAGAAACCTCTAAAATTAAGGTACATTTCCCACTTCTAAAAAGATTTGGCTAAGTTGACTCATTTTGCTTTTTTCCCATAATACTATTGTTATGAGTATGGAGAGTTTATCTTGCCGCAAGGTCCATTTTAATGTAATATGAATAATGTGTGTTCTCTGAGATTGTCCATAGAGTTGTAAGGAATAAGTTTTAATGTCCTACTAGGCTCTATTCTCAGCTTTGTCACTAGGACTTCCAGCAAGGAGAAGTGGGTTCTAGCTGTAAAACTTTTAGTTTCCTCTCTAACATCTTAGGGTAGTGGTTCTCAAATGTTAGCAGGATCAGAATCACCTGGAGGGCTTGTTAAATCACAGATTGCTGGGTCCTGTCCCCAGAGCTTCTGATTTCATATGTCTGGAGTGGGGACTGGCAATTTGCACTCCTAACAGGTTCCCAGGTAATGCTGATGTCACTGGTCCGGGAAAGATGGTTTGAGAAACAATGACCTCAGACAGGTAACTTTACCCACCTGGCTTCAGCGTTTGCATTTGTAAACACAAGAGTGGTATTTTATCCCCTTGGAAAGTTTTTTCCCTCCTATTGAAACATAATGAAGAATTACCTTTAAAATGGTTTTATTATTTCCTTGTACCAGAACCTTACTGCAATTGTGGTTCCTTTCTTTGTGGACATGCAACGTGTTGAAACTAACCTGAGGTGTCTTTATTGGAAAGAATACATTGTTGTTGTCTTAGCATTTCTACAACATATTTTTTCCTGAGAAAAAAAGCATTCTCATTTTTTTCTTTCTCTGTACTTCTTTTGAAAGTGGAGGGAATTGAGAAAGCTTGCCCTCCAAATAACCCCAGAGTCCTGGGAGATGCTGTTGATAAACGATTTGCTACGTGATGACCTTTGCTTTAGCATCTTATTAGAATCAGGTGGATTGAAAGAAACATGTTTCCTGGCCACTCGAATAAAAGTTGTGGGTTTCCAGGTTGCACTCCATAAGTTTTAGCAAATCCTGACATTGCCATGCATCTGTCTTCTTCCTCCAAGTTCTCTAATATAATCTAAAATGAGAATTTACATTGAAGATAAAAATTCTTCATCAATAACACATGCCTTATTTTGCTTGGTCCTTATTAAGTGAATTCCTGTCAGTTCCTTTTTTCTTTTTTCTTTTTCTCACCTGAATGAACATAATGTATGATAAATTCTGAAATTTAATAATTTGTTAGAAAATTATAAGCATAGAGTTGAGAATTTAGACACATTAATATTTCCATGTCAACACAATTATTTGGGTACTATGTAAATAAACCAATAGGTTTTCCAGCAATGCTGCTCACATCTGTATATTTTCAAATTAATAAGTTATAAATATTTGTTATCCTTTGTTTTTTGTTATCACTCACATTCAAAAAAAGAAAAAAGTTATAGATCTACATACATTTTAAAAGATTTTTTAAAAATATTGCTGATGATAATATTTTTCTTTATCTTTGACCTTAACATATGAGTGAACAGATAAATCATATTTTTGTGAAGAACAGAGAAGCATCAACTGCGTTTTAATTAACAAGCTTATTGTGTTTTTAGCAGAGGATTCTACATTTTAAGAGATGGTTCTGAATGAGTTTAGTGATTGATTGTTTACTATAATCTTTCCTGTGCTAACTAATGAGGCACAGAGGCCATTACTGGGAAGTCAATACAATTTGATTGTGTCAAAATAAATTTCATTAGACTTATATTCTACCTTCAGGGTAACCAAAGACTGATTATTAATTTAGTAGAGGTTGGCCTTCCTTAGAAGCAATTTCCTAATAACCATCGGTATAATCTAGCCTCTAGGCATCTAAATCCAAAGGCCATTTTTTTATTGATGGTAACACCACTGTGGGATTTGTTCACTGAAAAGACCTTTTGTTTCCCTTTATAATTTCCTTCAAGGGAGAAAACAAAACCCAAAACTATCTATCTATCTATCTATCTATCTATCTATCTATCTATCTATCTATCTATCTTCCTAATCACTGAATAATTACATGAGTGTATATAAATACATAAACACACTTTTATCGGGATACAGCATACATAAAGTGCACTAATCGTAAGTATATAGGTAGTTTTTTTATAAATGTAAACTCTCAAGTACCCATCACCCAGATGAAGATACAGAGTGTGTCAGTAGTCCCATACTCTTTCCAGTCAATATCCACGACTTCCTATACCTAGGTAACCCACCTTCCGACTTCCATTGCTATCACTTAGTTTTGCCTGTTCTTTAAATTCATATAAATGGTATCAGACAGGTACCATTTTGCATCTGGTTTCTTTCATACAGCCTAATATCTGTGAGATTGATCCACATTGTTGCATGTATCAGTAGTTTGTTTTCTTTGGCAAGTAGTATTCTGCCGTATTAATATATCACAATTTTATTGTCCACTCTTTTGTTGATGGACACTGAGGATGTTTTCAGTCGCTGGCTGTGAGATTATGCGGTTATGAATGTCCCTGTACATGCCATTCAAACATCTCTAAGGTCCCCTGTTATCCACCTAAGAGGGCACTGGTGAAATGATTTCTCCAGAGGCCTTTCTATATTTTCCAGTTTTTAACAACCCGCATGTGGCTCTGACAAGATGTTTGTTTACATCTATGAACAAAGTCTATCTATAACCAAGGTCTTTGGAGGAAATTTGAAAGAAACAGGGGTCAACAGTGAGAATATCACCAATATGTTCCCACTTAACCCCCACAACTAGTCTAGGCTGGGAATATCTAAAGCAGTTTCATGGCAAGACAATTTGAGAGTCACAAAAGATATCAAAAGACAAACCTAGCACCTTCAGGCAAATATGACATTATACATATAGGTAAGACACAGAGAGGTTTAGTGACTTTTATAAAGTCACACAGCTAGTAAGAGGCCATAGTAGTGATCCTAGGACCTAGTAGAATTTGGATTACAACCCAAGTCCTTGTGTTGTTCAGGGCACTCTGCACAAAGTTGCCTGGCCAATGGGATGAGAGTGTTGGTGAGAGTTAACCAGTGATTGCAAGTTAAATACCAGTTGAGAAATCCAGGCGGATTGTTTTCACATTGACTGCTCCCCACTCTGGTGGACGTAGTTGGCTGCTCCTCTGGTGTTATCTTGGCAGGAGAGCATTGTATGGGTCCTAATCATTGAAGGTGAAGGCAGAGCCAATTCATGGATAAAGCAATTAGAGAAATAGTCCTAGACAGTGAGAGGAGCAGTCAACTCCCTTCAATGTCAACCTTCTCCCTTCCTTTTCATCCAGCATAGTGAATCAAAAAGCAGGTTTTTTGGAGGTAAGAAGTCAGCTAAACTGTCTTGGGTTTAAAAAGGCCCAAGACTCATGCCTATACAATCAACCCTTTAGAGTACCACCACTCCCAATTAAAGCAAATCTCACCTTCCCTGACACCCTCTAAGACTGTTTATTACCCTTATATGAGTTATTATCCCCTTCCAGTCTCCCTTTCATGCTGGGATTTTCCATGTCATAAACACATTTAGAATGGGCAAGGAAGCAAGAACACAATATGATTTCTTTCTCTCACCTGCCATGATAAAATTATGGGGGCTGAGTAGGAATTAGAAAGGGATGTTGTTGAGTCTTACTGAGAACTCAATTCAGTTCTTACTGAGTTAATCCCTTTTGTCTTCCTGTTGATAGATTCTCATGCCAGGTTCCACAATAGGGACTAGAAATAAACGAAGGCAGACAGAAAATAGAAGGGCTAGCAGAAATGAAGTCAGCTCACTGCTATTCTGTAATTAAGTCACAAATCCCTTCTCTCAATTTTAACAGAATAAATTCAGCAAATGTTTACTGGACACCTATTAGGTTCCATGGATACAAAGATAGCCACTGTCTCTGTCACCAAGGAAGTTTTTATTTAAAAGGACACTTGGGACAATGCATCTTTAGTTTCTTTATTCATTCACTCAGTAATGGACGTTGAGTTTCTAAACACTTCCAAATACCGTGCTAGGTGCTCAGCATACATAAATGAGTAATATTGGCCTCATGGCCTAGAACAGTCATCATATAAGACATAATAATAGACTAACAGAATAACAATGGTAGTAAAACTTACTCTACAAATATTAGCCCCACTTGGCATACAAGAATGAAGATTTTTTGTTCTCTTGGGGATAAAACAAACAAATTAGAATATTATAGATTTTGGTAAGTCCTAAAGAGAGCACTAATAAATATTAATGATGAATACATAAATAATAATCATTTAAAATGATGATCAACAATCAAATTGCTACATGCCCAACAATGTGCCTTTCATATCTATGTTCTTTATTTAGTCCTCAAAAGAATTATTATGAGCTAGTTGTCAGACCCAATTTGCAGAATATAAAAATGAGATTCAGAGAGATGAAGAGCTTTCCTAAGGTCACACAGCACAACTAGTGGTAGGAGAGCCAGTGAGTTGAATGGAGGTCCCTCTGCATCCATAATCAGAGATCTTAACATAAATTCTGTAAAGCTGCTTTAACAATTCACTGGAGGGAGTGTGTGCGTTGGCAGGGAAAAATCTACCTGGTTGGTGGTGGAACTGGGAATTGGTTCCTAGAGAACCAATTGGGCAGTATGGCCATTTTAACAATATTGATTCTTCCTATCCATGAGCAGAGAGTATTTCTCCATTTATGTCATCTATGATTTCTTCGAACAGTGTTTTGTAATTCTCATTGTAGAGCTCTTTCACCTCTCTAGTTTAGCCGTACTCCTAGGTATTTTATTCTTTTCATGGCAATTGTGAATGGAGTTGCATTCTTGATTTGGCTCTCAGCTTGATGTTGTTGGTGTGTAAGAATGCTACTGATTTTTGTACACTGATTTTTGTATACTGAAACTTTGCTGAAGTTGTTTATCAGATCAAGGAGCTTTTAGGCAGACACTGTGGGGTTTTCTAGGTATAATGTCATATTGTCTGCAAACAGAGACAGTTTGCCTTCCTCTCTTCCTATTTTGATGGCTTTTATTTATTTATTTTGCCTGTTTGCTCTGGCTGGGACTTCCAGTACTATGTTGAATAAAATTGGTAAAAGGGGGCATCCTTGTCTTGTTCTGGTTTTTAAGGGGAATGGTTCTAGTTTTTGTCCATTCAGTATGATGTTGACTATGGATTTTTCACAGATGGCTTTATTATTTTGAGGTATGTTCCTTCAGTGCCTATTTTGTTGAGAGTTTTTAACATGAAGGGATGTTGAATTTTATTGAAAGCCTTTTCTGCATCTGTTGAAATGATCATTTGGTTTTTGTGTTTAGTTCTGTTTATGTGATTAATCACATTTATTGGTGTGCATGTGTTGAGCAACCTTGCATCCCAGAGATAAAGCCTACTTGATCATGGTGGACTAGCTTTTTATATGCTTCTGGATCTGGTTTGCTGGTATTTTGTTGAAGATTTTTGCATCTCTGTTCATCAAGGCTATTGGGCTGAAGTTTTCTTTTTTGTTCTGTTTCCCAGGTTTTGGTATTAAGATGATGCTGGCCTCATAGAATGAATTAGAGAGGAGTCCCTCCTCCTCAATTTTTTTGAATAGTTTCAGTGGGAATGGTATCAGATCTTCTTTGTACCGCTGGTAAAATTTGGCTGTGAATCCATCTGGTTCTAGGCTTTTTCTGGTTGGCAGGCTTTTTACTACTATTGAAGAAGTCATATGGGTGGTAGGTATGTGGGCTTTCCCGTGAAATAATAAGATTATTTTAGAGCCCTAGCTTCAAACTAGACTTAAATTCCCAAAATAGTTCTATCTCAAAAGATAATATAAAAGTTAAAACACTCACCAATCCAATTAGTTTTTTTCTGAAATGACGGTATCAAATAACTTACAACCTAGATTATAGGATATATTAATTAATTAGTCCATTCTCACACTGCTATAAAAATATATCTGAGATTGTATAATTTACTTTAAAAAAAAGAGGCTTAATCGGCTCCTGGTTCTGTGGGCTGTACAGTCTTCTGCTTCTGCGGAAGTCTCAGGAAACTTACCATCATGGCAGAAGGTGAAGGACAGGCCGGCACATGTTCATATGGCTGGCAGGAGAGGGAGAGAAGGGGGAAGGTGCCACACACTTTCAAACAACCAGATCCCATGAGAACTCTATCACAAGAAGAGCAAGGGGGAAGTCCACCCCCATGATTCAATAACCTCACACCAGGCCTCTCCTCCAACACTGGGAATTACAATTTGGAATGAGATTTGGGTGGGGACACAGAGCCAGGCTGTATCATTAATTATATTAATCTTTAACTAACTCAGCATTAATGAAGTTCTAACCATGAGCTAATATACCACAGACATGCAAACAAATGTTTTAAGTGCTTAAAACAAGTTTGAAATGAAAATATTCCTCCAAGAATCTCAATTATGTTATTTGTCATTTAGAAAATCAAATCCTTTCCTCATAGAAAATGCAAAAGCAAATTTTAATACAAACCTGTTGGAATTATGAAAAAAATAGAATCCAAATTAATGATACTTCAGTATACTTTCTAAATAATTAAATAGCTTTCATTAAAGAGTTTCAAGTAACATTAGAGGTAACATGCAATTAAAACAAATAAAAATATTATGGCTGGGCATGGTGGATCATGCCTGCAATCCCAACACTTTGGGAGGCTGAAGTAGAAGGACTGCCTGAGCCCAAGTGTTTGAGATCAGCCAGGGCAATATAGAAAGACCTCATCTCTACAAAAAATTTAAAAATAAAAAATTAGCTGGGTATGGTTGTGCATATCTGTGGTCCCAGGTACCTGAGAGGCTGACATGAGCAGATCGTTTGAGGCCGGGAGGTTGAGACTGTAGCGAGCCTTGATTGCACCCCTGTACTCCAGCATGGGTGACAGAGTGGCACTCTATCTCAAAAAAAAAAAAAAGAAAAAGATATCATGTCACTTCCATTCCCCAAAGCCTTTAATAAGCAAAGAAGAATCAAGTAAATCAAGTAAACTCAACTCCTTTGTTTTCATTCAAATCTTTTAATTATCTAATTATACTCTATATTTTAACTACTTATCCTTTATGTCAATATTTCATCCACACTAGCCTAAATATTCTCCCTTAGTGCCAGGAACTATATTTTACTCATATCCCTTTATTTCTAGGACCTAGCACAGTACTTAGCACATGGAAAGTAGTCTGAGAACTGATCTAAAATACCCTATATCTCTGCTTAGATATTTATTCAATCCAGAATCCAATTTCTCTCCTCCTTCTCCTATTGAAGATTATATAGATACTGACTCCTGAAGTCAATATTCATTCACTGTGCTCTCTCAGCATTTTACCTGCACTGCTAGTATAATACACACTGTAGTCTGCTTTACAATTAATTATGTACATGTCTTGACTCCTCCATTAAAACATAAGCGTATAAGTTCAGAGATTGCTTCATTTCTCTTTACATCCCCTGCCTTGTAGTGCTCCTGCACATCACTGATACATGAATCTTTTCATTTGCTCATGTCTTCCATTTCTGAATGCACTGTTCCCTAGGTATAAAAAACATTCATTGGCCAGGGTCTGGCCTTTTTAGGTTAAAGCTGTTTCCCTTCTCATAGCTTTGAATATTACATTTGAACATAGCAGTAATAGACTTGAGTCATTCTGTTCCTTTATTTCTGTCATTGGAGTTAGAAATTTGGAACATAGCATACTACTTTATATCAATTTTCTTGAAAATTTAAACAAAGATATGAAAATAGCCATCTCTTGTCATACTAGATATAGCATAACTTGTTGCTCTAGTTATCTGTCTCCTGATAAATTAGTCTAATTAAGTACATCTGAACAGTGGGGTGATCGTAGAGGTAGAGGCTTACCTCTTTTAAGATTTTGCAGGGAAAGGACAACAAAGGTAGTCACAGACCCACACACACACACAAAAATCTGCCCCATTTTCTCCCCTGGTCTGTTGTGGGGACTCAAGCACCCGAGGTTCAGGGTCATTCTGTAGTTCCAAATGCTTAGTCTTAAAACACAAAGTAAGCTCTCTGAAGTTTCCCCATAAACTTCTGAGAATAAGCATTGAGCACCTGCTCCTTGATTTTAACAGGATTCCAGGACAGAAAAACAAAACATGATGCCTTTGACTGCAAAAAAACAAAGTGCCCATTAATACCACTTCTACATGTATGTCACAATAGTGATAGCTGATAAACCACTTACAAAAGAAAAGAAAGAGGGTTTGAAGATGGTATTTTAACCCAAGTATATACAGTTTTCAGAGGCTTGGGTCTAAAAACCTGATATTTAGAGGCTCCATTCACAAGCCTGCTACTTGCACTTCTGCCCATAGGCAGACATCACCAATCAATCATGGCATCAGATTTCTTCTACACTGTACTCCAAGAGGTCATTGATAACAGATAATATTTTCCCACTTAAAGTTAGGCAACCATCCTACCACAAAAAAAAACATGCAGCTAACAGACTCCTGGTTTTCACTGCATGTTCAGTTTTATGCAACAAACTGTTTTTCCCTGGTCACTGGTGAATTTAGAGCCTTCCGTGACATCACAGTCTAGAAGGGAAGACAGATTCTATAATAATTAGTTTCAGCACCAGGGAAAAAAATAATTTCAGTAGCAGAAGCACTAAAGTAGGGTGCTTAGTTAAGCCTATGGTAGAGATGGTTATAGAGCAAATGGCATATGAATGAGCAGGGAGAAGTTGAGCACAGAAGAGAAGAAAAGGTATTCAAGTAAGAAGAAATGGCAAGAGCAAAGCATTGATTGCGTAACAGCATGAGATGTGTGTGTGTGTGTGTGTGTGTGTGTGTGTGTGTGTCTGCTCATGTGTATGTTGTGTATGAAGGAAGCATAATATAAAAATAACTGTTTCTAGAGGGAAAAGTTCTGAAATGGTAAGTTGCTATAAATGGGGTTGGATAGATAATCCAAAAGCAGTTTGGGAAGACCAGATAGGAAATTTAACTTTATTCCCCCCACTTTCCCAGCCCCTGCTAAAATGTGAAACTCCATTGAGGGATTTTAAAGATAGATGACAGAAATAGAGTGAGAGAGACACACACAGACTGATAACTTTATATTTAAGAGGCAAATCAGAGGAAACTTGAGTTACAGATTGGAACCAAACAGTGGAGGAAGCAATAGAAATAATCAGGTAAACTCAACTGTAGTTATAATTCACTTGGAGCCCAACCAACAGCCATCCATGCATGACACAAATTGATGATGGTACCATCCACTCTCCTTTCTCTAGCCTAAAACCATTCCCATTATAATCAGCACTTTGCATAAAACAATAGGAAACCATTGTTAAAATGAGCATATTATATGTATCATATACATATCTGGACAGACAGTGACCTGGCTTTGCAAAAAGGAGGCAAGAAGGAGCAACTCCATTTCCTAAATTTGTCTTGCTTCTTAGGTTAATTACCAAAACAAAGTGCAATAAAATGGTATTTGCAAAGCAGGATTTGCCAGAATGAAGTGTGAAGTGGAAGGGAAGTGGTGAGATACAGGAAATACCTTCAAAGGTGTTGCCCTTTGCCAGAACAATTGCATAGTTGAACCGTCATATCTACACTTGGGGTTAGCCAATGAATTATTTTATTCAACAGATACATCAGCAACCATTTAACACCTACCATGCACAATTGTGTAGTGTTAAACCCTATGATGTCATAAGATGTGAGCCCTGCTCTCAAGAAAATGTTGCTTTAAGTGGGAGATGTACACACATAAAATTGATAGTGAAATTAAAAACAAAGTTATGTACTATATATACTGCTTGATGGTTCACAGGGAGCTAATAAAAGAAATTTCTCCTGGGGATACTTGAGAAAGTGAAGCTGAATTACAAAAGATGGCAAGATTAAAATAGAAAGAAGAATTTTGGTGACAAGAGAGTTTAAAATAACTTCTAAACTCATTTCTGTATAATAGGAAAAGATCAAGAAGGAAAGACATGAAGGGAGAAAGCAACCCAACACTCATTGCACATCTGCTATGCACTGGCATGATATTTTCTACACATTTTCATTTGATTCCAAAAAACATGACCCCTACTTTACAAATGTGGATACTGCATATAGAGGTTAAATGTCTTGTTCAAGATCACACAACTCTAAATAACCAGGCCACCAACAGAAGCTTGCAGCTGTCTGTCTTTAAAACAGGGTTTCTCACCCTCAGCAAAATAAAGCCTAGGGTAGATATTTCTTTGTTGTGGGGGTCTGTCTTGTGCTCCCCACTATATGCCAGTACCACCCTCTCTGCTGTGAAAAACACAACCAATATTATCTCCAGAGATTTCCAAATGTCCCCCTTGGAATAAAATCATCCCTAGTTGATTACCACTGATTCAAAGTTTCTTCACCTGATAGTGAACTAGGAATGGATTTACTTTGAAAATGAATTCAGGAGGCAGTGAAAACATTAACTTTGATGAATCATGAGGTACATATTAAAAGATGTCGAAAATGGCCACATATATATACCTGAGCACAGCAGCCTTAAGAATAGGATTCAGAAAACAGGAAGAAATAGGGTAAGTTAGGCAGCCATTTTCATAAGTCAAACCGTCCCACAGAACCAGTCCTGTGAGCATAGCAGCAACTACAGTCCAATACTGGATGCCTCACCTTGCACAGCACCTCCTGCTGCCAGGAGGAGACACAGCCTGCTGCTGCTGGCAGCGCACGCCAGGAAAGTATACCAATGGACGAACAACAGAAGGGATTCTCCTCTACCATCCTTTTTGTAACTATCTCTGGGTTCAAGTTTATCTGATTGTTAAGCTTATGTCACATGTCTGAGTCCTTCCTAAAAGAGTGAATAGGAAACTAGGTTCTCCAATTTTAAGTCTGTACAGTAACAAGTGGGCTCTGAAACCTTCCAATAACACAAAGAAGGAGGAGTTGCTGGGAAGTCAGAAAGAGAAAAGAGAGAGAGAGAGAAAGAAAAAGAGAAAGAGACAGAAAAGAAAAAGACAAATATCCACTACAAGTTTTTACCAGAGACAACACACGGTTTTAACCCTTTGAAAAATGGAAGGAGATACTGTATCATTTAAAAAAAAAAAAAAACTTAGAAAACTTAAGTTTTACTCAGATGAATATTGAAGCAAGCTGAGAAAAGCTAAGAGGCCTATTATATCACAGTAGTGGAATATTACGTGGTTTGTTTCTGTTACCAGTAGAGCTTGCTAGAAACGGGGAGATGTCACTGCATAAAAGTAGAGTGTGCTCACTGGGAAACTGCCCGAAAGGACAGAAGGAGAATGATTATAGTCAAGACTCTTGGAGGACAGTTTTAGACCTGCAGCATCCCTAAAACCCTCATCCCTGTAATTCAAGCCAGCTTCTCTCTGTCCCCCCACTTCCTCTTTTACTGGCAGGCAATTTCAACTATCTAAGAGCTGTTTAAATAGAGTGACTACATTTCAGGAATGCCTGATGAATATCCAAACAGTCTTCAAAGGAATGTAGATTTATCTCTCATTTACATGTTCCAGGAGGAAGTTTATAGCCCTATTTCCTAACCTCTTCAAGGGACAGAATCAAGACTGGGAGAACTAAAACTCTCCTCCACTGTGATCTACTAGATGAAGCCTTCTCCAAAAGGAATACATCAAAGAGATGCAGTTTCTATTTCTGCATAAGTCCTGCAACAACGTGTAAACTCTATCATCAATGCTTTCAAGTAAGTTACACGTTGAATCACTCAGAAAAAAAGACTTGACCTCGTAAAAGTTCCTTACTTTCAGCCAAGTTTCCCTCTTTACTTTTCTCTCTGGTTTTCTGCTGTGCATTGTTCCTACCTGTAGCTAGTGAGTCAAAAATACACCTGAACTGTGAAATTGGCCCTAAAGACTGGTTGGAGCCTCCTTTCTTCTGCTTATGGATGCAGAGAACTTCTCTGGTAAGAATTTGTTTCTTGTGATAACCAAAAAGTCCTTTTGACTTACTCCATTGTGTCCACTAAAAAGTTGAAATTGATACATTGGTTGGTCCTTGTATCCAGCTGCTCCCAAAAAGCAGCCTCTTTTCATTTAAAGGAAAAAAGAGGGGGAAAGATAATGAAGATAACGGATCAATCTAGAAATAGCAAAGGACTGATTCTACCAATAAGCTGTAGGAGACAGAAGCTTATTTCTCATTTCCTCTAGCAAAGAAGTAGATATATATTTGATTGAAGCAACAAAGCCGCCTGTTGTTTTTTCCAAATGTTTTTTTCTCTGCCTTAAATCAATTATCTGAATGGATTAGGAGGAGAAAGAGAGAGAAATACCTTGTAATACAACCTTTCAACGATAATAAGCTATCTGGTTTAAAATTTCCCTTTTATTCAGGTAAGTTTAAGGACCAAATATATTATATGGATTACTTAGGGTGCTTTGAGCTATAAGTAATGGAAATCCCTACTGAAACTAGTATAAATGTGAACAATTTTGTTATCTGATACAAAAGGAAATCCCAAGATAGTATGAACCTCAGAGTCATTTGATTTAGCAATTCAAAGACTCAGGATTTTGGTATTCTTCCAGTTCAACATGCTTGAGGATGGTTTCATTTCCAGGATGGTAGCAAGATAGCAGTCAAGGTGATCAACATGGACCTGACATACTCCAGAGGAAAAGGGCATGTCTTACTGTGGTCTTCCAGAAAATATGAATAAACTTTTCATAGGTGTTTCCCAATACAATTTTCTTTACTTCTTAATAGTCAGTATTGGATCCCATATCTTCTCTGCATACTTGGACTCATGGTTCACAATTAGACAATAATACTATGAGGCATTTTTCTTGTCACAATGTCTGGATACTCTATCGATATTTCACATAACATATCTGGGCTTCTAAATATTTAGCAATGCATGGACACCCCTGCACAAGGAAGAATAGTATCAACTAAAATGTCAAGAGATCCTTTTTGAGAAACACTGTCCATGACCTAATCTGGCATTCTTTGCACAGGAAATGGTTTTAGTTTTCTTGTAAGCATATGAATGTAGAGCAGATACCTGAAAAAAATAAAAAGATTTTGCTATTAAGCAAAAACAAGATGGCAACGCATTCTGGAGAGGCAATAAGTAGTGTTGGCTATATTATATTATCACCAACTAAGAAAAATGCTATTTATTCATTTATTAGTTTAACAAATTTTCTCATTTAAAAAAAAATCTGTTTGGGATTCACAGAGGTTTAAAAAACAATTAAGAGGCTATTGTAATAACCTGGTTTGAAATTACATGAATATGAACTAAGACAGCGGCAGAAAAGATGGAGAAAAATCAACTGATTTTAGAGGAAAATCAATAAATACATCTTGGGAGGAGACCAGATTTAAGGAATTTGGGTGAACTCTTGGTCTATGGAAGTCTAAAGCTATCCACTGCATCCCAGTCACTTCCTCAGAGCCACTGAAAAATGGCATCCTGCTTACTATCTTCCTCTCTGCTAGTATGTCTGTCATCTCCTTAATGAAATCAGTAACCCCAAATATAGCATATTCAGTGTTCTAGCCTCTTCATTTTTTTACATCCTCACCTCCAATTTTCTTGTTTTCCATGATACTGCTCCCACTCATTTTCCATGTTTATAACTTGGAAATAATTTAGTAATAACATTATTATATAATGTAAATAATAACTTACATCTTATTACTAATAGACATACTATTTCCAAAATCAAAATTTCAAAAACTTGCCTATATTTCCAGCTCTCTAACTTTGGTATCTTGATTCTGACAATTATTCAACTCCACGAACTTTAACTTTTAATCTAATTATTGAACCTCTTTTTACTGTACCCCCATGTACTCAATTTATTCCTTACCTAAATGAGATTTTATGGCCCATCACTAAAATTATACCTTTGCATACAATTTTAGTTCTTCATCTTGCATCGTCTCAGCAGCCATGGTTAAATATAAGTATTTGTCCACTTTTTATCTGAAACAGTGACTGAAAAATGGTGTTATTTTGCTTCTGTGTTTGTGACTAATTCTAATAACTCTGAGGCCTCAATCTGACTAATAACATTCTACATCAATGGTTTTTGAATTAAATGATTCAATGGATGGTGATGTCATTAGCTGAGATAGTGCACACAAGAGAAGGAAGACAATACAGTGGATTAAGAATCCAAGTTTCAACATGTTAAATTTCATGTTTTTGGGTTATCCACATGGAAATATTTTGTAGGGAGCTATATATTAAAGTTGGAGTATGGAAGAAAGAGAGAGAGAGAAAGAAAAAAGAAATGGAAGAATTGTTGGAGAAGTAATTATGTAGAACTTGTATGGAAGCCACATGAGTGGATGAGATAAGAGACATTACAGCCTTTAGAGACAGCTTTCCTGGTTTGATGGCAATTTATTTTAGTTAAACTCTAAAACTTGTTAATTCATCCACAAATATTTATTAGGCAATTACCTCTTCAGGCACTCTTCTAGGCACTTGAATATATATTTGTAAGTAAACAGAGTAAATAAATTTTACCTCGTGAAGTTTATATTCAAATGTAGGAGGACAAAAAATAAACATAATAAATCAGTAAATTTCACAGTATGTTGCCTGGTGATATGTGCTATGGCAAAACAAAAAGTAAGTAGAGTAGAAAAGGAGGATGAGAAGTGTGGAGAACAGCAGGGTAGAAATAGTAGAAACAGAATGCATTATAAAAGAGGATGATCAAGACAGGTGGCACTGAGAAAGTGAGTTTCTTTTTTTGTTGTTGTTGTTTTGTTTTTGTTTTTGAGATGGAGTCTTGCTCTGTCACCCAGGCTGGTGTGCAATGGTGCAATCTCGGCTCACTGTAACTTTCGCCTCCCAGGTTCAAGCAATTCTCCCACCTCAGCTTTCCGAGTAGCTGGGATTACAGGTGCTCGCCACCACACCCGGCTAATTTTTGTATTTTTTAGTAGAGATGGGGTTTCACCAGGTTGGCCAGGTTAGTCTTGAACTCCTGACCTCAGGTGATCCACCTGCCTCGGCCTCCCAAAGTGCTGGGATTACAGGCATGAGCCACTGTGCCCGGTCGAAAATGAGTTTCAAGCACAGACTAAAAGAAAGAAATCTAATAAGTTACCTAAGTAGATATTTGGTAGAAGAATATCCTAACTGGAAGAGCAGGTAAGCAAAGGGACCAAGGTTGGACTATCCCTGTTGTGTTTGCTGAGCAGCAAGGGAGGTGGTGTGGCTGTAAAAAAGTGAGCAATGAGAGGAAGAGTCGTAAGAGAGGAATTTGCAAAACAGGGAGAAGGAAAAAGGCAGTTTGAGGAGCAGGGTAGTGAAAAGATCTGACTTACATTTTAGAAGGATCTCTACAGCTACCATGTTGAGAATAACTTTTGGGTAAAGCAAGGGGGAAAACAGGAGACTAACTGGGAAGCTATCACAGAAACCGTGCAGAGAGATAATGATAATGGGTTAGGTCAGGGTGGTATATGTGAAGGTACTGAGAATTCTTGAGATTCTGAGTATATTTTGGAGAGAGAGGTAACAGGTCTTTAAAATACTGGACAGAGTGTGAGAGAAAGAGAGGAGTCAAATATAAAGGCTTTTGGGCCTCTAACCTTTTAGCCTGAACAAATGGAAAGACAAAGTTGTCATCAACTGTAATGGGGAAAGCTGAATCAGTTTCAGTGGAAAAATCAGGAGTTCAATTTTGGTGTTTGAGATGACTTTTAGACATCTAAAGCATGGTGTTAAATAGGCAGTTGAATAATTAATTCCAGACTGCATCTACTAACATAGAGATCGTTGGTATAAAAATTGTGTTTAAGGTCACAAGGATGGTTTCTCTCATGGTTGCAGGAAATACTCAAACCAGCTTCACTATGAATTGGCAGACCTTCGGTGCACTGAATAGCTTGTGGCCTCTTCACGAGTAGAAAAGAAAGGATACAGAGCTGGCAAGGGTGCTGAGTGTAGTAAAATTAATTTCATCTTTAATTAATGCCAGGCTCCTATTCTGGGGGGATATTGTGTGAAATAAAACTTGGACTCAAAATCCAGAATAACATCAATCCAACCAAGATGTACTCAAGCAGCTCCTATAACAGTATGGAGTAATGATAACGATGAAAATAATAATATTAGAAGAATTGATGTAGAAGTGGTATCAGTTATTGAACATACTTTTAAAACACAGTAACAAGTACTTTACATGTATCAACTCATGAAATCCTTACAACACCACTTTAAGAGAAGTACTATTGCTGTCTCCATTTTACAGATGGAGGAACTGAAGCCCCAGAGAAAGGAAGAAACTTGTCCACTCTAAAAAACAATGGTCTAGGTAGGAGCCTAAGTTTCAACTCTTCCATAAACTGTGTAACCTTGAGTAAGTCCTGCCCCTCTTTGAGACTGCTTTTATAGAATTGTAAAGTGAGTTAGGTTGACCAGATGACCTTTAAAGACTCTCCATTTATAGTGCCTACATATGTTTCATTTTCTTAAGTCTCAATCCAGCTGCCCTGACACCATTTCCTGTAATCTTAGTTATAACTGTATACTGGTGTAATATCAACATTAGCAAAACCTGAATAAAGGTTTATTATGAACTAGGGTCTGTGTAAAGTACTTAAATTTTATTTCATTAATCTTCACAATCAATGAACAGAATATGGTGGAAATGGTGCTACCAATTCTGGGCCTACTCTTAACTGGCCTGAAAGCTTCCACTTTCTCCTTCTTGGATTGTTTACTCTTGGAGTATTTCATTAAGGAACTCAGATGCCAAATAGCAAGGTAATCCAAGCAGCCACGTGGAGAAGAACCAAGGGCCCCCAGTTTCCAGCTCTAAGTCTGCACTGAGATTCCAAATGACCTGTCTTTCTAGCACCCAAGCTGACACCTCATGAAGAAAAAAAAATAAAACCAACTCAGCCCAAATAATTATGTAGTCAATTGTTATTTTAAATTTTGGGGTGTCACTCTGCCCCTACTGGGGGATGCCTCCCAGATAGGCTACTGGGGAGTCAGGGACCCACTTGAGGAGGCAGTCTGTCCATTCTCAGATCTCAAACTCCATGCTGGGAGAACGACTACTCTCTTCAAAGCTGTCAGACAGGGACATTTAAGTCTGCAGAGGTTTCTGCTGCCTTTTGTTCAGCTATGCCCTGCCCCGAGAGGTGGAGTCTACAGAGGCAGGCAGGCCTCCTTGAGCTGCAGTGGGCTCCATCCAGTTCTAGCTTCCCAGTCACTTTGTTTACCTACTCAAGCCTCAGCAATGGCGGGCGCCCCTCCCCCAGCCTCACTGCCACCTTGCAGTTTGATCTCAGACTGCTGTGCTAGCAATGAGTGAGGCTCCGTGGGCATGGGACCCTCCGAGCCATGTGCAGGATATAATCTCCTGGTGTGCCGTTTGCTAAGACCATTGGAAAAGCACAGTATTAGGGTGGGAGTAACCCAATTTTCCAGGTGCCATCTGTCACAGCTTTGCTTGGCTATGAAAGGGAATTCCGTGACCCCTTGCGCTTCCTGGGTGAGGTGATGCCTCACCCTGCTTCGGCTCACACTTGGTGCACTGCACCCACTGTCCTGCACCCACTGTCCGACGAGCCCCAGTGAGATGAACCTGGTACCTCAGTTGGAAATGCAGAAATCACCTGTCTTCTGAGTTGCTCACGCTTGGAGCTGTAGACTGGAGCTGTTCCTATTTGGCCATCTTGGACCAAAGTCCAATGAAATACTATGCAGCCATTACAAAGAATGAGATTTTGTCCTTTGCAGGAACATAGATGGAGCTAGAGGCCATTATCCTCAGTAAACTAATGCAGGAACAGAAAACCAAATACTGCATATTCTCACATGTAAGTGAGAGCTAAATGATAAGAACACATGGACATATAGAGGGGAACAACAGACACTAGGGACTACCAGAGGGTGGAGGGTGGGAGGAGGGGTAAGACAGGAAAAATAACAAATGGGTACTAGGCTTAATACCTGGGTGACAAAATAATCTGTACAACAAACCTCCATGACACAAATTTACCTAACCATGTACCCCTGAACTTAAAGGTTAAAAAATAGGCCGGGCGTAGTGGCTCACACCTGTAATCCCAGCGCTTTGGGAAGCCGAGGCAGGCAGATCATGAGGTCAGGAGACCGAGACCGTCCTGGCTAACATGGTGAAACCCCGTCTCTACTAAAAATACAAAAAATTAGCCGGGTGTGGTTACATGCACCTGTAGTCCCAGCTACTCGGGAGGCTGAGGCAGGAGAATGGCCTGAACCCGGGAGGTGGAGCTTGCAGTGAGCCGAGATTGTGCCATTGCACGCCAGCCTGGGTGACAGAGCGAGACTCCATCTCAAAAAAAAAAGGTTAAAAAATAAATAAATAAATAAATTTGGGAGGTGCTTTGTTTCACAACAATCAGTAACTGAAATAGTTACTACTAATATGCCCATTTTATAGATAAAGAAACTAAAGATTGAAGCTTAAGAGAGTGTAGTTAATTATAGATCATATACCAAGGAAGTGATAGAATAAATATCTGAAGAGAGGTCTGTCAAATACCAGAATCCATACTTGAAAACACTTTAGCAAACTGCCTTTCACCTTATTGCCAAATTATCAGTCATACTTTTCTGCAGCATTTTATTTTGAACAATATTTTATGAGGACAGCCTCTAAGCTTTCACGGGCATTACAAAAATCTGTCCACTTCAATTATTTCTAAAATCCTAGATCTATTTAACAAATAATGTGCACTAAATTTATTCTGAGATAATTAATATGGATTACAACGAAAAACTTCTTCTCTCACTGGGTTTCTTTAATTTCCTAAAGCCCGAGGCAGTTACATTCAGCATTTAAATTATCTTGTCCATCTTGCCAGCAGTGCCTTAGACACCTGTGCATTAAATTACTGCAATATTGCTTTCAATGTGCACTTAGCATTTCCAAATTTTTATCATCTAGAAAAAGGCACCAATACATCATAACTAAGCTCCAAACAGATGGTGCCAAATTCTACTTACCTGATACTTCTTTTTTTGTGAAGCCGAAGTAAAATACTTTCAGCAAAGGCAACCATCATAAAATAATTGGAGGAAGAAAACAAATGAGTGGACACAGCAAAATGAAAAATCTAAGTACTTTACATTGAAAGGCACTGAGGCAGTGATTTAGAAAAGCCAACATAAGGCTGGGTGCGGTGGCTCACGCCTGTAATCCCAGTACTTTGGGAGGCCGAGGTGGGCGGATCACCTGAGGTCAGGAGTTCGAGACCAGACTGACCAACATGAAGAAACCCCATCTCTACTAAAAATACAAAATTAGCTGGGTGTGGTGGTGCATGCCTGTAATCCTAGCTACTCAGGAGGCTGAGGCAGGAGAATCTCTTGAACCCAGGAGGCAGAGGTTGTGGTGAGTCAATATCACGCCACTGCACTCCAGCCTGGACAACAAGAGCAAAACTCTGTCTCAAAAAAAGAAAAAAAAAAAGCCAACGTATCCTTCCCCTTCATGCTGTACCCCTATACCAACCCCACACTAAGTACCTGGTGCTTGTCAAAATAGTGTTTAAATGAAGATGTATACCATAATTGGTTAATTTTTTTGTAGATCATTACTAACGATTAGGGTGAATGGAAATGTACTGGAGCGTTAGGTGAGGGTGAGTAAATATAATATATACCTAGCCAAATGTAAATATACCACAATTTTTACATGAAAATGGTCAAAATCACTGTAGGAGAACAGTATGTCTACTTAATGTGTTATTCCTATGGTATCCCTAGCATTATTCTAACTTAAAGGTAAAAAGTCTGATTGTTGGCCAGGCACGGTGGCTCATGCCTGTAATCCCAGCACTTTGGGAGGTTGAGGCGGGTGGATCATGAGGTCAAGAATTCGAGACCAGCCTGGCCAATATGGTGAAACCCCGTCTCTACTACAAATACAAAAAAACTAGCCAGGTGTGGTGGTTCACGCCTGTAGTCCCACCAAATAGGGAGGCTGAGGCAGGAGAATCACTTGAACCCAGGAGGTGGAGGTTGCAGTGAGCCGAGATTGCACCATTGCACTCCAGCCTGGGCAATAGAGGGAGACTCTATCTCAAAAATAAAAAATAAAAAAAAGTTTGATTGTTGTTGTTTCCACATTAATTTAAGTGGTGTACATTTATGTCATGCTTTATTATTTACAAGGTGCTATTATACATGACACTTGATTTGATCCTTATAACAACCACTGAGTAAGTACTATCATATGCAAAGTCATAAATAAAAACCAGGATTTCATTCAAGACTAAAATATCACCACTTCAGGTTGAAATCTTTGAACCTGAGTTTAATAAGAGGATGGGTGAATTATTTTTTAAATGTTTAATTGATTATTATGACATATACCTGCTCTAAACTGGTATTCCCTGTCACATAAAATATACAATGAGCTTTTTTTATTTAAAAAATGACTTAAAATATTCTCCATAGAGCCAGTCACAAATTATTCGAAGAGTTATATTACCTAATCTCTGTCCACTATAAAACCATCCAGCACTTCTATTAATGGAGTCCAGTATTGCCAAAGAAAGTAGATATCATCTTGGAGACAATGCGGCTAATGGAAATCACCACGTGACCATCTCTTAACATCATTTGCAGCCATTTCTCCAGGCTTTTTTGAGAACTTTACTTTTTAAATTCAATATATTTATTAGTTTTGAGGTATAATTAACATAGAGTAAAATTCACAGATCCTAAATGTATAATTCTATCATTCCAGAAAGTTACCTCGTACCCTTTTCCAGGCAACTATCACTCTAGAGGCAACTAATTTTCTATTATTTTTAACCAAACATTTCTTTTGCCTGTCCCACAAATTTATATAAGTGTAGTGTTTTGTGTTTGTGTTCCTGGCTTCTTTTGCTCTGCGTAATGTTTTTGAGTCTCATTCATGCTGTTGTAGGTGTAAGTGGTTTGTTCTTTCATATTACTGAGTACTATTCCACGTATAAATGCACCTGTTTCTTTATCCATTCCCCTGTTGATGGACATTTGGATTTTTTCTGGTTTTACCTCATTTTAAACACTTTTTTTTTTTTGCTCTTACAATGGATCTACAAATTAAAAAATCTGTCAGCAATCCAGGCATGGTGGTGTGTGCTGTCATCCCAGCTACTTGACAGGCTGAGGCAGGAGGATCACTTAAACTCAAGAGTTTGAGTCCAGTTTTGGCAACACAGTGAGATCCCATCTCTAAAAAAAAAACACACACATTTTTTTTTTTAATTTAAAAAAGAAATCTGTCAGCAAATGCACATCTTGCTTTGGGTGTATGTGTGCATGTGCATATTAAAGTGAAATTTACTTTGTGAATCAATGTAAGAACATTAAATCCTTTGCTTTTGAAATATAAAATAAGTTGGTCTGGCTCCCAGACTTCATGGTGGTGGGGTAGACATAAGGGGGCAGAAGGAGATAGAATGCTGAAAGAGCCTCACAGGACTGAGAGGCCTGCTGTCTGGAATAAATGGTAGGTGGTATGCTCCTGAAAAAAAGGTGTAAATTCAGCTCTAGCTGTCCTTGCAGGGTGCTAGCTCTGTGAACAGTACTTTGGCTGTGGAAATGCTTCTGTAATATTCACTAGTGAGATCCTGGCATCATGTGTATAAACAGATCAGTGGTTCCAATGGTTTAAAATCCTGGTTTCAACTGCCTCTCCCTTCTTCTAAGGCACTTTAGCTTGTCATGGTTTGCTTATTAAAGCATGGGACTAAATCCTCTCAGCCTTGTGTGTGCAGCTAATTCAACCTTCATGGATGCAGTAAATGAGTCAATTAACATTCACTAACATGCATTTATCTAGCACCTGCTGTGTGCCAAACACTGCACAGCGCTAGCTGGCTTTCCAAACAGATTGCAGAAAGAAAGCAGGATGCTGTATGTTAAAGAACACTGTGGTTGGTGTCAGAAAGTCTGAGTCCAAGTCCTGTACTTTCATATAACTATTTCTAATACCTTAAGCAATTCACTGCAACCTGGAACCTCAGTTATTTATTAATGTGCAGGAGGTTCTAATTTTTCAAGTCAAAAACTAAGCTGTGAAAACAAATGTAAATATTGTCATTTTTCTCCCACCCAACTATTAATACTTGAGTCCCATATTTTTCAGAATGGCATATATTTAACCTCACTGAATTTAGGTAATTTGACATATGTGAGTTTTTTCCATCAATTTAAGATCCTTCCCATTTCTCCCCAGAGCTGTCACTGAGTCCCCTAGGTACTCATTAGGGAAAAATGAACTCTAAGTCAACATTACTTATCCACTTGCCATACACTAACTCTCATATGGTCTTTGGCTCTCAGTTCCTTACTTCTCTAGAAAAGCTCCTTTTTCTACTCTAAGGTCTCTCCAGGTCTTCTGGCTCTAGTACAACCTCAGCACTGCTTTCAACTTCAGGAGATTTTCTACACCTCCCAGCACTGTGCTGGATTGTATAAGACCTGATGAGGATCCTTCAGGCCCACAATCATAAATAATCCACCTGACATTCTCTACTCATCTGTACCTTGACTGGATGGAAAGACTTCTAAGTCCTTGTGATTTTCTCAGACTCCGAGCAGAAAGCAGTGTATTGGCAGAGCCCCTGCTAATGTACAAGAAAATTGTGCAAATTAGAAAAAAAAGTGTTTCTTCTTTATGGAAAAATTACCAAGATGTGCAAGAACAATTCCTCCTCATCTAGAAGGGGACAATACCTTTCTCTGGTCACAAAATTCTCCTATTCTACATTTCATTGACTATTATATAGGCTTTTTATAAATATAACTTTTATCTCAAACATTGGTCGCAGCCATGCATATCAAAAGTCTATTTTAGGACTCAAAGCCAAGCCTTGACTATTTCTTACCCTCCATATTCCTGTATGACATCTCTACCTAAGTCTGCAAGGTCCAGTTGCCCCAGTGGATGAAAGAGCAGAGGCTGAAAGATATACCTGAGACTGTGGCAGCCATGGAAGTGTGCTGCTTGGACAACCCTTCAAGAAAGAACATACCATTCAGCTGTAAGGTACAAAGTTAGCTGACAGCATTCAGCTATGGAGCCCATAGGATCTTAAGCTGAGGCCTTGCTCTTCCTGTAGCCCTTCCAGCCAGTGACTGACCACAGTAGCTGTCTAGGGCCTAGCTGTTTCCACCTGAAACAGGGCTTCTCTTATGGAAAATCTTTGCTGTAGACCTCCCCATTGGGTTGAGCCTTGACTGAATCATTGTTAGGTCTGCATGTCATCTGAAGATCTCCCTGCACTATCTGGTTTCTGCCATTTTTATCATTTACTCCCAATAAACCTCTTGTACTCAGAATTCAGGGTCACTTCTCAAAGAATCCAAACTGACCCAGATCTGAAAATATTAATGCTTCAGGCAATCAGTGCAATAATACTCCGCTAAATAGCAGAGTTGACATAGCCAAAAATTCAGTGTAATTGCTGTTGACTCTAATATTTGCTTCCTTCTCTCTCATTTCTTCCTAGAAATTATAAGTTAAGTGAAAAGGCAATTACATGCCCAGGTAAATCACTTCAGTTCACAAATGCCCAAATGTAGAGATTTAATTATTCCTGTACCTCTTCCTGCCACCCCAACAGTCATCCTCATTAACAACAACAACAAAAAGCAAAATGGCATAAGAACTGCCTTGCATAGCTATAACCCCAATGCAACAGTTCTACTTAAATAGAGCCTGGCTTTATTTTAATTATCCTTCAAAACTAGCGAAAATGAACAAATCAAAGTGATTGGAAGGTGTTAGAACTGTGGTCTGGTAAACAACTGGTTGGCAAAGACATTATGAACATTATTTTAGCCCTATGAAAAGCAGAAGCCATTGAAAGTCCTAACTTTTAGGTATGTGTAAAGTCACCTCTCTGTATTCATAGGTTCTGCATCTTCAGATTCAACCACACACAGATACAAAATATTCAAAAAAGTAAAAACTTACAATATAACAATAAAAAATTTAAAAATATGTTATAACAACTATTTACATAGCATTTATACTGTATTAGGCATTACAAATAACCTAGACATGGTTTAAAGTATATAAGAAGATGTGTGTAGGTTAGATGCAAATATTATACCATTTTATACAAAAGACTTTAGCATTTGTGGATTCTGATATCTGCAAGCGTTCCTGGAACAAACCCACCATGGACACTGAGGGACAAGTGCATATTCTTTTAATTAAAAACTCCATATGTATAGATGTAATGTTACTTGTTTACTACTCTATACCTAGCCTGGAACACAATAATGCTTTTTAGACATAAAAAATGCAATTAAATGATGAAATTCCTCAGCCTGATCATCTAAATTATTCTCTAGACTTGGCCTTGAAAGGCATTTGATTCTCTCAAATCAAATCCATTATAGAAAGACATGCTTTTCTGGGAGATAACATGTCTCATTAATTTTTGTGTGTGTAACCCAGAAAAACTAAGGAGAGATTACTGGGCTTGACTCCAGAAGAGAGCCATGTTGTGGGCTCTGACTGGTTTTCCTACAACCACAAATGGCATTTCAGTGGGGTGGGGGTGGGGTGGAGGAGGAGAGAGAGAGAGAGAGAGTGAGAAGGCGGGAAGGCTATGGTGACTATTACAGAAGGTCCAGATAATGTTAGTGACATGGTTTGGCTGGTTGTGTCGCCACTCAAATCTCATTTGGAATTGTAGCTCCCATAATCCCCAAGTGTCATGACAGGGAACCAATGGGAGGTAACTCAATCATGGGAGTGGGTTTTTCCGGTGCTTTTCTCATGATAGTGAATAAATTTCATGAGATCTGATGGTTTTATAAAGCGCAGTTCCCCTGCACACACCCTCTTGCCTGCCATCATGCAAGACGTACCTTTGCTCTTCCTTCATCTTCCGCCATAATTGTGAGGCCTCCCCAGCCATGTGGATCTGTGAGTACATCAAACCTCTTTCCTTTATAAATTACCAAGTCTCGGGTATGTCTTTGTTAGCAGAATGAGAGCTGACTAATACAGTTGGTTTGCCTAGAATGAATCTGAGTGGTTTTTTGTTTTGGTTTTTTGTCTATCTCCAAAAACAAGCATGTGCTGTTTGCCAGTACCACCTCCAGGAAGTGAGAGGGCAAAGGCTGTATGTAAAATAATGACTGACAAAAGTCTTAAAGACCAAAATAGGCAAGCTTAGAAAAATCAAGACGAAACTGCACATATCTTAAAGTATGGGGCCAAGAGTAAGTTAAAGAATGGAAGTGTTGTCAAAATATTGAGGTTGCCTGGGAATTCTTACCATGTATAATCTATCATATGATTGATATATGTTACATAATACTACAGTTTAATTAATATGTTAATAGAACTTTTTGTTTTTAAAGAAAAGTTGTAAGGACAGGCATGTGGGAGAAAACACTGCCTCTTCAGTATAGAAACAAGTTCTGATGCATTGAAAAATCACGATCTAGACTCTTCAGGGGCCGGGGGCGGGGGGGGTTCCAAGCCAAGGAGGTGACATTTGCATTCCACATAATTACAAGTTCGTAGTAGGTTCTCTATGCATATTTCAGAGCTACAATAGATGCAGAGATATAATAGATATTATTTAAAAATGCATATTGAGTCAATGAAGATTTTTGCTACCTAAAAGGATTTTATAAACTCTGCTGCACAAGCATAAGGTAGTTCATAAAGGGGAGGATCCAAAATGGTTTCACATGGGCATCACTACTGCAATACCTATAGCACCACACAGGGTCACATGGAAGGTTGAAACACTAATCTGGATGTAAAAGGTATATGATTATTTGAAAAATCAATTGATTTACTTTTTCTCATACCTTACACTAGGTGCTAATGTGCACGGAAGGAGAGCTGAGGATAACAGGAAAGAGAAGAGATTTGGAGAAAGAATACAGTCCTTCAGTCTATGCCCTATGGAAATTTATCATCTACTTTTAGAAATTTCATATGTGGAAAAAGGATTTTCCAGCAAACAGTGGGGGAGGGGAAAGAAGAAGCAAATTTTATTAGTTGAAAACAGAAAGATTTCCCTTCCAATAGTTTGGGTTAGCACTTTTTAGCTGTGTGCTTTCACCCTTTCACCTTAAAACATTTCACCTCTTTCACTGGAATCTGTCAAATTCTATAATGTCAAGGACAGAGAAGAAAGTGAAAAAACCAAGGTTTAAATGAGGAGACTTTCACAGAATTTGAAGGTTCAACCACCTCTACTCTTGACATAATTACATGTGCTTCTTAATACATGGTATATAATCTCCATATGCATTGGCCTACCAAGATATTGAAAGGAAGCAGAGCAATCCAGATGGTGGCTGGGTGTCTGAGGGCCCTCAGAAATGACTCCTCTGCCAATAGAATCTTACACCTATCTTAAACTCACAGCAAGATTCCTTTTTGTTATATACATGATCTTGAAACAGCAAATACAGCTTTCCTGATGAATACAATCACTTTGCTTTTTTATACTGTTATTTCCTATTCCCTGCAGACCCAGAGATCTCCTTCAGCCTCTTCCTGAGTGTTCTGATGAGTAAATTGAGTGGTTGCCTTATTTGATTTCCTCAGGAATTAGTGCAATGACAGATAGGCTATCTAAATGTGCAAATAGCTTAAAAAAAAAGAGAGAGATTTGTTTTTCCAAGGACTCTGTTTTCTGGATCACTCCTTATGATATCATTGACCACAGCTCTGACTGCAGCTCAGAAAGTGAAAGTAATGAATTATTGCCCTAGTTGAAATGTTTCTGAAATGAAATCACCTGGGACAAGCCAAAAATGCCCTTCACTCTAATGTCAATTAAGGATTTGCCTTAGATCAAATTAAAGCAGTAACTATTTTTGTTTTCCTCCTAGGTAAGGAGCTATTCATGTATTTTCTCCTTGTTTTCTCTCTGGCAATGGCTTTTTCCTTTTCCTTATCCCCAGTGCCATGCCCTCTATAGCTGTCAAGTACTATTTCTTTTCAGTTTGTAGTGCAGTTTTCCCTCAATATCTGTGGGGGACTGGGTCCAACACCCCCATAAGGATACCCAAATATGCAGTTGTTCATGTTCCTTCTATAAAATGGTGTAGTATCTGCATATGACCTATGCACCTTTTCCCATATACTTCAAATCATCTCTAGGTTATTTATAATACCTAATGCAATATAAATGCTATGTAAATAGTTGCTATATGTATTTTTACTTGTATTATTTTTGGAGTTGTATTATTATTTTAAACATTTATTTATATTTTAATATCTCTAATCTGTGGTTGGTTGAATTCAAGGATGCAAAACCTGTGGATAAGAAGGGCCAACTGTAAATGTTATGTAATGTCATTTAGTACGTTATCAATCAAAATCATTTTGAGTAAATACTAACAATTAAAAATACAAGGAAAGGTTTGGTAGGAAAAAATAAATTGAAGAAATATGGTAACAAATCACTTAATGAGAAATAAAGCAAAGTCTTGGGCACTCATAAATCCCTCTGTAATCTCTATTCGTTCCTTTAAAAAAATCTGTGTTCCTTTTTGCTAATATATTTTAATTAACATTCATCATCAAAGAATCTATAAGTCACTGAAGGATGAGGACTAAACAATAATGAGAAGTAAACCTGACTTTCAACCCCAAATCATATTTTTACTAGTTCTTTAAAGACAAAAAGTTATGAGACTTCCAGCAGACATTGAGGCCCCCTTCACTTGACTATGAGGGACCCAACTGCTAGGTAGCCATGGCTAGTTCTTGGCCCTCCTATTTCAGAAGAGAAAATAAAACCAAAACTAAACGAGTAATTTTTAAGTGGTGGACTGCACTAAGTTTTTGAAGGATACCTAAAATAAAAACCCAGAATATATTTAAACAGTGAGTAGATCCCTTTTCTACTCAAAACTTGGACTAATTTCTGTTTCACATTACTATGGAAACTGTCCCTTTCTAAACAGTTTGAAAACTCCATTAAAATAAGACCTTCTTCATAAAAATTCAATGTTATTCAAAATTTAAACCCACTGGACATATTACTATGGGCCAAATAGCTGCAGGTTCAAAATTTAGAGAAAATAATGCTAATGAAACTAGTACATATCAGTACCTATGAGATGTGGCTGCATGTGTATTCAGAGAAAAATTCATAGCCTTAAGTATGTATATTAATTAATAAAAAATAATAAAATTAATTAACATCCAAGTAAAAGAATTATAGAAAACAAGTAGATAAAACTATGACAGAAGAATCAATTTAACAATATTAAAAACCAAAAAATAATGAATTAGAAAAAAATAGACAAAATAAATGAGCTGATATCAAATAGAGATAATCAAAGAGTTGATATTTAGAAAACAAAATAAACCAACATAAGGCTATCAAGCCATAAAGAAAGGTACAAATATAAATATTAAAAATGAAAGAATGGGAAAAAAACTGCAGATAAAAGAAAAAAATTTAAATGTAAGGGATAGTTTTATTGAACTCTATGTACATACATTAATTTGAAAGTTTGTGAAAATGTAAATTGACCCCAGATGATATGATAAGAAAAAAACAGCAAAATACAAAAAGAATGTTTTGTGAAATAGAAAAAAAACTGTATTTCAATTTGGACTTCACTTGAAAATCACCTAGGGTTTCTAAAAAGAGTGATGCCCCATTGCAGACTAAATCAGGATTACTGCATCTACCTTTGATAAAGGAGCATGTAGAAACAATGATCTCATCAAGAATTAGAGAACTCATGCTACAATTCAAAGTACATCTTCGTGAAGCAATTGTAGAGCTTCAAAGGCATTTAGGCCTTGGAAAACCAAAACACCAGAAAGAAAGAAGCCCTAAGAGGTGAGCTGATGCTATGTATGTTGCTGTTCTCTTTGGAGCACCTGCTGACTCATGGAACAGGAATGGAAAGCCTGGGGATACAAGCAAATGAATACTCAAAAGAGACAGAAAAATCAGCAAGGCTTCACCAATCTCTCAGGAATTGGGAAAAAAAAAAAATAGAATTCAGGACTGACAAAGGCAGTCAGGAATGGAGGAGCCAAGATCCCAGAGAAAGATAATACAGAATAGTGACATTTTTTGGTTTCCCCCAAAAACATTTACTGAATTATCAAGCTATTCAATCAGGGAGGTTAAAATTCCACGCACAAAGCCTAAGAAATGCAGAGAGATGTTTCTGGCAGTTTCATGGTGCTAATGAGCTAAAAATTGAAATTCCAGACTTGTTTCCCAAGTAGCATTGTCCCTAGGCTCTCAGTCGAAAACCCTGGAGAGATATATTCTAAAAATAAAAGGACATCAGAAATAGACCAAGCCTTACAAAAACCTAGGCTGAGCCAGCTCTGTCCTTGATTGGATTAAGTTGATCTGCCTCAACATCATCCAGAGCATCCACAATTTTTCATACACAAAGTAGCGAGTTAAATAAATAAGGTATAACATGAAATAAGACCCAGAGAAAAAAAATAAACAATAGACTATAACCACAGGTTACCTAGTTATAAGTAATTAGGTACATACTTGGAAATAACTGTGATTAATACATTCTGGAGTTCTTTATGAGCCAAATGAAATTTTATTTTTTTAATTGGCTGGACGTGGTGGCTCATGCCTGTAATCCTAGCACTTAGGGAGATGGAGGCAGGTGGATCACTTGAGGTTGAGAGTTCGAGACCAGCCTGGACAACATGGTGAAACCCCCGTCTCTACTAAAAATACAAAAAATTAGCCAGGTGTGGTGTAGTCCCAGCTACTCAGGAGGCTGAGGCAGGAGAATCACTTGAACCCGGGAGATGGAGGTTGCAGTGACCAAGATTCTGAGCCAAGATTGTGCCACTGCACTCTAGCCTGGGTGACAGAGGGAGGCTCTGTCTCAAAAAACAAACAACAAAAAAATGAAGTGATGAGCCATTATTGTGCCACTGCACTCTGATCTGGGTCACTGAGCAAGACCCTGTCTCAAAGAAAACAAAAACAAAAAAATTAAATAAGCCTAGAAATTAAAAATACAACAAAAATAGAAAACGCAAAAGATTTTTTACAGCAGGCTTGACACAGCAGAAGAAACAATTCATTAATTGAAACACAACTCAGTAGAACATTCAGACTAAAATACAGGTGCCAGGGTATGTATTTCAGGAAAAAAAAGTGCACTTGGAACAATCCCTATTATTAAAGTCACTATTAAGTCCTCAGTAGTCTTCTACTCCAAAATCCATCTGCTCTCAGCAGAGGCTAATCAAGGACTTTAAATGACAATGTGATAGGGAGTATGACATTTTATCTTCCAAATCTTTATTAACTGCATTAATTTTTATGACTCTCCCATAGATGCAGTATCCCTTTGGGGTATAATTCTTATGGGGAAGGAACACTCCAGGGAGTTCCATTTGATCCTTTGTACTATAAAAGCCTTTTCTTGCTAAGTCAAAAAGCCATTATGGGGATCCTGCCAAGTATGCATTCGGAAATTTGTGAAATATCTAATATTGAATAATGGCCCTGCTAAGCCTACCATGAGATAGACTTGGAACAAAGCTCCATTTATCAACTGATCCTCATGAGCCTCCCAATGACCAGTGGACTTCAGAAGTATTGGGAATCCCAAAGAACTCTCATTAATTCCAAATGAATGCTCAAGTCAGAAAAAATGGTGGTGACCAGAGGCTGAGTATTAGAGAGATTCAGGAGATGTTGGTCAAAAGACACAAAATTTCAGTTATACAGAAGGAACAATTGAGGAGGAATCAAAAGATATCTATTGTATATCATGTGACTACAGTCAACAACAATATATTGTATATTTGAAAATTACCAAAAGAGTAGATTTAAAGTGTTCTCGCTACAACCCCGTCTCTACTAAAATTACAAAATCAGCTGGGTGTGGTGGTGCATGCCTGTAATCCCAGCTACTCAGGAGGCTGAGGCAAGAGAATCTCTTGAATCCGGGAGGCAGAGGTTGCAGTGAGCTGAGATCAAGCCATTGTACTCCAGCCTGGGCAACAAGAGCGAGGCTCTCGCTCAAAAAAAAAAAAAAAAAGTATATGAGGTAATTCATAAGTTAAATAGCTTGATTTAGCCATTACACAATGTATATAAATACCAAAACATTGTGTTTACACTATAAATATGTATAATTTTTGCTTGTTAATTGAAAATAAATAATCAAAAATTTTAAGCATTTTTAAAAATAAAATAATGTATAGTATTGCACGCAAAGTCTAAATATGTCCCTTGCCTGAATGCACAGTCACATTAGTAAAGGATCTCAGGTGTCCTTGCAGATGACTGAAAAGTCCTATTACCAAGTTCAGATGTTATAACATGGTCCTTCTTCAAAGAGACCCAACTGTTATTTTATTAAGCAGCTCTGAGGATGGTAATGCAAGTCATTCTTTTTCAGATGTGTTTTTCCAGTTATTCAGACCAAGAAAGATTTTAACGGACTGACCTTCTATTTTGGTCTTAGGAATTCCATGATCTCTAACTTACTTTCAAAATTGTCTGAGGGCCAATTCACTCTGATTTTTAGTGTAGCTTTGCTACTATGATGGGACTAGTCCTTTCTAGGCATTTTGTAGACGATTTGTCTCTATCATCAACCCCAGAATTCTATGAGCTCTAATGAAATGAGGAAACCTATTTCAATAGTGGTCTCTCATTATTATAACCATCAACTAAACTTAGCAGGCAAAAGCCCTGATGTTTTTCTGATTTGGGGGTTGCATCAATCAGATCCAGAACTTCCTTCAGCCTCTTGAGGAGAATTGGAAGGTGGCCAAGTTGAAAGCCATCATCCTTGCTATGACACTAATCAAAGTGAGGGATGAGATGACTTTAAAGAAGCTGGGGGTGAATATGTCACAGATTTAGGAGTCAGCAGAAGCCAAAGTGTGATCTGGTCACTAGCTGGGAGTTACCAATTTCCTTCACCAATCTGAGAGAGACAGATCCTAAGTTCCAACTGCCAGCTTCAGTAGGGAATGGCTGCAGGATGAACAGTAATCAGCAAGTAACAGAGACATTGCCTTTGAGAACCATGAAGCCCTAGGAAAACACATTTGAGGATCTCCACTATTCTTTTCACAGGGTTACATAAGCTTTATTTCCCTCAACGCACTAGGTTCACGTCATTTTAGAAAGAAGACAGAGCAGATCCTGTGTCCTTCCAGCCCCACATGACCATCATGCCTCTCTCCTCTGTCCTGCCCCATGGCTGACACCAGCCCTCCAGCTTTGGCTCAGTGGGCTGGCTCTCTCAGGCAGCTGCTCAGTGCCGATCCACACCTCCAGGCCTGCTGAAGTCTCCTGGGGAGCGTCCATAGCACAGGCCAGGCGTCCAGCACAAGGGAGCTTCCTCACACCGTCAGCATTAAGTAGGTTAAGTCCTCATATATTTCTGTGCCAGAGACGCCTGTGGCTGGGTTGAGCAAGGAGCCAAACCCCTGGCTGGCCCCGCGCATCTGCACAGCCTTCCTCACAGCGCAGGTCTGCACCTTGGAGGGCGTCTTCCAGCAGCACCAGTACCTGGGCCACCTGGAGCGAAAGAAGCTGGCCAAGAAGATGCAGCTCTCAGAGGTGCAGATCAAAACCTGGTTTCGGCTGGGCGCAGTGGCTCACGCCTGTAATCTCAGCGCTTTGGGAGACCCAGGCGGGTGGATCACCTGAGGTCAGGAGTTTTGAGACCAGCCCAACCAACATGGTGAAACCCGGTCTCTACTAAAAAATACAAAGCTTAGCCGGGCGTCATGGCGCATGCTTGTAATCCCAGCTACTCGGGAGTCTGAGGCAGGAGAATCACTTGAACCCAGGAGGCAGAGGTTGCCATGAGCCGGGATCGCGCCATTGCACTCTAGCCTGGGCAACAGAGCAAGACTCCATCTCAAAACAAAAACAAAAACAAAACCTGGTTTCAGAATCGCCAAATGAAACACAAATGACAAATGCAGGACTCCGAGTTGTACATGCTTTCTGGGGCCTCGCCATGTGCCTCGTGCTTTCCACTGACAATCTTCTGTCCTGGCCAATGGCCTGCAGCTGCTCTAGGCCACCCTTCCTGAGCCCCAGGCTCTGATGATGCCCCCTTGGCTCCTCCTGGGGTCTCTGCCAAGTGGAACAAGACGCCCTGGCCTCTGCATGGGCTTTGTGCCGCAGCCAGCCTCTGACCTACCACCTCGTGGACCCTGGAAGCTGCGTGCACATGCTGGGACCAGCCTTGTCCATGGGTTCCTGGAGCCCATGTGCTCCGCCAGGGACCGATGATGACTTTCTAGGAAGGGCGTCCGACTCCATGCCGTCCCACACCAGCCGTATGTGCGGATCGCACTGGTGCCTATCCAGAGGACTCTGCTCCTGTTCACATCCGGGCGGCCACAGCCCGTGACTGGCATAGTGCCGTCTACCAATCCATGGCGGCACCTCTAACCTTGACCCACCTGAAGATTCTGGAGAATTTACAATTGAAGAAGCTTTAACGCCACCTCCTCCACTTAAAATCACCAAAAGGTCTGTTTAGAGAGTAATTAAGGGTCAGTGAATCAGAGTCAAAAGCCAGAAGTGAGATTGTTATGTGTACGGCTTTCAGCGTATGATAAAAGAATAATTTATTCAGGAAAAAGTGTTGGAAAAACTGGTTTTCTAGTTGGAAAAAATAAAGGTTATAAGCTTTGTATGTAAAAAAGAAAACCATGAAAGGATTCGACGGCAATGAAGGAGTTGTGTTTATAACTTTCTGGTTTGAATCCCTATTAATAAGGACCCTAAAGCTGAAAAGAGGAGGAAACAAAGACAATCATTTCACCCACTGAAAAATTAAAACACAGTGGCGAAGGGGCCTGGCCGTGAGTGCCAGGGCATGCATGAGTCAGGGTTGTACTCAATAGCTTCTCAGGGTTGCTCTTCCCTGGTGATGGAAAGCGGGGGCAGCCAAGGTCTAAGGCTGTACCTCGTCTAACCCAGCAGAGCCTGTCCTACGTGCACCCTGGGCCCCTCCAACATGTGCTCACCTACAGCATGTGCTCCCTGTCTCCCTCCTTGTAGCAGCCTCCAACACAAAATAAAATGGGCAAAGAACAGCACGCTTTCTGAAGAAAGTCTGGAAATATCAGGAACAGCAAGTGTGAAAGCCCCTCCTTGTGGAAAGGGCCAGGGTTGCAGGGCCTGGCTGGTGGGGGGTGATGATGGGGGGCAGCCTTCCCTCAATGATGGAGATGTTCTTGGTCAATACTCCCATTTGTTCACATCGTACTGAGGACGTCCTCGTCCAGGAGCATGGTTTGTGAATGCCCAGGAAGCGGACAATGACATCTGCCCAGTCACAACGGGGACAGTTGGGGTTCAGCCTGTAGGACTGCTGAAGTGACCTGCAGAAACTGACCCAGGCATCCCAACAAGAATACAAATGTCCTTTAAAAATGTTTCTGTGGCAATACATAAGGCAAGCTGACATTGCCGGAGTTCCAGATTCTCATTGTTTATTTCTGTATTATTGGAAGTGTTTACAATGAGCATATGTTTTTATAATGAAATCTCAGATAAGAATAAAAGATTAAAAAAGGAAGAGGACAGGATAGAGAAATCTGGAAATTAGGAATATCATTTAAAAGGACTATTTAAGAGTGTAATGGAATTGTTTGCAACTCAATAGATAAATGCTTGAGGCGATGGATACCCCATTTATCACGATGTACTTATATCACATGGCATGCTTGTATTAAAACAGCTCATGTACCCCATAAATACATATACACCAACCTACTATGTACCCACAAAAATTAAAAATTTTTTAAAAAGAATAATGCTAAGTAAAGAATGTCAGTCCCCAAATGTCACATACTATATGGTTCCATTTATATGACATCCTTGACATGACAAAACTATACAAATGGAGAACAGATTTGTGGTTGCCAATGGCTAAGGAGGGGGCGGAGCTGGGAGGGAAGTGGATGTGGCTATAGAAGAGCAACATGAGTGATACTTCCAGTGATAGACATATTTTGTATCTTACTGTATCAATGACAACATCTTGGTTGGGATATTATACTACAGCTTTATAAGATGTTACCATTGTGGAAAATGGAAAAGAGTATACAGAGTTCTTGTTATTATTTCTTGCATATGAAATATATGTGAATTGATGATTATCTCAAAATATCTTTTGTTTAAAAAACATATAAAATAAAAACTAAAAGTGCTATTTAATTAATAGAATAGATTAAATTTTTAAATGTAAATAATTAGACGTTTTTATTTTCCTTGACAAATAAATAAGTCTGGGCTATTGAGGAAGATCAAATTAATTATAATATTTTTTCAATCTATATTATGTACATGTGAATACACTGTGAATAAAATTGTGAATATACTACACCTTTACAAGCAATTTGAAAATAAAAAAGAAAAGATCCCATTTATAACAGCATCAAAGATCTAAAATCCATCTCTCTTTCCATCCATCCAACCAACCATCTAATCATTCTAGGAATAAACATTACAAGATATCAGCAGGAATTATATAAAAATGCAATTTACTGATACTATGAGAGATTAAAAGGGGACATCCAAAGTTCCTAGATGTAAACTATATATGTGCTGGACATTTAAAAGTCCATTTAAAAATTTAAAAAGCAATACCATGGAAATTTCTTAATCTAACACACTTGTATTTTATTTGTATTACTCCAGATCCAGCAAATGTGCCCTATTTCTCTTTGGTCTTTTTCATATGCCTTTAACCATGTCAGAAATTTCCTGGAGTAAATCTAATTAGCTCATTTATGATGAATGTTTAAAAAGAAATTATTTGCTGCCAAATATTTGCAGTTCCTAATTTTGCCCTGCTACTTAAAAACCTAGTAGTAACACTTTTAGGTGTCGTATTTAGAACAACTTGATGAGATGTGGGGGTCTCTAGATTCCTTTTAGGAAAATGAACTATGATATTTTACATATTTTAATACACCTCACTCATTCTAATTCTATTCTAACTTACTTCAAGATCATAGTCTGACTTTTCTAGGCATGCCAAATATAATTTTCCTAGCCATATGAGTCATGCAAACTGAACACTCAATAATTCATGCTAGTGGGAAAGGTACAGGAACTTGTGTTAATAAAACGTGAAATTCCTGACCAATTATGGAACATAGCTAATAATAGAGCAATGGTATCAGCTCACTTTCATCAGCTTGATGATAATAGGAAGTTGAGAATGAAGAAACATGGATGCCATTTACTCTTAATTATAACACATGATTCAAAAGAGAATCAAGTCCCCTATAAGACAGGAACAAACACTGAGAGAAAGCATTTTCTTTCACTATTCAAAAGTACTGAAAAATGATAAATCCACTCATAAGATGTTTACTAAAAATCTACCATGTACAAGTTTCTGTGCTAGTGTGCTGAAGATACTGAGCTGAATAAAGGTCTAAGTCTGGGGGAAAATGCATAAATAGAGGGTAAAAGGTAGGATATGTTATAATATGTAATAGAAAATAGGTAGATAAACACTTTAAGGCAAAGAATTCAGAACAACTAATTTTCCCTGGAAGGTTTGAGTAAATCTATACAAACAAATATATGCTTGAGCAGGGTCAAATTTAAGCAGAGTAAAAAGAATAATAGGAGCATATGAAGTAGAAAAGGGATGCATGGGCAGGCAGACAGAACAGCAAGTACAAAGTCAGGAAGGAGCATAAGAGTACAGGGTGCAGGGCATTCATATGAAAAAATAGCAGAGGATAGTCAGACATGCAGGCAGGGTGCAATGTGGTGAAAAGTTTTCAGTTCATACTAAGAGATCGGGGCTTTTTCTTGTAGGCAATAAGGAGCCCTGGAAGTTTTCAAGTGAGGGAGTAAAAGTAATTAGATTTGAATCTAGAGAAAATAATGTTAAAGATAAAATGATACAGATAGATATCTAATGAAATGGAGTGAAGAGAGAAAAAAGCCTGAAGAGGAGTTAAGGTTAGAGTCACAGACAAGGCAAGAGAAGATAAAATATTGGAGAAAGATTCTGGGGGATAGGTTCAGAAGCTGTCCAGGTGGCATACTTACAGTATTAGGTAGTAGCAGTAGGTGACTGACATATGGGTCTAAGAGGTGAGTTTGGGAAAACTGCCAGATTCCTAGCTTGGGCAGTGAAGAACAGACATAGGGAGATATAATGACTTACGTTTCACAAATTTTAGAGAAAAAAAAAACAGTTTTTTTTTTTTCTCTAAAGTTGATAGAGATAGATATATATATATATTTCGAAGTAAATTAGTCAGAAAATTCAGGATGTACCCAAGTGTCATTCAACAGATGTGATTTCTAGTTCTACCATCGTGGTTGGTGTGCCGCGATTTTAATGAAATTATTTAAACAATTTGGTCAATAGTTTCTATCAACCAAATAAGTACGATGTTACCTAACAGCATATCCATTGAAAGTTTGCGAACTGCATAATGTGACTTAACAGCATTGTAAATGTTTTAAAGCTCCTTAAAAGTAACTGCTGTGTTGCAGTAGTTTTATCAGACTAAAGCTCTTAGTGAATGAGTAATGGTTGAATTTATCACCCCCTTTAAACAATAATTTAAAATATATTTTGACAATTTTGGATGAAATTTTTCTTATACTTAAAATACTTCTCTGTTTTATTTAGTCATGTGTTTTGAATATAATTTAATCTTATGGTTTACCAATAAAAATGATTTTTGCTGAACATCTGTGTTATGATGATTCAGTCTACTGACAGTTTGTCCCAATGCTACATGATCCAACTTGAAACTTATTTTCATTTAATCTGCCCAATTTTTCCAAAAGCATATTATGATTTTTTCAAACATATAGGCATTGGCCATTTTATATGTATTTTCCACTCATTCTTTGACATCAGGCTATCAGTATTCACATTTGCTTTCTGGATGTGCTTAAGTCTAACAATCTCATTTTTTATTTTCTCCTCTAATCTACTGCAACAAAATTTTACAACAAGCCAACTATATCTAATGGTACAAGTGTCAAGGAAAATACCTTTAGGTGCCCCTGCCCTGTCTAAATAAATGCTCATGTTGGCGAACCATTGATTTTGGTGATCATGGTATGCCTCAAGTTTATTAAAGAATCTAGGCCTTAAATGGGAAACACTGGCTGGTTCAACTTAATATAATGGTGCAATTTTAATGTATGCACAAGTGTGTAGTTAAAATATAAGGATATTACACTTTTTTAGAAACAGTTTTTAAGAAATTTGGGAGGTGAGGGTGATGTCAAAAAGGTGGGCTATTAGAAACCTACAGCACTCATCCCCTTCACAATAATAGAATAAAGAAAAAACAGCTACATTTTAATGAACATAACTGAAGGAGAGCACCACAGTGCATCAAAGGAATAACAGAAACTCCGGTGAGCCCAGAAGCTTGGAACAGCCACATCAAGAATGAAAGGAAACTTTTTTGTTGCTGTTGTTGTTGTTGTTTTTTGTTTGTTATTGGTAATAAGAACTGTGCTGGGGAGGAGCCAAGATGGCCGAATAGGAACAGCTCCGGTCTACAGCTCCCAGCGTGAGCCACGCAGAAGACGGTGATTTTAGTATTTCCATCTGAGGTACCAGGTTCATGTCACTAGGAAGTGCCAGACAGTGGGAGCAGGTCAGTGAGTGCGCCCACCTTGCACGAGCCGAAGCAGGGCGAGACACGGCCTCACTTGGGAAGCGCAAGGGGTCAGGGAGTTCCCTTTCCCAGTCAAAGAAACGGGTGACGGACGTCACCTGGAAAATCGGGTCACTCCCACCCTAATACTGCGCTTTTCCGACGGGCTTGAAAAACGGCGCACCAGGAGATTATATCCCGCACGTGGCTCGGAGGGTCCTACGCCCACGGAGTCTCCATGATTGCTAGCACAGCAGTCTAAGATCAAACTGCAAGGCGGCAGCGAGGCTGGGGGAGGGGTGCCCGCCACTGCCCAGGCTTGCTTAGGTAAACAAAGCAGCTGGGAAGCTCCAACTGGGTGGAGCCCACCACAGCTCAAGGAGGCCTGCCTGCCTCTGTAGGCTCCACCTCTGGGGACAGGGCACAAACAAAAAGACAGCAGTAACCTCTGCAGACTTAAATGTCCCTGTCTGACAGCTTTGAAGAGAGCAGTGGTTCTCCCAGCATGCAGCTGGAGATCTGAGAACGGGCAGACTGCCTCCTCAAGTGGGTCCCTGACCCCTGACCCCCGAGCAGCCTAAGTGGGAGGCACCCCCCGGAAGGGGCACACTGACAGCTCACACGGCAGGGTATTCCAACAGACCTGCAGCTGAGGGTGCTGTCTGTTAGAAGGAAAACTAACAAACAGAAAGGACATCCACACCAAAAACCCATCTGTACATCACCATCATCAAAGACCAAAAGTAGATAAAACCACAAAGATGGGGAAAAAACAGAACAGAAAAACTGGAAACTCTAAAAAGCAGAGTGCCTCTCCTCCTCCAAAGGAACGCAGTTCCTCACCAGCAACGGAAAAAAGCTGGATGGAGAATGACTTTCACGAGCTGAGAGAAGAAGGCTTCAGACAATCAAATTACTCTGAGCTATGGGAGGACATTCAAACCAAAGGCAAAGAAGTTGAAAACTTTGAAAAAAATTTAGAAGAATGTATAACTAGAATAACCAATACAGAGAAGTGCTTAAAGGAGCTGAAGGAGCTGAAAACCAAGGCTCGAGAACTACGTGAAGAATGCAGAAGCCTCAGGAGCTGATGCGATCAACTGGAAGAAAGGGTATCAGCGATGGAAGATGAAATGAATGAAATGAAGTGAGAAGGGAAGTTTAGAGAAAAAAGAAAAAAAAGAAATGAGCAAAGCCTCCAAGAAATATGGGACTATGTGAAAAGACCAAATCTACGTCTGATTGGGGTACCTGAAAGCAATGGGGAGAATGGAACCAAGTTGGAAAACACTCTGCAGGATATGATCCAGGAGAACTTCCACAATCTAGCAAGGCAGGCCAACATTCAGATTCAGGAAATACAGAGAACACCACAAAGATACTCCTCGAGAAGAGAAACTCCAAGACACATAATTGTCAGATTCTCCAAAGTTGAAATGAAGGAAAAAATGTTAAGGGCAGCCAGAGAGAAAGGTCGGGTTACCCTCAAAGGGAAGCCCATCAGACTAACAGCGGATCTCTCAGCAGAAACCCTACAAGCCAGAAGAGAGTGGGGGCCAATATTCAACATTCTTAAAGAAAAGAATTTTCAACCCAGAATTTCATATCCAGCCAAATTAAGCCTCATAAGCGAAGGAGAAATAAAATACTTTACAGACAAGCAAATGCTGAGAGATTTTGTCACCACCAGGCCTGCCCTAAAAGAGCTCCTGAAGGAAGCACTAAACATGGAAAGGAACAACCGGTACCAGCCGCTGCAAAATCATGCCAAAATGTAAGACCATCCACACTAGGAAGAAACTGCATCAACTAACGAGCAAAATAACCAGCTAACATCATAATGACAGGATCAAATTCACACATAACAATATTAACTTCAAATGTAAATGGACTAAATGCTCCAATTAAAAGACACAGACTGGCAAATTGGATAAAGAGTCAAGACCCATCAGTGTGCTGTATTCAGGAAACCCATCTCACGTGCAGAGAAACACATAGGCTCAAAACAAAAGGATGGAGGAAGACCTACCAAGCAAATGGAAAACAAAAAAAGGCAGGGGTTGCAATCCTAGTCTCTGATAAAACAGACTTTAAACCAACAAAGATCAAAAGAGACAAAGAAGGCCATTACATAATGGTAAAGGGATCAATTCAACAAGAAGAGCTAACTATCCTAAATTATATGCACCCAATACAGGAGCACCAAGATTCATAAAGCAAGTCCTGAGTGACCTACAAAGAGACTTAGACTCCCACACATTAATAATGGGAGACTTTAGCACCCTACTGTCAACATTAGACAGATCAACGAGACAGAAAGTCAACAAGGATACCCAGGAATTGAACTCACCTCTGCACCAAGCAGACCTAATAGACATCTACAGAACTCTCCACCCCAAATCAACAGAATATACATTTTTTTCAGCACCACACCACACCTATTCCAAAATTGACCACATACTTGGAAGTAAAGCTCTCCTCAGCAAATGTAAAAGAACATAAATTATAAAAAACTATCTCTCAGACCACAGTTCAATCAAACTAGAACCCAGGATTAAGAATCTCACTCAAAACCGCTCAACTACATGGAAACTGAACAAACTGCTCCTGAATGACTACTGGGTACATAACGAAATGAAGGCAGAAATAAAGATGTTCTTTGAAACCAACGAGAACAAAGACACAACATACCAGAATCTCTGGGACACATTCAAAGCAGTGTGTAGAGAGAAATTTATAGCACTAAATGCCCACAAGAGAAAGCAGGAAAGATCCAAAATTGACACCCTAACATCACAATTAAAAGAACTAGAAAAGCAAGAGCAAACACATTCAAAAGTTAGCAGAAGGCAAGAAATAACTAAAATCAGAGCAGAACTGAAGGAAATAGAGACACAAAAAACCCTTCAAAAAATTAATGAATCCAGGAGCTGGTTTTTTGAAAGGATCAACAAAATTGATAGATCGCTAGCAAGACTAATAAAGAAAAAAACAGAGAAGAATCAAATAGACGCAATAAAAAATGATAAAGGGGATATCACCACTGATCCCACAGAAATACAAACTACCATCAGAGAATACTACAAACACCTCTACGCAAATAAACTAGAAAATCTAGAAGAAATGGATAAATTCCTCGACACATACACTCTCCCAAGACTAAACCAGGAAGAAGTTGAATCTCTGAATAGACCAATAACAGGAGCTGAAATTGTGGCAATAATCAATAGCTTACCAACCAAAAAGAGTCCAGGACCAGATGGATTCACAGCCGAATTCTACCAGAGGTACAAGGAGGAACTGGTACCATTGCTTCTGAAACTATTCCAATCAATAGAAAAAGAGGGAATCCTCCCTAACTCGTTTTATGAGGCCAGCATCATTCTGATACCAAAGCCAGGCAGACACAACAAAAAAAGAGAATTTTAGACCAATATCCTTGATGAACATTGATGCAAAAATCCTCAATATAATACGGGAAAAACAAATCCAGCGGCACATCAAAAAGCTTATCCACCATGATCAAGTGGGCTTCATCCCTGGGATGCAAGGCTGGTTCAATATACGCAAATCAATAAATGGAATCCAGCATATAAACAGAGCCAAAGACAAAAACCATCTGATTATCTCAATAGATGCAGAAAAGGCCTTTGACAAAATTCAACAACCCTTCATGCTAAAAACTCTCAATAAATTAAGTATTGATGGGACGTATTTCAAAATAATAAGAGCGATCTATGACAAACCCACAGCCAATATCATACTGAATGGGCAAACACTGGAAGCATTCCCTTTGAAAACTGGCACAAGACAGGGATGCCCTCTCTCACCACTCCTATTCAACATAGTGTTGGAAGTTCTGGCCAGGGCAATTAGGCAGGAGAAGGAAATAAAGGGTATTCAATTAGGAAAAGAGGAAGTTAAATTGTCCCTGTTTGCAGACGACATGATTGTATATCTAGAAAATCCCATTATCTCAGCTGAAAATCTCCTTAAGCTGATAAGCAACTTCAGCAAAGTCTCAGGATACAAAATCAATGTACAAAAATCACAAGCATTCTTATACACAAACAACAGACAAACAGAGAGCCAAATCATGAGTGAACTCCCATTCACAATTGCTTCAAAGAGAATAAAATACCTAGGAATCCAACTTACAAGGGACATGAAGGACCTCTTCAAGGAGAACTACAAACCACTGCTCAAGGAAATAAAAGAGGACACAAATAAATGGAAGAACATTCCATGCTCATGGGTAGGAAGAATCAATATCATGAAAATGGCCATACTGCCCAAGGGAATTTACAGATTCAATGCCATCCCCATCAAGCTACTGATGCCTTTCTTCACAGAATTGGAAAAAACTACTTTAAAGTTCATATGGAACCAAAAAAGGGCCCACATCGCCAAGTCAATCCTAAGCCAAAAGAACAAAGCTGGAGGCATCACACTACCTGACTTCAAACTATACTACAAGGCTACAGTAACCAAAACAGCATGGTACTGGTACCAAAACAGAGATATAGATCAATGGAACAGAACAGAGCCCTCAGAAATAACACCGCATATCTACAACTATCTGATCTTTGACAAACCTGAGAAAAGCAAGCAATGGGGAAAGGATTCCCTGTTTAATAAATGGTGCTGGGAAAACTGGCTAGCCATATGTAGAAAGCTGAAAAGGGATCCCTTCCTTACACCTTATACAAAAATCAATTCAAGATGGATTAAAGACTTAAACGGTCTAAAACCATAAAAACCCTAGAAGAAAACCTAGGCTTTACCATTCAGGACATAGGCATGGGCAAGGACTTCATGTCTAAAACACCAAAAGCAATGGCAACAAAAGCCAAAATTGACAAATGGGATCTAATTAAACTAAAGAGCTTCTGCACAGCAAAAGAAACTACCATCAGAGTGAACAGGCAACCTACAAAATGGGAGAAAATTTTCGCAACCTACTCATCTGACAAAGGGCTAATATCCAGAATCTACAATGAACTCAAACAAATTTACAAGAAAAAAACAAACAACCCCATCAAAAAGTGGGCGAACGACATGAGCAGACACTTCTCAAAAGGAGACATTTATGCAGCCAAAAAACACATGAAAAAATGCTCATCATCACTGGCCATCAGAGAAATGCAAATCAAAACCACAATGAGATACCATCTCATACCAGTTAGAATGGCAATCATTAAAAAGTCAGGAAACAACAGGTGCTGGAGAGGATGTGGAGAAATAGGAACACTTTTACACTGTTGGTGGGACTGTAAACTAGTTCAACCATTGTGGAAGTCAGTGTGGCGATTCCTCAGGGATCTAGAACTGGAAGTACCATTTGACCCAGCCATCCCATCACTGGGTATATACCCAAAGGACTATAAATCATGCTGCTATAAAGACACATGCACACGTATGTTTATTGTGGCATTATTCACAATAGCAAAGACTTGGAACCAACCCAAATGTCCAACAATGATAGACTGGATTAAGAAAATGTGGCACATATACACCATGGAATACTATGCAGCCATAAAAAATGATGAGTTCATGTCCTTTGTAGGGACATGGATGAAATTGGAAGTCATCATTCTCAGTAAACTATCGCAAGAACAAAAAACCAAACACCGCATATTCTCATTCATAGGTGGGAAGTGAACAATGAAATCACATGGACACAGGAAGGGGAATATCACACTCTGGGGACTGTGGTGGGGTGGGGGGAGGGGGGAGGGACAGCATTGGGAGATATACCTAATGCTAGATGACGAGTTGGTGGGTGCAGGTCACCAGCATGGCACATGTATACATATGTAACTAACCTTGCACAATGTGCACATGTACCCTAAAACTTTAATAAAAAAATAATAAATAAATAAATAAATAAAAAGAATGAAAGGAAACACTGGGCCTCCACCACTCTATGCCCCAACTGGTATCAACTAAGGACCAGGAATAACTTTTCCCTATGGCAAGGAGGTAAGGAAGAGGATCCCAACAAACCCCGTCAATATCTTGAACACCTACAGACCTTACCATTGGGGTCCCCTATAATCCTCAGAGGTCATAACCTCAGCTGAGAGAGTTGCCTAAAGTCCTCATAGCTGTGCTCCCCCAGAGAAGCCAACACTGTACTCTGCCTTCTTTGGCCCAAGCAGCTACTGCACTATGTCATCTTGGATATGGAACTATGGCTGGAGTGTGTCTTGCTTCAGGGTTGAGTAGCCATGGAACCTCTTCAATCCTGAAGTTAAGCCATTGCCAAAGCACCCCTACCTGATGGCCCAACCTCTCTAAGCCAAGCTTTGGACAGTTGTTACATCCTTTCTTGTGGGACCAAGTGGAAGTGGAGCCACTCAACCTACCCTTTCTTGTCTCTCCTCAGGCCTAAGTTAAAGCAATACCCTGTCTCCTGGGAAAACAGTACTTTGGCCACTCAGAAGAGTCACACTTTCCCTGTGCCCAAGTTGAAGCAGTGCCCTGCATCCCAAGAAATGGTTCCTTGACTACCAGAGTGGTCATGCACCACAGTACCTAAGCTGAAGTGGTGCCCTGTATTCAGGGAAATGGGGCTTGGCCCACCCAGAATAGGTCATAATCTCCAGGTCTGAAGTGGAGTGGCATATCATCCCCTGAGGAATTGGTGCCCTGGCTGAGCTGAGCAGCTACACATCTCAGGGCTGACCTGAAATAATACCCCACATGCTACATAAACAGGGCAGAGGCTGAGCTGAGACACCTTGCCCTACAAGCCAAACTACTCTATTACACTGCTTCCTTGGAGTTGGACTACTCCCCTAGAGTCTGAGATGCTGAGACTCCCCTCTCCCTGAGGAGTGAAGTCATTGCTGTGCTGTTCCCTGTCCCTTAGGGCTCAAATAACACCTGTGCTTTACCATTCTGGGGTACTTGCTGCCACTGTACTTGGCCTCACAGAGCCTGGGATATTGCCGAGCCTCACAATCCCAGGGTCACATGATCAGAGTGAAGTCCCACAATAGGCTGTCTGCAAGCTGAGGAGCAAGGAAACCATTCTGAGTCCCAAAACGTCAAAACCAGGAAAACCAACAGTGCAGCCTTCAGTCTGGGGCCAAAGGCCCAAGAGCCCCTGGCAAATCACTGGTGTAAGTCAAAGAGTTCAAAAGCTGAAGAACTTGGTGTCTGATGTTCGAGGGCAGGGAACATCCAGCATGGGAGAAAGATGAAGGCCGACTGTCTCAGCAGGTCTGTTCATTTCACTTTCTTCTACCTGCTTTATTCTAGCCGCGCTGGCAGCTGATTAGATGAGGTCTACCTAGATTGAGGGTGGGTCTGTCTCTCCCACTCCATTAACTCAAATGTTAATCTCCTTTGGCAACACCCTCACAGGCACACCCAGGAACAATACTTTGCACCCTTCAAGCCAATCTAGTTGACATTTCATAGTACCCATCACAGTGTCCATCAATAAATAAATGGAGAAAGAAATGTGTTACGTGTGCACAATGAAATATTATTCAGACATAATAAAGAATGAAATCTTGTAATTTGCAGAAACATGGATAAATTTAGGGAAATATATTAAGTGAAATAAACCAGGCACAGAAATATAAATGTCACATGTTCTCATTCATATGTGGAAGCTAAAATTGTTGATCTCGTGGAAGTACAGAGTAGAACAGTGGTTTCTAGTAATAGGGGAGTGTAATGGGGGTACTTTTGTGTCTATCAGCCAGAAAAAGGTTGGTTAATGGACACAAAGTACAGCTCACTAGCAGGAATAAATCTAGTGTTCTGTAGCACTCTAAGGTGACTATAATTAACAATTTATTATGTATTTTCAAATAGAAGAGCAGATTTTGAATGTTCTCAATGCAAATAAATGATAAATGTTTGAGGCGATAGATATGCTGATTGCTTTGATTTGATCATTATACATCATAAATATATATCAAAGTATTACACTGTGTCCCTTAAATATGTATAATTATGTGTCAATTAAAAATAATATGAAAGCAAAAAATAAAACAAAGAAGTTTGGGAGGTTGCTTATTAGGTAATGCTGGATAAGATCTAAGATTATACCAGCTAGTCCCATCAAGTGAGAGCTCTGTGGTCTTTCCCTCCAGGACAGCTTGACCATAAGGCTACGAAGCTTCCCCTGCCCTTGCCCTGATGTATACTCACAGGACAATTAGTGTTCACTCTCTGATGGCCTGAAGCAAGATCCAGTTACCTGGAGAACCTGCAGTTCATGGAAATAAGATTCACTTTTTTTGTGTGGCTTAACTTCTGTGCGCTCCTTTGGTCTAGAGGTTCCTCCCCTTTCTTCTTCACTGGGCCTTGGGAAAGTTGGGTGGTAGCACAAAAGTTTGCTTTTATTTTTTATTGCATTTTGTGAGTCTGTTATCTCTCATTTAGAAGAAAAAGAACCTGCATTAGTTTCACCCTAGCAAGTGGAAAATTAGTACCTTAATAATATGTACATGCCAAAGTGGATGGAGCTCAATGAAAGAAGGAGTAAATCATTTCTGGAGGATATCCTCAGAGTTTCTTTCATCAGGAAAGTCCACCAGTCATGTCATGTTAATTATGGCAGCTCAGAAATTTCTGATGTCATAGAGTTGCCTGTTCCCTACCCACTACCCATTCTCTGCTCTTTCCAAAGCAAAGAACCTTAATCTTTTTTAAGGGAATACGGTGCCCAGCTAAAATACCAGTCTTCTTTTTATTTAGATGAGGTCAGGTGACTACATTCTGGCCAATGAGATGGAAGTGTAGGTGTTGGAGGAGTCTTTGTGGAAGAGTTCTCAGAAAGGGGATGGGTGGCCAGAGTGTGCCTTTTTGCTCTTCTCCAGCTACTTAGTTCATCCTGGTATTTGGATATGATGGCAACAGGACCAACAGGACATCTAAATGTTCAATGGATTGAACCTTGAGATGACCATGTGCTAAGGATGATGGGGCAGAAAATTAGATGGAGGCCAGGATACTGGTAATTATGGACCTCCTGTATCAATATGAAACTGCATACCTCCACCTCCAGACTTAGTTATGTGAAATAAACATGAAATCTTGTATGTTTAAGTCATGATCATGTTGTTTTCTTTTATATTCAGTTGATCCTAATTTTAACTGAAAACAATGGTTTTATCTCTCTATTATTTGAAAATCTCCAAATAAGTCCCATTGCTAGGGAGCTAAGTTGTATATAAATGAGATTTTACTCATTGTTCTATTACTGTATAAGTAGATGGGTTTTCAGTAAGAAGCCATCAGTGATGGATTAATTCCTGAGTCTGTGATCTGGTCTAAACTGTCCAGTGAACTTAGCAATCGTTTCCCATAAAAAACTGATATTGGTTGAGTTTTCAAATCTAGATATTTTCAACTGCCACAATGATTAGTGACATTCCTAATAATAATTTATGTTTTATTATTAAATAATAAGACAAATTGATCATTTACACATGCATTTAAATTTGGAAAGATATCTAACCATTAAAATTCTGAGCCTCCATTAGCCTATTAAATACAAGAAGTGAATCAGGCAGGCTGCATCCCATACCCAGGTGAGGGTTTAGGTGATAAAATGAAGTAAGTGATCAGAAGAAAATCATTTCATTTCCATGAGATTCTAATCATATTAGACGTTCGACCTACAATCTTCCTCAAAGCAGAGGCAAAGTTGTCCCTAAATCTGGTCCATTCTTCTAGCAACTCACTTTTTCTGCCTTAGCTATCAGGGAAGTAGTTTTACTATTTGTCAGATTCCTACACACTGTTCTCCGGAGAACTCAAAGCATTGTTGAGAAAACTTCCCACTATTTCCCACTGACAGTCAAAACTCTGGAGCCAGCCTATTTGGGTTCAAATCCCAGCTGTAACACTAAGGGGCTGTGTGACCTAGAGCAAGGTATTTATCTTCTCAATGCCCCAGTTTTCTCATCTGTAAATCATGTGTATTAATCTGTAAATTACAGTAATACACCCTCATTCAATGGTTAGGAGGATTTGAGGAGTTAATAGAAATAAACTATTCAGAGGAGTGTTTGGCTCATGATAAGCATTCAGTAAGAATTAATTCCTGTAACTGTGCAGGAGAGAGACGGAGCAGCACAGGAGACCACATGGAAGGCACAAAGAAGACAAAGGGGACAGTGGCAATAAACTCAACAAGTTACATTAAAATTTTTCTAAGGAAGTCCAGAGAACTAGGGAAAGCAGAGATCAATTTCAAAGAGGAGTGGAGAGAACCTGCACCAAGGATATCATACACATTTTCACTTACATCTTTTAAAATGCACATCAAGGGGAAATTCACCAAAGATAAGTCTAAAAAGTGAGTGTGGAAATGAGAAGAGGTAATGTAGTAGTCCATTGTCATACTGCTATGAAGAAATACTAGAGCATGGGTAATTTATAGAGAAAAAGAGGTTTAATGGACTCAACAGTTCAACATTGCTGGGGAGGCCTCACAAGCATGGCAGAAGGCAAAGGAGGAGCAAAGGCACACCTTACATGGCAGCAGGCAAGAGAGCATGTGCAGGGGAACTACCCTTTATAAAACCATCAGATCTCATGAGACTTATTCAGTATCATGAGAACAGCACAGAACACCTGCCCCCATGATTCAATTACCTCCCACTGGGTCCCTCCCACAACATGTGGGGATTATGGGAGCTACAATTCAAGATGAGATCTGGGTAAGGACACAAACAAACCATATCAATAACTCCACCATTTTGAACTGATGTTTGTAGAAGTGGTGGAAATGCGTGGAGCATATGAACCGTTTGTTTGACAGAACAAGTTCATTGAGTTCTTCTCATCCCCCATGGTCTGCCTGCCTGAGCCACCTGGAAGCCACCAACAACTTAGAAACTGGCCACAATTTTCTAAAAAATATAATGGATTCTGGAGCAAGGTACTCAGAGAAATGCTGGAGCCAGCTTGTACAGGTCTGTGCAAGGCAATTGTGAGCATCTCTTCCTTACTGTAGGTTCAGTGACATCATACTGGTATCTTGAAACTGGCCATGATGGCAGTATTTATATCACAGAAATCAGCAAATGCTACAAATTGAGGCTATTTTAATCACTGGGGGTGATACAGTTGTTAAATTGGCTGCAGTGTCTACTGTACTAGTTGAGGAAGGGGCCTATACACTGCTGCTGAAAATGAGTGGTGGGAACCTAGGAGCTCCTGAACAATGAGTTCTCACTGATGAATAGAAAACCATAGACTTTCAGAGTCAAGAGGGAAACCAAAGGCTAAGTAACCCAGTCCACACCAGATGCCTGAATTCTCTCAATAACTACCAATATCCCTAGTGATGATGAATCCTCTATTTCACTGAAATAGTCTTTTTCACTTTCAGACTATGCTACTGTAATTTTCATAAATATTATTTGCCTTGAGTTACTTGGTGGGGCAGCCATCTTCTCTCCCTGTATTTCACTCACGCAGCTATTCTTCATGAGATATTTACAAATGCACTCATTTTATCCATGCCTGTGTTGAAAGAGGCTTTCTTACCAATTGGCCAATGCCATATTTGCCTTCAGGACAGTAATCACCTCAGTAGACAAAAGTATATTTTGGGGGGAACAATTTTCTTGCTCACTTATAATTCTTTTACCTGTTTTCACCCAGACCTACTCAAAATCTCTTTTCTTTCTCTCATGCACGACTGAATGATTTTATTCAACCGTATTTTAGTTTCTTATTGTATCCAGCCAGTTTCCTATAAAAACCTGATTTTCCTTTTTCTGGTAATATCTTTGACTATAATTAATAGTTAGACCATCCAGTTGACATCCTTATTGGTATACATCATCTTTGCCATCTCTATATTTTGTTTAAAGAATGAATGTTTAGCAAGCCACCACTATAGGCCAAGAGGTTAAAAAAGGTAAGCAACTGTAAGATATAGGCTCTACGTCCAGAAGCTACTCTATACTTATTTATTTATTTAGGTTTATTCCCAGATTGATAATTGCCAGCACATTCCCCAGGATTTCTTCTTACTGCTTTTTCTAAATAGAGAGATTTTTGGTGTTATTTTGGCTTTTCTTTATTTTGGCCTTAAGCATCAGGGACATTTTATTATTCACCAGGCTTCAGTTTTAATGTGTAACATTGTATATCACAAATTCCTAATTTTAGTTCATTCTGATATGCTCTTCTATTTTCATCCTACTACTCACTTTTCATTTTTAAAAGATTTTGGATTTAGGGAGTGCATGTGCAAGTTTGTTACATGGTTATATTGTATAATGTTGAGATTTAGGCTTCTAATGATCCCGTTACCCAAACAGTGAACACAGTAACCAATAAGTAGTTTTTCAACACTTGCCCTCCTCTCTCCCTCCTCTCTCAGTATCTCCAGTGTCTATTGTTCTCATCTTTGTGTCCATGTGTACCCAATGTTTAGCTTCAACGTTATAAGTGAGAACATATGGTATTTGATTTTCTATTTATATGTTAATTTGCTTACGATAATGGTCTGCATCTGCACCCACGTTGCTAAAAAGGACATGATTTCTTTCTTTTTCATGGTTGCGTAGTATCACATGGTATATATGTACCACACTTTCTTTATCCAGTCCACTATTGATGGGCATCTGTGTTGATTCCATGTCTTTGCTATTGTGAATAGTGCTCTGACAAACATATTAGTGCAGGAGTCTATTTGGTAGAACAATTTATTTTCCTTTGGGTATATACCCAGTAATGGGACTGCTGGGTCGAATGGTAATTCTACTTTTAGTTCTTTGAAGAATCTCCAAACTGCTTTCCACAGGAGATGAACTAATTTGCATTCCCACCAAGAATGTATAAGCATTCTCTTTTCTCCACAGTCTCATTAACATCTGTAATTTTTTTGGCTTTTTAGTAATAGCCATTCTGACTGGTGTAAGATGGTATCTCATTGTGGTTTTGGTTTGTATCTCTATCATGATTACTGATATTAAGCATTTTTTCATAAGTTTTTTGGCCACTTGTATGTCTTCTTTTGAGAATTATCTGCTTATGTCTTTTATCCACTTTTTAATGGGGTTTTCTTTGTTGATTTAAGTTCCTTACGGATTCTAGATATTAGTTTTTTATCAGATGCATAACTTGAAAATATTTTCTCCCATTCTATAAGTGGCCTGTTTAACCTGTTGATGATATCTTTTGTTGTGCAGAAGATATTTCATTTAATTAGGTCTAAATTGTCAGTTTTGGGCTCTTTTTGATTTGCTTTTGAGGACTTGGTCATAAATTCTTTGCCTGGGTCAATGTCTAGAAGAGTATTTCCTATGTTTTTGTCTAGGATTTTTATAGTTTGAGGTCTTACATTTAAGTCTTTAATCCATTTTGAGTTAATTTTTGTATATGGTGAGAGGTAGGGGTCCAGTTTCATTCTTCTGCATATGTTTAGACAGTTCTTCCACCACCATTATTGAATAGGGTATCCTTACCCCATTGCTTATTTTTGTCAACTTTGTTAAATATCAGTTGGTTGTATGTAAGTGGCTTTATTTCTGGGTTCTCTATTCTGTTCCATCAATCTATGTATCTATTTTTGTACCAGTACCATGCTGTTTTGGTTACTGTAGCCTTGTAGTACATTTACTGTCTGGTAATGGGATGCCTCCAGCTTTGTTCCTTTTGCTTAGGATTGCTTTGCTATTCAGGGTATTTTTTGGTTCAATATAAATTTCAGAATGGTTTTTTTCTAATCCTGTGAAAAATGACATTGGTAGTTTGATAAGAATAGCATTGAAGCTGCATATTGCTTTGGGCTGTATGACAATTTTAATGATATTGACTCTTCCCACCCATGGGAATGAAATGCCTTTCATGTTTTTGCTTTTCATGTTACTGGTGTATACAAATGCTACCAATTTATGTACATTGATATTGTATCTTGATACTTTACTGAAGTACTTTATCATGTCTAGGAGTCTTGTGACAGAATCTTTTGGCAGAGTCTTGGTTTAAAATCATATTGTTAGTGAAGACATATAATTTGACTTCCTCTTTTCCTATTTGGATGCCTTTTATTTCTTTCTCTTGCCTAATTGCTCTGGCTAGAACTTTTAGTACTTTGTTGAATAGAAATGAGAGACTGGACAACCTTGTCTTGTTTCAGTTCTTAGGTGAAATGCTTCCAGCTTTTGTCCATTCAGTATAATGTTGGCTGTGAGTTTGCCATGGACGGCTTTAGTTACTGTGGTGCATTCCTTTGATGCCTAGTGTGTTCAGTGTTTTTATCATGAAAGGATGTTGGATTTTATCAAATGCTTTTTCTGTGTCTATTGAGATCACCATGTGGTTTTTGTTTAAGGTTCTGTTTAGGTAATGCATAATACTTATTGATTTGCATATGTTGAAACAACCTTGCATCCCAGGAATAAAGCCCATTTGATCATGGTGAATTCACTTCTTGATATGCTGCTGCATTTTGTTTGCTAGTATTTTGTTGAGGATTTTATGTTTATGTTCATCAGGGATATTGGCCTGTCGTTTTTTTATTGTTGTTGTTTCTTTACAACATTTTGCTATCAGGATGACAATAATTTCATAGAATGAGTTAGGGAGGAGTCGCTTCTCCTTGATTTTTTGGAATAGTTTAAGTAATATTGGTACCAGCTCTTATTTGTATGTCTGGTAGAATTCAGATATAAATCTATCTCTTTCAGGGCTTTTATTGATTGGTAGGTTTTCTCTACTGATTCAATTTCAATACTAGTTATTGGTCTGTTCAGGATTCCTGTTTCTTCCTGGTTCAATTTTGGGAGGTTGTGTTTTTAGGAATTTATCCATTTCTTCTCAATTTTCTAGTGTGTATGCATGGAGATGTTCACAGTAATTTCTGAGGATCTTTTGTATTTCTGTGGCATCTTTGTAATGTAACCTTTGTCATTTCTGATTGTACTTATGTGGATTTTGTCTTTTCTTTGTAAATCTAGCTAGTGGTCTGTCAATCTTATTTATCCTTTCAAATCTTATCATTTTTTCAATTTTTTTATTTTTCAATTTTGTGGGTACACAGTAAGTGTATATATTTATAGGGTACATGAGATATTTTGCTACAGGCATGCAATATGTAATAATCACATCATGGAAAACTGGGCATTCATACCCTCAAGCATCTATCCTTTCTTTGCATTACAATTAATCCAATTATATACTTTTACTTATTTTTAAATGTACAATTAAATTATTACATATTAAAGTCACCCTGTTGTGCTATTAAATAGTAGGTCTTATTCATTCTTTCTAACTATATTTTGGTATCCATTAACCAGCTCTACCTCCCCATGTTTTTCCCCCATCCCCACTATCCTTTCCAGCCTCTGGTAACCATCCTTCTATTATCTATCTCCATGAGTTCAATTGTTTTGATTTTTAGATACTACAAATAAGTGAAAACAAGCAATATTTGTATTTTTGTGCTTGGCTTATTTCACTTACCATAATGACCTCCAGTTTCATCCTTGTTGTTGTCAATGATTTTATTTTTTTTTATGTCTGAATAGTACTCCATTAAATATAAGTGCCACATTGCTTGACCCATTCATCTGCTGATGGACACTTAGGTTGCTTCCAAATCTTGGCTATTGTGAACAGTGCTGCAACAAACATGAGAGTGCAGATGTCTCTTTAATACACTATTTTCCTTTCCTTTGGGTATATACCCAGCATTGTGATTGTTGGAGTGTACGGTAGCTCTATTTTTAGTTCTCTGAGGAACCTCCATGTTGTTCTCCATAGCAGTTTTACTAATTTACATTCCCACCAACAGTGTGTGAGGGTTCCCTTTTCTCCACATTCTCACCAGCATTTGTTATTGTCTGACTTCCAACTTTTCATTTCATTGATTCTTTGCATGGTTTTTTGAGTCTCAATTTCATTTAGTTCTGCTTCAATTTTAGTTATTTCTTTTCTTCTTCTAGCCATGGGTTTAGTTTGTTCTTGTTTTCACAGTTCTTTTAGATTGAAGTTAGGTTGTTAATTTGAGATCTTTCTGTTTTTTTGATGTAGGTGTTTAGTACTGTAAACGTTCCTCTTAACACCGCTTTTGCCATATATCCCAGAGGTTTGGTTAAGTTATGTCTCTAGTTTTATATGTTTCAAAGAATGTTTTGATTTCTGCCTTAATTTCATTGCTTACTCAAAAACACACAGGAGCAAGTTGTTTAATTTCCATGTGTTTGTGTGGTTTGGCGAGTTCTTCTTGTTATTGATTTCCATTTTTATTCTACTGTGGTCTGGGAAGATGCTTGGTATGATTCTGAAGTTTTTGAATTTACTGAGCCTTGGTTTATGACCAAGCATATGGTAATTCTTAAAGTATGTTCCATGTGCAGATGAGAAGAATGTATATTCTGTGATTTTTGGATGTAGTATTCTGTAGAGGGCTGTTGTGTACTTGCTTTTTATAGGATCTGTGGGCTACGTACTTATATATATGCTTTTGTGGAAGCAAGTATTCTTTAATTTCCATGTTTAGAACTTCCTTAAGCATCTCTTGTAGGGCTGGTGGGATGGTGAAAAATTCCTTTAATGACTGCTTGCCTGAGAAAGATTTTCTTTCTCCTTCACTTATGAAGCTTAGTTTGGCAGGACATAGAATTCTTAGCTGGCATTCTTTTCTTTAGGAATGCTAAAAATGGCCCCAAATCTCTTCTGGCTTGTCATGTTTCTGCTGAGAAGTCCACAATTAGGTTGATGGATTTCCCTTTATAGATAATATGAGCCTTTTTTTCTAGCTTCTTTTAAGATTTTTTTCTTTCACATTGATATTGGATAGTATGATGACCATGTGCCTTGAGGATGGTCATCTTGTATAATATCTTGCAGGACTCCTCTGGATTTCTGGTATCTGTATATTCATCTGTCTAGCAAGCTTGGGGAAATTTTTCTGAATTATATTATCAAATATATTTTCTAAGTTGCTTACTTTCTCTTTTCTCTTAGGAATGTCAGTAAGTCATAGATTTGACCAATTTACATAATCCTATATAGCTTGAAGGCTTTTTTCTATTTAATTCACTTTTCTTTAATTTGTCTGAGTGGGCTGATTTAAAGGATTGATTTTTGTGCTCTGAAATTCCTTTTTCTGTTTGATATAATCTGTTATTAAGGCTTCCAATCGTATTTCAAATTCCTGTAGTGAATTTTTCAATTCCAGGAGTTCTGGTAGTTTCTTTTTAAATATAGCTATGTCATTTTCCAAATCTTGGATTGCTTTTCTGACTTCTTTGTGTTGCATTTTCAGTTTCTCTTGGATCTCATTTTCTTTGCCATCCATATTCAGAAGTCTGTATCTATCATTTCCAATATTTTATTCTCATTAGTATCCATTTCTTGAGAGACAGTGAGATCCTTTGGAGGGGATGAAACATGCTGCTTTTTTGTATTTCCAAAGTTCTTATGTGGGTTCCTTCTCATCTGAGGAATCTGATGCTTTTTTTTAAATTTACTATTGGATGGAGCTTCTTGACTTTTTCATTTTTTTTCCCTTGGAGTATTATTGTGGTGTATATTGTGTATGGTCTGTTATTTTTGTTTCTGTGTGCTCTCAGGTTGCCGGGGCTCTGTACAGGTTCTTTGGTTGTAGATAAGTTTCTGCAGCGGCTTTTTCAGACGTTGCTTGTGGCAATACATTTTTATTTGGTGGTGTAATTCAGGCTGCATTCCAGTAAATGGCACCTAAGAGCAAGAGCTGGAAGGTAGGGGTGGGCATGGAGGCAATGGAGAAGCATGAAAAACACCCTCCGCCAGCACACAGTTCACCTTTAGTGGGAGTGAAACCACTGCAGAAGCCAAGAAGTGGTCTCTTTCAGCCCATGCCCCCCTCCAGGGCTGATGGAAAGAGCTACTGCCAACTCTACAACAGTGCCTCGAGAAGGGATCGGGAGCAATAGATGACCCCTTCTCCACATCCATTCCCATCAGGGTTTGGTGGTGCCACCTTCAGCAGCTGGTCCCATGTTCACGTTTCCTTTGACCCAGACAGAGCTTTGGTAGGCTGCATTTCCCTCTTCCCTAGGGGCAGACTATGCTGAGAGTTAGATCTCCAGGGGTCTGGGATTCACCTTCCTTCTGCTCTTTATAGCTGATGGGGCACTGTCCCCCAAGTGACCGAGGGAGTAGGCTATGGTGCCCATCAATGACACAGGCAGACTGGTTCCAGGTCACAAAACTGTTCGTGGTTGCAAGTTTCAGTGCCCGGGGGAAACCTTGGCTGAAGCAGCTTTCTCTCATAACAGTTCTAGAGCAGGAGAGAACTTCCAGCCCTGTAGCAGGATAAAGCCTAATTCCTTCGCCTGTTACTGGGGCACTCAAAGCTCAATTCTGGTTGTGGGGTCCCTTCCCTTGCTCCACAGCAAATACTACAATCTCTAGCCTGAGACTAAAATGCCTGTTGTGGCCACTACTACCCGGTCATCAGTGTCTGACTTTGTATGAGCCCAGATTAAAAATGGCAGCCTTCCCTCAGCCCCAGGTCTGAGAAAATATCTGCAGGTTTTCCTGGTGTCTTTCCTTCTCTCCATCTCTCAGCTTCTCCCCAAGTTAGCTCCAGGGCTTGGGAGAAACAGGGTGCTTTTCCTTGACCTGGGTTGCACACATCCATAGCGAAAAGGTGAGTCATAGAAGGAAACTGCCTGTTCCTTTCATGGGCTTCACTCAAAATTATCAGCTAAATCTGGTCACAGGGGCTGCTCACTCACCTTCTCCTTCCCAGGGTCTGAATAGTCCTTCACTATTCCAGTGAATTCCCATTTTCCTTCTTGAACTAAAGTTCTCAGAGTTAGTCTTTATACATTATTTTGTTCTTTTCAAGTTGCTGAGGCATGCTAAAAGCTTCTCATCCTCCATCTTGGACAAAAACAAAACTTACCATTTTTCTAAAGCCAAATTTCCCTTGTTCTGAGTTAAGAGTACCAACTTATCCTATTTATCTTTAAAAACTACTGCCTATGGAATTTGGCTTTACCCATTTATCCATTTACCTATGTATCCAGTTAGCTATCTGCCTTTTTATCTATTTATAGGTGGTTTTTATAAAATGGCCTGGCAATATGAAGTGTCCAAATGTGATAAAAAGAAGCAGTTATATATTTTTTTAAAATACGCAATCTGTAAGTATTATCTGCCTCCCATAAGATGCAAGCTATTTTACTCATATCACATTTAGCCCCCACTCTAATTGATGGTTTAAGTACAGGCAGAATTTCTCTCTATCAGTAGATGATGCTTCAGGGGTTAAAAGAACTGGAGAATCCACTATTTATAACTGGCAGGAAGGCCCAGGTCATAAGGCAACTAATTTACAGTATTCTCACTCTCAGAGTCTGCATTTGCTTCTGGAGGTTCCCCCTTCTGCTACTTCTAGAACTTCTCTGATTAACTCAGAAGCCAATCCTGTATTTGAGGTGTACTTCATACTCAATGATAACCATATTTGCAGGACAACAGAGGGGCAAATTGCTACACTTGCTGAGCTCATCTCCAGCAAGGCTATTGGGATGAATTCTAAATACATTCTTGAGAGTGAGGAGAAAGTCATCAGATAGCTCCAACTTGGAGACCATTCTAAGATCCTAGATCCCAAAGAACTTTGAGAATGAAAGGTATGAAAGGCAAATTAAATTAAATAAGAAATTGATTCAAAAACAAATGATGTGAAGCCTGAGAAATAAAAATGAAATCCTAAGCCCCTAACACACTGAAAAGAACTCCTCTTGGCCAAGGGGACCCCAGAGTAACTTTGAAAACTGAGTTATTGGCCATGCTGGGATGGGAGATCAGACACCCCTCATGACACCCCCTTGCTCTCTAACTGCCCTTACGTTTTCTTCTCTAAGGGATAAACAGAACTCAACCCTTGTGCCACTAATACCAACCAACCACATGACTGCTGCCCCTCTCTACCAACCAGCATTTCTTCCTGATAAGAGACCACCAACCAGGGAGTTGGCTGGCAAGATGGCCAAATAGGAACAGGTCTGGCCGGCAGCTTCCACTGAGATCAACACAGAAGGTGGGTGATTTCCAGATTTCCAGCTGAGGTATCTGGTTCATCTCATTGGAACTGGTTGGACAGTGGGTGCAGCCCACGGAGTGTGAGCCAAAACAGGGTGAGGGGTCACCTCACCTGAGAAGCGTAAGGGGTCAGGGGATTTCCCTTCCCTAACAAAGGGAAACTGTAGGGGACTATGCCATGATGAACGGAGCACTCCAGCCCAGATACTGGGCTTTTCCCACAGTCTTCACAACCTGCAGACCAGGAGATTCCCTCCAGTGCCTACGCCACCAGGGCTCTGGGTTTCATCACAAAACTGGGCACCGTTTGGACAGACACCCAACCAGCTGCAGGAGTTTTTCTCTTCATATCCCGGTGGCACCTGGAATGCCAGTGAGATAGAACTGTTCACTCCCCTGGAAAGGGGGCTGAAGCCAGGGAGCCAAGTGGTCTGGCTTAGTGGGTCCCATCCCCACGGAGACCAGCAAGCTAAGATGTACTGGCTTGAAATTCTCGCGCCAGCACAGCAGTCTGAGGTCGACTTGGGATGCTCGCTCAAGCTTGGTGGGGGGAGGGGTGTCCACCGTTGCTGAGGCTTGAGTAGGCGGTTTTACCCTCACAGTGTAAACAAAGCCACTGGGAAGTTCAAACTGGGCAGAGCCCACCGCAGCTCAGCAAGGCTGCTGTGGCCAGACTGCCTCTCTAGATTCTTCCTCTCTGAGCAGGGCATTTCTGAAAAAAAGGCAGCAGCCCCAGTCAGGGACTTATAGATAAAACTCCCATCTCCCTGGGACAGAGCACCTGAGGTAAGGAACGGCTATGGGCACAGCTTCAGCAGACTTAAAAGTCCTTGCCTGATGGCTCTGAAGAGAGGAGCAGATCTCCCAGCACAGCATTCAAGCTCTGCTAAGGGTCAGGCAGCCTCCTCAAGTGGGTCCCTGACCCCCGTGTCTCCTGACTGGGAGATACCTCCCAGCAGGGGTCAACAGACACTTCATACAGGAGAGTATTAGCTGGCATCTGGTGGGTGCCCCTCTGGGATGAAGCTTCCGGAGGAAGAAACAGGCAGCAATCTTTGCTGTTTTGCAGCCTCCACTAGTGATACACAGGCAAACAGGTTCTGGAGTGGAGCTCCAACAGACTCCAGCAGACCTGCAGCAGAGTGGCCTGACTGTTAGAAGAAAAACTAACAAACAAAAAGGAATAGCATCAACATCAACAAAAAGGACATCCACTCAGAGACCCAATACGAAGGTCACAAACATCCAAGACCAAAGGTAGAAGAGTCCATGAAGATGGGGAGAAACCAGCGCAAAAAGGCTGAAAATTCCAAAAGCCAGAACACCTCTTCTCCTCCAAAGGATCACAACTCCTCACCGGCAAGGGAACAAAACTGGACAGAGAATGATTTTCAAGAATTGACAGAAGTAGGCTTCAGAAGGTGGGTAATAACAAACTCCTCTGAGCTAAAGGAACATGTTCTAACTCAATGTAAGGAAGCTAAGAACCTTGAAAAAAGGTTAGACTCATTGCTAACTAGAATAACCAGTTTAAAGAAGAATATAAATGACCTGATGGAGCTGAAAAACATAGCATGAGAACTTCAGAAGCATACACAAGTATCAATAGCCAAATCAATCAAATGCAAGAAAGGATATCAGAGATTGAAGGTCAATGTAATGAAATAAAGCAAGAAGATAAGATTAGAGAAAAAAAGAAAAGAATGAAAAAGAACAAACAAAACCTCCAAGAAATATGGGAGTATATGAAAAAAAACAAATTTACGTTTGATTGGTGTACCTGAAAGTCATGGGGAGAATACACCCGAGTTGGAAAACACTCTTCAGGATATTTTCCAGAACTTCCCCAGCCTAGCAAGACAGGCCAACATACAAACTCAGAAAACACAGAGAACACCACGAAGATACTCCTCTAGAAGAGCAACCAGAAGACACATAATCGTCAGATTCACCAAGGTGGAAATGAAGGAAAAAATGTTAAGGGCAGCCAGAGAGAAAGGTCAGGTTACCCACAAAGGGAAGCCCATCAGACTAACAGTGGATCTCTCTGCAGAAACCCTACAAGCCAGAAGAGAGCGGTGGCCAATATTCAACACTTTTAAAGAAAAGAATTTTAAACCCAGAATTTCATATCCACACAAAGTAAGCTTCATAAGCAAAGAAGTAAAATCCTTTACAGACAAGCAAATGCGAAAGATTTTTTCACCACCAGGCCTGCCTTACAAGAGCTCCTGAAGGAAGCACCAAACATAGAAAGGAACTGTTAAATGGTATTTCTAGTTCTAGATCCGTGAGGAATCGCCACACCGACTTCCACAAGGGTTGAACTAGTTTACAGTCCCACCAACAGTGTAAAAGTGTTCCTATTTCTCCACATCCTCTCCAGCACCTGTTGTTTCCTGACTTTTTAATGATTGCCATTCTAACTGGTGTGAGATGGTATCTCATTGTGGTTTTGATTTGCATTTCTCTGATGGCCAGTGATGATGAGCATTTTTTCATGTGTTTTTTGGCTGCATAAATGTCTTCTTTTGAAAAGTGTCTGTTCATGTCCTTCTCCCACTTTTTGATGAGGTTGTTTTTTTCTTGTAAATTTATTTGAGTTCATTGTAGATTCTGGATATTAGCCCTTTGTCAGATGAGTAGGTTGCGAAAATTCTCTCCCATTTTGTAGGTTGCCTGTTCACTCTGATGGTAGTTTCTTTTGCTGTGCAGAAGCTCTTTAGTTTAATTAGATCCCATTTGTCAATTTTGGCTTTTGTTGCCATTGCTTTTGGTGTTTTAGACGTGAAGTCCTTGCCCATGCCTATGTCCTGAATAGTAATGCCTAGGTTTTCTTCTAGGGTTTTTATGGTTTTAGGTCTAACATCCCATTACTGGGTATATACCCAAAGGACTATAAATCATGCTGCTATAAAGACACATGCACATGTATGTTTATTGTGGCATTATTCACAATAGCAAAGACTTGGAACCAACCCAAATGTCCAACAATGATAGACTGGATTAAGAAAATGTGGCACATATACACCATGGAATACTATGCAGCCATAAGAAATGATGAGTTCATGTCCTTTGTAGGGACATGGATGAAACTGGAAATCATCAGTCTCAGTAAACTATCGCAAGAACAAAAAACCAAACACCACATATTCTCACTCATAGGTGGGAATTGAACAATGAGATCACATGGACACAGGAAGGGGAACATCACACTCTGGGGACTGTTGTGGGGTGGGGGGAGGGGGGGAGGGATAGCATTGGGAGATATACCTAATGCTAGATGACGAGTTAGTGGGTGCAGTGCACCAGCATGGCACATGTATACATATGTAACTAACCTGCACAATGTGCACATGTACCCTAAAACTTAAAGTATAATAATAAAAAAAAAAGAAAGGAACTGTTATCAGCCACTTCAAAAACATACCAAATTGTAAAGACCATCAACACCATAAAGAAACTGCATCAACTAATGGGCAAAATAACCAGCTAGCATCATAATGACAGGATCAGATTTACACATAATAATACTAACATTAAATGTAAACTGGCTAAACGCCCCAATTAAAAGACACAGACTGGCAAATTGGATAAAGAGTCAAGACCCGTTGGTGTGCTGTGTTCAGGAGACACATCTCACATGCAAAGACACACATAGGCTCAAAATAAAGGGATGGACAAATATTTATCAAGCAAATGGAAAGCAAAGTAAAGCAGGCATTGTAATCCTAGTCTCTGATAAAAGAGAAATTAAACCAACAAAGATCAAAAGCGAAAAAGAAGGGCACTACATAATGGTAAAGGGATCAATGCAACAAGAAAAGCTAACTATCCTAAATATATATGCACCCAATACAGGAGCACCTAGATTCATAAAGCAAGTTCTTAGAGACCTACAGAGAGACTTAGACTCCCACACAGTAATAGTGGGAGATTTTAACACACCACCATCAATATTAGACAGATCAACAAGACAGAAAATTAACAAGGATATTTGAGACTTGAACTCAGCTCTGGACCGAGCAGACCCAATAGACATCTACAGAACTCTCCACCCCAAATCAGCAGAATATACATTCTTCTCAGCACCACATCGCACTTATTCTAAAATTGACCAAATAATTGGAAGTAAAAATACTCCCCAGAAAATGCAAAAGAATAGAAACCATAACAAACAGTCTCTCAGACCACAGTGCAATCAAATTAGAACTCAGGATTAAGAAACTCACTCAAAACCACACAGATACATGGGAACTGAACAACCTGCTCCTGATTGACTACTGGGTAAATAAAGAAGTGAAGGCAGAAATAAAGATGTTCTTTGAAACCAATGAGAACAAAGACAGTGTACCAGAATCTCTGGGACACATTTAAAGCTGTGTTTAGAGGGAAATTTATAGCACTAAATGCCCACAAGAGAAAGCAGGAAAGATCTAAAATTGACACCCAATATCACAATTAAAAGATCTAGAGAAGCAAGAGCAAACAAATTCAAAAGCTAGCAGAAAACAAGAAATAACTAAGATCAGAGCAGAACTGAAGGAGATAAAGAACAAAAATCCCATCAGAAAATCAATAAATCCAGGAACTGGTTTTTCAAAAATATCAACAAAATATATAGAGCACTAGCAAGACTAATAAAGAAGAAAAGAGAGGAGAATCAAATACACACAATAAAAAATGATAAAAGGGATATCAACACTCATCCCACAGAAATACAAACTACCATCAGAGAATACTATAAATATCTCTAGGCAAATAAACTAGAAAATCTAGAAGGAAGGGATAAATTCCTGGACACATGTACCCTCACAAGACTAAGCCAGGAAGAAGTCAAATCCCTGAATAGACCAATAACAAGTTCTGAAATTGAGGCAGTAATTAATAGCCTACCAACCAAAAAAGTCCAGGACCAGATGGATTCACAGCCGAATTCTACCAGAGGTCAAAAGAGGAACTGGTACCATTCCTTGTGAAACTATTCCAAACAATAGAAAAAGGGGGAATCCTCCATAACCCTTTTTATGAGGCCAGCATCATCCTGGTAACAAAACCTGGCAGAGACACAACAAAAAAAGAAAATTTAAGGCCAATATCCCTGATGAACATCAGTGCAAAAATCTTCAATAAAATACTGGCAAACTTAATCCAGCAGCACATCAAAAAGCTTAACCACCACGAACAAGTCAGCTTCATCCCTGGGATGTAAGGCTGGTTCAACATATGCAAATCAATAAACATAATTCATCACATAAATAGAACCAGTGACAAAAACCACATGATTATCTAAATCAATGCAGAAAAGGCCTTTGACAAAATTCAATAACCCTTCATGCTAAAAGCTCTAAATAAATTAGGTATTGATAGAACATATCTCAAAATAATAAGAGCTATTTATGACAAACCCACAGCCAATATCATACTGAATGGGCAAAAACTGGAAGCATTCCCTTTGAAAACTGACACAAGACAAGGAGGCCCTCTCTCACCACTCCTATTCAACATACTATTGGAAGTTCTGGCCAGGGCAATTAGACAAGAGAAAGGAATAAAGGATATTCAAATAGAAAAAGAGGAAATCAAATTGTCTTTGTTTGCAGATGACATGATTGTATATTTAGAAAACCCCATCGTCTCAGCCCAAATCTCCTTAAGCCGATAAGCAGCTTCAGCAAAGTCTCAGGATACAAAATCAATGCACAAAAATCACAAGCATTCCTCTACACAAATAACAGACAAACAGAGAGCCAAATCATGAGTGAACTCCCATTCACAATTGCTACAAAGAGAATAAAATACCTAGGAATCCAGCTTACAAGGGATGTGAAGGACGTCTTCAATGGGAACGACACACCAGTCCTCCAGGAAATAAGAGAGGACACAAACAAATGGAAAAGCATTCCATGCTCATGGATAGGAAGAATCAATATCATGAACATGGCCATACTGCCCAAAGTAATTTATAGATTCAATGCTATCCCCATCAAGCTACCATTGACTTACTTCACGGAATTCAAAAAACTATTTTAAATTTCATATGGAACCAAGAAAGATCCCGCATAACCAAGGCAATCCTAAGCAAAAAAATAAAAAATAAAACAAAGCTGGAGGCATCATGTGACCTGACTTCAAAGTATACTACAAGGCTACAGTAACCAAAACAGCATGGTACTGGTACCAAAACAGAAATATGGACCAATGGAACAGAACACAGGCCTCAGAAATAACACCACACATCTATAACCATTTGAACTTTGACAAACCTGTCAAAAATAAGCAATAGGAAAATGATTCTCTATTTAATAAATAGTGTTGGGAAAACTGGCTAGGCATAAGCAGAAAGCTGAAACTGCATCCCTTCCTTACACCTTATACAAAAATGAACTCAAGATGGATTAAAGACTTAAACATTCAGATCTAAAACCATAAAAACCCCAGCAGAAAGCCTAGGCAATACCATTCAGGACATAGGCATGGGCAAGGACTTCATGTCTAAAACACGAAAAGCAATGGCAGCAAAAACCAAAATTGACAAATGGGATCTAATTAAACTAAAGAGCTTCTGCACAGCAAAAGAAACTATCATCAGAGTGAACATGCAACCTACAGAATGGGAGAAAATTTTCACAATCTATCCATCTGACAAAGGGCTAATATCCAGAATCTACAAAGAACTTAAACAAATCTACAGGAAAAAAACAACCCCATCAAAAAGTGGGCAAAGGATATGAACAGACACTTCTCAAAAGAAGACATTTATGTAGCCAACAAACATATGAAAAAAAGCTTATCATCACTGGTCATTAGAGAAATGCAAATCAAAACCACAATGAGATATCATCTCACACCAGTTAGAATGGCGATCATTAAAAAGTCAGGAAACAACAAATGCTGGAGAGGATATAGAGAAATAGGAACGCTTTTACGCTGTTGGTAGGAGTGCAAATTAGTTCAACCACTGTGGAAGACAGCGTGGTTATTCCTCAAGGATCTAGAACCTGAAATATAATTTGACCCAGCAATCCCACTAATGGGTATATACCCAAAGGATTAAAAATCATGCTACTATAAAGACACATACACACATATGTTTATTGCAGCACTGTTCACAATACCAAAGACTTGGAACCAACTCAAATGCCCATCCATGATAGGCTGGATAAGGAACATGTGGCACATATACACCATGAAATACTATGCAGCCATAAAAAAGGATGAGTTCATGTCCTTTTCAGGGACATGGATGAAGCTGGAAACCATCATTCTCAGCAAACTAACACAAGAACAGAAAAGCAAACACTGCATATTCTCACTCATAAGTGGGAGTTGAACAATGAGAATACATGGACACAGGGAGGGGAAGATCACATGGGGCCTGTTCAGGGAGTGAGGGGCAAGGGGAGGTATAGCATTAGGAGGAATACCTAATGCAGATGATTGGCTGATGGATGCAGCCAACCACCATGGCACGTGCATACCTATATACCAAACCTACACATCCTGTACATGTACCCCAGAACTTAAAGTATAACAATAAAAATAAAATAAAAGAGACGGTCAACCATAGAATGGTTCTGGCCATTCTACAGAGGATGCACAGTACACATTTTCTTGTCCTCTGCTTCACATTTTGAAATCAGAAGGCTGAAAACTCCACCCTTGGATCATGCTGACACTGCTATTTATTTTTAATATTGGATCCATGAAGGGGCAGGAAGCTTAATTGCATATGCACACTTTCTCCTTTCATAAATATTCATGGCTCTTCCTATAGCTTATTGAAAATGCATATTCAGCTACCTCACTCAGCATAAATTCCTGCTCTCATTGCCCCTCCAGTCTCTGTTTTTGGCTTCTTGCTGGAGGCTATGTTTCCCAGCCTTTCAGAATGGCCACCCTACAGGCTCCAAACCTTTATGAGAAATAAATCTCTCCTTTCCAAATTTATGAACCTTGTCATTCTCCAGTTGACAGACCCAACAAGTTGGCAAGGGGGACAGGAAGTAGAAGGTAAATTCAACAAGACCTAAAAGATCACCTTCCAGGAAACCATGGGTTTTCTTTCTCTTTCTTTAAGGCATTTTATCTATCTTATTTCAGAAAATATATTAATCAAACAATCTTAGAATAGCCTGTTTCTCATTAGGCCTGAAAGATAACTCTTGAAAATTGAGTAATTGCTGATAGTTTTCTTATTAAAAAAATAACTTCTGAGAATATAGCACATTACTTCATGACTCCCAGTGAGTATGTTCATTTGATTCTATAAAAATGTGTTGTGTTAAATGGTATTTCTAGTTCTAGATACTTGAGGAATTGCCACACTGTCTTCCACAATAGTTGAACATTTTTACAGTCCCACCAACAGTGTAAAAGTATTCCTGTTTCTCCATATCCTCTCCAGCACCTGTTGTTTCCTGACTTTTTAATGATCGCCATTCTAACTGGTGTGAGATGGTATCTCATTGTGGTTTTGATTTGCATTTCTCTGATGGCCAGTGATGATGAGCATTTTATTCATGTGTCTGTTGGCTGCATAAATGTCTTCTTTTGAGAAGTGTCTGTTCATATCCTTCGCCCACTTTTTGATGGGGTTGTTTGATTTTTTCTTGCAAATTTGTTTAAGTTCTTTGTAGATTCTGGGTATTAGCCCTTTATCAGATGGGTAGATTGTAAAAATTTTCTCCCATTCTATAGGATGCATGTTCACTCAGATGGTAGTTTCTTTTGCTATGCAGAAGCTCTTTAGTTTAATTAGATCCCATTTGTCAATTTTGGCTTTTGTTGCCATTGCTTTATATACCCAAAGGATTATAAATCATGCTGCTATAAAGACACATGCACATGTATGTTTATTGTGCCACTATTCACAATAGCAAAGACTTGAAACCAACACAAATGTCCATCAATGATAGATTGGTTAAGAAAATGTGGCACATATACAACATGGAATACTATGCAGCCATAAAAAAGGATGAGTTCATGTCCTTTGTAGGGATATGGATGAAGCTGGAAACCATCATTCTGAGCAAACTATTGCAAGGACAGAAAACCAAACACCACATGTTCTCACTCATAGGTGGGAACTGAACAATGAGAACACATGGACACAGGGTGGGGAACATCACACACCAGGGCCTGTTGTGGGATGGGGGGAGGGGGGAGGGATAGCATTAGGAGATATACCTAATGTAAATGATGAGTTAATGGGTGCAGCACACCAACATGGCACACGTATACATATGTAACAAACCTGCACGTTGTGCACATGTACCCTAGAACTTAAAGTATAATAAAAAAAAAAATGTGTTCTGTTCTCTTTTCCTTATTTCAGGACCCTTCAATAGGACAATACTTGCTTAGGGACATCTTGCTTTTCAGAACAAATTCTCTTCCAAGTCTTGTGTGCTGATTCTTACGCCCATTTTGACAAATTATCCTATTTTCTGGCTTTTTCTGTAACCTTATTGTCCCTCTGTCCATTCACTTTCAGTGAAAGTATGAATTGTAATTGTTTTCAGGTTTACTATCAAGTTAGTTCTTTCATTTTCCCCTGTTCCTTTTTCACATTCAAGTTTGGTGAATCACACTGGTGACTTAAAGTTCTTCCTTGAGTTCAAAAAACAAACAAACATACACACACACACACACACACACACACACACACGGAAATCTGCGGGGCTCCACACCCCTTTTAAGCGCAGTGCTGGAACTTACATTTTCTTGGATGTGCTTGTATATGAAAAAACTGTGCATGAGACAAAAAGGATATTTGCAAGTGCATTTTTAGGCTAAATCTAGCTGTTCACTGAAGAGAGCTATGTTCATATTACAAAATGAGCTCTTATATTTTCTTTTCATTGTTAAAGTTGTCATTCTGGCTCTGAAAGTCACTTTTTCTATAATAAATGCAGCTCTAATGATGACTGATTGGGAAATACCAGCCTTTAATTTGGCCATTAGCTCCCTCCAGCAAGTTGGAAATAATCGATAGCAAAGGGGGAGGCAGTTGCAACAATGAGATTGTGTCTCAAATAGAGTCTCGTGGTGGCGAGGGTGGTCACTTAGATTTGTGGGAGGAGTTCTGATGTATGGCAGCTTTTAGAGCATATTTTGCTTGTAAGAAACTTATGGAGCAGTCCCAGAGAGAAGATCTATCTAAAATAGACATAGCAGCATTTCAAGATAACCCTAAAAATGTGTCATAATAGCAACTTGTCGAGGGGCAGTCCCTTAATACACAGAACAGGCTCCTGGGGAAAGTACTAGTACTTAAATGTCATGCCAGTTCAAATGCACAGGCAATATACTGTAATGGTTACGTCCAACATGTTATAAGATCAGATACCCTGAGTTGAACTTTCAGCAATACCAATCATGAATTGTGGGACCTCAGGCAAGTTACTTTAACTCACTAAGCCTCAGTTTTGTCCCTGTAAAACGGAAAAGGCATTAGTTCTACCTCACTGGGATTTTTGAGGATGAACTAATCTATGTAAAGCACTTAGCTACAACTGACTCTTAGTAAACACTCCACAAATATTAGCTGCTGCTTCTTTTACTGTTAGTAGTCTTAACCCCAGCCAGCAGTTCTCTATGACCAACTAAAGACTTAGGCCAAAAGATACCTTGCATACTAATTCTGCCACGGGATGCTCAAGGATATTTAGAAATTCTAACGAATGCTATATTTAAACAATGATTTAATAAAATATAGACCATACACTCATTAATTACGTACTATATATTTTTATTTAATATATATAAAGCAATTGAGATTGTTAACCCAAATGTGTGGCATTATGTTTATCCTTTTGATATTTTACCTGGTTGGTTGCAACCTATCATGACAATTTTTAATATTGAATCTGTCATACACAATTCTTTCTGTCCCCTCCTCTCTGTGACATGTCAATATAAATCTAACAAATACACTGGATAATTGACTCATGCTTCAGTCCTTTGTACATACTACCCACCAAGAGATTTTCTATACTCTGTTTCAACATTTCCAGTGACTAGAGCTGTCTCCTTCATCACATGGTAGCTTACTTTTTGTTTCTTTTTTAATAAACTTGATTTTGGAATAATTTTAGATTTACAGAATAGTTGAAAATTCAGTCCTTCTTTAGTCAGTTATGTTCTAAGATTGTCAACAAGTTTATATTTCTCCTTATTGTAACGTGAGACTTCCCTGAACCACTTGCAGAACATGCGACAGGGGTGTGGGCCTATGCGTTCGGCTGCCGTACACTCAAACATTTTAGAGTTGGGGGAGCACGCAGACAGGCAGGCACAGGAGCCAGGGTGAGTGCTCTGGGGCTCTGGCCCCATGGTAGCAACTAGAGGTGTGTGCCTGCAACTCCCAAAGTCCAAGTGGGTGTGGCATGTGTTACAGTGCGCTCTTTTAGCTTTGCCATCTGCAGACGGCTTACGTGTTAACCAGCTCAGTGAACCCTCTGCCTTTTCACAATGGCAGAAGGCCAGTGTGACAGCTTTCTGTATGTGGAGCTCTTATCCAGCAACCCAGAAGAATCAACTCACACACAGACTTAAGGGTGGTAAATGTGGGGTGTTTTTTGGGTGGTAGAGGTGGCTCTCAGTGGGATGGATGGGGGACTAGCACAGGGAGGAAGTGGGAAGATGATCTTCCCCTGGAGTTTGATCGTCCAGCAGCTGAACTCCTCTCTGGCCACACTCAGTCAAACTCCTCTTGGCATTCAGATGCTCCTTTTCTTCTCTCTGCCATGCCATTCTGCCATTCTTCTGTTCTTCTGTTCATCTTCTCATCTCCTTCTGGAGCCTGGAGTCTGGGGTTTATATGGGCACAGAATAGGGGGGCATGTTGTACCAGAAGGCAACTTTTTTGGCACAAAAACAGGAATGCCTATTCCCACTTAGGATCACATGTATCCAGGATTGAGGGTGGGGTCTTTGCCAGGGAACAACCCTCTCCTACCCAGTATTTCTCTGTCTCTTACCCATATCATTATGAGATTGTGGACTTTGTTGAGAAAATATTTATCTTCTTTCTTCTCTTACTGTGGCCAAAGTATATGTCTCCATCCCATTAATGTTGGGCTGGGTCATGAATTACTTTGTCTAAAGACACATTAATGGACATGAAACAAGGAGAGATCTTTGAGCACAATTGAGTTTGGATTTTGCATGACAGTGATCTCACATGAAAAGTAGATGCCTTGGGCACTCAATGGATGGTCCAAAGAAGACGAGACACATGTGAAAGAGACTTGAACCACATTTCCACCTGGAGTAAAGTATAACTTATCTGAAGCCTGATGAAAAACACACAGCAGAGTTCAGCTTAAACCAGCCAAACCTGTCGCCTATAGACCCATGAGCAAGAAATAAATGTTTCTTGATGTAAGCTGCTGAGTTTGGGAGTGGTTTGTCACTCAATATCATTATGTCAGATCTGATTAATGTACTCTCCATTATAAGCAAGAATATCACAAACTGTTGCTAAATTCCATGCTGAAATTGTAAAGTACAACCTCTTCTGTAGTCTCCTGAACTACCTGTCCCGTAATCATATCTCAATGGGAACTTAGGAATTTAGTTAAATATAATGGTCACATAAGCCAGAAGTTGCATAATAGACTCCTCCCCACCCCCAAGATTCTGATTTAATTGATCAGGGCATCAGTATTTTATAGAAGTTCCCAGGGTGGTATCAACCTGAAGTCAGGCTGCAGAACCACTAACTAGTGGGGTGAGATATGAAACCCTAGCTTTTTCTGAAAAGAACAAGCTAAGGGAAAAAGAACACAAAACCCCATCAGACCAGACAGAGGCCTATATAGGAAAACGTAGGAGTCTGTCAAGTAGAGGTTCACTGTATTAAAAAGAAAAAACTATAAAATTTCATTCATTCACTATCATTCACTGGGTAAAGGCAAAACAAAAGCTATGGCCTGGGGGGCCAGTGACAGCTGTACATGTTAAGATGTTGAGTGACTGTATTGATTTCCCTAAGGGAAGATCTGTCAGAGTAGTAATGGTGGTGTGGGTGAATGAAGAAGAGAACTTCCAGTCTAGGAAGTCTTTTAAAAGACTGCATCTTGGGATGCCTGTTTAATTACGCTGCCTCCAACTTTATAACCTAAGGGTTGTTTTGTTTCCTTTTTAAATAAACAACCCAGTTATGTTTTTCTAACCCATTTAAAACTCCTTTGAGCACACTTGGACATCTCAGCTCTGACTCCAAGTAATCACTCTGCCCAAAGAGTGATGATGGGAAACATAAAACCTGACATTAAGCCTTGACATAAACAAGGTAATATACAAATGATAGGACTACAAGGAAAATGGGTTTGAAGTACAGAATAGAGTAATTAGTCAGATTCTAGTTCAAATTCAGATTTGCAGTTTACTAGCTGGGTGATCTTAGGCAATTACTTAAGTTATTTTGCCTCCATTTACTCATACATGTGAAACAAAGTACAGAATTTTTTACACCAGAATTCTGGGTTGAGGGAAGGATGCTTACCTTGAGGCAAACTGTACTCCCAGGAACTGGTATGCAGGTGAAGGTAGATAAAAATGGCACTAAGGAAGGGAGAATTAAAAACTAGAAATGGCATAGTCCTGAGAGACTGTGGGACTGCGGGAGAGGAGTGGGATATATAAGTCCAGAGACTTGGGTATCAGTACCTGCTGTGGGGCAAAAATTTGGTGAGACAGATAGACATTTACGGAGGGCTTCTGGGAAGCTGGCAGGTGATGTCAGCACAAAGTTCATTCTCTTCCCTGTGTAGAATACCTAAAGTGAAGATCCACATTACTATTACTTGTTGTGGTTTCCACAGTCAGAGTTGAAAAGGTGGTTAGACAGAGGCTGGCACTCAAATGACCTTATATTAGGGCTGCTGTGAGATTAAAAATGTGGTAATATGTAGCAGAGCACTTGTTCCAGAATAAAGCATCCGACAAATGTGAGATGCCAAATTTATTATTATGTGATGGCTATGATGATTAATTTTTCCTATATTTAAAGACAGCTAATAGGCATTAATTTATCCCAAAATGTTTATGCTAAAAGCCCATACTATTAGCACTAGTGAATGTCTCTGAGTCATGAAGCAAATTATTTTAGCAGCAGTGAATTGTTATGGGTCTGCAGCAACCTCAAATCTCTCCTCTTCAATAGAAAGAATTTGACTGAGAGGCATAAGGCAGAGTAAGAGACCAAGGCAAGTTTTAGAGCAGGAGTGAGCTTATTAGAAAGCTTTAGAACAGAAACGAAAGGAAGGAAAGTATGCTTGGAAGTGGGCCGGGCAGGTGATTTGAGGACTTAAGTGTCTGGTTTGACCTTTGACTTGGGGTTTTATATGTTGGCATACTTCTGGGGTCTTGTGTTCCTTCTCCCCTTGTTAAAAATAAATTCTCAGTGCCACAAAAGGAATAGCACTCAAACATAAATTTAATTTTCTCAGCAAGGCGATTTTACTTCTATAGAAGGGTGTGACTCGTGGATGGAGCAATGCTGAGAGCACACCTGAACAAGGGAGGGGAAGGGGTTTTTATTCCTGACGCAGGTAGCCCCTACTGCTGTATCATTCACCTATTGGCTAGGGTTGGACCGCACAGTCTAAGCTAATTCTGATTGGCTATTTTAAAGAGAGCAAGGGTGTGAGTCAGAGTGGCAGGGTGAGTAGTTTGGTGGGAAGGACAGTTACAGAACAGGTGACTCAGGATGATTCAGGTCAGAGCAGGTGGCCAGGGGTGACTCAGGACAAAGCAGGTGATAGAGGCTAGAAGGGGGTTGTTTACTGAAACCAGGGCAAGGAGATGAAGAGAATGAGGAAGTTAAACTTTAAAATGAAGAACAAAGAACAGGGAAGCTGAATATACTGATACATTGGTTCTTTGGAGAGGATCTCAGAAATCATTGTACTTAACAATTTACAGGCTAAAACCTTTGAACAGGAATTTATTATATCCTACACCCTGATTCTTCTTTTGGGGTAGGCTGTCCTCATGCACAGTGGCCTGCTAGCAACTGGGAGGGGAGCATGCACACTGTGTTCAGTGGAGTTGTGCACATGCTCACTTGAGGCATTTTCCCCTTACCAGTCAAGTGTTCCTAGATCATATACCAGTTAAACTCTGACATTTTGCCTCTTCATGTGCATACTTGAGCCCACTTATGCAGGACCTGAGATCTTATCAGGAAGCTGCTGATCACCAGTTTCAGGTGTTTCTATCTATTGGGAGACTACCTTTCCCCGGCACTAGCTGTGACCAATTATTATTTTAGAGAGAGAGCTTAACAACTGCCTGACCATCACCTGATGGTCATCTGAAATTCCTGTGTGGGGTGGTGGGTGACTCTCTTGCCCCACTCATGTCTAACTACCTACCGTAACAATACCACTGTAGGAAGCATTGTATAGTGTAACCGTAACTGAAATGTGGGTTAGTTGCTTGCCACATGCAGAGTCCAATTAATAAGAGAGAGGTCTGACACAAAGCAAGTGAATTTATTCCAAAGCTAGCTTTGGGAAGATGCACAGATGTCCTGCCACACTGCTTCACTTTCGGAGCAGAAAGTGGGTACTTTTATAAGGTAGAGGAGGAAATGAACAAGGGCAGCTGCTAGCTCTTGCCTTATCAAACAGGCAGTTGAGTTGGTGCCATCCTGGGCAGAAGTATGTTGTAAAAGTGGCCAAGTGGGCATGCTTTCAATATGCACTCCTGAGGCGAACCCCTGGAGGTGAAAATTCCATCAGGGCATGCTTTGGTCTGCAAATCTACTGTTAAGAGATCTCTCTTGAAGCACGTAGATGAACTTGCCCAGTAGGGGATGTCTGGTGAGGAGGAGGTAAAGGTTATATTTGCATTTCTAAAGGGCTAAGTAGGAAGTGTGGAACCAGGGAAATGAGAAAAGAAGGGAGGGGAAAAAAATAACTAAACCACCTGTTAGAAAAGTGGAGGTACTCAGTTACATAACCTGCAAAAGAAAAAAGGAAGTGAATGGGCTGAATGAGGCATTTTCTGGAGAATTCAGAATCCAACTATATGGACTCAATTGTTTAGCTATTTCAGGTCAAAGCAAAGGTGGACGAACTGAAGTTGTCAGGTTGTTGAGAGAATGCATTCCATAGGAAAAGACACATTTGTCATATGCAGAATATCAAGCCAAGTGTTGGGGACAAGCCCATTTGCTGCTAGAGTTTCCAAAACTGTTCATAAATGGAAGAGAAATGCTGAATGGGACAAACAAAAATGAAATTAAATGAAGGATCCATGTCTTGTCAAATCCATAGCAACAAAAAATGTTCCCTGAAATAAAATAACTTCCCCTTTTTAATTTTCTGTTTGTATTTAGCCAAGGAAAGTTTCCTGTCTCTCCATGGAGTTGAGGACAAATCACTGAGCTACATCCTGATAATTCAGCAGCATTCTGCTAAAGGCCAACACAGCCCAGAGAAACTCGATGAAAGGCACATGATCAGGCAGTACTGGGGAAATGAGCCTGGCAACTGTCATGGAAATAAAGGCTCCTTATTTCCAAAATGTTCAAGAGGGAAAGAAAAGCTGTTGCTCAAATGTTGGCTTTAGAAATGTGAAGCTAATAGAAAACACTTCTTCCAGTCTACACTGCACAAAAGCCCCCTTCATCTGGAGGACAAGATTTAATTTCCAATTGTGAAAACCTTCATTTCAACCTCTCCCCACCTATTTGCAACCTTATTTCAGTGAATGGAAGACTATTAGCATTATGGCTGGATTTAGCCATGTTTTAACTAAAATCTCAGCTCAAAAATATAAATGAATCATGCCAAATGTAGCTTAAAGGAAATACAATTGTGTATGGAAGATGAAATCTCCCTTTGGAAACTGAATTTTCACTTCTGTGACTACTACTGTATATGCCCTCTGACTGGCAGACTGAAGATCTATCTTATCTCCAGCTAATTCCATCAGTAAAGAAAGAAATAGGAAGCTTAGCATGTGTGCTTCTGACTTTATACTTCTACCATCTTCTTTCGTAATGTGTTCATGCAGGTATCAGGCCTCTGAACCAGAACTAAGCCATTGTAACCCCTGTGACCTGCATATATACATCCAGATGGCCTGCAGGGGCCAAGGAGTCTGGAGCAGCCGAAAAACCACAAAAGAAGTAAAACAGCCAGTTTCTGCCTTAACTGATTAACCAATCTTACGACATTCCCCCATTATGACTTGTTCCTGCCCTACCCTAACTGATCAATAGACCTTATGACATCCTGGACAATGGATCTCATGATCTCCTCACCATGCACCTTGTGACCCTCTCCCCTGCTGACAACAGATAACCACCTTCAACTGTAACTTTCCACTGCCTATCCAAGTCCTATAAAGCTGCCCCCTCTCCTATCTCCCTTTGCTGACTCTCTTTTCAGACTCAGCCCACTTGCACCCAAGTGAATAGACAGCCTTGTTGCTTACACAAAGCCTGTTTAGGTGGTCTTCTACATGGACACACGTGACAGTAGGGTCTTTGTTCACCAGAATTATGAGGATTTAACAAACTGTTAACTATGTTTCCTGGTATAAAATAAAAGAAATACAAATACAAATGTATGTTAAAAATGTAGATGTACTTTTGGTTTTGCTTTGTTTTCCTTTTAATTTTGAAATAATTTTAGACTTAAAGAAAAGTTGAAAAATATAGTGAGTTCCCACATACTCTTCACTCACCTTTCTTAATGTTTATATCCTAAATAACTATAATACAATGATCAAAACCATGAAATTATCATTGATGCAATACTATTAACTAATCTGCTGACTTTATTTGAATTTCACTAGTTTTTTCACAACTGTCCTTTTCTAGTCCAGGATCCAACCCAGGATCACACATTGTATTTCGTTGTTGTTTCCTGCAATCTGTGACAGGCCCTTGGTCTGTTTCATTTTACAAAAATATATATTTTTATCTTTAAATGTATTATATTGTTTTTATTGACACATCATAACTGTATACATTTATGAGGTATAGGGTGATGTCTTGATATATGTACACAATGAGATATGATTAAATCAACCTGATTAACCTATCCATCACCTCATTTACCTATCATTTTTTAATGGTGAGACATTTGAAATATATTCTCTCAGTTATTTTGAAATATATAATACATTATTATTGACTAGTCACCCTGCTGTGCAATAGATTGTGAAACCTATTACTCCCATGTGAAACTTTGTACCCATTGATCAATAACTTCCAATTTCTTTGCTCCCCACCCTGCTGCCTCTCAGTCTCTGGTAACTATCATTAATCTCTGCTTCTACGAGTTCAACTTTATTAGCTTTAATATCTAAAAGAACATGCAGTATTTGCCTTTCTGTACCTGGCTTATTTCACTTAACATAATATCCTCCAAATTCATTCATGGTGTCAGAAATTATAGGATTCCCCCACTTCAATTTAAGATATACAAATGGCCAATAGAAACATTAGAAAGTTCTCAACATTATTAATGATTAGGAAAATACCAATTTAAACCACAGTGAGATACCACCTCATACCTGTAAGAATGACTTGTATCAAAAAGATGAAAGATCAGTGTTGGAGAGTCTGCTGGAAAAAAGGGAACTCATACATTGTCAGTGTAAATTAGTAGTACAGCCATTATAAAAAAAAGGTATTGAGATTCCTCAAAATACTAAAAGTAGAACTACCATCTGACCCAGTAATTCCACTTCCAAGTATATATTCAAAAAACCATTTTAATATATACTCCATCTTAAAAGGACATTAATAAAGGTAGAATCCTTATATACTTAACCTTGGGAATAGAACTGAAGGATCAGCATGTTGAGTAAATGTGTTCTTGTTTTCAAGTTAAGGTAATTTTAGCCACAATTCACTCCAAACAATGACCATTAGTAGATTACTCATTTGATAATTTTTTTCTTATTCTAATATTGGGACCCCTGGTCTATGATCTAGCTAGCTAGCTAGATTTGTAAACTCCTTCATATTAAAAGTCTTAGTAATAAAGAACAAAATTCCACAAACTCAGGACAATCTATAAACCAGTGTATAGAATAAAATCAATTAAAAAATACACACCTATCATAAAGATAGTAAACAATGTCTCACTTGTGAAATAATATTTTAAAAATATATTTGCTGCAGTATTTATTAGCCATTGACAATGCTTGACAACCCTATAGCTCAGTGGTTCTCAACCTAGACAGAATTTTGTCCCCTATGGTATTTTTGGCAATACATGGAACCATTTTTGTCACAACCTGTACAGTAAAAGGCAAGGTGGGGAGTGCTACTGACATTTAGTGGGTAAAGGCCAGCGATAATGCTAAACATCTGATTACACACAAGATAGCCACCAATGTAAAAGAATTATTCAGCTCAAAATGTCAATAATGTCACTGCTAAGAAACCCTGATATAACTGTAGTCCTCAGGAACACCAATAGACACAACACTGTCAAAAAGACAGACCACCCCACCTCTACTAAAAATACAAAAAATTAGCCGGGCATGGTGGTGGCGCCTGTAGTCCCAACTACTCGGGAGGCTGAGGCAGGAGAATGGTGTGAACCTGGGAGGCGGAGCTTGCTATGAGCCAAGATCACTTCACTGCACTCCAGCCTGGGCAACAGAGTGAAACTCTGTCTCAAAAAAAAAGACAAACCAATGGTGAGAACAAGGGTTGATAAATGATGTAGCCAGGTTAGATTTTAAGCAATTTGGCCATGCCAAGAAGAATAAAGAACATTAAAAAGAAAAATGAAGGAAAGTAAATATTATATCAATCTATAAAACTATCCTACCTGGATTGTATTTCTCTTTGAAAGTGCTGAAGCTTAAAATTTAAATACATAACAATATTGGGGAATTAAAAAATATATCATTAACGAAATAGCATTTTATGGAAATTTCCTCAAAATAGGAGGCATACAGAATGAAATTGGTAGGCAAGAAAACTAACTCAAAATAGTATAGGATACAGACCTAGGAAAACTTTTCAAACAGGACAGAACTAGTATGGAAGGTACATGGCAGTGGCTCCTAAAATTGGTTGCACATTCACATCACTTAGGAAATCACTTAATGATTCTGCTGCCCAAGTCACAACCCAGCTCAATTAAATCATAATTTCTTAGAGATGTGGCACAACATCAGTGTTTTTGGATGCTCCCCTGGTAATCCCATTGAGAAGACAAGTTGAGGAGTACCTCCTATAGGAGTAATCAAAGGACAATTAACGGTAATGAACTAAAGCAGTACTTCTCAAGCTTTCATGTGAATGTGAATCACTAGCATATCCTAAATGCAAATTCTGATTCAACAGTCAGGGATAGGTCCTGAAACTCTGTATTTCTAACCAGCTCCCAGGAAATGCTATCAGTGCTGGTCCATGGACCACTCTTGGAAGAGCAAGAAACAAATAAGAAATAAGGCATTCCTATCCACTTACCCCCAACCCCTCTAGTCTCTATAAAGAAAGAAACTTCCCCTAGTTTTAGCCCTCTGGTTGGGCACTGAGGCCAGTATCCAAGAAGGTAGACCTGGAAGAGGGGACTAAGAGAAAAGCAAAGAAAACCTCACAGTCACTCCTGGCCTGCACAACAGACAGTGGGAAAAATAACATAAAAGTGGCTAAATCCAGGAGCTGGGGGTACGTGGAGCATATCTATAGGAAAATAAAGCAAAAAGGGATCTGGGTTGTAATGGAAATATTTTTGATAATGACCTTAATGATAGAAAAATCTAGTAACTAAATGTTAACTGGAAGTTGGCCAAGATGGCTCACTAGAAGCAGTTAGTGTGTGCCGCTCTCACAGAGAGAAAAAGAAGGGGCTAGTAAGTATGGCATCTTCAACTGAAACATCAAGGAACACACACTGGGACTAATCAAAGAAACAACTTGACCCCTGGAAAATGGAGAATAGCAAGGCAGGACGAAAGCCCACCAGGGAGCAACACGGAGCCAGGGGAAGCTCCCCCAAGCAAGGAAATAGTGAGTGAATGTGCTACCCTGGGAACCCACTTTTCTCCCGTGGATCTTTGTAACCCTCAGGTCAGGAGATCACCTCATGAACCCACTCCACCAGAGCCTTCAGTCTGACACAGAGAGCTATGTGGAATCTCAGCAGAGCAGCCGCTCAAGCACACATGGAGACCTGGGAACTTTAGAGAAGTTCTACACTTATAAAACCCCATAGTCTCATCCCAAAAGCTCCTCCAGCTGATAAACAACTATAGCAAAGTTTCAGGATATAAAATCCACATACGAAATTCACTAGCATTCCTACATACCAACAACAGTTGAGCCAAAAGCCAATTCAGAAACGCAATCTCATTCACAATTGCCACAAAAAAATATAATGCCTAGAAATACAGCTCACCAAGGGGGTGAACAATCTGTATAATGAGAATTATAAAACACTGCTCAAAGAAATCAGAGAAGACACAAATGGAAAAAATATCCCATGGTCATGGATAGAAAAACTCAGTATCATTTAAATGGACATACTGCCCAAGCAATTTATAGACTTAGTGCTATTCCCATCAAACTACCAAAGACATTCTTCATAGAACTAGAAAAAAATATTTCAAAATTTGCATGGAGCTAAAAAGGAGCCTGAACAGCCAAGGCAATCCTAAGTAAAACGAACAAAGTTGAAAGTATCATGTTACCCAACTTCAAACTATACTACAGAGCTAAAGTAATAATTAAAAGAAAAAAACGCATGGTACTGGTACAAAAACAGGCACGTGGACCAATGGAACAGCATTGATAGCCCAGAAATAAGGTCCCACACCTATGACCATCTGATCTTTGACAAAGCTGACAAAAATAAGCAATGGGGAAAAGACTCACTATTCAATAAATGGTGCTAGAATAACTAGCTAGCCATAGGCAGGAGATTGAAACTGGACTCCTTCCTTATACCATATGCAAAAATCAACTCAAGATGGATTAAAAACTTAAGTGTAAAACCCAACACTATACAAATCCTGGAAGACAACCTAGGCAATACCATCCTGGGCATAGGAATGGGCAAAGATTTCAAAAAGACACCAAAAGCAATCAAAACAAAAGCAAAACTTGACAAATGGAATCTAATTAAACTTAAGAGCTTCAGTACAGCAAAAGAAGCTATCAACAGAGTAAACAGACAACCTACTGAATGAGAGAAAATATTTGCAAACTATCTGACAAAGGTCAAATTTCAGCATCTATAAAGAACTTAAACATATTTACAAGAGAAAAATAACCCCATTAAAAAGTGGGCAAATGATATGAACAGACATTTTCAAAAGAAGACATACATGTGGCCAACAAGCATATGAAAGAAAAGTTCAATATGAATGATCATCAGAGAAACACAAACCAAAACCACAATGAGATATCATCTCACACCAGTCAGAATGACTATTACTAAAAAGTAAAAAAAACAAAACAAAACAAAACAAAAACAGATACTGGCAAAGTTGCAATGAAAAAGGAATGCTTACATGCTGTTGGTGGGAGTATAAATTAGTTCAACCATTGTGGAAAACAGTATGATGATACCTCAAAGAGTTAAAAGCAGTACCACCATTTGACCCAGTAATTCCATTACTGAGTATATACCCAGAGGAATATAAATCATTTTACCATAAAGATCCATGCGTGTGAATGCTCACTGCAGCATTATTTACTATAGCAGAGACATGGAATCAACCAAAATGTCCATCAATGAGATTGGATAAAGAAAATGTGGTACATGTACACCATGGAATACTATGCAGCCATAAAAAGAATAAGATTATGTCTCTTGTGGGAACTTAGATGGAGCTGGAGGCCATTATCCTTAAGAAACTAAGAAACAGAAAACCAAATACTGCATATTCTCACTTATAAGTGGGAGCTAAATGATAAGAATTCATGAACAGAAAGGAGGGAACAACAGAAACTGGGATCTACCAGAGGGCGGAGGGTGGGAGGAGGGAAAGGAGCAGGAAAAATAACTATTGGGAACTAGGCTTAATACCTAAGTGATAAAATAATCTGTACAACAAACCCCCATGACATGAGCTTACCTATATAACAAAATTTCACATGTACCCCTGAACCTAAAATTAAAATTAAAAAAAGTAGGCCGGGCACAGTGGCTCAGGCCTGTAATCCCAGCACTTTGGGAGGCTGAGGCGGGCAGATTATTTGAGGTCAGGAATTCAAGACCAGCCTGGCCAACACGGTGAAACCCCGTCTCTACAAAAATACAAAAATTAGCTGGGCGTTGTGGCGGGCGCCTGTAATCCAAGCTACTTGGGCGGCAGAGGCAGGAGAATTGCTTGAACCTGGGAGGTGAAGGTTACACTAAGCCGAGATCCCACCATTGCACTCCAGTCTGGGTGACAGAGCAAGACTCTGTCAAATAAAAAAAAAAAAAAAAAAAAAAAAAGCAGCCATTTAAAATTATATTGTGAAAGAATAAGTAATGATTTAGAAAGAATTTCATGATATAGTTTTAGTTTTAAAAATGGAACAGGGTGGATTAAAGGAAAAGGGCAAATAAGCCATTTAGCAAGAAAGAAACATTTTTAAAATTCTGTACACCTTGGAGTTAATTGTCATTATTTCTAGGGAAGGGTTGGTGAAATCATAAGTTATTTTTATTTTCTTCTCATTTGAAACAGGTAAAATAGAATTCTCTTCCTCAAAACAAAATATTTAGGTCTCAAGTTTTACTCAGTTTTACTCTCAATTCTTAGTGGATAGTCAGGCTGCTCTCTACAGCCTTCCTAAGTTCCTGGTTCACTGCTACCAGCCACTCCCACAGTCACCAAGAACTGATAGTGCCACCCCAACCTCAGTACTATTAATGGAATCTCTGGTGCAGCTGGAAAGCCATCTTAACCCTGTGCTTCAACACTGTCCAAGAACTCCCCAGCTCAACCAAAAATCACAGCTCTTTCTGCTCCAGGACAAAGAAGTGTGAGTCCACATTTGGGGCTGGAATTAGGATGGAAAATATTCTAAAGAATGGTCACACTAACATCCTTCACCAACTTGCTCTAATTTTATGTGTCAAAATAGTACCCATGCTATTTGATTTTCCTCATTTCAACTGTTTTGTATGAAAATCTTAATACCTATGTATATGGTCCTAACTATAGGCCACACATTTCTTTTATAATTCCTGTTGGAGAGAGTGGGGAGGGAAATTTATGTGAATACCTGGTGACCTTCCTTGACTTCCCAGGTTTCCTGATGTCATTCATTGATTATGTTCTCCTTCATTATTCTCATACTAACTTAAAAAATATAGTATTTGGAGAAGGTTTTATAGTATTCATTGATGAATATATTTAGCATAGCAGAATTTTTGTTTTAAAAACTGAGTAATACTAAAGACTATAAGCAAACAACATTTAGAGACCCGGTCATAAGTAATTGCTTACACCATGGGTCCAATTACTCTACCATTTAGCAGATTTTAACATTGTTTTCATATAGAAAGAAAAATAACTCAGAGTATTTCAAGCTCCTCCATTAGTGACATGGTATTTCAAGTGTCTGGCAAAAGGTTCGTGGGCGGTTGTTTCTGTTAGACCATTAATCATTCTGTTCCATTATGGAGAACCTCAGATTTGAAATTATTAGCTTTTTTAACCCTTCTTTGTAATTAGATCAGCATAATTTCTTGTTAAAAGGCAACAAATCAATAAGTCAGCTGAAGGAAATATTCCCCACCTCAGGCAACATATAATTAGCCTATTGGCCTCAAATATCTTTAAAGTAAATTGCTTGAAGCTTATTGTCAAATTAAAATTCATCCAATTTGTTATGTATCTACTATAGGTTTGTTTACATCTAATGCTATAGAGTAAGTGTAATTCAACTATTTGTTTAGCTGTATTTTTTTTTCCATTTAGGCCTTCTTTTTGTTAAAACTGAACAACAGTCTACACATGGAAAAATAAAAATAAAAAGCTATTACTATAAAATAGGGAAATAAAAGCCAATCTAGTCATGACCAAAGTAATCTGGATCAAAAGCATTGTTTGTAAATATGTCATCTCTTACATTAATCTCTTTCTAAAATTTCATCAAGAAGATATCTTTAAAATGCAGGTAATTAAAGGCAAACTATAATTCTGGAAACCATTAAGGAAAGGGATGTGAGGACAAAAGATTCTGATGACTAAAAAAAGGAGACCTGAAAACTAACAAGATTTCAATTGTCCACTAAAATATAAGTTACTTGAGGATTAAAACTTGGCAGTTATTTACTACTGTATCCTCAACGCCTTGTACAGTCACTGGTACATAGTAGAGTTCTTAAATATTGCTATATAACTGCTTGGAATATCCCTGTGCAAGGAAAACAATGAATATTAAAAGCATAAACGTTTTAAGTGCTGAGAAAGGATTTTCTGCAGCAGAGCGGAAATATTCTGCAAACTGCATCACAACAGATATGATTTGTTCTATAGAGTTAGAGTCTCTCCCAATTTTATGCTCACCAAGTAACTTTTTAGTTGCTAAGCTCACTTCCAAAGGTGGTACATAGTAAAAGACACATGAATGTTCTAGTTATCTAAATTATATATACACACATGTCAATTAACACTTTGGCACTAGTTTCACAAATCAATCTCCTATTAGTTTGGCTATATTGATAGTGTTCCCCAGAGCCTGACAAGTCCTTGTGAACGTACAGCATTGAAGTTCGAAGGTAAAAGCTAAACCCTACCAGGTCCCACAAAGGGACAGATACTCTGTTAGAACCTTATCCAAAATATCTAGTCAAACATTTTCCCATTTCAAAACAATGATAAATTCCAGACGTCAGGGGATGGGACCAACAGCTAACATGAAGAAGAAAGCTATGCAATGCCCACAGCATACCCCAGCTGAAAAGAACCATAACTTGGTGTTGGGGAAACCTGGATTTCAGACAACCCCTGACTCTACGGCGTCAACATATTGCTAAACCTCTTATTTGCTAAGTTTTTTTTATCAGTAAAATAAATACTTAAAAAAATAAATTTGCTAACTCTGTCTATTTTGCAGAGACGGGGTTTGAGAATTAAAAAAAAAATCACCACTATGTAGTACAAGGGGACAGTAAAAATCAAGAAAAAGAAGGCATTTTTTTTTCTTGCAGGATTTTTTGTTAAGCAAACCTCAATACATCGCAAAATAGAGCCCTCTGTCCTCTTTCCCATTTCTAAACTTCTGGCTTATCTTCCCAAGTAATCTATTTTGTTCAATAGTGTGTGTCATTATTCTTAAATCTTTTAGACAAAAATTCTTGAAGGTGTTTCCCATTCTTCCTTCCCCTTTATATACCAGATCAATTTATTATGAAGTCTTATCAATTATTCAATATAATTCATTTATATTCCTCCCTGCCTGTTTCCTCCCAAGTATTTCAATCTAAGACCTTGCTAAGATGTGACTGAGCAGACAAAAGTAACCCAATAATAAATCTTACAGGTTATTGGTTTTATTCATTAGGTAAATTGCAAGTGTTCCAATTTATTAAGTTGCATTTTCTTCTTGATTTCTCCATTAGAACATTTATTTCTTTGGGATAGGATCCTGGTAATCATGAAATCAGAAGAACTCTTAGGGTTAGATCAAAGAGAATGTGATCACAGTCAGGTAACTTTTTGGACTTTCAACAGAGTCTACCTTTCTAAGTCAAAAGTCTGACATCTGCCAAATATAGTTTCTTTCTTTTTTCAAACACTATATTAACTACTGATTGCTTCAAAAGCGTGGAGCTGAAGGATCTACTTCCAGGGAATTTTTTAATTCCCCAATACTGTTATGTATTTAAATTTTAAGCTTCAGCACTTTCAAAGAGAAATACAATCCAGGTGGGACAGTTTTATAGATGGATATAATATTTACAGGACTCTTGGCAGGACGCCTCAGTTCTTTCCAAGATCTGCCAAGCCTCTACCTGGATTGATTGAGCATCCTAACAATATGGTGGCTGGCTTCCCTGACAGCAATCAATCTAAGAGGAAACAAGGCAAAAGCCAGACTGTCTTACATGACCTGTCTTTGGAAATTACACACCATGATTTCTTCATCATTCCATTGATTTCATAGGTCAGACTAATTTAATGTGGAAGACTACACAACAGCATGACTACCAGAAGGCAAGGATTATTGGGGGCCATCTTTAAGGATGGGTTCCACAACACCAAAAACTAACTTTCTTGTCTGTGCATGTGTGTGTGTGTATGTTGTGGTCATTCAACACTTTTGTGGGTCACTTTATGGTAACATTTCCAAGATTACAAATGCATCCTTGATTAGATTAACAACTTCTACTGGAAGTTAGGAAGACATTAACCGAAAGTTTTGTACATAGCAACACAGAAATAAAAATGGGTACATAACGAAATGAAGGCAGAAATAAAGATGTTCTTTGAAACCAACGAGAACAAAGACACAACATACCAGAATCTCTGGGACACATTCAAAGCAGTGTGTAGAGAGAAATTTATAGCACTAAATGCACACAAGAGAAAGCGGGAAAGATCCAAAATCAACACCCTAATATCACAATTAAAAGAACTAGAAAAGCAAGAGCAAACACATTCAAAAGCTAGCAGAAGGCAAGAAATAACTAAAATCAGAGCAGAACTGAAGGAAATAGAGACACAAAAAACCCTTCAAAAAATTAATGAATCCAGGAGCTGGTTTTTTGAAAGGATCAACAAAATTGATAGACCGCTAGCAAGACTAATAAAGAAAAAAAGAGAGAAGAATCAAATAGATGCAATAAAAAATGATAAAGGGGATATCACCACTGATCCCACAGAAATACAACCTACCATCAGAGAATACTACAAACACCTGTATGCAAATAAACTAGAAAATCTAGAAGAAATGGATAAATTCCTCGACACATACACCCTCCCAAGACTAAACCAGGAAGAAGTTGAATCTCTGAATAGACCAATAACAGGCTCTGAAATTGAGGCAATCATCAATAGCTTACCAACCAAAAAGAGTCCAGGACCGGATGGATTCACAGCCGAATTCTACCAGAGGTACAAGGAGGAACTGGTACCATTCCTTCTGAAACTATTCCAATCAATAGAAAAAGAGGGAATCCTCCCTAACTCATTTTATGGGGCCAGCATCATCCTGATACCAAAGCCGGGCAGAGACACAAACAAAAAAGAGAATTTTAGACCAATATCCTTGATGAACATTGATGCAAAAATCCTCAATTAAATACTGGCAAACCGAATCCAGCAGCACATCAAAAAGCTTATCCACCATGATAAAGTGGGCTTCATTCCTGGGATGCAAGGCTGGTTCCACATACGCAAATAAATAAACGTAATACAGCATATAAACAGGACCAACGACAAAAACCACATGATTATCTCAATAGATGCAGAAAAGGCCTTTGACAAAATTCAATAACCCTTCATGCTAAAAACTCTCAATAAATTAGTTATTGATGGGACGTATCTCAAAATAATAAGAGCTATCTATGACAAACCCACAGCCAATATCATACTGAATGGGCAAAAACTGGAAGCATTCCCTTTGAAAACTGGCACAAGACAGGGATGCCCTCTCTCACCACTCCTATTCAACATAGTGTTGGAAGTTCTGGCCAGGGCAGTTAGGCAGGAGAAGGAAATAAAGGGTATTCAAGTAGGAAAAGAGGAAGCCAAATTGTCTCTGTTTGCAGACGACATGATTGTATATCTAGAAAACCCCACTGTCTCAGCCCAAAATCTCCTTAAGCTGATAAGCAACTTCAGCAAAGTCTCAGGATACAAAATCAATGTACAAAAATCACAAGCATTCTTATACACCAATAACAGACAAACAGAGAGCCAAATCATGAGTGAACTCCCATTCACAATTGCTTCAAAGAGAATAAAATACCTAGGAATTCAACTTACAAGGGACGTGAAGGACCTCTTCAAGGAGAACTACAAACCACTGCTCAAGGAAATAAAAGAGGATACAAACAAATGGAAGAATATTCCATGCTCATGGGTAGGAAGAATCAATATTGTGAAAATGGCCATACTGCCCAAGGTAATTTATAGATTCAATGCCATCCCCATCAAGCTACCAATGACTTTCTTCACACAATTGGAAAAAACTACTTTAAAGTTCATATGGAACCAAAAAAGAGTCCACATCACCAAGACAATCTTAAGTCAAAAGAACAAAGCTGGAGGCATCATGCTACCTGACTTCAAACTATACTACAAGGCTACAGTAACCAAAACAGCATGGTCCTGGTACCAAAACAGAGATATAGATCAATGGAACAGAACAGAGCCCTCAGAAATAACGCTGCATATCTACAACTATCTGATCTTTGACAAACCTGAGAAAAACAAGCAATGGCGAAAAGATTCCCTATTTAATAAATGGTGCTGGGAAAACTGGCTAGCCATATGTAGAAAGCTGAAACTGGATCCCTTCCTTACACATTATACAAAAATTAATTCAAGATGGATTAAAGACTTAAACATTAGACGCAAAACCATAAAAACCCTAGAAGAAAACCTAGGCATTACCATTCAGGACATAGGCATGGGCAAGGACTTCATGTCTAAAACACCAAAAGCAATGGCAACAAAAGCCAAAATTGACAAATGGGATCTAATTAAACTAAAGAGCTTCTGCACAGCAAAAGAAACTACCATCAGAGTGAAACAGGCAACCTACAAAATGGGAGAAAATTTTCGCAACCTACTCATATGACAAAGGGCTAATATCCACAATCTACAATGAACTCAAACAAATTTACAAGAAAAAAACAACCCCATCAAAAAGTGGACGAAGGACATGAACAGACACTTCTCAAAAGAAGACATTTATGCAGCCAAAAGACACATGAAAAAATGCTCGTCATCACTGGCCATCAGAGAAATGCAAATCAAAACCACAATGAGATACCATCTCATACCAGTTAGAATGGCAATCATTAAAAAGTCAGGAAACAACAGGTGCTGGAGAGGATGTGGAGAAATAGGAACACTTTTACACTGTTGGTGGGACTGTAAACTAGTTCAACCATTGTGGAAGTCAGTGTGGCGATTCCTCAGGGGTCTAGAACTAGAAATACCATTAGACCCAGCCATCCCATTACTGGGTATATACCCAAAGGACTATAAATCATGCTGCTATAAAGACACATGCACATGTATGTTTACTGCGGCACTATTCACAATAGCAAAGACTTGGAACCAACCCAAATGTCCAACAATGATAGACTGGATTAAGAAAATGTGGCACATATACACCATGGAATACTATGCAGCCATAAAAAATGATGAGTTCATGTCCTTTGTAGGGACTTGGATGAAATTGGAAATCATCATTCTCAGTAAACTATCACAAGGACAAAAAACCAAACACCGCATGTTCTCACTCATAGATGGGAATTGAACAATGAGAACACATGGACATGGGAAGGGGAACATCACACTCTTGGGACTGTTGTGGGGTGGGGGCAGGGGGGAGGGATAGCATTAGGAGATATATCTAATGCTAAATGACAAGTTAATGGGTGCAGCACACCAGTATGGCATATGTATACATACGTAACTAACCTTGCACATTGTGCACATGTACCCTGAAACTTAAAGTATAATAATAATTTAAAAAAAGAATGCTATTAAAGCAGCAGCAAACTGAAAAGCATGGTGTGCCTCACATTTAACATTCGTAAAACATGTATGGTAATATATATTGTGTGGGAGGCTGAACTACCCTGAAATACAACTGCTAAGGGAATTCCAGGAAGAATAATTGAAAATAAATACTGTTTGAATTGTAACAACATAACCCTATGAAATCAGTTTCCAATATAGTTTAGCCAGGAGGTACTGCAACAATCACAAATGTTGAATTAGCCCTACACAATAAATAAGCAAGCAAAGGAGGAAAAAAAAAATGGAACAAATCTTTTTGTATTTAGATCATTCTAAACAACCAATTTAAATATATGGCCACAACAAATTTTCTCCCTGATCCCACATATTTATATTTATATGCCCTCTCATTTTGTTTTTTAATTTATATGAAGGGAAAAAGCTATAGTGTCTTATAATCATGATTTCTGGTTTTAGCTTGCCATTTGCATTTGAGAACTTAGGTAAATTTCAGATTTCACTTCAGCTGTAATGACCTCATCTTTGCTACTCAGAGTGTGGTCTAAGGACCAGCAATAGCAACATTGCCTGGGAATTTGTTAAAATTGCAAATGAACAAGCCTCACTTCAGACCCACTGAATCAGAATCTATGTTTCTAACAACATACCAGGTGATTTATTTAGGGAGTGCTTCTCTAGTTTCTATTTCACAGACTGTGAAAGCTGTTATGTCAGATTTTTCACCTCACTAAAGAAAAACATCTATTGGAATTCTCTACACAGTAGATGTCTCAAAACACTGTTGATTAAATGGCCTAATCATGACCTCCTCTGCTGGATACCCTCTGTCTTTGCTTTTCAGGGAAAAAAAAAAAAAAAACAGTTACTCATTTCTAGTTACCTCTGTAAAATGTAAATGTGCAATAAACAGAGCAGAATACGGGAAACTTTTTTTTTTCAATTTTGTTAGCTCTTTTAATATACTAATGTACTCAGCACAGAGGCATTAGGCTCTTAATCAATGTTATGGTGAAAATCTTGATACTTTTGAAAAGATAAAATTGCAACTTTCATGAGATAAGATAGGTTTCCCAGCTCTCATGATGAACATGGGCAAATCATCACTCCAATTTTCTGAGTCCCAGTTGTCTCATGAATAAAATGTGGGTCATAAGAGTATCTCAAAGTTATTCTTTTTACATTTCTTGCACATTTACTGTCAGTAAACTTTACAGATTGTAAATGTACAGCATAATGTGTTTTAGCAAGTATGTACATCTGTGTTAAGTAGCACACCAATTAACATATGGAATATGTCCATCACCCACAAAGTTCCTTGGCCTGCTTCCCGTCAATCCTACCTCCTGGTAAGGATAGGGAGAGGAGTTTTTCAGATAATACTTACAAAACTTAAAGATGGAAAGGGCCTTCATTTTAGAAATGAAAGAACTGAAATTTACCTCAGGTCTCCCAGCTAGTGAATAGCAGAGCTGAAAGTTGACTGTAGGGTTTTAAGCCTCTTATAGTTCTTTTTCCTATAAGTTGAGAAACAATGTAGAAAAGTATAAATGTGTGACTTTCATCACCATAAATTATTTTTGCCTATAGTTAAAATTCATATAAATGAAATCATTCTACTCATGCCCTTTGGCTTTGGCTCCATTTTCTCAATATAATAGTTCAGAGATTCATGCATGTTGTTGCACATGTGAAAAATTCTCACAGGGTTAAGACAAATGAGGTAAATGTATAAGTAGATGTTACACAAATACTTTTCAAATATGAATAAATCAAATAAGGGCATTTGGAGGCCCTGAAATTGCCATCTCTCCTTTTCCAAAATGCTGTAGAGTTAGGAGTTTAAATGTCATCTCCTGTTGGATGATCTAACTCTAATTTTGCTGCCTTTACTCAGATTTCAAATGTGCTACTAAGATTACTATAGCAACTAATGTGGACTAAGCTCTCCCCCAGTCACAGCATTTTAACTGATAATATGACAGGTTTTTTTCCTTTAACCTGGGGAAAATCCCCAGCATTGACAATGATCAAATCTGATGGAAATTTTCCCGGAAAGCAATAAGCACCTGAGAAAGATCTCCTCTGTCCATCCATTGTCACTATGGCAACAGGTAATTATAACTGCCCTACATGAGAAAGCCTCTCTCTGCCCAACAATACAGTTACACTGTTTCAATAGAATTACTTAGCATAGACGGAGTGATGATTCAGCCACAATAATGATGAAAATTTGTTATCTAAATCTTACCAACACTTCAACATGAAGGTAAGGTTGTGACTATGGAATCACCAAGTAGTGATTCAGGCAGGAAGCAAAAATAAATGTCCTGGTTAAGACTTTATGGCCAATATGAAGCAGATAATTGAAGCAATTATTTGGCAAATACAAGCCAACAATCATGCTAGAATCATAACATTGTTCAGCAGTAATGGTGCTGTCATGTAAGATCACTGTAATTATGTGTCACTACAGCAATAATGCTTGAACACTCTTTTTCTGTAAATTTTAATATCAGGTTTTAATTTATTAAAAACCTACTTTCTGATACTTTTAAATATTGACTAGCCAAGTCAAATTCAGTTTTAGAAGTAGTTTTAGGTATACAACGGTATAACTGTAGTATCTTTCAGAGAGATGATAGATAGATAGATACTAAAATATCTATTGGCTATGTCTCACTGTTAAAATGGTAGATGGCTAATTTGGAACTGATGTTACTAAGGTATTATAATTTATGAGATAGGACTATTGCAAAAACAACTTATAAAACTCATTTCAAACACATGAGCTATGGAAAGTTTGGAGAGAGGTATTGCTGGCTTTTGATGGCATGTTTTGATCAGTGCCTCAATATGTCATTACAAATTTGTCTCTTTCCTCTGTGATGAGTTTATTTTTGGGTAGAGTCTCTTCAAGTAGCAAAGATACCAATAGCAACCCTAGCTTGCTTTCCTTTCACTTTACAACTCCAGTGGAACATGAAACTTGTTTCCTAATGTTCCAACAAGAGTCTCAGGATGATCCAGGTGGCTCTACTAAGTCACATATTCACCCAGAAGGAAAAGAAGGAGTCTGTTGCAATTTATGTCCACCTGAAGTGCACTCAGTGTGAATCTCAACTTTACAAATTAATCTCAAAGAGGACTGAAATTTAGGGTCGTTGTGTTAAATGTAGTATTATTAATAAAAACATAATAATAGCCTAACAAGTATTTATTAGATGTCTGGAGCCCTGTGTTTTATATTTCCAGCAACAAAATGGTAAAAAGAAATAAATAATAATTTGTGGCTCTTATCATCCTAAAATTTATGACTTAGGTGGCAGGACTTAAGTAAGCAATTAGAAAACATAAGACAATATACAGTCCCATGCAACACTGCAGAACTCAGACTAAAATATGTATGGCAACCTATTAATGTGATTAATCAGTTTTGGTAGAGTATGCTTACCATATGGCCTAGTAGTTCCATTCCCAGGTATTTACTCAAGAGAAATGAAAGCATGTTGTATTAGTCTGTTCTCAGGCTGCTAATGAAGACATACCCAAGATTGGGTAATTTATACAAGAAAGACGTTTAATTGACTCACAGTTCCACATGGCTGGGGAGGCCTCACAATCATGGCAGAAGTGAAGGAGGAACAAAGTCACATCTTACATGGCTGTAGGCAAGAGAGCTTGTTCAGGGGAACTCCCATTTATAAAATCATCAGATCTTGTGAGACTTATTCACTACCATGAGAACAGTATGGGAAAAACACACTCCCATGATTCAATTATCTCCCACTTTAAGAGGATGTGGTAGAAGGATTGCTTGAGGCTAGGAGTTCAAAACCAGCCTGGGCAATATATCAAGACCCCATCTGTAAAAATATCTATGTATATATTCACAGAAACCCTTGAACAAGTGCCCAATAAGTGTTATGTAAGGTTTATTTAATGGGATTATGACAAGGATTGTTTGCAACAGGAAACTATGGGTGCAACTTATGTGACATCCAAAATATGTATAATTAAAACAAAATATGACATTTCCTTACTCTGGAATTCTAAGAGTCTGTTGAAAAGACTGGCATAGTTCTCTATAAATTCACATAGGAAGACTTCCAAGACAGGATTTTCCAGTCAAGTGATCAAAGTTGAAGAACAATATATAATATATGGTGCCAACTTAAAAAAATACAAAAACTCTATATTTTTATAGGTACAATTATGTACACCATAAACATGTATTGTGCAAAGACATGGGCAAATGACCAGAAGAATATGTCTTCTTCAAAACAAAAGAGCTTTGCCGTTGTTATCTCTGGAAAAGAAACTGGACCAGCAGATGATGGTAAAGGGGAACTTTGGTTGTGTGTGTGTTGTCTGAGTTTTGTTAGCAAAAATAAATAAATAAATGTGAGGGGAAAATATTTATGTAAGCCTAATGTGTTAGTTTGTATTTTTCACTAAAGCGTCTATGGAAAACATTTTTCCATGCAACTGACCTTTATGCTCAAAGCAAAGAATACTGACTACAGAATTATCATATTGTGAGATATTGTCTGGGTTTTCTAAATGGAAAGATGCTTTAAAATCTTTACACATAGAAATAAAAAATTTTGAAAAATGTTTCACTATAAAACCCTTGACATTTGCTGAGTGTCTTATATTCAGTTATTGGTTATTTCCTTTCCAAAAAGACTATTAAAACACTTTGAATAACGTGCAAGACTAACTTTTCTCAGAAATTTTAACATTTCCCAGAAAACATAACATTGGCATAAGTTACCACACCAAAATACCTTGTTAAGTATGTTTCTACTCATAGCTCCCATTACTATGTATAGACACTTCTACCTATATCTGGATCCACATGATCTACCTTTTCTCCTGTAATTGGATTGTACCTTCTATTCTCCTAGCTAAGGCTCCCTGAACCTTACATTCCAGTCCCACTCATCTACTCAAGATAACGGCTCCAAGCAATTCTACCTTCTTCCCTTCATCATCAGTTTTTCCTTCTCTATTTGATCATTATTCTCGTCACATCATAAAAAAATACATAGTAATCTGTCTTTCCTCTTACTCCTCCAGCAATCCCCCATTTCTCTCCTTTCCTTTAGAGTGAAACTCCTTAAAAGAGTTGCCTCTATTTTTTCTCCTCCTGTTCTTTCTTGAACCCTCTCCAAAAATACCTTTACCCTATAGAGACCAAGAGAAAACTTACCTTCATCCTCTGAAGGCTATTGAAAATCAACTGACAAAAGATAGATTCATAGGAGAAAATGCATACAAAATTTATTAACACACACACGTGTGTGCAGAAGTCATGCAAAATATGAAAACCCAAAGGAAGGGCCAGATGCTTGACACTTTTATATCATCTTGGGGTTACAGAAATAACAGGGCCTTGGAGTGTGGCAAGACAAGACAGGTTATCCAGGGAAAATGAAAGGCATGGGGCAAAAGTGGTCTTGTTACGTAGATGAAACCTCACAGGTAGCAGTATTCAGAAAAAAGTAGACGGTAGCTCCTGGTTGAGTAAATTTTTCTTAGATCGGGACAAGGGAAAGGAGGCTCAAAGAAAGCTTGGCTGATAATTTCACCAATGCAGATTTTCTTTACAGATGCAAATCTTCTCCACGAAAGACAGCTTTTTAGGGCTATTCCTGTCTGCACGCCCTTTGAATATCCCTCTTGAAATATGTCAAACTTGTATATTTTGGGGTGAAATATTTTTGGTTTCCTTTAACCCTCTATATTCCACCAAAACTCAGCCTGTCAATGTTGCCAGAGGCCTTCCACATTGCTAATTCCAATGATCAGTTTAAGTCTTAGGGATAGGTGATCACTTTCTCCTCCATGTGAAGGAAATAAAAATATTTCACCACAAAATATACTTCTTTGATATATTTTGAGATCGCTGTTCAGATGGCCTGCCAGGAGAATTCATCCTGCAAACTGTCTTTTTGTGGGGGAGATTTGCATCTGTAGATAATAAATGCATTGATGCAGCCAGCCTTTCTTTTCTTTCTCTTCTTCTTTTTCAGAGTCTTTATCTTGTTACTCAGGTTGGAGTGCAATGGCACAATCATGGCTCAGTGCAGCCCCCACCTCCTGGGCTTAAACAATCCTCCCACCTCAGCCTCCCAAGTAGCTGAGACTACAGGCATGTGCCACCATGCCCAGTTAATTTTTTTTTTTTTTTTTTTTTTTTTTGTGGAGACAGGGTCTCACTATGTTGCCCAGGGTGGCTTCAAAGTCCTGGCCTCAAGTGATCCTCTCAGCTTCAGCCTCCCAAAGTGCTGGGATTATAGGTGTGAGCCACCACAACCAGCCTCAGTCAGGCTTTCTCTGAGGGCCTTCCCTTGTCCTATCTAGGAAAGATTAACTGAGACTCTGACACATTCAAAGGTTTGAAAGAAACATTCACCATCTATTCTCTCTGAGACCTACTACCTTTGAGATTTCATCTACTTAGCGAGACCACCTTTGCAAGCCAGGTCCCCTCTTCTCCCTCTCCCATAATCTGTTTTGTGAGGATTCAAGCCCTGCTTCTTTCTGTCACTCAAAATGGTATATAACCTTCTAAACCCTATGGAAGGGGTAGAGCAATTATTTTGTAATTCTCTTCTGTGCACATTAATACATTTGTATGACATTTCTCCTATTAATCTGCCTTTTGTCAGTTGATTTTTCAGCAAACCTTCCCAAGGCAAAAGGGAAGCTTTCCCTTCACCACTACACATGAAACTCTTTTGTAACATGACTTGCAGGATACCACTACCTCCTAAATCCCCTCCTATTTCTATTTCTACTCCTGTTTGATCTCCTTCCCTGTTTTCTCCAGCTCAGGTGCATTCTCTTAGCTTCAGAAGTATATATCCAATTACCTACTTGACATACATGTACATTTGGATGTCTAACAAACATCTCAAATCCAAAATGTATAGAATTGGGCTCTTTATTTCCCTTTACTCTTCCCTCCTGTAAACCACAATTATCTGAGACAGCCTCAATCAATTTAGAAATTTATGTTGTCAAGGTTAAGAACATGCCCATAACACAGCCTCAGAAAATCCTGAGGATATGTGTCCAAGAGGGTTGGATTACAACTTGATTACATACATTTTAAGTGGATGTAAGTTACAAGCAGACATCATGCAATACATGAAAGGTATAGACTGGCTGAATCCAGAAAGGCAGGACAACTTGCAGCCAGGGCTTCCAAGTCCTGGGTGAATTCAGAGATTTTCTGATTGGCAATTGGTTGAAGGAGTTAGCTTATTGTCTAAAGATTTGGAATTAATAGAAAGGGATGTCTGGGTTAAGATAAAGGGTTATGAAGACCAAGGTTCTTATTTTTGCAGATGAAGCCTCCAGGTAGCAGGCTTCAGAAAGAATAGATGGTAGACGTTAGTTATCAGACATTAAATTGGTGCCGGATTCTTAGTCTCTCCTTGATCAGGAAAATACCTGGAAAGGGAGGCATATTCTCTTCAGAAAGTAGATTTTCCCGAAAAATGACAACTTCGCAGGGCCATTTTAAAATACATCAAAGAAATATATTTCAGGATAAAATACTTCAATTTCATTCAGGGAATACTACCTGCCATTTTGTGTATCACATTGCTACAAAGAGTCTATTTGGTCAGTATTAAGATCTCTGTTTTAATATTAACGTTGGTCAGTTGTGCCCGAATTCCAAAGGGAGGAGGATATATGAGCGATGTCCAACCCCCCACCTCCCACCATGGCCTGAACTAGTTTTTCAGTTTACTTTAAAATGTTCTTGCCCCAGAGAAGGGTCCATTTGATCTGTTGGGGGCTTAGAATGTTATTTTTTGTTTACACTTTTGTAAGCTCCAAAAAAAAACCAAAAATGTATTCCTCTTACAGTCTTCTACATCTCAGTTAATACCAATTCTATCCTTCTAGCTGTTGGTTCAGGCTAAAACACTTGAATCTGTAGGGGCCAAAGAAAAACTTCTCCTATATCCTCTGAAAGTTTGCTGAAAAATCAACTGACAAAAGGAGATTAACAAAAGAAATGGCATACAATTTTTTTGGTGTGTGTGAGGGAGAATGACAGAGTGATTTCCCTAAGCCCCAGTGGAGTACAGAAGCTTATATACCTTTTTCATAGGGAGGGAGGAGAGGGGAATATAGACAATTCTTTTGAGGGGCAGTAACTGATTATTAGGGAGAATGAATGGACCAGGGAGACAAAAATTAACTTACAAATGACTCTCTTTGGAATTTGAATGAGCCTGACATGCAGGCATTATCTTGTGGAAAAGTCCATCCAGGTGTGATTGAAGAATTCAATCCTCTTTTCTGCAATAGATAATGAAGTAACAGGGAGTGAATGGAAGGAAATTGTGTTTCTTTTGGTAATAAGCTTTCTTGCTCATATAAGAAAATTTTAGAAAGAGTCCCTCCTTGTGCATGCGGGTGAGGAGGAACAAGACAAGGTTAGAGGGACCTTGATTCTGAGGCTTATTTCTGAGGCCTTACAGTTTTCAAAAGTACTCAGCCCAAGTGGCATACTTTGGGGAATCATTTTCTGAACCCCAACAGATTAATCCTAAACTATTCTCTTTCTATCTTACTGCTTATCTATAAACCAAAATCAAAATTCTAAGGACCCCCAACCATCTGAATGGACTTCCTTGTCAGCCAGGGATCTATTAAAATTTAACCTGAGAAACTGTTTCCAGCCATGACATGATGGGAAATGGGGGTTGCACATGCCTCATTTTACCTCTGTGGCATAAACGTAACACAGACTGTAAGTCTGATAAGAAACATTTTACAATATATTCTCTCAGGAAGCCTATTATGTAAAGGCTTCCTCTGCAAATAAGAACTTTGGTCTCCACAATCCTTTATCTTGACCCAGACATTTCCTTTCTATTGATCCCAGTACTTTAGGTAAACTCAACCAACTGTCAACCAGCAAATTATTATTATTACTATTTTAAGATAGAGTCTCACTCTGTCACCCCGGCTGGAGTGCAGTGGTGTGGTCTCAGCTTACTGCAACCTCTGCCTCCCAGGTTCAAGAGAATCTCCTGCTTCAGCCCCCTAAGTAGCTGGGACTACAGGTGTGTGCCATTATGTCCAGATAATTTTTGTATTTTTAGGAGAGACAGGGTATTTCCAATGATATGATTTGGCTGTGTCCCCACCCAAATCTCATCTTGAATTCTCAAGTGTTGTGGGAGGGACCTTGTGGGAGGTAATTGAATCATGGGGGCAGGTCTTTCCTGTGCTGTTATTGTGGTAGTGAATAAGTTTCATAAGATCTGATGATTATATAAGGGGGAGTTTCCCCGGATAAGCTCTATCCTCTAGTCTGCCACCATGTGAGACATGCCTTTCACCTTCTGTCATGATTGTAACATCCCCAGCCACATGGAACGGTAAGTCCATTAAACCTTTTTTCTTCCCAGTCTCAGGTATGTCTTTATCAGCAGCATGAAAATGAACTAATACAGTAAATTGGTACCAGGAGTGGGGTGTTGCTGAAAAGATACCTGGAAATGTGGAAGCGACTTTGGAACTGGGTAACAGGCAGAGGATGGAACAGTTCGGAGGGCTCAGAAGAATACAGGAAAATATGGGAAAGTTTGGAACTTCCTAGAGACTTGTTGAATGACTTTGACAAAAATGCTGATCGTGATATGATCAAGGTCCAGGCTGAGGTGGTCTCAGATGGAGATGAGGAACTTCTTGGGAACTAGAGCAAAGGTGACTCATTATGTTTTAGCAAAGAGACTGGCAGCATTTTGCCCCTGCCCTAGAGAATTGTGGAACTCCGAACTTGAGAGAGATGACTTAGGGTATCTGGCATAAGAAATTTCTAAGCAGCAAAGCATTTAAGAAGTGACTTGGGTGTGTTAAAGGCATTCAGTTTTACAAGGGAAGCAGAATATAAAAGTTCAGAACATTTGCAGCCTGACAATGTGAAAGAAAAGAAAATTCCATTTTCTGAGGAGAAATTTGAACTGGCTGTAGAAATTTGCATAAGTAAAGAGGAGCTGAATGTTAATACACAAGAAGATGGGGAAAATGTCTCCAGGGCGTGTCAAAGGTCTTCATGGCAGCCCCTCTCATCAAAGGCCTGGAGGCCTAGGAGGAAAAAATGGTTTTATGGGTCAGGCCCAGGGTCCCTGTGCTGTGTACAGTCTAGGGACTTGGTTTCCTGCATCCCAGCTGCTCCAGCCATCACTAAAAGGAGTCAAGGTGCAGCTCAAGCTGTGGCTTCAGAGGGTGCAAGCCCCAAGCCTTGGCAGCTTCCATGTGGTGTTGAGCCTGTGAGTGTACAGAAGTCAATAATTGAGTTTTGGGAACCTCTTCCTAGATTTCAGATGTATGGAAATGCATGGATGTCCAGGCAGGAGTTTGCTGCATGGGCAGGACTCTCATGGAGAACCTCTGCTAGGGCAGTGCAGAAGGGAAATGTGGGGTCAGAGCCCCCACACAAAGTTCCTACTGGGGCATCACCTAGTGAGACTGTAAGAAAAGGGTCACTGTCCTCCAGACCCCAGAATGATAGATCCATTAACAGCTTGCACTGTGTGCCCGGAAAAGCCACAGACACTCAATGCCAGCCCATGAAAGCAGTCAGGAGGGAGCCATACTCTGCAAAGCCACAGGGGCATAGCTGCCCAAAGCTGTGGAAGCCCACCTCTTGCATCAGCATGACCTGGACATGAGACATGGAGTCAAAGGAAAATATTTTGGAGCTATAAGATTTGACTGCCCCGCTGGATTTTGAACTTGCATGGGTCCTGCAGCCTTTTTGTTTTGGCCAATTTCTCCCATTTGGAATGGGTGTATTTACCCAATGCCTGTACCCCCATTGTATCTAGGAAGTAACTAACTTGCTTTTGATTTTATAGGCTCATAAACAGAAGAGACTTACCTAGTCTTGGATGAGACTTTGGACTATGGACTTTTGAGTTAGTGCTGAAATGAGTTAAGACTTTGGGGGACTGTTGAGAAGGCATGATTGGTTTTGAAATGTGAGAACATGAGATTTGGGAAGGACCAGAGGTGGAATGATATTCTTTGGCTGTGTCCCCACCCAAAGATTATCCTGAATTCCCACATGTTGTGGGAGGGACCTGGTGGAAGGTAATTGAATCATGAGGGCAGGTCTTTCTTGTGCTGTTCTTGTGATAGTGAATAAGTCTCGTGAGATCTGATGACTATGTAAGGGGGAGTTTCCCTGCACAAGCTCTCTCTTCTCATCTGCCGCCATGTGAGATGTGCCTTTCATCTTCCACCATGATTGTGAGGCATCCCAAGCCATGTGGAACTGTAAGTCCATTAAACCTTTTTTCTTCCCAGTCTCAGGTATGTCTTTATCAGCAGGATGAAAATGGACTAATACAGCCATGTTGGTCAAGCTAGGCTCAAACTCCTGACCTCAGGTGATCCACCTGCCTTAGCCTCCCAAAGTCCTGGGATTACAGGCTTGAGCCATCATGCCTGACCCAGAAAGTTTTTAAAACTACCTATAAGCTGGAACCCCACTCCCATCCCCACTTAAAGTTGTCCCTTCTTTCTGAACCAAACCGATGTATTTCTTAAATGCATCTGAAGTTGCATATCTCCCTAAAATGTATAAAACCAGGCTGCACTCCAACCACTTTGAGCACATGTTCTCAGGACCTCCTAAGGGCTTTGTCATGGGCCATGGTAACTCATATTTGGCTCAGTATAAATATCTTCAAATATTTTATGGAGTTTGGACTCTTTTCATCAACATATCTAATTCATCAGTTCAAAAACCCTTTCCAGTCAACCTTTCAAACATATTCAGTATCTGAATGCTTTTCACCACCTTAATTGCAACTACCTGGTACAAACCACCATTGTCTTGCCTACGTCAAGCAGGTCTCCTGGATTCTGTCCCATTCCTCTTTAGTAGCCCCTCAATAGAGATTAGAGTTGACGCAGCATAGGGAAGAGACTCCATCCTGGCAGACAAGTGACACAGTAACCAAAGTCCTGATGGACATTACATGTCTGGGTATATTTCCTCCCCTACCTTTTTTCCTCCCTTCACATGGTGACACAAGTTATGTAGCAGGAAGACAGTCCTCTCCTAACTTAGCTGACCAGGCTGAATTCCTAACTGTAAAAGAAGGAACCTAACCATTTACTTCTTTGAGTGATGCCTTCCAAAGTCACCGAAGCAAGACTGGTATTCCTGATAAGAAACTGATCAGATCCAGATGCCTGAGGACAAGAAGAACTTCAGAGCTGACCTTTCAGTAATTTTTTCTTCATTATAATCGCATTATAATATTAAAATCTCCACCCAAAGCAAGCTCATCTGCCATTTCCTTCATGCAATGCATGTCAGACTTGTTACTTCATGTCTTATTCCACCTCAACTTCCTTAAAATGACAAGGGCCGAGCCCATCCGGGAACTAGCACTGGGATCTCTTTCCCTTACACAGCTCGCTTGCAATTACTTGAGCAGCAAGCTTATTATACCTTGCCTGGGAAAAAATTATGTTTTGCCTGGTGTTATGTTTACAAGAGAGCCAAGAACATGGATCTGAGCTGAAGTAACAAAGGGAAGCTCTTATAACACACACCAGGCCATATCATTCCTCTGCTCCAAACTCAACTCAGAGACAAAGTCAAAGGCTTTCCTGGCTTTAACCTTGTAAACTTGCTGACATCATCTCCAGCTGCATGCACTTGCTTGCCCTGTGCCAGTCACATGGTCCTCTGGGGTTTTGCCCACACACAAAGCCCCACACCTGCCTGTGCACTCACCACTCCCTCTGCTTACAACACTCTCCCTGCAATGCTTTCATGGCTGGCCCTCACTCCCTTCAAGAGTTAAAGTGTCACCTTCTCTGGAGAACTTCCCTGAGTAATCTGACTTTACAAACTACCACTTCTGCTGATGATTCTTACTCCACTCCTATGATCATTATTTTTTTCTCCTTGACACTGTCAGAAAAAGGAAAATCTGAAGGAAAAATTTTAGAAGAGGCCCAACATGGCTGCAGGTTGGACATATGGGTAATGAAAGTAGGCCTATCAGCTAAAAAGGAATTCCTGCCTGCAAGGCTGGAGTCCGTCAAATAGTTCACTGACATGTACTGGTTACAATCTTGACTATCAAATGAAGCACAAAAGCAGAATAGAATCAATCATCTTTCACCAGACAGAAAGACATCAAAATGCTCGTTAACCTTTTACCCTATATATGTTAGCATATTTCTCCTTTCTCTTATGTACAATGTCACTGAGCACCAATCAAGGTTGTAAAAATGTCACCTTTGCTTCACTATCTGCTTCTCCCATTTCTATGTAACAGTACATGTAACTGCTGTGTCTTGTGTGGCCTACTCAGGGATACATTCTCAGTTTGCATGGAGTCTGTGTTCCAGGCTACTAGTCCTTAAGCTTGGCTCTGAATAAAACTCACTTTAAATTTAAGTTAGTGCCTGTTATACAGCCTTTTGGTCAACAGATGGAGTAGTCAGTGGGAGTCCAGCAAGATCCATGGACACCGAGGACTTGTTCTCTTGGGCTTGGAGCTCGGTACCAGAACAAACCCAATGTGTTCTAACCAACTCTCTCCAGGAAGCCACTAGGTGTATATGGTGAGTTGCCTGGGATTCAGACCTTGCTTTTTTCAGTAGAGGTCAAGATTTACTTTATTCTGAGCTGTTTTTAGGGTCACTAAAAGGAGCAGTTATATCCTGGGTTTGCTAAATTCTTCTTAGGGTTGTTACTGCTTTGTTCTAAATTGCTAGGAAGAAAGGAAAGAAAAAGGAAGGTTGACCAAGCATGGCTATGGTTAGAGTGGTGGTTTCTTTGATCACTAAATGTTTCACTTTCCAAACCCCTTTTGTCTACATCAACACTTCACCTCCATAGGAGAGCAATTGAGATAAAATTGATCCAAAGATAAAGGACATTGATCCTGATAGCCTGAATCTCGGGTGTTTGTAGATGGCTAAGAATCTTGTGGAGGTGCTGGAGGGGACCCCTGCTGACCTGTGGCAGTCCTATAGGGTTCCATCATAAGCAGAAGGACATTAACATGCTGACATGTCTCCAAGTGATGCTCATAAAGGGTTGGTCGCCTAGCATTTGGAGCACCTTCACTGTCTTCATTGGCAGGTGAGCCTTCCCAAGACATGCAAGAGGGCTGATCAACTTGGGGATGAGAGCCTTAGGACTGATGATCACAGGCAGCATAGCTTCAACCATAAACACGTACTTAGTTTTGTGCAAAGGAAGGAAGGAAGAATGAGAACCACAGGAAATAAGACATTTAAAATTGAAGGAGGACCTCACCTCCCAAGACAACAGGTGAATTTCTTACTAAAAGTCATGGTACCATATCTTGTAAATTTTTCATTAATTGTACCAACAATACTGAAAATGAAATTCATTTAATTTTGCCAAAATGGGGATGATTCAAGATCCCAAAATTGGTTTATTTACATGCACAACTGAAAAGCGCCAACTCAAGAATTAAGTAGAAAGAATACGATAGTTATTTCAAATGGCATTTAGAATGCTTTAAAAAGGAGAATGATAAAATTGCTTTCATACAGGAGGTAAACCACAATATCCACAATCATTTCTCAACTGGAGAAATTGTCAGAAGTCTCCACTGTCTCATCTCCTCCTCCTACCACTCCTTCTGCTACTGATTCTCCAAAACCCTCTTATCCTTTGCTCCCAGAACTGCCTTGCTCTGGTGCTCCTTTATTCCCTTCCCCATCAGCTACAGAAGTTTTAACAGAACCCTTTGGAGAAAAGTCTAATCCAATGAAATAACCTGCAGTAGTGTATACTCCCTAGACTATCAGAGAACTTAGACCTCTGACTAAAACAACTCCAGATCCTACTCAGGTTTAGTCTAACTGTAAGAATTTATGAACCTGGCTATTCAGATATGTGTCAGTTGGTTCACATGTTGGTACCTGAAAGAAAAGCAAAGGAATGGATATCAAAGGTTGACTGGAAAGATCCACTAACAGACTTTCATAGGCAAACAGCCAAAGACATAGAGAACACTTGAGAATTAGGAAATCGTTTAGCACAAGTAATTCCTCAGATATTTCCTAAGACCTCCTTTTTTGCTAATTGTCCCAGCAATTACAGGAAATCATTTTAACAATCTTGCAGGTTGGTAGAGCACAACGAGGAATCATCTACATACTGAAACAAAGTGAAATTTCTTTCAAAATTTAGTTTAGGCCTCTACCTCTACCTCTCCCTCTCCCTCTCCCTCTCCCATCTCCTCTCCCCACGGTCTCCCTCTCCCTCTCTTTCCATGGTCTCCCTCTGATGCCGAGCCAAAGCTGGACTGTACTGCTGCCATCTCGGCTCACTGCAACCTCCCTGCCTGATTCTCCTGCCTCAGCCTGCCGAGTGCCTGCGATTGCAGGCGCCTGCCGCCACGCCTGACTGTTTTTCGTATTTTTTTGGTGGAGACGGGGTTTCGCTGTGTTGGCCAGGCTGGTCTCCAGCTCCTAACGGCGAGTGATCCGCCAGCCTCGGCCTCCCGAGGTGCCGGGATTGCAGACGGAGTCTCGTTCACTCAGTGCTCAATGGTGCCCAGGCTGGGGTGCAGTGGCGTGATCTCGGCTCGCTACAACCTCCACCTCCCAGCCACCTGCCTTGGCCTCCCAAAGTGCCGAGATTGCAGCCTCCGCCCAGCCGCCACCCCATCTGGGAAGTGAGGAGCGTCTCTGCCTGGCCGCCCATCGTCTGGGATGTGAGGAGCCCCTCTGCCCGGCTGCCCAGTCTGGAAAGTGAGGAGCGTCTCTGCCCGGCTGCCATCCTGTCTAGGAAGTGAGGAGCGTCTCTGCCTGGCCGCCCATCGTCTGGGATGTGAGGAGTCCCTCTGCCTGGCTGCCCAGTCTGGAAAGTGAGGAGCATCTCTGCCTGGCCGCCATCCCATCTAGGAAGTGAGGAGCGTCTCTGCCCGGCGGCCCATCGTCTGAGATGTGGGTAGCGCCTCTGCCCCGCCACCCCGTCTGGGATGTGAGGAGCGCCTCTGCCCGGCCGCGACCCCATCTGGGAGGTGAGGAGCGTCTCTGCCCGGCCGCCCCATCTGAGAAGTGAGGAGCCCCTCCGCCCAGCAGCCGCCCCATCTGAGAAGTGAGGAGCCCCTCCGCCCGGCAGCCACCCCGTCTGGGAAGTGAGGAGCATCTCCGCCCAGCAGCCACCCCGTCTGGGAGGGAGGTGGGGGGGTCAGCCCCCCGCCCGGCCAGCCGCCCCGTCCGGGAGGGAGGTGGGGGAGGTCAGCCCCCCGCCCGGCCAGCCGCCCCGTCCGGGAGGGAGTTGGGGGCGGTCAGCCCCCTGCTGGGCCAGCCACCCCACCCGGGAGGGAGGTGGAGGGGTCAGCCCCACGCCCGGCCAGCCGCCCCGTCCAGGAGGTGAGGGGCACCTCTGCCCGGCCGCCCCTACTGGGAAGTGAGGAGCCCCACCCCATCTGGGAGGTGTACCCAACAGCTCATTGAGAACGGGCCATGACGACAATGGCGGTTTTGTGGAACAGAAAAGGGGCAAAGGTGGGGAAAAGATTGAGAAATCGGATGGTTGCTGTGTCTGTGTAGAAAGAGGCAGACATGGGAGACTTTTCATTTTGTTCTGTACTAAGAAAAATTCTTCTGCCTTGGGATCCTGTTGATCTATGACCTTACCCCCAACCCTGTGCTCTCTGAAACATGTGCTGTGTCCACTCAGGGTTAAATGGATTAAGGGCAGTGCAAGATGTGCTTTGCTAAACAGATGCTTGAAGGCAGCAGGCTCGTTAAGAGTCATCACCACTCCCTAATCTCAAGTACCCGGGGACACAAACACTGCGGAAGGCCGCAGGGTCCTCTGCCTAGGAAAACCAGAGACCTTTGTTCACTTGTTTATCTGCTGACCTTCCCTCCACTATTGTCCTGTGACCCTGCCAAATCCCCCTCTGCAAGAAACACCCAAGAATGATCAATTAAAAAAAAAAATGTAGTTTAGTCAGTTCAGCCGTTAATATTTGCAAAAAATGAGTTGGATTTTTGGTGTAACCTTGAGGCATAATGATTTCAGATATGTGTCAGTTGGTTCACATGTTGGTACCTGAAAGAAAAGCAAAGGAATGGATATCAAAGGTTGACTGGAAAGATCCACTAACAGACTTTCATAGGCAAACAGCCAAAGACATAGAGATCACTTGAGAATTAGGAAATCATTTAGCACAAGTAATTCCTCAGATTTACACAGTCAGTGACTGGCGTAAGGTCCAACAGTGCAGGAAAAAGCCAAATGAAATGGTGTTGGACTATTTCAAAAGATATGGAAAGGTATTTAAACAATATGCAGGAATGAATGAGGAAAGTCTAGGGATCATCAGAACAATTCCTTACTAAATTCAAATTTCCTCAATGGATTGGATGAACAATTGGCTGAAATAGTTAAATTACACCAAACAAATTGGGATGTGGTACATACTGAATATTGTGAACCTTGCTTTTTAAAGAATGCTCTTCCTTGTAGTAATCAAACAATTCAAATGGTAGGAGTATCTAATCTAATTAACCAATGACTATATACAAATCAGAACTTTTGCCTTTCCAGTAAGGAAATTTACATGGACATTATTCTTTCATTTTGGTGCCTTCCACGTCAATACATTTTATAGAAAGAGACTTTCCAGAAGTTTTTATAGTGTTTATAGTTCCTTCTCTAAAAGAGGTGAAATTTTTTGGAAAGGACTGAAACAGGATTGACCAGAAAATGTGTATCATATGATCATTCAAATTTAACCATCAAGTATTAAGGCAGAACAAGTACTTGATGCCTCTTTAAGCCAAATCCCTGACTATTTATGGTCCTAATTTTCTACTGATATAAGGAAAAATTTAACAACCACCCCAACATGGATACAGGTGGATACAAATAAACCACTTCTTAATATAAAACAATATTAATTAAAACAGGAAGCTACAATAGGAATAAAATTAATGATCAACAATTTCATTAATAAAGGGTGGACTGGCCAGGCGCAGTGGCTCACGCCTGTAATCCCAGCACTTTGGGAGGCCGAGGCAGGTGGATCACCTGAGGTTTGGAGTTCAAGACCAGCCTGACCAACATGGAGAAACCCTGTCTCTACTAAAAATACAATATTAGCCAGGCATGGTGGCGCATGCCCATAATCCCAGCTACTCCGGAAGCTGAGGCAGGAGAATGGCTTGAACCCAGGAGGCGGAGGTTGCTGTGAGCCGAGATCACGCCATTGCACTCCAGCCTGGGCAACAAGAGCAAAACTCCGTCTCAAAAAAATAAAAAATAAATAAAGGGTGGACTATCCCTTGTATCATTAGGAATAAAATGAATGATCAAAGATTTCATTGATAAAGGACTGACTATCTCTTGCACTAGTTCTTACAATACTTCCACCTTCCTGGTATGAAAACCTAATGGAAAAAGACAGAGATGTGTACAGATTTGAGAGCCATTAACAATATCATGAATCCTCAATTACCAAGTAATTCCAATCCATTAAAATCTTTTATCCGATATACCTGTAAGCAGTGAACATGTCATGGTAATTAATTTATGTAGTGCCTTTTTCAGTATACCAGTAGACTCTGACAGTCAATATTTGTTTGCCTTTACCTGGGACGGCACCAATATACCTAAATCATTATGCCTCGAGGTTACACCAAAAATCCAACTCATTTTTTGCAAATATTAAGGGCTGAACTGACTAAATTAAATTTTGAAAGAAATTTCACTTTGTTTCAGTATGTAGATGATTCCTCGTTGTGCTCTACCAACCTGCAAGATTGTTAAAATGATTTCCTGTAATTGCTGGGACAATTAGCAAAAAAGGAGGTCATAAGGTATCCAAAGAGAAACTCAAATTTTGCTTAACAGAAGTAAAGTATTTGAGACTTTTAATTTCTAAGGATGGACTACATATAAATCCAGACTAAGTGACTAAAACTGGAATTCCTGCATACCTCACTCCAAAAACTAAGACAGCTAAGGCAGTTTTTAGGTTGTGCTGACTACTGCTGTAGCTGAATCTCCAATTTTTCTCTCATGACACAGCCTTTATATGCATTGTTAAAGGAAGATTGACCTGATCTATTATACCGGACAATGAAAGGACAAATTATTTACAAAATAAAAGAAAATCTTATGAGACACCCTGCTGTAGGCCATCCAAATTATTAACTGCCATTTTCTCTTTTTGTTCCTGAGAGCCCTGGCAGCATTCTGGGTGTTCTAACCCCAAAACACAGAGAACAATACAGACCTAACTGTTATTATAGTCATCAATTACTCTGTAGCATGAGGGCTGACCACTTCCATGAAAGCTGTATCAGCCATTGTCTTGTTTGTTATAGCCACGCAGGAAATTGTAATGAAGGCTCCCCTGAGTATATACGTACCTCATTCTGTAGACATTTTTTGAATTCACATCATACACAACACTTTTCTGCTAACAGATTGGCTTCTTATGAAGTGCTTTTGTTCTCTGCTTCATATATTACCATCTCTTGCTATAATACTCATAATCCTGCAACATAACTTCCTGAAGCATCTGATTAAATACCTCATGACTATATTTAACTAACAGATGAGCTTTTGATGCCAAGGCAGGATAGGAGACACCACTGGAAAATGCTGACGTTATCTGATTCACTGGACCATATCTAAGGGGTGAATCTGGGGAATACCAGGCAGGTTATGCCATTGTGTCCCTGGTGAATATCACAGAGGGCAATCCCTTACCCTAAGTAAAATCATCACAGTTAACTTAGTTAATAGCACTCACCAGAGTAGGTCAATTGGTAAAAATCAAACAGCTAATATTTATACTCACAGCCATTATTCTTTTGGTGTAGTTTATGACTTTGGAAGTTATGGAAACAACAAGGATATTTAACCTCCTCTAGACAACCCATCAAACATGGCTCTCTGGTTTCTGACGTGCTGGAAGCCATCCAATTACCAAAAAAGTAAAAAGGCTATTGTTAAGATTCCTGAACATTCCTAATTTGACTCTCCAGAGAATAAAGGAAAATACTTTGCTGATGCAGCAGCCAAAAAGGGCCGCTTTCACACCAATTATTGGATAAACTATAGAGGTAGCTATGTTTAAAATAAGCTCTATCAAGAAGGAGCACCAAGAGGCTTAAGAAAAGGCCTTACACTCCAGCCTGGGTGACAGAGTGAGACTCTGTCTCAACAACAACAGCAACAACAAACAGATAAAAGGCCTCAAAGAGGAAAAACAGATATGGCTAACCAAGCGTGTGGGAGGTGCCCCTCACCTGCTTGTAACTTATGGTATGGACTCAATGACAGATCTATTTTAACCTATGGGATTTCAATTATCTATGTTATAGTACAAACATGAGCTCACTCACTGGGGACTTGATAAAATGATTGCTTGGGAAAAACAATAATACTGGAAACCCTTAACCCACAGTAGCTCGTAAGTTTTATGAAAAATATCCAATTTGTCCTAAATATAACCCAGGGAAGCCTCTTTATGATCTCAAGGGTAATTTTCTTTGCCCACTGGACCTTTTATTATTTGGCAAATGGATTTTATCCAATTATCTCCAACCCAAGGCTATAAATATGTACAGGTTACGATTTGCTTGCCTTCTAATTGGGTTGAAGCATTTGCTTGCAGAAAAGCCACAGCACAAGCAATAGAAAAATATTGGAAAGGATAATTCTCTCCTGGAGAATTCCTTCTGAATTATGTAGAAATAGACAAACTCGCAAGAGTGATAGTCCATTCAATTTGTAAAATCTGGTCCATTTTCCAACATTTTCATTGGGCATACCATCCCCAGTCCTCTGGATTAGTGGAATGAACAAACAGAATAATAAAATCTCAGTTGAAAAAATTAAGAGAAGATTTTCATATTGCTTGGCCCTAGGCTTTTCCATTAATTTTGCTTAAACTAAGAGCAACTTCTTTTGGAAAACATCAATTATCCCCACATAAGATAATTACCAGTTGACCTATGAGATTGGATTTAAGATTATATTAACCAAACTTGTTGATTATGGAGGATTATATGGACCAAACTTTGTTACTGTCAAGGATTAACTGAACTTCTCTTCCAAAAACCTAAATTGATAAAAGACTTTTTACAGGGCTCTTCCAGCAGATGAGGATCTTAAGTACCACGATCTCCAGCCAAGGGACGACGTCTATTGGAAAAGACATCATCTAATAGACTCTCTTGAACCTCACAGCAAGGATCTTACCAGGTGCTGCTGACCAGTTATTGTGTAGCTAAATTGTACAACACTATGCTGCTTGGAAATTTCTTCACCAGATACCAGAATCATCACTCTCAAGTTCAAATTTCCACAGATCCGTAGGGCATGAACACAATGCAGCCAAGCTCTTTGCTAAGGCCTAACATGTGTGACCTTTGCTCCAATTCCTGATAAGCTCTTCATTTCCATCTGAGATCTCATCAGCTGGCCTTCACTGTCTATATTTCTATTAGCATTTTGGTCACAATCATTTAAGTCTCTAAGATATTCCAAATTTTCCTTTGTCTTCCTGTCTTCTGTGCCCTCCAAACTCTTCCAACCTCTGCCTGTTACTCAGTTCCAAAGCTGCGTCCATATTTTCAGGTATCTTTATAGCAATGCCCCACTCGTCAGTACCAATTTTCTGTTAGGTTTTTCTTGCATTCCTATAAAGAAATACCTGAAACTGGGTAACTTATAAAGAAAAGAGGTTTAATTGCTTCATGGTTCTGCAGGCTGTATAGGAAACATGATACTGGCAACTGCTTCTGGAGAGTGCTCTGGAAGCTTACAATCATGGGGGAAGACAAAGCAGAGGCTTGCAAATCACATGGTGAAAGCAAGAGCAAGAGAACAAGGGGGGAGGTGCTACACACTTCTATACAACCAGATCTCACAAGGACTCACTCACTGTCATTAGGACAGTACCACGGAGGATGGTGCTAAACCATTAATGGCAAGTCCACCCCCATAATCCAATCATCTCCACCAGGCCCCACTTCCAACATTGAGGATTATATTTCAATATGAGATTTAGGCAGGGACACACATTCAAACTGTATCAGACATCAAATTTAATATTCTTCTGCCCAACTCCTCAAGTCCACTCATGAATACTGCTGACTATACAACAACATACCATCACATCTCAACAGCTCCTAAGGAAAAAATCTTAATTGCAATGACCATCTTGTTTCTCTGTGAAATTAAGATATATTAGCATAAGACAAGAGCCTTTCACTTCCCCAGAGGAAATACAGGAGCTTTTGCATTCTCACTGACAAATCAGATGATGGCACTTTGTATAGGGCTGAAGAATCAAACAAGAGCATTTCAGAATTCTAATTTAATCCCTTGTACCATATAATGCTAAACAAAAGTGATCTGTCCTCTTTGAATCCCTCAAATTATATTATTTGGTCTCCAAGTCTTCCTTTGGAAGATTTCAACCAAAAGGGAGATAGCACTTTATTTTCTGTAGTGTTATGAGCACCAATCAGAATTTCAAGACTATCACCTCTGCTTCACTACCCCCTTATCCCATTTCTAAGTAGGAGAAATACACAAATAGTGTGTCTTGTGTAGCCCACTCAGGGACACATTCTTGGTTTGTGCCAAGTCTGTGTTTTCAGACTATTAGTCCTAAAGCTTGGCTAAGAATAAAACCCACTTTAAGTTTGTTTAAGTTATAGCATCTGTTATTTAACCTTTCAGTTGACAGCACTTATCACTGCAAATCCTTATATATAAAAACTTATTTATCTTGTTTATTGCCTGATTCCTCTATTAGAATACATGCTGTAACAGAACAGAGGACTTTATTCAATGCTATATCCTCAGTACCCAAAACAGAGTCTGGTACATGGTTGGCACCCAATAAATACTTGATGAATGAATGAAAATGTTAGTGTTCAAAAGTTTACATTGTTAACATTGGGAACATTGCCAGTCCTGGCTGGAAAGGGTTGAGAAGTAAATGTTTGCATCACATTGCAACCCTGAGGGAAATCCAGGGGCAGGGAAAGCCCTTTTAGAGTTCTTCCATGTCCTCTTCCCTGCCAGCTAAATCCTGCAACCTCTTCTGATGCTTGCATGTACCCTCAATTGGATTCTTATCACATTTTCTTTTTCCTAAAACTACTGGCCTAAGTCTTATAAAATGTTCAAAAGCTTATTGAAATATAACACATATTTAGAAATGTATAGAACTGAAGTGGACTGGTTAATTTTTTACCAAGTGAGCACTTCCATGCAATTAATACTAGTTCAAGAAACAAACACTGGAAACTCTCTCATAGTTACTATTCACCTCCTACTTCCACCTCTTCATTGGAATGATACTACTTCCCTTACTTGTAACACCATAGATGAGTTTTCTCGTTGTTTTGCACTTAGTGGAAGCAAACCATGCGTGCTCTTTTGTGTCTCACTTCTTTTGCTCAATGTTACATTTTGTGAGATCCACCCATCTTTTTGCATGTAGCAATAGTTCTCTCATTTTCATTATTGTATGTCATTCAATTATATGAATATAGCACTATTAATTTATCCATTCTACTATTGATGGACATTTGAGATTCTTTGAGATTCATTCTGTTTGGGGCTATTATGAATAATGCTGCCATGAACATTCCTATTATGTCTTTTGTGAACATACGGGTACATTTCTGTTGAAATATACCTAAAAGTGTAATGATTTATTCCGTTTGGTGAATATATGGGGGCATTTCTATTGATATACAGCTAAAAATGTAATTATTATTAATAGAATTTGTATTTTGTAGGGGTGCTGGAAAACTTCCCCTCTGCCCTCTGAAGGTTTGCTGAAAATCAACTGACAAAGGCAGATTAATAGGAGAAAAGGCACACAAACATATTAGATCATAGTTTTATATGACATGGGAGCCTTCAGGATGAACACACAAAGATACAGGAAAGCAGTCCATTTTTATGCTTAGGTTCAACAAAGCATAGACAGCTGTGTAGCAATACGATTGGACCAAAAGGGTAAGAGCTTAGGCTAATAGATGGAGTGCAGAATCTTAGCAAGGCTTGTCTGTCTGGATTCTTCTTGGCCTCTCTTTGCAGCATTACTTCCTTCTGGTTATAGGGCAGGACCCTCTCTGGAATGGGGATCTTATGACCTAAAATTAAACAGGGTAAGTCAGATAAATTTTGGTCAGTTTTTACACTGGAAGGTGGAGAAAAAGTTAAGAGTAATATTTTTAGGTTTTATGGCTGCCTTTGGGCAAAAGGGGTTTTGGTTACTATTACTCACCTTGGGGGAGAGGGATTCTAGTTTCTATGACTAGCCGTGGGGGAGACTGAGGGACCAGAGACAGAAAGGCAGAAGGGCAGAGAGAAACTTGCTTCTGAGGCCACTTCTGAGGTCTTCATTTGGGGGATATTGTTTTCTAAGCCCCCAAATTTGTTCTGCTTTAGTGGACATTGCCAAATAGTTTTCCAAATTATTTGTACCAATTTACACTCCTACCAGCAGTTTATGAGAGTTTCACTTGTTCCACATTCTTGCCAACATTTCGTATTAGTTTTTCAATTTTAAATATTATTGTGGGTACATTGTAGCTTCACATTATGGTTTTAATTTTTATGTCTCCAGTGAGTGATGAAATTGGGCACCTTTTCTATATGTATTCGCCATTTGAATATTATTTATTGTGAATTGCCCTTTAAGTTATTTGTGCATTTTTCTGTTGATCTTAACAGGTTATTTTATCTGGGGAAGACTGCCACTCAGATTCTCCTAACAAACGCCCAGTAGTAATATCTCCTTTCTGATTAATCATTCACCACCACTGATTTACAAGGTGTCTGAGGACCCTGCTACCAAGAACACTTGGACGTCAACCCCTCCCAGTTCATGGAATTCAGATATATTCAAATATCTTATAGACTAGGGTGGCTATAATAGAAGGTATATTATAGAAACCAAAAAACAGTGAGGCTTTATAACATTTTCCCTAAAATAGCTGACAGAGTAAGAAAGGACCAGGAACAGAGTTCAAGAACACTGTGGACTACGGTAGAGTGGCACATGTAGACACCTGACCTCAACTCAACCACTGAGGCAGTATGTGCCCTAGGTGAGAAAGGCTGCATCTGGAAATTAAAGAAGTTGATTCACCATATCTGGGAAAACAGCGTGTTGCATGGTAAGAGTGATGCCATCTGGAAGCAAAACTGCCAGGAGGACCAATGTTTAACCCCTGCATAATTTAGTGTTCACAGCAAGGTCTTTAAATAATTCCCTTAGCATAGATACCCCATCATAAAGATGCTTATCTAACCTCCTCAGTGGTCATGAGTTTTTCAAGAAAGACCTGACCAGCTTTACATGTCTTCAATCTAAAAGTTTGCTATATAAAGGATACTTTCTGGAGTGCGGGTACAGGAATTCAGTTTCTCGTGCGTATCTGAGACATCGCTTCTCTTTCTAAGAAACTGGATTTGTCCATCTCTTCCTTCAGTCTCTCAGCTCCTTTGCTTTTTGGGGTAGATTTGTATAGACCTGCTTACTGTGGAACACTATTAATATACTGAAGGAAACCAGAATATTTCACCCCAAAATATACTTACTTTGCTTATTTTGAAATGTCTGTTCAGAGGGGCTGCAAATACAAGAACAACCATGGAAATCTGTTTTATGTGGGGAGATTTGCATCTGTAGAAGATGTAAACCTACATTAGAGAAGAGACAGGAGATGCAAACAAAGTTTTTCTCAGTCCTTCTTATTCGTGTCTAGGAATGATTAACTCACAGGGAAAGAAACTAAAAGTCCAACACTTTAAATGTCTGACGGAAACACTTCACCACAGGCCACCACCTTTTCTTTTTGAGGGAAGCTCTGAGATTACCTGCGAGATTTCTATCAGCATTCACGAGATAGATTTTGCTTGCCATGCTTTTCTCCCTTTACTCTCTCACAACCTGTTATGCCACCTCCTCCCTCCACCCCCAGAAGTCCCAAACCCTTACTCTTTCTGGAACTTGATAGTATAAAACTTCAGTCATCTGGCTCTTCTTTGATCTCACCCTTTCTGTATGACTTTCATCTTCATGTACACATAAATATATTTGTATACCTTTTTTCCTGTTAATCTGTTCATTTTCAGTTTGTTTTATAGACTCAAATTATGAAAACTTTGGAAGAGAGATGGAAAAAATTCTTTCACTCCTATAATACTTTGGGGGAAAAACATCTTACTGTGAGATTCCCTTCTATCCCAAACCAAATATGCCATAAATTGAAATTTTTTTAAATTATGCAAACCTGACTATTGAGTTTCTCTAGTTTTGAAGCGCAGTGAAACTACTGTAATTTTCCTCCATATTTTATTTTTAAAAGGTATAAATATCAAGAAAAGTTGAAGGAATTTTATATTGAACATCTATATACCCATGGCCTAGAGTCTGCAAATAACATTGTACTTTATTTTCTTTATCACATATCTATTCATCTATCCATCCATTAATATATCTAATTTTTTAATGTATTTCAGAGGAAGTTGTAGACATCAGTAAACTCCTCCCTATGTACCTGAGCATGCATTTCATTAACCAGAGGTCCAGTATTACAATTTCATCAATGTCAGGCAAGACAGATTCTGATCTCTCCAGCACCTACAGAAGATCAATGGCTGATATGACTTGGAAAGGATTTCAGCTTCCCAGCTGTGGAACCATAAGGGCATGGGGCAACACACAGTCGCCTCAACTAGTCAGCAACAAGAAGGGCTGACTTGTCAGCAAATAAAAGTAGTGTCGCTGGTGACACACGAAACTCAGAACTATGGAGATTTAGATAATATTGTTAATGGAACGACATCTGTAATCACTGGCTTGCAAAACCTGCTTACATGAAATCATATGTCTCACCTCATCTTTCCTGTTAGAGTAAAAGTTAAGGAAAGAAGTTTGGAATAGTAGAAAAGAAGCACAGGATTTGGGGCCCTGGAAATCTGGGGCACAAAACCTCGTCTTGAACAAGTCACTTAATTCTGCTGAGACTCAGTTTTTTATATATAAATAGGGATAATAATAGGTACATCACAGAGTTGCAGTAAAATTAAATAAGGCTTTGTGTGCAAAGCTTCAGGCACAGTGCTGGGAACAAAAGAGGCAAGTGATAAATTGAAATTGTAGCTATTTTTCTAGTGCTATTATTACCAGTAAACTTTTTGAAGGCAAAGTCTTAACTCATTCGATTTTTTTCCCTACATGCTTAGCCTCATGTTGGGTTAACAATAGGCTCCAGTAAATATTGACTACATGGAGAAAGGAATGCAGGGCTCCAGATTAGTCTGTGCATTAAAAACTCAAGTAGGTAAATCACAGACTTGCATGACCTTCAGATCAGAATGAGAATCTGGCTGTATATGTGTTTATATTTGCTAAAAGCCATGCTAACATGTGCTACAAGTTTAATTTTCCATTCTCTAGTTGAGACCTTATTTGATGATTTTAAGAAAAAAACAATCATGGAAGATGCTGGAATAATTACCCCATTCATTGAATAGATGTGGCTTCTCTGACTTTTCTCATCTTTCCTGTGCTTTGTAATTAGTATTCTTGGCTAAATGTTACTTGATCCGTTTTACTGCATGTTAGTGACCAGCAAATCAGCTTCTAAGTGTTTCTTAATCACTTCAATTTGCATTCTTTTATATTTAGGGTCAGTGCTGAGTATGAATCAGGCTGAGAATCATTATGGAAATAGTATAACTGAACCTTTGACTTTCTTTTTGATTGCATACTCTACCCATCAGTCACAGCCTCCTGTGGACAGGCCTCTGAGACAAAGCAGTAGAAATCAGGTAACATGGGTGCTAGACAAAAAGTGTTCTTTGAGAAAATATCATGTCAACCCCATCCCTCTGATCCCTTATGAGAGACAGAGAGAGAGAGAGAGAGAGACAGAGAGAAAGGGAGAGAGATCTAGAACATGTTAGTCTAGAAGAAATATCTATATAGTAATGCAGTTGATAGCTGTTTAAGAAGCAAAGGTTTTTATTCCACTCTTCTAGTTCATTCTCTAGATCCCAATCAGAAACCTGCCTAGCTAAATGACCTGGGATTTATTTAATGAATTTTCATTGCCTTGACTAACTGTTTTGGAATATATCAGTCCCATTTTTCATCTCCACACTTTCTTATAGTCCTCTCCCTGGAATGTGTAGTTTCATTATGTGTTATATAAAATTGAGTTAATTTGGCATCTTTAAAGCATTACATTTAGGAACACTTGGGAGTCTGGATTGCTAAGAAATTATGACCTCAGAATATTAAAGTTAAAAACTATAAGACTGGGTGCGGTGGCTCACGCCTGTAATCCCAACATTTTGGGAGGCCAAGGTGGGCAGGTCACTTGACGTCAGGAGTTTGAGACCAGCCTGGCCAACATGGTAAAACCCTGTCTCTACTAAAAATACAAAAATTAGCCGAGGGCATTGTGGTGCGTGCCTGGGATAGTCCTAGCCACTCGGGAGGCTGAGGCAGGAGAATCGCTTGTACCCAGGAGGCAGAGGTTGCCATGAGCCAAGATCATACCATGGCACTCCAAAAAATAAATAAAATTAAAAACTACAATCAGAAAAATATCCCAAAATAAAACAAAATGAAATCAAATCCTCTCCTACAGCTTTCATTATCAACGATTGTGGTATATGGGGTATGGGGTGTGGAGTTGTGGAATCAGGAAGAGACGGGGGACTATATCATGATATGGGAGCTATTAAACTTTAGCAAAAGTCCGCTTTTTAGGAGCTTGAGGCATTGTACCACTCATTCATGTGATACTGTTCAAGCATTAGGAAGTCAGTTAAATTTCCCAAGATTCTTTAAGTAAGAAAAGTATTTGTCTTCTATAACAATAGACAAAATACCAATAAAAATCTACATATCCATGGATTCCATTTTTGCCAAATTTTAATTTTTGTTTGTTTCTGTTTATCTTGGTAGACTTTTGGCGGGGGGAAGGGAATTGCTGTTTTTCCTGAAATTTCCAGATAATCGCATCACTCTTCTGTTAGATTTTGGAGGAAACAATCTATCCTTCCAGGGGCATAAGAAAGAGTAGTTTTCGAAAAATTTTAAAACGCTTGCCCATTGAGGAGGGCAAAATATATCTAGTGATTTTTTTTCAGCATTTTTTCTTAAAAAAAAAATTAGTTCCAATCCTTTTCAAAGAGCTATTACTTTGCCTCTCAGAGTTTGTCTCTGATAAGTTTTCTAGGGATATTCACACTTAAGTTATAAACCTCCAAGAAGCTTCTTTTTTATTCCTTAATCTGAATTGTTTCATTTTGTGTGTGATTGATTAAAAAAAAATCACTTAGTATAACCAAAACCTGAGGAAAATGTTCATTGGTACTCAAGGGTCCTATAGTATTATACTAGTCATTTCATTTTCAGTTTTAGTATTTTGAACTAATTTGTGCAGGATTATTTTTTGTTTCCCTAAAGAGTTTTCCTAATTAATCTAGAGAAAGAGGCACTTCCAGTGACACAGTTCAGTGTTTAAGGAAAAGCTGATGTCACCTTGATTTTTATAAGTGATAGGAAAAATGAGCTGAGGCTAAAAGTTAGTAATTGGGGTTCAAAACAAGGTTCCCCATCTTTATCTTAGCTTCAACAAGAAATACAGATACATGGTTTCTGAAATAAACTTCCTTGAAATCAAGGACCTACTTTTCATCCTTTTTGGTATTTAGGTAATTTCCCATATCTTATTTTTATACAAAGGTATAATATTGCATAACACAGGGTTTCAAATATTTGACTTCCAAATGTTCTCAAACAAAACAATGAACCTATTTCTACTGGAAACTAGAAACCAATCATTTTGTAGAAAGCAAATTATTCAACCTGTCTGATTTCAGATTCATGAGATGCTGTAACAAGACTCAAGTCTCTAGAGACAATGTGAAGCTAAAAACAGAGGCAATTAAGCTGGATCTAGACCTATTTTATGGATAGATTTCCAATTTCACAAGGTGAGGTCCAAGAATAGAGACATGTCTGTTATGTTCAGTTTGATTTTCATTAGTTTGTTTGATAGAGAATAACTTTGACAAGCCTAAGAATGAAATCCTCTCTCAGCAAGAAATTAAAGATAATTTATATCAGGGAATAAACTTTCATCAAGGAATTGTTAAGCATCTGGGTGACCTTTGGAAAGACCCTTCACTTTGCTGGGTTTCAGTTTCAGCATCTACAAAATTAAGCCTCCGAATTCTGTAATTGCTATTGTCCCTTCTAATTTTAAATTTCTATGATAATATTTAAAAATCCCCACAGCTCAAATAATTTACACTTTAGTACTGATGCTGTAAGAGACCGATCAGTATTATCATATCTAATGAGACCAAGACAAGACTGTGAGGAATCATGAAAATACATATTTTAGATTTGAGTCAGGCCACACAGTTTACAAAAAGCTTTCATTCTTATCATTTCAGTGTCATTTTTTAGTTTCACAAGACTATACAGCTTGCAAATCATAGGTCTAGAACAAATCTTTTGATTCTAGACACAGGATGTTGTTCATGATGATTTGCTATCTTTGTGGTCATTTTGAAGGAATAGGGTGTAGAATTGGCTGTTAATGTTAACCTTTGACATTATAGTGAGCTTTCCTTTTTTTACATCTTAATAACTAATTCTCTCCCTTCTGATAGCATGATGGTGACATAGGAGGAAAGATCTTAACGTTTAGTGACATTGTCCTGGAATTACAATTGAACAAGCACCCCTCCTCTCTCTTTCCTTGTACTGCCATGAAGGACCAAATGGTACAGTGGGCAGAGGATAGGCTCTACAAACCGAAATACTTCAAATCAACTATTCAGTATGAGTGTGATTTGGGTAGAAACACAGGCTTTTTGTTTATAGAGAATAATAATCCACCTCAAAAAACCTGAAGAGATTGGTGTGTGAATGTACATACTGGACCTTTATTATATGTTGATTTTCTATCCTCTTCCCCAAAGGCATCATAGAATTTTAACATTTAAAATGCCTGAAATGCCTTAGAGGAAGAAAAGCATAAACCTGGCTCTAAACCCAGACCTAGCTTTACTATATAACTGGATGATCTTGGGGACGTTCTTCAAGCCCTCTGGGCCTTGGTTCCCTCAGTTATACAAAATGTGTGTGTGTCTGTGTCTGTGTGTGTGTGTGTGTGTGTATGCCAACCTCCAAAAAGATTATAAAAATTATCCTCTGCTCTTCTACAATGCTTATTTTTATAGTGTGAATTGGTTTATGTGTGATTGTTATACAGGGAATTATGCCAGTATAATGCAGAGGTCATGTTGGTTTATAGACTTTTTTTCCAGCCTATGATGTTTTGCACCACTAAGAAACTACAACTGAATGCAAAGTACACCAACATAGCTAAGTACAGTAAGCCTCAGAGGAACAGAGTAGTGTATGTTATGCTAATTTCCCCCCACATTCTGCTTCTTGGCTCAGTTTTGCCGTGTGTTCTGCTCTGAAATTGTTATCGAGCAATTTTCCCTTAACTCAGCAGCTGCGCCCCTCTTTATGCCTCAGTCCATCAAGCCACCTTTACCTTTTTTTACAGATGAATTCTATGCTATTTTAACTAAGCTAGTATTTTTTTAATTAAGATAAGTGTTTGCATTACAAAGTTGAATAGGTTTTGAGCGGTCTTCCCAAAGTCTATTGTTCTATTATACTGCTATTTTTAAAGTACAATTTTACAGAATGTGTTTTATTTGCACAACCACATTCTATATAAATACCTGTAAATCAGACAACATATGTAAAATACCTAGCACATTGCTCAGCACATACATTTTTAAATACCGGAATCCCTATTCTTTTAAGATGGCAGTATTTTCCTTCAAAAAGCAGAAAAATGAATTTAATAAAATTTGGGGTATCTTGGAGCCTTGGGGATGTTTTCTGAGTCTGTGGAAGAAAGTACAATTCATACTAATAACACTGGCTAAAAGCATAAGCTGTGAACATTGGTGCAAAACGCCCTGGGAGTTATTTATGACTTGATATAAAGAAACTTCAAGGTCAGATTAAAAACAAATTAGACCTAAGGGTTACAGTGCAGCTTATGTATTTCATTTCATCCATCTACTACCTCCCAAACAATACGAGATTCTCCCAGACACCTTTGAATTTTCATGCCACAGTAATGGTTTCATTGAAAGCTCCCCTGAAAATGGAACTGATTAACAGGTACCTATGCTTTGGGAAGCTCTGATAGAAACTTCTTTCTTAGTGCTGTTTCTGAGACCCCACACGTCATAACAGCAGGTGACAGAGGATAGCTGACAGAGATGTATTTGGGCAGCAACTAATAAAGGTCACTAAACACCAACTGTACTTGCAATGGTGGAAACCCAAACTATATCACTGGATCTGGCCTCTGACCAGCTCTTGGTTGCTCATACCTTTTCTGTTAGAAACCACCTTCAAATTCACCAAACCGTGATGTCAAAATCAAAGCTGATCTGGCAGTAGATATATCCAAATTAAAACAAACTCTTGAACCCTGGAAGCTAAGTCACTATTGAAGCAGAGGACCAACTGGGCAGTATAATTAATTCACTCGCAGGCCAAATTGCTAAATTTTTTAAATGTCATGTCATGCTTTCCTCCAGTGGTTATTTCCCTCTAGTCCATTTACCCCGTTGAGGACCAGAAGATGCAAAAATATCTTTGGACCTGCAAAAAAAATCACTCTAATGCATAACCAGTGTCCATTTTTAATCAAAAGAACATAGCACAGTGTCTTAAAAAAATAGTAGGTATTCAGTAAATATGAATCAATTTTTATTTCTCCTGCCATGGATTAAAAAGATGTAAAAATCTACCTTAGCTAGAATGCTGGTTTCTTTTAAAACAAAAGCAAAGAGATATGAAAAGTGCAAGTACTTGTCTATTTCATCTTATAGAATAAGAAAACTCACATTCAGTTTGGGTCACTGATGATTGTATTAAAGCATGCTTTTCTCTGAAAGCTCTTCCAAAGTGTTAAGGACTGGACACTGGATATTTTTCTCAAAGAGTGACTATTTTTATCCTTCTTTCTTCCTCCCTCTCCAAATAGTGGCTTTTCACTTTGTCAAGCAATTTTCTTAATAAAAGGCCCTAAATGCCCATGCAACAAAGAAAGGACAGTGAACCCAGGAGATCATGTCTGCTCACTGTATTCTTAGCCACAGAATAACCATAGAATTATCAGCATCAAGGAGACCAGAGGGAAACTTAAGTAGGGTCTCTGCCCTAACACACAGATGGCCTTACAGGCAAACTTTCATACATTCATTCAATAAATGTTTATTGTGGACCTATTATGTGCTTAGCACTAAAGAAATAATGGTGAACAATAACAAAAAAACATGGTTTTCACTCTCACGAAGATTACTGTTTAATGGGTTCTACTGATGTTAATCAAGTAATCACATTAATGAACACATAAATTAGACAAAACAAAAAAAATGGAGTACTATCCTATTAGCGTATATAATAAAGGAACCTGAACATACCAGAAGGGAATTAGAAAGCACTGTCCTGAAAAAGCAACTTGTGCTGACATCCATAGGATGCATAGTAGTTAATTAAGCAAGGGGTTAAAAAGTAGAGAGAAGTGACTGACCATACAAGTTACGTGCTAGAAAGCATGCAGTTTTGTAGGCCATGTTAAAGATTTGGGTCCTTATTTTCAGAATAGTGGGAAAGCTTTGAAGAGAAGGCCCAAAGTTGAAGGAGGCAATTAGGCTATATAGACTATTGCTAAAATCTAGGCAAAAGATGATTGTAGCTGTTTTCTAGGATAGTAGCAATGAATATATGGCTATTCTCTGGAGGTAAAAAGTATGCAATCCAGCCGGCGCGGTAATCCCAGCACTTTGGGAGGCTGAGGCGGGTGGATCACCTGAGGTCAGGAGCTTGAGACCAGCCTGGCTGACCCAATGAAACCCCATTTCTACCAAAAATACAGAAAATTAGCTGGGCGTGGTGGCACACGCCTGTAATCCCAGCTACTCGAGAGGCTGAGGCCGGAGAATCGCTTGAACTGAGAGGCGGAGGTTGCAGTGAGCCAAGATTGTGCCATTGCACTCCAGCTCGGGCAACAAAAGTGAAACTCCATCTCAGAGAAAAATAAATAAATAAATATTAAAAAATCTGCAATCCATGAGGGAAGACTGGTTGTGCTGGGTAAAGAAGGTTAGGGAGGGAGAGGCAGATATCAAGGAGAACTACTAGTTTTCTGACATGCCCAGTTAAATCCCAACTTAGCCAAGGAATTCTGGAAAGGTGATCAAGTTTGTAGAGTGGTGACCATGAGTTTAGTTTGGGGCTTAGGGTTACTCAGATTTTTTTTAAATGAGTAGACCAATAGGATATGTGAGTCTGGACTTCAGAGGAGAAGTCTATGCTGGAGATAGTTATTTAGAAGTTAGATTCTTGGTAAGTAATAAAATAAGCATTGATAATAGTATTACCTAGGAGAAGTATATAGGATAGGAAGAGGACAAGACCTAAAACTCAGCTTTGAAGAAACTCAACAGAGGAAAAGAAACTTTAAAGTGGTAGCAAGAAAATTGTTCAAATGATTGACCATGGTGACCAAGCTGGTTCTATTTGTTTAAACCTCCATGTATGGCTGGATTTAAAATTCAAAGCATAATCTAAAGAAGGCCCCCAGTTTACTCCTGTCAGGTTTTGATGGGTTGAATACATGAATGAATGAAGTCTTAACTTCATCTCTGTTAGGGTTTGACTATAAGAACTAAGCGCAATTCCCTACTGCTTTGCAGCTCACTTCGATTTTTTTTTCCTTAACCCTGAGCCTTCGTATCATGGGCCGTAAGAGGTGACTTTTCTCCTGTATGGCTCTAAACAATCTCTCACTCATCTCTGTATATGCTTACTCAGTAACAATAGCTCCCATGTAGGGAGTATGCCAGCCACTTTACCTGCATTATCTCATCATTTTTGTAGATATAGAAATTGAGTCTCAAAAAGATTAAGCAACTTGTCCAAGGATACACATTAGTAAATGTCAGACTAAGACTAGCACAAAAGCCAGTCTCCTGAGGAGTACGCCATCCTGTCTGAATAAAATCACAAACAGACAACTTCACTACATGCTCCAACTTTCCTGCTACAGTGTTCAAATATTTCATGCTAAGTAGGATCTTCCTCTTGGACACAGAAGATCACTATTAAAATGATCATTATTTAGTCCCACATTTCTCACAGTGTGGTACAAAAATTGCATTGAAATCACCTGGATTAAACTTGAGGTTATCAGGCCTTCAGGTTTCTCTTTCCCAATCCCACCACCGGCCACAGTCAAAATTCAGTTTCAGTGGGTTGAAGTGAAGCCAGGTCATTTGCAGTTTTAATGAAGTCTCACTTGTTTTTTTCTGCACACAGAAGTTAAACTTTCTTTTGCACAGTATAATTTGAAAACCATTGACTTAGCAGGACTCAACTTATTCTTATTGAACTCACTTAAAAGAGTACTTAATTTGAGTACATGTACTGATAAAGATTAACGTATCTAGTTACGAAAACCACAAATCTGAGACATAGAATACAAACTGAAAAAATGGGCAGTCCAGAGATTAGTACTTGAGGAGGATGCTTAACTGTTTAATATGTGGGATGGCAGGGTAAAACAAGCTTTGCCATTTAAAGATATTATCTATTTCCTCCCCTGCCCTTACCAGCCATTTCTTTGAGAAGGCAAGATTTAACCTTCTGCATCTACTGGGAAACTGCTTCTACCACTTGATGAAAAACCCTTTTGGAAGGCAGAGGATGGAAATGGCCTCTGCAAATGATTACAGATTGTTATGATTCCATTCTGAGGGCAGATGCCAAGAATCGTGACTGAAAGCAATCTTCTTATCTACAGGGGATTCCTCCTGCCAGTGCTTATGTATATTTTTCAAAATACATTATTATATCTGCAGTGTAACCACAGATGCTGAGCCCCAAGGCAGACATTGCTATTGTAAAGCACCTCCCCTGGCTGTGACACTGGAAAAAGCTTGTTTTCTTCCTTGACCTTTGTTCCATAAAGCTACAAAGGTTCCTTGGAAGTTCTCCAGTACTTTTTTATTTTTAAAGCATCTATGCTATTCTTTTAAAAGTGGTTTAGACATAGTGTGAGGGTGTGAAAGGATATGTGGTTTCTCAGTCCCTGAGAAGTGAAGCCAGAAGCTGCAGAAGGAGATACAGACTAAAGCAACCCGGCAGGCCTAGACCTTATTTTTAAGGAACCTATATACAGACTGGGCTTCACTAGAACACTTTGGCAAGTTTTTGCATCATCAACCACCAGTTTTGATGCAGTTGCCTAAAGGGCTTGACACCCAACTAGGGAATAACTTAGGTTTGAGATTTAAGAATCACCCTAAGAGTTCTCTTCTTCCAGAGGACACACTCATTTTCCTGTAAGAACTGGACTTTCCCTCCTATTGATTGGCAGGTCGCAAAGAACTCAACAGAAGTACTGACCCATGTAGACCTTGTCACTCACAGGCATGACAGATGCATGGTCTGAGGAACATTTAGGAAGGGAGGTGGGGGCAGCTTAAGCACGTTATGTTCAGCAGTGCTGTCCTTGTTTCTATGCTTCCGTAGACTATGAGCTGAGAAGACCCCAAGCTACCAACTGCCTCACGAGTGAATGTATCATTCTTTTGGTACATAGAAGGGTCCTATTTATTTGAGCCTTTGCACTTTAATAGAGTTTATCACTCTCAAGAGCCAAAGAGTTTAGATTAGGGCATCCCTGACAGTGTGTTACATAAACAACTTCAACAAAAATGTATTGGTTACTCAATATGGCCAGATACTAGGGACACTCTGATTCTCAAAATACTGTACGCCTTAGAATCACCTGGAAAGCGTGTTAAAATGCAGACTGCTGGGCTCCATTCCCAGAGTTTCTAATTCAGCAGATCTGGGATGGGACCCAGAAATGACATTTTTAATAAGTTTCCAGGGAATGATGTTGCTGGTCTAGGAACCGTATGACCACTGCCATAGACAGCTGAAACATGGTCCTTGGTTTACAAGGTTTGGTATAAGATATAGTTCATCCAAATACATGAATATTTGTTTGCCAGTAGGAAGTACTTAATAAAGAGTTGTTGAATGGATGAATAAACAAATGAATGAAAACACAGAATGGATATAGTGTGTGAGAATGTGGAAGTGGGTGGGGGGGAGCGGTTTATTCTGATTACATAGTGTGCTGTTTGAAGAGCCATCAAGGGAGGAGCTAGCTGCATTGTGCTTCAAAGGTCAAGTTGAATTTGTGTAACAAAATGGCTGGCATGAGGAATTGCTAAGATAAGAGAACAGCATGGCAAAGGAACAGAGATGAGAAAGGAGATGTGTATGGTGGGAAGTAGTGAATAACCAGGTAGGTATGTAAGATATTACACAGGGCCATTCCTGAGCCTTGCCTCTCCCACAAAAGCCATTCTGCTACTGGTCCTCCTTTTTCTACCTTCTTGGAAAGCATCTGCTTCTTCTTTTACTACTTATTTTCTCTCCTACCACCGTGTACTTTCCTCTTTGAGCAACCTTAACATCCCTTATCTGAAGAACCTTTGGAACTAACTGTGGCAGATGCTTTTGGGGCCACTATCATATCCATTCAACCCACCTCTTATTTCTAAGCAGCTGTAACAGAGGATTCTATGCACATGATTGAGAGCCACATCAACTATGTTGCACAGCTTCTTTCTGCTTTTTTGTCTCAGGGCTTCCTCCATAGCTCAAAAACTGTGTTAGCCCATATGCAGGAGCAGCCAGAAGGGTAGGGCACTTTATACTCTGGCGGGCAGCCATTAAACAATGGGGGACAGGTTACAGTAGATACTTGACCCAGCATCTTGTCTTTTGAAAGCAGGGTTTCTTAGAGGGTCTACTGTGGAATTAAACCCAGTTCCCACAGTGGTAGCCATGTCAGTAACACATCCTTTATTTATTGTTGTTGCTGTTGTTGGCTTATCCTCTTCACCTCTCATTGTACCCCTGCCTCAACCCTGTTTCCTGGGATCATCTCCCAAATAAATTACCTGCATCTAGATCCTAATCTCAAGAACCTAAACTAAGATGTGGCCTCACAGGAAACACACAACACAGTCCTAGCTATTCATTCCTTGCTTGCTTGTCTGAGGCGATAGGTGAAATTTCAAGAGCAATGGCCTTTGGCTGGAGTGGACCTGCAAATAGCAGAACATGGGTTAGCCAGTTTCTTTTGACACTGCAAAAGTGTTTATAGCATTAAAGATTTACAGTATAAAGTGTTTACAGGTTGTTTCCAATTTGAGTGACAAATTTATTTACTTAAAATGGACTCGACTTTTTTTTTCTTTTGAGACAGGGTCTCATTCTGTCACCCAGGCTGGAGTGCTGTGGCACAATCATGGCTCATTGCAGCCTTGAACACCCAGGCTCAAGCCATCCTCCCACCAAGGCCTCCCAAGTAGCTGGGACCACAGGTGCACATTACCATGCCTGACTAATTTTTTTATAGAGACAGGGAATCTCACTGTGTTGCCCAGGATAGTCTCAAACTCCCAAGGCTCAAGTGATCCTCCTGCTTCAGCCTCCCAAATTGCTGATATTATAGGCATGAGTCACCATGCCCAGTAACTCTTGACTTTTGTGACCTTGGTCTTGTAAGTCTAAATGAGAGCTACCTCCAGGAAGATCCAGAGGTCCTAAAGTGTTATATGTCCAAAATGAGACTTATGATGTTAGAAAGTAAGATATAAAAATATCTACATCACACTTGAGTTGACAAACATATTAATCTATGAGACAAGGACACTTCTCCAACTACAGTGAAGCTCTGGGAACAGAAAGCCAAATGAGTTTTCAGGTGGGGGTTTGAAAACAATGAAGGGACGTCACAGGAAAGACTCTAATAGTTTTATCTAGGATCCACTCCAAGCTGATTCAAATTGGAAACCTAATTTTGTGAACTTGATTTGGGTGTTTTCATAAGAGCACAGGCACTTAGCAGCAGGTAAATTCCATAACTCTCTTTCAAGAGGATGATAGCAGAGGCTTTTAGTGGAGGGAAAATGAATGGTCACCAGCATGAATATTTCATCATTCACTCCCCAGGCACCAGCGGATCAGAATATACAAATTACACTGATGTGATGCCAGGAGGAGGCTGTCCATACATAGCTTTCAAGGTAGGAGGCTCCGGAAAAGTACTTGAAATTCTAACCACCACACAACATGATCTAAAGACAGCTGGAAACCTCAATAAGTATCTGAGGGTCTTAAAAAGCACTCAGTTTCAGGTGTCTTTACTTTTTGGTAAAAATCACTGAAGATACTGATTTGAGAACCACTTTGCATACACTTTCAGCCGAATTCTGATCTGAATGACTTATCTCAGCAAGGGCCTGAGTTTCTCCCTGTCTTGTTAATATTCTCAGAACTCTCCTCACCCACACAAAAATTTAAAAATCTCTTAATTTATGGGTCAGTAGGAATAAAGACAAAAAAATCACAAGGTGAGGGAATGAAAGCTAGAATGGATGGAAAAAGGTATATGGGAAAGGTAACAAAACATCTTCTCTTATCCTAAAATACTCAATTCTTTCAACATACATAATTTATGCCCCAAGCTCTACTTACTATTTGTAGAGAGTTTTATATTTCATAATATACTTCCACATACATGATATCAATTGATCCTAATAACTATCCACTAAAAAGAGGCAGGACAAGTATTTTCATCCCTATTTAAAGGATAAGTGCTAAGTTACTTACCCAAAGTCCTAAGGTTGCTTAGCAACCTGGGGCCAGAATCCAGTACTTCTGACTCCCATTCTAGTGCATTTTCTGCTTAGCTGCCTCTCCCAAGACAAATGATGGATGAGCCTTTACTTGGACAGTTTCCCTAGCAAGGTGTCCTTACTTGTGGTTGGAAACCAAGAGGCGCCTCGAAGTGGGTTCTGCGGTCTGTTGCATGTTCGTCTGTCCTCTAAGAACCAGATCTTGGGTCAGCCTGCCTACATTTCAGTCCTGGATCATCCATTTACTAATTGTACGGCTTTGGTAAAGTTATTCAACTTGTATGTCATACATTTTCTATCTATAAAGCAGGAATAGATATAATCCTACCCTGGAAGAAGTAAAATTATCCTTATTTGCAGATGACATAATTCTATATATAGAAAACCCTAAAGACTCTAACAAAGAAGCCTGTTAGAACTAATAAATGAATTCAGTAAAGTAGTAGAATACAAAAGTAAGTTCTTTACACCAATAATGATCTATACAAAAAGAAATCAAGAAAAAATATTTACAGTAGCATTTACAGTAGCATCAAAAAATTAAATACTCAGAAATAAACTCAACCAAGAAAGTGAAAGATCTGAAAACTATAAAACATTGATAAAAGGAATTGAAGAAGACACAAATGAAGAAAATATATCTACAATTAATGGATTGAATAATTAATATTTTTAAATGTTTATACTCTCCAAAACAACATACATATGCAAAACAGTCTCTATAAAATTTTAATTATGTTTTCACAGAAATAGAAACAGCAATACTAGAATTCATATGGACTCACAAAAGACCTTGAATAGACAAAGCAGTCTCAAGAAAGAAAAAGTTGGAGGCATCACAATTCCAGATTTCAAATGATATTATGAAGCTATAGTAATAAAAACAATATGTTACTGGCATAAAAAAGACACATAAACCAAAGAAACGGAATACAGAGCCAGAAATAAACCCAAGCTTATATACGCAACTAATTCTTGTCAAGGCTACAAAAAAGACACAATGTGGAAAGAAAGGATAGCTCTTCAATAAATAGTGCTGGAAAACTAGATATCCACATACAATAGAAGGAAGCTGGACCTTATCTTATACCATACACAAAAATACCCACTCAAAATGGATTAAAGATGTAAGATCTGAAAACACAAGACTTCTGGAAGAAAACAAAGGGAGAAAGCCCTTGATGTTGGCTTTGGCAATGATTTCTTTGGCTATCACACCAAAAGATCCGGCAATAAAAGCAACAATAAACGAGTGAGACTACATTAAACTGAAAATCTGCTTCACAATAAAGGAAACAATCAACAAAATGAAAAGGCAGCCTACAGAGTGGTAGAAAACATTTGTAAACCATGTAAATCTGGGAAATGCAAATCAAAACTATGAGACATCACCTCACACCTGTTAGGATAGCTATTATTCAAGTCAAAAAATAAAAGTATCAACAAGGATGTGGAGAAAAGGAAATACTTGTACACTGTTGGGGGCAATGCAAAGTAGTACAACAAAAATAGTATGGAGGTTCCTCAATAAATTAAAAGCAGAACTAGCACATAATCTAGAAATCCCTCCGCTTGGTGTATACCTAAAGGAAATGAATTCAGCACCTCACAGAGATACCTACACTGTATGTTCATTGCAGCATTGTTCACAATAGCCAAGATAGTCCAACAACCTAAGAGTCGATCAGCAATGAATGAATAAAGAAATCGTGGTACATACATATTATATATACACAACAGAATATTATTCAGCAATTATAAAAAGAGGTCCTGTCATTTGCAAAAACACAGATAAACCTGAAGGGCATTACACTGTGTGAAATAAGCCAGGCACAGAAAAAAATAATAACTACTGCATGGTGTCATTTATATGTGGAATCTTTAAAAGTTGAATATGTAGAAACAGGGAGTAGAACAGTGGGTAGCAGGAGTGGGCAGGGGGAGGAAATGGGGAGATGTAGGTCAGAAGGTACAAACTCACAGTTATGTAGGAGGAATGACTCTAGAGACCTAATGCACAGCATGAGGACTATAGTTAATAATATTGTAAATATACTGAAAATTTGTGAAGAGAGCAGATTTTAGGTGCTCTTACTACACAAACAAAAAGGTAACTACACCAGATGATGGACATGTTAATTTGCTTGACTTATATAACCATTTCATTATGTCTGTGTGTAACATCATGTTGCCTATCTTAAATATGTACAAAAATACATAAATACATACACAGATAATCACCTCATAAAAGAAAGTATTATCCTTTTCTGATAAGACGGAAGAATCAAAGAAAAATGCAAGTAAGTCATCTTAACATAGTTCTTGCACTTTAGTTAATGCTCATAGAAGTTAGCTGCTATGATAATAAAAATGGCGATGCTGATTGTTGTTATAAAACCTGGCCAGGCTAGCATCCCAAGACAGTCTATGAGTTAGGCACATTTTTATTTTGGCAATATACATCTGCCTTTTGGATTAGCTTTTACAGAAACAAATTTATCTTAAGCTTTTGCATAGTTCAATTTTACCCAAGTTAGTAGATTTTAACATTTTAAAATCCAGGGCCAAATGTTTAGTCCTAGAATATCACATGAAGTCTTATGTATTTATTGAGACAGGGTCTCACTCTATTGCCTAGGCTGGAGTGCAGTATATAACAATATTATATGGTTATTATTCTATTGTTATATTTCATTATTATTACATTATTATATACTGAAAACTTGCCGAGAGTAGACTTTTAGGTGCTCTTACTACAAAAAAAAAAAAAAAGTATGCCAGGGTGATGGTTATGTTAATTTGCTTGATTGTTGTAACCATTACACTGTGTCTGTGTACACCATAACATCATGTTGTATATCTTATACAAAAAATAGATAGACAGAGAGATACATCTCAAAGAAGAAAGTATTGTTCTTTCCTGATAAGATGAAAGAATCAAAGAAAAACACAAGTCATCTTAACACAGATATATATATATAGCTTTTATATATATGTATATAAAATAATGGAAATGAGCAACACAAAAACAAGATAGTGATTGCCTCTGGGGGTAAAACAGGGAGATATTGTGAAGAAGGAGCACATAGTAGATTTAAGTTAATGAATCAGTTTTGGGGTTCTGTGTCAGTTTTGTAGATACTTACTAAATAAATACAGAAATAAAATAGGGCTGTGTAAAGATAATGGATAACAAATTAGGGAGTTTAATTCATTTAATATTTTAGATTGAAAATATTAAAGTTAGAACTAAAAGGCATAAGATCAATTCAAAATAATCTGATAAATTTTAAAGAATATATTATATATAAAGCACACAAGGAAGAGTATATATTTATGGGGGATATACAGTATTTAAAATTTAGTAGACAAAACAATTCTTATAAAACTTAAAATAATTCCCCAGGCACACCTCTGTTCCAATTCATTGGTCATACACGGATGATATCCTTCTCAGTGAAATTATAATAGGGAATATACTTCTATAGAGTCAAGTGGGCTCAAATATAGCAAAAAACTTGGTCCCCGTAGTAAAAGCAATTATAAAAATTCCAAGATTCAAATTTTTCATTTCTAAAATTTCAGGACCCCATATTTATTCTGTGGGCAAGGGATGCTTTAAGATCAAGTCTTCTTAAATTTAGCAGCTTAATAATTTATACCCACCCTAAAGCAGCTACAGAAAACAAAATTGGTGAGTTTCTATTTTCAAAGTGCTTAGGAGTCAGTCTGGTAAAGAGTAAATGAAAAATAAGTATTGTTACATAAATGAATCTCTTTGGAAATTATGACTGTTTTTCCAACAAATTGTTACTCAAGTCCTCAGAATACTATAGTATATTTATTTTGAGAATCTGCCAAAGGAAGATGAGAACAGTCTTTTTCCTGCATTTTGTTGAACAAGTTAGCAATGTTTTGCATAACCTAATGGATTTTCAAGTCCAGTGTGTCATATCAGTGACAAGGCTTAACCTTAGGAAGTTCTAGGAAATTCAGCAAAATTGAATTCTTGCAGCACTTGGATTCCAAATGTTCTTATCTGAAGGGTTAGCTCAGTTCACCATTTCCATGAATGTTTACAACACATATGCTTAGCTATTTCACACGTTGAAATAGATTAAATGTACGTACTTTGCTTTGCAGAGGACACTGTCATTACCTCCCCAGTGTTCATCCCACACTTTCCCCATTGTATAGCAGCAATGTGATTTTGAGTAGGATTGACAGGACCCAAACTCCAGAATATATCCCAATTGATTTAAGCCAATTAAGAAAATTTATATCTCTTGCTAGAGTGATTGAGTTAAAAGGGTTCATCCAGAGAGGGAGGATAACGACTTTTATTCAAATAATCTTGAGAAGCTCTGTTCTTCAAAATGCTATAGACATAGAGGCACATGCCCGGAGTTTTTGCTGGTGGCCATCATGTGGCCATGAGGAAGCTACCCTGGGGATTGACACAATACACAGGGAAGGTAAAGCAAAGATAATTGCAGAGAAACAGATTCAGGACCTCAGTTTATGCCCAAAGACTGCTCCACCACTGAAATTTTCCATTAAAGAACCACAAATCTAATTAGCTAATTGGTTTGAGCTGAAAGCAATTTAGCATTCAGATTTTGATAACAGAAATGAGAAACTGGTTGAATTGAGGTAAAAAGGACAGTGATGGGGGCTTTTCTATCTATAATAACTGTGTAATCAATAATCACTTGTATTCAGGTTTTTCTAATAGCCAATAAGCCATAAACAATCAAAGGAATAAGGCATGAATGGAAAAATCATCCATGGCTCTGATGATTTCCAGTGACATATGATGAGAAATAAAATGGTAGATACACACTAAGCCCCTGCTTTTATATCAATAAATGTTCCAAACACCTGTGTATTTCCTACTGAAAGAAAATACAAATTTCATATCAGAAGGCTTGCACAATCATTGAGTTAGGTGTGCCAGTTCTTTGTTTTAGAAGTTTTATTCCAATACCAACTTTGTGATATTTCCACATCAGAGATATTCTGAACTGAATGAGGCTATGCTTTCTTCCTCTGGCTCAGTGCAACTGTTTTAGCAATAAGGATACACTGAAATTCAAGGTGAGTAACTTGCATAGTGGTAGTGATAGAATAGTGATGAAAATTCAAAACTCTGGGTTCTTTATCTAATGATTTCCTGACTGCACCATAAAAATAGATTCGAAAAATGTTGCCTCAGTCAGCTATTGCTATGTAGTAAACCACCCTAAAATGTAGTGTCTTAAAATTATTATATTCTTTAAACTCCGTGGGTTTGCTACAATGGCTCTACTGCAGGATGCAGATCTGCTGGGCTGCTCTACTTCTCTCTAATCTTCCTTAGATCATGGGCTCATCAGATGAAGTTCTTCCCATGGAGATGGCAGGGGTGCGAAAATGATCACACATACACAAGCATTATTTCTTGTATTACATATGCTGACTTCCCATTGGCCAAGCCAAGTCACGTGGTCAAGTCCAAAGTCAAGTGGAAGAAATAGCAAAGTTACTGGCAAAGGGGAAAAAATTGCCAATAATTTAATCTACTGCAAATGTAAACAGACTGAAGAACATTGAAGAGAAAATATAGTTCCTCAAGTCAGGTCAACAAAACACAAATGAGGTTATGAAGGGAAAAAGCATCAAGGCATTGCAGTTTTGCAATGCCCTGCGTAATGAGTGCAAAGTGATTGTCTCATCTGAATCCAGTTCATTTATCTAGCTTGAGATAAGAATTAATACCATAAACTTCTCATTAAATATTAAATCACAGCTCTCTCACCCAGGCAAATTAGCCCAGATATTACTGATGCCAATGAAACTCCATCCGGATTCTAATTTGAAGGTGTAGATTTGAGCACAAACTGGTTGTATATAAATAGAAGATTTTATCAAGGACAGATAAGCAAAATATCTTTCTCCAACCTTGAAAGTCATATTGAAAATAAATTTTCAGATTTTTGTTAGGACCACTGAATTTACTTTGGGCCAGAAATAAAATTGTTCTTGTTTTGCCCACACTGTCAAAATGCCATCCTCTCCTCCTTTTCTCAGAAGGCAAGGGGTTTGTTATGAGGACAATTTAAAGAACGAATGACCAGATCCCAAACAACTCTAGCAGGGGAAACTGAAAAGGGTTAAAGAAATCAGGGAGGCAGGGATTTATGTTAAGGCCATATGAAATATTGGAGCCACATCACACAACATGGAAGCTGCAGGAGCAACAGACGGAGCAGCAGCAGCTGCAGGTGGCTGCCCTGAGGCTGATCGCCACCACAGCAGGATCCTCTGAAGTTGGTACCTGTCATCACATGATCAATGGAAACTATACCAGGAGTCTATGTAGAAGAAAACAATGATCGTTTATTACTTGTTCCACCATAAACATGTAGAATAAAGCACAAATTACACAGTAAAATAGAACCTGGATTCAAGTCTGACTACTACTATAAAAATGAATCCTAGCCTCACTACTTCACTAGCTGTGACAATTTTTGCAAATCACTTTGATTAAGCTACATGAGCCTTAGACTCCCTCACCTGCAAAATGAAGAAATTAATAATCCCTGTCTCTGTGTTGTGGAGAAAACTAAATGGAGATAACATATGTCAAATAACTAGCATGATGCTTAGCAAGTGGCAAAGGTGCATAAATAGTAGCTAAAGTCATTTTTCAAGCTATTTTATTGTTAAGTTGATTTTTTTTAACATTAGGGGAAGACAGATGTTTGTTGGAAAACTGGTAATTTACCTTTACTCTCTCATTTTTCATGGTTTTCCAAGGAGCTTCACCAATATGTATAATCCATTTGAATGGAAAATTATGGTTTTATTAGAACGCACCAAAAACAGTTTCAACAAACAAAGATTATTGCACACTTTATTTGGTGTGTCTTAGTATAAGTCATTAAAAATAAAGATTCCCAAACATCTGATTCAGTCAAACTATGAGGAATCTGCATTTTTTAACTTCTCTGATTTATTCTGAGGCAGATGGTCTATATTTTGAGAAAAAATAAAAATAGCATAAACCGTGGTCTCCTACATATAAAAAGCAGAAGAATGTTTAGAAATACTTCAACAGATCCTCACCAGGCTATATGGCTTGCCATTTCCAAAGAGATTAAGAACAGCATTATAAATGAAAGTGGATTAGCTCAGGATATACTATTTGTAAGAGAGGAAATTTCTCCTCCTACACTCAATTCTTAAGAATTTGGGACTTGTCATTTTTCTGTGTGATGTTCCACAATGTAATGAAATAAATGAGGATATCTGGAGCTAGCAAAATACCTACAAAAAAGTTCTTCTTAGAATATGATAACACATAAAAGCTTTCAGGATGGATTTATAGCCCTAGAAAGCAACCTCATGGGAAAACAAACTTTTTTAGTACTGGGTGTGACCCAGTGGTGTCATCCAGTTCAAAGTCCTTATGTTTACATCTGGTGACACTAAAGTTGCTCACAGGTAGGAAATGGTTTCATAGACCATCCGGCTTCTTAATATCTGGGCTGGCATGAGAAGGACAGTCTTCAAAGGTTTCTTTTTTGTTCTTTCTGATAAACCAGTGATATTCAGCCTAGACTCCCAGGTTAGTGAATGAGGAAAAGTATGAGCTTACAAGTCATTTTCAGTAATTCTAGAGATCTAAAGGGAAATCTAATAACACAGGTATGGAAGACAAATTTAAAAATCAATTTTCTTTCCTTTTACCTGGAGTTATGTACATTCAGTATGGTCACACTGATGCTCTCATGCTGCCCAGAAGCTCCACAAAGTTTCTGAAAAAGATTCAAGCAACCTCAGTGTAGAATTTTCTGGAATATGATTGGTGGATCTGACTCTGACACAAGAGTCATTATGTAAAGAAGACACCCCCCTTTCTAAGTAGAATCTGCTCATTTAGACCAAAATGCAGAGACAGCTAAACTAACGTTACCCATAGGAATGAATGGTGCTTACTGCCTGTATACTTATCTAACTTCACTATGTAGTAGCATCATAACTGAAGTAATGATTTATGCATAATCATAATACGATGGTAAACTTGGATCATTCATTTAAATTTGAATTCATGCTTAAATGGAAAGCCAGTAATAACTCAGATGGAACTAATTATTTATTGTTTAATGCATGCAGTTTAGAAAGAAATTTCAAAACACAAGTCCTTGGTGACATTAAAAAGAAAAAAATCCTAAAATTACTGTACTATATCAAGCTACTTCTTGTTACAAATTTACATTTTAGGCCCCTGAGCTATAATTTTTAAATTTTCAAAGGGAACAGATTTTCAGGAAAAAAAATACCTACAAAACAGGAGCTGTTTGGAAAGAATGTAACTTCACATTCCAAATGAATAAAAAATTTTTTCCCACTGGAAACACCAAACTTTGAAGCATATTGCTTCATGGCTTAAGATAAACATACTCAGCTAACCCGGTTGTATCAAACATTTAAATTTATCATAAAAGAATAATTACGGGAATTCCACATATTTATGACCTCAGATATTCCAGGAAACTCAGTTAGGTCATTAGATCCACACCAAAGCATATTACTCCTGCTTACTCTCTTGCCAGGCTTTTATCTTTCTAGCTGCAAAGCTTCAAAAGTCGCTTCTATGAAGCCATTTGGCCTTATCTGATCTTGCTTTCTCAGAGGACTACTCATAACTGACCACAAAGCACTAGGGCAGAGATGCTGTGCCATTAAAAAGAAAGATTAGTAATTTAGTTAAATATGAACTGCATAGGAATTGTTAGCTAAACACATTCAAAAACAAACAAACAGAAAAGAAATCAAGTTTCTTTTGAAATACTTCATAGTTCGAAAATTCATAGTTTGAAAAACTATGAATGACATGCAAAGTGGAAATTACTATCAACATATTCAACGTTAGGAGGCACTGTCCTGGGTAGTTGGTCAATTGTCTCTTACTATAATCTTCAGAGGAAAAGATGCATATTCATTTGGCCGCAACTGGATATGAGCTTTGTAGATTTTTATATTTTTATAATTTTAAATGTTTTACGTTTTCAACATTTTTAATCCCTTTTATATCAGTTGCCAATAATTCAAGTCGGTCTTCCCCATAAATCTCAAGATTTGTATCAAAAATCCCAAATTCCAATAGATCCAAAAACAAGCAACCAAGGAAGGCTCCAAAGTATTTCTCTTAAAACAAATTATTCTTAAATATTTAAACAATGCAAAGGAAGAGAGTTTACATTTGATAGATACCTACCATATCCCATACATTGTGCTCAGCACTTTAGATAAAATATCTTGATATCTGTACACATGGTATTAATATACTCACTTTCAATTAGGAAATTAAAGCTTGAGAGACTGAATGGCCCAAGGGTGAGAGCTAATAGATGGCAATGCTGAAACAACCCCTACAGAAGAAGTAGCTCAAATTTTACTACATTATCCTCACTTAATTAAATTAGATGCAGAGTTGCACTCAGTACACATATCCAGTGCATTAGAGCTATTAGGTTCCAAGTAACAAACACTCAACTTAAACTAGTTTAAACAAAATAAGACATTTTATTAACCTCCTTAAACAAAGAAGAAATTGGAACTGGCTTTAAGAATGACTAGAATCATGGACTTAAACAAAGTTAAGCCTCTCTCTTTCTTCTCTCTACATTGATTTCTGGACATGGTAAAGGACATGGTCCCAGAAACATCACTCTCTAATATTACAGTCTTGGGATATAAAACCCCCATCTAACAGCTGCTAATGAAAAAATATTTAGGGCAAAGTCTCTCAGCAGCACCATTATTGACATTTCAGACTGGCTAATTCTTTGTTGTGAGGTCTGTCCTAGACATTGTATATGTTTAGTAGCATTGTTTACCCTTACCCAGTAGTTGCTAACAGCCCCCCCAATCATCCCCATCATAACAATTACAAATTGTTTATAATGCCAAATGTCTTTCACTGTGGGGTAGCAAAATATTCTTGCATTGAGAATAACTGCTTTAGAGAGAACTATGACTAGTCTGGTTCAGTGTAAGTACCCACTCTTCAACAATTCTCATGCCCAGAAAATGGAGTCATTTAAAAAGATGGCAACTCCAGTTCAGGCCACATGCTAGAATGGGGTTGTGGGAAGCGGAAATAAAATTTATTAAGAGGAGAAAAGTACAGCATTGACGTGGTCCCTAAGAAAGTCATTGAGACTGGGCTCTACTCCAATTTGTGTCAATTCCATGCAGATTATAGCAGGAAAGCAAATCAAATGAGCATCTTCACCTGACCCAAATGAAGTCTTATGAATCATTCATGGCCAAATGCCCACATCGTCTATTGCATTCACTATGATTTTCTATATTCAAATTGCTCCAGTGGAAGATATAATACATTCTTTTTTCACCAAACTCAATATTCCAAGCACACTTTTTAAACATGCAGCAAGTTTACTTGTTCAAGGTAGAAGATTATAATAATAGCTAACACTTATTGAGTACCTATTAAGTGCTAGGCACTAATTTATGCATTTTTCATTTATCTTATTCAATACTCACAATGGTCCTATCAAATACGCATTATTGTTACCTCTATCTTATAAAAGAAGAAAAATATCTTACAGAGGTTAAGTGACTTACCCATGGTCATCTAGCTGGGATTTCAAATCATGTCTGTTTAATATTAAAATAAATGCTCTTATATACAAATAAATGCTATCCATAGCTTTTTGGGACCCAAAACTGAAGAGCCAGGAAAGAGACAATAGAAGTCTATATGGTTCTTCTTTTCCGTTTTCTCCAGTTATCTCCTCCCACCTATATGCCACTCCTCACCCTTACACACACATGTCCTTCTAGGAATAAAGAAAACATCACTGAGACACCTTTTAAAGTAAATTACTAATAAGGAGAGACAACTCAAAAACCAAACACTGAAAAGGATAGGTAAGGGTTAATCAGCTTTCATTTCTATTAAATTATGGCCCATTTTAACTGACATTTATGAAGCAGGAGGGCAAAGGATGGGCAGGATAATTGCTGAGAAATATACCCCTCAGGGGAGCAGCATCATAGCAGGCAAAATTCTTTTCCAGAGAATTAGCAAAAGTAGTTGCAGATCTTAAATGTTGCAGAGTTATAAAGAAATCACAACAAAGTAGATTCTAGGAGAACTCAACAACATTAATAAGTCCAGGAAGTTTTGAACCTCAGGATAGTTACCAAAGAGGATTTTCTTGCTCTGAATAGAAATCCTTAAGAAGAAATAGGAGGATAACATAGGGGTGGAGCCAAGATGGCCGAATAGGAACAGCTCCGGTCTACAGCTCCCAGCGTGAGTGATGCAGAAGATGGGTGATTTCTGCATTTCCATCTGAGGTACCGGGTTCATCTCACTAGGGAGTGCCAGACAATGGGCGCAGGACAGTGGGTGCAGCGCACCATGTGTGAGCCGAAGCAGGGTGAGGCATTGCCTCACTCGGGAAGCACAAGGGGTCTTCCTCGTCAAAGAAAGGGGTGACAGATGGCACCTGGAAAATCGGGTCACTCCCACCCTAATACTGCGCTTTTCCAACCAGCTTAAAAAATGGCGCACCAGGAGATTATACCCCGCACATGGCTCGGAGGGTCCTACGCCCACGGAGTCTCGATGATTGCTAGCACAGCAGTCTGAGATCAAACTGCAAGGCTGCAGTGAGGCTGGGGGAGGGGTGCCCGCCATTGCCCAGGCTTGCTTAGGTAAACAAAGCAGCTGGGAAGCTCGAACTGGGTGGAGCCCACCACACCTCAAGGAGGCCTGCCTGCCTGCCTCTGTAGGCTCCACCTCTGGGGGCAGGGCACAGACAAACAAAAAGACAGCAGTAACCTCTGCAGACTTAAATGTCCCTGTTTGACAACTTTGAAGAGAGCAGTGGTTCTCCCAGCACGCAGCTGGAGATCTGAGAACAGGCAGACTTCCTCCTCAAGTGGGTCCCTGACTCCTGACCCCCGAAAAGCCTAACTGGGAGGCACCCCCCAGTAGGGGCAGACTGACACCTCACACGGCCAGGTACTCCTCTGAGACAAAACAGGAACGATCAGACAGCAGCACTTGCGATTCACAATAATCCGCTGTCCTGCAATCTCCGCTACTGATACCCAGGCAAACAGGGTCTGGAGTGGACCTCTAGCAAACTCCAACAGACCTGCAGCTGAGGGTCCTGTCTGTTAGAAGGAAAACTAACAAACAGAAAGGACATCCACACCAAAAACCCATCTGTACATCACCATCATCAAAGACCAAAAGTAGATAAAACCACAAAGATGGGGAAAAAACAGAGCAGAATAACTGGAAACTCTAAAAAGCAGAGCACCTCTCCTACTCCAAAAGAATGAAGCTCCTCACCAGCAACAGAACAAAGCTGGATGGAGAAAGATTTTGACGAGTTGAGAGAAGAAGGCTTCAGATGATCAAACTACTCCGAGCTACAGGAGGAAATTCAAACCAAAGGCAAAGAAGTTGAAAACTTTGAAAAAAATTTAGACAAGTGTATAACTAGAATAACAAATACAGAGAAGTGCTTAAAGGAGCTGATGGAGCTGAAAGCCAAGGCTCAAGAACTACGTGAAGAATGCAGAAGCCTCAGGAGCCGATGAGATCAACTGGAAGAAAGGGTATCAGCGATGGAAGATGAAATGAATGAAATGAAGCGAGAAGGGAAGTTTAGAGAAAAAAGAAAAAAAAGAAATGAGCAAAGCCTCCAAGAAATATGGGACTATGTGAAAACACCAAATCTATGTCTGATTGGTGTACCTGAAAGTGAAGGGGAGAATGGAACCAAGTTGGAAAACACTCTGCAGAATATTATCCAGGAGAACTTCCACAATCTAGCAAGGCAGGCCAACATTCAGATTCAGGAAATACAGAGAACACCACAAAGATACTCCTCAAGAAGAGCAACTCCAAGACATATTATTGTCAGATTCACCAAAGTTGAAATGAAGGAAAAAATGTTAATGGCAGACAGAGAGAAAGGTCGGGTTCCCACAAAGGGAAGCCCATCAGACTAACAGTGGATCTCTCAGCAGAAACTCTACAATCCAGAAGAGAGTGGGGGCCAATATTCAACATTCTTAAAGAAAAGAATTTTCAACCCAGAATTTCATATCCAGCCAAACTAAGCTTCATAAGTGAAGGAGAAATAAAATACTTTACAGACAAGCAAATGCTGAGAGATTTTGTCACCACCAGGCCTGCCCTAAAAGAGCTCCTGAAGGAAGCACTAAACATGGAAAGGAACAACCGGTACCAGCCACTGCAAAATCATGCCAAATTGTAAAGACCATCGAGGCTAGGAATAAACTGCATCACCTAACGAGCAAAATAACCAGCTAACATCATAATGACAGGATCAAATTCACACATAACAATATTAACTTTAAATGTAAATGGACTAAATGCCCCAATTAAAAGACACAGACTGGCAAATTGGATAAAGAGTCAAGACCCATCAGTATGCTGTATTCAGAAAACCCACCTCACATGCAGAGACACACATAGGCTCAAAATAAAAGGATGGAGGAAGATCTACCAAGCAAATGGAAAACAAAAAAAGGCAGGGGTTGCAATCCTAGTCTCTGATAAAACAGACTTTAAACCAACAAAGATCAAAAGAGACAAAGAAGGCCATTATATAATGGTAAAGGGATCAATTCAACAAGAAGAGCTAACTATCCTAAATACATATGCACCCAATACAGGAGCACACAGATTCATAAAGCAAGTCCTGAGTGACCTATAAAGAGACTTAGACTCCCACACTATAATACTGGTAGACTTTAACACCCCACTGTCAACATTAGACAGATCAATGAGACAGAAAGTTAACAAGGATACCCAAGAATTGAACTCCGCTCTGCACCAAGCAGACCTAATGGACATCTACAGAACTCTCCACCCCAAATCAACAGAATATACATTTTTTTCAGCACCACACCACACCTATTCCAAAATTGACCACATGGTTGGAAGTAAAGCTCTCCTCAGCAAATGTAAAAGATTAGAAATTATAACAAACTGTCTCTCAGACCACAGTGCAATCAAACTAGAACTCAGGATTAAGAAACTCAATTAAAACTGCTCAACTACATGGAAACTGAACAACTTGCTCTTGAATGACTACTGAGTACATAACAAAATGAGGGCAGAAATAAAGATGTTCTTTGAAACCAACGAGAACAAAGACACAACATACCAGAATTTTTGGGACACATTCTAAGCAGTGTGTAGAGGGAAATTTACAGCACTAAATGCCCACAAGAGAAAGCAGGAAAGATCCAAAATTGACACCCTAACATCACAATTAAAAGAACTAGAAAAGCAAGAGCAAACACATTCAAAAGCTAGCAGAAGGCAAGAAATAACTAAAATCAGAGCAGAACTGAAGGAAATAGAGACATAAAAAACCTTTCAAAAAATTAATGAATCCAGGAGCTGGTTTTTTGAAAGGATCAACAAAATTGATAGACCGCTAGCAAGACTAATAAAGAAGAGAGAAGAATCAAATAGATGCAATAAAAAATGATAAAGGGGATATCACCACCGATCCCACAGAAATACAAACTACCATCAGAGAATACTACAAACACCTCTACGCAAATAAACTAGAAAACCTAGAAGAAATAGATAAATTCCTCGACACATACACCCTCCCAAGACTAAACCAGGAAGAAGTTGAATCTCTGAATAGACCAATAACAGGATCTGAAATTGCGGCAATAATCAATAGCTTACCAGCCAAAAAGAGTCCAGGACCAGATGGATTCACAGCTGAATTCTACCAGAGGTACAAGGAGGAACTGGTAGAAACTACTCCAATCAATAGAAAAAGAGGGAATCCTCCCTAACTCATTTTATGAGGCCAGCATCATCCTGATACCAAAGCCTGGCAGAGACACAACCAAAAAAGAGAATTTTAGACCAATATCCTTGATGAACATTGATGCAAAAGTCCTCAATAAAATACTGGCAAACCGAATCCAGCAGCACATCGCAAAGCTTATCCACCATGATCAAGTGGGCTTCATTCCTGGGATGCAAGGCTGGTTCAATATATGCAAATCAATAAATGTAATCCAGCATATAAACAGAACCAAAGACAAAAACCACATGATTATCTCAATAGATGCAGAAAAGGCCTTTGACAAAATTTAACAACCCTTCATGCTAAAAACTCTCAATAAATTAGGTATTGATGGGACGTATCTCAAAATAATAAGAGCTGTCTATGACAAACCCACAGCCAATATCATACTGAATGGGCAAAAACTGGAAGCATTCCCTTTGAAAACTGGCACAAGACAGGGATGCCCTCTCTCACCACTCCTATTCAACATAGTGTTGGAAGTTCTGGCCAGGGCAATTAGGCAGGAGAAGGAAATAAAGGGTATTCAATTAGGAAAAGAAGAAGTCAAATTGTCTGTTTGCAGACGACATGATTGTATATCTAGAAAACCCCATTGTCGCAGCCCAAAATCTCCTTAAGCTGATAAGCAACTTCAGCAAAGTCTCAGGATACAAAATCAATGTACAAAAATCACAAGCACTCTTATACACCAACAACAGACAAACAGAGAGCCAAATCATGAGTGAACTCCCATTCACAATTGCTTCAAAGAGAATAAAATACCTAGGAATCCAACTTACAAGGGACATGAAGGACCTCTTCAAGGAGAACTACGAACCACTGCTCAATGAAATAAAAGAAGATATAAACAAATGGAAGAACATTCCATGCTCATGGGTAGGAAGAATCAATATTGTGAAAATGGCCATACTGCCCAAGGTAATTTATAGATTCAATGCCATCCCCATCAAGCTACCAATGACTTTCTTCACACAATTGGAAAAAACTACTTTAAAGTTCATATGGAACCAAAAAAGAGCCCACATCGCCAAGTCAATCCTAAGCCAAAAGAACAAAGCTGGAGGCATCACACTACCTGACTTCAAACTATACTACAAGGCTACAGTAACCAAAACAGCATGGTACTGGTACCAAAACAGAGATATAGATCAGTGGAACAGAACAGAGCCCTCAGAAATAACGCCACATATCTACAACTATCTGATCTTTGACAAACTTGAGAAAATCAAGCAATGGTGAAAGGATTCCCTATTTAATAAATGGTGCTGGGAAAACTGGCTAGCCACATGTAGAAAGCTGAAAAGGGATCCCTTCCTTACACATTATACAAAAATTAATTCAAGATGGATTAAAGACTTACATGTTAGACCCCAAACCATAAAAGCCCTAGAAGAAAACCTAGGCATTACCATTCAGGACATAGGCATGGGCAAGGACTTCATGTCTAAAACACCAAAAGCAATGGCAACAAAAGCCAAAATTGACAAATGGGATCTAATTAAACTAAAGAGCTTCTGCACAGCAAAAGAAACTACCATCAGAGTGAACAGGCAACCTACAAAATGGGAGAAAATTTTCGCAACCTGCCCATCTGACAAAGGGCTAATATCCAGAATCTACAATGAACTCAAACAAATCTACAAGAAAAAAGCAAACAACCCCATCAAAAAGTGGGTGAAGGACATGAACAGACACTTCTCAAAAGAAGACATTTATGCAGCCAAAAAACACATGAAAAAATGCTCACCATCACTGGCCATCAGAGAAATGCAAATCAAAACCACAATGGGATACCATCTCACACCAGTTAGAATGGCAATCATTAAAAAGTCAGGAAACAACAGGTGCTAGAGAGGATGTGGAGAAATAGGAACACTTTTTACACTGTTGGTGGGACTGTAAACTAGTTCAACCATTGTGGAAGTCAGTGTGGCGATTCCTCAGGGGTCTAGAACTAGAAATACCATTTGACCCAGCCATCCCATTACTGGGTATAGACCCAAAGGACTATAAATCATGCTGCTATAAAGACACATGCACATGTATGTTTATTGCGGCACTATTCACAATAGCCAAGACTTGGAACCAACCGAAATGTCCAACAATGATAGACTGGATTAAGAAAATGTGGCATATATACACCATGGAATACTATGCAGCCATAAAAAATGATGAGTTCATGTCCTTTGTAGAGACATGGATGAAATTGGAAATCATCATTCTCAGTAAACTATCGCAAGGACAAAAAACCAAACACCGCATATTCTCGCTCATAGGTGGGAACTGAACAATGAGAACCCATGGATACAGGAAGGGGAACATCACACTCAGGGGACTGTTGTGGGGTTGGGGGAGGGGGGAGGGATAGCTTTTGGGGATATACCTAATGCTAAATGACGAGTTAATGGGTGCAGCACACCAGCATGGCACATGTATAAATATGTAACTAACCTGCACATTGTGCACATGTACCCTAAAACTTAAAGTATAATAATAATAAAATAAAATTTAAGAAAAAAAAATTAAGAAAAAAAATAGGAAGAAATAGGAGTAGAAGAGGACCCAGCTAATGGTTTTAGCTTTGCCCCAACAATTTGATTCATTTTTATTAGTCATCTCTTTATTCTTGGTTTTCTCAACTGTAAAATTAGTGAGTTAGATGATCCTGCCAACTAGACCACTTCTTTCTTTCTGATATATCCTACAGTCCAGTGTCAAGAGGCTGTGATGTTGGTTGGTGCCACAGGACAACTCTTAATCCTACTTAATCTAATTTAAATAAGTGCTGAGCACTTCTTTTGGCAACTCCAAATCAACCTGGTCAGGAGAAACTCTACATGCAACTCAGCAATCTGTCTGCATAGAAAAGACTCATTATTCCCTGCTTTAATGTTTGACCATATTCTTCACAAGAACTGCTGCATGATCATATCTGAATTTCACTGTTTAATTATCTATCTTCTTATCCTTCAACCTAGACATAGAAATCATCTTGGGCCACATATTAGTCTGTTTTCATGCTGCTATAAAGCACTTACTATAACTGGGTAACGTATAAACAAAAGAGGTTTAATTGACTCACAGTTCCACATGACTGAGGAGGCCTCCAGAAACTTACAATCATGATGGAAGGCAAAGGGGAATCAAGTCACGTCTTACATGGTGACAGGAGAGAGAGAGACATTCAGGTGGCGCACTGCCAAACACTTTTAAACCATCAGAACTCATGAGAACTCACTCACTATTATGAGAACAACATGGGGGAGACCACCCCCATGAGTCAATCACCTCTCACCAAGTTCCTCCCTGGATATATGGGGATTACAATTCGAGATGAGATTTGGGTGGGGACACAAGCCACATTGCACAGATTATCTTGTTACTTTTGCCATTGTCTTGGGTCCTGGCAATCTGTATCTCTTCTTCCACTGGCCCCCTAAACTTGCCTATGATGAAGTTGGAATCCTCTTATCTTAAGTAATCTTTCTCAGTATTAATTATTTTTAGCTTGTTTTGTGGTTCTTAAAGCAACTTCAACACTGGCATATGAATTCAATTCAAAGCATTGAACCCTTGTGCCACATAGTTCTATATCTACCTGTAGTCCAACAGCCTGGATAATCTCTAAGGCCTTTTCAAGTAATAACATTCTATGATGTCATGGTGCTGTAGCAGTTGTATTAAACATAAAACATTCAGTGAAAGAGACATGCTGGGCTGCAGTTAAAAGACTAGATCATGAGCAGATTTTCAAAAATCGTCATTCACCAGGGGCAAAATAGTTTCAGGTTTTCCAACCAGAAATAACTACATAATACCACTATTATAAAATAGTGGTATACCACTTCATACCTATAAAAATATAGGTACAAAGCCCTATACTCTCAGAATACACAAAAAGCACATCTATGCTCTATTGTAGGTGAATTACAGAATGATGGGAAGTGCCTAGGATCCCAAGCAATTTTCTCTATTTCCTAAAAATGAGTGGGAGTCCGTATGTACTTTTCTTGTGATGTGTTAATTACCATGACTAATACTTCACCGAACCTTCTCTTTTTCTCTTGGTTGTGGGGGTAGGGTGGGGGTGGTGAGATGCTTTTGAAAAAAACACATCAGAACAAATACATCCAAATTAATGGACTTCCTCAAAGGGCACGCCCTTCGCCTAACAATGCCAACAGTCATGCAAACTCCTCTGAGCTGTACCTTGGGAAACACTTTCAATGCCAGTTTTTTAAGAACATTTTTAAAAATGTCATATCACTTTATGTACGTATACTGTATATTTGGAAAAGAAAAGTCAACTTGATTGATTACCCAGCTCACTGAGCCATTTAGGTTAGCAGGCTTTACCATGAAACACTTGGGGATTTTTTTCTAAAAACCACAGTGACCCACAAAGTCTTATAATCATGACCCATAAATCTTACAGACATTTACACACTGTGCCAAAAGCTGAGGAGGAAAACCTAAAAAAGAAGTTTCAAAGATGTTTTTGTTAGTGACAACATCAATTACAATACGTTTATGGTCTCTTAAGATAAAATATTTTTAAGGTGTTATACTCATTAGGAAGTATAACTTCTGGCCTGCATGTTGTATGTATATTATTTTTTATTTAGCTACCACTCATCTATGTATCTTTATAACACTTTATTTCAGAAATAATTTAAAACAGTTTATAAGGAGACATTAAAATACAAGAAATAGCAAAAATTAAAAGTGAAGCAAAAGAAGAACTAAAAAGAAAATCACATTAAGGACATAGAGAACAGGAATGAAGTTTACAATGCACATCATAGTGTGAACTTATGACCCAAAATGTGGCAGGTAGCCAATGGGAAAAAGAAAACCAGGTCAGCTACACAATTCACAATGTTCTGAAGAAAGGAAGCAATTCAACTGCTCAGGGAGAATTGTGTAACTTACAGGATTTCCTTTTCCCATTAACCCATAGGCAGAGCCAGTCAAGCTTTTCCTCAGAAAATGGTTTTGAATAAATTCTATGTCCTGGGTGGCTCGGTGAATGAGACCCCAAATTCTGTTCCATGTTGAATACTTCATGGAATATAGCTGTAATACTCATAGCTTTAACATTTTTGAGGCATGTGTAATAAGACACTTGCCTTTATCAAAATAAGATTTTAACAAACAATATCTAACTTTGAATAATGTTTATTCCTCCAAGGAAAAAAATATATTTGCAAATATCTCCTAAAGTTACTTGATTAGGCCACTGTTTGGTGGGATTAGTATGTAATAAATCATCAAAGTTTAAAGAACGCCATCCAAAATATATTTTATCATAGAATAGTTGATATACCTTCTCTTTAAGAAATATATTTGGCTAGTTTACTTTTTTAATGGTTGCAGTATCTTATCACATTCCTCTGAAGATATCAGTTATATTCACATACATGTTCAAAGAGGCTTGTACATGGGTCATCTTTGCACATTGCATAAAATAATGCAAAATTGGAAAGTGCTTAAATGTCCTTCAACAAGGTAAGGGTTAAACACTATACGACACATCCTAGAACACTATGCACATACTAAAATGAATAAGGTGCAGTTAAATTGAGTCTTATGAGAAGATTCTAAAACATATTTGCATTCTTTTTCTGTTTGCTTTATTAATTCTGACTTTTGCTGGTCATTTTTCTATTTGTTGATTCTGATGGCTTTTTTCATAATGCTAGTTTTTCCAACAACTTAATGACTCTTGGTAGTGTGTATCTTTTATTTTGAGATTCTCTATTAGCCTATCTGAGAATATTATACAGTTGACCCTTCATATCTATGGGTTCCACATCTGCAGACTGAACCATTACAGATGGAAAATATTCTAGATAAATAATACAAATAAAAAATAATACAGTATAATAACTATTTACATAGCATTTACATTTTATTATTTGTAAGTAATCTAGAAACTATTCAACTTGTACTGGAGGATATATGTAGGTTATATGCAAATATGCTATTTTACATATGAGAGTTGAACATATATGGATTTTGGTATCCATAGGAATCCTAGAACCAATCCCCCAGTGGATAGTAAGGGACAACTGTATTTGTCACTATTCATTATAGGGAGAGAACATGCTGCTTCGTAAGACAGGCCTATCTTATTAGTATTAGGACCCTCCCTGGCATATGATATCAACAACCTGGGGCACTGTCCTTTCTCTGAGGCCCAAGTCTCATTCATTGTCTCTGCAGGGGGAAATATTTCTGCTGTCTGTCGCTTCGCACAATTGAGAGGAGCAAATATTGCTGGTTCTCACAGCTTCTCCTTCTGTAGAACCTCACACAGTCATTCTGAGAATTGTTCCAGAGCCTCTTTCTCCTCTGTTGGCAACTCCTGATTTTGAACCTCTCCTGACACCGCTCCTATTTTGTGTAGAAAAACTACGCTGTTCATGTTTTAAGACAGTCGGTTTGCTATTCCAATCCAATCTGAACTAATTACTTCAGGGATTTCTTATAACATACGTCCATCCATCTACAGGATCTGTTCTGGTTTTTCAGCATTGTTACAGATTTTAGTTTTAAAATCTATGCTTGTATTATTTCTAGGAATTTGAAGTGGGAATAGAGGCAGGTATGTTTTTTCAGTCCCCTCTTGCTCTCTTTTTCATAAATATCCAATTGAAACTTCCATGGGGACTGGGTTGATAGAATAGATTAATTTAAGAAGCATTTGCATTCTTACCGATTCTTCCAATACATGAACAATTATTTCTATTTCCCCATATATTTTCCTTATAAAATGTTATAATTCTACTCACATAGGTCTTAGACACTTTTTATTAATTATTCCTAGGTATTTTGTTCTTTTGTTACTATTGTGAGTGAGATCTCCTTTTTCATTAAAATTTCTAACCAACTCCTATTGGTATATTAGGAAAGCTATTGATTTTGATATACTCATTTTGTAACTGACCACCTTGCTCAGCATTTTTATTTTTTCTAACAGTTTTTAAATTGATTCTCTTAGAGTTGCCAGGCAGATGGTCATGGGACAATGTGAAATATGTGTATCAGTATTTTCATTTCAATATTGTTTGCTGTACAGAAAAGTAGAAAATAATATTAATCTCCATCAACAGGAAAATAAGAAATAGATTAAATAAATTATGATGCTTACAGATGATAAAGCACCAAGCAACCTTTGAAAGCAAACATATGTGGAAAGAAATCCACATGTGAAAAGAAAAAATAAAAGGATACCAGATAGCATAAGTATTTTAACCCAATTTCCTCATTCTTACATAAGACTCTTTACGTATATGTTGTGTATATGCAAAGAAAGAAAAAGAAAGAAAGAAAGAAAAAGGAAGGAAGGAAGGAAGGAAGGAAGAAAGGAAGGAAGGAAGGAAGGAAGGAAGGAAGGAAACAAGGAAAGAAAAAAGAAAAAAGTTTAACAGTTACATAACCAAATATTTAAAATGGTTAGATTTTGTTTTCCTAAAAGACCTGCAATGACAATGTCCTACTCTTTTGTAAAAAGAAGAAAATAAGCCAGGCATGGTGGTTCATGCCTGTAATCCCAGCACTTGGCAGGCTGAGGCAGGTGGATTGCTTGAGCTCAGGAGTTCAAGACCAGCTTGAGCAACATGGCAAAATTTTGTCTCTATAAAAAATACAAAAATTAGCCAGTCATGGTGGCATGCATGTTCCAGCTACTGGGGAGGCTGAGGTAGGAGGATCACTTGAGCCCAGAAGGTCAAGGCTTCAGTGAGCTGAGATCATGTCACAGCACTCCAGCCTCAGCGACAGAGTGAGATCTTGTCAAAAAAAAAAAAGAAGAGGAAGATGACAACAACGATGATGACAACAACGACAAAGAAGAGGAAGACAAAGGTAAAGAAGAAGAAGTAGGAGAAGACACAGAGGTGTTGTTTAAATGTATGTTGCTGGGCGGCTTATTATCATTCACAACAAACATCTTCTGACATATACCATGCTCTCCATGTGACTAGCCACACCATTCTGGCCTATGTAAACTAGTCCACGTGGTGAGATGAGTGGGTAAGCTAGCCAATTAGGGTTCTTCCACTGGAGTAGAGACTGTAAGAGAGAATGACAATAGAGTATTCTCAGAGGCTATCTTAAAAAAGATGAGCTAGACAAAGTTCAGGCCGAGGAATCAGTTTATGGAGTTTTACCATGAAGTCACATCCAATATGGATGGAGTAATTCCAGCAAGGCTGATAAATACATGGGCATCTCAAACATTGATACTGCTCAATCTAACACTAGCTGAGTGTGTTTCATGTAAATTATTCAGGCCATGTAAACATATCCTGGTACAAGTCTTAAAATTAAATTTGGATGGGAGAAGATAACTAATTGCTAACTCTAGGATATTAGCACTCAAAAAAGCTCTCTGCTTTTAAAAATGAGGCTGATCATACGAACAGAAATACTCCAAGAGGTACTATCCATACATTGACTATTAATCTTCATCTATGGCAAAATTTCTGATATGTAAATATGGAAAGTTGAACACGTGCCTTTATTACAGTTCAATTAAAACCCCACAGAAACATAGAATGTCATGATGGGAAAGTTATTTACTGGTTATTGAGTGTAGTCAAAACCAGAAAAAGTTAACGTCTTGTCTACAATATACTCACGTATGGTCAGAAAAAGTCAAAACTCCTGTCATGGTAGTATAAAGGACTTTTCATTGATCTGAGGAATGTCAACAAGCATTGTATAGGGAAAAGGAGATATTCGTTGACATAATGGACAAAATCTGATTGAAGATGAAAGTTCTTCACTTCACTCTCTGTTGTCATCTCTGCTGCCTTACTTTTCCCCCAACTCTGGCTTCCCTCAGTGCCTAAGGATGGCTATAGCTAATCTAGATACCATATCCAGACTTGACAACATATATATCCAAATCTCTTTCTAATGATCAAAGGAACTCACCCAGAACCCTTTAGCAGATTTCTGTTCATTGAACATAATTGAGTCACATGCCCATCTCTCAGCCAGTCACAGCAAATGACATGGGATCTTCTAGATTGGTTTTGAGTAATCAAGATTCAACCTCCAAGTCTGAGGTGAGGATAGCTTTCCCTGAAGCATGTGTGCACATGGAAAAGGCAAGACACTGTGTGAAACTGTAGTTGTTTCATTAGAGAAAGATGAGGGTGGGAGGAAAGGTGGGTAGGCAACCAACAGACAACACAAAGAAACAAGTCTAAGATCACTACAGCAAGAACAGCTTACTCATAGTCCCCAGCATTTGTCCTCAGGTTTTTATCTCTGTATCTAGTTATTATTAACTGCTTCATAAGGAAGGGCACACTCTACTTCTCTAGAAATCTGAATTTCACCTAACATTTTAGGTTCAGTTGAATCCCACCTTGAGCTTATTGACCTCTCTCTAGAAGCAGTGGTCCTCTAAGGCTAACCTGACATCTGACTAAAAGGTCTTGTAGAAGCCATATACTCCATTGGCTGCCCTGTTGCTCTGGGAATGTTAAGCTTCACCCTGGGCTATTGCCATGCCTCTGGCTCAAGCAGCCATATGCCTGGAGTTTCTCATTCTCTCACCTCTTCTGGAGTTGTATGAAATACCACGCTGCAAGTAAGAAGGTGTGGCATCCCAGGTTGCCACTAAAAAGGCCACATGATGTAAAGCAGAAAGTGGGGGAGAGTTATGTTCCATGAGATGTATTTGGACCAATGAGAAAATGAAGCTGGGGAGAGGGCTGGGCAAATAAATTTCACCTCCTTTATTGCTCTCATGGACTTCTCTGAGCTGGAGTTTCTCCAACCAGGCTGGAGACATCCTTTAGATTCAGTAAATACATTAGCCAAGCAAACCAGAATGTCTCCCAATGTTGATTATAAAGCAATGGTGAGCACAGCAATGCAGCATTTCATGGCACTTCACATCTTTCTTGACTTTCTCTTTTCCTCACTCTCCTGCTCTAGACTACATCTCCCAAATAAAGCCTCAGCTTTTCACCCTTTCCTCAGACTCTACTTTCCAAGAACCCAGGCTATGATAGACATTACAAAGAGCTATGGGATAGATGCCTCTCTGGACCACCCAACATTTGCTTAGCCAAAAAAGGAACATAGAACATTCTGGCTTCGGTCCCACAGGCAAAGTTTGCACAAATTATACAACAAAATGGGTATTCATTTTCTGGGTATTTCGGAAAGAAGATTTAATTTTTGTATCAGCAACATAATTCATGACATTGTACATATTTACTTACAAAAATGTAAAACTATTATATAATATGTAAAATCTATAAAGCATATAACATGACTGTACTGTAGAGGCAATATCCAAGCATATAACATGACTGTACTGCAGAGGCAATATCCAAATCTTCCAAATGTACATCCTTGGCTGACTGACTGACATTTAAACAAATCATAAGACAAGTTACTTCATCCAATCAGAACTCAGCAATGCCTTGAGCCCCCAAAGTTGCTTGCTTATATCATCTATTACAACTCATGACTAAATTTTGATAGCAGGTTATGTAGAATTTTATAAGCTACAGAAATCAACTAAAAAATTGAATTGTCAAGAATAATGACTAATAATAAAATAATCATAGAAATGATCATAGAGAGAATGTGACAAAGGTGGAAAATTTGAATCAGATTAGGTAAAAATAATTTTTAATTGGTCACCTATGAATTAAGAATGCATTCTGCTTGTGTGACATTTGCCTGAAGAACTGTTCACCTAGAACCAATCCCCTCACCTTCTTCTGAGTTTCCACTGCCCTATAACTTTGCTATTTATCATGAACTGTTTTCATGCTTTTGTTCATGCTTTCCTGTCTGTCTGAGACACCTTTCCTTTTTTAGCTCTCTACTTCTAACTCAGTTCTTGTGTTACCCTCTTAAAGAGCCTGCACCATTAGGCAGTGGTTGGCATACTACATCCCATGGGCCACATTGGTCTCACCCCTGGTGTTTTAATAGCCTGACAGCTAAAAATAGTTTGTACAGATAAACATTTGCAATCAATCTGATGATGGGAAACACTATCTTTGAGTTCCAGTTAAGCAAGATGTTATCTACCTCCCAACAACAGCAATAACATAAAGTCCTTCTCCTTGATAGAATATCTGCATTACAAAAAACAATGGACTCAACTATTATTAATATACTGAATTATTTCAAAAAAATGTATGGATATTTCTTTCCTCTCTTGTTATATAAATACCTGTACAAGATCTTTGATTTTGCCTCTTGGCCCACAAACCCTAAAATATTTACCAGCTTGCCTTTTATAGAGAAAATCTACTAATTCCTGCTCTGGAATCATGGAGCCCAAAGCAGTCAGAAAACTTATCTATTCAGCACCTGAATATCCAGATAAAGAAACCTATGCCCAGAGAAGGAATGAGTCCTGCCTGCCCCCTGTTTTGCAGCAGCCCTAAGATGGGTCTCCCAAGCCTCTGGATGCACCATGCTCCTCCCCAACTCAGAGCTCCACAGATGTTTGTTAAGTGAAACACGATTTCTCAAAGAACATGAAAACCAGACAGTATGCCCAATCGCCATCAAATATACCTCTCCTCTTCTGCCTTTTTCTCCTTGTTTAATTTAATGGAAATCCAATGCTAGGCTGAAATTCAAACCTCACTCTGGCTGCAGTAAGTGCCTGAAGATGTTATGTGAGAAGCAGCTGTGAAGAAGGAGTGCAATCAGTTAAGTGTGAACAGGATTGAAAGCCTGAAAAGACTCCTACAGCCTAATAATGGTTTATTAAAAAGCTCTGGCAAGGCTGCACCAGCTTGACAGTTGGCCCTCACCTTTCATCTTTCTTTTGAAACAGCTCAGTAAAACCCATCTATCTACCTCTGTCTGAAGACCTGCCATTCCACAAGGCAGAACTTTTCACCTGGGGCACAGTGCTTACATTGGAACTCCATACATCATATTTACAAAAAAGGCCAGACACAACTGAGCAGCCTGCCTGCACATTATATTTAAATTTACTATTTTTTAAAAGAGGTCCTTTTAAAAAATATATTAAATTTGTGCTAGTAATAAAAGAGCTATTTGAACTTGTGTGATTTGTGTTTAAAGGTCATCAGCTGTATGAAACCTGTTCCGTGGAGACTGTAATGGAATGGCTGAGAGCTGAAAAATATTGAGCTGTTTTCCCTCCGTGTTTATAAAACTTATTTAAAAGCATGTTGATTATAAATACTTCTAAAATATTTACTTCTCTAGCAGTTGTGCTTGGGAAAATTAGAATCCCAACTCGCATGTTTAATGAGACAAGTCAAGTTCAGAGAGAGAGAGAGGGATACATACATACACATATACATACATACGGTGTTATTATTGCAAAAAAAACCACATGATTCTCTGAGCAAATGCTTGATGATGAAGATCATGTATAGTCTAAAGCTCAGAGATAGGATTTGTAGCCTAGCACACTGTGCTTAATTTATAGCGTAAGTTTTAGAAATAATATTCACATTATGGTGGTAGTTGGCTGGGGGTTTTTTCTATGTCTTCCTACCTGCATTCTTGTCACAGCCAGTCTATGGATTGTGCCTGAGACAGGATGCTTGTGAGGACAAAGGCATGGTGGTCACTCCTACTGAGCTTTTTCTTGAAACAGCTTCTTTCTTTCCAACCCATTCAGATAAATTCTGTATAAATAAAATCCTCAGTAGACCATAAAAATATTGTTAGTGTTCATTTGGGAAAAAAAAAATCAAAGATCCAGAAATGTTTTGGCAGCTTAAGAAATACAGGGATTCTATTTTAAGAGTAAAAGTAACATATGCTTCACTAATGTGTCGGAAGAAGGGAGAATGAAGGACCCGTAGAACTGAAGAGTCTGAGGAAGGAGGTGGTAAGGAGGGAAAAGCAAGAAGTATCTGTCACATTTGTCATTTTCCTACCTTTTCCAGGGTATGTTCCTTTATGTTTCTGAAGCATTAACACATTTTTGTTTTCAGAATAGCATAGTGGAAGGAAGGAGAACTCATCAATGGAGAGAACCAACTTTGCCATCAGACAATCTGGACCTGAATCCCAATTCTACTACTAAGTCATTTTCTAATATCTCTGAACCTCAGTTTCCACAAACACAAAATGATTATACAAGCAAGGCTTGTTTGTTATGAGGATTACTTTAAATAACCCATGTAAACAACTCACAGAGGCTCCTGACTTTGACAGGCACTGTGCAAAATGTAATGAGATAAAGAATAAGTGCAAGTTCGTAGTGCATGGAGAACTCCGTGGTGCATGGAGAACCACAGAGCCAGCTCGGGGTGCTGTCAAGAAGATCCTCCATGGCTCTTTGTTGTCCCCCAGCAGCTTGAAGTTGAATGCTGGAGAGAGCTTTAAGGCCTTGGTGGTTCTTAAATTGGACTGCACATCTGAGTCATCTGAGGAACTTTCTGTTTTAAAATCTAGACTTTTGGGCCTTGCTTCACATCTACTGAATTAGAATCTCTGGGTTGGATTTCTGACATTAGTATTTTTAAAAAATAACTCCCTAGTGATTCAAGTAAGCAACCAAGTGTAGGATCTTCTGATTTAATCCACCTTCCCTCAAATAAAGGAATTCTTTCTTCAATTTCCTTGCTTCAACCTCTTTGGGGTACTTCAACACTCTCAAGCAGCCAGGATCATCTGTCATGTCATTTCAGTTGTTACACAGTGATTTTCTATGAAGTGCAAAAATCTTAAAATTTCTACACCCCCATATTAGTTCTTAGTATGGAACAATCCATCTTATGTAATAACTTTTCTAAAATGTGGAGGAGGCTAATCATCGGGTCTGCTTTACATCTTTTTTCTTTCTTTCTTAAGCTCCTTCAAATATTTTTCCCAGGACATGGTCTCTCAACCAACTCATCATCATCTTCACCTTAATAAATGTTCAATTATAGTATTCTTCTTTAAAAGATCATGCCAGAAGACAACAGAATTTTCTGTGTGGCCTAGTCAGCATAAAAAATCATTTTATAATCTTCTCATGAGCAATCTAATGTTTTATTACTTAGTTTATCTCTTTTGACAACTATCTAATATTGTTCAGGCTGTGGTGCATCAAAACCCCGGACATTCTTCAGAAGCTGCTGCAAAACTGTCTTCCTTATTTTTAGTCCCATGTTTAACTTTTTGAGAAAAATTTAGCATCATATTTTTCCCACTCTTAAATTTCCTTTGGAAGATCTTGATCTATCATTTTAATTTGTGGAGAGGATATATAGAAATTTTATTGTAATTAACATATTCATTATTCTTCCTTGCTTCAGTCATTTTATTCAGCCATTGGCTTAAAAAAGACCAAGAGTTCTAAGACCAAAAGTTGAGGCCTGTGGAACACCACCAGAGACCTCTACCCATGTGGACATAGATCCATACAATCAGCTGTGAATCTAAAACTATAGAATGCTTTGCGGACCTTGAGAAGAATTCTAACTGGTGAACTCCAACAAGAATTCTTTATTCGATCTAACTCTAATTAGATCCACCAACCTCATCAAGGTACCTATAAAGATACTAAAGTTGACTTCAGATGTCTTCTTCTAAATGAATACAAACAAGTGGCAATGAATCCTCACTTTTTTAAGAGTATATAAACAATTTAATAATCTTTTTCAAAATTTTGTAAGATTGTGTCAAGCTTATCAATTAATATCAATCAGAAGCTAGCTTTGTGAGAATTAGAAAATCATTTGATTGTTGCCATTTTTTACAACTCTTTTATAAGTCCTTGGAGATTAATGACAATGACTAAGTCTCAAAAATCATGCATCTAATTTCTGTTAGCCATGATCACTTTTATTCCCATGTACTTAAATTATTTTAAATCTACTGGATTTTCTTTTACTGACTCTTCATGGGCCACAACATCACCTTATTTTGTTTTTAGTTTCTTTTTTTCCATGGGAAAATGCTTTCACTTTATAGACAATGGAAACAAAAATAGGAATTGTGCATTCTACTTTCTTTTCATCATGTTAACATCCAAATATTGTCTTCAGGATGAAAGCTTGATACTTCCTCCAGTGTGCCTTTGGTACCCATTGTTCCAAAAATAGCTGAAACAGTTTTCAGTTTCATCATAATTCTGATAATTTCCCTAATCTTGACAATACTGTGCCCTGCTTTCAAATTTAACTTTGATCATTTGACATGTGAGGTTGAATAATTCTTTGTTGGGGGTTAGGGAACTACCCTGAACATGTAGGCTGTTTAGCCGCATCCCTGGCCTCTGCCTACTGGATACCAGTAGCACATATTCAACTGAAAACGTCTTCTGACATTGTCACTAATTGAGATCCAAGTTTTTGGAAATTTTCATAATCATGTGTCAAAATTTTTGGATTAAAATGCAATCTTCCTTGCCATGTGCCGCTTGGTATCCTGTAGCTGGTTCATACTTAACTTTGTTATTAGTATCTCCATGTAGTGGGGTCATACATCACAACTTCCTCTGGGGGATCCAGACTCTCACATCTATAATTCTAAGATATTGTCTCTTGAATCTGACATGTTCCTGATTTCATTTGCAAATCTGCCATTTTTAATCCACCAAAGACAAACTTGAACACAATCCCAGACCTTCGCAGATTGTGAGATTAAGATAAAAATAGTGAAATCATGAGACAATGCTTAGACATTCTCAATGCTTCTAATTCCAATACCCACATTGGAATGGAAGAAACCAACCAGTGTGCCTTGGGCTGCTCCTTGCAAGCATTTCCCAAGAAATACTGATTTACATCAGAGGTATTATTTTTTTTTTCTCTCATGGGTTATTTCTAGCTACCTTTCTAACAAAGTTTTTTTCCCGGTCCCCACTGCCTGCCCTCCTTTGACTAGCACACTGCTAGATGTACTTTTTAGTGGTGTGTCCTTGTAATAAAGTCTACTGAGCAACACATAGAAGGTAGTATTCTTTCAAATGTCTTTTGGGGAGAAAGAAACCCATCCACAAAAAGAAAGGCAAGAATGTCCTTTTAGAAATTGCCTGCAGTGGCAAAAAGGAACACGCAGAAAAGGACAATTTTGTAATCCAAAGGGAATGCAAAAGTCAGAATTCCTGCCAACACAGAAGGATAGAGGAGCACAAGGTCCTAGAAGCGTAAACACTAGACATGTAAGGTCAGCAGGCTGTCTACATACAGAATGCTAGTCTAGCTGTGTAGAAGATAAGCTCTGTAATGTTTGCACATCTTTCCCACCTAAGTTCAGAGGATCTGCCTTCCTCTTTATGGCACTGTGAACCCAACTTCCTAAAAGTATTCAACACAAATTCTTCCCCAGGTGTTCTCAGGAAGTTTCCTGGGTCACCCACAAAATATGTTTTATACTTGCCAGTAGCCACAGGGCCAACAATTTTCAAGCTATAGTGTGCATGAGAATCACCATGAAAGCTTATTTAAAATGCAGCATTCTGGGACCTGCTCTCCAGGACTTTATGATGTGTGAGCTGGGGCCTAGGAATTCACATTTTAATAATCAACACAGGTGATTCTGATGTATGGTTGAGAAACACCATCCCAGGTGTTCCAGGGGGAAACTGAGAAAACCTTGATACTGGGGCCTGGTCACATGGCCACAAAATCTATTTTATCATGGAATTCAGTATTCCTGTCTCCAAGAACAGTGCAGGGGCAAAGGGAAAACTTATCCTTCACTCTCTGAAAGTTCACTGAAAAATATACTGATAAAAGGCAGATTAACAAGCGAAAAGACATATCAAATTTATTTTAACATGCATAGTATGGGAAATTGTAGGAGAATAATTATTCGATAACCCAATTGGATACAGATATTTATATAATCTTCTTCATTAGGGCAAGGGAGATGAGAAAAATGTAGCAATTTGAGGGATAGTAAATGATTTTTAAGGGGATTCAATGAGCTTAGACAACACACAACAGCCTGTTACTAAGTCTATTGGGTCTACAGAGCAAACAATTGTTTGTGACAAAAGTCTGTCTAGATGTGTTGACAGATTTTTGTCTCTCTTTCTGCAATTTGAGTTAAGTTAATGAAAACCCAGATAATGCAATTGTGTCCTTTGTCAGGTCCAGTTTCTAGGCAGATATAGGAACTTCAGAAAAAAAAAAAAAAGAAAAAGAAAAAACCTTCAGCCTGTGCTTTGGGAGAGAGAGACCCTTGAGAGACAGGTGTTGGGTAGGGGTAGGAAGGTCAGAATGACTTTGATGCTGCTCCTTTAGTCCAGTATGTCAAAGTGTGTATTGGGAGTTATTGGTTTCTGAGTCACAATATTCCCATATCTGAAGGTCAGGGGAGGAAGCTCAGAGTGACCTTGAGGCCACTTCTTTAGTTCAGCATGTCAAAGTGCATATTGGTTTCTGAGCCCCAAAATTCCCACCTGAAACTTCCCTAGAAATTTTGCCTACTGAAAACTGAGTTGGTGGATGTGAAGAGAAAAACTGAGTTAGTAGCTAAATGACAAAGGATCCTATTAAAGTAATCTCATTCTGGGAATACGCCAGTCCAATTACACAGTTGTGTCTCATTTTAGAAAACCGAGTTGCAAATGGGATCTTAAAGTTAGGCCTCTATATTCAGGCAAACAGATCTTTAATAAGAGACATGTTTATGATATCGGAAAAAAAAAAACACATTAATGTCTGGAGCAGTCTATAAAGTAGGTTCATCTAGAACAGAGGGCGGTCATCTGAGAAGACCAGTGGCAATCCGATAGATTTTCCTGGGTTGTAGTATATGTGTAAAGTTTGTCCAGATATAAACTATTGCAGTAATTTTTCTTTAAAGTCGAGTTGACTAGCTTCATCTTTCAGGGCTTTAGGAAAAAGGCAGTTTTAATTTTAGTAATTTCAAGTCAAAAAGGTGGGAGAAAAATTTAAAACATTAGTCAAGACAGTTGCAGCCAGATATTGGGGGGAACTACAACTTTAAAATTCAGTCCAGAATTTTAAAAAAACTAAAAAATGGACAGGGATGTAATCTAATAACAAGTACACTATAGTTTCTTTTTTCTTAAATATAATTTTTCTCTCTCCAGTCCCCCCTTTCTACCAAAGATATATCATAGTAAGACTAGTTTGTAAAATAAGTTTAGTCTTTGACCTAATGATTACATAAGTTTGGTAAGAATGACAATTGACCACATAGGCTCTTTTTAAGTTGGCTTTGCTGAAACTTTTTCATAAGGAACCTCAGATTAGACTTTTCTGAAAAGCCTCTCAAGGCTTTGGGGCCAAGCCAAGGATTCATCATCAGACTGTGCCCAGGTGAATTCCTCTTTTCTTGAGGTCTTAAAAATATCTTGAGGTTCCTAGGCCCACCAGATAGCGATATTTTTTACTTACCACAAGGCTAGAACCCTGTAAGGGAGCTGTGTTAACAAGATACCAGGCCAGTCTTTCCAAGGTAGAGTGGGTTCTGGCTCTATAAAGTCAATCTGAAATCCCAGTTCCTTAAAGTTGTCTGATGATACTGAAGAAAGGACATCCCAGTAAAAGCCTTGGTAATATAACAATATTTCCAATAGCGTCCTCTTACTTAAAAAGAATTCTTATTGAACGTATGCTGACAGTATGCTGACAACTATATTGCCATAAAATAAAAATATCTACGAACAGTTTCCAAATTTTGGAGAGATCAGGTAGAGAGAAAAAGAAATGTTTTAATTTTTCTCACAGAAGAACACTTTACCAAATAGCTGTAAAGCTTCATAGAAAAAGAAATTTCCATAACTTTGGAAGACAAAACATAAAAAGAAGCAACAAATTTTTAAGCAAAAAAGTCATAAAAATCATTTCAACTCAATGTAATTAATTCTAATTAATTTTTGTTCTGCTTGATGTTGGATTACAATTTTATGAGTCCAGTTTTTTTTTTCATTAGAGTTCTGGAAATTTTTACCCAGTCCAATGATACAATCACAAAATTGCCAGAATGTGTATTTGTCAAAGCTTTTTCTCACCATTTTTATGAACCTCTTTGAAGACATACTTTAGGATTTGCAAACTGTTTTCAGGGAAAAAAAAAAAGCATCAGAAGAAGGCAAATAACTGTGGACAACCAGACTTAAAATGGCAATGGTTAAAGACAGAACTGACATGAAAATTTGGTCATTCATTTTTTGTGACCCATAGCAATTCAACATAATAATCACAATAATGACTGATAGCATATACCAAGACATATCAGATTTTTGGGAATCACATGTAATTTTGGAACACATATTAATAACTTAAAAAGGTTGAACATAATTTTTTATTAGGGGATCCTTCCCATATAATTTAACATATAAAATAAATATGTTAGTTATCTCACTTTCAGATGCTTCAAGGTACCTTTGGAGCATCCCCAAATTAGTTTGAGGTCAAATGTAATCCATCACATAAACAGAACCAATGACAGAAACCATGACTGTCTCAATGGGTGCAGAAAAGGCCTTCGATAACATTCAACAGCCCTTCACGCTAAAAACTCTCAATAAACTAGGTATTGATGGAACACATCTCAAAATAATAAGAGCTATTTATGACAAACCCACAGCCAATATCATACTGAATGGGCAAAAGCTGGAGGCATTCCCTTTGAAAACCAGCCCAAAACAAAAATACCCTCTCTCACCACTCCTATTCAACAAAGTATTGGAAGTTCTGGTGAGGGCAATCAGGCAAGAGAAAGAAAAAAAAAAGCATATTCAAATAGGAAGAGAGGAAGTCAAATTGTCTCTGTTTGCAGATGACATGATTGTATATTTAGAAAACCCCATCATCTCAGCCCAAAAACTCCTTAAGCTGATAAGCAACTTCAGCAAAGTCTCAGGATACAAATTCAGTGTGCAAATATCACAAGCATTCCTATACACCAATAACAGACAAACAGAGAACCAAATCATGAGTGAACTCCCATTCACAATTGCTAAGAAGATAATAAAATACCTAGGAATCCAACTTACAAGGGACATGAAGAACCTCTTCAAGGAAGACTACAAACCACTGCTCAAGGAAATAAGAGAGGACACAAATAAATTGAAAAACATTCCATGCTCAGGGATAGGAAGAATCAATATCACGAAAATGGCCATACTGCCAAAAGTAATTTATAGATTCAATGCTATTCCCATCAAGCTACCACTGAGTTTCTTCACAGAATTTAAAAAAAAAAAACTACTTTAATTTTCATATGGAACCAAAAAAGAGCCTGTATAGCCAAGACAATCATAAGCAAGAAGAACAAAGCTGGAGGCATCACACTACATGACTTCAAACTATACTATAAGGCTATAGTAACCAAAACAGCATAGTACTGGTACCAAAACAGATATGTAGACCAATGAAACAGAACAGAAGCCTCAGAAATAACACCAGACATCTACAACCATTTGATCTTTGACAAACCTGACAAAAACAAGAAATGGGGAAATGATTCCCTATTTAATAAATGGTGCTGGGAAAACTGGCTAGCTACATGCAGAAAACAGAAAGTGGACCACTTCCTTACACCTTATACAAAAATTAATTCAAGATGGATTAAAGACTTAAATGTAAGATCTAAAACCACAAAAACCCTAGAAGAAAACCTAGGCAATACCATGCAGGACATAGTCATGGGCAAAGACTTCATGACTAAAACACTAAAAGCAATGGCAACAAAAACCAAAATTGACAAATGGGATCTAATTAAACTAAAGAGCTTCTGCACAGCAAAATGAACTATCATCAGAGTGAACAGGCAACCTATAGGATGGGAGAAAATTTTCACAATCTATCCATCTAACAAAGGGCTAATATCCAGACTCTACAAGGAACTTCAACAAATTTACAAGAAAAATCAAACAACCCCATCCAAAAGTGGGCGAAGGATATGAACAGACACTTCTCAAAAGAAGACATTTATGCAGCCAACAAACATTAAAAGAAAGCTCATCATCACTGGTCATTAGACAAATGCAAATCAAAAACCACAATGAGATACCATCTCACTCCAGTTAAAATGACGATCATTAAAAAGTCAGGAAACAACAGATGCTGGAGAGGATGTGGAGAAATGGGAACACTTCTACACTGTTGGTGGGAGTGTAAATTAGTTCAACCATTGTAGAAGACAGTGTGGTGATTCCTCAAGGATCTAGAGCCAGAAATACCATTTGACCCAGCAATCCCATTACTGGGTATATACCCAAAGGATTATAAATCATTCTGCTATAAAAACACATGCACACATATGTTTACTGCAGCACTATTTACAATAGCAAAGACTTGGAACAAACCCAAATGCCCATCAATGATAGACTGGATAAAGAAAATGTGGCATATATATATATATATACACATATATATACCATGAAACACTCTGCAGCTATAAAAAAGAATGAGTTCATGTCCTTTGCAGGGACATAGATGAAGCTGGAAACCATCATTTTTAGCAAACTATCACAGGAACAGAAAACCAAACACCGCATGTTCTCACTCATAAGTGTGAGTTGAACAATGAAAACACATGGACACAGGAAGGGGAACATCACACACTGGGGCCTGTCGAGGGGTGGGGGACAAGCTGAGGGATGGCATTACAACAAATACCTAATGCATGCAGGGCTTAAAACTTAGATGATGGGTTGATGGGTGCAGCAAACCTGCACATTCTGCACATGTATCCCAGAACTTAAAGTATAATAAAAAATACTTAATTTAGAATTTGAAATTTGATTTTGGGAAACTGTTAAATAAGTCCAAGTTTTAAAACACTTCAAAAATAGAATCACAGGTCACGGTAGGGTAATAGTCATTTGTTTAGCCAAAATGATAATTAAAAAAAATTAAAAGCAAAATCTTTTACTCTTTGACAATGAGACAGCTTTTCAAATAATCAAAAGGCCTATTAAAGCTCTTTTGATTATATGATTAATAACATGGGACACACAGAATCTATGTCTCTTTCTCTTTCTTTTCTCTTCCCCTCTCTCTCTGCAATTTACTCAAAAGAGGAACAACGTTTTACTATCTTTTATTTATTCTACCAGAAAATCTCATAAAAGAGAAAACCAGATTTTAGTATTTTATTAGTATCCTTTTAATATTAAAGCCAATTTTAATAAAACTTGATAAATAAATCCATCCAATATCACTCAGCTTTGATCACATAAGGTAAGATTTCCATAAACCTTTTATATCCTCTTTCCACCTTTTTATTATCTTTCTTCCTCCAACTTTCTATATCCAATTGGTTTTATCTACATCATTCTTACTTTATCCCTTCATGTTGAAACAATCTTTAAATATCCTTTAAACTCGACAAAGTTAACTTTTTTCTCCACAAAGCCACCTTTTTTCTCCACAAAACCACAGGTCTTCATAGCTTTTTATAACTTTTCTCACCAAAAATACATCTTGTTTTTCTTGTACACACTGCACACAAAATTGTTTTCCATATTTCTGGTAATTTTAAGTACATACATTAAAACAAACATTATTTTTATTTACCAAAGATTACTAGAGTCACGTGAACTTAAAAAATAATTTAGGGTTATTTATTGAATTTATGAGTACTTATTTATAAGTCAATTTGGTACCATGTAAACAATATTAAAAAACCTGTTTAGACATATTCATATATATAGACACAACATTCAACACACACATGTATATACGTATGTATACAAAAGCCAAAGAGATTAGGGAGCTCAATGTAAGAGATCAGAGCTTGAGACCTAAAAGGAAACTGCCCACCCGCCCGTGACTCTTGGGGTTCACAAAAATACAGAGCACTCCAAAGTAAGGGGGTAGGTGGTGACTTCGTGTGTGTGTGTGTGTGTGTGTTTCTCAAGGGGGTCTCAGAGTCATTAGAGGTCCCCTCTAGACCCCTTCATGTGGCATCAAAGATGGCAGAAGGAAGGAGAAATAAAAGCAAACGAAAGAACAAGTCTTTGAGCAGCCAATTTGTGGAGATTTTAAGCTTCTAAAAAAGGCCAATGAAATGTTACATTTTTCTCAGAAAAAAAAACATGCCAACAAGAAAGGAAGGACCAAACTTGTAATTAAAATGAGGTTTCAGTCAACTGAAGAAAAAAATCCCAAGGGAGAAATAGAATCCAAAAGAGAACAGAGAAACTTTAAAAAAAATACGGCCTGAATATCAGCTTTTAATTAAGCTATTGACCACGGAGGGTTTTCCTTTAAATCTTTTAAATCTCTCATTATCCAACTTTAGCCAGGACAAACAGCCAATATTTATGGCCTTTGAACTTTTTTTTCACCTTTCTCTTCATCCAAAGTTACCTAGTGACTCAGAAACAAAACCAGTATCTTTATGACTTAACCAAGGATGTACGAAGGGTGTCCAAAGAAATGTCAAGAAGCAGTCCTCACAAGATCCAGAGTAACTCCCAAAGAAAGTTAAAGAAAAAAGCAACTTAGACAACAGAAAAACAATAGCTATCCAGGGGAGCAAAATAGATCAATAATAAATGGGTACCCGAAAAAAAGTAATAGTCACATAAATATAAATTTAAAACAGACAATTCAAGCTAACTTTAAAAAATATGATACTGTTTATTTAACTTCAAAAACATTTCAGTACTCTAAACCAAAAAGTAAAACATGTTTAAGTATACAAGGTTCTCAAACTTTCTTTTCTTTACTCTTTTTTTTTTTTTTTTTGGCAGAGTCTTGTTCTGTTGCCCGGGCTGGAGTACAGTGATGTGATCACGGCTCACTGCAGCCTTGACCTCCAGAACTTAAGCAATCCTCTCACCTCAGTCTTCCAATAGCTGGGACTTCAGGCACACATCACCATGCCTGGCTAATTGTTCATATTTTTTTGTAGAGATGGGGTTTTGCCATGTTGCACAGGTTGATCTCGAACTCCTGAGCTCCAGTAATCCACTTGCCTTGGCTTCCCAATGTGCTAGAATTATAGGCATAAGCCACTGCACCTGGTCAGTTCTTAAACTTTCACTGATACAGTGGCTGTTTGCTTTGCTAACAATGAAGGACTCTACAGTTTGTTTTAAAACTACCACACTTAATGTAAAAAAAAAAAAAAAAATTCAACGATTTCTCGTGCCAGCTGATCTCCCTTTTTCTACAGCTAAAAATGGCAGCAGAATGTGATGTCATAATATATAAAAACAAAACAACCTAAAGCTAAATGGATGTTCATTGCAGTGGAAACAGGCCCAGCCTCATCATGCATGCCCTGAGCTATGGTCCCTTCAAAAGGCATCATGCTCCACAGCCTCAACGCCAAGCAAGGGTCATCCAGAGTTTGTCTCAGTTGTTTTGTTCCTTTTACAAAATGTAGATGCATACAGTTAATAAGTAGGATTTCTAGTCAATAACCATATAGTTAACACCACCTTGAAAATTAAAAAAGAAATTCCAGAAACATCTTTAAATGCCTTGTCACACCAACAGCACAGTACAAAGAGTGAGAACACAAGAATGCCTTTTCATTTTAAAAATGTTTAGAGATATATACAACTTTGATACTGTTTCTGGGTGTTCCAGGCACCCACGGCTACTTCATGTAAACCACTGACAATTTCTAGACCACTTTGAGAGACTACAATACGATCATGATCAAATTTTGTAATTAAACCCAATGAGGGCAATAGACACTTCTTAAATAAGAGATACGTCCATTTGGTGCTCCCCTGCTCTAAGGTATTCACGCAGAGTCAGATCAACAGTTATTATTCATCTTCCTCCGCCAACATCTCCTCTTCTTCCTCCTTGTCTTCTTTGTCTTCTTCTACCTTTTTCCAGGTAACAGTTAGTGGGGCCTTTTGAGCCATCAAACTTTCCTTTAGACTTAAAGTCGGCAACACCCTTCTCATACTTCTCCTTCAGCTTCACCGCCTTAGTGATGCAAGACTGCTTTTCACTGTCACTTAAACATCCCACATTTCACCCAGCAGTTTTTGGTCACATCTTCAACAGAGACGCCAGGTTTTGGGGATTTGATCTTGGGGTAGAATTCTGAACAGAACAGGAAGAATTCAGATGGTGGGCTTTAGCAAGCCTTAGGGAACTTTTTCTTCTTGTGTCCCTTAGCTGGATCATAATCTTTCATTTCCCAATCAGCATACTTTACCCACCTTTGAGATTTTATCAAATTTATCTTCTCTTTTCCAAACTGTCTTTCACCTCTCAGATAACTTTTGAAAATTCTTAAAAAACTGACAGGGCCATCTGGTTTCAACTTCTTATGTTCTTCTCTGCGTGTCTTCACAAAGAAGACATTAGCAGACATTTTGCCTTTTGGGTTTTTGAGGTCACCTTTAGCCATCCTTACTGTATCGTTCACTTGTCTTGGCAGTGCAGGGCACCATGTGAGGCTCAGGGCTCCTCAGCCTCATGCTAGCTGCCTCCGTGAGAGCCCCAACCTAATTTTTATAAATGTTTATTTTTCCTCCTGAATTTAAAGGATTTACATCCAGTACCTCCAAGGGACTGGCTCCCTGACTGGGAATTGAACCTGGCCATGACACTGAGAGGATGGAATCCTAGCCACTAGACTACAGGCTTGAGCTCTTTTTTTTCAAATCCCACAGAAGATCCAAAGCAGGCAGTTTGTGCATACAAAGGACTTCATTTTACATCTGATTTCTGCCTTAAAAAAAAAATCTTGTAGAAGGAGTTTCTAAGGTTATGTTTCCTTTGTATCTTTTCATAGGTACCAATAAGATACCTGTTTCAAATGAGAGTACTCTAAAAAGTTTTCTTTTAAATATAGCTACTTTATTTATTCCATAAGCAAGTAAAACCAATAAGCCTTTTTCATGGATAGTCCCAGAGATAACTTTCCCGGTTTAGAATACCATAAATGTAAGTGGTATTTTTAAAGTAGGCAAAGACGGTGTAACCCTTAGGATTGCCCAAAAAATTCATTCCCAGAAATAGACTAAGGTAGCAAAAGACTTGTTACAGATGGGTGAGACTGGTGTTTGTGTGTACAGCGCCTTCAGTATCACACAAATTTGTGAGGGGCTGCCAGTCACAGACTCATTTATCCATGCCACCAGGTAGGTCCTCCTAGGATTGAACTTTCTCAGGACTAACGAGGCAGCAAGAGTTAAAACAACAGGGGATTCATCAAGGAAGAAATGGAACCCACAGAGCGCAGAGATGAGTGAGGCAGGACAGTCACCCAGCAGGAACTGGTATGGAGCCAAGGGAGGCTCCCTATTACAGGAAATGGCAAGTGAGTGAGAGCCCTCATGGCCCACTTCTGCCACAGATTATCAAAACCCTAGACACAGGAGGTTCACCCACCCACCTAACACCCTCCCACTGGGGCCTCTAGACTGACATGGAGACATGCCTGGATTCTGGGCAGAGATACCATTCAGGCCCATGTGGATCCCCAAGGAATCTTCCCTGTGAGCCCCCAATCTCCTGCTCTTCACTAGGCAGGGGCCATGGCTTGGGCCCATAGCACAGTCACTCCATCCCTGGCTGAACCTTCCCATTATTCATAGTGATTCTGTGTCTCTCTGGGGTGGAATTTCCAGAGGCAACTGTCAGTCTCCCTGCCACTACCACTGTAGCAATACCTGCCCTTGCTGCCACTAGGATGGGGAAGAAATAGAGCCTGAATGTTTTACTTGCACCTCCAGTATGCTGCTGCTGCCCTATGGAGAAGAGGCCAGGCTGTCTTCTCTGCAAGTGCCCCATTCCCCCTGTTCATTACCAGGCAAGGCCCCCTTTCTTGGGCAAGCAATGCAGCTGTCCCATCCCGTGCTGATTATTTTGATTGACAGCAGCTCTGTTCTCTGGGGTGGAGCCCCAAGAGACAAGTGAAAGGCCTTCTGCCATGGCCACTGCCAAGGTCCTCACCCCCGTTGCCCCCAAGTGGGGGAGGAAACAAAAAGCCTAAGCCTGCCCCAGGGCTGCAGTGTGCAGCATGGGAGTGTCAAGCTGAGATCCGAGGCCAGGACTCAAGTGGGAGAGAAACCCACACTCTCAGTGCACTGAGAGGGAGCATAGCTGCAAACACCAGGAAATACAAAGGAGCCACGTTGCTGAGCAAAAGCTTACCTACTGGCCATTACACTTAACCACCATCTATAGGATTGCAACCCAAACTGCAAAATCAAAAATATTTTGCTGATATACCCCGCTATGAAACCAAGGAGAAGAATTCAGCCACAAACAAAGACCCTGCACAAAGCATCAGCCCTCTGAAAACATCTAGAAATGAAGCAAACTGGCTATATCCAAATTATACCACAGCTAAAGAAACATCAGCCCATACAGATGAGAAAGAACCATTGCAATAACACCGGAAACTCTGAAAGAGTGCCTCCTTACCTCCAAACAACCACACTAGCTCCCGAGCAATGATTCCAGAAGGAAATGGCTGAAATGACAGATATAGAATTCAGAATCTGGATAGTAATGAAGACCATCAAGATTCAAGAGAAACTTGAAACCTATTCCAAAGAATCTAAGGCATCCAGTAAAATGATTCAAGAGACGAAAGACAAAATCACCATTTTAAGAAAGAACAAAACTGAGCTAATGGAGATGAAACTTCACTACAAGAATGTAATAACACAAGAGGAAGTATTAACAGCAGAACAGACCAAACTGAGGAAAGAATCTCAGAGCCCAAAGACCAGTTATTCAAATTAACTCAGTCAGATAAAAGTAAATAAAAAAGAATTTTAAAAAATAAATAAAACCTCAGAGAAATGTGGGATTATGTAAAGAGATTAAATCTACCACTCATGGTATCCCTAAAAGAGGAGAGAGCACAAGCAACTAGGACAACATATTCGAGGATATCATCCACGAAAATTTCCCCAACATTGATAGATAGCTTGACATGCAAATACAGAAAATTTAGAGAACCTCTGAGAGACACAATATAAAATGACCATCCCTAAGACATGTAGTTATCAAATTCTCTGAGGTGAATGTGAAAGAAAAAAAAATAAACTAAAGGCAGCTAGAGAGAAGGGGCAGGTCACCTACAAAGGGAACACCATCAGTCTAAGAATGGACATTTTAGCAGAAACCCTACAAGCCAGAATAGATTGGCGGGCTATATTCAACATCCTGAAAGAAAAGAAATTTCAGCTAAGAATTTCATATCCAGCCAAACTAAGCTTCATAAGCAAAGGAGAAATAAAATCCTTTCCAGAGAAGCAAATGCTAAGGGAATTTGTTACCACCAGGCCTTCCAAGAGGCCCTTAAGGGAATGCTAGACATGGAAACGAAAAACCTTACCAACCACCACAAAAACATACTGAAATACATAGATCATCAACACTATAAAGCAACTACACAATCAAGTCTACATAACAACTAGCTAACATCATGATGACAGGATCTAATCCACACGTATCAGTATTAACCTTGAACATAAATGGGCTAAATGCCCCCACTTAAAAGGCACAGAGTGGCAAGTGGATAAAGAAGCAACACAACTGCATGCTATTTTCAAGAGACCCACCTCACATGTATGGGCACCCATAGGCTCAAAGTAAAGGGATGAAGAAAGATCTATTAAGCAAACAGAAAACAGAAAAGATCAGGGGTTGCTATTCTTATTTCAAACAAAACCAACTTTAAACCAGCAATGATCAAAAAAAAGGACAAAGAAGGGCATTACAAAATGGTAACCGGTTTAATTCAACAAAAAGAATTAATTTTCTGAAATATATATGCACCCAATACTAGAGCACTCAAATTGGATAACCACACAGCAACAGCGGGAGAATTTAACACCCCACTGACAATATGGGACAGATCATTGAGGCAGAATACTAACAAAAATATTCAGGACCCAAACTTAACACTTGACCAAATGGACCTAACAGATATCTATGGAACACTTCACCCAACAAAAATAGAACAAGCATTCTTTTCATCTGCACATGGCACATATTCTAAAATTGACCACACTCTAGGCCATAAAGCAATTCTAAACAAATTCAAAAGAAACAAAATCATACCAACCACATTATCAGACCACAACAGAATAAAAACAGAAATCAATACCAAGAAGATCTCTCAAAACCATACAACTAAATGGAAGTTAAACAGTCTGCTCCTGAATGACTTTTGGGTAAACATTGAAATTAAGGCAGAAATCAAGAAATTATTTGAAAGTAATGAAAACAAAGATAAAACATACCAGAATCTCTGGGACTAACATAAGCTAAAGCAATGTTAAGAGGAAAGTTTATAGTTCTAAATGCCCACATCAAAAAGTTAGAAGGATCTCAAATTAACAACCCAGCATCACAAACGTCACACCTAGAGGAACTTGAAAAACAATAGCAAACCAACTCCAAAGCTAGTAGAATAAAAGAAATAACCCATGTCAGAGTAGAACTAAACAAAATGGAAATGAAAAAACACACAAAAGATCGATGAAACCAAAAGTTGGTGTTTTGAAGAAATAAATAAGATTGATCAACTGCTAGCTAGACTAAGAAATAAAAAAGGGAGAATATCCAAATAAATACAATCAGAAATGACAAACAGGACATTACCACCCACCCCATAAAAATAAAAAAACTCATAGAGACTATTATAAACACCTCTGTGGACATAAACTAGAAAACCTAGAAGAAATTAAGAAATTCCTGGAAATATATAACCTCCAAAGAGTAAACCATGAAGAAATTGAAATCCTGAATAGATGAACAACAAGTTTCAAAATTGAACCATTAGTAAAAACCTACTGTCAGAAAAACGCCTTGGACCAGAAGGATTCACAGCCCAATTTTCCCAGACATACAAAAAGAGCTGGTACCAATCCTACTGAAATTTATCCTAAAAATTGAGGAGGCAGGACTTCTCCCTAACCCATTCTATGAGGTTAGCATTACTCTGATACCAAAATATGGCAGAGACACAAAAAAGGAAACTTCCAGCCAATATCCCTGATGAATACAGATGCAAAAATCTTCAACAAAATACTAGCAAAGCAAATCCAGCAGCACAACTGTATTAGTCCATTTCCACACTGCTGATGAAGACATACCCAAGACTGGGCAATTTACAGAAGAAAGAGGTTTAATGGACTTACAGTTCCACATGGCTGGGAGGCCTCACAATCATGGTGGAAGGCAAGGAGGAGCAAGTCACAACTTACATGGATGGCAGCAGGCAAAGAGAGAGAGCTTGTGCAGGGAAACTGCCTTTTTTAAAAACTATCAGATCTCATGAGACTTATTCACTATTATGAGAACAGCATGAGAAAGACTTGCTCCATGATTTGATTACCTCCCACCAGGTCCCCCCAACAATACATGGGAAGGCAACATTAGATTAGGGTGGGGACACAGCCAAACTATATCAATAACAAAAAGTTAATCCACCATAATCAAGTAGGCCTTATTCCTGCGATGCAAGGTTGGTTCAACATACACAAATCAATAAATGTGACTCATCACATAACAGAACTAAAAACAAAAACCCCCACAATTATCTCAATGCATGCAGAAAAGGCTTTTGATAAAATTTAACTACGCTTCATGTTAAAAACTCTGAACAAACTAGGCATCAGAGCTATTTTAAGGTATTATTTCACAACTTTAAAATAGTAAGAGCCATCTATATCAAACCCACAGGGAACATCATACTGAATGGGAAAATGCTAGAAGCATTCTCCCTGAGAACTGGAACGAGACAAGGATGCTCACTCTCACCACTCTTATTTAACATAGTGCTGGAAGTCATAGCCAAAGCAATCAGGCAAGAGAATAAAATAAAAGGCATCAAATTGGCCGGGCGTGGTGGCTCACGCCTGTAATCCCAGCACTTTGGGAGGCCGAGGTGGGCGGATCATGAGGTCAGGAGATCGAGACCATGATGGCTAACATGGTGAAACCCCGTCTCTACTAAAAATACAAAAAATTAGCTGGGTGTGGTGGTGGGCACCTGTAATCCCAGCTACTCGGGAGGCTGAGGCAGGAGAATGGCGTGAACCCAGGAGGCGGAGCTTGCAGTGAGCCGGGATAGTGCCACTGCAGTCCAGCCTGGGTGAAAGAGTGAGACTCTGTCTCAAAAAAAAAAAAAAAAGGCATCAAATTAGAAAGGGAGAAATTAGACAATCTCTCTTTACAGATGATATGACACTATACCTAGAAAAACCTAAAATTGCTGCCTAAAGGCTCCTAGTTCTGATAAACAACTTCAATAAAGTTTCAGGATACAAGGTCAATATATAAAACCCAGTAGCATCTCTATATACTAATAACATTCAAGCTGAGAGCCAAATCAATAATTAAATCCCATTCACAATAGCCACAAAAAGAATAAAATACCTAAGAATACAGTTAACCAGGGAGATAAAAGATCTCTACAATAATAATTATAAAACCTTGTTGAAATAAATAAGAGATAACACAAACAAATGGAACAACATTCCATTATCATGGATAGGAAGAATCAATATTGTTAAACTGGCCATATTGCCCAAAGCAATTTACAGATTCAATGCAATTCCTATCAAACTACAAAAAAAAAATTTCACAAAATGAGAAAATAAAATTCTAAAATTCATGTAGAATTGAAACAGAGCCTAAAGAGTCAAAGCAATTGTAAGCAAAAAAAACAAAGCAGGAGGCATCACATTACTCAACTTCAAACTATACTACAAGGCTACAGTAAGCAAAACAGCATTGTACTGCTACAAAAACAGACACACAGACTAATGGAACCAGTTAGAAAACCCAAAAATAAAGCCACACACCTACAACTATCTGATCTTTGACAAAGCCAACAATAATAAGCAATGGGATGGGATTCCCTGTTCAACAAATGGTGCTGGAATAACTGGCTAGCCATATGCAGAAGGTTGAAACTGGACCCCTTCCTTACACCATATACAAAATCAACTCAAGATGGATTAAAAACTTAAATATAAAACCTAAAACTATAACAACCCTGAAAGGAAACCTAGGAAACACCCTCCTGGACATCAGCCCAAGCAAAAACTTCATAACAGTCTCTAAAAGCAATTGAAACAAAGAAAAAATTGATTAGTGGGAACTAATTAAACCAAAGCACTTCTGCACAGGAAACAGACAACCTATAGAATGGGAGAAAATATTTGCAAATATTTTCTCCAACACAGGCTTAATATCAGGAGTCTATGAGGAACTTAAGCAAATCAACTAACAAACAACAACAGAAAACACACCTCATTTAAAAATGGGCTTAAAGACATGAACAGACGTTTCTCAAAAGAGGACATACATATGGCCAAGAAGCATATGAAAAAGTGTTCAGCATCACTAATCATTAGGGAAATGCAAATCAAGACCACAATGAGGTACAACCTCACACCAGTCAGAATGGCTATTATTAAAAAGTCAAAAAATAATAGATGTTGGCAAGCTTGTGAAGAAAAGGGAACACTCACACATGGCTGGGAATGTAAATTATTTCAGCCACTGTGAAAAGTAGTCTGGTGATTTCTCAAAAATTTAAAATAGAACTACCATTCCACCCAGCAATCCTATTATTGGGTATATACCTAAAGGAATATAAATCCTTCTACCACAAAGACACATACATGAGTATATTCAATACAGCACTTTTCACAATAGCAGACATAGAATACACCTAGATGCCCATCAAAGTGAACTGAATAAAGAAAATGTGATACTTTAACCCCGTAGAATGCTATGCAGATATAAAGAATGAGATCATGGCCTTTGCAGCAACGTGGATAGAGCTTCCGGCCATCATCCTCAGCAAATTAATACCGCATGTTCTCATTTATAAATGACAGCTATAAATTGAGTTCACATGGACACAAAGAAGGGAATAGATACTGGGGCCTATTTGAGGGTGGAGGGTGTGAGGAGGATGAAGATTGAAAAACTACGTATCGAGTATTATGCTCATTATCTGGGTGTCAAAATTATCTGTAAACCAAACCTCCTATGACATGCAATTCACCTCTGTAACAAACCTGCACATGTACCCCTTGAACCTGAAATAAAAGTTGGAAAAAAATTAATAAATAAAAAATATAAAACAACAAAAGCCCCTATAAATGGGAATTGTTATTAAGGCAAACTTCCTTGAGAGCTTGGCACATTTGGAACAAGGTGGGGTGTTTAATACCTTAGGTTTCTTGGGTTTCTAATATTTTCAGACTGGCCACTGGACACGACCCAAAAAATCACACTCCCAGGATGGTGGAGACTAAGAAGTATTCCTACTTGATCACAAGTCAAGCTCTTAAGGACATACAACAAAACAAGAGGGACAAACAACATAGAAAGATAGAGACCAAAAAAAAAAATACTATTTCTGGGAGGGAAAAGATCAGACTCTATGAATATTCGTAACAAAAAATATATCAGAGTCACTAAACCTAAGGCTAGTCTGTATAAATGCTTTTCTCCTATTAATCTTAAATTTGCAAAAGGAAAAACAGACACAGTGATTCTTACCATCAGCTCTACTGGATTCCACAGAGATAGACCAGGAGTCTGGCTGGCAAGAATTTCTTGTCCTTCTGCCAGCTTGTCAGGTCCTGGGTTCCCTTGACTGTGGCTTCCAGAAGAGCAGAGTGGTTTTGAGTTATCCTTGCTCATCGTGCCAAAACTGAAGGGGTGAAGATAAAACTCAGCTTTTACCCTCTAAAAATCTACTGAAACATCAACTGACAAAAGGTACATTAATGGCAGAAAAGACATACGAAATTGTATTTTAGCATAGCATCGAGGAATTAGAGGAGAATGATTTCCCAAAAACCAAATGGTGTACAGATGTTATATATCATTATTCATTGGGGAAAGAGAGATGCATAAAATGTGACAATTTGAGGGCTAGTAAATTATTTTTAGGGGGATTCAAAGGGTTTGAAGAACACACAACAGCCTGCTACAAAGTCTACTGGGCCAGCAGAGAAAATAATTGTGAGAAAACCCTGTCCAGATGTGTTGACAGACTTTAGTCTCTCTTCCTGTGATATGAGTTAAGTTCGTGACACTCAGTGAATGCAGTTGTGTTCTTTGGCAGGTATGGTTTCTAGGTAGATAGGCAATATAAAACAGTGTCACTGGAGCTTGTTTGTCAATCCTTCTGCAAAAGAAAAGAAACATATAAATTTGTGTAGCAAGGAAATTTGTGCTCAGTAAGAATATGATGCTGTTGACCTAGAGAGCCTTAGTTTATGTATAAGATTTCTTTTCTCACAAAAAGCCTACAGGCAGATATTTTGAATCCCCTAATAAACCATGAGATTTGAATACCTAAAAGGACATGCAAACACCTTAATAACATTCTCCATAAATGTCTGTCTATCTCCAAGCCTTGTAAGACAGCCATTCTCTTCAGACTTATACCAGGAATTGAGAGCTGTCTGATCCCAGCAGACAATAAACAAGAGTCATCGGCCACTTCTTATTAGGCATTCTGTGTTGTTTACACAAGCCAAGTTCTAAGTTTTCCACCTCAAATAGATGGTTGACTTTCACTTCTCTATAAACGTTGTTTCTAAGTCCTAGAGACAACCCCACATGAGCAGGTTTTCTCATTTCCAAGGTATATACAGGACAGAAGGCATCTAAGGTAAGTCACAATAATATTATTTTTATTCTCAGCCCAAACTGATGTTGCTTTTTCTCTTGTTAAACAAAATTAATAAGAGAACACAAGATTTTTTTCTTTTATGAACGAATAGCATACAGATACAAAACTGCACAAATTGTAAGTACTTAGCTGGGAAACTTTTTGAAAAGTTAAACATACTTATCTAACCATCCTTTCATATCAAGACACAAAATAGTACATTTGCATTATCCCAGAAACCTCTTCCTACATTCTTCCAATTACTGCACACCCTAGGGTAGAGGTAAGGGCATAATTTTGTCTATTTTTGAACCTTATACAAGTAAATAATTTTGTGTGTACTCTTTTGTGTCTGGCATTTTTCAAAACAAGTAACTTTAATATATGAATACCCATCTGGCGCCCTTTGCTCTTCCAGGGTACTGGCATTGGTCAAACATTTGTAAGAACCCCTAGAAAGTATTCAATAGAGCAAAGCAATTGATATACGTCCTGAGAAAACCCTCTAAATCTTAGCAACAGCCAATAGCATGAAATAAACAGATCCTCACTATAGAAATCACTTTTGACTTTCCATCAGACAGTGAGTTCACATCAAAACTTACCATACGCCAAACCCCAGTGGGCTGTAAATTCTGTATTAGTGCTAAGTGGTAGAAAATGCATAGTTCACACCCAGAAAACACTCAGAATGTATCTGAAGAGGTCAGTACACGAAAGAAAGAAAGCTCAAGGCATGCAGGTATGTTTACCTTGGGGTCTAGATAATTAGAGAAAGGAACTAAAAGGTGCTACTTGAGTTACATACAATGATTGCTTGAATAATAGACAATAGTTACAAAGTGAGTTTTGGAGGAAAAAGCCCAATGCATACTGGCTGACAAAGAAGGTTACACAGGAGAGATGGCATTGTGTCCTGTCCATTGCAGCCATTGCTGCAAAAGTTGCATTATTCAATGAACTAAGGTCAGAGGAGGTAGTTATGCAGGGGGCTCAAAGTCAGGCAAGCATAGGTGGGCACAAAAAGAAGTTATGGAGCCTAAAATTGGGTCCCTGTGAACAGAAAAATGGAAAGAGGTGTCAACATTTGAGAATCAGTGACAGTTTGCCTCTGAGATATTTTTTCCTTAGGGACACTTAGCACCTCCTTATGGAGTCAGTATTTGAGCCAAAGGCAGAGGTTCCATAATAATCTTATGTCTTGGTAATAACACTCAATGCCACACAAGAGTTTGCTCTACAACATCTCAGAGTGTCTTTATAATTGCCAAAGGTCAAAAAGTGAAATGATAATAAAATATCATTGATACGGTGACAGGAACTCTTCCAGGCATTTATATGTGTTAGCTATAATCCTTTGCAAAAAGGCAAATATGTGAAAAGTAGTATTCAGAGAGCTGCAATTCCTTTTTCAGGATTAAATAGCCTGTAAAATAAATAGGCTGGATTTCAGCCCAGGTTGAAAGCCAACTAGAAGGTGGAGGGCAACCCCTTTGGATGTGTGTACTGATATTGATCGCAATGGTCCAGTATAGTTAGTAATTATATGGTATTTTCTATTCTAGAAAGTCTTTATTTTTTATTACTCTTAATAGCCCTATAAACTGATTTATGTACTTTTGGACTTCACAATGGCCATACTGAGTAAGCAAAACAAATCTTAGCCATGTCACAGGGGAGGTCACCTAGTTTGTGAGAAGCCACAACTGAAGGCCATGTCTTCTGATTTCACTACCAGTATTGTTTCCATGGAATGGAAAAACACAACTTTAGCAATTCTGTGTGAATGTGGAAGATAAATTATAATATGGTCCTTGAGTCATGGGTGAAATAAAAATCCAGGACATATTCACTGATGAAATAGCACAGCCTCTCAATATGCCCTTCTTAAAAGAGATGTGGAGTTGGGGGACATAAGACTCAAATAGTCCTAACAAAACAGTCCTCATTTTTATTTCATCAGAACCCCAGCCTTCTTCAGCAGCATGGAAGTATCTGCAGAAATGGCTTTGCCTGCATCTTTTTGAGAATAAGAGAAGCAGAGGAAGGTTAAACATGCAAATGATGCTGCAAAATTTATTACTGTAGATGCGTCTAAATTCCCAGCCAACTGCTTTAGGGGGCACCTGGCTACTCAGAATCAAAGAAAGTAAGCATGAAGAGAAACTGGCAGTGTCCCAGTAAACACACTAGTTTTGGGCTCCCTGCCTGAAAGAATCAGGCAACATAGAAAGACGATTTAAAGGCTCAGTTGCTAACCTCAGCCTGAGGAACCTTGTGTTGGCTGTCCTCACCAGGTCTCAAGCCAGGCATCTCACGCCACTGAGGAGCCAATAAAAGACTTCTTCGGAGGACAGTTTTGAACCAGAGAGCCTCCAACATCTCAGAGATTCATGAACACAGTTTCGAAGAACAATTAGGATAAGTCATCATCAAAGTCAGTAAATATGTTTTCACGGATTCTCACGCACCCGCCCTTCCCAACTGGCTTCATATACTTATGGTCTCTCTGTTGTGTTGGGTAATTTCAGGGCTCCACCCTGATCCCCTAGAATATCTTTTTTGTTATGTTTGTGCAGATCCCTCCTCCCTTTGGAGTGGGTTAGATACCAACAGCCAGCGTGTTTCTATATGACTGCCCTCAGACTACTGAAAAAAAAAGAGCCTGACCCACCTGAAAATTCACATGCCTCCTTTGGGATCCCTTAACCAGTGACCAAGAGGCATCAGACTACAAAGGCCTCACCTCCTTTGCCTGGCCTCAAAACAAGTCTGTTCATGCTCAAAATTCTGCAAAGAGTTTTATTAACCAGTTCCTTAAACTTTTTTTCCCTCATCCATGTAAACACGGGGGCTCAAACCCAGTCCAAGGAACAAGATGAAGAGAGAAAATGCCATTCTTCATGCCATACCCCTTCCCTTCTGAGAAGCTTAGCTACAATAAATTTCACCTCCACCCACCTCTCTCAGTTGCACAAGTCAAACTCCCCAGGCACATCAGCATGTGCAAAGTGATACCAGTGTATCACTTGGAGATGTAGTCTATTCCTGCAATGTCTGAGGTTGATTAGTCAAAATGTCCCATTACAGAATGAATGTGTGGAGAGAAGTGTGACTTTGAGCTGTAATGACCATCAGTGTTTGAGTGTGCAAAAAGGATTTGCAAGCCTATTGGCACTGGAAAAAAGGGTCTGAGCAGCTAAAGATAAAAAGGAAGTATGGCGAGGCAGAAAATTAGGGTGAAAGTCAGGAAAGGCCTGTTTCTCTTCTAGTGGTGCATCCTAAACGTAGTCCCTGGTCCAACAGCATCAGCATCACTTAGAAGCTTGTTAGAAATGCAAATCCTTCGGCCCTACTCCAGACCTCTTAGAGACTGGCCCAGCAATTTGTGTTTTAGCAACCCTCTGGGAATTCTGATAAACCCTCAAGTTTGAGTCACTAGTCTAAAGTTTAAAGCTTACAGAAACTACTGCCACCAAATGAGTAGCTATTACCTTTCCGTAAATACTAAGAGCAATGGAGATAAACGGTTGAGATTTGAGAAGATCTTGTTGATTTGTCTTGGTTCATGGGCTTTATTTCTGTGACTTTAAGGACTTAAAGAGAAAGGTCAAGGTCCCTGGCTATTGACATATCACTATCTTTTGCATGGCTAAGAGACATGATGGTCTCAGTCTTGGCTTTCAGGGGCATAGTGGTTGGCTGGGGTTTGCCCCTACTGTAAACACTTTGTTACACTATCTGGAAAAGTCTCCCCAGAATAAAACATTTCCTCTTTGGAAGAGAGGCTTCTTGTTTGTTAACCCACCTCTCAGAAATTGTCAAGAGACAGAATCAGGGTAATGAAGGAAATAACAGGAGGAGACACATAGTTGTGGGTGTGGGCCAGACTCCACTCTGGTGCAGAATCTTTGTCAACTTCAGAGACAAAAGTGAGGCAGGAGCCATCAGCAAGAAATTCATTCAACAAGAACACCTGCACTATAATCTCCCTGGTAGGGTCCTGCACGAAGCACACCAGATTCAAACAGTAGGAACCAAATTATGGAGAAGCATTATGCCCCTACCAATCAAGCATGGGAAATATTAAACAGGAGGTAAAATAAAACTTAAATAAAGAAGATAAATAGAAAAGTGGAGAATCAAGAGTGATGCTCTCCTAGAAGAAGTGCCATGAGACCTCAGGTACATGAGCAACCTCTCTGGACTTGTCTTTCCCCTTTTAAAAAATAAACAAGTCAACTAGATGGCCACCAATGCCAATTCCAGCTCTAAAATTTTTTGTAAATCTCTTGCCACAGCCTGAATCTTTCCCCACATAGCTGTACTGAGCTCCTGTGGTTTTAATCACTCCTTGCTAATTTCTGGGTACATTTTTCCTACCAACTTTTCCAGGATAAAACTTTTGTGGATTAAAAAATATTTCAAAGTCTCTACCTTTCAACTGGGTATGCAACTGATGCCTATAAACCAGGCAAACCAGGGTAAGCATATGTGAGAGCAATGCATTTCAGTAATGGAGGGAGGAAAAGAAATAGAGTGTAATAAATATTAAGACAAAATAGAGTTTAACAAATATAAAAAAACTTGCTCATTTATCTTAATATGTATTGTAGTCTGTATTTTTCCATACCTGGCTCTCCTCTATTTATTAAACTCTCATCTCATACTTCTTATTTTTCAGTTGCATGAATAAATCCTCACAAGAACCATAAAAAGTAGGTATCACAATGATCTCCATTTTACAGTAAGAAAATTGAGGTTTAGGGACATTAATTAACAGTCCCAAAATGACCTGGTGATAAGTGGCAGAAGTAAACTGAAACCAGGAGTAGCTGAATCCAGAGCCAGGTGCTTAATTGTTAGTTCAAATGAAACTGACTTTTAGGAAGTTTCTAAAGGGTTTACTCATTTGTTAAAGCAACCCTTATAGGCTGTTGTTCCTTCAAGCAGAGGAGTAGCTTTTGACATTGAATCCCAACAGTCCTTTGAAGAGCATTCCTTGTACCCAGTAGGGGCTGAAGCGGGCAGAAACAAAGCCAGGGCCTCCTGTGTCTCCGTATTCATCATCAGAGCCTGACTGCCAGTCCAGGTTCTGTTCTGAACAAGCTATGACATTGGAAAAGTCACTTGACGTCTCTAGGCCTTAGTCTATCTGGAATTCAGAGAAGATTCTTTCCCCAGCTGACAAAGAGTCTGACTTTTATCACATCACTTGAATCTTAGGAAAATCTGTTGTTTTGCAACCCAGCCCCTTTAGATCTGTGAACAAACTCCACGTAAAGACAGATAAGTAATCAGGTCTTAGCAGTTCTTGCCTAAAATTTGTGTTCTCCTACAATTAAGGCTCCTCTTTACCTTAAGTTTCTGCATGTATGTGCCACATATTTGTTAGTGAGCTTTTTCGTTTTTGCTTTTGTTTCTTTTCCTTCACTGCCCAATAGTTAGAATAGTAAGAGACACATTTGACTGATTATTCTGAAAATCAAAACCTCTTGTTTTAAGGTACAACAGTCACCTTATCCCATACTTCAGTATAGAACCTCATCTTACATTTTTGCCCCAAGTCTCATAAATTTACAACTTTTTCTTCTTCTTGCTGAAGCCTTCAATAGAAAGGACCAAAGGTCTCCGAAGAAGCTTCCTTTTCCCCCACCATTTTCTTCTCCACCTTTCCAGAAACAAATAGTTCAGAACAGAGGAAATAATTGTTTATTCCCTCTATACTTCAGATCATCTAGCACTCTCTGGCTGCTGGCATTTCCAATCTTTTTCATTGCTTTTAATTTCTTTTTTACAGTTGCAGATTGTAGGGGTGGCAGAGAGGCAAATCAGAGTTATTCTTGAGTTCGAACTTCAGCAAGAGAATTACAGTGTCGGAGTGGCCACTAGGAGTAAAGTTCCTCTTCCTATTTTTTCCTAACAAATTACAAAAGTAAACCCAGAATACGTAAAATTACATTCCTGCTTGGCATTTGTAATGAATCTACCACTTTACATTCTCCCACTATACCTGTTTCAGTCCAATTTAGTCATCAAGTCATATCCAGAATAATAACCCTTTAGAAGAGTAATCACCTTACCCACCCAACTAAATGAATCTACTTCAGTGGAAATGTTGACTCTAAATCATGGTCTTAGGAATCATGGAGTTAGAAAGAAATTTCAGAAGTGTTCTAGGTCATCTTCATAGCTAGGTTGAACCAACTTCAAAATAAAGAAAACGATATGATATTAAAGCAGTCAGAGTTGGTCTCTTTTGGTAATGCACTGCTTACTTCAATAGACTAACCCAGGAAAACAATTCACTTACATTTTTTAGAGGGAAAGAATAAAAACAAATGGTTTCAACTATTTGATTTTTAAAATATAATTTAAACCCTAAAGAGAGCTTTGTACCTTGACCCAGTAAGGATCTTTTAAAGAACCACAGAGTAATACATTGAAAAGAAACTGCTGAAATACAGTATGGACATCTCTAAAATAAGTGAATAAGTGTACTGTTGGCATGAATAGGCAGTGGCATTTAGAGCAAATAATTCATGCTGCCAGGAATATACTAAAATAACTCTGCACATTAACAAAGAAAATTTCAAAATTAACTTATATATTGTTATTCAGGAATCTTATTTGCAAGCATCACATTCTGGCTGATTCAATCAAAATGAATGAATTGAAATTATATCAGCTGCTTGCAGAGTTGAGTTGCTCAGAAGGTTGAAAAATAGGCAGGACAAAGGAGACTAGACAACAACTTGATCAGGGCTAGTGTTATCCAATGGGGACTCTTCTATAGATGTCTTGAAAATTAGGCCCAACTGTTAGCAAAAGCATTCAATAATAGTCCCAGACCCCAGATGTCACTGTTGTAACCCCTGCTCCTGGTCTTCCCAGAAATATATACATCCTCCATTGCTGTTGCCATCATAATAAAAGAAAATGAGTTATTCATTGTTCCTACTTCTTTGCATTTCTGGCTTCCAATTTATCCACCTAGATGAACCTACTGCTTGGTCAGCTTTAGATCTAGTGCCTACAAGGAAGGTTGTAAAAGCAACTAGCTTGTCTTTTGTATTTCCATGACATAAAAGAGGATTTGCCTCCCACCAAGACACATAGGGTAGGGATAACAGTCAAGATAGGGAAAGTTATGCTGTAATAATAAAGAGCCCCCCAAATTTAGGGCTTAACACAGAACGTTTTTGCTTGTTTTTTATTTTGTTTTGTTTTCCCAGTCATACTACATATCTGTAACAAGTTAGCTGGTTAGCTGGGGGATTTGCTTCATGTCATTCTCTCCTTCTCACTCCAGGTCATAAAGTGAGAGAATAGCCTCTGTGTGGAATGCCATGGGTTATTATGGCAAAGGAAGAAAAGTGGGGAAACATGTACTGGCATTTAAAGCTTCTCACTGGAACTGACACATGTATTTTCTGCTTATACCTTAATGGTCAAAGCAAGCTACACGGCCACATCTAAGTTTATGAGGAAGGGGAAGGGTAGAGAACTATAATCCTATGATGTGCTTAGGAGAAAAAAAAAAAATATTTGGTGGAAAGCACTAACAAACAGCATATTGGTGAGTTCTCAAATATATGAAAAGAATTCGGATACGAGGCAACTGAACAAGTTAATGTTCAGTTATATTACATATTACATATAAATCTATTACATATTAATGATAGTTAACATTTGTTGAGTGGTTTCCATGTTCCAGGCACTATTGCTATTGATTGTCTTATGAACCTTATCTCACTGAATTGACTCTGTGGCCTGGTTTTTACTATTATCCTTATTTATTGTGGAGGAAATTGAGGATTGAAGAGATTATGTGACTTGTACAAGGTCACATACTAGGGAATGGAAGAGCTGCAATTTCAATTCATAATTTTTGAGAACTATGAACTAAAGACAAAAGAAAATCAAAATTTTTCCTGAATGAACAATAGCTACTGCAAGTTTTAGCAAAAGGACAGCTGAAGGGTCATATGGGCGGTAGTGTTTATTTTCTGTTTCCTGCCTCTGTTCTTGCTGTCCTTTAAGTTCCCCTGCCTTTCCTTTTTGCTTCTTGCTCTCATTAATCCATGTGTCTAACCCAAGTTTTCTTCATGGAGGATTTGACCAGGAATTGTGTAGAGAAAGATGCCGAGATCGAGAGCCAGAAGACCTGGGTTCTTGTATCAAGCTCTGAACTATAATAAATTCCCAACCACTCTGAGTCTCAGTCTTCTCAAATATATAATGGTAATAATAACCACAAATTACAGAATCAAGGTATAAACAAAATAAATTATCAGATAGTACTTTGAAGCAACCTAACTTTTATAAATGGAAAATATTTTTGGTGGTAAGATGATCAGATAGAGTATCTGCTATGATACAAAACTTCTGAACAATTAAAAAAAAAAACTTTAAAATCCAAAAAGATGAACAGCTGAAGAAATTCCTTGTCAATAGGGAGACATTTGAAGGATTATCATTTTCAAATTTCTTCTGCAATAACACCAGGTAGATAAGCATTCAATTGCCGGGCTAATCTTACTCTCCCAATGACCCCTAGTAAGTGAGAGCTTACTGAGTCATCTCTTTGGCACTCTTCTTTCTAAATAAGTCTAATTCCTTAAGCCTCTCTTTATAAGACTCTGATGCATTTGAGGAAACAGTGACACCACAAATCATTTTATATCATATTCATTGAGTTGATAATAAATAATAATCACATGTGCCTTTCAAACAATATATCGTAAAATTCTTAAAATTATTTTGTTAATTTGGGGGATGTCATCATGAAGTTAAGATTTCTAAACTCTCTTATTTTTATTGGAGTTAGGTAGATGGGAGAGGTCAGCGTGGAATAAAAGTGGGAGCACAGCTAAATATGGTGGAAAACGACTGCTGATAGTTGCTTGGATAAAATGTCAGTGCCAACTAAAAGTGTCCATTAAAACATCTTTCATTACAATTTGCCGTGTGATCGTTGAGGCCCAAAGTGTCCTGGTCATTCCTTTCGGTGGATTACAGTAGACGAATTGCTTACAAGCACTCACACCCACAACATGTCTAAATTAATAATATAATGCTGTTTTGTGCAAAGCCTACTTTGTGCAGAGCAAACCCAGTGGTAGCAGATGGACATTTTCTGGTGCTAAGAGAGCTATGTATTTAGCATAAAATAGGAATTCTGTTGCTTGAGAAACAGTGCACTTTATGCTTTAAAAAAAAAAAAAAAAAAGCTTTCATCCTCTGCCACATGTCCAAAATTTATCTTTGTTAGCATAATTAATAAATTTAAAAAAGGAAAGAGACCAACAGGGGAGAAGTCTATCATTTTCAATTATTGTTAGGTAAATTACTTGCTTTTGTTACTTTGGCAGAAATATTTTTTAAAGCAGCATGAGTTTCCTGGGACACCAAATATCTTTTGGTACCATGTTACAACTTTAACAGATTTTACTTATGAAGGAGCTAAAATTGCTCTATCTTGCAAATAAAATGTGATTATTTAATCCAAATATTAGGTTACATTCTATTTATCTGCCACATGGTCCTAAATTGTTATAACTGATTCCTTTGTTGTTTCAATCAGCAATTCTGATCTTCAAAAAGGAAAATTTAATTTGTTTGGCAGAACTTTGGGACCTAGTTTAGCCTCCAATGTTTATAAATAACTCCTGTCAACTTGTGAATCATGAACCATAGGCATTGTTTGCTTCTCCTTATTGATCAAGTAACTTATGAAGAAGGGTAATATTTTGGGAATATCACATAAATATCTCGACATCACATAAATATCTTCAGAGGATATCATGAAATTCAGTATAAGTGTACACATGTATATGCAGGGTTGCAAAAATACAACCCAGTTTTTCAAGTAAGTATCAGTAGCAACCTGAAAATGTTCAAGATGATAGTTATTCCAAAGAATATCTCTTTTCTATGAACCTGGATCACCATGGTTGTGCTTCTTAGTTTGTAAACATCTACTCTTCAGCCCACCTTCTTAGGCATTCTTAGTATATGCTTCTTTGGGGAAAAAGAGATCAGAAGAAGGTACCCTCTTGTACCTTTCTCTGCTGTCCTTTCCTCTTGGTGTCACTTTCCCTTCCGTGTTCTCTCTATAGCTTCTTTCTGTAACCAATCAAACTTTTAAATGAGGACATTGCATTTTTTACTTTTTGTATTTACACTTCTGGCTCTTAGTTTGGAAAATGAAGACTGATTTATATTTCTCCTTTAAAAAAAAAGAAAAGAAAAAGCAGTCACTTACACAATTTTAAAGTATTTCTTTCCCTGAGGCCCTTAATCCAAAAGAGAAAATAAAAAAGCACCTCCCCTGCTGAATGGCTCTTTAGGAGGGAATGCAATCAGCCACATTTAGTGACTTAAGGGAGAAAAAGATCACCAGTCATCTTGCACCCCTTGCTGGGAGAATCTGGGAAATGAGGGACATTTAGACATATTTGGTTAATTAAAAAGTTAGAGTCCGTATTTTACTGAATCTTTAAAACTATTTCTTTTTCTTTTCTACATTTTGAATATGCTCTTGCCCTGAATATTCATAGTTCAATGCTTTAGAAAAAGCAATAATATAAAATTTCCTTTAAACATCTCCAACTGTAAACCTACTGTAATTTTCTCTTATAAGACTGTGCAAATGTGTTCAGGTTTTATAGGGCTTACTATTATTAGAGAAGGCAATGTAGGTCAACTTCTTATGGAAATGATATGTGTTTCACATTACAAATGACTTTTAATTATCAAATTGACTCCAACAATTATTTTCCATTCCCATGAGTTTTTAAGACAAGAAAGTAAGAAAGCCAAGAAAAAGCATTTTATAATTAGTATCTTATTAATAATGTATTGGGTCATCCTACCAGGACTGAAAAAACTTCTGAAGCTTTCCCTACTTTCTTTTCTGGGAGATAATATGTTGTCTTTATGTCTAAGCCAGTTTAAATATAAGTGTCTGTTACTTATAGCCAATGGCATTCTGCTACATAATATAGTATTATAAATTATAAGCAACAGAATCTAACTCTAGATCACTTAGCCAAAAGGAAATGTATTAGACAGATATCTGAGGAATTAAAGGACTGGTTGGAGTTTCGAAGATCAGGTTTGAAAACTACCAGAAACCTAGGACATTATAAAGGGTCATAAGAGTGCTGCTACTTATAATATCAATTAAATGACCCCCTCCTCATTCTTGGGTCTTTTGTTCAAGATTCAATATGCAGTTGGCCATGCTTATATCACATGTGTACCATTGAGGTGTGCAGAGAGCAGAAAGGAATAGAAAAATCTGGTTCCATTCATTTCCATGCTAGGAAATGAGCAGCCTCATTCCAAAATAATGTAAGCCAGATAAACTCCCAAAGGAATTGGAATATTAAGATAAATTGGGATGGATTCTGGGTAAATTAAAATTATAAATAATCTAGCAAAATAACACATGGGCTTTGAAGTTACACAGACACCACTCACTAAGTCTGGTTCTGCAGGCTGTACAGGAAGCATGAGGCTGGCATCTGCTCAGCTTCTGGGGAGGCCTCGGGAAACTTACAGTCATGGAGTGAAGCAAAGGGGGAGCAGGCTCATCCATGGCCAGAGCAGGAACAAGATGGGGTGGGGTGCCACACACATTTACATGACCGGATCTCATGAGAACTTACTCACTATTGCAAGGACAGCTCCAACGGGATGGTGCTAAATCATTCATGAAAACCCTGCCTCCAAGATCCAATCACCTCCCTTCAGACCCCACCTCCAACATTGGGGAATCACATTTCAACACGACATTTGAGCAGAGACATAAATCCCAACTATATCAACAGGGATGGTGGCTCACTTGTAGGTCCAGCTACTGGGGAGACTAAAGTGGGAAGATCACTTGAGCCCAAGAGTTTGAGGCTGTATGATTATGCCACTACACTCCAGCCTGGGTGACAGAGAGAGACACTGTCTCTAAAAAAAAATAAGAAAGAGAGAAACACCTGCATTGAGCTGTGATGTTTAAGTCACTACACACTTTAGGGTTCTTACCACTGCCTACTCTACCCAAACCAATGCACGAGCACTACATAAGCATTTGTTGAATGAATGAACATGTTTTCTCCAAGTTTGTTTTTTCTGTGCATGATTCTTGTATTTTTTGTGAGGGCATTTTAATTCCAGGTGTTACAAAGGTGGTGTGCTCATACCATACTGACAATACTTTACATCTATATTCTTGTGAACAGAATGTAATGACTATAAAACCTGCTGAGTGGATGTTCCATAATTTGCTTAACCATTTGTTTATTGGTAGAAATTTACATTGTTGCTAATCTTTCACCCTTTTGAGCTAATCCTGGGTAAGGAATAACATTTAATTGATGGTACACTGGAATGTTCTATATTATCTAATAATATTTGGGTGAACATACTTTTGTTAATATACAGCCATGTTTTGCCACATGTTTGTAAAAATGGTTAACATAATCTTTTCCCAAGTGGTGAAATAAAAGTAGGTTTCATTAAAGACTAAAAATAGTTAGACTAAGCCTTATTTACCCTACATATTTTCTCTCCTCTCTTCTGAAGGCTGCAGCAGCAGCATTCATCTCTGCTAAGGCTGTCTAGGTTCATTATGTTTAAGGCCAGGGATTGTTTTTTATTGTTTTCAAAAGACAGATAGCAGCTGGCTCCTGGTCTAGGCTCCAGCAATAACCAAATCATCAGTCTTCAAGGATTGTTCCTGACATTAACTGATTTAATAGCAGAGATTATCTTTTATTATCTCAAATTGAAAAAGAATTAACCAAAATGGTATCATGATGATTGATTTTTTTTTAAAACTACCACAGCAAAACACTATTAGCTGAGTCCTGGGATTCATGTGGTACAAGAAACATGTTACATTATGGCAAGTAGATGATAAACTAAGTAAAGTCTCTTCCATAACATTTTGGAGATGTGTTTCCTCTGCCCTTGATACTTAAATTTGGATATTTGCTGAACAAAAGAGAAAACAGCTAAAAGAATTATACAGAACTTTGAATTTCAGATCACTCACACTGATGGACATTGAGATAATCTTCTGAGCTTTGTTGTAAAGACACACCTATAATTTCTCATGATTCAGTAAAATTGAAAAATCCAAGTGAGATTAGAAAACATATTCCAAAAGGGAATGAGGAAGATGGTTTTGAGAGGGCTGGCTTTATATTCTCAAGTTTCTAGCTAATTTGGATGGAAGAAAAATGTCCATTCTGTTTTTATTCCTTTAGAAAGAAAAGAAAGAAGACCCAAAACCATGCTGTAAAAAAAGCAAAGTTTGTATCCAAGTTTTAAGGCCTTTAAATTTTCACTTTCACTCATTTGCTAGAAATTTTCTTAGCAGCTTTGCAACTATGACTAGTGTGTTTTCAGTATATCAGAAAGTGGTCTCAGTACCATAAACAGTTTGTTTGCTTGATGTCTCCTCTGCTTTTTCTCCTCCACCGTAAGCTTCAACAGGTGGAAAAACAAAAACAGTTCTCCCTGCTGATTCAGAAGCTGGAGAGACAGCATCTGTCAAATTACAATTTCTGTATGAATAGCTGCATCAGTCCAGGTCATACTCCATGTAATGCTGTCAGATACACAAGCATACACATCAAGAAACTCGTAAACTGAATTTTGCTGCATATAAAGAATTTGTCCCAGTCTACAAATCATGAGAGTACTCGACCATCAAGCAAAAATGTATCTAGAGACCTTGCCACAGACATATTATGCTGTTGAGCCTTCTTTATAGGCTTGCCAAATGGACCCTGAAATATTACCGTAAGAACTATCAATCTCCTTATCAAAATAAATGAGGTTAAACATTTTGTGATATTGCATCCATTTGTTTTTTACATTTTACCTAATATGCAGCATTTGGGAATTCACAATGTTACAACAGGCTCACTTCATAATTGTGGAGAATGCAGTACATTGGTGGAAACACTTTCTGACCCTTTGAAAAAGGCACTAAGATACCTGAATGTTTTATTTCTAACTAGTAAAGCAGATTAAGGACATAGTCTCTATTTTTGTTGATGAAAATCAAAGAATGGGACATCCAGGTACGATCTTTTTTTGTTTTTTCTGAAATATTTCTTCCAAGCTGAGAGGTCACCAATGTGACTCTCAAAATTTCTTATAATTTTTACTTAAAAATAGTACAAATTAATTAAACCAAAGCTAGTGGTAGATTTATTTTCTCATTTCTCTACATGCCATTCTCAATCTTCCTTTTACTTGTTTAACCTATCATCTGAAGAAAAAATGTTTAAGTTGTATTAGAAGCAATACCTAGTTTACGGAGAAATTGAAACAAGAGAGTTAATTAAAAATCAGTCATCTGGGAAGGTCTCTGCAAGGTGGTATCTTATGAGCTGATGTCTACATAAAAGGGAGCCAGCCATGTGTCTGGAATATTCAGCAGCCAGTTCAGAGGCCAGGAGCTTGGACTGTTTGAGGTAGAGAAAAAAGATTTCTGTGTCTGGAACATGTCAAGGAAGGCAAGAGCCCCGGGGAGTTGGAAAGCGGTCTAGGGACAGCAGGACATGGTCAGGAGCTCAGCCTTTATTCTAAGTACAATTGGCAACTCGTTTGGAGCATTTCAAGCTGGAAAGTGACATGATTTTACACTTAAAAAATCACTTCTGCATAGAGAATTGACTGTGGAGAGACAAGAACAGTACTCGGGAAACCAGTGAGAATGCTGTGGTTGAGGCGAGAGTTACTGGTGGCTTGTACTACTGTGGTAGCTGTGGAAATGAAGAGAAGTGAATGAATTCAGATATGCTTTGAAGGTAGAGCTAAAAGAAGCTGCTTAGGATTGGCTGGGTGTAAGAAAAAGTGAGTAATAAGGAATGATTCCCAGGCCTTTGACTTTAGCACATAGATATATGGTGGTACTCTACACTAAGACAGGGGACCAGAGGGATGAGAGAATAGAAACTCTGTCAAGGGTTCTTAGTCATGCTAAATTTTAGGGGCGTGTGAATCTGGAACTCAGAAGTTAGGCTAGATATATTGATTGCATAATATAAAACGTCTATATAATTCTGTGCATGTGTGTGGTGTGTGTGTCTGTATAAATTTAAAGTCATGAGATTAGATGAGGCCACCGAAGAATACAGACAAATAGCAGGAAAACTAAAACTGCTGTGGGACAGTCCAAAAGAAAAGAGTTTGAGGAGACAAAGAAGGAAACAGAGAGGTCGGTGAAGTAGAAAAATAACCTAGTATATGGAATCACATAAACCAAGAGAATAAAGTGTTTCAAGAAGGCAGGCAGAGAAAACTGTGTCCAAATTCACAGAAAGGTTGAGAAGGATGAGGACAGCAAATGACCACTGATTTGTTAATATAGAGGTCATCCATGACCTTCCCAAGAACAGCTTCAGAGCACTGGTAGAAAAAGAAGGTCAATCAAAATCAGTTAAGGAGGCAGGAGGAAAAAAAAAACAATGGCAACATTAACACCTTCGATCTTCTTTTTGGTGAAAGGGAGCACAAAAATGGGGTGGTGGTTAGAAGAGGACCCATGGTGTAGAGGTGGTTTTGTTGTTGCTATTGTTTGGAGATGAAAGAACATGTTTACATGTCTACAGGAGGGATTCAATACAGCAAGAAACACTGGTTATAAAACAGATACGGGAGTATAGCTATGGAAGTGACGTCTTCAGAATATGAGAGGAACAGAACCTAGATCACAGTGGAGGAACTGCTTTTTGAAAACAGCAGGAAATCGCCTAGGTTTTCTTCTAGGGTTTGTATGGTTTTAGGTTTATGTTTAAATCTTTAATCCATCTTGAGTTCATTTTTGTATAAGGTGTAAGGAAGGGGTCCAGTTTCTGCTTTCTGCATATGGTAGCCAGTTTCCCCAGCACCATTTATTAAATAGGGAATCCTTTCCCCATTGCTTGTTTTTGTCAGGTTTGTCAAGGATCAGATGATTGTAGATGTGTGGTGTTATTTCTGAGGCCTCTATTCTGTTCCATTGGTCTATATATCTGTTTTGGTACCAGTACCATGCTGTTTTGTTTACTGTAGCCTTGTAGTATAGTTTGAGGTCAGATAGTGTGATGCCTCCAAGTTTTGTTCTTCTTGCTTAGGATTGTTTTGGCTATACGGGCTCTTTTTTGGTTCCATATGAAAATTAAAGTAGTTTTTTCTAATTCTGTGAAGAAAGTCAATGGTAGCTTGATGGAAATAGCATTGAATCTATCAATTACTTTGGGCAGTATGGCCATTCTCACAATATTGATTTTTCCTCTCCATGAGCATGGCATGTTTTTCCATCTGTTTGTGTCCTTTCTTATTTCCTTGAGCAGTGGTTTGTAGTTTTCCTTGAAGAGGTCCTTCACATCCCTTGTAAGTTGTATTCCTAGGTATTTTATTCTCTTTGTGTACTATGCAGCTATAAAAAAGAATGAGTTCATGTCCTTTGTAAGGACATGGATGAAGCTGGAAACCATCATTCTCAGCAAACTAACACAGGAACAGAAAACCAAACACCACATGTTCTCACTTATAAGTAGGAGTTGAACAATGAGAACACATGGGTACAGGGAAGGGAACATCACACACCGGGGCCTTTCAGGGGGTGGGGGGCAAGGGGAGGGATAGCATTAGGAGGAATACCTAATGTAGATGACGGGTTGATGGGTGCAAAAAACCACCATGGCACATGTATACCTATGTAACAAACCTGCACGTTCTGCACATGTATCCTAGAACTTAAAGTGTAATTTAAAAATAAATATTATTAAAATAAATAAAACTATTGTTTAGAGTTTTCTGAAAAAAGAAAAGAGCACAGAAGATATAGCACTAATGGCCATAACTCCAAAAAGGTGGAACACCAGCAGAAGCCTAGGGTGATTGAATCCATAAAACATGAACACCCTGGAATATCTGTGGACACTCAGAGACTTTGGTCCTCAAATTTAGATCCTCAGCTCAGTCTCCAGCAAGACCTGTATTTTCATAACCCAATTCTGATCCTTACCATCTCTTTCCCTCATCAAAATCCCACTTTTTCTCTACTCCAATTTCTCATCACCTTTAAAAGTATAATTCAATACTGCCTTCTTCAAGTAGCCATCTCTAGCTGCTTCCACCGACATGAATTTCTCATTTCTCTGAATTTTAGAAGTTCTATGCAGCCTGCATTCAGTACTTTTTTATCTACTATTGTGATCTCTAAATGTTTCCTACTTCAGGTATTTTTTGCACAATAGGATCAGAGCTCTATGAGGATAGTGAATACATTTTTAAATATCTGGTCTCCTGTGGTGCCTAAATGTAGGTGAGAATGCTATTATGTCTCAAAAACTGCCTGCTCGCTAATGGATTATAGTGGACATAGGCAGAATGAATTAGGACACAGATTACAGAACAAAATTTCCAGTGAATATCAACCATTATCACATCATTAACTCCAAACTGTAGTTAATGTAAGGTGGATTAAACTCTTCAGGTGTATGTGACAGGGTGCTGCAACCATTTCCACTCCTATTTAGAAAAATGTATCTGGCCCAGGCCAATTGTGCCAGAGCTCCTCTGACACGGAAACATTCACTCTAAAATTATCACTCATGCCAATTCCCATGTTTATTAAGGAAATATTATAATACTTATCCTTGAAAATCATGTTTATTGACTTCATTTTTGCAGTAGGATCTGTCACATTTTTTCAAACTGCATAATAGACAAGATAAACCAGCACATGGTTAACGTATTTCCAAAAGTGAAGGATTTTGTAGTGCATTGATAAAAACTAATTACATGTCATTGTTATTTCCAATAAAGGAAATTGTTTTTATTTTCTTAGAATCCCCAATTACATTGCTGTTGAATTATGAATGTTCTCTGAAATGATTTATATCTTGATGAGATTGGCATGTACTGAAACTACAGCTCATACATTCTTCGCTGCTCCTTCTGTTATCTCTATGCCCTTCTTCATGACTAGCTATTTCCAGTTAGATTTAAGGTATGGCAACTTCTGGATCTATTTCGGTGTTAGGGATGATCTGGTATAGAAAATCAGTTGTGTAAGCATTTGGTGATGGCTTCAGGCCTCCTTCAGTGGTGGGCATCTCAATAAAAACAGTGTTCAAGAAAAATGGTGGGGTTCATTCTCATTAGCTAGCTCCAAATATGTCATATCAGAAAAATTTTAAACCCATGCAAATGAAGAAAAAGCTAAATTTTCAATAAATTTACAACTGGATTATATTTTATTATAATATGAAATGCTTGCCAGAGTTCCAATCCCTGACCCCCTCTCCACCCAACCACCACACGCCCCATTCTCTTAAGTATGCTTTTTGGATTATTTAAGCTGTTTGTGCTTAAAGAGCAAACTCTCCAAGTCCGGGCTGCCAACCAATATACACTTGATGCTTTTGGCCCATCCACAGGATGGGTTGGGACAAGAAAATGGTAGGAAGGGCTGGCAAGGGGGACAGAGTGATACGGCAGTTATTTAGAAGTCATTACCTCAAGTATAGAAAAGGCAAAGGTTATCAAACAGAACATTCTGCAGAACATAAAGGTGAGAAGGGAAATGCTATTGTTCCTTGTAGTAATTTGCAGTATTTTACTAAACGATTTTCATCACTGAGAGGTATTACTTCACATGCAAGAAATATAATGGTCTTTTAAGTCATGCTGAAGGTTTATTTAATGCTCTTGAAATTATCTTAGCTTAAATATCTTCCTGGCTTTTCCTTAATTAATTCTCATTTCTTCCTTACCTTTCCTCCTACTCCCTAACCATACTTCTACCAAATCCCTGTAGAATCAACTGGGAAAAATGTCAGAAAATTCCTCTTCAAGGAAATCTACTCCATAGAAGAAATGATAAAATTTTGTACCATTTTACATTTAAAACTAATTATTCCATTTTCAGAAAACAAATTGGAATTGAATAAAGAGTCTATCTAGGAATGCTATTTTCCCTTTCTTTGAATTTCTTGTTAGATGTGAACATCAGAAAAGTTACTTTTAATGCAATTGGAAAGCCGTCATTTCATCAAAGGTGCAAAAGCACATTCCTAAATTGGTTTAGGATCATTGCATCTTATATCCGCTCTAATCCCGAGAGACACAATTTCCAATTAACAGTGGAAAGCTTGGCATATAGAAAATAAATGTTCTTTCTCACAGTGAGCAATACTTTTCCAGTGCTGTTCCTTGGTCCATTCTTCTCTGTGGACTTTAGTTGATCTACCCTGTTAGGGTTAAGCTTCTTGGGAAACATTTACAAGGAAACCCCTCCAGACACACTCATGCAGTTAATTACCCTCTCTTTTGTACCATTGATAAACTTGGTACATGCTTACATGAGCTGCCCTTACCACCTATGGCACCATTATTTATTTGTTCATCAAAACTGCTCCAATATACTATGAGCACCTTGAGGACAGGGATTGTCCCTTACCTGCAGTCATATTCTCATTGCACCTACCAAGTACTAAGCAGATATCTGATGAATTAATGGTTCTCCTCTCCATTATTACTAATTATATGATCCTGGAAGTGTTATATAGTCTCCCTATACCTCAGTTTCCTTATATGTGTTTAATAATATAAACCTTATTGTGTTGTGAGAAAGATCAAATAAAAAGAGACTACAAAAAATGCTCATCAGCATGCCTGGCCCATAGAAGGAGCTTGTGTCAGACAATGCTGATTACCTAACCACAGACCATTTCTCTTGCTAGTAAGTGCTAGGTGCTATGGGCAGCAATGTGTTCAGAAAAGGCCAACCCACCCTCCACTCCCAGACGGGGAACTCATAATTACTGATTAAGAAGTGAACATAAGACTTGATCCCAGTTAATGAAACAAGGGAATTCTGCTGATGGTTTCTTGGATCAACTTCTTTGATAAAAGAGAGACTCAGGAGGAAGAAGATTGACCCCATTTTGGCTTCCATGGACGTTGTTTTATAAGCTGTGGCCTCCATCTTGCTACCATGAAAGGAAAGCCAAGAGAGTTACAGAGAAGCCAACTCAAGGGACCTGATGTCTTTGAGGTGCTGTATTCATCAACTCTGAAACTTCCTCCCTGTAGATATTATAGTATGTGAGAAAGTTGAATGTTCTTCTGTTACTTGAAAGGAAAAAAATCCTAAATAATAAAATGTTCAATAAATTCCAGCTATTTACTATTATTATTAATGGTTTTAGCCAGTACTAATGCTCTCTGACTAATCTTTACTACCACAGGAAGTAGGCTTGCCTAAAATTATCCCATACCTTCCTTGGTGTTATTTACAAAATAGGAATTCAGCAAGACAAGACTCCCTTGCCTATCTAGAAAATCTAAAAGGAAGGTATCAGGTATCCACAGTCCCTACCCATTCCTTAGTAGTAAGACCAGGGTAACGTAGTGCAAATGAAGATAAATTTAGCTTATAAAATTTTTCAATATTTCATTGATCTTTTTGACCCGCTAAAAACCTGAAACAGGTGCCCTGTGGCAAGCATCTCTCAAAGAAGTTGAATCAAAGTAAACTCAGTCAACAAAATCTTCTTCAAGCTCTTCTCAATTGAGCTTTTCTCCCTCTATCTACCTAGCTGGTATAGGTTGAGGGCTGCCCTCTGAAGAAATGTCTTCAAATTTTCATTTGTTTTTTCAGATTTACTCACATCTCTTGTTCTATAACACTGCAAATAGATTGTTGAAGTCTTCAGACTTCTCCAAGCACTCCCAGGCTTTTAAGCAGATATTATGTTATACTAGGCTTGCTCATCTTCCCTACAACATCCACCATGGTACATCAAAGACCTCCAACGTGGATGAAATATCTATGTTATTGTTGTACATGTTGAACATCTTTATTATAATGTGTAACAAAAAATAAAAGATTGGATGGGATAGATATTCTCCTCCTGAAAGCTTTTGAATCAAACAGGAATGGTATTCCCTGCCACATACATATCCCATGGATCACTCAGATCCCAACATACTCAACAACATAAAATGGGGTCATTTGTGTAGGGTTTATAAGATGCTATGACAACCGTATAAGGGTAGGGTAATGCCAACGGACAATATAGTAACTGGGAACAGTAGCAGCTAAGTGATTGCCACCCTCAGGGCAGAAGGAAGAAGGAAATGGGGAAGAGTCAAGTACTATAAAGAAATCTGCCCTTGGAGTGACCTCCAGTTAAGGAACACAGCCAGCCTAAGGGCAGTTTTCATGAAAGGATTTAAAAACTTGGTCTTACTGTTTTCCTTGTTTCTGACCTTGGACTGGGCCTACTCATTGGTCAGTATCCAGAGGACAGGGAAGCCCTATTGATGAAGTCCATATAGATCAGCCTGTGAGACAGAGAAGAGGTGGTATGAAGTAGATAATAGATGTGGAGAGGCACACCCAATGCGCAGAATGGGTTTATTGTGAGAAGAGAGGTATTGTGTCAGAGATGGTTAACTTTCTGAAGAGTATATTCTATTGTACTGGCAAGGTGTAACGGGGAGAGAGAAAAAAAGAGAAAGCAGAATCAAAAACCTTTTATCCTTACCTACATTTGTTTGAATATCAGGTCTCTCCCTATTTCAGGCCAATTATTAGGGCTCTAGAATGCTAACAGAAATTTAGATTTGAGTGAGAGCTACGGGAAGGGCACAACTGGAGGTAGAGAAGGTGCAGGAAAATGGAAATGAGACGTCAATTTCTCTTTCTCTGTGGCTGTCAGGAGTTGCAGGACTTTTTTTTTATTGGACTAGTTGAAAACTGTGCTTCTAACTCTAAGCTATAGAAAAAAATTTAAAACACTCTAATTTAACCTATTCTTAGTTGGATACTGATCCGGCCATTTACAAAACAACACACAAAACTTGGTAGATAAACCAGTTCTACATGTGTGAAGATGGCAGTATCCATTTCTACCTGAGTATATTTATCGACCTAAATTTATTTAGAAACATCTAGACAAAGAAACTTACTAATTCAGTTTTGCCTAACATCAGCCTTTGGCCGTAACTGAAGTAATTAAACTGTTTAAATATATTTTGCAAATTTTTAATTTTTTTCTTAGTCAAGTAAAAGCAAAGAATTTCTCTTCAAAAATTTGAGATCTGGGCCGGGCGCGGTAACTCACACCTGTAATCCCAGCACTTTGGGAGGCCAAGGCGGGTGGATCACCTGATGTCTGGAGTTTGAGACCAGCCTGACTAACATGGGGAAACCCCATCTCTACTAAAAATACAAAAATTATCCGGGCGTGGTGGCAGGCACCTGTAATCCCAGCTACTCGGGAGGCTGAGGTAGGAGAATCGCTTGGACCCGGGAGGTGGAGGTTGCAGTGAGCCACGATCGCGCCATTGCACTCCAGCCTGGGAGACAAGAGCGAGACTTTGTCTCAAAAAGCAAAAAAAAAAAAAAAAAATTGAGATCTGATATATAAGGCTAAATCCAACTATGAACAACTCTAGTCCTTCTCCTCTCATCAAACATCCCAGTTTGTGGCAAACCTCCTTCCAGACCTTTTTTCCAGATTTTTGAATATATGTATATAGAAAGATATATTTCATGAAAATTATGTGGTACTGTATAAACAGTGCTGTACTGTACATATAATTCTACAATTTCTTTTTTCATTCAATAACAGGTATTGCAGATATAGTGATATTAATTCAAACAGCATTTATTACACTCCTTTTAATATTAGCATAAATTTACCAGATTATTTACTTATCCACCTATTGATGGGCATTTAAATCAATTCTATCTGGGGAATATAAACAATGCTACAATGAATAACTTTCTACATGTTTTTTTGAGCACAGTTACAATTAGAAAGACATGGAGTTGCTAATTCATAAGTGTTGTAAATAGTCTCTGAAGATGGCTACCCATGGTCTAGGGGTGTTTTTGTTGTTGTTATTATAATAAATTCCTATCTCCATATAAACTCATGTTGCTCCTCACATCAACAGGCACAGTCTACTTCCCATCTCCCTGAAAATGAGCCTGGCCTTAGTGACTTACATGACCAACAGAATGTGATAGAAATGATTTTCTTGAACTTCTGAGGCCAGGTTATAAGAAGCTTTACGGTTTCCACCTGGGCCTTTGAAATACTTGTTCTAGAAAGCCAATCACTATGTAAGAAGTATGACTATCCTGAGACTCCTGTCCTTCTAGAAAGCCCAAGCTAGCCATGTAAAAGATGATGGGAGTTGGGAGAAAAGCCAGTCAGTCCCCATTCATTTCAGCTATCCTAACTGAAGCTCAGACATGTTATGAGTGAAAAAGTCATCTTAGATGTTTACTTTCCAGGTCAAGTGTTTTTGTAACTCCAGCACTAGGTACTATCTGGTTGCAGCCACATGAAAGACCCAATGGGAACCACTCAGCTGAGCTCAGTCAAGCCACAGAACTACAAGAGACACTAGCAAATTCTTTAAAGCACTAAAGTTTGAGAATTTTTTATGTAGCAGTAGATAACTGAAACAATAGGGTATACTAATTTTTATATTTAATAAATGCTTCCCAATTGTCCTCCAAGGTGGCTATATCTTCTACTTTTCTACCATTAGTACATAAAGATTCCTATGTTCCTACAACCCATCTTTTTACACTGAGAAAGATTATGAAGCATTTTTCTAGCTGAACTTTTTACTTTGGTGCCAAAGCCAAAAAACCTTTGTAATTTCTATTTGCAATTAGGAGCTTTTGCTGTTTCTCTTGTGCCCAACACACAGACAGGGAAAGACAGTTTTGTCCGTCAAATAAGTGAGTTAGAGAGCTTCTTGTTTATCCTCAAAACCGTGAAAATGGCTCATGGAAATTGTAATGTCTGGTTATCTGGAATTCCAAATTTGCAAGCCATGTTGTTCAAAAGCAATGCTTGAAAAATGACTCTGGATCATTTTCCAGTGGTCAGTCTGAGGCTGACCCCAGCTCCACACATGCTGCAAGAAAGCTCATCTCAAGATGATCATGGTTCTAAATACATAACTCCACTCTTTTCATCTCTACAATCCAATTAAATGCAAGCAAACCCAACCACTGTCAGAAAATGACTACAAAGAATTGGATCAATGCACCTCCATGAGATTTTCTTCTGGGCTAATCACAGGGTCAGTCCAATTATTTTCAGTGATTTGGAGGGTGACAGAAAGGCTATCCTTCAATGCTCTCACTTAACTGCTTGTAGCTATTCAGTCTTGGTGCTAAGCCCATAGAATATCGTGTTGCCAGCATGGACAGAGTGTACATCTACCAGTGATCCTGGCCAGGAAAATCTCTCCTTTCTGTGACACCTTTATGTCCCCAGAGAAATGCATCACCCTGCTTCTCTAGTTTGTTTTTCTATAAAATAACCCCCCAAAATGGCATTATTTTATAATACATGTCATGTGTGGTTGTTTAATATAATCATGCAATGTAAATTTTTCTATATATTATGTATACATATAATGCAGATATTTCTATATAATAATCATGCAGTGTATTTTTCAAATCCTTCCCTCTTAGTCTCCCCTTTCTCAGTAATAGCTCTTTTGATAACTAGGGTGATTTTCCTTCTAGACATATTCCTATGCCTTTTTGCATTATTATTTCTATGTGTTGTTGGATGAAAGGATCTAATGCATTCCTATGCATTGCTATTTCTATGTGTTGGTGTTGTACAAGCATGAGATAATAATAATGTTTTGCAACCATTATTTTTCACTTACCCATATACTGTAGACTCCTGTCACAGGTACAAGTGTTTGTCTCATTTGTTCTTCCTTAACAACTGCATAGGGCTTCACTGCCCCATTATTTCTAATGCAAATTATGGAAAATTACTGGAGAAAAATGGTCTCTCACCTTTTCATTCCAATTGTTCACCCCAGAGTGTGATCTGTAAGTGCTTCAAAGAAGAGTAGAGCAACAAGCAGTTTAGAAATGAGGAAAAACAGAGAGAGAAAAAAAGAATGGCAAAACAGAGAAATTCATGAAGGTGTGGGGATTCCTTGTGGATCCTATGGTCATTGACTCAGGTTAGAAAGTAAAAAGAATGAATGACACGGTCTGTGCCGACATTTTTCACGTTAGCATCAACATGTTTTAGCTGGGGCTTAAGAACACTAATACTAGCATCTTTTCTTTAAGAAAGGGCAGTGTTATTATTTAAAAGAATATGGTGCAATCCCATTAAAGCACAGGAATTATTATACGTTCTCTTGCACTGAGACATACTGCGCATTGCATTGTGTTCTCCAAAATGGAACTGAATATAGGAAAATTCTTGCTATTACAAGACCTTCCAGTAAGATAACCAACTGTTGGGTTTCACTAACATCATCATTTTAAAGATATTAATAATAGTTAGTCACTGTCAGCATTATAAAGTCATCACAAAAGACTTTATTTACCCTCTAAAAATATTTATTTTGTTATTAATAATGAAACAAATAAAGACTGTTTTGAATAGTGAAGCAACAAAATACACCCAACTTTGACCTGAGGGTCTTTGGGCCAGTGAGTAGAGACATATTTTTTTATTGTTGGTATTATTTAGGTATCATGAGAGAAATAATACTTTAAAACCATTGATTAGCTAAGAAGTTTCTCATCAGTGAATTTAGGACCTATCCAGGAATCTGCTTGACTGTTTCAGTAAACCAAAAATAATTTAGTGACACTAACAAAAAAAAAAAATCTGTTTTTTCAAGTCAAATTAATACCAATCAAAGGAAAGAAAAGGATGAAAGTTGCAATGTCCCTGTTTATTTCCTTCAAGATCAAACGTAGGAAAAGCTGACTCAATCCTATGGGCACTCACATGGCAATTGCAACTGCCGAAAACAGAGACTAACCGTAAGGAAATAAAAAAACTCTGAACATCCAAAAGACCTGCCACAAAATCAAAACATCAAATATTGGGCAGTTTATTCAGGGGGTCACTGAGGTCTTCAGGCAGAACTGTGCAGTTTGGATCCGATCTTTAAAAGCTTGCTTATCTGGTTTCTTAATTCATAAAGGATTAGAAATGGCCACCTAGGGAAAGTAGAAAAGACTGGCCAATATTGATAGACAAATTGACATTAACAAGAAATATAAGAAACAAAGAATACGTGAAGGAAGACATACTAATTCCTAACAGCTTGGGACAATTTAGAGATGAAGCAAACAGTTCCAGAGGTCTCAAAGCATGGAGAAAAGTTTGTTCATATTCTCTTCACCATACTGTGTGTAAGAAAGCAGAAAAACGTGGAATACATTTTACAAAGACTTTCACTTAAATATTAAAGAGAGGCAGAGGGAGAAACAGAGACAGAGAGAGAGAGTGAGTGTGTGTGTGTGTGTGTGTGTGTGTGTGTGTGTGTGCATGTTTGCTGCTTAAGTTTTAAGAAAAATGTAGGCCGGGTGCAGCGGCTCATGTCTGTAATCCCAGCATTTTGGGAGGCCAATAAGTTTTAAGAAAAATGTAGGCCGGGTGCAGCGGCTCATGTCTGTAATCCCAGCATTTTGGGAGGCCAAGGCGGGCGGATGAAGAGGTCAGGAGATGGAGACCAGCCTGACCAACATGGAGAAACCCCATCTCCATTAAAAATACCAAAAAAATTAGCCAGGCGTGGTGGCCAGTGCCTGTAGTCCCAGCTACTCTGGAGGCTGAGGCAGGAGAATGGCGTGAGCCCTGGAGGCTTAGCTTGCAGTGAGCCAATATCGTGTCACTGCACTCCAGCCTGGGCGACAGAGCAAGACTCCGTCTCAAAAAAAAAAAAAAAAGAAAATGTGTTAAGGCTCCACTCCATGTGTTATCTCACAAGGTACTAACTTTCCATATCCAGATTTATTCAGAGAAGGAAGGAAGGAGCTCTTCACATATGTAAATAGAGGCAACCCAGTTACCTCTAGGTTATCGTCTCCTCTCCAAAGCATTCTATTAGCTTGTTGTGTAAAATGTTTCTCTACATACTACAGTGTCTCCCTTTGGAGAGCCTTGCCCACTCACACCCTTAAAATGTGTATGGAAGGCTGAGTGAATCCCTCGAAGACACCAAAACAAGACGTTGATCGCAAAGGTTAATTGGCAAGACAGAAAGCTCAGATAAACTAAAGTTCCTATTACGTCTTACAGAAAGATAGATCTTGGAAAAGCAGTTGGGAGAAAGGGAGTGGATTTAGAAAGCACCTAGTCTAAGAGATTTTTATATTGTGTTCCAAGTAGCCCTCAATTCAGAAGAAGTGCTTCAGGGACCATTTTAGGGAAGAAGAGGAAGACCAAGCAGATTGAGGGCAACTCCAGACCCATACAAACACACTTGCGCCAAAGCAGCCCTGCTTTCATCTGTCTGTCATGTCTGATAGTCTATAAAATTTTATTTTATGAAACATTCTATAGCCAAAAAATGAAAGTTTTAAAATCACTAATTATAAGCTAGATATAATGTGCTTAGTCATAAATAAATAATTTCAAATGTGTAAAACAGAAAGCTAAATGAGATTGAGGGAGTAAGGAGGATCATGGCAGATAAGAGGCAGGACTAGATTGCAGCTCTGACTTGGGTGGACAGAGTAGTGTGTAGAGGCTCACATCATGAATTTTTGCTCCAGAAAGATTGCAGGAATAAATCAGGAGACCCGAGAGGACCCGCAGACCCTCCGAAGAAAGTGAATTGTTCCTGCAGAAAAGGGAGACACCTCAAATACTGTGCTGGTATCCATAGTTAAGAGACCCCCAGAAGATTCACATCACAGGACTCTGTGCAGCAACCCCCAGGACCAGCCCCGAGCCTGGTAGACTTGCTGGTTGGCTACATCCAGAAGAGAGGTAACAATCACTGCAGCTCAGCTCTCAGGAAGCCACATCCATAGGAAAAGGGGGAGAGTACTACATTAAGGGAACACCCCGTGGGACAAAAGAATCCGAACAACAGCCATCAGCCCTAGACCCTCCCTCTGACAGAGCCTACCCAAATGAGAAGGAACTAGAAAACCAACTCTGGTAGTGTGACAGAACAGGGTTCTTTAACACTCAAAAAAAAAAATCACACTAGATCTCCAGCAATAGATCCAAAACAAGAAGAATCCCTGATTTACCTGAAAAAGAATTCAGGAGGTAAGTTATTAAGCTAATCAGGGAGGCACCAGAGAAGGGCGAAGTGCAATGCAAGGAGATCCAAAAAATGATATAAGAAGTGTAGGGAGAAATATTCAATAAAATAGATAGCATAAATAGAAAACAATCAAAACTTGGAAACATTGGACACACTTACAGAAATGCAAAATGCTCTAGAAAGTTTCAACAATAGAATCGAACAAGTAGACGAAAGAAATTCAGAGCTCAAAGGCAAGGTCTTTGAATTAACCCAGTCCAACAAAGACAAAGAAAACATAAGAAGAAAATATGAACAAAGCCTCTTGGATTATGTTAAATGAACAAACTTAAGAATAATAGACATTCTGGAGGAAAAAGAGAAATCTGAAAGTTTGGAAACCATATTTGGGGGAAAAAATTAGGAAAACTACCCTCGTCTTGCTAAAGACCTAGACATCCAAACACAAGAAGCACAAAGAACAGCTGGGAAATGCTTCACAAAAAGATCATTGCCTAGGCACATAGTCATAGGTTATCTAAAGTTAAGATAAAGGAAAGAATCTTAAGAGCTGTGAGACAGAAGCACCAGGTAACCCATAAAGGAAAACCTATCAGATTAACAGCAGATTTCTCAGCAAAGACCCTGTAAGCTAGAAGGGATTGGGGCCCTATCTTCAGCCTTATAAAAAAAAACAATTATCAATCAAGAATTGTGTACCCAGAGAAACTAAGATTCATACAGGAAGGAAAGATATGGTTTTTTTCAGACAAACAAATGCTGAGAGAATTCACTACTACCAACACACTACTACAAGAATTGCTAAAAGGAGCTCTAAGTCTTGAAACAAATCCTGGAAAAACATCAAAAAAAGCATACATCTCACAGGACCTATAAAGCAAAAATACAATTTAAAAAACAAAAACAACAAAAAACCAAGGTATACAGGCAACAAATAGCATGATACCTTACATCTCAATACTGACATTAAATTAAATGGCCTAAATGCTCCACTTAAAAGATAAAGAATGGCAGAATGCATAAGAATTCTCCAACCAACTATCTGTGGCCTTCAAGAGACTCACCTAACACATAAAAACTCACATAAACTTAAGGTAAAGGAATGGAAAAAGGCATTTAATGCAAATTCACACCACAAGTGAGCAGAAATACCTATTCTTATACCAGACAAAACAAACTTTAGAGTAACAGCAATTAAAAGAGACAAAGGACATTATATAATGATAAAAGGCCTTGTCCACCAGGAAAATATCACAATTCTAAATATATATGCAGCTAACACTGGGGCTCCCAAATTTATAAAAAAGTTACTAATAGACCTAAGAAATGAGATAGACTGCAACACAATAATAGTGGGAGACTTCAATACTCCACTCACAGCACTAGAAGAATCATCCAGACAGAAAGTCAACAAAGAAACGATGGATTTTAACTATACCTTGGAACAAGTGGACTTAACAGGTATATACAGAATATTCCACCCAACAATTACAGAATATACATTCTGTTCAACAGTGCATGGAACTTTCTCAAAGATAGACCATATGATAGGCCACAAAACGAGCCTCAATAAATTTTTAAAAAATTAAAACTATATCAAGCACTCTCTTAGAACACAGTGGAAAAAAACTGGAAATCAACTCCAAAAGGAACTTTTAAACCATACAAATACATGGAAATTAAATAACCTGCTCCTGAATGATTATTGGGTCAAAAACAAAATCAAGATGGAAATTAAAAAATTCTTCCAACTGAATGACAATTGTGACACAACCTATCAAAACCTCTGGGATACAGCAAAGGTGGTGCTAAGGGGAAAGTTCATAGTTCTAAACACCTACATCAAAAAGTCTGAAAGAGCACAAGCTTCCATTCTAAGATCATACCTCGAGGAACTAGAAAAACAAGAACAAACCAAACCGAAACCCAGCAGAAGAAAGGAAATAACCAAGATCAGAGAAGAACTAAAGGAAATTAAAACAAACAAAAATACAAAAGATAAATGAAACAAAAACCTGGCTTTTTGGAAAGATAAATAAAATTGATAGACCATTAGCAAGATTAACCAAGAAAAGAAGGGAGAAAATACAAATAAGCTTAATAAGAAACAAAATAGGAGATATTACAACTGATGCCCCAGAAATACAAAAGATCATTCAAGGCTACTATCAACACCTTTATGCACATAAACTAGAAAACCCAGAAGAGATGGATAAATTCCTGGAAATATACAACTCTCCTAGCTTAAATCATGAAGATTTAGATACCTTGAACAGGCCAATAACCAGCAGTGAGATTGAAATGGTAATTTTTTAAATTACCGACAAAAAAGTCCAGGACCAGACAGATTCACAGCAGAATTCTACCAGACATTCAAAGAAGAACTGGTATCAATCCTATTGACACTATTCCATAAGATAGGGAAACAGGGAACCCTTTCTTAATCATTCTGTGAAGCCAGTATCATCCTAATGCCAAAACCAGAAAAGGACATAACCAAAAAAGAAAACTATAGACCAATATCCCTGATGAACACAGATGCTAAAATCCTCAATAAAATACTAGCTAACCAAGTCCAACAACATATCAAAAAGATAATTCATGATGATCAGGTGGGTTTCATCCAGGGACGCAGGGATGGTTTAACATATGCCCATCAATAAATGTGATAAACTACATAAAACAGAATAAAAACAAAACTCACATGATCATCTCAATAGATGCAGAAAATGCATTCAACAAAATCTAGCATCCTTTATGATTAAAACTCTCAACAAAATTGGCATACAAGGGACATACCCCATATTACATACATAGATATAATAAAAGACATCTATGACAAACCCACAGCTAACATAATACTGAATGGGGAAAAGTTGAAAGCATTCCCTATGAGAACTGGAACAAGACAAGGATGCCCACTCACACCACTCCTCTTCAACATAGTACTGAAAGTCTTAGCCAGAGCAATCAAACAAGTGAAAGAAATAAAGGGCATCCAAATCAGTAAAGAGGAAGTCAAACTCTCACTGATGATGATATAACTGTTTACCTAGAAAACTCTAAAGACTTCTTCAGAAAGTTCCTAGGACTGATAAAAAAAAAAATTCAGCAAAGTTTCTGGATACAAAATTAACGTATACAAATAAGTACCTTTTCTATACATGAACAGCAACAAAGCTGAGTCAAGAACTCAACCCCTTTTACACTAGCTGCAAAAAAATAAAATAAAATACTTAGGAATATACCTAACCAAGGAAGTGAAAGTCCTCTACAAGGAAAACTACAAAACACTGCTGAAAGAAATCATAGATGACAGAAACAAATAAAAACACATCCCATGCTCATGGATGGGTGGGATCAATATTGTAAAAATTACCATACTGCCAAAAGCTGTCTACAAATTTAATGCAATTTCCATAAAAATATCACCATCATTCTTCACGGAATTAAAAAAAAAATCTAAAATTCATATGTAACCAAAAAAGATTCCACATAGTCAAAGCAAGACTAAGCAAAAAGAACACATCTGGGGGCATCATATTACCTGATTTCAAACTATACTGTAAGGCCATAGTAACCAAAACAGCATGGTACTGGTATCAAAATAGGCACATAGACCCATGGAACAGAATAGAGAACCCAGAAATAAACCCCAGTACTTACAGCTAACTGATCTTTGACAAAGCAATCAAAAACATAAAGTGGGGAAAGGATACCCTTTTCAACAAATGGTGCTGGGATAATTGGCTAGCCACATGTAGGAGAATAAAACTGGATTCTCATCTCTCACCTTATACAAAAATCAACTCAAGATGGATTAAGGATTTAAATCTAAGATCTAAAACTGTAAAAATTCAGAAGATAACATTGGAAAAACCCTTCTAGACATTGGCTTAGGCAAGGATTTCATGACCAAGAACCGAAAAACAAATGCAATAAAAACAAACATAAGTAGCTGGAAATTCATTAAACTAAAGAGCTTTTGCACAACAAAAGGAAGAGTCAGTAGAGAAAACACACAAGCCACAGAGTGGGAGGAAATCTTCACAATCTATATATCTGACAAAGCACTAATATCCAGAATTACAACAAACTCAAACAAATCACCAAGCAAAAAACAATCCCATCAGAAAGTGGGCTAAGGACATGAATAGACAATTCTCAAAAGAAGATATACAAATGGACAACCAACATATGAAAAAATGCTCAACATCACTAATTATCAGGGAAATGCAAATCAAAACCACAATGCAATACCACCATACTCCTACAAAAATGGCCGTAATCAAAAAATCAAAAAAGAGTAGATGTTTGCATGTATGTGGTGAACCAGGAACACTTCTACGTTGCTGGTGGGAATGTAAACTAGTACAGCAACTGTGGAAAACAGTGTGGAGGTTCCTTAAAGAACTAAAAGTAGAACTACCATTTGATCCAGCAATCCCACTACTGGGTATTTACCTGGAGGAAAAGAAGTCATTATAGGAAAAAGATACTTGCACATGCATGTTTATAGCAGCACAATTCATAATTGCAAAAATGTGGAACCAATCCAAATGCCCATCAACCAACGAGTGGATAAAGAAACTATGGTATATATATATTCAATGAAATACTACTCAGTCCTAAAAAAGAATGAATTAATGGCATTTACAGCAATCTGGATGAGATTGGAGACTATTATTCTAAGTGAAGTGACTTAGGAATGGAAAACCAAACATCATATGTTTTCATTCATAACTGGAACTAAGCTATGAGGATGCAAAGGCGTAAGAATGACAAAATGGACTTTGGGGACTCAGGGTGAAAGGATCAGAAGAGGGTGAGAGATAAAGGACTACAAATAGGGCTCAGTGTATACTGCTTGAGTGATGGGTGCACCAAAATCTCACAAATTACAGTGAAGAACTTACTCATGTAACCAAACACCACCTGCTCCCCAATAACCTATGGAAATAATAAACAAATAAATAAAGCAATAAAGCAATAATGCAATACCATTTCATTTATCAAAGTGGCAAGGATTCTGATAGGGAGGGTTGGAAAGAGCAAGACATAGGCAGATGCTACTAACTGGAGTAGAAAGACCTGCACTGCTTTCTGGAGAATGGCTTGGCAACACTAGGGACCAAGAGCTTTAAAACAAGTCTATGTTTTCACCCTTTCACTCAGTGGTTTTACATCTAGAATTTAGCCTAAGGAAATAATTAGACAGCCATGCAAACATGTAAGTTCAAGAATATTTACCTCATCATAGTTTATCATTATGTTTAAAAATTGAAGGCCAGGTGTGGTGGCACACACCTGTAATCCCAGTGCTTTGGGAGTCCAAGGTAGGAGGATGGCTTGAGCCCTGGAGTTTGAGGTTATATTGAGCTATGCATGTGCCACTGCACTCCAGGCTGAGTGACAGAGCAAGACCCTATCTCTACAAAAAACAAAAAGCAAAATTGAGAACCAGCTAAACATGATATAATAGGAAATTGGTTTGAATGAACTAGTAGAATACTGGGCAACCATTATGAATGATGCTAGCTCATGGGCTTCCTGATTTGATGCACTAAGAACACAACATCACTTCTGTGGCATTCCTGCCCAAAAATGCATGAACACCAGACATGCCCAAATTTAGGAACAGTCTACAAAACAACTGACCTGCACGCTTAAAAATGTCAATATAATGAAAGGCAAAATACGTTTAAGGAACTGTACTCATATTAAAGGAAACTAAAAAGACGTGACAACTAAATGCAATGTAGGATCCTAGATTAGAGCCTGGACCAAGGAAAAAAATTGTCATGAAGGACATTATCGGGCAAGCGGCAGAACCTGAATATGGACTGTAGATTAGATCATAGTATTATATCAGTGTAAATTTCCTGATTTGAATAATTGTACTATATTATGTTAAAGAATGTTTTTGTTCTTAGAAAATTCACACTGATGCGTTTAGGGTAAAGGGGTATCCTGTATGCAACCATATTAGTCCATTTTCATGCTGTTTATACAGACATACCCAAGACTGAGAAATTTACAAAAGAAAGAGGTTTAATTGGACTTATAGTTCCACGTGACTGGGGAAGCCCCACAATCACAGCAGAAGGCAAGGAGGAGCAAGTCATGTTTTACATGGATGGCAGCAGGCAAAGAGAGAGCTTGTGCAGGCAAACTCTTGTTTTTAAAGCCATCAGATCTCATGAGACTCATTCACTATCACAAGAACAGCACGGAAAAGACCCGCCCCCATAATTCAACCATCTCCCACTGGGTTCCTCCCATGATGGGTGGGAATTGTGGGAGTTACACTTCAAGAGAATTGGGTGAGGACACAGCCAAACCATGTCAGCAACTTACTCTCAAACGGTTCAGAAAAAAATACAAATGTGTATTTATAGAGAAATAATGATAGAGCAAATGTGGTCAAATGATATTAATGAATGAATCTGAGTGAAGGGTATCCTGGAATTCTTTTTAGTATTCTTGCCCCTTTTCCATGAATTTAAAAGTATTTCAAAATAAAAAGCTAAGAGAAGGAAAAAAAGAGATTGAGAAATAATACCACTTATGAACATTTAAAACACATATACTCATAAAGTCTACACATTTTATAGGAATACATGCACATTTAAGGACATAAATATGTTGAGTTCATTTCTATTTGAGGGAATAAAATAGAAGTGAGGATTGGGAAAGAAAGGGAAGGCCAAATGAATAAAAATTAGAAAAAAGAAGGCTCTTGAATGGATAATAGTGGTGACCATATGCTATGACTTGAGGAGTTTATTCTCTGAATTTGGGACTCAAAGAAAAAAATCAGGATAAAATAAACTGCTAATGTAGTTCCAGCATTCACAATCTAAAACATCCTTTAAACATATTCTAGTTTCCAGGTGGTGATACACCCTCTTCTTGAACACCTTCAACTGCAGTAATCCACAAGGGCCAGGGTTGTGACCCAGAAATTTCATCAATAGGATGTTCTTCCCTCTTCTAGTCCCTTGCAATCTGTACATTGGTAAGGATTTTGAGTCCTGAAATAATATTTATACAACCTTTGTTATCATGTGAACACTGTTATTGCAAACAAAAACTGATTAATGAGCACAGTAACAAGAGAGTTCTTAGAAAAATGGTGTGCCTCAGCTTAAAAAAGAAATTGACTACATAAACATATGCACTAAGCCATCTTTGCACTCACAGTTTATGAACAGCCATTCACTACCAAGACACATATGGGCTATATCAGGGACACTAGGTTATCTGTCTTGGAAACAAGTGAACTGTTAAGATAGTGAAATTTATGCTTAAGGGGTGTAAAAACAATAAAATAAAACTTCAGGCTTTTAGACTTTGTGATGTAAAAAAAGAATAGACATGGAGACGCAGCACAGTATATCAGCCAAAAGTTTTCCTTATGTCTAGCTAATCTAGACACATCTATTTTTTGTAACTATATATATATATATATATGTATGAAGATATTTATATTCTTTATTATATCTATTACTAAATGTAGTCTCTGTGCTTTCAGAAATAGTCTCTAAAACACCAAATTTTCTAACTTCCCATTAACTTCCCAGTAAATTAAATCCAAAAGAAGTAACAATTCTACCATTAAAAATGTCTTTCCCAGTTCAAATTATCATTCAAAATTTCAGGTGTATTGAAACTGAAATACATTCATTAATCATTTTGATTCTCATACTTTTCTTTAGATTATCTTGAGTAGAAAGGTTGAATAAACAGAATGAAGAATCATTACATTATGCCTACGAAAATTTTTCAGTAAGTCTCTGAAAACTTGTGAATAAATCATCATTATTGCTTCTTTTCTTTCATCTTTTATTAACAGCATAGTTCTGTTGACTTTTTTCCTAATTTCTTGGACCTAAGTTTACTATTAGATTAGCCAAAGGAAACATATTGATCACTTAAATCCCTAGTTGGACTTTTGCCTAATCCCTTTACTTGTAAGATTCTACCTTTCTTTCCCTGTGAATTATTTGTTACAAATCAAAGTATAAAATTTCCCTAATCACCCAACATTTCCTGCTCATGTTCTCATGATCCCTATGGAAAATGTTGATCCTGAGAGAACTTAATATATACACCTTCAGTAAGATATTTCCTTAAAGTCTAAATTTAAGGTAATCACAAAATTGTATATTTCACAGTGCAAAAGAGAATCTAATAGAACCCATCACAACCTGGGGATTTCCTGTTTTCTCAATTAAAGGATTTTTCAGAGCTGAGACATCCATCCAAACTAAATTCATTTCAATATTTGGGGGATTAGAAATAAAGACGATCACATTTGCATTGCTTTATTGTTCAGTGTATAATCCTTCATAGTGGTGATCTAGTTCCATTTACTTTTACTTTTATGTGTTTTTGCACGATCTGTGTTTACTTTTTTTTTTTTTTTTTTTTTGAGCCCGAGTTTTGCTCTTGTTCCCCAGGCTGGTATGCAATGGTGCAATCTCGGCTCACAGCAACCTCCACCTCCCAGGTTCAAGTGATTGTCCTGCCTCAGCCTCCCGACCTCAGGTGATCTGCCCGACTCAGCCTCCCAAAGTGCTGGGATTACAGGCGTGAGCCACCATGCCTGGCCTACTTTCATTTAACAATACTTTACACTAGAAAATTCCAATGTAAAAGTATATGGTGTGTATTTTTCTTCAAAATGCAAGAAGTCATACCATGGACAGCCACAGAATTGTCTTTGAGAAGTTGTCTTTGAATCTGGGCTCCATTATCCCTGAAATTATTTGAATACTTTCATTTATTACACTGGATAGGCCAGATAATGCAGAATAGAATTTTATAAATAATGGACTTCATCGGACTTCTAGGTTTTTACTTGTTTGTAAAAGAAGTTTATCAGGAAGTAGTCTTGAGAAAGGAGTAGAATGACAGCAACCCATAATTAAGCCTATGGGGAATATATGGGTATTTAGGGTATGTATGTTCAAATGGGTAGGTCTGGAAAGTAAAAACTTTGCAAACTCTTAGATTCCTATGTGATATGGATGAAGACCTCAGCTAACTTAGTTATTATTGTATCCACAGAACTAAGTATAGTAACCAGCACACAGTAGATGCTCAATAAATGTTAAATACATTTATGAGCTATAAAAATAGAGTAAGCACATAGTATTCTGTTCAGGGGAGTGAGAAATAAATATAATTTCAGTTGTACCCAGAAGGAGCTTATTATACTTGCACCTTTCAGGATAACACTAACACATGACAAATCAGGGCTTGAGAAGAAATACCACCACTGAACAGAGTGCACTTCTAGAGGAGGAGGACCCTTGGAATGCCTTTCTGGTTTTTTTTTTTTTTTTTTTTTTGAGACAGAGTCTCGCTCTGTCACCCAGGCTGGAGTGCAGTGGCGCGATCTCAGCTCACTGCAAGCTCCGCCTCCTGGGTTCATGCCATTCTCCTGCCTTGGCCTACTGAGTAGCTGGGACTACAGGCGTCCGCCACCACGCCCGGCTAATTTTTTGTATTTTTAGTAGAGACAGGGTTTCACCGTGTTAGCCAGGATGATCTTGATCTCCTGACCTTGTGATCCGCCCACCTCGGCCTCCCAAAGTGCTGAGATTACACCACACCCGGCCACCTTTCTGGTTCTTTGAAAGAGTGGTGGGTGAATCAGGGATGAATAAGGAGTACCAGAAGGACAGGACATCAGCCTGCAGAGATGTGGAAGGTTCATATGGGAAGGTAGCAGAATCCCTAATTGGAAAGGAAGGCTGGGACTTGTGTGCACGTGTGTGTGCATGTGTGTGTGTGTGCACTTGTGTAAAAGGGAGTAGGGCTTGACTGGCAGGCCAGAAAGTCAGGCTTTAGTCATTAGGTATGATTGTACTGAGGAGATTTCCATGAAGGGAAATGACAGATGCAGACAAGGTTTAAGCAAGATTAACCTGGTAAAATGAAAAATAAATTGGAGAGAAGAGAAGTTGGAAAAACAGGAGTATAGGGCATGGAACATAACAAGAACCCCTTGGATATTTACTCAATTGATGCGTGAAGGCAAAGAGTCTCCCCCTGAGCAACGCTGATTGACCAGACTCATTAAATACCTACAGGTTCTTTGAATCTGCACTTTCACTTCTGGGAATGTGTCCTATGGAAAAATAAAGATGTGAGCAAGGAATTGCCTACCAGTCTGCAAATTGCAGCATTCTTTAGACAATGGTTAATTAAATTATGGAAAATTATGCAGCCATTAAAAATGATCTAAATGTACCCATAGAGAAGGAAAAATGCTCGCGACATATGAAGTGAAAAAGGTTTACAAAGACTACATAGAAGATGATCCCTAAATGAATATATATAATATACACTCTGCACAACAAATCATTAACATTAGCTCTATCTAGCTGATGCAATTAGAAGTGAATATTACTTTTTTCTAACATTTTCTGATATTTCTACATGAAAAGTTGTAATTAAAGTTCTTTTTATAAAATAATAATTGAGGCAAAAAGGTCTAACGCTGGAGAATAAGATGGGTAGAAGTTAGAAAAAAAGGCAGGTGCCATAATTTACTATAGACTCACTTGTTTTCCATGGAGATGGGCAGTAAACAGCAGGAGAAAAATGGCACTGGCCTTCGTAGAAGCTCAATTCCAAATATGAGAGACATTTGCATAGATCTAAGAGACAATGCTATAAAAATTACTCTTCTTCAAGGGAGAGGTTTGTAAAGCAGAAAGAGACAGAGAGAGAGAGAGAGAACCAAAGACTAAATATTTAGAGAAAAGAAGAGAAAGACGCTGAATGCATGAGGAAAAGCATCTTTATCTTTGATCCTCAGAACCTGCCAGAATATCCAGCAAATAGTGGTGTCTCCATAATCATAATCTTACAAAGAGATAAGTGGCCATAAAGAGGAGATGAAGATGAGGATAGGATGATGGGAAAGTTGCTAAGATATATAAGAATTTCAAGAAACAAGAGGTAGATAACAGAGCCAATGTTCTAGGGAGTGTATTTGAACTAAGGAAAAGTCACAAAGTTTGAAAAGTCAGCAGTCTTTTATGAGGTCCAGAAGTCTTAAAGAGTGTAATTTTTACAAAGCTGGAAGAAGAGGTCCACAATTTCAGAAATTTCAGCAAATGTCAGTAGTATTTTTTAAAAAAGAAGCAGAGTAGATATTATACTTTAGCAACTTGCCACTTACATATCCATGTATCTAATCCACAAACATAAATTAAAGAACTGTTGGAAGCACTGAGAGGCTGGCGACAACTGAGGGAAGCTGTCCCAGCAAGTATCCAGTGATAGGGTCAGTTTTATAAGGTGTGATTTCATAGAAGAGCAGTACCTCTCATCTGGCTAGGAAAAGAATGAAGAAAAGATGAAAAAAATTACAGCTCAACACTGAAGTAAAGAAAGGAGTGGATAAAAATTTTCCTTTTAATAATCTTCAGCTTAAAAGTAAAGTAGGATAAGAAGCCATCTGTCAAGAGTCATAAGGGAAAGAGGATTCTGGCTTAAGGAATATAAAAAAAACAATGGAAACAAACATTATAAAAATAATGCCAGAGAATTAAAAGGATTCCCAACGACAAACCGAAATGGATACACTATCAGGAAGCATAGGAGCCAAGCTACCACTGGGGAGCATGAAATGAACTGAGAGTCACCACTTTCATCAGCCATTACGTTATTCTGAAGCTTGGAACAGTGAAGATAAAGGAGACCCTGAAGATGACTCAGGCTTAAACCAGCAAAAATTGATGAGCAAGTACAGAAGATACTCCTTGGAGCAAAGAAACCCAGGTTATTGAGGAAAAAACCTTTGATGGAGCCCACTTTGGTTTCCAGGAATAGCCAAGAGCTAAGTAGAGCCAGAAGAAAGCTATGTGACTAGATGAATTGGAAGAAGTTGAGTGTGGCCAAGATTGTTAGCAAAACTAATTCCTTTTTTCAGATGACTACACCACTTGACTCCATTTTCCAACCTGACTTGCAGTTAGATGTGGTTAATGACTGAGTTCTGGAAAATGAAATGAGAATGGGTTTTATATGCTATTTGGGGGCTGAGATGTTTAAGATGTGAGTGAATCTTCCTCATCGTCTCTGCCCATTCAATATTTTGTAAGTCAGCACTCCAAGGACCTAGAGATGAGTAGAATCACAAAATGGAAGGAACCTGGGTCCCATGGATCACATGAAGTGCTCAACCATAAATATACATGGGAATAGACTATGATATATGTGAAAAACTTGTATTAAATAATAAGCCACTAAGATTTAGGGTTTTATCTATGAAGCAGCAGCATCTTGACCAATATTTTGAGCTATTGCTGATCCATGATCTCTGACTGCAAGAAACAGCATATTTACAAATAGAAGTAAAAAGAGAGAGAGCCAGATTTGAGCTTCTGGAGACAGAAGGATGTCAGGAGGTAATGATGACTGGAAAAAATGTGTGGCCTTGCTGGTGAGAGACACATGACAGTTGCCTGAAACAACTGTTATGTTACCCAACTGCTCTTTAGCATCAGAAAAGACGAGGGCAGGGTATTGAGTCAGAACAGCTAAAGATTACTTGGTTGTTTACAATCAGGAAACTGAAATTCAGTTTTTAAAATCTTGCCCAGGGAAGTATCCTAGTTCAGATAATAAGACTTCTAGCTGTAAGAATTCAATATTTTCTTTGTAACTTGTAAGCAGTCACAGAATATTTTATAACTGTGGTTCTCAACTTTGGGGGTGAGTTTTCCCCTCAGGGGATATTTGGCAATCTCTAGAAATATTTTTGGGTGTCATAGCTGGGAGCCAGGGTGCTACTGGCATCTAGTAAGTAAAGGTCATAAATGCTGCTAAATACCCTATGATGCAGCTGACTCTCTTTTCAGACTGAGCCCACCTGCACCCAGGTGATTAAAAAGCTTTATTGCTCACACAAAGGCTGTTTGGTGTTCTCTTCACATGGACACGAGTGAAACTTGATGCCATGACTCGGATCGGAGGACCTCCCTTGGGAAATCAATCCCCTGTCCTCCTGCTCTTTGCTCTGTGAGAAAGATCCACCTACAACCTCAGGTCCTCAGACCAACCAGCCCAAGGAACATCTCACCAATTTTAAATTGTGTAAGCAGCCTCTCTTTACTCTCTTCCCCAACCTCTCTCACTATCCCTCAACTTCTTTCTCCTTTCAATCTTGGTGCCACATTTCAATCTCTCCCTTCTCTCAATTTCAGTTCCTTTCCTTTTCTGGTAGACAAAGGAGACGCGTTTTATCCGTGAACCCAAAATTCTGGCGCAGGTCACAGACTCGGGAAGACAGTCTTCCCTTGGTGTTTAATCGCGCGGGGACACCTGCCTGATTATTCAACCATGTTTCAGAGGTGTCAGACCACGCAAGGATGCCTGCCTTGGTCCTTCACCCTTAGCACCAAGTACCGCTTTTTGGGGGAGCAAGAACCCCACCGACCCCCTCTCTCCATGTCTCTACCCCTTCTCCACTTTCCTGGGGGGCAAGCACCCCCCACCCCTTCTCTCCATGTCTCTACTCTCTCTTTTCTCTGGGCTTGCCTCCTTCACTATGGGCAACCTTCCACCCTCCATTCCTCCCTCTTCTCCCTTAGCCTGTGTTCTCAAGAACTTAAAACCTCTTCAACTCACAACTGACCTAAAACCTAAATGCCTTATTTTCTTCTACAATGCCACTTGACCCCAATACAAACTCGACAGTGGTTCCAAATAGCCAGAAAATGGCACTTTCGATTTTTCCATCCTACAAGATCTAGATAATTCTTGTTGTAAAATGGGCAAACGGTCTGAGACGCCTGACGTCCAGGCATTCTTTTATACATTGTTCCCTCCCTAGTCTCTGTTCCCAATGCGACTCATCCCAAATCCTCCTTCTTTCCCTCCTGCCTGTCCTCTCAGTCCCAACCCCAAGCATCAATGAGTCTTTCTAATCTTCCTTTTCTACAGACCCATCTGACCTCTCCCCTCCTCCCCAGGCTGCCCCTCACCAGGCCTAGCTAGGTCCCAATTCTTCCTCAGCCTCTACTCCCAAACCCTGTAATCCTTTTATCACCTCTCCTCCTCACACCCAGTCCAGCTTACAGTTTAGTTCCGCAACTAGCCCTCCCCCACCTGCCCAGCAATTTACTCTTAAAAAGGTGGCTGGAGCTAAAGGCATAGTCAAGGTTAATGCTCCTTTTTCTTTATCCCAAATCAGATGGCGTTTAGGCTGTTTTTCTTCAAATATAAAAACCCAGCCCAGTTCATGGCTCATTTGGCAGCAACCCAGAGATGCTTTACAGCCCTAGACCCTAAAAGGTCAAAAGGCCATTTTATTCTCAATATACATTTTATTACCCAATCCACTCCCGACATTAAATAAAACTCCAAAAATTAAATTCTGGCCCTCAAACCCTACAACATAATTAACCTCGCCTTCAAAGTGTACAATAATAAAGTAGAGGCAGCCAAGTAGCAATGTATTTCTGAGTTGCAATTCCTTGCCTCCACTGTGAGACAAACTCCAGCCACATCTCCAGCACACAAGAACTCCAAACACCTGAACCGCAGCTGCCAGGGGTTCCTCCAGAACCTCCTCCCCCAGGAGCTTGCTACAAGTGCCAGAAATCTGGCCACTGGGCTAAGGAATGCCCGTAGCCCAGGATTCCTCCTAAGCCATGTCCCATCTGTACAGGACCCCACTGAAAATTGGACTGTTCAACTCACCTGGCAGCCACTTCCAGAGCCCATGGAACTCTGGCCCAAGGCTCTCTGACTGACTCCTTCCCAGATCTTCTTGGTTTAGCAGCTGAAGACTGACACTGCCCGATCGCCTCGGAAGCCTACAGGACCGTCACAGACACCCTGGGTAACTCTCACAATGGAAGGTAAGTCCGTCCTCTTCTTAATCAATACAGAGGCTACCCACTCCACATTACCTTCTTTTCAAGGGCCTGTTTCCCTTGCCTCCATAACTGTTGTGGGTATTGACGGCCAGGCTACTAAACCTCTTAAAACTCCCCAACTCTGGTGCCAACTTAGACAATACTCTTTTAAGCACTCCTTTTTAGTTATCCCCACCTGCCCAGTTCCCTTATTAGGCCGAAACATTTTAATTAAATTATCTGCTTCCCTGACTATTCCTAGGCTACAGCCACACCTCATTGCCACCCTTTTCTCCAGTTCAAACCCTCCTTCACATCCTCCCCTTGTATCTCCCCACCTTAAACCACAAGTATAGGACACCTCTACTTCCTCCTTAGTGACCCATCATGCACCCCTTACCATCCCATTAAAAGCTAATCACCCTTACCCCACTCAATGCCAATATCCCATCCCATGGCATGCTTTAAAAAGATTAAAGCCTGTTATCACTGGCCTGCTACAGCATGGCCTTTTAAGGCCTATAAACTCCCCTTACAATTCCCCCATTTTACCTGTTCAAAAACCAGACAAGGCTTACAGGTTAGTTCAGAATCTGCCCCTTATCAACCAAAGTGTTTTGCCTATCCACCCCATGGTGCCAAACCCATATACTCTCCTATCCTCAATACCTCCACAACCCATTATTCTGTTCTGGATCTCAAACATGCTTTCTTTACTATTCCTTTGTACCCTTTATCCCAGCCTCTCTTTGCTTTCACTTGGACTGACCCTGCCACCCATCAGGCTCAGCAAATTACCTGGGCTGTACTGCCGCAAGCCTTCACAGACAGCCCCCACTGTCAGTAAAGCCCAAATTTCTTCCTCATCTGTTACCTATCTCGGCATAATTCTCATAAAAACACAAGTGCTCTCCCTGCTAATCATGTCCAACTGATCTCTCAAACCCCAACACCTTCTACAAAACAACTCTTTTCCTTCATAGGCATGGTTGGATACTTTTGACTTTAGGTACCTGGTTTTGCCATCCTAAGAAAACCATTAGATAAACTCACAAAAGGAAACCTAGCTGATCCCACAGATCTTAACTCCTTTCCCCACTCCTCTTTCCATTCCTTGAAGACAGCTTTAGAGACTGCCCCCACACTAGGTCTCCCTGACTCATCGCAACCCTTTTCATTACACACAGCTGAACTTCAGGGCTATGCAGTCGGAATTCTTACACAAGAACCAGGACTGTGCCCTGTAGCCTTTTTATCCAAACAACTTGACCTTACTGTTTTAGCCTAGCCCTCATGTCTGCGTGCGGTGGCTGCCACCGCCCTAATACTTTTAGAGGCCCTCAAAATCACAAACTATGCTCAACTCACTCTCTACAGTTCTCATAACTTCCAAAATCTATTTTCTTTCTCACACCTGACACATATACTTTCTGCTCCCTGGCTCCTTCAGCTGTACTCACTCTTTGCTAAGTTTCCCACAGTTACCATTGTTCCTCGCCCGGACTCCAATCCGCCCTCCCTCCCACATTATTCCTGATACCACACCTGACCCCCATGACTGTATCTCTCTGATCCACCTGATGTTCACTCCATTTCCCCATATTCTTTCATGTTCCTCACCCTGAACACACTTGGTTTATTGATGGCAATTCCACCAGGCCTAATCACCACTCACCAGCAAAGGCAGGCTATGCTATAGTATCTTCCACACCTATCATTGAGGCTACTGCTCTGCCCACCTCCACTACCTCTCAGCAAGCCAAATTAGTTGCCTCAACTCAGGCCCTCACTCTTGCAAAAGGACTATGTGTCAATACTTATACTGACTCTAAATATGCCCTCCATATTCTGCACCACCATGCTGTTATATGGGCTGAAAGAAGTTTCCGCACTACGCAAGGGTCCTCCAGCATTAATGCCTCTTTAATAAAAACTCTGCTCAAGACCGCTTTACTTCCAAAGGAAACTTGAGTCATTCACTGCAAAGGCCATCAAAAGGTGTCAGATCCCATTGCTCTAGGCAACGCTTATGCTGATAAGGTGGCTAGACAAGCAGCTAGCGTTCCAACTTCTTTCTCCTTCACATCCGTCACTCCCACCTATTCCCCTGCTGAAACTTCCACCTATCAATCTCTTCCCACACAAGGCAAATGGTTCTTAGACCAAGGAAAATATCTCCTTCCAGCCTCACAGGCCCATTCTATTCTGTCATGATTTCATAACCTCTTCCATGTAGGTTACAAGCTGCTAGACCGTCTCTTAGAACCTCTCATCTCCTTTCCATCGTGGAAATCTATCCTCAAGGAAATCACTTCTCAGTGTTCCATCTGCTATTCTACTACCCCTCAGGGATTGTTCAGGCCCCCTCCCTTTCCTACACATCAAGCTCGGGGATTTGTCCCTGCCCAGGACTGGCAAATTGACTTTATTCACATGCCTCAGGTCAGAAAACTAAAATACCTCTTGGTCTGGGTAGACACTTTCACTGGATGGGTAGAGGCCTTTCCCGCAGGGTCTGAGAAGGCCACCACAGTCATTTCTTCCCTTCTGTCAGATATAATTCCTTAGTTTGGCCTTCCCACCTCTATACAGTCTGATAACAGACCAGCCTTTACTAGTCAAATCACCCAAGCAGTTTCTCAGGCTCTTGGTATTCAGTGGAAACTTCATATCCCTTACCGTCTTCAATCTTCAGGAAAGGCAGAATGGACTCATGGTCTTTTAAAGACACACCTCACCAAGCTCAGCCACCAACTTAAAAAGGACTGGACAGTACTTTTACCTCTTGCCTTTCTCAGAATTAGAGCCTGTCCTCGAGATGCTACAGGGTACAGTCCATTTGAACTTGTACATGGATGCGCTTTCTTACTCAGCCCCAACCTCGTCCCAGACACCAGCCCCCTAGGTGAATATCTTCCAGTCCTCCAGCAGACTAGACAGGAAATTCGCCATTCCTATCTAGTCTAATCTTCTCTTGCTAATATTCTCTTGCCTACTCCAGATTCTCAGCCATATGAAGACATCCTAGCTGGACGATCAGTTCTTGTTAAGAATCTGACCCCTCAAACTCTACAACCTTGATGGACCAGACCTACTTAGTCATCTATAGTACTCCAACTGCTGTCTGCCTGCAGGACCCTCCCCATTGGGTTCACCGTTTCAGAATAAAGCTATGTCAGTTGGACAGCCAGCCTAATCCCTCCTCTTTCTCCTGGAAGTCACAAGTACTCTCCCCTACTTCCCTTAAACTCAACTCGTATTTCTGAAGAACAGCAATAACCCTTATGAGCCTAATACATCCCTTCATTCTATTAGGTCTGTTCATCTTTACCCTACTTTTTGCAACAGGTCTTTACAAAGTCACCCCCACTACTTGGACTGAGCCCCCAAAACTAGTCATCCCTACTATCTTCTGTCTAGTCATACTCCTATTCTTCGTTCTCAACTACTTATAAATGCCCTACTCTTATTTACACTGCTGGTTTACACTGTTTCTCCAAGCCATCATAGCTGATATCTCTTGGTGCTATCCCCAAACCGCCACTCTTGACTCCCTCTTAGAGTGGATAGATGATCTTTGCTGGCAGGGGACCCCCCAGTACTTTCACCCTGATGAAGTTCTATTATTTACTTTTATACTCACTCTTATTCTCATTCCCATTCTTATGCCACCCTCTACCTCTCCCCAGCTATCTCCACCACACTATCAACCTTACCCATTCTCTCCTAGCTGCTTCTAATCCCTCCTTAGCGAACAACTGCTGGCTTTGCATTTCCCTTTCTTCCAGCTGTCCTTCTTCCTACACTGCTGTCCCCGCCTTACAGACAGACTGGGCAACATCTCCTGTCTCCCTACACCTCCAAACTTCCTTTAACAGCCCTCACCTTTACCCTCCTGAAGAACTCATTTACTTTCTAGACAGGTCCAGCAAAACCTCCCCAGACATTTCACACCAGCAAGCTGCCGCCCTCCTCCGCACTTACTTAAAAAACCTTTCTCCTTATATCAACTCTACTTCCCCCATATTTGGACCTCTCACAACACAAACTACTATTCCTGTGGCCGCTCCTTTATGTATCTCTCAGCAAAGACCCACTGGAATTCCCCTGGGTAACCTTTCACCTTCTTGATGTTCCTTTACTCTTCATCTCCAAAGCCCAACTACACACATCACTGAAACAACTGGAGCCTTCCAGCTCCATATTACAGATAAGCCCTCTATCAATACTGACAAACTTAAAAATAATAGCAGTAATTATTGCTTAGGAAGACACTTACCCTGTATTTCACTCCATCCTTGGCTACCTTCCCCTTGCTCGTCAAGAGTCTCCTCCCAGGCCCTCTTCTTGTTTACTTATACCCAGCCCCGAAAATAACAGTGAAAGGTTGCTCATAGATACTTAACGTTTTCTCATACACCATGAAAATCAAACCTCCCCTTCTATGCAGTTACCTCATCAGTCCCCATTACAACCTCTGACAGCTGCCACCCTAGCTGGATCCCTAGGAGTCTCGGTACAAGACACTCCTTTCGGTACTCCTTCTCATCTTTTTACTTTGCATCTCCAGTTTTGCCCCGCACAAGGTCTCTTCTTCCTCTGTGGATCCTCTACCTATATGTGTCTACCTGCTAATTGGACAGGCACAAGCACACTAGTTTTCCTTACCACCTAAATTCAATTTGCAAATGAGACCGAAGAGCTCCCTGTTCCCCTCATGACACCGACACGACAAAAAAGAGTTATTCCACTAATTCCCTTGCTTGTCGGTTTAGGACTTTGTGCCTCCACTATTGCTCTCCCTACTGGAATAGCAGGCAACCTCTGTCACGACTTTCCGTAGCCTCTCTAATGACTTCTCTGCTAGCATCACAGACATATCACAAACTTTATCAGTCCTCCAGGCCCAAGTTGACTCTAGCTGCAGTTGTCCTCCAAAACCGCCGAGGCCTTGATTTACTCACTGCTGAGAAAGGAGGACTCTGTATATTTTTAAATGAAGAGTGTTGTTTTTACCTAAATCAATCTGGCCTGGTGTATGACAACATAAAAAAACTCAAGGATAGAGCCCAAAAACTTGCCAACCAAGCAAGCAATTACACTGAACCCCCTTGGGCACTCTCTAATTGGATGTCCTGGGTCCTCCCAATTCTTAGTCCTTTAATACCTATTTTTTTCCTTCTTTTATTCAGACCTTGTATCTTCCATTTAGTTTCTCAATTCATCCAAAACTGTATCCAGACCATCACCAATCATTCTATACGACAATGCTCCTTATAACAACCCCACGATATCACCCCTTACCACAAAATCCTCCTTCAACTTGACCTCTCTCACTCTAGGTTCCCATGCCGCCCCTAATCCCGCTCGAAGCAGCCATCGAGCTGCTTATGGGTGAAACATCGAGCTGTTAATGGGTGAAACATCACCCACTAACTCTCCATGCCACCCCCCCGAAAAAAACATTTTTTTTTCACTGCCCCAACACTTCAATACTATTTTATGTTATTTTTCTTATTAATATAAGAAGGCAGGAATGTCAGGCCTCTGAGCCCAAGCTAACCCATTGTATCCCCTGTGACCTGCACATATACACCCAGATGGCCTGAAGTAACTGAAGAATCACAAAAGAAGTGAAAATGGCCTGTTCCTGCCTTAACTAATGACATTCCACACAAAAGAAGTGAAAATGGCTGGTCCTTGCCTTAACTGATGACATGACCTTGTGAAATTCCTTCTCCTGGCTCATCCTGGCTCAAAAAGCTCCCCCACTGAGCACCTTGTGACCCCCCCACTCCTGCCCGCCAGAGAACAACCCCCCTTTGACTGTAATTTTCCTTTACTTACCCAAATCTTATAAAACGGCCCCACCCCTATCTCCCCTTCGCTGACTCTCTTTTCGGACTCAGCCCACCTGCACCCAGGTGATCAAAAAGCTTTATTGCTCAAAAATAAATAAATAAATAAATAAATAAATACCCTATGATGCATAGACAGTTCCCCACAGTTAAAAAAAAAAAACAACAACCCAAAATGTCAATATTGATGCTCCTCGATTCACAATGGGGTTACATCCTGATAACCCCATCTTAAATTTAAAATATTGTAAGTTGAAAATGCATTTAATACATCTAACCTAATGAACACTGTAGCTTATCCTAGCCTCCCATAAACATGCTCAAAACACATTACCCTACAGTTGGGAAAAATCACATAACAAAAAGACTATCTTATAATAAAGTGTTGAATAACTCATTTAATTTATTGACTATTGCACTGAAAGTTTAAAAAAGAATGGCTCTGTGGGTACTCAAATACAGTTTCTAGTGCCACTGTAAAGTCAAAATATCATGGTAAGATGTACCGTAGTGGCCCGGTGCGGTAGGCGTGGGAGACCAAGGTGGGCAGATCACTTGAGGCCAGGAGTTTGAGACCAGCCTGGCCAACATGGAGAAACCCCATCTCTACTAAAAATACAAAAATTAGCCAGACGTGGTGGCACGTGCCTGTAATATCAACTACTCAGGAGGCTGAGGCAAGAGAATCACTTGGACCCAGGAGGCAGAGGTTGCAGTGAGCCCTACCCCTTCTCAAAAAAAAAAAAAAAAAAAAACAGCTGTACCATTCTAAGTCGGGGACCATCTGCAGTAACAAGATTGAGAAATCTTGCTTTAGAATGCTGTATGACCATGCATAAAAAAAATTTGGTTTCCAACTTTAATAAAAACTAATCTGTAAGGCTAACCAAAAGGTAGTTTGACCTTGACATTAGCCCATCATTTTTGTATATTCATTTTTTCAAAATCTCATTTTGTTTACAGCAAAGTTATATGGAGAAAGACAAGCTTCCCAATAAAGTATGTATTAATTAAACAAAGGCCTAGGGGTTTGGCTTATACCTACAAAACTGCACACCATTGAAAATTGAAATTTGCCAATGACAAAAGTCACTGCACAAATCAATAATCCCCTAGGGTAAAAAATGCTCACTTTGTATGGATATTCTGTTTTCACCTTAAGATTCATACTAGCTTGCCATATTTATGACACCCGAAGAGAAGGAATAGGAAAAAAATCTGTCATGTCAAAAGGCATCATAGAGTGTTCTGGCTGACTTGAACAACACTGAGACTAAAATAGTTGTAGGGGTCTATTTTGAAGGTGGAGATGGGGGACAGAAGATTACAAAAGATATGCCATCAGCAATCAGATTCTAGGTTAGTTAGACTTCATGCTGCTTTCTTGAACATATCTTTCTGTTCTTCTTAAGGCCCCATTATTAATCTCAGCTTGCCAGGAGAATTTAATATTTCCTCTCCTTATTTTGCCCTCATTTTTAGTTGCAAGAAAGTACATTGTCTATCACATTAATTCTGATAAGGAGATATTAATTCTGATAAGAGTACACATTTAAATACCATATCAGGGTTTATGTATATTTATATCCACATTGCATATATATGTATCCATGCATATAGGTATATTCTGATTCTATGTTATTAGCAACATCATTCTTCTCTGTTAATAATTTGGAAGAAGTTCAAAAATTTATTAAATACTCTGATTTTGGCTCTATAGACAGTTATTAGAAAAATTATTATCTAAATACAACCTGCTAAATGCTTGTTTAAGACATGTACTTTATTCTTCTGGGTTGCTATAGATTTTTAAAGTCTCATTCTTATGTTAAATTAGAACATCAACAGCGCCTAAAACATTTTTACTGAGGTGACATTTAATGGTATTATCTATGTTCTTATAAGGTCACTAGAACATTCAGTTGTTTGAGCAACATTTGAGCATCTTTCACACATTTGTAAGTGAAGATATTACCCAGTATTTTACTCAACATACTTTCTATTGGTATCTAGAGGATAAATCCATCTTTAAGCTTAATTTCAAGGTTTATTTACAGATGAATATTATGCAACACGTTTTCAGGTTATAAAATGTTACTTTCTCATTTTCAATTCAATAAACATGTATGTAATTGTGAAATACATATGTAAAGGTTTACAAAGGAAAGTAAGGGAAGCAAGGAGGGAAGGGGCTTTTAAGGATGAATTAAGAGAGCATGACTTGTTACTAAAATAGCTCTAGTTGCTTGATACTTAAGACAACTCTGAAAGCCAGTTTATTTTCTAAATAAAGAGGGATGGTAGAAAATCCTAGAGAAATGGGAACTTAGAGCTGTAAAGAAAATGACAAAGAATGTTAGTTAAAAAATATCAATCTCCAGATTACAAGTTGATGAGGAGTCAAAGAAAGTTATGGTTAGCCCACTCTCTATAAAAGATACTTAACTGGTTAGGGGAAAATTGAAACTCAGTAGAAACTTCTCTAATCCTGACCACAAAAGTGGCAGGAGAGCTCATTAACAGAATTGCAAGGTGCTTGAGTAAATTTTGAGTCCATTTTGGAGAAAAATTTTAATATATATAAAGTAAAAAATAAATTTTAGGATTTCTTCTGTTTTGTATTCTTACATCTTTTAAAATCAGTCTATTATTTATTAATCATATAAAAATTCATTTTGGAATTATAAATACATGATTATATTTTACACATAAATGGGTAACATCTTATTATTGCTTTGAGTTCTTTCCAAAAATCAGTTTCTTCCAAATTATTCAATATCCATGTTTCAGTCACAGCTGAGTCTTGTCACTGTGCTTACCTGGTAGTATTCTTAGTTGAATTTTAATAGTCAATCCAGGTTAAGTTTCTTAAAATATAAACTACTCAAAGTTCTAAACCAGGGATTGAAAATGGGCAATAATAGGATCCTGTAATACAAGATGACTTCTTATTATTTCTTTAACCACTTTGGGTTTACCAGTTAAACTCAGTACCTAATTGAGATAACCATCTTACCACAGGTACCTGTTAACATCTATGCCATTGCTCCCTCAAGTTTTCCTGGGTTAATGTTAATTGTTATACTTAAGTATACAAACTGTCACATGTACAAAATAAAATAAATACTATGTTTGATGTTTTCAAGGAAGCAATTGTACTCAGACTAACATCTATAAGTAATGAACAATTCAAGAATAATTATATTCCCATTCACATTAATGCAAATTATTCATGCAGATTAATAACGTCCCACAAGCTCAGGATCCAAAAGCAATTGGTTACACTTAAAATAAGTTATACCCTGAAAGTATAGGAATATCAGCAACAATTGAAATTATGACCCAAAGCAATAATATTGTAATTCTCTGGGCTCCTAATATTCACTTCCACAGAATACATCATAACTAGGTTAAACCAGATAAAGGTGGAAAGATTAGTGAGAAATTCATAGACTGGTTAAATTATTTGCAGAATAATAAAGTTTAAAATTTATTTGCAAGTTTGTACATGTTTACATGTAGTAGAATCTCACAAACTCAACTGCATGGAGAGGGAAGACCTACTTCAATTAGCAAAAATACATACGTTGTAAGGATTTTTAAATGAATGCATTCAGGTATATATTGTAACTACAACCAGAAAAACAACAAGCTTTTAGAAGTCCCAAAAGAGACTTATTTTAATGACTAGAGAAGAAAGATTTGCAATTAGCATATTCATTACTTGTATGTAAATTGATGATTCTAACAGCTGCTTAAGGGTGTTAAAAAACAATTTGTTCTATTAAGGAATTTAAACATTCTCCTTAAAATCTTGTTTACCTGTTTAATTTGCTGAACAATGTCATTCCTCAATCAGAGGACAAGGGAAAAAGAAAGATTCAGATTGTCTCTTGTTGTTAATTTTCCTCTGGTGCGATCCTTATATAAAAAGGACAGTGAGAGGCTACAGTTCAATGCTAATATTTTGGTGACTTTCTTTATTCTTTAATTAAGTGCTGCATTTTTTGTTTCTGGCAGGAATATGTTTTGCAGTGGTAAAGATGATCTTTCTACAGTAGTGACATCTTTTTCAGTGATGAATTCCCTAGCAAAGTTCAGAATAAAAAAGGTGGAGAGAATTAACAAAGTAAATTTATTCTCAAGAATGGTTGGTAATCAATAGTCTATGACCTTCGTTTTGGCACGAGATCAAATCATGTCTTAAAACTGGTGATAGTGGGAGTACTACAGAGTTTGATGTCTGGCCCCTTCTCTAGGATTCCAATTATGAGAACCTTTTATTTTCTTCTTAAGCAAGCACAAGCAAGAGATTTGAACAGACAGCCAAGTAATTATTCTAAGATCTGACATTATCTGTGGTATTCCTCTCCCTGCAGGAAAACCAAGGCAAACTATCCCTTCAGCCAGCTCCTGCCAGCCCTTGAAAATGAATCAATGCCAGTGAGACAGATTAGGGATGGGACCCAGTCTCCACACCCCCACCTCCCACGTCCCACCAAGAACTTCTACTGCAAGCTGGGGTTTGGGTGTGGCCGGCAGGGACCCCAACCAATCCCTCCAGACCATGTACCCTCTTGCTCAAAGCACCATACCCACTGGTTGCAGGACCTTGAGGAAGCTAAAATAAGCAGCTCCCACCATAAATCTTACTCAAAGGAGTTACCCTATCTCCTGCATGTGCACAAGACCAGGAGAGTAACTGATCCTTAACCCTAGCTTCATTGTAATATTAAAAGTCACACCCAGGGATGGAAATTTACGTATTTATTTTTTGGAATTTTTTTCCATAGTTTATTGGGATACAGGTGGTGTTTGGTTACATGAGTAAGTTCTTTAGCGGTGATTTGTGAGATTTTGGTGCACCCATCACACAAGCAGTATACACTGCAGCCTGGTTGTAGTCTTTTATCCCTTGTCCCCTCCCACGCTTCCGCCCACGTTCCCTAAGTCCATTGTATCATTCTTATGCCTTTGCGTCCTCATAGCTTAGCTCCAACATATCAATGAGAACATACGATGTTTAGTTTTTCATTCCTGAGTTACTTCGCTTAGAATAACAGTCTCCAATCTCATCGAGGTGGCTGCAAATGCCATTAATTCATTTCTTGTTATGGCTGAGTAGTATTTCATGGTGTGTATATATATATACATGTATGTATGTATCAATCACAGTTTCTTTATCCACTCGTTGATTTATGGGCATTTGGGTTGGTTCCACAATTTTGCAATTGTGAATTGTGCTGCTATAAACATGCTTGTGCAAGTATCTTTTTCGTATAATGACTTCTTTTCCTCTGGGAAAGAAGCAATCCCCTAATAGTGGGATTGCTGGATCAAGTGGTAGATCTACTTTTAGTTCTTTACCGAATCTCCACACTGTTTCCCATAGTGGCTATACTAGTATACATTCCCACCAGCAGTGTAGAAGGAATTCCCCGATCACCACATCATGCCAACATCTACTGTTTTTTTTATTTTTTGATTATGGATGGCCATTCTTGCAGGAGTAAGAATGCAGGTGGTATCACATTGTGGTTTTGATTTTTATTTCCCTGATCATTAGGGATGTTGAGCATTTTTTCATTTGTTTGTTGGCCTTTCACATATCTTCTTTTGAGAATTGTCCATTCATGTCCTTAGCACACTTTTTGATGGCACTATTTGATTTTTCTTACTGATTTGCTTGAGTTTGTTGTAGATTCTGGATATTAGTCCTTTGTCAGATGTATAGATTGTGAAGATTTTCTCCCACTCTGTGGGTTGTCTGTTTACTCTGTAGACTGTTCCTTTTGCCATGCAAAACCTTTTTAGTTTATTAAGTCTCAGCTATTTATAATTGGTTTTTTTTTGCATTTGCTTTGGGGTTCTTGGTCATGAAATCCTTGCCTAAGCCAATGTCTAGAAGGGTTTTTCCAATGTTATGTTCCAGAAATTTTAAAGTTTCAGGTCTTAGGTTTAATTCATCTTGAGTTTATTTTTGTATAAATTGAGAGATGAGGATCCAGTTTCATTCTCCTACATGTGGCTAGCCAATTATCCCGGTACCATTTGTTGAAAAGGGTGTTCTTTCCCCACTTTATGTTTTTGATTGCTTTGTCGAAGATCAGTTAGCTGTATTTGGGTTTCTTTCTGGGTTCTCTATTCTGTTCCATGGGTCTATATGCCTACTTTGATACCAGTACCATGCTGTTTTGGTGACCACTGCCTTACAGTATAGTTTGAAATCAGGTAGTGTGATGCCTCCAGATGTGTTCTTTTTGCTTAAACTTACTTTGGCTATGCAGGCTCTTTTTTGGTTCCATATGAAATTTAGAATTGTTTTTATCTAATTCTGTAAAGAATGATGATGGTATTTTTATGAGAATTGCATTGAATTTGTAGATTACTTTTGGTAGTATGGTCATTTTTACAACATTGATTCTACCCATCCATGAGCATGGGATGTGTTTCCATCTGTTTGTGTCATCTATGACTTCTTTCAGCAGTGTTTTGTAGTTTTCCTTGTAGATGTCTTTTGCCTCCTTGGGTAGGTAATTCCTAAGTATTTTATTATTTTTTTGCAGCTATTGTAAAAGGGGTTGAGTTCTTGATTTGATTCTCTGCTTGGTCCCTATTGATGCATAGAAGAGCTACTTATTTGTATATATTAATCCTAATCCTGTAACTGGAAACTTTGCTGAATTCTTTTATCAGTTCTAGAAGCTTTCTGGAGGAGTCTTTATGATTTTTTAGGTAAATTATAATATCATCAGAAAACAGTGACAGTTTGACTTCCTCTTTACTGATTTGGATCCCCTTTATTTCCTTCTATCATCTGATTGATCTGGCTAGGACTTCCAGTACTGTGTTGAAGAGAAGTGGTGTGAGTGGGCATCCTTGTCTTATTCCAGTTCTCACAGGGAATGCTTTCAACTTTTCCCCATTCAGTATCATGTTAGCTGTGGGTTTGGCATACATGGCTTTTATTACATTGAGGTATGTCCCTTGTATGCCGATTCTGCTGAGAGTTTTAATCATAGAAGGATGCTGGATTTTGTTGAATGCTTTTTCTGCATCTATTGAGATGATCATGTGATTTTTGTTTTTAATTCTGTTTATGTGGTGTATCACATTTATTATAAAACTATCCTTGCATCCATGGAATGAAACCCACTTGATAATCATGAATTATCTTTTTGATATGTTGTTGGATTTGGTTAGCTAGTATTTTGTTAAGGATTTTAGCAGCTATGTTCATCAGGGATATTGGGCTGTAGATTTCTTTTTTTGTTATGTCCTTTTCTGATTTTGTTATTAGGATCATACTGGCTTCATAGAATGATTTAGAAGGGTTCCCTCTTTCTCCATCTTGCGGAATCGTGTCAATAAGTTTGGCACCAGTTCATCTTTGAATTTTTGGTATAATTCTGCTGTGAATCCGTTTGGTCCTGGATTTTTTTGTTTTGGTTGGTAATTTTTTAATTACTATTTTAATCTCACTTCTTGTTATTGGTCTGTTCAGGATATCTAATTCTTCCTGATTAAGCTAGGAGGGTTGTGTATTTCCAGGAATTTATCAGCCTCTTCTAGGTTTTCTAGTTTATGCAGGTAAAGTGGTTCATAGTAGCTTTGAATGATCTTTTGTATTTCTTTGATGTCAGTTGTAATATCTCCTGTTTCATTTCTTAATGAGGTTGTTTGAATTTTCCCTTTTCTTGGTTAATCTTGCTAATGATCTATCAATTTTATGTAGCCTTTGTTTCATTTATCTTTTGTATTGTATTTTGTTTCAATTTCCTTTAGTTCTGCTTTGATCATGTTATTTCCGTTCTTCTGCTGGGTTTGGATTTGGTTTGTTCTTTTTTCTCTAGCTCCTTGAGGTGTTAACCTTAGAATGTAATCTTGTGCTCTTGCAGTCTTTTTGATGTAGGTGTTTACAACTATGAACTTTCCTCTTAGCTGCCTTTGCTGTATCCCAGAGGCTTTGATAGGTTGTGTCATTATTGTCATTCAGTTCAAAGAATTTTTTAATTTCCATCTTGATTTCGTTTTTGACCCAATGATCATTCAGGAGCAGGTTATTTAATTTCCATGTATTTGCATGGTTTTGAAGGTTCCTTTCGGAGTTGATTTCCAATTTTATTCCACTGTGGTCTGAGAGAGTGTTCGATATAATTTCAATTTTCTCAAATTTTGTGAGGCTCATTTTATGGCCTATTACATGCTCTATCTTTGAGAAAGTTCCATGCACTGTTGAAAAGAATGTGCATTCTTTGTTGTATGAAATGTTCTGTATATATCTGTTAAGTCCATTTGTTCCAAGGTATAGTTAAAATCCATTTTTTCTTTGTTGACTTTCTGTCTTGATGACCTGCGTAGTTCAGTCAGTGGAGTATTGAAGTGCCCCCCATTATTGTGTCGCTGTCTATCTCATTTCTTAGGTCTATCAGTAACTGTTTTATAAATTTGGGAGTTCCAGTAATAGGTGCATATATGTTTAGGATTGTGATATTTTTCTGTTGGACCAAGGCCTTTTACCATTATATAATGTCCTTCTTTGTCTCTTTCAACTGCTGCTGTTGGTTTAAAGTTTGTTTTGTCTAATATAAGAATTGTTACTCCTGCTCGCTTTTGGTGTTCATTTGCATGAAATGCCTTTTTCCACCCCTTTACTTTAAGTGGAGGTGGCAGGCAGGTGGAAATGGACTCTCTGAGGGTTCTTAGCTTTGGTCGTTTAATGTTCTATTTTTGTGCTGGCTGGCCTCCTGCCAAGAGGTGGTGCTTTATGGAAAGAATCAGTTGTGGTAGTATGGAGATAAACTGGTGGTGGGCAGGGCCCTAGAACTCCCAAAAGTATATGCCTTTTGTCTTCAGCTATGTTGGTGGGTAGGGAAGGCCTATCAGGCGGGGGCAGGGCTAGGTGTGTCTGAGCTCAGACTCTCCTTGGGTGGATCTTGCCATGGCTGCTGTGGGGGATGGGGATGAGGTTCCCAGGACAATGAATTGGTGTACCTAGAAGGATAATGGCTGCCTCTACTGAGTCATGCAGGTTGTCAAGGAAGTGGGGGAAAACCAGCAGTCACAGGCCTCACCCAGCTCCCATGCAATCCAAAGGGCCAGTCTCCCTCCCACCATGTCTCCCCTAAAAGCACCGAGTCTGTTTCCAGGCAGTGGGCAGGCAGGACTTGAGAACTTGCCCCAGGCTACCCCCTCCCAACTGCAAAAGAAAGGGGCTTTGGTTTTTCCCCCGCCTGTGGAGTCTGCACACCAGATTCACACCCTCCCTGGAGTTCTTGCCAGGAGGCTTCTCACCTGGTTCAAATTGTTACTAAATTCAGCTGGAGACTTCCTTCTCCCTGTGGCATTTTCCTCACACCACTGGCTGCCCCACCCAGATCCCTGTGATGCCAGGCAAGAACAGCCTGCTTGGGGACCCAGCAAGCTTCCAGGACCTTTCCCACTGCTTCCTCTACCCCTATATTTTGCTCGGCTCTCTAAATCAACTCAGATCCAGGTAAGGTCAGAAATTCCTCCCGCAAACTAGACTTTCAGTTTCCCAGTGGGGCTGTGTGTTTGGGAGCAGAGTCTGGGGTGTCTCTTGGGTCCTGCAGGAGCAGTCTGCTTCCTTCACAGAGTCTGTGGGTCCTCTCGGGATTCCTGGTTTGCTATTGCAGTCATCCTGGAGCTAAAATTCATGATCCGAGCCTTTACACGCTGCTCTGTCTGAGTTGGAGCTACAATCTAGTTCTGCCTCCTGTCCACCATGATGATCGGATGATCGAGGGGTGTAAATTTAATGTGCTAATGGAACATGTGATGCATGAAGAAGCATATTATTAAAGCGCACAGGTGCCACAATTTCCCCACCTCTACCTACCTAAACATCACTTCTTTTCTGCCATAACCCTTTAAAACTTCCTTTTCAATTCCCTCTGAGGGGTCACCAGAGAATTTCTTTCTTTCTCTCTCTCTCTCTCTCTCATTCTGCCTCCCTTATGCTGGGACATAAACTCCAATAAAGCCTTGTCTAGGAAAACTCTTTGGGCCTTGTGGCATCAGCACACAGACTAAAACTATTTTACCTCCACCCTGCATTGATTACCTTCCCTTCTACCTGTTGCTTGATCTAGACCAGGGCTTTTCACACTTTAGTGAGCATATAAATCACTTGGAGGGCCTTGTTAAATTATGAAGTCTTGAGTAAGTTCTGAGATTCTGCATTTCTAATAAGGTCCCAGGTGATGCTGCTGATTGATGGACCAAACATAAGTAACAAAAGAGCTAGAACGTAATCTCAAGTCCCTGGTTTTAACACTGGTATAGTCACAATGATGATGATAATGATAATAGCAGCTAACAAATATATAAAAATGTATCAAAATTTGTTGTAATTTTCTGCACTAATGTGAAAACTGGGATGCTATGTTTGATGAAATCTCTGTGAGAACAACAGAGTACTTAATATAAGAATTCAAACATCTCACACTATATTAAGCTGTTGCAGAAAGAAGAAAATATGAGACTAAATAGGAGCGAAAAGGAGGAAGGAAGGGAGGAAGGAAGGAAGGAAGGAGTATTCATCCATTCTTACACTGCTATAAAGAACTGCTGGGACTGGGTAATTTATAAAGAAAAGAGGTTTAATTGACTCACCGTTCTGCATGGCTGGAAAGGCCTCAGGAAACGTACAATCATGGTGGAAGGCAAAGGGGAAGCAAGGCACCTTTTTCACATGGCAGCAGGAAGGAGAATGAATGCAGGAGGAACTACCGAACACATAAGACCATCAGATCTCCTGAGAACTCACTATCATGAGAACAGCATGGAGGAAACCACCCCCATGATTCAATTACCCCCACCTGGTCTCTCCCTTGACACATGGGGATTATGAGGATTATGGGGATTACAATTCAAGATGAGATTTTTGGGTGGGGACACAGCCAAACCATATCAGAAGGAAAAAAAGGACAAATAAATTGGAGGCTGCAGAGCCATTTTCTCAGAAAACACTGCTGATATTGGGACAATGCTTCCAGCATATGTACAATCTGTTCTTTCATTCAGCAAATATTTATTGAGCATATTCTATGCAAAGGGCATGAAGTTCTAAAGATACTAATATTAGCATGACAAATAGGATCTTTGCCATCCCAAAGTACATAGAAGAGCAGTTCACACCACCCATCTTCTGTGTATGATGAAACTACTTCAAATATTTTTTTAAATACTTGAGTTCTCCCAGAGGTTTTCATTTCTATCATCCCTTTCTTCTACAAAAGTGTTGTTCTATAGATCCTTACAAGAGTCTAGCAAATATTGAATAGTATTTCTGCACTCGTGCATTATTATTACACCTGTTCCATCTTGAGCAAATAGCAGGAAAACAGGCTATGAATCCTTCAAGTTGATAAGGCAGGGTTAGAAGAGCAAAATTAAAAACAGGAAATGGGCCAATATTATATACATAAGAGAATTAACAACAACAAAAGTAAAGGCTGTTTTTAGCACTTTTTTTAACTTCCATAACAACCCTTTGAGCAAGTACATTTATTAAAACCACTTTTCAAGTAATACAAAAAGATGCTGAGAGAGGATATATAGTTTTCCCAAGATAATAAAATTAACAAAAGCCAAGGCTGAGGTCAGTCAAACCCAAGTAGGGGCTAATTCAATGACAAAGTTCTCAAAGGCTGTGATATGCTGGCCTCTCAGAACCTGGCATATGGTGAGAGAAAAAGCAGAACGTGGGCTAAAGTCACCTATAAGTTAATTAAAAGAAGATGCCAAGTACAAGTATGGTTGAGAATAATAAATCAGAGACTAAAAGCTAATTCCAAATTGTAGACGACAGAAGCTGGGGAGGGAGGTGAACAGCAGGCCAAAGGTCAAGACACGTTTTCATGGGTAACATTTTCTGATAGAGTTTCTTGAGAAGATCTGCAGCGTTAACCCTGAGCATCCATTTCAAACCATCTCCAAGACTGAGCACTCCTACCCCAGCTTCTGCTACACCAACAACTTCTTTCCCACTGAGCACCCCCACCCCAGCATCTGCTACACCCACAACTTCATTACCACTGACGATGCTTCACCTCACAGTATTGCCACTAAGCTTAGTCACCAAGTAATGAACAGCACTGAGGTAGCCACCACCTTTCCCACAACAGCGTCTTCAAATATTAAATACCATGAGGCACAAACAGAGTTTTCTGTTGTGGTGAAAAATGAGGAGTCCCCTGACAAATCTCACAACTGCCTTATAGATCTCTATTAATCATAATCCATAAGAATAATTTTCTTGGGAACATTTCTTACACTTACACTTATGTCATAGTATTTGCAGGCTTGAGGGTTCTTCCATGTGCTTTGGATAATTTACTTCTCCATAAACCTAGAAGGGAAATATAACCTTGAACCATCTAGGCCACTTGCTAGGCTAGCAATTTTAATGTACAGACACCTCCCTGGTGTCTTTTTTAATGGAGCAAATGCCATAAATAACTGGGATCTTAGGCCTTAAATTTTATGTGGAAAGGGCGACCATAGTAAAACTTACTGAGAATTTCCAGAAAATTTATAAAGCATCAGCTTGAGTTATCGGTCTGTAAGGATGCATCTCATAGAAAAATTATGTTAACCCAGAAAATATTCTTTACATTATTTTGTTCATATTAGATGCTGCATATCCAGAAATAGGACACAAGAACAATGACAGAGAACAAGGTTTTCTGCTTAGAAATTTAACCACCTCCAAGTCTTCTGACTCTGGACCTCTCACCCTTCTTTGCCTTTATACTGGACTAAACAAGTTAAATTTGGACTCTATTTTGTAGACATCAGTGAGTAGAGCAGAGTATTTTAAGGTAAAGGGTAAGATAACTAAGCTGATTTTAGATAATAGTATAAGTTTAGAACTGAAAAGCCTTATTGAAAGGAAGAAGGAAACGCAGACAAGATTGGGAGCTATTTCAAGGATGTAACACTTACGTTTACTTTTTACTCTAGATTTTCCCATTACCCTGTCCTCAGCCCAGTCCTTCTTTACCTATTCTTGTGAAAACTCTTTTTCTCAGTTTCAATCTGTTTCTAGCTAGTCTTAGATGAGGCTGTCAAAGTTCTCCCAGCTACTAAGATGCAGGTCTTTTTTCTGGTTCTACTTTTGCCTGGCTTTGGGAAAAAGAGCAACATATCTTTTGTTGTTTGTTTGGTTGGTTGGTTTTAGACACAGGGTCTCACTCTGTTACCCAGGCTGAAGTGCAGTGGCACAATCATAGCCCACTGTAACCTTCAACTCCTGGGCTCAAGCAGTCCTCCCACTTCAGCATCCTGAGTAGCTAGAACTACAGGCACATGCCACCACACCCAGTTAATTTTTTTATTTTTTGTAGAGATGGAGTCTCACTATGTTGCCCAGGCTTGTCTGGAACTCCTGGCCTCAAGCAATCCTTTCATGTTGGACTCCCAAACTGCTGGGATTATAGGTGTGAGCCACTGCTCCCAGCCCAACCATATGGTTATAAGCTATTCCAGTTACTACTTCTACATAACAAACTACTCCAAATTTGTTAAACCTCATGACTATGAATCAAGAATGTGAGCAGATCTTGGTTAAACTATTCTGCTTCGTGTAGTATTGACTGGGGTACTTCGTGGTACCCAGGAGGCAGATATGCTGGCCTGGAAAATCCAAGGTGGCTTTACACTTACATCTGGTACATTGGCAGAGGTGGCTGGAAGGCTGGGCTCAGCTAGAACTATTCACAGGAGTCACTAATATTGCCTTTCCAACATGAGAGCCTCAGTGTAGTCAGACTTCTACCATGGCAATTGCTTTCCCCAGAGCAAGTGTCCCAAGAGAACTGAGTAGAAGCTTCTTTGGACATTGGACCTTTTCTGATGTAGATGTTAGTGTCACAGAGTGTAACTATATTCTGTTGGTTACAAGTTGAGTCATAGACCAGCCTAGATTCAAGGGGAGATAATGTATTTTTTTAAATATTTTTTTAATTAGCCAGGCATGGTGGCACATGCCTGTAATCCCAGCTACTTGGGAGGCTGAGGCAGGAGAATCGCTTGAACCCGGGAGGTGGAGTTTGCAGGGAGCTGAGATCGTACCATTGCACCCCAACCTGGGAAACACAGTGAGACTCTGTCACAAATATACATATATATTGTTAAATTTGTGGGTATATAGTAGGTGTCTATATTTATGGGTATATGAGATGTTTTGATACAGGCATGCAATGTGAAATAAGCACATCATGGAGAATGGTGTATCCATCCCCTTAAGCATTTATGCTTTGAACTTTGAGTTACAAACAATCCAATTACACTCTTTAAGTTATTTTAAAATGTACAGTCAAGTTATTATTGACTATAGTCACCCTGTGTTGTGGCTATGAAATACTTGGTCTTATTCATTTTTTCTATTTTTTTTGTACCCATTAATTATCCCCACCTCCCCTCCAACACCCCACTACCCTTCCCAGCCTCTGGTCACCATCCTTCTACTCTGTGTGTCCATGAGTTCAAGTGATTTGATTTTTAGATCCCAGTAATAAGTTAGAACATGTGACATTTGTCCTTCTGTGCCTGGCTTATTTCACTCAACATGATGATCTCCTTCCATCCACTTTATTGCAAACGACTGGATCTCACTCCGTTTAGGGCTGAATAGTACTCCATTGTGTATATGTGCCATATTTTCTTTATCCATTCATCTGTTGATGGGCACTTAAATTGCTTCCAAATCTTAGCTATTGTAAACAGTGCTGCAACAAACATAGGAGTGTGGATATCTCTTCAATATACTGATTTCCTTTCTTTTGGGTATATATCCAGCAGTGGGAGTGCTGGATCATAAGGTAGCTCAATTTGTGGTTTTCTAAGGTACCTCCAAACTGTTCTCCATAGTGGCTGTACTAACTTACATCCCTGTCAACAGTGCACAAGGGTTCCCTTTCCTCCACATCCTCGCCAGCATTTGTTATTGCCTGTCTTTTGAATATAAGCCATTTTAACAGGGGTGAGGGGAAGGGAATTTAGATACCATCTCTGATTGGGACTGGCAAAATCACTCTGGAGAAGAGCTTGAGGAATGGTAGATAATGTTGGATTCATCTTTAGAAAATACTTTCTGCCACAAGAGTAAAGTTGAAGTTGAACAAACCAGAGTTCAAATCCTCTTTTCCTTTCTAATTGTGCAACTCTTGGAACATTACATAATCTCACAGGATTTATTGCCTGTCCTATGAAATAAAATTTAAAAATTGCTACCTCTCATGATCAGATGATAACATTAAATGAGAAGACTTACATAAAGCAGTCTAACTCTGGTAAATGATCAACACGTGTAAGTATTTCTCTCCTCTCTAGAACCAGTAATACTGCAAAAGAGGGTCCTATAGACAGTCTCCATTGCTTTCTACGTCCACTGCCTCCTAGTAGCTGGTTCATAACTCTTCCCATCAATTTTTTGATTCCACCTTGTTTTTCCCACATCTTTTTCAGTACCCCATCACTGAGAATACTTACAGATAGCTTATTCACTATAGATCAGCCCCCACAGACACAGCCATTTCCTCAGAAAACTGTCAGTAATCATGGGGAAAGCAACATTTAAGAGCATATGTACAGAATGAGAAATAATGTTTTTCCCATGACAGAGAGCAAAACTTCAGACCAACCTCTGTTTAATTCACAAATTCTAAATCTGTAGGTGTATACAAAAGTATACATAATGTTTGTTTTCCAGAATGTGGTTAAAAAATTCACTTTCAATACTGAATGCAATTACCAAATTATAGTATAGATTTTTGAGGAAAATTTGAAATCTAGGGCTTAAAACGCATTGGCCTAAGTAAAATTGTTAGGGTAGATTTATCAATCTTTTATAAGGATAGCATCATGCTCATGTATTTATGTTGTATATTGGCATAGTGCTTCTTTTCTTCCTGCTTCCCTTTCTTCCTTCTCTCCTTCACTTTTCTTGCTTGTAACAATGTGCCCTATTGCCAGTGATGTATTTATATTCATTCATTCTCTGGAACACATACAATTGTGATGAAATACAAAATCCAGGCCAGCTCAACATGGAGTGACTCTAGACTGGTTTTTCTTTTATTTCAATAGATGAAACAAGGCACAGTGGTGGAAGTAGGTTTCCTGCAGCTTGGCTCTCTAAATGTATTGCAACATAGTGGGAAACCTGAGTGAAATGATGCAGATCAATATAGCTGTCTTGGGAGAATGTTGTGATGCTTTCTTGCTGTTACCCATGAAACAAGCTTAAATCCAATGATAATTATTTTTGCTGGAGGCATGAAGCTGCACTCAGTTACTTTGAAGAAACCAGAGAAAACTGACAAGGACAGTGGCCTTAGATATCTTATAGCCTTTGCTTACAAAACAGTGTGGGGTCTAAACAGCAATCAGATCAAAATATGACTTCACCACCAGGGGTTTCCAGCACAGAAATAATCAATAGAATCAAGAACATCACATAGCAGGATCTTCTGGGGCATGTGTCAAGTAAACATATACCATCTCTCCCATCTTTGTGGTTTTTTTTCCTAAGACAAAGATTACCCGACTCCCTTCAATGGGTTGTTTGTATCTCTTCCCATCAAAGGGTGCTGGTAGTCCTATTTGAGCAGACACGCTGTGGCCTCAGACAGACCAAGAATAATTGGAAGCTAATTTACCATGGAAATCTTAATGATATTTGAAATCACAGATGAGTGCTTTAGGGAAATAACAGGAGAAATATTCAGAGCAGGCAAGTAGGCACATCCACAGTGACCATCATTCTTTTTCCCTCACGAGTGCAATTAGCCCCCAGTAACTCACTTGTCTTAGTCCATTCAAGCTGCTCTAAGAAAATACTGTAGATGGGTATTTTGGTAGATTTGGTGGTTTATAAACAGTAGAAATTTATTTCTTACAGTTCCAGAGGCTGGAAAGTCCAAGATTAAGGGACTAATAGATTTGGTGTCTGGTGAGGGCTCCTCTTCTCACTCTAACTTCACATGGCAGGAGAAGCAAGGAGTCTCTCTCAGGCCTCTTTTATAAGGGCCCTAATCCTGCTCATGAGTGCTCTGCCATCATGACCTAATCATCTCCCAAATGCCACACCTCCCAATGCCATTATCTTGGGCATTAGAAGTCCAACATATGAATGTAGGGAGTGGGGAATAAAAATTCAGACCATAGCCTCATCCTATCAGGAAAAGTTTCTGTGCCTGTATTAGTCCGTTTTCACACCACTGATAAAGACATACCCAAGCCTGGGCAATTTACAAAAGAAAAGAGGTTTAATGGACTTACAGTTCCACATGGGTGGGGAGGCCTCACAATCAGGGTGGAAGGCAAGGAGGAGCAGTCACATCTTACATGGATGGTAGCAGGCAAAGAGAGAGAACTTGTGCAGGAGAACTCCTCTTTATAAAACCATCACATCTGGTGAGATGTATTCACTATCACGAGAACAGCACAAGAAAGACTTGCCCCCATGATTCAGTTACCTCCCACTGGGTCCCTCCCACAACATGCAGGAATTCAAGATGAGATTTGGATGGGGACACAGCCAAACCGTATCAGTGCCCAAATTTCTTCCAAAATGATTGATGTTGTTTTCTTTTTTAATATCTTTATTAAGGTATATTTGACAAATAAAAATTGCATATATTTAAGTGTACAACTTGATGCTTTGATATATGTATATATTGTGAAATGATTACCACATTCAAGCTAATTAACATATCCAATATCTCACAAAATTAACATTTTCTGTGTGTGTGTCTGTGTGTGTGTGTAAAACACTTAATATCCACCTTCTTTGCAAATTTCAAGTGTCAAACTGTTCACCTTGTGAAACTGGAACTTCATACCCTTTGACCAACATCACCTCATTTTCCCTTCCTTCCAGGCCTTAATAACTACCACTCTACCCTCTGCTTCTATGAGTTTGACTATTTCCTATTCTGAATATATGTAAGATCATGCAATATTTGTCTTTCTGTGCTTGGCTTATTTTACTTAGTACACTGTCCTCCAGATTCATCCATTTTGTCAAAAGTTGCAAGATTTCCTTATTTTTAAGGCTGAATAATCTTCCATTGTATGTATGTGTGTGTGTATGTGTGTATGTATATATACCATGTTCTATTTCATTAGTCTATACATCTGTTTTTGGTTTGTTTTTGCCACTACCATACTGTTTTCATTACTGTAGCTTTGTAATATATTTCAAAATCAGGAAATATATGCCTCCACCATCATTCTTCTTGCTCAAAACTGCTTTGGCTATTTGGGGTCTTTGGTAGTGTCATGCAAATTGTAGAATTATTTTTCCATTTCTGAAAAGAAAGCCACTGTGATTTTCATAGGGATTACACTGAATCTGTATATCACTTTGGGTAAAGTGACGGTTAATATTGCATGTCAACTTGATTGGATTGAAAGATGTGAAGTATTGTTCCTGGGTGTGTCTGTGAGGATGTTGCCAAAGGAGATTAACATTTGACTCTGTTAAATCTCCTTGGACTGGGAAAGCTCCAGCTCCAGGAAGGTGCAGCAAGATGCAGTTTAGGTGGCTTCAACAGCTGGGATCTAATCAGCAAAGACTGCAGGGGTCCTGGATGGTTAAGGCCATGGGTCCACAGCCAGCAGCAAGGACTGCCAGGATTATTAACGGCAAAGGCTACTGGGATTCCTCCCGCTCGCCTTTTCCCCCACAGGGGAACTCAAAGCCAAGGGGATTTTTCTTGGTGCTTAGCTCTGCCAGCCTGGAGAATGGAGTGACATGGGTAAAATGAACCTCTTTTCCTACTCTTTTCTATGAGTTATGAAACTGGAGCTTACCTTTATCATATCAGCCTTTCCTTTTCCCTTGTTATACTAGAAGAGGTCTGGATATGATATCTTGAGATTTTATGCGTTATGACTTTTTTTCACAAGTAGAGGCTAAAATTCTCAGCAAATATTAATTTTTGATATAGTGAAGAGAAATTGCTCAATATAGCAGTATTGTCAAATGGCTAGGAGCTTGGCTCTGCACTTGGCCTCCCTGGGTTCAAATCTGTATTATCTTACTTCTTAGCAATGAAAGATTATTTCATCCTTCTTGCCTTCGTATTTTTATCTGTAAAATAGGGATCACATTATTGTCTTTTGGGCTCATTGAGAGCATCGAATGAAAATGCTTATAGGCCAGGCATGGTGGCTCATGCCTGTAATCCCAGCACTTTGGGAGGCTAAGGCAGGTGGATCATGAGGTTAGGAGTTCAAGACCAGCCTGGCCAATATGGTGAAACCACATCTCTACTAAAAATACAAAAATTAGCTGGGCGTGGTGGTGCGTGCCTATAGTTCCAGCTGCTCGGGAGCCTGAGGCAGGAGAATCACTTGAATTCACGAGGCGGAGGTTGAAGTCAGCCAAGATTGCACCACTGCACTCCAGCCTGGGTGACAGAGTGAGACTCTGTTTCAAAAAAAAAAAAAGAGGAAAAAAAAGAAAATGCTTGTAAAATCTTATCATAATGGATGGCAAATAACACGTGCTTGTATTAGTCCATTTTCATACTGCTATAAAAAAAAATACCCAAGACTGGATAATTTATAAAGAAAAGAGGTTTAATTGACTCACAGTTCCAAATGGCTGGGGAGGCCTCAGGGAACTGACAATTATGGCAGAAGGTGAAGGAGAAGCAAAGGCATGTCTTACATGATGGCAGGCCAGAGACAGCAAACAAAGGAGGAGCTGCCAAATACTGTTAAAACCCTCAGCTATCGAAAGAACTCCCTCACTACCATGAGAACAGCATGGGAGAAACTGCCCCCATGATCCAATCACCTCCTACCAGGTACCTCCCTCAATATGTGGGGATTACAATTCGAAATGAGATTTTGGTTGAGATACAGAGCCAAACCATATCAGTGCTCAATAATTGTTTTTAAATTATGAAGTGGGTGTTCTGTGTATTTTGTGAGGTGCCTTAAACACATGAGCATAGAACAGAGAATTTGAAAACAGAAATTGAGGTTTCTCCATTACTAAATACTAAGAAAATTGTGTTAGGATTAGAAGGGCAAGGTGGGGAAGTGGGTGAATGCAAGAGTGAAACCTGATCTCAAGTTAGCTCAGCCAGATGTAGTATGGGCTTATTGTCACCGATCATCATCAACAAGTACCCCAAGTGTTCCTTGAGGGGTATATGTTACCCACAAAATAGAAACATGGAAACACCACTCCAAAAATGCACAAATGTCTCTACAGTGCCAGAAACAAATTCAGTGGAATGCAGTCCACCACAAGGGAAGTCTGTAACACTCAGTTCATTCTCCTTTCCAGATTAATCAAGGAGTCTTGCAACCAGTAACAGCTTCCTTAAAAGAGTGCAAGATTCCACATTTTACTTACTTCCATCCATGAAGTCATTCTTCCAAGTTTGGCACCGGGGGCAGGGGTGGAAGGGGATTTCTTCTAAACTTTCCTAATGAAAGAGAAGAGAGATAAATTTTGCATGAACATTAAAGACAAAATAAACATTAAAGACTATAAGGGTAAATTGTTATGTAGCGATGCAATATTATGAGTCATATTTAAGTTTCATTGCTATTTCAACTGAATCATTTTATTTATTTATATATATACATACACACACACATATTCCTTAACTTAACTACCTTGTCTAAGCAACTGATAGACACAAGGACTTCAGTAGAAGTTGCTATACCTTTTGCCTCATCTACAAAGAAATGATTCATTTATATAATTTTTATTCTTTAATGGAGACCAATACATTATCAAGCCACTCCTATTAGGACAGAATGTTTTTAATATGAAGACTAGCTAATGACACAGCAGGAAACAACAAAAGACAAATTCTTTTTTTTTGCTCTGTTTCCATTTATATTTCTCACGCTAATGTTTAAATCTACCAAATTACCTTTATTACAGGCTTTTTTGAATCTGATAAACTGTATTCTCCTGTGTTACACCAGAGCTTGCAAACCAAGGCTATCAATTATTTCCAAGAGATAATAATATTGCTGATAATAATAGACTTTAATTTGACAAATAATTAGCTTTACATCCAGAAATGGGTAATATAGCACTACATTAAAAGGAAAATATTCTTCTGTGGATATTAGCGGTATTTCTTTAGTCACATGCAACAACACACATATCATTAATTTTATTATTCCTTCAAGATAGAGTGTCTCAATTATTAAAAAACCTTTAAGCTAAGAATCTGCCTACCTAACTGGTAATTTTAAACTGAAACTATTTTCCCACAGGTTACGGTAAGAAGTCCTAAAAATCAATCTTCTTTATAACCTTTGGTACCCTTTATGACCTTGATCCTGCCTATCTTTCTAGTCTTGTATCTTTCATTTCTTCTCCTTGTGTTTCCTGTATTGCCATTTTAGGTTCCTCAGACAAGTAATTGTTCCCTTCCATTGTGAAGACTGTGCACACACTCCTCCCTCTACCTGAAGCACTTGCTTCCGCCACAAATCCTTCCCCTATCCTGCAAAACATTAGCTCTGGCTTTATGCCCTTATATAACTTTATATGTCTACATAGTATAAATATCTATTTGTATAGTTATTTTATTGTCTATCTTTCTCATAACTCTGACAGTCCTATGGGAAAATGAGTCTCGTCTGTTTATCTTATTATTGTAGACCCAGCATCTAACATGGTGCTTGATACACATAACAGAAGATCAATAAATACTTGTTGAATAAATATATGGCTTCATTTTCTGTAAAAGTGATCGACAGTCTGGCATTTTCCCAGATTGGGAGCTGATCAACACTATGCTAGATATATCAGCCTTAGCCAAAAAAAAAAAAAAAAAAAAGGAACAGGCTACAAATTGATATTTATTATGTCTATGAAGTAATTTATCATATGCTTACTGCTTTCACTCCCCTGATAAGCTTATCTTTTGTGTAATGATGTAAATTTGGGAGGCGGACCATGGGGTCAGAATTCTATGAATCCTATTTCAAGTGGTGTACTAATATAATTAGCTATTCTGCAGGCCATTAACTTCTGTAATGATGTCTACAATAAAGCAGAATATGAAGTTGAAATGGGAAGAAAAGAATCAGTTTACATACTCACTGATACTCTGAGTACTATTTTGGCTCTGAGGAACTCTTAGTGCAAAATTTAACAGAGAATCTCCAGAAGACAGTCTGCCCTCAGCAACTATCCATCCAACCCTGTGGCTCCTGAAGTCTCTGTGACAAGTAGTAAAAGTTGTCAATCTGTGATCTACCATTTTTGGTAGACCTGCCTCCTCATGCAAGAGCAGGAAGCATAAAAAGTTTCATTAAGCTCATATCATCCAAAAACACATACAAACTTTTTCCCATTGTCTTAAAATAGCTGTCAAACTCCTCTGCAGTTCTTTTCTTCTACCACAAAATGAAATTATAGCTACTAACCTTAAAGGAATGTTTCTAATGTACAATGAATCAAAAGAGCTGAGAAACCGTGTACATGTGTTATTACAGAAATGTCTAAAATGATTAAGAAGGAATTTGTTTCAGCTTCACAAATCTTCACAGCTTTCCAACATCAAGGAAAAGTTAGGAAAAAATAAAATACTTCATGACATTTCTCAGAAAATAAAATAGAACATAAATTTAAAAGAAATAAAAGAGTGTCGCCAAGAAAAATGTAGAGCAAAAGATTTAAAATAGAACTCCTGAAACTTAAAAACAAATCTTTTGTATGCCTTGGTAACAGTAATGATGATATTCAAAAATGACTAATAATAGAGCCAGTACTCAAATAATGTGAGTACCAAACAAAGCTTTCAGGGGTAATGTCACGTATTAATGGAGGCACAACTTAATCCGGGATAGAATGCTTCTTTTTAAGAGTAAAGTTCTATAGGAATATCGATTCCATGTCTCATCAAGACAATTGTCCTCTCCTCTTTTTATTCTTAGCTTTATTTATTGTAAACAATGCAAAAATGAAGCAGCACACTAGTAAATGTTGTTTTCATTTTTTTTTTGTTGAATTTGTTGTCTTCTCCTGGCTAATACATAATTTAGTTCAAATCTTCACACAAACTTAATTTGTAGGGATGTATGCTTTTTCAAATACACAGTTTTTGAAACTCTTTGTCTGAATTGAATACTTTGGCAACATCCTTGGGAAATTTAGTCTTTGGTTTGAGATGCTGACCTACAGTACAAATCAGGCCAGTGAACCATTGGCTATTGGTTTGTATTCACCTAAGGAGGCAGAATCATCATCAATCACAAAGAATTCTTCATTTTCTTGAAACAAGTTATGCAAGCAAGAATATTCCTGTTTTGCATGTGACAAGATTCACACTGAACTCAGCATTCCTAAACCTAGGATATAGACTGTTGGTCAGCTTCCTACTTTGCACTTAAATTCAACTTTCTCCCACCTGATCATAATCAAGCTCTCCCTAAACACAGAGATAGATCTTGATTCCCAGGCTAAGAGCCAGCCTTTCTTCTTGGCCAAGTCTTTTTCTCTTTGGTGAGAGGTTCTTGAACTCTAAACCCACCTGCTTAGAGTTCTTGGGAAGAGAGGAAAAAGAATAAGGAAGACCTTCAGCCTGAAAGGTAATGCCACAAGAAGGTAACTCAAATCCATAAGAAAAAATAAAGAACACTGAAATGGCAATTATGCAGGTTAATATAAAACACTAAAAGCATTTTTTTTACATTTCTTCCCTTAATTTATTTAAAAGACATGAGACTGTATAAAGCAATAATTACAACAATCTATTATTAAGTTGATAACATATATAAAAATATGTAACAATAATAGCACAAAGGAGTGGGAGAGAATAGAGCTATATTGAAGCAAAATTTCTGTATTTTACAAATATTAAGCTAGTATTATTCTAGAGGAAATTGTGATCAATTAAAATGCATTTTATAATTTCCTAGATTGACCATTGAGAGAATAACTCAAAAACTAGTTTTAAAAATCAAAAAAGAAATTAAAGTAGCATACTAAAAGTATTGTCTTAACAGAAAAGAAGCAATAAAGGAATAGAGAAATAAACAAATAGAAAATTCAACAGTGAAAACTGGAGAACTCAATACCAAAGATTCAATAATTGATAGAACCAGTATATTAAAAAAATCACTAAAGATATAGAAGACTTGAACAATACTATCAACCAACTCAAACTAATTTAGGTAGAATGGTCCACTCATTGAATGCAGAATGCATGCTCTTTTTAAGTGCACGTGGAATATTTTTCAGGATGAGATCATATGGTAAGCCATAAAACAAATCTCAACACACTTAAAAAGATTGAATTCATACAAAGTGTATTTTCAACCAAAATGGAATTTAGAAATAAACAACTAAAAGGAATATGGGAAATCCTTAACTACTTGGAAATTAAACAATACACTTCTAAATTCTAAAAATAAAACTAAAAGTTTTTGAAAAGATCAACAAAATTGGCAAATCTTTAACCAGACTAACCAATAAAAAGAGAGTGAGACAGACAAAGACAAAGGAGGCACAAGTTGCCAAATTCAAGTCATAGAAGAAACCACAGGATGAATTAGGAAAGGATTTGCATGAATGAAAACAAACAGAAAAACCCCACAATATATCAAAATTTATGATGTACAGCTAAGCAGTGTTTAGAAAGACATTTACAGCTTTAAAGGCATATATTGGAAAAGAAGAAAGGTCTCAAATCAATAACCTATGCTTCTACCTTAAGAGCATAGTAAAAGAAGAGCAAACTAACCCAAAAGCAAACAGAGGATAGAAATAAAGGTTAGAGCACAAATCAATGAACTACAAAACAAAAACAACAGGAAAATAAGGCAATAAAACTAAAAGTTGTTTCTTTCAAAATATCAACAAAATTGGCAAATATTTAACTGGACTAACCAAAGGAAAACATGAAAACACAATTTATCAAATTCAGGAATGAAAGTGGAAATATTACAACCAATGCTACAGAAATTAAAACATTATAAGGGAATTTATAAACAACTATGCCAAAAAAAAAGACAAATGAGATGAAATGGACAATTCCTAGAAACAAGATTTGAATAGACCTCACACACACACACACACACACACACACACACAAACGATCACTATGCATATAAAAACATGTTTAGCATCATTAGTCATTAGGAAAATACAAATTAAAACTACAATAAGATACCATTATGTACTCACTAGAATGACTATAATCAAAAAGAAAAGTGTTTCAAAGTGTAGGAAAAGATGTGAAGGACCCAGAGCCTTCATTTATTGCTGGTGGGAAGCTAAATAATACAGCCATTTTGCAAAATATAGTTTCTCATGAAATTAAATATACACTTAACATTTGACCCAGCAATTTTATTTCTTGGAATCCACCCAAAAGAAATAAAAATACATGTCCACACAAAGATTTGTAAGTGAATGTTTATAGCAGTATCATCCATGATAGCCCAAAATTGCAAAGCATCCAAATGTGCATTAAATGGCAAATAAATAAACAAAATGTGATATATGCATACAACGGGGCACTATCGAACAATAAAAAGAAATGAAGTCTTGATACATACTATGGCATTTTGAACCTTAAAAATGTCATACTAATTAAAAGAGACCTTATTCAAAACACTACATATTCTATGATTCTACATATACAAAATATCCAGAAACAGTAAATTTATATACAGAGAAAGCAGGCCAGTGGTTTCCTAGAGCTGGGTGTGAGATAGGGGATTATCTTCAAATGGGAAGGAGATAACATTTTGGGGTTCTGTAAATGTTCTAAAACTAGATTGTGGTGATTGTCACACAAATGTAAATTTTACTTTTAAAAAATCACTGAATTGTATACTTATAATGGGTGAATTTTATGGTATCTAAATTATACCCCAGTAAAGCTGGGATTTTTTAATGGTTAATAATTATATGAAAGGAAAATATGAATGACTCTGTTTGGATGAAAATGCTTGATATCTAATAAAAATAGAAATTCAAATTAAAAGTATAATGAGATACAGTTTTTACAACTCAGGTTTGCTAAGATTAAAAAGTTTGTAACACACCTAATTGATAATAATATGGGCATCCTTATTAATGTCTGGGAGGAATATATGTTGGCATTTTCTCAATGAGAAGCAGTTTTGCTTTATCTATTGAAAATTAAGATTGCATGTTTCTTGATTCGGTAATTACTTTCCTACTCCCACTGACACTAAGTGATAAATTTAAATTATTTTTACTATAGGCAAAATATTGCAAACAATCTAAAAGTTCATCAATAAAAGACTAAGATAGATTATGATATAACCAATGAATGAAATCTGATGCAGATGTAAAAATATACAGCTCCAAAACTGTCTCTATTTGCAAAGGATATGATCTTATACATAGAAAACCCTAAATATTACCTGCATACACACAACCTGTTAGAACTAATAAATGACTTCCATAAAGTAGCAGGATATAAAGCCAATACAAATAAAATCAGTTGCATTTCTGTACTCTTAACAACAAACAATCAGAAAAAAATTACAAAAATTTTTATTTACAATAGCATCAAAAAATACTAAGGAATAAAAACTACAATACAAAGAAGGTAAAAGACTTGTACAATGAAAACAACAAAACATTGCTGAAAGAAATTTTAAAAGACATAGATGAATGGAAATACATATCATGTTCATGAATTGGAAGAATTAACATTGTTAAAATGTCATAATAACCACAGTGATCTACAGAATCAATGCAATGGCTATCAAAATCCCAGTGACATTTTTCCAAAGATAGAAAAACTCATCCTAAAATTCACATGGCATCTCAAGCAACCCCAAATATCAAAAATGATCTTGTAAAAGAAGAGGGATGTTAATAATGGGGGAGACTACACATGTGTGGGGCAAGGGGTACATGGGAAATGTCTTGTATCTTCCCCTCAATTTTGTTGTGGAACTAAAACTGATCTAAAAAGTAAAGTTAATTTTAAAAAATAACAAACTACTAAGCTGAAGTCCTCACATTTCTTGATTTCAGAATTTACTATAAATCTATTACAAAGTAAGGTCCATTCCAAGATATCCGAATAGGAACAGCTCTGGTTTGCAGCTCCCAGCGTGATTGATGCAGAAGATGGGTGATTTCTGCATTTCCAACTGAGGTACCTAGTTCATCTCATTGGGACTGGTTGGACAGTGGGTGCAGCCCATGGAGGGTGAGACGAAGCAGAGCGGGGTGTCACCTCACCCAGGAAGTGCCTTTCCTAGCCAAGGGAAGCCATGACAGACTGTACCTGGAAAAATGGGACACTGTCACCCAAATACTGAGCTGTTCCCAAGGTCTTAGCAACCGGCAGACAAGAAGATTCTCTCCTGTGCCTGGCTCAGTGGGTCCCATGCCCATGGAGCCTTGCTCACTGCTAGCGCAGCAGTCTGAGATCGAACTGTGAGGCAGCAGCCTGGCGAGGGGAGGGCGTCTGCCATTGCTGAGGCTTGAGTCAGTAAACAAAGCAGCCGGGAAGCTCGAACTGGGCAGAACCCACCACAGCTCAGCAAGGCCTACTGCCTCTATAGACTCCACTTCTGTGAGCAGGGCATAGCTGAACAAAAGGCAGTAGACAACTTCTGCACACTTAAATGTCCCTGTCTGACAGCTCTGAAGAGAGCAGTGGTTCTCCCACCACAGTGTCTGAGCTCGGAGAATGGACAGACTGCCTCTCCAAGTGGCTCCCTGACCCCCGTGTAGCCTAACTGGGAGACACCTCCCAGTAGGGGCCGACAGACACCTCACATAGGCAGGTGCCCCTCTGGGATGAAGTTTCCAGAGGAAGGTTCAGGCAGCAATATTTGCTGTTCTGCAGCCTCCAGTGGTGATACCCAGACAAACAGGGTCTGGAGTGGACCTCCAGCAAACCCCAACAGAGCTGCAGCTGAGGGACCTGACTGTCAGAAGGAAAACTATCAAACAGAAAGGAATAGCATCAACATCAACAGAAAGGATATCTATACCAAAGCTCCATCTGTAGGTCACCAACATCAAAGACCAAAGGTAGATAAAACCACAAAGACGGGGAGAAACCAGAGCAGAAAAGCTGAAAATTCTAAAAACCAGAGCACCTCTTCTCCTCCAAAGGATTGCAACTCCTTGCGAGCAACAGAACAAAGCTGGACGGAGAATGACTTTGACGAGTTGACAGAAGTAGGCTTCAGAATGTCAGTAATAACAAACTCCTCCAAGCTAAAGGAGCATGTTCAAATCCATCACAAGGAAGCTAAAAACCTTGAAAAAAGGTTAGACGAATGGCTAACTAGAATAAATAGTGTAGAGAAGACCTAAAATGACCTGATGGAGCTGAAAACCATGACATGAGAACTTTGTGGTGCATGCACAAACTTCAATAGCTGATTCGATCAAGTGGAAGAAAGGGTATCAGTGATTGAAGATCACATGAATGAAATAAAGCAAGAACACAAGGTTAGAGAAAAGAAGAGTAAAAAGAAACAAACAAAGCCTCCAAGAAATATGGGACTATGTGAAAAGACCAAATCTACACTTGATTGGTGTACCTGAAAGTGATAGACAGAATGAAACTAAGTTGGAAAACACTCTTCAGGATATTATCCAGGAGAACTTCCCCAACGAGCAAGGCAGGCCAACATTCAAATTCAGGAAATACAGAGAACACCATAAAGATATTCCTCGAGAAGAGAAACCCCAGCACACACAATTGTCAGATTCACCAAGGTTGAAATGAAGGAAAAAATGTTAAGGGCAGCCAGAGAGACAGGTCAGGTTACCCACAAAGGCAAGCCCATCAGACTAAAAGTGGATCTCTCAGCAGAAACCCTACAAGCCAGAAGAGAGTGGGGGCCAATATTCAACATACTTAAAGAAAAGAATTTTCAACCCAGAATTTCAAATCCAGCCAAACTAAGCTTCATAAGTGAAGGAGAAATAAAATCCTTTACAGACAAGCAAATGCTGAGAGATTTTTTTCATCACCAGGCCTGCCTTACAAGAGCTCCTGAAGGAAGCACTAAGTATGGAAAGAAACAACCAGCCACTGAAAAAACATACCAAATTGTAAAGACTACTGATGCTAGGAAGAAACTGCACCAATTAACAGGCAAAATAACCAGCTAACATCATAATGACAGTATCAAATACACACATAAAAATAATAACCTTAAATTTAAATGGGCTAAATGCCCCAATTAAAAGACACAGACTGAAAATTGCATGAAGAGTCAAGACCTATCAGTGTGCTGTATTCAGGAGACCCATCTCACATGCAGAGACACACACACACTCAAAATAAAGGGATGGAGGAAGATCTACCAAGCTAATGGAAAGCAAAAAAAAGCAGGGGTTGCAATCCTAGACTCTGATAAAACCAACAAAGATCAAAAGAGACAAAGAAGGCCATTACATAATGGTAAAGGGATCAACTCAACAAGAAGAGCTAACGATCCTAAATATATATGCACCCATTACAGGAGCACCCAGATTCATAAAGCAAGTCCTTAGAGACCTACAAAGAGACTTACACTCCCACACAATAAGAATGGGAGGTGGTAACACCCCACTGTTGATATTAGACAGATCAATGAGACAGAAGGTTAACAAGGATATCCAGGACTTGAACTCAGCTCTGCACCAAGCAAACGTAATAGACATCTACAGAACTCTCCACCCTAAATCAACAGAATGTACATTCTTCTCAGCACCACATCGCACTTATTCTAAAATTGACCACGTAATTGGAAGTAAAGCCCTCCTCAGCAAATGTAAAAGAAATCACAACAAACTGGCTCTCACACCACAGTGCAATCAAACTAGAACTCAGGATTAAGAAACTCACTCAAAACCGCTCAACTACATGGAAACTGAGCAACCTGCTCCTGAATGACTACTGGGTAAATAACGAAATGAAGGCAGAAATAAAGATGTGCTTTGAAACCAATCAGAACAAAGACACAACATACCAGAATCTCTGGGACACATTCAAAGCAGGGTGTAGAGGGAAATTTATAGCACTAAATGCCCACAAGAGAAAGCAGGAACGAGCTAAAATTGACACCCTAACATCACAATTAAAAGAACTAGAGAAGCAAGAGCAAACACATTCAAAAGCTAGCAGAAGGCAAGAAATAACTAATACCAGAGCAGAACTGAAGGAGACAGAAACACAAAAACCCTTCAAAAAACGAATGAATCCAGGAGCTGGTTTTTGAAAGGATCAACAAAATTGATAGACCACTAGCAAGACTAATAAAGAAGAAAAGTGAGAAGAACCAAACAGACACAATAAAAAATGATAAAGGGGATATCACCACTGATCCCACAGAAATATAAACTACCATCAGAGAATACTAGAAACACCTCTACGCAAATAAACTAGAAAAACTAGAAGAAATGGATAAATTCCTGGACACGTACACTCTCTGAAGACTAAGCCAAGAAGAAGCTGAATCCCTGAATAGACCAATAACAGGCTCTGAAATTGAGGCAATCATTAATAACCTACCAACCAGGACCAGACGGATTCACAGCCGAATTCTACCAGAGGTACAAGGAGGAGCTGGTACCATTCCTTCTGACACTATTCCAATCAATAGAAAAAGAGGGAATCCTCCCTAACTCATTTTATGAAGCCAGCATGATCCTGATATCAAAGCCTGACAGAGACACAACAGAAAAAGAGAATTTTAGACCAATATCCTTGATGAACATTGATCCAAAAATCCTCGATAAAATACTGGCAAACCGAATCCAGCAGCACATCAAAAAGCTTATCCACCATGATCAAGTGGGCTTCATCCCTGGGATGCAAGGCTGGTTCAACATACGGAAATCAATAAACATAATCCATCACATAAACAGAACCAAAGACAAAAACCACATAATTATCTCAATAGATGCAGAATAGGCCTTTGACAAAATTCAACAGCCCTTCATGCTAAAAACTCTCAATCAACTAGGTATTGATGGGACTTATTTCAAAATAATAAGAGCTATTTATGACAAACCCACAGCCAATATCACACTAAATGGGCCAAAACTGGAAGCATTCCCTTTGAAAACTGGCACAAGACAGGGATGCCCTCTCTCACCACTCCTATTCAACATAGTGTTGGAAGTTCTGGCCAGGGCAATCAGGCACGAGAAAGAAATAAACGGTATTCAATTAGAAAAAGAGGAAATCAAATTGTCCCTGTTTGCAGATGACATGATTGTATATTTTAAAAACCCCATCGTCTCAGCCCAAAATCCCCTTAAGCTGATAAGCAAATTCAGCAAGATCTCGGTATACAAAATCAATGTGCAAAAATCACAAGCCTTCCTATACACCAATAACAGACAAACAGAGAGCCAAATCATGAGTGAACTCCCATGCACGACTGCTTCAAAGAGAATAAAATACCTAGGAATCCGACTTACAAGGGATGTGAAGGACCTCTTCAAGGAGAACTACAAACCACTGCTCAACGAAATAAAAGAGGACACAAACAAATGGAAGAACATTCCATGCTCATGGATAGGAAGAATCGATATCGTGAAAATGGCCATACTGCCCAAGGTAATTTATAGATTCAATGCCATCCCCATCAAGCTACCAATGACTTTCTTCACAGAATTGGAAAAAACTACTTTAAAGTTCATATGGAACCAAAAAAGGGCCCACATTGCCAAGACAATCCTAAGCCAAAAGAACAAAGCTGGAGGCATCACGCTACCTGACTTCAAACTATACAAGAAGTCTATAGTAACCAAAACAGCATGGTACTGGTACCAAAACAGAGATATAGACCAACGCAACAGAACAGAGCCCTCAGAAATAATATCACACATCTACAACCATCTGATCTTCGACAAACCTGACAAAAACAAGAAATGGGGAAAGGATTCCCTATTTAATCAATGGTGCTGGGAAAACTGGATAGCCATATGTAGAAAGCTAAAACTGGATCCCTTCCTTACACCTTATACAAAAATTAATTCAAGATGGATTAAAGACTTAAAGGTTAGACCTAAAACCATAAAAACCCTAGAAGAAAACCTAGGCAATACCATTCAGGACATAGGCATGGGCGAGGACTTCATGTCTAAAACACCAAAAGCAATGGCAACAAAAGCCAAAATTGACAAATGGGATCTAATTAAACTAAAGAGCTTCTGCACAGCAAAAGAAACTACCATCAGAGTGAACAGGCAACCTACAGAATGAGAGAAAATTTTTGCAATCTACTCATCTGACAAAGGGCTAATAATCCAGAACCTACAAAGAACTCAAATTTACAAGAAAAAATGAAACAACCCCATCACAAAGTGGGTGAAGGATATGAACAGACACCTCAAAAGAAGACATTTATGCAGCCAGCAGACACATGAAAAAATGCTCATCATCACTGGCCATCAGAGAAATGCAACTCAAAACCAAAATGAAATACCATCTCACACCAGTTAGAATGGTGAGCATTAAAAAGTCAGGAAACAACAGGTACTGGAGAGGATGTGGAGAAATAGGAACACTTTTACACTGTTGTTGGGACTGTAAACTAGTTCAACCACTGTGGAAGATAGTGTGGCGATTACTCAAGGATCTAGAACTAGAAATACCATTTGACCCAACAATCCTATTACTGGGTATAATACCCAAAGGATTATAAATCATGCTGCCATAAAGACACATGCACATATATGTTTATTGCGGCACTATTCACAATAGTGAAGACGTGCAACCAACACAAATGTCCATCAATGATAGACTGGATTAAGAAAATGTGGCACATATACACCGTGGAATACTATGCAGCCATAAAAAAGGATGAGTTCACGTCCTCTGTAAGGACATGGATGAAGATGGAAACCATCATTCTCAGCAAACTATCACAAGGACAAAAAAACAAACACCGCATGTTCTCACTCATAGGTGGGCACTGAACAATGAGAACACTTGGACACAGGAAGGGGAACATCACACACCAGGGCCTGTCATGGGGTGAGGGGAGCGGGAGGGATAGCATTAGGAGATATACCTAATGTAAATGATGAGTTAATGGGTGAAGCACACCAACATGGTGCATGTATACATATGTAACAAACCTGCATGTTGTACTCATATAACCTAAAAGTTAAAGTTTAAAAAATTAAAAAAATAAATAAAATTCAGAAGAAATTTTTTATACCAAAAAAAAAAACAAATTATAAATCAGGGTTAAGAAACTCACTCAAGACTACACAACAACATGGAAATTGAACAACCTGCTCCTGAATGACTACTGGGTACATAACGAAATGAAGGCAGAAATAAAGACGTTCTTTGGAACCAATGAGAACAAAGACACAATGTACCAGAATCTCTGGGACACATTTAAAGCAGTGTGTGGAGGGAAATTTATAGCACTAAATGCCCACAAGACAAAGCAGGAAAGATCTAAAATTGACAACCTAATATCACAATTGAAAGAACTAGAGAAGCAAGAGCAAACACATTCAAAAGGTAGCAGAAGACAAGAAATAACTAAGATCAGAGCAGAACTGAAGGAGATAGAGTATTAAAAACCCCTCAAAAAAATCAATGAATCCAGTAACTGGTTTTTTGAAATGATTAACAAAATTGATAGACCGCTAGCAAGACTAATAAAGAAGAAAAGAGAGAAGAATCAAATAAATACAATAAAAAATGATACAGGGGATATCACCACCAATCCCACAGAAATACAAAGTACCATCAAAAAATACTATAAACACCGCTACACAAATAAACAATAAAATCTAGAATAAATGGATAAATTCCTGGACACATACACCCTCCCAAGTCTAAACCAGGAAGAAGTTGAATCTCTGAATAGACCAATAACAGACTCTGAAATTGACACAATAATTAATAGCCTAACAACCAAGAAAAGTCAGGACCAGACAGATTCACAGCTGAATTCTACCAGAGGTATGAAGAGGAGCTGGTACCATTCCTTCTGAAACTATTCCAATCAATAGAAAAAGAGGGAATCCTCCCTAACTCATTTTATGAGGCCGGCATCATCCTGATACCAAAGCCTGGCAGAGACACAACAAAAAAAGAGAATTTTAGATCAATATCCCTGATGAATATCCATGCAAAAATCCTCAATAAAATACTGGCAAACCGAATCCAGCAGCACATCAAAAAGCTTATCCACCACAATCAAGTTGGCTTCATCCCTGGGATGCAAGGTTGGTTCAACATACGAACTCAATAAACATAATCCATCACATAAACAGAACCAAAGACAAAAACCACATAATTATCTCAATAGATGCAGAAAAGGCCTTTGACAAAATTCAACAGCCCTTCATGCTAAAAACTCTCAATAAACTAGGTATTCATGGAACATATCTCAAAATAATAAGAGCTATTTATGACAAACCCACAGCCAATATCATACTGAATGAGCAAAAACTCAAAGCATTCCCTTTGAAAACTGGCACAAGACAGAGATGCCCTCCCTCACCACTCCTATCAACATAGTGTTGGAAGTTCTGGCCAGGGCAATCAAGCAAGAGAAAGAAATAAAGCGTATTCAATTAGGAAAAGAGGAAATCAAATTATCCCTGTTTGCAGATGACACGATTGTATATTTAGAAAACCCCACTGTCTCAGCCCAAAATCTCCTTAAGCTGATAAGCAACTTCAGCAAAGTCTCAGGATACAAAATCAATGTGCAAAAATCACAAGCATTCCTATACACCAATAACAGACAGAGAACCAAATCATGAGCGAACTCCCATTCACAATCGCTACAAAGAGAATAAAATACCTAGGAATCCAACTTACAAGGAATGTGAAGGACCTCTTCAAGGAGAACTACAAACCACCGCTCAACGAAATAAAAGAGGACACAAACAAATGGAAAAACATTCCATACTCATGTATAGAAAGAATCAATATCATGAAAATGGCTATACTGCCCAAGGTAATTTGTAGATTCAATGCCATCCCCATTAAGCTACCAATGACTTTCTTCACATAATTGGAAAAAAACTACTTTAAAGTTTATATAGAACCAAAAAAAGAGCCCACATTGCCAAGACAATCCTAAGCAAAAAGAACAAAGCTGGAGGCATCACACTACCTGACTTCAAACTATACTACAAGGCTACAGTAACCAAAACAGCATGGTACTGGTACCAAAACAGAGATATAGACCAATGGAACAGAGGCCTCAGAAATAACACGACACATCTACAACCATCTGAACTTTGACAAACCTAAGAAAAACAAGAAATGGGGAAAGGATTCCCTATTTAATAAATGGTGCTGGGAAAACTGGCTAGCCATATGTAGAAAGCTGAAACTGGATCCCTTACACCTTATACAAAAATTAATTCAAGATGGATTAAAGACTTAAATGTTAGACCTAAAACCATAAAAACCCTAGAGGAAAACCTTGGCAACACCACTCAGGTCATAGGCATGGGCGAGGACTTCATGACTAAAACACCAAAAGCAAAGGGAACAAAAGCCAAAATAGACAAATGGGATCTAATTAAACTAAAGAGCTTCTGCACAGCAAAAGAAACTACCATCAGAGTGAACAGGCAACCTACAGAATGGGAGAAAATTTTTGCAACCTACCCATCGACAAAGGGCTAATATCCAGAGTCTACAAAGAACTCAAACAAATTTACAAGGAAAAAACAAACAACCCCATCACAAAGTGGGCAAAGGATATGAACAGACACATCTCAAAAGAAGACATTTATGCAGCCTACATACACACGAAAAAGATACTCATCATCACTGGTCATCAGAGAAACGCAAATCAAAACCACAATGAGATACCATCTCATGCCAGTTAGAATGGCAATCATTAAAAAGTCAGGCAACAACAGATGCTGGAGAGGATGTGGTGAAATTGGAACACTTTTACACTGTTCATTGGAGTGTAAATTAGTTCAACCATTGTAGAAGACAGTGTGGCAATTCCTCAAGGATCTAGAACTAGAAATACCATTTAACCCAGCAATCCCATTACTGGGTATATACCCAAAGGATTATAAGTCATGCTACTATAAAGACACATGCACACGTATGTTTATTGCGGCACTATTCACAATAGCAAAGACTTGGAACCAACCCAAATGTCCATCAATAATAGACTGGATTAAGCAAATGTGGCACATATACACCATGGAATACTATGCAGCCCTTAAAAAGATGAATTCATGTCCTTTGCAGGGACGTAGATGAAGCTGGAAACCATCATTCTCAGCAAACTATCACAAGGCCAGAAAACCAAACACCACATGTTCTCACTCATAGGTGGGAACTGAACAATGAGAACACTTGGACACAGGGCAGGGAACATCACACACTGGAGCCTGTCAAGGGGTAGCGGTCTGAGGGAGGAATAGCATTAGGAGAAATACCTATTGTAAATGACATGTTGATGGGTGCAGCAAACCAACATGGCACATGTATACCTATGTATACATGTATCAAACCTGCACACTGTGCACATGTACCCTGGAACTTAAAGTATAATAAAAAAAATCTATTACAAAACTAAAGTAATCATGACAATTTGGTACTGGCATAAAGACAGACATACAGTTCAATGGAATAAAGCAGCCCAGAAATAAACCCTTCTCATAGGTGGTCAAAAGATTTTTTTCCCAACTTTTATTTAGATATAAGCGTACATGTGCAGGTTTGTTACATGGGTATATTGCGTGATGCTGAGGTTTGGGGTATGAATGATCCCATCACCCAGATAGTACACAATAGGTAGTTTTTCAAGCCATGTCCACCTCCCACCCTCCCCCTTCTAGTAGTCCACAGTGCCTTTTGTTCCCACGTTTATGTCCATATGTGCTCAATGTGTAGCTCCCACTTATAAGTGACACATGCAGTATTTGGTTTTCTGTTCCTGCACAATTTGCTTAGGATTACAGCCTCAATTGCATCCACATTGCTCCAAAATACATGATTTCATTATTATTTATGGCCAAGTAGTATTTCATGGTGTATATTTACCACATTTTCTTTATCCAATTCTCTATTTATAGACTCTTACATTAATTCTATATATTTGCTATTGTGTATAGTGCTGCAATAAACATATGAATGCAGGTATCTTTTTCATATAATGATTTCTTTCTTTTTGGGTACATATTCAAGATGGGATTGCTGAATTGAATAATAGTTCTATTTTCAGTTCTTTCAGAAATCTTCATACTGTTTTCCATTGAGGTTGTACTAATTTACATTCCCATCAACAGTGTATAAGCATTCCCTTTTCTCTGAACCCTCAACTACTTTTGTTGATTTTTGACATTTTACTAATAGCCATTCTGACTAGTGTGAGATGGTTTTTCACTCTGGTTTTGATTTCCATTTTCTCTGATGAGTGCTGCTGGGCATTTTTCATTTTTTTTTTTTGGCCACTTATATGTCTTTTTTTGAGAAATGTCTGTTCATGTCATCTGCCCATTTTTAATGGGGTGTTTTGGATTTTGCTTGTTAAGTTCTTAATAGATTCTGGATATTGGACCTTTGTTGGATACATAGTTTGCCAATGTTTTTTCCCATTCTGTAGGTCGTCTGTTTACTCTGTTTCTTTTACTGTGCAGTGCAGAAGCTCTTTAGTTTAACTGGGTCAATTTTAGGTCATTTTTTTGTCCATTTTAGGTTAATCTTGTCAATTTTTGTTTCTCTTCAATTATTTTTGGAAACTTGACCAAATTTTTTGTTTTTGCCAATGTCAATGTCAAGAGGGGAATTTCCTAGCTTGTCTTCTAGGGCTTTTATATTTTGAGGTCTTAAACTTAAATCTTTGATCAACTTTGACTTAATTTTTGTATAAGGTGAATGCAAGGGGTCCAGTTACAATCTTCTGCATGTGGCTAGCCAGTTATCCCAGCACCATTTATTAAATAGGGAGTCCTTTCCTCATTGCTTGTTTTTGTTGGCATTGTTGACAATCAGATGGTTTCTTTCCGAGTTTTCTATTATGCACCACTGGTTTATGTGTCTGTTTTTGTGCCAGTACCATGCTGGCTTGGTTACTCTAGCTTTTTATTATAGTTTGAAGCCTGGTAGTGTGATACCCTTCAGCTTTGTCTTCTTTGCTTAGAATTGCTTTGGGTACTCCAGCTCTTTTTCATTCCATGAGAATTTTAAAATATTTTTTCTACTTCTGTGAAAAATAGCATTGGTAGTTTGATAGGAATAGCATTGACTCTGCAGATTGCTTTAGGAAATATGGACATTTTAATTCTTCCAACCCATCCATAAGCATGGAAAGTTTTGCCATTTATTTGTGTCATCTCTGAGTTATTTCTGCAGTGTTTTGTAGCTCTCCTTATAGAGATCTTTCGCCTCCTTGGTTAGCTGTATTTCTAGGTATTTTATTTTATTTGTGACTACTATAAATAGAATTGCATTCTTTATTTGACTCTCAGGCTGGACTTTATTGGTGTACAGAAATGCTAGTGATTTCTGTACATTGATTTTGTATTCGGAAACTTTACTAAAGTTATTTATCAGTTCTAAAAGCCTTTTGGCAGACTCCACAGTTTTCTAGGTATAGTATTATATCATCAACAAAGACAGATAGCTTGACTTCTTCTTTTCCTATTTGGATACCTTTTATTTCTTTCCCTTGCGTGATTGCTCTGGCTAACACTTCCAGTACTATTTTGAATAGGAGTGGTGGCAGTGGACATTTTTGTCTTGTTCCAGTTCTCAAGGGGAGTGCTTCCTGCTTTTGTCCATTCAGTATGATGCTGGCTGTGGGTTTTTTATAGATGGCTCTTACTAGTTTGAGATATGTTCCTTCAGTGCCTAGTCTGTTGAGGACTTCTATCATGAGGGATTGCTGGACTTTATCAAAATGTGTTTATTGAGATGATCGTGTGATTTTGTTTTTAATTCAGTTTATGTGATGAATCACATTTACTGACTTGCATATGTTGAACCAATCTTGCATCCCAGAAATAAAGCCTCCATGATTGTGGTGTATTTACTTTTTGATGTGCTGCTGGATTTGGTTTGCTAGTATTTTGTTGAGGATTTTTGCATCTATGTTCATCAAGGATATTGGCCTGAAGTTTTCTTTTCTCCTCCTGTCACTGCCAGATTTTGGTATCAAGCTGATGTTGGCTCTATAGAATGAGATAGGGAGGAGCCCCTCCTCCTCAATTTTTGGAACAGTTTCAGTGGAACTGGTACAATTCTTTCTTGTACATCTGTTGGAATTTGATTGTGAATCCATCTGGTCCAGAATTTTTTTGGTTGGTAGGTTTTTTACTACTGATTCCATTTCAGAATTTGATATTGGTCTATTCAGGGTTTCAATCTCATCCTGATTCAATCTTGGAAGATTGTGTATTTCCAGGAATTTATCTATTTCCTGTACATTTTCTAATGTGTGTGCATAGTAGTCTCTGAGGACCTTTTTTTTTCTGTGGAATGAGCTATAATGTCACCTTTGTCATTTTTTATTGTGCTTATTTGAATGTCTCTTTTTTATTTGTTTGGCTAGCACTCTATCAATTTTGCTTATTCTTTCAAAAAACGAACTGTTAGTTTCATTGATCTTTTGTATGAAATTTTGCATCGTAATTTGGTTAAGCTCTTCTCTAATTTTAGTTATTTCTTTCTTCTGCTAGCTTTGCGGTTATTTTTTTTTTCTAGTTCCTTTAGGTGCAAAGCTAGACTGTTAATTTAAGAGCTTTCTAACTTGTTGATGAAGATGTTTAGTGCTATAAACTTTACTCTTAACACTACATTAGCTGCATCCCAGATATTTTGGTAAGTTGTGCTCCTATTTTTATTAATTTCAAGGAATTTTTTAAATTTCTGCCTTAATTTTGGTGTTCACCCAAGAGATATTCAGGAACAAGTTATTTAATTTCCATGTATTTATGTAGTTTTGAGATATATTCTTGATATTAATTTCTGTTTTTATTGCAGTGTTGTCCAAGACTGTATTTAGGATAATTTAGATGTTTTTGAATTTATTGAGATTTGTTTTATTACTGAGTACGTGGTTGATCTTAGAATATGTTTCACATGCAGATGACAAGAATGTATATTCTTTGGTTGTTGGGTGGAGTATTCTGTAGATTTCTATTAGGTCCAATTGGTCAAGGGTTGTGTTTAATTCCAGTCTTTCTTTGTCAGATTTCTGCTTCAGTGATCTGTCTAATGCTGTCAGTGGGGCTACTGAAATCTCCCTATATAATTGTGTGGCAAGGTAATTATTTTTTTTAGTTGAAGAATAACTTGTTTTATGAATCTGGGTGCTCTAATGTTGGTTATATATTTAGGATACTTCAGTCTTCTTCTTGGATCCAACCCTTTTTCATTACATAATACCCCTTCTTGTCCTTCTTGTTAGTGGTTTAAACACTGTTTTGTCTTTTATTTGTTGTTTTTATTTGCATGGTAGATCTTTCTCCATCCCTCTACTTTGAGCCTGTGGGTGTCATTACAGGTGAGATGGATCCCTGAAGACAGCAGACAGATAGGTCACGTTTTTTTTATCTAGATTGCCATTCTGTGTATTTTAAGTAGGGCATCTAGCCCATTTATATTCAGGGTTAGTATTGATATGTGAGATCTTGATCCTGTCATTGTGTTGTTAGCTAGTTGTTATGTAGACTTGATTGTGCAGTTGCCTGATAGTGTCTGTGGGCTATGTGCTTAAGTGTGTATTTGTGGTAGCAGGTGTTTTCCTTTAGATTTGATGTTTAGCACACTCTTGAGGACCTCTTATAAGGCTGGTTTAGTTGAAATGAATTTCCTCATCATTTGCTTGTCTGCAAGGATTTTATTTCTTCTTCACTTACAAAGTTTAGTTTGGTGGAGTATGAAATTCTTGGTTGGGCCAGATGCAGTGGCTCATACCTATAACCACAGCACTTTGGGAGGCAGAGGTGGATGGATTGCTTGAGCCCAGGAGTTTGAGGCCAGCCTAAGCAACATGGCAAAACCCCATCTCTACAAAAATAAATAAATAAATACAAAAATAGCTGGGTGTGGTGGCACACACTTATGCTCCCAGCTTCTCGGGAGGCTGAGGTGGGAGGACTACCTGAGCCTGGGATATTGAAGCTGCAGTGAGCTGAGCTCATGCCACTTCACTCCAGCCTGGGTAAGAGAGTGAGACCCTATCTCATAAATAAATAAATTATTTTAAAAATAAAAATAAACTTTTGGTTGGCATTTATTTTCTTTCAAGATGCTGAAAATAGGTCCCCAATCTCTTCAGGTTTCTGCTGAGAAGTCCACTACTAACTTGATGGGGTTACCTCTGTATGTGACCTGACCCTTATCTTTAGCTGCCTTTAAGATTGTTTCCTTTGCATTGACCTTGGTGAAGCTGATGACTATATGCCTTGAGATGATCATCTTGTATAGTATCTGGCCAGGGTTCTCTATGTTTCTTGAATACACATGTTGTATTAGTCCATTCTCATACTACTATAAAGAAATACCTGAGACTGGGTAATTTATAAAGAGATGAGGTTAATTGACTCACAGTTCTGCAGGCTGTACAGGAAGCATGGCTGGGGAGGCCTCAGGAAATTCACAGTCATGGCAGAAGGTGAACGGGAAGCAGGCTTGTCTTACATGGCTGGAGCAGGAAGAAGAGAGAGAGGAGAGGTGCTACACACTTTAAACAACCAGATCTCATGATAACTCACTCACTATCACGAGAACAGCATCAAAGGGGAAATCTGCCCTCATGATCCATTCACCAGGCCCCACCTCCAACACTGGGGATTATAATTTGACATGAGATTTGAGCAGGGACACAGACCCCAACCATATCACATATCAACCTCTCTAGTGAGATTAGGGAAATTTTTGCGGACTATATCTTCAAATATATTTTCCAAGTTGCTTATTCTTTCTCCTTCTCTCTTTGAAAATTTGATCTCTTTATATAATCTCTTATTTCTCAGAGATGTTGTTTATTCTTAATTATATGTTCTTTTTCTTCTTCTTCATTTTTCGTCTGACTGAGTTGAAGAACTGGTCTTTGAGCCCTGAGATTCTTTCTTCAGCTTGATCTACTCTGCTGTTAATACTTTGATTGTATTACGGAATTCTTGTTTTCATGCAATTATTTTTCTACTTTTCAGCTCTAGAATTTCAGATTCGTTATTTCTTAAAATGGTTATTTTGTCTTTCAGCTCTTAGGTTGTTTTACTGGATTCTTTGGATTCCTTGGATTGGGTTTCAAGTCTCTCCTGAACCTCAGTGAGCTTCCTTGCCATCCAGGTTCTCAATTCCATATCTGTCATTTCAGTCATTTCAGACTGGTTAAGAACAATTGCTATGGAGCTAATGGACTTGTTTAGTGATAAGGGGACTGGCTTTTTGAATTTCCAGAGTTCTTGCACTGATTCTTTCTCATCTTAGAGAGTTGTTGTTCCTTTAATTGTGACGTAAGTTGTTGGCTTCATTTCTGTATGTTTTCAGAGGTCAAAAGCTCTGTACAGGGTCTTTGTGGCCAAATTCTTGCCCTTGGTTTCACAGGGGGATATATTAGCAAAATATCTCTTGTGTTGTAGTTTGGGCTGTGACCCAGCAGATGGTGCTTAAGAGTAACGAGCAGTAGATAAGCTTTGAGCCACGCAGCTCATTTGCATTTCCTCAAGTTTGCAGCTGTGCTCTGCAATTGGGGGGTGGGGAGAGGCGCCGGGTAGAGGGGTGGAGAGGAAGGTTACTTCCTTACCAGGTCCATTCCTGGGCCTTGGGAGAGCCTCTCTCTCTGATCACTGCACTGTGCCCGTGTTTCTTTTGTTAGGTGTTCCAGGCTGCTGGAGTCCTTCAGGCAGAAGCCACAGCAGGGAGATAGATCACATCCTTTCCAAACTGGCCCTGTGGAGGGAGAAACACCCTGGTCCCACACTTTCCCACAAACCTACGTCTCTTCCCTCTCAGTGCTCTGAGAGGGTAAGCTCCTCCCCAACTCGAGTGGACCCCAGGCTTAGCAATCCCAAGTGGTGCATGGCAGCCCTGGGCTGCCAGGACTGGCTTGTGGCTCCATCATCCCCACCCTCTGGGTTGGGTTCCGGGTGTGCTGGGGGATTTGAAGTGCTCCCGGGCTGCTGGGAATGCACTCAGATGGGGCAAAGTACCCAGGTTGGTCATCGAGGCTGTATTATGTATAGTCTCCTGGTTGGTGGCCAGGCAGGGGGCCTGGGAAGGACTGGCAGGCAGGCAGGCCTACAGGGAAGTCAGCTCCACTTTCTCCTGGCCACAGTTAAATGGGGCCAGAGTCTCTTGGAGGAAGATGGGGAGCCCTGGGATATGGCCAACAGAGCTGTCCTGTGTACGGAGGCCCCTGGCTCCCTACTGGCTGAAGGCCCACTTCCATCTCCTATCTGGGAAGATCCCCCTGCCAACTCAACTGTCCAAGTGTGATGTGGGGTCCCCTGCAGCTAGGATCCCTAGAGGTACACAGCAACAGTGGGCGGTCCCACAGTCCCTTCACTCACCCCTTCCCCAAGAGCCATTTGGAGGTGGGAACCAACTCTAGCATTCGAGCACCATGCCCAGGGTTCCCAGCTTTCTCTCTCTTCAATCTCAGCTTCTATGTCACTTCTGCATCCAGTCTCAGTATTTTCTCTCCAAAGATCTGTTCAAATTATGTTGGTTTAGTCAAAATATTTGTCTCTTTCAGTGGAGTCAGCACTTCCCAGTTGCATCTAGTTGGCCGTCTTGTTAAACAGTCTCTAATGATTTTTGTCAAGATTGCCAAGACCATTCAATGGAGAAAGGACAGCCTTTACAACAAATGGTGCTGAGAAATTGGATATCCACATGCAGAAGAATAACATCTTATTGCCTAACATCATATACCAAAATTAACTTAGATTTGATCAAAGACCTAAAACTATAAAAGTCCTAGAAGAAAACATAGGGCAAAAGCTTCATATCATTACATTTGTCAGTGATTTCTTGGATATAACAACAAAGGCACAGGTAACACAAGGAAAAATAGACAAACTGAATTTCATAAAATTAGAACTTTTGTGCATCAAAAGACAAAATCAACAGAATGAAAAAGGAAACCCACAAAAATGGAGACAATATTTGCAAATTATATATCTGGCAAATGATTAATATCTAGAATATATAGAGAATTCCTAACATTTAACAACACAAAAACAGATAACCCAATTTAAAAATGGTAAAGGACTTGAATAGACATTTCTCCAAAGAACACATGCAAATGGTTATAAATCACATGAAAAGATGTTCAGCTTCACTAATCACTAGGGAAATGCAAATGAAAACTACAAGGAGATACCACCTCACACCCATTAGGATGGCTACAATTAAAAAAAACAAAATAACAAGTGTTAGTGAGGATGTGAACTAATTGCAGCAATGTTGGTGGAAATGTCAAATGGTATAGCAGCTGTGGAAGAGAATATGACTGTTTTTCAAAAAACTACAATATGATCCAGCAATGTCACTTCTGGGTATATACCCAAAAGAATTGAAAACAAACCTCCAAGAGATATTTTTACCCCAATGTTCATAGCAGCATTATCCACAATAGCTAAAATGTGGAAGCAATGCAAGTGCCCATCAACAGATGAAGGGATAAGTGAAATGTGGTATATACATACAATTGAATATCATTCAGCCTTAAGAAAGAAATTCTCACATACAGTTATACCACAAGTGAACCTTGAGAACATTATATTCAGTGAAATAAGCCAGTCACAGAAAGACAAACACTGTATTATTCCACTTATAAGATACTTAGAGTAATCAAAATCACAGAGCTGATGTTAGTAGAATAATGGTTACCAGAGGTTGGGGGAAGGTAAAAGGGAGATTTATTGTTTAATGAGTAGAGAGTTCCAGTTTTAATCTAAGATATTGAGACACTAATATATTTTATCTAATATATGGGTTCAAAAGCTCTTGCTTCTCACTACAGCAATAACTACAAGTTTGGTTTTAGAGTATTTATATTGAGAGAAATTTCCATTTAATTACCAGACAAGCCATTTAATTTGAAGTTGATTCTTTGCATGGTAGAAACTATTAGAAAATCAAGCAAAACATTTTAAAGTAGATACGTTTTTTTAAAAAATTGAGGGTTTATTTTCCTGTAATCTATAGTTTTAAAAAATTAGTCATTCAGAATATTGTTTGAGAATACTGAAAGTATAGAGGGTAATTATACTAAAAGCTAAAATGAGTCTTTGATGTACACTTTAAGTGCAGGAATCATTTATCCTAGCTGGAATAGAGTTAATGGCAATGCAACATACTTAGAATAAGGAATTCCCCTGAATATGCTCATATAGACATATATTCCTTTTGAAACGTCATTACCAATAAATATTTTAGGTCTATTAAGCGTTTTTTGGTCACTCATTCTTTCTTACCCAAGATTTTTTACTTTGGTGTCAGTGCTGTCCCTTCTATCAACTTTATTATGCTTCCTTGAAACTTGTAAATTTGGAAATTGCCTAACAAAACATTCAAAGTCACAATGCCAACAAGCTAAAGAATATCAGAGAAAAGAAAATGCCAAAAACTCACAGAGAGTAAGCAGGAAAAAAGGCTGAGACCATCACCATGCCAAGGGGCCTTTCTAACACAAGAACTCCCCATCATCTCCTCAAATCTATGACTAACCATTGACTACAGACCCCAAATGCTTTTCTTCTTTAAATTCAGCCAAGTTCACTTAGAATGTTTTCACTTGTCATTTAACAAACATTAGACAAAGATGTACTGTGTCAAGAACAGAGATAGATAATAACTAAAAAGAATGAGTCTACTTAGCATTAAAGATAAAAAGACAAGTAAGTTATAGTCCCAATCTGTCAGGATCTCAGAGTCCAATAAGAAAGGCAAACATGTATATACATAATTATAATCAAGGGCTATTTGGGCAGTGAGGGAGTGTGTACAAGGTAGAGGGCACTGCAAGAAAGGGGATAATTAACTCTGGTAGTGGAGGGAATACGTTTCTGCAGGAGTAACAATGTGTGAATAGATTTTAAAAGATGAGTAGAAATTTGTTAGGTTTTCAATGCAGAAAAGCACTCCTGGAAGCAAACAGGGAGCTGTGAAACAGCATGGCATGTTAAGGAAAATTGCAAGTAGTGAGGTATAGATGGAAAATAAATATGAGAGGTACAGGTTACAACAATACGGATGGGAATGAGGGGTTAATGCTTACTGATATGGTTTGGCTATGTCCCCACCCAGATCTCATCTTGAGTTGTATCTCCCACAATTCCCATTGTTGTGGGAGGGACCTGGTGGGAGATAGTTGAATCAAGGAGGTGGTTTCCCCCATACTGTTCTTGTGGTAGTGAATGGGTCTCACAAGGCCTGATAGTTTTATGGGGAGAAACCCCTTTTGCTTGGCTCTCACTCTCTCTTTGCCTGGCACCATCCACGTAAGATGTGACCTGCTCCTCCTTGCCTTCCACCATGATTGTGAGGCTTCCCCAGCCACATGGAACTCCAAGTCCAATTAAATCTCTTCCTTTTGTAAATTGCCCAGTCTTGGGTATGTCTTTATCAGCAGCATGAAAACAGACTAATACACTGACCGTTCCAGTTTCTCCTCACTTACTATGATATTGTGTTAAAGAGCCAGGATAATTTTACAGGGTTTAAAGAAAATCACTTATTACATTTATAGGTAGCATGTAGTCAGCAAATTAATACGCAAACATTCTTTGCAGTGTTGTTTGCAGTGGCAAGAATGTAGAAACAACCAGGCTTTTACCATTTGGGGTCTGATTAAATAAATCGCAATACTTCACTAGAAAGCAATAGTATGTGGTTGTTTTATTTTAAGAAAATAAGGTAGTGCTGCATGATTAAAATGGACCTCATAACAGGATATAATATTTATTTGAAAACAAAACAAAACAAAAAACAAATAGCTGGTCATGTGTATACTGCCTTGTGTGTGGGGTTTTTAAATGATATGTTAGCATTAAATGATATGCTAGCATTATACATAGGTTATAACCTATAAAATGCAAAATGATATCTGTTTTTAAAAATAGCTCAGGAACTCATTTTCTTTTTTCATTCCCTTTCTTTCATCTGCGAAAATGAACAAGATAATATTAATCAGGACAACAGGAGAATGTATGATAAGCAGTTCAGAATAAGAATTTATAGTCAATTGTAGTTTTCCCCCACAGAATTAAATAGAGTCAATGAGAATGCTGCATGTAATACTTCAGTAAGAGTTTTTAACTAGCACATTTCACCAGCGCTGTTTTGATCAACAAGTGAAATCTTATTTTTATTTTTTCTGGGCATACGCATGATTGCTATAATGTTGAGGCAAGGGGCAGAGGCATGGAGACTACCAAACGGAAAGACTGTGAGTCTCCCGGAACATGAGGACATTGTGTTTTAAGTATATTAGAAAAGTCTAACATCAGGGCAGCAAGTAATACTATTTAACAATAGCCTGACGCTGAAGGAGGACAAAATGAAGTGTGAATGTTTTTATAGATGCTGCAAGACATTGCTGTACTGTTGTAGATGTGATTGTGTTACAATCATATCTGTTTCAGCTAGTGTCATTTTGAATTTGAACAAAGCAAAACATCCTAATATTTGATATCTGTTATGCACTGAAGAGGTTGAGTACCGCTGTTTCAAATTATCATCCTAGTCCCCAATGTTATCGCTTTTAGACATTTGGTCTATTCTAAATTAATTATGAATACATTCGTACATCTCTATGGAAATAAACAAGCTGAATTTAAAGGGGGAAAAGGTGTTATGGACACAAGAGCAGGACCTGAACACATAATTCCCAATGGTGATTTGCAAGTCTAATGCACCAAGTTCAATGTCCAGGGCTCTTTATTCGGCTCTGAAAAAAAAATATATGTATATATATACCATGTTCATCCCAGGAAACTCCATTTCATAAAACACTGTTATAAATACTATAAAGAGTTATGGGTCAAAATAACATGGCAGGTTCCACCTATATGTCTTTAAGTTTAGAGAGTCATGCATTGTAGGCAAGAAAAGAAGAGGCAATGATCATACTGCCTCTGTTTTAGCCAGACAGTGATCTTCCTAGGGATGTCAGGATGTCAGCTGTATCTGTCTGATCTTCAGCAGCAAGCTTCAGAAGAAATTCTTCAGCCTATAGAAATCCAAGGTGCCAAGGAACTCATTCTTTTTTGTCACTATCTATCACCCATCCCCAGGTTTCAAGGAACACGTGGAATGTCTCCTGTTTTGACTCATTTAAATATCAGTTCTTGCCCCAGTAGACTCCAGCATTCAGAAGTAGCCCCTATACCACTGATTTGTTCATTTGTGCTTCCCTTCTTCTAATGGATTCCTCAGTATAGACCTCAGTTCACTCTCTGGACCAATTTCTATTCATCACCTTAGCATGAAGAACCAGCTGGCTATCTCTCTGAGATTCAGTTCTTATTTATTGTGACTTACTTGTGTTCTCATCTAGGAAAGGTTAGGATCTTGGTTTCCATGTCCCTAGGGCTTCTCACACTCGAGTTTGCCTGTGTAGACAATCCTTTTGTACATGTTCAGCATTGTAGGTCATATGAAGACATGAAAGACCTCTATACCTTAAGGTTTTCCTTTGTTATTTAAGCTTTAAACTGTCCTGGCCCATCCTTATATCTCACCCTAGACTGCTCATAAAAGCAATCTGCAAATACAAAAGGGGGTTCTAGCTGATTGCATCTGGTTGGGTTCTTTGGAAAACAATCTCTAAAACAAAGATTGGCATGCAGGATGTTAATTATGGAATGCTTTGGGGATCACCATCTGTGGAAGGGAAAGGAAGGAAGCAGGACTAGACACAGGGAGAAGTTAATCCAATTGCAGTGGATTTTTTGGATTAGCTAAATCAGACTTTTAAAGGTAAAATATCTCCTCACTGAGGGAACAATTCTGTCAGTCATTGTAAGTAGATTACTTCTTTTACTACATTTGGGGGTTAGATAGAGTAAGGAGGGCAAGTAAAGTTTGCTTATGGATTTTTAAAGTTCTTGATACACATCTTACTGACAGACTTGCAATTTTGGGACTCTGAATACCAAATATTCCAAAATTGAAGCAGAAATTAGAGACCATTCTGAAAATATGAAAGAGAAATTATAGGAGGATTATTAACCAAGGAGATATAATTTACTGCAAACCTAGGCAAGTAATGCCTTCAGAAATGTATCCTTTCTTCTAAAAGGTGACCTGCTACTCTTTGCTACCACTGACCCTCAAATTTACTAAGATAGGTTTCAGTGTTTGAGTAAGAACAATTATCTAGAAAACGGATACAGCCACAGCTATAAAAAACCCAGGCACTACTCAGAATGGGATATAAGAATGGCCCTGTTAGGATTCAACAGGGCATCAGTCCAGAAGTTGGAGATTCACTGTCATTCTCAAGACATAACTGCAAAGCCAGGAGACAGAGCTACCCATCTATATCTATCTATCTATCTATCTATCTATCTATCTATCTATCTATCTATCTATCTATCATAAAATATTTTAGAAAGATCCCTATTTGGAGGAGTTAAAAGAAAATAAAATTTAAAACAAGAAAAGGCCATTAAAGACCAACTGGAAAACCGGATTACAGAATGAGACCAGGTAAGTATTGCCGGGTATGAGCTGAATGTGTGCAGGTTGCTAGGTAGACAAAGGAGATTCCCAAAGGAAATTATCACTGAAGCCAGGAGAGGTTTGAAGCCCAGTCCTATTGCAGGTAAGATAAAGGGGAACTCACAGGCAACTTTCTGATCTATTAGCTCTATTGAGAAATGCTCTGTTCCTAATAACACAGGAACATCTGCGTATCTCTCTACCCTTGATTTGACCACATGCTGATCAAGAAGAGGGAAAAAAAACCATGGGTGGTCATGCACTTACTAGACAGGAATCAGCAGCTACATTTGGAGCATCAAGCAAGCTTCTCAAACTATTTGGAATTTTGGTGGAAAAGGGTGTAATCAGGGATGAGAAGTATCCACCCTCACAACATCATTATTTGTGTCCAAATTTACTCTCAGATACACTTGCTAGGTTTCTTGAGTCTCTGTTCAACCTCAGAAAAGCCCTTCTTCTCACCTCGGACAAGAATGGCCCTAAGAAATTCGAATTACTGAAATTCTACAAATGTTCCACTAGAAGTTGCTTTACTCTCTGAACTGATTTTCCAGTGCTAAGAAATGCTCTTCTAGAGGGCATGTCAACACTGGTGACTTGTGGGCTGTACAAGTGAAAAAAAGCACTGTTCTATCCACTCCCATGTCTGCTTTCTACATTCCTCGAGTCTATACCCTGATCTCAATTCTTACTGCCATGACCACAGTTCATGCTGCCAGCGGCTTTTGCTGGAATTAATGCTCAGTCTCTGTCCCTTGGTAAAAATGATTTAAGGTTGCCCAGGTGCCTTCCAGGTAAAATACAAACTCATGGGTAGAACATGAGAAACTTTCCCTTGGGTTTAATTTGTAACTGTTCATCCACGTTGATTTACCTGTGAGTTTGCCATGGCTTTTCTCTATTCATGCCCTAGCTCCTGACACATTGCACAGCACAAAAGGACCCTGAATAAATGCCTGTGAATGACTACCAATCAATCCAACACATAGGCAAGGTAGTGAACCCTAGGGTATATAACATGGTACAGCTTAGCATCCAGAGAGATCTGAGCGAGTCACTTAACTTCATTGTGTCTCAGTTTTCTCCCCTGTAAAATTTTGAGAAATTTACCTACCTCATAGCATCCTTGTGAGGATTTAATTATACAATGTGTGTAAAGAACCTCAGTCATTGCCTGACGCATGCTATTTATTTAATCAACATTCAGTCCATCTGCTTTCTTCTCAGTTTATAATCTGTAAAATTTAAAAAGTAAACTACATGGTTTCGAAGTTTCCTTCCAACTCATAATGGGAGATTTTAGCATACAATTATCAGTAATGACAGAAAAATACCACAAAATTAGAAAGATAGACAGGCGATGAGCAACAGGATCAACAAACTTTATCTAACTGACATACACAGAATTCTGCACCCAACACTTGCAGGATATCCATTCTTTTCAAGTGCATGTGAAAAATTTACCAAACTTACCCTTATGTTGGGCCATAAAGTAGTATTATAAACAGCAACAGAAAATGAACAAAATATGGCCACATATCACAATTTAGGTGAATCCCTCAGATATGAAGTAGATTTAAAGGGCCAGATGTTTATATAAAGCTAAAAAGCAAACAAATGTGTTTATAAGAAGTCAGAATAATGATTACTTTGGGAAAAGTGGGCCTGAAAAGGTTTCTGGAATTTTGTTTCTTGATCTTGGTGGTGGATACATGTGTGTAATCACTTTGTGTTAATTCAAAATGTATGCTGATGATGCTTCAATGTAAGTTTATTGTTAATAACCAAATAATATTTGTTAATACTAATATTGTGTTATTTTGGTTAACAAATATTAATATTAATTAATATTAGTTATTGTATTATTAATATTAATTAATATTAGTTATTATACAATTAATATTAATGGTAGCATTAATTATATATTAATTGTTAATATTAACAAATACACAATTATAAATATTAATAACAATTATTTATTTCAATATATTATAATACAATATAACATTTTATTAACATTATTTTATTAACATTTATTATTAGCAATAATATAATAACATTAATATTATATTCATATTAATGTTTGTTAGCAACAAAAATGAATATGGACTAACATGCCCAGCTAGAAAGCAGTGGAATGGGAATTTGACTTGGGTCTGCAGAACCTCAATATCCGCAAGATGTTTGCAGGACCTCTTCATCTTGGTGAGCAGTGAGCTCCCATATTTGTGTTTCAGCCCTATAAAATCTCTGAAAGCTGTTCCTAGCTTCCCAGGCTCTCTGCTACTGCTTTGAAAGGTGTCTGTGTTAAGGGGGAAAGAAGACATCTATCTTGAGCTCCTGTCCCTATCCTTCTCTTTAATTCAGAATTTTATCTCTTTATGACTTCACTTAGAACTGACTTGGTCTTTATCTGTTTTTTTTTAACTTCCAACAGATTATGTTTTCAATATTTCATCCAATTAGTTGTTCTCAGTTAAAACATGTCTACAACAAGGTATTTTATCATCACAAGAAGTGGGGAGAAAACTTAGTTCATCTTTTCCTACATCATTATTGGTTTTACAAATTATTCAACAAATCTTTATTTAACACCCTATATTTTTGTGGGTTTTTTTTTCAGTTGCAAGATTTAATACAGTGAAATAGAGTGAAAACAGAGCTCCCATACAAAGAGAGGGGACCCAAAGAGGGTAGCCATTGCTGGCGTGAATGCGTGGGTTTATATCCTGATCATTGTCCCTCCCGCTGTGCTCTCAGGCAACAGATGATTGGCTATTTCTTTACCTTCTGTTTTTGCCTAATTAGCATTTTAGTGAGCTCTTTTTACTATCTGATTGGTCGGGTAACACCCCTATGTTATAGGCACTATTCCAGGAGCAGGAGAGGGGCATTGGTGAATTTGACAAAAGACACTGCATTTGTACTAATAAGGCGAAAATAATAATGGCATCTCTTGAGATAAACAAATGGAAAAATATCCAATGCTCATGAATTGGAGGAATCTATATCATTAAAATAACCATACTGCCTAACATGATCTATGGATTCAATGCAATACCTACCAAATTACCAATGTCATTTTTAAGAGATTTAGAAAAAGCAATCCTAAATTCATATGAAACCAAAAAAGAGCCCAAATAGCCAAAGCAATTTTAAGCAAAAACAACAAAGCTGGAGGCATCACACTACCTGACTTCAAATTCTATTATAAGCCTATAGTAACCAAAACAGCATGATACTGGTATAAAAATAGACACAGAGATCAATGGCACAGAATATAGAATCCAGAAACAAAGCCACATAACTACAACAAACTGATCTTCCACAAAGTTGACAAAAATATACACTGGTGAAAGGACATCCTATTCAATTAACGGTGCTAGGAAAATTGGATCATTATATGCAGAAGAATGAAACAGAACCCATACCTCTCACCATGTACAATAATTAGCTCAAGGTGGATTAAAGACCTAAATGTAAGACCTGAAATTATAAAAATCCTAAAAGAAAACCTAGTAAAATCTCCTCTAGACACTGGCCTAGGCAATGAATGTATAACCAAGTCCTCAAAAGCAAACAAAACAAAACCAAAAATAGACAAATGGGACTTAATTAAACTAAAAAGCTTCTGCACTGCAGAGGAACAACAACAGAGGAAACAACCTATACAATGAGGAAAAACATATGTGTAAACTATGCCTCCAATGAAGAGCTAATACCTAGAGTCTAAAAAGAACTCAAACATCTCCACAAGATAAAACCAATAACCACATTAAAAAGTGGGCAAATAAACAGAAGTTTCTCAAAAGAAGACATACAAGGAGTCAACCAACAATTTTAAAAAGCTCAGCAGTACTAATCATCGGAGAAATGAACATCAACCCTCAATGAGATACCATTTTACACCAGTCAGAATGGCAACTATTAAAAAGTCAACAATCAACAGATGTTGGAGAGGATGCAGAGAAAAAGGAACACTTATACACTGTTGGTGGGAAGGTCAAGTAGTACAACCTTAGTGGAAAATAGTATGAAGATTTCTCAAAGAACAAAATACAGAACTACCATTCAATCCAGCAATCTCAATACTGGGTATATACCCAAAGGGAAAGAAATCATTATACCAAAAAGATATCTACACTCACATATTTATTACAGAATTATTCACAATAGCAGAGATAGAGAATTAACCTAAGTATCCATTAATAGATGACTGGATAAAGAAAATATGGTGTATATATACCATGGAATAATACTTGGCCATAAAAAAGAATAAAATCATGTCTTTTGCAGGAATATGGATGCAAAACTAGAGGCCATTATCCTAACTGAAATAACTCGAAACAAAATGTTCTATACCACATGTTCTCACTTATAAGTGGAAGCTAAACCATGAGCATACATCAACACACAAAGTGGAATAATAGACATTGGAGATTGTACAAAGTAGGAGGGCGGGAGGAGGGTTTGGGATGAAAAAATCACCTATTGGGTACAACGTTCTCTATTTGGGTAATGGGTTCTCTAAAAGCCCAGACTTCACAGGAATGCAATATATGCATGTAAGAAATCTGCACCTGAAAATCTAACTCTAGAAAAATAAAAAAATTTTAAAGAAAACACTAGATAGCTATTTAAGAGAGTGAATACCATTTCACTCTTTAAAATCCTCCGATGACTCTCCATTGCCTGAGGCAGGGTTCCTCAGCATAGGCAGGTGAAATAAAAACAAAATCCTAACTGCTCCCACCCCCACTGACTGAATGAACTCCTCTTGGCCAAGGAGACTTCAGAAAACGTTTAAAAAGTACATGTCTAGGCGATAACAGGATGGGAGTTGGTCACACCTCAGTAATTCCCTTCCTCACTAACCATTGCCAGAATGTTTTTTTTTTTTTTTTTTTTTTCCTGAGAGTTAAACAGAAACCAGCCCTGGAAAACAAAGAATGGAAGACTCAGTCCTCAGCTGACTTCAACAAACCACCTGAGGCCACAGCCAGCCTCCCCTTCATTTTTGCAGTCTTTATATAGCAGCTGACAGGTTTCACAAAGTATCCCTTCCTGATAAATGACCACCAACTACAGATTAGTTCTGCTCAGTTTATGGAAGCTGCACACTAAACACTTTGTGTCCTAAGTTTCACCTTTTGAGATACAAAACCTAATTTTACTACATTTTAATGTTAAGTTTCCACCCCAAAGTGGATATGGGACATACGTAACATGCATGTTTGCTTATGCCTGCGTGAGGCCCCATTTCATGAACAGTCATAGATCTTCCTGTAATCTGTTAAATATGCATCTTCCTGTAACCTGTTAAATATAAACATTTAGCCAGTCCATTTAGCGTAAAACTCCTGTTCCACTCTTCCTCCTTTGAAGTGCTTGCTTTTGGTCTCAGCCAGAGGCTCTCTGTTTCCCAGTCTGCAGGTTACAATCCTTCTCAGAAATAAAGTTCTCCTTTCCAAATTAAAATAAAAATAATTGCATCTCTTTCATAAAGATTAAATTAGATAATGGATGTAGCATGCACAACAAAGTGTTTGGTACGTAGTAAGTATGAAATATATTTTAGTCATTATTTGTGCCCTCCATAATTCAGACATCTTCATTAGTGTTCCTAGTTCAAAAAGAAAAAAATCAAACTCCATGTTAATAGTCTTTGTACACTAGCACAAAATAAAGAGAAATATATTTTTAATCTGAGAGCACTTGGAATTCACACATGATCAAAAAAATAAGGCACATCTCAATTCTATGCCTGACAGATGATCTGGCTAAAAGGCATGTGAAGACCCCTTTCCCTACCATCCTCCGACTCTGCAGAAATCATGGAAGACTGAACAATGTCTCTGGTTTCACCGAATGTACAGCTATTTAACGACGATAGATTGAGAAATCCAGTGAGGTTATGCCTTTGGCCACCTCCAGTTACAAATTATAAACACACTGCTCTGAAGGAGCGATGCTCTGACTTACATTTATTAAATTGCAGCCTTCACTCCTTCATCATCTTAACCTCCCCTGCCTGTATCATTTTAGCAGCCAGCCTGACCCTTGGGTCCCCTTTGTTTTATGTTAAAAAAAAAAAATCACTTGGCAAAGCTGGAGTCTGTGGCCATGTAAACTTTAGGGTTATCATGGCTAGAATTCAAAAGGCTTTCCTCTCCTGCTGTTCCATGGTGAGAAAGCAGTGCTGGGACTTCCCTTCTCTCAGCAGCTGCAGTGTGTCCCCATGAGGAAATGTGTCAAAGCAGAGGTTTTGCAGGCTAAAAATATACGACCAGGTTTTCAAAATAGCAATCACAAACCGTTCCACAGCCATCTGTTTTGTCCATTTAATTCACTGAGAAAAAAAAAGAAAAAAATGTATGTATTCCTGTAATTCTTCCCCTGCTGCTTATTCACACACAAATGCCATTCTTTAGATCAAATTCCTGAGATCTGAAATACAGTACTAGCATAATAATGCTGAAGGGACACTTTGAAAGGTTACTCACCAGACATTAGCAAACAGTTTTTCAAAATTATGTACTACAAATACTCTAGACAGAACACCAAATATGCATTCACTTCCTCTACTCTTATAAATGGTCTCCTTTCAACCAGCATCTGTTATTCACGACATCATGGAGCCAAAAAGATGTAATTATTGTCTGCTGTTTCTCCAGAGAAAGATTTCCATGAAGCCCCCCATCCACCCACCAGGAGGAAAAAAAAAAAAAAAAAAAAAAAAGAAAGGCTGAAAAAGCTTAAGTTCCTTTAACCCATGCAAAATTCTCCACTGCCATTACAAATGACGACACATTGCTGTGCTAAAAGTAGCTACTTAGCATGATGAATGTAACTTGTCATGACCCAATTTGAGGTACAGAATGGACCATGTTCATGATCAGGATGTCCAACATCCTGAGACAACACAGAACCCCAGGGTGGATGTGAGGTTCAGAGAGGCTAATTGAGGCAAGCAATAAGAGGATAAGACTAGTTGAGTCAAATACATCTCCAAGTTCCTGACAGCAAGGACTGTGCCTTGACCATTGCTGCATCATCAGACATTAGTACAATGCTTAGACCAGAGGATCCTAATGTATGATTTTGAATGAATGAAGAATTAATGAATGGTAGACAGTATTAGGCCTGGGAAGCAGGCCGATTATAAAATCTAAAGCACAGTTTCTCAGCAGCAGCACCACTGACATTTTGGCTGGATAATTATTTGTTGTAGGTGACTGTCTTATGCATCATAGAATATTTAGCAGCATCCCTGGCCTATATCTACCTACTCCCATTAATGATAACCAAAAATGTCTCCAGGTATTTCCATATGTCCCTCAGGAGGCAAAATTACCCTCTGTTGAGAAACACTGGTCTAAAGGTACAGAGTAGAATGTTTAAGGCAATTCTCAGAATCAAAGAGGTCTGATAGCAGAATCCCAGAGAGGACGGCTGAGGTTTAGGGACAAACTCTAGAAAAGACTTGAGAAATATACAAATCAGTATTCTTCCAGTAGAAAGGGCCCTAACTCAAAGTGGCCTTGAGTAAGCAACAAAAGATAATCCATTAGACTTGTACCTAAAAATTCCAGAGATATGTGATCTTCAGGTATGGCCCAACCTAGGAACTCAAACAATGTCAGCAGGACTCACCTTCTCTTCATTGCTGGACTCTGCTTTCCTGAATGATAGCTCCTTCCTTATGATAGCAAAGTGCCCACCACACTCTATGTCTACCTGCTGCCAGCTCAAAAACCAGCCCTAATAGGAAGAGAGCTTCCCTTTCTCAATAGTTCTTGGAAAAAAAATTCTCACAGCTGAGTCTTTTTGGACTAATTTTGTTCATATGTCCATCTCTGATTCATCAGTTAGGGAATCGACCAGTTGTGGAGCCAAGTGAGTGATCAGGTCTGAGTCGTGTGTTCACACCTAGAACAAGGACCAAGAAATGGGGCAATTCCACCCAAAGTACCTGGATTAATATTGGGGGAAGAATGGTTTTCAGAAATAATTCAAGATGATAATATTGATTGGGGTGGTGGCAGACACTCAGCAGACAAAACAGTGTAAGTTACCAACCCATGCCTGAAAATTCTGGGATACCGAACTGGAAACCAAAGCATGGGCTCCTGTGCTAGTATAAATACATAAGCCCAGTTCTGGTCTCAGGGTACAAGCTGCTCGGATGGACTACCATTTATAACTATTTTCTCTGAAACTTTCTTTCCCACATCTGAGTACTTATTAAACATGAAGAGGTTTATGCATTCAAATAGCAATATTTAATCTTTCCCCCTGCCTGGCTCCATTTGCATACCTTGGCTTTCATTCTGCCCTTTCTGAAGATCCTCTGGGGTAAATTCAAGCTTTGAACAGCTCCCCCCAGCTTGATTACTGACACTTTATATTTCCTGCTGCTCACAGACACTGATCTATGGGTCACAGCATAGGATCTGCTAACTGCCAAGGCCAGGTTGAGGACAGGGAAGGGAGACTTGTAGTATCTTCCTCTGGTAGTAAGAGTAAGAGATTTCTTCTTGATTTAGCTAGTAAGCAGTTTATATTCAGAAACAGTGTGACCACCCCAACAACATTTATAAATTATAGTCTCCCCGATGGGACCACAGGTATTATTTTCATTTGGTTAAGTGCTAATCCCTTTTAAAATCTTACTGAGTGTTTCTCTACAGACTATCTTGTCACATCAGTCTCAAATGACACATCATTATAGGAGCTATAAGAGGACCAGCCACATGTCTATTATAAACTTGCAGCCTTTTAATCTCATGGCATGACAAAATGCAGGCATTCTTCTAGAAACAAGATGAGTCTGCTCAATTCTTATAAGATTAAGGCTATTTTTCATAGAGGGGAAGTTTCTTGAGAATAGCAACTTTGTTTGAGGCAACTGCAGTCTACAGAGCCACCAAGCCTTATAATGAAAGCAGTCTAAATTAGGGATCACTCATCAAAGGGTTTTGACTGCTCTGGAGAGCCAAATCTTAGATTCTCTGTGTAAAGCAATATCTGTAATAAGATGGGAAAGAGATTCTTCAAATGCATGCATTCCTAAATGACAAAAATAGAGTTATTCATTCGCAAGTATAATATAAGGATATTCAATGGATTCTAATACCAATTCAGGTTGCTCCTTACTGGAGACCTGACAGCAACTGGGAACTTCTATTGTGATAATTTCCTGGTCTGGGTTTTTCACAGTAGGCAGTTAATCAGACATGAGGAGGGCAGGAGAGGGTTCCCCTTCCCTCCACCAGGAATGTCAGGCAACTATCAGGTGATGGTCTGGCAGTTGTTCAGTTGTCTCTCTAAAATAATAATTGGACACAGCCAGAGCCAGGGAAAGACAGTTTTCCCAATAAAAAGAAGTACATGAAACTGGCGATCAGCAGCTTCCCAATAAGACCTCAGGAGTTGGGCAAGTGGGCTCAAGCATGTGCACTAATGGGCAAAATGGTGAAGTTTAACTGGTATATGAACACTCAACTGGTAAGGGGAAAATGCCTCAAGTGAGCATGTGTACAACTCAGTAAACACACTGTGCACGCAGCATCCCAAGTGCTGGCAGGCTACCAAGTATATGACAGGCCATCCCAAGGGAAGAATCAGGGGAGAAGGGATGCCACCCCCAGGAAGCATGCCAATGTAAAACAAACCCAAGTCAAAGATCGAACCACGAACTTGAATCTCCAAGTTGCCCACTTGGCCCTCTTCCAAGTGTACTTTACTTCCTTTCATTTCTGCTCTAAAACATTTTAATCAACTTTCACTCCTCCTCTACAACTTGCCTTGGTCTCTCACTCTGCCTTATGCCCCTGTTCGAATTCTTTCTTCCAAGGAGACAAGAAGTGAGGTTGCTGCAGGCCCACAGGGATTCACCACTGCTAACAGGTTCCTCTTCCATTTTACAAGTTTGCTGACTCTCTTCAACATATCATATTGATACTTATCAACATATCCTATTGTCTCATTCTATTCTGTGCTAAAGCATTGCATGGCAGTGTACTGCAAAGATTTCAGATTTGTGGAATCACACAAACCTAGTTTTGAATCTTTGTTATGCCTCTTAAAAGTTGTGACCTGTAGTCCATTTCACATCCATTTTCTCATCTCTAAAATATGGGCACACCTATCAGATAGCATTGTGTTGAAGTTTACTGATAAGGTAACATGAAATATTTGGCACAGAGTTGACACTTTACCAATGGTGGCTATTGTATTGTTTCAAGGTCTTTGCTTACTATTTGAAATAGTCCTTAGTTTATGCATCTGCCACTACATAACACTCTCTTTCAAAGTAATCTTTACAGATGCTTTGCCTCTCCAACACCCACAACAAAATGCTGGTTGCCTGCTTTATTTGTTAGCTCAGGGATGACTGGTGTCTCTCTAATCCTATAGCCTCTTCCAACAGAACGCTCTCTGATGCCCATATTGGCTCCTTACTTTGGGCAACATAGTGTTCCTCCCTGAGTAACACCACAAAGCATCCATAAGTAAAACATGCCAGGGACATGATGAATTAACCATTACATGCCCAATATGGTGTTAGCTGTGTAACTGTGTAATGCAATATTAATAGCGAGTAAATGCATGCGTGTATTTGCACATATACGTAGCATAAAACTATGCTGTAATACATACTATAGTGCTATACTACATATATCGGGGCAAAACAGATGCTTTTCTAAGTAAGGACAATCTCCTCTGGGAATTGAGTAATTGAGTTCTATTTGAAGCAGAGCATCACTCACTACAGGACAAAATATACTTGCCAAGACCTCTTCACCCCATTTCCTTTTTCTTACTTTGTTACTCCCCAGCTCACTTGTTAAGAAAATACCATTTGCCCGTGCAGAGTAAATAGAGTTAGCTAAAAAACACATCACCAGTAAAAGGGACCTAGACAAAGCTACAATTCTTTAGAGGGTATTTTCCTAGTTCCTTAATGCATACTTAGAATTCTTAGCATCTGATTATGTGGCTTGCTTTCATGGGTGGCCAATCTCATCTTCCATGTGTATATTCAACTCTAAGCTCAAGGTTTTATCTTCTATCATATACCTCATCTTAGAAGATTTCTAAGCAATCCGTTTGTTTAACAAGCATATATTAAGCATTTCCTATGGGTAAGTTTCTATGCTAAGAGTTAAGGACACACACATAAATGAACCATGGCTAGAACACAACACAGAATACAATCATGAAATAATAAACACATGTGCTATAAGCCAAGCAGAAAAACAGCACATCTAATCAGAAACTGAACCTTGTGGGCCCCTTCATCTTAGCTCTAATGCTAATGCTGCCACAGCAGGATAAATGTGGGGGGCATGATCTCAGATATGGTGCTCCAAACAGACATGACATTCCAGGCAAAGGATTCTACTCCTGGCCAGAGAGCTGGCTAAGAAAACAGGGTAAGCATGTTCCCAGTGATTCAGCTGCTAAATGAATCAGAAAGGACCATTGCACTGAGATCAAAGGGTTGATTACACATTACTTCACTCATCTAGATTTTAGTTTCAAGTTTGTCACAAATGATTGTTCATATGTAAAAGGGATATATGATTATTGCTTTCAGGGTTACTACTGGAGAAGTCTCTGGAAGGTACAGGAGATGGAAACTGAGTTTTGAAAATAATCTCACTTTGCCCCCTTAGCAATCATACCCTTCCCACCCTTTGACTTACACACCACAACCATCTTTGATATTATAAAGGTTATTGTTGTTATTGTTGGTTTTTTAGGGTATAAACATTTGTTTTCTGCTTTCTTGCTTTGAAATAACAACTTCTTGCAGTATATTAAATAAGAGCTAAACTAAATTGGTGGAGAAATTGAAATAGGGAGAATTTTTCAGAAATTGCATGTTTAGAAATCCTCAGGTGAACCAGGAGTGTAAGAAACCCTGAAGTTAATTCACATAAAGGCAAAATCTGTAAATTTACAAAGCTGAACCTCACCTCTACCAAGACCTTTTTTATAAACAGTATAAATCTCAGGTAATACAATTAATTAAGGGCTTAAAACTATTTATTAAGAGTGTTTGATGGGGTGCAACTTTCTGGTTATAATCAGACCTTGAGAAGCAGGTACAAGCAGGATTTATAGAAAGCAAGACATCCTCCTGTGTTCCAACCTCCAGTCTTTTTTATATCCAGTGTAGAATAGAAAAAAAAAAAGTCACATCGCTTTGCCTCTATTCAACTCCAGTACACTCTTTGTGCCACTCACCAACCGCAAACATTGTTTTAGTGCCAACTAAAGTCGAAAAGGAAAGTTTTGAATGTGTCAGCCCATCATCGAATATTTTTAGTGACTCATTATTTTTGTTTGGTTTCTCCCAGAAACGGACCTGAGATAAGGACCAAGAGATGCAGGGAACCCCAGGTGGGGAGCAGAAAAGTGATATGGTGAAGAAAAGGCAGCCACAGGAGTGTGTTATAGATTCACCTACCACAGTGGGCAACTGGAGCTTAACCCTATGCAGAAACTCTGGGAAATGGTGTCAAACTCATACTGCAGAACTTTATTACCCTAAATGTTATGGGTTGAATTGTGTCTCCCCAAAAAATATGAGTCCTAACCCCAGTACCTCAGCATGCGGCCTGATTTGGAAATAGGATCATCGAAGGCATAATTGGATAAGATGTGGTCATACTGGAGCAGGATACACCTTTAATCTAGTATGAGTGGTGACATTACAAGAAGACAATGTGAAGACACAAAGGAAGAACGCCATGTGAAGATGGAGGCAGAAACTGGCATTACGCAACTACAAGCCAAGGAACAACAAGGATTGGCAACCACGACCAAGAGCCAGAAAGAGGCAAGGAAGAATTCCACCCAGAGTCTCAGAGCCCTGCATGGCCCTGCTGATGCTTTGATTTTAGACTTTTATCCTCCAGAAATGAAACAATACATTTCTGTTGTTTTAGGGCTCCAAACTTGTCAAACGTTGTTAAGAAAGTCCGAGGAAACTAATACACTGAGTGAAGTTACTGATACACTACTTTTCCATCAGTCATTGCTTGAGAACTTCTTCCTGGAGGATAGAGTTAAGTCCACAGTGCCTTTTGACTGTCATGCGTAGGCAGAGCAGATTTGCAAGGTTCCATAAAAGTCCTAAGGCAAAGAGTACACATACTGGCAGCTGGAAGTTGACTGAGCATACTAAAATGGTCTAAGGGATACGGGTAACCATCTGTTACTTTCCTATTAGCTGTAAGATAAAAATTTAATTTTTAAGGCTAGAATTCTAGATCCTCCACAATTTGATGCCCACCTACATTTCCAACTATATTCAGACATCCCTCTACTCAAGTGAACTTTTTTCTTTTAATTTCCTAAACATTTATTGATTTATTTCTTGTTGCTTTGGTGCAGTTCTTATTTCTAAGGTTACCTTCACTCTCCATTGCATGTATCCAAATTCTATTCACCCTTTGAGACCCAAATCAATTGCACTTCCTCCACTAAAGATTTAAAATACTACACTCATTTCCACTTCTGAATATTTAAATATTTTCTCTACTATTTCTCTCACTAAATAATACTACCAACTGGCATTGCTTATGGACCATATTATGTGCACTTTTTTTCTTCCCAACTAGATCATAAGCTAGTCCTGAGAACAAAAATGGGCTTTAATATGGTTTCATTGTGTCCCCACCCAAATCTCATATTGAATTCCCACCTGTTGTGGGAGGGACCCAGTGGGAGGTAATTGAATCATGGGGGCAGGTCTTTCCTGTGCTGTTCTCATGATAGTAAATAAGTCTCATGAGATCTGATGTTTATATAAGGGGGAGTTTCCTTGAACAAGCTCTCTTCTCTTGTCGGCCAGCATGTAAGACGTGCCTTTCACCTTCCACCATGATTGTGAAGTGTCCCCAGTCACATGGAACTGTAGGTTCAGTAAACCTTTTTTTCTTCCCAGTCTCAGGTATGTCTTTATCAGCAGCATGAAAACAGACTAATACAGTAACTTGGTACCTGGAGTGGGGTATTGCTGAAAAGATACCCAAAAATGTGGTAGTGACTTTGGAACTGGGTAACAGGCAGAGGTTGGAATAGTTTGGAAGGCTCAGAAGAAGACAGGAAAATGTGGTAAACTTTGGAACTTCCCAGAGACTTACTGAATGGCTTTGACTAAAAGTCTGATAGCGATGTTGACAATAAAGTCCAGGCTGAGGTGGTCTCAGATGGAGATAAGGAACTTACTGGGAACTGGAGCAAAGGTGACTCTTGTTATGTTTTAGCAAAGAGGCTGGTGCCATTTTGCCCCTGCCCTAGAGATCTGTGGAACTTTGAACCTTAGAGAGATGATTTAGGGTATCTGGTGGAAGAAATTTCTAAGCAACGAAGCATTCAAGATGTGACTTGGGTGTGTTAAAGGCACTCAGTTTTATCAGGGAAGCAGAACATAAAGTTCAGAAAAATTGCAGCCTGACAATGTGATAGAAAAGAAAATCCCATTTTCTGATGAGAAATTGAAACCGGCTGCAGAAATTTGCATGAGTAATGAGGAGCTGAATGTTAATCCCCAAGACAATGGGGAAAATGTCTCCAGGACATGTCAAAGATCTTAATGGCAGCCCCTCCCATCACAGGCCTGGAGGCCCAGGAGAAAAAGGTTTTGTGGGCCAGGCCCAGGGTCCCCGTGCTGTGTGCAGTCCAGGGACTTGGTGACCTGTGGCCAGCCACTCCAGCCATGCCTAAAAGGGGCCAAGGTACAGCTTGAGCTGTTGCTTCAGAAGGTGGAAGCTCCAAGCCTTGGCAACTTCCATGTGGTGTTGAGCCTGTAGGTGCACAGAAGTCAAGAATTGAGATTTGAGAACCTCTGCCTAGATTTCAGAAGAAGTATGGAAACACCTTTTGCCCAAGCAAAAGTTTGCTGCAGGGGTGGGTCCCTCATGGAGAACCTCTGCTAGGGCAGTACAGAAGGGAAATGTGGAGTCAAAGCCCCCACACAGAGTCCCTATTGGGGCACCAGCTAGTGTAGCTGTGAGGAGAGGGCCACCGTCTTCCAGACTCCAGAATGGTAGATCCACTGACAACTTTAACCATGTACCTGGAAAAGGCACAGACACTCAATACCAGCCCATGAAAGCAGCCAGGAGGGGAGCTATACCCTGCAAATCCACAGAGACAGAGCTGCTCAAGACCATGGGAACCCACCTCTTGCATCAGCGTGACCTGGGTGTGAGACAGGGAGTCAAATGAGAACATTTTGGAGCTTTAAGATCTTACTGCCCCATTGAATTTTGGACTTGCATGGGACCTGTAGCCCCTTTGTTTTGGCCAGTGTCTCCCATTTGGAATGGCTGTATTTATCCAATGCCTGTACCCCCATTATATCTAGGAAGTAACTAACTTGCTTTTGATTTTACTGGCTCATAGGTGGAAGGGACTTGCCTGGTCTCAGATGAGACTTTGGACTATGGGCTTTTGAGTTAATGCTGAAATGACTTAAGACTCTGGAGGACTGTTGAGAGAGCATGATTGGTTTTGAAATGTGAGGACATGAGGTTTGGGAGGGGCTGGAGGCAGAATGATATGGTTTGGCTCTGTCCCCACCCAAATCTCATCTTGAATTCTCACGTGTTGTGGGAGGGACCTGGTGGGAGGTAACTGAATATTGGGGGCAGGTCTTTCTTGTGCTGTTCTCATGATAGTGAGTAAGTCTCATGAGATCTGATGATTAAATAAGGGGGAGTTTCCCAGCACAAGCCCTCTTCTCTTTGCTGCCATGTGAGACATGCCTTTCACGTGCCAAAGAGATATCTGAACTCCCATGTTTATTGCAGCAGTATTCACAATAGTTCAGATATGAAATCAACATAAGTGTCCATCAACAGATGAATGGATAACAAAAATGTGGTATATGTATAAAACAGAATACTATTCAGCCTTAAAAAGAAAAAAATCCTGTAATTTGCAGCAATATAGATGAATCTCAAGGACATTATGCTAAGTAAAATAAGCCAGATGCAGGAAGACTAATACTGCATAATCTCACTTACATATGGAATCTAAAAAAGTCAAACTTGTGAAAGGAGAGAGTAGAATGATGATTACCAAGAACTCAGGGCAGGGAAAGAGGGGGATTGGGGAGGTTTTGGTCAAAAATTACAAAGTTTCAGTTAGGAGGAATAAATTTTTGAGAACTATCACACGATATGGTGACTATAATTAATAATAACATAATGTACATATTTAAATTGCTGAGGGTATATTTTATATTTTAATGCTTTTTTTTTTTTTTTTTGAGACACAGTCTCGTTCTGTCACCCAGGTTGGAGTACATTGGCGCAATCTCGGCTCACTGCAAGCTCCTCCTCCCGGGTTCATGCCATTCTCCTGCCTCAGCTTCCCAAGTACTGGGACTACAGGCGCCCGCCACCACACCCGGCTAATTTTTTTTGTATTTTTAGTAGAGACAGGGTTTCACGTGTTAGCCAGGATGGTCTCGATCTTCTGACCTCGTGATCCGCCCACCTCAGCCTCCCAAAGTGCTGGGATTACAGGCGTGAGCCACCGTGCCCAGCCATTTTAATACTTTTTAAAAATATACTCAGGGTTATAAGTGCAGATTTTTTACATGCATTTATTGCATCATGGTCAAGTCTGGGCTTTTGGTGTACCCATCACCCAAATAGTGAACACTGTACCCAACAGATTATTTTTCAATCCTCATCTGCCTGCCAGCCTCCCACCTATTGTAGTCTACTATATCTGTTATTCCACTCTGTATGTTCATATGTATCCATTGTTTGGCTCCCACTCATAAGTGAGAATGTGTGGTATTTGACTTTCTGAGTTATTTCAGTTAAAACGATGGTCTTCAGTTCCATTCTTGTTGCTGCAAAACACATGATTTCATTCTTTCTATGGCAAAGTAGTATTCCATGGTATATATGCACCACATTTTTTTTATCCAGTTCTGTATTGATGGACACTTACGTTGGTTCCATATCTTTGCTATTACGAATAGTGCTGTGATAAACATAGGAGTGCAGATATCTTTTTGATATAATGATTTCTTTCCCTTTGGGTATACACCCAGTAGTGACATTACTGGATTGAACAGTAGTTCTATATTTAGTTCTTTGAGAAACCTTCATACTATTTTCCATTGAGACTCTACTAATTTACATTTCCACCAACAGTGTATGTGTTCCCTTTTCTCTGCATCCTTGACAACCTCTATTGATTTTTGACTTTTTTTTTTTGAGATCCAGTCTTGCTCTGTTGCCCAGGCTGGAGTGCAGTGGCGTGATCTCCGCTCACTGCAAGCTCCTCCCCCTGGGTTCATGCCATTCTCCTGCCTCAGCCTCCCAAGTAGCTGGGACTACAGGCGCCCGCCACCACACCCAGCTAATTTTTCTGTATTTTTAGTAGAGATGGGATTTCACAGTGTTCGCGAGGTTGGTCTTGATCTCCTGACCTCGTAATCCACCCACCTCGGCCTCCCAAAGTGCTGGGATTACAGAGATTTTTTACTTTTCAATAATAGTCATTCTGACTGGTGTAGGATGATTTCTCATTGAGGTTTTAGTTTGCATTTCTCTGATGATTAGTCATGTCGAGCATTTTTTCATGTTTGTTGACCACTTGTATGTCTTCTTTGGAAAAATATCTGTTCATGTCCTTTGCCCACTTTTTAATGAGGTAACTTGTTTTTTTCTTGTTGAGCTGTTTGAATTCCTTATAGATTCTGGGTGTTAGCCCTTTGTTGGATGCATAGTTTGCAAATATTTTTTCCTATTCTGAAGGTTGTCTGTTTATTCTGTTGATTGTTTCTCTTGCTTTACAGCTTTTTAATTTAATCAAGTCCCATTTGTCTACTTTGGTTTTGTTGTGTTTGCTTTTGAGGAGTTGGTCATAAACTCTTTGCATAGGCCAATGTCCAGAAGAGTTTTTTACTAGGTTTTCATCTATGATTTTATAGTTTCAGGTCTTACATTTAGGTCTTTAATCTATTTTGAGTTAATTTATGTACACGGTGAGAGGAATGGGTCCAGTTTCATTGTTCTGCATATAACAATCCAATTTTTTCTTGCACCATTTAGTAAATAGGGTGTCCTTTCCCCAGTGCATATTTTCACTGACTTTGTGGAAGATCAGTTTGTTGTAGGTATGCGGCTTTATTCCTGAATTGTCTGTATTGTTCCACTGATTTATATGTCTATTTTTATACCAGGTCCATGCTGTTTTGGTTACTAGAGGCTTGTAGTAGAAGTCAGATAATGTGATGTCTCCAGCTTTGTTGTTTTAGCTTAGTTGCTCTTGCTATTTGGGCTCTTTTTTGGTTCCACACGAATTTTAGAATTATTTTTCCTAATTCTGTAAAAAATTGATGTTGCTAATTTGATAGGGATAGCATTGAATCCATAGATTGCTTTGGGTGTTATAGTCATTTTAATGGTATTGTTTCCTCTAATCCATGAGCATATGATGTTTTTTCATTTGTTAGTTTCATCGACAACTTATTTTATCATTGTTTTGTAGTTGTTATTGAGGTCTTTCACCTACTTGGTTAAATGTATTACTAGGTTTTTATTGGTAGCTATTACAAATGGGATTGCCTTCTTAATTTGGTCCTTGCCTAGATCATTATTGGTTTTAGAAATTCCACTAATTTTTGTACATTAATTTTATATCCTGAAACTTTACCGAATTAATTTATAAAATCCAAGAGAATTTTGGTGGAGTTTTTAAGGTTTTTTTAGATATAACATCATATCATCAGCACACAGGGATAATTTGACTTCTTTTTTTCCAATTTGAGTACTTTTTATTATTTTCTAAGAGGGTAGATTTTAAACATTCCCACTACAAAAAATGATAAGTATCTGAAGTGATTGATATGGTAATTAGATTGGTTTAATCATTCCTCTCTCTCTCTCTCTCTCTCTCTCTCTATATATATATATATATATAAACATCACATTATACCCCCTTAATATATGTTATTTTTATTTGTCAGTTACTTTTTTTTTTTTTTTTTTTGAGACAGAGTCTCGCTCTGTCACCCAGGCTGGATTGCAGTGATGCAATCTCGGCTCACTCCACCTTCTGCATCCTAGGTTCAAGTGATTCTCCTGCCTTAGCCTCCCAAGTAGCTGGGACTACAGGTGTGTGCCACCATGCCCACTAATTTTTGTATTTTTAGTAGAGAATGGTTTTCACCAAGTTGGCCACGCTGGTTTCAAACTCCTGCCCTCAAGTGATCAACCCACCTCAGCCTTTCATCACAGGCATGAGCCACTGTGCCCGGTCTGAAATTTATTTTTAAATTATTTAGAAGTAACAATAACAAAAAAGAAGAAATTATCTGGGTGGGCCTCATCTACTCACAAGGGTTTTTAACTGCAGTTTTCTTTGGCTTGCAGCCAAAGAATGCAGAAAGACTTGGAGCACAAGAAGGACTTTATATGCTATTTCTGGTTTGAAAATGGAAAGAATAAAATGAGACAGAATATGTATAGGTGACCGATAGAAACAATGAGTGGCCCCTAGCTGGCAGCCAACAAGAAAAGAGGGAACTAGATTCTGCCAACAACCCAAATAAACTTGGATTCTTCCTTCAAGCCTCCAGATAAACACTAGCTGAGGCTAAGCCATATCTTGACTTCAGCCTTTTGAAGCCTTAAATGAAACAAACAAAAAAAATCAGCAGAGCTTGTCTGGACTTCTGACCTGTAGAACTTTGAGATAATAAATAGGCGTTGTTTTAAGCAACTGATTTTGTACTCATGTGTCACCTAGTAGTAGAAAACTAATAGAGCTGCTTTGGCCCATAGAATGTGAAATAAATGCTCCTGTGATAATTATAAGCTAAAACCAAATTCTAATGCCATGCTGTTAAAACAAAAAAAAAAAGGCTTTGATTTACTATGTGGGGGGTTTGGTCCCCACTTGAAGCAGGGCCCTGGAGAATGACAGGTGCTCCTGGAGCTCCAGTATCAGTCAAGCTTCCAGCTGAATGCAGTCACATGAGTGACCTCTGTCTGCTCCATGTGAATCAGAAGAACTGTTTTGAGTCCAGTATCAAATCTGAGAAATAGATCACTTATTTTAGCCACTAAATTGTGTGGTAGTTTGTAATGTACCACAACCACAAACAAGGGCATTTATGTCCTTGGTTCACAAATGGACTACTTCTCTACTTTAGGCACATTTCAGGCATTATCTCTCACAACAACCTTGGAAAGTGGATCCTGTGTAATTATTTCTATTTTACAGATAGGAAAATAGCTTCATAGAAGCTGACCAACCCATGTGTATTTACGACCAATGTCCATGGTGTTTTTACTACTGCCTTTTAATGAGGAAACACTATGCAAACCTCTGCTTTACACAAAGTCATTTCCTAATTTGTGCCGTTAAAGAAATTCTAGTGCAGCCACTGATACAGACTCAGCTTCTTGCTCTGTTGGGAAGGGAGGTGTCACTGCTCTAAGAGTTAGATAGGCATATGCCCAAAAACATGCTGACCCTGCCAGGAAAGCGGTGAGGGGGAAGATGCCTAAGAGGGAAGCAAGAGTCTACCTACCACTCACCATATGTCAAGCAGTGACAGGTCAGCTTTTGTCCAAGAAGTGAGCATTCTCAGAGTTGTCACCTGCGAGCATATGGCCATTGGGATAGAATAAAATGCCTCAATAACATGTCAAGTGTTAAATACCAGTTGCCAAAAATATATATTGCTTACGACCGCTTTTAATTTCTGGAGGAAGGCAGAGAAGCATTTTTCCCATAAGCAGTTTTGTGGAACCATTCAGTTACACTGAATAAGTTGCAAGAACCATCTACAGGTAAAATATCTGGCCATTACAGTAGTGGGATTATTCCATTCTCTTAAAACTGTGGCCTCAAATTATAATCTAAGTGATCATATTTAAATATGACCATCAAGAAAATCAGATAGAAAAATGAACAAAAGATTAGAATATACACACACTTCACAAAACAAAGTATCCAAACAACTGGCAAACATATTAAAAGATGGTCAACTTCCTTAGGCATTAGGGGAATCAAGTTGAAACCCTAATGGAACACCACTGACATCTATCAAAAAAAAGCTGAAATTAGGAAGACCAACAATATCAATCGTTCACAAAGATGGGGAGCACCTGAAATTCCAAACACTGCTGATGGAAAAAGTATAAATTGGTACTTTTGGAAAATCTTTGCCAGTATTTACCAAAGTTAAACATTTTGTTACTGTATTCCTAACAATTTAACTGTCAGTACACCCAACAGAAATGTGTGCATATGTTAATCAAAAGATACGTTAAGAGAGTGTTCACATGTAAGTTAATAATAATTTGGTGCTTGAATTGCTTCTTTGCCTTTTGGTTAAGATCAAGTATAATGTGGTGCTTGAAAATCAACACTCCACAAATGCCCCCATTTAATAGCTTTCAGATTCCTGTCATGCTCTAACACATGCTCTGTGTTGCTATATACTGAGAGCCCCAGATGTGAGTCAGGGCTTGTTAATCAGGGGATTTGAAACCAAGTGGCTTTACCATTTTGCTAGCTGTGTTGCTTTGGATAAGTCACATAAACCTCAGTTCTCCTGTCTTTAAAACGGAGGTCATAACATGAGATTGTACCTCATGAGATTGTAATGAGAACTCATTAAGTTTGTTATAGAACAAAATTTTAATAAATCGAGTTTTTACAATCAAATTGGCTTTTATTAGCAATTTATGAACTGGGCAAAATCCTATCTAGGAAACAGAAGGATGCTCTGCTGAGCTGAGCAGATGGGGTCAGCTTTATAGGCAAAAAAAAGGCTGAAGAGAGAAGAAGCAAGAAATAAAGAGTGGACTGGTCATTTCAAAGTTACTTTCTTTGTGTGGGTTAAAGCTGTCTTTTATTATGACAGCTTGGGTTGACGGGCCACTTGCCACTGGCTTCTGTGGATCTCCTGTTCTTTGGAAAACTGTTCTGTTTGAGGATTTGTCCATCATCTCTCTTATGATTTCTTGGAAGGTAAGACCTTAAAAGTAAACAGCTTAGGATTTGGTTTGATGCCATGAAATCTTAGCATGAATTATTCCATTTTGGATTGGTCTGTTGGGGCCCAGTGCAGGAGCTCAGTCCTAATCACTGAACTCTCATAAATTTTATTTAACAAGTTAATGTAAGTAGAGCAGTTAGAATAGTATCTAACACATAGTAAATGCTCCACAAATGCAGACGTCTATCAAGTCATCTCTTTCTCCATACTTATATGCTCAGGTAAGCTTCAAGTATACCTATGGAGGTTCGGTTAGGAATGAATTTCATATGAGCACTTCAAGTCAATGGACAGGTAAGCATCCAGTGATGTCGTGAAAATAAAATCTGTTGATTAATAAATCTTGATGTTTGATATGGTTTGGCTCTGTGTCCCCACCCAAATCTCATTTTGAATTGTAATCCACATGTGTCAAGGAAGGGAGGTGATTGGATCATGGAAGCAGTTTCCCCCATGCTATTCTCATGATAGTGAGTGAGTTCTCATGAGATCTGATGGTTTTATAAGTGTTTGGAAGTTCCTCCCTCATTATTCTCTCTCCTGCCACCTGAGAAGAAGGTGCTTGCTTCCCCTTCACCTTCTGCCATGACTGTAAGTTTCCTGAGGCCTCCCCAGTCACGTAAAACTATGAGTCAATTAAACCTCTTTCCTTTATAAATTACCCAGTCTCGGGTATTTCTTTACAACAGTGTGAAAATGGACTAATACAGGAAATTGATACCACGGAGCGAGGTACTGCTATAAAGATACTTGAAAATGTGAAAGCAACTTTGGAACTGGGTAACAGGCAGAGGGTGGAACAGTTTGGAGCTCTCAGAAGAAGACAGGAAGATATGGGCAAGTTTGGAACTTTCTAGAGACTTGTTGAATGGCTTTGACCAAAATGCTGATAATGATGTGAACAATGAAGTCAAGGCTGAGGTGGTCTCAGCTAGAGATAAGGAATTTCTTGGGAACTGGAGCAAAGATCATTCTTGCTATACTTTAGCAAAGAGACTGGTGGCATTTTGCCCCTGCCCTAGAGAACTGTGGAACTTTGAACTTGAGAGAAATGATCTGAAATTGTAACTTATGTTTAAAAAGGAAGCAGAGCATAAAAGTTTGAAAAATTTGCAGACTGACGATGCAATAAAAAAGAGAAAACCATTTTCTAGGGAGAAATTCAAGCTGCAGAAATTTGAATAAGTAATGAGGAGCCTAATGTTAATTGCCAAAACAATGAGGAAAATGTCTCCAGGGCACGTCAGAGATCTTGGCAGCAGCTCCTGCCATCACAGGCTCAGAGGCCTAGGAGGAAAAAATGGTTCTGTGGGCCAAGCCCAGGGCCTGGCTTCTGTATGCAGCCTTGGGACTTGGTGCCTTGAGTCCCAACCATGGCAAAAAGAGGCCAAGGTACAGTCTGGGCCATTGCTTCAGAGGGTGCAAGCTCCAAGACTTTGCAGCTTATACATGGTGTTGGGCCTGCAGGTGAACAGAAGTCAAGAATTTAGGTTTGGAAACCTCCACCTAGATTTCAGAGGATATACAGAAATGCCTGGATGCCCAGGCAGAAGTCTGCTACAAGGCTGGAGCCCTCATGGAGAATCTCTGCTAGGGCAGTGGAAAAGGGAAATGTGGGGTTGGAGCCTCCACACAGAGTCCCCACTGGGGCACTGCCTAGTGGAGCTGTGAGAAGAGAACCACCATCCTCCAAACTCCAGAATGGTAGATCCACTGAAAGCTTGCACCGTGTACCCGGAAAAGCCACAGACACTCAATGCCAGCTTGTGAGGGAGCTGCCCAAGGCTGTGGGAGCCCACTGCTTGTATCACCATGCCCTGGATGTGAAACATGGAGTCAAATGAGATAATTATGGAGCTTTTAGATTTAATGACTGCCCCACTGGATTTCAGACTTGCATAAGACCATAACCCTTTGTTTTGGCCAATTTCTCCCATTTGGAATGAAAGGATTTACCCAATGCCTGCATCCCCATTGCATCTAGGAAGTAACTAACTTGCTTTTGATTTTACAGGATCATAGGCAGAAAAGACTTACCTGTCTCAGATGAGACTTTGGACTGTGGACTTTTGAGTTAATACTGAAATGAGTTAAGACTTTGGGGAAACGTTGGGAAGGCATAATAGGTTTTGAAATGTGAAAAGACATGACATTTGGGAGGGGCCAGGGGCAGAATAATATGACTTGACTCTGTTTCCCCACCCAAACCTCATCTTGACTTGTAATCCCCACCTGTCAAGGGAGAAAGGTGATTTGATCATGGGGGTGGTTCCCCCCATGCTGTTCTCACCATAGTAAGTTCTCATGAGATCTGATGATTTTATAAGTGTTTGGTAGTTCCTCCTTCATCCTTTTCTCTCCTGCTACCTGTGAAGAAGTTGCTTGCTTCTCCTTCACCTTCTGCCATGATTGTAAGTTTACTGAGGCCTCCCTGGCCATGTGAAACTGAGAGTCAATTACACCTCTTTCCTTTATAAATTACCCAGTCTCAGGTATTTATAGGAGTGTGAAAACAGACTAATGCAATATTAATAGGTGACACAGTGGTGATTCTTCAAAAACCTAGAGGCAGAAATACCATTTGTCCCAGCAAACCCATTATTGAGTATATACTCAAAGGAATATAAGTCATTCTATTATAAAGCTACATGCACACGTATGTTCACTGCAGCACTATTCACAATAGCAAAGACATGGAATCAATGCCTATCAATGATAGACTGGATAAATAAACTGTGTAATATACACCGCATAGTATTGAGCCATAGAAAGGAATGAGATCATGTCCTTTGCAGTGAAAGGATGGAGTTGGAAGCTATAGTCCTCAGCAAACTCACACAGGGACAGAAAACCAAACACTTCAGGTTCTCTCTTATAAAGTAGGAGCTAAATGATGAGAACACCTGGTCAGATGTCAGGGAATAACACACACTGGGAACTGCGTGGTGGGTGTAGGGAGGGAGAACATCAAGAACAATAGTTAATGGATGCTGGGCTTAATACCTAGGTGATGGGATGATCTGTGCAGCAAAACCCTATGGCACAGGTTTACCTATGTAACAAACCAGCACATCTTGCACATGTACCTCTGAACTTAAGATAAAAGTTGAAGAAAAAAAATAGGTGACAACTTTATAAGGATGCACTGATGTACTGTATGTATTATCTAATTTTTAAAAAAATTAAGATTGGACTGTTGATAGTGTGCTTCATTAAACACATTCTATTTGGACTCAATATAGTATAAAATATTTAGATTAATTGTATGCATATAGGAATATTTGTTTAATCAATCTTTTCAACTATTTTCAGATTTACTAATTTAATCAAAGGCTGAAAAGCTTGAGGGAGTATAAAAGAGGCTAACCTGTTGTAAAGAGAAGAAGTAATGTATTGTACTTGTCTATCACAAGGTTCATGGCTGACACCCCTATAACAAAGGACACATTAATAAGAGAAAAGTATAAAACATTTATTTAACCAAAGTTGTATATGGTTAAACACATGGGAGCCCTCAGAAATTAAGACCACATGATCCAGGGAAAGCTGTGTATTTTTGTGCTACATCTGATGAAAGAAGTGGATAGTTGTAGAGGAACATGATTGAACAAAAAGGGTAGGATGTGATGGTAATAAAATGGGGGGATAACTTCAGCAAGGGCTGTTTGTTCAGATTATTTTCTGTGTCTCTGTATGACATTTCTTCCCCCCAGGAATGAGACAGGACACCTGTCACATGAAGATCTTCATGGGAGAAGGGAGAAGTTGAGAGTGACATTTCCTGGGTTTTATGGCTTGCTTTGGGAGATAATTCTGGTTTCTATGACCCATTTTGGTGGAGACAGGAGGCAGAGAGAAGGTCAGAGAAACCTTCTTGTTTCTGCAGCCATCTCAATCTCCTTCAGTTCAAAAATGCTTAGCATACCAAGGTGGCATATTTTGGGATATTGTGTTCTAAGGCCCAATACTGTGCATGATAACTTTGAGGTCTTAGAAGACAGATCAAATAGAGCACAGAAATCAAAATTTTTGGTTAGAAAGATGGGCAGACAGCACTGAGAAAACAGAAGAAAAATTGCAAAAGAGAAGAAAGGAGAAATACAGTTGAAAAAATCCAACAAAAAACTAAATATATATGTTCAGCAAGATACAGTAATATGGAAAAGCATGGCATGGATTTTTGTTTGTTTCAATTTATGAGCCCTATATATGTCTCACTCCCTCTGACGAAACATGCCTTTAATATTCATTTTCTAGGTCTTGAGCCTTTCCAATACCCATAAACAGTGACAGAGGCAGATTTTTGATAGAATCTACTTGTACCATGTAAGGTAATGTTAACATTTTCCTCTCTCAGGAATCCCAGCACTGGAGAAAGGAAGTCTGAGGTCACAGCTGTGCAGCAGCCTCAAGAGCAACCAGTCCTTGGTAGAGCAGGAGGAGGCAGAACTCAGAGAGAACTGCCCTGGAACAAAAAATAAACTGAGTTGCTGGTTGCTGGTGTGCTGGGCTATGTGGAGAAGAGCTTCACTGCTCAGGCAGAGACTGGGGGAAGCTTAATTAGTGACAGCTACAGATTGAGCTAAGCAACAGAAAGGATGGAGAAGTTACTAAAACTTCAGGAGAAAATAACTGGGGCACAAGTAAAGAAATGCAATCATATTATACAACTTGGCTTAGCTGGGAGTAATATTTACATAGATATGCTAATGAAAACAAAATATTGATTTAACACAATATGATTTAACAATATTGTGATGGGAGAGCTGAAGAGAGAGGATGTGAGAGTAACAGAGGAAGAGAGAAAAGGTATGCATCTTTAGTCTAGGTTAAGAAAAGTGGGCAAGAAAACTAAATTCTCCCTTACTAGAAAATCAAAATATAACAGTATAATTAAATTAGATATGGAGGTAAATACCCAGAGAAAATCTAAAAGAGTTGTCAGGGGCTAGATTCAGAAGTAGAATGGGAGAATTTAAGGATTTTGCATTTTTATTATTAGATTTGCAATAATATTTTATTTTAAAACTGTGCATGTTACATAACTCTGATTTAACACAAAACGCTAAATTAAAGAGAGGTTAATCTTTGGACTCTTTGGATTTATTGAGTCTGGACTCTGAAAAGAACAAGATGGCTGGTAGCATTTACAATAAAATATGGCAATGTATAAATTAAAATATCAATTTACAAATCACCATTTGGCACCACTGGAAAGCTTATGTTATACCCATAAAAGTATGGTTACCAAACATGTTCCCCAATTAGTTAAAGCCTGCTCAATTTAGGATACAAGGAGAAGAGTACAACATGATTGTAATGCTAGTTATTATTTAAGGAGAAAAGCTGTATTCACATTCTAAGAATATAATGTACTTAGTAATATAATTTGACAGGATTGTCGAATTATGTTTGTTTTCCCAGAGTAGCCCCTGCATTCTTGGCCATTCTTAACCACTTTTACTTGACTTGACTTTAATCGAATATCCTACGAAGGAGGCAAAGCCTCTAGCTCTCTTTCCCTAACACCCTGAGATTTTATTCTCTCTATTTCACTTTCAGCTTGTTGGCACAATTGATGAAGCTTCCCTGACCAGGCAAGGCAGAACTAGGTCCTTGAGGATCTGCAGGCTGCGAAGACTTGCTCATCACACCTCCTTCTGCTCTCCACTGTGTTTAGGGAGCACAAAAAGGAACACTGCTTTTGCTTTCCTTTTGCTTTTCTCACTCCTTGTGTTCACTTGCTTAGAAGTAAAGAAACCTACTTTCAGTGAAAACTAGGCACGATGCTGATAACCATACTAAAATGGCAATGTTCAGGATAAGCCGGTCACATCTGATTGGAATGAAGGAATCCTAGCGAGGTTGCTTTTCCTTGTTCCAAGACCCAAGCGGCAAGAAATTTAATGAATGAAAATTAGAAAGAAAGTTTAAGATGTCAATCACTTTTAAAAATCAGGAAAACAATGCAGGGTGTGAGAAAAAAATATACAGAGGAAAGTACGATAATCTTGAGCTTGGAAAGTATGTTGTGGCCAGCTCTCCAATATCTATTTTACTCCCCTAACCCTAGCTCCAGGGCAGGATTTAATTGGGCAAACCAATTATGAAAATCCCAACTCCTTTGTCAAGGGTAATTTTCCAGAAACCAGCCAGGCCTTTCATTACCTTAGAACGAAGATTTGCTTTAGGGTAGTCGAATTGGCACAGTATTCAGCAATTTTACTCAGTAATTGTGGAAAACTACACCCTCCTGGCTGCCATCTTCTGCTCATGAGGGCCCAAAAAGCTAACCTAGGAAAACAAAGTGTAGACAATTACAAAAAAAGGAAGTAGAACCCAGAATAAACCATGCTTGGGATATGTCCCATTTCTGAACTTTTTCATAACATGAGCCCATATTCCCTTGTATTGTTGAAGGAAGTTTGACTCTCATTTTCTTTTACTTGGAAGTCGAAGTTTCTAATTGACACAGCACCTGAAGAGATTGTAGGCATGAAGAAGCCAAAAGGTGACGAAGTTTTGGGCACCAGGACCGAAAATTAAATGCATTTGAAAATAATCCCATTCAAGCAGAGTCCAGAAGACAATTAAAGAAAAAAAAGTCACTGCTGGAAACTAGAGGATAATTGCTTAATTATGGTTTAGGCACAGCACTTGTAAAGGGGTACATTTCACCCCAATGGGACTGTGTAGAAGAAAATTACTAATTGTTCTCAAGTTGGCAAAAGCTTAAATCCCTTGTCTGAGGATTATTGTTCTCAGTGATGATTCCATATTATTCTGTTAACTTGCATATATATATATATGCGCACACACACACATATATATACCCACGCACATATATGCAAGTATATGCTATGTATTTATGTATGTATGTATAAATGTATTTATTATATATTTATACATCTATAAATATATATGTGTGTGTATATATTTTTTAAAGGAGCCTTAGAGGTGATAAATAAGGACAAGAAGAAAATGAAGAGTTGGCAGTTTAATGAAAGAAACTTAAAGTGTTTCTTTCCATAAACATTCTGGATATGGCAGAATCTTACATTTGCAAGTTATTTTAAAAGCTAAAGCTTGAACTTCTACATAAAATAATACAGCAAAAACTGCTGCTGTAAACTACTAAGCAAAATTCCCCACTCCAGGCTTCTTTCTGCCCAAACAGAAGTTGAACCAATCCATGAATTGGGCCTTTACACTTATTTCCTCCCTCGGCCACAGCTCCTCCTCACTTGGCACCATTAGGATTCCATTTGCCTGCACAGACTAAATTATTCTGTGGTAAGAGGCTTCTCGATTTGTGTATTAAAGTTTTACCTACATAGGTTGCTTTTAATTTGCAATTCAATACCAAATTACCCATTTTCTCTTATTTGTATTCCCAAGTCAATGACTACATAAAGAAAGTAGCTCCCAAATTCCCTTAAACACACGTTTGGAACTCACTAAATATTAAATGTTTATAAAAACAAAGATCACTGAAAACAGATCTCTAAGAAATAGACCTGACAAGAAATTGTGGCACCTGAAAGGTGAAAAACTGAGGGAATGACTGTATCTCATGAAGTTCAAAATGCAGACTTTTTTTTCCTGTTTAAATCTCAGAAATTGAGCTGTATCTTATAGGTGGACAGGCTACAATTATGATGTAGTTCTGACTGCTGGCACAGGTGTAAATTTTGGTCACAGATGTTCACAGTTGGCCCTTTGAGGAGCTGTGTGAATTGCTGGTCCTCTAGGGGCTGACTTTAAATGCTACTTAAAATGATTTTCTGCTTGCGTTAGTTTGCTAGGCCTGCCATAGGAAAATATCACTGACTGAATTGCTTAAACAACAGAAATTGATTTTCTCATGGTTCTGGAGGCTGGAAGTTCAAGATCAAGTTGCTGGCAGGGTTGGTTTCTCCTGGGGCCTCTCTCCTTGGCTTGAAGGTGGCCAGCTTCTCACTGTATCCTGTCTCTAACAGGGACACTGGAAGGTGGGAAGAGAGGAGAAACAACTTTTTTTTGTTTCCAGTTCCTATCAGCTTTGCTCAAATAACAGAGGACAGCTGCAGTTATAGCCTTCGGATTCTTTTGGCAGTTCTGGATCCAGCCATACAGTGTGCCCCTAGACAGATAGCCAGCAGTGCCCATGTCAGCCACATTGCAACCCCCTTAGAGGTTCAAACACCAGACTCACAGGACCAAGCTCCTAGGTCAGTGAACCTATGTATTTTTATTCTTTATCATGGTATCAGCAGTTACCATATCTAGGTAGCCTCAGCGTCCATTTACCATATCTAGGTAGGAACAGCGTCCTGCATAACCAGTTCCCTGTATCAAATTGTCTCTATTTGAAATATCTGGCGTGGTTCATCTTTTCATATCTGGACCCTAACGAATATAGTTTCTTAAATTAGATGAAATATAATACCTCGATAATATTTAAGTGCATCTAAATTATCTGCTTATCTTTAATTATAGAGTTTCAATAAACCTCATTATGTAGATACTTAACCTCATTTCTTCACTTCTTCAATTTGGAGCTTTAGAGTTATTTTCCGTGTTCTCTTTTTCATCTTTACAGTTTCACAATAACAGATAATTGGTTTTGTATCATCTTCGTGGCTTCTGAAAGCTTTATTCACTGAAAGCTTTATCTGTAAAAGGTAGACATAAACAAAGGAATATACACACAGTTTTGCCAAGTGTAAAATGCACCTGTTTTTTGTAACTTTTAGAAGAGATGATTTTGAAAATATTTATAACAGAATATTTTCATGGATAAAAACGTCCTGGGTAAATCCAGATGCCACTGAGGATGAAAAAGCTTCCTAGATTTGATTCCTAGATTCTCTTTCAGAAAGTTGTTAACATGTGAGTTCTGGTCTTTGCTCACTAGAAATCTCTAGATTTCATGTCTGATACTAGCACTACTACCACACATCTCTATGACCTTAGGTAAGCCGCTTTCTACTCTGACCTCTGTTGTTGCCTCCAAGAAAAACAAGGGGTTGGACAAGATCAGGGAGTCAAACTCCTTTAAATATTACATACATATTTTCTCCCGCAAATCCCATATTTTAAAATTTTTATCCACTGATACTGCACTTAAGTTTGGATTTCTCAGTATTTATTAGTCATAGACACATACAACTTTCAATTGGATATTTGGAATTTAAAGTTTCTTATTTTTAAATTCACTTCAACTTTTTCAAAATGTTGAACATTATTCACTGGGCTCCATTATCATGTTCCTGAGCAGCTCTGCAGATGTTCTGATCCATTATCATGTTCCTGAGCAGCTCTGCAGATGTTCTGCTCCATTATCATGTTCCTGAGTGGTTCTGCAGATGTTCTGCTCCATTATCATGTTCCTGAGCGGCTCTGCAGATGTTCTGCTCCATTATCATGTTCCTGAGTGGTTGTGCAGATGTTCTGCTCCATTGTCATCTTCCTGAGCAGCTCTGCAGATGTTCTGATCCATTATCATGTTCATGAGCAGTTCTGCAGATGTTCTCCCTCATTATCATGTTCCTGAGCAGCTCTGCAGATGTTCTGCTCCATTATCATCTTCCTGAGCAGCTCTGCAGATGTTCTGATGCATTATCATGTTCCTGAGGAGCTCTGCGGATGTTCTGCTTCATTATCATGTTCCTCAGCAGCTCTGCAGATGTTCTGCTTCATTACCATGTTCCTGAGCAGCTCTGCAGATGTTCTGGGACTGTAAATGCTGGTCACAGTAAAATCCACTTCCCTTAGCAATCAAAACTCTGCACTCTTATGTGAATTCCATGATTTGTGTCAGAGAAAGAGCTCCATTGCTAGAATTGTCATCCAAATATACATAAAGGGAGCCACAATAGAATGTGATAAAATGGACGCAAGCATCTGTTTTTTCAGAATCACTTTACTGATCACTCCCCACAGACGCTAAAGCCATCAAATGACTGCTTTTATTCCAAGACTCAATCATGCATGGAAAGACAAATGTTTGAGATTTTATGTGTTCATATAATCACAGAATTGAATGGAACCTCAATTAATTAATCCAACTAGATCTTTAACTTAAAACCATTTTTTTACAATGGCCCTGGACCAATGATTGTCCAAACTGTGCCTGAATAAATTACACTGACAGGTATGTTTATACTTCAAACTATGCAGACACCCCTAAACCAGCATAATTTTTATTGCCTGAAACCGAGGGCTAGTATCCTTTTCATACTCCATTACTGACACAGGGAAGGAAGGTAGTCATTAAATAATATCTAATGCTAAAGAAAAGCTCAGATCTACTCAATTAGCATTTACTGGATAGTTTGGCTTTAGCTCACCTACATGAGATGGAAGTCATCACACCCTATGTTTATCTGCACAGGGAGAGAAAAGGAGACAGTGAAAGCAATCATATGGATAATTCAGGTCAATGTGAAAATGCAGCTATTGAAGTAAAAGAGAATTCAGAGTTATCTGAATCACCCAGATTGCCATTTGTTTTGGTTACATTGAAATAACTGCTCACTCTCTACTTAATCTGTATATTCAATCTCTCCCATATGCCACATTCATTAGAAAGAACATGTAGGCTTCCTTTAGATGGTTTTTCCTCTTTTGCAACTTACATTTTTAGAAAAGATTTGTATCACCCATTATTCAAGTAATTATCAGTTTCTAGCAGACTTGTTGATTTTCTTAATTAAACTTAGCTAACAAATCATTAAAAAAAGAAAAATGCAACAGTTTTTCCTAGTCCAGTTAATTAACTATTTCTTATTTTATTCTAAGACTCCTAGACTAGAAAGTAAATTGTGCAAGAAGCAACAGTTCTAATTTTACTACTGTCATCTTATGCTCCTGGTTCCAAGTTGCCAAGAAAATAATTATCTTAGAATACTGCTATTTATTGAGAATAGCATAACTAGCTTATGTCTTACGGCAGATGATAAAAGGAAGCCATAAAAGAGAAACAACTTTTGGAAGTTTCACAAAAGAGAAATGCAGGCTTTCAGAAACATCTCAAATTATTTTGCAGTGGTAAAATTTGTTATAATGAATATTGGACTTTTTTATCTCATCATACTGCCTCACTTATTTTCTGACTAGACATGGAATACTGTTGCGGTTAAAATAAATCGCCTCCCTTTTCAAATATTTTCCTATGGTCAAAAGCCATTTCCTTTCTCATTTTCTTAAACAAATCATTCATTTCTCTGTAATATTTCTCAAAGAAATCTCATTTATTCAATTTCATAGATACCAATCTACTCCTGGTCCTAATTCCTGCCCCGTGGGTGATCATAATAATCCCTACACTGCGCTCCCTGCCTCCAGTCTTTCCCTGAATACAGTACAGTTGTACTGTGGGCAGGGGGAAGAGTGCCTGGGTTTAAATCTCAGCTCCTGCAGAGTGACCTTTGGTATGCTACTTTACCCATCTATTCCTCAGTTTTTTCATCTCAAAAATGGGGGTAATAGCAGTACATACCTAATTGATCCTGGAACTGTTTACGCCCTTTCCGGCTCTGTATCATAGGAGTGCCTCCCCTATGATACAAGCTGAAAAGGGTATAAACTGCATTTCTCAGGGTCACATACAAACTGGCTTCCACTGGGATCAGCCAATGGTTGGCACTAATGGGAGAATGGAGGGTGGGGGGAAGGAAAAAGTTCAGGGGTCCCTCTCCTCCTTGAGCAGGCTCTCCTGCAGTAACTGTACTTTCTCCACAGCTCTCTTGGGGTAGGCCCACCAGGGTTCTAAACTAAACCAGGTGACACCCAGCTCTGACCTGCAACATGCTACTTCCCTTTGTCCTGCCACCCTAGGGGTGACAGCAGCTTCCTGGTGCTGCTCATCTAAGCTGCTTCAGCATCGCTTGTTGGCTTCCCATCTGTTCTATCCCTGTTAGATAATTTCTTGCATTAACTCTCTTCTATTTAAATACTTGAAGTAGGTTTTCCTCATCAGACCTGCTTAAACCCTGAGTAATCCAGTACTTCACTGTGTTTCTGAGAGGTTTAAATGAGTTAATACATAAAAATGCTGCGAACAGTACTCGGCATTTGACAGATATTAGTAATTATTAAATATTTTTACATATTATTGTTCTATTAAGTAACTAGAAATCCCCTATGCTTTACTCTTCTGGGGATAAAATTGAGTTCACATTAACATTAATATTCAAATTTCACAAGCTTAGTTACTTTACCTGCGAGAAATCAGAACCCTAAAAACCATTTTACCCCCTCAATATTCTAGGGTCCCCAAAGGTGACCCACATATACCCATAAACAAGCTGACTTCTTCTTTGTAAAATCTGTAATTTAGCATAGTATCTAATATACACATTGTATTAGATTCCTAGGGCTGCCACAACAAAGTACTAAAAACTGAGTGGCTTGAAACCATGGAAATTCATTTTCTCATAGTCAGAAGTCTAAAATGCAGGAAGCTGGGAGTCCAAAATCAGTGTCAGGAGAACCACGCTTCCTCTGAAGTTTCTAAGGAAGAATCTGTCCATACCTCTTCCTAGCATCTGTAGCTCACCAGTATACCTTAGCAAGTCTTGGCTTGTAGCTACATCACTCCAATCCCTGGCCCCATCATCACATGGCCTTCTCCCTGTGTGTGTCTGAATCTCCTGCTTATAGGCATACCAGTCATTGCATTAGGGCCCGCCTAATCTTAACTTGATTACATCTGCAATAACCCTATTTCCAAGGAGGTCACAATCACAGGTAGAGGGGACTTCAGTATCTTTTGGGGGAAGACAATTCAACCCACAACACATATGTTTTGCTTTAGACATATGTCTTACTTGTGTGACACTAATTAATTATCATAAGATGCCTGACGCAAGCATGATCATATCCATTTTAGAATTGGAAAGGCTAAAGTTAGAGAAATTAAGGGAACTATCCAAAGTAATGTGGTTATTTTACAGTCAGAACTTGAATTCTGGTTTTAAGGATCAAGTTCACTTCCTTTCAAATTGTATCATTTAACACTTGAATTCAGTGAGAACACCAATTTTAGAATCTTGGGACTTGAGGTTTAGGTTCCTTAACCCCTTAAGGGTTGAGCTGCTCACATTGTGAGGGAACTGTAAAGTAACATACAAAGGGCATGGATAGAGGGAAGAGTGAATAATTGCCACCCTTATTGCAACTTTGCTGCCACAGGGGTAACTGATGAATAGTTTCCTTCTCCCAGCTAGCTTTAAGTCTCCCCAGGCTCAGAGGCTACCAGTATTAGGACCACAGAGCCATGAACATCTGAAGTGTATTGCCTCCCCTCTTTACCCAAAGAGTGATCATCCTGCAGTCCCTCAATACATTTTGAAACTTCTTATAATTCTGTAGCTGGCTTCCACATAAGGCTTGAGCCTATTCAAAATGAAAGGGTCATCATTTTAGAAATATGGAAGTACTTGTAGAATGGAGAAACATATAAATATTTTTACTGCAGCAGACGGAATCATTTACATTGAATCGTATTTCTCTTTTTGCAAGTTCTAATATTCTTCATATTTCAACAGGTTTAATTTTTCATTTTGACACTATGATTCAACCTCCTCCTCAATAGCTTATATCTATAAAAGCATATTTTAGAAATCTCTGTGAGGGGTTCTCTTTGTTCTTTTAAAAAACACACATATTAATAGTTTTCCAACGAGTGTATTCATTTGCTTAGTTTTTCTCAGCAAACATTCTTTTTCTAGATTCCACTCCTTTGCATTTATTCATGATTACATTCATACATACTGGTATGTCATTGGTCCTCAATAAATGTTTATTCAATAAATAAATTAGCATGTGCATGAGCTTCATTAATTCTCCATCAATAATGCCCATAAATAAAAGGTTACATTGGTCTTGAAATGTGTTAGTATCCTCCCATAATGACCCTGAATTTGGCCATGTGAGTTGCTTGTGGTGGAAGTGCCAGTTCTAAAAATATGCCTTAAAACACATTGAACACTGCTGCTTACTATCTTGAGCCCCTGAATCCACTATGAAAACAAACCTGAACTAACCTACTGAAGGATGAGAGACTACATGGAGAAGAACTGTGTCATCCCAGCCAAGGCTGTTCTAGCAGCCCTCTGCTGACCTGATCACAGATGCAGAGAGAGGCTGAGCATAATCAAGCCCACTTTCAATCAGCAAAAGCACCAAGCTGATCCATGGACTGATGAGAAATAGTAAATAGTTATGGTTTTAAGGCATTTAGTATGGGAGCTGTTTGTTATGCAGAAATAGTTATCTGATGCAAAGACCAGTGTGGCTGGATTGCAGGAAGCAAAATGTTGTGCTAGATGAAGCAGGAGGAATAGACAGGGAATAGTCAATGTAAAGCCATATATACAGTAGAGAAGATCTGTAGTCCCCCCAACACATTTACTCTTCTTAAAGCCCCAGATTTGTTGCTGGAGTCTGTGCTTTCCCCAGTCTCAGTCCACGTGGTTTGCTGTGAGGCAGAATCTAGGTAAAGCATGTGATCCAGCCCTTGACCGCTAAGTATATCCTATTCCCATAGCCATAGTATTGGTTCAGGGAAGAACACATGACCTAAGTTAGTCCAATCAAAGTGAATGGCAGGGCTTGGATTGAGACTGCTGGGGTAAGGGTTTATTTCCACAGCACACAAATCAGAGTTGCTGGTAGTTGTGTTATAGCCACAGGAAAAGATCTCATTTGAAAAGAATCAACATAAAAGAGTTAATAAGTAGAGAGAGGAAGCATATCTTTATTAAATCTTTTATAGTCCTGTGTCTACCTAAGCCTTATTAGATAGAATTACCCGATAACATTTCCTTTTTTTGCTTAAGTCAGCTTGAATTAGGTTGCTTGTTACTTATAATCAAAAGAGTCTGAACTTAGCTGCATTAAGTAATTTTATCCTTATCCTAGGAACACTGGGAAGACATTGAAAGGCTTTAAGCAGGGGATAGATGAGTACATTTTCACTTCAAAAAGATCCTTTGGCTACTGTGTGGGAGAGAAGTGCCAGGGCAGGTATTAGAAGCCAGTTAGGATGGTTTTTCAGGAGTACAGGTGAGAATAAATGGTAACTTAGACTAGGGTTTGGGTAGAAATCAAGCCAACTTCGAGCAATCACTTAACAGAAATAAAGGCTATATTAAAGCAAAGGAATATCCCAGGCTTGCCAATTCTACCTCTGTCTCTGTTAACGAAGCTGGGCTGCCTCTTCACGAGACCACAGAGACCATGCTGCTGATAATGCTCTCCCACACAATTGCGTGGGTTGCTTTCTGTAGCCTGTACTCACTCCTCATTTCTCTGAGCTAAGTTCTCCTCATGCCTCCATCTTTGAACAAATTTCTTCTCTCACTTAAAACTGAGATAATCTCCAGACTCCATTTTTTGAACTTAAAGACCATCAGCATTATATACAGCTCTTGGCTCCATTTGCTCCTTCCCCCGCCCCTAGTTTTGGTCCAAGACTTTACATCTTTTGTACCAAAATTTTGCATCATCATACTAAGATAAATCCTAGAAAATAACAAACCTGGCAAAGAGCGAATATGGTTCATCAGAGCATTTTGGTAACAGTAAAAACTTTTAACCAATAAGGGAAGTGTCATATAAATGCTGTAGTATGTAACAATAAGCAAAGATTTAAATGATCGGTATGAAGATATTGTAAGAAGTTGAAATTTTTTAAAAAAAAAAAAGCAAGATACAAAATCATATGGCCAAAATATTTACATTGAAACAAAAGTGTGTATTTAAAACTATAAATACTCCCGACCTCAGGTGATTCGCCTCCCTTGGCCTCCCGAAGTGCTGGGATTACAGGTGTGAACTACCGCACCAAGATCGCGCCATTGCACTCCAGCCTGGGCAACAAGAGCGAAATTCCGTCTCAAAAAAAAAAAAAAAACTATAAATACATGTGCAAAAATTACGGTAGCTGTGTTTTAGGGTGCTGGCATAATGAGGGTGATTTTTTCCCTCATTTCTAAACTTTCTCTGATTTTATTTCACTTTTTATAATTTGCCAGAAAAAGCAAAAATAATACTACAATCTAATCCTCTACTGTCCAATTAATTAATAATCAATAAGACTCCAATTTTACAAAAAAGCATTGGACTAATTTAGATATAATATTATGATGGCTACTAATGTTGTGCCCACTATATAGATTTGGAAAGTAGCATCCAAGGAGAATATTGTTACTGGAACTGTTAGACAGATCCACATCCCTTATCTGCAATTTTTATATCCAAAAAGCCATAAAAACCAAAGGCTTTTTGTAAAGCATTTGATGGCTAAACCTGACCTGAACTGACATGAGGCTACTTTTGCCACTTAAGGTGAATATTCATCCATTTCACTGCAGAAAGATTAGTGTGTTTGATTACAGGGTGCTCTCCCAGTCTCTGATGTGGTACGTGGTATACATACTTTTCCAAAGTCCAAAAATTCTCATACACTCTGGCATCAAAGGGTTCCTATAAGGGATGATAGACTTGCATTTCTTCTCCTTCAGGTTCAATAATATGGTAATAATAACAATTCTCCTACTCATAACATCATCCTAGTCTCCAGAGTTACTGTGTTTACATCTCCTATGCACCACGACTTGCTAGTTTCATGCTGACTCCTCTCTATGCTCTTATTTCATTTGATCCTCAACAACAACTCTGTGAAGAAGCTTTTATTGTTTCAACTTTATAGCTGAAAGAAGTGATGTCCTCAGAGAAGTAACTTGACCATGGTCACACAATAGCCAGCAGTGGAGTTGGCATTCATGAGATTGCTCTCGGCTGCATTAGCATACTAGCTTCTCGACTCATTTTGTTTCAATAATTAACTGTATTTCCTTTCCCATGATTACTTGCCTAGGCAAACTCATTCCATTCTTGCATCTCTTTTCTGTCCCTTACCTCTGATTGAGGTCAGGCAAGCAAGTCACCTCATAAACTGGATATTCTTTAAAGCTCTTAATGTCAACTGCTCTAGTCCTTCTGCCTTATTGAGAAAGAGAAATATTATTTATAAAGCTGTTTCTGCATGTCCACACACACATAAACATTCCATACAGTGTCTTCTTTAATCTTCCCATAGGGGATTAAGGTAGGTTTTATTATTTTAGTTTTTAGCTGAAGATTCTGAGGCTGACCATAAGGTGATCTCAAAGTTGCTAAGAACGAAACTTCCGTTTATTAGATGACAACATTACATAGGGTAATATTTCCCAAAGTGCATTCCACCAATGAAGGGTATCAGAAGCATGAAGATTCCTACCCCCTCTTTAGAAGAAACAAATCAAAATATCTAGAGATGAAGTCCTAGAATCTGCATTCACGAAAGCTTCCCCAAGAGAATTTCTAACACTGGGAAGTTTGAGACACACTGATCTGGGAGAACCAGATGTCGGCTTTGAAACTGAGGAGCCCAATATTCAAATCCAGGCTCTATCACATACCAGCTGTGTGACATTGGCTGTGTTATTTTCCTTCTCTGAGTTTCCGTTTCCTCTTGTATAATGTGAAGACACTTGTTTTCCTTGCCTCATAACTTGTTGTGGAGAGTAAATGAGGTACTGCATGTTATGTTTTTAGCTTATGATAAGACAGATGTTCAATAAGGGGCCATTGAAAAACTAATGGAATTACCTACTTGACTTGTCTCTGCTTCCTTTCGCTAGCTATGCTACTTTGCCTGAGTTTTTCTTTTTCTAAAATTTCTCCCAATGTCTGTTTGTTGACTCAACTTGGAGGCGGCATACTTGGAAACTAAATATCTTTCTTGTACACTTAATGTTCTTTTATTTGAGATTGGATCTTCATTCACAGTAAAACATTATCAAATAAGATAAAAAGGATGTTTGCAGGCACTGATGGTGTGAGCTGGCATTTCCAAGCCTTGCTCACAGTGATGGAAACATTCTTAAGAAAATCCCAGAGCTAGACGAACCCCAATTTCACCTGTTAATAATGTTATTTGGTGTCTAGAAAGGGTCTTTGAGCACAGGTGGCCTTTTCATAACAACCAGATGTAGTCTAGGCCTCTTGCTCTGAGGTAGTCCCTGTGTTTTATCATGTTCATGGTCGTAAAAATGCCAAGAAAAATGCCATAAAAGTCCCAAGAAAATCTGTTTCTAATTTTTGGCTTTGACTATTTTTAAGGCTTTCTTTGACTATTTTTAGGAATATATAATCTATCCAAAATAGTAACAACATTAAATTCATGCAGTAGATAAATATTATATCTCACTCATTCATCTTTGTCATGTAAAATGAACTGGTATTATGATTCCATTTCTCGGTTGGGAGAGTGGAAGTAGTGTTTCAAGCCCAAACCTTCTGAGTGTATAGGCCTTATATTCTCGGTTCCTGAACCATCTGCACATAGATATAGATGTTAAATTTCTAATTTCAAAAGTGTTCATGTTTTATTTCTTCATATTTTGGTTATTTAGGAAAATTAACAACTATATTCACTTACATATTTTTCTTACTCATTTTTGGACTACATATTTTATCAGAAGAAAATCGCATTCCTTTTATCACTGAAATGGCCAGAGCACTTGCTTGTTTGTTCAGATGTTATGGCTAAAAATCCCCATGGGTAGACTTAATTCCATACACAATCTATGACTAATGATTCTCGGAAATTCACGTTGAAATCATTACAAGAAGCTGGTATTTCAGAACCTCTGCCCTATGACTTTCCTCTAGACCACAATTTTGAGACTCCACTTCTCGGAGTTTTCTTTTTTATTATATCAATGTATTATCTATAACAAACACATCAGTACATTATATGGAGAACATTTAACATTGAAGAGAGACATCATTTTTATTCAGAAAACTGTATGATATAAATATTTTTAAGTGTTCAACATCACTAATCATCAGAGAAATGCAAATCAAAACTACAATGAAATATATCTCTCCCCAGTTAAAATGGCTTTTATCCACAAGATAGACAATGAGGAATGTTGGCAAAGATGTGAAGAAAAGCGAACCCTTGCACACTGATGTTGGGAATGTAAATTAGTACAGCCTCTATGGAGAATAGTGTGGAGGTTCGTCAAAAAACCTAAAATAGAAGTACTACGTGATCCAGCAATCCCACTGCTGGGTACATATTCGAAAGAAAAACATTAGTATATTGAAGAGATATCTACACTCCCATGCTTATTGCAGCACTATTCATAATAGCTAAAATATGGAATCAACCTAAGTGTTCATCAGAAAATGAATGGATAAGGAAAATGTGGTACATATACACAAGCGGATATTATCTGGCCATAAAAAAGAATGAAATTTTCTCATTTCAACAACATGGATGGAACCGGAGGACATTATGTTAAGTGAAATAAGCCCGGCACAGAAAGACAGATTTCATATGTTCTCACTCATATGTCAGAGCTAAAAATTTTAAACATTGAACTCATGGAGACAGAATAGAATGATGATTACCAGAGACTGGGAAGGGTAACAGGGCAGTGGGGATAGTTTGTGGAAACAAAAATATGGTTAGATAAAATGAATAAGATCTAGTATTCAGTAGCCCAATAGGGTGACTATATTTAACAGTAATTTATTGTGTATTTTAAAATAACTAAAACAGTGAAATTGGAATGCTCCTAACACAAAGAAATAAGAAATGCTTGAGGTGATGGATACCCCATTACCCTGGCTTGATTATTACACATCATATGCCTGTATCAAAACATCATGTGCACCCCATAAGTATATACAACTATTATGTACCCATAATAATTAGAAATAAATTTTAAAAATAGAGCATATGCTGAGGAGTCTCGCATGCCTGGGTTTGAACACTAACCCCTCTATTTCCCGTACCAACTAACTGTAACATTGAGCAGCTTCTGATTACCATGCTATGAAACAGTTACAATGCTACCTTCAAAGGTTTGCTGACAGAAACAAACAAGACAAGATATCTCGGGTATATACTGGCACATAGTGTGCATTAAATATGTTTATTTCACTTCTGTATCCATCTCACTCCTCATTCTGGAACCTGATGTTCCTACGCTATAAACTGTTATGGAGTATGCTGGCTGAAAGCCTGGGCTCTGGCCTTGGATGACCTGAGTTTACATCCATCTCTGCCGTGTACTTGCTGTGTAATCTTGGAGTAGTTAACTCACCTTTTGGTGCCTCAGTTCCCTTACCTGTAAAATGGAGATAATAACACTAACTACTTCACAGGGTTGTCAGGAGAAGCCAATAAATTAATATGTGTAATGTATTTATCATGGCACAGAGGAAGGTGTAATAAGAGTTAGCTCTCATCGTCATCACTGTCTACATTGAACCTTTTATACTTTAAGATATTGTTTAGCTCAATAGGACAGTAGTGTGACATTTAATAAAGCTTTGCCTCTGTGCACTTTGCTTCGAAAGGTCTTCCAAAAAAAGATTCTAAATTATAGTTGCATATTACCTACCAAAAGAATCTACTTTATTATTTACAAACTCCAAAACAATTCAGAATATTTTTTATAAATCCATCCGCATCATCCAAATTCCCAACACCCAGGGTATATACTGTATTTATAACAACATAAAACAAGAGAAAGATATTTCAACAAATGCCACTACTGCCTAGCAGTGTTATAGAGAAAATATGAAAACTTTTTGTTTGGTCAAGGCCTTTGGGATCAAAGACGATCTGCAGCTTGCTGAATTTTTCTACCATAATCTCAGGGATAATAAAATCACTTTTCTCTATAGGGATTATTCCTTGGGCAAGGATTTAAAAGGAGACAGGGCTTTGCTGGGCTTCTGTCTCACTAGGCTCAACCTGTGCTTTGTCCTTTATTAACACCGATTTCATTTTTGATAAGCAGGAGAAGGCATGCAAGCTTATGCTTTTTCAAAAGGCTAAACTACCAGCATCTGGGCCCGATGTGGTCTCCCGCATGTGATAGAATCTGGGACTTCATTAATTCTCTTTCCATTGCCTGACATTTAGGATTCTGTGCATTTGAAAGAAGTGGCAGTGAGCCCAGCAGACTTGTAGGAGTGTCACTTTGATGGCAGGGCCCTGGAGGAATTATCCAGGAATTCTTGCTGTTAATGGTACAGCCCTGCTATGCCCTGTGCCCTGTGTTTCTTCCTCCTTAACCCAGAGACATCAGCTCTATCTTAAACTCTGCAGACTCCCCCAGTACCTTTCCAATCCTTTACTCCTTTTTTCTTAAGTGAGGCAAGGTTCATTTCTGATGATGGCAGCAAATGTAATCTTAACAAATCTATTCATCGAGCACTTATAAGTCTCATGCTGTGCTATTTGCTTTTATCTCTTAGTCTCCTCAACAAGGTACTATTATTATCAGCCCTTTTTACAGATAAGAAAACTGAGGCTAAGAGAGGTTGCATTACTTTCCTAAAGTCACACAGCAAGTTAGAGAGAAAGCTATGATTTGAACACAAACAGCCTAGCACAAATGTGCATGTGATGAACCCTGACACTGTACCCTTTAGGAGTTGGATCTAGATGAAAAGCTATTTAGCACCACTTATAATGCCTCAAGGACATGTAAAATTAAAACAATTGAAAACACTATGCCATTCTATACTAGGCAAGACTGGAAAAATGTTATTCCCATTGATAAAAATAAACAAAAGTAAAAGACAAACGCTTCCTTATCTAAGTAAAAATATCCATGTCTCTGAACATAATTCAGGCAGAAATGAAATGCAGCCAGGTTTCACTGGCAGAATCATAGAGAATGTATCTGAAATAACAGAAGATTCAACCTTCGCTAATTATGACAGTGAGAATGGAAAGTAGGTGTCTGTTTAGGGTGCCCTCTTAACCTCCACTTCCACTCTTTGCTCACCTTACACTTCCAGAAAACACCTCCAGTTTCCTCCCACCTTGCTTCTCTGTGGGCTTCCTTACTACCTTTGTGTTCAAACTCTGTTTCTACTTTTTCTGTTTCTTAGACTGTCTTTCCTTGATAAATCTAGGCTGCCAGGTCACCTCTGTAAGTGGAAAGTGTGCTTGAAGGGTTTCAGAATGGATCACCCCAAGGTAGGGCTTTTAACCAGAGCAATGTGAAAGGGTTAATCACAATGGTAACTTAACTGCCATTTATTGTGTACCTTCTGTGGGGTGGGCACTGTGCCATGCTCCTTACTATGCCATCTCATTTGGTCCACATTCCACTCCATCAGGCAGGCATTATTTCTCTAATTTTAGAAATGCTGAAACAAAGACTCAAAGACATTGAGGTAACTGGACCTAATGTGTATCAACCAGGGTTTCTTTGCTTGAAGGCCACAGAAACCAACACTGGCAAATTTAAACACAAACGAAAATCAATTATCAGGATACTGATACCTCCCTGAATTCACAGAGAACTAGGAAATAAGACAAGAACCAGGAAAACTCCCAGCACCAGGAACTACTCGAACATCTGCTGGGATAAATGGGCCTGGGCATTTTTATCAGGTCTCACTCAAGATTCAAATCCTGGGAGAGAAGTTTGGAGTACTATCTTGCCTAGACTTATATTCCCACCAAGACTGACCACAAAATGGACAAGATAATCCCCCCAAGGGAAGTCATATACTGTTAGGAAGGAGGCTGAACAAAATAGCACCTACATCCTTGATATTCCCAAGTGGCAGAAACAGGATTCAAACCCAGCTCCTTCTGACAGCAAATCCAGAGCACTTTTCTAGATATCTGTGGAGGGAGTAGGAGGGAGGTCTAGGAAAACTAATAAAAGTTCTGGAAGCTCAGCATCTTTAACTGAAGTGACAAGGAACAGAGCCATGCTGGACACAGAATAGGAGCTTGATAAATTCTTGTTGTATAAATAAATCAAAAAGATGTATAAGAAAGTCAGAGAAGCTGATATTCTGACTCCTATTGTCCCTGCTTTCCATCCTTGGGGGAACAGGCACCTCTTTGTCATCCTCAAAGCTTATCTGTCTGAACCATGCATTGCCTGGGGATCTGAGCAAAATTAAAAACCTGAGCTTTTCTTTTCTTTATGAAACCAAGGCATTGCCTGCATGTCCCCCATGGGACTGGACAGTGAGTGGCCTATCTGATCAATGTGGGTCTAGGCAGACATACGCAGAGGAACTTTCCTTTGTGCAGAGATAGAAGGTAAACCACAGTGCCCATCAACGGCCTCCTGCTTTCAGAGGCAATCTGAATGATTCTCTTAAAAGTAAGTGTCATAATCTGGCATCCTTTGCTCTCTTGATAATTCAGAATCTCAGAACCGACTGAAATAAGCTGATGAAAAGGTGCATGCTGTTTTGGTGAAAGAGGGAAAGAAGAAGGATTATATAATTGGGGGTGAGAAGAAGGATGCCATTATCAAGACATGAGATTTCTCTGTCGGAGCTTACTTGGCTCTGGAAACATAAGAGGAGACTTTTCATCTTGAAAGGATTACTTGAATTTAATGTAAAAAATAAACATTGGAAGAGCTGTAGCTTTTCTGTCAACCCCATTGATCCTGTGACCAATGGTATTCACAAAGTCATACATCATTGGAATTGGAGCAACTTGATATTCATTTAGGTTCAAAACGAGGCCTCAGCCATGAGATGAAGAGGCTGGGCAAACTACTAAGTTCATTTCTGTCATTTGCAAGGTCAAACTCAAACATGGGCAGTTCAAAATAGCTCACTGATGAAAGAATAAGGAGGCTGCAAAGACGAAGAATCATTAGGGATTCCCTAGAACTCACCAGTCCCTGTTGAAAAAGCTGAATATCTTCCTAGTGAGAATGGAACTTTAATAAGGACCAACCATATTATTGTAAGAAACTCAAAGCAAAACTCATATGACATATTTTATTTTTATGACTATCATTTCAGAGCTTAATATACCTTGTTTTGTGTCTCTAGCACAGAGCCATGGAGAAACAATCTAGACTTCCTCTTCCTTGTGAATTAAAAAGTGTATGATGAGTTTTCACAGAAGAGGTAAGAGGTAATAGCACTCAGTAACCTTGAACTCAAATTTCCTTAACCTTCAGAGACATCACAAGTCCTACAGATCTTTTTAAATAATGAAAACATTTCGTAGGGGGGACTTTTAAGTTATACAAAGGTGATTTTACTATTTTCAGTAATGTACTTTAAATCAAGACCACAGCACAAGGGGTATTCCTGATGTACCAACTGTTATAGACATAATAATTAAGATCCATTATGAAGATCCAATTAGGGAAAAAGTGGAGAATTTCTCAGTGTTCCATAGTTCATGAGGTGCTCAACCTCTTAACCTTTCTTACAACATGGGAGAAACAGACAATGTTACAACTCAAAGTAATTCCAAACACGAAGTTTGGCAGAAATGTTGTCTCTCTTGCACTTGCTATCAACTCTCTTTCCTTGGAAGTCTGGAAGGTCAGGAATGTCAATGAGTAATTTTCATTCAAAGGGAACCTTAGACTGAGTTTTTAAATACCTGATTTCTCTTTTATAACTATGGACCATGGACATAATAAAAACTTGCTAAATTGTCATTTAAATAGAGAAAAAAGTAAATTTTCAACAAAGAAAAAAAACCTGAGCTATTATTTAATAATAATAATTTAACTATTATTATGTAACTATTTATATTTAACTTTTAATTATTATTTATTATTATATAACTTAATTATTATTTAACTATTAATATTTAACTATTATTTAACTAATGTTAACAGTGGCTCCTTTAATCATTGAGCTGGTAAATTATAAAATGATCTAGCTAGACAAGATCAAATTCATACATTTATTCAATAGATGCTTAGTGAGCATATGCTATGAGCCACACCGTCTTCTACCAGACGCTGATGATACAGTAATAAACAAGACAGACAATGTCTGCCTTCATGGGCTTTCCCTCAAGAGGTGAAGACACACAGTTGACATCTTACCAACCAACTATACCACTTTTCATGTTTTGCAAAGGGCACTGCAGAAAAACAAAACAGATTAATCTGATAAAGCACACATTCTTTGGTGCATATATACATTAATAAAATAAATCTTGGTTTTTTTATGCTTTAAAACTTGTTTGTTACTATATGTTTTCTTTCTACTGTCATTTCCCTTCCCATTTTAAGCATTCATTTTCATTTTCTGATTAAATAAATGTCAACAATGACTGTATTTCTTCTGGAATGGATTGTCTGAGTCTAGGATAATCTCAAGGTACTTTAGTCCTTTTTATTGTTGAACTTATGTCTAAGTATGCTGAGCGTTTAAGACTAGAGTCAACGATTCAATCATGTAGCAGTCTGATTGAAAGCTTTGCTTTTACAAATAATCCAAGTAAAAATATTCACTTTCATTAGGCTACCTAGCAATATATAAATATATGTTTTTTAAAATGTTAATATATTTTGGATATAGTACTTAAAGCACTTTGTCCAAAGTCATGAAAATTGAATAGCAACAGAGAAATGAATTATAAATCTAACTTAAGAATTGGGTTTAGCTTTGTTCACATCAAATGGAAAGGCTGTCTCTGAATTGTATCAGACTCCATTTCTTTCCCATTAGTGGTGATAACATTTCCTGATTGGCAGTTTTTATAACAATTTCTGATACTGATATAAACTCTTTAAGTTCCTTAATGTACTTTATGTATTAAGAGTAACTCTTGACCATCCTCACAAATGGGAACAAAAAAATTCTGGCAAGGGAAAATGCAGTCATAATCCACAAACCTAAATCTAGCCTGAGATTCAATCATTACCAACCCTTTGACCAAAACTGCTATTTAAAAAAAAAGGAATGAACACTGAGTTTTCTTTCCTTTGATTTTTTTTCATTCACGAAAATATTTCAGTCAGTAACATGGCCTAGAAGCAAACAAGAAAATAAGAGAAGGAAAAACCTCTGCATAATCCACTGTCTGAATAACCAATCCCCAGATCGCAAAATTCACTAGAACCCTCAGAAAGGTGAGCAGGATTGCTGTGCCAGTAGAAAGAAAATGCAACCCTATCTTTCTAAAATTCCTATCTCTAAGTGAAACCATTTAATCTCATTTCCACAGCATCAGAGTATTGGGGGGATGGGAAAGAAGAGCAAAGCTAAAAAGGCCTAGAGAAACACATCTGCAAGTACAAGAGGGAAGGCTACTTGCTGTGAGAAAATGGTTCCTAATGTCCTTAGCAGCACTCGGATTCTTGAGTTCAACAGAAAGCCATATTCTCCACTAAGATACAAATAGGAATGAAAATACAGTCTTTTCTCAACTGGGGAAACTGAATGCAGAATGTGTATTAGGTGTCCATAAGGAATTACTCTGGATTTTTTTAGATGTTAGCATAGCATGATGGTTATGAGACAGTTTGTCCTTACAGTTGAGAGTTGTGGGCTGAGGTAGTTAGGGGTAGAATGTCATGTCGGACACATTTAAATAGGTCATCAATAGCAACCTATATCTACATAAAGTGAGTGTGACAGCATGACAACAATTTGAATAAAAGTAATAAGTTTGTGGGTTGCATCTTTTCTTCTATTCCTTCAACTTCTCCATATGTGTGAAAATTCTCAAGCTAAGAAGTTGGGGAAAATACAATACAAAAAATGATATTATGGCTTCCAATCAAGTAAGAAGTACAAATATACAACTAATTATAAAACAAGATAGAGGGAATAAGTGCCAAAATATAACTTCACTTGTTTGATTTAAAAAAAAAATACATATATATATAAAATGTGTGTCTTTCCTTGCATTGTCCTCTTTCCCTTTCTGAAGTCCAGCAGTCAGAGGAGTGCAGCAGCAGGTTGGAAAGAAGAGACTGTGCAACACACTTCCTGCTTTGGCTTTTGTTTTCCAAAGTCTAAGCTGATTGAAGAGATTATTCTAAAGGCAAAAAGAGAGAACAGGAAAAGCCTCAAAGACTGAAAAGGGCACAGGGAAGGGTCTCTTGAGCAGGAGGGCTGGCACTCTGCCTCCTTAAATGTCCCTGGTAGATGATAAGGCCTCTGAGGTATTGTTGCTAGGAAGACCACATCCTAAGCTCTGAGGTTCACAGCATTGTCAAACATTCCTTAGATTACTATCAATGGTATTCTTTCCAAAGAATAATCTGAAAATTGCTCTGCTCGGGAGACCTCTCTACTATCATTCTTCTTACATGCTCAGCAGTTCCCTAAGTCTCAGAGGCAGCAATAAAACCATATGACCTAAAGCCTCCCTAACCAGCCTCTAATATGTGTGGCCTGCCCACAGCTAGTTTTCTGTTCTGTGCCAAATTTTCACTCCAGTTCTCCGCTGAGGGAGTCTGGATCTCAGATTCACTTGGTGTTGAACTTTGACAAACCCCTACACTCGGTTTGGACCAGGCTTTATATATCTCTACCTGCTGAATAATCAATGCACGAACCTCAGTGGGAGGTCCCTGGGTATAGATACAAAAGTAAGCATGGCCTGTGGGAAGTATCCTGCAGTTTATGATAGCATTCTGGGCCCCAAGCCTGACACTGACCCCGCCGTTATCAGATGAGGCTTTAGGGTTTTTGACGGAAGAGTGAGTATGTGGAACGGCTATGCATTGTTGTGGCCAGACAGCTGACTTGGGTAGATTATATTTCCAAAAATACCTTCATCAATGTTTTGGATTTGAAATGTTCTTCCATTTTCTTTACCACAAAAAGGTAAATCTATTCCTCTCCCCCTTGAAATGAGGTGGGCCTTTGTAACTGCCTCAATGAATAGAATGCTATAAAAGTGACACTGTATCAGAGGGTAGGTTTGAACAGGCAATACAACTTCCACTTGTCTCTCTATCTTGGAACGCTCACTCTCAGAACCCAGCCACCATGTGGAGAAAATGCTCAGACTACATCGAGAGGGAATGTGTAGATGTCACAGCCAATAGCCACCATTAACCACCACCAAGAATGTGAGTAACAGTGATTTCAAACGATCCTAGATCCCAGCTGTCCATCACACCCACTTCTTGAGTCTTCAATCTTAAGGTCCAGACATTGTGGATCAGAAGCAAACCATCCCTGCTGTTCCCTGTCTGAGTTCTTGACCCACAGAATCCACAAGCATAATATATGGTTGTTCTATGTCACTAGGTTTTTGGATCATTTGTTACATGGTAATAAATAACCACAACATCCAAAAAATGCAAATGTCCATGGTGTAAACCTCCTTATAATTCCAACATCTTTTTTTCAAATAAGAGTTTAATAGAATGCCAAGAAAAATCTTGAAGGATAAAAGGTGCATCAAATGAGCATCCATGTAGCATGGGCACATATACAAGAGCTGGTTGCATATGTAATTCTGAACCTCTGCCTTCTGCAACATCAGATGTGATGGTCAGAAGAAAGCCTCTTTCTTCCCTTTCCCACAGATGGAAAAGGTAACTCCAGGACCACTTCCCAGAGAAGCAGTTCTCCACATATACATACATGCACAAACCAGAAACTTTGCTTTCCAAAGCCACCCAGAGCTTCTTTCCACACCCACAATCTTATTCAAGGAACTTCACAAGCACCCCCAATGTGCAGGACAGATTATAAACGCTACTGGTGTTCCACTGAAGAACTTGTTTGCTTGCCTTGCTTCTATCCTCCCTCTTGATATCACCACTCCCTATCCTCTTTAGTAAATAACTTTGTGATACATGGAATGACTGGCCACTATTATTTACCCCTTCCTGTGTCCGTGCCCTTTGGCCGTGAATTTGCTCTTCCTTCTGCTAGAAGAAAGAAATATTTCCCAGCTCCACGGTGTTGAGCTTGGCCACGTGACTTGCTTCGGCAAACAAATGTAAGTTAAAACAGCAGTGTGCCAGTCTGAGCTCAGGGTTTAAGACGCAGCACATTTCCACTTACCTCGTATCTCTACCATCACTGTGAGGTTACTTCAAATGGTATAAACTAACAACAGAGGACTGTTGGAGTTTATTTATCCTGTCACTAGTACCCTAGAAAGGATGTTTGTTTTCACTAGAAAACCTCTCTTTCCTGTCTTACGCATGGCTATTCTGCTTTTCCTTTAATTCTGTTGAGCACTCTGTATCCTTTTAGTAAATTTCTTTCTTTGCTCAATGCTATGATTGGAATATTTGTGTCTCTCCAAAATTCATATTGAAGCTCAGTCTCCAATTCAGCAGTATTAATAGTCCTTTGGGAAAGTGGTAAGTCATGGGGGCTCCACCCTTGTAAACGGGATTAGTGCCTTCATGAAAGGGCTTGAGAGAGTGAGGTCCTCCTTCTGTCTCTTTCCCTCTCAGTCGCTCCCATTCCTTCCACCATGTAAAGACACAGCAACAAGGTGCCGTCTTTGCATCAGAGATAACGGCCCTCACAGACACCAGATCTGCAGGGGCCTTGATTTTGGACTTTTCAGCCTCCAGAACTGTCAGAAGTAAATTTCTATTATTTATAAATTACCTAGTCTGAAGCATTTTGTTATAGCAGCAGGAACAGACAAAGACACTCAAGTTAATCAGTAGTGATGTCTATTGCTGGCAAAGAACCACTGCTTATACAATGAAAGGAACATGACTAGGATGTTTGGGAAAAAAAAAATGTTTATTGAAAGAAATCTAATCCTCTTTAAACAAAGGAGCCTAGCTCAGAAATAGGCAACTCAGGGGTGGAAAAAAGAATAAAGAACTGGATGTTAAAAATTCAACCTTTGCAAAGCTCTCTGGAAGATGGGGGTAGGGCTATAAAATGTAAAAGGCACAAAATTTGACCTTAACCAAAAGACCCATTGTGCTTGACATTTATACAAAAGCCTCTACATTCACAAAAATGAGATTTGAACCACAGCTGGCCAATTAAGAGAAAGAAATCCTCTGTAAATCAGTTACAAGCTTTAGCTTTCTGCTTGCCAACCACAGTAACTGCTGAATCTCTAATAAGTACTCAAAGTACATGTGCACACACACACACACACACACACACACACACAGAGCAAGCCTTCCTAGCAAATGCAGCCTCGGATCAAATTAATCAGAAAAACTTGAGTGATTTCACACAACATGACCTGGGCTCAACACTGTGATTATTTCTGGGGCCGTTGTATGTTATGTTATTTTTATACTAGTTTCAACAAGGCTTGCTGTGTTTCCCAAGTGTAATCAATCACATTTCATTATTTTCAGGTTTCTCTCAGCTGTTACCCTTGGCTTTGGGATAACCATGTGGAATTTCACAGCCCAAGCAAACACGCAGGCTGTATGGCATTTTCATTTCTCAGTCTTGGCAGGCTATGGAAAATGGGGATCAGTGGCTATGTTCAATCATTCATCCTGCAAGAATAGCATTCTTCATCTGTTGCTTTTTTTCTTTGCCACAAAACTCTTCTCTTTTATTTTTCTGCAGTTTATAAGACATGAGATTTTACTAAATTTTAATGTTAAGACAAAGCACTCAAGTTTGACCTTATATGCTCATTTTTCATTTTATGAAAAACAGAGCAAAAGAATAAAATGGATTCATACTTGGTTTGCCTCAAAACACCTCCAGTTCTGAGTTTCAGTATTCTATAACACATTAAATAGTTAAAGCTAACAGGAAAAATCATCCCAAACCTAAGCATATAATGAGAAACACATTTTAATACTGTTATTTAACATTGTTCTTAAACCCTTTTCTTTCCCACCAGAAACTATACTATGAAAGGCAGAGAAACCTCTCTTTATAATTGTAAGTCTGAAAAAATGAAAATTTCAAATATATGTTTCTCTATAGAGAGATCCAGAATCCAAGTGAGCTAGGAAAAAATTACACACCTGGGAAAAAATTAGTGTGAAGTATTTCCCTAAGTGGTAGAATTCCTACTTAGGGCGAAGGGGCATTCCCAGGGCTAAAGATGCATTAAAAGCAAGTCAAAATATTGGTGGAGGGGCAAAGATTGGGAAGTGTATGTACATTTTTATTACCTAGCATGTCTAGTCTGCCCCATTGCTGGCTCCTAATTATTAGGCATATATAATACAAGGTTACTACTATGTAGTCCATTTTAAAATGTACCTACTAAAACATGCTCAATGTATGCAAACACTGTTTCAATTTCCAGAAGACTAAGGCAGAACTGAGTAAGATCCATCTCAGTTTTCACGGAGGTTACATGGTAAGGAAAGCAATCACCCATATACGAAGCAGGTAAGTGCCACACAGCAAGACATATAAAGGACTTTCTTCTGCCAAAGGAAGAAGGGAGGAGACACATGATGGAGAATCAGGAAAGGAAAGCTTCATATATGGCTGGATTCTGAGCTACCAATGGAAACCTACCGGCTAAATGAGGCCCATGCATGGGTTTTGTTCAGCACATGTGATATTTTAGAAGTATTTTCTATAAATTCATTGAAACTTCTGAATATTGCATTAAAATACCTAGAATTCTGGCTTCTCTTGCAAAATCCAAAAATTCTAGGTCTACATTCTAACCCGGTAGTAGTTACCTAGATGAGAATAGTGGCTATCCCTTTAAACCAGACCCAAGTTTTCCAGTTTGCTACAGTCCCCATCACTCCCTGTTGCACCCAACCCATGGCCTGCTTTATTCCTTTCTTTCAACTGCCTTGCTCCTACACGAGTCTGCCTTAAAAGGAAGATAGGATGTCAATACACAGAGTCAGAGAGGGAAGACCAGGGCAGAGATACAGAGGCAGGACATTTTAGGTTACACTGGGGGAACTGTGAACAATCTGCTTGGGCTTAAGTAGGAGATAAATTTTAAAATAGATAAATGGTAGCTGGGACAGGAGAGGGAGCCAGGATAAAAAGAGTTGACTTAATTAGGTCAAAATGTGAAGTCAATTAAGAATGTCAGATCTCGGAATTGCCACCATCTTATGTCATTTTCAGAAGGATTAATCATAGGTGAGCAGAACAGAGCTAGGATTCTATTGCAGATGTTCAGGTAAAGTGACAGAAGGAATTGGAAAGAATGGCATGGACTTGGTGAACACTGAGGAGATAATATAAATAGGGCTTTGGAACTGCGCAGATATGGTGATTGGGAAGGAGTGAAGTGGGCAGGGAGAAAAAAACCAAAAACATCTCTAAGGCTGGGGTCACAAGCTCACGGGTCTTCAGGGAGAGGCAGGTAAAAGAAATATACTAAGTGGCAGGTACAAAATGCCAGGGATTCCACTGTGGAAATTTTGATAAGCTGGGGAATGCATATTCAAAATCAATTTACGAAATCAAACAAACAAAAAACAGTGTGTCCATCAAACAAAACATATTAATACAATAGAATTAGCCAGCCACAAGCCCTGAAACTGGTTAACAGAAAAGTCATGCTTATAGGTCATTCTGATAGAGTTGTCCATCAGGCCAGAATAGACACTCAGCTTAAGTGCGGAGGGAAAGGCATGACTTTTGATTTGAGAATTAATGAATAATGATAAAATCTTGGGATTTTGGATCATAGGATCATGAACTTGTCCACATGTTGTTGCTAGCTGAGTCTATAGAAGATGAAAGAACCAAGGGGAGAGGTGGGAAGAGAATAGATGCATCCCAATGGCTGGTCTTTAAGGAGCATTGCGTGATAAGAAAAAGGAGGCTGAGAAGTGAATGCGGAAGTGGGAAGTGAACTGAGATGATACAATATGATGAAAAATATAGGAGGAAACATTTTTAAAAAAGAGAAAAAAATCCTTGATATAAAATGCCAAGTATATGACACTGTCCCTCTCTCAAAGACCCATTTAATTAAAATACCTTTTCCCCAAAACCAATAATTTCTACAATAGCTTTCTACAGTGTCAAGTAAATAGGGTTCCATCTGTTCTTAGATCTTTGTTGCCTTCCCCTTTGCCCCAGGGCAAGTTCCAATGCCACATTATGATTCATAGGCAAAATGATGTTTGTTTGTTTGTTTGTTTACCACAAATTTGCCCCTGGCATAAGCAGATGCAGAGATGGTCTTCTTTCTACATGATTTCTTAAAATTTTATCCACTGCCTTCTTTGTTGGCATTTGGAACTGCTCAGAGGAGCTAAGTTTCCATGAGTATCACTCACCTTTCCCCAGGAAGCTAGGAAGTGAGGAGTGAGGATGCAAAGATACCATAATAAACAGGAAACCTTCCCGGGATGAAAAGGGAGAGAAAAATCAGGAGATATGACTGAGTATTCTGAAGCTCAAAGCTGTAAATCTGAATTGAATCCACTTTATGTTCTAACACCCTCACAGAAGCCAAAACTACTCCTAAATCACCTAGCTTATATCCCCGGTGACCACATGCAGGACTAGTAACTTTTGCCCTAAAGATAAATAAATAGGCCAGGGGTAGTGGCTCTCGCCTGTAATCCCAGCACTTTGGGAGACGGAGGCGGGCGGATCACAAGATTAGGAGATCGAGACCATCCTGGCTAACACGATGAAACCCCATCTCTACTAAAAATACAAAATATTAGCCGGGCGTGGTGGCGGGCACCTATAGTCCCAGCTACTAGGGAGGCTGAGGCAGGAGAATGGCAAGAACCCGGGAGGCGGAGCTTGCAGTGAGCTGAGATTGTGCCACTGCACTCCAGCCTGGGCAACAGAGTGAGACTCCGTCTCAAAAAAATAAATAAATAGATAAATAATTTTTCTTCCAGCTTCGCTGAAAAGAATGAAACCACAAATAGGCACAGCATACTATTTTTTCATTCAGGGAGCATCTGTCACCCAGAAATTGCAACATCTGGCTAGGAATTGCTTAAATTCTCCATGGCAGAAGAGGCATGTCATAACTGAGCTTGATCCAGTGGGCTTCAGAGCCCTTTAAGAGGCCCTGATTTGAAAGATGGCAAGAGCTCCTGAGATATCCTTGATTTGGATGCTCCCTACAGCTTTGACTTTGAGATATTCTATCATTCCATCTGCAGTGATGTGAATGTTTATGTTCCCCCCAAATTTATATGTTGAAGTCTTCACCCCAAGGTGATAGTATGAGGAGATGGAGCGCTTCACACTCATGAATGAGATTAGTACCTTTATAAAAGAGGCCCTACCCCATTATGCACCATCTATAAACCAGACAGCAAACCTTCCATGGACACTAACTCTTCTGCTGCCTTGATCTTCAACTTCCCAGACTCCAAAACTGTGAGAAATAAATTTCTGTTGTTTATAGGCCACCCAGCCTATTGTATTTTTTTATAGCAGCCCAAATAGATTAAGACACCATCCTATACTGGGTGACCTCACTGCCTGAGCTAGTATCCCACATAATTTCTTTACAGATGGGGATTGAGAAAGCAATTATCTTCCATTTTTCCACCAATGGTGGTAAAGTTCCAAAGTAAACATGGATAATGGAGTCCAACGTCACAAAACTGAGACAAGAAAGAGCTCAGTCTACATCTAGAAAAGGGAGGATCGTGTGGTATACAGTGAGTAGCTTTGCTCAAGAGGAAATAATGTCTCAAACTAGAAATGATCCAACTTAACCACAAAAGTTGAAAAGGAAATCAGATAGCAGGGTGCAGTATGACATATGGTGTTTCCAAAGTGGACCAAGAGGCCATTGCCTCCACTCTAATGAAGAAGCCAAGGGCAGAGAAGCTTGCCCTCCTGGTTCCTCAAACACATCAGGCATTTCCACCTTTGCACACTGAATGATACTATCCATCAACCCTATTTCTCTGTCAGCAGAATCTGACCTTTCCTTCATGGTATGGTGTAAATCCTATCTGCTTTACAAGGTTTTCTTACGTTTCTGGCCTATGTGCATCACTTTTGTCCTGAGAATCTCTCCAGTATCTTTAGAAGGCAGTACTCATATTAGCTCTTAATCATCCATGAACCGTCTTAGATGCTGCAAGTGAAAGTCTAGGCCAGGCGCAGTGGCTCACGCCTGTAATCTCAGCACTTTGGGAGGCTGAGGCGGGCGGATCACGAGGTCAGGATATTGAGACCATCCTGGCTAACACGGTGAAACCCCATCTCTACTAAAAATACAAAAAATTAGCCTGGCGCCATGCGCCCGGCGCGTATAGTCCCAGCTGAGGCAGGAGAATGGCATGAACCCGGGAGGCGGAGCTTGCAGTGAGCCGAGATTGGGCCACTGCACTCCTGCCTGGGCAGGAAAAAAAGAAAAGAAAAAAGAAAGTCTAGTTCAGACTATAAACTTCTAGAGGACATGAACTCTCCTTGGATGTCTTCACGTCCTCCACAGCACTGGCACAGTGCCATGCCACCAGGCCCTTCTAATAGCCACCATTGAACAAACGCTATGCAGAGATACTTGACCTGATACAAGCAACAGAAAAATAAAAGGTTCAAAGAATTTTCTTTTATTATTTAAAAGAAATAGGTAATTATCTCTATAATACTTTGCCAAATAAATTCATGCTGCTGATTCTCAGGTAGCAAGAAAATTCACTAGAGGAAAACATATTTTCTGAGTCTTCCACAAAATCCAAGAGTCTCTTAATGTGCAACATACTTCCTTTTTCCCTTCATCACCAAAATTGCCATTATTTCAACCAGATGCTGTTTATCAAATCAGATCACCTGTTATTCTATGCAGGCTGAGGATTTGCAGTCCGCCTGCCTGCTCGCCCGCCTGCCTGCCTTCTTTCCTTCCTTCCTTCCTTCTTTCCTTCCTTGCTTCCATTCATCCAACCGCTCCCTTCCCTTTCCTGCCTCTCTTCCTTTCTCTTTTTTCATAAAACAGTGCAAGATACTTTTCTAGATTCTGAGAATACTGTGGTGAATAGGACAAAACCTCTACACTTTGGGAGCTTGTATTCCAGTGGAGAAATAAATAATACATGTGTGAATAAGTAATAATTATCAGGTAGTGAACAGCACTATGGGAAAAAAATAAATCAGAAAAAGAAACTAGAAGGTAATGGGGATATAAAGAAACAGAGAGATTGGGGGCCTGAAGAGGTAACATCTGAATGGAATTTAAAAAAAAAAAAAAAAAGGGGAGCAAGCCAGGCTTCAGTAAAGAACATCCAGGCATAGGTAACAGCAAGTGCAAAAACCCTGGAACATACCTAATTTGGAGCATTTAAAGAATAATAAGGAAGCCAGTGAGTCTAGAGGAAAATGAGGAAGGGAGAGGAGCAGTGTGAAACACGATTGATCAGGATGGCAGGAGTCAGATTTATATAAAGGCAGTGGGACAAACAGAGAAATGAATTCCTCCTTAAAGTAGAAAAAAAAAAATTTTAAGTGACTCTTTTGCTTGTGATCTCAGTTGAATTCTCCAAGCCCATAGGGGTGGGGGCTTTTTGCTTGTGAATTTGTTAAACTTTCCTAAACAGAAAAAAATCTGAAGGGCACTGAATCCTTTGTCATTAAGACTCTTCCTTGTGAGTCAACATGGAAAAACTGATGGTTAATCTGATGGGTAATTCCAGGTAAAAGGAAACCTTTAGGCCTGAATTTATCTTTATTGGTTGTTGAAATCTTTTAATGAAATGATTGTCAGCTTTCTACTCTTTAGTGTGGGGCAAACAATAGTCATCTAGCTATGTGATAATCCACCCTTTATATCTTATTTGTCAGGATGGGGGGAACCAGGAGTTATCTATCCATCACTATTTATACAGAGCTGTGTAATACAATCTATCTCTTATATTCACATTGAGTTCACTTGAGTATTGAGTTAAAACTCCAGAATAAAATTTTGTTTATCACTAACATGATTCCAAATGCAGTGTTTTTATATTTACATTGAGTTCACTTTATCATTTAGTTAAATCCCAGAATAAGATTTTATCAGTAACATTATTCCAAAGGCAGTATTTTTATATCAGTGATCTACACACAAGTTTAAAACTATTGATTAGTTCTGCAGGGTCCTTAGAAATCCAAGGATTTTGAATTGTCCTGACAGACGTCATTAGCATTTCACTGACATAAGCTGGTTTGTTCTAGCTCAATCCCCAGTTCAACTAAAGGAGTTATTTTATCTGTTTAACATATTCAAAGAAAGGATTGAGTGGTTTAAAATTTTCAGAACTACAGATAATCAACTCTTCTCATTTCACAGATAAAGGAAACAGAATCCAATGTAAAGGTATGTTTTCTATGACGACAGAGTTCTGAGCCCTGAATGTGGCATTTGGCAACAAACCATGGCACCATTTATTTATTTATTTATTTATTCACCAACCTTTTGAGCATTCAACTCTCCCAAGCACCATGCTCAGCAAAACAGAATACGGTAGAATCTCAGTCTTAGAGTATCACACTATCTAGTGTAAGAAGCCGGTTAGTAAATATAAAAAAAAAAAACAGAAAAAATTACAATTAATATGATGAGAGGCATTAAGGAGATAAATGCAAAATACCAAAGCTGCCCAGATGATGGTGTGACCATATAGGAGCGGAGAAAACTTCACAAAGAAGATGACATTTAGCAAATCTTCTTAATCACTTTACTTCTTAAATAATCTTGTAACATTTTGATGTAATTACTGGCCAAGATTGCTTGGTGTGATAAAATACATTGTTCTTCAAAGTTGTAATATTCTTATCTATGTATTTTATACACTCTTTGCATCAATTTCCAGAATCTACACCACATCTGGCTCTATCAAAATATTTTTGTACCTCTTTTCGTTCACTAAATGGAATGGCATTTCTTTGAACTTTGATTAATTCAGTGATCACTGAATCCACTCCTTTTACATAAGATAATAGTTATATGAATCTGTTCTTTGCAGGGAAAACTCAACACGAATATCCTTATGAAATATATGTATTCTTTGTTCATTTTGTTCATTCTTCTTCTTAAACCCCATAAGCCATAATAATCCTAAAAAGGAAAAATTGGTCAAAAGTCCTTCTGTGAATGGCATTTGTGTTTGGTTTCTCAGATTATGATTTGTATAGTAGAAGTCCCATCTTTTTAAAAACATGCACACAGTCAATCCTACATAAGTCTCTTCATCATATGTTTTCAAAATATTTTCTCTACCTGAAATCCAATGGCCTTCTTAGAGATTAAGACAGGCTTAAACAAGAAAGAGAAGTATATTTGCCTTCTCCAAAATAAAAAAGCAGAGAATGTGTTTCTCAAGTGGGCTAAATTAAGGCTTTTGGAGCTGAAGTTTACATTGCATAGTTTTACAGATTTTGTTGGTAGAAACGAGTTTGTTGTTTAGGGTTTCATTTTGCTATCTTGTTCCACAGTAAGAAAAGTCACACCACTTGCAAAACTGAGAAACTTATTAGAATCCTGCGGTGTTTGCCTGCTTTGATTTCACACAGTGGAACCAACATGAAATGAAGGATAACACTGCAAAGGGAAATGTGAAACACTTGCAAAAAATCACTGCTGGAGATGGCACCACCTAGGCTTCAAGGAAAGCATCTTCCAACTTAGCATCCTCCTTCTTCTCAAACAACTGTAATTTCAAGTTTGGTTTTGTCTAAAAACTTGCAACTAATGCTGAGGTCTTAATTGTGGATTAGAACTGTACAATCCAGTTAAGATAACTGCTTTAGAAAATACCAAGGAATTTTTACATTCATTTTAATGGTTCCAGTTTACCTCAGAAGGGCTTTGAATCATCAGGTGGTTTTAAAATGCCAAGTAGGACTGCTGGGCAATTGAGCTGACATGAGAAAAGGTTGAACTAAATCAATAAATGTGTGGATTTCTTAAAATTCAATTTATTGTGAAGCATCTTTGCCAATATTACTAACAGGCACACTAGGAAAACCTAGTGCAAGAATCTCACCAAAAATCAATTAGATAAATACGCTTCGGGAAATGTATATCAGAACAGATGAATAAAATTGGATAAAATTCCTGAGACACACTATAGAAAACTACAGATGCAAGCCAAAGAGAGAAGCCAATGTATAACCAGTAAACTAAACTGATAACTAAAGGAAAAATATTCTTAGAATAACATATTCACTTTTTCATTAAAAAAATGAAATAAAAAACTTCTCCAGCATGAATCTGTCCAAATGGCTCAAGCTAGGACACTGGCTTGTGAGAATTCCACAAATGAACATTATGAATTTCCTAATGACACTATCTGTTCCACTGGGTTACAAAGTCTCCAAGGAGAAGAACATATGTTCATGATTGACAAATGCAAATTTTTTTGGCAGAGGAAAACGGCCTTTTCTCCCACTGCCTTTGATTGGCCATTCCGACCTATGAATGTAAGATTGACATATATTTCAAAGTGTCAACCTGATTCCTAAATAATTCTTGCTAATGTAGATCCTAATGTCTCCCAGTAAATATGCTCATTAACAAAACTTTGACAAAGCCTGTACGTTCCTCCATATTATTTTAAATAAATAACAGTAATATTTGACTAAATCTCTCTGCTAAAAATTTCCAATGTTATATAAATATCTGAAGTTTTCTTTGACCTTTAGCCCCAAACCCGGCTCCTCCCACCTCGTACTAGTTTGCAATGAGTTCGCCACTCCTTTGTCTTGAGTACATACACATTAGAACACATATGTTTTGTGATGTTTGTGTCTTATAAATGGCATCATATTATACATACCCTTCGGAATTATGTTATTGTTGTTGTTCCGTTGATCAATGGGACACGGACTTCTTCCACCTTTATACAAACGGACCTGCCTCATTTTGTTTTCATCAGCTGCATAGTACTCCTTAGAAATTTAACTATGTATTTTGCTATTCTTCATTGATGAATAGTTGGTTGTTTTTAATTATTTGCTTTTTTAAAAACTCTTCAATGATCATTTTTGTATATGCCTCACTGGGCACACCTCAAAGTTTTTTTTTTAAAGTATAGACAAGAGAAATGTGTTAACCTCTTTAATTCTTGTGCTAAAATAGTAAGAAATAAAGGATGGCATAAAATGCCATTTTCTTTTATTCTATCAGAATAAAAAAATAAAATTAGAACTTTCTAATTTTTTAAATAACACTACTGCTTTCTATTTTTAGAAGCAGATTCTTAAAAGTCAGCATTTCCTGAGTTCAAATCCCAGTCCCAGTTTCAAATTGAAAACAATCTAAGTCACAGCAATAGGAATGGAAAAATACATAATAAAATACCTAAGCTATCTGTGTAGCTGATGAAAAAAAAATGCAGCAAGTCTAGATGTACCAACACAGAAGAGTGTAACTTTGTGTAACTTTAAACTAATTAACATATCCTTGCCAAGCCTTAGTTTCTCCACCAAAATGTGAAAATAACAATTTTAAAATATATATACAGCATACAGTTGTTACACAGATTAAATGACAAAATAGTTGTAAAGCACTTAGTACAACACCTGACATTGTGTAAGTGCTTAATAAATATGAACTTTCATTATAATTCTTGATGTATTCCAAGATGGCAGATAAATTTCAACAACTCGAGGCCATTTATTCATTTGGTAATCATTTACTAAGCATTGCTTATGAGAAAGGTTTTATGCTACCTGAGTTGAGGAAAACACAGATGAATGAAACAATCTCTGTCCTCAAGGATCTTAGGAAAATGTCCAAGAATATAAGTCACGTCAAGAGTAACCTTAATACCAAAAGGAATGTAGTATTATAAGAGAGTGTCATAACAGATTGCTATTATTTTATCTGCTCAACACTACTCCCTCAGAAAGCACATCCTCCTTCTTTGAAAGCACTCTTCCTTCTCCAATTCTAACTAACATTGAAGAGTGGATAACCAGATATAAAAGCTACAACCTGGCCGCCCACAGTTGTAGGTCAGGAAATGTGCACGTGACTTCATCATATGACCCAAGCCAGGCCAATTAGAGGATGCTTCACACTAAGAATGGAGGGAAGGGGGTGATTTTTCTTGAATGGGAAAGGCCTGACATGGAAGGCACAGATGCTATTTGCAGGGAAGTTCCCCAGCATGTGGGGGATCTGGAAGAATAAGGGAGCACAATGATGAAAGTAGTGGGAAAAAGCAAAGACACTGGATTTGGGTCCCCCAGAACCTCAACCTTTGGTGATGACATAGGATATCATTAGTTCTATGACAGCAGGGATTTCTGTATGTTTTTGTTTACTAATATATCCCTAGGATCTAGAACAGTGCCTGGCACACAGTAGACAGTGACTACATATTTCCTGAATGAATGAATTAAATCCTACAAGATACCCCTCTTTTTTCTAAGAAAGTTCATGTTTTATTCTTTCCTTGCAATCAAATCCAGAATTATTCTTGGTAAAGTGAGAATGTTAACATTCCTACCTCAGAAGGAGACAAGATGTAACAAAATATAATATCAGGAAACATTCCTGTGCCACTAGCATAATGTCCCCAGACACCGTTCCAAACCAGCTCCTACTGAAGTACTGTCCATCTCACCACAAACCCAGAGATATTTTGAGTTTTTGGTTATAAAACCTCTCAGGTACCATTTAGTCTGGTTTAATAAAACACAGACTTATCTACTTGGTTTCCAAGACTGCAGACTTTGGTTTCCAAGACTGCAGACTTTGGAAACTGGAAATCATAAAGCAGTCTGTTATATGCCTGCTTCCATCCCTCTTACTTGTGTATCTTTTTTTTTCTTTCACAGATCAAGAGGTAAGATATGAATAAATGCCCAGTTAAGGACTGACAGAAATCTAAGAGGCTGGCATTGTGTTCAATGTCAATAAAAATTCACATGAATGAGCTCAAGTTGGCAGTTGTTGGATGTAACATACAGGAATTGAATAGCTAACAAACGCCCTAGTAGATTGAAACACACAGCTGACTGAAATTCACATCACTATTGAAAAATTGCACAGTATAACTCTATGTTCATGGTAGGTCCTGACATCAATAAATTGAAACAAAATAAAAGATCACTTCTCTGGCTGTCAGAACTGTAACAGTTTATAAAACTAGCCTATGAAGGTTCCTTGAACGGTATTTTGTATGTTTTACTCTTTAACATTTATTGACTAACTAATATACGCTGGAAAGCTTAACAGTAGTTGTTGGGCAGAGAAGGAAAAATCAGGTACAGATCTCGGTCTACAAACTCAGATTACATCAAGTGGCTAAGACATGTTCACCACTTATCAGGTACAACTGGCCCAGGACAAAAGCAAACCCATACAGAATCTAGCCATGATGACAAGTGTCTGCTGAGAAAAAAGCCTTCATCAACAGTTAAAATAGCTACTTTTGAACTTTTTCTCACGTTACCTTGGCCATTGCTTCCGGTTCCTGGTCTATCTGTGGCTTTTGACACTTTTTTGCTTAAGTCCCCTCATGACTTCCATAAACAACGTTTACTAGCCCCACCATGTAGCCACTTGGCTCCTAACAGAACCTGCCCACCCTGTGTAGACTGTTCTGAGGCACGTACCACCTCCTGGGACTATTCATTTGACCCATACAAACCATCAAAATTACTAGCTTCTACATAATCATAATACAGGGTAGAATGAACCATGACTATGAACTGTAACAATCTAAGTCACCTGACTTAAACTGATTTTTTGTTGCTGTTTTTAATAAGGAATTCTAAAATAATAGTATGTTGTCAGTTATGTAACATATGTATGTATATTATATGTGTTCATTCATTATACTTGTATATTTTATGTATGCACTTATAATATTTATATAAAAATATAGAGTTTAGGTTAAACTTCCTGAATGCTGATCAGCATAATGGAGAGAAAACCATTTGATTGTGTTACTACACGTCTGCTCTGCATTTAGTAGCTTCCTCCTTATATATCAATAGCCCCAAAACATTACTTCCTATTTAGTTCCACTGAATGATCAAGTAGAAAGAGCGGGAAAAACAATGCAATTATACTTTAATTGTTCCTTCCCTTTCTCAGTCCTACTCCTAAAACCTCTTCTGATTCTCCCCACCACATTAAAAGATACAACTGTCTTATGTGGTCTCTGGAGGGTCTACTAAGGGTTAGCAAAACAACGTTTGGCAGCATATTCTTTGACGCTCTGATTCGTTGACCAAACATAGAATTCAGAGGCAAGCCAAATAAAAATTGAGAAAAAAATTAACACATCTAGATACTGAAATCTACTGAAGAACTATACACAAGAGAAATCCTTGAATGTGTACTGTAAAATTAGACCTGACATTGAATTACTTTATTTTTTCAAGTGTGGATGCTTTGACCAAGTTTCCATTTTGCTTAATAATTCAATACCAAAGACATCTTATTTAGACAGCCCTGGCACAGTATCTGTGGTTACTACTCTTGGAGAGACTCTTATAAAAGATAATCAGCTGAATCACTTAATCCATAAGAAAAATTAAATGAAGCCATGCTACATTAGGATACTGAAATTAAGTCAGTGAGTACTGAAGTGGATTAAGTCTTAGAGATCATCTTCTAGACCAGTGGTTCTCAAAGTGTAGTCTTTGGACCAGCAGCATCAGTAACCCGTAAATGTATACACTGATTATGTACCCACAAAACAAAAAATAAACATTTTCTCCCATTCTGTGGGTTGTCTGTTTTCTCTGCTCATTATTTCTTTTGCTGTGCAGAAGTCTTTTAGTTTAATTAGGTCCCATTTATTTATTTTTGTTTTTGTTGAATTTGCTTTTGAGTTCTTAGTCATGAATTTTTTGCCTACGCCAACGTGTAGAAGAGTTTTTCTGATATGAAAGAAAATATTCGATAACTATGCATCTAACACAGGGCTAATTTCCAGAAGCTACAAGAAGCTCAAACAAATAAGTAAAAAAAAAAATGCATCAAAAAGTGGGCAAAGGGCATGAATACACAATGCTCAAAAGAAGATATTCAAACCACCAACAAACATATGAAGAAATGCTCAATATCCCTAATTATCAGAGAAATGCAAACTAAAACCACAGTGAGATACCACCTTACTCCTGCAAGAATCACCATAATTAAAAATTTTTTTAAATAGATGTTGGCATGGATGTGGTGAAAGGGAACACTTTTACACTGCATGTGAGAATGTAAACTGGTACAACCACAGTATGGAAATTCCTTAAAGAACTAAAAGTAGGGAGGGAGGAGCCAAGATGGCCGAATAGGAACAGCTCCGGTCTACAGCTCCCAGCGTGAGCGACGCAGAAGACAGGTGATTTCTGCATTTCCATCTGAGGTACCGGGTTCATCTCACTAGGGAGTGTCAGACAGTGGGCGCAGGCCAGTGGGTGCGCGCACCGTGCGCGAGCCGAAGCAGGGCGAGGCATTGCCTCACCTGGGAAGCGCAAGGGGTCAGGGAGTTCCCTTTCCGAGTCAAAGAAAGGGGTGACGGACGCACCTGGAAAATCGGGTCACTCCCACCCGAATATTGCGCTTTTCAGACCGGCTTAAAAAACGGCGCACCACGAGACTATATCCCACACCTGGTTCGGAGGGTCCTACGCCCACGGAATCTCGCTGATTGCTAGCGCGGCAGTCTGAGATCAAACTGCAAGGCGGCAGCGAGGCTGGGGGAGGAGCGCCCGCCATTGCCCAGGCTTGCTTAGGTAAACAAAGCAGCTGGGAAGCTCCAACTGGGTGGAGCCCACCACAGCTCAAGGAGGCTTGCCTGCCTCTGTAGGCTCCACCTCTGGGGGCAGGGCACAGACAAACAAAAAGACAGCAGTAACCTCTGCAGACTTAAATGTCCCTGTCCCACAGCTTTGAAGAGAGCAGTGGTTCTCCCAGCACGCAGCTGGAGATCTGAGAACAGGCAGACTGCCTCCTCGAGTGGGTCCCTGACCCCTGACCCCCAAGCAGCCTAACTGGAAGGCACCCCCCAGCAGGGGCACACTGACACCTCACACCGCAGGGTATTCCAACAGACCTGCAGCTGAGGGTCCTGTCTGTTAGAAGGAAAACTAACAAACAGAAAGGACATCCACACCGAAAACCCATCTGTACATCACCATCATCAAAGACCAAAAGTAGATAAAACCACAAAGATGGGGAAAAAACAGAACAGAAAAACTGGAAACTCTAAAAAGCAGAGCACCTCTCCTCCTCCAAAGGAACGCAGTTCCTCACCAGCAATGGAACAAAGCTGGATGGAGAATGATTTTGACGAGCTGAGAGAAGAAGGCTTCAGACGATCAAATTACTCTGAGCTACGGGAGGACATTCAAACCAAAGGCAAAGAAGTTGAAAACTTTGAAAAAAATTTAGAAGAATGTATAACTAGAAAAACCAATACAGAGAAGTGCTTAAAGGAGCTGATGGAGCTGAAAACCAAGGCTCGAGAACTACGTGAAGAATGCAGAAGCCTCAGGAGCCGATGCGATCAACTGGAAGAAAGGGTATCAGCAATGGAAGATGAAATGAATGAAATGAAGTGAGAAGGGAAGTCTAGAGAAAAAAGAATAAAAAGAAATGAGCAAAGCCTCCAAGAAATATGGGACTATGTGAAAAGACCAAATCTACGTCTGATTGGTGTACCTGAAAGTGATGCGCAGAATGGAACCAAGTTGGAAAACACTCTGCAGGATATTGTCCAGGAGAACTTCCCCAATCTAGCAAGGCAGGCCAACATTCAGATTCAGGAAATACAGAGAACGCCACAAAGATACTCCTCGAGAAGAGCAACTCCAAGACACATAATTGTCAGATTCACCAAAGTTGAAATGAAGGAAAAAATGTTAAGGGCAGCCAGAGAGAAAGGTCGGGTTACCCTCAAAGGGAAGCCCATCAGACTAACAGCGGATTTCTCAGCAGAAACCCTACAAGCCAGAAGAGAGTGGGGGCCAATATTCAACATTCTTAAAGAAAAGAATTTTCAACCCAGAATTTCATATCCAGCCAAACTAAGCTTCATAAGTGAAGGAGGAATAAAATACTTTACAGACAAGCAAATGCTGAGAGATTTTGTCACCACCAGGCCTGCCTTACAAGAACTCCTGAAGGAAGCGCTAAACATGGAAAGGAACAACCGGTACCAGCCGCTGCAAAATCATGCCAAAATGTAAAGACCATCGAGACTAGGAAGAAACTGCATCAACTAATGAGCAAAATCACCAGCTAACATCATAATGACAGGATCAAATTCACACATAACAATATTAACTTTAAATGTAAATGGACTAAATTCTCCAATTAAAAGACAGACTGGCAAGTTGGATAAAGAGTCAAGACCCATCAGTGTGCTGTATTCAGGAAACCCATCTCACATGCAGAGACACACATAGGCTCAAAATAAAAGGATGGAGGAAGATCTACCAAGGAAATGGAAAACAAAAAAAGGCAGGGGTTGCAATCCTAGTCTCTGATAAAACAGACTTTAAACCAACAAAGATCAAAAGAGACAAAGAAGGCCATTACATAATGGTAAAGGGATCAATTCAACAAGAGGAGCTAACTATCCTAAATATATATGCACCCAATACAGGAGCACCCAGATTCATAAAGCAAGTCCTGAGTGACCTACAAAGAGACTTAGACTCCCACACATTAATAATGGGAGACTTTAACACCCCACTGTCAACATTAGACAGATCAACGAGACAGAAAGTCAACAAGGATACCCAGGAATTGAACTCAGCTCTGCACCAAGCGGACCTAATAGACATCTACAGAACTCTCCACCCCAAATCAACAGAATATACATTTTTTTCAGCACCACACCACACCTATTCCAAAATTGACCACATAGTTGGAAGTAAAGCTCTCCTCAGCAAATGTAAAAGAACAGATATTATAACAAACTATCTCTCAGACCACAGTGCAATCAAACTAGAACTCAGGATTAAAAATCTCACTCAAAACCGCTCAACTACATGGAAACTGAACAACCTGCTCCTGAATGACTACTGGGTACATAACGAAATGAAGGCAGAAATAAAGATGTTCTTTGAAACCAACGAGAACAAAGACACAACATACCAGAATCTCTGGGATGCATTCAAAGCAGTGTGTAGAGGGAAATTTATAGCACTAAATGCCCACAAGAGAAAGCAGGAAAGATCCAAAATTGACACCCTAACATCACAATTAAAAGAACTAGAAAAGCAAGAGCAAACACATTCAAAAGCTAGTAGAAGGCAAGAAATAACTAAAATCAGAGCAGAACTGAAGGAAATAGAGACACAAAAAACCCTTCAAAAAATCAATGAATCCAGGAGCTGGTTTTTTGAAAGGATCAACAAAATTGATAGACCGCTAGCAAGACTAATAAAGAAAAAAAGAGAGAAGAATCAAATAGACACAATAAAAAATGATAAAGGGGATATCACCACCGATCCCACAGAAATACAAACTATCAGAGAATACTACAAACACCTCTACGCAAATAAACTAGAAAATCTAGAAGAAATGGATACATTCCTCGACACATACACTCTCCCAAGACTAAACCAGGAAGAAGTTGAATCTCTGAATAGACCAATAACAGGAGCTGAAATTGTGGCAATAATCAATAGTTTACCAACCAAAAAGAGTCCAGGACCAGAAGGATTCACAGCCGAATTCTACCAGAGGTACAAGGAGGAACTGGTACCATTCCTTCTGAAACTATTCCAATCAATAGAAAAAGAGGGAATCCTCCCTAACTCATTTTATGAGGCCAGCATCATTCTGATACCAAAGCCGGGCAGAGACACAACCAAAAAAGAGAATTTTAGACCAATATCCTTGATGAACATTGATGCAAAAATCCTCAATAAAATACTGGCAAACCGAATCCAGCAGCACATCAAAAAGCTTATCCACCATGATCAAGTGGGCTTCATCCCTGGGATGCAAGGCTGGTTCAATATACGCAAATCAATAAATGTAATCCAGCATATAAACAGAAACAAAGACAAAAACCACATGATTATCTCAATAGATGCAGAAAAAGCCTTTGACAAAATTCAACAACCCTTCATGCTAAAAACTCTCAATAAATTAGGTATTGATGGGACGTATTTCAAAATAATAAGAGCTATCTATGACAAACCCACAGCCAATATCATACTGAATGGGCAAAAACTGGAAGCATTCCCTTTGAAAACTGGCACAAGACAGGGATGCCCTCTCTCACCGCTCCTATTCAACATAGTGTTGGAAGTTCTGGCCAGGGCAATCAGGCAGGAGAAGGAAATAAAGGGTAATCAATTAGGAAAAGAGGAAGTCAAATTGTCCCTGTTTGCAGACGACATGATTGTATATCTAGAAAACCCCATTGTCTCAGCCCAAAATCTCCTTAAGCTGATAAGCAACTTCAGCAAAGTCTCAGGATACAAAATCAATGTACAGAAATCACAAGCATTCTTATACACCAACAACAGACAAACAGAGAGCCAAATCATGAGTGAACTCCCATTCACAATTGCTTCAAAGAGAATAAAATACCTAGGAATCCAACTTACAAGGGATGTGAAGGACCTGTTCAAGGAGAACTACAAACCACTGCTCAAGGAAATAAAAGAGGATACAAACAAATGGAAGAACATTCCATGCTCAGGGGTAGGAAGAATCAATATCGTGAAAATGGCCATACTGCCCAAGGTCATTTACAGATTCAATGCCATCCCCATCAAGCTACCAATGACTTTCTTCACAGAATTGGAAAAAACTACTTTAAAGTTCATATGGAACCAAAAAAGAGCCCACATCGCCAAGTCAATCCTAAGCCAAAAGAACAAAGCTGGAGGCATCACACTACCTGACTTCAAACTATACTACAAGGCTACAGTAACCAAAACAGCATGGTACTGGTACCAAAACAGAGATATAGATCAATGGAACAGAACAGAGCCCTCAGAAATAATGCCGCATACCTACAACTATCTGATCTTTGACAAACCTGAGAAAAACAAGCAATGGGGAAAGGATTCCCTATTTAATAAATGGTGCTGGGAAAACTGGCTAGCCATATGTAGAAAGCTGAAACTGGATCCCTTCCTTACACCTTATACAAAAATCAATTCAAGATGGATTAAAGATTTAAACGTTAGACCTAAAACCATAAAAACCCTAGAAGAAAACCTAGGCATTACCATTCAGGACATAGGCATGGGCAAGGACTTCATGTCCAAAACACCAAAAGCAATGGCAACAAAAGACAAAATTGACAAATGGGATCTAATTAAACTAAAGAGCTTCTGCACAGCAAAAGAAACTACCATCAGAGTGAACAGGCAACCTACAACATGGGAGAAAATTTTCGCAACCTACTCATCTGACAAAGGGCTAATATCCAGAATCTACAATGAACTCAAACAAATTTACGAGAAAAAAACAAACAACCCCATCAAAAAGTGGGCGAAGGACATGAACAGACACTTCTCAAAAGAAGACATTTATGCAGCCAAAAAACACATGAAAAAATGCTCATCATCACTGGCCATCAGAGAAATGCAAATCAAAACCACTATGAGATATCATCTCACACCAGTTAGAATGGCAATCATTAAAAAGTCAGGAAACAACAGGTGCTGGAGAGGATGTGGAGAAATAGGAACACTTTTACACTGTTGGTGGGACTGTAAACTAGTTCAACCATTGTGGAAGTCAGTGTGGCGATTCCTCAGGGATCTAGAACTAGAAATACCATTTGACCCAGCCATCCCATTACTGGGTATATACCCAAAGGACTATAAATCATGCTGCTATAAAGACACATGCACACGTATGTTTATTGCAGCATTATTCACAATAGCAAAGACTTGGAACCAACCCAAATGTCCAACAATGATAGACTGGATTAAGAAAATGTGGCACATATACACCATGGAATACTATGCAGCCATAAAAAATGATGAGTTCATGTCCTTTGTAGGGACATGGATGAAATTGGAAACCATCATTCTCAGTAAACTATCGCAAGAACAAAAAACCAAACACTGCATATTCTCACTCATAGGTGGGAATTGAACAATGAGATCACATGGACACAGGAAGGGGAATATCACACTCTGGGGAATGTTGTGGGGTTGGGGGAGGGGGGAGGGATAGCATTGGGAGATATACCTAATGCTAGATGACAAGTTAGTGGGTGCAGTGCACCAGAATGGCACATGTATACATATGTAACTAACCTGCACAATGTGCACATGTACCCTAAAACTTAAAGTATAATAAAAAAAAAAAAAATGTAAAAAAAAAAAAAAAAGCAATAACAGGAAAAAAAAAAAAAAAAAAAAAAGAACTAAAAGTAGGACTATTATTTGATCCAGCAATCCTACTACTGGGTATCTACCCAACAGAAAAGCAATCATTATATGAAAAAGACACATGGACACACATATGTATAGCAGCATAATTCACAATTACAAAAATATGGAACCAACCTAAATGCCTGTCAACCAACACGTGGATAAAGAAAATGTGGTATATATACACCATGGAATACTACTCAGACATAAAAAAAAATGAAATAATGGCATTTGCAGCAACATGGCTGGAGTTGGAGGCCATTATTCTAACTGAAGTAACTCAGGAATGGAAAACCAAACATCATATGTTCTCACTATAAGTGGGAGCTAAGCTATGAAAATTCAAAGGCATAGGAAGATAGAACAGACCTTGGAGACTCAGGAGAAAGCATGGGAAAGGGAGTGAGAGTTAAAAGAATACATATTGGGTATAGTGTACACTGCTCGGTGATGGGTGCACCAAAACCTCAGATATCGCCCCTAAAGAACCTATCCATGTAACCAAAGATCACCTGTTCCCCAAAAACTATTGAAATAAATAAATAAATAGAAATATAAATTCTTGGCCCAGACCTATGGATTCAGAAAATTTGGGGGTAGAACTCAGCAATCAATGTTCACAAACCTTCCAGGTGATGGTGATGTACATTCATGTTTGAGAACCACCGATCCAGACAGTTTCATACTATGGAGGGGAAAAAAATGAACCCCCTAGGAAGCAAACAAGTTGCCCAAATAAATGGTAAGAACCAGATGGAAAGCTCACATAGCACTAAGTAGGGTTGCTGTTGGAATACTAGAGAACCACTACTTCAGATCTCAGTAGATTTATTACTGAAGATTTTGACATAATTAAATTAGGATAATTTTTATCTATTTATACAGGTATGGTGAAGTGTAAGGAGACCACAAGGAGTAGTGCAGTAGCCCAGAGCTAGTTACAGTGGAATAGACTATAATGCTTGTAGGCCAAAAGGGGCAAGAGGATGGAGGAGAAAGCCATGTAGGGAAGGGAGCACCCAGCCAGCCTCCATCACCAAAGAACAGGGAGTAAGAGAAGGTGGAGAATGAGTTTGGAAGGAAAATGGAAAACATTTGATGCAATATGTGATCAAAAATGGCCAATATTTTACAACAAGTACCAGGAATTTCTCTCCCTCTCCTCTGTCCTCTACCTGCTTTCTCTTCAAGGAAAGAATCAAAACACTCTAACCACATAGCAGTCAAAAATTGAGGTAAATACAACTGCGAGTTTTCTCTCTATTGCTTTCCTTCCCTTCATTCTCAATAGCAGAACTCCAAGATTTTAGCTGGGGATTGTGGCCATCTTCCCTAAAAGATAATATGTTCTATTTTCACATGCAGTTAGGTATTCAATGTCACTAAGTTCTGGACATTGGTACATAAGTATGAAGGTTGTCTATAACTTCAGGGAAATGGTCTTGAAAGTCCTCTTTCCAAATGACTTGAGTTTAGGCAATCTTGAATCACAAGCCATCTTGGATCATGAGGTGACCTTGAAAAGGGATGTCCTACACTACAGAACAACAAGCTGGACAGAGGCTGGGTGAGTAATATGAAACACCAAAGCAGTCCCAGGTTGACTATCTCTCAGCTTCTTAAATGGGAGACAGAACTAAACTTTTATCTTCTTTAGCCACAGTAATATGTGGGTTTCTATTATCAGCTGAACCTAATTGTAACTAACAAAATCTACATACACTAACATGGTAAAATCAGCAAAGGCATGTTATGGAATTAAAGGAAAAAAATCAGCAAAATACAGAATGATATTACGTATTATTTATGGTTAATGTTTATCAAAATGTATAGACAAAGTTCTAGAAATAAACAACAAAAAGTGATAACCATAGTTAAAACCCAACAGCTTATGGGGGACTAGGATTAGGGATGGAGAACAGAGGAGAATTTCACCTTATACATCATAGAAAAAATATATTCAAGGCTGGATGTGAAATTAATCTTTTTAAACATCTGAACTTATTCACTTCTTTGGCAGTGAGTAAGTTCATGGTTTTGGCAGACCTTTGACTTTGCTAAGCTCTTAAATTGAAAATCTGATGCCTCCATCCATGGTGGTAACACCCAGTGTAAACAGAATCTAGGAGCCTAGTAACATGTTTGGCTCTTGCTGTGTTTTCTGTAACTGAACCACAGTAGACTGGGTGGCTCCTGATTCATGGATTAACTTGTACTTCAGCTACATGATCTGCAAAGTTGTGGAAGAGCCATCGGGGACTGATATTTACACAGCTACAAAGTCATGTTCATATGGATTACATGACAGGTTGTCTGGGATCAAACACAGAAATATAAAGAAGTGGCAAGAGATCTTGTGGGATAAAATATAATCTGGGTATGAGACCAATGATCAGCAATGTGTTATAGTGTGCCTTACGTTGGTAAGAAGTCTTTCTGTTGGGAATTCGAGTAGTGATTTTGAATATCAGGTCTTATATCGCCCCAGGAGTGACACATTTGAAAACCACACATGGGGGGTGCAGCCAAGATGGCCGAATAGGAACAGCTCCAGTCTACAGCTCCCAGAGTGAGTGACGCAGAAGACGGGTGATTTCTGCATTTCCAACAGAGGTACCAGGTTCATCTCACCGGGGAGTGTCAGACAGTGGGTGCAGGACAGTGGGTGCAGCATATTAAGCGTGAGCCAAAGCAGGGCAAGGCATCGCCTCACCCGGGAAGTGCAAGGGGTCAGGGAATTCCCTTTCCTAGTCAAAGAAAGGGGTGACAGACGGCACCTGGAAAATTGGGTCACTCCCACCCTAATACTGTGCGTTTCCAAAGGTCTTAGCAAATGGCACACCAGGAGATTATATGCTGCACCTAGCTCAGAGGGTCCTATGCCCAGGGAGCCTCGCTCATTGCTAGCACAGCAATCTGAGATCAAACTGCAAGGCGGCAGCGAGGCTCGGGGAGCGGCGCCCACCATTGCCGAGGCTTGAGGAGGTAAACAAAGCAGCTGGGAAGCTCGAACGGGGTGGAGCCCACCGCAGCTCAAGGAGGCCTGTCTCTGGGGGCAGGGCATAGCCAAACAAAAGGCAGCAGAAACCTCTGCAGACTTCAATGTCCCTGTCTGCCAGCTTTGAAGACAGTAGTGGTTCTCCCAGCATGCAGCTTGAGATCTGAGAACAGACAGACTGCCTCAAGTGGGTCCCTGACCCCCAAGTAGCCTAACTGGGAGGCATCCCCCAGTAGGGGCAGACTGACACCTCACATGGCCAGGTATTCCTCTGAGACAAAACTTCCAGAGGAACAATCAGGCAGCAACATTTGCTGTTCACCAATATCCGCTGTTCTGCAGCCTCCACTGCTGATACTCAGGCAAACAGGGTCTGGAGTGGACCTCCAGCAAACTCCAACAGACCTGCAGCTGAGGGTCCTGACTGTTAGAAGGAAAACTAACAAACAGAAAGGACATCCACACCAAAATCCCATCTGTATGTCACCATGATCAAAGACCAAACAAAGGTAGATAAAACCACAAAGATGGGGAAAAAACAGAGCAGAAAAACTGGAAACTCTAAACATCAGAGTGCCTCTCCTCCTCCAAAGGAACGCAGCTCCTCACCAGCAACAGAACAAAGCCGAATGGAGAATGACTTTGACAAGTTGAGAGAAGAAGGCTTCAGATGATCAAACTACTCTGAGCTAAAGGAGGAAGTTCGAACCCATGGCAAAGAAGTTAAAAACCTTGAAAAAAATTAGATGAATGGCTAACTAGAATAACCAATGCAGAGAAGTCCTTAAAGGACCTGATGGCGCTGAAAACCAAGGCATGAGAACTACGTGACGAATGCGCAAGCCTCAGTAGTCGATTCGATCAACTGGAAGAAAGGGTAACAGTGATGGAAGATCAAATGAATGAAATGAAGCGAGAAGAGAAGTTTAAAGAAAAAACAATAAAAAGAAACGAACAAAGCCTCCAAGAAATATGGGACCATGTGAAAAGACCAAATCAACATCTGATTGATGTACCTGAAAGTCACACGGAGAATGGAACCAAGTTGGAAAACACTCTGCAGGATATTATCCAGGAGAACTTCCCCAATCTAGCAAGGCAGGCCAATATTCAAATTCAGGAAATACGGAGAACACCACAAAGATACTCCTCGAGAAGAGCAACTCCAAGACACATAATTGTCAGATTCAACAAAGCTGAAATGAAAGAAAAAATGCTAAGGGCAGCCAGAGACAAAGGTCGGGTTACCCACAAAGGGAAGCCCATCAGACTAACAGCGATCTCTCAGCAGAAAGTCTACAAGACAGAAGAGAGTGGGGGCCAATATTCAACATTCTTAAAGAAAAGAATTTTCGACAAAGAATTTCATATCCAGCCAAACTAACCCTCATAAGTGAAGGAGAAATAAAATACTTTACAGACAAACAAATGCTGAGAGATTTTGTCACCACCAGGCCTGCCCTAAAAGAGCTCCTGAAGGAAACACTAAACACGAAAAGGAACAACCGGTACCAGCCACTGCAAAAACATGCCAAACTGTAAAGACCATTGATGCTAGGAAGAAACTGCATCAACTAATGAGCAAAATAACCAGCTAACATCATAATGACAGGATCAAATTCACACATAACAATATTAACCTTAAATGTAAATGGGCTAAATGCTCCAATTAAAAGACACAGACTGGCAAGTTGGATAAAGAGTCAGGACCCATCAGTGTGCTGTATTCAGAAAACCCATCTCACATGCAGAGACACACATAGGCTCAAAATAAAGGGATGGAGGAAGATCTACCAAGCAAATGGAAAACAAAAAAAGGCAGGGGTTGCAATCCTAGTCTCTGATAAAACAGACTTTAAACCAACAAAGATCAAAAGAGACAAGACCATTACATAATGGTAAAGGGATCAATTCAACAAGAAGAGCTAACTATCCTAAATATATATGCACCCACTACAGGAGCACCCAGATTCATAAAGCAAGTCCTGAGTGACCTACAAAGAGACTTAGACTCCGACACAATAATGGGAGACTTTAACACCCCACTATCAACATTAACAGATCAACCAGACAGAAAGTTAACAAGGATATCCAGGAAATGAACTCAGCTCTGCACCAAGCGGACCTAATAGATATCTAAAGAACTCTCCACCCCAAATCAACAGAATATACATTCTTTTCAGCACCACACCACACCTATTCCAAAATTGACCACATAGTTGGAAGTAAAGCACTCCTCAGCAAATGTAAAAGAACAGAAATTATAACAAACTGTCTCTCAGACCACAGTGCAATCAAACTAGAACTCAGGATTAAGAAACTCACTCAAAGCCACTCAACTATATGGAAACTGAACAACTTGCTCTTGAATTCCCACTGGGTACATAACAAAATGAAGGCAGAAATAAAGATGTTCTTTGAAACCAATGAGAACAAAGACACAACATACCAGAATCTCTGGGACACATTCAAAGCAGTGTGTAAAGGGAAATTTATAGCACTAAATGCCCACAGGAGAAAGCAGGAAAGATCTAAAATTGACACCCTAACATCACCATTAAAAGAACTAGAGAAGCAAGAGCAAACACATTCAAAAGCTAGCAGAAGGCAAGAAATAATGAAGATCAGAGCAGAACTGAAGGAAATAGAGACACAAAAAAATCCTTCAAAAAGTCAATGAATCCAGGAGCTGGTTTTTTGAAAAGATCAACAAAATTGATAGACTGCTGGCAAGACTAATAAAGAAGAAAAGAGAGAAGAATCAAATAGACACAATAAAAAATGACAAAGGGGATAACACCACCGATCCCACTGAAATACAAACTACCATCAGAGAATACTATAAACACGTCTACGCAAATAAACTAGAAAATCTAGAAGAAATAGATAAATTCCTTGACACATAAGCCCTCCCAAGACTAAACCAGGAAGAAGCTGAATCTCTGAATAGACCAATAACAGGCTCTGAAATTGAGGCAATAATTAACAGCATACCAACCAAAAAAAGTCCAGGACCAGATGGATTCACAGCCAAATTCTACCAGAGGTACAAGGAGGAGCTGATACCATTCCTTCTGAAACTATTCCAATCAACAGAAAAAGAGGGAATCCTCCCTAACTCATTTTATGAGGCCAGCATTATCCTGATACCAAAGCCTGGCAAAGACAATGAAAAAAGAGAATTTTAGACCAATATCCCTGATGAACATTGATGCAAAAATCCTCAATAAAATACTGGCAAACCGAATCCAGCAGCACATCAAAAAGCTTATCCACCACGATCAAGTCAGCTTCATCCCTGGGACCCAAGGCTGGTTTAACATACGCAAATCAGTAAACGTATATAAACAGCATATACATATATAAACAGCATATAAACAGAACCAACGACAAAAACCACATGATTATCTCAATAGATGCAGAAAAGACATTTGATAAAATTCAACAGCCCTTCATGCAAAAAGTCTCAATAAATTAGGTATTGATGGGATGTATCTCGAAATAATAAGAGCTATCTATGACAAACCCACAGCCAATATCATACTGAATGGGCAAAAACTGGAAGCATTCCCTTTGAAAACTGGCACAAGACAGGGATGCCCTCTCTCACCACTCCTATTCAACATAGTGTTGGAAGTTCTGGCCAGGGCAATCAGGCAGGAGAAGGAAATAAAGGGTATTCAATTACGAAAAGAGGAAGTCAAATTGTCCCTGTTTGCAGATGACATGATTGTATATTTAAAAATCCCCACTGTCTCAGCCCAAAATCTCCTGAAGCTGATAAGCAACTTCAGCAAAGTCTCAGGATACAAAATCAATGTGCAAAAATCACAAGCATTCTTATACACCAATAACAGACAAACAGAGAGCCAAATCATGAGTGAACTCCCACTCACAACTGCTTCAAAGAGAATAAAATACCTAGGAATCCAACTTACAAGGGATGTGAAGGACCTCTTCAAGGAGAACTACAAACCACTGCTCAAGGAAATAAAAGAGGATACAAACAAATGGAAGAACATTCCATGCTCACGGGTAGGAAGAATCAATATCATGAAAATGGCCATACTGCCCAAGGTAATTTATCGATTCAATGCCATCCCCATCAAGCTACCAACGACTTTCTTCACAGAATTGGAAAAAAATACTTTAACATTCATATGGAACCAAAAAAGAGCTTGCATTGCCAAGTCAATCCTAAGCCAAAAGAACAAAGCTGGAGGCATCACGCTACCTGACTTCAAACTATACTACAAGGCTACAGTAACCAAAACAGCATGGTACTGGTACCAAAACAGATATAGACCAATGGAACAGAACAGAGCCCTCAGAAATAACACTGCATATCTACAACCATCTGATCTTTGACAAACCTGACAAAAACAAGACATGGGGAAAGGATTCCCTATTTAATCAATGGTGCTGGGAAAACTGGCTAGCCATATGTAGAAAGCTGAAACTGGATCCCTTCCTTACAGCTTATACAAAAATTAATTCAAGATGGATTAAAGACTTAAATGTTAGACCTAAAACCACAAAAACCCTAGAAGAAAACCTAGGCAATACCATTCAGGACATAGGCATAGGCAAGGACTCCATGTCTAAAACACCAAAAGCAATGGCAACAAAAGCCAAAATTGACAAATGGGATCTAATTAAACTAAAGAGCTTCTGCACAGCAAAAGAAACTACCATCAGAGTCAACAGGCAACCTACAGAATGGGAGGAAATGTTTGCAATCTACTCATCTGACAAAAGGCTAATATCCAGAATCTACAATGAACTCAAAAAAATTTACAAGAAAAAAACAAACAACCCCATCACAAAGTGGGCGAAGGACATGAACAGACACTTCTCAAAAGAAGACATTTACGCAGCCAAAAGACACATGAAAAAATGCTCATCATCACTGGCCATCAGAGAAATGCAAATCAAAACCACAATGAGATACCATCTCACACCAGTTAGAATGGCGATCATTAAAAGTCAGGAAACAACAGGTGCTGGAGAGGATGTGGAGAAATAGGAACACTTTTACACTGTTGTTGGGACTGTAAACTAGTTCAACCATTGAGGAAGTCAGTGTGGCAATTCCTCAGGGATCTTGAACTAGAGATACCATTTGACCCAGCAATCCCATTACTGGGTATATACCCAAAGGATTATAAATCATGCTGCTATAAAGACACATGCACACGTACGTTTATTGCGGCGCTATTCACAATAGCCAAGACTTGGAACCAACCCGAATGTCCAACAATGATAGACTGGATTAAGCAAATGTGGCACATATACACCACAGAATACTCTGCAGCCATAGAAAAGGATGAATTCATGCCCTTTGTAGGGACATGGATGAAGCTGGAAACCATCATACTCAGCAAATTATCTCAAGGACAAAAAACCAAACACCACATGTTCTCACTCATAGGTGGGAATTGAACAATGAGAACGCATGGACACAGGAAGGGGAACATCACACACTGGGGCCTGTCGTGGGGTGGGGGAAGTGGGGAGGGACAGCATTAGGAGATATACCTAATGTTAAATGAAGAGTTAATGGGTGCAGCACACCAACATGGTACATGTATACATATGTAACAAACCTGCACATTGTGCACATGTACCCTAAAACTTAAAGTATAATAAAAAAAAAAAAGAAAGAAAACCGCACATGGAATTCTCTTGGTCTAGACATCTCTAGGATATGTGTCTCCACATCTGTGTTCCCACAAAAGGAAATAGTTCTTAGTAAAAGAAATATCCAGGATGTGGCATATAGAGAACTACCCTGAGCCTTGGCGCTTATTGCAAGAATAGTGGAGAGTGTCGATTACAGGAGGCAATGAATCAAAAAGGACCACAGTAACATGCAACCCTTGAAACAATGGGCTCAAGAACTAGGTCACAGCTCTACCTGCATATGGGACAATGTTATTTCTAAATCCAGCATCAGGGCATGGTTAAGAGATTAGCCTGGAAAAAGAGGATTAGAAGTTACGCATTTACATGGTTTAGTGTGGCAAGTTTGAATAATAGAGGATGTGACTATTCTTGTGATAGTAATGTATTAAAGCAGCAAAGCAATACAAAGGAAAATGAAATAGGGAACTGTCATGAATGGGATCCTTTTTGTAACATAAAAGTTTAGGAGAACACTTGTAAAAGGTGAGTAGATGTTGTGAGGGCGAATCTTGATCAGAAAGAGAATCTAGGGAAGGGCATAAATCTGGCCCAAAGAAATAAGAGTTTAACTACTAAATTTAGGAGAAATTGTTTAAGTGAACGAGACCTTGTGGAAGGGAGACAAAACAGAGGAAGAACACAGTCATCACCTTAACCACAAGAATAACCAGATAGAGTTAAAGGGCTTTATGTATATTCCATTTCTAGTTGCCATAATCATAGAATCCTCACTTTAAGGACAGAGCATTATAATGGAAAAAAATACAAATAAATATATTTTTTAAGGGCAGGGTCACACAGTTGGCTTGCCTTTGGAGAAAGATCTGGGACACTTTGTGCTGTAAGACAAAGAATGATGTCAAAATGGAAAAAATCCTCCTGACCCGTGTATAAAAAGGGCCCCTTGCATCTGAGGCTGGGAAGAGCTTCCAGTATCTACATACCTCTTGCTTCTACTGACTAGTGGCTTCTCTGGCTTCACACACCCATGGCTACAAAGAAGACACACTTCCACCTTCTACCCTAGTCCTATAAGAACTGTACAGGCAGGGCTCACCCCAACAAGAAGCAGAGGCTTAGACTGAGTTCACAGAGATAAAGATCTCGGCCAGTGAGAAATAAGCAATCCACGACACGCAGGTTACATGCAGCCTGGCCACTTTTGAGATGTGGCTCAAGATCTAATTTCAGAAGCAAAGATTTGAAGGGTGCCTCTGGGTTGTTACTTCTCAAATATGGACAAATATTAACATTTTATTAACTCAGAAGCAATTCCGGAATTCAATTTTGATTTTTTTTTTGTTTCATAAATTTTATCTTTTCAAGATTAAAATGGATTAATTCAGTTGAATTATGCTTCGTGACTCTATCTAGATTTATTTCCCTCTGTCCCCCAAAAAACCACTCTTTTGAAGCAGGAGAGTAGCCATTAAGTCCATGTATTTATGCTTTCAATTTGTATGTAAATCATATAAACAATACACAGCGGTTTTTAAATTAAATTTTATGTAATTGATATTGTAAGGTATCGCTCTGTACTTTCAATCTTTTTTTTCTTTTTGACTTATATTTTAAGTTCAGGAGTACAAGTGCAGGTTTGTTACATAGGTAAGCTTGTGTCATGGGTGTTTATTGTACAGGCTATTTCATCACCCAGATATTAAGCCTAGTATCCCTTAGTTTTTTTTCCTGATCCTCTCCCTCCTCCACCCTCCACCCTCCAGTAGGCCCCAGTGTGTGTTGTTCCCTTCTATGTGTCCATATGTTCTCATCATTTAGCTCCCACTTATAAGCAAACCTTCCTTTTTTCACTCCAAAAAAGTTTTGAAATCTATCCATGGGATTCATATTGTACACCAACTTTTATTTGGTTGTTTGCATTTTTCTCACTAATGGTTGGAGCTCTTTATACATTCTAGAATTGTTTCCTTTTTATACATATTTTCTCTTCTCTTAGTCTAGTGTTTATTGTAAAATTTGTTTGTGGTATCTTTTGTCATGTAGTTCTTTAATTTTAATGAAGTCAAATATATCAATATTTTCCTTTGTAATTTTTGCCTTTTTAAGTTCTGATTAAAGTACAATTCCCAACACTGTGTTCATAGCAATATCCTTCTTTTTTCAAAAGTTGCATTTTTCATATTAGAAATCTACCTTCCTTCACACAATTTACAGTACCATCTATTTTTTGTCAGTGATATGCAATGGCTTCACTCTCACTACCAAGTTCCCAAATATGCATGGATGTGCTTCTTGGCTTCTCTAGTCCATGTTGATGATCTATTTCACTACCATTTCACTAGTACCATATTGTCTTAACTACAAATCTTTTTATAAAACCTAAATATTTGGTGTATTAAGATACCTCTTGCCCTTTTTTCCTTTAAAATTACATAGGCTATTCTTAGCAAAGACTTGGAACCAACCCAAATGCCAATCAATGATAGACTAGATTAAGAAAATGTGGCACACATACACCACAGAATACTATGCAGCCATAAAAAAGGATGAGTTCATGTCCTTTTTAGGGACATGGATGAAGCTGGAAACCATCATTCTCAGTAAACTATCACAAGGACAAAAAACCAAACACTGCATGTTCTCACTCATAGGCGGGAATTGAACAATGAGAACACTTGGACACAGGAAGGGGAACATCACACACCGGGGCCTGTTGTGGGGTGGGGGAAGAGGGGAGGGATAGCATTAGGAGAAATACCCAATGTAAATGACGAGTTAATGGGTGCAGCACACCAACATGGCACATGTATACATATGTAACACAACTGCACATTGTGCACATGTACCCTAGAACTTAAAGTATAATTTAAAAAAGAAAAATATAATAATAAAACAAACAAGAAAAAATAAAATAAAATAAAATAAAATTATATAGGCTATTCTTGGCCTTTTATTCATCCACAAGGACTACTTGTCAACCTCCAGACACACACACACACACACATTTACACACAAAATGTACTGTAATGTTTGTTGGAATTGCTTTGAACTTACAAATAAACACTGCCTCTTTTCATGTATGAATATGTCTTCCCATATATTGAGGTCTTGTTTATTCCCTTTAATAAATTTTGTAATTTTCTCCATCAAGATCTTGCACAACGTTATTAGAAGTATTTCTAGTTACCTTGTTACTATGAATGGGGTTGTTCTTAAATTTCATTATATTTTTGAATTAGTTATTCCTGGAGTATCAGAAAACTGTTGACTATTAAATGTTGATCTGAATCCAGAAAACTTGCTGAACTGTCTTAAAATTTTAAATATGTTATCAATAGATCCTGCTAGATCCTCTAAAATTTGATCAGCTGTACATTTGGCTATTTACTCTCTTCCTTTTCAAATCTTACACTTCCAATTTCTTTTTCTTACTCTATTGCATTGGATAGGACCACCAGGACAAAAATGAAAGTAGTAATGATAGAGGCATCTTTATTTCATTTCTAATTTTAATAAAAATTTCCTAAATTGTTGCCATTAATTGTGATGTATTCATATGTTTGAAGTTTTTGGTAGATAATTTTTCAAGTAAAGTTTGTTCTCCTTGCTAAGAATTTTCAATCATGAATATTTGTGAATTTTTTACTTTAATATATTATTTGAGGTGTGCTACATTAATGGATTTCCTACAGTTTAGCAATTTTTTTCATTCTTAGGATAAACTCTTATTTGATCAAGATATGTCATATATTACTAGGTTTAATTTGTTGATATTTGGAATTTTTATCTCTGTAAACCAGTTTCCTTTTTATATAGTCTGTTCAATTTTGGTAAAAGTTTACATGAGTTTAAAATTGGTTGGAAAGCATTTTCTCTGGAAAAATTTGTATTAAAAGAAGATTATTTCTGAACGTTTCATAATATAAAACCCCCGCTTGGTACCTTTAAACAAGGGTGAAAGAAGAAAGGAAATCGGACAACAATTCATGTCTTTAGTTGCCATTTGATTAATTCAGCTTTATTTCCTGATGAGCCAATCTTGGCAACTTATTTTTCTAAAAACTAATCAATTGCCTCAAAGTTATCCAAAATTTTATTATAAAATGATTAATTTTTTCACAGTTTTTTACACAGCCACTTTATCTGTAGTTATGCCTCCTTTTTATTTCTAGTTATCTGTGCATTATTTAAAGTATGCTTTATTTACAAGAACTATTTACAAGTGCAGTTTAGTGTCTAAGTCTTGGGTTTCTATTGCCTTTTTATTATTCATTTCTCATCTTATTACATTGTATTCAGGGAGAATGATGTTAATAGTGTATATTCTTAGAGTGTCACTAAGACTTCTTTTGTAGACAATTATTAAAAATATATTCTGTGTCTTTAAATATATATATAATCTATATATATATCCATCTATATATATAGATGATAAAAAGTCATATATCTCTATTAGCAGGTTGTTAAATCTGTCACTGAATTCTTAAATATCCATCAAAATGTTTTGTCACTGTGACTTGTAAATTTCCGAATGAATTCATTATGGTCTTGCTCTGGATAACAGAATTTTTAATTTCTTCTTGTGATTTTGTCAATTGCTATTTATATGTTTGAAAGCTATATTGTTTAGTGCACACAGATGGCTATGGCTAATTGAGTAGATTATTATGATTAGGCTATGTTTCCATTACTTTTATGGTTTTGCATTAATTTATATTTTACATGACACAAAAATTATTACCCTGGCTTTATTATTACTATTTTCCTAGTATACAATTTTTCATCTCTTTATTGTTAAACTTTCTGAATTGTAACATTATTTTAAATATTTATGATAAAACTATTCACACATACACAAAAGTATAGAGCCTGAGATAACTAATCCCATTGTGCCCATCAACCAAATTTAACAATTAGCAAAACCACTTGCTTTATATATTCCTTTTTCTTTTTTGCTAAAGTATTTTATAGCCAAAGCACACATCATATTATTATATCCCTGCATACTTCCAAGACATCTCAAAATACGTAACATTTTCTTATGTAACTACCATGCCTTTTGCACATCTGATAAAATTAACACCGGTTCCTTGATATCAGATTCCAGTTCACATTTGAAGTTCCCAATTATCTTTTAATACTCCTTTTATAATTGGTTTGTTCAAAGGAGGATCTAAACATAGTCCACATATTATGTTTTCTTATTGCACTTCTTAAAGCTAATCTCCCCTCATTTTTTTCTATGCCCATCTTTCCCCAAGACCCAAGGTCAGTTTTCCAGTAGAATGCCATTTATTCTGTTTGCTTTTCTATTATGTCATTTTACTTGTTTTCTGTCCCTGTATTTCCTGTAAGCTGGAAATTCTAAGGCATGATCATACTTGGGTTAAACACTTTGGGTAACCTCACTTCATATATGATTCTGTGTACTTCATACCGCTTTACCTCTAGGGGCAGGCATATCTACTTGACTCACTCTAAATAATGTTGTTTCTGTCCTACCATGTTATTCCCTTTTCATTCTTCTACTAGTGATGAGTTTATTTCTATCTTTTTAGTGACTACCTTTAATTGTTCAATATGCTTACCTACTTAAGACTTAATTAATTCTTTATTCTCTTCCCAAGAAAAACAAGAAAATTAGAATACTTTAAATTTGAACTTCTGTCCCTACCACCCATGATGTTGCCTAGGAATTTGATTCTCCCTTGTTTTCAAACATCTCTCATAGAGTAATATTACTCTTTTTATACCTAATATTTGTGTAGTATTATCAGCATGTTTACTATTGCCTTGTTCACTCTTGCTTCTTGCATCATGTACCTTCCTCTAGGTTCCATTTTCTTCTTAGAAAAATAAAATACATCCATTAGTAGTTTTGTCTTGTTTTGTTTTCGTTTGGTTCAGGAACACTCTGTAAGTAGTAATCTTTTCAATCTCCATACTTTGAAAATAACATTTTATCTTCTCCATGGAATGATAGTTTCACTTGTTCTAGAATTGTAGACAGACATTATTCTCCTTTATACTTCGAAAGCCATTTTATTTTCTTATGAAATTTATCTTTGATAATGAGTAGTTTATTTTCAGTCTTATTATTGGGATTTCATGGTTATCTGTCTTTGTGAGTGCTTTTAAAATTCTCTTTCTGTCTTTGAAGTTTTGCATTTTCATTATGACATGTCTGGTTTTGAAATTGTTTTGTTTTTCTCTTCTTTAGGAATTGCTATACTCCTTTGATCTCAACACTCATTTTTTTTTAATTCTGAGAAGTTATCCACCATTATGTCTTCAAATATTGCCTTTCTCATATTCTTTCTATCCTATCCTTACAGAATTATCATATTAAAGTGTCTCATTTTATCTTTCTTATCTCTCTGAGCTTCTCTTTCACATTTTACATTTTACATTTTTCCACTCTCTGTGCTGCTTTCTGAGTGATTTCCAAGATATATCTTCTAATTCCATTTTTATCCCTATGTAACCTTCCAATAATTTACCACATCTATGTAACTATTAATAGAGATTATGTCAAAGTGTATATTTTCCATTTCTAAAATTTTCTATTTGTTCTTCCCTAAGTTTTCTTTTTTGGTTTTTATAATAGAAATTCTTTCTTTAGAATGTCTTTTTAAATGTTATATAAATTATAGTTATTGAGGTGTGCTTTTTGTAATTTCTCTGATTTGTTCTCATAACTGTTAACTTTTAAGTATGGAATTAGAAATTGTTTTCCAAGGAGTTTCCACATGATTTGAGCTGAGTTTCCTTATGTGGCAGTTTCATGTTTGTGTGTATTATTGTCCAAGATCCCTGTGCCCAATCATGCTCTAAGTTATTTAGCTAGGAGTTCCCGCACCACACAGAAAAGGGGATTTAGAGATCCACATATGTAGGTAAAAGCTTCACGGTCCATTTTCCCACATGTTCTGAACACTGGCCAGCTTCCTTACTACTTCTCCCAAGCTGGTAATTGTAGACTTAACTTGTCTCCAATTCACAAACGGAGCACACTTGAGAAACTCCCAGCTTTACTCAAGTGCCCTCACAGTTCTAGTTCTTTACTTTGCTGTGGACCTTATCAACTTCATTGAAATCTGGCTTTTTAAATGCATTCTTCCACCATTATTTACATTTAAAGGAAAGAAAATATTATTTTTGACAACTGGGTAAATCAGAAATTGAGAAATTAAACTAAGGGGTTTTTTTAATGCAAGAAATGTTAATGTGGAAAGCATAGTTTGACTTCACATTTTTCAAGGGGAAATTCTATTCCTAGGAGTGTTCACAGAAAATAGGAAGGTGGACTAAAATGTTGTTGATGCCGCATGAGAAGTTAGAAGACCTGGTAAACTGTGGTGCCAGAAGAAATCTAACTTCGGGACTCTTTGGACTGTGAAGTTTACAAACTTGTCAGCTTCTCAGGGTTTTAGCTTTCTACATGTCAAGTCGAAAATGTAGGTAGGTAGATAGGTAAATTAAATAATAAATTAATTAATCTGAGGCATGAGGTCACCAACATGGCAGGATAGAAAGCTCCTGACTCTCCCTCCACCCACTGATGCTCCAAATGAACATCTATCTATGGGTCAATTCCATATGAGAGAAAGTAGAGACCAGTGGATGAACTCCTACCCACTGGGCAACTGAGAAAACGTATACATCAAGTGGGTAGGAAAAGCCAAGGCACAGTCGGGTATAGACCCCCACCTTGGGCACTGTGTCACAAAATCAGAAAAGGAATCCCTAACACCCAGTTTCTCCCTGTGGAGAGGAGCATCTGGACTTCACATATCAGGCTCAAACCTGGAATTTCCCCAGGTGTTGCTTCTTAATTCACTAGCTCCAAGAACAGAGGGGATTGGATGTATGCATGTACCTTAGACTGTAAGAAAATTGGGTTTATACAGGCACCCAAGTACTTCCAGGGACCTCACTCCCCTGGAGCAGTGCAGAGAAGGGGCTTAGAAAACACAGGCCTCTGCTGTTTTCTCCCCAGAAGGGTTTTATAAAACACTTCTACAGTGGCAAATCTGGCAGAATGACTTTTAACTAACTTGCATTGGAGAGTTAAATGGACAGTCAATTAATAACTCACCACAAGCATGGGAAGAATTTTCACTCACTACTGCAGCCCCTACCTAGGAACTGCATGCTAAATCTCTTGGCTCTGGGAGCAGAAGGGACTGACATACACACATCCCTATAGAATGCAGGAAAAAGTAGCATTTTAAAATGGTATGTGAACACCTACAGTGACTTTATCCCCCTGGAGCTGTACAGAGAAGGGGCCCCAAAAACCTAAGTCCCTATTTCTCACCAGAAGAAGTTTAGGACACATATCCAGAAACCTGATTTGTAAAGCTACATCCCAATAGACTCCACCCGAAACCTAGTAGCTCTGAGGACAGAAGGGACTAGGCATAGGTGGGTCTCCCTTGATCCCAGAACAAAGAGGTGACTTTAAATGGGCATCCAAACATTTCCAGGGGCTGTAGTTCCTTGACGCAATGCAGAAATGGGGCATGAACGTGTAGCTCTCACTTTCTCCCTGGAAAAAGATTATGACACAGACTCTCATGGACTACTTGATGGCTTAATCTCCCATGAACATATATCAAAGAGCTAACAGCGCAAACAAAAAATAGCCCTTTGGTAATTCAAGCCAGAATTTGGCTCTTCATAAGACTTCCTCCCAGATCATCCCAAAAATAAGTACAAGCCTACCTATTATTTTTGAAAGGATTTTGGCTATGCACCAAGTGCTACAATTTTAATAACTCCCACCTAAGGGACTGTCATCTCAATGACCTAGCTGTGGTAGTTAAGGGGGCTTTCCAATCTGAGTGACACAAGATGACAGAAAACAAATAACTGAAAGTAGAATGGGCCCACACCCAGAAGTTATTCCTCAAGGATCAGAAGGTGTAGCCCAAATGTGAGTTCAGGCTTTTTCCAAAAATCCTCCCCCAGCTTAGTACAGAAAGAGTAGGAAATAAACACCCATACCCAGCCCCACCATGAAGATAGAAACAACGAGAACACATATTCAACACCCCCCTCACCTTTCCAACTATAACTAAAATGTCTTGCTTCTATCATATGAGTCTTGGGGTACTGGCAATAGGTAGTACATCCTAAGATTCAGAGGGCCACTAAAAACAAAGATAGTGATCTGGACAAACACAAAAATTAGAGAGGCACCTTAAAATCTCTGGCCAGACAGATTAGTGAAAACTTTCTCCTACACAAGAACTGGTCTAACAAGACATAAAGAGGTAGGTGTATTTTCTAATGTGTGGAAATCAACACAGACAATCAAGGAAAATGAAAAGAAATTCCAAGCAAAACACAAGATTAATGTCCAGAAGCCAACACAAATGAAGTGGAGTTTTATGAATTCAGCTATAGGAAATTCAAAACAATGGTCATAAAGATGCTCCACAGAGGTCAAGACAGCAGTGTAAGAGAGGTCAAGACAGCAATGTAAGGACAAGCTGAGAATTTGAACAAAGAGAAAGTATAAACAAGCACCAAATGGACACCGTAGATCTGAAGAATGTTATCACTGAACTGAAAAAATTCAATAAAGGGGTTCAACAACAGACTAGATCAGGAAGAAGGAAAGATAGTGAACCTGAAGATAGCTCACTGGAAATCATCCAATCTGAGGAGCAAAAAGAAAAGAGAATGAAAAAGACTATGGGAAACCATCAAGCATAATAACTTACGCATTATTGGCATGCCAGAAGAAAAAGAAAGAAAGGGTCAGAAAATATATTCAAAGAAAGAATGGCAGAACACTCCCCAACTCTGGAGAGGGAATTAGAAAGCTAGATCCAGGAAGCCCATACAACACCAAATAAGTTAAATCCAAAGACATATGTAATAAATCATAGTCAAATTGTCAAAAGTTAAAGACAAAGGAAGAATATTGAAAGAAGCAAGGGAAAAGCAAACCATCACATATAGGGATACCCCCCCACCTACACACACACACACACACACACACACACACACACACACACACACACACACACAATCAGAGGACTTGTCAGTAGAAACCTTGCAAGCCAAAAGTGAGTGGGATGATGTATTTTAAATCCTGAAAGAAAAAGACTGGCAATGAAGAATACTATGCTCAGCAATCCTTTATTTCAAAAATTAGGGAATGATAAAGACTTTCTCAGACAAACAAAAGCTGAGAAAGTTTATCACCACTAGACATGCGTTACCAAAAAAAAAAAAATGCTAAAGGAAGTTCTTCAAGCTGAAGGAAAAGGATGCTCATAAGTAACATAAAATTATATGAAAATATTAAACTCATTGGTAAAAGTAAATACATTGTCAAATACATTGTCAAATACAAAACACCCTACTACTTAAACTGCAGTGAGTAAATCAATTATATCTCTACTATAAATGTCAAAATACAAAACTATTAATAACAACTAAAGCCACAATAATTTGCTAAGGGATATATATTATAAAAAATGTGAAGTGTGGTATCAAAAACATGAAACATGAAAAGAAAGGGGGTGAATGTAGAGAATTTGTGTATGTGGTCAAAATTAAGCTGTTATAGCTTAAATTACCCTGCTGTAAAATGCTTTATATAAGCCTCTGGGTAGTTGCAAAGCAAAAGCCTATGATAGATACACAAAAGATAAAAAGAAAAGAACTAAAGCATTCCACTACAGAAAGCCATCAAATCACAAAGAAAGCAAGAAGATTAAGATGGCAGATAGGAGGCAGGACTAGCTCGCAGTTCCTGCTCGGATGGACACAGCAGTGTGTGGAAACTCACATCATGAACTTTTGCTCCAAGAACTACCACAGGAACATTCCAGGAAAGCCAAGAGAATCCATGAAGGAACTGGATCACCACTGCAGGCTCCCTGAGATGCCGAAAAACTGTGAGTCAGTTTGCTTTCTCAATGGAGAGGCTGGTGGTCTGGGACAAGTTCTCAGCCCTCATCACCGGTTGCCTAGAAATAGACTCAGTGCTGTTGAGAGGGGAGGGCATGGTGGGAGAAAGACCAGCCTTTAGGACTGCAGGCTGCATGGGAGCAGGATGACTCCTGTGACTGCCAGCTTTCCCCCACTTCCCTGGTGACCTGTGTGACTCAGCAGAGGCAGCCATAATCCCCTTGAGAATATAACTCCACTGGACTTGGAACCACACCCCCATCCTCCACGATAGCCACAGCAAGCCCCTCCAAAGGAGAGGCTGAGCTCAGACATACCTATCCCTGCTCCCACCTGGTGGTCTTTCTCTGCCCACCCTGAGAGCCAAAGACATGGAGCATTCTCCAAGATAGACCATAAAACAAGTCTCCCTAAATTTAAGAAAATCAAAATTATATCAAGAACTTTCTAAGACCACAGTAGAATAAAATTGGAAATTAATTCCATAAGGAACCCTCAAAACCATGCAAATACATGGAAATTAAATAACTTGCCCCTAATGGTCATTGGGTAAACAACAAAAGCAAGATGGAAATTTAAAAATTATTTGAACTGAATGATAATAGTGACAGAACCTATCAAATCCTCTGGAATACAGCAAAAGCAGTGCTAAGAGAAAAGTTCATAGCATTAAATGCCTGCATCAAAACATCTGAAAGAGCACAAATGAACAATCTAAGGTCATACCCCATGGAACTGGAGAAACAAGAACAATCCAAACCCAAGCCCAGTGAAGAAAAGAAATAACAAAGATCAGAGCAGAACTAAACAAAATTGAAACAAACAAACAAAAAAATACAAAAGATAAATAAAACAAAAAGCTGGTTCTCTGAAAAGAGAGTTGATAGACCATTAGCAAGAATAACCAAGAAGAGAGAAGATTCAAATAAGCTCAATTAGAAACAAAACAGAAGATATTACAACTGATACCACAGAAATACAAATGATTATTCAGGGATACTATGAACACCTTTACACACATAAACTAGAATACCTAGAGGAGATAAATAAATTCCTGGAAATATACAACCCTCCTAGATTAAACCAGGAAGACATAGAATCTCTGAACAGAAAAATAACACGCAGCGAGATTGAAATGGTAATAAAAAACTTGCCAACAAAAAAAATTCCAGGACCAGATGGATTCACAGCTGAATTCTATCAGACATTCAAAGAAGAATTGGTGCCAATCCTATTGACACTACTCCAAAAGATAGAGAAGAAGGGAATCCTCCCTAAATCATTTTATGAAGCCAGTATCACCCTAATACCAAAACCAGGGAAGGACATAACACAAACAGAAAACTACAGACCAATATCCCTGATGAACATAGATGCAAAAATCCTCAACAAAATACTAGCAAACGGAATCCAACAGCATATCAAAAAGATAATCCAGCATGATCAAGTGGGTTTCATACCAGAGATTCAGGAGTACTTTAACATATGTAAGTCAATAAATGTGATACACCATATAGACAGAATTAAAAACAAAAATCACATGATCATCTCAATAGACACAAAGAAAGCATTTGACAAAATCCAGCATCGCTTTATGCTTAAAACCCTCAGCAAAATCGGCTTAGAAGGGACATACCTTAAGGTAATGAAAGCCAACTATGACAAACCCACAGCCAACATTATACCGAACAGGGAAAAGTTTAAGGAATTCCCCCTGAGAATTGGAACAAGACAAGGATGCACACTTTCACCACTTCTGTTCAACGTAGTACTGCAAGTCCTAGCCAGAGTGATGAGACAAAGAGAAAGAAATAAAGGACATCCACATTGATAAAGAGGAAGTCAAACTGTCGCTGTTTGCTTATGATATGATCACATACCTAGAAAACCCTAAAGATTCATATAAAACTCCTAGAACTGGTAAATGAATTCAGCAAAGTTTCAAGATACAAAATTAATGTACACAAATCATTAGCTCTAGTATACACCAACAATGACCAAGGTGAGAATCAAATCAAGAACTCAACCCCTTTCACAATAGCTGCAAAAAAAATTAAGTATATACCTAACCAAAGATGTAAAACACCTCTACAAGGAAAACTACAGAACACTGCTGATAGAAATAATAGAAGACAAAAACAAATGGAAACACATCCTATGCTCATGGATGGGTAGAATCAATATTGCAAAATTGACCATACTGCCAAAAGCAATCTACAAACCAACGCAATTTCCATCAAAATACCACTATCATTCTTCAAAAAACTAGAAAAAAAAATCCTAAAATTCATATAAAACCAAAAAAAGAGCCTGCATAGCCAAAGCAAGACTGAGCTAAAAGAGCAAATCTAGAGGCTTCACATTACCTGATTTCAAACCATACTATAAGGCCATAGTCATCGAAACAGTGTGGTACTGGTATAAAAATAGGCACATAGACCAATGGAACAGAATGGGGAACCCAGAAATAAAGCCAAATACTTATAGCCAACTGATCTTTGACAAAGCAAACATAACATAAAGTGGGGAAAAGACACCTTATTCAACAAATGGTGCTGGGATAACTGGCAAGGCACATGTAGAAGAATGAAACTGGATCCTCATCTCTCATCTATATAAAAATCAACTTAAGATGGATCAAATGGATCAAAGGCTTAAATCTAAGACCCGAAACCATAAAGATTCTAGAAGATAACATTAGAAAAACCCTTCTAGACATTGGCTCAGGCAAAGACTTCATGATCAAGAACCCAAAAGCAAATGCAACAAAAACAAAGATAAATAGATGGACTAAATTAAACTAAAAGGCTTCTGCACAGCAAAAGAAATAATCAACAGAGTTAACAGACAACCCACAGAGTGGGAGAAAATCTTCACAATCCACACATCTGACAAAGGACTAATGACCAGAATGTACAAAGAACGCAAACAAATCAGCAAGAAAAAAACAAACAATCCCATCAAAAAGTGGGCTAAGGACATGAATAGACAATTCCCAAAAGAAGATACACAAATGGCCAATAAGTGTATGGTAAAATGCTCAACATCACTAATTATCAGGGAAATGCAAATCAAAACTACAATGCAATATCATCTCATTCCTGCAAGAATAGCCATAATCAAAAAATAATAGATGTTGGCATTGATGTGGGAGAAAGAGAACAACTTACCCTGTTGGTGGGAATGTAAACTAGTACAACCACTATGGAAAACAGTGTGGAGATTTCTTTAAGAACTAAAAGTAGATCTCCCATTTGATTCAACAATCCCACTCCTGGGTATCTACCCATAAGAGAAGAAGTCATTATATGAAAAAAGATACTTGCAAACACGTTTGTAGCAGCACAATTTGTAATTGCAAAAATATGGAACCAGCCCAAATGCCCATCAATGAGTGAGTGGATAAAGAAAGTGTGATATATAAGTACACCATGGAATACTACTCAGTCATAAAAAGGAATAAAATAATGGCATTCACAGCAACTGGATTGAATTGGAGACCATTATTCTAAACGAAGTGACTCAAGAATGAAAAATCAAACATTGTGTGTTCTCACTATGGGGACACAAAGGCATAGTAATGATACATTGGACTTTGGGGACTTGGTGGAAAGAGTGGGAGGGCACTAAGGGATAAAAGACTACACAGTGCATACAGTATGCATTGCTTGAGTGGTGGGTGCACCAAAATCGGAGAAATCACCACTAAATAACTTACTCATGTTACCTAACACCATCTGTTCCCAAAAACCTACTGAAATAAAAAATAAAAACCAAAAAAAAGCGAGATAGAAGGAAAAAAAGATCTACAAAACAACAATAAACAATAAACAAAATGGCATGAGTCAGTTTATATCTATCAATAATAATCTTGAATGTAAATGGATTAAAATCCCCAATTAAAAGATATAAAGTGGCTGAATGTATTTTTTTAAAAAAGCAAGACACAACTACAGTTGTCCCTCAGTATCCACGGAGGATTGTTCCCAGGACCCCCACACATATCAAAATTCATGTGATGTTCACGTACTTTATACAAAATGGTGTAGTATTTCCATATAACCTGTGTACATCCTCCTATATACTTTAAATTATACCTAGATTACTTGTAACAGTGAAAAAGCCTACAGAATGAAAGAATGAAATCCTGTCATTTGTGGAAACATGAATGAGCCTGGAGGACATTGTGTTAAGTGAAATAAGCCAAACACAGAAAGACAAACAACACATGTTCTCACTCATATGTGGGAGCTAAAAACCTTGATCCCATAAAAGTAGAAAGTGGAATAGTAGTTACTAGAGGCTTGATGGGTACAAATTTACAGTTAAATTGAAGGAAAAATTTATAGTGTTCTATAGCACAGCAGGGTGACTGTAGTTAACAATAATTTATTGTATATTTCAAAATGGCTAGAAGAATTTTGAATGTTATCAACATAAAGAATTGATAAATGTTTGAGGTCATGGATATGCCAGTTACTACTACTTGATCATTACACATTGTACACATGTATCAAAATATCACATGTATCCCATAAACATGTACAATTATTATCAATTAAAATTTTAAAAAATTAAAATTTAAAAAGGCATCTGGTTTCAGGATATTATATATAAAAAAATCCCTTTCTTTATATATAATATCAATGCCACAATCTTTTCTGTCATACTTCCTAATGTAAGAATAAAAGTTTGGGGGACAGTAAGACCCATAAAATAAAGCCATATAAAGTGAGGCTGCTTTTTCAAGAAACAACAGGTGCTGGAGAGGATGTGGAGAAATAGGAACACTTTTACACTGTTGGTGGGACTGTAAACTAGTTCAACTATTGTGGAAGACAGTGTGGCAATTCCTCAAGGATCTAGAACTAGAAATACCATTTGACCCAGCCATCTTATTACTGGGTATATACCCAAAGGATTATAAATCATGCTGCTATAAAGACACATGCACACATATGTTTACTGTGGCACTATCCGCAATAGCAAAGACTTGGAACCAACCCAAATGCCAATCAATGATAGATTGGATTAAGAAAATGTGGCATATATACACCATGGAATACTATACAGCCATAAAAAAGGATGAGTTCATGTCCTTTGTAGGGACACGGATGCAGCTGGAAACCATCATTCTGAGCAAACTATTGCAAGGACAAAAAACCAAACACCGCATGTTCTCACTCACAGGCGGGAATTGAACAATGAGAACACTTGGACACAGGAAGGGGAACATCACACACCGGTGCCTGTCGTGGGGTGGGGGGAGCGGGGAGGGATAGCATTAGGAGATATACCTAATGTAAATGACGAGTTAATGGGTGCAGCACACCAACATGGCACATGTATACATATGTAACAAACCTGCACGTTGTGCACATGTACCCTAGAACTTAAAATATAATAATAAAAAAAAATGAGGCTGCTTTAGACCAAGTCTGCCCCTAGATTTTTGTTCTTAAAGTGCCTCTTACTTAACTGGAACCAGTCTGAGAGGAAAACAGAATTTTCTAAACTTTGGGGGCTGCAGCATTCTACGATTAGGATTTCTCAAAAGATCCTACAATAATACCATTTTGAATTTGTGGTCTTGCTCGCTCTGGTTCATAGGGTAAAAAAGAAAGCGTCTAAACTAGTTCCCCTAGTCAGCCTCAAAGAATCAACTTCCTACATATTTTCCTCTCCATATGAGACCAACTCCCACATGAGACAGGAATAGCTTTGAGATATCAGAATATATTTCCTATTCAGAAGAAACAGCAGATAAAATGTAGGCTCACTTTTACCTAAGCAAAAACACTAATCAGCTTATAGACACCAGAGAAGCATCCACAACCCAACGGTGTGTGAGGACTCAAATGCAATAAACCATGGGTCTTCTTTTGAAAAGCAATTAGGAGTCATCCAATACCCATGAGTTAATCTATATGAAGGGTTTAATTTGGGCAGCCTTCTATTCTGCCTTCCTTTCCTTCCTCTAATTGAGCAAACAAATGCATTAGTCAGCAAGGCCAAGTCTTCTAGGGTGAAATATCTTGTGGTTCTAACCATTCTGCCTCATTTCCAGGATATTAACAGGATAATTGAAGATGATTTTAAAGATAATAAGATATAGCCCTTTGGAAGAAAAGCAGATTGGAGGCTTCCAACAAGTCTATTGCTAAACATACTCACTGAAACTTAATATATTAAAAGCATTTCTTTCCTAAGGTGTGATCATCTTAAAAAAGCTTTTCAGGGAAACACTCCTGTTTGGGGCCCACAAAATGAGCCTAGCACTGAAGCCAATTCTAATTTCCAGTGGGTGAAAGGAGTCCAGGAATTCTCTATGCACAGAGGGAAAAGTCAATCATTATCTGCTGACTGAATCATACATTCAGCAGGGATGAAGATCTAATTTGCAGTAAATGACATGGACAGTCTTTAAATATTTTGACAGTTACCCCTGTTGTCAGCTGGATTTTTCACCTGCAGATGTTGTTATTTGACAATACCATCTGCCTTAAGTACAAGTGCTTTATTATTTTCTGTGGTCAGGCCAATTTTCCAGATGCTTCCTCTTCCTTAAAAGTTAGCAAGGAAAAAAACATGAATACAGCCAGGCACAAAGAAGACTGCTATCCCAGCAGCAGCTGCTGTAGCAGTCTGACCTTCTAGAACACTGATGCTTTACTTTCTTTCCTGCCCAGTAAAGGTGGGGTAACCTGTCTGTCAAAAGCATGCCATTCTAACACACATGGAAACAGAGAGGGCTTCTGTCTTCCTGGAACTTAAGTTCTAGTGGAAGAAAGATGGACAATAAGCAGGTAAATAAATCATGTCAGATAGTAATAAGTGTATGAAGAACAAAAGTAGTTGTAATAAGACACAGTAACTGAGGGATGGAGGTGGGTGGCTATTTTAGATAGAAAGATCAAGAAAATTCTCTTATGGGAAGTATGACATTTGAGATGAAAGCTGAAGGATAAACAGTAGCCAAACTAGTTTTAACACTTTAGAATGTTTTTTACACTTCTTTTTAGATGTGCTTATATAATTTATTTTTTGGTAGTTTTACTGTACATTTATTTAAAAAAAAAAAGAAAACAAAAGACAAATCCAAGTTTTCCAGGCAAATAAACTCATATCTTTATCACATCTGATATTATCATCTTCTATATAAGCTTTTAATTAAATTGTTTCTACATGCTTCATATTGTTTGATTTGATTATATGTCTCCTATTATTCATCATGCAAATCTTTCATAAGCTAAAATAAAAACAAACATTAATAAATTTTTACCTTGTAATGTAAAAAAGAAAACAACCAAGAAAGGGTTTTTTAATGCTATTCTATGCTAAAATGTTGGCACTCTTGTTTTTCAAACCTTATTTCTCAAAACTGACAGTAGCCTCAAGAAGTTTAATGATACTGGTCCTGGTATGTTTTGCCATATTTATTACATAGCAATAGTATTTACAACGCTGAAGTAGCTGACACATATTGGTAGTCACTGTATAATTTTGAACACAGTTATAAAAATTTAATTTATGGATTCACTCTGTACCCTGTCATCTTTTAGCCTGCCTGTTCTTTCTTGGAATAAAATACATATCCCTTAGGGTCAAGATCCATAGTTCCAGAATATTCTCAGCCATCTGGTTCAGGCACAGGGTAAAGTTAGGCTGGAAATAAGACATTATTAACTAAAAGAAGCTTCTTTTGCCTTACCTACTTCCCAAGGGCTCTGTTTGTAAAAAGAGTACAGACCAGAAATCCTGTGCCTTGCTGAATTCTTTCCACAGTGCCATCCTATTGCTGAGCTTTCGTTTCCTCATTTTTTACATGAGGAACAAAATATCTGCCCTATCACCACTTACAGGTGTGATTTATAGATTTAATGAGAATATATCAAAATACTTTATAACCCACAAAACATAAATTTATATAATGCTAGCCACTTTGAATGGAACATCCTCTAAATTCTAGAAATAGTACTGGAAGCTTTGCAAATATAGTGCTACCTCTTAATTCTCAACACAACCCCTCAGTTTTTATAATTACACTCAGTATATAAACGAGTTAAGAGAACTGCAAAAAAAGTCAGGTAATTTGATAAAGGTCAAATAGCTAGAGGGGGCAGGTGGGACTCAACCCAATATTGCTTCCAAATAGAGGCTTTACTTCTCCCTTCCACCCAGAGCTAACACAACAGCCTTATTTAATAACATTAAGAATGGTGGGTGAGACTAAGAAAACTTGGGATGGGGAGGAATCAATGAATAACCTATTTTGATAAAGAAAACACCCTGATAAGATCTATGCTGTATTTTAGAATCCCTGGGCTTCATATATTGTTTTATAGTTTTTATTAACCAACTATAAGATGAAAAGCGAAAAATAAATGTTCAGATGCAAAAATATGATATGCCATCCCACCCAAGCTTATATTTTAAAATTCTACTTTACTCATTTTATCAAGCATATGAATAAATCAAAAATAACATGAAATAAGAAAAACATAAAGACTTCCTTTGCTTTTGGAAAACAGCTGAGAAAAAACAGAAAATTATTTTTAGAAATACAGAAAAAAGTTGTTTTTATAGTAGCCAATATGCCCTCATTAGTCATTAAGACACATTTCTGTCTATAACCTTAATACAGCCATGTATTACTATTTATAAAAATCAAGTATTCCAGTAAAAACTGAGGATTTCACCACACTAATCTTCAAATTGCATCATTAAAAATGTAGTTATACACACCAATTTCTAATCTCAGAACATTCTACACCATAGATTTTAATCACTGGAATAAATAATTGGTCAGAAAAGCAGCACTGCCTCAATTACAATATGGTTTGCCAGTCAATATTCCTGTTATCCAGTGAAAAGATTTCATGAGCAGAAACATTGAGCTCCTTGTGTTTTCATCAATCAAGAGAACATGTCTGGGCCGGGCGCAGTGGCTCACACCTGTAATCCCAGCACTTTGGGAGGCCGAGGTGGGCAGATCACTTGAGGTCAGAGTTCGAGACTGCCTAGCCAACATGGTAAAACCCCATCTCTATTAAAAATACAAAAAATTAGCCAGGCATGGTGACAGGCTCCTGTAATCCCAGCTACTCAGGAGGCGGAGGCAGGAGAATTGCTTGAACCCAGGAGGCGGAGGTTGCAGTGAGCTGAGACCGTGCCACTGCACTCCAGCCTGGATGACAGAGTGAGACTTTATCTCAAAAAAATAAAAATAAAAAAAGAGAGAACATTTCTGAGCAGCTTCCATGCAGACATTTTTAACAGGTTGACACAGATCTACAGTCTTCGCTCCTCATAATGGCACTGCCAGACACAGTCATGTGAGCTCCTACCTCTGCACCCTTATGGACAATATCAGGACCTACTCCACCATCACCTCTATATCCAAAGATAGGAGCTGGGTCTGCAACCAGTGAACTTTTGGCATCATATCTTTCATAAATTTCTGTTCTTCAAATCCAGGTTCCACTGTCATTACCAAGGCCATATCTATTTTATTAGTGCACAGTGCCAAATACTCAACTGTAGTTCCCAGTTTAATGGCAAGGCCAACATTCATCCCATTCTCCCAAATGTCTTTAATCAAAGCCCTTGGGTTCTCAGTAGCCTCAAGATGAAAGGTGGTGTGCTGATTGGCGCCTGCTCTGGCCATTGGCTTTACCCACTGTTTACAGCCTAAACCCTCTCATGTGCATGTCAAAGAAAAGAGTCCTGACCTAGCTGCTTTTGAAGGCTTTCTACCATAGTGTGGCCAAATGTGACGTTGGGAACAAACTGCAAAAAACTGTCCTAAGGAGCAGGGTCCGTGTTCGTTACATCCAGGTACAGATAATCGACCACAGAGTCGATTATCTGGAGGCACTTGTCCCCTAAATTGGCCGAGCCACTGTTGAGGATAGGTGGGCCAATCTTGCAGTCTGACACCATAGTCTTGGCTTATATAATTTATAATATAATGTTTTCTTGCTCTATTATAGAATTATCTTTAGATATTTGTCCACAGCATAATTTTAATATTTTATTTGAAGAGAAATAAACACACTAAGAAATTAACCATCACCTGTAATCCCTCCATGTAAAAGCAATCATATAATGAAGTTAAAGTTTCCCATTCTTCTGCCTCTTTTGTCTTTCCAATCCCTATGCCCCTGTTCCTAACTCTCATTGCTGTGCCAGAGGAATTGCTAGTAATAATCTGCTTGATGACTGAATTACTGACAAGCATTCTGTATTGACATATTTAATTCAAATGTGGTAGATAATTTGAAAAGGCTTAAGAGTTCTCTCATTGTTATTTTCCCTGGATATAATTTTACCTTTCCTGTGCAAAAACCAGTACAAGTCCCAAAGGCTGCAGACTGTCCTCAGTTCCCTTTTAATTGTGTAAGTGAATGGCAAGCACCAAATAAATAGTGGCTCCTCGCACCGCAGTAACAATGAGAAATGATAGACCATGAGCTATGTGTCCAATAGTCAGCAAAAGATGTTACGTATATCCTTATTTAATCCTCACAAAACAAACACTCTACACTATACTGTCTATACTGTCTCTGTAAATGTCCCTATTTTAGAAGTGAGGCTCAGAGATTAAATAAATTGCCCAACATCACATAGTAAGAGACATGCAAAGGTTTATGTTCAGGTCTGGCTGATTTCATCAGCCCTGCTCTAGATGAAGGGTTGGCAAACTATGGCCCAAACCAGCTCACCACTTGTTCTTGTACAGTCTCAGAGCTAAAAATAAATTTTACATTTTCTGATGGTAAGGAAAAAAAGGAAGTCTCTTGTGACATATAAAAAATATATAAAATTCAAATCTCAGGTTCCATAAATTGTTTCATTGGACCACAGCTACGCTCATTTGTTATGTATTATCTATGGCTGCTTTCACACTACAACAGCAGAGCTAAGTAGCTGAATTGTTGTAACAGAGATGCAATATCCTGCAAAAACTATTTAACATCATAATTTAAGAAAAAGTTTTCCAACCTCTCCTCTAGACAGCCAAGCACCTCATGGGCAGCAAATGAGTAACAGGCTTTGTTATTCTCACTTTAATCAGAAAAACTGAGTTACTACAATATCATGGTATTAGATGGTTTGATATAGGAATCAGGACTTACAGAAAAGTGGAAAAAACTACAAGAGTGAAGATCTGCAGGCTTCAGCTGGAGGATCAGGGAAACTGCCACTATAATTTCAACTTTAAGTGCCAGAGTGGGTAAAGAAAGCAGGGCTCATGGGGAACTCCAAGGAACCACCACCTCCGGCTTCACAAACCAAAAAGGGAGCTCAGGAAGAGCTCTGCAAAGCAACCATGTCTAGCAGTCAAGAGCTCCCAAAAATGATGGCTTCTTTTCACTTTTGCTTTCCAAATCTCTGCAAGTTCCTCCCAGTGGTAAACACTAACTCTGACCTATAGAGGAAAAGGAATTCTGGGAAACAGGCCCAGCCTTAGAACGAAATGATGATTATGTAGATTTGACAACATAATCCAGCATATGTCCCAACCAGTGTTTGGCAATACCATAGGCACTATTTCTCTAGCAGTAGTCAGTACCTACAAAAAGCCTGCCATCTTGCCTGTGGTGGAGATGTAAATTGGGGCCCTAGGATACCCATGGCAGGTCAGGATGTGACCTTCTCAGCCTATATCTGCTAGGTGTGGCAGGTTTGCTTGCCCAGCCTTCTACTAAACCCCTTATTCACAGTACTTATGCTGTTTCTCCTTTGGGATTGGATCCAGACTTGAACCACAAACTATTCAACTAGGTATTTTATTATCTTCATTGTCAGATTGTATTCACTGTCATTAAAAGGGACTTCCCTAGTGCCCACTTCTGCCTCCGAGCTGTGCTGGCTGCCTTATAAACTTCATCTCATTTAATACACTCAATAACCCCTCCAGGTAGGGAGGTTTAACCTCTTTTTACAGATGAGGAAACTAAAGTTTGAAGAGATTAAGAAAACTGCCCAAATTCACAGTGTAAATGGTGAAGCCAGGCTTGAGTCTCTGTTCCGTATGATTCCCAAAGCCAGTACAGCAGACTACTGTGCTCTGTGCCACAGCCAAGTTCTTCTCAGACTCTACTTCCAGAATGCTCCCCTTCACTGTGGCTTACAAATTGGAGAGTTTTTATTTGCTGGTAATCTAATTGCCCACAACTGTGTTCTAATTCTCCCTCCCTCAAATTAGACCCTTGAAAACTTCCAGTTTCAACTAGATTTCACTAAACTTCTTAGATCATATTAACTACTGAATTTATCCTAGATAGGTATGGGTATTGGATATATTGTCTTTCTGGTTCTTTTTTAGCAACCCTGAATCAGTCAACCCATCTGCCCTACAAGTTCTCAACACACAGCATAGTCCAGGGTGTTCCCGACTATGACAACAAAGAGTTGTCCTAATAAGTAATCTCCTCTCCTAAGATAGGTAAGTATAGGGTAAGAACTCAAGTGTGGACTCATGAGACTGCCTGTTTTAATGCAGGCCCTATCAATTAACACCTGTGCATGACCTAACCCCTGTGCCTCAGTGTTCTCCTCTATAAAATAGGTACGATAGTAATCGTACCTACTTTATACAATTACTGTGAGGATTAAGTAAATTAAGACATTCAAATAACTTACTGCAATGGGGTATTTAATATAAGCACACACTATTGGCCATGTTTATGATGATTATCTTCATAAATCAAAAACATCAGAAAACACTTGCTTTTCAAAATGATGCACAGACACTTTCTACCTAAGCCAATTTGAACAATGGCTTCTGGTCTGATGAAATGGTTTCTCAGTATAATAATGATAAAAATAATTAATAGTAGTTAGCCAGTATGGTGCCTTGTAATTTTGAAATAGCTTTCTCATTAATCATAAGCATGCACAATTATTTTTGCTCATGGCCTAAATCTCCAGTTAATGGATTCTGAACTGAGGCTGTCAGATCAGCCAGAAGGTGTACGGATTTGTGAAGAAGCAGAAAAGGGTTCGGAAAGCTGGTGTTCAATTGCTAATGCATGTGGGACCCTGTGCAGCTGATCTGCATGCTAATTGCCTTGCTAGAAACTAGATTATGCAGAACAGACACAAGCAATATTACAGTATCAGTGACATTCTCTTTCCTTCTCCCTCTCTCCCTTCCCCCATCTCTATTCTTGCTGCCTATCTCCATCATGCAATCTCTTTCTCACCAGAGAAGAGAAACACTCCACCCTGTCCCCAAAATGAAGGAAGAAATCTGAAAATAGTCTTTTATGGAGTCTCCACAGCTGGAAAGTAATTGTCAAAATAACCTTTGGGATCCAGGCACACTAAAATGGCTTTAGGCATGAGAGTATCATGGTCAAATTTGCATTATAGAAAGATCCACGCGGAAACATAGATAAAGGGATTGAAGAGGGACTAACCTGAAAGCAGGAAGTATCTGTTACAGTAATCTAGGGCAATATTATAGTGGTCTGAATAAGGTGCTGTTAAATGGAAAGAAATGGATACTTGTGGGAGGCATTTAAGAATTAGATCTAAAGACTAATTGGATAAGGGGTTGAGAAAAAAGGAGAAGTCAAAGATGATCCCCAAGGGTTTGTCACAGGCAACAGGATCCTCTGGGCCTAGAGATAATTAGTAATACAAATTATTTGATTAAATGGCCTCACACACCCAATTCATTAACATAATGAGTTAATATATTCCTATTAGTACAGGACTATATAAGCTAATATATTCCTATTAATGTTGAGACTGCCTACCCATAAAACATTCGAATATGAGAGAATCATTGACAGGAGTATTCAAGAAACAATCATCAGCTGTGCCAGGAACCAGGGAAGAGAGAGATGACTAGGACATGTAATGCAACATATGCAAAGCACAATTTATAAGTATTATAATAAGGTAAAAATTTGATTAATTCTATATAGAAATATAGGGAGACAGAAAATAATTTTCAACCTGCCAAAATAAGCAGTGCCTTCAGAAAAAACAGTGTGGAATTTAAACTGTTCCTTGAAGAATGAGCAGAATTTCAACAGCAAAGACATTCCATATGATAAAATGGTTTGAGCAAAAACTCACAAGTATGTAAATGTGCTCACCATATCCCAGGAATGCTGAGTATTATTTTTCTTCTAATCTTTGACATACGATGCACTATCAGCATAATAGGATCTGGGAGATGTTGCAGAGAGAAATACATTAAATTACATTTCAGTTTCGAAATGCATCTTATTTGAGTACATAAAGGAAAAAAGTGTATCTTGGTATCAACAGTAGCTAAATGTGACACAGGAAACACATTGTTCAGGGGAAGTTAAAGCAGGAGAAAGTCTGGAAGCAGGATTTTATATTTGATCTTGGGGACAATGGTGGTGCATTCAAAAGTTTTTGAGCAAAAGAGTGTTGCTATTAGATTTGTATTTTAAGATGAGGTCTTCAGTGCAAAAAGTCAAGAAAAAGAAGCAAAACTTCAGAAAGAGTGAGGTAAAATTGTCTCTATTTGCAGATGACAAGAATGTTTATGTAGTAAGTCCTAAACAATCTACAATGTAACTCACAGAAGTAATACATGAATTTATCAATGTCACAGCATACAAGCTTAATATTATATACACAGATGCATCAAAAATTGGAAAATGAAAATTTTTAAGATACCTTTTACAATGCCATCAAATCACACAATATACTTAGGAATAAATTTAACAAAAGACCTCTACACTGAAACTACAAAATACCGCTATATTAGTCCATTTTCACACTGCTATAAGGAATACTACCTGAGACTGGGTAATTTATAAAGAAAGGCGATTCAATTGACTCACAGTTCCACATGGCTGAGGAGGCCTCGGGAAACTTAAATCGTGGCAGAAGGGGAAACAGGCACATCTTACATCGTGACAAGCGAGACACAGCGTGTGTGCAGGAGGAACTGTCAAACACTTATAAAACCATGAGATCTCGTGAGAACTCACTCACCATCATGAGAACTGCATGAGGGAAACTGCCCCCATGATCCAATCATCTCCCACCAAGTCCCACCCTTGACATGTGGGATTTATGGGAATTACAATTCAAGATGAGGGCTGGGCACAGTGGCTTACACCTGTAATCCCAACACTTTGAGAGGCTGATGCAGGCAGGTTGATCGAGCTCAGGAGTTCAAGACCAGCCTGGGCAATATAGTGAAACCCCAACTCTACAAAAAATAAAAGAATTAAAAAAATAAAAAACAATTCAAGATGAGATCTAGGTGGGGGCCAGAGCTAAACCATATTAACTGCTGAGAGAAAGTAAAGAAGACAGACCTAAATACCATGTTCATAGATTGAAAGGGTCAATATTGTTAAGATGTTAGTTCCCCCAGAATAAATCTATACATTTATTAATCCCAAATCATAATGGTGGTAGACCTTTTTCGTAGAAATTGACATATCAATGCTAAAATTTGTATAGAATTGCCAATGACCTTTAGGTAACATCTGAAGTAATCTTGAAAAGGAAAAACACTTATATTTATACTACATAATTTCAGCACTTATTATAAAGCCACAGTAATCAAACCATTTGTAACTGGTATAAGGGTAGACAAATAGATCAACAGAACAGAATCAAGAGCCCAGATAAAGCTTCACAAGTATATTGTCGTTTGATTTTTGGCAAAGGAACGTAATCAATCTGATGAAGGAAGGAAAATCTTTTCATAAATAGTGTTTGTACCACTACATAACCACGTGGAAAAAATAAACCTTGACCCTTACCTTACATTATACTCAAAGTTAACTCAAAATGGCTCATAAATCTAGATGCAAACATTAACACTATATAAAAGTTTTAGATTACATAGAAGCTTATTTGCCTGATAGGTAAAGTTTCTCAGATAGGACACAGAAAGCCATAATGATTTTTTAAAAATGCTAAATTAGACTTTATTATAATGAAAAACTCAGGCCTCAAAATACACCATTAAAAAAACAATAGACAAGTCACAGGAGAAAATTTTGAAAAATATATCTGACAAAGGGTATGTATCTAGAGGTATTTTTTTAAACTTCAAAAGCTTAATATAATCAAAATATAAACAATCTAATCTTTTAGATAGGCAAGAGATTTGTAAATGTCTCAAAAAAGATATAAGCTGGCCAAAAAGCACATGAAAAAGTACTCTGTATCAGTCATCATCAGGGAAACACAAATAAAAAATCACACTACCAGAATGGCTAAAATAAAAAAGATAACAACACTAACTGTTGGTGATGATGTGGAGCACCAAAATTTCATACATTGTCAGCGAGAGTGGAAAATGAAACAAAACATTTTAGAAAAGTCTGGCAGTTTCTTTTAGTTTTGTAAGCAATATACTCTATGGCCCATCAATTCCACTTCTAAGTACTTTCTCAAGAAAAATGAAAACACACATGAGAAAGCAAAGGAAGGAAGCAAGGAAGGAAGGAGAGAAAAAGAGAGAGAAAGAAAAGAAAAGAAAGAAAAGAAATTGTACACAATGTTTATAGCAGTCTATTCATAATTGTCATAAACTGGAAACAATCCAAATGCCCTCAAACATGAACATATGAACATGACTAAACAAACTGTAGGATACTACTGAGCAATTATTATTATTATTATTTTTTTTTTTTAGACAGAGTCTCGCTCTGTCACCCAGGCTGGAGTGCAGTGGTGCAATCCCGGCTCACGGCAAACTCCACCTCCCAGGTTCACGCCATTCTCCTGCCTCAGCCTCCCCAGTAGCTGGGACTACAGGCGCCCACCACCACGCCCAGCTAATTTTTTGTATTTTTAGTAGAGACGGGGTTTCACCATGTTAGCCAGGATGGTCTCGATCTCCTGACCGCGTGATCTGCCCGCCTCAGCCCCCCAAAGTGCTGGGATTACAGGTGTGAGCCACTGTGCCTGGCCACTACTGAGCAATTCTTAAAAATATACTACTGATACATGCAATAACATGAATGACTCTCGAAAGTTTCTAGACTGGATTACTGACTGACTAAGCAAATAATGACTTTCACAATAGAGATAAAGAATGTAAAATAAATAATTTTGAAGGGAAATACATATGATTTGGTTTTGAACATATTACATTTGGTATGCAAAAAGGATATATATGTGGAAATGGAGGTCTGGTATTAAGGAGAAAAACAGGCTTAAAGATAGCTATTTGGAAACCAATCGATCCAAGGAAGTAGATGTGTCAGCTTAGAGAAAGAGTGCACAGAATGGTTAAAAGAACAAGAGTTTTGAGAATACCCAAATCTAAAAGCACATAATAGGAACAGGAAAAAAAGGAGCCTAAAAATGATGAAATAGTGAAGGGCTATACCTATATAAAATACAGCTCTCTAACAAAGGTACATTTACATAACATTTATCTTAAACTAGGAAAAAATACCAGGATAGATAGCTTCTGTTGCAAATGACATAAAAATCTTAATCAAACTAGCTTAAGTTTCAAAAGCAAATAAACTTCCTGGCTTATATAAGTAATTCCCGGTCATAGATTTGGCATCAGATATGCTAATATCAGAAATCAAGTCAGGTCATTAGGACTCAGCTTTTCCCTGTCTCCTGGCTGCTGAACCATGGTGAGAAAGAAGATGGCTATGACCACTCCAACCTCACAATATCTCAGATGTAACACCAGTGGGAAGAAAGGAACCTCACCTCCTCAGAATTAGACGACACACCCAGAATTGAGCCAAATTTATTCTAAATAATCTGCCATGAATTATGAAGCCATTCATGAACAAATATTGTTCTCAGGACAATACAGTATAAAACCTGGCCCAGTTTCTTCCCTTGGAACTGGAAGGGAAGTCACTTCTGCTGGAACCCAATGTACTGAGGATGGTCTAGGTGGAGAGAGGGAAGAAGAGTAGGGAAGCAGGGACAGTGGATCACCAAAAGAAAATCAGGGCTGCTACCAGGAGTAACAAAAATGAGTAAACAGGTGCTGGTGTGTGTAAACAAACAAACAAAGAAATGATAACCTCTATAAAACAATACAGTAGAGTAGAAAAAGACACTTATGTTTCAAATATCAGCTCTGCAATTTAGCAGCCCTGAAAAGTTGAGAAAGTCACCTAAATTTTCTCAATCTTGGTTTTCTTATTTTTAAAAGAAATAGGAATAATAATATACAACACAGGATTATTGAAGAACTAAATTAAGTGATGTATGTGAAAATATTTAGCATGCACACTTACTGGAATCACAAACATCAAAAACACTGAAAATACCAAATGCTGGTGAGGATGTGGAGCAACAGGAACTCTCACTTGTTCCTGATGAGAATGCAAAATGATACAGCCACTGTGGAAGACAGTTGGAAGCCTTTAGCAAAACTAAACATACTCCTACCATATGAGTCAGAAATCATACTCCTTTGTGTTCACCCAAAGGAGTTGAATGTCACTTAGTTGAAATCAGACAGTGTATATAATAGCTTTTATAGACTGACTTATCTCACTTAAATATGCATTTAAGTTTCCCCATGTCTTTTTGTGGCTTGATAACAAATATTTTATTTGATGGGATCATTGACAAAAAAAATCTTAGATCAACTCCACATAGTATTCCCTTTCATAAACTTTTCATTAGAAGTACCAAAATGTCCTAGGGTATGAGGGAGTATGAGTGAATTACCATATCAATCTAGGATTAATAATACGTCAGTCACTATAACTTGGGAATCTTGAGACAAATTAAGGGTAGACAGGATTTGGAGATAGTCATGAAGCTGTAGGCATAGCTAGACCTATTCTAGAGCAAGAGGAGTTCTGGGTCTTTAAAGAAGCCTAGTTAACAAGGAATACTAGTTCCATCTTTAATATCTCACGGGACTGAGGTCTTGGGCCTTTCCACCTGGCGTTATCTCAGTAGACATCTCTTTGCCCGAGCACCTAATTTTTAAAAAACAACACACACACATACACACACACACACACACACACACACCCCCATATGTGCTTACATTTACTATATATATATTATATTGTGTATATATAATATGTATGTATAAAAACACATGCATTTTACATGCATATACATATATATACACACATTTACTGTATATGTAAATATGTATTGCAATAGAGTATGTATCTATCTATATCTATGTAAATATCTATTGCCAGTTTATCTTCAAGGCAAAGAGAGTAGGTCTGGTATGATTTCAAACTGCCAATTAATAAGTTAGTTTATATTTCCCCATATTCTTAATGTTATCTGGCATGGCAGAAAGTGAGACTTTAATCCATTTAATACAAATACAAATAATCCACTTAATACAAATACCTGAAATCACTTTTTAGACAGAATACATATCCCAGAAGAAGAGAAAAACCAATAAATTGATCAACCACAGGATTGGTTTTCAGATAATTTTCTCTTCTTGTGAAAAATCAAAAGTGAGCAAGAGGGCATCATAATGGATTCACTGGCACTTGGCCTTAAATGAAATTATACTGCACATCATATTAGGAAATAATGATGTGCTTAATTTTATACTTGGACTTTTTGAATCTCTCAACCAGAGCCTGATGATCTCCAAAATTACACAGCCACTGTTGAGAGCTTTACCTTTATAATAACCCCCACAGAAATCTGATTGTTTGGGTGATATCTGAAAATCAGAAGTGGAAAATAATGTATCCTTTTTAGAGTGGATACAAGAACATCTTTTAAAGAAGAAAATGTCTTTATTTGCAATGACCCACCTAGAGAGGGAGGTGAAATCTAACAGCATGAATGTTTGTAGGGTTCGGGGTGGCTGAACTGCTGTGTTTGAGATAAAACAAGACTAATTTTGCTCCTGCGGGGATGGGACGGAGAAGAAAGGAGGGAAAAGAAAAGAAGGAGGAGGAGGAAAAACTGGTTAATGTGCAGTGTTCAACTTGAAGTTGTGTTACTGAAAAATAAATGCCAATTCTGTCTCCCCAAGGCACTGCCACTCTCAAATCTTCAGTTAAATCTACCAGGCACATAAGTTGCCTGGTGGAAACCTTTTGAGGAAATTAAGAAAAGCACAAAGATTTACATCTATGTCTACATGGTAAAGAACTGAGATAGCACTTAACGATTGTGCACTGGGTCACAAATACAGGGACCAAAACTTTCCATGCCAGAATTTCTATAAAACAAAAGATCCTCTGGAAATTTGCAGAGATCTTAGAGACTGCCACAGGATAAGATATTTGAGGTTTGAACCAACCTTTCCTAGATTGGAAGGAAGAGAAATAGTACAGCTGATATCTGACTGCTACACATATAAGCATCTTGGGCAACAGAAGCTAAGGAACCCTTTGAGATATCCTTCAGCTTGCAGGAATATGATTTGAAGCTTGATTTTGCTGGCGTAAATTATTGATTTGGGGCCATCTGAAGGACAAACTACAAAAATATCCATAATAAACATGCTGGCTACTCCTATGAGTGAAAATCTACTGCTTGACTTTTTTAACAGATGACATAAAGGGGAATAAAGGCAGCAACAAGGCATAAATTTATAGAATAAGATTCTAAAAATAAATACAGTTGTGAAGACTGACAGGATAACAGAAGAAAGGGTAAGAGAAATAGGCCTTACCACTCCTTTGAGTTAAGCATCGCAGTTCCCCAGGGTATTTAACTTTTCTTTTCCCTTTTGTATATGTCATTTGAACAGCTTTTAGGTAGAGCTATTTTAAACTGACATATTTCATGATAGGCTGAGAGCACCATTCCTAATACAGAGCATATCCCTGGTGTAGCTTCGTACCTTCATACATGACCTCGAAGAATGCAGCAACTGCGGCTTTCCACAAAGGAAAACATGCAGTACGGTATTTTCCTAAAGGTTACAACATTAAACTTGGTTGAAAACTAGTTAGAAAATCAAGTATGATAATCAATCCACTTTAATGAATCTGTTTCAAGCTTCTCTAATGTTTAATTATGTGAAAACTTGCCATAGATCCACATTCCTTCTGATACTATTCTAAACCTGGAAAAGAGCCAGGGTAAGTCCACATCAATAAATAGACTAAAAAGTAGTTACAAGTACTTTAAAAGATTTGTGCAAAAACTTCACCACCCACTTATAGGTCTATGTAAAATCACTATGTCCTTAAAATGTCCTACCATTCCCACAGTAGCATTTGCCATGAATTCCCTTCCCAGAAAGCCTCTAGAAACAACAAAAGAACAAAAGACCTTATCACTGGCCTTTAGAAAAGATAAAATTGCACCCTGTGTTTTTCACTACACAATCATAGGACTTTGCTCAAGGTCAGGCATTTCCTTCTGCTCTTGATGAGTTTGCTGTAATTGCAGTTGGCACCACAAAAGCAGGTGCCCTGAGAGCTCCAATGTGTTTCAGCTGGAAGAAAGGGAAAAGAGGCTGAGGCTCCTTTGTTGTGTGACAGCCCTCTGATTTTAAAATATCTGCAATTTGTCAAAAGAAATGACAAATGTAGAAAAAAGAAAAGAATACTCTCCCAAAATATTAATGCCATCTGATTCATCTTGCCTTGGCCAGCTAAAGTGGTTTCTATGCATGCTACATGTGAACTCAAATGGTATATCTGGCTCTCTGGCAACAAGAGAACGACTGGGAACAATCTGGAAACAGAATGACAACCAAGGAACATAGGAGTTGGACCAGAAATGACTCTCTCACCAGATCCTGCACAACTGCCTTAACTGATTTAAATAAAACATCATGATGAGAAATCTGAAATATATGAACATCATATTATTAAGCCATTTATTACCATGTGCCAATGTACCATTTAGTAGACTGAAGATTTCTAGGCAGAAAATTTATTAATATTCTACCCTCTCTCAATCTTCCAGCTCTACTCTCTGCAATCTCTATGAACTAATTTACCACCTTGGAGTACAAATAGGACAACATCTTCAAATAATCACTCATACTCTTACCTGCCTTTTTATCAGAAGTGCAGATTCCCTTCTGGGAGTCCCCATCACCATCTGGAATTATCTAAGTACCTAAATTATCTAAGTACCTAAGTATTGTAAAAGGGAATAATCCCCTTTACAATGAGTACAAAGAATAGAGAACAAAAGAAGAGTACAAAAAAATAGAAATTCCAATCAATAAATACCTATAGGTATTAGATTGATAGATTCCAATCAATACCTATAGGTATTAGATTGATAGATTCCAATCAATACCTATAGTGATGTCACATCCTCAACAACACTTGTTATTGTCTGCTTTTTTGTAATAGCCAACCTATTGTTGTGTGTGAAGCCGCATCTTGTTTTGTTTTTCATTTTCATTTCCCTAATAGTAAATGATGTCAAGCATCTCCTTGTGTGCATAATGGCCATTTGTAAATCTTCTTAGGTACATACATACATAAATCCTTTGCCCAAATTTTAATTTTTTGTCTTTTTATTGTTGAGTTATAAGAGTTATATATTCTGGATGCTAGTCTCTCATAGATAAATAATTTGCACATCTCTTTTCCTATTCTGTGGGTTGCCATTCCACTTTCTTGATGTTGTTCTTTTAAGCAAAAAAGCTTTTAATTATTGCTACAAACTGAATGTTTGTATTCTCTAAAATTCATGTGTTTAAATCCTAATCAAATGTGATGGTATTAAACGATGGGGTCTTTGAGAAGTGATTAGGTCATGAGGATAGAGCCTTCATGAATGAAAACAGTGACTTTATAGAAGAGACCCCAGAGAGCTCTCTCAACCCTCCCATTATGTGAGGACACAGTGAGAAGACAGCTGTCTATGAAATAAGAAATGAGCCCTCACAAGACAGTGAATCTGCTGGTGTCATGATCTTGGACTTCCCAGACTCCGGCACTGTGAGAAATACACATCTGTTATTTATAAACCATCTAGTCTATGGTATTTGGTAATAGCAGCCCAAATAGACAAAGACAATTATGATGAAGTCAACTTTTTATATTTTTTATTTCGTTGCTTGTGCTTTTGCTGGTACTTTGTTGAGGATTTTTACTTCTATGTTCATAAATAATATTGACCTGTAATTGTCTTTTTTTTTTTTTTTTGAGATGCAGTTTCGCTCTTGTTGCCCAGGCTGGTGTGCAATGGTGCAATCTTAGCTCATTGCAACCTCTGCCTCCCAGGTTCAAGCGATTCTCCTGTCTCAGCCTCCCAAGCAGCTAGGATTACAGGTATGTGCCACCATACCCAGCTAATTTTCTATTTTTAGTAAATACGAAGTTTCTCCATGTTGGTCAGACTGGTCTCGAACTCCCAACCTCAGGTAATCTGCTTGCCTCGGCCTCCCAAAGGGCTGGGATTACAGGCAAGAGCCACCATGCTTGGCTGTAATTTTCTCTTCTTGTGATGCCTTTGCTTGATTTTGGTATGAGGGAATATTGACTTCATAGAACAAGTGGAAAAGTATTCCCTCCTCTTCTATATTTTGGAAGAGTTTATAAACATTCTGTAAAATTCACCAGTGAATCCACCATCAGGCCCTGCTCTTTGCTTTGTAACAAGGTTTTGATCACTAAGTCTTTTGTAGACAAAACATTGTTGGATTTTGTAAAATTTATCTTGCCAAATTGTGCCTTTTGATTGAAGTGTTTAATCCATTCACATTTAACATAATTACTAATAAAGTAGAATTTATATCTGCCATTTTGCCATTTGTTTTTTATATGTTTTATGTCCTTTGTTCCTCTATTTCTCCATTATTGCCTCCTTTTGTATTAAGTATTTTCTAGTGTACCATTTTAATTCCCTGGTTTCTTTTACTATTTTTTAATTATTTTTAGTGATTCTCTGGGGATGGCAATTAATATCATAAATTATAGCAATCTATTCAGATTAATACAAACTTATAAAAATGTTATTCCTTTTAGCACAATTCACTCCCATTCCATAGTGACATTATACATAAAGTACATTTTTATGCATTGTAGGACCACGAAAACAGATTTATTGTTTTATAAAGTTGTCTTTTACCAACGCACAGCCAATATCACATTGAATCAGCAAAAGCTGGAAGCATTCCCCTTGAAAACCAGCACAAGACAAGGATGCCCTCTCTCACCACTCCTATTAACACACTACTGGAAGTTCTAGCCAGGGCAATCAGGCAAGAGAAAGAAATAAATAGTATTCAAATAGGAAGAGAGGAAGTCAAATTGTCTTTGTCTGCAGATGATGCATGATCCTACATCTAGAAACCCCATTGTCTCACCCAAAAGCTTCTTAAGCTGATAAGCAACTACTGCTAGGTCTCAGGATACAAAATCAGTGTGCAAAAGTCACAAGAAGTCCTATGCAACAACAACAGGCAAACATAGAGCCAAATCGTGATTGAACTCCCATTCACAATTGCTACAAAGAGAATCAAATACCTAAGAATACAGCTAACAAGGTAAGTGAAAGACCTCTTCAAGGAGAACTACAAACCACTGCTCAAGGAAAGCAGAGAGGACACAAACAAATGGAAAAACATTCCATGCTCATGGATAGGAATAATCAATACCATGAAAATGGCCATACCGCCCAAAGTAATTTATAGATTCAATGCTATTCCCATTAAACTACTATTTACATTCTTCACAGAATTAGAATAAATTATTTTATAATTCATATTGAACCAAAAAAGAGTTTGTATAGCCAAGACAATCCTAAGCAAAGAGAACAAAGCTGGAGGCATCACGTTACCAGACTTCAAACTATACTCCAAGGCTACAATAACCAAAACAGCATGGTACTGGTACAAAAATAGACACATAGACCAATGGAACAGAATAGAAAACTCAGAAATAAGACTACAACCATCTGACTTTTTACAAACTTGACAAAAACAAGCAATGGGGAAAGGAATCCCTATTCAATAAATGGTGCTGGGAAAACTGGCTAGCCATATGCAGAAAATTCAAACTGGACCTCTTCCTTACATCTTGTACACAGATTAACTCAAGAAGGATTAAAGACTTCAATGAAAAACCCCAAACTGTAAAAACCTAGAAGAAAATCTAGGCAACACTTTTCAAGACATAGGCACAGGCAAAGATTTCATGTTGAAATTGCCAAAAGCAATTGCAACAAAAGCAAAAATTGACAAATGGAACCTAATTAAACTAAAGAGCTTCTGCACAGCAAAAGAAACTATCATCAGAGCAAACACGCAACCTACAGAGTGGGAAAAAATTTTTGCAAGCTACCCACCTGCAAAGGGCTAATATCCAGAATCTACAAGGAACTTAAACAAATGTACAAGAAAAAAAACAAACTCCACTAAAAACTGAGCAAAGGACCTGAACAGACACTTCTCAAAAGAAGACATTCATGTGGCCAACAAACACGAAAGAAAAAAGGTCAACATCACAGATCATTAGAGAAATGCAAATGAAAACCACAACGAGATACCATCTCACATCAGTCAGAATGGTGATTACTAAAAAGTCAAGAAACAATAGATGCTAGTGAGGTTGCAGAGAAATGGGAATGCTTTTACACAGTTGATGGGAATGTAAATTCGTTCAATCATTGTGGAAGATGATGTTGCAATTCCTCAAAGATCTAGAACCAAAAACACCATTTGACCCAGCATTCTCAATACTGGGTATACACCCAAAGAAATATAAATCATTTTATTACAAAGATGCATGCAGATGTATGTTTATTGAAGCACTATTCACAATAGCAAAGACATGGAATCAGCCCAAATGCCCATCAATGATAGACTGGATAAAGAAAACATGGTACATATACACCATGGAATACTATGCAGCCACAAAAAAGAATGAAATCATGTCCTTTGTCGGGACATGGGTGAAGCTGGAAGCCATTATCCTCAGCAAACTAACACAGGAACAGAAAACCAAATACCACATGTTCTCCCTTATAAGTGGGAGCTGAACAGTGAGAACACGTGAACCCCGGGGAGGGGAATAACACACACTGGGACCTGTTAAGGAATGGGGTAGGGGGAGAGAGAGCATTAGGAAGAACAGCTTATGCATATTGGGTTTAATACCTAGGTGATGGGTTGATAGGTGCAGCAAAAAACCATGACACATATTTACCTATGTAACAAACCTGCACATCCAGCACATGTACCCCAAAACTTTAAAATTAAAATTAAAATGTTTTTAGGAAGTTGTCTTTTGGGGATTCCATTCCAAGACGGCTGAATAGGAACAGTTTCAGTCTGCAGCTCCCAGTGTGATCAATGCAGAGGATGGGTGATTTCTGCATTTCCAACTGAGGTACATGGTTCATCTCATTGGGACTAGTTGGACAGTGGGTGCAGCCCATGGAGGGCAAGCTGAAGCAGGGTGAGCACAAGGGGTCAGGGGATTTCCCTTTCCTAGCCAAGGGAAGCCGTGACAGATAGTACCTGGAAAAATGGGAGACTCCCCACCCAAATACTGCGCTTTTCCAATGGTCTTAGCAAATGGCACACCAGGAGATTATCCTGCACCTGGCTTGGTGGATCCCACACCCACAGAGCCTTGCTTACTGCTAGCTCAGCAGTCTGAGATCGACCTTCAAGGCAGCAGCCTAGCAGGGGGAGGGGCATCTGCCATTGCTGAGGCTTGAGTAGGTAAACAAAGCAGCCTGAGATGCTCGAATTGGGTGGAGCCTACTGCAGCTCAGCAAAGCCTACTGCCTCTGTAGTCTCCACCTCTGGGGCCAGGACATAGCTGAACAAAAGGCAGCAGAAACTTCTGCAGACTTAAATGCCCATCTGACAGCTCTGAAGAGAACAGTGGTTCTCCCAGCATGCTGTTTGAGCTCAGAGAATGGATAGACTGCCTTCCCAAGTGGGTCCCTGACCCCCATGTAGCCTAACTGGGAGACACCTCCCAGTAGGGGCTGACTGACACTGCATACAGGTAGGTGACCCTCTGGGACAAAGCTTCTAGAGGAAGGATCAGGCAACAATATTTGCTGTTCTGCAATATTTGCTGTTCTGCAGCCTCTGCTGGTGATACCCAGGGAAATAGGATACCTCCAGCAAACTCCAACAGACCTGCAGCTGAGGGTCCTAACTGTTAGAAGGAAAACTAACAAACAGAAAGGAATAGCATCAACATCAACAACAAGGACATCCACACCAAAACCCCATCTGTAGGTCACCAACATCAAAGACCAAAGGTAGATAAAACCACAAAGATGGGGAGAAGTCCAGAGCAGAAAAGCTGAAAATTCTAAAAACCAGAGCACTTCTTCTCCTCCAAAGGATCACAGCTCCTCACCAGCAACGGAACAAAGTTGGTTGGAGAACGACTAATGACCTGACCGAAGTAGGCTTCAGAAAGTCAGTAATAACAAACTTCTCTGAGCTAAAGGAGGATGTTTGAACCCATTGCAAGGAAGCTAAAAGCCTAGATAAAACATTAGATGAATGGCTAACTAGAGTAAACAGTGTAGAGAAGACCTTGAAGGACCTGATGGAGCTGAAAACCATGGCACGAGAACTATGTGATGCATGCACAAGCTTTAATAGCTGATTTGATCAAGCGGAAGAAAGGGTATTAGTGATTGAAGTTCAAATTAATGAAATCAAGCAAAAACACAAGGTTAGAGAGAAAAGAGTAAAAAGAAACCAAGCCTCTAAGAAATATGGGACTATGTGAAAAGACCAAATCTACATTTGATCGGTGTACCTGAAAATTACGGGGAGAATGGAACCAAGTTGGAAAACACTCTGCAGGATATTATCCAGGAGAACTTCCCCAACCTAGCAAGGCAGGCCAACACTGAAATTCAGGAAATACAGAGAACACCACAAAGATACTCCTCGAGAAGAGCAACCTCAAGACACATAATTTTCAGATTCCCAAGGTTGAAATGAAGGAAAAAATGTTAAGGGCAGGCAGAGAGAAAGGTTGGGCTACCCATAAAGGGAAGCCCTTCAGACTAACAGCAGATCTCTCAGCAGAAACTCTCCAAGCCAGAAGAAAGTGTGGGTCAATATTCAACATTACATAAGAAAAGAATTTTCAACCGAGAATTTCATATCCAGCCAAACTAAGCTTCATAAGAGAAGGAGAAAATCCTTCACAGACAAGCAAATGCTGAGAGATTTTGTCACCACCAGGCCTGCCTTACAAGAGCTCCTGAAGAAAGCATTAAACATGGAAAGGAACAACCAGTACCAGCCACTGCAAAAACATGCCAAATTGTAAAGACCATCAATGCTAGGAAGAAACTGTATCAACTAACGGGCAAAATAACCAGCTAACATCATAATGACAGGATCAAATTCACACATAACAATATTAACCTTAAATGTAAATGGACTAAATGCCCCAATTGAAAGACACAGACTGGCAAATTGGATAAAAAGCCAAGACCCATCAGTGTGCTGTATTCAGGAGACCCATCTCATGTGCAGAGACACACATAGGCTCAAAATAAAGGGATGGAAGAAGATCTACCAAGCAAATGGAAAACGAAAAAAAGCAGGGGTTGCAATCCTAGTCTCTGATAAAACAGATTTTAAGGCTGGGTGCAGTGGCTTACGCTGGTAATCCCAGCACTTTGGGAGGCCAAGGCGGGTGGATCACAAGATCAGGAGATCGAGACCATCCTGACTAACGCGGTGAAACCCTGTCTCTACTAAAAATACAAAAAATTAGCTGGGCGTGGTGGCGGGCGCCTGTAGTCCCAGTTACTCAGGAGGCTGAGGCAGGAGAATGGTGTGAACCCGGGAGGCGGAGCTTGCCGTGAGCTGAGATCACACCACTGCACTCCAGCCTGGACAACAGAGCAAGACTCCAACTCAAAAAAAAAAAAAAAAAAGATTTTAAACCAGCAAAGATCCAAAGAGACAAAGAAGGCCACTGCATAATGGTAAAGGGATCAATTCAACAAGAAGAGCTAACTATCCTAAATATATATGCACTCAACACAGGAGCAACCAGATTCATAAAGCAAATCCTTAGAGACCTACAAAGAAACTTAGACTCCCACACAATAATAATGGGAGACTTTAACACCCCCCTGTCAATATTAGACAGATCAACGAGACAGAAGGTTAAAAAGGATATCCAGGACTCGAACTCAGCTCTGCACCAAGCAGACCTAATAGACATCTACAGAACTCTCCACCCCAAATCAACAGAATATACATTCTTCTCACCACCAAATCACACTTATTCCAAAACTGACCACATAGTTGGAAGTAAAGCACTCCTCAGCAAATGCAAAAGAACAGAAATCACAACAGTCTCTCAGACCACAGTGCAATCAAATTAGAACTCAGGATTAAGAAACTCACTCAAAACTACACAGCTACATGGAAACTGAACAACCTGCTCCTGAATGACTACTGGGTACATAACAAAATAAAGGCAGAAATAAAGATGTTCTTTGAAACCAATGAGAACAAAGACACAATGTACCAGAATCTCTGGGACACATTTAAAGCAGTTCGTAGAGGAAAATTTATAGCACTAAATGCCCACAAGAGAAAGCAGGAAAGATCTAAAATCGACACACTAACATCACAATTAAAAGAACTCAAGAAGCAAGAGCAAACACCTTCAAAAGCCAGCAAAAGGCAAGAAATAACTAAGATCAGAGCAGAACTCAAGGAGATAGAGACACAAAAAAAAACCTTCAAAAAAATCAATGAATCCAGGAGCTGGTTTTTTGGAAAAATCAACAAAATAGATAGACCGCTAGCCAGACTAATAAAGAAGAAAAAAGAGAAGAATCAAATAGATGCAATAAAAAATGATAAAGGGAATATCATCACTGATCCCACAAATACAAACTACCATCAGAGAATACTATAAACACCTCTACACAAATAAACTAGAAATCCTAGAAATTGATAAATTCCTGGACACATACACCCTCCCAAGACTAAATCAGGAAGAAGTTGAATCTCTGAATAGACCAAGAGCAGGCACTGAAATTGAGGCAATAATTGATACCCTACCAATCAAAAAAAGTCCAGTACCAGACAGATTCACAGCCAATTTCTACCAGAGGTATAAAGAGCAGGTGGTATCATTCCTTCTGAAACTATTCCAGTCAATAGAGAAAGAGGAAATCTTCCCTAACTCATTTTATGAAGCCAGCATCATCCTGATACCAAAGGCTGGCAGAGATACAACCAAAAAAAGGAGAATTTTAGACCAACATCCCTGATGAACATCGATGCAAAAATCCTGAATAAAATACTGGCAAACCAAATCCAGCAGCACATCAAAAAGCTTATCCACCACGATCAAGTCGGCATCATCCCTGGGATGCAAGGCTGGTTCAACATACACAAATCAATAAATGTAATCACATAAACAGAACCAAAGACAAAAAACCACATGATTATCTCAATAGATGCAGAAAAGGCCTCTGTCAAAATTCAACAGCCCTTCATGCTAAAAACTCTCAATAAGCTAGGTATTGATGGAACGTATCGCAAAATAATAAGAGCTATTTATGACAAACCCACAGCCAATATCATACTGAATGGGCAAAAACTGGAAGCATTCCCTTTGAAAACTGGCACAAGACAGGGAAGCCCTCTCTCACCACTCCTATTCAACATAGTGTTGGAAGTTCTGGCCAGGGCAATCAGTCAAGAGAAAGAAATAATGGGTATTCAATTAGGAAAAGAGGAAGTCAAATTGTCCCTGTTTGCAGATGACATGATTGTATATTTAGAAAACCCCATCATCTCAGCCCAAAATCTCCGTAAGCTGATAAGCAACTTCAGCAAAGTCTCAGAATAAAAAAAATCAATGTGCAAAAATCACAAGCATTCCTATACACCAATAACAGACAGAGAGCTAAATCATGAGTGAACTCGCAGTCACAATTGCTTCAAAGATAATAAAATGGCTAGGAATCCAACTTACAAGGGATGTGAAGGACCTCTTCAAGAAGAACTACAAACCACTGCTCAATGAAATAAGAGCGGACACAAACGGAAAACATTCCATGCTCATAGATAGGAAGAATCAATATCGTACAAATGGCCATACTGCCCAAGGTAATTTACAGATTCAATGCCATCCCCAACAAGCTACCAATGACTTTCTTCACACAATTGGAAAAAAATACTTTAAAGTTCATATGGAACCAAAAAAGAGCCCGCATTGCCAAGACAATCCTAAGCAAAAAGAACAAAGCTCGAGGCATCATGCTACCTGATGTCAAACTATACTACAAGGCTACAGTAACCAAAACAGCATGGTATGGGTACCGAAACAGATATATAGACCAATAGAACAGAACAGAGACCTCAGAAATAACACCACACATCTACAACCATCTGATCTTTGACAAACCTGAGAAAAACAAGAAATGGGGAAAGGATTCTCTATTTAATAAATGGTGTTGGAAAAACTGGCTAGCCATATTTAGAAAGCTGAAACTGGATCCCTTCCTTACAACTCATAAAAATTAATTCAAGATGGATTAAAGACTTAAATGTTAGACCTAAAACCATAAAAACCCTAGAAGAAAACCTAGGCAATACCATTCAGGACATAGGCATGGGCAAGGACTTTATGACTAAAACACCAAAAGCAATGGCAACAAAAGCCAAAATTGACAAATGGGATCTAATTAAAGAGCTTCTGCACAGCAAAAGAAACTACCATCAGAGTGAACAGGCAACCTACAGAATGGGAGAAAATTTTTGCAACCTACCCATCGGACAAAGGGCTAATATACAGAATCTACAAAGAACTTAAACAAATTTACAAGAAAAAAACAACTCCATCAAAAAGTGGGCAAAGGATATGAACACACACTTCTGAAAAGAAGACATTTATGCAGCCAACAGACACACGAAAAAATGCCATCATCACTGGCCATCAGAGAAATGCAAATCAAAACCACAATGAGATACCATCTCACACCAGTTAGAATGGCAATCGCTAAAAAGGCAGGAAACAACAGATGCTGGAGAGGATGTGGAGAAATAGGAACACTTTTACACTGTTGGTGGGAGTGTAAACTAGTTCAACCATTGTGGAAGACAGTGTGGTGATTCCTCAAGGATCTAGAACTAGAAATACCATTTGACCCAGCCATCCCACTACTGGGTATATACCCAAAGGATTATAAATCATGATACCATAAAGACACATGGGCACATATGTTTATTCGGCACTATTCACAATAGCAAAGAGTTGGAACCAACCCATATGTCCATCAATGATAGACTGGATTAAGAAAATGTGGCACATATACACCATGGAATACTATGCAGCCATAAAAAAGGATGAGTTCATGTCCTTTGCAAGGACATGGATATAGCTGGAAACCATCATTCCGAGCAAACTATCACAAGGACAGAAAACAAAACACCACATGTTCTCACTTATAGGTGGGAATTGAACTATGAGAATACTTGGACACAGGGTGGGGAACATCACATCCCGGGCCCTGTCATGGGGTGGGGGACAGGGGGAGGGATAGCATTGGGAGAAATACCTAACGTAAATGACAAGTTAATGGGTGCAGCAAACCAAGATGGCACATGTATACCTATGTAACAAACCTGCACATTGTGCAAATGTACTCTAGAATTTAAAGTATAATTTTTTTTAAAAGTTGTCTTTTAAATTAGATAGGAGGAAAAAAAAGAATTACAAACAAAAAATACATTATCTTGACTTTGAAATTTACCTACATAGTTATCTTTAATAGTGTTCTTTATTTCTTCATGTGGATTCAAGTCACTATCTAGTGTCCTTTCATTTCATTATTTCTTGTAAGGCATGCCTGCTACCAACACATTCTCTGTGTCTGTCTAGGAATGTCTTAATATCATCTTTATTTTTAAAACATATTATTGTTTTGCTGTAAATAGAATTCTTGCATAAAATCCTTTTGCTTTCAACACATTAAATATATAATCCCACTGCCTTCTGGTTTCATCGTTTCTGATGAAAAGTCAGTTGTTAAACTTATTGAGGATCCCTGTTACATGATGAGTAATTTTTCTCTTCCTACTTTTAAGACTCTCTCTTTGTCTTTGGCTTTTGACTATAATATACCTAGGTGTGGATCTCCTTGAATTTATCCTATCTGAAGTTTATTAAGCTTCTTAAATATATGAATTTATGGTTTTCATCAAATTTTAGTATGCCCTATATGTTGATGGCTGTTGTGATACCATGGTTCTTGTCTTCTCAGTCTAAAAGAATTTAAACAGGAGACACACAGCAACATAGATGCAGTATAGAGTGATTTATTGCAAAGGGAAAATAATATTTTGAAAGTTAAGTGAAGAATAGACATTACACCCTGAGAGAGAGAGAAAGAGTTCAGGGTGGGCTGCTCATAAGGGTGAGACAGCAAAGCCTGGCTCTAAGGAGACTCCCTTTATGGGAGTCTTACTTGATTATTCATAAAGAGGTGGGAAGAGATGTTTCTAGTAAGCATGTTCTTGGTGGTCCTCTGGGTGCATATGCACAGTAGCTGTACATACTTGTTTATACATCACATGTCTCAACAGCATCTTAAATCTCCATCCAAGGGTGTGTATTTCACTATTATAATGAACAAAGGGTCAGTCTAAGGACAGGTAAAATCAAAATGCACATGTTCTCTACAGGGGAAATTTCACACTGAAGATAGCTTTGCTTAAATCCACTCAGTTACAACGCAAATGCCAAGGCTTATTGTGTTGACTGCATGGTCACCACAGTTGCTGTGTCCCAAGGACACGGTCACTACCTCAACTACCTATCCTGCCTCTTATATACAAGACATGTCATCTGTAAAAACAGGGAGTTTTACTTCTTTCTTTCCAATCTGGATGCCTTTTATTTATCTAATTTTTTGCCTAAAACTATTATTTCTTCAAATATTCTTTCTTTTTTTCTCTCCTCTTCTTCTGGAATTCCCATTATGTGTATGTTGTTACATTTGATGGTGTCCACAGAGTCCTAGACTCTTTTTCTTTATTCTTTCTTTTACACAGACTGGATAATCTCAGTTAACTTATCTTGAAGTTCACTTATTCTTTATTTTGCCAGCTCAAATCTGCTGTTGAGCCCTTCTGGTGAATTTTTTATTTCAGTTATATTTTTTCAACTCCAGAATTTCTATTTGTTTCTTATTTATAATTTTTACCTCTTTATTGATATTCTCTAATTGATGAGACATCATTCTCATACTTTTAGTTGGCTAGACATGGTTTATTTTTTAAATTTTCTTTCTACTTATGTTATTTAAATAGCTAATTTAAACCTTTATCTAATAAGTACAATGTCTGGGCTTCCTCAAAGACAATTTCTATTGACTGATTTTTTTTTCCCCTATGTATGAGTTATACTTTATTGTTTCTTTGTATGTCTCATCATTTTTTGTTGAAAACTGGACATTTAAGTAATATAATTCTGAAAATCAGATCTCTCTCTCAGAATTTGTTGTCTTTGTTTTTATTGTTGCTGTAATGTGTTTATTTAAGGACTTTCTTGAGCTAATTCTGTCAATTAGTCTGTATTCTAATTCTATTTGTACTATTTGCTGTGTGTGGCCATTGGAGTCTTTTGCCCAGTTAGCTTAATGGTCATATTATAATTGGACAAAGATTTCTTTAAATGCCTAGAACCAATAAGTCTCCTAAACTTTGTGAGGATCTCACTGTACATGCTGGGTCACATCTTTAATACTCAGGCAAGTAGTTTACAACTCTGTCTTAGTCTTTACTTCCTGCTTGCATATAGCCTCAAAGTCAGCTGAAGGTGAGTTTAAAGCTTTCTCAGGTCTTTCCTGTGCAGGTGCACAGTCCTAAACGTGTGCAAAGTGCTACATATGTGTTTGTCTTTCTATATTCCTAGAAATATCTTGAAGCCTTTCAAAGTGCCCTATATACATCTCATTCCTTAGGTTTTTCTTTTAAATTTTTTGGGTAGGTTGTTGCTTGCCCCAACTGCTATCACCACCTCAGGTAGCTGCAATGTTTAATAATGGCCACTGATTGCTTTAGATAAATGCCCATTGGGAAAAAGCTGTTTGCACTGGGCCAACTTTCAGTCAGGTTAAACAAACACAAGCCTTGTGAGTGGATTTTCTAAGGAATTTTCAGGCAGGTCAAATAATGGCAGTTAGATGAATATTGGGTTTGGAGGAGCTCCTATCCCATTCTATGCTTCAGAAGCTGCTACAGTTTTTACCATAAGTATGAGGCTACTCATCTTTAAGGGTACCACTGAACTGGCAAGAAGGGTATAGGACTAGGGGCAATTAAACTTCACAAAGTTTGCTGTACTTTCAAAGATTCAGACATTTCTTGAGTAAATACTCCCTGGGTTATTGTAATCATTTGGTTAATTTTCAGCATTTTGATAAAATTGATTTTTACTATTTTTGGCAGCAATCTCTGCTTTTATGGAGGAGAGGATCTTTTAAAGTCCTTACTCCATTCCTGATGCTCTCACTTCCTCCCATCATTTTTAAGTAGACTTTTTTGTGGGTTTAACATCTGACTTAATATGTACCTGGTTATACATCATTTCTTATCCTATGACTAAAAAGCTATCAGGATCAAACTGAAAGGACAAACATTCTATGCAGATCAATAAAAGAATCCATCTGATCAGCACTCTCCACTCTGTGTAGACCATGAAAGGTGTCATGCTTCATTATCAGAGTCACACAGCAAATGGTCACATAGCAAGCAACTTCTCCCAGGCCAGAAAACCTGGCTTATCCATTACTCTCTCATTACTGCTTGATTCTTTTTAAAAATATTTTTTAAATTTTTTAGCATAAAGTTAAAATATTAAATACACCCCAAAGGCAAATGACAAAAAAGCAAGGGTTCACTGCCCCACTCTTTGGAGTGAACCACATTCAACAATTTATGTCTTGAGTTCTTCAAAGGATTATCTCTATTTTAAATAACAGGTTTATACACCATGAATTCCTCATTTATCAAATCTAGATATCATTTATTTCCTTATTGCTATGATAGATGAAGATTTATTTCATTATTCAACTCTAAACCTAAAAAATGTTGATGCTTACCTTATTATTTTTAGTTTTTCTATTGGTTACCTTTATAAGTTTAGATCATTAATACAGTATATTATTTTTCCACCAACTAGAGATGGAGTATCTTTATTCCCCATATATGTAAGATAAAGATCTTAATAATCCTACCATCCCTCCACGTTTCTTTCCTCTTTCTCTTTCACTCCCTCAATCAGGATACTTTTCCAAGTTTGAGAATATTTACATTTCAGTCTAAAACATTTACATTTTGCATCTAATCTATGGGTTAACTCTAAATGCTGAAAATCAATACACAATATTTCCTTTATTATTACTCTGTTGTTCAAAGCATAGCTAAGTGGTAAGCTATGGTAAAAATTTTCTTCCTTGACATTGAAATATAACTATCTCTGTGCCACTTAAAGAGCGGTGTTTCTAATGATAAGGTCAAATGAGTCTTCTGTCTTTTCTTCTCCCTCCCCCATCCCCACTAATTGCTCAAACCCTGGCACATTTGAGTTTGCTACTCGTGTGACATAACTTTCTTGTACGTCTTAAAAAAATCAATTTTGCCTTTTATTAAGATTCTGATGGCCTTACTTAAACTGTGAGCCCCATAGTAAGTTCTTAGTAAATATTTATTGAAATTAAATTACTTTGAATTACCAGTCTATCCCCACTAATAAATACAATGTTAAAATATTGTCATTTCCCAGGGATTTTAAAATGGTTACTGGCAAAAGAAGAAAAAAATCGTAAGCCCCTTTAGGATAAATTCCAACCCAATCTTTAGCAGTACTAAGTTTGCTCAAAATTTTTGAGGGCAATATTAATATTATTCTCTGAAGCATAGCTTCCAGAAATCACAATGACTTCTCAGTAATTGCTTTCCAAAAAGGAAATAAATATTTCATTTTTTCATAATTGTACTAAAATTGTTTTATCTGCCAAGTTCAAAATAAAAAGCATCTGGCTTCATTTAAAGAGTTTACCTAAGGTGTTTGTTCCCAAAGAGTGTGCACATAATGAAGAATTGCAATACTCAAATCTAGAGAAAGAAACAAGAACCCATGAGCAAAATATTGACACTGATAAAAAGAAACACCACTGGGAGAAATAAGCAGCCTTATTTATCAAGACAGTGAATAATTTTCAGCAGCCTTCTAAGCCAAACTCTATAAAGCCACCCACAGCCTTTCCTATTTGAATATGTACCCCTCTCCAGACTCATGGGGTATGGATTCTAATTTGGGTCTTTGGACCCGTATAAATTAGTTTCAGGACGTTGGTGAAATGTTTATATCTATATAGAGTTTTTTGTTTATAATGTTTCTGGGTTGAGAATTTACAGATTTAAATGGATTTGTAAAGTGTTCTAAGACCCCAAAAATGTTGAGATTACTACCACATATTAAACAAGCTATTGGTCATTGTGTGTTGATAGACCAATACATGAACAAACACACCTAAGACTGCTTCTGCAGAAGCACTACTAATTTCTTCACAGCCACACATAACGTCTCTCTTTTTACTTGCTTCTTAGTCAATCCGCCACCCTAGATACTTACTTCCCTTTCTTTTTTTCTGATGTTATGCCTATGAGAAATCACATATGGCCTAAAGAAAATTAAAAATGAGGACTACACCTCCTAAAGAGTATTTGCATAAACCTCGGAGCCATGAGGTAATAGCAAACCATCTGCCAAAAAATTTACGGAAAGAAAAGTTTTTAAAACATCGTAGCCCTCTGATCCACTCTGCTGGGGCCTAGAGAACAAAATGTAGTAGGTGACCTAGACTCTTACACAGACAGATGTATGTGCCATATTGGGAATAATATATTTCATGGAAAAATAGAGGCCTGCCCCTCTAGTGAGGTTTCTAGGATCTATAGCTCGAGGCATATTGCAATATTCCCACCAAGTGATAGAAACTAGCTTCACTTTGAGGCCCCTACCACTAAGAAAGAGTCACAGTGATTGGTGGGCCTCTTTGAATTTTAAAAATAATATACATTTCAGCATGCTACTCTAACCACTTCTGTTGACTCCAGTGACTATCAACTTAAATGATGCCAAGGGGAAATAAAGATGGTCCACCTGGTTCGACATTGACACTTGACCCTTGTGATCCAGCAGATTTAATGGGGCTTGATGGGTCTACAACAGGTTATGATGCTTCATAGAGACTTTGGTAAGATTTGAATGACAACTCCTAGATTTTGAGGACAAACATGCCCTTTTCAAGCCATTGTCCTTTTGAAAAGTATATTTTAGTTTGCTATTGGGCTGAATGAAGACACAATATCTCACTGTGGGACACCAGTCAACCATGTAACTTCTCCATATACCATCATTAAGTGCTATTTAATCAATGGCACCCCCATAATCTCAGGCATATTCAACAAAGCCTAACCAAATTAAAACCTAACCATGATCAAATGATTGATACATATTGATGCATATCAGATGATTGGTATTTAGGCACATATATATGTATATAGGTAGAGACAGAGATAGAAATAGTGAGAGAGACACAGGAGGGAGGAAGAGAGGGGGAGAGAGAGAGAGAGAGAGAGAGAGAGAGAGACAGAGAGAGAGCTGGGACAGATCTTAAAAGCATAAGTCATTTGCCTGAGTAAGTGATTTACACTCCCTAGATACTCACTCACTCATGCTTTCTGCCACATCTCCCTCAGCCCTCACTATGGCCTCCTGTGGAGATTCCTCTGACCACTGAGCTGATGGAAGGAAAGATGTAAGCTTGGTGTACAGACAGGTCTAGCCCACAGTTCTACACCGTGCTGGTGCCAACCAGAAGTAGACTATAAATAATCTTATAATCCTACTTATGGTTGGCCAGGAAAGACAATACCCTGTGGGTGGAAGATTGAACCAGATATTATTGACCTTTCACTTAGTAAGTTGTGTTAACAAACAACCTCAAAACATGAATGGCTTACAACAAAGGTTGATTTTTGCTCACTGTATGGTTGGCTCTGGGTTAGCTGTGGCTTTGCTCTACATGTTTTTCAGTCGTGTATTTAAAATGAAAAGAGCAGCCACTATCTATGGCATGGCATTGTGCTGGTTACATTCCATTGGCCAAAATATATTACATAAAGAAGCCTAATCAATGGTCTCAACAGTAGGCTATATTGTTCTTTCATAGGAAGGGCATGTAGATAGAAAAAACAGTATCTACTATAACAGTACATATCATTGTTCACTTTTTCTAGAAATACCGTTCAGTGTATGGTGCAAGCCCAATTCATAGGGAGTGACTGATAGTGTAGCTGGATCAAGACTGGAGAACTAGTACAAGAAATCACGAGGGAGAAGTATGTATGTAGATTTCTCAGAATGGACCCAGAGTGGAGGGTATTTATGTTCCATACGAATCCTCACCAGAAGGTTTCACTATGGAGCAAACTCAATCAGACAATGTATCTAGTGCATGTCAGTCAATCTCTGTCTTCAGCCAGTTAACTCATGAACTAGTGGCTATGGCAACAGAGACAGAAGAATCTCCCCCATAAAAGTCAACCAGGCACTACCACTGATGAGTGCTCAAACTGCCAGCAACACCAAGCGGCCCGAAGTCCTAATATATACAACTATTTATCTGGGTTGAGGGCAACCACATAGCTATCTTGTAACAGACTGATTGCATTGGCCTCTTTCTATCAAGGCGAGGACACTGATTTTTTTCTCACTGGAATAATCACTATTTCTAGATTTAGATTTGCAGCAGTATACAGTAACAAGGCATCCTCACAAATTGTTTCCGCAGTTTCTCAGTAATTTTAGAGCCTGGTTCTCCTCCCTTCCCACTGATTCTGTGAGAATACACATATCCTTCTAATAAATCTCCTTTCAGCTCAGAGTCAGTTTCTGCTGTTTGCAACTCAGAATCCAGACTGAAAAATAAAGTCCTTGGTATTTCTCACAGTCACTTTCCTTATGAATTAAAGCCTTAAATTCTCAACTTCTCCATAAATAAAGATGGAACCTTCCTGTCTCTTAGAATTATGGGTCTGGCAGCCAAGCTACAATCAGATTAATCCAAGAGGAATTTCTTAGAGATTCAAGTTTAGGCTGTCTAGGCAAAACAGTGGTCAAGTTGAGCAATTATCCATTGAATTTGTTGAATATAGGCAGTAAATCTCATTCACTTTATCAAACGCTTTTTTTAAACCATTATATATTTTGTTTGAATTTTCTGCCATCTTTTCCACATATTTCGTTTTTTCTGCATAAAATAAGTCAAATTAGGCAGCTCAATTTAAAATCTAGCAGTTACTGCTAGCATGTCTATATGTTTTCTGCAGACATCTATTCTAAGAAGATGTACATCTAGCAGCTTCTTAGATAATAAAATAGAAAAGAATTCAGGCAACTCTAGAGCAACTTGTAGCACCTGTCTGGATCTCCTGGATGGCTTTTTAAAATGTCTCTGCGCTACATTCTCCTGCCCATATCAAATTTCCACTAGCCTTGGTATAATACCTGGGTCAAGATAGATTAAACTCTGAAATTTTAATGAGTTAACACAACAAAGTTTCATTTCATTCATCAAATATTTTATGTAAGACAGCTCTTCATCATGCAGTGCCATTGAGATCCAGAATTTTCACCTTTGTGGTTTCATGACCTCAACATACAACCTTCATTATCTTTTGGCCAGAACAAGACATGTGTCTTCAACCTAGCTACTGGGGAGGCTGGGAAATGCAAGAGGAGCATGATCTATCTCTGCCCCAGTTAAAAAAAAGAGCCAGGTATAATTCATTTTTTCTCGTATTGAAAAAAATTATTTTCTTTAGTAGCCAATGTATTCCTGACACTGCATATGCACTAGAATACCATAAACTTGAGCTATATACGTCAGCCTTTCCTCAAGATTACAACTCAGGGAAATGTGGGGAGAAGACAAAGAAATCAAACAATTAGCAACATCCTGTAATAAGCACAGTCCTGTTGAAGAGGTTACTGTTAAAGCACAGAAAAGGGGGAACCAGGGTAATCTTTGTGGAGGAAGTGTTTTTCTGAGCTGAACTTTTAAAGATCTGGTCCAAATTAACCAGATGATAGAAGGTAAAAGAATGTTCTGGATAGAGAAATTAGAATGTGAGGATACTTGGAAACCAGTAACTGCACAATAATTTCAGAGACACAGTGGATTAGGGGATAGAAGGGAAAAAGTAACCACAGTTGAGTTTAAAGTAGTCTTCCCCAAAGGGTATTCACAAGAATTACGAATCCCCTGAAATGCTCCATGACAAAAACTTTCAATGATTAAATATGTAATATGATTGGGAAACATAGATTATACTAACCTTTTAGAATACTAAAGGTTCTAGGAAAGCCTATGGTCTCTAACTAAACCAGCGTGACCTTTTTTGACTAGTATTTACCAAACTCAATATAAAATCCTATTAACAGCTCATGGAATTAGTATTTTAGGAAATACATGTGGAGAAAATCAAGGATTAGATATAGTTGCTGGATCAAAAAGTGCCTCATGTAAAGAGCTTTATTTCTCATCCTGCATGTTATTGGATCAGTGTAGAATTCTAAATATGGTAAAAACTTGAAGGTGTTACTATGGTATGGTAATATAAGCATGGGGTTATTAGGGCTTAAACATATTTTTTTAAATTATGTCACTGAATCCACTAGGCCATTTGCTCAAGGTCCATAGTTTCTTCATCTCTGCACATACACATTCCTAGCCCAAGGATTTTCATGCAGTAGAGTCTCCATAAGTTGAAGAGTGACTGAGTGTAGTAGGAAGCTTCTGAAATGGTGCCCCAGGATCCTTGCCCTCCTGGTATCCAGGACCTTTGTGTAGTCTCCCCTCGAGTATGGGATAGATCTAGTGACTTGCTTCTAACAAACAGAATATAGCATAGGATGTTGCTACTGTGACTGGGTTACAGAAGATTGTGACTGTCATCTTACTTTTCTCTCTCTCGCTGGTATTCACTCTTGCCCTCTTGCTTGCTTGCTACAATGTTGTAAGATGTCTTAAAGTATAATAAAAAAAAAAAAAAAAAGATGTCTGTGGAGCAGTCCACACGGCAAGGAGCTCCGAGACACCACAATCCAACAAGCCAACTACTCATGAGGAACTGAAACCTCAGTGTAACAACAGACCACAAGGAATTAAATCCTACTAACAGCCATGTGATTGAGTTTGGAAGTGGATTATTCCCAGTCAAGCTTTGATATGACTGCAGCTTTGTAAGAGATAGAATCTAGTCAAGTGTGCCAAATTTGTGATCTACAGAAATTGTAAGATAACAAATGTATATTTTTGAGTTGCCAAATGTTTGTGAAATTTGTTATGAAGTGATAGATAACTAGTAAATGATTCAATAAATATCTTGTTTTCCATCTTATGTACTTGATACTCATCAAGTCTGCCTTTTTCTTTTGTTCATGAATTACACAATAACTGTGTGTGATGGTGTGATTAGCTTCCTTTTTTACCTTTTCCTGTAAAAATGTTTTGCTCTTTCTTATGTGATGTTGCTGTTTTTTACATTAAAGAAGTGAAATAGTTTTTCCTGTCCCTTAACATCGGGTTTAGCTTGGTAACTTGCTCTGGCTAACAGAACAAGGCAGAAGTAACAGAGTGTCAGTCACAAGCCTAGGTTTAGGAAGCTTGTAGGGTTAAGAGTGAAACATTTAACATTCTCAATCAAATTTCCTTGCAATTCTGCCACTGCCATGAGGAGAATGTGTTCAAACTCGTCTTCTTTTCGCAAAGGACAATGAGAGGCCTGGATCTGAGCCACCTGGTCAAGCCAAGTCTCAATCTGCTGCTGCCAGACTATCCATCAGATCATGAACTAAATAGATGCTACTTGATGTGTGCTCCTGATACTTTGGATTTTTTTTTTCTTTTTGGACATTACTGTGCCCATCATTTACTGATAATATGCTGTGTTCAGAAAAGGCGGATGGGAAACTTCCTGCTGAAAAACTGGTCTGATAAAGAAAACCCTGAGTCCAAACATTAGATCAAAGGGAAAGTATATAGCTGCATTTTCAGGCAATGTCAGTAATTGGACCAGTGTTTCTAAAATCTAGGATTCCCAGATCTCGTTATTAGTAACTTGCTAACACCCTCAACGTATTATGGGAAAGAAAGTGGATTTCAGCTAATCATTTATCTTAATGAGTTATAGAGATGAATGAAGCTATTAAAAAGAAAATCCCCTTGTTCCTTAGATAAAATTACTCTTTCTAGAGTTTCTGTTGGTCTGGCTAGTATTAAATTAATAGGGAACAAATTTTACTTAGTTTCCCCTTTCCCATTACCATGGTTCATAAATTTGATACTTTGGAGGAACTCATTAGCTCCTTCAGATTATAATTAGCTGGAAGCCATGAAGTGCAGAGTGACTTTAATTCTAACAGACAAGTTATATTTTTTATTAAATGTGTGGACATGGGGAGGAGAAAATGGTCAGTTAAAAAGAAATTTAGTCTATGAATATTTTATGCATAGTCTAAGAAAATTCAATCTTTGGTGGACTGAATTCTGTTGGAACCAAAGACTCCTATTTGAGGTTGATTGCCTTTAAGTTGTTAAAAATTATTATGGTTTATATGTCATTGTTTTTCCTTTCAATTTTTACCCCATTATGTTTGTTTTTTTAAATGACCTTCCAATAAGACAGCATTTCTTATTGCTCTGCTCAAATTGCCAAATCCCTTCCTAAGACAGCTGAACCATCCTAAAACATTTTGTACAGTAAAACAGAGCCTTTCTGGTTGTTTGTACCCTGGCCAAATGCATCTTCATAAGCTATATGTTTTTCAAATTTCTGTAGTACTTATAGTAGAATATTTTAAAATTCACAAAATTGGGGAAAAATGTTTACCATTCAAATAACATGGCAAATTAAACCAGATTTAATGATGATGTAGAAAAACCATTTCCTTGAAATACTAGTCTAGGCTTTATTTGCTGTAATTATCCCTCAGCAGGGGGATGGTATAGATTTCCCAGCTGTACCAGCTGCATGGCATGCTGGGACTAAGGGGAAGAACAAACTGAGAGACTTACGGGGTTTCTGGAGTAAACAAAAATGCAGCTCCCAGGAAGGAAATGATCCAAAGAAGTCCAATTTTTAACAGAGACAAAGCAAAGCCAAGCTGGATTTCTCACTGAGGAAAAATAAGAATGGAATACGCCATTTGAGAATGCATGGTAGAGATGTTATCAATGCCAGTTGCCAGGTTGGGTCTTTCCAAGTGTTCCATTAACGCAGGACACAGAAAAGCAAAAGTGTGAGTCAGACTCCAGGTGTGATAGGATAACCTTATGAAGAATTAGCTCCTGTGTCTCATATTTTTCATTCCCTTTAGGGGTGACCTTACCATCCCCTTCAAACAGTGAGGACTAAGAAATTCTCAAATGACACCAAATAACAATACATCCAATGCTTTGTCTTTAAATATTTAAAAGTTAGTGCAAGTAGATGCTCAAAATGAATGTAATAGACATACAATCAGACAGAATGAGTCCTTGTCCCCAACTATTTGAGCTGAGGATTACAACAAGAGAGAAGAAGAAGAAATTTCAGATGTTGGTGCATCTATATGCCCCAATCTCTCTCCCTACGTCCTAGAGGTGATGGAAGGAAGAAGTGATGGAATATTCTAGATAAGTTTGAGGAATAACAGAGCTAAGAGAACTGTGCCTCACACTCCTTTTTAAAACATGATAAGTGGGCTGCCTTAATAATATCCCTCATAAAACAGTGACAAAGAATCAGTATGTCAGGGATGGTTGGGGGTGATGTCCATGGCAAGGTAGGTGCCAGGGGAAAACCTACCTGGCTTTTCCATGGGCCCACACACAGAACAGGTGAAAGTTCCTTATGCCCTTGAGAATAGCAAGTAGGAACAAGAAAGGGCTAACAGAAGTTCTCTCTTACCTTCTCCCCTCCCCCAAGAAAAATAATTGCCTGGGAGTGGAAATGAGAAGTAAGCCAGGTGAGCAGTGCAGACTTGATGATTAGAAGCCACGGAAGACTAAGCATCTAAATCCTCTACAGGATAATTTTTGTCTCTCAGTCAACACCTTATACAAGAGTCAAGCCTGAGAAGAAGACTGGGTGGCTTCTTAATGGTGCAGAAGGCCAGCAGGAGAGAGATGGAGATCAAAGAAAAGGAAACCTGTTTCCACCAACGGTTCAGCAACTTTTTGTTAAACCTCATGGAGCTATAGGCAAAGGCCAAATCATTAAGGACTCTATAAGTCAGGTTAATGAGTTTTAACTTTAATTTTATACTTTAACTTTTTGCTCATGGGCAATGGAAAGCCTTTGGATGTATATTAGTCCATTCTCATGCTTCTGTGAAGAAATACCTGAGACTGGGTAATTTATTTAAAAAAATAAATATATAAATAAAATAATAAAAAGAAGTTTAATTGACTCACAGTTCCACATGGCTGCAGAGGCCTTAGGAAACTTACAATCATGACAGAAGGCACTTCTTCACAGGATGGCAGGAGAGAGAATGAGTGCCAGCAGGGCAAATACCAGATGCTTACAAAACCATCAGATTTCATGAGAACTCACTCACTACCACAAAAACTCACTTGCTACCACAAGAACTCACTCACTCTCACAAGCATGGGGGAAACCGTCCCCATGATTTAGTTACCTCCAAGGGGTCCTGCCCTTCCTTGGCACATGGGGATTATTACAGTCCAAGGCAAAATTTGGTTGGGAACATAGAGCCAAACACTCTCAGTTCCCACTGCCAGCCCCAGGCAAACACTAATCTACTTCCTGTCTCTACAGACTTGCTTTTTTGAATATTTCATATAAAAGAAAATATATAATATATAGTGTTATTGTTTTGCTTCTTTCTCTTCACACAATATTTTTAAGTTTTATATATGTTTTAGCATGTATCCCTAGTCCATTATTTTTTATTGGCAAATAGTATTCCACTCCCCCCACGGAAATATCCATTCACCACTTAGTGGACTTTGGTCTTTCCAGTATTGAGTTTTCAGTATTGGATTATTTATAAATAATTCTGCTATGAACATTCATGTACAAATCTTTGCGTAGATTTATGTTTTGGTTACCTTTAAGTAGTCTCCTAGGAGTGGAATAACTGGTCGTATTATAAATTTATGATAAACAGGTTAACTTTTTAAGAAATTGCCAAATAGTTTTCCAAAGTAGAGGCATCATTTTACATTCTACTCATGATGTATGAAGGTTTCAATATCTCTACATTACTGATAGCCATTCTAGTGGCTACAAAGTGATCTCTTATTGGTGGTTTTGATTTGTACATTTCTAATGATGTGAGGCATCTTGTTATGTGCTTATTAGCAATTTGAGAATTTTGATTGGTGAAGTGTCTATTCAGATTTTCTTAATTGTGTTATTTATCTTATTACTGAGTTGTACAAGTTATTTATTATTCTGAATATAAGGCCTTTATCAGATAGTAATTCAGAAATATTTCCTCCCAGCCTGCGGCTTGTTTTTTCATTTTTTAATGATGTCTTTTAAAGCACAAAAGTTTTAAATTTTTATGAAGTTGGATTTATCACTTTTTTCTTTCTTGGATCTTTCTAGTGAAGCTTCATGTTTTTATTTAAAAAGAAGTTCCTCTCCAGTGATTTCTGCCTATATGTCATTGGCCAGAAATCTGTCACAGAGCAAACATTAGTAGGAAGGGAGTCTGACACTAATAAAATTTGTCCCCAACAAAATCAAGTTCTGTTATAAGGAGAAAAAAGAAAAGGCATAATGGCTATTTGGTGAGCAGTTAGCATGGACGGTCACAGTTTTTTAAGCAACATGATCAAATTCTACTTTAGAAAGTATATTAGTTTCTCTATTGTCACAATAATGCTTTATAATGACAAATACAAAACTTATGTGGCAAACACAATAAATGTTTATTGTCCATCTGTTCAGAGTCCGCTGAGCTTTCACATGCCTGGGAGTAGTGGGCTGTTGGCTAACCTAGGCCAGTTTCAGTGGGATATGGTGACTCCGCCCTGTTCCGTAGGCCTCTCATTGTCCAGCAGGCTAGACTAGCCTTGCACCTGTGGAGATGGCAGAGGTACAACAGAACAAGGTAAACCACAAGGCCCTTGGAGGCCTAGGCTAGGAAGCAATATTCCCTCACTTCTGCCACATTCTGTTGTCTAAAGCAAGTCATAAAACCAGCCCAGATTAAGAAGAGGAAAAATAGGTTGATTCCCCTTTTTAGTGAGGAGAATTGCAAAGTCTCATGGAAAATATACGTATACAGGGAGGGGTGAAGAACTGGGGCCATGAATGCAGTCAATATAACGTACAAAAAACTGAGCTAGCCTAACAGTCAAAATACTAGCAAGCTTCCTATTACGATAACCAGGTGGGAAGATGGTGGCGTGAGCTGAGATAGAACATGTGAAGATGAAGAAAAACAGACCAGCTTCAGAGACATTTAGGAGATAGTGACAAAGTTTGGGAGGTTGATTAAATCATGTGGAAGGGGAGGAGAACAGAAATGGGAAAGGAGCAGTCAAGTATTTAGTGTAATATTTCCTCTTTCCACTATTCAATGTTATTCAAGAGAATGACTAGAGGAAGAAAATAACATAGTAATATAAGAAACAGTATAACACACACTTGCATTTTACTTACTTTCAAAACCAACCCATTTTTATTTTAGCATCAGTTTGATTTTACACTGATTTCTTAGGAGTGCTGCAAGATGGAATAACTTGTGACACATGTCTGTTACTGAGATCTACTTTAATGGAGCACTTTATTCTAAATGATATATTATGGGTTAGGTGAGAATAAAAATGTTTTTCCAGAGCCACACGAATATGGCTTTCAGTTAATTCACCTTGAAAATTGCCCTAAATAAATTAGTACTTAACAAAACCAAGAAAGCCAAATGTCTGTCAGTTTTAACGGGGAGTCACAAAGTTTCATGACAATGGTGACACAAAAGAGCTGAAGGGGCCTGTGAATCAAAAGTTGTAAGTTGTGAATCAAATGATACAAGTTTGTACATCATTAGAGATGCAGGCACAGACTTCACTGACAGTAAGAATTCCAAGTCTTATCATCATGAAATATGGGATCCCACAGGCTTCATGCAGTCTTCAGATGAAGAAGTTCCAGTTTGAAAATCAATGCTAGAAAGCAGATATTTTGCTGGTCTTGGTAACTGTGTTCTCCAGTGGAAATTTCAAATTACATTTTATGTGGGGGAAAAATTGCCAGTGGCTTGGGGCCCCTAACAAAAGCCACACTGATTTCAAGAACAGACTAGGAAGAGATGACAGCATGGCCTGGTAAACCTGTGTAAGGTGAGGGGCCTCAGCACAGTGAAGGATGTGCTATACCTGGAAGGAGGAGAGGGGATTACTGCCCCTCTCCAGAGAAACCCCAAACACTTCATCATGTGTCCCCAGAAAAGAAAGAAGCCAAAGTGAGAGGACAAATATGATACTGGTCTCCATGATGAGGTCTCTAGTGGAAACACGTTTGCTTACTCACTGGCTTTTTCATACAAGTTGTTGTGAAACATTTCACTAATATCACTGACATCACGGATAGTGAGTTCTGAGGGTATATGAGGACACACAGATAACAAGATGGACTCTGCCCTTCCTGTCTTGAGGTAAGAATGATAGCAAGCTCCAGTGAGAGCTGATCATGTAGCAGGCATTTTGCATACGTATTTTATTTACTCTTCTAAATAACCCCAAAATGTAGGCACTACAACTATTATTTACATGGCAGAGAAACAGATGCAAAAAGGCTATGTAGCCAAGCTCATGTGTCTGGAAAAGCTGTCCAACCAGGATCTGATCTCCTCCTACTCAGACCCCAAATTCCTTGTTCTTAACCATGCCTACCTTAGAGGCTAAAAGAGAAGATAGAACATGGACAAAATCAAGTATGATTGGGTTAGACACACTCATCCTTCTAATGCTTTCTACATGCCCAGCATTATTCTAAATACTTTCCATGATTCTTCCTTTAATCCCTACAGCAATGCCACGAGGGTGTTGATAGTGTTATCTTTATTTTAAAGGTGGGGAAATTAGGGCATAGAGAAATTAAGTAATTCACCCAAGGTCACATCGCCAATAAATGACGGAGCTGAGATTTGAACCCAGGGAGACTGGCTGTAAAAGTTTATGCCATCAACACCACGCTATGCTCTCTCTCTCAGAAGAAAAGACACAAGGCTAGAGGAGAGAGTGATTTTTTGAGGCTGTAAAGTAGAAAAGTACATGGGAGAAAATGAGTTAAATATTTGATGGAAGATAAAGATGTGTGCTGGGTTTTAAAAAAAAGGTGGATATGTGAAGACAGGGGGAGGTTTAGGTGTAAGATATTCACCTGAATAGATTTCTCTCTGCCACCTTTTCTTTATTGTCTAGGGTCAGTATTATTTCCTTCATAGCTTTTTTGGTTTGTGATTACTTACTTACACATTTCCTTACTTCCTCATAAAAAGACCATAAGGGCAGGAATGTGATGCTCTTCATCATCATATGCCCAGTGCCAGGCACACAGAAGGCACTCAATGATCACTTGTGAAATGGAGGAAGGAGAAAGAAGAAAATTGGCAGTTGGGAAATGGGTAATGGGCTGATAATAGGTTCCACAGGAATTCAGAAAATATGGCCACAGTTAGTCATGGCAAGTTTTATGTAGCAGGTGAAATTTGAGCCAACTAATAGTTTTTAAGATAGAAAATATTGCATTAATACTGAGATTCACATATTTTCACATTTTATGTCTCTGAAATTGGAGCCAGTATTTTAAGCAATGGTATATTTGAACTTAATTGGCATTATTTTCTCTACCTTAGATGATAGAATAACAGTCCACTTTATAATTGATGACATCTTAGATTTAACAAAATAATAGAAATGATTTGTCTGACTTCCATAGATGGTAACTTCTTGGAAACGAATGGAGAAGATAGAGGCAGACTACGCAGCCTCTTGAAAACCAGTCGTATTCTAGAGTTGATATTAGAGGCAGGAGGAGCCATAGTGACTTTCTGAGCAGAGGAGTAACCTCATCAAAATGGTGCTTAAAAAAAGAGGTAACTGGACTCAGCGTGAAACAAAGATGAGATGGAAGAGAACAATATCAGTAAGGGCAGCCTGGAGGTGAGGAGGTGGAAAGAATCATGCCCTGAAGTCAAGGACAAGAGTCGCATTCACAGCTGTGTCACTAATGCTGTGACCTGAGATGTCATTTTACTCTTCTGGGTCTTGGTGTCTCTGTTAATAAAATGAAACAGTCAGAACAGAGCAACTCCCAGATGCTCCTGAATTTTAAAACTCGATGATTATTCCAGGTGTGAGGCAGCAGGACCCTGCTGTGGGCTGCACACAGGAATATGGAACATGAGAGATGGACATAAGAAATATTTTGAAGGAGAAACAGTGTGTACAAAGGTGTGATGCTGGAGAAATGATGGAACAGAAACCAATGCAGTTATGTCTGAAGAGGAGGAAGAAGATGTGGAAGGGCAGAAAAGGACCAGACTGAGTAAGGCCTTGGGAGCCACATTGAAAAGACTGGACCTTATTCCACAAACAATAGGGAGCCACTGAAGCTCATAAGCTAGCAGGACTGTAATCATCAAACATTCACTTAAGCAACATGGTCATTTCGGTTGCATTGCTGAGAGAAAATGTGAGAAGGACATGACCAGAAAGAAGCCCACCTGAAAACCATTATGAGGATCCAGTTGAAAAAATGAAATAAAAGAGGCTCAAATTAGATGGGAAGCCATAGGGACAGAGAGAACTAAACAAGTTTCAGCACACTGGAACACAGAATTAGCAGGATTTGCCAAGTGATTTAATAGTGAGAGAGAAAAATAATAATAGCAGCTAATTCGCAAAATGCCCACTGGTCTTATTGCCTTGCTTTCAACTGTTCTGGGTTATCTTTGATTTTAATTTCAGATCACACCCTCCCCACATCCATCTGCTAGCCCACCTGCCCTCGCACTCATGTCTTGGGGCTCTGAATCCACTACCATCATATTGGATACCAAACCACACCTCAGCAATCCCCCTTCCCAGTTGTCCCACTGTTCATTCCACCCCTTATTTCTCATTGCCCTCATTTGATCTCACTTCTCTTGATCAATCCAAAGAAATAACAACCATCCCAACACTACTGTAGCAGACCCTGCATGCCCTGCCCTCAGCACTCACCGTCTTGGCCTATATCCAAATCTTCTACTGAAAATGCTGCAATTCTGCATGAACACAAGTCCAGAAATCAGGGAATTAATGCCTGATTAACACAGATTGGGTTCTCCAGGGAGCAGACTTTGAGATACAGTTCAGTGTGCGGGGTGTTTGTGAAAGAGTTCCCTTAGTATTGACACCCATGAAAGGGAATGGAAGGAAACAGGATAGGGCAGCAAGAAAAATCATGTTATGTTCCAGGCCCCATGACAGTCTTGGCCAACCCTATGGGGAGCTCTCGAGTTAAGAATTGTCTCAGTTGGTCTGAAATGCCCAGGCCATTATACACCCACTTTAATCCATCTATGGAATGTGAGCTACCAGTGAGGGCATGATCTTGACAAGGAGGTTCTCTTCAGCTGGGGCAATTACTGAGTGGACTGACATTTGAAAGTTGTCCTCTTACAGCAACCCCACTAGCTAGGCAACAGGTCCTTCCTTAAAGGGGAACCTGGGTGGCATCTCATATGTCCTCCACAATTCCTCAGCAAGCAAGCTTCAGTCAATGACACAGAAGAGTTGGATAATAAATACCCCAGCATCTCCACCTCTTAGGGTTGGGGCTGGCGAGCAGATGACTCTAAGTCATAGTCTAGATCATGTCCCAGAATACCCTATTTCCCAGGGTGATAGCGTGCTCAATATCTTACCACTTATTGGATTCCTTCCTTTCCCGGCCTCACTTCCCCACTCCCTGCCTGTGCTTCCTAAATAAACTATGTGTATTCAAATGCTTTTCTCAGCTTTGTTTCTGAGAGAACCCAACCAAAAACACCGCCCAAAACCTTCTTTACTCATCTGTTCTACATGATAAAAGCAAGCTATTTTTTTTTTATTATACTTTTAAGTTTTAGGGTACATGTGCACATTGTGCAGGATAGTTACATATGTATACATGTGCCATGCTGGTGCGCTGCACCCACCAACTCGTCATCTAGCATTAGGTATATCTCCAAATGCTATCCCTCCCCCCTCCCCCCACCCCACAACAGTCCCCAGAGTGTGATATTCCCCTTCCTGTGTCCATGTGATCTCATTGTTTAATTCCCACCTATGAGTGAGAATATGCGGTGTTTGGTTTTTTGTTCTTGCGATAGTTTACTGAGAATGATGGTTTCCAATTTCATCCATGTCCCTACAAAGGACATGAACTCATCATTTTTTATGGCTGCATAGTATTCCATGGTGTATATGTGCCACATTTTCTTAATCCAGTCTATCATTGTTAGACATTTGGGTTGGTTCCAAGTCTTTGCTATTGTGAATAGTGCCGCAATAAACATACGTGTGCATGTGTCTTTATAGCAGCATGATTTATAGTCCTTTGGGTATATAGCCAGTAATGGGATGGCTGGGTCAAATGGTATTTCTAGTTCTAGATCCCTGAGGAATCACCACACTGACTTCCACAATGGTTGAACTAGTTTACAGTCCCACCAACAGTGTAAAAGTGTTCCTATTTCTCCACATCCTCTCCAGCACCTGTTGTTTCCTGACTTTTTAATGATTGCCATTCTAACTGGTGTGAGATGATATCTCATAGTGGTTTTGATTTGCATTTCTCTGATGGCCAGTGATGATGAGCATTTTTTCATGTGTTTTTTGGCTGCATAAATGTCTTCTTTTGAGAAGTGTCTGTTCATATCCTTCGTCCACTTTTTGATGGGGTTGTTTGCTTTTTTCTTGTAAATTTGTTTGAGTTCATTGTAGATTCTGGATATTAGCCCTTTGTCAGATGAGTAGGTTGCAAAAATTTTCTCCCATTCTGTAGGTTGCCTGTTCACTCTGATGGTAGTTTCTTTTGCTGTGCAGAAGCTCTTTAGTTTAATTAGATCCCATTTGTCAATTTTGTCTTTTGTTGCCATTGCTTTTGGTGTTTTGGACATGAAGTCTTTGCCCATGCCTATGTCCTGAATGGTAATGCCTAGGTTTTCTTCTAGGGTTTTTATGGTTTTAGGTCTAACGTTTAAATCTTTAATCCATCTTGAATTGATTTTTGTATAAGGTGTAAGGAAGGGATCCAGTTTCAGCTTTCTACATATGGCTAGCCAGTTTTCCCAGCACCATTTATTAAATAGGGAATCCTTTCCCCATTGCTTGTTTTTCTCAGGTTTGTCAAAGATCAGATAGTTGTAGGTATGCGGTGTTATTTCTGAGGGCTCTGTTCTCTTCCATTGATCTATATCTCTGTTTTGGTACCAGTACCATGCTGTTTTGGTTACTGTAGCCTTGTAGTATAGTTTGAAGTCAGGTAGTGTGATGCCTCCAGCTTTGTTCTTTTGGCTTAGGATTGACTTGGCAATGTGGGCTCTTTTTTGGTACCATATGAACTTTAAAGTAGTTTTTTCCAATTCTGTGAAGAAAGTCATTGGTAGCTTGATGGGGATGGCATTGAATCTGTAAATGACCTTGGGCAGTATGGCTATTTTCACGATATTGATTCTTCCTACCCATGAGCATGGAATGTTCTTCCATTTGTTTGTATCCTCTTTTATTTCCTTGAGCAGTGGTTTGTAGTTCTCCTTGAAGAGGTCCTTCACATCCCTTGTAAGTTGGATTCCTAGGTATTTTACTCTCTTTGAAGCAATTGTGAATGGGAGTTCACTCATGATTTGGCTCTCTGTTTGTCTGTTGTTGGTGTATAAGAATGCTTGTGATTTTGTACACTGATTTTGTATCCTGAGACTTTGCTGAAGTTGCTTATCAGCTTAAGGAGATTTTGGGCTGAGACAATGGGGTTTTCTAGATAAACAATCATGTCGTCTGCAAACAGGGACAATTTGACTTCCTCTTTTCCTAATTGAATACCCTTTATTTCCTTCTGGTGCCTGATTGCCCTGGCCAGAACTTCCAACACTATGTTGAATAGGAGCGGTGAGAGAGGGCATCCCTGTCTTGTGCCAGTTTTCAAAGGGAATGCTTCCAGTTTTTGCCCATTCAGTATGATATTGGCTGTGGTTTGTCATAGATAGCTCTTATTATTTTGAAATATGTCCCATCAATACCTAATTTATTGAGAGTTTTTAGCATGAAGGGTTGTTAAATTTTGTCAAAGGCTTTTTCTGCATCTATTGAGATAATCATGTGGTTTTTGTCTTTGGCTCTGTTTATATGCTGGATTACATTTATTGATTTGCATATATTGAACCAGCCTTGCATCCCAGGGATGAAGCCCACTTGATCATGGTGGATAAGCTTTTTGATGTGCTGCTGGATTCGGTTTGCCAGTATTTTACTGAGGATTTTTGCATCAATGTTCATCAAGGATATTGGTCTAAAATTCTCTTTTTTGGTTGTGTCTCTGCCCGGCTTTGGTATCAGAATGATGCTGGCCTCATAAAATGAGTTAGGGAGGATTCCCTCTTTTTCTATTGATTGGAATAGTTTCAGAAGGAATGGTACCAGTTCCTCCTTGTACCTCTGGTTGAATTCGGCTGTGAATCCATCTGGTCCTGGACTCTTTTTGGTTGGTAAACTATTGATTATTGCCACAATTTCAGCTCCAGTTATTGGTCTATTCAGAGATTCAACTTCTTCCTGGTTTAGTCTTGGGAGAGTGTATGTGTCGAGGAATGTATCCATTTCTTCTAGATTTTCTAGTTTATTTGCATACAGGTGTTTGTAGTATTCTCTGATGGTAGTTTGTATTTCTGTGGGATCGGTGGTGATATCCCCTTTATCATTTTTTATTGTGTCTATTTGATTCTTCTCTCTTTTTTTCTTTATTAGTGTTGCTAGCGGTCTATCAATTTTGTTGATCCTTTCAAAAAACCAGCTCCTGGATTCATTGATTTTTTGAAGGGTTTTTTGTGTCTCTATTTCCTTCAGTTCTGCTCTGATTTTAGTTATTTCTTGCCTTCTGCTAGCTTTTGAATGTGTTTGCTCTTGCTTTTCTAGTTCTTTTAATTGTGATGTTAGGGTGTCAATTTTGGATCTTTCCTGCTTTCTCTTGTGGGCATTTAGTGCTATAAATTTCCCTCTACACACTGCTTTGAATGCATCCCAGAGATTCTGGTATGTTGTGTCTTTGTTCTCGTTGGTTTCAAAGAACATCTTTATTTCTGCCTTCATTTCGTTATGTACCCAGTAGTCATTCAGGAGCAGGTTGTTCAGTTTCCATGTAGTTGAGCGGCTTTGAGTGAGATTTTTAATCCTGAGTTCTAGCTTGATTGCACTGTGGTCTGAGAGAGAGTTTGTTATAATTTCTGTTCTTTTACATTTGCTGAGGAGAGCTTTACTTCCAACTATGTGGTCAATTTTGGAATAGGTGTGGTGTGGTGCTGAAAAACATGTATATTCTGTTGATTTGGGGTGGAGAGTTCTGTAGATGTCTATTAGGTCCGCTTGGTGCAGAGCTGAGTTCAATTCCTGGGTATCCTTGTTGACTTTCTGTCTCGTTGATCTGTCTAATGTTGACAGTGGGGTGTTAAAGTCTCCCATTATTAATGTGTGGGAGTCTAAGTCTCTTTGTAGGTCACTCAGGACTTGCTTTATGAATCTGGGTGCTCCTGTATTGGGTGCATATATATTTAGGATAGTTAGCTCCTCTTGTTGAATTGATCCCTTTACCATTATGTAATGGCCTTCTTTGTCTCTTTTGATCTTTGGTGGTTTAAAGTCTGTTTTATCAGAGACTAGGATTGCAACCCCTGCCTTTTTTTGTTTTCCATTTGCTTGGTAGATCTTCCTCCATCCTTTTATTTTGAGCCTATGTGTGTCTCTGCACGTGAGATGGGTTTCCTGAATACAGCACACTGATGGGTCTTGACTCTTTATCCAACTTGCCAGTCTGTGTCTTTTAATTGGAGAATTTAGTCCATTTACATTTAAAGTCAATATTGTTATGTGTGAATTTGATCCTGTCATTATGATGTTAGCTGGTGATTTTGCTCATTAGTTGATGCAGTTTCTTCCTAGTCTCGATGGTCTTTACATTTTGGCATGATTTTGCAGCGGCTGGTACCGGTTGTTCCTTTCCATGTTTAGCGCTTCCTTCAGGAGTTCTTTTAGGGCAGGCCTGGTGGTGACAAAATCTCTCAGCATTTGCTTGTCTGTAAAGTATTTTATTCCTCCTTCACTTATGAAGCTTAGTTTGGCTGGATATGAAATTCTGGGTTGAAAATTCTTTTCTTTAAGAATGTTGAATATTGGCCCCCACTCTCTTCTGGCTTGTAGGGTTTCTGCCGAGAAATCCGCTGTTAGTCTGATGAGCTTCCCTTTGAGGGTAACCCGACCTTTCTCTCTGGCTGCCCTTAACATTTTTTCCTTCATTTCAACTTCGGTGTATCTGACAATTACGTGTCTTGGAGTTGCTCTTCTCGAGGAGTATCTTTGTGGCGTTCTCTGTATTTCCTGAATCTGAATGTTGGCCTGCCTTGCTAGATTGGGGAAGTTCTCCTGGATAATATCCTGCAGAGTGTTTTCCAACTTGGTTCCATTCTCCGCATCACTTTCAGGTACACCGATCAGACGTAGATTTGGTCTTTTCACATAGTCCCATATTTCTTGGAGGCTTTGCTCATTTCTTTTTATTCTTTTTTCTCTAGACTTCCTTTCTCGCTTCATTTCATTCATTTCATCTTCCATTGCTGATACCCTTTCTTCCAGTTGATCGCATCGGCTCCTGAGGCTTCTGCATTCTTCACGTAGTTCTCGAGCCTTGGTTTTCAGCTCCATCAGCTCCTTTAAGCACTTCTCTGTATTGGTTATTCTAGTTATACATTCGTCTAAATTTTTTTCAAAGTTTTCAACTTCTTTGCCTTTGGTTTGAATGTCCTCCCATAGCTCAGAGTAATTTGATCGTCTGAAGCCTTCTTCTCTCAGCTCGTCAAAATCGTTCTCCATCCAGCTTTGTTCCGTTGCTGGTGAGGAACTGCATTCCTTTGGAGGAGGAGAGGTGCTCTGCGTTTTACAGTTTCGAGTTTTTCTGTTCTGTTTTTTCCCCATCTTTGTGGTTTTATCTACTTTTGGTCTTTGATGATGGTGATGTACAGATGGGTTTTCGGTGTGGATGTCCTTTCTGTTTGTTAGTTTTCCTTCTAACAGACAGGACCCTCAGCTGCAGGTCTGTTGGAATACCCTGCCGTGTGAGGTGTCAGTGTGCCGCTGCTGGGGGGTGCCTCCCAGTTAGGCTGCTCGGGGGTCAGGGGTCAGGGACCCACTTGAGGAGGCAGTCTGCCCATTCTCAGATCTCCAGCTGCGTGCTGGGAGAACCACTGCTCTTTTCAAAGCTGTCGGACAGGGACATTTAAGTCTGCAGAGGTTACTGCTGTCTTTTTGTTTGTCTGTGCCCTGACCCCAGAGGTGGAGCCTACAGAGGCAGGCAAGCCTCCTTGAGCTGTGGTGGGCTCCACCCAGTTCGAGCTTCCCGGCTGCTTTGTTTACCTAAGCAAGCCTGGGCAATGGCGGGCGCCCCTCCCCCAGCCTCGCTGCCGCCTTGCAGTTTGATCTCAGACTGCTGTGCTAGCAATCAGCGAGGCTCCGTGGGCGTAGGACCCTCCGAGTCAGGTGTGGGATATAGTCTCATGGTGCGCCGTTTTTTAAGCCGGTCTGAAAAGCACAATATTCGGGTGGGAGTGACCCGATTTTCCAGGTGCGTCCGTCACCCCTTTCTTTGACTCAGAAAGGGAACTCCCTGACCCCTTGCGCTTCCCGAGTGAGGCAATGCCTCGCCCTGCTTCGGCTCGCGCATGGTGCGCGCACCCACTGACCTGCGCCCACTGTCTGGCACTCCCTAGTGAGATGAACCCGGTACCTCAGATGGAAATGCAGAAATCACCCGTCTTCTGCGTCGCTCACGCTGGGAGCTGTAGACCGGAGCTGTTCCTATTCGGCCATCTTCAAAAGCAAGCTATTTTTTAAAGGAATGACCTATATCTCTAGGTTATATGCCACCGTTTCATCGCAATTGATATTGTTTTTTTTTTTCACTGAAACAGTTATTCAAGGTAGTGTGAATGACCTTGATACATGTTAATGCCTCAAAGATGTAGGCTGTTCACAGAAAGTGCTGATTTCTTTACCTAACATTCATTGTTTATCAGAAACCTCAAACCATTTGACAAGCAAACATCCTTAGCATGTCTCTGACTTAATCAAAAGCAGGTCAGTGAAGCACATTCCCCAGTCATAAACCCAGCCAACAATAAAATCAATCTTCCTTGAATGGTTAAGTCTGACACCTGTTTACAGTAGCTTGTTGGCTGCTCAAATGCCCACATCTGCATTCAGTAGCAGCTACCTAGGGAGAGGTCTCTGTATACCTCAGGGATACCTGCTGTTGGCCTATTTGCAAAGGCAGATATAACCAGAGAATAGCTCCTCATGGCAAAGGATGACAGATGGGCTAAAAATTCCCAGTGTGTTTGGTTGCTATGCCAAAGTAGCAGGACCAGGTGGGGCATGACTACACAGACCCCCTTAACCAAGAATAGCTTTTCTTTATCTGGAAGACTGCCCTGGTTGACAGATACAATAGTCCCCCCTTATCCACAGGGGATATGTTCTAAGACCCCCAGTGAATGCCTGAAACCACAGATAGTACAGAACGCTATATATACTGTTTTTTCCTATACATATAAGTCTATGATAAAGTTTAACTTATAAATTAGGCACAGTAAGAGATTGACAACCTAAAGTAGAATAATTATGGCAATGTACTGTAATAAAAGTTATGTGAATGTCTCCATTCTCTCTCTCTGTCTCAAGATGTTTTATTGTCCTGTGCTCACCCTTCTTCTTATGATCCATCAATCTGATAAAGAACTCAGCTACTAAGTGACTAGCGGGCAGGTAGTATATACAGCATGCTTACCCTGGACAAAGGGATAATTCTCGTCCAAGGCGGGACAAAGTGGGACAGCATGAGGTTTCATCATGCTACTCAGAATGATGTCCAATTTAAAACTCATCAATTGTTTATGAAATTTTTCATTTAATATTTTCAGACCATGGTTGTTCCCAGGTAATTAAAATCTTAGAAAGTTAAACCATGGATAAGAGGCGACTACTATAAATATGATAAGAGGAATTTTTTATTTTCTTCACTTCCTTTAACCTGCAGCCTTTGACCTTTTGGTTCCATTTGTAGAAAATACTTAGCATTTAAGTTTATAGGTCAGATATCATAGCAAGGCATTAAAGAATACAATCAAAAAGAATTTTCCCCCACATGGAAGAGATTTTTGTTCTCTCTAAGACAATGATTTGGGTGTAGGTAGTTTATGAAGTGACTCCAAGAAACACAAGTGGGAAGTGAGACAGGGAAGGAGGAAATCCAATAAATGGCATGTTAAATAACTAGTTACCATGTGGGCAACTGGGGCTAAATCTTATAGGGAATTCTCTGAGCAATAGTGTGAAGCAACCTCAGAATCCTTCTATTGGGGACAAGGAGGCTGGGGCATTTATCCCTCAAATCCCATCACCCACTGGCAAACAGCACCCACAGGGATGTCAATACCATGTAATTCGAGGTGTACCTGCACAGCTGAGCAAGCTCTTTCATAATACCAAAAAAGTCCTCAAGCAGAGGAAGATAATGACATAGGTGCTGGCACGGTAGGTGGAAAACTGGCAGAGTGCCAGAAATTGGCTACAGATGCAGCTCAGGTGGGCAAGAGAATGAGTGAATATAGGGCAGGGCATCAACCATGCCTGCTGTAATATGCTTGAGAGTTAAGGGAAGGCAGTAAAAGGCAGAGGCAGAGGAGAAGTAAGGGCATGAGATACTCGTGTGGCTCTTTGAGAAGGGGCCCCTTCCCTTGTCCCCCACTGGCCAAGTCCAACATGAAGAGGAATGATTAATCCCCCACATGTCTTAGGGCCCAAGGGAAGAAAGAATCTGTGTTCAAGTCCCTCAAAGTGTTCTTGAACACAAAGACCTTGAGTCTCCCCACCTCTCACTAGCTTGGAACAGTAACAAAAGTAGAGTAAAAATGATGTTAGAAGGTGATTTCAGGAAGCACATAAAAATACACAAAGGATAGAAAAGTGGATAAGAGAAGGCACAGCGTCATGAGGAGAAGTAAACAGTTCAAGAACTGACAGCCAAGGTCACTGGAAATGTGAATATTTCAGCAGAAGTGCAAGTGGAAGGGTAGTGATGGCTGAGAACAAAGCAGCTGAGACCATTGCAGTGGATGCCAGCAAAAAACCAGATGCCAGACAAGTTACAGATTCCCCATCTAGAGACACATACTTGGAAGCCCATAAAATCATAAATGCTTCTTCAGTGTATTCATCTGCTTGAGCTGCCATAACAACACACACACACACACACACACACACACACACACAGACTGGGTGGCTTAAGCAACAGAAATTTATTTTCTCAGTTCTGGAGGCTACAAGTCCACAATCAAGGAGCCAGCTGATTTGGTGTCTGGTATAGGCTCTTTTTTTTTTTTTGAATGGTTAGGAGGGGTGCTTGCAGATGGCCACCTTCTCACCCTGTCCTCACATGGTAGGGAAAGAGACAGAGGGAGAGGAAAAGGAAAATGAAGAGGGAAAGTAGAGAGAAAGAGAGCGGGAGAAATCTGGTGTCTTTTGTATACTCTTCATAAGCTCTATCTCCAAATACAGCCACATTGAGGGTTACGGCTTCAACATATGAAATTACAAGAGCCACAATTCAGTCCACAGCATGCAGAGAGGAGAGGTGAAGGGAAATGTCCAAATTGACCAAGGTTACATCTAAGATTATTATGTGTCTTAGTTTTGGTTTTTCAAAAAAGGAGAGCTTGAAACAAGGATTTATGGGACGGTGATTACTTAAGAGGTGATTCCAGAGAACAGGAGTGAGGGACTAGGGGAGTGAGTCAGAGAAGGAGGCAAAGCCAATGTAAGGGAGTGTTGTTGAAGTAGCCATTGTGGGTAACAGAAGCTCAATTCCATTGGGACTTCCTGAAAGTCAGAGAATTGTCCACCTCTGTTTGTCCCAAGGATGGGAAGCTGAGGCATTTAACCATTGATTCCCCTTCCCCATCCCATATTATGGGATGAGGGTGTATATATAGAGATAGAGATTTACTATAAGGAATTGGCTCACATGACTACGGAGGGTGGTGAGTCCCAAGATCTTCAAGGTGAGCTGGCAAGCTGAAAACACAGGAGAGCCAATCGTGTGGCTCCCGTCCAAGCCCAGAGGCCTGAGAATGAGAAGAATCATGCAGTAGTTCCAGTCTGAAGGCCAGCATGCTCAAGACCCAGGAAGAGCTGATGTGTTAATTAACAACCAAACACAGAAAAATTCAATCTACCAGTTCAAAGGACATTAGGCAGGAAGAATTATCTCTTTCTGGATTCTCAGAGGAGGGTTAGGCTTTTTGTTCTATTTAAACCTTCAACTAATTAAATAAGGCCTGCCCACATTAGAAAGGCAATCTGCTTGCCTCCTACTAATTTAAATGTTAATCTCATCCCAAAGTACCCTCTCAGAAACACTTGGAATAACATTTGATGAAATATCTGGGCACCCACAGCCCAGTCAAGTTGACATATAAAACTAACCATCATATTATCAGAGATGTTATTCCTTCTATACTTCTAAGCTACCTGTGCAATATAGGCCAAGTGAGTACCAGCCAATGTTTGTGAATTTAGAGGGACCCCTGGGCAAAAAAGTAAAGACTTAGCACATAGACATCTCACTAATGACAGTTGGAAGTAAATCAATGTCCTTATGGAATTATGTACACAGCTAAGGTTTAAATAAGAAGTGAGGTAAAGGTGATGTGATTTGGGGCAGGAGAGTATCTTATACATTAGTGTTTACAAAATTTATTAAGATTGTTATTTTTCTGCCATCACCAGAATAGATATTCCAAAAAAAAGATACCATATTGAGTTATGGAAACATTTAGAAAGCTACACTTTCCGCAGACAATGATTTTGTAGTCTGGAATATTCATAGCCACCTTACACATATACAAAATCTTAACAAGCTACATTAGCTTAATCAAATCGTGGCAATGAATGAGTTGCTGCCCAATCATTTCATATCTAATATGCTTGCCATTTATTTTTTCATATTAATTTATCCATTGAACATTTATTGGCTGTATAAGCCATTATGTCAGCTGAGAGGAGAAAACGTGGAAAAGATGAATCTTCTGCTAATAGTTTCCCCATTTCTGCCTTCAAAGATAAAAGACTGATTTTATGAATACTGGAAGCTGTATGTTATTACAACTTCAGGCCTTAATTGGGCACACCATCTCTGGATGGAGATTGGGAGGAAAAAACAAATATATACCCCAAAATTGGAGGTCATAGATGTTTGCATGAGTTACATGTTATTTCCACTCAATGCGAAATTCTCTGACCTCAAACATCTAGGCATGCCCACACCTAAATTTATAAAGATATGAACAGACGCTTTTCAAAAGAAGACATTTATGAGGCCAACAAACATACGAAAAAAAAAGATAAAAATATTTTTATTCAATTACTACCACTACCCTGTTCCCTTTTACTCTTTGCCAATAAAAGAGTCAAATCAAACGTGATATTTTTTATTCTTCTTGTTCAAATAGAGGTGAATGTCTTCAAAATGTTCCCTCTCTGCATTTCCTTCCTACTTTTTCCTTCTTATTCATTGGCTTTTACCTTTCTCTAGTTTCTGCTTTTGACCATTCTCTCCCAAGAGTCCAAAGAATAACAGTGGAAAGCCAGTGGAAACAGAAAAAGAGGAAAAATGGTCAATTTTTAAGAAAACAATTTCAGTTCCTTCTCTTTCCATTTCAAACCCCAAACAAGAGTCAACTCTTATAAAACCCCCAATTTATTCACTTGAACCAAAGAGCCTCAGAGTGTGCTCTACACCCCATCAGTGAGCTACAAGTGTTCCCCTGAGAGACCACCAAATGATTTACAACTTCAAGTTCTTTGGTTCCTAGAAGTGAGTGATACACAATTCCACAGACTTATTTTTTATCATATTTTAGCAATATGTTCATAATAGAAATAATAGCCAGCATGTATTGCTTATTATTGCTAGGCACTCTAATAAATACTTTGCATGCATTAACTCATTTATTCTTCACACCAAACCCAGGGATAAGTACTTTGTCATCCCTATTTACAGATGAGAAATCAGAAGAACACAGAGGTACAATATATTGCCCAAGATCACCTAATCAGTAACAAATGCAACCAGTGCAGGCATTCTGGCTACAGAACTCTGTGCTAACCTGACTCTACCTGAGCCATGGAGCATTATCAAAATTTGGCATTTGTAACTAAAATTAGTACTTTACTAAAATTTACTGAGGATTCTTACTCAGTAGTCTAATAAACTAGCTATCTACTGTGCAACATTACAAATCTCCTACTAAACATGAGTATATGCAGTACTTGAGTTTTCCTAAGTTGCTAAATCCAATGGTCAATTCTCAGTCCTCACCATACTTAATCTATCAGAAGCATTTGACACAGACTCCCCTCTTCCTCAGAATATTTTCTCATTTTTGGCTTCCAAAATACTAGTCCCTCTTAGAAAGAATATAGTTGGCTCACCATTTTGTTTCTGTGACAGTACATATTTTACTAGTGCTATGCGATGAATGTGTGCTATTTAATACATTATCAAGGTTAATGTGCTAAAATTACTAAGTTACATTTCAGTTTATAAGGTGATCAAATAAATAACCATTTTTCAATTTTTGTTTCTCTTCAGCTCTTTATTATAAGGGCTTTTTCAACTGGAAAGTAGGTCTAATAATTGTACCATTATAATTCATCCTCAGCCTATAAGAGCCACAGTTAAAAATGTGTGTGATCCACCGATCTTGGGGTCACTGAACGTGTGCTTGGAGTGTGTACAATAAGATGATTAAGAACTGAGTCTCCAGAATTAGACATGCTTAGGTATGACTTTCCAGACCAGCAACTACCAGTTACGTGAATTTGGGCAAGTGACATAACCTCTGAGCACCTCCATTTCCTCACATGGAAAATGGGCATAATATGAGTACTTACCTTGTAGAGCTGTTGAAAGAAATATTTGAGATAATACAAAGATAAACACTTAGCCTTGAACCTGGCACATAGTTTGTGCTCCGCAAATATTAGCTTAATTATGAAAGTAATGTTTCTGGCCGGGTGCTGTGGCTCAGGCCTGTAATTCCAGCACTTTGAGAGGGCGAGGCAGGTGGATTCTTGAGGTCAGGAGGTCGAGACCAGCCTGGGCAACATGGTGAAACCCTGTCTCTACTAAAAAATACAAAAATTAGCCTGGTGTGGTGGCATGTGCCTGTAGTCCCAGTTACTCAGGAGGCTAAGGCAGGAGAAATGCTTGAACCTGGAAGGTGGATGTTGCAGTGAGCCCATATTTCACCACTGCACTCCAGCCTGGGTGACAGAGCAAAACTCTGTCTCGAAAAAAAAATTAAAAATAAAAAATAGAGTAATATTGTTTTAAATAAAATATACACAATGGCATCATATCACTGACAATTATGTCACCCAGAAAAGTTGAGATTTTGCACAGCTATGGAATCCAGGTTATGCCGATAGGGGAAAACGTACGCTAAATATTGGTTTCTTGAGTTTTAAATGGGAAGATAAAAAAAGAACAAGTTCATTTCAACATTTTCTCCCAAGGTCAAAATTAATTTTGCTCTGAGCTTTGCAAATCCCTCCTTTAATTGTCTAAACATCTGTAATTGAGAGAGGAATGAATTTTATATGTAAGTTTACTTCCTCTAGAGACAAAAAAAGAAAAACATTGAGGGTACCAAAACGGTTTGCTTGTGCATAATAGTAAGACCTAATGGGGAAAATAAATCATCTAAAACATTAGCTGCAATCACTCTGCCAACTGTAAATAGCCTTAAGATACATATTAATTTCATAAACTGATAGAAAGAAAATTAGATCTCATCTATTCCACCTTTGATTTTTTTCTTACCTTTTGAAGTTACAATTTTAAATGATCTACAAGAGTCAATGAACAGTGTACATATAATATAGGCAAATATTTCAAATTTAGTGTTCCTTGATATCTTGAGTTCAAATTTTTTAAGAAAGAATTTTATGCTAGCACCTTCCATTTACTCTACTACAACCCAGTGATGCTAGTGAGAACAACTTTCAGCTGAGGAGGTGTACTGGTTCATTCTCACACTGCTATGAAGAAATACCTGAGTAATTTATAAAGGAAAGAGGTGTAATTGACTCAGTTCCGCATGGCTTGGGAGGGCTCAGGAAGCTTACAATCATGGAGAAGGCAAAGGGAAAGTAGGCACCTTCTTCACAGAGTGGCAGGAGGGAAGTGAGAGTGCAAGAAAAAAAAAAATGCCACTTTTAAAACCATCAGATATGGTGAGAACTCCTCACTATCACGAGAACAGTATAGAGAAAACCACCCCCATGATCCAATCACCTCCCACCAGCTCCCTCCTTCAACATGCAGGGATTACAATTCCAGATGACATTTGGATGGGGACGCAGAGCCAAGAAATATCAGGAGGCATTAGCATGTGTTGCAAATGAAGGAAAGCCGCACATTTTGTGACATTCTTTCCATCAAGAGGTCAGGCCTATGTTCTCTCCCCTTGAAAATGGGAGAGCTCTATGACTACTCCACCAAGAGAATATGGCAGAAGTGGCATTGTTCTAGTGCCTGGGTCCAGGCCATTAGAGACTGGCAGTTTCCACCTCCTTTCTGTTGGAACACTCTCTGGCAGATGCCATATAAAAGTGTTCCAGATGCCTGAGACCGCCATGCAGTGAGAAAGCTTCTACTGGCCACATGGATAGTCCACAAGGAGAGAAAAAGACAGCTAACCAGCTATTTCAGCCATCCCAGCCCAGGCACCGGACTTGGGACTCTTACCTTAGCCACCATTTGGCTGCAACAACATGAAAGACCTTAAGCAAGAATCACCTATCTAAACGCTTGCACCTCAGATCTTTGAGAATTTATTATTATACAATAGATAACCTGAACAGCATAGCATTTCACTTATTGAAATAGTTAACTGCAAATCAAGATGGGCCTTTTTGTACTCTTGCTTTATAAGTTTTATGTAGAAATGGTCCTAGAATGAGGATTACAATCCTGCAAGCTTTATTGCAGTCTCAATCTAATGTTCACTTCAGAGTTTATTTCAGTGTTCATTTCAATGTTTATTTCAGAGTCTCAATCCAAGTAAAAATAGATTCTATTATTGTCTTTCAAAATAATAACCACTATTACTTACTTTTTCATTATCCCCCAGTTCTCTTCACGTAGAAACAGCTAAACCTTTCTAAAACTTTTCTAAAACAGCTGTAGCTATTCATCCTTAAAAGCCTTGTTAAAATAGGCTCTAATGTTATTGTTAGCAAGCAATCAGTTGCATCAAGCGTTTTATAAACTATAGGCTTTCATATCTGTATTTTCATGAATGAAATGCTAGAGGATAGAAATGATCACTGCCTGGAGGCTGAGCTGATAAGACACTAGGATGATGGGTAGACATCAGTGAAATGCTGATCCTTATAAAAAGCATGATTTTTTCCAGGTAAACCATAGTTTCCTAGAGCTGTTCAACCATGACTCATTGAAGAAGATATATATTTTAATGGTTATAATTAAATATACTGAAAACTAAAGTATAAAACGATAGCATCTACTATCTTTACTATTTTCATTTTTTGAGTGAAGAGTTTAAAATTTTTTCTATTTTTCTCATTTACTACCTAAATTAGGAACTTCACCTTTTCTCAAGCAGTGGCTCACTCATTGATTTACCAATTTATTTATTCCACAAATTGGATGTCTACTATTTGTCAGACACCATGTCAGGTTCTAGCAATACCAAGATGAACAAGACAGACTTGGTCATTACCACAGACTTTATATTGTAGCAAAGAAAGAGGCATTAAACCAATAATAAAGTGTTTTAAGAGTTATAAAGTGCACCAGGAAAGGGAGGAGTACAAGGAGTTTTGCAGGCACATAAGAGAAGCATCTAAACCAGTTCTGAAGGCCTGAGAAAGCTTCCAGTTTATTATATAATTTAATCACCATAACACTATTATGTCTCAGCTTTTGAACAATTTTAGGAATAAAGCAATGAAGTGGCAGAAGGAACCAAAATATTATCTTTTCTTTTTAAGGCTTACAGTATATAACTTAGCATGAAAGCGAAAAATACCTGCTATCTGCATCCCAGAATTAAGTGTGGTCATGTATCCAGACCATGTGGTACTAGACCATGTTAAGCAAGAAGCACAGAGCTGAACTAGGCATGCCAGTTATTACTTCCAATTTTACCACTCAAGCAAATCACTAGTGAGTTAAAAAGAAAGAAAAAAGCAGAAAGGGGTCTGAAATCTCACATCAGTAGAATTTCTTCACTTGGAAGAAACCACTGTGAGTGGGTAAGAAGCAAGTGATTTATTTATGCAAGAAAAAAACCATTACCTTTTTCTCTAGCTAGTTTCTTTTTGTCCTGCTGTTCTTTTGAACAAAAGAAAAATCACTCTGAAAGTCATCTCCAACATGCTGATGGTTTCTATTAACAGCAAATACCTATTGCACAAATGGCTCAAAATTTAATAAATAACTTTGATGTATAAAACTATTCTCTTGCCGATTCATCAATAAGAGTGAAAATGCAGTTTGACCAGATTGGACACTTCAAATGCTTTCTCTTATTATTACCATATGCTTTTCCAGGTGCAAAGCTGAGTGTCTAAGTCATTCCACTTAAAATGCAGTTCATCCCTGTAATAAATGCTCATTGAAAAGTTTCTGCCAAGAGTTTTATGCTAATTTTTCTCTGTTCTACCCTTTGAAGAATATGATAAAAATGTTTTCATTTTTAAAAACTAAGGAGAAAAACTGTTTAATGAAAATGTTGAGTATTTCCACATGTCTCACATTTTCACTCCCTGCCCTTCATCAAACTCAGTATTTCATTTGTCCACCCTCTACATAAGTGAACTTTTCATGCCAAAAATATTCCAGAAACAGAGCTTAACACTGGTACTTGGTAAAGTGCATAAATAAAATAGTGTGTGCACAGATGTTTTATAAACTATAAAGCATAAATAGATGTAAGGAGATTTGTAAGAGTTCTCATTTTGTAAAGGTAATAGGATTCCTTTAATAAATTGATGAGAAAATTTATATTTCAAAGCGATGTGCCAAACGAAAAGTTGGGATAATTTTTCAATTGTTCATTATTTAAATATTTTCACATATGAACATGTTTTCACACATATAAATATGTTCATTTACATTTAAAATTAACATATTTTAATATTAAATTATTAATTAATAATAAACTTCCTGGATGTCAGCAGCAATTGTTAAAAAAAAAAAAAAAGAAAGAAAATGGCAGTGGGTTGAGTGAAGAGGAGGCCCCAAATCTCCTTATACTCCAAGTAAAACTGTCTCTTACCAGCCTCTAGCCTCCACCAGCACAAGCGATGAGGGAGACATTGAGCTTGTGCTCTTGGCAGGGACTCTCCTGTCCTCGGCACCATTAACCCAACACAGCCTCACCATACCTACCTTTCCTAGAGACCATCAGCATTAATTTCATATGCTTTCAAAATTATGAACATCCAAATCTCAGTTTATCCCACATCCCATATGGCTCTGTACAATCCCTATTCTGACCCATCCACCTTTCTCCAAGTCCCAAATCCTTCCACTGTACTCTCTGGAACTCATGGTGAAGCACCAACGAAAGCCCCTTCTTCAAATGCCTGTGGCTGGGTTTTAAAACACAGTGGTTATTACGTACATTGAGATTCAAGATGGACCATCTGAGTTGAATTCCCAGCTCTTCCCCTCACTTCTCACAGGATCATAAGCAAGGTACTTAACCTCTTTATGCTCTAATTTCCCCATCTATCACATGGAGTTAAAATAATACCTTCCTTGGAGAGATTGTTTTAAGGATTAAATGAATATACAGAACATCGTTGAAGAGTTCCTGACACACAGTAAGTGCTTAGTATCTTTTTTTTTTCTTCCTTTGTCTTCCTGCTCTCAGTGAGCTCTGGCTCTCACCTGAGAGGTTGATTTCCCTGAAGTTCCACCAGGTGGTGTCTGTTTCTTTCCTCACATTCCTCATGCCACTGAGACTGACGGATGAATGGAAGTCTTCCTTGCATCTCGGTATTCTTTCCAAGTCATGATCCCTCCCTGCTCCCAACTACCCCCTCCAACTCAGAAGTTCACGCATCAATCTATGCTTCCCACTACTCCTCTTTATAGCAGTCATCTACAGACTACCAGACCATCCCCACATTCCTTGAGGATTCCAACTTCTGGACCATTGTTGTTCATCTCTATTATTGTCATTATTTCGGGCGATTTCAAAGTCCATGAGTCTGATCCTTTCAATTCACTTTCCTGACCACTTCACCTCCAGTAATCTTCTCCTTAACTTTAACAACTCACTCTCTGTTGTACCCTATATATAGACCCTGCCACTGCCAATAAGTTTATCCCCTTCCCATAGTCTGAGTCTCTGATCATTGTCTCCTGTCTTTCAGCTCACTCCTTTACTACTCTTGACTCCAAAAATTATTTGTCCTCCCAGTTTTTTTACAGCCTATCTACTAATTCCCCTGTATCCAGACTTCCCTGTATATGAATTTATAGTGCATGGTCTGTCATTACAGTCTCTTTCTTCTTGTGCTTTCACATTTTTTTGTACTCTCCTGCCAAACTCAACCAAAATGTAGCTCTTTTAAAACACTGTGCTTTCCTCCAGACAGATGAATATGGTTCGTGAAGATTTCAAACTCAGGCTGATTTATCTTACTTTACATTCCTAATCACTAGCCTAAGAAAGTTTTCAAATGGGCCCAGTAATGATACTCTTTCCCTAGTCCTTTTGCTCTCCTCCTCTATCAATTACTATTTTACAGTTTCTCTCTCCTTAAACTTCCAATACATTCGTAATCCTTACTCTCAGTTGAGAATAGTACTTTCTATTTCACTGAGAAAATAGAAGTAATTTGAAGACAACCTCCCCACATTTCCATCACAGTTATGCTGGACATTCTCGATTTTCCCCTTGAGATCCATCCCTGCCCTTCTCCACTGTGTTCTGTGCCCTGGGAGGCTGTGCTGTATGGACTGCACCAGTTTCTTGCCCTCTGGATACTGATTAGTTGAGTCAATGGGAGGGTCAGAGAACTCAGGGTGGGAGGAGAGTGAGATCCAGGGCTTTGTTTCCCTGGCTCCGTCTGTTCTGAGCTGTGAGTTGGTAATTGCTATACTGCCTCTCCCGAAGTCCCCAGGTCCTCTCCTGTGGCCCTCTCCTACAGTCATAGTTCCAGCTAGAGCTCATGCTGGGGTCCAATAACAGCCCTTTCACTTGACTCTCCAGGCCTAGAGTGGTGACAGCTCCCTGCTATTGCTCACATAAGGTGCTTCTCCAGCTCTTGCTAGTTTCTTCAAATTTCCTACTCTTGTAAGTAATTACTTTATTAACCTCTCCTCAATTACCCCATTTGAGTATGCTATCAGTTTCCTGCCAGCATCCTCCTGACTCATTCCAATCTGCCCCATTGTTCCCTTGCCCTCTGCCAGCCCTTCTGTTACAAAGATGAACAGTGTAGCTCTTTTCTAAGCCTCATCTCTGCATTTGTCTGCAACTCTCTCACCTATTAAAGGATGCCCCACTAGCAATTAATCATTTTCCCTCCTTCATCATTTTTTTCTCTCTATTGGATCATGTCTATCAGTACATAAACAAACTAAAACAGCTCAAAAAAAAAAATTCCTTCCCATTACCCTCAACAGCAACTCCATTTACCTCTTCCACTTTAAAGCAAAATTCCTCCAAAGCATGATCGATTCCATCTCTAATGCCTTCCCTAACATTATCTCCAGATCTCACTCCATTCAGACTTCTACCACTCAACTATAACAGCCCTCCTACAGGTTACCAATGACCTCCCCATTGGTAATCCAATGGTAAACTCTATTGGTAATCCAATGGTAAATGACTATCACCTGAGTTGACCCATCAGCAGCATTTGATACAGATAATCACTTCTTTCTCAAAATGCTTTCTTCCCTTGGCTCCAGGACACCCTTTTCTCTTGATTATTTACTACCTCACCGGGCATTCCTTTACAGTATATTTTGCTGGCTGCTCCCTATTTAATGTTGAAATACCCTAAGACTCAGTTCTTGGACCTTTTATTTGTTTATTTAAGTGACCTTATCCCACTTCACATTTTAAATTCCATTTTTTCTCTAGCCCAATCCCTCCTGTAAACTCCAGGTTCCTGGTATACCTAACTGTCTAGTCAACAAACTTGAAGGTGTACAAAATCAAACCGCTGAATCCTCCCTACCCACGTCTCAAGCTATTTCTCCTAAATTTCCCCATCTCAGTAAATGGCAAATTTATCCTTCCAGCTGCTCAGGCATTAGAGTCATCTTTCACTCCTCTCTTTTGTAGCATCCTATATCGTGTCCATCATCAAATCCTGTTAGCTATACCCTCAGAATACACCCAAAATCTTATGTCTTCTCACGATCTCCACATTTATCCCTTGATTTAAGCCAGCACCATTTCCTGCCTGATTACTGTAATAGCCTCCTGATTCCTCTGCTCAGTTGAGATCTTCCATGGCATTCAATGTAATAGAATTCAACTTCCTATTCTCCTTACTCAGTTTTATTTTCCTTCACAGCACTTATCTGACACAATCTATATTTACGTATTTGGTTATTTTATATCACCCCTTACCAGAAATTAAACCGTATGAGAGCAAGGATCACTGTTTTTGTTTACTGCTATTCCCAGTGTCTGGAACAGAAGTCACTCAGTACATATTTGTCAAATGAATGGTTGAGTAACTATTGAAATAAGCCACAATCATTTCAAGATCTAAATTTATCACGTAACTAGAATGGGAGACCTGCATGACTAGGATATCATAGGGCATGCGCCTCTTGTTAAATACTCATGTACTCCATGATCAGCCTCATACCCTTGTGAAATATCAATGAGTAGAGAGTCTCATCCTGCTTCTTCATAGTCTAATATTTAATATATTGCTCCATAAGAAGCCTGGAAAACTAATTCTGGAAAGGAATTATATAATATTTCTTAAGGAAAGAAAAAGAAAACATGTTCCAGCTGAGATAAACAGTAAGTGAGAGAGGAGACTAAGGAAGAACGGGTAGGCTATGATTGGAAAATAGGGCCATGTTGGAAGTAATGGAAGATTGGATACAGAGCAAATGACTGTGATGTGATATTCATCCAACATCTGTTAAATACCTACTCCATGAAAGGTACTATGCTGGATGCCAGGAGGCACATTTAGACATGAATAAGACAGGTTCTTGTGTCCAGGTGTTCATAATCAAATGTAGCAAATACAACATATGCCTAAATAATTAATATAAGGTATAACATGAGGTGCTGGAAAGGAAGAGAAGGTAGAAAGAAGAGACGACTGGGTTGTTTAATGTCTGCGAGTGGGAATGAAGCAGCAGGTGGAATTAAATATGATTCTAAGACGTCAAGCCTAAAGTTTCAGAAGAGTTGTAATGAATGAGGAAAATCAGCTTGTTTGGCAATGCTATAGGATCATCTGAAGCGACAGTGGACAATTGGATGAGCCACTGTCCAGGGGTTCCCAAATCTGATTGTTCTTGGTACAGAATTGCCTGAGCAAGATACAAAAAATACTGTCTCCTAAGTCTCAGCCCACAACTGCTGTATCAGAATCTCTAGGAGTGGTGCATATTGGTATGTGGATATTTATATGATACATGTTTGAGAGTATGTTAATATATATATGGGTTTCTTAGATAGTTCTGATATAGCCAGTCCATGGACCCTTACTTGGAACCACTGCTATTGATAGATAGCTAAAAATATAGAACTGAAAAGAAGATGAGAGGTCATTGTTGGAGAAGTTATAATTCTTTAAACCAATGATGACCTAATTTGTATACTGAGGATTGGCACCTCTGAGAATAGAAGAAAACCTTTGGATGATTTACAGCTCCACAAGAGTGAAATTAGATTGACATTCAGAGGACAAAAGGAAGGCACAAATAGGCATTCTAAAAGCAGACTAAAAATAGTTCTTAGGAAAAAATAATGAACTGCATCAATTTAATAGGCAGGAAAGTATTGCTTATGTATAATAAAATATGGAGTCACGTCTCAGGTATAACCATGCCCACATGCATATTTTCCAATTATTTGCATTTTGAAACTTAGTGATGTAGTGTAGCAGAGTAATTATTCACTTCCTTCTCCAAATATTTTTCAAAAAAAGAATTGCTGTCTTAAAATAATGAATACTGAGCTGAATGTTGCAGAACAGATGCAGTGCCCAAAAAGACAGGTCTGGCTAATTAACTCAGTACTCATTAAAGATGAACAGCTCATGAAGCTAAAACATAATTTTGCTCTGGTTTAAAATGTATAATTAATATGGAAGAGAATGTATTATTAAAATAAAATAATTTGTTAATGAAATAGTCTGTGGCCTACTTGGGAAAGTATAGTCTTAACTTTTACCATTGATAGACCTAATTTTTTATTCAAGTGTTTAACCAACACTTACATAGCACTTATTTTATGCCAGTCACTCTTGTGAACATATCACAAATTTTAACTCACTTAATGCTCTTAGAAAATATTAAGATGGATACTCTGTACCTCAGACAGAAAACTGAGGCATAGTGAGGATAAGAACCTTGTCCAAGAACCACAACTAGAAAGGATTGAAACCCAGCTGTTCATCTTCAGAGTTCATGTTAAGACAAAATAGTTGCTATTAGAATGTGTATGTTTTTTATTAATTTTGACTAAATTTAACTCTTAGCTGAAAACAGGTAATAGAAGCTATTTGCAGGTTTTCACCACTATGACTAATGAACATATTAAAATAAACATATTTGTATAAGTTGGCTGAAATAGCCAGAATTAGCCACGTGTCTAATGTACAAGCGTCACTTATCTTAAGGTAACTTGCCCCAGAAACACATCCTGTGACAAGGATGTGAGAGCAAGCAGTTTATTTTGGGAAGTAATCCCAGGAAGCATCAGAAGGGGAGTAGGTACATAAGACAGGAAAGAAAAATGTCATAAAGTGCATTTTTGACTGCTGTGAGCAACTGTGGATCCATCCCATTGGGATTGGATTCTAAGAGGTAATGTAGAGCATGCACCTCCAGGACATGAGGAAGCTGGGGAATTTATCCACCAACTCCTGTCTATCATTGGTTGAGCACTACTTCCAGGAACTCTTAACATCTGACACTTCTCTGGCAGCCACAGAAAGTTCTCAGCAACAAGCAGTAGGCGTTTAAAATTGGAAACCATGGGATCAGCAGTCAACAATGCTGAGTGCTCAGCAGATGTGAGCAGGGTACCAGCATCATCTCTTACATGACTTGATGCATCTGTCTCTGTCTTCAAAAATCAATGGTTTCCCATAAAGATGGCTGTAGTTATACAAAATTATAATTCTCTAAAGTAAATACTATACCCCAATTTGTTTAAATAATACAACCTCAGATACAAAAACCCTTTTGAAGAAATATTTCCATGGTCAGGTATAAAGTATTCTAAGCATTGTATTAAATTAGCAAAAGTATAGCACTAAATGAACTTCCATAATATTGTTCAGTACACAGTTTTATACAGAGGAAAAAATGTGAATAACATCTTAAACCCAGTTCCATTGAGTTATGTGATCTAAAACAAGTGATTTAACTTTATCTCATTATGTGGAAAATAGAAATGATTATATTTGCTTCATGAAGTTGGCAACAGGTGCACGTTCTTTGTTCTTTAAGTATTTCTTTATTTGGAAAATTGACCCTCCTTCATTCCTTCTGCCCATGGAGGAGCTATCTACCTTGATGGCTGGTCACCCCCTAAGAGTGTAGGCAGATAACCCAAACAGGGCCAACCAGAGATTTTCCTGATTTAAAATAACGACTCTGGAAGGAGGAATTCCTTGCTGACTGTTTTGCTAAAATGACAGAATGAAGGAATGGGTAGGCCAACAGCCATCTTGGCAAATAGAGAGAGATCCCACCTGCAAGGAAACCAAGCCAATGCAGCCAAGGCTGAGAGAGAGAGAGAGAGAGAGAGAGAACCAGAGCCTTCGCACTGTTGCTTGTGCCCTTCAATCTGGTCATGGTTGAAGCACACTCCATCTCTGAGAATTCCCATTGAATTCCTTTTTACTGAATGTGGTTTGAGTTCAACCTCCGTCTCTTCTTAATGAAGGAGTCCTTCCCTAGGCTTCTTAGAAGCATATATTAGAATATTACTAAGCACAGTGTTTGGCACATTATAGGTGTTTGACAAATAAATACTCACTTCTCCCTATCCCTGGTACTTCTATTAGCTTTCCAATTCTTGCCTCTAACTTGACATTGTTAACCCTCATGCTACCCTTCCAATAGTAATTTCTCACACCATAAAAACCACATGACTCCACAGTCATATTCCCCAAAGAGGACTGTATATCCCCCAACCAGGTAGATTAAATCCTATGTTTAATAAACATAGCTTATTATAGTTTAATATTTGAATTTTAAAGAATCAATAGGCCTATTTTCAAAGGCTTTTGTAAGTGATTAATTTAAATTCAAATGTGTGTGTGTGTTGTGGAATGGGAGGGAAAAACAGAACTAAATCCTCATCTTCTGAAAGAAGGCTATAAATACTGCCCAAATTAATAAAACAAAATAGAAGCCACAAAAGCAAATGACATATTACCATGAATGTAAATCTCTCTCTCTCTCTCTCTCTCTCTCTCACACACACACACACATTGACATACAAATTTATAGACAGTCATACACCATATAACTACCTTTTGGTCCATGACATACCACATATATGACTGTGGTCCCACAAGATTATAATACAATATTTTAACTGTACCTTGTCTATGTTTTGATATGTTTAGACACACAATACTTACCATTGTGTTACAAGTGTCCATAGTACAAACTACAGTAATACACTGAACAGATTTCAAGCCTAGGAGCAACAGGCTACCATGTAGCCAAGGTGTGTAGTAGCCTATGCTATCTAGTTTGTATAAGCACACCCTATAATGTTTATACCATGATGCATTTCTCAGAATGTATTCCAGTCATTACGCGATGTCTGACTATAATGTTATGTCTCAGCTAAAAGAGATGAAAGTGGTTGCTTCTAGGAAAATGGAAATGGGGGTAGTGAGCATTAAGAAGGTTGTCTTAACACTGTATAACCAACAGATTCTTAATTTATGAGCATGTATGCTTTTGATAAAAATAAAGATTTATAATAAAATAATAATTTAAAGATTACCAGTAGACTCACTTTTAAGCTATTTTAATAATTTGCTACTCCCTTCACTCACACTCCTAGAAAACACACTTCATTTCTCACTCCCTTTTTCTACTCATTCATTTTTACCAATGTCACTTCAATGCATGTCTATTCTCCAAAGTACAATGTAGTAGTAGTTCTAGAAGCACATACAACCCTACGTGCACATGGAAGCATACTATGTGCTGTAAAAAAATTTCACTCTGATTTTCTCTTGGATAATCATTTCTTCCAAATACTCCCAAGACTAGCCTTTCATGGAGCCCATGGACTCAAACCCGATATCTGAAACTCTATCTACTCCCTTGGCAGTATCCATGTGGCTGAGGTCAACACCCTATCCCTTTTTAACCTATGTCCCAGCCCCTCCTTTATGGACCTCTAGGATTCTCCATGCTCTGGAGAAACTAAACTGACTTTCCTGTGCCAGAGAGAGAACAAGTCCACACCCCCACCCCACAGTTACCTTCCTACAGTAGTGAGAAACTGGCCTTTCACCTGTATAAGTAAACAGGCTCACCAAAATGGTCTCTCTCATACTACTGGCTGAGCAGATTACTGGAGCCTCTCCCAGGGCCTTGGATCAAGCCTTTACTAGTGAAAGTCCTTGAAGCTCAAGCTTCATTCGTTTTTCAGAAAACATACACTGACTCTAGCTCGTAGGGGTAATAACTAGTTACCAGACTCTAGGGAGAGCTGTACTTGAACTGCACTTGTAGAAGGCTGTCAGATGGGAGCAGTGATATTCAGTAGAGAAATGTTATCACAGCTAACCCATCTCCTCGCAGAGAGTGAGCCAAGGAAATAAATATCCCAACCTCTTTCTTCTCCCATTCTCTGATCTGTTTATGTTTCCTATTGGCTGAACCCAATTAAAAATCAGAGGATAAAGGGAGTCGATTATTTCCACATAGATCAGCCTTCTGTGGTGCAGAGCAGAGTGAAGGGTGGAACATGAGTTAAATGGGCAAATAAATATCCATCATAGACAGTGACCAAAGTTGCACAAAAAATGGAGACTACTAACTGAGCAAAGGGAACAACTGCAGAATACCTACTTTTCTGCACTTTCACTCAGAGCACATGTGTGCCAGTAAGCAGAGGGCAGGAGCAAGTGGAATAAAAGAAGTAACCATATAGTTGAGAAGCTGGATGTGGAAATAACATAGTAGTTATGATTTAAGAAACACAAATGAAAGGTGAATTTAGGGCTGATAATAAGAGTAATTGATGATCCCTCTATCATCTCTTTAAATAAAGATAGGAAAGGTGTTGGAGGCTCAGATGAAGCCTATCTAGAGAGGAAATGGGAATAAAGTTGGTGAGAATTGAACTGATGGCCCGTAAGTTCTGATGGGCTCTTTATTCTGAGTAATGTATTGTTAGCATGGTTATTTACTGTTGCCTTCTATGAAATAAGTCAGGTACACAGTTCACCTGTCATTACTTTCTTATTATGTTATGATGACATTTGATACATATACAGTCATCCCTCAGTATCCATGGGGGATTGGTTCTAGGGCCTCCCATGGATAACAAAATTCAAGGATGTTTAAATCCCTAATATAAAATGGTGCAGTATTTGGATATAACCTAAGCACATCCTCCAATATACTTTTAATATCTAATACAATGTAAATGCTATGTAAATAGTTATTATGCTGTATTGCTTAGGAAATAGTCACAAGAAAAAAGGTGGCCATGCCAGGATCTGGGCTTGAGAATCCCTGGGACCTGGGGCCTAGAAAACTCAGCACAGGCGTTGAAAGTAAATGCAGTCTTTCTTGACAATGGTCTCTCTGATTTTATTTTCTCTGCTATTGGCCATTACGGCTTTTGTCCTATTGAAGCAATGAATACTGACATTTGAGATTAGGTTAAGATAGAAAGGTACTCCTGGGATCTTAGGATACAAAGCCAGTAAATGGCAGATCCTGGACTCAAACTCATGACTTATTGACTCAAGAGTCCTGTTATTCCCATTATTCTACAAAGGTACTAAAGATAATATAGAGAAAATAGCATGCAGTCCTAATGGTTTTCTTATAATTACATGAAGTTATAACAGTCCCATAAACCACTCTATCTTGTATATCTAAATATTCACAAGGAATTTAATAATAAATGCTATGTCTCAGTTAGAAACAGCAGCAATAATCTTTCAACAATTCATTAAGGAAGAAGTAGGTGGGAAGAAAATAAATTTGGTCTTAATGCATCTAACAATGACTCAAGGTAGGAGAATTATAAAAGAAGCATAAAAAATAGATATATTGTTGTTCAAATGACTAATATTTTTAAGAGTGACAAATTTTGTATGAATAAAGAGGTTTTAGTTTGTTTTAGGATAGGGTATTTTTTGCCAAATAACTTTAAAATAGTGCATAGAAATAAAATATGATGAAGACATTTACATACACAGCATGTAATATTTTATACTGCACCAGCGCTACAGAAATAGGTATTGATATGAATAATTCATAAGAAGGAAATTACATATCACTTCAGTAACATTTATCTACAATTACTTTCAACCTCATTCAGGTGCTAAAACTCTTCAAAATGTACACAGGATGACAGTGTGGCATCAGCATCATGACCAGTAATATTGGTATCAAAGAGAAAATAAGAAATCTGTGTTTTGTTCTAAAAAACTGAAAACTATTTTAGGGAGACATATGGCTTTGTTAAAATTATTCAAGCCTCCCTCAACTACATTCAAGTAACTATTATTTAAATGGATGGCGATCACTGTGATCTTAGTCCAATCCACCTGCTAAATAACAGACAGTGAGTATTCAGCTATAGAAAAAAATCTGCCTGTCAAGTTAAAAACAAAGCTAGAGAAATTCATAGAATTTAGCTGTCCTAGCATCATTCATGCTACTTGAAGACGATTGGGCAATTACTAATTGAAATGTTGTACCACTGCTCAAATGTCATCCCATCAAACTCAGGCTATGTAGCAACCAAGACCAGAACTTTAATTTCTCTTTAAAAATGAAAAGATACCCTTGTAGCTAATTTAATGCATGCTGTCACTCTCTTCATAAGCAGCCAACAATCCATTCCACCAATATTAAAGTAAGAAATGCTGAGAATGATTAATGTCAATTCACTCAAATATCTCTCAAGCAGTGGCATAGGTTAGCGCATTTTAAAAAGTCATGCCCTTAAATAGAATCGGGGTATTGTTCCTTGATTTTACACCTACAGTTGCATGGCATAATGACTTGGATCAAGGAGAGTCAAATATGATGGCAAGGAGATTGGTCATAATTTTCTTCGCAATAGTGGTCCCAAGTGTGTCTTCAGGATCATAAGTTGGCAATACACACAAAATTGAATGCCCAATTTTTTACAGCATTAAATCCATGATTAATTTCCTTCTGACGGCATATTTATAAACTCATTGCCACTCCTACCTAATTTTTCCTTAATTTATATATTAGAAGATATGAGGAAACTATTTCCTATATTCTGAAATTGTTCAGCCCTGACATCGCCATGGTCTCATCATACTGTTGATGCAAATGTGATCGCAGTAATAATAATAAAATTAATTCCACTGAGTCTTTGTCCCACTTGCATAATGCAGTATCATGTGATACCCCTGAAGAATTCCCTCTAAAAGTGTGTCATGAATCCCACCAGGTATCTCTGAAAAGCTTAGCACTCATCTTCTTATGTCCTTCTTCTCTGAACCCCTTTATTAATGGAAACTGTCCATAAAACCACTTATCAGTAGTACTTTGTCCTTTTGATCCATATTCTGAGGGGTCATTCTATTAAGATCCCCAGTGCCAAAAAGCTGTATGGCTCTGAACCAAGTGGCAGAAAAGCGGATCGCTCTATAGGCTGAGATGTTTGATTCTAATTACCAGCGTGAAATTGGAATGTGGTTACCCAATGAAGGCAAAGACGACTTACATCTTCAACTCAAGTGATTCGTAGGGTGCTTCTTAGTATTCCCTTGACCAATGCTAATTCTCAATTGAAACTTCAGCAACTAAATAAAACCAGAACCACCAAAGACTCCAATTCTTCAGGAATAAAATTTGGCCAACCTCTAGGAAAGGATAAAGGCTAGCCAAGGCATTGGCAGAAATTTAGGAGAACAAGGAAAAGGTTGCAGAAAACAGAAGGTATGAGATTGTCAAATTAGACCTTATGACCAGATCCAGGATATGTGGCCACTATGTTGATGTTCCTCCTCTGCTACCTGCCATGAAGCTTGGGTAATTGCTAATATTTTAGATTTTAGGTGGAAGTACAGCTGAATTGACATAATACAGATAATATATACTTGATGGAACTTTGTGTGCCTCTGTGTTGGAACACATTTTTATGCAAAGAATAGTGGAATATGTTCAGGGACAACATCTAGATATTTTCTATGTACCCTCTCCAGTTTACTCTTTACCCTTCTCCATCCTATCCTGTGCCCAAGGACAACTATCACTATGACATTAATGGGCCCCTCGCCCTCTGGATTTCCATGAAGTTTGACCCACAGAAGATACTGGCGAAAAAAAAAAAAATCAAAAGAAGGGAGAAGAGTGAGGTCAAAGTATTTTTTCCTCCAGAACGTGTCCTGCTATATTGCTGCAACTTAGCTGCATTTCTCTATCGAAAGCCACAGTTCCAGCAAGTATCCCTCTCCTACATTACAGCTCTCACTCCAGGTTGCAGCAATTGCTTCCACTCCTTATCCCTTCAATTATAAGACTCTTAACATTTTAATGATTGCAGTCCTAGGTTGCTGTGCCATTTTATTGGTTTACCTTGTCCACATCTTTGTAAATATCCCCATTATCTATTCATCTACCCCACTTAGGGAATGCACTTTTTTCTGTCAGGACCCCAACCCAAGGGCAAAAAAAAAAAAAAAAAAAAAAAGCTAAATACTCGAACAAGCACACATGGAATATGCTCCAGGAAATACCATATGCTGTCACATAAAACAAGTTTAAATAAATTTAAAAGGATAAGACTTATATAAAGTATGCTCTCTCACAACAATAGAATTAACCTAGAGGTCCACAACAGAAAGAAGTCTGGGAAAACCCCAGATGTTTGGAAATTAAACAAAAACAATTCTAAATCATCCCTGAGTCAATGGAATTTTTAAAATACTTTAAACTGAATGAAAATAAAAATCACTTGTGAAATGCAGTTAATGTGGTACTTTGTGGGAAATTTATATCTTCAAATGCTTATCAAAAAAATAAAAACTCTCAATATAACAGCCTAATCTTCCACTTTAAGAAACTAGAAATAGAAGAACAAACAAAACTAATGCAAGCTAAAAAAGGAAATAGTAGAGATTATAATGTAAATCAATAAGACACAAAACAAAACACTAATAGATAAGTGGTTGCCTACTCTTACCATACTTTGGAGGAACCAGGTTTAATAACTTGTCAATCCACTCTAAACATCGCCTTTTTTCTCCTCTTCTTACCAGTAGAACAAGGCAAAATAGAATAGCTTCACATTTTCTTGAAGTTGCATAGCTGAAAATGTTGTATTATTTGATATTTCCTTCATGTATCTTATACAATAACTTGCTGAAAATAACCAATTTTTCTAAGTAATTTTTGGACCTGTGCTAAAGACTATCATAAATGTACATTTCCTTTCCTTTGAAATCTCAAAGCAATTTCTCATGTACCCCTGCTTCAAAATTATAACAACATCTTCTTTTTGATGTATCTCTTTCTTTATGAAATATAAGCTGCTCTGAAATACATAATGAAGGATGACTTCCTCCTTTGTACCTACAACTTTATTCTACCTCTGTCTCACCAACCCCTGCACCTACTGAACAAGAAAATACCTGCCAGACTATTCCTTTCTCCTCAAAGTCTTCAACCCACTTTTTTACAGCAAGCTCCAAAGAATTTTATTCCTATTCTAATTTCATTTTTAAATCCATCAATGAAGACCTTAATCATGATGTGTACCCATTCTCTAAGTTTGCCCCTGTGTCACACATACCACTGTGTAGATTGGCTCTAAAGAATCATAAGGTGCAGATTCTGCTCTAAAAATCCTTATGACCTGATTGAGAAAACAAGATATAGGAAACCAAAGAGAATAAATTATTTAACTGAGTGCCAAAAAAGGGGAAATGGTCCGTGTCTTAGATGGTTTCCTGAAAAATATAGCTAAAGACAAAGCTTTGAGTGAAAGTAGTTTAATTGGGAAATAATCTCAGGAAGCACAACATTGCTACAGTCAATAAAGACATTGTGAGAGATGACATTTCAAATGCCCTTAAAGTCTACACTCTCAATTGGGCTAGACTAGATTTCCCAATAACATGCAAGAAAAGAAAAAAAAGAGAGCATGAGCATACACATACTGAAATGAGGGAGATGGGACAGGGTGTCAGCAAGGACCCCAGGAAATGGCCTCATCCATTTGTCTGCTATTTAATGAGAAGATCCTTTTTATCCTAGAATCTTTACATTTGCACGAATTAAGCATCTCATTGTATGTAGATCTGATTAAACTGTCACTGGAAAACCAACAGCTCTTGGTTCATAAAGAAGCAGACAGCTACAACTTGGGAGGTTAAAAACATCCTAAATAAAATTAATGTGCTAGAAAGTAAAAACTTGAGAAAGAGCTAACATACAAAAATGTTACTATATAGTAAAGAAATTAACAACATCTGTCCATAAGTCATGTTCTATGCCTACAAAGCACAAGGCACATAAAACTTAATCCAAGAATACATTTGCAGATGCCTCAGACAGCAACCTTCAAAAGGGTTGTATGTAAGAATCACTTATGATATTCCTTCAAAAACACAGATACCTGAGGCCAATATGCAGATTTAGAATCTCTAGGGGTAGATTCCAAGTACTTGTATTTTTAAGATCCACAGAAAAGTCTAACACGAGTCTTGGGCCATAAACCACTGGGAAAGAACAGAATGAACTACAAGCCACATATTTATGTAATTTGACCGTGGAGGATGGCTGGGAAAAGAAAATGGATGGGAGTGCAACTAGAAGTTACTTCTGGCCACTAGATGAAAGATTACGGAGGGAGAAGGAAAAGGATATGGAAACACCAAGAAAAAAGAAGGCTCCCACCCCTCGTCCATGATGCCAGAAGGGAGCTTGGCATAAGCCTGCTAGTTCTGAGTACAGGCAAGGCTCCCTCTAAGCCTAAATCAGCAAGCAAGTTAGAAATGTCCTATGAATGTGGGGCAACTACAGCACAAGTGTTAACAAAGCAGGTCACAGAGTTAAGAAAAACTGAGTGGAAGAACTTCCTATTTCTTCAGTCATCCTAAGTAAAACGAATATAATCAGAAAACAGCAACTGGGTGACATGCAGGATGGAGAAGGGGATTTATCATCTTCACGTACCAGGCACTGACTGAATGTGGAATATTGAGAGCTTTGCTGATTAAATTTATTAATATAATTCCGTGCAAGTAGCACTCACAAGAAATGTGTTTAGGGAAACAGCAGCACTTGATTTAGTGGCATGCAGCTGTAAAGCATGCTAAATAAAGAGGATTTATAAAACTCCTAATCCTTCAGGCCAACTTGTTGTGCAGAGACAACATTTATATGCTCTAGGAACATATACAGTAGTTAGGTGTAAAAGGGTAACCTAGATGCTTTTTTCTCCCCCTGAAAAACATTGGAACCACAAGAAAGCAAAATGTCTTGTAACAAAAGCCTAAATGAAAATAATGCAGAGGTCTCAAGATGGTAAATACCCAAATGGATTAAATGGTGTATAGTGAGGATCTCTATAATTCTCTCTCTAGAATTTTGCAAGTGATTTATAGGTATCTCCCAGCCTCATGTATCTCTAAATTTGTTGAGTAATAAGTTTAAAGGGGTATCCAATCATCTGCAACTATTTATTGAGTCCATAATAAGTGTTAACATTGTACTAGGGGTTACACTGTACTAAAAGCAGTGAAACACTTGATTCTTGTCCTCAATGATCTTACAATCTAATATAGAATATGATGGCAAAAAATTATACACAGAATAGGAACAAGTGAAAGACAGTACATATGTTTCTTCTGTTCTAAGATACTGCTAATTATAGCTCACATAGATTTCTTAGAAAATAAATTCTTAAGGAAACAAAAGCAACATATTAAATATCCACATTTGTGAGATGCATCTTATTTGCGAAAACATTAAATTTTGACAAACATGTGTCCTATGTTACAACAATCAATGAAATGTTGTAATTAGGAAATAGAATACAGGCTACAATTTTAGTAAAAAGAGAAATCCAAATGAGAGGAACCACAGTTTGTTTTTCAATATCTAGCCCACATTTAGGATTGTCCATCTCACATACTGGGTGTTCCCTGGTACTTTGCTTATCTTTTTACGTGAAATCCGGGCTCCTCAAGCAGACTACAAGCCTCCTTGGACAGTAAGGGTATTTCATACTAGTGGTTCTCAAACTTGGCTGGAAATGAGACTCACCTGGGGAGATTTCAAAATTGCGATATCCAGGCCACACTCCAACTAAAGCACAAACTCTGGAACCCGCAAGGCAGTGGGAGACCCAGACCCCAGCACTGTGTTTTTTAAATCTTCCTGGGTGATTCCAAGGTAAAGCAAAGCCTGAGATCCAGCATTTAATATCTTTTTCCTATTACCAATCTCTAGCAGCATATCTTCTCAATAAATGTTTTTGGTCAATGATATTTGTGGAAGGCTTCTGGATAGAGTTTTAATTATCCTATCTGTTACCTTTCTTCCCTTTGGAGTTCCTAACTGAGAAAACTACACACACAAGAGACAATAACCAATGGGAAACAATGTACCTATTTTTAAAAAGCAGAGCAAGTAGCCTACAGTCCTTTATTAAAGGCTCATAAATAAAAGCTGGATTGAAATTTCAGCTTAGGCCTTGAAGACCATTTGAACCATGTTCTGGTTTTCAATTGCTGTGTAATAAGATACAACAAAATTCAAAGGCTTAAAGCAACAACTAATGCTAATTTCACTCACTAGTATACAATTTGGGCAGGACCCATCAAGAACAGCCTGTCTCTGCTCCATGCAGCACCAGCTGGGGCAGAGAATCCACTTCCAGGTTGGCTTACTCATGTGAGTGGCAAATTAGTATTGACTGTTGGCTGAGAGCTACTGGCCTGGGGACTTGGTTCCTCTTTCTGCAGGCCTCTCCATGGGGGCTGCTTGAGCTTCACTACAGCATGGTAAGTGGGTTTTAAGAGCGAGTATTCTAAGAGATTGAGAGTTGTGGCTGACAATCTCTTAAGGCATGAACCTGGAAGCTGGTCATTTCCATCACGTTTTATTGGCCAAGCAATTAAACTCTGGAAGAAAGCAAGCGTATCCCTTTTCTATTTTCCCAAAAGTAAGAAGAATAAAAGGACAGAGTAGTATCAAGAGAATCTTGCAGATGATACAGGCAGAGGGACAGCAATATATTAACAGACTGACAGCTAAGTGCAGAGTAGGAGAGAGGAAAGACTAGGAGGACAGCATAATTGTATATCGAATAAATTAATCCCCCACTTGGTGTGTGTCTGAGGGGTGTGAAGCCCAGGTACTGTACCATAAGACAGTCTTGAAATTTAGTAAAGGCAAGAATTATTGCTTGCCTACCAATTACCTCATGCCCACAAAGAGGGCCTAGGCAGAACTTCAGATAAAAGATGCCACAGAAAGAAAGAAAGAGAAGGAAAGAAGGAAGGAAGGAAGGAAAGAAAGAAAGAAAGAGAGAGGGACTCTAAGATAAGATAAATTTAAAGTCATAAACTTTAGCAATAACCAGAAACATTTAAAAAATAAAAAACTTCCATGACTCCTAAGTCAAATTTGAAAAGGGTCTATAGAGTATTGTTAATACTTGCTAATTACACTGTGCTCAGTGTTTTATCTGTGATACAAAAGGGTCACTTATCTCACATGAAATAAAAGTAACTTCAGTGAAATCCCACCACCCACTTTTCATTATTCTTGTAGTCAACAAAATTAGTCCATATTTTTCAGGTTTATTTGCATTACTTTGTTTTTCATCTTTTTCTTATTTATTACCACAGATCGTAAATACTTTTCCCCCTCTAAATACCACAACTCTTCATAACAAATCTGAAAGGACTATTTTATCATTACTAATGTCAGTCATTCTCTCCAATGCAAGAAAGAAATTAAAATTGGTGTTGTGAAAGAATGCCCACAAGGAAAGACAGCAAAGTGCGGTAGCAGAAGACATGCACGTGGTGACATAGGAGTTAACAAGAAATTATTTAGGCAGATAGTGAAAGTATGGGGGCCTTTGGTTAGGTTTTCCTTTTAATGAAGAGCAGCCCCAAAATCATTTTCTTTTCAAACAAAGAGCAACCTGTAAAAATGAGTTGCAGACATAGACAAGCAAGCTGGAAGCTTGCACGGGTGAATGCTGGCAGCTGCGCCAACAGGAAAAGGCTACCTGGGATTAGGCATGTTCAAAATGGTGGCTCCCTGTTCACTTCTCTTTGCCAGCCATGTGTACAGTGAGAAGACAATATGGTGCCGGCCAGGCAAAAACCCAATTTGTATAAGATTAGGGTGGGGCAACCAGCCTTCATCGCACACTATGTAAATGTCACATCTGGTTCAACCAATCTGTGGGCCCTGCATAAATCAGACACCACTTCCTCAAGCCTGACTATAAAATCTGGTGCAGCCCACCACGGTCAGGTTTTTCCCTTTCGGGAGCCCCTCTCTTGCAAGGAAAGAAAGAGAGCTGTTCTCCCTTCTCTTTCTTTTCTTTTTTTTTTTTTTTTTTTTTTTTGAGACAGAGTCTCACTCTGTCACCCAGGCTGGAGTGCAGTGGCACAATCTCGGCTCACTGCAAGCTCCACCTCCTGGGTTCACACCATTCTCCTGCCTCAGCCTCCCAAGTAGCTGGGAATACTGGGACTACAGGCGCCTGCCACCACGCCTGGCTAATTTTTTTGTATTTTTAGTAAAGACGGGGTTTCACCGTGTTAGCCAGGATGGTCTCGATCTCCTGACCTCGTGATCCGCCCACTTCAGTCTCCCACAGTGCTGGGATTACAGGCATGAGCCACCGCGCCCAGCCTCCTTTCTCTTTCTTTTGCCTATTAAACCTCCACTCCTAAACTCACTCCTCATGTGTGTCCATGTCCTTAATGTTCTTGGTGCAAGATGATGACGATGCTTCAATGGGGACAGAACCCTTAAAGTCCAGTATCCACCTGCCACCTGATAAAGGGAACTTGGAAGGTACTTATTCTCCTTGAAGCTTCAATTTCTTTATTGGACATAGGATGTTAATAATACCTGCCTAGGGGCCAAGCACAGTGGCTCATGCCTATAGTCCCAAAAACTCAGAGGCCAAGTTGGAAGAATCACTTGAGGCCAGGCATTCAAGACCAGTCCAGCCTGGGCAACAGAGAGAGAACCGTATGTACAAAAATTTTAAAATTAGTCAAGCATGGTGGTTAGTGCGTGTAGTCCCAGGTCCTCAAGAGGCTGAGGCAGGAGGATCACATGAGCCCAGGAGGTGGAGGTTACACTGAGCTATGATTACGCCACTGCCCTCAAGCCTAGGTGACAGAAGGAAACCAGAGAAAAAAAAAAAGAAAAAAAAAACCTTCATGTACTTTGTTAAACAATATAGATATATAGATTATTATCTACCTTTCATTTAGGGTTTAGATTTAAATCCTGCCACTCATTGCCTGTCTTTGGGGAAATGTTTTAATGTCTCTGAGGCCCTGTTTTTATCTGTAAAACACATATCATAATATTATATGTTGTGATGATCAAATCATAAAATGAATGTAGTTTCCCAGGAGTAAGAAGAATAATAAGGACAGAGTAGTGTCAAGAGAATCTTGACGGTATCTCGCACATTGATAATTCCTCAACAACTGGTAGCTAGTATTAGCATCAATAATTGGTGTTATAATAGAAAAGCTGTCCTTTCTCTTTTTCCTTCAGCTCTCAATGTAATTAAAAAATGTATTTTTAGTTACAATAGAAAGAAAGGGGAAACTAGAATTTGTTATTTTTAAAAAAATAAGGAAATATGGCATTTTATGGGCAAAAGATTGAAAGATTAATAGAGGTAGTTTACAAACAGAATATCAAAAGTCTAATATAGATATGTACATAAAGACACTCAGATTCACTTGTCATTGAGGAGTACAAATTAAAACTACAATGACACCACAATATAACAAACAGAATGGCTAAAATGAGAAAGACAAAGAAAAATTTTAACACGTGTTGCCAAGAACATGGAATGATCAGAACTCTCATCTACTGCTGGTGGGAGGTAAATTGGTAAATCCCTTTGGGAAAACTGTTTGGAAATATGCATACCCTTTGCATACTCTATCACACAGAAATTTTACTCCTAGTTATAGTCCCAAAAGAAATGCATACATGTACTCACCAAAAGATACGTACCAAAGTGTCTGTAGCAGCACTATTTAAAATAGGCCAAAACTGGAAAGTGCACAAATGCCTATAAACAGTAAAATGAAAATATAAAATATGGCATATTCCCAAAATAGGGTACCTAAATAAAGCAATGAGAATGAATTATCACTACATACGATGACATGGGTGAATTTTACAACTTAATGTTGAGGGGGAAACATTGAGAAACCAAAGAAAACATAGATTATGATTTCATAGTTACAAAGTTCAAAATAGGCTAAAGTAATCAGTGGTGTAATAAATCAGGATGAACCTAGTTCTTCAATAAATGATTATTCCGATCTCCCAGCCTCCAAAATCTCAGGCCATAGAAAAGTGGTTGAGATAAAATGCCAAACCCTGAAACTCCAGTTTAGGAAAAATGTAAGCAGGTGTGCAGCGGCGTAGGGGGAGGAATAAAGAAGAATTCACAAATATTATACCTGAGCAAAGAGAAATTCTGTTCAAGATTCACACACTAAATGTGAACTAGATTAATCACAGTGAGAATCACATAAACAGACAAAAAAGTATAAATAACAGAAACAAAGAAATGAAGGGAATGAGAGAGGGAGAGAGAAAAGCAGAAGAAAGAAGGGGATGAGGAAGGAAAGAAAGAAGTAGAAAGGAAGGGAGGCTGGGCAGAGTGGCATGGGCCTGTAGTTCCAGCTACTCAGGGAAGCTGAGGCAAGAGGATCAGATGAGCCCAGGAATTAGGAGTTTGAGTCCAGCCTGGACAACATAGCAAGACCCTGTCTCTTAAAAACAGAAAAAGAAAGGGAGATGAGGAAAGGAGGAAGGAGAAAAGATAAGGAGGGAGGGGGAGAAAAAGAGAGGGGCAGAAAGAGAAAGGGAAGACAAGAGGGACGAGCAGGGAGTGGAGAGCAATAAAAGGTATCAAGCTCCAAGTCCAGAATCTTTAGCTGATGCATGGAGTATCTACATGAGATCCAGAGGTGGCACAACTTGATCTGGAGACTCAGAAACTTAAAAATACAAGTTATCTGCCCTCCCACACATCCAATATGTAGCAGTTGAATAGGAGAGCAAGATAACTACAGTAAACACCTCATTCAGAAATAAACTCTTTCATTTAGAAAAAGGAAGGATGGGAGGTACACAGCAGCCTCTGGTCCATTGCAATCCTGAAATCCTGCTGGGAAGATGTTGTGATCAAGACCCTGGGTGCACAATATAATGTGCCTCTATTTGTCTTTTGTGCTTTAACCTGTGAGTTGCTCACCTACCCATTGTTCCCCAGGGATCTTTGCTCCACCCTCTAGAAGAACCCATCCTTTTCAATTAAACTTCTTTGTTACATCTGAAGAGAGCATTGAAACACATACCTTCCTTGTGGACTGATGATTCTTTTGGCAATTCAAAGGATTTAAACTATTAATACTAAGATTTGAGGGTCATCTATTTTTGCAGAATAACTTCATCTGAGCTGACTAACACAGAGACCTAAATTAACAGTGATCTAAACAGTGCAGAAGTGTATTCTCTCTCACACATTGTGGTCACGAAGCAGATGATTCAGACATAATATGTCAGTTCTACTCCACTACTCCAAGCTTCTACTAACTTGCTACTCAATCGTCTTGACAGTCTCTCCCTCATGTTCATGATCTATGTCTCACCATGTATCCATATTCCAAACATCAAAACTTACAAGAAAGGGAAAGAAAGAATACCCACCTTTTCTAAAGACATCACTGGAAGTTGAATATTTTGCCGCAGCTCACAGACTATTGGCTAGAACTTAATCCCATGACTGCATCATTTTCAAGGGAGATGATATGTAGTTTTTATTCTGGCTAGCCATGTGCCCAACCAAATATTAAGGGTTCTACTACTGCAGAAGAAGACATGATGGATATTGGGTACAACTCATAATGTGTACTATAAAGCCATATCCCACTCTACCAACTCATTCTCAGATCAAAAACGAAACCTGTCACCTGCTCCCTGTTTCGTGTAGTGATTCAGCATACCCTTTGATTATATTGTCTTAACTACCATTTGTACCAGGCATGACAAGAATGGCCTGGGACAGTTTTATTAAGTAGGTGGGTGAGACTTTTCTTAGGCTTTCAGGGACAGATGGAAAGGAAGAAAGAAAGCATTCCAGGTTGGGAATCATTAGAGGTAAGGCCTGAAGGCTTCTTTAAGATCCTTTGGAATCCTGAGACAAAAATTTATACACATATAGTTTATGGGGAATTGCTTTTAGGATCAACACCCACAAAGGGATGAGGAAAAACAGATTAAACAGTGGGAGAAAGTTGACTATCAACACAGTTGCTGCCAAGGATCCAGCTGATCTCATGAGAGCTTTAAAGCTGCAGTGGCTCTTCAGAGCTGCCCCAATTAAGGCAAAAGGATTAGGCCCTTATTCCCTCAAAATGACCACTCACCGAATGTAGGCTGTTTTCAGGAAGGAGCCATAACCTTGGGTGAGGTAGTTCCTTTCAGCTGAGGGCAATTCCTGCAGAGGGACTCAGCCAGGAGCTATCAGCAGGCAATGCGATCAGTAGTTGGGGGGATTCCCAAGAGGGGACTTGGGCAGTGCACCACACCATACTCTACAGAGTAGACATAAACACAGCTTTGTCATATATCTTTGGGGAGATCAATTTGGCCAGAGTGAAAAGTTTGTGCAGAGTAATGGTAGCAAACAGAAGAATTTAAGGAATTCTTCAATATGTCTTCCATTGTCTACAGAATAAAGTCTTAACTCTTAGCCCCACAGCCAAGACTCTTCAGAATCCAGCACCAACTTGACTTTCTAGTCTTATTTTCCTTGATTCCTTTTCATATACTCTACAGATGAATAAAAATTAAGAATATGAAAAGTTATTCAGAGTTTATAAACTGTTAAGAATGTCACCCTCAGATTCAGTGTGTATATTTCTTATTGAGACCTTAGTAACAATACTCGATAATAGTCTTTACAGCATTGTACCATTATGATCATTTCTGTGTAAGAATGACATTAAAGGTCTGAAGAAAGAATTTGGATGGTTCTCTGCTTCAGATTCAGCAAGGTGAAGTTCCACATTCAGCCTTTGAGAAGGATGGATTGCTTCATAGTTCTATAGCACTGATTTCTAAAAGAGCTTGCCTTCTAGGAGATATTTGCTAATGTCTGGAGAGATTTTAGATTGTCATAAATCAGGCAAGGAAGTGCCTAGGAGTTACCTGTCTAATGCGTAGATATCAAAGATATGCTAAGATTCTATAACACCCAGGACAGCCCCACCTCCTCCCCAATAAAGAATTATCTGCCTCAAAATGCCAATAGCACCAATATTGATTAATCTTGCACCATAGTTTGGGCTACAAGCCCAAGAAATGGCCCCAAAGAAATATGGAGATAGACTGTTAGAAAAAGCAGTTCTTATCACTAAAGGGGGAAGGGAGCATGCTTTTGGCAAAGAGCCCAAGAGAATAAACGGACAGAACTGCACCTGCCTACATTTCTTCAGCCCCCACACTCTACCCACGCTCTTTCCCATATGTCCCAAAAGGCTCTCCAGATCCTGAAGGGCATGGCACACAGAAGCCAGATGGCTTTGCCTCTCACCCTCTGCTTGTCCACTCCTCTCTGAACCCATCAATTCAACACAAATAATCCTAATTACTATGGCTATTTTCAGCTTGAGGACAGATATTGCTTGATTGAGCAGTGCATTCTTACAGAACAAAAAAATAAAGAAAGAAAGAAAAAAAAGAAAAACACTTGTAAAATCCCCAGACTTTAAGTGCTTGGCAGTGAGTTCTTCAATTTTATATCAGGGAGCCTGGGCTTGGCCTGAAGGATAAATGCAACAGAGCATGCCATCAGAATAACTAGGTCAATGTTCAGCTTCTTCTTGGAAGGCTTTCTGCTTCTTCTCTTCCCTCCATGCTGGGCCCTCAGCCTGTCTGTGCCAGCCACCTTTATTTCAGATAAGTAGCTCTCTCAGCCTACAAATTCCAAAGTCCAAATGCCTCTGGAATTGAACAAATTGTCCACACACCTTAAATCAAAGAATACAGTCCTGCCCATTCAATTTGAGCATCTGGAATTGGTGATACCAACAGTGTTCGAGCACTGGACCACCTAGTGAAGAATAAAATTTTATGCAATGCCTGCTGGCACTCTGGGCTTCATCCATTGGCTCCACCACAGCAAATATATCACCGGATCCTAGAAACTGCTAAGTTTCACACTGTACCTACAGACGTAGTTTCAGGCTTATGTTAATGAAAAAAAAACATGATTAATCAGGCTTATACAAAATCAAACAACAAAACAAAAAATAAGCCTAAAGCATCAGATCTGAGGAATCCAAAGCCCTAAGAAAAAAACAGATGTCAGGGAAGACCCTTCAAGCAAATCTTCCCAGAACATGGCACTCAAACTTTGGTTAAGAATGTGTTATGAATAAAGTCATCCATTATAGCTATCATAGTTCTTCAACTACTTGTTTATACATTCCTTTCTACCTCTAAACGTGTCCAAGGAGTGAAACTTTTTTTATTCATCTCGCATACCCAATATGCACCAGAAAGGCTCACACATAGTAGATGATTAATAAATTGATTAATTCCTCAACCTTTCCTTGTACCCTTTTTTCCAAAACTACCCTCAAACAGTCTCCCAAAAACACCTGGCTCCCATTGGTCAGCACTCCCTGACCCTATAGCCTTAGATGACTCCACCTATGCTCAGTGCATATTAACAGAATATATTTTAAATGTTTTCACTTAAAAAAAAGGTAAGTATATGAAGTGATGGATTTGTTAATTACCCTGATTTAATCATTCCACATTGTAAACATATATCAAACATCACATTGTACCACATAAATATATACACTTAGTAATTGTTAATTAAAATAAAAATTTTTAAAGAATTGGCTCTTCCCTACCTGTGAACAACTTTCTTACATCAGCTGGCTGCCACTCAAACAATCAGTTGGCTAATATTACAAAGCATGTGGGGTTTGTCCTAATAAATAAATTAAAAACCCACCTTCACTTTTAACTGTGACTTTTTTTTAATACTTAATTCTGTAAGTTCTGGGATACATGTGCAAAACGTACAGGTTTGTTACATAGGTATACATGTGCCAGGGTGGTTTGCTGCACCCATCAACCTGTCATCCACATTAGGTATTTCCCCTAATGCTATCCCTCCCCTTGCCCCCCAACCCCTAACAGGCCCCAGTGTACTATGTTTCCCTCCCTGTGCCTCACTGTTCAACTCCCACTTATGAGTGAGAACATGCAGTGTTTGGTTTTCTGTTCCTGTGTTAGTTTGCTAAGAATGATGGATTCCAGCTTCACCCATGTCCCTGCAAAGGACATGAACTCATCCTTTTTTATGGCTGCACAGTGTTCCATGGTTGTATATGTGCCACATTTCCTTTATCCAGTCTAACACTGATGGGCATTTGCGTTGGTTCCAAGTCTTTCCTATTGTGAATAGTGCTGCAATAAACATACATGTGCATTTATAGTAGAATGATTTATAATCCTTTGGGTATATACCCAGTAATGGGACTGCTGGGTCAAATGGTATTTCTAGTTCTAGATCCCTGAGGAATCGCCACACTGTCTTCCACAATGGTTGAACTAATTTACACTTACCAACAGTGTTAAAGTGTTCCTATTTCTTCACATCCCCTCCAGCATCTGTTGTTTCCTGACTTTTTAATTATGGTCATTCTAACTGGAGTGAGACGGTATCTCATTGTGGTTTTTATTTGCATTTCTCTAATGACCAGTAATGATGAGCTGTTTTTCACATGTTGACCACATAAATGTCTTCTTTTGAAGTGTCTGTTCATATCCTTTGCTCACTTTTTGATGGGGTTCTTTTCTCCTTGTAAATTTGTTTAAGTTCTTTGTAGATTCTGGATATTAGCCCTTTGTCAGATGGATAGATTGCAAAAATTGTCTCCCACTCTGTAGGTTGCCTGTTCACTCTGATGGTAGTTTCTTTCACTGTGCAGAAGCTCTTTAGTTTAATTAGATCCCATTTGTCAATTTTGGCTTTTGTTGCCATTGCTTTTGGTGTTTTATTCATGAAGTCCTTGCCCATGCCTATGTCCTGAATGGTATTGCCTAGGTTTTCTTCTAGGGTTTTTATGGTTTTAGGCCTTAGTTAAAACCTTTAATCCATCTTGAGTCAATTTTTGTATAAGGGGTAAGGAAGGGGTCCGGTTTCAGTTTTCTGCATATGGCTAGCCAGTTTTTCCAACACCATTTATTAAATAAGGAATCCTTTCCCCATTGCTTGCTTTTGTCATGTTTGTCAAAGATCAGATAGTTGTAGATGTGTGGTATTATTTTTGAGGCCTCTGTTTTGTTCCGTTGGTCTGTATCTGTTTTGGTACCAGTACCATGCTGTTTTGGTTACTCTGGCCTTATAGTATAGTTTGAAGTCAGGTAGTGTGATGCCACCAGCTTTGTTCCTTTTGCTTAGGATTGTCTTGGATATATAGTCTCTTTTTGGTTCCATATGAAATTTAAAGTAGTTTTTCCTAATTCTGTGAAGAAAGTACCTTGATGGGAATAGCACTGAATTTATAAATTACTTTGGGCAGTACGGCCATTTTCACGATATTGATTCTTCCTATCCATGAGCATGGAATGTTTTTCCATTTGTTTGTGTCCTCTCTTACTTCCTTAAGCAGTGGTTTCTAGTTCTCCTTGAAGAGGTCCTTCACATCCCTTGTAAGTTGGATTCCTAGGTATCTGATTCTCTTTGTAGCAACTGTGAATAGGAGTTCACTCATGATTTGGCTCTCTGTTTATTATTGGTGTATAGGAATGCTTGAGATTTTTGCACATTGGTTTTGTATTCTGAGACTTTGCTGAAGTTGCTTATGAGCTTAAGGAGAGTTTGGCCTGAGATGATAGGGTTTTGTAAATATACAATCATGTCATCTGCAAACAGAGACAATTTGACTTCCTCTCTTCCTATTTGAATACCCTTTATTTCTTTCTCTTGCCTGATTGCCCTAGCCAGAACTTCCAATACTATGTTGAACAGGAGTGGTGAGAGAGGGCATCCTTGTCTTGTGCCAGTTTTCAAAGGGAATGCTTCCAGCTTTTTCCCATTCAGTATGATATTGGCTGTGGGTCTGTCATTAATAGCTCTTATTATTTTAAGATAAGTTCCATCAATACCTAGGTTTACTGAGAGTTTTTAGCATGAAGGGTGTTGAATTTTATCAAAGGTCTTTTCTGCATCTATTGAGATAATCATGTGGTTTTTGTCATTGGTTCTGTTTTCTGATTGATTACGTTTATTGATTTGCATATGTTGAACCACCATACCAGGGATGAAGCTGACTTGATCGTGGTGGAATGAAGCTTAGATAAGCTTTCTGCTGTGCTGCTGGATTCAATTTGCCAGTATTTTATTGAGGATTTTCACATCGATGTTCATCAGGAATATTGGCCTGAAATTTTCTTTTTTTGTTGTGTCTCTGCCAGGTTTTGGTATCAGGATGATGCTGGCCTCATAAAATGAGTTAGGGACGAGTCCCTCTTTTTCTATTGTTCGGAATAGTTTCAGAAGGAATGGTACCAGCTCCTCTTTGTAACTCTGGTAGGATTTCGCTGTGAATCCATCTGGTCCTGGGCTTTTTTTGGTTGGTAGGCTATTAATTACCGCCTCAATTTCAGAACTTGTTATTGGTCTATTCAGGGATTCAACTTCTTCCTGGTTTCGTCTTGGGAGGGTGTATGTGTCCAGGAATTTATCCATTTCTTCTAGATTTTCTAGTTTATTTGCATAGAGGTGTTTATAGTATTCTCTGATGGTAGCTTGTATTTCTGTGGGATCAGTGGTGATCTCCCCTTTATCATTTTTTATTGTGTCTATTTGATTCTTCTCTCTTTTCTTATTAGTCTGGCTAGCACTCTATCTATTTGTTAATCTTTTCAAGAAAACCAGCTCCTGGATTCATTGATTTTTTGAAGGGTTTTTCGTGTCTCTATCTCCTTTCATTCTGCTCTGATCTTAGTTATTTCTTGTCTTCTGCTAGCTTTTGAATTTGTTTGCTCTTGCTTCTCAAGTTCTTTTAATTGAGATGTTAGGGTGTTGATTTTCGATCTTTCCCACTTTCTCTTGTGGGCATTTAATGCTATAAATTTCCCTCTACACACTGCTTTAGCTGTGTCCCAGAGGTTCTGGTACATTGTGTCTTTGTTCTCATTGGTTGCAAATAACTTATGTATTTCTGCCTTAATTTTGTTATTTACCCTGTAGTCATTCATGGGCAGGTTGTTCAGTTTCCATGTAGTTGTGCAGTTTTGAATGAGTTTCTTAATCCCGAGTCCTAATTTGATTGCACTGTGGTCCGAGAGATTATTATGATTTCTGTTCTTTTACATTTGCTGAGGAGTGTTTTACTTCCAATTATTTGGTCAATTTCAGAATAAGTATGATGTGGTGGTAAGAAGAATGTATATTCTGTTGATTTGGGGTGGAGAGCTCTGTAGATGTCTATTAGGTCTGCTTCATCCAGACCTGAGGTCAAGTCCCGAATATCCTTAATTTTCTGTCTCATTGATCTGTCGAATATTGACAGTAGGGTATAAAAGTCTCCCACTATTACTGTGCGGGAGTCTCAGTCTCTTTGTAGGTGTAGGTCTCTAAGAACTTGCTTTATGAATCCAGGTGCTCCTGTATTGAGTGAATATATATTTAGGATAGTTAGCTCTTCTTGTTGCATTGATCCCTTTACCATTATGTAATGCCTTTCTCTGTCTTTGTTTATCTTTGTTGGTTTAAAGTCTGTTTTATCAGAGATTAGGATTGCAACCCCTGCTTTTCTTTGGTTTCCATTTGCTTGGTAAATCTTCCTCCATCCCTTTATTTTGAGCCTATGTGAGTCTTTGCATTTGAGATGGGTCTCCTGAATAAAGCACACCGATGCGTCTTGACTCTTTATCCAATTTGCCAGACTGTGTCTTTTAATTGGGGAATTTAGCCCATTTGCATGTAAGGTTAATATTGTTATGTGTGAATTTGATCCTATCATTATGATACTAGCTGGTCATTTTGCTCATTAGTTGATGCAGTTTCTTCATACTGTTGATGGTCTTTAAATTTTGGTTTGTTTTTGCAGTGGCTGGTATTGGTTTTTTCTTTCCATATTTAGTCCTTCCCTCATGAGCTCTTGTAAGGCAGGCCTGGTGATGACAAAATCCCTCGGCATTTGCTCGCCTATAAGGGATTTTATTGCTCCTTCACTTATGAAGCTTAGTTTGGCTGGATATGAAATTCTGGGTTGAAAATTCTTTTCTTTAAGAATGTTGAATATTGGCCCCCACTATCTTCTGGCTTGTAGGGTTTCTGCAGAGAGATCTGCTATCAGTCTGATTGGCTTTCTTTTGTGGGTAACACAACCTTTCTTTCTGGCTGCCCTTAACATTTTTTCCTTCATTTCAACCTTGGTGAATCTGACAATTATGTGTCTTGGGGTTGCTCTTCTAGAGGAGTATCTTTGTGGTGTTCTCTGTATTTCCTTAATTTGAATGTTGTCCTGTCTTGCTAGGTTGCAGAAGTTCTCCTGGATAATATCCTGAAGTGTGTTTTCCAACTTCGTTCCATTCTCCCCATCACTTTCAGGTAGACCAAACATAGATTTGGTCTTTTCACATAGTCCCATATTTCTTGTAGGCTTTGTTCATTCCTTTTCATTCTTTTTTCTCTAATCTTGTCTTCATGCTTTAGTTCACTAAGTTGATCTTCAATCTCTGATATCCTTTCTTCCAGTTGATTGATTTGGCTACTGATACTTGTGTGTGCTTCACAAAGTTCTCGTGCTATGTTTTTCAGCTCCATCAGGCCATTTATGTTTTTCTATAAACTGGTTATTCCAGTTAGCAATTCCTCTAACTTTTTATCAGGGTTTTTAGCATCCTTGCATTGGGTTAGAACATGCTCCTTTACCTCGGAGGAGTTTGTTATTACTCACCTTCTGACGCCTACTTCTGTCAATTCATCAAACTCATTCTCTGTCCAGTTTTGTCCCTTTCCTGGCGAGGAGTTGTGATCTTTTGGAGGAGAAGAGGCATTCTGGTTTTTGGAATTTTCAGCCTTTTTGTGCTGGTTTTTCCTCATCTTGTTGGATTTATCTACCTATGGTCTTTGCTGTTGGTGACCTTCGGATGGAGTTTTTGCATGGTCTTCCTTTTTGTTGATGTTGATGCTATTGCTTTCTGTTTGTTGGTTTTTCTTCTAACAGTCAGGCCCCTCTTCTGCAGGTCTGCTGGAGTTTGCCAGGGGTCCACTCCAGACCCTGTTTGCCTGGGTATCACCAGCGGAGGCTGCAGAACAGTGAAGATTGTTGCCTGCTCCTTTCTCTTGAAGCTTCTTCCCAGAGGGGCACCCACCAGATGCCAGCTGGAGCTCTCCTGTATGAGGCGTCTGTTGACCCCTGCTGGGAGGTGTCTCCCCTTCAGGAGGCATGGGGCTCAGGGACCCACTTGAGGAGGCAGTCCGTCCCTTAGCAGAGCTCGAGTGCTGTGCTGAGAGATCTGCTGCTCTCTTCAGAGCCAGCAGGCAGGAAACTTTATGTCTGCTGAAGCTGTACCCACGGCCACCCCTTCCCCCAGGGTGCTCTGTCCAGGGAGCTCTGTCCCAGGGAGATGGGAGTTTTATCTATAAGCCCCTGACTGGGGCTGCTGCCTTTCTTTCAGAGATGCCCTTCCCAGAAAGGAGGAATCTAGAGAGGCGGTCTGGGTACAGTGGCTTTGCCTAGCTGCGGTGGGCTCTGCCTGGTCCAAACTTCCCGGCAGCTTTGTTTATGCTGTGAGGGGAAAGCTGCCTACTCAAGCCTTGGTAATGGTGGAGTCCCCTCCCCCAACCAAGCTTGAGCATCCCTGGTGGACTTCAGACTGCTGTGCTGGCAGCGAGAATTTCAAGCCAGTGGATCTTAGCTTGCTGGGCTCCATGGGGGTCAGATCCCCTGAGAAAGACCACTTGGCTCCCTGGCTTCAGCCCCCTTTCCAGGGGAGTGAACAGTTCTGTCTTGCTGGTGGTGTTCCAGGCACCACTGGGGTATGAAAAAAAAAAAAAAAAAAAAAAAAAAAACTCCTACAGCTAGCTCAGTGTCTGCACACTTTTGTGCTTAAAACCCAAGGCCCTGGTGGTGTAGGCACCTGAGGTAATCTCCTGGTCTGTGGGTTGTGAAGATCATGGGAAAAGCAAAGTATCTGATCCAGATAGCACTGTCCCTCATGCCAAGGTCCCTCACAGCTTCCCTTGGCTAGGAGAGGGAGTTCCCGGACCCCTTGAACTTCCCAGGTGAGGCAATGCCCCACCCTGCTTCTGCTCACCCTCCGTGAGCTGTACCCACTGTCTAACCAGTCCCAATGAGATGAACTGGGTACCTCAGTTGGAAATGGAGAAATCACCTGCCTTCTGCATTGGTCTTGCTGGGAGCTGCAGACCGGAGCTATTCCTATTCGGCCATCTTTCCCAGAACTATGACCTTTTAAAGACAATGTCTGTCCTTATTGTCTTATTTATCTGTTGATATTGCAAGCTGCTGAATTCAACTCTTTCTACCACATCTTACATACAGTGAGTGCTTGTAAACACTTGCTGAACAAATCCAGACTTCATCAAAGAGACAAATCCCTCCCAGCACCATAGAAAGGAGTTAAGTGTATCTGTGTGTTACATTTACATATCAAACAAACCCATTGATAATTCCAACGTAAATTGTTCCCAAGGAGATATACAAATAAAAATAAAGAATAAATCATACTAATAATCATAACCCCACCATCAAAAGTAACCTTCAGAAACATGGATATTTCTGAACTATAGTAAAATAAATATTTACTCCTAGCTGAAGATTTTGGTGTGTTTTTTTATAATGGGAAAAAGAAATTTTAAACCCTAACTTGACCTACAGTCTTTCATGGATGACTTCTTGAGTAAATGAGATTTTAGAGTTTCTTTGTTTAGGGATGAAAGCTTGGCAGACTTAAACTATTTCAAAAGTCTAGAGAGTAAGAAGATAGTATGGAAACAAGACAGCAAGACACCCCAGTGGCTGAACCATTAAAGAAAGTAATACAGGCAAGAGGGAGTAATGAGTAGGTAAAGATAACAAATGCAATGTCAGAGTCAAGGAAGCAAGAGCATCATGAGTTATGTCTGTGAAATGTGGGAGTTTGGTGAAGTGGTCTCTAATATTCTATCATTCCACAAACACATATGGACACCATTACCAACTTCTTCAGTATGTTCTTCTCTCAGGACAGTCACCTCCCTTTGTCCATTCCAGAAACACTTGCCACAAAGTCAAGCTATAAAACAGTAGAATATGATGATGACTTAGATAACAATCCTTTTAAAGTAAACCTAAAGTTCTCAGAATATGAGAATTTATTTGAAAACTGCTACTAGAAACCTACTGCGAAAGCTTTAAGACCTAATTTTTAAGATATATGATTATAGTGAGAAAATTTTAAATATGATAAAAACATTTTCCTCAGGACATCCCTAATGAAATTTTTTTAAATGACTATATGGTGCTAATAACAAGGGAAATTGAAGCAACATTTATTGATTTGTAATTTGTAATGTATTTGTAATTTATCTCACACAATCAATGTCCACATCACAGCTTTCTATTATGCCCTGATTTTGTAGCAAGTATATCAGGATGAAACTATTTAACATTCACATTTTATGAGAATAAGAATATTTAATCGTTATGAGATTAAATATAAACTACCTTCCCTAGTTTACAACTAAAAAAAAGAAAGACCCAGAGATATTGATACATTTCTCAAAGTACACACAGTGTACTTTGTCAATGACAACACCAGATTTGAACTCTGATTCTTCTAATTCCAAATTCTTATGTCTAATACTTAAAAGAATAGGTCCCAGACTTTAAAGTTTCAAAAACATTTTGGAGATCAACATAAGTTTTTTATTTTTTCAAGTAAGGACATTATACAGACACACACACACACCTGTCACTATCTTTCCTTAAAAATATGACATTCATCAAAAAAGTGAATAAACTTTGCTTTATAAACAATTTGCCATATATCCTCACTTTAATTACATTACCACAAATAGTAAAATTTGAATTAGATAGTGAAAATTTCAGCTTAACACTGGACTTCTGAGGACTTCCACTTGGGAACTGCTTCAAAAATCCACATAGCCTCCTTGTTGTATGATGGCAACAAAATACCTCTGCCTGGAATTGGGTTGGATCTGCTGTTGAATATGTAACAAGTTGTCAGGGCCTACTTTGTTGACTTCCATTGACACGAATCCAAATGCCCAGGAGAACATGGGGAAAACGTATATCTGTTTGGAGAGGGGGACCATATAGACAACTTCAAACCAACTTACATGGGGTATTTGTGGCCACTTGAAAAACAAATATTGATGTTTGGTTGTGGTTGTTCTCTACAAACTGTTACTCTGATCAAAGGTATTTCTGTGTTATAATAAAACGTTCCCTGCTGCTGGGGATAAATTAGAACACTCCTACGCCTTACAAGGAATTCGGTGTTTACATTAAACTACCTGCATTTGCACAAAATTTGCAGTAAGGCATACAATTTAGTGAGAAAATTATGCAGACAGGAGATCAGGGTTCTCTGCCTGATTCTTTCACTCACTCACTCCCTCTGTGACTCCCAGCATATCACACTACCTCCTGGCCTCTCTCCCTCGCTAGTAAAGTAAGGGGATTAAAAACATTGCTCTCCAAGCTTCCCTTCAGCTCTATTAAACTCAACTTGCCAGTATCTGAATTAATGGCTTATTTACAAAGGATTTATTCTTATTGACTTTAGTTTTCTCTTTCCCATTTTACTCATATATGCTTGAGTACTACAGAAAAGTTGGAAAAAAAATAGATACAAAGTATGAAGAAAAATAAATAATAATCCTACCACCCAGAAACAACAATGCTAACAATATTGCTAATATTTTCCCACATTTTTACTTGGCATATAAATTTCGTACATAAAATGTTGTGTCTGTTTTCTTTTAATATCATATTAAGAATTTTTCCTTGTGTAATCAAACATTTTTCAGAAGCATACCTTTTAAAATACAATGTTTTTATTGATTTAAAAATAATATATGCTTATTACAGAATGTTTCAAAACTTACAAAAAAACAAAGAACAAAATTGTGTATTTCCCAAGGGTTAACTCCTGTTAATACTTGGATATAAATATTCCATTCCAGATGTATATTACACAGTTTTTCCATACGAATTGTTTTACACTGGGTAATGGCTATGTTTTATAGGCATACCTCATTTTGTTGCACTTCACAGACGTGTATTTTACTACACGTAAATACTACTACATGAAGGTTTGTGGCAACCTTGCATCAAGCAAGGCTATCTACACTATTTTTCCAACAGTATGTGCTCACTTCATATCTGTGTGTCACACTTTGGTAACTCTCACAATATTTTAAACTTTTTCATTGTTATCGTATCTGTCATGGTGATTTGTGATCAGTGATCTTTGATCACTATTATACTTGCTTTGGAGTGCCACAAACCATGCCCACATATAAGACAGCAAACATAGTTGATAAATGTTGTGATGTTCTGATTGCTTCACCCACTGGCCATTCCTCCATCTCTCTCCCTCCCCCTCAGTCATCCCTGTTCCTTGAGACATAACAATATTTCTAGGACCCTAAAGAATTATGCTAAATCCATTCTTCCTGTGCTCTATAAATGGAATAACAAAGCCTGGATGATGGCACATCTGTTTACAGCACAGTTTACTGAATATTTTAAGCCTACTGTTAAGACCTACTGCTCAGAACAAAAGATTTCTTTCAAAATGTTTCTGCTAATTGACAATGCACCCGGTCACCTCAAAGCTCTGACAGATACGTACAATGAAATTGAGGCTTTCATGCCTGCTAACACAACATACATTCTACAGCCCATGGATCAAGGAATCATTTTGACTTTCAAGTCTTCTTACTTAAGAAATACATTTCATAAAACTGTAGTTGCCATAGATAGTGATTCCTCTCATGGATCTGAGTGAAGTAAATTGAAAACTTTCTGGAAAGGATTCACCATACTAGACACCATTAAGAATGTTAATGATTCATGGAAGGAGGTCAAAATATTAACAATACTAGGAGTTTGGAAGAAGCTGATTCTAATCATATTGGCTAACTTTGAGTGGTTCAAATCTTCAGTGGAGATAGGAACTTCACATGTGATAGAAATAGCAAGTGAACTAAAATAAGAACTAAAGTTGCCCAGGCACAGTGGCTCATGCCTGTAATCCCAGCACTTTGGGAGACCAAGGCAGCCGGATCACGAGGTCAGGATATCAAGACCACCCTGGCTAACACGGTGAAACCCCGTCTCTACTAAAAATACAAAAAAACTAGCTGGGCACAGTGACAGGGGCCTGTAGTCCCAGCTGCTCAGGAGGCTGAGGCAGGAGAATGGTGTGAACCCAGGAGGTGGAGCTTGCAGTGAGCCGAGATCATGCCACTGCACTCCAGCCTGGGTGACAGAGCAAGACTCTGTCTCAAAAAATAAAATAAAATAAGAACTAAAAGCCTGAAGATATGACTGCAATCTCAGGACAAAACTTGAATGGATGAGGAGTTGCTTCCTCTGAGTGAGCAAAGAAAGCGGTTTCTTGAAATGGAAGCTACTCCTGATGAAAATGCGGTAAACATTGTTGAAATGACAACAAAAGATTTAGAACTTTGTATAAACTTAGTTGATACAGCAGCAGTAGGGTTTGAGAGGATTGACTGTAATACTGAAAGTTCTACTGTGGATAAAATGCTATCAAACAGCAGCACACGCTACAGAGAAATCTTTCATTAAAAAAAGTCAATTGATGCATCAAAATTCATTGCTGTCTTATTTTAAGGAATTGCCACAGCCATCCCAACTTCCAACAACCACCATGCTGATCAGTCAGCAGCCATCAACACTGAGGTAAGATTCTCCACCAGTAAAACGATTATTACTCCCTGAAGGTTTAGGTGTTAGCACATTTTAGCAGTAAAGTATTTTTAAGGTATGTACGTTGTTTTTTCGACAAAATGTTACTGCACACTTCAAAAACTACAGTATAATACAAACATAACTTTTATATGCAACAGAAAACCGTGACAAGGTTTACTGTGATATTTGCTTTATTGTGGTGGTCTGGAACCAAACCCATAATATCTCCAAGGTACGCCTGTATTTCATCATAGGAAACTACCAAATGTATTTATGCAAATACTGACTAGTGTTGCATGCCAGTCTGATATTTTTAAATGTTACTATTGCTCTTTTATTAATAATGTTAGTTTTATTTATACACATTTTAACACTTCAGATGTAAAGCTTCTAGTTTACTCTAATAATTATAATGAATATAAGTGAGTAGTCTGTAGTAAGGCATTGTCTCAAATAGTTCACATGTATTATTTCACTTAAATCTTTATGACAATACTGTGTGGTACTATTTTATGCTCATTTTACAAATGAAAAAAACTAAGACTTGGAGAGCTCAGTAACTCACCTCAAGTCACATGATTAGTTAAGTAACCAAGCCAGGATTGAAACCTACCAGACTTCACAATACAGGCTCTCAACCAGGAGAGTGTGCTGTCTTCTCAGTATGCCAGATATTGGGTAATACTTGTTTGTTTCTACAATGTCTCAGTCCTCTGAACAGCCTTTAGAAGTAGGTCTTGCTATCACCATGTAGAAAATTAAACAACTGAATCTTAATGAAGTTAAATAACGATGTTAAGAAACTGAAGTTAGCAAGTGACAGAAACAGGACAGAATCTCATGTTTTTAACCATTTCGTAGCGTTTAATACACTTCGTTTTTGGTGTAACTAATATGTTTAGTTTATTTTGTCAATACTTTTTTTTGCTTTATTTCTCAGGCATTCATGTTTCCTATGTTTTCTTTGCTTTTCGGTATTCTAGCACATAAAAGGTGTATGTCCTATTTTTAATTTTGTTAATGGTTACCTCAATTTTTTTTTTTCAAAATCATTCCTGGACCTTCTTCAACTTCTCAGAATTAAGAACAAAAGTTTTTAATTTCCTCTTTTATAAGGCATAGGGGTACTATTTTCCCCCCAACCAGTTTTTAATATTATGATAATCCAGTAATAAAGTCTTAGATTATTGTTTCATTATTATTTATTATTAAAGATGTTACTTGATAATAAATATTTAAAATATTGAATTTATTAAATTGTTGTTTTTTGCATTATACATCTGCTATGGTGTGAATGTGTCCCCCAAAGTTGACATGTTGGAAACTTAACTTCCAGTGCAACAGTGTTGTGAGGTAAGACCTTTAAGAATTGATTGGTTCATGCCGGGCACAGTGGCTCACACCTGTAATCCCAGCAGTTTGGGAGGCTGAGGCAGGTGGATCATGAGTTCAAGACTAGCCTAATGAACATGGTGAAACCCTGTCTCTACTAAAAATACAAAAGTTAGCCAGGTGTAGTGGTGCGTGCCTGTAGTCCCAGCTATTGGGAGGCTGAGGCAGGAGAATCGCTTGAACCTGGGAGGCTTCAACAGAGCTGAGATCCTGCCACTGCACTCCAGCCTGGCAACAGAGCAAGACTCTGTCTCAAAAAAATAAAAATAAATAAATAAATAATTATTTTGGACATAAGGGTTTTACCCTCATGAGTTGATTAATGCTGATTATAAAAGGGCTTGAGGTTGTGTGATTAATTTCCTGCTCTTTCTGGCCAAATGATGCCTTCTGCCATGTTGTGACCCAGCAAGAAGGCCCTCACTAGATGTAGCCTCTCAGTGTTGGACTTCCCGGCCTCCAGAACTGTGAACCAAATAAGTTTCTTTTCACTGTAAATTACTCAGCCTCTGGTATTCTGCTATAGCAACACAAAATGGACTCAAATGTCAAAAAACTAACACAAGTATTCAGTGATGTAAAAAAGTTTACAATAATTATTTAGATTTGTCTTGTTAAACTAATTTAAGCTACACAATAGTCATCTTTTACAAAACATCATTTTTGAGCTCCAAGCTTCATCTTTTGAGCAGTCATATTGCAAAGTCCAGTTCTGAGGCCAACTTATTTTTATACTCTTGTAAATTCTTTCCTCCATGGCTTGATATTATATGAGATTGTTTTTCTTTGTCGTTTAGTTCAAGATCATTTTCCCTCTGTAAGTTTAAATATGAGTCTCTTTTTAATTCTTTTATTTGAGCATAATGAAATATTTCAACATGTCTAAACTAGCCTTTTTAGCTCATCTATTACATGTATGGTTATTTGTTCCAGCATTTTTCTCATGAACACAAACTATTCATTTGTTTAATGTTTATTCCCTGTCTTCTGTTTATATTACTTTTGTCATCATTTTTATCAATTTATCTTTTATTTCTACATTCCAGAAGAGTGTGACTTTGTTGATTTGATTTTTTTATAATGCTAAATTGTTATCTTTTTCCCTCTAATGTGGACTTTAATTCTATTTAATTTTTAATGTACTTGAAATCCACATTAATATTAGTCATCTCCCTTTTTATTTCATCCTCTTATCTTTTTATCAGAGCTTTTTCCTCCCTTATAATTTTTGGCTACTCTTCCATAGGGGCTGTATCTCTTTGCATACTACTGAGAATTTCCATGTTTATTCTAAATCCCATAGTAGACAATTTTTACAGGTATTTTATGAGTCTGTTCTCTTCCCTTATACCATGGCATTTTTTTCAATTAGCTCCATGTTGGTTGTTGGTTCCATCCTTCGTCCTCCTTCATCCTCTACAAGACAATATTGCTCACCTTTTGCCCAGCAATCTGGGCACTGAAATGGTGGTCAAATTGCAAGTTTCTTGCTACCACTCACCTGGAGCAGCACTCTCTGCTCTACTGAGGTAATGTTGCCTTTCACACCTGGTTCTGTGATTCTCTGAATCAATAAAGACAAGGTGGGTGCAGTGGCTCACGCCTGTAATCCCAGCACTTTGGGAGGCCTAGGTGGGCGGATCATCAGGTCAGGAGTTCAAGGCCAGCCTAACCAACATGGTGAAACCCCATCTCTACTAAAAATACAAAATTAGCTGGGCATGGTGGCACACACCTGTAATCCCAGCTACTCAGGAGGCTGAGGCCGGAGAAATGCTTGAACCCAGGAGGCAGAGGTTGCAGTGAGCTGAGACTGTGCCACTGCACTCCAGCCTGGGCAACAGAGCAAGATTCCGTCTCAAAAAAAAAAAAAGAGAGAGACAAGCTACCATTTACAGAATATCCTGACAAGTTCTTTCACCTTTCTTCTCTTTTTAGCACTTTCTTCCTGGAGACCATATCTCCCAGAATGCCACTGGCTACTACCAGATACCCTGAGCTTTCTTGTCACTAGTTTCTAGGAATGGCTGTCTCTGTCCTTTCAAATAAAGTTGGCAAATGAAGTAGGGGACAGAAAGAATGATTTGGCTGCCTCAAAAATCAGCACCTATGCATGACAGCAATGGTTCTCAAATTATAGGTGTATCAGAATCATCTGCAGGTGATTCTGGGTCCCATGCACAAAGTGTCTGATTCTAACAAGTTCTCCAGTAATGCTGATTCTGCTGGTCTGAGACTACACATGAAGACTCATGGCAGTAGAAGAACATATGTCCTTTTCTCTGATTGGTAAGACCCTTGAGTCAAAGAAGACAGTAGTGAAAGTGAAGAGTACCTTTGTATTTTTTTCTGGGAAGGCTTTATAGAATGAAGCCAAACTTAAGCAGATTTTCTCTGGGTAGAAGAAATTTAAAACTTCTAGCATAAGTTCGTCTGTTGGCTTTGGCTTTTAGGAGTAGTCATTATGGATATTTCAGTGAGAAATTACAATTTAAGCGCTGCTAGCTAGACACTGTTTTAAACCAGAAGTTTGTAAATATCATTTTTAGAAATAACAATAATCCTTCAGATGAATATTCTATAATTGCTCCGTCATTCTCCTAATGTTATGTACTCTTAGGCTATTATCAGTTTTTCAGTATTAATAGATGGAGCCACATTAAACCCCTTTGTCAAATGAGGTCATTTCTGCATTTTTAGATTGTTTCCTCAGGTATCGATTACGAAAAAAATTATATAACTGCTCTCATGGATAAAGATACAAATTGCCAAATTGTTTCCTCAAAAGGGTATCATAGCAATCAAAAATAGGATATTCTCACAGAAGGAAAAACAATATTTTGCTAATTTAATATAGAATAAAGAGTAGTATCTCATTATTATTTTGGTTTGCTTTTTCTTAGATTTTTCTTGTCAAGGAATATGTCTCCTGCCACTGCACATGATGAATCTTTTCCTAGATGCAGGCACACACCCAAACTAGGATAACAAAAGAGGTCTTTGATAATAAAATTTTAGGAGAAAAAGAGGCCAGATTTTCTTTCATCATAATAATATACAGAAGGTAGATTGGCAGTAAGCTAGTTTGGCAGTGTGAAAGGCCTTTTGCATGCTCCTTCTCAAGAATGAGTTATGCTAAGAGCCTGATCTTCCCTACCTGCCTTGAATTTACCTCTAGTAACCAAAGCCCTGTGACAGTTTTAGCAACAGAACTAGATCTAGAATACTGACCAAATCCTTTCAGCAAAGGCTAGTCACAAGAAAAGGTTGGCTAGATAAGGTGATTCATGCCTGTAGTCCCAGCACTCTGGGAGGCTGAGGGGGATGAATCACTCAGGAGCCCAAAAATTTGAGACCAGCCCTGGCAACATCACAAGAGCTGGTACCTACAAAAATAAAATTTTTTTTTTAAACTAGCCAGGCAGGGTAGCATGTGCTTGTAGTCCCAGCTACTCAGGACACTGAGATGGGAGGATTGCTTGAGCCTGGGAGGTCAAGACTACAGTGGGCTATGATTGTGCTTCTGCACTACAGCCTGGGTGATGGAGTGAGACCCTGTTTCAAAAAAAAAAAGAAAAGAAAAGAAAAAGAAAAAGAAAAGGTAGGCCTTGGGAAAGGAACTGCAGAAGGAGAGAAGAAGCGAAAAAAGAAGAGATTTTAAAAACCAAAGGCCTAGAGAAAAGAAGAAAAACCTTGAGAGGACCAGAAGCAGCTAGATACTTAGTTGACTTTCAAAGGTGGACATGCGGGGTGCTACCCTAAGAGTGGAAACTGATCCCACATCCACTCTTTGGAAGAGCCAAGAAGTGGGATGAATGGGATGTAGACTCTATTCCTCAATTCTTCTTTCCCAAAACACACTGACTACCTCATTGGATACTGTAGCTCAGTGGTTATCAATCTTGGCTGAAATGAGAATCATCTGGGGAGCGTTAAAAACAACTAGCTTTGTAGAATGAGTTAGGGTGGAGTCCCTCCACCATGATTTTTGGGAATTATTTCAGTAGGATGGTACTAGCTCTTCTTGAGACATCTAATAGAATTCAGCTGTGAATCCACCTGGTCCAGGGTATTTTTCAGTTGCTAGGTTTTTTATTACTGATTCAATTTTGGAACTTTTTACTGGTCTGCTCAGGGTTTTAATTTCTTCCTGGTTCAATCTTGAGAGGGTGTGTTTCCAGTAATTTATCCAGTTCTTCTAAGTTTTCTAGTTTGTGTGCATAGAAGTGTTCATAATAATATCTAAGGAGTTTTTTATTAGTTCTGTGGGGTCGGTTGTATCACCACCTTTCTCAAATTTGTGATTGTGCTTATTTGGATCATCTCTCTTTTTTTCTTTATTAATCTAGCTAGCAGTCTGTCAATCTTAAGTATTCTTTCAAATAACAAACCTTTGGTTTCATTGATATTTTGTATGGATTTTTGAATCTCAATTTTATTCCATTCAGTTATGTTTTTGGTTATTTATTTTCTTCTGCTAGCTTTGGGGTTGATTTGTTCTTGTTTTTCTAGTTCCTCTGGGTCCAACATTAGGTTGCTAATTTGAGATCTTTCTAACTCCTTGATGTAGGTGTTTAGCACCATAAACTTTCTTCTTAACTGTGCTCTATCTGTATCCCAAAGATTCAGGTATGTTGTGTCTGTTTTCATTAGTTTCAAAGAACTTTTTGATTTCTGCCTTAATTTCATTCTTTACCCAAAAATCATTTAGGAACAGGTTGTTTAATTTCCATATAATTGTATGGATTTCAGAGATCTTCTTGGTATTGATATCTATTTTTATTGTGCTGTTGTCTGAGTATGGTTGGTATAATTTTGATTGTTTTTTAATTTTTTGAGACTTGTTTTGTGTCTGAGCATGTGGTTGATCTTAGAATATGTGCCATGTGCAAATGAGAAGAATGTATATTCTGTTTTTGTTGGGTGAAGTATTCTGCAGATGTCTATTAGGTCTAATTGTCCAACTGTCAAGTTTAAGGCAGAATATCTTTGTTAGTTGTCTGCCTCAATGAACTGTCTAACACTCTCAGTGGGGTGTTGAATCTCCCACTATTATTTTGTGGTTATCTAAGTCTCTTTGTAGATCTCCAAGAACTCATCTTATGAATCTGGGTGTGCCAATGCTGGGTGCATATATATTTAGAATAGTTCAGTCTTGCTGAATTGAACCCTTTATCATCATGTAATGCCCTTCTTTTTATTTTTTTTGGTTTTATCATGGTTGGCTTAAAGTCTGTTTTGTCTGATATAAGAATACCAACCCCAGCTCTTTTTGTTTTCTTTTTGCCTGACAGACCTTTTCCCATCCCTTTACATTGAGACTGTGAGTTTTATTACATGTGAGATGGGTCTCTTGAAGACAGAAAATAGTTGGGTCTTGCATCTTTATCTAACTTGCCACTCTATGCCTTCTAAATGGGGCATTTAGCCCATTTACATTCAAGGTTAGTATTGATATGTGAGGATTTGATTCTGTCCTCATGTTGTTAGCTGGTTGCTGTGTAGACTGGATTGTATACTTGCTTTGTAGCGTCATTGAGCTATGTACTTAAGTGTATTTTTGTGGTGACAGGTATCTTCATTTCATTTCCATGTTCAACACTCCCTTAAGGACCTCTTGTAAGACAGGTCTGATGGTAATAAGTTCCTTTAACATTTGCTTATCTAAAAAGGATTTTATTTATCCTTTGCTTATGAAGCTTTGATGGGATGTAAAATTTTGGTTGAAATTTCCTTTTTTTAAAGATGCTGAAAATAGGGTTCCAATCTCTCTAACTTGTAATGTTTCTGATGAAAAGTCTGTTGTTAGCCTAATGGGGTTCCCTTTGCATGTGAACTTCCCCTTCTCTCTAACTGTCTTTCATTCTGATACCAAAACCTGGCAGAGACAGTGAAAAAAGAAAACTTCAGGCCAATATTCCTGATGAACATAGATGTAAAAATCCTCCTTAAAATACTAGCAAAGCAAATCCAGCAGCACATCAAAAAGTTAACACACCAAGATCAAGTAGGCTTTATTCCTGGGATGCAAGGTTATTCCAACATATTACAAATCAATAAATGTGACTGACCACATAAACAGAATTAAAAATAAAAACCACATTATCATCTCAATAGATGCAAAAATAGCTTTAAGTAAAATTCAACATCATCTCATATTTAAAACCCTCAACAAATTAGGCATCTATGAAATATACCTAAAAATAATATGAGCCATTTATGACAAACCTACAGCCAACATCATACTGAATGGACAAAAGCTGAAAGCATTTGTCTTGAGAACTGGATCAAGATAAGGTTGCTCATACCATTCCTATTCAACATAGTACTAGAAGTTCTAGGAGGAGCAAACAAGAAAGAGAAAGAAATAAAAGGCATTCAAATAAGAAGAGAGGAAGTCAAACTATCTCTCTTCACAGATAATATCATTCTAGAAGTCACGACCTAGAAAATGACAACCTGGAAAATGCCATATGCTCCACCAAAAGGGCACTATAACTGATAAATAACTCCAGTAAAGTTTCAGGATAAAAAAATCAATAGCACTCTCATATACCAATAACATCCAAGCTGAGAACCAAATCAAGAATGCAATTCAATTACAATAGCCATGAAAAGAATAAAATACCTCAGAATGCAGCTAACCAAAGAGGTGAAAGATCTCTGCAATGAGAATTATAAAACACTACAGAAAGAAATCAGACAGCACACAAATGGTAAAACATTTCATGCTCATGGATAGAGAAATAAATCCTGTTAAAAGTCATATTGCCCAAAGACATTTACAGATTCAATACTATTCCTATCAAAATACCACGGTCATTTTTCACAGAATTAGAAAAAAACTATTCTAAAATTAATATGGAACCAAAATAGAGCCCAAATAGCCAAAGCAATCCTAAGTAGAAAGAACAAACCCAGAGGCATCACACTGACTAACTTGCACCTATACTTAACTTCAAGGCCACAATAACTAAAACAGCATGGTACTGGTACAAAAACAGACACATAAACAGACCAATGGATCAGGATAGAGAACCATAAATACAGCCACACACCTACAAGCAGCCGATCTTCAACAAAGTCGACAATGACAAGCAATGGGGGAAATGACTTCCCATGCAATAAATGGTAATAGGATAACTAGCTGGCCATAAGCATATGATTAAAACTGGACCACTCCCTTTTACCATATGTAAAAATTACCTCAAGGTGGATTACAGACTATAAAAATCCTAGACAAAAATCTAGGAAATACCCCTTCTCAACATTAGCCTGGGCAAAGAATGTATGACCAAGTCCCCAAAACCCACTGAAGCAAAAACAAAAGTTGACAAGCGGGACCTAATTAAAGAGCTCTGCACAGGAAAAGTGGCTATCAATAGAGTAAACAGAGAACCTACAGAATGGGAGAAAACAGTCACAAACTATGTATCCAACAAACGTCTAATATCCAGAATTTTTAAGGATCTTAAATAATTCAATAAGCAACCCCATTTTAAAAAAATAAGCAAAGGTAACGAACAGACAGTTCTCAAAAGACGACATACACGCAGCCAACAAATGTGTTAAAAAAAATTCTTAACATCACTAATTATTAGAATAATGCAAATCAAAACCAAAATAAGATACCATCTCCCACTAGTCAGAGTTATTAAAACATCAAAAAATAACAGATGTTGACAAGGAGGAGAAAATGAAACACTTACACACTGCTGGTAAAACATAAATTATCTCAGCCACTGTGGAAAGCAGTTTGGAGGTTTCTCAAAGAACCTAAAGCAGAGCTACCATTTGGCCCAGCAGTCTTATTACTGGGTATATACCCAAAAGAAAATATATCGTTCTACCAAAAAGACACATGCTCTTGTATGTTCACTGCAGCACTATTCACAATAGTAAAAACATGGAATCAACCTAGATGCCCATTAACAATGGACTGAATTTTTTTCTAAAGTGGTACATATACACCATGGAATAATACACAGCCATAAAAAGAAAAGAAATGTCCTTTGCAGCAACACGAATGCAGCTGAATGATGTTATCCTAAGTGAATTAACACAGGAACAGAAAAAAAAGGCCACATGTTCTCACTTATAAGCAGGAGCTAAACATTGAGTAAACAAGGAAATAAAGATGATAACAACAGATGCTGGTGACACTGAAGGGGAAGGGTGGGAGAGAGTTGTGAGTTGAAAAACTACCTATCACGTACTATGTTCACTACCTGGGTGATGTGATTATTCATATGCCAAACCTCAGCAACACGCAATTTACTCATGTAACAAGCCTGCACATGTACCCCAAAACCTAAAATAAAAGTTAAAAAAAAAAACTGATGCTCAGTACCACAATTAAGCATCAATATTGTCTAGAAGTTCAACAGGTGATTTTAACGTGCAGCCATGGTTTAGAACTAGTACTGAGAAGTTTGGAAAAAAAAAAATTCAATTCCAAAGTCAACAGCTGTTTGATTATTCTGTGTAAGTGCCTGCCCAGTCAATGGGAAGAGCATTTGAGAATAAACAGTGCCTGCCTTCCATAACAATGAGTATAAGGTTGTATTCCAAAGAAAGTTTGGACATTTCTCTGTAAGCCTTCCCTTAGTCTGTTGCATGGTGGGCTTATGTCTATAATAAACTGGGGTAGCCTCTGCTTACTCTCTGAGTCCACCAGATCAGATATGATTGCTGTTTATTTGTGAAGTGCTGTGAAGTGCAGCTTATTACAAATTGTAAGAACTATATTATTGTTTTTCTTGTTCTACCACATTCTGGGGTGTACATTTAATGGTGTGTAAACAGAACAGCTGAAATGTAACTATTAACTTACAGAAGCAAAATCCCATTTGTTTTCTCTTCTCAACACTTTGTACTTGCTTTTCTGTAATAATAGCAAAGCTTAAAATGGTGGATGTGAAATTAGATGCTCTACTAATAAAGCTCTTTTGCCACTTTAAATTTTAAATGGTTGAGGTGACAGAATGCTAGAATAACTCTCTAAAGAACCTTAAAAATGTACTAAAACTATCAAAGGACATGCATGTAGGATATATACATATCTCCTTGAAATCAATAAGAAATATAGATAACCTAATAGGAAAATAAAGTTCAAATATTTTGAACAGGTACTTCACAGAGGAAGTTATCCAAATAATGAATAAATACTCAACTTCATTAGCAGGGAAATGAAAATTCAAAACCCAATGTAATTTCTGTACACATCAATAAGAATGAGCAAAAGAAAATGTATAGACAATACCAAGTGTTGACAACTGGACTGTCATACAGGGCTAGTAAGCGTGTAAATTCATAGAGCCACCTTGGAAAACTATTGGAAAGCTGAACATACACACCCTCAATGACTCAGCAATACGAACCCCTAAGACATGGTCATATGTAATCCCTATAACCCAACCATTTCACTCCTAAGGAATGCCCCAACGAAATGTTTGTCTAAACATGAGCAAGAATGTTTATAACAGCCTATTAATAATAGCCAAAATCTAAAAAATAACCTAAATATCCTTCAAGAGTAGGGGAGATAAATGTATTATGTATATTTCTACAATGGAATACTATCGACAATGATATAGACCTATCTATAAACTACACATAGCAAAATAGATAAATTTTACAAACAGAATAATGAATGGAAGAAGCCAGGTACAAAATCCTGCATGCCCTAAGATTTCAGTTATATGAAGTTCAAAAACAGGCAAAACTAGTTGACAATGTTATAAGTCAGAATAGGGCTTGTCCTTGGGAAATAAGTGGGGGATGGTGACTGGGAGGGTACAAATGGGATTTTTGAGGTTTGGCAGTATTCTACTCGTTTTATGTTAAACAGGCTGTACAGTAATGATTACTAATTTACATGTATCATTCTGCAATTAAAAGTTCATTTAAAGATGGTTAGGATATTTTTATTCCATAACTGTGAACAATTATACAAAGCTAACTTATTTACAGTTTAAAGGGCAGGGGGGGAAGGGAACTACACTTGAAAAGTTGAACATAGTCTCAAAGCTTCTGAAACTGAAGTCATTATTGTTTTATTTAACAAAGACTTCTAAATATTAAATATGAATGTATTTAAGCAATCTTGTAAAATAGATATTAGTGTTGTTCTTATGTCAGAAATGAGAAACCAACGACTGCTGAGATAAAAAAAAAAAACTTGCCCAAGTCAATGAATGATAGAAACTAGTTTTAAATCCAGGAGGTCTGGCTTGGGGAGGTGAGTAAGGGACATTATCTTAATCACTTCACCATGGTTTCCCAACACTTTGGTGAGAACCCTTCTATGCTCTTAAAAGTTATTCAGAACTTGAAAATTTTTTTTATTTATGTAGGTTATGTTTATCGATATTTACAATATTAACATTAAAAGAGAAAAACTTAAGATTATACAACCATTAGGCATCAGAGGAATGATGTCACCACACCTCATGTAACCTCCAAAAAACTCCACTGTGCATGCATGAGGTAATCACAGTCAAAAAGTCAAGTAATGTCCTAATATTATTATGAAAATAGTTTTGATTTCAAATATTCTAGGATAGACTGAGAACCACTGCATATACTATGCTGCCTCTCTATTGAGAAGAAAATGAGCATCTAATGATAAGAAAGAGACAATGTGGTAGCAACTTATCATACCCACAGCTCAGACATCACAGTGCAAATTAAGCCCGCGCTTTTAGGAATACAGGATAGAAGCAGACAATTTAGATTTAAATTCTAACACTACAACTTTTTCTCAAGGAAAATTGTTTCATCTCTCTGAGTGTCTGTCTTTCAACTGAACGATGAAAAGAGCAACACCTAGTTCCTATAGTTATTGTTACAATTAAATGGCATACAAATTGGGTGAAAATACCCCCATCATGTCCAATACAAAATAGGAATCCCACAAACATTTGTAAAATTTCTTTGTCACTTCACCTCCATGTGGAACAAAGAAAAATAAAACTTCAAGGAAGAGCCTTAATCTACTTTTCTTAACAGCTCAACAATGTTAAATGATTCAAATCTGTCTGATTGCAGTACTTCCAACTTTTGTGCCTGACCCTATGTTCCCTGGAAGATAATGACTCTGAAAAATTATTCTTTGGATTGTTTCACCTTTGCTGAAATTTATCCAACACTCTTACTAGAAAAGTTAGGGCATCATTTCAATGTTGGAAATCCCAGGTGTCTCCAAGTTTCTCAAGAATTATAATGGAATTTCTAAACAAATCTACTTTACTTTGTATTTTAAAACAGCTACATATTCTAAGCATAATTAGAAAGATGTGTGTAGAAGGCAAAGAGGTCATGTATGATATCATGAAACAAAATAAACAATGAAAAGTCTTGAAAATAATTTATTTAAATTCAAGGTCTATCAGCTTTTTCTGTAAAGGACCAGAGAGTAAATTTTTTAAGCTATGTGGGCGAACTGTCTATGTCACAATTAACTCTGCCATAATGCAAAAGTAGCCATAGGCAATATTTAAATGAACAGGCATAGCTGTGTTCTAATGAAACCTTTAGTTACAATAACCTGCTGTGGGTCACATTTGGCCCATGGGTCCTTGTTTGCTGACCCCTCATTTAGATGACAAAGCCAAAGCGAAATGATTTTTTTTTAATGATATTCTATTCTTCAATTCCTTCAGGCATGTTTTAAAATGGCCTGGGAAAATACCATGACAATTGAATCCAAACCAACTTGGGCCTCTAATGTTGGAGAGCCTTTCTTCCAGCCCTGGGCTAATTAAGGACTTGTTTCTCTTCCAGGTAAACCCATGACAATTCCACAAGGATGAGGCACTGTATTTCCATTCATCTTCTAGTTTTATCACAGCTGTGCCGTTCCTGTCAGCAAAACTTGGAGGCTGTCAGCATTTTCATTATAATGTCAGCATCTCAGGAGGTTATAAATCTGCCTAAGATAGCCTGAGCTAAAACTTAGCATAACAGCTTCTATACCAAAGATAAGCAGCTGGCTCAACAAAATTAAGTTCATACTGAAAGGTAGGCCAAAAAGTTATCTTTGTAAAGTTCAAAAAAATTTTGGTTGTGAAGATCCACATGCAACTCAATTTAACAAATATTTATTAAATTGCTACCGTAAGTATCCTTGGTTATTTTATCTGTCCCATTTTACTTCCCTCTGGGAAGTGCATCTCCCCCAGTTCACATCAGCCTCTAATGAGGCTCTTGATCAAGGAGTCTTGCCTTGCCTTCCCCCAGAGTGGCTCACATGACCCAATGGAGCCAATTAGACTATCCCATTTCCCTAGGCACAGAATTCCCTAGACATTTGGGACTGTTTCTGTTTTCAGGGTTTTTATGGTCACCGGGAACAAAACAATCTCTCTTCTTCTGCACTGTTTCTAAAGTGGACACATAAGCCTGAAGCTTCTGTGTGTGATGAATTTGACGGACCCATGGGATATCCTTTTGACCATAATTAGTAGGCAGTTCAATTCACAAGTCTGACAATCCAAGAAGAGTTTGAGGATGCAGCCGTGGATTTGGAAGTCATTGGTGTGCTTCAAAGAACAGTTTGAAGCACATTCTAGGATCCTGCAGTTCTGTGGAACATAGTTTAGGAATACTAAAAACACAACTAGAAAGTAAAAGCAATCAATGACTACTCAACAAATATACTGTGCTTCTACTATGTGCTTCACTCTGGGCTAGATGCTAAGAATATAAATGAGTGACAGTAATGGATTGGACGGATAAGAAGGTACTAATTCAAAGCACTTATCAGCTGAGGTCTCCTGTTCCCTTGAGATGTAGGTAATATGATGTTACATCCTCATACCATAACCCATGGAAGTCCAAAGCCCTCCTGAAAATTTCTGTGAAATCCCAAGGGCTAAAATTTTCTAGTCGCCTCTCTCTCTCCAGGTTCCTCCTTCCACATATGCTGTTTCCATTCTTTACTGCATCTGCCTGTGTTGGAGACACATTTATCAACCCCAAGACCATGTATTGCCCATTCATTGGGCATGTGTTTGTGGCCTGTTAATATACTTTGCATTTGTAAACATCACTCTTTTTTTTAGGAGACAAGTTCTCACTCTGTCACCCAGGCTGGAGTGCAATAGCACGATCACAGCTTACTGCAGCCTCAACTTCCTGGTTCAAGTGATTTTCCTGTCTCAGCCTCCTGGGTAGCTAGGACCATAGGCAGAGGTCAACATGCCTAGCTAGTTTTTTTTATTTTTCTAGAGATGAAGTCTCCCCATGTTGCCCAAGCTAATCCTGAACTCCTGAGCTCAAGCGATCCTCCTGCCTCAGCCTCCCAAAATGCTGACATTATAGGCGTGAGCCATGGTGCCCCACCAATGACACACTTTTTCAACTGTACAATAAACTTCTTGAAAACATAGATTATATTACTAGGTCTCAGGCTAACAACAGTACCAATATCTTTGTTGATAAAGCCTCATTCAACTCATTCCCCTACACGTCACTTTAGAGACTTCACTCTTCTTTGTTTACTGCAAGTAACAGGGAAGCAGCCTGCCCCAGTTGCTAGTTACCCAAACCAACTCAACAAAGCAACCACAGGATTTTATCTTGTGGCAGTGCAAATATAAAGGACAGAAAAGGCTGTGTCAATGCAAAAACATCTGGTGCATTCATTAGGTTAGGCTAAATTGTGGTGACAAATGGGTTAAAAAAATGTAAGCGGTACAAACAAAATTGAAGGGTTTTTTTTGTTCACAGAACAGTTCAACATAGGTGTTCTTGCTTGACTGTGATGCTCTTCCATGTAGTGATTCAGGAATCAAGATTCTTTCTATCTTGTGGCTCCAGAATCCCTTAAGACCTCATCAACCTCTAAATCCAGCTGGCATAAAGATTAAGAGAGTGTGGAGGAGGCACACACACATTCCTAAAAGTCCGGATCCAAAGGTGGCACACATCATATGAATTTAGTTCCACGGACACACTAGGAATTTAGCCTGTCCATATGCGCTGCCAAAATCCAATCACTATTTAAGGATAGAGTGGATGTACGTGGACAGCTAGGGGGCGCCACCATTCTCAGTTTATCTGCTTTAAGAACACCACAGCAGATAAGAGGCTCAGTGTATTCTTTTTATCCCTTTATCCATCACTCAGCTTTTTCCCTTATAGTCTCAAGTATTTTTTCTATGTAACCTCCTCCCAAACACCCCCTAATTCCACCCTCTGCCTTATGGGTATAAGAAGGTAAAAATTCAATAACCTCTCCATCATGATCATGGCTACATTTCTAAGCATTGTTTAAACCAAGCCATGAGTGTCTAATTTATTCATTACCCCTACAAAAAAAAACCAACCTGCAAAATACTCCCAACCTTACAAGACCACGCCTAGAAACTCTTACAACGAAATTATTCCAAATATATTATCTATCCTAACAAATTCTCCCTTTTTCAGCAAACTTCTTCCTTTTTCAGCAAACTTCTCCTTTCTCCCTAGAGTAGAACTGCCAGTCTCATATGCATTTCTACATACTCAGCTTCTAGTACCAGGGATGTCACTTTATTAATCAAATTGTCTTCAGTGCTGCTAGTTACTCTAACCTGAAAAACTATTATGCATACATTTGGTCAACAAATACTTATTAAAAGCCTATGTGCCCAGCAGCTTGAAAGGCTGGAGACTTGAGGATGAAGAGAATATAGTTGCAGATCACCAAGGACTTACTGTCTAGTGTAGGAGACAGGTTATAAACAGGTATTTATTTATAGAGCCCACTGCTCTAATGAAGCTCTGAACAATGCTTCATAGGACAAGATATAAAGGAAGCACTGAACTCTGCTTGAAGATGTCAGGGAAGTATTATTCATCAGCATTTACTGAGTCCCCAATTTGTACTCAGTGCTATGATGGGCAGCATGAAGGCCAGAAAAGAAATAAAATGTTCTAACCTTGTCCTTGATGAGCATATCATCTCTATCCATACAGCAATAATGTTCTCTACAAGGCTGTATAAAGTGTTGCAACTCAATGAAAACGGATTATTAATGATGTTGAAGATGAGGTAAGCATCCTGGGAGAGGTCAAGTCAGAAAGTGAACCTTGAAAATTTTTTTTAGTCTGGATGAGAGTTGGGTGTGGAACGACTGGCTTTGCAGACATAGAAAATAAATAGAGTGACACGGGACAGGGAATATAAGCAGTGAGTACCTGAAACAGTAAAGAAAGAATCTTTCAGGAGTGAATGGAGTTAGTAGAAAATAATGGAAGAGAGTGTGGGAGAAGCTGGGTGGAGCCAAACCTTATGAGTTGAGCAGGTGAGATAAGATTTAACGTGTACAAATTAAGAAACTATTGAAATCTTGTGAGTAAAAACACATTTGACAGAAGCAGTGTATAAAAAGACCTTTGTGACTACAGTAATCTAATCCATTCAATAAATGCTTGTGAATTTTTAACCTATATAAAAATGTAGTTTATATAAAAATATAAGAATATAGTATGTTCTTCACGTTCAAGACTTAGGAAACACTGGTGCTGCTGAGTCATTCTGTATTGAACGGTATAATTTTGATGTTTGGGTCCCTAGAGTCAAAATGTAAATGAAAATCAGTTGGAGGCATTTTAAGAATGGTGCAAAAAGAAAAATCTCCTCAACTGCATGATGCTGTTTTCTAAATTCTTTAATGATATTTTTCCTGTGGGAATCCATTAAAGTCCCCCTCAAATCACTGTATTTCATATTTTTCCCTAAATGTTCTCAATATTTCATATTTTTCCCTTGCTGTTCTCAAATGAACAAACTCAGTAACTTCATTTTAAAGGAATTTTGATTGGGTTTTATTTTGTTTCTACAACTGTATTATTTTTACTCCGAATCTGATCATCTTGGGAGATGCAAATTCATTTCTCTCCTCCTTAACTTTCCCTGCTGGACATGACAAGTTGACATCTCCAGCCAAATGCATTACTTTCACTTGATCTGCAAGGCTTAAGATTCTAGATGATCTGCTTAAAAGTTAGGTTTTTCTTCTTTAAAAGCAAAACTTTACATACAGACAGGGACCCAAAAAAGTCACTCTGGAATGTTGTGTTTTCTTGGTCTTACCACCTAAACAAACTCATCTGAAATACCTATAGTGGAAAACCAAGTATCATGAACAAAAGAAAGAGCCCTCATCTAGCAAAAACAACATGGCAAACACAATGAGGAATGGCAAATAACAGAGTCCCAGTGTTGGGAAGAAAATGGACAATAATGAGGCCTGTGGCAAAATCAATTTTCATTCCCTATCCTAATAAAGCAACTGCTACTGAGCGATGGCTTATCTTTTTCACACAAGCACGGCCAGCATTTTCAGATTTTTCTCATTTTTCCAAAGATGGTGTAATTCAGATTTTCACATGAAATCTCTTGATTTTTTAAATTTTGGCAATCATAGCAGAGACACGATTGTTGCTACCTCGTAGCCATTCCTGACCCACTTAACCATCACTCACCTCCTGTTGCAAAGGCTGAAAAATCTAGTCACTCACTTTCCAAGACCTCCTGTTTCTAGTAATGGCTATGCGTCAAAGTTTTGGTCCTTAAGGAATAAAGAATAGTTATCTGGGAAGATTGTAAAGAAAGTTGTTCCAGAAAGATTTTTTCTCTTTCCTGATAAAAGATGAGAGTGACATGAGGAGAGATCATATTCACTATTTTGGCTCTCACCCTACATTTGCCTTTAGTTAAAGTCATTTATGTGACATTATGCCTGGAGATGTGGTAGCCATTTTACAACCATGAGGGTAGAACAAGAGAATCATGGAGATGCCAACCTAGAGCTCTGACATAGTTAAGCCACTGATCTAATTCTAAACACATCTATCACTATTATTTTTAATGAGATGATAAATTCATTTATTAGTTAAAAGTTGTGTAGAATTTGTTTATAATACTGTCAAGAATGCCTAAAATGTTCTAGCTCTTAACTGGGCTTATAAAGATTCAGTGTGACATCTTTCAAAAATTTCCACCATAGGTCACATGAATCTCTTTATTTACTCTTCTACTATAGTTTGGGTCATACCATACTGTTTAGAACTTTTTTGATAACTGTGTTATGGGTGGTGATTATAAGCTGTTAGACAGCTAAGCCATTTATGCCAATTTATCTGGGAAAGAAGTCATAGCAAATGGAGCATCTTTAATCACAATGGCCAATTTAAGTGATGGTGCTCCAACTTCAGAGGAGAAGCATGTATTTGTGTGAGAATCTCCTAAGAGATTTGGCTTTTCTTCCTGGAAAAATGCACTTTCTCACATCACACTGCGTTCTGAGTATACCTCCGTGGGCTTCACAGATTCCCAAACAGTTCAAGGCAAATTTAGAAGGAAACTTATTAGACCTGGGAAACAGTGAATGGGGACTGGGAGCAGAATCCAAAATAAACTTTGGGAATAGAGAATAATCATTTTCCGTAAAAATGTCTCTGTGGCCACTTGAGATAAACTCAATGATAAACAGACTTTCTATGATCTGTTCTCTGTCTTCGGATACAAATACAGCCTCAAAAAGGCAAGCCTTACATTACCTGATCATCTAATTTTATAGGTATAATACACAGCTATAATGTATAATACTGGGAAAAAATAAGCCAGTTTAAGATGACATTCAGCAAAGAGGTAGAGAGAAAAAGAGGCTCTTGGTTTTGCCCAATCTGAGCATCAGACTCTTGACATATAATAATCACTGGGCAATGTCTCTATACGCCTCTTTCTGGAAGGAGCTTTAACATGGACTTTGAATTAAATAAATTTAAGTGTTACTAATTTTGTGTCAAGACTAGTTTTCTCTCGATTCTCTAGGCTTAGAGTATATACTTCTATGTTGATTTGTGTCTTAAATAAATAGCAAGAATTTTACTGCAGTATTGGTACAAAACTCTGCTCAGTGAAGCCAAGGGATCTGACGGGCAAAGTTCCAATCTCATCTTGGCACAGCCAACCAGCCAAACAGCATGTAACACTGTGATAATTTGAACATTTTCCTTTTCGAAAGCATATGATTCACAACAGTGTTTTTCTCTATCTAGTTTTTATCTCTCCTGAATCTCAAACATCTTCTTAAGTAAGGACTATTTCACAATCCTATTAAAAAATGGAAAAGCTGGTCACCTTAGATGAAAAAATATTAATGTAGTCCTAAAATTTCCTGGAGAAACATATAAATATAGAAATATCTTCAAATATCTAGAGATTACTTCTTCTTGAGTTTACCAAATTCTGTTCTGAATATTTTGAGTTTGACTAGTGATGAGGACTTACAGCCTCTGGATAAAGCCAATGAAATCTGGATGTTTCTAGCTAATTAAGGAAAAAGCTCCCTTCAAAATTTTTAAATGAGAGGAAGCCTTGGATATAGCATTCGCATTCTGTAGAGAGAAAATAATTTGCTAAGTGAAAAAAAGGAATTTCCAGAAAGAAATTACTAACATCATGTTCGTTTAAATTCTTTTTAGACTCAGCATTAAAGACCTTTTGTTGTCATGTGTGAGCCAATGAGCACAAGATTAAATGCTGAGTTAACAAAAGTTAAACTGAATTTTCATCGTTTACTTACATCTTTAGTTACTTAGAAACAAAAAAAAATGATTTTTTGAAAAATAATTCCTTGAAGTCATGCAATTTAATGTAATATAGAAGTATAAACAGAACATTTTCAATAAACTTCTCATAAACATTGCTCATCCAACAGCAATGCCCCGAGATTAGTTCAGTCATCACCTGATTTGTCCTGTGTGCCCATCTTTCACAATACCCCAGGACAGACAAAACTCCTAGAAAAGGAGTGTGGAGCCCTAGAGTTTGAGACCTCCTGAGCTGGAATAGTACTTGATGACATTATAATGACATTACAAAAGCTTTATACTATGAAAGCCACCAAAGAGCCTGAGTCCTCAAAGAATTGCCCATCAATGAGATCAGATAAAGGCAACATTGAAGAAACATCCTTGCATACTGGAACTTTGCCCTCTAGCCCCATCTCTGCTCTGGTATTTATTATTATCCATGCTTGTCATTGCCGTCCTAGAATCTAAATTATCAATTTAACATAGTGTATATTAGTGGGTTTGTAAAACCTAAATTCAGTTCAATTTTTCTGCATAACAAATCATCTCAAAACTTAATGGTTTAAAACAATCCTGTATTAGGACTCAAGAATCTCTAGGCCATCTAGATGGTTCTGCTCATTTGCCCAGGCTTGGCTAATCTTGGCTAAGCTCTTTCACATGTCTGAGGCCTTGCCTGGGAAACTGGGATGACTCCTTGCTGGCCCACATGGTATCCCATTCTCCATCAGACTGCCCAGGCTTGTTCACATGATGGCTGGCAGCATTCCAGAAGAAAGAGTAGAAACCACACGGCCTCCTGAGGCCAGGCTTCTAAATCATACATAGTTACTTCTCTGCATTCTATTTGTCAAGGGAAGTCATAAGTCCAGCCTAGGTTCAAGTTTTAGAGAAACAGAATGTACCTTTTTATGGGAGAAGCTGCAAAGAGAAGGGATCGCATTGCAAAGGGAAGGGTATAGAAAGAGGTGAAGAATGGCAGCTATTTTTGCAGTATGACACAGAAACAAGTAACTCTTCTAAGCAAAAATGTTGTTTCTTCGTTGGGGGTTAATTTGGAAGGAGGGGAGGAATGATTTCTAACACCAAAGGGTCTTCACCAGTTGAGGCATATTAGCCAGGTAAAGCCAGGCTTCCAGCTCACCAAACTCACCAGTTTTCCCCTCTGCATTCTGTTGCTAAGCATGCCCATTCCCATCAAACAATCTTTAAGTTCACACCCAGGAAGGAGAGTTTGGAGGACAGTATTTGTTGAAAAATACTTTAGGCAGCCTCTGGCCTGGAATGCATCCACTGAACTGGAAGATTCAGTAAGTTGCTACAAAAATAAAATGCTCAGTGAACAAATGAATGCTTGGCTCCTTCTAATGAAAGGGGCTGGAGAGCTCAGGAACTGGCAGAAAAGGTCAGTGCAAGAACAGAGTCCTCAAGACAGTACTACCAACTCGCAGCAAGACTCCACATCCTCAGGGAAAAAGAGGAGGAGAAGAAAGCCCCTGACAGAAGGAAGCAGGATACCCGTGAAAACGAAGAGAAGATGAAAAAACAAAGAGGCAATAGAAATCTGGAAGACCAAAAATAAAACGTCTGAGTTTTAAGAAAGTTTAAAAATACTAGTTTTTCTAGAAAATAAATTACTAGTATGCATGCCAACTTTCCTGATAATATATCTATAATATTTGGATATATAACAACAAAAATAAATAGTTCTTTGATATTTGAAGGGTTTATTCCCAAGCTATCAATTACTCAGTCCTACTCTTTTTCTTCTATTTCCTCCAGTCTAGGGTTCTTTGTCAGATAAACGGAGACTCACAGAAATCCAATAATAAAAGAAGATAGCAGGGAATAATAGACATTATTGACTACTATATATCAAAAGTTTTATCTATGTTAAATGTTAGCATCTTAACCATCCATTGTATCCCTTTGACAAACTCAAAACTTTAGGATTAGAAATGTAAACTAACTTTCACAAGGTCACCCATTTGGGATGTCTTAGATTCACACCCATTTCTGCTTGCTCTCAAAGTCCGGTTGCTTAAGTTTTCTTAAAACTCTGAAACCAATTAAAGGCCTTTGTTTTGGTGTTGGGATACCCAGCACCAGCAGGACTGTTGAGTTGGCAAGCTGATGTGTCAGGTTAATGACAGATCCTAGGCTTGAACCCCTTCTGCCACCTTCTGGTCTAAGGCTTTCCCTCACATCACACTCCTAAGCAGGGAAATTCAATCAGTTAATTTATTCATTTATTCCAAATTTGCTTATTTGCAGCTGCTGTGTCCCATGTGCTGTGTGAGGTGACACAGAGGGAACAATACACAGAGTTCCCAGCGCTCATGGAACATAAGACCCGGCAGTCCCAAGATAAATGCTGGATTGGAAGGAAGCCTAAAACAGGCAAAGTTTGGGGACTCAATTATCCACACGATTCTTAATTCTTCCTTCTTTCTTGTTCCTTTGATGTTTTGTTCTTCATTCCTTAGGTCGCCCCTTTCAAAGTGCTTTATAACAGCAGACTTTATACAGTGTTATTCAATGACTCAAACAGAACTGATGTGAGTTCCCACTCCCCACATTCAAGACTTTCTTCTGTAATTAAAGGTCTGAAATATACTGAAAACAACAGCTCTGAAGTTTTGAAAGTCCTGAGTACAGTACCTATTATCACAGCAGTTCCCTAATCCCTTCAGTATGGTAGTAAAACTCATTGCCAGGAATTTTCTCCATAGGGTGCTTACTGAAATATCTCATTTTTGCTGTAGTTTGATGTTTTTTTGTTTCTTTAGCACTATGCTAATATGTCTAGAGGGAGTTAGGCTAGAGTAATACATCCAGAGAGCAAAGCTTGAGACAAAGGCTGGGTGCAGATGGTTTGAAGAGAGGCAGCCCCAGAAAGCAGAAGTGAGGGAGTAGGGAAAAGACAGTACAATCCATGTGTTAATCTGCTGATTATTGCTGTGGGCAACTAGAGCTCACTCTCACGGAGGCTCCTCTCCTCTGGGGAATGGCATGGGCCATACCTCAGATTTGTCTCACCAGAGGACAGGAAGCCTGAGACATTTATGCACTGATTCCCACCAGCCTTTGGAGCAAGCCTATCTCATAGGGTATTCACTTTCCCAAGCTTCCAGGTTGTGTCTGTATATGACTAATCAGCCTTCTGCGCTTTCACAAAAAGCCCTCCAAGGCAGCAGAGAGAGGTCACATCCTGTGCTTGATGAGGGATGCTGTTAACTCACATGGAGCTGTCCACCTAAGCTGCACTAAAATCAGGTGGGCTAACAGGATGAAGCTCGGTGCACCATAAGCGTCTGCTAGAAGTAACGTCGATGTTTTTAAAATGGTAATAAGTATAGATACAATTTAGTAACTTGTAATTTACAAAGTGCCCTACACATACATAATTTTATCTGATTCTCATAGTAGCCATACTATGAGATTGGCATTATTATTATTATCACATTTTCCTCATGACATTCTGAGGATAAAAGAAGTCAAAAACAGTAAGAATATCCCATCCTACTTAGAGTTCTAATCTGCTTCTGCCAATTATAATTGATTGAATCAGAATATATTAGTTTGAATCATCAATACACCCTACACCTTCTGACTTGAAAATGCTACACAGAATTTTTTAATTTTCAAATTGTTTCAGAACCACAAACACCTGCACTAATAATGCTCCAGAGAAAAGTCATCAACAACTTACATTCTTCTTATCTTACAATACATAAATTAGAACTATAGAGTCCAAGAAATAATTAACAGGTTCCGGTTTATCTTAAAATAGTCCCCAGTATAACTCATGTGGCAATTCCAACAATATGAATGTTTATTACTCATGCCAAAAATCCTCCATAGAAATCTGTTGCTGAAAACATTATGTGGCCATGTTCCCATATGCAGATATGCTTGTTTTTCTCTGTTTCATGCCAGGGTACTTAATCCAGTCATCATAATAATTGCTGTTTTCTCTGCCCTCTTTATATAATTATTAGTGTATGAATCTGAAAGAAACTTGAGATTTTTAAGAATATAGGAAAATCTACCAGAAACATTAATAGAATCACTCCCACATTTCACTTCTCTGATCTTTGCTTTTTCAAAAAATAGGCAACTAAGTACATTTCTCCTGAAATGTCACTGTGCATTTAAAAATATTCCAAGATGATATTTATTTTTATCCCTTATCCTCTCTGTAGCCAAATCTTACTTACCAAATTTTGTACTTTGGTAATACAATCATAACTTCATTTACTTTGCCTACTAGCAAATATGCATATGTAACTCACAGTCCTTAAAAATAGAGTAGGTGATTTAACCTATAGAATGTGAGTTTATTCCAAATAACAGTAAAAGCACAGTAAAATTTTTGAAAAAAGAGAAAATATCCAGTCTATAGGTCTGCCTTCCTGTCATAAAGTGAAAAGACAAAATTTTCCTAGTTCTTCTTAATAATAAAATCTGTTTACTACTATTCCCAAACAATTCTGTTAAATGGTGTGATGGAGTAACATTCCCACCAAAAGACAAATATATCTGTGTCACCATTTTCAGTTTCTTGATTATAATTATTTCTTACTGCTTGGCTTTGATGTATTTTGCAAACCACATCAGGGCCAGAGAGCCTTCTACCAACTTCCTCTCAATGTTTACAGAAAGGTTTACTATGTCTCTCTCTTCATCCTTTGATATCAGAAAGGTTCAGTCTACAAAACCAGGAGGATTAAAGGGCTGCTTATTAAGAAATTATTAATAACCAAGTTCTGAGCAAAGTCAACACATCAAGTTTGACAGATTTGTACGTGCCTCTAATATATTTGCTTAACTGCAGAGAAATGTTTCACCCAAGCGATCAAGAAAATAACTCATTAAAATGTTCAAAAGACTAAACAGCTTTTATTTTAGACTAAACTAATGAGAAGCAGTTGTTTTCCCACCACATGCGTGAAAACTTCAAGCATCACTTGAAGAAGGCAGATTTGGACCTTCTAGTCTACCTTAAATCCTGGTAGGATAAAGAAGCTTCCAATATTGTTGCTGAGAATCAATTGGTTTTCACAACAAAAGTACAAAACAAAGGTTAAGTTCTAATGATTGCAAAAACAATACTGAAGCTGCCTACAGAAAGCACAGCAATGGGAATACCATAGTACATTCCACATGTCATCCTAGGACATTATTCTTGAAACTACCTATTTCAGTTGGAAATTATACTTTGTACCATCATATTTCTAATACTTCCAATAAATAAAGCTTCTTTGCAAGTGAAAACATATATAATCCCATTAGTAGAGTCAAAAAACATCTTATCCAGTATTTTGGGGTAGCTATACTTAAATAATAGACCACCCCTTATTTCTAGTTTCACTCATTTATGCAAATATAAAAAGTACCTACCATGTGCCAGGTACTCTATGATGTACTGGAGATAAGAAAATAAAGAATGTATAGTCTCTGAAGTGGAGGAGAATCACTATGCAACAGAAGACGTAAACAGATGAAAGCCACGGCAAGTAAAACATGCCCCAGTGAAGCTATAGGCTAGACGCAATGAGAGACCAAAGGAGGCAATAATTTAGCCTCTGACCAAGGAATTCATGTTCAATAGGGAAGTGATGTGTCCTCAGGCTTAAAAAACAAAGGTGCTCGCCAGGTCCAGGAGTGAGAGGTGAGGTGTCATTTAAGGCATATATACATATACAAACTCAAACACACAAACGCATAGAAATGTACAGCCTCAAATAGGTAAAAATATCTGGGGTTATACAGCCTTCACATATGTCTAAATCTATGCATTTAACAGATTACAAACTAGCATCTCTATCTCTCAGCTCCATTTTCCTCTCTGTAGACTCAATACTGAGGCTGACATCCCCTTCATGGTGGCAAGGTGGCTGGCAACAACTCTAAGCTTGCATGGCAGTCTCTCATTAACCCTAGTAGAAAGAAATGTTTCTTCTTTCCTACTAGTTTTACAAAAGCCCCGAAATTGAGCCTTACTATGTCCAATTGAATCACACAATCTCCTGTTAGTATGTTCAAGGGAATATGACACTCTGGCAGACCTAGGTCACAAGTCCACTCCTCCAGCCAAAAGAAGAGTCATCTTCACCCACACCACATGGAGAGGGCATAGGAAAGTTCTGGACCCTCAACAAAAATAAAGATTCAAGATGCAATGACCAGAACAAAAATGAGCGGGTGGATCTAGGGCATATTCAAAACACATGGCCACTCCAAGGGAATCTACAACAGTTCCACATGGCTAGGGTAAAGCATGTAGATTAAGGAAGGCAGGAGATCTGGCTGCAAAGATGGTGACAGCAGATGGTGGAGAATGCTTTATGCTATACTATGTAGGTCAGGATGCAGACGATCAGAACATCTCAGATTATTAATGAATGTCCTTCTAACAGCACAGAAGTATCAACAGGGTTTAATCTCCAGGGTTTGAGGCCGGAGATTAAAGCAACGTCCTGCTTGGGCCAAAACAATTTGAAATTAACAAGTTTTAACTTTAAAACTCATGGTAACTTATAATCTAGTCTACAAGATATTCCTATTTAATGTTTTTTATTTCTATTGAGAAAACAATACTGCAGGAATTGTAAGAAAGAAGGGCTGAGGAAGGAATATTGTTCTCCTATTCATCCTCTGGCTTTGCATACCAAGGGCAACAAGTATTTACTGAGCCCCTGCTGTGTGCCAGGTCTATTTAGGAGATGACCACGTCCTCCTACTTAGGAAGCTCTGTGGAGACAACAAGCAATCACTTAAAGGATTAAAGATGGTATGCAAGCTGCGTTCTCTGAAACCAAGTACTGAGACAGAGTTTGGGGTGCCAGATGTTTATGAGGGATCAATACCTATGAAGAGAAGACAAAAGGAGGAAGCAAGAGTGGGTGGAGAGAGAAGTTAAGCTAAGATGCAGTCCCAGCAAAGCCTCAGAACTACAACCCAGTAAGGAGTTCTGAAGCAAGAAGGACTCTTCAGAGTTGTAGTTCTTCAAGTAGAAATCTCTAGGCCTTGTTCTCCTACTTCCACTCAGGATGTGACTTGTGTGGTCAGAAGGGAAGTTGGGACTGGACTGGGGGAAGGGGGAGAGACTCTAGCTGAGGCAGATATGAAAGGAGTGGAGAGCTGAGGCTGTCTGCTGACCATGCTCCATAAAGTTCTTCCTCAAAGGAGGATCTAGGTGGCATATCTCAGTGTCTTTCCACTTTCTAGTGGAAAGTGATAGGAGCATATTTGCCTTAGAAGGATTACTCCAGGAAATACTGGGGGAAAGGACTATTGCAATAGTCTAGGTGAGAGCTGATAAGATTTGCTATTCCTTCTTTCCTTCTCTTTGGTTTTACTTTTTAGCACCTAAAATCAGGGGAAACTGGGCAAAGGAGCAGGCTGGTAGGATGGAAAAATGATGTGCCAACTTTCATTTGAATAGTTTTTCTCCTGCACACCCACATATCCTTTATTAAATTGCATTTGCATTATTTTATGGTTTACCCAGCACCATCACCTACCTCATCTCATTTGTTTGATCCTCACAGCAAATCAACATAACTACATTATAATAAATTAGTCAAAGTACATTATTAGCTTGCTGCTCCCATCTGCATGATGTAGGACCCCCAAGCACCATCTAGTCTTTACATGCACAGTTCCTAAAAGTAGTCTCACATGCCCTCAAAACCTAGTTCCTCTTCTCACCTCATCTACCAGGCACCATTTCTCCCAGTTCCCCATCATTCCTCACTAGCTTTTCTCTTATTCCTTCCTTTCAACTTCCAATTCCTATGGCATCAGGCAGGTTTGAAGCAAAGAAGTAGGCTAGTCCGTTTCTTCTTGCCTGAAGTCCCATTTCTTTTTTGTTTCCTCCCTAGTTTACTTCCAATACTAGCCAGAAAGATTCAATGACCCTATTAGAATTGCTTGAATTGGGCCGGGCGTGGTGGCTCACGCGTGTAATCCCAACACTTTGGGAGGCCAAGGCGGGCAGATCATGAGGTCAGGAGCTTGAGACCACAGTGAAACCCCGTCTCTACTAAAAATACAAAAAATTAGCTGGGCGCGGTAGCAGGCGCCTGTAGTCCCAGCTACAGGAGGCTGAGGCAGGAGAATGGCATGAACCCGGGAGGCGGAGCTTGCAGTGAGCCAAGATGGCGCCACTACACTCCAGCCTGGGCGACACAGCGAGACTGCGTCTCACAAAAAAAGAAAAGAAGAAGAATTGCTTGAATTGGCAAGATCTTGTCCAACTGGAACCACTCTGAACCTCTTACCACCAGCAACAGCGTCTCCAGAGGTACATCTCTGGTTTATGAGGTTGTTGTTCCTGAGTGTAGCTCCCACCCCGCAGCCTTGAAAGGGCTAGTCTAAGAGATCACTGGTAGCTGCATATAAGTTGACATTCCCTGACCAATCGCTGATTGGACCTTCTTTACACCCTCTGGGAAGTGGAAATGGGTCTGCTCACTGATGTATCAGGAGCTCCCTCTCCCAAAAGAATCTTTGCCTGAATCCAGCAAGAGGGTGGGGGTGTATAATTGCCTCAAAGAGTTAAGTATTACAAGAGCTAGTTAGTATGAGGAGAACACGATCAGAGTGTAATCTGTTTCACTACTGTATTAGGATTCTCCAGAGAACAGAATCAATAGGGTGTGTGTGTGTGTGTGTGTGTGTGTGTGTGTGTGTGTGTGTGTGTGTGTGTGTGTACACAAAGAGAGAGAGATTTATTTTAAGGAATAGGCTCACAAGGTTGTGGAGGCCTGGAAAGTCCAAAATCTACAGGGTAGGCTAACAGTCCCTCAACCCAGAGAAGGGTTGCAGTTTGAGTCCAAAGGCAATCTGCTAGCAGAATTTCCTCTTTCTTTAGAGCAGATCAATCTTTTTCTTAAGGCCTCAACTGATTGGATATTGCCCACCCACATTTTGGAAGGTAATCTGCTTTGCCCAGAGTCGACTGATTTAAATATTAATCTCATCGTTAGAAAATACCTACACAGAAATATCTAGAATCAAATTTGACCAAAATCTGGGTACCATGGCCTAGCCAAACTGACATAAAATTAACCATCACAACTATTAAAATATAAGAAAAACAAAATAGTACCATTCATACTTTGTACATTAATTATCATATGATAGAAAGTTAATATAAAAGTTATGTTTTTACCATAGTTTGTTTTGTTTGGTATTTTTTTTTTACCTTTCATATCAATTAGAGTTCTTGAATACAAGCAATAGAAACTGACTCTGGTTATATTAATCCAAAGATAATATACTGGAAAAACATGAAGAGATCACAGATCAACAAAAATGTGGAAGACCAGGCCTGCAAAATGGAAAAGAATCGAAATACTTGAAGAGGTTAGACCACAGGAGACCACTGCTACTGTAAGACATTGCACCTGCCACCTCTAGATGTCGCTGCTTTCTCGTCACCAGGCACTGTCACGTCTGCTGCCAGAGTGGAATACTGGTGCCATTAACTTTGTGCCATTTAACAGATTGAAAGTTACTAAGAAACACTGGACTCAAGTCCCAGCCCTCAGTCACGTGCCCGTTCTCCAGCCTCCATTCCAAGTAGAGAGAATATTGGACTTTTTGGATTCAATTATGTGAGGTAATACCCTGCATTCAACAAGACTCACACCATGGTAGTGTCCCACAAAATGAGAATGTTCAGATTGTTGTACTCAAAGAATAAGGAATAAATATATCCAATACTTGAGGTCAAAAGACAAATCTGCTTTAATAGCCTATTCCCAATTTGTATGCATGTTCTTTTCTTTTCTGAAAAAATTCTGAGAAAAGCATGGAGATTCCAAAGGGATTTCAACTAGGTGGCTGTGAGCCAGAGGGTCTGACTCTCACTCCTCTTCCTTTATCCCTACCCTGGATCTTGGCAGTGGCGAGGCCAGAAAATCCACCCAAGGGTATGGGCAGGATTTGGGAAGCAACCCTAAAAGAGCTAATTTGTGATCAAACATAACTGGTCTGTAGATTATCTCACAAGAAACTCAGGAGGTATCTAACATATCTGTGGATGTACAAGTTGGTCTCTAAGTAAAGTGTTCAACAGATATTTATTAACACCTATTTTATGCCAGGCACTGTTCTACATGTTAGAAATATAGAGTTGTGTTTTTTTGAAAAGAAAGAAAAGAAAGCCTGGATGTGGTGGCTCATGCCTGTAATCCCAGCGCTTTGGGAGGCTGAGGCAGGCGGATCACCTGAAGTCAGGAGTTGGAGACCAGCCTGACCAACATGGAGAAACCCCATCTCTACTAAAAATACAAAATTAGCTGGGTATGGTGGCACATGCCTGTAATCCCAGCTACTCAGGAGGCTGAGGCAGGAGAATTGCTTGAACCTGGGAGGTGGAGGTTGCGGTGAGCCAAGATTGCACTCCAGCCTGGGCAACAAGGAAGAAACTCCAACTTAAAAAAAAAAAAAAAAAAAATGCTGGGTGCAGTGGCTCACGCCTGTAATCCCAGCACTTTGGGAAGCCGAGGCGGGTCGGTCACAAGGTCAGGAGATCGAGAGCATCCTGGCTAACACGGTGAAACCCCATCTCTACTAAAAATACAAAATGTTGGCCGGGCATGGTGGTCGGCGCCTGTGGTCCCAGCTACTGGGGGGCTGAGGTGGGAGAATGGCATGAACCTGGGAGGCGGAGCTTGCAGTGAGCCAAGATTGTGCCACTGCACTCCAGCCTGGTGACAGAGTAAGACTCTGTCTCAAAAAAAAAAAAAAAAAAGATAAGATCCCTAACTCTACTGAATTTTGCATTCCAATAGGGAAAGCCAGAAATAAACAAATATATAAATAAGTCTGCCAGGTAATACTAAGGACCATGCAAAAAGCGAAACAGGATAAATTGGCTGAAAAGCAAAAGAAAGTACTATTTTACCTAGAGTAGTAAGGACAAGTTGTCTGGGATGATGATGCATGAGCCGACAGCTGAATAAAGTGAGTAACATTCCTATGCGTAACTGCAGGAAAAGCATTCCCGAGAGCTGATTCTGCAAGTGCATAGGCCCTGAAGTAAAAAATGTATTTGGTATGTTTGAAAAATAGCATGTAGGTCTGTGTGATGGGAGCATAATGAAGTATAAGGACAGGAAGAAAAGATTAGGTTAGAGGAGTAGCAGGGGTTGGATCATGTAGGACCTTGTAGGTTGTGGTCACAAGCTAAGAAGTTTGGGGTTTATTCTAAGATGAGAATTTACTGGAAAATTTGTACCAGAAAAGTGGTGGGATTTAATTTACATTTTTAAAGGGTTACTCTGACTGATATGTTGAAAAGAAAATTCTAGAAAGAGGGCAGGAACACAGAGTCCAATTACACTGTTCCCAGTGATTAACGATGAGGCCTGAACTAGGCCCTTAGCAGCAGAGATAGTGAGAAGAGGTCAGACTGTGGCTATGTTTTGAAGGTGGAGCCAACAGGATTTACAGACAAGATGTAGAACCTGAAACAGAGAAAAGACAATGATGACTTCAAAGCTTTCGGTCAGAGCAACAGTAAGAATAGAATTGTCATCATCTGAAATGGGAAAGACTGAAAGATGAGGATATTCAGATAAAGAGTTTTAGTTTGGCACATGTTAAATTTGAGATGCCTAACAGGCATTCAAGTGGAGATGTTAAGAGGTCATTAAAGATAAAAAGGATTCAGCGAAGAGAATGTGAACTGCGTAGCCAGAGAGGTGGACAGAGAACAAAGAGACTGGGGTATAATGAGTGGCAAGAGATGAAAGAGTTTCAAGGAGGAGGTGATGAACTATGTCAACTAAAATGAGAACCATATAAGATGAGAGAACCATGTCAAGTAAAATGAGGACCATTGGATTTGACAACATGAAGGTCGTTGGTGACCTTGATAATATAGTTTCAGAAAACATAAGCCTGGTTATACTAGATTCCAGTGAGAATGGGGGACAATGAAGTAGAAGAGGCAATTGACATGCTTTTGAGAAGTTTATTCTCAAAGGGAGCAGAGAAATGGAACAATAGCTAAAGGGAAACGTGGAGCTGAAAGTAGATGAGTTAGTTAATTTGTTGATGGAAGTATGTGAATAATGTCTTCCAACTGCTTCTATTTTCTCAGAGAAACAAGCAAGGTCTTGGTGGAGAGCAAGGCAGTGGAGAGATGCTGAAATTTGAGGAGAGAAGAAAAGGCATGTAGCAAAAATGATTTGCCCTATATCCATTTTCTCTCTCTTCCTTAGTAAAAGAACCCCTATTTTTAGCTTGGCCCTGTGTTACACAGAGAAAGATTTTATGTTCTATCCTCCCTTTCAGTTAAGTGTGATGAGTTGACGACGTGTGATTATGGCAAAAAGTATGCAGTTGTATGATACTACCAAGAAGACTCCTTAAAGGGGAGTACCTCAGCTGAGAGGTGCCTCGTGTGTCTCGTGCCTTCCTCTTTCTGCTCTTTGGAACTCAGATATGAAGACTGACACTTCCAGCAACCATATTAGTTACCTTGAGGATAAAAGCCATGTATAAGCATGGCAGAGGAAGAAGAAAAAAATAAGGAAGGTTCTTGAGTCCCTGACAACTTTGTAGAACTTTCAAAGAGCCATTAAATACTTTCTTGTACTTTATGTAATAAGATTCATCAGTGGATTTCTGTTACATTCAGCTGAACCTAATCCCCACTGTGTATTGTGTGAAATAGCCACATGGAAGTACGGGAGAGTGTTGAAAGGAGAAATGACCTAAGTTTACCAAGCCTATGAGAGCTTCATGGTCATATATTTAGAGTGAGCTAGGTCATCATGGTTATGTCTTTCTCAGTTGCTCAAGTACAGGGAACAGGGAGATTTACCAGGGTTGGATTTTGCCAAACATACAACTGTAGAGAGGAATAAGACAGTTAAGAAGGCACACAGCAGAGTGTTATCATGATGGAAACTGGAATCTAAATGAAATGACAAAGGAAGTAAAAACATAATGGGGCTGAGGTAAAGTGAAAGTATTTTAGCATCCTTAGATTGAAGGCCCTGATGGGGGTGAAAAATTGAAGTAAGTGTGGAATGCTTGAAATTAAAATTTTAACTATAGTTGATGTCAATATCTAAGGTATGTCCATGAAAGTGGGTAGTTGAGAAGCTGAGAGAGGATATGAAACAAGACTAAGGAGATGACATCTAATTTACACTGAATCCTGTGATTGGAACTTGGGTCTAGACTAGGTTGCCTTTAGAGACTGAGATATAACTTAGTCACATGAAAATTTGCTGGGGTTTCTCAACTTATTTTTAAAAGATAGTTTTGTACTTCATTATTATCACAAGCCAATCATAATCATCATCTCTGTCCCAGTCCAGTGCCCATCTCTTGCACACCAAGTGACTGCCAGGTCATTATGATCAATTACTAATAACAAAAACCATGTGCAAATGCTGAAAGCAGAAATTAATAACTTTTTTTTTAGATGGAGTCTCAGTCTGTCACCAGGCTGCAGCGCAGTGGCACCATCTCGGCTCACTGCAACCTCCACCTCCCAGGTTCAAATGATTCCCCTGCCTCAGTCTCCCAAGTAGCTGAGACTACCGGCACGCACTGCCATGCCCGGCTAATTTTTGTATTTTTAGTAGAGACGGGGTTTCACTGTGTTGGCCAGGCTGGTCTTGAACTCCCAACCTTGTGATCTGCCCACCTTGGCCTCCCAAAGTGCTGGGATTACAGGTGTGAGCCACAGCGCCCGACCCTAATTAATAGCTGTTTTAAAAAATTAGCAACCTGCAGCAGAAGATGAATAACGAACTTGCCCAAGAACACGTGTAGAGCAGATGACTTCAGTGGGTTTCTCAGTGAGTAAATCTGGTTTTTCTGAGTGGATAAATGCCCCCATCAGAGTAGCTTCTGAAATAGGAACCCTTTTTCCCTATTAACTATGTTATACACAGTGAAATTCCACCCTCCACTCCAGTGGAAACTACCAACCCTAAAACAAAAGAAATGAAAAGTATCCCTGCTGTTAGCACAAGGCAGGCTCTTTAATCTTTTTAAGCTCTTAAAGAAAACCTAGACGTGCTTTTCTAAACTTGAGTTCCTATTAAAATCTAACACCTGGACTTCTTATAGTACACTGATTTTCTTGTTCCAAATGTATTCCTTGTGGACCCCTAATGTGGCAAACATAAAAGGAAGCTTGCTTTAGTTAAGGCAAGAGTAGAAGCCTGGGGCATGCACACTTGGTTTTCTGCTTATCTATGTTTGGCAGCCATTGGAGGACACCCATCCAAGGGATCATAGTTTGAAAACAGAGATCAAGTTCAGTCCCCATTTTGAACAATAACCCTAGTGTACACATTCTGTTTATGGCATGACTTAGACCTAAACTAAGATGGTTTTTTAGTATTTACATATTTATATGTATTTATTATGATGAATTATTTACTTTCTTGTTTTTGTGTTAATTATGTGTTTAAGAGACAAATAAATGGAGGAAAGACAGAAAGGTATAAATCCTCACTGTCCTAGTCCTTCTCTTGATAGCTGTTACCTTCCTTCTTGCAGAAATCTATAGATATCTCTGAAAAACAGAAGGTATTTTTAAAAGAATTCAAATTGTAACTATTAGAGTTTGAAAAAAGATGGGTACCTCTGAAAGAAATTCAGATTTCCCATGTTTTCTTATGGGCTCATATTCACTATTAAAGGTAACAGTTAATCAAACTAAGTGTAATGATTGGCTCAAAGGCCTCATGCCACTGAGCAGTAGAGGGTTTTGAACTCTAGAATACATAACAATCATGATATAATGAAAATTCCTGGGCCATGCTACCCAGAAACTAGCTCCAATAGGTTGGAGATGGAGCCTCGGAACCTGCGTTCTTAATAAAAACCTTTGGTAAATAAGATATTGTCTAATATCCTTCTAATGTCCTACCTATAAGTATTATCTAAAAATATGTTACCTCTAGAGACGGAAATAAAACGACTTTTTTCTATGTGTAGATAACCACCTTTATATTATATAAACAAAAATGGAAGGATCCATCTTACCAGATGTATTTACTTTTAAATATTTTTTAAATTAACAGTGTGGAATGTCCTCCAATACGCCAAGCATACTAGAGAGCTTCACATTTATTGCCTCTAAAAGTGGATGTCAGTGAATCTGACTTATTGAGGCATGCTTACAGCCTATGGTATTTTCACTGGTTTGAGACATTGTGCCATTGTAAAGGGTAACCCATCAGTTGTCTAACATTTTATCCAAAATCTATTTGAATCATTGCCATCTTGAAAAGTAATAAAATGAAACAAAGAATAGATGTGGGCCAGGCACAGTGGCTCACGCCTGTAATCCCAGCACTTTGGGAGGCCGAGGTGGGCGGAGCACTTGAGGTCAGGAGTTCAAGACTAGCCTGGCAAACATGGTGAAACCCCGTCTCTACTACAAATACAAAAATTAGCTGGGCATGGTGGCAGATGCCTGATTATTGTACATTATATGTATGAAAACATCACTAGGTACCTTATAAATTTGGACAATTATTGTGTGTCATTTTAAAAAATAAAATACTCCAAAAGAGGGACAAATGACAGAGCATAAAAAAATCAGGAGTATTAAGCTCCTTGGAAGAGCAAATAAAGTGTCAGAAAGGAAGCTAAAAACAAACTTGGTCAAATTTACAAGATTCCCTAGCTTTGGGAAGCTTGACTGGATAGTGTGCTAATTGAAAAGGCTAACAGGACTTCAAGGTTGACCAACTCCTTTCAACCCATAATCACGCTCTCCTTCCCTACCCATGGCCTCCCCATTTGCATTCTCATATCTCAAGGATTTCTACTTATGACAAGGATAGAAAAGAAAGAAAATTGAATGGATTCTTAGTGGAATCAACTTAATCATAAATATAAGTATATAACCTGCTTTAATGGTATGTTTAGGAAATTTTTTCTTTGTGAAAATACAACAGAAAATATTGCATGTGTATCACTAACATTTTAGATAAGTCTAATGACTAAAGTTTTTCAACTTTTGCTTCTGAGATTCAGGAAGAAAAAAGGGTTATTGTTTACATTCAATGCATAGAGATTATGCCATCTCCACTTCTCAAGCAACTTTTTTTTAAATTCACACCAAAGTAACACATAGGTCTCTATTTCTTTTTACTAATTACTAATTGCTGTAATTCAACAAGTCCTTATATTTAGTCATGATGGAGGTAAGGCCAGCTGTTTGTAAGTTTAAATATGCTTATTTTATATTCAGAAGACTCATTATAGAGTAAAAATATTTCTGAGAAAAGCTCTTTCTAGATGTAGTGTATTTTAACTAGTTGTTTACCTAGGGGAATGTAAGGTGATTTATCTAAATTACAAATTTGCTAAATTATTTAATAATTTGAGTAGATGAATCTTAAGCCTATTAAATTATGGATAAAGCTGGGCAGAATGTGATGATTACTATAAAATAAGTAACAGTCCTATTTCCTATACCACTTAAATGGCTACAAGAAAAAACACTATGATCGCTTTTTGTATATTGTATTACACAAAAAAGTTTCATCTCCAAGTCAGATGCTTAGCTCTAGGCTAGAGTGAATTGGCAGTAAATGCCAGGATATTGTTTGCTGGAAATTAACTCTCATTTAGATGTTTCTCTGAATATTCCATAACTTTTGGGACTAAAGACAGAAACTTCCAAATAGGCCTTCAGAATCCTTAACAGTCAAGGGGATTGTTTAAAAGATCCCACCTGCTTGTATAGCCAAGTGAGAGAATGTTGGAATTTCACTGTTTGTCTTTGGTGCCATGGGATCCTATAGAATAAACAAGATGTTGAAATATTTACTAAGCATAAACAGCTTGCTAAGGAAGGAAGGGAGGGAGGGAAGCAGGGAAGAAGGAAGAAAAGAAGGCAGGAAGGAAGGCAGGCAGGCAGGCAGTGGGGAGCAGGGGAGCGAGGGAGCAAGGGAGGGAGGGAAGGAAGATAGGCTTAAAATATTCTTAGGAATCTACTAGATTGCCTTCAGAGTTTTATCTCGTGCTTCAGTGCCCCACCATCACTGACAAGCATTTAAGCTGCAGACAACATGAGCTGAAATACAGTAGCCATCACCCTTCTTCCTTGCTTAGAATTCTTCTCTTCTTTTAGTATTTCACTGGATGTAAACTGACCTAACAATTTGTCCATTCAACAATTGTTCAACACTTTGTTGGTAAATACCAATAGTTTCTACTTATTAAAGATGGGTGGGGACTCTGTTTTTTTCTCCCACAGCCTCTCTGCTGGGTGGTAGGCTATAATGAAAGTAAGTCTCAGGTTACAGTCTGCTATGCATATAAACATTTGTTACAAATAGTAACAACAACAACAACAACAAAAGTCAAGCACCTTGTGATAGTCATAGTGCTGTTACCCAAATACTCTCAACCCTTTGTCTTCTGGTCACAAAGTAGCCTTGTATGTGCCAAAATGAGACCCTCCAGAGGGTGTTTCCTCTTTTCTATCTTCCAATGTTCTAACTGGTGGTTGCTCATTAGGACAGGGGTTTAGAGTGATGGTAATGCAGAGTGGACTCTCTCTGCAGATGGTAATGCAGAGTTTACTCATGCATTTAGCATGAGTAAAAAATAAAACTGTTGTTTTAACTAGAGATTCTAGGGGTTATTTGTTAGCAAACATGATCTAGTTTTCCTAATATATAGTTGTCACTATAAGCTCAGTGAAGTCCCCCTTTTGTCCTTATTTAAATTCCAACAAGTATCTTGAATGAACATTTTATTCTGAAGTATATGCAATAATATTATGACAGTAGAATCAGCTAATCTTCTAAAGATAGAAAATTGAATCCTCCATATTCAATGTGAGGGAGGACAGGAATTGAGGATGAGCTAAATGTTGTGTCTAGGGAACCATTCTGCAATTAAGTGACTAGGCTCACCAGATTTAACCTATTCATGCAAGGTACCTGTGCAATCATTTTAGCCAAACTTATATCTTTAAAGACATCCATTTGACCAATTCACAAAGTATTTTTTTTGAAGTTTGAATCTTGTGAGAGTTTATTAGAAAATTGCTTCAGCATTTTATTATGAATAATAGATATTTTCCATAAGGTGCTGCTAATTACATAACTCAGAGTTCTACCTCAGCTCAGGTATGGGCAATTCTCTCTTTCTCTCTCTCCTTTTTGATTTTTTGATAGAGTAATTCTTTTTTGAAGAAACATCTTGATCAAAGAAAAATTTGTCTTATTGCATTCTATCCTAAGTGTATTATGGAGTTCGTTGCTTAGCCACTTTTTACATCTTTCACAAGTGGTGGAAATTAGACGTAGATTTAATTTGCACCATTACAATTGGCAGCAATATTTTTATCCACATTGTTAGTAGGCCATTAAGCCATTTTCTAGTTAACATTTTTTTTTTAATTGATCATTCTTGGGTGTTTCTCGCATAGGGGGATTTGGCAGGGTCATAGGACAATAGTGGAGGGAAGGTCAGCAGATAAACAAGTGAACAAAGTTCTCTGGTTTTCCTAGGCAGAGGACCCTGTGGCCTACCGCAGTGTTTGTGTCCCTGGGTAGTTGAGATTAGGGAGTGGTGATGACTCTTAAGGAGCATGCTGCCTTCAAGCATCTGTTTAACAAAGCACATCTTGCACCGTCCTTAATCCATTTAACCCCGAGTGGACACAGCACGTTTCAGAGAGCACCGGGTTGGGGGTAAGGTCATAGATCAACAGCATCCCAAGGCAGAAGAATTTTTCTTAGTACAGAACAAAATGTAGTCTCCTATGTCTACTTCTTTCTACACAGACACAGCAACAATCTGATTTCTGTATCTCTTCCCCACATTTCCCCCTTTTCTATTTGACAAAACCGCCATTGTCATCATGGCCCGTTCTCAATGAGCTGTTGGGTACACCTCCCAGATGGGGTGGCGGCCGGGCAGAGGGGCTCCTCACTTCCCAGAAGGGGCGGCCGGGCAGAGGCGCCCCCCACCTCCCAGACGGGGCGGCTGGCCGGGCGGGGGCTGGTCCCCACCTCCCTCCCGGATGGGGCGGCTGGCCGGGCGGGGGCTGCCCCCCACCTCCCTCCCAGGCGGGGCGGCTGGCCGGGTGGGGGCTGCCCCCCACCTCCCTCCTGGGCGGGGCAGCTGGCTGGGCGGGGGCTGCTCCCCCACCTCCCGGACGGGGCAGCTGCCAAGCGGAGACGCTCCTCACTTCCCAGATGGGGCAGCTGCCAGGCGGAGGGGCTCCTCACTTCTCAGACGGGGCGGCTGCCGGGCGGAGGGGCTCCTCACTTCTCAGACGGGGCGGCTGCCGGGCGGAGAGGCTCCTCACTTCTCAGACGGGGCGGCCGGGCAGAGACGCTCCTCACCTCCCAGACGGGGTCGCAGCCGGGCAGAGGCACTCCTCACATCCCAGACGGGGTGGCGGGGCAGAGGCGCTCCCCACATCTCAGACGATGGGCGGCCGGGCAGAGACGCTCCTCACTTCCTAGACAGGGTGGCGGCCGGGCAGAGGCTGCAATCTCGGCACTTTGGGAGGCCAAGGCAGGCGGCTGGGAGGTGGAGGTTGTAGCGAGCCGAGATCACGCCACTGCACTCCAGCCTGGGCAACATTGAGCACTGAGTGAACGAGACTCCGTCTGCAATCCCAGCACCTCGGGACGCCGAGGCTGGCAGATCACTCGCGATTAGGAGCTGGCCAACACAGCGAAACCCTGTCTCCACCAAAAAAATACGAAAACCAGTCAGGCGTGGCGGCACATGCCTGCAATCGCAGGCACTCGGCAGGCTGAGGCAGGAGAATCAGGCAGGGAGGTTGCAGTGAGCTGACATGGCAGCAGTACAGTCCAGCCTCGGCTCGGCATCAGAGGGAGACCGTGGAAAGAGAGGGAGAGGGAGACCGCGGAAAGAGAGGGAGACGGAGACCGCGGAAAGAGAGGGAGAGGGAGACCGCGGAAAGAGAGGGAGAGGGAGACCGCGGAAAGAGAGGGAGAGGGAGACCGCGGAAAGAGAGAGAGACGGAGAGGGAGACGGAGAGGGAGACGGAGAGGGAGACGGAGAGGGAGACGGAGAGGGAGAGGAGAGCTCACAAAGTATTTCTAACACCCTTTATGTTAAATAATAGATGCTTACTCATAACTAACACATAATTAGGTGTTCCACAACCAGTTTTGGAGGCGTTGGAACTCAGGTGTACCATCTTAAGACTGGAAGATAGGACACCTGCTATCAGAAGTAAGTTGCTTTAACAGCGGCAAACCTGCCAAACTGTGAAACATGACATCTAGGACACCCAGAGAAAGCCTCCACCTTGTATTCTAATCACTGCCATTGTCACTAGCTGAGGTCTCTGCCAGGTCTCAGTAATCTAGATATGAGAGAAGATGGTTGATATGGTTTGGCTCTGTGTCCCCACCCAAATATCACGTTGAATTGTAATTCCCAATGTTGGTGGAGGGACCTGGTGGGAAATGATTGAATCATGAGGATGGATTTTCCCCATGCTGTTCTCATGATAGTGAGTTCTCACTAGATCTGATGGTTTAAAAGTGTGTAGCACCTGCCCTTAGCTCACTCTCTCTCCTACCACGTGAAGAAAGTGTTTGCTTTCCCTTCACCCTCTGCCATGAGTGTAAGTTTCCTGAGGCCTCTCCCAGTCATGCTTCCTGTTAAGACTGCGGAACTGTGAGTCAATTAAACCCCTTTTCTTTACAAATTACCCAGTCTTGAGTTGTTCTTTATATTTAATAGCAGTGTGAGAACAGACTAATACAATGGTTCTTTCCCCAGCACCCTCCCACCCTACCCTAGTCAGTGCTGCACTGAGCCATACATACTCCTTGCCAAAACTGGCTTGGGCTTCCACTGCTTCCCATTTCATATCTCTAAATTTACTTACCATATTTGTCAAAGTCCCAACAGATAGTTATCTTAAAACAAATAAATGTTTTTAAAGAGACTATTGTCAAAAGTATGGGCATGATGCAGGGAAATCCAAGGAGTAGCCCAATGCTCCAGAGCTAATGACAGTGGAGAGTGGTTACCACCCCAGGCCTGAAGGTCTAGGGGAAGGAAGAGGATACAGGAAACCAGAGACAGGACACTGATTGACCAGAGCTGTGATCTTTGGTTGAAGAATACAACTAGCCTGCACCAAGCCCACAAAGAGGGAGCTAGAGGGACAGGGGTACCCAACTTCACCCTTCCATGTCCTGCTGGTGAGTTCAATTGGTGAAGCCAACTGGAAAAAAGAAGGCAAGGATGCCCAGTGATGTAATACAGAAAAGTCAGCATCTCAGAGCAGAGGAGGAGAGCAAGCGCCTCTGGAGAAGCAAATGGAAAATATCCAGCCCTATTACAGCTATCTCACAGGGTACAAGCCTGCCCCAGCAGGCTGGGCTAGAACCTACCGACTCCTAGATCCAGAACCATCTTTCCCACTGGCCCTGTTTTTACTCCCAAGTATACAGGAAAAAGTTTGTGTTTCGGTGCAGTACCAAACATTGTCTATATATTGCATATCCTTTCAGGTTATCAGAGTCTAGCCTTTCATTGCTTTATGCTATTTTATAACTCTGTAAGTTAGAAGAAATGCAAATTCTATTACAGTAGATTTTCTATTAGCTTCCCTCCCTTCTGTAGAAAAAACAGTTTTACCTTGACTTGCCATTCAATTCCCTTAATCCATATAAATTTGTGCTTTTTGACTTTCCCTTTGAATTGGATATAAAATCTGACAGGTTCTATCATATATGAGTAAAATAAAATCTTTAACGTGTTAGTTTTTTTTTTTTTGTTTTTTTTTTTTTGAGAGAGAGTCTCACTGTGTTGCAGGGCTGGAGTGCAGTGGCATGATCTCGGCTCACTGCAAGCTCCGCCTCCTGGGTTCACTCCATTCTCCTGCCTCAGCCTCCCAAGTAGCTGGGACTACAGGCACCAGCCACCACACCCTGCTAATTTTTTGTATTTTTTAGCAGAGACGGGGTTTCACCCTGTTAGCCAGGATGGTCTCGATCTCCTGACCTCATGATCTGCCCACCTCGACTCCCAAAGTGCTGGGATTACAGGCGTCAGCCACAGCGTCCGGCCCTAACGAGTGTTCATTTTTATATCTGTAAGAGAGTCACGATTTTAACTCTTTCTGAAAGTTATCTTTTAACCGTAATCTCAGTCTTTTTCCTATCAGAAGGTACTTGGCATCCTTAGGCAAATTTACCCAGCCCTGCCCTAGCAAACTGCAAATTTGGCAAATCAATAATTTATTTCAATGTTTAAAAAATAGATATCTTGTTATGCAAGGTTTGTAGAAAATAAGCAAGTTGATGGCATACTAAGAAAATACTCTGTGCCTACTTTATGAAATGTTCAAATGTTAATCCTTTAATGGTATATATCATAATCCTATCCTTTTGATTCATTTTGTTGGTGTGACCATGACTCAGAACCACAATGAAACACTGAATTTGATACAATGGTATTTGGTTTCACAGTCTAATTACTGTATTATTTTTTTACCTCTTCTCAAATATCTGTTGGAGACAACCACAAGTCAGCTTTACTGGGTGTGAAAGCCAATGAGCATTAGATGAAAAGCTCCAAGCACTTCTAACAGTCTACCGAGGGTGTGTGTGTGTGTGTCTGTGTGTGCATCCTACCTTCCATGGGCAACTAACTAAAGACAAAAAAAACAAACGAAATGATCAAAGATTCTGGAAATAATTACTTTTAAATTGCCTCCTACTTGCAGGATTGAGGAATTATTTCCAATTTGATTAATCAATGTTATCCTTCAAAATCATGCCTTCCATTATTAAAATGCTAACTCCAGCTAAATCTGGCCTCCAGCTAGTTTTCCTGCCTTAATTTCCACTACGCCAAAAAAAAAACCTTTTCACAGCACTCAGACTTGACTATTCCTTTAGCTGAACATTCCTGTGCTCATAGGCCCAGGGCCCAGAGTGACTCACCATCATTCCCATCAGAGCCCTCCTGAACTGCCAATCAGCTCACTCCTGCCAATATAAATTCCTTCAACATTAACTAAATCACCTCTTCCATGAGATTTTTCCTGACCATTCCAGCTGTAAATAGCTTAACAGCTGTACCTGTGTTGACAATCATAGCTTCATGTCACAGATTCGATGGTGCAAGGTGGGCTAAGTCAGGGGGGACAAGTATTATTGACAGGCTGGATCTGTGCTATAACAAATAACAATACTACCAAGCACATATCTTCCCTCTATATATTATAAAATAATTAAGAAAAAGCTACAGGAGTTAGGCGGAGTCAAAATGTCAGCTTTATTGCTGGCAAAACTGGATTAGAGGTTACTGCTTAGACCTGAGGATGAAATCAAATTTCCTATTACCTACCCCTGAGTTAAATCAATTTACTTACCTAGTACTGGGGCTAAGAAGCCTTTCCAGGGCTTGTATACCCATCAAAGAGCAAGATAAATGAAGAGAACATATGCATCTCTTAAACAGAGTGAGCTATATATGCTCACTAGCCTTTTTGCCCTGAGGGTAGTAACAAAGGCGCTAGAGTATAGGACAAAGGCTACTTATTAAAGGGCAGAAATCTACAATTTATGAGCCTGTAGGAACACAGAATGAATGAGAAAGTGATCATGGCTACAGGCAAAAGGTCTGGGATTAACTGGTTCAATATCTCATCCCATCTGAGGAATACTGGCTCCCGCAATAAAACCAGCACACCTGTTGATGAGATAAAACTGAACTCATTGCTCACTATGGTAAGGGAGAAAATCACCCCCCATAGAGCTCTGACAGTGTCAGGATAGGGGGCTGGTCAGAGTGAAGCAATGTCAGAATGTATTGAGAGTTGGAAGTTTGGTTTCAAATAGGTCTTTCAGTGTGGGAACTTGATTAGGGTTAGGTAAGGAACACAATAAAATAGTCCAGGATTGGTAAAAACAGCAAAGGAGAACTATAAAATATGAGGGATTTAAAAGAATCTTAAGGTACAAACTATCTACTGATGCTTTCCACTGAAGAGTTGATGGCACTTTTGGAAAGTTCCTGATATGGTTTGGCTGTGTCACCACCCAAATCTCATCTTGCATTGTAGCTGCCATAATTCCCATGTGTCATGAGAGGGACCCAGTGGGAGGTAATGAATGATGGGGGCGGGTCTTTCCCATGCTGTTCTCATGATAGTGAATAAATCTCATGAGATCTGATGGGTTTATGAAAGGGAGTTCCCCTACACAAGCTCTCTTGCCTGCCGCCAGGTAAGGCATGACTTTGCTCCTCATTTGCCTTCTGTCATGATTGTGAAGCCTTCCCAGCCATGTGGAACTGCGTGTCCATTAAACCTCTTTCCTTTATAAATTACCCACTCTCCGGGAATGTCTTTATTAGAAGCATGACAACAGTTCCCATAATAAATAATCAAGCCATTTGCCTGGAAAGAGATTCCTAGAAAAATAGTCTTTTGATAGAAACAGTGGAATATCAAAGTGACGTTAGTATAGACATTAAGGAGTGGTTTCAGTTCTCAACGTCCAGCCTGAGTGTGGGAGTAGATGATGTTGGTTCTCAATTTCATTTTGAGAAGAAAGCTGAGGCTCTCTGGAGCAGAAATTTAGAGACTAAGACCCCAGACCTTTCTCCTTGAAATTTAAAGCATGGAAGCCATCATATTAAAAAGAAAAACTCAAGTCTGACTTTGGAAGTCCAAACCTTCACAAATCCCAGAAAAAAAACTTCCTCAAAACCACTCCATTCCCATTTCTCCCTAAAGACCTCTTGGTAGCTGTATTATCCAGGGTTTTCCAGAAACACAGAACCAATAGAAGAGACAAAATGTAGTGAGAGAGGGAGAGAGAGATTTAAGGAATTAGCTCACGCAATTGTAGGGGCTGGCAAGGGCAAGCCAGCAGTCTGGAAACTCAGGCAGTTTTGAAGTAGAAGCTGCAGTCTTAAGGCAGAATTTCTTCTTCTTCAGGAAACTTCAGCTGGAGGAGGCTCCTAAGGCCTTCCACTGATTGGATGAGGCCCACGCACATCATCAAGAGTAATATTTACTTAAAGTCAACTGGTTGTAGATGTTAAACTTATCTACTAAATACCTTCACAGAGACAGGTAGATTAATGTTTTGTTAAATAACTGGGCGCTGTAGGCTAGTCAAATTGACACATAGAACTAACCATCATGGCAACTGCTCAAAAATGTATTTTCCCTCTCTCCAGAAACTCTACAAAAATCTTTGGCTGCATTGGCTCACCTCTCTTCTCACCCGTTCCCCCAAACCTCTTCTCTTTCTGCCTTCTGCCATCTGGATCAACATTTCACTTCTAGAAGCAATTGTTTGCCCTTTATAACAATGTAACAGCAGTTTTTAAAAAATTTTCTGTCATATGAAGGAATTAATACTATTAAAAGTTGACACACATTTGAGTCAAACTCACAATAAATTCAGAAAAGTGCATGCAGAAATTTAAGAAGACATCAGCTATTATCAATGGGTTATTTTTGCCTCAGTTTATATTAGTCAAGTGAGTTAGCCTTTCTGACTCCTCTCTCTCGTAACCTTCTAAGTCATTCATAGGCCAAATATACAGTAAATGGAAATTTCCCAAGATAAATGTAGAGAACTTTCACAATAAAATGTATTAATAAACTGGTGGCTCATGCCTGTAATTCCAGCACCTTGGGAGGCCAAGGGCGGGGTGGATCACCTGAGGTCAGGAATTCGAGAGCAGCCTGGCCAACATGGTGAAACCCTGTCAATACTAAAAATACAAAAATTAGCCAGGTGTGGTGGTGCAGGCCTGTAATCCCAGCTACTCTGGAGGCTGAGGCAGGAGAATCCCTCGAACCCGGGAGGCAAAGGTTGCAGTGAGCCGAGATCATGCCACTGCCTTCCAGCCTGAGTGACAGAGTAAGACTCTGTCTCAAAAAAAAAAAAAAAAAATTAATAAATCTATGCTGAAAAAAAAGTTCTGTCATGGAGATAAATATAAGACAAATGACTTGCAAACTCACACAGCCAAACAGGTTGACACCCCTCAACCTTGAACTTTGTATCTTCTGACTTCAATGTGCCTGCCTCAAGTGCCTCTGCCATTCCGTGTGCTGCAATGGCTCTAACGCCACATTTTACAGCAATGGTGTTGTTTTGCATGACCATTCTCTGAGACAGAAAATAATCCCAAAATATTTTAGCATCTGTATACTAAGTAATGCACTGTCTGTAAAATAAGTTATCCTTCTAAAATGCTGATGATATACATGCCATTTATCTAGTTCCGACAAAAGCAGTGAAAAAAAGTTTTAATGAGACAGCATTAGGCATGTAGTATAGGGTATACTTCTCATTCAATTTAAATCTTGTTCAAGTCATCCAGCAGATGTGGGACTGGATAGAACAATTAAGGCCAAGAGCTCTGTGGTAGGCAGAGTAATGAGCCCCCAAAGATGCCCATGTCCTAACCCCTAGAATCTGGGACTGTGTCATTTCACATGGCAAATGGGACTTTGCAGATATGATTAAATTAAGGATCTTGAGATCGGGAGATTTCCCTGGATTATCAGGGTGGGTCTAACGTAAATACAAGGGTCCTTACAAGTCAAAGAAGAATATAGAAGAAGAGTCAGTGTCAAAGTGATGCAGTGTGAGAATATCTTGACCTGTCATTGCTGGCTTTCAAGATGGAAAAGGGTCAGGAGCACTGAATGTGGGCAGCCTTAGAAGCTGGAAAGGGAAAGGATATGGATGCTCTCCTAGACCTCCAGAAGGAACTCTCCTCTGCCATCACTCTGGTTTCTGCCTAGTGAGATGCCTTTCAGACTTCTGACCTCCAGAACTGTAAGATAATGAATTTGTGCTAAGCCACAAATTTGTGGTAATTTGTTACAATAACAATAGGAAACTAATACAAGCTCCCTGGCGTCCAAAGTTATAACAACTGAGAAGGCCTTGCTTTGACAAATGACAAGAAACATCTGCTGCCTTTTCAGCCACAGTAATTCAGGCTCTATCTGCTTATACCATCCTACACAGTTCCTTTAGATTGGGGGTCAGGTATTCAAATAACAAGGACAGCAAGTAATATAAATGAGAAAATGGATGGATGTAAGAAACTGGGGATTAGTGACGACTGAGGCAAATGAGAAGTACATGCACCATCCAAGGCAGTGCATCCAAGAAAACTTTCTGCAGAAATGGTCATGTTCTGTATCTGCACGGTCCAATAGGATAGCCACATGTGACTATTTCTAATGTGAATAAGTAGCTGAATTTTTAGTTACATTTAAGGTTCATTAACTTAAATGTAAATATAAAATATCCACATGGGGTTAGTGGCTACCTTGTTGAACAACACAGATCTAAAAGGTGAAGAAATAAAGGCCTAGTGTGTCCAGATCTTCTGATATTTCAAAAGAAACCAAAAAAAAACAGAAAAACAAAAAAAATGTATGCTGAAATATGCTAGATTTTACATGTTGGCTTAAATTTTCATTTAAGCAGTCTGCGGGCCAAGGATGTTGATGTATCCTGCCAGCAGAGCAAACAGTGTTCTCTTGCTCTAGATTTAAACACAATCTATATTAGTCTCAGACCAGCTTTCCATATTCACCAATTATGTCTAAGAGGCACATTCCTCAGATACCAAGAAGACCCCCAAGGGGGATTCAGATGTCCTGTAGGTTCAAGACACAGGCTCCCAATCTCATCACTGTCATTATCTTCTGAAGTTCTTTCATAGTCTCTGATCATAGGATCTAACACAAACTGAAATTCTTAAATTCTGTGAGACCTAAAATCAAATCTTATACTTTTTTTGAAGATCTCATTAGTGCCTGGAACAGAGATTCTATGTCCAAAGCCTCTGCATACTTATTGTTATTCTTATTGAATCAGAGAAGGAAATTTTATCATAGACATGTTCCATTGAGAACAAAATTAATGTATAAAATTCCAGATCTACAACAAATAAATTAGTAAGTAATTTTATGTCTAAATAGAGAATTCTTTTCATGGCAACTTTCTTTATGATATTTAAGATATAATTCTAGTGACAAAAATTAATATTATATGCAATTATTTGTGGACATACCAATTGCACTAAGCAGTGATACTGTCTGATCTAAGTTGATTGTCTCTAAACCATTATCAATAAAACAGAAACATATCTGACAACCAGGCTTTCTATCAGAACTGAATAACAAATAACAATTTTTTTTTCAAATTTTAGGTAAGAAATTTAACATCATTATTCATCAAATTCAACATCATTATTTCTATATGTATTATGTCATTTGGTCAACAAGATAATTCTACAGACAAAAGGATCCCAACATACAGTCCAAATTCAAGGTAATTTATTAAAAACGAATTGTCCAACTCAGAAAAAAGGCAAAGAACTTGAATAGATATTTCTCCAAATAAGGTATACAAATGGTCAATGGCCACATGAAAAGATGCCCAACATCACTAGTCATTAGGGACAGTATAACCACAGTGAGATACCACTTATCCATTAAGATGGCTACCATCAAAAACAAAAAAATCCACACACACCAGAAAATAACAAGTGTTGATGAAGATATGGAGAAAGTGGAACCTTTGTGCATTGATAGTGAGAATGTAAAATGGTGCAGCCACTGTGGAAAACAGTTTGTCGGTTCCTCAAAAAGTTAATATAGAATTATCTCTGTAGGCCAGCTTCAATAAGAAAAAAAGAACTGCCATGTAATCCAATAATGTCACTTCTGTATATATATCCAAAAGAATTGAAAGTAGAGACTCAAACAGATACTTGTAAGACAATGTTCATCGCAGCATTATTCACAACAGTCAAAAGCTGGAAACAGCCCAAGTGTCCTTCAACAAATGAATGAATAAACAAAATGTGGTGTGTGTGTGTATATATAATTTATATATATTTATATATTTTTATATATATAAAAATGTTATATATACACACACACACACACACAAAATAGAATATTCAGCCTTAAAAAGGAATGAAATTCTAATACATGCTACAATTTGGGTGAACCTTGAAAACATTATGCAAAGTGCAAGCAGACACACACACTAAAAACAAATATTGTGTGGTTCCACTTATGTGTGGTATCTAGAATAGTCAAACTCATAGAGGCAGAATGTAAAATACAGGTTAGCAGTGGCTGAGGGGAAAAGGGAATTGGTAGTTATTATTTAATGGGCACAGAGTTTCTATTGAGGATGATGAAAAACTTCAGAAATGAATAGTGGTTATGATGGCACAACATCATGAATGTATTTAATGCCAGTGAATTGAACACATAAAAATGGTTACAGTGATACATTTTGCATTATGTATATTTTACCACAATAAAAATAAAAACTAATTGCTGTTTGATTTCTCTAGACCACTGCTTCCCTTCCACTCCCAATTAGTGATAATAACTAAGAGGCACTGAACACATACTATTTAGCAGACTTTCTGAGCAATGAAGTAGCATGCAAAATTGTCATCACAGTCATTACATTATGTCATCACAGGCATTACAGTGTATGAGAACAGAGGATTTAAATAACAAGACAAGTCATGGAAAACTGTAGAATTCCTTTCACTAGTAAAAGACATCCAAAATTTCACAAGTCTAAAAAGTGGGAAAGGACATTATTTAATCATTCTACAAAAGTCTACAAACATGACCATAAGAGAACACATAGAAATTTGAAGCCTGCTTTCTATCTCACTATAAACAAACCTCTAATATATGGCTGAGATCATGCAACAGTTCATAAAAACATAAGCATTTTATAGGAATCATATCTGTCTTCAAGTCCAATACAAAAAAGGTAAATCTAATAACAAGCCATGATTTTGCTGCAATGAGAGCTCTAACGAGCAGATATTTTCATTAAGTTGTTCTATCACAGGCCCCTTCTAAAAAGTTTTAGCTAAGAAAGTGCCCAGAAGTTCATTACATGGTAGGTTTAATACCCAAAGACATGCCTGTATACTGACTCCAAGAACAGCAGTATTCTAACTAGGTTCTGGAAAGTTCTACCTGAGTTATACTGAATCTAAATAACCATAGTATTAAGATCAAGGTCAAAACTCCTTTGGGTCCATTTCAGCAATTTAAATTTTGATGAAAATTACCACTGGTTGGATTGGCCTAATCAAAGCAAAACTGATTTAGTTGATCGATGCTCAACCTTAAGGTCCCTTATGGTTCTAGCATACTTCCATTGTATTGTTGCAAAAATTGTTGAAATATGCAGCCCTTCCATCCTAAGGGCTATTAATTTTGAGACGATGAGTACCCACAGTCTTGAGTTTATGATTGCCTACTTCGTTGTTTAATAAAACATTAGCAATTGTCAATTAAGCTTTAATGATAGTATTAAAATGCAAAACAGGATAATTCATACACTTTTCTATTACTTGGAAACAGAATTTTTGTTCTACAGAACAAAATCTGTTAAAATAGCCTTTATGTATAAATTGAAACAGAATAATTTGCTTAAAACAGATAATAATTAACTCATGTGGCTTTAAAATTTACAAAGTGTTGTAGTGTACATTTCCTTATCTAATTCTCATTAATATGTTGTGATGTGGGCTGTAGACTGAATATTCAAGTTTTCCATTATAAAATCTAAAACAAAAACATAATGCAAATAGCAATGGCTCTGAGTGAACTGAGTCCTACCTTAAATTTACAGAAGAAATCTTCACATTTTTTTCTTGATAAAACCAGCAATAATTTCCTTGGGACTAGAACTATAGTGTTGAAATGATTCTTGGGCCTAAGTCACATGTTTGTGCCATTCAACATTACATTATGTGGGCAAGTGAAGCAAACACAAATATCAACATAAAAAGAAAACACAAAGATAAAACTGAATAAGTAGCTATAATACTAGACATCTTAATCACCACAGAAAGACAAATAAGAACGGAAGGATGAAAATCTGCTATTCAAAATAAATGTTAGTGGCTCATGTCCCCAGCACTTTGGGAGGCCAAGATGGGAGGATCACTTGAGCCCAGGAGTTCAAGGTCACCCTGGGCAACACAGTGAGACCACATCTCTACAAAAATAAATAAATAAATGTGAGTTAACCTTAAATTATTTGGAAAGATTTTAGTTTTTAAAATTAGTTATGCTTGAGTTTATGTTTTGAGGACTTTGTGTGTTTTGAACATATAACAATGATAAATAACATTTTTAAAAGAAGATCAAAACATATGACTGCATTTAAAATTGAGATAAGCAACTCCAAGAAGCAAGGGCACCAAAATATTCAGTAATGAGCAGGACCCAGCAAGGCCTGTGGTCCTTTGCATACATAAGTACGCAGAGGATTCTGGGAATTTGGCTGTGTTGGGAAGAGGCTGGAGTTGGACTCCTCTGCTCCTAAGAGGAGGAAGAACATATGCTGCCAACCATTGCCTGTAGCTGCTACTTACACGAACCTCATGCCTAATGAGGCAGATGGACACACACAGCACCTTGCGACAAGATACTGAGCCAAGCCATCCCCTGACTCTGTGACTGATTCTGCAATAGCCCAATCATCACTGAGGGACAAGAGCAAGAAAGCACCAGTATGAGACATGGTCCTGGATCAAAGGCCAGGTGGTCAGGCAGGAGGCAGGTGGGGGCAACCTCAAAACTGCTAAACGGGGATAAATTATACAGAGAAATAGACAATCTTCAATATACAATGAGCCAGAAAACCCTTAAAACCAAGACACATAAATGAAATTACAGTTAAAAAAGACAGTCTACGAATCAGATTATGGACTTACACCAAAAAAGTTGTTTAATACCCTCAAGAAGATAAAGAAATAACACTCATAAAATAAATAAGAGGTCTAAATCCAAAGCAGTCAGTAATAAAGAACAGATAATGATAAATACATATTAGTAAAATTAAACTTATAAACATTAAAATTTTTAAAAAGATAGACAAAATAAAGTGCTAGTCCAGCCCAAAGAGAAAAATAATTAATAAATTGGAAGGCAGTCTAAGGAATTCACTCAGAATGTAGCACAGAAATAAAGGGATTTTAAGATATCTGTGTCTATATGGATAGAGAGAGAGAAACAGAGACAAAGACAGATAGGCTCAAACAAATAGCAAAAATAGTGCCATATAAATAGAATCAAAGATATGATGGGGAAATAATATTCTTGAAGATAACTACTCAGATTAGTACAAAGACTTGAAAAGTCACTATCTAGTAAAACTGAAGATGCGACTTCCCTAATCAAGCAATTCCATAATTGATAAGAATATGAATAAGAATATGCCAATAATTTTTAAAGTTAGATAAAATGAATAATTTTCTGGAAAAGCATAAAAACACAAAAATTGGCTCAAGAAAAATGGAATTCCCAAATAAACCTAGAAAAACTGATTAATTTTTTTCAATGTCTACCAAAAGAAAACCCTAACCTCCCACAATTTTATAGGCACATTTTATCCCATATTCAAGAAATAAGATAATGTCTCATATATGAAAAACTAAGTTCATATAAAGACATTACTAATCTTTAGTAATTAAAACAGTGTGATGTTGATGCACAAATGGAAAAAATGTACCAATGAAATAGAAAACTCACAAACAGATATATCTATGTATCATATGGTATATTGCAAAGATGCCCTATAAATTAGTAGGGAAATGTACCCTTATGGCCTACTGAATAATACAGATTCTCTCATTTAAGCCATTCAAAGTCATCACCAAATGGCTCAAACTTATCTCTGTAATCTTACAGCCCATTACTTCCCCCACTATATATCACATGTCATGTTAAAACTCATCTAATCATTATTTCCCTAAAAAAGCTGTGAGGACCTGCCTCTGTTAGTTTTATCCCAGCTGGATTTTCCACTTAGAATGCCCTTTTAACTCCCCAGTACCCCCTGGCACATTAAAGCCTATTTCTCAAGGCACAAATCAAAGAGCACATAACAAAAAATACACTTCTCAATAACAAACATCACACAGGGATTGTATGCTGGCTATTTGGGTGAGTGTGTTATCTCTTCTATTGAGCTGAAAATCATTGAGGGCAAGGATTGTCGATCTATTAACAATGTCCCTTACCCACATAGTCACAAACACCTACAGTGGCCTAAGACATGATAAATGATTAATAAAAAACTTTCAGATTGAATTAAGGAGTTGAAATAACGTCAAGAAAACTGTTACCCACAACTTGAAATGTTTCCAATTTTCCAAAATTGGAAAAGATATATCCTATACGATTTTCAGTTCCTAGGAAAAATAATCTAGTCTCCTATTACCAACTACCAATGCATTTTAACTATCATCGCTTGCCAAAATTAGAGACCCATGAGTGATCGATACAGGTTAGGGATTCTTATCATGTAATCCAATTATGTTCCATTTGTATCAGTTATTTTCAGTCCATTAAAACACTTATCCAAACTCTTGGGTTTTCCCCATCTTCCTTTTTAAAAGTATTTCCTTCAATACGTTAAATGAATAGAAGAGGCTTTTGCTGAATCCCTGCAAAAACATACTAAATGACTGAGACTAGAGCAAATATACCTCCTGAATTAAAGTACAGAAATAGCCTTCAGAGAGAATAATAGCCTAATAATATAGGAGATGTTGAAGACTGAAAACACTAAGTCTTAGGGCTCTTATACGAAAGGCATGTGGCAGGGAATCTTTGTTTTTCACCATGAAGGGGAAAAATTCAGATTTTAGGCATAAATATACCTCCATCCTGATGGGAAGGAGACACCAATGGGAGCAAGTTAATAAAATTAAAACCTAAAAAGGACTGGGTAGAAGTGGGGTCAAGATAGGAAAGCCAAACATTCAGGTTTCCTCTGCATTCGCATCAATTATCTGTACGTCAAATGGTAAAGGCAGCAGCTACGGAAGCTAAGCTAACAGTTATTGCCGGGCGCGGTGGCTCATGCCTGTAATCCCAGCACTTTGAAAGGCCGAGGCAGGCACATCATGAGGTCAGGAGATCGAGACCATCCTGTGAATGGTGAAACTCCGTCTCTACTAAAAATACAAAAAATTAGCCAGGCGTGGTGGCGGGCACCCGTAGTCCCAGCTACTCAGGAGGCTGAGGTGGGAGAATGACGTGAACCCGGGAGCAGAGTTTGCAGTGAGCTGAGATTGCACCACTGCACTCCAGCCTGGGAGACAGAGCAAGACTCCTCTCAAAAAAAAAAAAAAAAAAAAAACAGTTATTAGAGGTAGTTCAAAGGCCTGGAGGCCAAACTTTGAAAGCAGAGGTGATGAAAGTCTTGGGTACCAGGGATCAAGAGCAAGTCAAGCATCTGAAACACAAAAAGGTCAATGCAGAGGTAAAGAGGACAACAGGATTTCAGTGGCCAAAGTACACATGAATACAGAATTGTGAATGTCATATGGAGCAAAACACTGGCACCAAGAATAAGAATGCAAGAATGTCTGATTTGTGAAAGAATCATGATGTTATGAAAATTGATACTTTCTGATTTCTATACATCTTACTAATTATAAATTATTCTGAGTTGACCAGTAAATGCAGAACGTATTTAAACCAGCCAGAGCCCAGGAGTGTTCTGGATACAGGTGAGCTCTGTTGGCATCTGGAACAGAAGAACTGGATGTGGCAGATTGCACCTTCCAAAGATGATCACCATAGTATCTCCTATCCAATATGCTGTTCTGCAATATGACTTTGACATTTCCTCATCAAGAAGTGGAGTCTTATTACCTTACTCTCGGCTTGGCTTTACTGGCTTGTTGAACCAGCAGAATAAGACAGAAGTGACACTCCAGCCTCTGAGAAGGTTGTAAAAACACCTTGCAATTTCTACCTGAGCCTCTTAAAAGGATCACTCTTGGGATGCTGTCTCTGAGGACTGTGGCCACATGAAAGGTCTCAGCCACATGAAAAGGTTATTGGTTGGTGTTCAGGCATGTAGCCCCAGCAGAACTCCTAGGAAATAGTCATCATCAACTGCCAGCCATTCCACATTCCAACTCAATTGAACCTTTAGACGAATGTAGCCCTAGCCTCTATTTGACTTCAACTACAAGAGGGATGCCAAGCTGAGACCAGTTAAGCCACACAACTGTGAGATATAAAAATAAATTGTTATTTTAAGCCATGTGTTTCAAGGTGGCTTGCTATGTAGCAATAGATAATCAGTACCTAGGGTTACAGGGATGATTTTTTAAATTATCTCTATCTATGGCTAGTAATACTGCGGCCATGACACTTACAGTTATCAACTCCAGCAGACTCAGAAATTCATTCAGCTCCCCTACTCCACCCTTTTTGGTTCTCCAATAAAATGTCTGGTGATGGATGGCTCTGGAAGTTAAATGAGACTTGGTATTACCTGGGAAGTTTTGATTTGCCGCAACTCCACAATGCCTATTATTGCACATAACTGAGATGTGACTAGAGCCTGGAACAATTGAAAATGCAGAGAAGTCTGTATTATAAGACCAAGGTGGAGAGAAAGTACTGAAGATAACTGAGTGATCACTAAAATACAGAGAATCCACACTCTAGTGATAAGTGGCATTTGAAGGGAGAAATTTTCCAGAGAGATAAATGAGACCTTTCTCAATTAATACCAGTACTTGTGTTGCTTGTTATATTGTTGCATTTCCTCCTGAAATATTACAGGAACCAGGCTATTTCACTTACCTCCAAACCTTCAATTGTTTAGTCTCTGTTAATGCAAGGTCATAATGCAGAACATAGATCCTCAGTTTACAGTCAATCCTCAATTATTCAAGGCTTATATGGAGTTACAGCGCAGTCCAGTAGATCTCTGCTTAAATATTGGTTTCATTGACATTTGGACACATCTGGAAATTCAGCCTGCTTAATTTTGATTTTGCTGACATCACAACTCAGTTATTTGAACTCTAAATACCTAATCACCTCTAGTGCAAGTTTGAGCTAGATGGATGGCAGGAGAAAAGTAAACATTTATAGATTGTCTTTTGCATTTTACATACATTATCTAATTTAGTCCCCACAGCAATTCGATGAGATATTACTATCCTTATTTCATAGAAAATGAAACTCAGGCTCAGAAAATTCAACTTAAGTTTGCTTCCTTCCCCATTTTGTTGCTTAACAATATAATTAAGAGAATAGACTCTAGAATCAAACAGACTGGAATTATCTTTTTATCATAATATGTTTTTATTAAAATGAGTTTTTAAATGTATAGTTTATCTGTTTTTATATCTGGCAGTTTCTCTATGATTTAGCTTTCAGAAAAGTCATATGATTTAGCTTTCAGAAAAGTCATATTTTTCTCAAATGACCTAGCTTTTACCTTCGTTAACTCACACCTGCACCCATCTGAAGTGAAACCAGCAACCATTTAACAGCAAACAGTAGCAGCAGCATGCACCAAAAGAGAATGGAAAGTGAAAAGAACACAACAGATCATTTTAAAAGGTACATGCCCTAGAATTTTTTGACAATGTTTGAGCGTGGTTCTCAAAACTACAATTCTATAAGTCAGTGAATGCTGAGTTTTATTTAGAAAGCATGGTCCCACCTTGTATAAAGAGAAAAAGCAGCCCTAGGATAACAGTACCAATTTTAAAGGGCTATTTCATGGCATCAATTAAAACATGCATGCCATCAGTATAGTCTTTTGCCAAACATGGACCTTCAGTGTGGATACATGAATCTCTGCCAACTTAGCTTCATATTTTACATGAAATATGGATACAACACAGGATAGAAATATAAATGGTCTGCAGTGTGACTTGAAATTTCTGCCTATTAAAAAACTGTGTGTTGGTGACTTATCCATTAACTAAGGGACTTTAACTCCAGGCAGGTTGTTCTAATTCTCTTTTCTTTTCAGTAATGTGTCAATTGCCTGGTTCTCCACTGACAGCTAAAATTAAACAAAAAAGTGAATTCCATTCTACAGTGTGACAATCTTATGGGAACACTAGAGGTAAATTTTTTAAAAGTCTGCAATCTCTAATATAATGAAAGCATAAAAGTATTTGCAGGCATCATGTAAGATGCAACAATAGAATGTGGACTGCTCTAAATCAGAGAGCACATAGACCATGCTGAAGATTAAGTAATGACTGTACACAAATTAACTTCAGCAGTAATCTTTGAGGAATACATTTCACTGCAGTAATATTAATCTAAAATTAATACATTTCACTGCCTGCATAGGCAGGCAGGAGGGAAAGCAACAAAAAAAAGCAAAGATCAAAAGAGAATCTCTGGCAAATAGATATTCTGCAATTTCTAAAATGCAAGATAAAATGAAGGAGCCCAATATTAGGCCTAACCCCTTTTAATCTACATGAAAATGTGAAGAAATTAAAACTGTCTGTAACTGATAACTAACCAGCCAGAATTGTATGTCAATCCATAGGGACAAGTTAAAAACAGGTAAAAACAGCAGATTATTTTATATTGGCAATCAAATATATATGAAAGAAGGAGTAAAATGTTTTAAAAATTGGCAAAAACTACTTAGAAAATAAGATTCCCTGAAGAAAAACTATCAAGGACACATCTAAATACATGTTAGAATGAGCCAATATGGGACAACTTCCCATTATCAACTATTAAGACAAAGGTTCTAGACATGGCTTAAAAGCGTTAGCTTTATCTGATGCTCTGACAGTGCAGAGTGATATTGGACCCAAATGTAGGATCTAGAGGATGACAGCTTGAATGTTAGTATCTTGGCTGAATCAGGCTCAGGGTGGAGAGAGTGATGTTAGAACCAGGACTCTTGCAGAGAGCCAGAAACTAGGTCCAAGCAGCCAATTCATGAAACTAGAGAAACTAGAGAGATTCTGTCCCCATGGAGGCAAAGTGTCAAGGAAACTTGCCTTCAGGATGGGAAAATAGAAAGTTTTCTTAAAGCAATTTAGAAACCCATGTTTGCCCTACGTGTGGATGTAGAATCAAAGTTACACTTCCTTCATGGGGCAGAAATTTTAAGCCAAGAAACTAGCATAAGAAAACTGGTCTGGAACTGATGAAACATCTATGGAACTGATGAAACATCTAGAGCACTGACAGAAGTAAATAATACCACTTTCAAGGGGTGCTTTCAGATCACTGGTGACTCAGACACTGGCAACACAATAGAAACAACAGGGAAAAGATGAACTCACAATAGAAAATTGCAAATTACACAGGGAAATGCATCACCATGAGGAGGAGACAGCATACCAAAAAAAGGGAAAACTTCACAACCTAAAGATTAGGCATGATACAACTATTTGAGTTTATAAACTGAATGTCTTTAAAGTTATGAAAGAAATTAAAAATAGAAATAATAATGAACATCCTAGATATTTCTTGATTTCTGAATTATGTCCTCAGACATTCCTTTGGTAATTTTGGAATAAAGTCTATTTTTGTTTATCTAAAAATTGGGGTAGGAAGGTAGTATACACTACAAAGGACACAAGGGAACTTTTGTGGGTAATGGAACTCTTCTATAACTTGATTGATGTGGCATTACAAAACTGTATATGTGTGTCAAAACTCAATGAACCATACATCTAAAAGAGTGAATTTTACTGTCTAAAGTATACCTCAGTGCCTTATACCAAAAAATAAAATAAAATCTCTCCTCTTTCAGGATATCCATAGACAGCAGAAAAAAAATAGCAAAATAGATATTTTGACTCACAGAAAATGAATGTTTGCAAAGATTCACCAAGAAATAAAGTCAACCAAAAAAGCAAAGTCATGGAAAAGAAGTGAGTTCAATTTATATTAAGAATTCATTTATTAAAAGCAGTTATTACCCAAATACCAGGCCCCAAAGGCAGACACTGGTGAGGCAGCCTCACATGGGAAGGAGCTTCCCTGGCGAGATTCAGTGTCAACTCACAGCCACATCCTTTTCTATAAAAAATTCATGACAGCAAAGTTTGCTTTCATTTATAACACTGAAAAAAATAAAGCTTTAGTCAATAGATGTTGCTGAAAAGTGAAATTACATTTGTTGAATTAGAAAATAAGAAAGATAATTTGAATCCAGATTTTACCAGTAATTATTAATATGATCCTACGCCAGATGTCTCACTTCTCTATTTCTTAGATTCCTCATTTGTGAAAACATAAGGAATTAGCCAAATGATCTTGTGGGTCCATTCCTGCCCTCATGTTCTAACAGTGTGATTAATTTGGGCTTAGACAAAGAACCACTAAGACTTTAAGGTCGAAATATGAATTGGAGAAAAATTAGAGACCTGTAAACTCTGCCATGATTGAAGCTTTATAAGACAGTAGAGTAGGAAAATAATGTTTTCCTCAAAAAATCTTTATTTGGAGAGTTTTATTGTAGAAGTTAATTTCTACACTGAAGTCGGAACATTAGAACTTGAAATTTCTCTTTCGGATTCTCTAGACCTATATTATAGTTTCTACGGCACCAACTGGTATGCTGCAGTTTTCATTCTGGCACTAACTACCTGGAGTTAGCAAAGACCCCACAAGTTAAGGGCTCAGTCTTCCACAAGACTACTCTCACTTGAGACTCCAGCTGAACATCAGGGTTCCCCAGGCCGCCTGCACTTTGACTGACTACAGATTTGGGGGTTCTCACAAATGCCTCAGGTTTGATAATTTTCTAGACCAAGTCACAGATCTTAGGAAAGTGCTCTACTTATGATTAAAGTTTTATTATTATAAAGGATACAGATCAGGACCAGCCAAATGAAGAGACACATAGGGCAAGGCCTGGGAGGGTCCCCAACACAGAGCATGCATGTTCTCTTCCCATAGACAGAACAGGTCAACCTCCCATCACATTGATGTGTTCATTTGTCAGGAACCTCTCCTGAGCCTTGGTGTCCAGAGTTTTAACTGGGGTTTCATTATGTAGGCATGATTGATTAAATTATTGGCCATGTGATTCAACTCAATCTCCAGTCTTTCTCCCCTCCCCAGAGGTCAGACTGCCTCAAAGGAGTCACCTTTTAATCATGTTATTGGTCTTTCTGGTATCCAGCCCCCATCTAAAGTGATTGGAGAACTGATCTTGAGTCATTGAATTAGCATAAACTCAGGTGTGAACCAAAGGACTCAACAACTCTATCACTTGGGAAATTCCAAGAGCTTTAGAAGATATGTGCCAGGAACCCGAGACAGAGACCAAATTCTTTATTGTACAGCATAGCTCATCTCACCTTCTCTATGTACAGTCTTTTAAAATATTCTTTCTATGAATACAGGCATGCCTAGCTCCAAGATGCTAGTGGATCACAACTGCCCTAGGTACAGAGCCCCAGTTTGATATGACCTTTCAGCTTTAACACCCAACTCCAACTAACAAACATCCCTATTGTATCATATTAAATCCCTCGGAGAAAGAATCCAAATATATCCAGTTTGAGTCAAGAGTCCATTAGTTTAAAAAGCTATGATCAGAGCAGCAAAGTTATAGGATGCTTCAAAATAGGACTAACAATTCTCAAAGAACTGAACCTGGACTTGGCAAGCATCAGACAATGTAAATCTAAGTATAGTTCCTATGGTTATGAAAAGCACAAGTGTGCAAAATGGGCTTAGAAAACATGAACAGGAAGCCATACAAGGAGAACCAAATATAATCAATCTCCAAGATTTTGCCTTCCTTCCTATGCCCTTTTTTAAAAGCAGATATAAAAATAGTTTGGTTCAACTATATACCAATAGAATGTCAAAAGATTAATTTTAGACATTAATTAATCAAAAGATTAAGATTAATGTTCTTGGGAGTCAAATCCAAATTGGACATGTTCTATCTTGTGTACAAATGGTTCTGTTTTGTTTTATAGAATCATTGTAAATGGAAAGAGTGGTTTGTGGCAAATGGGAGAAAGAGAAATTCCATTTAGGAGTATTTTCTAGAAGTAAAATACGGAGAGCTAATAGGAGACAGATAAAGACTTACCAAATATTACATATTTGAGCTAAAAGAAAAAAGGTAAAGGTCACTTCAACTGTATGTGAGGGAAGCTAATTAAGGCTACATTAAGAAAAATGAGAATGTATCACAATGATGAAGATATAGCTCATGAACTCCAAACGCAGAAATGTAATCTGGCCTCCAAAAGAGACAAGAATCAAGGCCTCAGAAGCCTCCACAAGGCTGAGCCCCTTATTTTAGCATGTTTCACCTCCTAGCATTCCCATCCTGCTGTTTCTCAGGCTACATAAATAGGCACGATGGCCACTTCCCAACCCTAGGTTTACTTTGCCTCCATTTGAAAGGCCAAACTAAAGAAAGTTAAAAATCCTTAGTTCCAGTTCTTTCACTCCAGAAGATACCATCTGATCAACCTATTCTGGTCCAATCGGCAATGGCCAGAAGGGAAGGAATCACACAGTGCAAATATGGCTGCTGGGGGTCCCTCCCTGTAGGGCAAGAAGGCAATTTAAAAATCATTTGTGAGTTGAGAAGATACCCCAGAAAGAGTCTCTAATACTCTCTGCTTACTTAGTTTCAGAAAAATAATAATTGCCCTGGACAAAAGACAATATCTGAGCAGCATCTCTCCAGGATACTGATGGGTTCTGTATTTAACGCTTTTATAAATTACATGAAGAGTGAATGCTCGAAAAGCCTCACATTTGCAGATAAACAAAGATCTTTGGAGTATGAATACGCCAAGGTGACAGGAATAAAATGCCAACTTACTTACTTCGATGAGTGTAAGAGAAAGGTAATACATTAGTTCTGAAAAATCAAAGAAATATAATCTTGGATGCTCTGAAAAGAATTTCAGATAGAAACCTGAGATATTATTATTATCTAAAAGATTAGTGAGAAACTTTCATCTACTGAATAACTTCTAAGACTAAAGTATTAGTCACTCATTTACTAATGCAACAGAAATACAGAGAGAAGGCAGGGCAAGAGGGAAGGCAGAGAGGAGGAAGGAAAGAAAGAAAAGAGAAAGGAAGGAGAAAAATGCATGCTAATACATCATGATTACCTGATGAGGCAAGTATTATCAATCCCCTTTCTCAGAGAAAGAAACTGTGACTGCAAATTTCCATAAGTTACCCAAGATCACCAACTAGTAAGTAGAATAACTAAAATTCCAGCTCAGGTGTGTTTATCTGACTCCAAAGTATATGTTCTCTCCAACACATGATTATCCTACATTTTTTAGATTTGGCATGAAATTCTTGGCAAAAACATTAAGGACTATTAAAATAGCTTAATGAAAAAACATGAGGCACTGATTTTTTTTTAACACTATGTCAAAGTGTGGAGATGAGACATAACCCCTTTGGATCCAGGTTATGAAACATGAAAGGTCAATGCAGTGTGTCTACTCACCTACTTTCACAAGCCAAAAATGCTGCCCTATTTACTGGCTCGGGCCCAGAATTTCCAAGAGAAAACTCTGGCCTCAGGTAAAATGAAAATATTCAAACTCAACGGCAAAGAAGAAATAAGAAAAAATGGATGCATCATGTTAAAGAAAAAATAGGCCTGGCATGGTGGCTCACTCCTCTAATCCCAACACTTTGGGAGGCTGAGGCAGGCAGATCACTTGAGGTCAGGAAGTCGAGACCAGCCTGACTGATGTGGTGAAACCTCGTCTCTACTGAAAATACAAAAAAATTAGCCAGGCATGGTGGCACATGCCTGTAGTCCCAACTACTCAGGAGGCCGAAGCAGGAGAATCTCTTGAACCTGGGAGGCAGAGATTGCAGTGAGCCGAGATTGGGCCATTGCACTCCAGCCTGGGTGACAGAGCGAAACTCTTGTCTCAAAAAAAAAAAAAAAAATATATATATATATAAGCTACATACAGGCAAATAAAGCAAAAATAAAGTTAAACTGGAGGCTGTATTTGTAATATATATGACAGTAACTTTTTTTAAAATAAATTGTATTAATATATTTAAGATATATAACATGACGCTATGGGATACACAGGAAAAAAATAGATAACTATGTGTGATGATGAATATGTTAATGAAGCAAATTAATGAAACAAATTAACATATTCATCATCGCACACAGTTACCTATTTTTGTTTGTTTGCTTTTATGGCAAGGGCAGCTAAAATCTATTCTTTTAGCATAAATTCCAAATACAGTACAATTTTATTAACTACAGTCATGTTGCATATTAGATCTCTAGATGTGCTCATCCTATATATCTGCTACTTTGTATCCTCTGACTTATATCTCCCCATTTCTTCCCCATCCGAAGTAATCACTCTTTTGTTCTCTGTCTCTATATATTTGAATTTTTATTTTTTAGATCCACAGATGAATGAGATCATGTGATATTTGTCCCTCAGTCTGGCTTATTTCATTTAGCATAATGTCCTTCAGGTTCATTACATTGTGGCAAATGGCAAGATCTCGTTCTTTTTAGAGCTGAATAATATTCCATCATATATACATACCATCGTTTCTTTATCCATTTGTCTATTGACATACACTTAGGTTTTTTTATGTTTTAGGTATTGCCAATAATGTTGCAATCAACATGGTAGGACAGATATCTTTATGAGGTGGTGATTTCATTTTGTTTGGGAACATGCCTACAAAAGGGACTAAGTCATATAGTAGTTCTGTTTTTCATTTCTCTAGAAACCTCCATACTGTTTTTCATAATGACTATTGGGAATCTGCATTCCCACCAACAGTGTACAACAATTACTATTCTTAATAGCTAAAAAAAAAAAAATAAATAAGAAAAGATTAAACACAACAGAAAAGGGGCAAAGAACTGAAAGAAAAATGCATTTGCCAAATAAACTTATGAAAACTCTGCCCATCCTTACTAATAACTTCATTATTTGTCTATCTAACTGCAAGTTTCTCTTTCACTCTCTTTTTAATGACAATACCCAGGATTATGGAAGGTGTTAGAAAATGTACTTTCTTAAATATTGCAAGTGAGTCTGCAAAATGTTAACACATTTTCTATAACATCGTTACTCAACATGTATCAAAGAATAAAAACATCCATGTACTCTTTGACCCAACATTTGCACTTCTAAGAATGTATTCTAAGAAAAAGTTAGAGCTTAAAAGCCATAAACATTCATATTTTTATATGAAAGTATTTATAAAAGCTAAAACAAGTGTATTCTTGAGGTCTGAAAAAATAAACTAAAACAAGATAACGTACAAAAATAGAAACTGCTAAAGAAAGTTGATCCATTTATATTTTTAAATTATTTGCAACCACTAAAAAGTATGTACTAAGAGAATATTAGTGTTCTAAATAATTGTGTTTGACACTCACCAGATGTATACCAAAATATTAACAGTGATTCCTTCTGGGTAGTACTATTATAGAGGATTTTTACTTTGTATGTGTGTGTTGTTCTGTTTTTCAGTTTCTATAACAAATTAAGTTGCATTATTTTTATAATCAGAAAACAATTATTTGTTAATTAAAATGCAAATTATTCAATAAGAGAGGCATATTTCTATTTATTTTATCTGTGTAAAGGTTTTAATCCTGTCAGAGGAGGTCAGAAATGTGACAACACATTTTGAGTGGCTGGAAGTAAACTGTCTTCAAAAATTTGCAGAACCTTATTAAAGTATTCCTTCCCAAAGCAAAACACAACAGTGCATTTCTAATAAGAGCAATTAGCTTTTGATGATAAATTCTACCCAAATAATACAGGATTCAGAATCTTCAAAAGCAATAATACAAACAGTAACAACAACATAAAACAATAAAAATGATAAAATACAAAATCAAAACAAAGTCATCTCATTAAAAACAAAGGATTACTGTTGAAAATATATAGGCTATCATGAAAAAAATTTTATTGTCTTTAATAATATTTTTATTTGCAAATGCCAATGCCAAAATGACTTTATTTTCCCCTCTTACTGGTGCCTTTATGATCATGTTTGGATATCTCTAAGAGTGCTCATGTAGTTGTCTGCTAAGAAGAGTGTGATTGCTACAGGGACCAAGGGAAAACTTCCCCTTTGCCCCCTACAGGTTCACTGAAAATCAACTAGCAAAAGGCAGACTAATAGAAGAAAAGCCAAACAAAATTTATTAATGCACACACATGTGCATGGGAGTCATAAAAAATGTAAAATCTCAAAGAAAAGGCCAGCTGGTTGATGGTTTCATGCCATGAGGTTAGGGGGCTGGAGCACGCCAAGACTGGTAATGGGAAGGAGAGAGAAACAAAAGCATAGGGCAAAGGCAATCTTATTATATAGATAAAACCTCCCAACTAGCAACTCTCAGAAAGAATAAATGGTATCCTGTGGCTGAGTTAATCTTTTCTAGATCGGGGTAAGGGAGAGGGCCGCAGAGAAAGCCTGGATTTATTATTTCACTAATGTGATTTTTTCTCTACAGATGCAAATCTCCACAAAAGGCAGCTTTTCAGGGCTATTCCTGTCTGCACGCCCTCTGAATAACCATCTCAAAATATGTTCAAGAAGTATATTTTGGTACAAAACATTTTTGGTTCTCTTTAGTCCCCCCATTTGAAACTTTGTGTTTAGAAAGTTTCACATATTAAAATGGGGTTGCTAGCTACGAAGAGGTTTGGGTCAGAGGTTGTGAGATAAGAGACTGGCAAAGGGGAAGGGGAAGAAGCATACATTAGACCAAGCAGCTGATACCTTCTTGAATCAGTCTCTTATAAGTCGGTTCAGTTAAACAGTTGTGCCCCATTCCAGGAGGTGGCATTGCAGATGGGATCTCAAAGCCAAGTCTCTACATATGATACAGGCAAACAGATGTTTGTAAGTAAAATGTTTGTAAGTAAGATGTCTGTTAGTAAGAGGTATGTCTATGGAAACAAAGGAAAAACTAAGGTTAATGTCTAGAGTAGTCTATAAACTAGTTTTTCTCAAGTCTCTAAAACACCTTCAGTTGGATTGGGCAGGCATGGCAATCGGACAGATTTTTGTAGATTGTAGTTCAAATCATATGTTCTAGTGAACCTTCTGAGTAGTCCATACATCAACAGGCATGAAGGCCAAATATAGATAGATAGATAGATAGATAGATAGATAGATAGATAGACAGACAGACAGACAGACAGACAGATATGTCCGGGCGCAGTGGCTCATGCCTGTAATCCCAGCACTTTGGGAGGCTGAGGCATGCGGATAGCTCGAGGCTGGGAGTTTGAGACCAGCCTGACCAACATGGAGAAACCCCGTCTCTACTAAAAATACAAAATTAGCCAGGCGTGATGGTGCAAGCCTGTAATCCCAGCTAATCCGGGAGGCTGAGGCAGGAGAATCACTTGAACCTGGGAGGCGGAGGTTGTGGTGAGCCGAGATGGCACTATTGCACTCCAGACTGAGCAACAAGGGCGAAACTCCATCTCAAAAAAAAAAAAAAAAAAAAGAAGAAAAAGATAGATAGCTGTAGTGATTTCTTCTGAAGTTTTTATCAAGTTGTCTAGTTTCCATTTGCAGGGCTTTAAGGAAAGCAGTTTTAATTTCTAGTGATTCTAGGTTAGAAGAGAGAAAGAAAAATTGGAAATGTTAGTCTACAGAGTCACAGTCATATATTTGAGGAAACTAGAAATTTAGGATTTCGTTTATATTGCAGGTAAATAATACAATTTCAAAAAAAAAAAGATCCAGAACCTAATAACAGATGAACTATAGGTATCGTTCTGAAACATAGTTTTCCTGTCTCCAGTACCCCATTTCTAACAAAGAGAAATCATAGTAAGACCAATTTATGTACAAAATAAGTTTAGTTTTATTACACTTAGCCTATTTGCATAAAGTATAGAAAGAACAGTGATTGCTATATAGGCTGTTTTTAAGCTGGCTTTGCTGGAATTTTTTAATAAGGAATTTTGGATTTAACTTTTAAAAATCTCTTGAGGCTTACAAGCAAAGCCAAATACTGTGTCTGTAACACCTTTATGAAATGAGTGAACTCAGTCTAGGCAACATAGCAAGACCTTGTCTCTACAGAAAAATTTAAAAATAGCAAGGTGTGGTGACACACACCTGCAGTCCCAGCTACTCAGAAAGTTGAGGTGGGAGGACCACTTGAGCACACAAGCCAAGGCTTCAGTGAGTTGTGATTGTGCCACTGCATTCCAGCTTGAATAACAGAGCAAGACCCTGACTCAAAAAAGAAAGAAAAGAAAAAAAAGAGAGAGATGGGTGAACTCCTCTTTAGCTGAAGACCCCCAAAATCTCTTGAGGTTCCTGGGGCTGTCAGAAACTGTTATTTAGTTTTATCAATATCATGTTGTCCTTTAGAACCTTTAAATAACCCATAAACTAGACAAAATTATTTCATTCTCAATAAACACAATCTTCGTGCCTCTGTAACTTTCCTCACCAAAAACATACCTTACTTTTCTCGTACACTTTGCATATGGAATTATTTCTTATTTCATTAGTTTTAATTATATATATTCTCATATATATAATTATGTATATTCTCATATATATAATTATATATCTTTAATCTTAACTCAATAATGCTAATTTCTAGGGAAACCTAGGAAATGAGTAATTTTGGACTGTTTTATATCAGTATTTAAAGGTGAAAGCCATTTTATAATTTTTAGAAAGATATTCTTTCTCAATTTTTTGTTTATTAACAGCTCTAATTATATTTAGTGTTTCTATACCTTAGCAAAATAAGATGTCAAAGTAAATAAACTTATATTTAATAATTAATGTTTTCATAGTTTAACTTACTTAGAAATGACTTAGACATATAATTATCTATTACTTAATTAAACATATATGGTTTGGCTGTGTCCCCACCCAAATCTCATCTTGAATTCCCACATGTTGTGGGAGGGACCCAATGGCAGGTAATAGAATTATTGGGGTAGGTCTTTCCTGTGCTATTCTTTCGATAATGAATAAGTCTCATGAGATCTGATGGTTTCAGAAGAGGAGTTCCCCTGCACAAGCTCTCTCTTTGCCTGTTGCCATCCATGTAAGACATGACTTGCTCCTCCTTGCCTTCTGCCATGATTGTGAGGCCTCTCCAGCCACATGGAATTGTAAGTCCATTAAACCCTGTTTTCTCTGTAAATTACCCAGTCTCAGGTATCTCTTTATCAGCAGCATGAAAATGGACTAATACAACATGACTTTAAGATTTTAAATTACTAAAAATTTTGAAACTATAACACAGATACCACACTACCCCATAACTTCCCCAGTTGTCCTGAGTCCTGTGTACCATGTGGCACCAAAGAGACTATGAAGGATAGCACCTATTTGGGTCCTAGATTTATATATCAGAGGTAGAGCCCAGGACAGAGGACAGAGCTCTGAAGATGGTAGCTGGTAGCCCAGGTGCCGCAGGCACACATATGTCCCCAGGCCTGCTTATGGCCACCTACCCAGACCCCAGAATCCAGAGACCAAAAATCAGAAACATAAGTTCACAGTAAGATGTGTGCAAAGCTTCCGGTGAGCCCAGAAGCCAGCCTTTATTGCTTTAGCATACAGGCAAATCAAGCAAGTACAAAAAATACTATAAAAGCAGCAGTCGTATGATGTTAAAACATGTAGCAGAGACAGCATATACCTATCTGAAAGTAGATCCAGGCAAAAACGTCTGAACTATATTTAGTACTGACAATTCTGAAGACTTTCCTATTTTATTTTACCAAGTTTTTAAACTAGCTTTACTTTCCAAAGATTATCTCAGATCACATAGCAATATCACATACACATAATACACATTGACATATAGACAGACACAAAGACAGAAGCAGATCTTATAGCTTTCATTAAGATTCTTCATTTGCTGGCTTCCAGATAGTTTTGCTTTCCCCAATTCAGATCAATCTTCTGATTACTCATTTTACTCCCCTAAGAAAACAGGTAGGCAACCCCAAATTTGTACTTCTCAAGGAATGACTCTTAGGTGGAACAAGGTAGAAAATTTATATCTCAAAGACACAAAACATAGATCTAAACATAATTATCCACCAAGACAAAGAGGGGCTTAGGTAAATGCACAGAAAAGGAAAGATAGCCAGGAAAAGTACATTAAATAAAAGTAAGGTTTGTTACGTAAACTTGCCTTTCTCATTGTAAAAGTTTCTCATGGTTTAGATACAGAGAGGAAGGTGCCCTTGCAAATGGAGGTTTTCTTTACAGATAGAAATTTCTTTCACAAAGAGCTTTTAAAGAGCCAGTGAAATGCCATAAATATGTACTTTGGAGACGGATTTAGTTGAATAGGTGGCTTTTAAAATTAGTTTCAATTTCTTAACTGGGTCATTGATTTCAGGGCAACATCCATTAACGAATAGGGCCAAATCAACTCATAACTCTCAGGACTCCATGAGAAAGAAAGGCGGCCCCAAAAGGGGTCACTGGTGTCAGGCCTCTGAGCCCAAGCCAAGCCATTGGATCCCCTGTGACTTGCACGTATAAGCCCAGATGGCCTGAAGTAACTGAAGAATCACAAAAGAAGTGAATATGCCCTGCCCCACCTTAACTGATGACATTACACCACAAAAGAAGTGTAAATGGCCGGTCCTTGCCTTAAGTGATGACACTACCTTGTGAAAGTCCTTTTCCTAGCTCATCCTGGCTCAGAAAGCACCCCCACTGAGCACCTTGCGACCCCCACTCCTGCCCGCCAGAGAACAAACCCCCTTTGTAATTTTCCTTTACCTACCCAAATCCCATAAAACGGCCCCACCCTTATTCTCCCTTCACTGACTCTTTTCGGACTCAGCCCGCCTGCACGCAGGTGAAATAAACAGCCACGTTGCTCACACAAAGCCTGTTTGGTGATCTCTTCACACGGACGCACATGAAAACTGGCACATTGGCTTTGTTCCTCAAGGGGTCCCAGAGTCACTAGCATATCTTTCAGATCTGTTTATGTGGTAATTGAAACTCTCTTATTTTCTTTCTTCAGTTTTTCATCCAGTGACTACCAAATGGAGGAATTATCGTCTTGAAGGGGAACGTATCAATCACTTAAGGAAACTAGATGGGAGACTGAAGGTGGCAAAAGGAGAGGCATAGCAAATGGAAGAAGGTGTCCTAGAGTCACTCTTAAACTTTGAGAAGTTTGAGATATTAGGTTGGTGCAAGAGTAATTGCAGCTTTTACCATTACTTTTAAGAGCACAAGGACCAAACACATGAATATTTATACTAAAAAATAAACTAGAGTTGCTTCATCTAAGACTACTGTAAATGCTTTTCTCCCATTAATCTTAATTTGAAAAAGGAAAACGAGATAGTGATTTTTACCGACCTCTCAACAGGATTCGTGAAAGACACCTGGGAATCTGACTGGGAAGATATTCTTACCCTACGGCTGGCGTGTCAGATCCTGGGTTCCCTTGATGTGACATCCAGAGGAGCAGAGAGGTTTTGGTTATCCTGCTCTACAACAAAACTGTAGAGCTTTTTGTATCCTGCAGTACAACAAAACTGCAGAAGCCAAGGGGAAACTTCCCCTTTGCCTTCTGAAGGCTCACTGAAAATCAGCTGACAAACAGCCCATTATTAGGAGAAAAGCCAAACAAAATTTATTATTGCACACACATGTGCATGGAAGTAATACAAAATGTGAAAACTCAAAGAAAGGGCCAGGTGGTTAACGCCTTTACACCATCTTGAGATTACAGAAAAAACATGGGCTTGGAGTGTGACAAGACGGTTATAGGAGGGAGAAAGAAACGCATGGGGCAAAGGTGGGCTTGCTGTGTACATGAAACCTCACAGACAGCAGCTCTCAGAAAAAAAGAGATGGTAGTTTGTGGTTGAGTACATCTTTTCTAGATCTGGATAAAGGGGAGGGCCTCAGAGAAAGTCTGGGTATTTATTTCACTAACGTGGATTTTTCTCTACAGATGCAAATTTCTTCCACAAAAGGCAGCTTTTCAGGGCTATTCCTGACCGTAGGCCCTCTGAATAACCCTCTTGAAATATGTCACTGAAGTATATTTTGGAGTGAAATATTTTTGTTTTCCTTTATTGGCAAAAGAGAAAATGTGTTAGTTGCAATAATTAAAGGAAACAAAAAATAGACTATGCTCATAATTAAACTGTATTATATTTTTAATTTCCTATAAAGATAGTATAGATTGAGTTAGATTTAAATAAGTCTGGCACCTCTCTTCCTGCTTTTCTTTCCGTCCAAAATATTTCTCCCACCTTACACCAAAATGTCCAGCACACACTATTTTGAGTCATTCCCTAGGGTCCTAAAGGCATTTACTTTATCAAGAGGCTATCATTATTGAAAGGCAAATACTCCCTGAACCAAATTCAGCTCAGTAATTGATTAGTTGGAGTCATCTGAGAGTAAAAAAGTGACCAGAAATAACATACAGGTGAGGGGACTGTGTACCAAGGACATTCTAAGAGGGCATATGGGAAACAAATGGCAAAGCTGAAGGGTCATAAAATCAAGCACTGCTTATCAGCTATGTATCCACGTGAAGATAATTAATATAATGATAAAATTCAAAAAACATATGCTTTTAAAAATCAAGAAAACATCTACTTCAGCCCACACTATTAAAGAACAGAAAGCTAACCACTGATTTCCTGAGATGAGCAGCTTCTTCTACTAACCACAAGGTGGGGCTCTATGTGAGATTGCCATGCTTAGATTCCATACTCAGAGCCAAAACAGCAACTTGCATTAGAAATCCCATTTATAAACCATTTCCTTCCAGTCAAATCAGTTTTAAATAGTACTTGCTGCTGTTATACCACTTTGCCCAAGTAGAGACTTCTGTCCATTGAGAACTGTTCATTAACGATGTTGCATTTATATAGGCAAAGTCAATGCTGAGTTCCAACATCAATAGCCATCATTTTCTGTTATGGACTGAAACAAAGGGTTTACGTCCCCTCAAAATTTATACATTGAAGCCCTAACCCCCAATGTGGTGCTACTAGAAGGTGAAGTCCTTGGGAGAATATTAGTTTTAGATGAGATCACAAGAATGGAACCCCTATGATGGGATTAGTGCCCTTTTAAAAAGAGGTCCTCCCATCTCCACCATGTGAGGCTACAACTACAAGCAGACAGATCAGGATGCAGGTGGCTGTCTGCAAGCTAGGCAGAGGCGCTTACCAAGAATGGAAACTGACAGCACCTTGCTGTATATATATGTGTATATATATGTATATAGACAGACACTAGATATATATAATATATAAATGATATATATATTAAATATTTGGCTGTTTAAGCCACCCAGTCTATAGTTTTTTTTTTTGATACGGAGTCTCACTCTGTTGCCCAGGCTGGAGTTGAGTGGCACGATCTCAGCTCACTGCAAGCTCCACCTCCCAGGTTCATGCCATTCTCCTGCCTCAGCCTCCCAAGCAGCTAGGACTACAGGCGCCTGCCACCACACCCGGATAATTTTTTGTATTTTTAGTAGGGACGGGGTTTCACCGCGTTAGCCAGGATGGTCTCGATCTCCTGACCTCGTGATCCGCCCACCTCAGCCTCCCAAAGTGCTGGGATTACAGGCATGAGCCACCGCACCGGGCCAGTCTATGGTATTTTTATAGTACCCAGAGCTAAGACAGAAATTGGTACCTAGAAGTGGGGTGCTGCTGTAACAAATATCTAAAAACACAGAAGCAGTTTTGGAACTGAATAATGGATAGAGGCTAGAAGGGTTTTCAGATGCATACCAGAACAATTCGAGATCACTGTTAAGGTACTGCTCAATGGGATTCTAGTGAGAGCTCAGAAAGAAAAGAGGAGAGTGAAAGAAAAAACCCTCCATCTTCTCAGAGAACATGTAACTAATCATCAACATACTGTTGGTAGACATATTGATGGTAAAGGTCATTCTGATAAGGTTTCAGACAGAAATGAGGAACACGTTATTGAACAATTTTTAAAGAGGCAATATTTGTTATAACGTGGCAGAGAATTATTCTGAATTGTGTTTTTATTCTAGAGTTTTGTGAAAGGTAGAACCTGCAAGTAATGAAATTGGATATTTAGCTGACAATTCTAAGCAAAGGGTTGAAAAACTGGTTTGGTTCCTCCTGACTGCTCAGAGTATAACGCAAAAAGTGATAAATGACATCAAGACAGAATTGTTAAGCAAAAGGGAACCAGAACTTAAAGATTTGGAAAATGCCCAGCCTGTCTATATTGCAAAAAAAAAGAAAAAGCATGTTCAGAAGAAAATACCAAGCATGTGTCTGACCAATCATTTGATAAGGAGATTAGTGTGGGTGTGAACCACAGACCTAATCAGTGATGTCAACAGAAGCCAGAAAAGAGATGGGATTATATCAGCAGAAACACTGCCAGCTGAGACTAGAGGAAACATTCAAAAAGGACAGAATGAAGGAAGCTCGTGAATATGTGCTATTCCTCAAGAAAAGAAAGGAATCCTCTCTCCACCATGTGAGAATACAGCAAGAAGGGTGCTGTCTGCAAGTTAGGGAAAGGGCCTTCACCAAGAACCACATGTGCGGGCATCTTGATCTTGGACTTCTCAGCCTCCAGAACTGCGAGAAATAAATGTTGTTTAAGTCACCCAGTCTATACTATTTTGTTATAACAGCCCAACTTGATTAAGACACTTTCCTTGAGCTAAGCTTTCTGCTCTCATGATGCCTCCTCCTTCTTTCTTCTTTCCTTTTGTTTTATGGATCTTGTCATTTTATTTTTGTGTCATGACAAGTGACATTGGTTATTGGATATGTGAAATATACTATAGCAGATATGGAGGTTTGCCACTCAGATCACTTCAAGAAAGGACTTCCCACCCAGCAGTGGGGAGTACAGTCACCAGGCAGCCTCCTACTCTCAGCTTCTTCATAGTCTTAGCTGCAGAGAGCCACCTCACTCAAGTTCACATTCTTCCCAGAGCAGCCTGCATCAGGTGACTAAGCAGAGTGTCAGGGGATAGGAGATAGTAGGGATATGGAAACTCGGTCATTTCAACCCAATGTAAGACCAGTCTAACAGGCAATGCTTATTCTAAAGCTACCTACAGAGGCTTCATTGGGCTTGCACTGCATGTTAGCTTTTTCCTCTAGTTGATACTGCTTCTAGCTCTTCTCCTTTTACAGATACTGATCTTTAACAAACATCTTGAACACCAGACTACATCTGAGGGTCTACTCTCTACTTCTGGAGAACACAGCCTGTAACAATGCAAAAATAAATTGCTCGGATCATCTGATAATGACGGGCTATTAAATAATTTGGAACACTGAGCTTCCACTTTTGTACAACTTCAGATTTTTTTTTCACTGACTCACCATTTATTCATGTATTAAATAAATATTTGAGTACCTCTTATGAGCTAGGCACTATGCTTGTTATAAGATACATGAAAAATATCTGGAATGCAGACACAGTACTAGAGGTAGAACAGACATCTCATAACCATGAAAATGAAAGCTATACTTCTAAGGGATGGCAGAACAGAGCCAGAAAGAGGTTACGTGAAGCCACAATTACTGCTCTAGATTGCCTATCTCTGGCCTTCTCATTGTATGAGAAAAATAGCCTCTTCTTAGGTTTTCTGTGAGCTCAATGGAACATAATCTCCAGCTGATGGAATCCCCCCACTTGGTACTTAGTATGCCTGATGCAAATACCATTCTTTGGCAGTTGTTTGTTAATTTATCGACTGTGATTGAATTATTGATAGTGCTTGCTTTTATTTTACTCCATATTCCCTGGCCAAATCCACAAAGTCAGCTAATAATAAAGCCTGGAGAATAATTTGGTCTCTGGTAGCTCACTACTTGGCTCAAAATCTGCTCATGCTATTCTTCCTTTTGCATTTCAAAAGCATGTTCGTATTATTCCTTTTAGGGCATTACCACATGAAAATGAACAACAATAAAAAGGATTTCACCGGTAAGATCATTTTGACACTTTTATCTTCTATATTTTATATTCAAATTAAAAGAAAATTTGACACATGGGATATGAGGCTGTATAAACATATAACATATTATTTAAATGCTTCAGTTTCAGAGGAGCTGAGAGATAAATGGCATGTCTATAATTATCCCTCCACCATCAATAAACTTCAAATTAGTATCTACTCTCAAAGGCAGAGAAAATTTAAAAGTGATTTTATGAAATTTCAGAAGTTACACATTCATAAATTTGTTATATTAACTTCTGAGACTCCCGGACACAGAAGTTGTCTTCAGATCCTATTTACTTGAAGGGAATTTTTCAATCTGTTTGATAGAGATACAAGAAGACCACAAGGATAAGGCTGACCACCAAACACATCCAGGCTTTTTGAGTCTCAGAAAAGCTGTCCACCAAAATTAAAACCACCGATGATGTGACACTAGATTCAGCTTATCTCCCTATCCATTTTCTTCTTCCCAATTTTATTTCCTATTAATTTTTTTGATTTATATGTCTATTAAACAATCATTCATTTAACACCAATTACGTGCAAGTACAGTGCCAGGCACTAGACAGAAAAAAGGCATGGTCCTGGTCCTTAAAAAAGAATTCGGAGCCAGATAGATACAGCAGATACATAATAAAGCACTTAATAAAATGTAGTATGTCAAAAAGAAGTAAAAGACGGCTGCTTGGGTGATCACAGGAGATAGAAACTCAACTCAGCAAGGAGAAAGAGTTCAGGAAATATCTCTGAGAAAGCAGCCTTTGAATTATCTTAAACAATGAACAGAAGTTACCTCTGTGTCCGGAATTGGTGGGTTCTCGGTCTCACTGACTTAAAGAATGAAGCCGCGAACCCTCGCGGTGAGTGTTACAGTTCTTAAAGGCGGCGTGTCTGGAGTTTGTTCCTTCTGATGTTCGGATGTGTTCGGAGTTTCTTCCTTCTGGTGGGTTCGTGGTCTCGCTGGCTCAGGAGTGAAACTGCGGACCTTCGCGGTGAGTGTTACAGCTCTCAAGGCGGAGCGCCGCATCTGGAGTTGTTTGTTCCTCCCGGTGGGTTCGTGGTCTCCCTAGCTTCAGGAGTGAAGCTGCAAACCTTCGAGGTGAGTATTAACAGCTCATAAAGGCAGTGTAGACCCAAAAAGTGAGCAGCAGCAAGATTTACTGCAAGGAGTTAAAGAACAAACATCCCACAGCGCCGAAGAGGCCCAGGAGGTTGCCACTGCTGGCTCAGACAGCCTGCGTTTATTCCCTTATCTGGCCCCACCCACATCCTGCTGATTGGTCCATTTTACAGAGAGCCAATTGGTCTGTTTTACAGAGAGCTGATTGGTCCATTTTACAGAGCGCTGATTGGTCCGTTTTGACAGGGTGCTGATTGGTGCCTTTACAATCTCTGAGCTAGATACAAAAGTTCTCCACGTCCCCACTAGATTAGCTAGACACACAGTGTCCACACAAAAGTTCTCCAAGTCCGCACCAGAGTAGCTAGATACAGAGTGTCGATTGGTGCATTCACAAACCCTGAGCTAGACACAGGGTGCTGATTGGTGTGTTTACAAACCTTGAGCTAGTTACAGAGTACCGATTGGTGTATTTACAATCCCTTAGCTAGACATAAAGGTTCTCCAAGTCCCCACCAGACTCAGCAGCCCAGCTGGCTTCACCCAGTGGATCCCACACCGGGGCCGCAGGTGGAGCTGCCTGCTGTGCGCCTGCACTCCTCAGCCCTTGGGTGGTGGATGGGACTGGGCAGCATGGAGCAGGGGATGGCGATAGTCGGGGAGGCTTGGGCTGCGCAGGAGCCCACGGCAGGGAGGGTAGGCTCAGGCATGGCAGGCTGCAGATCCGGAGCCCTGCCCAGTGGGGAGGCAGCTAAGGCCCGGCAAGAAGTGGAGCACAGCAGCTGCTGGCCCAGGTGCTAAGCCCCTCACTGCCCGGGGCTTGTGGGCTGGGGTCCGCTCCGAGTGCCAGGCCCACGGAGCCCACGCCCACCCGGAACTCGCGCTGGCCCGCAAGCGCCGTGTGCAGCCCCGGTTCCCACCTGCACTTCTCCCTCCACACCTCCCTGCAGGCTGAGGGAGCCGGCTCTGGCCTTGGCCAGCCCAGAAAGGGGCTCCCACAGTGCAGTGGTGGGCTGAAGGGCTCCTCAAGTGCCGCCAAAGTAGGAGCCCAGGCAGAGGAGACGCCGAGAGCGAGCGACAGCTGCCAGCACGCTGTCATCTCTCACCTCTACCACTGAAAATATTATCCAAATCCAACTGCTTCTCAGAATATCCACTGCTACCAGCCTAGTGCATCATTCATCCATCTGGATCACTGCAATGGCCTCCTAACAGGTACCTCTGCTGGAAACCCCTGTGCCTACAGCAGCCACAGTGAGCTTCTTAAGAGGTGATCAGATGATGTCACCCCTCTAATGGCTTTCCTACATTCTTAAAATAAAAGTCTTCACTATGTTTATAAAACCCTACAGGATCTGGTAGTTGGCTACCCTTTGGATCTTATTTCCTATTACTCTTATTTCCTATTACTCTTCTCCTGGCTGACAGCTGCTCCATCTACACTGGCCCCCTTGACATTCCTGAAGCACACCAAGAAATTTGCCCAGGAGTGTTTGTATGTGGTGTTCTCTTTGCCTAGAAATATTCTAATGGCTTACTCACCTTATTTGGATCTCTGTGGAAATGTCACCTCCTCAAGGATGCCCTCCATGACTATACCATCTAAAATAATACTCCCCATCACTCTCTATCTCCTTACATTTCATTGGTTTTATTTTCCTTCCTAGCACTTATCACTGTCTAACATTATGTATTTATTAATTGTCTATCTTCCCTTCTAGAATGTAAGTTTTATGAGAGCAAGATTTTATTTAGTTTACTGTTATGTCCCCAGCACCTGGAGCAATTCCTACGCTTAGTAGGCACTTGATAAATATCCATAGAATAAACAAATATATCACATCCCCCTAACCCAGAAAAAAGAAGAAAGGAAAGGATAGTGTGTTCAGAAGTAATTTACATGGCAAGACCAGGTTCTTTACTCCCATTCTAGTTGAGCTAAATGGTCTGTTCTACCTAACAACATGAAGCCAAACAGAAAAGATCAGCTTCTAAGTGAATGTGGGGGGTATTACTTGTTTATAAAGTTTTAGAAATACTATTCCTAAAAATCAGAGTCATAATACCAAAAGCTTTTTTAAATCTTGCAAGTTCTAAGTGAACACAAGACCTAGGTTCATTTGGAAACACGTATTCTGCCACCTCAGCTTAGTGTCATACTCTGAAGATCGGATTTTCAGATGGCCAAGGGTTCCTTGAAACTTTGTTGTCCATCCCCATTGGAAAGTTACATAAAAATTACCGTACACATAGAGGAAGAGTTCTTAAAATGGTAACTCAGAGGCCCATTCTGCATTCTGGAATTGGGGAAGACGGGCTACATAGTATTTTTTAAAATTTGAATTAGTTGCCTGCATTTATATATTAGATTTCACATAAAATCCATCTTCTGAAAATGTGAAAGATCTAGCAACATAAATTAATAGTCAATAAATTAATAGTCAGCTGGAGCTGAGTTATAGCTGCTCCCTTCAGATGGGCCAAGTGCAGTAAGTATCACTTAATATCACCGATAAGTTCTTGAAAACTGAAGCTTTAAATGACATGATGTGTAACTGTTACTGAGCAATGGGCTCGCTTCCTGGTTAACATAGACGCAAATACTATGACACCAGTTTTTAAGAAAAAAAAAGGTTTTATTGTGGGCTTGGCTGGCGAGGAGGCAGGAGACAAAGCTCAATTCCATCTCCCCATTCTGGAGTCTGGGGTGAGTTTTCTGGGTTAGAGAGAGCAGGCTGGTATGCAGAAGTGCTGGTGGGTAGGTCTTGATTGGAAGAACTTTAAACAAGACCATATATGGTAAAGTATGGTAAGGGATCTTAACACCTAACATTCCTGAGCTTGTACCCCTTCACTTTTGAAAGTGTTCTGGCCTTCAGTTCTGACCAAGTCTTGATACATTTGTTCCATGAGGGGAGTGAAACTTCAGTTCCAGATTTTATTTGAGGTTGAAATCTTTTCTGTGCATACTTCAGCTGTATGACTCGTAATTTCTTCACTCTGTGCCTGTAAAATAATTTAATATCCTGTTATCAATAGAGTAGGGTCAGTTAAAACTGGTTCAGTGGTTACATGAGAAAACCAATTTTATAATAGGCTAATTGACATAAACAAGAGTTAAGTTCCTATGGCATATTTCTGGTCACAAAAACATCATCAGACATCTAAATAAAGGCCAAAATACTTCTAATATTAAACATTGAAATAAATGTGAGGTATACATTCAAATGAGAAAAAGCAATAAAAACAAATTAGATAACTATTTACCCAATTATTCCAGTTCAGGGTAATGGGTGACCATAGCGTATCCTAGCAGCTGGGTCACAAAGTGGGAACCTGTGGCAGGCCAGGTCTCACTAACGCAGGCCTCCATTACAACTGTCCCAGCACTGACTGAGTAGGGAGGTTAAACATTTAAAAGCTGATTGAGCCAGTGTCCTTACACAAAGGCTGCAGTGTAACAAAAGCCCACCAAAAGTTTTGTCTAGGCCTTTCCTGGGCCTTAAAGCATGACAAAATAATGAAGGAATTAACACGACCCATTTAGGATTAAACAAGCTTTATTGGGGGTCTGAACAAACTCCCCAGGCCTCCATAAACAGGTTTATTGGATCTAAAGGAACTCCCCAAACCTCTGTGATTTAGCGGGAGACCAGATAAGGGTAATCACCCCCACACCTGGACCCATTTAGATTAAGAAAATTTACTTTGGCTTCAGAAGAAGGTCTTCAGGACTCAGACCCTAGTTATAGATTAAAAGAAGTTTATCATTTATGTCTTTAGATGAATGCACACTTACACATAGACATATAGTTTGGAAGGTATATAAGCTCTGGAAAACTTTGTAATTTTGCATTGGTCTGGCAACAATTTCCAGGCCTTCTCCCTGTAACCAGTTACATAAATAAAAACTCTCTTCCTCCCCAGTTAATCTGTGTCTCATTATTGGGCTTCATGAAATAGCAGCCTGACCCTTGGTTTGGTCCGGGAACAAACCCACCTTAGACAGGACGCCATTCCATCACAGGACACACTCCCACACACATCCACACTCACTCAAACTGGGACAATTCAGACATGCCAATGAACCTAACATCTTTGGGATGTGGGAGGAAACCAGGGTATCTGAAGAAAATCCATACAGACATGAGGAGAATGTGCAAATGAAGACAATGGCCCCAGCCTAGGATCATTTTTTTTTTTCTCATCAGCATTATAATGAAATGGTACTGAAGAAAAACAATGTTATTCCAGGACCTGCTGTACTCTGCAGCATGCCACAATGCTTACCACAGACTCTATTAACTCAGGTGGGTTCCCTCGTTTATTTCACCTGTCTAGTCCCTGCAGCATTTAAGTTTTTATCTCTTACCTTAAACAGGATTGGTTAATTGTCCTAGAGACAGGGAGATCATCAAAGAAGCAAAAGCGCCCATGTAATAACCGTGAAGAACCACCAACCTTTAAAATAACACAAGCCATTGTAGAAACGTAGAATGGGGCCTCAGAAATCATCCAGTTTTCTTCATTATTATAAATAAGGAAACAGAGGCCCAGACGGGTCAAACTTTGAACAGATCAAAGATTAAATCTCTTGATGCCCAAAAAGGTCCTGTATCTCCCACTGAGCACCTACCAGAACATGTATTTGTGTGTTAGCAAACATTGCAATGTAAACCTGGTTGGTGTTGGAGCCGTTCAATGGCTCCAACCCCTAATGTTTTGAAAACATGTTTTAAAGCCTAAATACTAGGAAAAGGCAGTATTTCTAACCATGTAAGTGCAACTGGGAAAAAAATTCTCTAGAATAAAGTTCTCATAAGGCCAAGACAAGATGTGAAGAACTGAAGTTGGCCTAGGTTAAGGGTCAGAAAATTGTTTTAGTAGAGGGCAAGAATAGCAAGCATTTTAAGCTTTGTGGGCAATATGGTCTCATAGCAACCACTCAACTTTGCTGCCATTGCATGAAGCATCCATAGATAATATGTAAGTAAATGGGTGCTACTCTGTTCCAAAAAAAACTTCATTTATGTACACTGAAAATTGAATTTCATATCATTTTCATGGGTCATGAAATAATATTCTCTGATTTTTTTTTCTTTGAACCACTTAAAATCTAAAAAGTATTTCTAGCTCATAGATCATACGAAAACTGAGTATGGACAGGATTTTGCCCATGGGCCATAGTTTGCCAATCTCTGGCCCAGATCATGAGGGTGGATGAGAGGAGGAGCCAAACCTGCTTGTCCTGGGATCCTAGGGTTTTGTTCAGTCTGAACACAAGATTTCTTCTTCTAGCCAGACCAGCCTGGTGTTTTTTATGGTATTTCAATTGTCTTACAGTTTGTCAACTTTATATCATTTACTCATCTTTTTGGCTGATCTTCACAATTATCCTGTGAGGTACATAGAGCAGGTATATATGTTGTATTTCAAATTTCTTCATTACCTGTACAGATTACAATAACAATAAGAGAAGAGAAGTTCACTGGAAATATCACCACCTCAAGAAACAATATTTGATATTTTCTTTATATTCCCACATGCCTTTTTCATATGCATGCAAAATTCTACAGAATTGTCATCATCATGTGAATATAATTATATATTCCAGTTTTTCATATAATTAATCCATGCATTATACTTTATTACTAAATAGGCCTCATGGTGAATATTTAAGATACTATGTAATATATCATTAGTTACTTAATCTTTTCTCATTTGTTTGACATTTAAGAAGTTTCCAGTTGTTTACTATGATTAGTAATACTGCAGTAAATGTCCTTTTTTACTTTACTTTTATGTGAGTATTTCCTAACAATATTCCCAGAAGTGAGATTACCTGATAAAAGGATGGTAACACTTTTAGATTCTTAATATGCTTTAGAAACTTCTTTCAAAAAAATTACATGAAAGCCCAGCCACCAGTAATGAGCTTGATAGAAGGAGAAAGATCTACTATTCTATAGCACTATAGGTTGACTAGAGTTAACAATAAATTATTGTATATTTTCAAATAGCTAAAAGAAAGGATTTTGAATGTTCTCAACATTAAAAAAAAAGTTTGATGTTTGAAGTGATTATGCTAGTTACCCTGATTTTATTGCTATACCTGGTATGTATTGGAACTCACTATCTACCCCATATATATGTACAATTATTATATGTCAAGTAAATAAAAATTGAAAAAAGAAAATAATGTAAATAATTTTACATTATTAATTATTAATTTATTTTTTATTAATTTTATTTATATTAATTTTTACATTATTTTACATTCAATAAAAGTTGAAAAAAGAGAAAATAATGTATGCTATCATTGCAGAAAATTTGGAATATGCAGAAAAAATACACGGGAGAAAATAAAATATTTTGTTTATAAAAACCCACCAGTAATATATGGATATACCAGAAAAGGGTTTTCATTAGCACGGGTTTAAAAGACTGGGTCATGGAGCAGCCCAACTCTGTCATTGACTCCTGTGTTACCTTCGGAATGTTACTTCTACCTTAAGCTTTGATTTCCTTATCTGTCAAATAAGGACAATAATACGTGTTTTATGTTAGGATTAAAAGAGATGATCTATGTTAAGGGTGACCTATAATAAACAACTTCCAAATACTAGTGAAGGTTATATCATGATGATGATAATGATGATGATAGTGGTGATAATGAAGGTAATGATAATGATGATGATGAGCTTCAGTTTATTCATGAACAACCAGGATTTAGATTAGCTAAGTATCTTGCCCAGTGTCACACAATCGGTTGAATAGCATTTGCATTCCAGTTCATGTCTTTTGTTGTTTATCTTTGATGGTAGCCAAGGATCTTGTGGAACATTTAACATATAAATTGTTTTGATTTCTTGCTTACTCTCAAGAACATGTTGTTTTCAGACTGACTTCTAAGTCTTAGATACCAGCCAATCTGTTCCTTCTGTATCTGAGAACCCCAATGGTCCAGCTCTAACCTGCTACACAAAGCCAGATATAAAACTTTTCCCTTCACATTTTTAAAATTAAGCAAGTAACAGAATAGCATTATATGGCATAATCTTTGTGCCTTCTAGCACTCGCATCAACCTAGTTACAAAGCTTGCCACAACAGCCTTTTATTTCTAACAGCGTTTACATTGCTATTTAAAGTAGATGTTGACAGGTTTTAACACTGAGTTCATTTATATTCATAACCTTTTATACGAACTCCAATATTTCAAGGTTAATGAAATCAGCACTCCTGAAACTGAGAACTAATATCCAAGAAGAATTCATATATGTAAAAAATATTGCTTCCTTCTCTTTGTTTCTTCTCGTTTAAAAACAGTATTCCTAAGAAAAGTCAAAATTATGGTCAGTAACAATTAACATGAGAATTTAATTGAGAATTAACATGGAAATTTTAATGTGAGAAACCTATAATCTATATTCTATCATCTTATTCTGAATGAAACACAAAGATATAGTCTACAAACTTTCTTAGGAGCTTTTGCCAGTGCTTAATCACTGCTCCCAAGATGGTTTTTTGCTTGTCTGCTTATTGAAGCAGTTGTGTTCTGGGTGTCGGTTGCACGGTAATAGTTTTGATTTAAACCATGTGAAGCAAATCTGGTTCTAAGAATTAATGACACTTGTGTTTATAGATGGGTGGCATTTGAGAATCTACAGCATGTGTCAGCAAACTTTTTTTAAAAGAGCTAGATAGGAAAGATTTCAGGCTTTGCAGGCAAAAGATCTCTGTTGCAATTACTTAACTCTGCTATAGACAATGTGTAAATGAAAAGGTCCTAGTTGTGTTCCAATAAAACTTTTTTTTTTCTAGGTGAAGTCTCACTTTGCCACCCAGGCTTATGAAGTGCAATGGCACAATCATGGCTTGCAGCCTCAACCTCCCAGGCTTAAGTGATTCTCCTGCCTCAGCCTCCTGAGTAGCTGGGACTACTGGCATGCACCACAATGCCTGGCTAATTTTTTAATTTTTGTGGAGATGGGGTGTCCCCATGTTGTCCATCCAGGCTAGTGTCAAACTTCCGGCCTCAAGTGACCCTCCCCCCTCAGCCTTCCAAAGTGCTGGGATTACAAGCATGATCCACCATGCCTGGCCAAACCTTCATTTTAAAAAGAAGATATGATGCCTGCAAGATATAGTTTGCTGACATCTGGTGTAGAAACTAGAAGAGCTTGTTCTAGATATCAGTGGCACTAGTCATATCTTGATATTTCGTAGCACTTAATAACAATGTAATGGCACACGTTTCCAGATTTTGCTGTTTTCTGGCACCTTGCAGAACCAACACATGGTAGAGGCTTCTTAAGACTGGGTGAGACTTATGATTCTAGACCCTGATAGCACTTAAGTTTTTATGTTTGGTGATCCTTGTCACTTTGAGTACTTATGGCATATACCGTTCTAGAAGGTGGTGGTTTATGGCATTAAAAGTAATTTGCCAATCTTAAATTCATAGTCCTTATCCTATAGTAAACACTCAGAGAATGTTTGTTAGGTGAGTAAATGATCCTTACTTTAGTCTCCAAGAGGTGCTAAAAATTACATCTCTAATATTTACTAATTTCTCCACTCCATGGTGTATATTCAATAACTGGCAAGATAATCTGGGGAAAAAGATGAGCGAATCTGACCATGTGGTTTGGATTTTCATTAATCCATACCTTCAGGATTAGTTAAGGATCCTGGGATACATAGGATTAATTAAGAATACATAGGGTACAGAACTACCTCTACCTAGTCATGTTAAATGTCATATCTGGGTGTCTGGTTCACCTGCTTTATAAATATCTCTTATTGAAGCTTGGTATATTTTCCAAAAGTGCTATAGAAAAATTTCTCCATGCCTCCCAAAAAGAGAATGCTATTACATTGAAGTCCTACTGGTCTCATTCCTAGATAAATTAATATAGAATTGTATCCCCCTTCTGCACCATTCCGAGAATGTGCTACACTGGGTTTACAAAACTCCAATTTTACAAGTAAAAGTATAAAATAATGAGAGTGAAGTAAGGGCTACCAGTTGACTTGAGAATATTGTTAGAAATAGACGGTTACTGTGCAAACATACACACAAATTCATTTATGCTTAATGGATTCCTTTTTTAAGTAAAATAGCTAAGACAAGGTAGAAACATTTCTGTAGAAAAGGGAATGTGCAAGCAGCACAGAAAAGACATATTAACTAACCAAGGTTTTGGCACCATCATGTGGCCATTTAGATTTGTTTTATTTTATTTTTTCCAGATTTGTTGAAGTATGATTCACAAATAAATATTGTATATATTTAAGGTATACATTGTGATGTTTTGATATATGTATACATTGTGAAATGATTATCATAATCAATCTAATTAACATACCATTACGTCACATAGTAACCATTTTGTGTGTATGAGTGTGCATGGCAAGGACACTTAAGATCTACTCTCTAGACAAATTTTAAGTATGTGATACATAATTATTAACCATGCTGTACTTTAGATCTCCAGAACTCATTAATCTTACAACTGAAATTTTATCCCCTTTGACTAATATCTTCCCATTTCTCTTACACTTCAGTCTTCTACTCTCCATATCTATGTTTTACATATAAGTGAGATCACATGTGTATATCTTTCTGTTCCTGCCCTATTTCCCATAGCATAATGTCTCCTGGGTTCATTTATGTTATCACAAATGGCAGGATTTTCTTCTTCTTTAAGGCTGAATAATATTCCTGTGTGTGTCGCATTTCCTTTACACATTCATTTGTCAATGGACACTTACATTGGTTTCCATATCTTGAATAAATGCTGCATGAATGTGGGAGTGCAGATATCTCTTTGAGACAATAATTTTATTTTCTTTGGATATATACCCAGCAGTGGGATTGATGGATTGTATGGTAGTTTTATTTTTAATTTTCGAAGTACATCCATACCATTTTCCACAATGGCTGTACCTCCAACTATGTACAAAGGTTCCCTTTTCTCCACAGCCTTGCCAACACTGGTTACCTTTCAACTTGTTGATAATAGTGATGCTTAGTATCTTTTTATATACCTGTTGGCCATTTATATGTCTTCCGTGGGAAAATATATATTCAGTTTTTTTGCCAATGTTTTAATTAGGTTATTTGTGTTTTTGCTATTGAGGTCCCTTATATATTTTAGATAATAATCCATTATAGGATATATGATTTGCAAATATTTTTGCCCATTCTATAGGTTGTCTTTTCATTTTGTTGGTTGTTTCTTTTACCATACAGAAGCTTTTTAGTTTGATGTAGTCCATGTGTTGCCTGTACTTTTGGCAAAAAAATCATTACCAAGGCCAATGTCAAGGAACTTTTCCTCTATGTTTTCTTCTGGTAGTTTTATAGTTTCAGGTCTTATGTCTGTAATCCATTTTGAGTAGATTTTTGTGCATGGTGTAAGATAAGGGCCCAATTTCATTCCTTTGCATGTGGATATTCAGTTATTCTAACATTATTTATTGGAGAGAATATCCATTCATCACTGTGTATTCTTGGCACCTTTGTTGAAGATTAATTGACTATACATGTGTAGGTTTATTTCTGGGCCCTCTATGCTTTCCATCGGTCTATGTGTCTGTTTTATGGCACTATCATACTGCTTTAATTACTGTAATCTTTGTAATATTACTTGAAATCAGAAAGTGTAATGCCTCCAGCTTTGTTCTTCTTTCTCAAGATTGCTTTAGCTCTTCAGTGTCTTTTGTGGTCCTATATGAATTTAAGCACTATTTTTTCTATTTCTGTTAAAGAATGGCGTTGGAATTTTGATAGGGATTGCACTGAATCTATAAATCATTTTAGGTGGTATGGACATTTTGACAATATTAATTTTTCTGATCCATGAACATGGAATATCTTGTCATTTATTTGTGGCTTCTTCAATTACTTCCATCAATATTTTATAGATTCAGGATACAGATCTTTCACTTCCTTGGTTAATTTTATTTCTAAGTATTTTTTATGCTATGATAAATGGAATTGTTTTCTAGATTACATTTTTGGATAGTTTGTTATTTGTGTATAGAAACATAACTGATTTTCGTATGTCTGTTGTGCATCCTGCAACTTTACTAAATTTGTTTATCAGTTCTGACAGTTTTTTGGTGGAGTCTTTATGGTTTTCTATATGTCAGATCATGTCATCTTCAAACAGAGGCAATTTAACTACTTCCTTTAGAATTTGTATTACTTTTATTTCTTTTCCTTGTCAAATTACCCTAGCTAGAACTTCCAGTACTATGATAAATAGAAGTGGAGAGAATGGGCATCCTTGTCTTATTTCTGATCTTAGAGGAAAAGCTTTCAATTTTGAACATTGAGTATAATGTTAGCTGTGGTTTTCTTCATATTTGGTCTTTATTGTGGTGAAATAAGTCCCTTCTATATCTATTTTATTGAGAGATTTTTATAGTGAATGAATGTTAAATTTTGTCAAAAGTTTTTTCTACATAGACTGAGATGATCATAAGATTTTTGTCCTTTATTTTGTTAAAGTGGTATACCACATCAATTGGTTCGTATATATTGAACTATCCTTTCATCTTAGGAATAAATCCCACCTGATCATGATGCATGATCCTTTTAATGTGCTGTTGTTTTCAGTTTGCTAGTATTTTATTGAAGATTTTCGTGTCTGTATTCATGAGGGATATTGACTTGTAGTTTTCTTGTGGTGTCTTTGTCTGGCTTTGGTATCAGGATAATGCTGACCTCATGAGTGAATTTAGAACCATTTCTCCTTTTTCTATTATTTGAAAGGGCTTAGAACAGATTAGCATTAATTCTTCTTTGAATGTTTGGTAGAATTCACTCATGAAGCCACCTGGTCCTGGGCTTTTATTTTATGGAGGGTTTTTGATTACTAATTCAATCTCTTTATTTGTTACTGGTCTGTTCAGACTTTCTATTCCTTCTTTATTCATTTGTTTATTTAAAATATTTCTTATAAACTTTTATGTTTATAAACTTCCCTCTTGGTACTGCTTTTACTACATCTCATAAGTTTTGGTATATTGTGTTTTCATTTTTCTTGAATTTTTAAAAAAATTTATTTTTGTTTTCCTCTTTGACTCAATGGTTACTCACAAGTGTATTATTTAATTTCCATATATTTGTGAATTTTTCATTTTCTTACTGTTATTAATTTGTAGTTTCATTCCATTGTAGTCAGAAAAATACCTGGTATGATTTCAATCTTCTTAAATTTGTTAAGACTTACTTCGTAATCTAACATGCGATCTATCATGGAGAATGTTCCTTGTGTGCTTGAGAAGAATGTGTATATGTATGCTGTCAAGTAGGAAGTTCTGTATGTCAGGTCTATTTGGTCTATAGTATTACTCAAGTCAGCAATTTCTTTATTAATTCTGTCTGGTGTTCTATCCATTTACTGAGAGAGGGATATTGAAGTCTTCTACTATTATTGTATTGATGTCAATTTCTGCCTTCAGATCTGCCAATATTTGCTTTATGTATTTAGGTGCTCCAATATTAAGTGCATGTATATTTACAATATTTATGTTTTCCTGTTGAATTGGCTCTTTTATCATTACATGATTACATTATTTGTGACAGTTTTTGAGTTAAAGTCTATTTTTTCTGATATAAGTGTAACCACTTCTGCTTTCTTTTGATTATCATTTGTATGGATTATCTTTTCTGTTCCCTAACTTTCAGCCTGTGTCTGTCCTTTAAGCTGAAGTGAGTCTCTTATGGAAAGCATATTACTAGCTCTTTTTTCTTTATCCATTTGGACACTTTATGTCTTTTGATTGGGGAATTTAATTCATTCACCTTTAAGATAATTATTGACAGATGAGGACTTACTATGGACATTTTGTTGTTTTCTGTCACCTTTGCTATTGTTTTGTTCCTGTCTTCCTCTCTCATTGTCTTTTGTTGTTATTTGATGACTATCTGTAGTAATTTCTTTGATTCTTGTCTCTGTATTATATATATATCATATAGATATCATATAGATATCTATATATATCATATATATTTACATATATGTAAAGCCTTTGTATGCAATACAAGTTAAATTACCAACTTAAGATAAAAAGTAATAATTACAAGATACTTTATACAAGTCTCATGGTAGCCACAAAAACCCTGATATATATCTATATATAGATAGATAGATATCAGGTATATATATATATCAGATATAGATAGATAGACATCAGATATATATATATAGATACATATCAGGGTTTTTGTGGCTACCATGAGACTTGTATAAAGTATCTTGTAATTATTACTTTTTATCTTAAGTTGGTAATTTAACTTGAATTGCATACAAAGGCTTTACATTTTTGGCAGGGCGCGGTGGCTCACGCCTGTAATTTCAGCACTTTTGGGAGGCCGAGGCGGGTGGATCACGAGGTCAGGAGATCAAGACCATCCTGGCTAACACAGTGAAATCCCGTCTCTACTAAAAAATATAAAAAATTAGCTGGGCATGGTGGCAGGCGCCTGTAGTCCCAGCTAGGAAGGTTGAGGCAGGAGAATGGCGTGAACCCGGAAGGCGGAGCTTGCAGTGAGCCAAGTTCGTGCCACTGCACTCCAGCCTGGGTGACAGAGCGAGACTCAGTCTCAAAAAAAAAAAAAAAAAAAAAGGCTTTACATTTTTACTCCACACTTTTGGTGTTCTTAAAGTCAGTTTGACTCTTTATATAGCATGTATCCATTAACAAATTTTTGTGGCCACAGTTATTCCTGATATTTTTGTCTTGTAACTTTTATGTTTATGTTAAAAGTAATTTATGTTCCACCATTACATTGTTGCATTGTTCTGTATTTGTATATATATTAACCTTTACTAGTCATATTTATGCTTTCACATTGCTCTTTAGTATGTTTTTATTTCAATTTGAAGAACCCCCTGAGCATTTCTTGTAAGGCAGTTCTGATGGTGATGAACTCCCTCAGTTTTTCTTTGTCTGTAAACGACTTTCTCCTTCATTTTGAAAGGATAGTTTTGCTGAGTATAGTATTCTTGATTAGCAGGGTTTTTTTTTTTCAGTATTTTCAATATGTTGTCTATCCCACTTTCTCCTGGCCTACGAGGTTTTTGCTGAGAAATCTGCTGATAGTCCTATAGAAGTTTCTATTTATGTGTATAAAACCTCTTCTTATTTTTATGGACTGCTTTCAGCAGGTAAAGACCTTCTCTTGCCTCATTCTCAGACTGATGGGACTGCCTCTTGGATCATAGTCAAGTGGGGCTAGAAGTGGGTCACATGGCTATGGCCTGGTCTGCAGTTGGTTCCACAGTCTGCAGTCCTGTTACCAGGAGTATGGGCAAGCATAGTTCCTGCCGTGTCATTTTGCTCTTGCTGCTCTCAAAATTCTCTATTTTTGACTTATGACAATTTAATTATAATATGATGTGTTTCAGCATAGGCCTTTTTATTTTTGACCTATATGAAGTTCATAATTTCTTAAATGGGGATGTTTATTTTCTTCCCCAAATTTGGGGAGTTTTCAGTCATTTCTTCTTTAGATAAGCTTTTTGCTCCTTTCTCTTTCCCTTTGGAGACTTACATAATGAACATGCAGACTAGCTTGAAGGTGCCTCATCAATTCTGTAGCCTTTCTCATTCTTTTTTATTTATTTATTTATTTATTGTCTTTTTTCTCCTGTGGCTGGATAATTTCAAATGGCCTGCCTCTGGGCCCTGTACACGAACAAAATGAGAGGTATGATTTCTACACCTTTGTTAAACCTCTCATTTTGTTCATGTACTGTTTTCCTGAGATATTGATTTAGCTGTCTATTGAGCTTGTAGCTCACTGTGCTTCCGTAAGACAATTATTTTCAATTTGTTGTCAAGAAATTCATAGATCTATACTTTTTGGTACTTGGCTACTAGAGCTTTATTAATTTCCTTCAGTAGTGTCATGTTTGCCTGGTTCTTCATGATCCATATAGCTTCGTATTGGTATCTGCTCACTTGAGGAGCAAATACCTCTTCCTGTTTTTATAGACTGCTTTCAGCAGGTAAAGACCTTCTCCTGCCTCATTCTCAGACTGACAGAATGGCTTCTTGGGTCAGAGTCAAGTGGGGCTAGAGCTAGGTCACATGGCTGTGGCCTGGTCTGTAGCTGGTTCCACAGTTGACAGTCCTGTTACCAGGGGTGTGGGCAAGCATCATTCCTGCCAGATCCCCAGATTGATGGAACCACCTCCAGAACCACAGTTGAACAAGGCTAGAGCCTGGTCATGGGGCTGCTTCTGTTTGTGCAGTTGAGTCTGCAGACAGTGGGTCTGCAGCCAGAGAATACCTGCTAAGCGTGTGGCTCCACCAGGTCCCTAACAGAACAGACTCCTGTCAGGGCCTTGTTTAGGTCTCTAGGCAGGAAGGATTTCCCCCAGTACTGTGGTAGAGCAGTGCTGGAGCCAGCTCACAGGACTGCAACAAGGTTTACAGTCAGGCTGAAGGTCAGTGGGCCTACCATGAGGGGTATGTATGCCACCAATTCTTCAAGCAGGCAAGATTACTCTGAAACCATGACAGAAGGAGGCTGGAACTGAGTCTCAGGGCTGCTTCAGGGTCTATAGCCAGGACTGACTTAGGGTCCACAGCAGGGACTGAGGGCAGCAGGCCTGCTACCAGGGGCATGGACAGACATTACTTGGTCTTTGGGTGGGCAGGACTGAGAGCAGGACAGGAGCTGGGTCACAGGGACTCTTCAAGAGCCACAGTAGGGACCAAGGTTGGTGGATCTATAACCTGGGGTATGACAATGTGTGTTTCACAAGATCCCTTTGGATGCAGCACTGACTCCAGACTGGTGGTAGAGCAGGGTTGAAGCCAAGTCACAGGGCCATTTCAGGGTCCACAGTCCGGTCTGTGGCCAGTGGGCCTGTTACCAGAGGCATAGATTGGTATGGCTCCTCCCAGGTCTCTTGCTGGATAGGGCTAGTTACAGCACTGCAGCCAAGCAGGGCTAGAGCCACATCCATGGGGGGATGGGGCTGCTTTGGGTCTATAGCTGGAATCATGCTCAGTGAGCCTGCCACTGGGGCATGTACCTGCCTTCTCAGAGCACCTCTCCTCAGTCTTGAGCTTTGCCAGGGTTTTGTGACCTCTTATCTGGATCCCAAAGCTCCCACAAAGGCAGTTTTGTTCATGAACAGCTGCCAAACCATTGTTTATGTTGGGGAACATGAGCTGGGGACTTCTTATTCTGCATGTGCTGGCAACTGCAGCCATTTACATTTGGCCGTTAGAAACTAAAGTTCTCCATAGCCAACATATTCCCAAAACTCCACAATTTCCACATATCTGGAAATAAAGGTGACATTCTTCAAAATAATATTTCAATAAAACCTGTTCTCTGACTTTTCAGGGACAAATGATTATTACGATCAAATTATTACCTGACTTATAAAGTTGATTTGCCTATTTTGAATCCAATTATTGTCAAGCCTCCTGGAATTTACTGGCTAAATGTCTGATACTTCTCTTTTCTATCTTTCCCTACTGCCAGCACCCTAGTTCAAGTGCCTATGTTTGTCTTTCAGCAAATCTGTCTCTTAACCTCCTAATTTCTCTAAATAAAATAAACTCTTCATTCCCTCCAATTCGTTCTCCACTCCACTGCTACAGTGATTTGTGTTTGTGCAAAAGTAATCATGTCACTCCTAAACTCCAATTAAAATCCTTCAGTAATATCCCACTTCTCCTAAGAAAAGTTTCCCAATCCTAACATGGTACATAGCCCTGTCTAATACAGTAGCCTCTACTATACAAGCCACTTGTGTTATTGAGCACTTGAAATGTGCCTTATCCAAATGAAGATGTGCTGGTAATGTAAATGCACCACAGACTTTGAAGACTTAAGACATAAAAATTAATGTAAATTATCTCATTAATAATTTTGTAGTGATTACATGTTGAAATAATGACATTATAATTGGTTAAATACAGTATATTATTAAAATTGCTTTTGCTTATTTCTTTTTACCTTTATAATATAGACCTAAAACTGAGTATATGGTGAAGCAAACAGGAAAAGTTTCCTTCCCTATGGAGCTTACAATCTCATGGAAGAAATAGGAGATAAGCAATATATTTCAGAAAGAGAATGCAACATAGTGACACATGCTAAGGAGAAGAGGAATATGAGGTGTCAAGACAGGTGGTTGCATTTTAGGTATCGATTTTCGGTAAGGTATCATTGAGTAGATGATTTTTGAGTCCTGAAGAAAGTAAAGAAAGATTGTTATGGGAAAATTGTTATAGGCAGAGGGAAACTGTTACAGGCAGAGGAAAAAGTAAGGGCAAAAGCTATAAGGGCAGGAGCAAACCTTGTTTACTGACGAAAGTGCAAAGAGGTCAGTGTGACTTAAACTCAGTGAACAAGGGGATAAGGGTAGAAGTGGAGGTCAGGGTAATAGTATGTACCAAATCATTTAGACTCTTACAGGCTGTGCTAAGGACTTTAGCTGAGTATGTTAGGAAACTGCCAGAGATAATAAATACCATACTTATGTGAACTCAGAAATTTTTTCAAATTCTCATTCTTGCCAGGTTAAAAAAAAAATACATCAAAAACAAGAAAAGAAAATTTTATCTCCAGCCCAAACCCCTTCCCTGACTCTTTGTCACACACACATGCACCCACGTGTAGATATATACACACAGACACACACACACACACACATGTATATTAAATCACTTTAATCACTTACTTGATATCTTTCCTTAGTTTATCCAAAAGCTTTTTCAAACTTTACATATCCAAAATTAATTACTGATATGCCACCCCTCATGACCTGTTTGCATTTATATAAAACCATTCAGCACCTAAATAAAAATAATTTACAGTAAAAAGCTTCTAGTTTCACCTCTGCTATATAGAAAGATTGGAAGTCCTATCTCCCATCTTACAATAAGAAAAGCTGAACAAACTGAAAATCCATGACTTTAATTGGACCCTTCAGAGGCTGAGGTAGCAGGGCAAATAACTGCCCTGAAATCTAGAGAGACAAGTACATCCAGAGACTCATAGCCAAGATCTGCTTACCTGGAGCAGAAGCTGCTGGGGTCATAAACATAGCCACGGGTTCCACATGGTGGCTATAGTTAGATGGAGGATTTGATTTGTCAGCACCTGGCAGATGTGGAAGGCTTTTTTAAGAAATGAAACCCAGAAGTAAAACATATTACACAAGCCATGAAACCTAAAGAAGAAAAAAAAAAAAAACTGTGACTACATAAAAATGAAGAACATGTGTATAACAAAAGAAAAGAAAATGTTCAAAGATAACAAGAGGCCAGGTGTGGTGGCTCATGCCTGTAATCCCAGCACTTTGGGAGGCTGAGGCGGGTGGATCACAAGGTCAGGAGATTGAGACCATCCTGCCTAACACAGTGAAACTCTGTCTCTACTAAAAATATAAAAAATTAGCCGGGCGTGGTGGCACGCGCCTGTAGTCCCAGCTACCCGGGAGGCTGAGGCAGGAGAATCACTTGAACCCAGGAGACGGGGGTTGCAGTGAGCCAAGATCACGCCACTGCACTCCAGCCTGGGCCCCAGAGCGAGACTCCGTCTCAAACAGGCAACCTACAGAATGGGAGAAAATGTTTGCAATCTACTCATCTGACAAAGGGCTAATATCCAGAAACTACAAAGAGCTCAAACAAATTTACAAGAAAAAAACAAACAACCCCATCAAAAAGTGGGCAAAGGATATGAACAGACACATCTCAAAAGAAGACATTTATGCAGCCAAAAGACACATGAAAAAATGCTCATCATCACTGGCCATCAGAGAAATGCAAATCAAAACCACAATGAGATACCATTTCACACCAGTTAGAATGGCAATCATTAAAAAGTCAGGAAACAACAGGCGCTGGAGAGGATGTGGAGAAATAGGAACACTTTTACACTGTTGGTGGGACTGTAAACTAGTTCAACCATTGTGGAAGACAGTGTGGCGATTCCTCAAGGATCTAGAACTAGAAATACCATTTGACCCAGCCATCCCATTACTGGGTATATACCCAAAGGATTATAAATCATGCTGCTCTAAAGACACACGCACACGTATGTTTATTGCGGCACTATTCACAATAGCAAAGACTTGGAACCAACCCAAATGTCCAACAATGATAGACTGGATTAAGCAAATGTGGCGCATATACACCATGGAATACTATGCAGTCATAAAAGAGGATGAGTTCATGTCCTTTGTAGGGACATGGATGAAGCTGGAAACCATCATTCTCAGCAAACTATCACAAGGACAAGAAACCAAACACCGCATGTTCTCACTCATAGGTGGGAATAGAACAATGAGAACACTTGGACACAGGGTGGGGAACATCACACACCAGGGCCTGTTGTGGGTGGGGGAAGTGGGGAAGGATAGCATTAGGAGATATACCTAATGTAAACAACAAGCTAATGGGCGCAGCACAGCAACATGGCACATGTATACATATGTAACAAATCTGCATACTGTGCACATGTACCCTAAAACTTAAAGTATAATAAAAAAAAAGATAACAAGAAAACTCGAAGGAAATATCTGCAATATGGGTAACACAAGGTCAACATATATAATATTAGGTTGGTGCAAAAGTAATTGCAGTTTTTGCAAAATCACAATTAATTTTCCACCAATGTAACACATAAAGAGTACCTACAAATAATCTTTTAAAAGACAATATATTGAAGGGTAAGCAGGCGTTTTGAAAAGTATATATTTTAGAAGGAGTCTAGTAGATTGAGAAAAAAAGTGTTAAAAAGAGAACACTCAGTGTTCATAGGAATATGGAGAAAAAGGCATCCTAAAACAGCATTAGTAGGAATGTATATTAGTAAATCTTCTTGGAAGGCAGTTTGTTTGAGCCAGGAATTTCCACTCCTAGAAAGGTATTAAATACTAGTGTGGACATAAGAAACATAAATAAGAGCAAGTTCTTTTAACATTGTTTCTAATATGGAAAAATTAGAAACAACCTAATATTCACTACTAAGAACTGACGTAAGTAGGATATACCCATTCGATAAGATTCTGCGCAACTGATAAAAGGATGGTTGTAACTCATCTGTTGCCCCGGTAAAAATGTCCACAATTTGTATTTAAATGACAAAAGCATGGTAAATATTGAGAGTTTTATTATCTCAAACCAAGGGATTTAAACTATGTATTCAAGACTTCTTTAATGGCCCCACAGTGGAGTTTACAGTTTTCTTCCAAAAGGCCCTTTACATTTTTGGTCAAGTTTGTTTCTGGATATTTTATTTTGTGATGCCAATATGAATGGAAGATTTTCTTCCATTAAATTCCCTACATAAATTTCTGTATAGCTTATATAAAACCTCTTATTCTTCATGTAAGAAATCTTCTGATTTTGTATATTAACTTATAATTGGGCACCTTAATAAATTATGTTATTGTTTCTAGTAGTTTGATAGCTGTACCTACCCATTCTATTTTTTATGTTTCCTTTGGTATTCCTGGAGAAGAGCTGTTAAATACAACTGTAGTTCAGTGGAATTTTATTGCTAAACACCTGGGAAAAGGGAAAAGGGAATCATAAAATTACACATATTTGGAAACTAACGTTTTTTACAAAATCGAGCAACCATGTGGCCCCCGAACTAAGGTTCCTAAAGTCGTTCTCAGTCTAGGCAGTGATGCTCCCTCATTTTTTTTAGGCAAGCAGCTCTTTCTCCAAATGAAACTTTGGACAGGAGCTACAGCTGAGCTGATTTGACTGACACTGTGGTAAGGGCAGCTGCCTGGGCAAACGGGAAGCCTCCTCTGAACCGTTGAGAGACTTGAGAAGAACAATGCAGCAAGCACAGTCTGAAAATTTGTACAGCTTTCTGCTCGCTTTCCCCTTTCATTCCTGAAGATGGAGCTCCTGAAGTTAAGCACACATTTTTTTTTCTTCTTTAGTCCCAACTCTTCTCTAGAATTTGTATTTCTCTTCTATCATAAAGATCAGTCTATTTCAATGACGGGGTGCCAAGATAACTTCTAGACACAAAAACAGGGAATTTGTTGACAGTCTCAATGGAATGTTTCATGATCATCGTATCCTGGGATTTGATTTGGCTTCAAGTAAACCAGAAAACAAAACACTGTTCATGATGATTCTTTGCTTTAAAATTTATTTAATCAATTCTTGAGAATTCTTACCTTTTTAACCTTAAAAATATACCACAGTAATGAAAATTCTATTGTTTCTGCTGATTCTGTGTCCTCCTGAAAGTTATCCATTTAACAAAGGTCTTACTCTGCATGCCCACAGTTGCTTGATGAGGGAAAGCTTCTCCACAAGTCAGGAAAATCAAATCAAATCAAAACTGGAGAGAAAGCAAAAATATTAAAACAGTCTAGACCCAGGATAAGGCTTTACAAGAGCAGGGCTTTCATCTGAAACTGCTCCTGGTACAAATCATTCTTCAAGGCCCATTTACATAATTGGCTTAACTGAGAGGTCTGCTGTCTGGCAAGCACCCGCTTATAAATTTGGTTCTTCCAGTCCTATGTTAGGCAGAGCTGGCAGCTGTGCTTTGAAATTTCTCCTTTTACTATCCTGGCACACTTCTACATGTGCTTGCATAAAATTCCATCTGGTAGTATATGGGGTGATTTTCACTGGAAGACTGCATTTGGCGAGTAGATGAGATAATGCATCAAAAGTTTTCCACATGATGAAATTGCCTCTCCTAGCATTATGCTTTTTGATTAACTGACTAGGCTAAACTACATTGTTTTTGAGCAAAAGCTTTCTATTCAAATCATGTCTTACGGCAGAAGGAGCTGTCATGCTCTGAACTATTACACTGACCGGGGGGCTTTCTGTAAAATAAACTCTGACAGCTGCCAGAGGCTCTATAGAAAGTAAAGTATGGCACAGAGATTCAATGAGTATGTTTGATAACTGCTCTGCCACAATTGGTGTAAAGAGAATAAATATCCAGCTGAGAAAATTATAGGTATCCAAACTCACATTACTTAATTAAGCTTAGCCAGGACTGAATGCACGAGTCATTTTGCCCAGAGCATGCCCTGGTTTCATTTCTCTTTCTTAAAATGTTACTGTACACCCATCCCCAGACTTAGGTTAAATTCTAGTTTTCTCTCTGGGTTCAAGTGTAGACTTCAAAGCTAAACAATGCAATACTTCTCATAGCTCGATGCCATATATACAAGTTCTATTAGTATCATTTTCTTTCTGTCCAGAGAACTTTCCCATTGATTCTGACTGTATTTCATATTTGTTTTATGCATCAAGTGTTGCTGATGAGAAGTCTGATATCATTCTGTTTTTCTTTCTTTTGCAGATAGTCTATGATTTATCACTGTTAGGTTTTTGGATTTTTTTTTTTATCCCTAGTGTTTTCAGGATTTTTCCCCCCTAGTGTTAACACTACAATTGGTTAATATTTGTCAAAGGTGTAAGGTCTGTGTTTAGGTTCATTTTTTTGCATATAGATTTACAATGGTTCCAGTACCATTTGTTGAAAAGGTTATTCTTCCCCTATTGAATTGCCTTTGCTCCTTTGTCAAAGATCTATGTGGGTCTATTTCTGGGTTCCTTAGTCTATTCCATTGATCTATGCCAATCTTATATGTCTATTCTTCCACTAATACCATGCTATCAGTGTTCCCTATGTCTTCATCCATTTTCTGTCACTATAATAGACTACCTAAGGCTAGGTAACTTATAAAGAAAAGAGTTTTATTTCTTACAGTTCTGGAGGCTGGGAAGTCTACGATCAGGAGCCACATCTTATCAGCGTCTGGTGAGGGCCTCATGCTGTGTTGTAACATGGCAGAAGGCATCACAGGGCATGACGGGTACACTGAGAGCCAAACTAACTTTTATAACAGGCTCATTCTTATACCTAACCCATTCCTGTGATAACCTGTTAATCCATTAATCCATGAATGTATTAATTCATTCATTAGAACAGAGCCCTCAGACCCAGTCACCTCTTACAGGCCCCGCTTCCTAATACTGTTACACTGGGGTTTCAGTTTTGACATGAACTTTGGAGGAGCCAAACATTCAAACCATAGCAATCCCAAGAAAGGTTTACCAATATACGCTGTTTTTAAAAAATTTTTATTTTAGATTTGGGAGTATGAGTTACATAGACAAATTCATGTCATAAGGGTTTGTTGTACAGATTATTTCATCACCCAGATATTAAGCCCAGTACCCAATATTTATATTTTCTGCTCCTCTTCCTCCTCCCACCCTCCACCCTCAAGTAGACTCCAGTATCTTTTGTTTCTTTCTTTGTGTTCATGAATTCTCATTATTTAGCTCCCACTTATAAGTGAGAACATGTGGTATTTGGTTTTCTGTTCCTGTGTTAGTTTGCTAAGGATAATAGCTCCCAGCTCCCTCCATGTTCCCACAGAAGACATGATCTCGTTCTTTTTTATGGCTGCATAGTATTTCATGGTGTCTACGTACCACATTTTCTTTTAATGACATTGATTTACATTGACCTGTTCCCTACACCCCTAGCAAGACTAAATGTTATCTATCCTTTTACATTTTTTCCAATCTATTAGATTCCTCCCCAAAAAAAGCCTTTTTTTAAAAAAAAAAAGTCTACTTGCACTTTGATGTAACATATTCCATTGTATATATTCCATTGTATTTTTAAGCGATTTATCAGTACCATTTACATATTGTGTTGACCTTTTGTTACCAATATTGCAACTAGTTCCTTCCAGTTTCTTAGTTATCTTCTGGCTTTTTTTCCTTTTAGTGTACAGAAACTCTTCATTTTTATGCAGTCAAACCTGTCTTTTAGGTTTCATGTCTGACAGAAGCATTTTACTTCTGGGTTTTGTTTCTTACTTAGAAAAGCCTTCAGCATCTACCAGGTGCCTACAAATCAAATTCTTAATCTAATTGCAGCAAGCATGTGGAATGTGTGGCTTACATATTTTCATTTGAAATTTTCACTTTTTCATCTCAATATTCTTTTCTTATCCATATTTTTACTTTTCTTAATGTTATTTAATATCCAGTTTACCTAATATATGTAATACTACCTCAATAAATATTTGTATCTTACAGGAAATATGCTTCCAGAATAAAGTGAGTAAACATAAGTATACATTCCACTCCTAGATATATACTCAAAAGAATTGAAAGAGGCGTTCGAACAAAAACTTGTATGCAAATGGTCATAGTAGCACTACTCATAATAGCCAAAAAGTAGAAACAATCCAAATGTCTATCAAATGATGAATGGATAAAGAAAATGTGGTAGATCACACAATAGAAAATTATTCGATCATAAGTAGGAATGAAATACTGATACATGCTACAACCTGGATGAACCTTGGAAACAGTATGCTGAATGAGAGACCACACACAAAAATTTGCCTATCATATGATTTCATGTATATGACATCAGGAATAGGTAAATCCATAAAGACATAAAGCAGATTAGTGGTTTCCAGGGGCTTTGGGACAAGCGTAATGGAGAGTGACTGCTTAATGAGTATAGGGTTTCCCTTTGAAGTGGTAAAAATCTTTGGGAACTAGACAAAAGCTATAGTTGCAAATGTTTATGAGTATACTACATGCCACTGAATTGTAAGCTTTAAATGGTTTTTTTTTTATGTTACCTGAATTTAGCTCAGTTTGTTTTTCAAAACTGCAAATATATCAATAAACATTTCTTTCTAAAGTGGGAATCTTAATCTCTACCTACCACAAGTAATTGTTCTACTGCTTAGATGATATACAGTAAGTTAAAATATTATATAAATATAAGATATCATAATATATTTATATATTAAATAAATATATACTAATCATATCATGGTTAGTTTCCTTTCTGGAACAAATTTTGCCTTCATTTCAAAATCTCTCAGCTGTGGTTCATCATATGTAAATATGTTAGGATGACAAACCACTTGGTCTTCACCACTGCTCAGTCTTGAATTTCAATATAAAAAATGTCATGGTTATAATGCTACCCCATCTCTGAACCTGCTCCAGTTAGAAGCAGGCAGCTGGTATTCCTACTACCTGGATTGCAGACAGTATGGGCCCTAAAAAGCACAAAAGGGAATAACTGTGAGCCCTTCCCTAAAAGCAGAGTTCACTTCAGTGCTTCCATAATAGCATTGCTGTTGCATTTTCTTGTTCAAAAATCAAACAATTTTTAGCACCCACTATAAGCCAGTCACTGTTGCAGGTACTTGGGATACATTCACCACAAACTAGTCAAAAATGCCAGCTCTTCTGGATCTTGCCTTCTGCAAAGGGTGAGAGAAAAATAAATAATAAACTTAATAAGGAAATAGATTTTATAGTCCGTTGGAAGGTGGTGGAGTGCTGTGGGAGAAAGAAAAGCTGAGGAGCATTAGGCGTCTAACAGGGTGGCATTTTTAATGAAGTCATCAGGTAAGCCTCTGAGAGAATGGCATGGAACAAAGACACTAAGGAAAGAAGAGTTAGGCCTCTAGGGCTGTAACACTCATCATTAAATAAGGATTGCTCCAGGCCAGGCACAGTGGTTCACACCTGTAATCCCAACACTTTAGGAGGCAAGGTGGGCAGATCACCTGAGACCAGGAGTTCAAGACCAGCCTGGCCAACATGGTGAAACCCCCTCTCTACTAAAAATACAAAATTAGCCAGGTGTGGTGGTGCATGCCTGTAATCTCAGCTACTCGGGGGGCTAAGGCAGGAGAATGTCTTGAACCCAGGAGGCGGAGGTTGCAGTGAGCCAAGACTGCACCATTGCACTCCAGCCTAGGTGACAGAGCAAGTCTCCTTCCCAAAAAAAAAAAAAAAAAAAAAGATAAGGATTGCTCCAGGCAGAGCCTGCCTGCTCCAGGAAGAGCCTGTGCAAATTTCCTAAGGCAGGAGCCACAGTGTGGTGGCAGTGTGTGTGTTGGTACAGAGCAGGAAATGAGATAAAGTCAGGGAAGGAAACACTTTGGTTATTAAGGTGAGAGAAACAGGGAGCCATAGCAAGGTTTTGAGAAGAGGCCTTAGCTGTGTCCTGCTTGACTTCTCATTGTCTCGGGTGTATTTTCCTCAATGACTCTGGCTTAGTATGTCGCCTCCTGAATCAGATCCATCTTGTACACATTTCAAAATGTTCTTGGCTCCATCTCTTACTGTAGCCATTGCTGCAGTTTTACACAGTCTTTGATCTTTCTCGTGCCAGGGCAAATGGATTGTATCTTGCCTTAAGCTAGACTGCATACCTCTTGCTTTCTGCCAAGAGATTCCTTTGAAGCTAGCCCAAGGTGTCTTCCAAATCACCTGGAATTCACACATTCTTTTTTTTTTAATTTAGACTTTTCTTTTAGATACAGGGGGCACATGTGCAGGTTTGTTACATGGGTATATTGCACCCAGATAGTGAGCATCATGCCCCATAGGTAGTTTTTCAACCCACAACCCCCTTCCTTCCTCCTTCCTCTAGTAGTACACAGTGTCTGTTATTCTCATGTTTATGTCCATGTGTGCTCAATGTTTAGCTGCCACTTATAAGTGAGAACATGCAGTATTTCCCTGCATTAATTCACTTAGGATTATGGCCTCCAGCTCCTTCCATATTGCTCCAAAAGACATGATTTCATTCTCTGTTATGGCTGAATAGTATTTCATGGTGTATATCTACCACTTCTTCTTTATTCAATTCACCATTGATGGGCACCTAGGTTGATTCCATGTCTTTGCTATTGTGAATAGTATAGTGATAAACATAATGAGTGTATGTGTCTTTTTGCTATAATTATGTATATTACTTCAGAAATATACCCAGTAATGGGATTGCTGGGTCAAATGATAGCCCCATTTTAAGTCCTTTGAGAAATCTCTAAACTGCTTTCCACAGTGGCTGAACTAATTCACATTCTACCAACAGTGTAAAAGTGTTCCCTTTTCTGTGCAGTCTCACCAGCATCTGCTATTTTTTTACTTTTTAATCAGAGCCATTCTGACTGGTATGAGATGGTATCTCATGGTTTTGATTTGCATTTATCTGATGATTAGTTAAGATGAGCATTTTTTTAATGTTTGTTGGCCACTTCTATGTCTTCTTTTGAGAAGTGTCTGTTCATCTCCTTTGCCCATTTTTTAACGAGGTTGCTTGTTTTTTGCTTGATTTGTTTAAATTCCTTATAGATTCTGGTTATTAGACCTTTGTCAGGTGCATAGTTTGCAAATATTTTCTTTCATCCTGCTCACTCTGTTGATACTTTCTTTTGCTGTGTAGACCTCTTCAGTTTAATTGGGTCCCATTTGTCAGTGTTTATTTTTTGTTGCAATTGCTTTTGGGGACTTAGCCAAAAATTCTTGCCAAGGCTGATGTCAAGAAGGGTATTTCCTAGGTTTTCTTCTAGGATTTTTGTAGCTTGAGGTCTTACATTTAAATTCTTATTTCATCTTGAGTTAGTTTTTGTATATGGTGAAAGGGAAGGGTCCAGTTTCATTCTTCTGCATATGGCTAGCCAATTATCCAAGCACCATTTATTGAATAGTAAGTCCTTTCCCCATTGCTTATTTTCGTCAGCCTTGTTGAAGATCAGACAGTTGTAAGTGCACAGCTTTATTTCTGACTTTTCCATCCTGTTCCATTGGTCTATGTGTCTGTTTTTGTATCAGTACCATGCCGTTTTGGTTACTGTAGCCTTATAGTATACTTTCAAGTTGGGTAGTGTGATGCCTCTAGCTTTGGTCTTTTTGCTTAGAATTGCTTTGGCTATTCAGGCTCTTTTTTAGTTCCATATGAATTTTAGAATAGTTTTTTCTAGTTTTGTGAGGAACAACATTGGTACTTTGATAGGAATAATGTTGCATCTGGTAGCTGTTTTAAGTTATTTGAGAAATCTTCAAATTGCTTTGGGCACTATGGCCATTTTAACAATATTGACTTGCAGGCCTGGGCACAGTGGCTCATGACTGTAATCCCAGCACTTTGGGAGGCCGAGGCAGATGGATTGCCTGAGGTCAGGAGTTCGAGACCAGTCTGGCCAACATGATGAAACCCCATCTCTACTAAAAATACAAGAAAATTGGCCAGGCATGGTGGCAAGTGCCTGTAATCCCACCTACTCAGGAGGCTGAGGCAGGGGAATTGCTTGAACCAGGGAAGTGGAGGCTGCAGTGAGCCGACATTGCGCCACTGCACTCTAGCCTGGGTGACAGGGCAAGACTCTGTCTCAAAAAAAAAAAAAAAAAAAAAATTGACTTCCAATCCATAAGCATGGGATATTTTCCCATTTATTTGTGTTGTCTCTGATTTATTTCAGAAGAGTTTTGTAGTTCTCTTTGTAGAGATCTTTTACCTCCTTGGTTAGCTGTATTCCTGGGTATTTCATTTTCTTTGTGGCTATTGTAAATCAGATTATGGTCCTGATTTGACCCTCAGCCTGAACGTTATTGGTATATAGAAATGCTACTGATTTTTACACACTGATCTTGTATCCTGAAACCTTACTAACATTGTTCATGAGTTCTGTAGACTTTTGGCAGAATCTTTGGGGTTTTCTCTGGATAGAATTTTATTGTCAGTGAAGAGAGACCATTTGGCTTCTTCTTTTCCAATTTAAATGGAATTCATGCATTCTTAGCCCAGGTATACAGAGGGGTCAACATTAGTGAGGCCATCCTTGACTATGGGGCACAGAAGCCAATGAGTAAAGTCTCTTTTCTTGCATTTCCTAAGCAAACAGTTTATTTTATAAGACTCCTCACAAGGTTCTGCTGGATCCAAAACTAGACTCTTACAGCACTGGGCCAACCCAATAATGACTCCTTGTACTGGCTTTCCTCCTTCCCTGTTGCATTCCTCCATCCTCCACCCCTGCTTCCTGGGATTATATTTCCAAATAAACAGATTTCACACAAGTTTATATCTCAAGCTCTGCTTTAAGGGAAGCCAAGCCCAAGATACTTCCCTACACTTTCAAACTGTTTCTTTATTCCTCCAGAGTGGAGCCCCCTAGAACATGGCACCTGCCTGGGATCTTACAAATTGTCACATTCACCTGACCTTTACTGACAGCCAGCTCTACTCTGATTGCCCCTTCAGTTACTTCTAGTTTCCAATTACCTTTCAGTACCTCTTGGCTGAGAGGCAGAAAATAAAGCTACACAATAGGCGGCCACTAGATTGCGAAAGCCTTGGATGCCATGCTTAGAATTTATAGGCAGAAGAGTTCCACTGAGTATTTTTAATCAGTGTGATCACATTTAGAAAAATAACCAATGCATTATAGAAGCTGGATGAGGGGAAGAAAGTCTAGAGCCATGAAGATTAGAAACAAAAAATGTTGAGGGATATCTGCTCTGATAATTGCTATTTTTCTCTTTAAAACCAGTCATCTGTCAATAGTGCTGGGTATAAGAGTAAAGCCAGGGCCTGAAGAGACTGGTAGATGTGCCCTTCAATGAGATCCTCCTATGAAGAGCTGGGTTACTCTGGGTTCCGGGCTGTCATGGTAGGTGCAGTAGAAGGATAAACAGATGAAGGAACTTGGTGATGTGAGAAATATGGCTGAAGGGTGGATCATGAGAGTCAGATTGGATAGGGAAGGTAAAGAAGTCAGGAAGTAGGACTGATAAATTCAAAGAGTAAAAAAGTGATGACTTCGAGGAGAAAGGAGGCAAAACCTTAAAATGTCCATCTTATTCCTTTATTACAATTCTGAGTGGAAGGCTTGTTATAGGAAACAGGGATACTAATCATTTAAATGAGGTTTGAGGATTATCTCTGGATTTCTAAGATAATTAGATTGAATATGCAGTGAAATTCAATCCTGCTTAACTTACAGGAACTATCTCATTTTAAAGTCTAAAGTGAGAATGGACAAAAACTTCTATTCATAGAATACATTCAGCAGAAATATTAATATGGACCAATAGTTGTAGAGCTAGAAAAGTGAGGCCAGAACCAATAAAGAACCTTGGTATTGGCAAATAAGAGTTTTAGCAATTATTAAAAATAAAATCCAGAGCCATGACCCTAAATGTATTGAGAATAATGCTCATCGTGGTCAGAAACTTAAATCACACAGCATTTGAAAGATTGAAGAAGCTGATAAAAAATGCAAGAAAATTAACATCTTTCAAGTTAACTTTACAAATAAATTTGGTCCACTAATTTGATAATTTGCCCTTGGTTTTAGTAATTTAACTTTTCCATTTTCTTTCTGTAAATGGATAATTACTTGTCTTCTTTTTCACTGTTGAAAATATTTTCATATATATATTTAAATCCAAGATAAATGCAAAAAGCAAAGTTAGAAATCAGGTTTAGAAACTATCAAGGAGGAGAGAGGGAGAGAGGGAAGTAGGGAAGGAGGAAGGGAAGGGAAGGAAGGGAAGGGAAGAAGAGAAGAAAGAAAGGGAGGGAGAGGAGAAAAGAAAAGAAATAAACTAGTAAGTAGGTTTTTGCTTGTTTGTTCTTTTATCCAATTTTAATGTGTATTGTCACTTCAGCATGACTGCATTTGTTACCTCAAATAATATCCAGAAAAAATATACCAAGGCTTTAAAAACTACAAATTAATACAAGTACCAATTTAAACAATGGTTAAATTCCACTGTATCAGTTGCCTATTTCCACATTAATGCTGTGTAGCAAACAACCACAAATCCTCAATGACATACAAAAACAAGTGTTTAGTCTTAACCTGCCTGTGGGTTAGCCCCATAGTTCTGTGATCAAGTGGCTGTGAGTTGAGCAGGTGGCTCTGATTTAGTCAGAACTTTATTGGATCAGCTTAGCTGGGGAAATCATGTTTCTATTGTTCTGAAACTATGCACCATTACACCCAGCTAATTTTTAAGTTTTTGTAGAGATGAGGTCTCCCTATGCTGTTCAAGTGGGTCCCAAACTCCTGAGCTCAAACGATCCACCTGCCTCAGCCTCCCAAAATGCTGGGATTACAGGCGTGAGCCACCGTGCTTAGCCCAGTCTTCTTTTTATGTGAAATTCTTTATTGTTTAGTCACTATTCACCAAATATCCTGTCATGTGTAGCTGTTATCTCTGATTCTCCATTCTCTATCAAGACCTTCCTCACAGCATTGGTGTAATGAACGGGAAAAACATTGAGGACAGTAAATGGCTATGAAAATTAATTTATCTACAAATCAAAGCAAAAGATATTCTCATGTTTTCAACCACTGTTAATGGATTATTTCCTCAAATCCCAAAATCAACAAGTAAAGAAAAGCATACCATAAAAGCAAAACCATAAATGAAAAGCAAAATCTCCTGATGAACAATTATTAAATTTCACATATCTCTAGATTATCTTCCTTTCAAAGTGAACTCCCAGAACCTCATTTGACCAACTCCAAGAATTGAGTTTTTGATGATTACAGAATTATTTTGAATAATAGAGATTTTATTCTCCTTAAAGATGGCCAGGAGACATTTTTCTGGAATAGTTATAGCAAATATGTACTAATTACAGGATAACTGTGAAGGGTCTTTTTCTATCACAGGTTGTACACTAACCTGCCGTAACTAACTTACTGTGGGTAATGGCTTAGTCACCTACAGTAGCAATATAATTACTCAGCATTTACAGATAGGCCTTTATCAAGTGAAGTCATGCAAATACTATAGAATAAACTGTTAAGTACAGCAAATGATTCAGGAAAGACATAAGTGGTCTATTTTCCGGTTGTCTAGTCTACGATTCAGGATGATTTGTTCCTCTCAGATGCACATATTTGTGTGGGTGATCCCAAACTACTTGAACTCAGACATACAAACCAAACGAGTTGAGAGAGAGAGAGAGAGCTCAATCTTCCCCTGAACTAAGAGGCTCAGGCTTGAAGACTTCAGGCTGGTTAGAGTAGCCTGCAGTGACCACTATTTTCATCTGCTCTGTATACACACTTTTCTCTGTTCTTTTTGTTAACAAACTTTCCACTAGCCACAGGGTTGGCAGACGACCCAAACTGAGTCAGTCAAGTGCCACATACTACTGACCCCAGTGATTGCTTCAGGAATGTGCATGTGACCTAAGCAGGGCCAGTCAGAATCCTTCTTTTGGCTTACTATATGAATGTTAGGAGAAATCCATTTTCATTCTAAGTGAATCAGCTCAGCACACAGGAAAAAAACTAGTTTCATTGTTTGGGTCAGGCTTTTAGCTTTTGCATAATTGGCAGGTTGCCAATTCAGATGACTTCTGACAAATATGCACTAGTTAATGCAAGGATGCTCCTTGGATTGCTGCTCCAAATTGCTTTAACTGCTCCTCCAAATGGTAGCAAACAAAAAGTAGAGGGTGAATTCAGCTATAATCTGACTTGGGGTAGAAAGAAAAGATTTGGATTAGCTATGCCATTGAAACAATGATTAACATAACAAAGAGAAGTAAAGAGTAATTGAGAGTAAAAATTAATTGACCCAAAGAAGAGAAGAATGTGTAACAGCAATATCAAAATATCATATAAGCCTTATATGTAATTTTAAATTCTCCAGTAGCCACATTTCAGAAAGTAAAATAAAGTGAAAAAAATTTACAATGTATTTTATTTAATCTAAATATACCCCAAATCTTACCATTTCAACATGTAATCACTATTTTTAAGTTATTAGTGAGATACTTAACTTACTTGTATTAGTACTAAGTCTTGAAAGCCTACATGTATTTCATACTAACTTATAGCTCATCTCCATTCAGACTACCCAAATTTCAAATGCTCAAATTATCAGTAGCCACATGTGGCTAGCTAGTGGCTACCATATTGAACAGTAATAATCTGGAAAATAAAACATCTTAGTTTGTAATTTTTGATGGCAGTTCCCTAATATATTTTTGGGCTAGCAACCAGAGTGATCCCCTACATCCAAAACCCCACTTACTGGTACAATAAGCAGGGTAAAAATTCCATCCTGGGGATTTAAATGGCAAGTTCCATTATTACAGGTGAATATGGGTGCACCCAAGCCTGTGTGCCAAGAATCTCAGACACTTCTTGTGGACTATTATGCCTACCTACCCTGTGAAAACACAAATATAAATACCTACTCAGCACTTACACTCAGGTTATTGAGCTCTCTCAGAGAAAATAACATAACCATGAGCACTGGTACCATCACAAATTCGAGGCTTTAAACCTCAAGTGGAAACTCAGTACTAGTCAGAAATCCTGTCCCTGATCAATTCCCTTTCCTGTTTTCCTCAATAGCTACTTACATCTTCATCATGTTCCTTAAGCCACTGCCTTTGTATACAACCTTTTTTAAAAGATCATTTTTCCATGAGCAACCCTAATCTTTCTTCCCAGAGAAATGGAAACCTCAAGTAAGAATTGCATTTCACCAAAATTCTGTTTCCTAATTCAACCTTCAAACGTAGATACTCTTGACCCATCATTTTTGCTTATTGTCTGAGTCTCATTCCAGTCACCTCCCATTTTCTTCGAAATTGCTCCATCAACTACTCCACCTCTTGTATATTCAACCTTTTCTTCTCTGCTTCCTCTTTCTCTTCAGTATATAAACATGCTCAAATTTATCTTGCTTGAAAGTTATCCACATCCATTTATTGCTACTGCTTGCCTTCTCTGCATTTTTCACTGAAGTAATCTATCCTCCTTACTCCATTAAAACTGCCCTAAATAATCAGATACTTTCTCCTGAAAAATCCAACAGAGCCTGTTCTATCTTTAACTTCCTGCTTCTCAGCAGCATCTCAGAGTTGGGCACATCCTCTGTCTTGAAAATCTTCCCACCATTGACTCTATGACACCAATATCTCTCTTGACTTCTTCCATCTCTGCCACTTTTTAACAATCTCTTTGTAGCTTTTTTCCTTTTGCCTGTTATTTAAATGGTGTTGTTACTCAAGTTTCAATCATGTACCTCTTTGGTTTTCCAAGTGTGGACTGTAAATAAGCAAAAGCAGCTTCACTATCTGGGAGCGTGATGCAAATTCAGAATCCCGGGCCTCACCCCAGACCTTCTGGATCAAAATCTGCATTTTAACAAGATACTCAGGTGATTTGTGTGCACGTGCAGCTTTGAAAAGTGTTACTTTACTTTTGACTCGTCTCATTCTAGACTTTCTCCCTGAGTAATCTCATGCTCTGTGACTTTCATAACTACCCATATATTAATGACTTCCACATTTGTATCTCCAGCCCAGTTCTCCCTCATGAATTCTACTACGTATATAGAAATTTTTACTGAACATCTCTGCCCATTTGCATGACAGGCATATCAAGCTTTGTATGACTCCACAGACATATCTGGCCACATGTGTTCTAATAAGAGAGTAATCATAAGGGATCCCGAGTATTTGGATAAGAAGAAGATCATTAGTGAAGGGTAATTATAAAAGACCTCATGTTGGCTTTGGAGTTGAACTTGATCTGAACCCTAACAGACAGGTTGGAATAGAGGAAGGGATTTAGATAAATGGAAGATGATGGAAAGCATAAAGCACACTTTATCTTCAGAATTGATAAGTAACCCTTTCTCTCAAGGCAGTAGTCTTCTGCCAGGGAATCTAAAGAAAAGGAAACTACTAAGCGTTTTTTTTGCTGGTATGAGAAGTCATCTAAATCTCTTGGTCTCTGTCCATTACTAATTTCTTTTCACTTCTTGAACAGACATTTATTGAGCTTCAACTACTATGTCAGGTACTGTTCTAGGTGCTCGAGATAGAGCAATAAATAAAACAGACAAAAATTGCTGCACTCACATTCTTGGTAGCAATATTAATTTTCTTCCCTTAATGAGTCATTTGAAAATGAATTGTCATGCAGGGTGAGTCCCTTTGTGATCAACTCCCTGTTAAGCTCCAGGGCTCAGAAAGAATTACAAATCATCACATGAAATATTGGGAGGCAAAGCCTTTGTACTGGGGAAACTTACAAGCAAGGCTCAGTAGGGAAAGAAAGCCTGGATCCCTCATGTTCTCTTTGCCAGCACAAAGAAGCTTGCTGGAAACTGATACCCTTGTCACCCAAAAATGACTGATATGACCCCAAAATGTGCTTACATATGCTAGACCATGATATCACAAAGGGGAATAATATCTCTGCCCCTTTGCAGGGACATGAAGCAAAGTGTGAATGGAATGGTGCAAATCTACCATCAGAACTGAGAAACTTTTTCAAAGTAGATGAATAGCTTCATCAGTATATATAAAAACAGTATAAAACATTCTGTTATATCCTTATTTTATACAGATTTGACTTGTCATACATTCCCTGTTGCTTTGATAGACTAATTAAAACCAGTACCAGAGTTCAACTACTATAGTGCATCATAAAACTAGTAAACATAAAACTAGTGACACACACCCACAAATGTGAAAGTAATCTTTTTGAGTTCAGTTATGAGCAGACAAAAATACTGATAACAGAACACTAAACCACAGAAAATTTACAGGTGAATTATAGAGTAACTGAAATATGTGCCATACTCCTGACACTTCCATCAAGTAATGTTTTCCTCAAACCCCAAAGGTCTTGCTCTTAAATATGTTTGATAATTGTAAAAAGTTTGAACACCACACTCATCTCTTTACATTTCTGTTCTTATATTGCATTTTAGTGCTGACAAAATAGAGGAGAAAAAAGTAAAGCTTTGATATCAGGCTTCTTAACTGCTTTATTTGATTTCAGCCCCATTATCACATATTTCCAGAAATACACAATAATGCCAAATCACTTTCTCCATTTTGGGTTGGTTTCTCGGTATATTAGCTGTCAGTGTAAAATTATTGTGCCTCCTGCATGGCAACTAAAATCCCAAACAATGGTTACTGACAAATTTCTCTATAGTTCACTGACTCCTCAAAGAAAATGAATTTTCTACCCGGCTAAGATTAATTACCATTGTTACAGAAATTGGAATGCATCTGACAGCTTGAACAGAAAACACTGTGCTTTGCTTTCCTTTCTATTGTGTCGTAATCACATGCTCCAAAATCAATTAGAATCACATAATCTTCCTAAAGAAATGCCTACCCACTCTAAATGCTTAACTGTAGAAAAGTCAGGAGATGTGAAAAGTGGAGATGCAGGTTTGGGGAGGCATCTTGGAGGCATCTTTTCATTACCTCTAGCCTGCCCCAAGAATATGCAAGATCTGGGAAGATGATACTATGGTTCTAGGCAGCCCAAGGTGGGAAGTTCCAGGCTGTTTTTGAAGTGGGAGAGTTCCCTGCCCCCAACCCTTCACAGGACATGTGACAGGGACGTGACTCTCTGTTTGGCTACCACAAGCTCAAACTCCTTACAGAAGGGAGAGCATGAAGATGGGCAGGTGCAGGAACCAGGGCAAGTGATCTGGGGCTCTGGCCCCACAGCAGCTTATAGGGGTAGGTGTCTGCCACTCCCAAAGCCCAAGTGGGCACGTGTTACAGTGCACTCTTTTAGACTTACCATCTGCGGATGGCCTAAGGGTTAACCAGCTCATTGGATCCTCTGCCTTTTTGCAAAGGGAGGGGGCCAGTATGACAGCTTTCTGTATCAGGAGCTCTTGTGCAGCATCCCGGAAGAATCAGGTCACACACAGACTTGAAGGATAAATACGGAGGTTTTATTGAGTGGTGGAGGTGGCTCTTAGCAGGATTGATGGGAAGCTGGACAGGGGATGGAGTGGGAAGATGATCTTTCCCTGGAATTTGGCCATCCAGTGGCCAATTCTCTGACCATCCCCAGTCAAATTCCTCCCAACATTCCTTCTTTTCTCTCCTTCTCTGCCTCACCATTCTGTTGTTCATCTATTCATCCCCTCATCTCCTTGTCTGCTTCTGGAGCCTGCAGTTCAGGGTTTTATATGGGTACAGGATGGGGGCATGGCAGGCCAAAAGGCAACTTTGGGGGCATTAAAACAGGAATGCCTGTTCTCACTTAGGGCCACAGTTATCCAGGCTTGAGGGTGGGGCCTTTGCCAGGGAACCACCCTTTTCTACCCAGTATTTCCCTGTCTCCTCTCCATATCATTTTTGTTAGTGTATCTTCCTAACAAACCACCTAAACTTTAGTGGTTTCAAACAACACGCCAGGTGGTTGGTGCACACCTATAATCCTAGTTACTCTGATGGCTGAGACAGGAGCATCTCTTGAGCCCAGGAGTTTAAGTCTGCCATGACCTATGATTGTGCCACTGTACTCCTGCCTGGGTGGCAGAGGAAGACCTTATCTCTCTTAAAAACAAAACAAATTGCTTTCCATAGTCACTGAACTAATTTATATTCCCACCAACGGTGCATAAGCATTACTTTTTCTCTGCAGCCTCACCAGCATCTGTTGTTTTTTGGCTTTTTAGTAATAGCCTTTCTGACTGGTGTGAGTATCTCAGTGTAGATTTGACTTGCATTTCTCTGATGATTAGTGATGACGAGCATTTTTTCATGTTTTTGGCTGCTTGTATGTCTTCTTTTGACAAGTGTCTGTTCATGTCCCTTTGCCCATTCCTTAAAAGGGTTATTTTTTGCTCGTTGATTTGTTTAAGTTCTTTATAGATTTTGAATATTAGACCTTTGTCAGATGCATAGTTTGTGAATGTTTTCTCCCATATTGTAGCTTGTCTGTTTACTCTGTTGATAGTTTATTTTGCTGTGCAGAAGCTTTTTAGTTTAATTAGATTCCACTTGTCAATTTTTCTTTTTGTTGCAATTGCTTTTGGGACGTAACCAAAATTTTTTTTCCAAGGCTGATGTCAAGAAAGGTATCTCCTAGGTTTTCTTCCAGGATTTTTATAGTTTGAGTTTTACATTTAAATCTTTAATCTATTTTGAATTAATTTTTGTATTTAGTAAAAGGTAAGGGTCCGGTTTCATTCTTCTACATATGGCTAGCTAGTTATCCCAGCACCATTTATTGACTATGAAGTCCTTTCCCCATTGCTTGTTTTTGTCAGCCTTGTCAAAGATTAGATGGTTGTAGGTGTGTCACTTTATTTCTGAGTTTTTGTATTCTGTTCCATTGACTTTTGTACCTGTTTTTACACCAGTACCATGCTGTTTTGGTTACTGTGGCCTTATAGTATAGTTTTAAGTTGGATTGTGTGATGCTTCTGGCTTTGTTCTTTTTGCTTAGGACTGGTTTGGCTATTCAGGTTCTTTTTGATTCCATACAAATTTTAGAATTTTTTTTTTCTAATTCTGTGAAGAATGACATTGGTAGTTTGACAAGAATAGCATTGAATCTATAAATTGCTTTGGGCAATATGGCCAACAATCCCATTACTGGGTATATACCCAAAGGAGAATAAATCATTCTACCAAAAAGGCTTGTGCACTTGGCTGGGTGCAGTGGCTCAAATGCCTGTAATCTCAGCATTTTGGAAGGCCAAGGCAGGCAGATCACTTGAGGCCAGGAGTCTGAGACCAGCCTGGCCAACATGGTGAAACCTCATCTCTAGTAAAAATGCCAAAAATTGGGCAAGGCTAGATGGCTCACGCCTGTAATCCCAGAACTTTGAGAGGCTGAGGTGGGCAGATCACTTGAGGTCTGGAGTTTGAGACCAGCCTGACCAACATGGTGAAACCCCATCTCTACCAAAAATATAAAAATTAGCTAGGCAGTGGTGATGTAGCACCTGTAATCCCAGCTACTTAGGAGGCTGAGTAGGAGAACTGCTTGAGCCTGGGAGGCGGAGGTTGCAGTGAGCCGAGATCACATTACTGCACTCCAGCCTGGGTGACAGAGTGAGGCCCTGTCTCAAAAAAAAAAAAAAAAAAAAAAAAGCCAAAAATTAGGTGGGCGTGGTGGCTCATGCTACTTGGGAGGCTGAGGAAAGAGAATCACTTGAACCCAGGAGGTGGAGGTTGCAGTGAGCCAAGATTGCACCATTGCACTCCAGCCTGGGCAACAGAGCAAGACTCTGGAAAAAAAAAAAAAGACACATACACTCATATGTTCACTGCAGCACTATTTACAATGGCAAAGATATGGAATCAACCTAGGTGCCCATCAGTGGTGGATTGGATGAAGGAAATATGGTACATATACACAATGGAATCCTACATTGCCATTAAAAAAAAGAATGAAATCATGTGTTCTGCAGCAACATGGATGCAGTTGGAGGCTACAATCCTGAGTGAATTAACACAGGAACAGAAAATCAATCCCACACGTTCTTACTTACAAGTGGGAGCTAAACATTGAACACACATGGACATAAACAAAGGAACAAGAGACACTGTGGACTACTAGAGGGAGAAGGAAAAGAGGGGGACATGCGTAGAAAAAGCTACCTATTCGGTACTGTACTCACTACCTTGGTGACAAGATCAGTACCCCACACTTCAGCATCACACAATATGCCCATGTAGGCTGGGCGCGGTGGCTCACGCCTGTAATCCCAGCACTTTGGGAGGCCGAGGCGGGCAGATCACGAGGTCATGAGATCGAGACCGTCCTGGCTAACAGTGAAACCCCGTCTCTACTAAAAATACAAAAAATTGGCCGGGCGTGGTTGCAGGCGCTTGTAGTCCCAGCTACTCGGGAGGCTGAGGCAGGAGAATGGCCTGTACCCGGGAGGCGGAGCTTGCAGTGAGCCAAGATCGGGCCACTGCACTCTAGCCTGGGTGACAGAGCGAGACTCTGTCTCAAAAAAAAAAAAAAAAAAAAAATGCCCATGTAACAAACCTGCACATGTAACCCTGTATCTAAAACAAAAGTTGAAATTTAAAAAGAAAAAAAATTCCTGCGGTTCAAGTGACAAAAAATGAAAACAAAAAACCCACATGTATTATGTCTCATATATCTGTAGGTCAGTCAGGCAGGTTGTTGATCTGAGCACACTCCTGTAAGCAGTTAGCTGGTAGGTTGGCTATGGACTGGGTGATCAGTAACGGCTCCAGCAAGGACAGCTAGGAGGTCTCAGCTCTGCTGCATATGGTCTTCTCACCTTTCAGCCAACTAGATCAGGCTTATTCGCCTCGTAGTAGCAAAGAGAGAACAAAAGCACACAAGAGCCCTTGATGACTAGGCACGGAATTGACATACCATCACATCCACTGCATACTATTAGCCAAAGCAAGTCAATCACCAGTCAGTGCAGACTCAAGAGGTAGGGAAATGTACTCTACCTCTTGACAAGGAGATCTTTAAAGTCACATTGCAGTGTTTAAATACAGAGGTAAAAAAATTAAAGTATTTCGGTTACAAATCTACTACCCATGAGAAATTTCTGGGTCGCTTCTCTGGGTAGCACATTTCGACATTGGGGATCATGGTCTTGCTGGGACTGTATCTTACTGTGACTCTGTTTTGCACATGCTGTTACACTCTAAAGGGAAAGTCAGAGAAAGGATGAGGCAAGAGGAAAAGAGGAAGATGTTGCCTGTGTCTGTGGAATTTTATTGTCCTTCAGCAGCCACCAAAAATACATCCAAAACCTTTTCTATGGCCTTATGGTGGGTGGAATAAGCTTGCCTGCCCCTCAACTTTGAGAGGGGCCATGTGCCTTGCTTTGGCCAATGGGATGTGCAATCAAAAATGGCTTAAAATGTGCTTATGCATAAAGCTTATACTACTGCACTTAATAGAAAAACAGACCCCATGTAGATACTATCTTTTCAGCATGGAGCAGAATCAGCCCTGCCAACCTACAGGTACATGAGCCAGAAACAAATACTTATGGTTGCATGCAACTGAAATTGTGTGGTTGTTAGACAGCAAAAGTTGATGGATAAACTGAATTAGAAGAGTAGAAGAAGGCAAGGAGGAAAATGGGGATTCTAAAGGCAGAAATCTAGTAGAGAGGGGATGAAATCACCATCTTCATTACGAGTTCATTGAATATACAAATCTTCTGGAGAGAAATCATGCAGCGAGCCTTTTCTCCTCACTGAGCATTACAAGCATTGATCCAAGGGTATCTTTGTGTGTGTGTGTGTGTGTGTGTTTATGTTTCTTGTATATGTTTCTTGTTTAATAGTAGGTGCTGGTTGTAGCCACCCATTAGGAGAGAACTTTGCACTATTTTTGTTAGCATAACAGGATATATTGGCATTTGCTTAGGAACTGTCCCATATTCCCCCATCTGTGAAATGGAGATTAACATGCTAAGACACCCCAAAGGGTTTTGTTTTATGGTTTGGGTTTTTTTTCCCCAAAGAGTAATGAAAAAAGTAATTGAAAACATTTTAAAAAATACAAAACGATATAAACACTAAATAATAATTACTTGTGAGAATTGAAATGAGAATTGCTTTGCCAAGAATCTTGGGTTGATTATAGTCCCAATATTTGTGAGGAACAGCTAATAAGAATCTTCATTAAAATTTCTAATTTTCTACTGACTGCCTCCTTATCAGGTGAAAATTATTAGCAAATCCATATCAACCGTCATGAAATGGAATGATATTCAGGGCGACCAGCTTAATTTTCTTCTGGGATACAGCTGACCAAGGTTGTTTGAAGTCACATAAGCATTGCAGAAAGACATAGTGCTTTCAGTTAGAGAGGAAAATAATCTTTCCCCCTGGCAGATAAAGTTCCACAGGAATACTCTTGAATCATGGCTGGAAGGCTAACTGATGTGATATTTGTACTACTACCATTCCAACATACTTATTATTGATTACTTATGCACACTGGTAATAATAATAATAGTTGCTACTTATTGAACAACTATTGTCAGGCCATATATACATTCATATGTATATATATTCTTATTACAATACCTATTATGTACAGTTCTTTGTATATAATAGATGCCAATAAATGCTTAATGAATTAATGAATAAATACTTACAAGGTAAGAATTGTTAACTCTTTCTTACAGATAAGAAAAATGGTATTAAGAGAACTTAAATAATTTGGGTAGTAAATGACAGAGTCAGAAATTAAAGAAACTTTTTTAACCCAAAGCCTCATCTCTTTCTGTCTCACTTTCTCCCGTACACCCCCAAAAACTAGAATGTAAACTAATGGAGTCCTCATGCATTAGACATTTCTGGTTTAAATCACAGTAAAGTTACCTATGATAACTTGAGTTCTGCTGGGTCCAGCTGTCCCATGCAAGGAAAGGTAGAGGGACATGGACCAGATCAAGGTGACTTTCTCTATACCCTTCTCTGATCCCTTTGAGGCTGTGCCCTCTGAAAATCAGTTTGAAGTAAAGTATCCTGGTGCTTCCAAGCAGAGTCCACCCAGCTGGTCTATCAACTTCACCCCTTTCCTATTTCTTCTAATTGTTCTACTGGCCTGCAAAAGTACTGACCTTCCCTTGTTCCTCTTGTCCTACCAAGAGGTTCCTGTTACCCAGCTCTGGGAAAATCAATGGGTAAATTGGGGTTTCCAGGCTCCCTTTATCTTCCTAATTTTCCTCTTATAGATATGGCTGCCTGGAATACTCCCCCATCCCACTTAGTTCATCGTGTTATTTTCTGATGTTTGCTCTAGTATAATGAACACAAAATTTGGAGCCAGAAATCCTAGCTCTGCCATTTACTAACTGACTTTGAGAATGTCTCAAAATCATCCTGGGTGATTACAGATGGTTTTCTCATCTTTAAGGTAGGGATGAACCTAAACAGAAAAAAAATGCACTTTAATGCAACTTTGAAGTCTCACCAAAGGTATTATTAATTCAGGTACTTCGGATAGAAGACTACGACAAGTTGTGGTGAAGGGGAGCAATTTTTTACAGCGTGAGCTCTTCCTATGACCCTAAAATCATTCACTCTGGGAGACTGACCGGCCCCCTTCTATATTAGCCCTGAATCATATCTCTTAAAGGAGTTAGAAGTAATAAAAACTCAGTGAGGGCAAAAATCTTTGTTTCATTCACTGATATATCCTAAGGACCTGGCATGTAGTCAACACTCAACCAATATTTGTCAAATAAGTGAATACAGAAATTGCCATAAGTAATGAAGCTTAGAGCAATGCCATCCACTGGGGAAGTATTATATTTGTGGTTTAAGGCAGGGATTTAGGGGTCAGATATATTTGAGTTCCAGTCCTGTCTCTGCATTTTTCCATCTATGTGAGCTTGGGCAGAAGCTAAACTTTCCTAAACCTGAGTTACATCATCTGGAAATGGGAGTAATAATTTCCTATTTTCTTAGGGTTCTTTGAAGGACTAAATGAGATAATACTTGGAAACTATTTCACATAGCACCTGGCACAGACTGATTGCCTAGGAGGAAGAAAGACACACAGTATTTGGGAGGGGATGATCAGAGGTCCTTTGGCTCATAAAATACATTTGTTTTCTCTTTGTAGGTATAAGTGATAGCAATTCAATCACTCATTCAACAACTATGTCTTAGGCACCTCCTGTGTGCCAAACATTGTTTTAGGCACATGGGATAATTTAGTGAACAAAACAAAGAATCCTGCCATTAGGAAACTGACCTTCAGGCAGAAACAAACAGAAAATAAACAATAGACGTAATAAGTAAATTAAAAGGTATGGTGGTAGAAGATGACTAATGCCTTAGAAAGTTAAAAAGTGAGTGGGTTAAGAGTAATCAGTAGTGTGGAGGCAGGGGGCCAAATGCAATATTTACTAGAGGGATCAGACTAGGAATTTTGTTATTGTTTTTGTTTTTGTTTTGAGACAGAGTCTCGCTCTGTCGCCCAGGCTGGAGTGCAATGGTGCGATCTCGGCTCACTGCAACCTCCGCCTCCTGGGTTCAAGCAATCCTCCTGTCTCAGCCTCCCAAGTAGCTGGGACTACAGGCGCATGCCGCCACACCCAGCTAATTTTTTCTATTTTAGTAGAAACAGGGTTTCACCGTGTTGCCCAGGCTGGTCGCAAACTCCTTAGCTCAGGCAATCCGCCTGCCTCAGCCTCCCAAAGTGCTGGAATTACCGGCATGAGCCACCATGCCTGGCTCCCAGACTAGGAATTTTTTAGGAGACATTTGAGCAAAGACCTGAAGGAGGTAAGGGAATAAGTCATGTGGGTGTCTGGGGGAAGACCACAGAAGGCAAAGGGAATAGCAGGTGCAAAGGCCCTAATGGGGTCTTTATGATGGGTGCATCTAAGGGTCTACAAAGAAATGAACAAGGCTGGAGCAGGAGTGAGCACAAATTATTTAGGGCTTGTGAGCTATGGTATGGACTTTTGTACTTACTCTAATGATATGGGGAAAATAGGAATGTTTTAAGCAGAGTAGTCATGTGACATGACACGGATTTATTTATGTATTTATTTATTTATTGAGATGGAGTCTTGCTCTGCCGCCCAGGCTGTAGTGCAGTGGTGCAATCTCTGCTTACTGCAACCTCCGCCTCCCGGGTTTAAGCAGTTCTCTCCCTCAGCCTCCCGAGTAGCTGAGATTACAGAGCCCGCCACCATGCCCAGCTAATTTTTTGTATTTTTAGTAGAGACGGGGTTTCATCATCTTGGCCAGGCTAGTCTTGATTGAACTCCTGACCTTGTGATCCACCCACCTCAGCCTCCCAAAGTGCTGGGATTACAGGCATGAGCCACCGCGCCCATCCATGACTTGGATTTTAAAAGAGTTATTCTGGTTGCTGGGTTGAGAATAGGTTGTAGGCAAGCCAGTACAGAAGCATGGAGACCTGTTAAGAGACAACAGCAGTGATGCAGACAGGAGATGACAGTGGTATAGACCAGGGTAGCAGGAGCATGGGAAGTAAAAGAAGTGGATGGATTCCGGATATATTTTATTTTATTCAATTTTATTTTATTTTATTTTATTTTTTAAGATGGAGTCTCGCCCTGTTGCCCAGGCTGGAGTGCAGTGGCACAGTCTAGGCTCACTGAAACGTCTGCCTCCCGGTTTAAGCAATTCTCATGCCTCAGCCTCCTGAGTAGCTGGGACTACAGGTGCCCGCCACCATGCCCAGCTAACTTTTGTATTTTTAGTAGAGACAGGGTTTCACCATATTGGCCAGACTGCTCTCGAACTCCTGACCTTGTGATCCACCCACCTTGGCCTCCCGAAGTGCTGGGATTACAGGCGTGAGCCACCGTGCCTGGCTCCAGATGTATTTTAAAGGTCATTAGAATGGGCACAATTCAGAGGCTTGTGCCCTGTGAAGGACTGCTAATCTCCACCTATTTACAGCTGCCAGGATAAATAAAGGTACATTTGAAAAATTCTACAATATTTTAGTAGGCAGATCGTTCTCTTGTTCAAAGGGGCACCACCTCCATTGCTGATTTTTATTCAGAACTTGTCAAAACTCTGCCTGTCTGCTAACATCAGAGATAGACATTATGTGCTGCCTGATGGAAGTACACATTACCCTTGAATGGTATGTGTTCCTGTAAACTTCAAGCAAGTAAAGTCTCCAATTCTAACCACAAATTTATAGGAAATACAAGGGATGGAGGACACCACTGATTTATAACTAGTAAAATATAAGCATGGAAAACTCTAGAGGACAAATGACCTGTTTTTGTTTTTGTTTTTGTTTTTGTTTTTGAAACGGAGTCTCACCCTGTTGCCCAGGCTGGAGTGCAGTGGCGCAATCTCTGCTCACTGCAATCTCCGCCACCTGGGTTCACACCATTTTCCTGCCTCAGCCTCCCGAGTAGCTGGGACTACAGGCACCCACCACCACGCCCGGCTAATTTTTGTATTTTTTTAGTGGAGACCGGGTTTCACGGTGTTAGCCAGGATGTTCTCGATCTCCTGACCTCATGATCCGCCCACCTCGGCCTCCCAAAGTGCTGGGATTACAGGCGTGAGCCACCACACCCAGCCATGACCTGTTTCTTTAACAGTTTAATTGCAAGGGGAGAGGACTGATTCTCTTCTATTTCAAATGACTTCAGAGCTACATCTTCCAAATGTATTGACCTCTTTTGGATCTTGATTTTTTGTTTTTTGTTTGTTTGTTTGTTTGTGTTGTTGTTTTAGAGACAGAGTCTTGCTCTGTCACTATCTGGAGGGCAGTGGCATGATCATAGCTCAGTGCAGCCTACTCCTGCAATCAAGTGATCCTCCCACCTCAGTTTCCCAAGTAGTTAGGACTACAGGCATGCACCACCACACCTGGCTTTTTTTTTTTTTTTTTTTTTTTTAAGTTTTTGTAGAGACAGAGTGCTATGTTGCCCAGGCTGGTCTTGAACTCCTGTCCTCAAGCAATCATTCCACCTTGGTGTTCTAAAGTGTTGGAATTATAGGCATGAGCCACGGCTTCCAGCCTGGATTCCAATTTTTAACAAATCTTTTTTTTAATGTATAAGGCATTTGAGAAAATTTGAACACCAGTTGGGTATTTGATTATATCAGTGCATTGTTATTAATGTTTTTAGGTGTAAAAGTGACTATGGGTATTTGATTATATCAATGCATTATTATTAATGTTTTTAGGTGTAAAAGTGACTATGGTTATGTTTTTAAAGGAGAAAGAGAGTCTGTTTGTCTTTTAGGTAAAAATTGTCACACATTTTCTATAAAGGGCCAGATGGTAAATATTTTAGGCTTGGTGACCACACAGTATCTGTTGCAACTACTCAGCTCCACCATTATGGTACAGAAACAGCTATACACAGTAAGTAAATGAATGAGGATAGCTGTTGACAGGGAGGAAAATCTTCCTCTTAGTTTTAGTGATTGGAGGCCTGTGAATTATTAATAAATTGACAAATGACAGATTCACAAGAGAGAAGATAGACTTTTACTCACATATGTAAATGGGAGTTCACAGGAAAATGTGACTTGAGGTGGCCATTAGAATTTGTGGCTTATATAGTATCTTAATGGGGAAAAGTGGAGTGAGGTATTCATGGAAAAATAAATTACTTTTAGGAAAGATAAATGGGCTTTTATATGGAAGACAGGATAGTTTTATGATAGTTTGTTAGGTGTGGTGCCAGCTTCTCCCTAGTATTAAGAGTCAATATTCCCTGGTTGCAGAACTCCTGGAAAAGGAATTTATGAACATTGAGCTCTTTCGAGAGGCTTTTTAGGCAGGCAAGGGAGTTCAGGGAAAAAAAAAAAAAAGCTTATTCTCAAATGCTTTCAGCTCAAAATAATGTTTATGCCATAGTGACTTATTCTGTAACCCTTCACTAAATTATAAGAAAACTTTACTTATAAAACAGACATTGGGCTACAGTTTGCTACCTCTGTTTTAGAGATACACATTGAAATATCTGAAAATGAAACAATATGATGTATGAGATCTGTTTCAAAATAATCACATAGGAGTAGGCATTTAGGTAAAACATGATTGCCCGTGAATAGATAGATAACTGCTGATGAGTACAGGCGGGGTTATTATACAGCACTTCTCTGTTTTTGGATGTGTTGGCAACTTTCCATAATAAAAAGTGAAGAAACAAAAACAAAAGGCAAAAACAATAAAACACGATAATACTTAACATCTTGAATTAATCACTATTATCAAGCACACTATATTCAAGGCACTGTGCTAATCGCTTTACATGTATTCACTCATTCAATCTTCACCACAGCCCTAAGAAATAGGTTCTTGTGTAACTGAATGTCAACTTGATTGGATTGAAGGATATAAAGTATTGATCCTGGGTGTGTCTGTGAGGGTGCTGCCAAAAGAGATCAACATTTGAGTCAGTGGGCTGGGAAAGGCAGACCCACCCTTAATCTGGGTGGGCACAATCTAATCAGCTGCCAGCACAGGTAGAATATAAGCAGGAAGAAAAACGTGAAAAGAGAAACTGGCCTAGCCTCCCAGCCTTCATCTTTCTCCCATCCTGGATGCTTCCTGCTCTCAAACATTGGACTCCAAGTTCTTCAGTTTTGGAACTCAGACTGGCTCTCCTTGCTCCTCAGCCTGCAGACAGCCTATTGTGGGACTTCGTGATTATTGAGTTAATACTTAATAATACTTAATAAACTTAATAAATACTTAATAAACTCCTCTTAATACTACATATATATGTGTGTGTGTATATATATATATTTTATTAGTCTGTCCCTCTAGAGAACCCTGACTAATATGGTACTATTATCATCCCCACTTACAGATGAGAAACACAAGGTACAGAGAGGTTAAATAAATTCCCAAGGTCACAGAATACACAAGGGGCAGAGCCAGTATCTGAACCCAGGCAGGCTAGCTCCAGAGCCTATTTTCTTTAAGTATTATACAAGTTACTTATTAAATACAAGACGTTTATGGATTTGGAGAATTCTCTCTCTGCTCTCCTCTAACAATGGCTCTTTTCTAGTTAATATGCTGCTCCAGCAATGTCTCGTCTGGGGGATTACCTCCTGGATCTTTGCACTCTACATTATTATTCATTCATTTTTGTGAACCACAATATAACTGAGCTTAGTTATTAAAATAATCTAATTCCTTCTATAACTGAATGCATTTTTATCAACCTTCTCCCTCTTGCTTTAGAACAGAAGACAACTAAGAAAAAAATCTTCTTGAGAAGAAAAAAAAGACCCAATGGTTTGTATAAAACATGAGCATTTGAGCCCTGTTAATTTCAAGTATACAGTTTTAACCAGGCAGGCATAGATTCAGATCATGAGCCAGTGTCTTCAACCATCCTTGTGTACAAAGGATTTCACATCAGCAATATTAGCATAATCTTTAAGTAGACATCAAAAAACAAAACCATAGCTAGAAAGAACCTTGAGAGGTCATCTAATCCACCCCTACTGCTAAAAAGGGGTGGGCATAAGCTAGCCAGGAAAGGCAGCTTTCTAACCTTTCATCTCTACAGAAGGAATTTCACAAGCTTCTTTGTTAATATTTCAATGCCTTAGACTGCTTACTTTAGGGGAAATTCCTAAAGTCTGGATATGGTTCTTTTTGCCTGGACAAAGCTTTTCTCCATTTAATAATAGGTCACACCACACACGGTGGCTCACTTCTACAATCCTAGCACTTTAGGAGGCCGAGGTGGGTGGATCACAAGGTCAGGGGTTTAAGACCAGCCTGGCCAATATGGTGAAACCCCATCTCTACTAAAAATACAAAAATTAGCCGAGTATGGTGGCATGCACCTGTAGTCCCAGTTACTTGGGAGGCTGAGGCAGGAGAATCGCTTGAACCCGGGAGGTAGAGGCTGCAGTGAGCCTAGATTGAGCCGTTGCACTCCAGCCTGGGTGACAAAGCAAGACTCCATCTCAAAAAAAGAAAAAAATAGGTCACAAGGATAACACAATAATAATAATAGTAGTAGTAATAATAATAAATTGATATAAATATATACAAATGATAAAATAAAAAACCAATACATTTTTCTGTACTTAGCAATCAAGCTCCTGGATAATTCATTAATATGAAAAACAACACACTACTCTTTAAATATAATATCCACTCTTTGTACAGAGGATTATATTTAGTATATCGAACAACTGGATTTGAGTCTCAAGACCATTGTTAAACAGGTAATATATTGACTCCATTTTACAGATTGAGTCTATCTTCGTGAGAAAAATTAGGCCCAGTGCTAGTGATTTAGATCCAGGCTTATCAAGCCCAACTCTCCCATTTCTCCCATCGCACCACTCTGGAAAAGCAAACAGATCTTCTGGTAGGTTATTCACTACCAGACTACCTGTAACAGAGGTTGGCCATGGTAGAATTAAGCAATGAAAGGATAAAGAAAGTTCTTACATGCTGTTTGCTGATGTTAGACTAGATCAAAATGGCAACACATATTTTAGTTCACTGTGAGGTTGCACAGTGTTACTAACAAGCGGTCAGGGATGTGGAGAAAGGACTGACATAGCTTCTGCACTATTTTACATTTTTAAAATGAGCATATAGGAGCACATATTATATACTATCTGTGCTTTTACCTATGGTATAAATACTATATATATAAAATACCTATGATATTTTTATATGCGTAAAAATATACCACTGGTGTTTTTACCTGTAAATTAAAGAGTCCTTCCCTTAAAGTATTGTGATAAAATATTTAAAAAATTATAAATAAAGATTGACAAACCATAAACCTGAAAAGAGTAGAATATTTATACCTAGAGAGGAATCATTTTAATTTTTAGGTTGGGATTTGGTTATCAGACTTTATCCACTTAAATTATTTGTCAGTAACTGCAATAACAAAACAGATCACATCTTTCTTCTTTTCCAAAGAAATAAAATGAGATGGTCAATCAAATTTGAATCATTCCTTCTCCCAACTCAGAACAGGGTCCCAAAGAGTTAGCTCTGCCCCTCGCTATAAGATTTCAGTGCTTGCTCTGTGGGAAGGTGGTATATTCATGAGGTTAAAAACCTGCTCTTTGGAGTCAGAAGATAGTTTTCAGTCTCTGCTTTGCCAGTCTTTGGCTGTGTGACGGGACCAGCTTTTTAATCTCACTACACTTCAGATTTCTTATCCATAAAATGAGGACAACAATATTACTTAAATGACATAGCTCTTGTGATAATTAAATGGGCTGATATTAAGAGAGGCACTCGAAACAATGCCTGGCACATAAACACTAGCTATTTATGGTGGTGGTGGTGTTGTTATAGTTGTTATTATTACAGTACCAAAATTCAGCTGTCTAATCTTATACCGAAAAATTTTGGGGTATTCCACTGACACAGAAAAATCAGCCGGCTAAACATTTCAGAGAATGTACTTCCTTGCAGAGTTAGAGCAAGAGTCAAAAACCACAGCCCATTGGGCAAATCTGGCTTCTTGAAAGCCAAAACCTGCCATACCCATTCGTTTTTGTATTTTTTTCCTATGGCTGCTTTTGCACTATAAGGGCAGAGTTGAGAAGTTGCAAATGAGACCATATGGCTCACATAGCCAAAAATATTTACCATCTGGCCCTTTACAGAAAAAAAAAAATAAATTAGCTGATTCCTAAGCTAGAGGCAGTTTTGTTCAAGATAACGTATTTAGTCTCTTAGAATTCAAGATATGTTGCTCGTGCTAAGCAATTCTAAAGAAATTACCAACATAACCATCATCCTTTCTTCTTTGGTACCAAAGATCAAACATGAGTCTCAAGTAACTAGACAGAGAATGATCATTAGTGCCTCCACTAATTATGGCTCTAAAGGTCCATTCCTTGCACTCACTCTTGACAGTAACGATAGCTCTCTTACTTTTCTAAAACCATGGATGAAATTCTCCTCTTTGTTGTCCTTCCTATAACATAGATATTTTCAGTTACTGTTGGAACAAAAATTTTTGTTTTTGTTGGTATATGTGTTTGTGTGTGTACGTATATATGTGTACACATGTGTGTGCCACATACTTTGCTGAGTTCTGGGAATACCATTCTTGTTCACAAGGTTGACAAAATCTCTCTGCCATGAAGCTTATATACTACCAGAGAAAAGAAAAAAGCCCTAAAGATGTATATTTTTTCCTTACAAAAGATAATTTCTAATAGTGAAAGAGATGTGAAGATTATATTTAGTATATTGAGCAACTGGATTTGAGTCTCAAAACCATTGTTAAACAGGTTTGACTCCATTTTACAGATTGAATCTATTTTCATGAGAAAAATTAGGCTCAGTGACAGTGATTTAGATCCAGGCTTATCAAGCCCAATCTCCCATTTCTCCCATTGCACTACTCTGGAAAAGCAAAGAGGTGTTCAATAACACCACTGGGATGTGGATGGAGAAGGATTGGGAAGGAAGAAAAGGGGTTACTTTAGAATGGGTGGCTAGAGAAGGTCTCTCTCAAGAAGAGATATTTGTACTGAAACTCAAATAGAAAGAGGAAGATAATTTTCACATAAATAAAAATGTGTTCCATACAAGAGCAGAAATAAGCTTGGTATTTTTTAAGGATACACATGCTGATATACCAGCACAGTTTGAACACAAGCAGTATGAGGTGAGATTAGAGAGGGAGGTCCTGTGAGGTCTCATAGACCTTGGTAAGGTGTTTGAATTCAACCTAAGTCAAATGGGAAGCCATCAGAAGATTTTCAGCAGGGAAATAACATGATCTGATTTATATTGTAAAAAGATCAATTTGTCAGCTATTACAAGAATGAATAATACTTAGAAAGCAATGGAGAGTGGAAGCAGGAAGACCAAGAAGTCAGCGCTTGCAGTTCAGGGAAGAAAGGATAACAGTGGTAGAAATGGAGAACAGTGACTACTCAGGGCATATTTTGAAAATATAATTGGCTAGATTTGTTGAAGGATTAGGAAAGGGAATGAGGAAAAGGGAGAAATCAAGGATGATTCTTACTAATCTTGTGATCTGAGCTCTACATGGTTGGTGGAGCAGTTTACTGAGATTCATTCATTGTTCACTCATCAAATGTTTGTTGAGACCAAGTTCGTGCCAGGTACTGTTCTAGACACAGGAACTATGGCAGTGAAAGAAATAGCAAAAATCCCTTCTCTGGTGGAATTTGTCTAGGTGGGGATGGAGAATAGGGAAGATTAAGAAGCAAGGAATTAGGTGGGGAAGGTGAAGGTATCAATTACCAAATCCTGTTGATTCTACCTCCTAAAGATGTCTTGCAGTAGTTCAAGTAAAAAATGAATGGCAGCTGCATCACAGCCACATTCAGGGGTAGCCTTGAAAGATGTTGGGAAGGAAAAATCTTCTCAATAGGCAGAGCTTCATCTGGTCACTCACTTCATACAGTAGAAGTGGCCCAAGAAGTAAGAATATATAAAATTTCCTGGGTAGTGTCCAAAGGCCTGGCCTTTAGTCAGGGGTCTAGAAGGAAAAGGTCTGAAAGAGCAGAACAGTATCTTTAGTAGAGGCATGTGGATGGACATACAGACGATGAAGGATAAAGATTCCTGCATCACACAATTATACCTACCAGAAAGTATCCATCACAGTAGAGGGACTAAATAGCCAAGTAGACAAAATGAATTTGCCAATTGACAGTAGCCAGCCTTTGTCATTGGCTGCCATGTAACTTACATGAAAGGCCTGTGAATTAAGAGGCTACAGTGGCAGAAACGAAGGCTACCTGTGGGCTCAACAATATGGACTTCCACTTACCAAGATATCTTGCTACTGTTGCCTCTGAGTGTCCAACCTGCCTCAAAAGTACCTGTGGTTCATCTTCATAGGTATAGATAGATACCTATTTCAGATGTGGGTTTGCCTTTCCTACCCACAGAGCCTCAGCCAGCACCACTATCTGCAAGCTTATGGAATAAATAATCCACCGGCATGGAATCCCTTATGACATAGCATCTGAGCAGGGGGACCTATTGTACAGCAAATAAGATGGCCCTATGACCACGGTTCCATAGTTTGTATCACATATCATGTCATCCAAAAGCAGCCAGCCTCAAAGAAGTTGGAACTGCCTTCTAAAGGCACACCCAAATCAACAGCTCAGTGACAATTCTGACTGGATGTGGTGCCATCCTCAAGATGCAGCACATGCTTACATCAAAAACTTTTATATGGGGCTAAGTCTGCAATAAGAAGAACATGTAGGTTCAGAAACAAAGGGAGTTGGAAAACATGAATGGCCCCACTTACTGTTATTTCCAGTGATTCAGTCACAATGAGGAATTTCATACTTTCTATTTTGCAATTCTAGGCATTGCAGAGATGTATTACTGCAACTAAATAAGATTTTATTTAAGCTAAGTAAACAAATTATTTAAGTTGGAAGTCCTGATCTCCAAAGGATACGCACTCTTGCCAGGAGACACAAGTATTACATTGAACAACAAGATGTAGATGCCACTAGGACACTTTGGAGTTCTTGTGCCCAGGAACCATAAAGTCAACATACTAACAGTGAGAGTTGACCCTAATCCGCTGGAGAAGGTAGTGTTGTGTTCACACAATTAGGACAGGCAGAATATATGTGGAATCTGGGTGATCTACATGGGTATCTCCTGGCATTTCCTTGCCTCCTGATCCCAGTGCTCTATGATACAGGCAGCAGCCACTGTATGAAAAGGGAATGGTATGATTGCCAAGGGCTTACATTCCTGAGGATTGAAGGTTTGGGTTATACCACCCAGCCACCAAGGTCTGACGAGATGATAGCTGAGGACAAGGGGAATTTAGAATGAATAGTGGATTAGAGAGAGGAGGAATAGCATTTGTGGACCTGAGACCAACTGCAGCCTCAGAGGCTATTATTTATCCTACTAACTACCCTCATCTAAATTTTTCCTCAGAAAGAGAGGCCCACAGGAACCATGAAGGAGCTGTCCCATGAACCTGCTTGGAGAAACAGATGTCTGTGGTGCAAGGGGTAGATTACAATGGCCATGAAAAATGGACAGTTCAGATCTCCTGCTGTGCCTGGACAGCTCACAGCCAATGACCACGCGCGGTATGGGTCCTAACGCAGGCCCATTCTGGAGAGATGTGGAACTCCTTTAACAAGAGATTTTGATTGCAAACTGCCCATCGGCCTGGCCAAAACTTTATTAGAATGGTACTTCAGATTGACACCCTTCCTACCCAATCCTCTTTCATTCCTGTGCCCCTCTCCTTCCTAGTTGTGGGAAGGAAGGCTCTCTCTGCATTCTCCTGCTCTCACCCTCTATCCTTCACAACAAATTTCTTGCATAGAAATTTCTGTTTTGATGTCTGCTTCTGAAGACCTGAACAAACATATGAATCAACTATTATTAATTTTATCTTAAGTTTTATTTCTTCCTTAAATATAAAGACCCTGGGGATAAGGCTAGGATATTTGGATCCAAAACTCATCATATACTCATGGCACTAAACCACAGGAAATTCTAAAATTTCTAGCAGTATTTCTGGTAATCTAAATAATATATATAAAAGTGTGTGTGCGCGTGTGTGTAGGTCCTTTGTTAAACCCTTGTACATTTGTGATTCGGGGCGGAAGAATTCTTTGCTTTAGAAACTATCTTGGTTCTATAATTTTTAAAAAATCATTTTTTCTGTTTAAAAGGCAATACATATTCATTTTTTTTAAAAACAGTGACGGTAAAAAGTTAAAAAATAAGCTAAGTAGGGACTAAGGAAAGAGTAAAAGTCAAGGGTATCTATACTGATTAAAGAATTTTTAGGGCCAGGCGTGGTGGCTCACATCTGTAATCCCAGCACTTTGGGAGGCTGAGGCGGGTGGATCACCTGAAGTCAGGAGTTTGCGACTAGCCTGGTCAACATGGTGAAAACCCATCTCTACTAAATATACAAAAATGAGCCGGGTGTGCTGGCAGGTGCCTGTAATCCTAGCTACTCGGGAGGCTAAGGCAGGAGAATTGCTTGAACCTGGGAGACAGAGGTTGCAGTGAGCTGAGATCGCGTCATTGCGCTCCAGCCTGGGCAGCAGAGCGAAACGTCATCTCAAAAAAAAAAAAAAGATAATTTTTAAAATTCAGCCATAAAAGAGAAATGAATTACTGACACAATCAATAACATGGATAAACCTCAAAAACATTATAAGAAGGCAGGCATGAAAGGTTATATTCTGCATGACTCCACTTATTTAAAATTCTAGAAAAGTACATCTTACCTATAGTAACAGAAAGCTCTTCAGTGATTTTCTGGAGCTGGGGGCACTGACTGCAAAAGGGCAAAAGGAATTTTGGGGTATCAGAAATGTTCTTTGATTGAGGTGGTGGTTCCATGTGTATGCATACTTATATCAAAATTAATTGACCTGTACACTTAAAATGGCATATAAATGTATTTGATATATAAATTATGCCCTGGTAAAGTTTTTTAAAAACACATGATTTTCAATTTTGGAAGAAACTTGGGCCAAAATATTCTTCTTCATCCAGGCCGCCATCTTTTCTTACCTACATTTTGCAATACCATCTGATTGTATTCCCTTATGGGAATCAAGCTTCCCTCCAAGCTGTTCTTCACTCTGCAGCCAGGGTGATGTTTCCAAAAGAAAATATGATTATGTCATCCCCAATAAACCCTTCTTCTTCACATGTATCAGTCAGTGTTGACTCAGAGAAATAGAACCACTAAGACAGATATAGATATCTGCTATAGGGATTTGACAGTTTGTGTAACCAGTTACACAATTGTGAGAACTGGTTAAAGTTTCTGTAATGCAGCTATGTTCGCCTGTCATCTTCTGATGATGGAGTTTGAAGTCCACAGGGCAGGCAGTTGGGAAGGGAAGATGGATGTAAATTCCAGTAACAAGATGGAATCCACAAACAAAGTGACAGAAAGGAATCTGTCAGTTCTTATGGCCTCTGACTTTGGTGGTATGGGGCAGAAGGTCAGGTCCTTCATTATCATGGAACTAAACACACACCTGGTCCAGGAGTCAGGGAAACTGACAGAGGATCCAGGGAAAGGTGAAGCAGTTGAAGACTCAGCCAGTCTCACACCAAGATGAGCTAGCAGATTAAGCAACATGCATGAGCTACAAAACAGCTGCTGCTTCACTTCCATCCTCCAAATCTCCAGCAAGAATTTCTTATGGCCCACCCTAACCAAGAACATACAATAAAGGGAATGCTGTGAAATGTAGTTCAGCCTCGCCAAACTGACACATTACAAAGCCATCACACCATCCCAAACCTTAAATGGCTTCCTATTACCCTTACTGCCTTGAACAAAACTTGTAGTTATTTGTGACCTACCTTTCCAGATTTTTTGCCATTATTTCCTAATCCATCTCAGGGTATATGCACCTATGTTTAGTACAAATGTTCTGACTTCTAAACCTTCCCGCATTGAATTCCCTGACTGCAACACCCTTCCTTCTTTATCTTCTCCCTCAACCTGGCTAAGACGTATTCACCCTTACAGCTTCAGCTTCCTTTAGGAAACTTTCTCTGACATACTCTCTTCATCACTGGTGACCAGTACAAAGCCAGGTCTATGTTAGCACCCAACAGACTTCAGTTGAATGAATGAATGTGTGCTCATGAAAATTAAAACTGATTATAGTTATGTGAACACACAGCTGGAGTCTTTGGCATAAAGGGCATAAAGTACTATAGTCAAAGTCAGTGGGTAGGCAATGTGTCCAGTCTATTGCAATGTGGGAAACTCTATTCATTTCAGCAGAAATACACACACCCTGTTTATCCCCTATTCACTCTATCCCGTTGATATATAAACCCCCACTACAACATAAACGTCCTTAGTTTGAGTTGCCCAGAAAGCAGAACCTCAGAACAAGCAGTTTGTTTGGGAGGTGATTCCTGGGAACGAGATTAACAATCAGGGAGCACGGGAAAGGGAAAATAAAAGCCAGTGAAGGGAGTGTTAGAGCTAGCTAATGCTGTGGGTAACTAAACTTCCAATTCACTGGGGACCCTCTGAAAAACTGTGGAGAACCATAGATACCCTTCTGAAAGGAGGCTGAGGCACTTAGCCACCGTCACCCCTCATTGGTCGAGTATTGCCTCTGGGGAATGTGTTCCCTTCCCCCTACCAACACTTCCAGGCTGCGGGGGATGAACAAGATCCGCTGGTGTTAGAGAAAACAAGGCAGAGAAGTAGAGGAACCACCAACACTTATAGTAGGATGTTGGGAAAACACAGGAAACTAGCAAAGCTTAAAAAAAGTTAGAGGAAAGCCAAGGGGACGTGGCCTGAGTCATGAACAATTTCTGCTCCACGTCCCAAAGATTTTTATCTCCATTAATCACTAGGTGCCAACATAAAGACAAAAAGAATAAGACATGTCAAATCAATTTCAGTTTCTTCTTTCAGAGAACTGATGGCTTGGGAGTTTAGAGAAATTTCATTATACTGAATTACAGTATGGATAATATGAAGAAAACAGGGCTAGGTGTATAAGGAGTAAATAGATCATTACTGGCTGACAGTTTTACTCAAAGAATGCTGATGCAAACTTTGTTATATTCCTTCCTATATACTGTATGGGAATGGTATGCCTGGAGTACTATAGTATAGCAACCTTGCCTAGCAAAAAGGAGTTGAAAGGGATAGGAGCAGGTCAAATGTTATAGAAAATTGTTTGACCTAAAGTATTAGGAAAATATAGATCCATGGTTCTCATAGGTGGCGGGATGCAGGAGGGGTGGGGTTATTTTGTTCCCCAGAAAACATCTGGCAATATCTGGAAACACTTTTGGTTGTCACAACTGGGGAAGAGAGTGCTATTGGAATAGATTAGGAAGCGATCAGGATGGTGTTAAACACCCAACAATGTACAGTACAATCCCCCTTTTCCCAACGAAGAATTATCTTACCCAAATATTAATAGTGCCAAGGTTGAGAAACCCTAACATAAAGTATATCTGGGTATCAATACATAAATGCATAATTTCTTCACATATAACATTTAAAAATCAGTATTTAATTACAAATGATATGTTCTACAGTCCAGCAATACAAAGTGTTGCATTAGTACCACCAAAACCAAAGGAATTGGTGAGGCCAATAAATCTTTTCTCAGTTTTCCATTCCTGTGCCTTTAGTGGAACATAGTTGAGATCAAATTCTGGTTCCGAACAATCCAGGTTTAAAGTAGGTGGTAGTTTTTGATAATAACAAGCTAATGTGGTAAAAGCTGCCTCAACCGCCCCTGCAGCTCCCAGCAGATGTCCTGTTGCTCCCTTAGTTGAGGAAACTGCAAGGGCATATGCATGGTCTTTGAAGAGATGTTTGATAGCTTTGTTTTCAGCAGCATCTCCCAATGGTGTGGAAGTAGCATGTGCATTGATATAGGATATCTCCTCAGGCTGCACACCTGCATCTTTTAAAGCAGCAGCCATACACCTAATAAAACAAGAAAAGACATTTATCAGGACTAAGTTTAATTTTAACAAAAGTCTCTTTATCTGTATGGCTTATGTGAAACAAATGTAGGTATCCAAGTACACTGGATGAAAAGAATCCCTTGCTCTAGTAACGGAACACTATCTTGGATTACCATGTGAGTTAGGATGCCATCTGTATGGGAATAATGAGTCACACTCACTACCTTGGACTGGTTCATCACCAAGAGTTAAACACACAAGCCAATGCAAGATTGTATAATCTCAAATAAAACATAATTTCATTTATTTGCATTGGCATTTTTCCTTGGGGAAAAAATACCATGTTGACTCAAGACTAGAATAATTTTTGTTGTAGGGATTTTTGGAGTGTGGCAATTTTTTATGAGAATTATAATTATGATTTTTCTTTCACATTTAAATTAAAAACTTGGCATACTTCCCAATAATCTACTGTTTCATTGTTTCAAATAATCTTTCAAAATCCTCTTTATTTAGGCTATAAGAATTCTAAACAAAAAGTACAAAGGCAAGCTAAGCCAAACAAACTTAAGAGTAAAAGTTGTATCTAAAAGAACCTCTGAAAACGTTTTGGATGTCATCTTCCTTTAGTTCTTAAGAGAAATATACATGTATGTATGTGTGTTTGTGCGTGTATATATATTTCTTAACAGCCAGCTCAGAGTATAATTTGAAGTATGCTGAAAGGTTTCCTGTGAACATAACCATTTCTTCATCTATTTTGTTACTATGCTTGACATTTTTACCACCAGCAACCACTCACTAAAATTCAAAAGTAGGCCAGGCATGGTAGCTCACACCTGTAATCCCAGCACTTTGGGAGGCCAAGGCAGGAGGACTGCTTGAGGCCAGGACTTTGAGACCAGCTCTTGCTCTGGCAACATAGCAAGACCCCAACTCTATAAAAAAAAAAAAAAAAGAAAGAAAGAAAGAAAAAAGAAAAAGAAACAAACAAAAACAAATAAAATAAAATTCAAATGTATAATTTAGGGGTAGGTAAACTATGGCCCTGGCTAGATGCCTATTTTTGTAAATAGTTTCATTGGAACACATTCATGCCCACTCATTTACATACTGTCTACGGCTGCTTTCACATGACAATGGCAGAGTTGATCAGTTGCAACAGACTCCATGGCCCACAAAGCCAAAAATATTTACTATATTTTTCCCATTACAGAAAAGGTTGCTAACTCTGGCTAATTTAACTGAGTAAAACATAATATGATTTAAGAAAGCTAAACTATTAGCTATCTATTAACACATTATCAGGGACTTTTTTTTTTTTTTTTTTTTGCATTTTAAATGCACTAATCTATAACAGTTAACTTAAATGTAGTCCTTAAACCAGCAGTATCACCATCACCTGTTAGAACTACAGAATCTCTCAGCCTGGGAATAAAGCAAAACCCCATCTCTACAAAAAAACTCAAAAAAAAGAAAACTGATCTCAGTGGCGCATTCCTGTAGTCCCAGCTACTCAGGAAGCTGAGGTGAGAGGATTGCTTGAGCCCAGGAGTTAGAGCCTGCAGTGAGATAAGACCAGCATGGGCAATACAGAGAGACCCTGTCTCTAAAAAAACAAAACAAAACAGAATCTCAAGCACCACCCTAGACCTACAGAATCAGAATTAGCATTTTAAGTAAGATCCCTAGGTGATTATAGTTTGAAAAGTGCGGATTTGAAAAGAACAGAATCCTGTTGAAATGGAGCAAAACCAGACACATCTAGAAGGGTTGACTTTACTTTCCAAGTCTGATGAAGGGTCAAAGAGGAGGACTTTGTGAGGGAGCACACTGATGCTTAAGCACAAATGCAGGCGTGAAAAGTTGGCAAAGACACACATGGTCTTTTCCACAACTCCATTGGTTTTTAACTCAAATGCGATTTTTGTAAGGACGTTCAAATGCTTTGAAATACTTCAAATGTCTTAAGCAAAGAACTAAACAATCTTGTTTAGTCTAAAAAAGAAAAACAATAGAGATACTGTACACCAAGGCCAGATACTACAATTTCCCTAATTTGGGATTCCCAATAAAGTGTCTCATTTGGAGAAATATTTTGAAGGAAATAACCCATCTTTACCTTAAGGCACCTTCTCCTTCAGGATCAGGGGCAGTTATGTGACCAGCATCACCTGAGAGTCCATAGCCCAAAACTTCTGCATAGATCCGGGCTCTTCTTTGAACAGCATGTTCATATTCTTCCAGCACCAGCACAGCTGCACCTTCTCCCATTACAAAACCATCTCTCTTTGGATGAAATGGTCTACATGCCAACTTGGGATCTGAGTTTGTGCTCAGAGCCCGGGCTCTGGAAAACCCAGCAAGAGATAAAGGGCTAATACAAGAATCTGTACCTCCAGCCACCATCACATCAGCATCACCATGGGCTATAAATCTAAATGAGTCTCCCACAGCATGAGCTCCTGTGGTACAGGCTGTGGATACTGCATGATTTGGGCCCTTGAGTTTATATCGAATGCTGACCTGGCCTGCTGCCATATTGACCAGAATCTTAGGGACAAAAAATGGGCTAACTTTATTGTAACCTTTTGTCTGAAAATTCAAAGCAGTTTCAGAAACAACTTCAAGAGGAATCATTCCCATGCCAATTGCAACACCAGTAGCCACTTGATCAGCTTCTGACTGAGGATGCCAGCCAGAATCCTTCATGGCTAATTCTGCAGCCCCAATGGCCATGATGGTGGGAGAAGACATGGACTTGATATCTGATTTGGACACAAAGTTTTGTTCATTGAACTGACCTTCATCACTACCTCTTGGCACATAAGCAGCAACACTGCAAGGGATACTCTTATACTCTTCACCAACCAGTGAAACAATTCCACTCTCTCCTCCGATAAGACGATCCCAAACCAGGTGAGTTCCAACACCAAGAGGAGTCACTAAGCCAATGCCTGTAATGACAACTCGCCTATGCAATCTGGATATTGGCACAGTTCCGAAAAACTTCCTTTTATTTCTTGTTAACTGTTGGCATAATCTTGAACACAGAAGACGAGTGCTTGTAATTTTCAGGAAATTTTGCAGGCAGTTGGACATGATTAAGATTCAGATGATCAGAAACACATTCCTGTAAAAGACCACAACACACCTAGGAGGTATTCTTTTAAATAGCTTAAGGGCCTAAGGAAAAACATCCAAGGTGTTCCTTTGGGTGCTTGATATGAGCTGCTAATGAACACAGGGAAAATGTTACATAATTTCAATTTATACCTTAACATCAAACTACCTATTTAAACTTACCTTCTTTTTTAGACCGTAAGTGCCCTCAGACATTTGAAGACAAATAAATGAATTGATGATTCATTCGAGTCACCAAAACAGTAATTCAATGAAAAATATAAAGGCACCTCCAGCCTGATTTGAGCTGCAGGAAGCATCCTTTGTCAGGATTACTGATAACTTCTTCTAAATAGCATTTCTGGTGTCAGTGGCACAGAAAACACATTTCAGGGCATATTCTTTTAAGTAAGTAAGTGGGCTTTATCAATCTTCAGTACTTAAGGATAACCAGCCTTTTCAAAACGTTACCCAGGGCCAAGAGCCCTAGACTGAGCGTCTGGATACATGGGTTGGCAATACACTCTGTGACCAAGCTTGCGATGGGGGAAGGGGACAAGTCTTTCCACTCCTCTAAACTTCTCCAATTGAATCATTGGTGGAAGGAGGGGTTACGACTAGTGGATCACTTCAAGGGTACTGCGAAGGCCAGGGGCGGGAGTAAAAGAGTGTAGCCATTACCTGTATCGCCTCTCAGGCACCACCACACATGTACACAGCCCGAAGAAGCATGGCGAGAGAAAAAGAAATCAGGCCCCAGGTCCTCGGACTCCCCTCTCGAAATTCAACCCCGACTTGAATTCAATGTAAAGGAGGAAAGGAGGGGCGAAGGAGGAGGGTAGCCAGCGATACCTGTAACGGGGCTAGCGCCGGACACGTCTCCACAGTCGGGGGCGATGTCGCTCTCGAGCGCACGCGCACAGGCTCGCACGTACGCTCATGCGCGCTCGCACGTACGCTCATGCGCGCTCGCACGTACGCTCATGCGCGCTCCCACGCACGCGTCCCGTTCGACTCTCCTTCCGCCGGTTGACTTTAAGCCGCGTCACCTTGGCGGAGGTCAGACCGTGGGAGGCGGCTGGGTCGCTGTTTGCGTGAGCAGAGACACCCCTCTCGGAACCTCAGTGACTCGCCGATAATCGAGGACCTACCAATAACGCGATGAGGTAGCATTTTCACCCATCAAAAAGGCATTTTTCTTTGGCAGTGATAATGCCCAAATATTCCCTTTTGTCGGAGAAGGGACACCATCGTATTCTACTGGAATTCTAAGAAAGAATTAAGGAAATTCTCTGCAGTTTCAAAGTTATTGCTATAGCTCGCAACGTTATTAGTAATTGTGAGTAAAGTGGAATTAACCAAAATGGCCAACATCAGGAAATTTTTTGTGTATCTTGTGGTACATCCAAATGCCATGCAGCCGTTTAAAATAATTCTGCAGGTGAATATTTATTGAGATGTTGCGACTATTTGTTAGGAGACATAGTTACAAAACAGTATATATCCGTTTTTTCAAAAATAATTCTTTAAAGGTCTGCAAGATGTATACTGATTGTGATCTTTCCCTCCTTATTTTTGCTTAGCTTTATTTAATAAAGCTTTTCTACAATAAACAAATGTTTTTGTAATAAAGTTTTTACTTTTTAAAAGTTGTCACCAGGCTGTTCTGCCTATGGAGTAGTCATTCTTTGTTCCTTTACTTTCCTAATAAACTTCCTTTCACTTAAAAAAAAATTATCACCAGATTTGAGACAGTGCTCAAAAATTGTCTCCATTGTCACAATGGAGACATTTGTTTCTAAGTGTCTGAAAAATTCATTAACTGTTTGCTTAGAGCTGACTGCAAACCGATAAAGGGAAAATATAACATGAAAATGTAAAAAAGCAAGAAGTCGACAAGATGGTATTCATCGAACATCTGTTTTTCACATGCTATCCCAGGCGTGAGTTTTGTCCTTGCTCTTCTTTAGAAAAATGGTTGAGCATAGAATCTTCATCTGGACCTTCTCGTCATATTTATGGTTTTTTCTGGGCAATGCCTCTTGAAGCCATTGTTTCCAAGTAGAGTGCTCTGCATTCTTTCCTACCCCTACAGAAGAATGTGAGTCAAGCTTAGCTTTCCAGGTTGGTCCTGGATTTAAATGAGTTTGGAAATTTATTTTGTTTAAAATACTTCAGCAAAGCCCAGTTTGACCTTCGTCCCAGGCCTAACCAGTCACCTCTAGTTGATCCTCATTCAGTGACAAAATAGAGTTTCTTGAAGAATTAAAACAAACACATGTGGTTATAAAATGACACTTGATGAGTAAGTACCTAAACTTGATCTCTTTTCATTGCTGTCTTTAAAATAATAGTGTGAAAATACCTACAATATTTTCTCTGAAGCTGAACTCATATGAAACATACAGTTTTAATGTGCTATTTCTTTTGTAATATCACCAAATCGTCTTGGCTAAGAGGTGACAAATTAAAATCTTTCAGAAAAATAAAAAGACCATCATTTTTGTATCTACCTCTTATCACCTTTTCTTTGATCTGGAAAAGGGTGGGAAATTTTATGATATTTAATGGTTTTACATATTTGGTACCATATTTCCTGCTACAATTCCATCGTGTCTTCTTGCACCAAAATCTTCAAATGGGCTCTGCTTATCCTACCCTCCTATTAAGACTTCCTAGGTTTGCCTTAAATTCTTTGTAATCTGATTCAAAACTATCTTTCCAATTATGGCTCCCATTCTCTATTAAATGAGCTTGCCACCCAGCAAACTGACTTTCTCACTATACATGTCTTGATTGACCCTAACTTTTCTCATCTCTGTGCTTTTGCTATTTTCAACAACCACTCATTTTCTTCCTATCAGTGCTTGAAGTTTGAATGCAAAAATGAGTAGAGGTATGGCTCTTGCTTTCAAGAAGTTCATGGTCTAGTAAAGGGAGACACCCATAGAAACAAGTAAGTGCAAACTGTTGAAACAGGTGCTATAGTGGAATTATTATAACACAAAAGGGACAATGAGGTCTGTGCTACCTCGTAAAGTCAGAAAAGGCTTCAGAGAAATGATCCTTGAACTGCATCTTGGAAATGAATGTTTGTCTAGTAAATTGGGTGGGAAAGAGCATCCTGGCAGGAGGAGAACAAAGACCTGGAGAAATGAAGTGTCATGGTATCTTCCACAAACAGCTAAATATGTGGCCCATGTCAAATTTGAAGTGTGGGACAAAGCAACAGTAAACGCATGAGAGTAAGGCAGGGCCCAGATCACAAAAGCCTGGGGTATCATACTGAGGACTTTGGATTTAATCCCGTAGTTCAGAGACCATATGCTAGCCTTCATGGTATAATTTGGAGTGCAACATTCTTTTATTGATTCTAAACTCCTCTAGAAAGGACACGGTAAACTCTCTCATTCCCTTCAATGGAGTCTCTCTTACTCCTCTTTGTCTTGAACAAAGCCACTTAAAATATTTAACTTACCAGCCTGGTTCCTGACACCATTTGACTTTAGAATGTGGATAGAGGGAGCCATAGAAAACTTTTTACCAGAACAACATGATCAGATGGGTGCTTTAGAAAGATCAACATTGCACAAATGAGCAGGGTGGGTTGGAAGGATGTGGAAATGGACACAGGGAAGAAAGTTAAGAATGGATGAAACATGAGGCTCTGAAGGCAATGGCAAGGAGAGATGCAGGAGATGTTGAGAAGGAAACGTTACTAGGATATTGTACATGATTTAAGGAGGGTGGGGAGTCTCTCACAGGTAGCAAGTCCTCTCCTTTCTCACCTTCTCAACCTCTCAATTTAAGGCTTCTGTTCAAATTGTCCGCCCTCACTGATACTGCAGCCCACAGTGAAATTTTCCTCCCTCTAAACTAGTAGTTCTCAAAGTTTACTGTTTATCAAAATCACCTGAAGGGCTTGTTACCACACAGATTGCTGGGTCCCACCTTTAAATATGGAGCTTCAGAATTTGTTTTCCTGACAAGTTTCCTGCTGATGCTGCTGTTGCTTGTCCAACCACTGCTCTAAACTTATGACTTCTATGAAAGTAGAGACCATACTTGTCTCCTTCACAGTGCTGAGCAACTAGTAGTCACTTCATAAATACATGATGAATGAATGAATTATGGAATGAATAAATCAACATTTATCCTTACATTTGATAGTACACATGCACTTTTTGTGCATTTCTCACCAAATGACTTTTGCAAAAACCAATGCCATAGCATTACTATTGTGATAACAATGTACAGTCCATAAAATCATGGAAATCACCATTTTAAAAAAATCATCTGAAATTTAAGTCCTTCCAAATAACTCTTTAGCAACACTTCTGTTAAAGTTCTTGAGTAATTGTAATCTCTTTTGAATACTGCCATTTATAAAGCTATTAAGGGAATCCATTATAAAAAGGGACTTGGTCTCTCATTTTCCTGGCTGCTTCCCCCACTTCAGTCAAGTTGGAGATATTCTAATTCTTCCGTTTCCTTTAGAAAAGCTGAATAAGCTACCCTAACTTTTATACCCATCGTTGTTTCAAACAACCAAAGAATGGGTACTAAATCAGCATTGAAATTCTTGTTCTTTTATTTATTTATTTATTTTTGTTCCAAAATAAAGACTTTTTTTCCCCAGGATTTCACCTTTATTAAAAACATCATTTTTAGAGTTGACATATCATGGCGCTATTCTTTTTTTTTTTTTTTTTTGAGGTAGAGTCCCGCTCTGTCACCCAGGCTGGAGTGCAGTAGGGCGACCTCAGCTCACTGCAACCTCTGCCTCCTGGGTTCAAGCGATTCTCCTGCCTCTCAGCCTCCCAAGTAGCTGGGACTCCAGGTGTGCACTAACATGCCTGGCTAACACTATTCTTTAATAAAACAGAAAAAAGAAAGAACTCTGTAAATTTTTCCCACGATTGGTTTGGTGATATTAAAAAGTTAACCTCCATAAAAACCATTAGCAAGGAGAGGAGTTGAAGTCTTTCAGGAATTTGTATAGTGATTCACTATTGTGTGACTACATTAAGTGATTAACCAACAACTCTTTATTCAGTACCTGCTGTGTGCAAAGCAGTCTGAGACAGATGGCACAAGAGACTTTTAATCAAATAGGGAAGACAAAACTAATGATAACTTACAGTGAGATAGCGTTTTAGTTGAGGAAACAAACTATCATGAAGAGAAAAACAAAAGTCATTTTGTTCCCTCACAAAAGTACCCTATGACCATTCTATCTGTCAGGGGAAAGCCTTAGCTGACAGCTTTCTGCCCTTCACTTGACACCTCTGCTTCAATACCAGAGCATTTCCACTTTGGTGTTTTGTATATAGACAATCTTCCTATGTTTTTGTTTTTGTTTTTGTTTTTTTTGTAGAGATGGGGTCTTGCCATGTTGCCCAGGCTGGTCTTGAACTCATGGGCTCAAGCGATCCACCTACCTCAGCCTCCCAAAGTATTGGGATTACAGGCATGAGCCACCATGTCCAGCCCCTAAAATTTTATTTGAAAAAAAAAAAAAAAGAGTTCTGTTGCATTTTTAAAAGTCACAAATACTGTATAATATATACTATTCTCATATAATTGGTAAAGGATAAATAAATGTATCAATGGAAAAAGAAACCCAAATTAAGAGGAATAAAGTTTGTGATAGCTGTATCCCCAGACCCAAGCCCCCAATCCATTGTGTAGTTGGAGGAGACTACGTTTCCCAGACTCTCCCCTTTTATCTTTTTATGTGTTTTTAAAATTTTTTTTTATTTTTTGTAAATCTGGCCTTACTGAAATACCCCCTTTTATCTTGATGAAGCCTCATTCTTAGTAATGATATGGTGGAGAAAATGCTGTGTGTCATTTCTGGGCTCATGTGGTTAAAAGTAGGTGTGACTTTTTTTTTTTTTTTTTGTCCAAGCAGGCTGCCTGGATTTGTAAATAAAATTTCACTAGAACATAACCATGCCCATTTATTTTCAAGTATTGTCTGTGGAGCAACAACTGCAGAGGCAGAGTTAAATAGTTGAGACAGACCTTATGGCTCACAAAGCCTAAAACACTATGTGGCACTTTACAGAAAATGTTTCTTGACCCCTGTTCTAAGGGATGGAAGGAGACTGGGTCCACTGACATTATGACACCTGTATTATTAAAGTGTTATATGAGCCAGAAAGAAATTACTCTTGCGTTAAGCCCCTGAAAATTTTAGTTACAGAAGCTAGCAACATACTACTATCTGTTGAACACACCATACTTGGAAGCTGGTCCAAAGATCGACATATTTATTAAAAGCGTACGTATATTTGGGAGACGAATAGTCATTGAAGTGGATGTCATAGCTTAGGGTCTTGTTCGGAGATTCTGGAAGAAAATTTCAAATCTTAAAAGCAAACAGATGAAACATCAAGAAATTTAAAAGAGGTTATTCAGGCAAATCACTTATCTTAAGAAATAAAGTCAAGAAAAATACTTGGTGAGGTTGAAAAGGAATTTCTGCAAAGAAGGAAGCCACTGGTAAAGTACATTTTCAAGGACATGGTGGGGAAGAGACTGGATTAAAGTAGTAAGGGATGCATCTTCTAAGAGGAATAAAAGACCTTGATCACATGATCTACCTAAAAAGTCACAAAATATTACTTACCCTTACTGTGTGGGATGCAAATTTTTATTCTCTTCCCTTCCCGCCCCCGACATTCTATAATATTGCGTAATTATTATGCATGTGTTTTACGCTGGTCACCACGCGGTAAACCGAATCCACAACCCATTATTATGTCGCAACCTATGGTTTAAAAATACACTTCCTTACAGAGGAATCATATACTAGTTGAGCTGGAACTTAGATTTTCAGTCATTAGCCAAATTCTGAAAAGAATCCATATAACAAACCCAGCAGAGTTTATAGCCATGGTTTTGTTTTTGACGTTTGTTGCTCCTTCCTTCTGTAGTCTTTCATCCACATCTATGTAGAACGTCCTAACAATCTGCGAAGAGAAGGCTCTAAGGTGGTTTTATTTGTGGGGAAAGGAGGGAGGTACATGCGGTTTCTCCACCTTAATAGCTGGATCAATTAGGCTGGCCCCGGGGCGCAGAGGGATCCGGGTTTCTGAGAGGCACGTGCCAGCACCATTCGCCCGATACCTCTAGACCAAAGCCGGCCTCCCCTCCAGCCGAGCTCCTCCGTCCTAAAGGACTCGACATCCCCCTCCTCCAGGCCCACACCCCTCAGCCCCGGCGCCCAGGCCCCGCCTCTCCCTGCGGAACCCCTTCCCAACCTGTACGACCAGGCCCCAACTCTGGGTCGAAGCACCTCGCCCCTGCCGGCCGAGGCCCCCCACCTTCTTCCGAACAGCCCCTTGCCCCTCGCGAATGGGCAGCCGTAGCTCCCAGCCGAGCTCCCCCGCTCCTGGCCCCGGTCCCCGACCCCGCCCCAGGCCCCCGACCCCGCCCCTGCCGGCCGAGGACCCCGCCCCTGCCGGCCGAGGACCCCGCCCCTGCCGGCCGAGGACCCCGCCCCTGCCGGCCGAGGACCCCGCCCCTGCCGGCCGAGGACCCCGCCCCTGCCGGTGGCTGCGGTAGCTGCTTCGCGCTGAGGCGCCTGCTCAGTGTGGGACGCGGAGCGCGAGGGGCGGCGGCGGCGGCCGCTGGCGCTCGAGCATGGCGGCGGCGGCGGCATTGGGCAGCTCCTCAGGCTCGGCGTCCCCGGCCGTGGCTGAGCTCTGCCAGAACACCCCGGAGACCTTTTTGGAGGCCTCCAAGCTGCTACTCACCTATGCTGACAACATCCTCAGGTGCAGGGCAACGGGGTCGGACGGCGGGTACCGGGGTGGGTGGGCCGCGGCGCCTTGTTCGGCCAGGGACTGGGGCGTCCGGCCTGAGCTTCAGAGGGCAGCGACGCCCGGACAGACCGGGACCTGGAGCTGGTTCTGCTCCTAACGTCCGAGCCCGCCGGCCAGGGGCCTCGGGACCCAGCCAAGTCCCACCCCCGCTCGAGAAAAGGAAGTTTCTTTGCAGTTGTGACTTGGCACCTGCAGTCAGGGTGCTGCGGGTGAACTGGAGTCCCGGAAGCGGGGCCGGGCGGAGGAGAGGTAGGAAGGCGTGCTTCAGGCACTGCCGCTCTTCTCGTCGTTTAACGGCCTCAGATATCAGGACACAACGGTAACGGCACCGCGCGTGTCATTCCCCCTGCGTGCATTTTTCGAGCGGAGTGGCTTACATTTCCACATACTTATCAGAAGTTACTCACTGACAAAGTGATGTTTTCTTCCCATGTTGAGACTATCCGAGTACTAAAGCATAATGCTTCTGAAGTGGTGGGTTTTAAAATTTTTAATTTTTTTTCTGCCCACTTTTGTTGATTGAAACATTATAGTATTTTGAAGTTACAGTTTTTATATTAATACCTGGATTCTACTATGTAACATAACCCTTTAAGAATTCGTGGAGGTAATCGCCTTGGATGAGAGTAATTTCCTTCATTCTCCTGTCAGCAAAATTGCACTTCTAGAGGTCTAAGGGACCTTGTAGATTTTGGGAATTGGGAGGCAAGTTTGATTATTCATTTTGGGTAAGTACCCACCTCAACTCTTCAGATCAAATGATCTGAAGGGACATGGTGTGTGGGGGGGGGGTAGGGAAATGGAACTGAGGTTAAAGGAGCGCCACTTGCTTTAGTGGTGTTACCTCATTTATCAGGTCACCGTGATTAATTAGGTTCTCTGTTCCCGTCAGCCCCTGGTGCATTAAGTGTTTGGTATATTGTCATGAAGTCTAAAAGGAAATTCTCAGTTTCAAGGTTATAGGTTTCATGTGACCCAATTTTAGACATTAGTTACATGTGCAGTTTTTAAAATCCATGTCAGTAATATTTCATTTAGGCAATGGTAATGATTTTTAAAGTAAATTGAAGGGAAAATATATTGAGCCCTTATTTTGTGGCAGATGCTATGAAGGATGCAACATGTGGCCTGTTCACAGCTACATAATTGTGACCTGTGTGGGGACCATCTTCGTGCTCTGTGACACCTTCTCAACTCACCTTTTTTACTCTTTGAGGCCTTACAGCTCTTCACAGTACAAGGATGCCAAGGGACTCCATAAATGAACTGATAGGCTGGGTTCTCCAGAGCCCATTAGCTGAGACTTACCACCTGGAAAGCCACCAGGCTATTTAAAACCCTACTAGTCAGAAAAGAGAGGTGGCCTTGTAATGAAGACTCACTTCTGCTTTAAATCTACTGAAACCAAAAATGCTGAGGTTTAGTATGAGGGGGAAACCTTTGCATGCAAATAATGACATTTAGCATCATAATCTTCATTATGAATGTTTACTAATGGCTTGTTTCTGATTTTCGTTTTTGAGACGGAGTTTGGTCTTGTTGATGAGGCTGGAGTGCAGTGGCGCGATCTTGACTCACTGCAACCTCCGCCTCACAGCTTCAAGATTCTGAAAGATGAGGGGTGTGACAATGAGCGCAAAGGATAGTGGACACACTGGAATAATGCTGAGAAATTAAGAGTTTAAGAAAGTCTTTGTGCGTTGCTTTTCCAAGGATAGGAAAGAGGATATGATGGGTTTGAAGTCTAATGTCCCTACAGCCCTCTAAGTCTTTGAGGGCTTTAGGGTCAGGCCTTTTGTATCAGTCTATACACAAAACCACGGTCAGTTTACTCAATATACTTAATAAGAAAAAGAATTTGAGGAACTGGATGTGACTGTCATTGCTGGAGCCTGTTTGCAGTATACTTTTACTGAGAAAAATAGATTAATGTGAGGTCCAGAGATGATATAAAAATAAAATTGCTCACTGGACACGGTGGCTCACACCTATAACCCCAGCACTGTGGGAGGCCAAGGTGGGCAGATTGCTTGAGCTTAGGAGTTTGAGACCAGCCTGGGCAACATGGCTAAACCCCATCTCTACAAAAAAATTAAAAAATTAGCCAAGCGTGGTGGCAGACACCTGTAGTCCCAGCTACTTGGAGGGCAGAGGTGGGAGGATGGCTTGAGCCCATAATCATGCCATTGCATTCTAGCTTTGATGGCGAAGTGAGACCTTTCTCAAAAAAGAAAAAAAAAATGCTCACTAGAAACTAAAGAGGCAAATCTATATTGTATATCAATAGTTAAATGGTAACAACATATATCAAAATAACAAAGGCCAGTCAAAGTGGCTCCCACCTGTAGTACCAGGGCTTTAGGACACCCCAGGAAGAAGGATTGCAGCCGGGGCAACACAGTGAGACCCCATCTCTTAATAAAAAAAAAAAAAAACAGCCGGGCGTGGTGGCTCACCTGTAGTCCTAGCTACTTCAGAGGCTGAGGCAGAGGATTGCTGAGCCCAGGAGTTCTAAGCAGCAATGAGCTTTGATGGCGTCATTGCACTCTAGCCGGAGTGACAGAGCAAGACTTTGTTTTTTAAAAAACAAAACAAAAACTATATGAGAACTGATGTCTATTTTATAAGAATTTTTAAACAATTGTGAAAGCAGGAAGAAACTAGAAAATTAGCCCAGAGAAAGACCCAGCATGTAGAGATCTGAAAGCTGTGAGGAAAAGAGTAGATTAAAATAGCTCAAGCAGTTTTGAACCAGTAGGATATATCATCCTGGTGGTACTGCCATGTTTATCACCCTGTGAAATACATTGAGTGTCAGGAAAAGATGCCCCATTTATCGAAAACTAGCTTTGATAAATGTAGGATTATCTTATAGTTCAGTTTTCTTAAGTGATAAGAAAGAGAGGTTCACTTGTGAGACAGTGTAGCATGGAAGCCAGGAATGCGAATGTTCTGCAGTGCACAAGGAAACTCCACTGAGAAAAGGCCCCACATGTTAATGGTGCTGAGACTGAGAAACCCTAATCTAATACACAGAATAAAGAGTTGAGAATAAAGTTTTCTTTGTATTTCACAACCATCTGTGATTCTCAAATTACATATAGTAAAGAACAATGTTTTTGTTTTAATTTCCAATCCCTTATGGACCTATAACTTTTGTAAAATACACTGAAAATTTCATGGCAATATCAAATTGCTGTATACCGAACATTCAATTTCTCTACTTCTTGCTTCATTTTTATGCCCTTGTAAGCGAAGAAAAAATTTCTGTACTACTTGTGTATGGGTAACAAATAATTTGTAGATTAGCACCAATCTGTGGACATTTTGAATAGCAAAAAAAAATAGAGCATTTGTCTCTGAATATTCTGTAATAAACTTATATGATTTTTGAAATTAGGGAAAAGTTTAAAAACATTCATTTAGTATTTATGACACTTTGGCCAGTAGGCAATTGACTGGTGAATAACAAATGCAAAATTTGTTAAAACTTATAAAATTAAAATATTTGGTTTTTGGTTTTGTTTTTACGTCAGAATACCTAGAGAACATGTGTAGATAGGACAAAGTTGATAAGTCATTTGCTAGCATTTGCCTACTCACCATATCATACCCCAGGCAGGTGGCTTCTTATGGAAGTACATCTTCCTATGGATCCCAGATACTGCCTCAGAATCCTCCTTAACATAGTACTTAAAGAAGTCACTATCACTTTAAGGCAGTTGGTGTCAGGTATGAAACTTATCATCCTAAACTATGTTCTGAGGGTCTTTTGAATATAATCCTATGATTAGCTTAACCTTACATTCTTTTAATTTTTTTAAACAATTTTGATTTATCAAAGTAATTAAAAATCTCAAACCAAAACTTTTCATGTGCTGGTTACTTGTCCCAAGTGTACTATTCAAAATCTTAATTATGGTAAAAGAAATTTATGTCTTCCTTTTATTGCCATACTGTCTGTGTCAAGAATATGTCTTGGGCCAGGTGCGGTGGCTCACACCTGTAATCCCCAGCACTTTGGGAGGCTGAGGCGGGTGGATCACCTGAGGTCGAGAGTTTGAGACCAGCCTGGTCGACATGGTGAAACCCTGTCTCTACTTAAAAAATGCAAAATTAGCCGGGAGTGGTGGTGCACCCCTGTAATCCTAGCTACTTGGGAGGCTGAGGTGGGAGAATTGCTTGAACCTGGGAGGTGGAGACTGTAGTGAGCCGAGGTCACGCCACTGCACTCCAGCTTGGGAAACAGAGCAAGACCCCTCTCTCAAAAAAAAAAAAAAAAAAAAAAAAGAATGTATCTTAAACTGAAGCGAGACCCCCCCATCTCAAAAAAAAAAAATGTACCTTAACAGCACAGAATGTAATTTACTGTTTTTACTTATAGTAAAAACAACCATTGGTTTAGGGAAGAAAGAAAATCAGGTGACTATAAAGGTATACCTAGGTCATGTTTGTCGAAAGTAAAGTCTTTGAAGAACTATGACCTGGTTTTTTTATATATAATCAAACTTTTGTTTTTTGTCAGAAACCCTAATGATGAAAAATATAGATCCATCCGGATTGGAAACACAGCCTTTTCTACTAGACTCTTGCCTGTCAGAGGAGCTGTTGAATGTTTATTTGAAATGGGCTTTGAAGAGGTAAGTATGTTCAAGGATTTCCTCTCCCCTCTTCATGCACAAAGCAGCCATTATCATGTTGGTGAATAATTGTTTGAATAAGATAATGTTTTTTAATTTATCATTTTGGGAATCAGTAGAAGTAGTTATTTCTTCATTGACTGGACATTTAAAAATCACAACAAGTATAGTTTAAAATTTCAGTAAAATATAACAACGCTCCACAGAGAAATTCTTACGAGTCTCAATTCTTTAAAATAAGGGTCATACATGCAACCCAAGGACCAAATGTGGTTCACTTTAGGCTTTTAGCTAAACCTGATTTGTGAGCACACATGAATACTAATAGAGTCTAGCTACCTGTCTGTAGTAGGAAATGAAAAGAGTCTGAAGTAAACAGAAAAACTGAGTTGAGCTGCCACACAGAAGGGGTTTCTTCTGTGACAGGAGAGGAGTCTCAGTATTTTTTTTTGTTTTTACTTCAAATGAATATTTTGGTGTTATCTTTTGGAATCTTTTGGTGTAGTTTAATTTTATGACACATTGAAAGTAGTTATTAAGATTCTGAATTTTCTTTATGTTTATATCCTTAACTAGTTCTCCTTTGTAGAGCATTGAAAGAACTTGAACAAGTTACAGAGACTCAATAGTCAGTGGTCGTCAGAATAGGCAATCGTAGAAGTTGTTAAAGAGATATGCTGAGCTGATATGTAAGATTCACTTTTCTTCATGCCTCTCTGCTTCCCTCCCCAGGTTCCATTTCAGGCCCTGAAGTAACAGTAGTGAACAAAGTAGTAGATATAATCCCATCTCACATAGAGCTTACATTCTAGTAGGTTAAACAGCCAGTAGATGTGAAAACAAGATGAGTGCAAAGAAGAAAATAAGACCAGGTAATAGAATAAAAAGTACTTTGCACGGCAGGCAGTGGTCAGGGAAGTCCTCTCTGAGGAGATGACATTTGAGCTGTGACTTGAAACGTCTCAGGTACCTGAAACTCTCAGGTAAGAGTGTTTCAGGCAGAAGGATTAATGTGTGTAAAGGATTTCCAGCAGAAGTAACCGTGAAATAGAAATAAGCTGCATAGGGTGGCAGAGACCAGGACACGTGGGGTCTTGAGGACTGTGGCAAAAGACTTAGACTTTATTCTAAGTGAGATGAGAAGCCACTGGGAATTTTTTTTTTTTTTTTTTTTTTTTTTTTTGAGATGGAGTTTCACTCTTGTTTCCCAGGCTGGAGTGCAATGATGCAATCTCAGCTTACCACAACCTTCGCCTCCTGGGTTCAAGCGATTCTCCTGCCTCAGCCTCCTGAGTAGCTGGGATTATAGGCGTACGACAGCACGCCTGGCTAATTTTGTATTTTTAGTAGAGATGGGGTTTCTCCATGTTGGTCAGGTTGGTCTCAAACTCTTGACCTCAGGCGATCCGCCCGCCTTGGCCTCCCAAAGTATTGGGATTACAGGCGTGAGCCGCCGTGCCCAGCCTGGAAAGTTTTAAGTAGGGAAAAATATTTTTGAAGATTATTCTAGCTTGCTGTAAAGAGAATTCCTGGAGGTGGTGGGATGGGGACAAGCGATGAAGCAGGGAGACCGGTTAGAAAGCTTATTATATTAGTCTAAATAAGAAATGGTAGTGGTTTGTATAAAGTCCATGAAGGCAGGGCTTTTTGTCATTTCTGTTCCCTGTGTTGCTAGCTCCTGGAATAATGCTGGTGCATTACAAATGTTAGGTACTCAATAAAGATTTGTTGAATTAAGTACTGATGGTGGAGATGAAGAGAAGTAGATGGATCCAGGATTTCTTTTTGTGACAGAATCAACAGGACTTACTGGTGATTTAGATGTAAGATATAAGGGAAAGGAAGGAATCAGGGACTTACCTATGTTTTGGTTTAAGCAACTAATTGGATGGGAGTATCATTAATTGAGATAGAGAAGCCTTGGAGAGTAGCAGGTTTTAGGGGAGAAACCAACACCTGTCTTTGGACAATCGTGACCAATTTGCTGTTAAATATTCAAGTAGAGAAGTCAAGTAAGCAGTTGGATATATGAGTTTACAACCCCAAAGGAGAGATTAGGCAGGGGATATAAATTATGGTGTCATCTGATTATAAATGATACAAAGGTATCCGAACATAAAGAATTTAAAATTCCTTGTTCAAGGAAATGCCAATTTTCAAGATTCAAATTGGTTGGGAAAATTGAGTAAATGACAACGGAAGACTCTACCCATTTCTCATGTCGAAGTGTCACATATTCAATAGAATTAGATTTGTCTTTCATTCAGCAAATATTTGAGTGCCAAGTAGGGTAGCCAGCCATTCCAGTTTGCTCAGTACTGTCCTGGTTTTAGCAATGAAAGTCCCACATCCCAGAAAACCCCTCAGTCTCAGGCAAACCAGTGTTGGTCACTGCAGTGCCAAATAACAGGCCACACTGAGACTTGCAGAAGTATTTGATGCAAATGGAGTCGCAGTTTCAGAAAAGATTAACAGGTTTTGATATGACTAATTTATACTTAAAGTTTCTGTTCGGCTTTAGACATCACACCTCAGGCCTTGAACTCTACCACCAAAAAGAAAGTTGGTGGACTTTTTAAAGAATAATTATATGAATACATAATAGTTGTACATTATGGGGTACAGGTGATATTTTGATGCAAGCATACAAATGTGTAATGAACATATCTGAGTAATTGGAACATCCATGATCTCAAACATTTATCATCTCTTTGTGTTAGAAACATTCAAAATTCTGTCTTCTAGCTATTTTGAAATATACAATGAATTGTTTTTAACCATAGTCACCATATTGTGATATAGAACATGAGAAATTATTCCTCCTATTTAACTATAATTTTGTGCCCATTAACCAATCTCTTTCTATTGCCCAGTCCCTTCTATCCCTCCAAGCCTTTGGTAACTGCCATTCCACTCTTCTTTATTTTTTTAAATTTTTATTTAATTTTGTAATATCTTTTTACAATCACTCTTTTCTTCTATGGGATCAATTGTTTTAGCTCCCACATATGAGTGAGAACATGTGTTATTTGTCTTTCTGAATTCTGGCTTATTTTACTTAACATAATGTCCCTCCATTTCCATCCATGATGATGCAAATGACAGGATTTTGTTCTTTTTTATGGTGGAATAATATTCCGTTGTGTATAGATACCACATATTCTTTATCCATTCATCTATTGATGGACAATTAGGTTAATTCCATATCTTGGCCATTGTGAATAGTGCTGCAGTAAACATAGGAATGCAGATACCTCTTCAATATGCTGATTTTGGAAAATAGTGGATAGGAGACGGGACTAACTTGGAGCTCCCAATTGGACTGACAGAACAGTGCCTGGAAACTCACATCGTGAACTTTTGCTCTGAGAAATACCAGAGGAACATACCAGGAAAACCAAAAGAATTCACAGACCCTTTGAAAAAAGCAGCTTCTGCTGCAAATTCCATGAGACAGAGGAAAACCTGTGAGTGCCCGAAGTGTGACGGGGAAAGTCCACTGGGGAACCTGAAAATCCAGATCACGGGAGAAGGGTTTAACCTTATCTAGAGCTGAAATTAATTTAGAGAGCTGAGTGAAATATAAAAGTAGAACAAGCAGCGAGAAGAGCCTGCAGGCATTCCTGGCCACCAAGGAAGCCATTTCTGACTTTATCTCACAGGGGTCCTTGGGGAGGGCTGCCAGTGGAATTGGGGAAAGACCACAGGGAGAATGAAACTTGTAGCTGAACACGAATTTTCCTGGACTGGGGTGTGTAGGGGAGGTGGCAGATGGGAAATGCAAATACTGCAGATACAAGCACAGAAGCCAAGGCAGACGGAGAGGGGTGAAGCCTGAAAACCCTGATTGCTTTCTCAGTGGGGAGACTTGTAGCCTGGGGCAAAATCTCAACCCTGCGTACACTGCCTGGATATAAACATGGTGCTATTGGTGGGGCATGGTGGGAGTGAGACTGGCCCTTCTGGCTGTGTGGGAGCTGGGTTTGGCCTGTTATTGCTGGCTTTCCCCCACTTCCCTGGTGACCTGTATGATGCAGCAGAGATAGCCGTAATCCCCCTGGAAACATAACTCCATTGGCCTGAGAACCACACCCCCATCCGCCACAGTGGCCACAACAAGCCCAACCCAAAGAGAGTCTGCTCTCAGACATGCCTAACCCTGCCTTCACCTGATGGTCTTTCTCAGCCCATCCTGGTAACTGAAGAGAAAAGACATAATCTCTTGGGAACTCTATGGCCCTGCCCACTGCCTGAGAAACCCAAATACTTATGCAGGCAACCCTAGGGCAAGCTTACATCTTCTTGATACTACCGCAGCTGATGCTGTCTTGAAAGCATCACCTTCTGGCTGGGGGCCAACCAACTGAAACCATTACAGCAACTCATTAAAGAACAACTCTGCCCCAAGAAAAGAGAAAACAACAGCTAATTCCACCACCTGTAACATCCTGGCTAACCAGAGGTCTTGAGTCCAATCGCGTGACAGCTTTACTACCAGCACACCTGGAATTCGAGAAAACCAACACACTAAACAAAACTGCAACCAAGGTCCCACACAGAGTCCACTTCACTCCCCTGCCACCTCCATCAGAGTAGGTACTGGTATCTATGGCTGAGACTTGAAGACAGATCACATCACAGGACTCTTTGCAGACACTCTCTAATACCAGTTCAGAGCCCAGTAGCTCTACTGGGTTGCTAGACCCAGAAGAGCAATAACAGTCACTGCAGTCCAGCTCTCAGGAAGCCCCATTCCTAGAGGAAGGGAAGAGCACCACATCAAGGGAGCACCCCGTGGGGCCAAAGAATCTGAACAGCAGCCCTTGAGCCCCAGATCCTTCCTCTGACATAGTCTATACCTGAATGAGGAGTAACCAGAAAAACAATTCTGGTAATATGACAAAACAGGGTTCTTTAACATCCCCGAAAAATCACACTAGCATAGTAGCAATGGATCCAAACCAAGAAGAAATCTCTGAATTGCCAGAAAAAGAATTCAGAAGGTCAATTATTAGGTTACTTAAGGAGACACCAGAGAAAGATGAATACCAACTTAAAGAAACTTAAAGAGTGATACAGGATATGGATGAAAAAAATCTCCAGAGAAATAAATATTATAAATAAAAAACAATTACAACTTCTGGAAGTGAAGAACACACCTAGGGAAATGCAGAATGCATTGGGAAGTTTCAACAATGGCGTTGAACAAGTAGAAGAGAACTTCAGAGCTCAAAGATGAGGCTTTCGTATTAACCCAATCCAACAAAGACAAAAAAGAATTTTAAAAATGATCAAAGCCCCAAGGAAGTTTGGGATTATGTTAAATGACCAAACCCAAGAATAATTAGTGTTCCAGAGGAAGAAAATACATCTAAAAGTTTGGAAAACATATTTGAGGGAATAATTGAGGAAAACTTCTCTGGCCTTCCTAGAGATCTACATATCCAAATATAAGAAGCTCAAAGAACACCTGGGAAATTCATCTCAAAAAGATCATCACCTAGGCACATAGTCCTCAGGTTATCTAAAGTCAAGACAAAGGAAATAATCTTACAAGCTCTTAGGCAAAAGCATCAGATAACCTAAAAAGGAACACCTATCAGATTAACAGCAGATTTCTCAGTAGAAGCCCTACAAGCTAGAAGGGATTGGGGTCCTATCTTTAGCCTCTTTAAACAAAATAATTGTCAGCTAAGAATTTTGCATCCAGCAAAACTAAGCTTCATAAATGAAGGAAAGATAGTCTTTCAGACAAACAAATGCCAAGAGAATTTGCCACTACCAAGCTAGCACTACAAGAACTGCTAAAAAGGAGCTCTAAATATTGAAATAAAACCTCGAAATACACCAAATTATAACCTCCTTAAAGCATAAATCTCACAGAACCTATAAAACAATAAATAACATAATGAAAAAAAACAAAGTATTCACACAACAACTAGCATGATCACTAGAATAGTACCTCACATCTCAGTACTAACATTGAATGTCAGCGGCCTAAATGCTCCACAGAATGTCAGAATGAATAAGAATTTACCAACCACGTATTCTCTGTCTCTAAGAGACTCACTTAATACATAAAGACTAACGTAAACTTAAGGTAAAGGGGTGAAAAAAGATATTCCATGCAAATGAAAACCAAAAGCCAGCAGGAGTAACTATTCTTAGACAAAACAGACTTCAAAGCAACAGTTAAAAAAGACAAAGGGGGGCATTATTTAATGATAAAAGGGCTAGTCCAACAGGAAAATATTACAGTCCTAAATATGTATGCACCTAACACTGGAGCTCCCAAATTTATAAAACAATTGCTACTAGACCTAAGAAATGAGATAGACAACAACACAATAATAGTGGAGACTTCAATACTCACTGACAGCACTAGACAGGTCTGCAAAATTGGCATAGAAGGGACATACCTTAAGATAATCAAAGCTGTGTATGACAAACTCACAGCCAACAGTACACTGAACAGGGAAAAGTAGAAAGCATTCCCCCGAGAACCAGAACAAGACAAGGATGCCCACTTTCACCACTTCTATTCAACATAGTACTGGAAGTCCTAGCCAGAGCAGTCAGACAAGAGAAAGAAATAACATCAAAATTGGTAAAGAGGAATAAACTGTTGCTGTTTGCTGATGATATGATCATATACCTGGAAAACCCTAAAGACTCATCCAAAAAGCTCCTACAGCTGATAAATGAATTCAGTGAAGTTTCAGGATACAAAATTAATGCACCCAAATCAGTAGCACTATTTCTACACCAACAGCGACCAAGCTGAGAATCAAGAACTCAACTCCTTTTACAATCGCTGCAATAAAATAAAATAAAATACTTAGGAATATACCTAACCAACCACATGAAAGACCTCTATAAGGAAAACTACAAAACATTGCTGAAGGAAATCATAGACAACACAAACAAATGGAAACACATCCCATACTCATGGAAGGGTAGAATCAATATCGTGAAAATGACCATACTACCAAAAGCAATCTCCAAATTCAATGCAATTCCCATCAAAATACCATCATCATTCTCCATAGAACTAGAAAAAAACAGTCCTAAAATTTTTAAAAGCAGCCTACGTAGCCAAAAGTGGACTAACCAAAAAACAAATCTGGAGAAATCACATTACTTGACCTCAAACTATACTACAAGACTATAGTCAACAAAAAGCATGGTACCGGCATAAAAATAGGCACATAAACCAATAGAATAGAATAAATAACTCAGAAATTAAAGCCAAATACTTACAGCCAGCTGATCTACAACAAAGCAAACAAAACATAAAGTGGGAAAAGGACACCTATTCAGTGGTGCTAGGATAATTGGTAAGCCACATGTGGAAGATTGAAACTGGATCCTCATCTCTTACCTTATACAAAAATCAACTGGAGCTGTATGAAAGACTTAAGTCTAAGACCTGGAACCATAAAAAATTCTAGAAGATAACATCAGAAAAACTAGTCTAGACGTTGGCTTAGACGAAGACTTCATGACCAAGAACCCAAAAACAAATGCAATAAAAACAAAGATAAATAGATGGAGCTTATACTGAAAAGCTTCTGCACAGCAAAAGAAATAATCAGCAGAGTTAACAGACAACCCACAGAATGGGAGAAAATCTTCACAAACTAGGTATCCGACAAAGGACTGATATCTAGAATCTAGAAGGAACTCAAACAAATCAGCAAGAAAAAAAATCCCATCAAAAAGTTGGCTAAGGACATGAATAGGCAGTTCTGAAAAGAAGATATACAAATGGCCAATAAACATGAAAAAATGTTCAACATCTTTATCAGGGAAATGCAAATCAAACCCACAGTGTGACACCACCTTACTGCTGCAAGAATGGCCATAATTAAAGAATCAAAAAATAACAGATGTTGGTGAAAAGGGAACCCTTTTACACTGTTGGTGGGAATGTAAACTAGTATGACCCCTATGGAAAACAGCATGGAGAGTCCTTAAAGAACTAAAAGTAGATCTACCATTTGATCTAGCAATTCCTGTACTGGATATCTACCCAGAGGAAAAGTCACTAAATGAAGAAGATACTTGCACACGCATGTTTTTAGTAGCACAGTTTGCAATTGCAAAAATATGGAATCAATCCATCAGTCAACAAGTGGATGAAGAAAATGTGGAGGCCAGGCAGTAGTGGCTCATGGCTGTAATCCTAGCTCTTTGGGAGGCTGATGTGGGTGGATCACCCGAGGTCAGGAGTTCAAGACCTCCCTGGCCAACATGGTGAAACCCCATCTCTACTAAAAATATAAAAATTTGCTGGGCATGGTGGAGGGCACTTGTAGTCCCAGCTACTCGGGAGGCTGAGGGGAGAATCACTAGAACCCGGGAGGCGGAGGTTGCAGTGAGCTGAGATCATGCCATTGCACTCCAGCTTGTGTGACAAGAGCAAAACTCTGTCTCAAACAAAAAAGTGGAATACTATGAATACTACTCAGCTATAAAAAAGAATGAAATAATGGCATTTGCAGCAACCTGGATGGGATTGGAGACCATTATTCTAAGCGAGGTAACTCACTTAGTGAGGTAACTCGGGAATGGAAAACCAAACATTATATGTTCTCACTTATAAGTGGGAGCTAAGCTGTGTGGATGCAAAGGCCTAAGAATCATACAGTGGACTTTGGGGACTTGGAGAGGGGAAAAGTGGGAAGGGTGCGAGGGATAAAAGACTATATACTTTTAGTCGAGTGATAAGTGCTTCAAAACCTCAGAAATTACCACTGAAGAACTTATCCATGTAACCAGACACCAACCCCTTCCCCAAAAACCTATTGAAATAAAAAAATAGAATTAAATAAAAGAAATTTAAAAATGCTTAAAAATTAAGCATAAGAATTTTTTTAAAAAAATTAAAGATCATTAAAAAATGATTACTTTTTTTGGATATGTGCCTAGCAGTAGGATTACTGGATCATATGGTAGTTCTATTTTTAGTTTTTTTGAGGAAACTTCATACTCTTTTTCTTAGTTTACATACTAATTTGTATTCCCACTAGGAATGTATAAAGATTCTTTGCATCCTTGCCAGCATTTATTTTCTGTCTTTTTGATAATAGCTATTTTAACTGGAGTAAGATAATATCTCATTGTGGTTTTGATTTTCCTTTCTCTGATAATTAGTGATGTTGAGCATTTTTTCATATACCCGTTAGCCAATTGTATGTCTTCCTTTGAGAAATGTCTATTCAGATCTTTTGCTCATTTTTATTTTTATTTATTATTTTTTGAAATGGAGTCCCACTTCGTTGCCCAGGCTGGAGTCTAGTGGCACAATCTCGGCTTACTGCAGCCTTCACCTCTCAAGTTCAAGTGATTCTCCTGCCTCAACCTCCTGAATAGTTGGGACTGCAGGTGCACGCCACCATGCCCGGCTAATTCTTTTGTATTTTTAGTAGAGATGGGGTTTCACCATGTTGGCCAGACTGGTCTCGAGCTCCTGACCTCAAGTGATCCGCCTACCTTGGTCTCCCAAAGTGCTGGGATTACAGGCGTGAGCCACTGCGCCAGCCTCTTTTGCTCATTTTTAAATGAGATTTGTTTTTTGCTATTAAGTTGTTTCAGTTCCTTTTATAGTCTGGTTCTTAATCCCTTGTCATTTGAATAGTTTGCACATATTTTCTTTCACTTTCTAGTTTGTCTCTTCACATTGTTCTTTCCTTTGCTGTGCATAAGCTTTTTAATTTGATGTGATACCTTTTGTCAATTTTTGCTTTAGTTGCCTGTGTTCTTAAAGTCTTACTCATGAGGCCAGGCGCCGTGGCTCACGCCTGTAATCCCAGCACTTTGGGAGGCCAAGGTGGGCGGATCACGAGGTCAGGAGATTGAGACCATGTCTAACACGGTGAAACCCCATCTCTACTAAAAATACAAAAAATTAGCCGGGCGTGGTGGCAGGCGCCTGTAGTCCCAGCTACTTGGGAGGCTGAGGCAGGAGAATGGAGGTTGCAGTGAGCCAAGATCGCACCACTGCGCTCCAGCCTGGGCGACAGAGTGAGACTCCGCTAAAAAAAAAAAAAAGTCTTACTCATGAAATCTTTGCCCAGACCAATTTCCTGAAGTGTTTTCCCAATATCTTCTTCTAGTAGTCTTATAGTTTAAGGTTATACTTTAAGGTCTTACACTTAAGTCTCTAATCTATCTTTTTTTTTTTTTTTTTAGACGGAGTTTCACCTCTTGTTGCCCAGGCTAGAGTGCAGTGGCACAGTCACTACTCACTGCAGCCTCTGCCGGGTTCAAGTGATTCTCCTGCCTCAGTCTTCCGAGTAACTGGGATTACAGGTGTCCGCCACCATGCCCAGCTAATTTTTTTTGTATTTTTAGTAGAGACAGGGTTTCACCATGTTGGCCAGGCTGGTATTGAACTCCTGACCTCAGGTGATTCACCTACCTCGGCCTCCCAAAGTTCTGGGATTACAGGCATGAGCCACCACACCTGGCCCATCTTTTTTATTTTTTTTTTGAGATGGAGTCTTTCTCTGTCGCCCAGCCTGGAGTGTAGTGGTGCGATCCTGGCTCACTGCAACCACCGCCTCTGGGGTTCAAGTGATTCTCTTGCCTCAGCCTCCCGAGTAGCTGGGATTACTGGTGCCTGCCACTACGCCCGGCTAATTTTTGTGTTTTTAGTAGAGACGGGGTTTCGCCATGTTGGCCAGGCTGGTCAGCTCCCTACCTCAAGCGATCCACCTGATTCAGCCCCCCAAAGTGCTGGGATTACAGGCGTGAGCCACCGCGCCCAGCCTCTAATCCATCTTGATTTGATTTTTGTATATGGTAAGATATAAATGGGATCTGGTTTCATTCCTCTGCATATGGATATCTAACTTTCCCAGCATGGTGGGCTTTTGTAAATGGAGTGTGAACCTAAGACCTATCCCAAAATTTTCAACTGTATATTAAAATTCTGGATACTTTTAGGCCCACTTGTCTCTGAGGCTGCATTCTTTTTTATGACAGTTTCTGAGAGTGATGTTGAAATGAAAAAGATTAGGATCCAAATGGATCTGTGACCCTACAGTTTATCTCAGTGGAGTAGTTTTCCACCAGGAGCCATACCTGCCCCCTCCACCTGCACCTCTTTCTTCAACCTGTTGAAGATGAGTATGGGAAATTTGCTAGGGCAGTTTGGTTGTTTTATTGACTGGATGATATTTTTAGCGTTTAGTGGTCAGGGTCAGGTTTGCTAAATATCCTGTAATAAGAATTGTCTCAACAAAAATGCCTTGAGAAATAAATTTGTTAAATACTAGAATTCTTTTTGATTTCTTTTTTTTTTTTTTTTTTGAGACAGAGTCTAGTTCTGTCGCCCAGACTGGAGTGCGGTAGCATGATCTCGGCTCACTGCAACCTCCGCCTCCTGGGTTCAAGCAATTCTCCTGCCTCAGCCTCCTGAGTAGTTGAGATTATAGGCGCCTGCCACTGTGCCCAGCCAATTTTTGTATTTTTAGTAGAGACGGGGTTTCACCATGTTGGTCAGGCTGGTCTCAAACTCGTGACCTTGTGATTTGCCCGCCTCGGTCTCCCAAAGTGCTGGGATTACAGGCGTGAGCCACTGCGCCTGGCCTCTTTTTGATTTCTTAAAATATTATTACATCTAGTGCATTAAGCTTATAATTTTGTCCATTTATGAAAATAACAGTGCTGTTGGTTAAATTTTTTGATATAGACGCTTTGGCCATGATTATATCTTCTTTTAGGACTGGTTGTAAAGAGAGTGAAGGGAAGGGAGCATGGCATGAGCAGCATATCTGTCTTACTGGGGCCCTGTCTGAGTTGTGGACTGAGACCTACATCTAAATAACCTGTCATGCTCTTTTTCCTTCTCTGTCCATGGAGTTGTTTGCCTTTCTCAGTGCTGTTCCAGTAACATTATGAGATCAGATGCCTTCATATTTGGTTTTAAACCAGATGTCTGGTTTCTCTTCCTAGGCCTCCTCCTAGATATGACAAGATTCTTTCTAACGTTGAAAAAGTGGTTGTGTTACAATTTGTGCCGGTCGTCTAATCATTACAGTTGTACAAATATTCTCTGCTCATTCCCTTCAACTATTTGTGCAAGCTCATGGGTTTCAGTCTCTGTTCAGTCGAAGATGGAGTCATTTATAGCATAACGATTAAGGTCGTGGAGTCTGAATCCCTGCTCTGCCAGTTGTTCTGTGGCTTCAAGCAGGTTAACTTCCCTGAGCCTTTGTATTTTCATGTGAGTATTGGCCGGGCATGGTGGCTCACGCCTATAATCCCAGCTCTTTGGGAGGCTGTGGTAGGCAGATCACCTGAAGTCAGGAGTTTGAGACCAGCCTGACCAACGTGGTGAAATCCTGTCTCTACTAAAAAATACAAAAATTAGCCAGGCGTGGTGGCGCATGCCTGTAATCCCAGCTACTCGGAGACTGAGGCAGGAGAATTGCTTGAACCTGGGAGGTGGAGGTTGCAGTGAGCCGAGATCACACCACTGCACTCCAGACTGGGCAACAAGAGCAAAACTCTGTCTTCAAAAAACAAAAAAAGTATTAATCTAATACCTACTTTTCAGGGTAGTTGTATTACTTGAGATGATGTATTTAAAACGCCCAGCATTTTGCTTTGGGAGGCTGAGGTGGGAGGATCATTTGAGGTTAGGAGTTTGAGACTAGCCTGGGCAAAAGAGTGAGACCCCTGTCTCTCCAAAAAATAAAAAAAAAAATCATCCAGGTTTGGTGGCATGCACCTGTAGTCCTAGCTACTGGGAGGCTGAGGATGGAAGATCGCTTGAGCCCAAGAGTTTGAGGTTATAGCTTTGAACACTCCACTGCACTCCAGCCTGGGTGACAGAGGGAGACCCTGCCTCAAAGAAAAAAATGCCTAGCACAGTACTTAGAACACACAAAGACAATACATTGTAGTTGTCTTTTTTATAGCAATTATGAATCATACATGGAGCTTGCTGGTCTAATCCAGCTTTTTAAAAAGGATTCAGATGGAATTGACTTTCATGTCATTGAGTAATGTCTTGTTCAGTTGATTCCTGTAGGTCTGTCATCACCAGGGAAATACAGTAATATTGTCAATTTTGGAGTTTAATTTAAATGCTCATGATTTGCAGGTCTGTGTACTACAGACTGTTGCAACTTTTTTTTTTTTTTTTTTTTTTTTTTTTTTTTTTTTGAGACTGAGTCCTGCTCTGTCACCTAGGCTGGAGTGCAGTGGCGCGATCTCGGCTCACTGCAACCTCTGCCTCCCAGGTTCAAGCAATTCTCCTGCCTCAGCCTCCCAAGTAGCTGGGATTACAGGCACCCGCCACCATGCCCGGCTTATTTTTGTATTTTTGGTAGAGACAGGGTTTTGCCATGTTGACCAGGCTGGTCTCGAACCCCTGACCTCAGGTAATCTGCCCATGTGAGCCTCCCAAAGTGCTGGGATTACAGGCGTGAGCCACCATGCCCAGCTGCAACTTTTTATCTCGTTTGCAGTTGGAGAAATTACTGTTTTTAACATTGTTTCTTTTCAATACCTGGAAATTTGATCAAATACATTGTCATTTCATTTCACCTTTTTTCTTGTTTTGTAATTTACTGTTTTACATTATAGAATTTGTTGTAGCATTTTATTTTAAAGCATTCTTAGCATATTTATAGGTATTCTTTAAATGAGTCACTACTGAAATACATGATTTTTATTTATTTTGTTTTGTTCGGATTACCTTCCTATTACTGTTAACCATCCATAGTTTTGGATTGACTATCAGGGTGTACTTTTCGTTATCTTGGAAAAATTAGTTGACCCCATACACAGACTTCTAATCATGTAGCTATTCTTTAAAGACTCAGATTAACAAGATTCAAAGGTTGTTAGATAACTTCTTGTTGGTTTTATATGACCCTGGATTCTTTTGTGTGGCTGTATCTCTACTGTCATTATTATTTCATAGGGAATTTCATAGAGAATAGTAGTATCATATACTATTGCAGAGAGGATAGGAATATGCATTTTTGCAACCCTTATGAGGCCTTCTGACTTATTGTTTCTAGAAGATCAAATATTTTTTCCTGAAAGTCCTTTGAACCACATTAAATAGGCTAAGGATTAAATGCCAAAAAGGAGATAATTTTTTTTTTTAATTTTCTGGTTTATGTTTAGGCATTATTTACCTTAGGCTGTATTTAAAAAGAACCATAATGGTAAGAAAACAGTATGATTTTAGAAACATGCATTCTATACTATTGGTTTCATTATACGTTTCTGTGTGTGTGTGCACAAAAGAATGACTGCATAAAGCAAAGGTTCACATTTTTTCTAATTTTATAAATTCCAGGGAGAAACACATCTCATCTTTCCTAAAAAAGCTTCAGTGGAGCAGCTGCAAAAAATTCGTGACCTGATTGCCATAGAGAGAAGTAGCAGACTGGATGGCTCAAATAAGAGCCACAAAGTAAAGTCATCTCAGCAACCTGCAGCCAGTACCCAGCTTCCTACAACACCATCTTCAAATCCCAGTGGGTTAAACCAGCACACAAGGAACCGTCAAGGGCAGTCATCAGATCCACCATCTGCTTCAACGGTAATGTTAGAATTAAACCTTCTTTAACTGTTTCTTTCAAAGTGTTGAAACAGCAAAAGCTTTGGAATGTGTTATGATTTAGTCCTGAATTTATGCCCCATATTTTATTCTTAGTTCTTATAACTCTAAAACATCCAAATTTCTTCAGCTCTTTAAAAAATTGTCAAATTTCCTCTACTGCATTAATACTTCTGATCTAAATTGTACCTGCTGCCTTTCACTGTGGGGGTTATTTCCAACAGCACAACCATTATCAATACCTTAATTCAATAAAAAAGCTTCTTTAGGTTTAAGGTAATTAAGAATGCATTAATTTAATGATAGTGGATGCTAGCAAATTAGTGAAATTTTGTTATTAATATACACCATATATACTTGTGAAGAACTAAAGTCAAACTTACAGGCATTCTTGATAAACTGAAATGATTCCATTTGATAGGAAATTATCCTGTTTACAAAAATCTCTTTTGACCAAGGTCCTTACGTATTCTTCTCCTAAGTTTTTACTGTCAGAAAAATTCTTGTGATATTTCTGTAAGTCTAACAAGCACCTCAATGGATTTTTATGCCCCTCCCTGAGATCATGTGCATTCCATTTTGAATACCTTAGGTCTTCATCAGTTTTGCAGTTAAGGTTGGTACAGTTACAGAAACTCACTTAACATCTTTCTTGGTTTTTAACACCTTTTCTTAGGAGTTTTCCAATTACAGTGTTAGAATATATCTTTTAAGATTTCCTACTTTATCTGTTTAATTGCAGTATTATAGTTTAAAATGCACATAGTTAACCAATCTGCAAAAAAGCTTGCAAACATTTTATTTTACAAAATATCTCTTTCCTGGGCTAAGTAGTATTTTGTTAGTGTCCTGGCTCAGGAAAGCCATTCACATTTTCTTAATCTTGTTTAAACTTCTTTTCTTTTGTTTTGTTTTTTTCTTTTTTTGAGACAGAGTCTCATTCTGTCTAGGCTATAGTGCAGTGGCAAAATCTTGGCTCACTGCAACCTCTGCCTCCCAGGTTCAAGTGATTCTCATGCCTCAGCCTCCTGAGTTTCTGGAAATAAAGGCATGCACCATCACTCCTGGCTAATTTTTGTTTTTTCTTCTTTTTGAGACGGAGTTTCACTCTTGTTGCCCAGGCTAGAATGCAATGGCACGATCTTGGCTCACTGCAACCCCCACCTCCTGGGTTCAAGAGATTCTATAGCCTGCGCCTCCCGAGTAGCTGGGATTATAGGCACCTGCCACCACACGTGGCTAATTTTTTGTGTTTTTAGTAGAGACGGGGTTTCTCCATGTGTGCCAGGCTGGTCTCAAAACTCCTGACCTCAAGTGATCCACCTGCCTTGGCATCCCAAAGTGCTGGATTACAGATGTGAACCACCACACCCAGCCCTTTTTTTTAGTTCTTAATCTTACAATTCAGATATAGTTCCAGGTCTTTAAAATCCTGTCAGTCACCAGAAAGTCTCTAAACACTACACTAAAAACAGAATGTCATTCTGTTGGCAAAACACATTCTAGTGTAGAAGAAAATAAATTTTCTCAAAGGTGTATGCTATTAGTAGGCTAGTGTATATCAATTCTTACTACTCTAGTCCTTCAGACAAAATATCTTCTGTGTTGAAGTTGAGAGAAATTAGAATGAATCTTATTTTTCATAGATAACTCTTGGTTATTCGTGGATCACTGGAATATATGTATTTCTTTAAAGTATTTTGTTAATTATGCTTTCATCATTAGTTGCTGTACTACAGAATTTGACAGTTTTCTTCTACCTTGCCCATTTTGAGTGGAGATACTGAGAATTAAAATGTACCAAAGTCAGGGAGCCAGAGAGATATTTTTTAAAGCATTTAACCTGTGTATAAACTAGATAAGTCCTAGTGAACTTATAACTTTTTTTTTTTTTGGTTAAAACTATATCAAGTAAAATGTCGATGTATAAGTCAAGATGATAGTCACTGATGTTGACGTTTGCCAGTAAGCTTTTAAGATACAAAATACTGGAATATATTGATACTCAATAAATGATGATAGTGGTGGTGATTGTTAGAAAGTTAATCTTGCTACTTTTTCTGGACATTTTATGTTAATAGAATTATAGTATGTAATCTTTTGTTTCTGGCTCTTTGTGTAACATTTTTGAAGTTCTTCGTATTGCAGGATATATCAGTATTTTGTTCCTTTTTATTGTTGAATAATATTCCATTTTAAGGATATGCCACATATTGTTTCCATTCATTAGTTGATGGACATTTGGGTTGTTTCCCATGTTTGCCTATTATGAATAATGCTGCTGTGAACATTCACATACAAATTTTTGTGTAGACATATGTTTTTATTTCTCTTGAGTAGATTCCTAGGAGTGGAACCACTGGGTTGTATGGTAAGTTTATATTTATGTTTTTAAGAAATTACCAAGCTGTTTTTCAAAATTGTACCATTTTACTTTATCATCAGAAATATGTGAGGCTTCCCGTTTCTTAGTATCCTCACCAACCATTGTTACTGTCTTTTTTAGTATACCCATTTTAGTGGTTGTTAAGTAGTATTTCATTTTGGTTTTAATTTGCATTTGCCTGATGACTTAATTGATTTTCAAACTTGCTGGTTGTACATGCTAAGTGTTTAGTGTTGCTAATGGAAGTAACTTTCTGATAATCCTTTATTTTTATACCCATTGCCTTCCAAAAGCAGATTCAAAACAGCAAGGACAGTTTTTCAATGACATGGTACCTCAGAATGTTAGAAGCATTATGTTTCCAGCTTCACAACTTTATCTCGGTTGAAAATGTGATTCTGAAGTATAATATGCTTAAAATATACATTCAGTACTTTTTACTCAGCTAATCTAAATGTATGCTTTTATTTAGCACATGACTACTTTGAGTATGTATATGAAATTGTTAGGAACTTTTCATCAACTCTTTATCACTCTAGAAATTACTGCCAATTTATATATGGGTATGTGTTTATTTAAACGAATTATCATAATTTGTGATTATTTCATTGAGATTATAAAAGTCGTATATTATCAGATAATGATAAATAATAAAATGAACTAGTTAATTTTAAAACTAATTTTATCTCATAAACCAACAATAAGGCAACCTCTTAGTCTTAGTTTAGATCCGTGTGCGAACTTTTTTCTTTTTTTTTTTTTTTGAGACAGAGTTTCACTCTTGTTGCCCAGGCTGGAGTGCAATGGTGTGATCTCGGCTCACCGCAACTTCTGCCTCCTGGGTTCAAGTGATTCTCCTGCCTCAGCCTCCGTAGTAGCTGGGATTACAGGCATGTGCCACCAGGTCTGGCTAGTTTTTGTATTTTTAGTAGAGATGGGGTTTCTCCATGTTGGTCAGGCTGGTCTCGAACTCCCAACCTCAGGTGATCCGCCCACCTTGGCCTCCCAAAGTTCTGGGTTACAGGCGTGAGCCACCGTGCCCGGCCTGTGTGCTAGCTTTGTAAGAGAAGAAACCTATTTGAACATAAGATTTAAACATCCACTTTCTTTTTCATGAACCTACCACTCTTAAAAGTTAACTAATACCTGCATGCCCTTTGATAGGGGATTACGTTGTGTCCTTATATCAGCATACTTAGCGTCTGTTAACAATGAAGATGTGATCTGTTTTGACATGAATAACATTATTATATGGAAAAAAGGTAAACTGAGAATTCCAAAATTGAACAACAAATGTTGTCTGTATATGTGTAATATTTTGATTTTTCTTATTAGAAACATACACACACACACACATATATATATGTTCATTTTTTTAAAGGTTTGGAAGGCCATACACAAACATCTTAACCATAATGTACTCTGAGTGATGAAATTATGGGTGCTTTCATATTATTTATACTATTGAGTATTTTCTGAAATATTTTTTGAAGCAACATGTATTACCTTTATAAATAGAAAAGTTTTTCTTTAAATAAGTTTATTGAAGTCACAAGTTGATTAAAACATATTTAAAATAACAAAACTTTTATGTCTAAAAACAGGTTCTAACTTTTAAAGCCTCAGAATAAAGGGTTGCATAAAATTAAAGAGAGGGCAAGTAGGCTCAAGCCTTGATTTGTTGTGTGTGTGTGTGTGTGTGTGTGTGTGTGTGTGTGTTTTAACTAAAGAAGTGAATTTGCTAATCTAACTTCCATTGATTAATTCCCACGATTTGACAAAATTATACACATTGTACTTTTTTCTTATGAAGTCTTAAATATATCTCATATCAGAAATCAAAATAATTGGAAGTATGATTAGTGAAGGAAAAATCTCTTTGATCTAAAACCAACAGATTTCACATTTTAAACTTCCATTTGTACTCTAAGTAACTTTAGTCTCTCAATTAACTGCTGCCTTATGTAGCATTAGTACATGGTTACCCAGCTGCTGTAATCACCATGTAATCAGCAACCTTCTATTTTTATGACTTAGTTTTTTCAGAGTTGTGCCAATGAATATGTAAAGAAATAAGGCAAGAATATAAACTTTATTGTTTAAAATATTTTGAGTGCCATTAAAACTACAATGAATGAGGTAATTTCCAGATTGAAAAGAATTAAATTGAAAATAAAAATACTCTGGATGAATTCTTACCTTCTTGGTAAATGAAAGTCTGCATTTAAGAAAAATAAAATGAGACACTATAAGTGCTTCATTTTAATATGAATTTTTTCAAATAAAAATGGAGACATTTCTTTTTTTTTTTTTTTTTTTCTGTTTCTATACTAATCCTAGTAAAGGAGCATATTTGTTTCCATGGCGAATTCCCCGGACTTGTCATCACCAACTCTACATTTCTTTTGTCAGCTGTTGCACCCATCTCTTCTGTAATGGAGGTGATGTGTCTGCTCTTAATAAAGGCCAGTTGCTCCTCTCTCCCTGTATCCCTTCTCCTCTGTTCACCATGGAATCTCACATGGACAGTACCCCATCTTGGACCTGTTCTTTTCTTGGGGAATCTTCCTAGTGGCATTTAAACCTTGTTTTAGGCCGGTTTTCATTTAAGGTTGTTCCACTGGCATCACACGCAAATTTCTGAACATAATTCCAGGCTGGCTGAATCAAAATGGAAGAGGGGTGAAGTTTGGAATCTACATTTTTAACAAGCAGGTTAATGTTTAAGAGCTTTACCTTTAAGCTCTCCTATCTTAGAAACAAGGCAACATACAAATATCCCTGGTCCTCCATGCCCTGTCTTTCTCACCTCCTCTTCCCAGTACTCATTGTTGCATCTTTATTTCTTATATACATTTCTAGTGGGTCTCCATACTTTAATTATACGCCCTATCAGTAAAATATTTTTCAGCACATATTGTCAATATATTTTTGTTCATTTGTTTATGTGTTATATACATGTACTACTACGGCAATATACTGTTCACATTATAAGACAATGTAAAGAGGATCTAAATAGTAAATAATATGTTTAATTCAAAAAAATTTATTTATTTATTTTGAGACAGGGTCTCACTTTGTCGCTCAGGCTGGAACGCAGTGGCATGATCACAGCTCACTGCAGCTCTGACCTCCTGGGCTCAAATGATCCTCCCACCTCAGCCTTCCAAGTAGCTGGGACTACAGGTGTGTGCCGCAAGCCCAGCTAATTTTTCTTTATTTTTTGTAGAGATTAGGGTCTTGCCATGTTGCTCAGGGTGGTCTGGAACTCCTGGTCTCAAGCAATCCGCCTGCCTCAGCTGCCAAAAGTGCTAGGGTTATAGCCATAAGCCACCATGCCCCACCAAAAAATTTATTAATACTATATTACCTAATGAATGTATACAAATCCATATTTAAAATAGTCTTGATAATTTTGAATTTAAGGGGCTTTGTTAGATCTCATTAGATTGTTAGTGATTTTCTTTTTTGCACTAAAATGTAGCTGTTGAAGTGCTTATGCTAAAAAAGCGGATGATGTGTTTGCCTTGCCATTTTCTCTTTGTTAATGTGTGCTTTTATTATTAGTATTAGCCTTAGGGCCTAGAGTTCTTTGTAATCTTTTTAAGCTAGATTGAGCGTTAATTTAGTTAAAATCATATAATCTGTAATTCCACTTAACCCAGCACATTTGAACTGCACAGCTTTGTCACATGACAGCTGCAGAAGTAGGAGTGCGGGTGCCACTGTTAACCCTTTGACTTTATGACATTTTTTTCTCTTACCTCAGGGTAGCTTCTCCAGTCTGTGAGGGAGGCACTGTTAATTCAGATAGTAAATATTATTATAACTTAATTGTTTTACTTGTCGGACAAAATATAAACAGAAATTCTCATACTTTCTGTCCACATCTTTGTGGACCTTCTCGTACAGTTCCTTTGCTACAGCTTAGCCAGCCCACTGTTGCACATCACTTGTATGACTCAGTCTCTTGCAAATTGTTTTCCTTATTAATGCTATCGTTAGACTGTATTCTTACTATGATCAGTGATTTCCATGTTGCCAAATTTAATTGACTTTTTTCAGTTGGTTTTTACCATTCGGTAGTCTTTTTTCTTTTAAGCTCAAATTTTTGTTAATAGCCTTGGAACAAATACATTAATATTTCCTTATAGTCGTATAGTATTATACAGTTTTGAAAGAACTTTCACATATACCAGTCGAACCCTTACAACAGCCCTGTGAGGTAGGCAGGGTAGGTGTTATTTTCCTACTACTATTGAGAGCAAAGCTAAGAGGTGAAGTAAGGTCACACAGTTGGTGAATGATGGAGCTAGGACTAGAACCTAGGCCTTTTGACTTGCTGCCTCCCTGAGAACATTCAAGTAATGATATCCTATGCTATATAACAAATATTTATCTCCTATGAAGTTGATCAGGTCTATTTTTATACATTTTACCTGTTTTTCTATTACCTTTCCCTAATATCAAAAAACTCTAAAACTGATGAGACATTTGAGACATTTCTTCTCTGTTACTGGACTTTTTCTTAGATATATCAAGCACTAGCCTAAGATGAAACTTCTGTTTTGAGGATCCTTGGCTATAAATTCTAAATTATGATATGAACATTTATTTTACAAAAGTCTGCAAATATATGTTGAACTTAAGAAAAACAAAACAGGTCTGTTTATATTCTCGAAAGCTTTCCATCTTTCCCAATATGACTTTAAGATGTGTATAAGAGGAAAACAGGGAAAGTGTTCAGCAATATTACAGTATTATTGGGAAACCAATGCAGAGTGCACATAAATGCAAGTCACATCACGCCACACTAGTTTGTTTTCTTTGTTGGCCTTTTAGAGGATGGAGAACCATTAGTGTCTTACTTTCAGGTTTGATCCCATCTTATATGTGATATCCTCAGCAACTAGCTAAAAATGTGATCTGAATTATACCAATTGGAGGACTCAAGCAGCAGTGATCAAAACATACATGTATGTGGTTTGGTTTTGCCTAGGTCCAGTGTAATTACTTATCAAAACAAATTTTAACCTATAGCATCTCTGTTAAATTTAGAAATGTGAAATATGGTAGAGTTATCAACTTGGAATATAAGACTAAAACTGTAACTGACCCAAAACTACCTGTCAAAAGCACAGAAAGCTCAACAGGCATAAAAACTAAGGAGTAAAACCCAACTGTTCTGACATAGAGTGAAAAACAGGAAATGCAAACCATCAGGTTAAAGTGAATCACAAAACATTAGGCATGTAGAGAACGTTTTAAAAATATGAAAATGACACTGAGCTGTATTACCAGGAATGATATTTTTAAAATTCCAGGTATGGCCTTTTACATTTAAGAACAATGGAGAGAAACAAACCTATAGGGTAGGTGCAGAAAATGAATGGGATTTAGAAAGGGAGTTCAGTTGGGGAATTAAGGAAGGCCAAGAAACAAATACATTCAAAATGGATTTAGAATCTCTCCTCTAAATCCACTCTTTCCAAAAATGTTTCCTAAATTGAGAGATTTGGTAAAAATAAAAAAGCTAGTGACAACAAAAGTGGCTATATTACCTTATAAAATAAAGTAGTATTTAAATGTAGATTAGAAATCATGCTGTAAAAGATAAATCTGCTGAGCAGGCTGTAGAACCTAAAACTTAGGTGCTGCTGTCAGTGATAAAAGGCAGAAAAGTGTCTCAAAAACAGAATTGCCATATAAGGACTCAACATTAATGAAACTATTAAGAAACAAGTACTTAACTGTTTGTAATTGAAGCCTAATGAAAAGCACATTTTGTATGTTTACTAAAGAGATCTAACAGTTTTAACTAATATGAAAAATACTGCAGTCTTTTAAGGTAAAACGAGAAGATCTAGAATATTCTAGTTCAGTATATTGGGCTCAAAACCAGCTTTCCTTTTGAAATGCATCTAGACTAGACTATAATTCCTTACATAGTATCATTGTCGTCATCATCTTCATGTTTTTCTCTTCAGTGGGTTTGCTTCATTGGCTGTGTTCTATGACGAAACCATGTTGATGGGAATAAGAATATTTTTGGGCCCAATCATTGAGGGATTAGTTGGAACATTTTGAACTGCAGTTGTTGCAGGAACTGGTTTGACAGGTGTGGACCGAGAAGGTGGAATCTGCACTGTTAAATCTTTGGCTTGTCACTGACATTGGAATTGAAACTTTATTTGGGACAGACACTGTTCGCGGGGTCACTATAGTAGGAGTGGTAGGTTTTCTACTAACAGCACCAACAGTCAATCGTAGAACTAGCCTCCCTTGGTTAGGTCCCTTTTTAATTAAGGACTTCAGCCTATAGTTTGGAGCTGTTAAGCAGTATCTGTCAGGTGGGAGTCTAGGTCCTGCATATGGCTTAATCAGTGGCAAAGGGGTTTGATTTTTCTGCCTTGCAATATCCAGTAAGAAACCTCTTGGGGGAAGAGAGGTAAAAGATCAGCACGACACTGGATTGCCAGTCTCACATCATCTGCATCAACATTAGGTTTCTTAGCATGGCTCGAATAAATTTTTGCATCATCCAGAATTGTAGTCACATTTCGGAAAGCAAATTCCAAAATTTGATTTATAACCTTTGGTTTGTAGTCTGTGATTCCCATATCCTTCGAAATCTGTGCCATCACCAAGGCATCCCTAGGAGCGTTCTTGGGAAGTGCCATCTTGCCCAATTCCATGTTATCCAGCCACTCGTTATCCAGAGAGAGAGCCTATTGGTAGTCTTTAACTTAGTTGGTCATTTCATGGTTTTTCTCCTGCTGCAAGTGGTTCAAGTGCTGACCCAGTTGCTCTTATCAAAAAAAAAAAAAAAAACCACATGAGTCATCTCTAATGTGTTCTTTTCCTTTTCCAAATACTCTTGACTTCATAGTACAGTCACCAAAACTTATTGATTTTATTTCCTAAGTTCTTTTCATATCCATTCGCTTTTTTTTTTTCCTAACAGTTGTAAAACTACCCTAATTTAAGCCACCAGCTCTCTTGGAGTTCTGCAGTAGTCCCCCATGGGGTCTTCTGATGCCTGCTTTCTCTGCATAGTGGCTAAAGTGATGTTCTGAAAACAGATCAGATCGTTTTACTCTTCTTGCTTAAGTCTCTTTAATGACTTATCATTGCAGTGAAAAGCGACCAGAAAGATCTTTATCTCTCCACTGCTTTCCCCTTAGTTCTCTGGGTACTAAACACTGATCTCTCTGATCCTTCAAAATATGCTAAGCAATCCCCAGCTACCTTTGTGCTGTTCCTTCTGACAGGAATGGTCTTTTCCTTCCCTTTTTGTTAGCTTCTTCTCATCCTTCCTATTGTGCCACAAAAAAGTTCAGGTTCAAGGACCTTGTTGTAAAGTCTCATTTTATGCTATATATTTGCTTAATAATATTTATCCCTATGATTAACTTTTAACCGTTATATCTCCAGCACCTAGCAAATAAAGGATAAAATTTGAGTAAATGAACATTATCAGTATTTGCTTGTTTTTGTATCCATAGACTACTTGCTTTTTGAGGGTAATGTCCATATCTATTTTGGTCTCCATTATTTTTCCAGTATCTAACACATTCACACACAGACAAATATTTTTGAGTTACTGTGGTGGGTCTGTCATTATTTGTTGAATACCTTTTCCCTATAGACCTTAAATTGATCATGTCTGTCTTGTGCACCCATTCCAGTGCTTAATACAGTGCCTGACATGTAAGTATTTGGTAATGGTTTTTTGTTGTTGCTATGGACCTGTCTCTACTTTGCAATATGCACATTTAACCCATTCACATTTATTCTAATTGCTAATATGTTTAAACTTATTTCTGATATCTTATTTTGTGTTGTCTATGTTCTTGCTTTTTTTTCTTTTCTCCCTGTTTTGTTTAGATCAAGTTTTTTTTCTATAATAGGTTTATTCCTTTAAGAGTTAGGAAGTTAAATATAATCTTTTTAGTCTTTTAATTATTGACCTGAAATCTGTAATGCAAGTTTTTAATTTTATATTTTTCTACCAACATCTTCCCATAAGACAAGAACCTCTGTTCTGCTCCCTTCCTTGCTACCTTTCCTATGAAAAAATTGAGATTTTGCTTTCCAATTGTGATTATCTATACCAATCGAAACTTGTACTGGTGCTTTTATTTAGATCCTACTCCCAAGTATGTATTTATTTTTAAAAATTTATGTAAGCTATATATTTTTTTGGCTATAATAACTTTCCTAATAATTCTTTTAGATAGGATTTGAGAGTGATATACTTTCTGTATTGTTACATATCAGAAAATGTATTTATTTTGCCCCTGTACATGATTAGTTTAACTGGGAATGAATTCTGTGTTCCTAATCATTTCCCCTCAGATTTTCAAAAAAAATTGCTTCATTGTTTCCAATGAAATATCTGACATCAAATAATTTTTTCTTTGCGTGTAATGTTTCTTCTTGCTTGAAGACTCTTAGGATTTTGTTTTTAGCCTTGCTATTGTAAAATGTCATCATTATATGCTTAGCATTTGTTTTTGTTTTGTTTTCCATACATACTAGCTCTTCAGCTATGAGAAATTTATTTCTGTTATTTTTTTGAGCAGTTGCCTTCTTCCATTGTTTTTACTGTCTTTCTGGAATTTCCCTTAACTGGATGTGAGAAGTTTTGGATTTATCCTCAATGTCTGTTTGTTCTTTTTATCCTCATTCTCAGAAAATGCCTTTGGTTACTAATTGACTGATCACTCTTTAGCCATGTTTATTCTACCGTTTGACACCATCTATGCTTTCTTCTTTATTTTATATTATTTATTTTATATTACTTATAAATTTATTTTTGAGACTACATTGCCCAGGCTGGGTGCAGTAGGGCAGTCACAGCTCACTGTAGCCTTGACCTCCTGGGCTCAAACGAGCTACCCACCTTAGCCTCCTGAGTAGCTGGGACTACAGGCACACAACACTATGCCTGACTACTTAATTTTTTTTTTTTTTTTTTAAGAGATAGGATTTTGCTCTATTACCCAGGTTGGCCTAGAACTCCCTACTCAAGTAATCCTTCCATCTTGGCCTCCTAAAGTGCCTGGCTTCTTTATTTTAATGTTTAAATTTTTATATCTAGCCAGGCGTGGTGGCTTATGCCTGTAATCCCAGCACTTTGGGAGGCTGAGGCGGGCGGATCACAAGGTCAGGAGTTCGAGACCAGCCTGGCCAATATGGTGAAACCCCATCTCTACTAAAAATACAAAAATTAGCTGGGCATGGGGGTGGCACCTGTGCTCCCAGCTACTCAGAAAGCTGAGGGAGGAGAATCACTTGAACCCAGGAGGCAGAGGTTGCAGCGAGCCAGGATCTCACCACTGCACTCCAGCCTGGGCAACACAGTGAGACTCTGTCTCAAAAAAATAATAATAATAAATAAATAAAATTTTTATGTCCAAGATCTATAGTTGAGTCTTTCTCTGAATATAGTGTACTATTGAAACTTTTAAAAGTTTTTTCTGTATTTGCTGTCATTGCTACAGGATGAGTTCTTCTCATACTGATTCTCATGCATGTCCCCCACAGTTGTTGTAGATCCATATGTATTTGAGAGGTCCTGCCAGCTTGTCTGTGAATACTGCATTTGCTTCTAACAGCTGTGGAGAAGGGCAGTACATGTTGCACAATGGGATGTGCCAGTGGCAACAGTTCTGAGCTTGGTTACTCCCCTTTCCTTTTGTGACTCTTAAGTATGCACACTTACTGCTCAGAGGCAGACCTCTTTGTTGATGAGGTGACAAGGAGGGAGAAGCCGAGATAATTAGTTGTTCCTCTAGAGTCCAACCACTCTTCCTAATGCTTGCTCTGAGGACACTTCCTGTTCTGTAGATCCTATGGCTTCTCTGCCCTTGGGATTATTTTGGAAACTTTTTTTACTTCTCATCACCATCCTCTCTGGAGGTTTCTTCCTTTAGTCCTTTCATATTTGCCTTTTCTCTTTCAGGAACTTCTCAAAATTCCTGGTTCTTTAAGAGCACACCTCTTTTGCTGCTGCTGTACATTACAGGGATTTAAAGTGGAAGGGGCCATTAGATGCATAGATCAGAGCTCTGTATTGATCCATGCTTGTATTCAAGAATTCCGCATATCCTTATTTAAATATATCCTTAATAGTATATACAAAAGGAAAAAAATAGATAGATCTTAGGCTCTGACACAAATGTGGCTGTCTCCTAATACTAATGTTATGAAGTTTATGGGTATAATTATTGTATTTAAGTGAATCCATACATTCCCTTCTATCTGTGAAATCATAAAACCACAGTTTTTTTATTATATATTATTTTTGTAGCATATAGTGAAAAGTTAATTTCAGTTTTTTTTTCCTATTAGGTTACTGCTGATTCAGCCATTCTAGAAGTTCTTCAGTCCAACATTCAGCATGTGCTGGTCTATGAAAATCCTGCTCTTCAGGAGAAAGCGTTGGCTTGTATTCCAGTCCAAGAACTAAAAAGGAAATCACAAGAAAAGTTATCCAGAGCTAGAAAATTGGATAAAGGTAGTAGCTTTACATAATCATTTATTGCTAAATGTAAATCATTGCTAAATAAACAGAAAATACTGAAATACAACTGACCCTTGAACAACATGGGTTTGAACTGCATGGGTCCACTTATATGTGGATTCTTTTAAACCAAATGTGGATTCACAGGATGCAAAACCCATATACGGAGGGTCAACTCTTTATATACATGGGTTCTGCAGGGCTGACTGTGAGACATGAGTATGTGTGGATTCTGGTGTAGGTGGGAGTCCTGGAACCAATCCCCAGCATATACCGAGGGACAGTTGTAGTGCCTTTTGCTCTTATACATTGTTTTACAGTGTTATAAATGCTTAACCTATTTCAATTTGAATTTTTAAGAAGTACAATAATAGTATAATTTTATTGCATATACCTCATGGGCACATATCACCTTTTTTTTCAATTTTTTAATTGAGGTAAAATACATATAACAAAATTTACCATCTTACCCATTTTTAAGTGTACATTTCAGTGTTATTAAATATAGTCATAATGTTGTTCAGCCATTACCACCATCTATAGCTTTTTTTATCTTGTAAAACTGAAACTATACTCATTAAATAATAATTCTTCCTCAGCTTCCAGCAACGACTATTCTACTTTGTCGCTGTGATTTTGACTATTCTATCTTATATAAGTGGAATCATACAGTTTTTGTCTTTTGGTGACTGGTTTATTTCACTTAGCATAATGAACCTCAGGGTTCATCCAGTGATAACGGTTTGGCTCTGTGTCCCCACCCAAATCTCACCTTGAATTGTAATCCTTATAATCCCCGTGTGTCAAGGGTGGGACCAGTTGGAGGTAATTGAATCATGGTGGTGGTTTCCCTGATGCTGCTCTCATAATAATGAATGAGTCCCAGGAGATCTGATGGTTTTATAAGCATCTGGCATTTCCCCTGCTTGCACTCATTCTCTCTCCTGCTGCCCTGTGAAAAGGTGCCTTCTGCCATGATTGTAAGTTTCAGGAGGCTTCCCCAGCCATGTGGAACTGTGAGTCAATTAAACCTCTTCTTTATAAATTACCCAGTTGCAGGTATTTCATCATAGCAGCATAACAACAAACTGGTACATCTAGGTTGTAACATATTGCAGAATTTCCTTCTTTTTTTTTGTTTTTTGGCAGTTTTTACAGTTTTATTTAAACACAAAACATGCACATGAGCTGTCTACTCATTTTCTTCGCTGTGCAGCCTGGCATTGGGGTTGGTGACTCTGATGGCCAGCTGGGTGGCTCTTTCCATGATGGCTTTGCAGTTCTTGGAGGAAACATTGTAAGCAATCTCAGCACAGTAAGTTTTGTTGCACATCAGCAGCACTTCAAGCTCCTTGACGTTGTGGACCAGGAACTTCTGGAAGCCACTGGGCAGCATGTGCTTTGTTTTTTTGTTGCTCCCATAACTAATGTTGGGCATCAAGATCTGGCCCTTGAACCTTCTATGAACCCTGTCGTCAATACCTCTGGGTTTCCACCAGTTACACTTAATTTTTGACATATCAGTCAGACTGGAGCCGGATGAACTTGGTTCTCTTTTTGATGATCTTGGGCTTCACAAGGGGTCTGAGGGCGGCCATGAGGCCGAAGAGGAGATGGCTGCCACCTCTGTAGGCAGTGCTGAGGAGGAGAGAGCTTCCTTCCTTTTTAAGGTGAATAATATCCTGTTTATGTATATATCACATTTTGCATATCCATTTATTCATTTATTCATGGATACTTGGGTTGTTTCAATATTTTGGCTATTGTGAATAATGTTGCTATGAACGTGGGTGTTTAAATACTTTAGTCTGAAATCCTGGTTTCAATTATTTTTGGTATACACCCAGAAGTGAAACTGCTGGATCTTATGGCAATTCTATTTTTAATTTTTTGAGGAACCACCATACTGTTTTCCACAGTGACTGTATCATTTTACATTCCTGCTAACAGTGCACAAGTGTTCTAATTTCCCCCGTTTTTACCAACACTTATTATTTTCTGATTTTTCAATAGTAGCTATGCTAATGGGGATGAAATGGTATGTCACTGTAGTTTTGATTTGCATTTTCCTAATTCATGATATTGAGCATTTTTTTCATGTGCTTATTGGTCATTTGAATATCTTCTTTGGAGAAATGTTTATGCAAGTCTTTTGAACATTCTTTTTAAAAACTTTTTTTTTTACCTGAATATGCATTTGCAGTTTAATCATTGGTATGTGAATATTTTTAGGTAAAGTAGAACTTTAGCCCACAGAATATATGATAGCGGCATTAGTGAATTTAAATTAGTGAATTTTAATGTGAATCTAACAGAAACCATATTCAGAATTAATCCATATGAATAGACCATTGACTCACTTTTATGAGTAGAGAGACATTATTTATGGATTAAGAGTAGGTTTTGGAGTCAACTGTCTTTGTATAAATTCAGCTCTGCTACTTCCTGTGCATCACTGAGCAAGTAATTTAATCTCTATGACTCAGTTTCTTCATGTAGAAATAAGAATGATAATTTTTAGAAATAAATGAAATAATACATGTAAAAGCTGGGCATGATGTACTGGATAATAGGAACTGAGGTAAACAGTCCGTTCATGTAAGGTTTTATGCTAATCTAGCTAGGAATTAATCTAACTAGAGTTGTTTTCATGTTTGCTTTAGCCGTAGGTATCAGAGGCTTCAAATTCCTCCAGTGTTCTTGTCGTCTCCCCCCCATTGTCTTTAGGCTTCCCTAAGAACTCCTCATTAGAGTCTGCATTTATCCTGCTTGGTGTTCGTTTAGTTGTAATCCATTGTTATTATACTGGAGCCCTATTGGTGTGATGGTAAGGTGTCAAGGAGAAGGTTCTATAATCTTTTGATTAAATCTCAGTATTTTAGTGGGCCTATATCTCTGGGCCTGTGCCTTGCACAAGTGTTTGTTAGCCTTTTTACCTCCATAGGTGAGACAGGAAGGCTACAAGGGGCTGGAGTCAGGGAAATATATGTCCTTCCCCCAGTTCAGAGAAGACTCTGGTAAAATATTTTTCCCTGGAGAGGCCTTAATTGTGAAGAACACTCTGGGTATACCTCACAATTCTTACTCTTCCCATCTTTTCTAGAGCCACAAAGGATTTTTCTTGGTTCTTCATTGTGAAAACCTGGTGGGCTTTCTGCAGACAAAATGCACAGAAGTGTGGGGACCTCTCCCAAGACTGAATTTCTTACTCCCAAGCTAGTCCATACTCAGCTTCCAGCAGTTTGTCAAAATTGCTATTTAAATGTCCTTACCAGTTTATGGCTCTAGTGACTTATTTTCCATGTAAGCAGATTTTGGCTGTGATTCTCTATATTTGTCTATCTTTTTGGATTTTGGGGTAATAGTTCACTCTGTGACCTCAGTTCTCTAATGGGTCCAAGAAAAGTCACTGATTTCAGTTGAGCTTTTTATTGTTTTAAAGGTGAGAGTATTGACCTCTGTTTGCTAGAAACTGGAAGATGAAACCAGAAATCCCTCTGAAGGCTTAACTATATGTGTCTCTTCCTTTTTTAACCATTTGATCAATTTTCACAAATGTCATTTATATATTTTGCTACCCTTTGTATTTTGGTAGTTTTTGTCTTTTTAAAAATATTACACTATGCCATTTTTAAATTTTTGATGACTGGCTTGGGCCTTAGATTTACTTCTGCTACAGGCCTGCTAACCTTAAGACAGTTGTTCTCTTCTTGTATTAACAGTTTTTTTCCTGTGTGTACAATAAGAATGTTTATTAATATGTGATTATACAGGCCCTGTCCAGCTTCAAAGTACTGTGGTCCTTTATATGATGACTTATAGAAATGCCTGTTTATCAGGTACTTACTGAACATGTTTTGTGTTTGAGTCATTGGGCTGGGCCCTGCAGGGGAGAGACAGGATAATAATATAGCCTTGCCTTAAGAAGCAGCTAAATAGAAGATGAGAATTCAGATATACAGATCAACTGAGTGTAAAGCAGAGTCCAACAAATGTAATGTATGAAGTATAATTTTTAAAACATTATGTTGTAGACCAGCTTGGCCAACATGGTGAAACCCCGTCTGTACTAAAAATACAAAAATTAGCCGGGCTAATTTGCAGTTGCAGATGCCCATAATCCCAGCTACTCGGGAGTCTGAGGCAGGAGAATCGCTTGAAACCGGAAGGCGGAGGTTGCAGTGAGTAGAGATTGCACCACTGCACTGCAGCCTGGGCAAAAGAGCGAAACTCCGTCTCAAAAAATAAAAAATAAAAAAAACCATTATGTTGCTAAATGAATAAACTTCAGTGAGAAATAGCATAGAGACAGAATGTTCCTGTTTGTGTCCATCATATTTCCTCTCTCTAGGCAAATAACAATCAGGAAATTGCTCAAGGAGCAAAAATCTACAGTAAAGAGCATGAGTTAGGTGAACGTTATGTTTATCCTGATGCATTTGTCCATCTGTCCTCACAGTGGGAATGGTCTTATCAGTGGACCAAGAATCCTTCAAGTCCATTAGCTAAGACTTAAAGTCCATTTCCCATAAAAATCTGCTGATGTTCCCTGCTAACATTTGCTCCAGCATTTTTTCTTTCTAATTATAAAGATAATACAGGGGTTGTAGAAAATTTGGAAAATAGGGAGAAGACAACCTATCAATAACTTCATCACATTGGAGTATGTGTATTTAAGATCTGTGTATATATTCTTTCACGCTTAAAAAGTTTTAATTAAAATAGGAAAGAAATGACACAGCAGATTAGTAGTGAAAATTATGAAAATCAGTAAAAGATTTTTTTTTTTTAAGGGCATGAAGGATGAGTGGGATTTATAAAATATGTCAAAATACATACTAAGGGATTGGGGATTTTCTTCCAAGTGTAGTGATCAACATGCATAGAGGCAGAGAAGGACAGGCTCTATTTGGGAACAATGAATAATACAGTTAGACTGTGTGTAGGGTAGGGTGTATATAAAGCAGTGGAAGATCAAGTAGGCTGAAACCATATTTTGGTTGACATTGAATTTCAGACAGAGCAGTGTATACTGAGTTCATTTTTAATGTTTTCAAAAAAATTAGTAAAATGAAACAAAGCATATTTCTAATAAGGTTTGAAATAGTAAAGACCAAAGAAATTCAAAGGAAACATGTCTTGGCCAAAAGACTAATGTTATATTGTGACTGTAATTGAACATATAGCAGAAATGTTACATAACCTTATTCATCAGAAAGCAGAAAATAATTTCTCAGGTGTTCTCGAATAGGTAATTCAGCAGGATTGACTATTGAAACTTTGAATGAGTGACATTAGACTGTATTTAAGGAAGATTAATCTAGTAATAACTTGTGAAATGAATTAAAATCAAAAGAGTACAAGGAGAGAAAAATTAAAACACAATAGTAATCTAATTTACATAAGAGGGATAAGAGGGTGAACAGAGGGTTGAGATTATAAGGGAGAAGATGGATGTGAAAGTTGTTGGGGTTATAGAATATGTGGAATTTGCAGTCGATAGGATAAGGCATCATGTATATATAAGGAAGATGTCTAAGATGACTGGGTAACTTTGAATCTAGGCAACTAGGAAATTAAAGGAGTCAGTAGAAACAGGTTTTAAAGGGAAAGGAAGAGTGAGTTGAGGTGCCTACTATCTGGACTGCCAAGTGAAAACACAGGCCTGGAAATTCGATAAGAAGTCAAGCCTTGAAATACACTTTAGGATGATAGGTAAAGCCATGCAGGTAAATGAGATTGCTAAAATTGAGAGGACAGGGTGGAGAGGTAGGATTACAGAGGTTCTAGAAAACAGTGTAGCACTAGCCATATATGGATATTTACATTTAAATTAAATGAGATGAAAAATCAAGTTCTTCAGTCACACTCAGCATATTTCAGCTACTCAGTAACCACAAGTTAGTGACAACCCTACTGGACAGTAGGAATAGGAATTATTTCCATTATTGCTGAAAATTCTATTGGATGGTGATATTTTAGAAACAGCAGGATATGGGAAGAGGAAGAGTAACAAGTGAAGGAAACTTATATAGTGAAATAAGTGGTATGGTAGGCATAATGAGTATATCAATTAGGATTAGGTTGTGCTATGAGTAAAATGACTGGTGGCTTAGAGATTATTTTCTCATGTAAGAAATTATGGAGGTAGTCAGTCTGGAGCTAATGGTGAGCTATCATCAAAGACCTAGGTGCCTTCTGTCTTTCGGCTCGGATGTACATGTTTTCCATCCTTCACATCACCTCGTAGTCCAAAATGGCTGCTGCAGCTCCAGCCACTACATTTCCAGACCAAACATCAGGAAGAAGAAACGGAGAAAAGGCATAAAGGTTTTATCTCTAATTTGAGCTTCTTCTCTTGAAGTAGTCTTCCTTGGAGTAACATGAAGCTTAGTCATTTAGCCACACTTAGCCGCAAGGGAAGTTGGGATCTGTAGTTTTTTAACTGGTGCATTGTCATCCCTCCAAAATTGAAATTCTATAAATGAGGAAGAAGTAGCAAGTGGATATTATATGGCCACCATCAGTCTCTGCCCCAGTGAGTGAATGGCACTGAGATGATGACGAAGCCCCCGCTGGCCAAATTGGTGATTTTCTTTCATTAGTGCGGTGGACTGTTTTTTCCTTTCCAGACAAAATCATATTCTGGGTCTATGGACTGGGGAAAGTGTTTTGGTTTGATGCAGAAATGGGGACCTTGTGGCACTGCCAAATGAGATAGAGAAGCATGGTTTGATAGCTTTGGCCTGGTAGACTGAAGGTTTGTCATGATTGCATGTTCCAGATACAGGTAAAACACCTTTTTGGAGGAGGAAGAACCCATTTTTGAAAAGTGGTAACAAAATATATCTTGGCCTACTAAATTGTATGTGAAGATATGAGATGGAGAACATGGATGAGGCTACCTCTACTGATGTTTTTACCCATTTTCTCATTCTCTTTTGTATATTGAAGTGGTTTTCAGAGAATGGAGTTAGGTCTAAACTTGTTGATTTTATTTTGTCACTGATAAGTTACTAGCAATCTACGTTTATATGGTATTTTTGAAGATGGTAACTTTAGAAATTTGAAGTCTTAATTATATTTTTGAAATAAACCCAGTATTCACAGAATTTAGCATCTAAATCAGGCTTCCCTTATCTCTGAGATTTCTGAGCTTTCATCATACAGGAATCTACTTTTATTTCTCTGAGCCCCTAGTTAAGGATATTGTTTAAATGAGGAACATTGACCCTTAATTGGGTGTTACTGTTTAATAGTCATACTTTCAGCTGGATTATACCTGGAGTATGTAACAGAAGTACAAATACTCTGTTTTCCTTTCCTTTCTTCTTGGTCTTGATAATGACTATTTGGTGAACAATTACAATTCTAAGTAATATTTTGAGGCATGTTTGTTCATTCCTTTCATCATTCAAATATTTATTAAGCATCTAGTGTATAGCAAGCAGAACACTAAGTGTTGGGGATATAGCAGTGAACAAAACTAAGTACCTGCCATTATGGGAAGAGACACACATACACACTAGTGAAAAGTGCTAGGAAGACCAATGGGAGAACAGAGTGAGTGACGACTAGTAAGATGCTGTTTGATACAAGATTTTCAGGGATGGCTTCTCTAAAAAGCAATGATTTCCCTTTTAGGTAGAAGGCATGAGCAACTGCAAAGGCCTCCTGAGGTGGGAGTGAGGTTGGCAAGTTTAAGAGATGGTGGGGAGAGCATGGTGGCTGTAGCCAGTGAACAAGACAGGAGGAGATAGGGTTTGACGTCAGAGAGGTAAGAGGGTATTTAAGTTTCCTGGGGCTACTATAACAAATTACCAGAAACTTGGTGAAATAAAAAGAAATTTATTCTTGAAGTTCCAGAAGGCAGAAATCCAAAATCATTATCACAGCGGGAAATCAAAGTATCCCCAGAGCCACGCTCCTTTTGGAGGGGAGAATCTGTTCTTTGCCTCTTCCAGCTTTTGGTTGCTGCTGGCAGTCCTTGGTTTGTGGCTGCAACAGTCTGGTCTTAAGGCCAGCATCTTCAAATCCCTGTCCCATCTTCACATTGCCTTCTCTGTGTGTAAAATCTCCATTTACTTGCTTTTTATGAGGTTAATTGTGATTGAATTTATCCACATATTCCAGGATAATCTCCCCATCTAGAGATCCTTAACTTTATAATATCTGCAAAGACCTTTTTTTTTTTTTTTTTTTTTTGCCACATAAGGTAACTACATTCATAGGCTACAGTGATTAGGACATGGATATCCTCTGAGGGCCATTTTTTAGCCTACAACAGGGAGCCAGCTGAAAGAACAAGAGTTGGGACTTTGAATTTTATTTTGAATGAGATGGAAACCCATTGGAGGGTTTTTTAAGTCACATAATCTGGCCTGTACTTTTAAAAAGATTACTCTAGCTGCTGCATGGTAGGCACTAGACTGAGAAGGAGAATGACAGTCCTCTGTATCTAAAACTTTGTTTTTAATGTAACTAATTCATGAATATCTTCCTGTTGGAAAGCTTTCATATTATATGGGAAACGCCAAACTCTCCCTGCCATTCAGTTCTGTTCCTTTTCATGTCTTGTCCTGGATATTTATACCTGTAAATAATTATCTATAAAAATAGTTTAAGTTGTGTGGGGTTTATTTAAAATTTATCATCTCATATATATTCAGCTCCTTGGTGTTTTTCATTTACAAATATGTATTGGACAGCTTTTTAACTCCATAGTGTTTGATTGTACATACACTATTATTTATACAATTCCCTATTGATGGACATAGAGGTTGTTTCCATTTTCTCTGTTCTAAATGCCACGACAGTGGAGATTCTTGTAAACCATGTCTCCTGGCACACATGCACAAGTATTTCTCTTGGATAGATACTGAAATGTCAAGTGTGTGTAATACTTTTATATTATAATGGATCCTGCCAAATTGCCTTCCAATTTATACTAGAAGTGTCTAAGAATATTTGTTTCCACTTAATAATGAAAGTATTGAATTTCTTTTATGGACTTTGTGAATTTTTCTAGTGGGTTTCTTAATGTTCTTACTGATTTATAGAAGTTCTTTATGTATTTAGAAATTTATCTTTTTGAGACAGAGTTTTGCTGTTGTCGCCCAGATTGGAGTGCAGTGGCGCGATCTGGGCTCGCTGCAACCTCCGCCTCCCAGGTTCAAGTGATTCTCCTGCCTCAGCTTCCTGAGTAGCTGGGATTACAGGTACCTGCCACCATGCCCGGCTAATTTTTTTTTTCTTTTGTATTTTTAGTAGAGACGGGGTTTCACCATGTTGGGCAGGCTGTTCTCCACCTCCTGACCTCAGGTGATCCTCCCACCTCAGCCTCCTAAAGTGCTGTGATTATAAGCGTGAGCCACCGTGCCCGGCCAGAAATTTATCTTTTCTTTGTTAGACATGTTACAAATTTTTCCTCCCAGAGTTCTTTAGTGTAGCTTTTGAAATTCAAAAGTTTTTATTTTTAATATAAGAAAATTTAATTTTTTTCATTATTGATTTTACAGTTTGTATCTTGCTTGCTTAAGACCTTCCTAACCCAAAGTCATAAACATAAACATACTTACCTATAAACTTCTATTATTTTATATTATTCCAGAGAAAGAGTTTTTTTTTAATGAACTATAGTAGGGATCTGATAGATAGCTATTTGTCCTAATATCATTTATTGAAACAGTCCATCCTGTTAGAGCTGCTTTAAAATGCTAACTTTATTAAATACTGTGCATTTGCTTAGAAATCTGTCTTTCAGAACTCTTGTTTCATTGATCTGTTTATTCTTCACTAATATCACAATGTTTTAAATATTAGAGTTTTATAATATGTCTTGATACATGGCAGGCAAATTTACCTTATGATTCTTATTCAAAGTTGTGTTGGCTATTTTGTGCATTTTCTCTTTCACATGGGATTTTGTAGTTAGCTTGTCAATTTTTTTTTTTTTTTTTTTTTTTAATGAGACAGAGTTTCACTCTGTCACTCAGGCTGGAGTGCAATGGCATGATTTTGGCTCACTGCAACCTCTGCATCCCAGGTTCAGGTGATTCTCCTGCCTCAGCCTCCCAAGTAGCTGGGATCACAGGCACCTACCACCAAACCCAGAAAATTTTTGTAGTTTTTAGTAGAGACGAAGTTTCACCATGTTGGCCAGGCTAGTCTCGAACTCCTGACCTCAGGTGATCTGCCTACCTTGGCCTCCCAAAGTGGTGGGATTAGAGGTGTGAGCCGCCACACCTGGCTAGCTTGTCAAATTTTATGAAAAAATATTTTATAATTTTAATTGGGATTGTATTAAATTATAGATTAATTTGTGGAAAGTTATCAGCTTTAGAAATATTGAGTTTTCCCTCCAGGAACATAAATATTTCTGGCCTTTTTACATTCTCTGTAGTTTTTTTTTCTGTAGTTTTTTATTTTGAAATACATCAAACATAAATACAAGAACAAAGTATAATATATCATATACCTATGACCAACATCAAGCTTTATTAGATTTTATCATTATGCTATATATGTCCTTCATATGTATGTTTTATTATCACTCTGTTTTAATCATAAAACATTAAAGATAGAGATGAGAACCCCCTATATATGTTTTCAAGATTGATTTTCCCTCTCCTTCCCTTCTTGCCAGAGATACCATGGTCTTGAATATGAACAAGAGAGATCTATTTATGGAAAAGTGGGTATATTATCTGTCATATTATAACTTACTAGGGTTGTTATATATACTAGAGATGTGGTTGTGTTTTTATGTGTTTGGGGATGAGTATCCATGGATGGATTATATTGTACAGTTGAAGCCCTAATAGAAAGGCTAATAGGATCATTTTTTAAATGTCTGGAATTCTGTGATTTCTGCCTTTTGTGATTGTTTCATGTTTACTTGTGTATATACCTGATAACAAATTCAATGTATCCCATTTTTAAATGTTTTTCAAAATCAAATTTATTTTTCTACCTCCCTTGTACTTCAGGATCAATTCCTAACTGACTATAGTTCCCTAAGAGGTCATTGTGTTCAGCTCACTTGTTAATGCATAATATCAGTTAGAGGATATAAAATGGTAAATGTTCTACTGTTTTTAATGTGCAGTTATATGTGTCATTGTATTTCAGCCTAGTGCATAATAAATGACAGTTTCTTCTTGCCTCTTATTAGTGAAAACCTTAAAATCATCTTATGTTTTCATATTTTTCTGGTTCGTATTTGAGAATAAATATGTTTGGATAGTTTAAATTTTGTCAGTTTTAGCTCTTACTTGGTTCTCCCTTAATTTCTCAGGTATCAATATAAGTGATGAGGATTTTCTTTTGCTGGAGCTTTTGCACTGGTTTAAGGAAGAATTTTTTCACTGGGTGAATAACGTTTTGTGCAGCAAATGTGGTGGACAGACTAGGTCTAGAGATAGATCATTACTGCCCAGTGATGATGAGCTGAAGTGGGGTGCAAAGGAAGTGGAAGATCATTACTGTGATGCCTGCCAGTTCAGCAATCGATTCCCAAGGTGGGTGCCCTGGATGGCAAAGTCAGAATAATCTCTTAATGAAATAGTTAGAAGAGAGTTTTTACTAAATGAACTTTTTAATATTTAATTATCAGAAATATATTCCTCTAAAACACAGTTGAGCAAACCGTGGCTGGCAGGCTAAATCCAGCTGACATCCTGTTTTTGTAAGTAAAGTTTTATTAGAACATAACCATGCTGATTTATTTGCTTATGGTCTGTTTTTATGCTGCAACAAGCAGAGTTGAATAATGGTGACAGAAATGATATGACCCACAAAGTCTGAAATATTCACCATCTGTCTTTTATAGGAAATTTGTTGACTCTTGTTCCAAAGTATAACTTGAGTATAGTCATAACATGTTTAATGCTATAAATCTTGTATTACTCTTTTTTAATTCCTAATTTTTAACTGTCTGATAGCTAACAATACTTATAATAATGCTGAGGTATACTTTTACCTTCCATATTATCATCGGATGATTATTTTAAACACATAATTGTATTCACTCTCACAATAATCAGCATTATTATTATCAGTCTTATTAGCAGAAGTTTGTTTTAGTTAGGTGCTTCCCCTGCCCTAGAACCTAACCTACTCCTCATATCTCTAAATTTTAAACTAAGGACATTTTAAATTTTAAATTAATTTCCATTCTTTAATTTATAAGCCTGTTTTCAGATTTTCTGAATTGGCAATGTTTATAAAGTCTGGTTGTATTATCAGTCAAGAAAAGATACCACGTTTTAAAAATATCTAATTTTTTTTAGCTTAGGGCATAGTTTCTAATCATGTGCTTGTTTTAACCTCTAGCTCTTCTCTATATGGGGAGGCTGAGGCAGGAGGATTGCTTGAACCTGGGAGGCAGAGGTTGCAGTGATCCAAGATTGTGCCACTGTGCTCCAGCCTGGGCGACAGAGTGAGACTTTGTCTCAAAAAAAAAAAAAAAATTTAATTACCTAAGTTATAAATTCATTTATTTAGCTTAAGAAATGCTTGGTTAAGCATTTGCTTAACAGACTTGTCATCGCAGAGCCCATTCATTTATGCCACTGTTTCCTTTCCTTCCAAAGCACGTGGCTGACCTCTCTGCTCAGCTGCAGCACTTTTCCTGCTCAGCTCTATCAGTTCAAAACCCATCTCAACACAAAATGCAAAATTTAGTGTTCTCAAATTGGTAATTTTATAATTGGAGTAACTTCTGAAAAGAATGTTACAAATAGATCCCAAAAAACAACTTCCAAATTAGCAGGCACCTTTAAATACTTCAAAAGAGTAAAATTTTAATCAAAATGATTATTAGAAAGAAAGATAATATTTTACATAAAATTGAATTAAACTAAGCTAAAATTTTTGTTGAGTAATTTGTTAAAGTTGTTTACCTTTTAAATACAGTGAGCTAGTTATACCACTTTAGTGCTAATGCTTTAGGCACATTGCCTAGAGAATTTGCTTGTCCAAATCTTACATTATTCAAAACACAGATCAAATAAAAGTTCTCCTCCCCAGCCACTTTCTGACCTGTTGTATTGTTTGATCACTAATCTGACCTGTTGTATTGTTTGATCACATTCTGCCATATATTTAAATTATTTGTGTTCATTCCTTTCCTCAGGATTGTGAACACCTTGAAAGCAGTACTACTGTTTAATTATTTTTTACCAAATGTTCTAACATTGTGCCTCATATATTCTAGATTTCTAAATAAATATTTAAAAACAAATTAAAGGCCGGGCGCAGTGGCTCACACCTGTAATCTCAGCACTTTGGGAGGCTGAGGCAGGCGGATCACGAGGTCAGGAGATCGAGACCATCCTGGCTAACATGGTGAAACCCCGTCTCTACTGAAAATACAAACAAAATTAGCCAGACCTGGTGGCATGCACCTGTAGTCCCAGCTACTCTGGAGGCTGAGGCAGGAGAATCACTTGAACCCGGGAGGCGGAGGTTGCAGTGAGCCGAGATCGCACCACTGCACTCCAGCCTGGGTGACAGAGCGAGATTCCGTCTCAAAAAAAAAAAAAAAAAAAAAAATTAAACATTTCTGTTTAGCATAGAGGTAATGTAAATTCTCTTAAAAATCTTGATTTTGATAATTTTTTTTTTCTTTTTAAACCAGATATAATAACCCTGAGAAACTTTTGGAAACAAGATGTGGACGGTGTGGCGAGTGGGCCAATTGTTTTACACTGTGCTGCCGAGCTGTAGGGTTTGAAGCTCGCTATGTTTGGGATTACACAGGTACAGAATGTGGAATGAGCAGAGGGTAGTAGGGCTTTGCAGGCTTGCAGGTTTGGGTTTACATTCTGAGTCAATGATTCTCTGTTACTTTTTGGCCTTGTCAGTCTGACCTTCCATTTGCCTTGTGTAAAACAGTAATAATACCAACCTTCCAGGTTTTTTGAAGGGATCACAAGAGTTTTGTAAAACACCTAGCACTGTGCCTGGTGCTTTGCACTATAAATATTCCTTTTTTTCCCCTTTATTTTTTTATTGATGCATAATAGATGTACATATTTGGGGGATACTTGTAATAATTTAATGCATTTATATAAATTCTACAGAGCAAATCAGTATTATTGGGATATCTGAGATCTTAAATATTTGTCTTTATGCTGGAAACATTTGAATTACTCTCTTCTAGCTATTATGAAATATGCAGTAGATTATTGTAAACTGTAAACACCCTACTGATCTATCAAACACTAGGTCTTATTTCTTTTATTAGCAATTTACCGTGGCATTTATAGTGATGCTGTTTATATATAGATAAAAACATGTAATAATGTGCCATAGAAATCTTCATTGCTATAGGGATTACTGTAAAAAATTTAGTAAACTATAAACTTAAAGCACAGTACACAGAAATAATAAAAGTCATGTGATATTTGTGTTGTCCCTATTTAGAAATGACTTGCGTGGTCTACATGTTAAAAAGTTGTTTTCCTTGTGTTTCCATTTTCTAAAGAATTAAATGAAACCTTCCATTAATAGTTAGTGTTCTCTTAAAATCAAATATAAAGCATGTATTGACCAGAGATTCTATTAGACTTCCTGCTGGTTCTGGGCCTTAAAGTCCAGAGAGAGAGACTGTAGTTTCAAAAGTGGCATTAACTCCTTCATGATGGTAAACTCAGGATGATATTTTTTATGCTGCTCTTTAATATGTCTACCTTCTTAAGAGTTCAGCGCACATTAAGCCTAAAACTGACCACGTTAAAGGAGATTGGAAAAACATTTTTAAGGATTTCAAAGAGATAGAAATTAATACAGGTATTCTAAAATCCTGTGTGCCACAAAATGCACTTATTAACTGAAATTCAGAATATTATGCATTACTTTATGATTCTTAGGAGTTTGTGTATAGTTATTGGAAGTCATTCTGATTTCATTGTCTTTTTTCCATTGCTCTCTTTTCTCTTACTTGAGTAGACCATGTCTGGACAGAAGTCTATTCTCCTTCTCAGCAGCGGTGGCTGCACTGTGATGCATGTGAAGATGTCTGTGACAAGCCACTCCTTTATGAAATAGGATGGGGCAAGAAGCTTTCCTATGTCATAGCATTTTCAAAAGATGAGGTAGGGCATAAAAGAAAAAAAATTTTTTCCAAAAGTAAAGTATATTTTTTTATCTTTTGACAGTTTTATGAATGTATAATTAACATACAATAACCTGCATATATTTAAATTGTACAGTTTGATAAGTTTTATTTGTATACACTGAAATCATCACTGCAAATCAGTATTCATTGTATGGATGTGCCATAGTTTACCATTTCACCTGTTGATGGCTATTTGGGTAGTTCCCAGTTTTTTTCACAATTTCAAATTAAGCTGCCATGAACATTCAGGCACACAAGTCTTTATATGGGCATATGCTGCCTTTTCTCTTTGCTTAATGCCTAGGAGTAGAATGGCTGCATTATATGGTAGATATACATACAACTTTTTAAGAAACCACTAAACTATTTTCCAGCGTGGTTGTGCCATTTTACATTTTCGCAAGCAGTATGTAAGTTTCTAGTTTCTCCATGTCCTTGCTAACATTTAGTATGCTCTGACTTTTTAATTTTATCCCCTTTAATAGGTATGTAGTGGCATTTCATTATGGTTTTTATTTGTACTTCCCTAATGACAAATAATACTGAGCATCTTTTTATGTGTTTGCTTACCATCCATATGTCCCCTTTGCCTATTTTTTTTTAATTGGGTATTGTGTTTTCTTACTGTTGGGTTTTGAGAGTTCTTTATATATTCTTATATAAGTCCATTATCAGATATGTGCTTTGCAAAGATTTTTCTCCCTATCTGTAGTTTGTCTTTTTATGCTCTTAATGACTTTTGAAGAGAAGAAACTGGTGTTCAGTTTACCAATTTGTTGTTTTATGGATTGTGCTTTTTGATGTTATATTTAAGAAATTTTGCCTAGCCCCTGGTCACAATGATTTTCTCCTATGTTTTGTTTTAGAAGTTTTGTATTTTTGGTTTTACACTTATGTCTGCGATCCATTTTGAGTTAATTTTTTTATATGATCCAAGGTGTATGAAGTTTTTTTTTAACATATGGATAATGAATTGTTCTAGCACCATTTATTGAAAAGATTATTTTTTCTCCATTGAATTGTCTTTCCACTTGTATCAAAAATCAGTTCTGTAATATAAATCTAATACAATAAAAATGGATAAAATTTTTATTTGTTGAATTTTGTGGAATCAGCTTTGCAGATAAATTTTAAAAAGGTAATGTTTTGAAATTTTCACTTTTTTATCATAGCATTTCTGGTTAAACTATCAACTGTTTAGGAATGAATAAGTGACGTATTCTCTTCCGTTTATTTTATAGTCTTTTAAGTTTTATTTTATTTTATTTTATTTTAATTTTTCGAGACAGTCTCACCCTCTTGCCCAGGCTGGAGTGCAGTTGCATGATCCCGGCTCACTGCAACCTCTGCCTCCCAGGTTCAAGCGATTCTCCTGCCTCAGCCTCCTGAGTAACTGGGATTACAAGCACATGCCACCACACCTGGCTAATTTTTTTTGTTTTTGTTTTTTTTAGTAGAGACGGGATTTCACCATGTTGGCCAGGCTGTTCTCCAACTCCTGACCTCAGGTGATCTGCTCACCTCAGCCTCCCAAAGTGCTGAGATTATAGGCATGAGCCACTGCACCAGGCCCCATGACTTTTAAATTTTAAACAGAGGATAGTATTCTAAAAATTGCATTTAAGGCTGGGCGTGGTGGCTCATGCTTATAATCCCAGCACTTTGGGAGGCCAAGGTGGGTGGATCACCTGAGGTCAGGAGTTCGAGACCAGCCTAGCCAACATGGTGAAACCCCGTCTCTATTTAAAACAATACAAAAATCAGCCAGGCGTGATGGTGCATGCCTGTAGTCCCAGCTACTCAGGAGGCTGAGATACGAGAATCTCTTGACCCTGGGAAGTGAGACTGCAGTGAGCTGAGATCACGCCACTACACTCTAGCCTGGACAACAGAGCGAGACTTCGTCTCCAAAAAAATGCATTTAAAAATTACATACATTCTAGGTATTTAGTAAATAAAGGTTGATGGTTGTAATCTTGTTAAGTATTTGTATTCTGTTATTTGTTTCAGGTAGTTGATGTCACTTGGCGATATTCCTGCAAACATGAAGAGGTGATTGCCAGAAGAACTAAGGTTAAAGAAGCATTACTTCGAGACACTATTAATGGGCTTAATAAGCAGGTATGGGGTGGCTATCTTTTTTGAAAGAACAGTTGACATTTTTTATGTAATCGAGAATAGCCATTTATTAGCCTATTGAAATTCTTCAAGTAGTAGCATTGTTTTATAAGCAAGAATATTTTAATATTCTTTTTGAATATTAAAGAATAAAAATATTCTTTTTGTTCATTGAAAATTTTGAGGACTCATTTTAAATATTATGAGTTATTTTGGATTAAACTGTCTCATCTCAAAGTTCTATGAAACAAAATTTCAATATTGGTAGTACCTGACAAAAAGTGTGTTGTCTTATTTATCAGTGTAACTGTGCCTTGGATATGACACAGACTCATATTTATGTATTATGTATGTACATACACACACACACACACACACACACACACGTCCATGTGAGGAAATTTCTGAAGCAAGGCACAGGAAGTTATTAACAATGACTACTTCTGAGAATAGGAACTGGAGTTCCAAGATGAAAGGTTCAATTTTTATTTTATACCCCTTTGATAGTATTGAAATTTTTAACTCTATCCATGTGGGTTTTTTTCATAAATTAAAAAATAAGCAGTGAATTTTGCTGTAGCAGGCAGTTAGAACAGGGCAGAGCACATTAATCCAATCAGTGATAATGATTCACTGATAATGAGGTTTCAGTCTATTTTAGAATCTGCACTTACTCCTAATGTGTAGCCCTTCAGAGATCTCTACCTGAAAACCTGGATTATTTGCTAGATCCCCTTGCATTAGAACACTCTGACCCTCAGTTTATTTTTACCCCAGCACTGTGATTCTGCTAAAAATTCTGCTTTGATTTTCAGCACTTTAGTCACTATTTTGTCCTTGGCTTCTCAGCCTCTTCTCATGCCACTTAATAATTGACAAATGACTGGAAGGAAAAAGAGGTGCAGTATGTGCCCTTCACCTCAATTCTTTTCTTCTCTTGGAATCTTGACTTCTCAAGTTCTGGCTGCCTTTACAGCTTTCTGTTGCACTCAAACAGGTGTTTATATGTGAGTGTTTTGTGTGTGTGTTTCCACTAGCTTTTCTAGCTTTTCTCAGTAAGACATTCTGACACAAGCCAGTCTATCATATCCAGAAACAGAAGTTGCTACCTTCATTATAAATACATCTAGGACAGTAGAGCTCATGGAGAGTTGGAAATAGGTGTTAAATGATTTCCCAACATAAAATTTATAAAATTATTTAAGTTTTCCACAGTGTCCTTTTTATAATATATGTTTGAAAATAAAATTCAGTACTTGTTTCAAGACCTCTTAAAATGCAAGTGTTTTAAGTATATTCTTGCTTAGAGATGGACCTATACATTCCCCTAATCTTAACAACTTTTTTAAAAAACATGAATTACAGAGGCAACTGTTTTTGTCAGAAAACAGAAGGAAAGAACTTCTCCAGAGGATAATTGTGGAGCTTGTTGAATTTATATCTCCCAAAACCCCTAAACCTGGAGAACTTGGGGGAAGAATATCTGGGTCAGTGGCTTGGAGAGTAGCCCGAGGTGAAATGGGTCTACAGGTATTTAATTCATTCTAGCATGATGATCCTTTTACTTTCCTGCTTCCTATACTATGCTCTTCCTATACTATCCTCCAACTGCATTGACTATGACCTTTCAGTTAACTTGAGAGTAATTATTTTAAAATGCAAACATTTGAAGAGAACCAGTAATTGATTTACATAGCATAATCGTGTAAGAGTTAGCAAAGCATTTTTAAAATGGGACTTAAAATTTTTTTTACCTTATGTAAATTTTTAGTGCAGTGTAACTTTTACTGAAGAATATACAGGAAAATGCACAAATTATAAATGTACAGCTTAATGAATGTTTACAAATTTAACACCCATGTAATCGCCAACCAGAATAAGAAATAGATCACTGGAACCGTAGAAACAAGCGTGAGTTTCTTTCCCCACTACCTTACACCCTCAAAAGTAATCATTATTCTGGCTTCTAACATCATATATTAGTTTTGCCTGTTATTGTGCTTTATAGAAATGGAATCATATAGCACGTACTGTTTTGTATATAGCTTGTTTTGTGCAACTTTGTGTCAGTGAGATACATGTTGCAACATGTATGGTATGTTCTCATTGCTGTATAATTTATTGTATGAATGTAATTTTTCACTGTTGATGGCTATTTGGGTTATTTCTAGTTTTGGCTGATATAAATGGTGCTGCTCTGAACATTTATATTCACGTTTTCAGTGAATATGTTTAGGCATTTTGTTGGATGTATACCTAGGAGTGGAATTGCTAGGTAATAGAGTATGAGTATATTCAGCTTTAGTACATATTGCCAAACAGTTTTTCAAAATGGTTATGCCAGCTTATACTCTCACCAGCAGTATATGAAATTTTTCGACATCTTTGTGTACACTTGGTGTTGTCTATCTTTTCATTTTAGCAGTTCTGGTGGCGTATAGTAGTATCGTGATTTTAATTTGCATTTTGGTGATGACTAATTATGTTGAATGCCTGTTCTTTAAACTTTTGGATATCCTCATTCTCTTTTGTGAAGTGCTTATTTAGGTCTTTTAAAATGAGATTCTAATGCATTTAAAAGAATGCTGTTTTACTTTTTTCCTCTCCAGATGAAAACTTTATGGAGTGGAGAAAATACAGAATTTGGGGAATTCAGCTGATGAAAGTGTTTATTTCTTGGTATATGCTTGCATATATCTGATATTGGCTAGAAATTGTTGGTGGCATGATTACTGTTATATTAAAATTTATTTTAAGATACCACATGATTAATCTTCCAAAATTAAATAACAATGGAAATATAATTTCCATAGGTAGGTCCTAAAGTTAAGGGACTAGGTAAAAATCAGTGTGCTAGGCTTTGTAACAGGCATTAGGACAGTATAATAGACTGTCCTTTGCCCTTAGGGAGCTAAAGTTGAGTCACTGGAGAGCATTTAATAAAATGTTTAGGAAATTTGCAATGAAAAATGCTTGAAAGAAAAATAACTCATCACAATATCAGTATCAAGCAGTTCCAAACAAATTAAAGTTGTATTTATCTACTTTTTCTAAATTTGCTATTGTTACAGTTCATTTCTCTGGTAACAGAATATGTTTTAAAGGAGTGAATTATCACTAATAAATTTTATGTTTGCTTTTTAATTTATCCCATCATCTGTAGCAGGCAGTTAAAAGTGTTGGTTCAGCCATAGGATTACAAGATCCAAATTCAACAAATAATTCAAATCACTGCCAATGCAGTGTGTTACAAGTATAAATCTAAATACAGCCAGTTAAAAAGAGCTAATTTAATTCGCAGCTGTGTTCAATTTAAAACATGGATATTATTTAGGTCTTCATTTCTTTTTATGCATGGGTGTGCTACCTCTTGCATGGCATGGAAGTTGATTAACTTTAAAAATATGAATTGGGTTGCATACCACATTGTTTTCCCTTTTGAAATTTTTTTTAAGTTTCTTAATTGCTGGAGACCATTTTAGGGCCATGGATTTAAAAAGAAATCATTTTTTCCTTTAGAAATGGATGTTTGTTTTAAAAGTAAATAGAAAAACATTAATCCTAAATACTTTTGGAATTAATCTTGCAATCAGTTGGAAACAGAAGGAACATTGGTACTATCATTTCCAGAAAGAAAAGTTTTATTTTAATCTTAGAATTAAAATATTTTATAAAATATTAATGTTATTTTGGACTAGAATGCAAAGATTGCATGGGATTTTAAGGTTAAAATACAAGCTTTTGTAATAATTTTACACATGCAGAAGACTGTTTCATGCTATACCTCTCAGCTGCTCTCCTAGCTTAGGGAATTAGGAAAGGACACTGAGGAAATGGTTGAGGACTCAGGATGAGAAAGAATCAAGTATGTGGAGAGTAGAAAGAACAGCATCCTAAACAAAGGAAGCAGCATCTGTCAAAGCCATGAGGCAAAATGAGCTGGACCTTTTTGAGGAACTAAAGGAAAAGTAATGTGATGTGAGTGTAGAAATGAAAGGGAAGAGTAGCAGAAGATCTGGTTGGAGAAGCAAGCAGGGTGAACCATCACATAAGGCCCTGGTAGCCGTGGTAAAGAGCTTGGAGTTTAAGTCACTGAAGTGAGTTAAGCAGGAAAGTGACATATCCTAGTTTACATTTTTTCAAAAGTCATTTTCATTGCTATGTGGAGCATGGATAGGAGAGGTAAGAGTTGAAAGCTGGGAGTCAGCTTCAGGAGACAGTTGTAGAAGTCCAAGTAGGGGATAGTGGTGGTGGTAGAAAAGAATAAAAATTAATGAATTCATTGAATGCAAAATCACAAAAATATAAGTCAGAGCTCATGCCTCTTGTTTTTCTCTCTAGTAATGTTTAGAGTTATAATAACATCATACTGATTATATTTAATTTATAAAATAATTTCCAAATTTTCCAATGGCACTAATTTTTTCTTTTCAATTTTGAAGGATTCTCTTACCACTCTGCTTAGTAATTTCTCTTTTTTCTTTGTTACATCTTTCATAATGTTGAAAAACTAATTCTGCTTTCTTTTTAAGAGAAAAGAAACCTCGTTTATTCCCTGTGAAAATGAGAAGATTTCTAAACAGCTCCACCTTTGTTATAATATTGTGAAAGATCATTATGTTCGAGTTTCAAATAACAATCAAACCATTTCTGGATGGGAGAATGGTGTGTGGAAAATGGAATCTATATTCAGAAAAGTTGAAACAGACTGGCACATGGTAACTTAATGCATAAAACCATTTAAAACTTTTGTCATTGTTTAAACAAATATAGATTGGCTTCATTTTTCAGTTGTGTAAAATATGAAAACCGATATATCAAACTTATTTTCAGTAATCCTATAACCTGGAAAAGAAAATTCTGTCCCCAGTATGTAATCAAAAGTCCACCAGAAATTCTTGCATTTATATTAAGGAAGTATCTGTTTTCATCAAAGAGGATGAATTTAATTCTTTCATGGGGAAAAATAATCAAATGTATGATCAATCCATATGACTTATTTTTGCATGAACATATATACATATACTATTTGATACTGTATATATACATATAGTATATTGTGAATTAATTCCTTCACAGATGTGTATTGATTGCCCATTAAATACAGGCTATTTAGGGAGTGTAATAGATTTAGTTCAAAGTTTCAGAAAGCTAAACATCTAACAGGCATTCACTTCAAAGAATGTGGATGATTGAGCAGCAATATTGGTTATTTCTTCTCTGTATCTTAAAAAAATAATTAAGTAGAGGTTAGGACTATAGCAGTTCATTTATACCAAGTTGCATATTATCGTCACATGCTATCAGTAACAAATAAGAGGCTTTGCTTTAAAACTGCCTGCTCCTTAGAAACACACCAAAATAAACTTAAAGCTATTCACATGACCTCAGTAGATCTGATCATATTATTGATAGATTTTCATAGGAATTAATTAACTTATAGGAAGCTTTTAAAGTTAATTTACCAAGATACTTGAGTGGGAACTTGTTCACTTGTAAAATATGTTGGATAGATTAAAAAAGTGAGTCACATATAAACAGCTGCTAGTGTTTATGAGCATCTGTTACATGCTGTCACTGTACTAGGCATTAATCAAATTACCAAAAACAGAGAGATAAGGTCTCTGCTTTTCTCTTTTTCAATCGTAAGTTTTTGTTCAAAAACTTATCTTGCTGCTTAAACATAGAAATACTCCATTTATATCACATTGTCTAATACTAAAAAAGTTGAGGTATTTTTGTATTAATAACTTACAGGATTATTCTAAATTTTGGAATTTTCTTCTTTAGCTAAAGAAATGCATAAAAATAGAGATAAAATTTAAAATTTCGAGATATCTGTAATTAGTTGTACAGTTGATGAGAGAGGATGAACATCTTCTAGAAGACTATCCTTAGCCTAAGAATTTCTCTGAACAGAAAGCAAGATAGAATAAAAGGGTTTTTTATCGAATGACTAGTCTATACTTACTAAAATGGAGAAAAATCATGTGTTTCCTCCTAACCAGCAATGTTAGTAAAGTAGTAATGATGGGGAAAATAGTGATGTGTTACAGAAGATGTGATATGCCAAGAAACAGAACTACTGTATGGAGTATTTCTTCTTTGTCTTATACACTCATTTGTTCATCAGCAAACTTGTACTGTTGTGCCAGGCATTATTCTCAGCTACGTGAACAAAAAGATGATTCCTGACCTCACGATCTAAAAGGGGAAGCCAAAGCATAAACCACCATCTTAACCATGATGCAGAGTGCTATAATAAGGATATCAACACATTGCTATGGAAACAGTGAGGTGGGAGTAATTAGCTTTGGCTGTAGGAGTTGGGCAAAGCTCCACTGAGCAGACGACATTTGAGCTGGACACTGGAGGTTGAGTAGGTGTTCATCAGGCAAGGAAACAAAAAAAAAGACATGGAGTACGTGGCGTGTTTCAAGATCTCCAAATAGAACATTTTAGCCAGAGAGGGGCTATAGTGTGAGAAAGATTTAAATAATGTAAATGATAGACAAAGGCCATTAAATAGAAAACACACCCCTATTCAAGTAAAGCTTATGCCTTGATATACTTTTATGAAGGGTACCATTTTTTTTAAGTTGAATGAATTTCTTTCTAGCTACATATATTTAGTATCAAATGAAGAAAAATACTAGAATCTTTACTTGTAGAGAGTGATAACTCGGAAGTAACAATTGTCATTATAACTTGAGTATTCCATCTAAATCAGTATTTCTGGTTCTGTACTAGCATGCCCCCAATTAGGGATTTTCTAGCTCTGTTGAATAGTAAACCTATTTCTCACCACACTTTTTCTCAGTAATCTCCAACCAGGTATCATGACAGATCACATGCAGCCTGCTTTCAGAGTTTTAGAACAGATTCTTTACTTCTCAAAGAGGTATCCTCCCAGGAGCACAAAGATTAAAATTTGCTATTTAGCAAATAACATTGTTCAGTAATGTCTGAATTGAAAAGAATATAAAAACTAAATCAAGAAGACCAGTACGCTTTTTGGGAGGCAAGTGATAACACCTTGATAAAAGCAGTATTAATAGCTTCCTAACTAATCTCCATCTGTCCTAATCCTTTCAAAGCTGTGATCCATGCTCTCGCTAAAGAAACATTTACAAGAACTTAATCCTTAACTGAGTGCTCTTAGAGTAAGACATAGCTCCACGTCTTTTCCAAATCTGGTCCTTGCCTTCTTCTCTGGCTTTGCCTTGCACTGTGCTACCCCTTGCTCTCTGCATTGCAGATATATTGTCCCTTCTCCCTTCTTCACAGAACCTCCTATACTTCTCTTTTTTGATTAATTTATTCTTAACCTTACCACTTGCCCCAAGCCTCACTCCCTCAGGTCCCAGCAAATTGAATCCATTTCCCTCTTTATAGATTCATTGTACCATATACCTCTCTTTCATGACATGTATTCAACAAATAGAAATGAAAATAAATTATTTGTCTCTTTCTCTAATAATGTTTACATTAGATAGTAAACAATTCTTAGGGAGAGACCTTGTCTTTTTCTACTCACTTTTGTACTCTCAGTATTCATATATCTGGCATAGTACCCGATACATAGTAAGTGTTTAGTAAAGATTGGTGAATGTAAAAATGTACGTGGCATAAATTCTGCATCACCCTAGGGCTATGTAGAGCACTGTAAGAACTTCACTTTGTTGAGTGTCCTTTGGATGGTCTTAGATACTTTTTGGTTTTGATGAGTTTTATCCCTCTCTTTGTCACTACAGTCATTTTAGCATTTTGGCGGGGTGAGGGGGCGGGTGCATGGCATTATGTCAAGAATTCATTCAGCACTCAGCAAATATGCACATTGTCAAATATTGTGCTTGGCAGTCAGATGTAATGGTGAATTAAGAGGCAAGCCTCCAGGTGCATATCAGCTGGTAAAGTGAAAGACATGTGGGTCAACTGTTTAGATTAATGGGGGTAAATGGTAGAAGAGTATGTGTTTGTTTATGATACTGAGAGAAAGAAGACAGAAACAAGAGCCACTAACACCCTGAATCTGAGTGAAAAAAACCTCATACTCCAAGTATTTTGTTTTGTTTTGTTCACTCTACAAGTATTTTGTTTTATTTTTTTTGTGTTCTCTCTACAACAATCAACTCAGACCTCTGACCAAATATGTGGAGGGGTGGGTTCCCCAAAATAAGCAAGCAAGCAATTCTGCAGCAGAACCAGCTGAGTGACCGCTAATCCAATCAATTCTAACATGATCTTCCTGGAGATAACATTAGATACCAGATGTTGAGGGCTTAGTCCCCAAGACTGTCCCCTCCCCACTTCAGATGCCAATCACAAGCTCCAATTTGTTTTACCTGTGCTTCTGACCAACTGGCTATAAATCAGGTTCGTATGACTCTCTCCTTGGAGTCAGTTAATTTGCTAGAGTGACTCATAGAACTCAGGGAAACACGTTTACTGGTTTATTATAAAGAATATTACAAAGGATGCAGATGAAGAGATGCACAGGGCAAGGTATAGGAAGGCACATGGAGCCCCTCTGCCCTCCCCAGGTGCGCCACCCTCCAGGAACCTCCATGTGATCAGCTCTCCAGAAGTTCTCCAAACCCTGTCCTGATAGGCCTTTTATGGAGACTTCATTGGATTTTCATAACCATGACAACAGTGTAGAAATATGATTGTACAAAAAGGGTGTGATCTGATACTAATAGCCTGACAAAACCCAGCAAAGCCTGTCTGTTCAGATTCTTCTTGGTCTCTCTGTGCAGCATTTCTACCTCCAGGGTATGGAACAGGACATTTTCTGAAATAGGGGTTTTATGACCCATAATCAGACAAGGTAGGTCAGATAAATTATTTATGGTCAGCTCCAAGAAAGCAAGTTGTGGGGAGATTAGAGTATATTTTTAGTTTCCATGGCCTGCCTTAGAAATAATAAAGGCTATGGGAGTTATGAGCCAGGAACCATGAATGAAAATCTGGAGATATATATACACATATCATAATATCACACTGAGTCAGAGAAGGCCTTGCAGAAGAAGTAATATCTGAGTTGGCTTTTGGAGAGGAGGAAGAGGGAGAGTTTCTTAGTATGAGGACAGGATATGGAAGGCGAGGTTGTTTGGGGACATGAGAAATAGTGTCTTCAAAAGCACTGAGGTGAGAGACATCTGGTATATTCAGGAAAGAGTGAGAAGTAGAGAATATGGAGGAGAATAGTGAGAAATGAGACTAGAGAGGTAAATAATTGTCAGGTCCCAGAGACTTTGATTACCTTGCAATTATGTAATAGGAAACCATGAAAGTTTCCTATTACAAATGGAGTAAATTGGAAGTATACATGGAAATCTTAAAAATTCTATCCAAATTCTACAAATGAAATAAATTGGAAGTATACACAGAAATATTTACAGTGGGAACTACGAGTGGATTCATGTTTGATTTTCAAGATAAAATGGAATAACCAAAAACAAGACTCATTGCAAGTACCGGTTTACCAGCAACAATTTGAGATTCCTTGAAATACAACTGCTTTGCTGGGTATCTGTGGGAATGACGGACTTCAGGGTGCCTGCTGTATGGTGAACTGGACTTGAGTGAATCTTAGCAGCCTAAGTAGAACAATAATTTTAAGAGTGTATTAAAGAAGAGCTTCAAACAATATAGTCCAAACTGAACCTCTAGGGAGCCATAGCAGCCTGACATGTAGTAATCAAAAAATCTTTGAGCAAAATCTTCTGTAGAATATTAGTTACATAAAGCCAACATGCAAATCGTTCTCAGTCCTGAAAATAGTGGTTACAGCCACAACCTAAAGACAAGTTCTGTTTTTATACATTGTGAATAGTATGGCTTATGCCTAAACCGTAGACACACAGGTCTTGTTCTCACACAAAGGTTGTATATGCTCATATGTGCTTACAGACATCAACAAGGAGCAAGGATGGGTCACTGGTGGGAGGAGGGGTTGGGTGGTATATATAGAATACAGGAGAAAACCTCCATGATTCCTGACTTTACTAGCACTCCTGCTAAAGTAGGATAGCAACACTCACCTTTTAGAGACCTACAAATTACAAAACTGAGCTTACAGAATGCACACAATAAATTTAAAAAAATTTTTTTAAAGCCAACAGGCAAAAATATGTCTATCAAATAACTCACAATGTTAGGAACAATCAACGGTTGTAAAAAAAATTTTTTTTCTCTACATTAAACCAGTGAATGTTTGCTTTTTTTTTTCCTTTTAAATAAATGATAGTTACTGATTGTGTTCATATTGTACATAGATCGGACCAGAGTTGGAGGTTTTTTATAAATTCTATTGTTTTGGTACATTTTAATTTACTAAACTGAGTATACATATTCTTGGTAACTTTCTACCACTTCTAAAAATGAGTCTTTGACAGAATATATTGTGCAAAAAAAGATGATAGGAATTTTCTGTATAAATGGGGTGTTTTATTTCCATATACTGTTCTTTAACATAAGAGACCTTTTTTATTTTGCTCATAGTATGTTTGAATGTTTAAACATTTAAGTATTAAATCATGAACTCTATCTTATTCTTTAACTTTCTAGAGTCTTAAAAGCTGATGATGCCTTTAGGACTGAAAATTTTAAGGCTTTAATAAATGCTGTCAGGCATGTTCAACAGCTACTATAAACCTTCTCTTAAACAGTTAAAACCACAGTTCTGACCCAGACCCACACAATATAATTAAGGCAGTTATTGGAGTAAGCTAGATTTGAAGTTAACCTAATTTCAGCCTATCATATTTTATACCCACACTTTTGAGGGACATTTGAATCTAGTGAGCTCTGAAAATATACAAGATATAGAAGTGCATATTGAGAGATAAATTTGAGTATATCTGTTAATATTTATGTCTTAAGATTACTTTCCTTAAGTCTTTTAGTTCTTTTAATTCGCCTTTCTTCCAGTAACCTCTCTGTTTGGCTCTTCTTTCCCAGATATCCCCCTTTGCTAGCCATTCCTTTAAAGGAGCAGTTAACCTGTGTGTAACCCAGATGCCTAATAGTTTAGGATGGGTGAAACTAATGACTCCCGGGGAACACTGGTGGAGTCCTGAGTCCCACATCCTCCTTACAAGCAGCTGTAAGAGGAGCATGCAGTAGGAACATATATGAACACCAGAGGATGTTATAGTGACGTTGTCCAAACTTGAGTGGAGCAATTGACAGTTCCACATCTAGGTTTGTCAACAACAAATAACAGCTGGCTATACATATCTACTCTGAGTAGTTTAAGAACATTTTCTTTGGAGAGTGATTGTTTAGTTGTTACATAATCTCTAACTCACTGATTCTAAAAATTTTCAGATTAAATTAATGGGCATACCTGGAAGAAAAATAGCTATAGGTTGGTTGTCAAATAGATGGTGATTAGAATACTATTGGCGATTGATTTTTTTACTTGATGTGAGTAAAGACCAGAATACAGAATAGTACATGTAATAGGATATTCCATGGCAGATGTGTTTTATATGGTACTTTCAACTATTTGCCCCTGAGCTAGAGTATGAGTTAGATGTTTCTAAAAAGATCAAGTCTAACATGAATATATATATATATATATTTGTATACAGATCTTTAAAACTTAATATTTACTAAATGTTATTATTTTTTTTTTTTTAGACAGAGTCTCGCTCTGTCACCCGGGCTGGAGTGCAGTGGCACCATCTCGCTCACTGCAACCTCCGCCTCCCTAGTTCAAGCAATATTCATGTATCAGCCTCCCGAGTAGCTGGGATTACAAGTGTGCACTAACATGCCCGGCTAATTTTGGTATTTTTAGTAGAGACGGGGTTCCACCATGTTGGCTAGGCTGGTCTTGAACTCCTAACCTCAAGTGATCCAACTGCCTCAGCCTCCCAAAGTGCTGGGATTACCAGTGTGCATGACTGTGCCTGGCACTAAATGCTTTTATGAATCCAGAAACTGTGCCCCCAGAGAGCTTATGATTTGATGAAGGTAGGTCAGAGTATGGGCAGTATAAAGGAGTATAGTATAAAAAAAAAGGAGCATTGGCAATTCAAGGTGGGATGAAATTGTGGAGGATTTTTTCTTTTCTTTTCTTTTCTTTTTTTTTTTGAGATGGAGTCTTGCTCTGTCGCCCAGGCTGGAGTGCAATGGCGCAGTCTCGGCTCACTGCAAGCTCCGCCCCCTGGGTTCACACCATTCTCCTGCCTCAGCCTCCTGAGTAGCTGGGACTACAGGTGCCTGCCACCACGCCCAGCTAATATTTTGTATTTTTAGTAGAGACAGGGTTTCACTGTGTTAGGATGGTCTCGATCTCCAGAACTCGTGATCCACCTGCCTCAGCCTCCCAAAGTGCTGGGATTACAGGCGTGAGCCACCGCGCCCAGCCTAATTGTGGAGGATTTTTAAAGCTAATAGATTAGACTTAATGTAAGAACCAAGTACTTGGTGTACATTTCAGACCAGGCAGATGACATAAAGAGAGTGGGATTTTAAAACATTAATCTGATCAGAGCCAGGCACGGTAGCTCACACCTACAATCTCAGCAACTCAGGAGACCAAGGCAGGCGTTCAAGACCAGCCTGGGCAACATAGTGAGACCCTGCCTCTAAAAAAACTTTTTTAATTAGCCAGGCATGGTAGTTGGAGGCTGAGACAACAGGGTCATTTGAACCCAGGAGTTCAAGGCTGCAGTGAGCTATGATTGCACCACTGCATTCCAGCCTGGGTGACAGAGTGAGACCCTGTGTCTAAAATAATACACTTGAAAATAAAAATATGATCAGAGCAATTGGAATTGTACAACAGTAGTCAGTTGCATTAAGATAAGTGTAAAGTCCAAACTGTAGTAGTAAGTGCAGTATTAGTGAGGAAGGGGTTTCTTTCCAAGAATTATTTCAAACAAATACATAGAATTTTGTGGGAATTCAGACGTAAGGGATGAACGACTGAAGAGTCAGAGTCTTAAGAGTTTGAGCATGGTTGAATAGAGTGACCTGTGAAAGACCAAGGCTGTGGATGTCAGTTTTCATGGCAATGTTTTGAGGAGTGTAGATAAAAGTATGAGAGGGGATGAGCTGGAAGCAGCCAGTAGGCTTAGATGCATTAAATAGTATACATTTAATGTGCTACAGGGCGTTGATGAAGGAACAGGGAGCATGCTATTTAGAGAAGTGAGCATGGATATCACCTTTTAAACCACTAGTTAGCAATGGCTCAGGTATTTTCTCGATTTAGAGACTATAGCATACCATGTCACGCTAGGAAAGCGTATATGAAAATCCAGACTTATAATTAAAGAGTAGTTGCATTTAAAAGGATTCTTCATTTTCAGCAGGATTAGTCATAAAACTCATTTTAAAGAGTTGAACTTCTTAATATAAAAGAATATGATTTACCAAAATTTGGTTAGAATGCAGTCCTTTAGAATTGCACTTTTTGGGGACATCTGCATTCAACTAATACCTGTCTTCTAGGGTAAAAGATGCCATGGGAAAAATTGCCAAAAAAAATGTTAGCAGTAAGAACCTTTTCAACAGGGAAAAGTTAGTTTTTAAATAACCACTTGTACATACTACCCTGTGACAGTAATATTCTTCACTAAGTTTGTTTTCTATACTATTTCATTTTTTCTGACAGTTCCTTTCTCCCCATCCCTACTCCTTATAGGTATATTTGGCCCGAAAGGAAGGATCATCTTTTGCTTATATTTCCTGGAAGTTTGAGTGTGGGTCGGTTGGCCTAAAAGTAGATAGCATTTCTATTAGAACAAGTAGTCAAACTTTTCAGACTGGAACAATAGAATGGAAATTGCGATCTGATACAGCACGAGTAGAACTGACAGGCGGTAAGCATTTGCCTGGAGAATTAATCACGAAATATATATTTACCACTCTGAAGACCAATTGTACTTATTTGAGATGTAGCTCTTTTTCGTACCTAAGAGTTATTAATACTATTTCAGTAAAAAAAAAAAAAAAAAACTTAATAAAATCTGTGTGATCCCGTTGTAACAGAAAGGCTGATGTTTTCTGTTGTGAAATACAAATGCAAGGAAAAAATCATTTCTTTGTTTCAAAGGATGCATTTCTTCCATAAAGAATAATTTGTATTTATTTTTAAGGGTTTATTTTAACTTATACATCAGCCTATATAAAATACATTTCAAAATGATCTGTGCTCTTTAAATTACCAAAAGCAAAATGTTAATTTTTTTTTTCCCTCTAACAGATAACAGTCTTCACTCCTATGCTGATTTTTCTGGTGCCACTGAAGTTATTTTGGAAGCAGAATTAAGCAGAGGAGATGGTGATGTCGCTTGGCAACACACCCAGCTGTTTAGACAAAGCTTAAATGACCATGAAGAAAATTGTTTGGAGATAATTATAAAATTCAGTGACCTTTGAGAACCTGAACATTATAGAAAAGCTGGCAATAATCAAGGACTTACTGAAGTAGTCTGTTGGTTCAGTGCATGCTTAGTTGGCAGTTACCACCCTGTGCTAGCATATTTCTTTTGCTAGCTATCCATCATGTAACCCTCATGAAAATTATCTTTATATGTGGACTATAATAAAATATTGAATTAAAACCTTTCTTCCATATGTGACTATAATTTGGAGTAAAGTCTTGTTGACTCAATATGGGATTTTAATCTAAAAACTGTAAGTATGGTTTTAAAAGTTAAATAATGATATTCATGATTAAATGCTATTCATGACTATGATAAAATCTTGGGCTTATGATAGTAATTTGACATTTTCTGATCAGCCATTCATTTCTTCAGAAATGGTTAAATTAGAGTCTCCTAATATTTCTAATTAATGTGAAAGTACAGTAGCTCATAAATTATATAATGCATGAAAATTTATATGATTATAAATATTCAGGCATTTAAGAAATAAAATGAAGTATTTTGCCTTACATCTTTTTAGTGGTTATTTTGGCTAAATAAAAATCTTTTTTCTAAACATTGAAAAATACTTGAATAGATATGAGTTATGAAAACATTTAACATTGACAACATAAATTAGGATACATTTTAAATTCCATAATACGTGGACATTTTGAAAATGCCTTACCTTTGAGTTATATTTTTATCTACCTCATTGAATAAAATATTCTTGATTTTGAAACTATGTAACTATATTATACAGTATCTATATATTGTATCAAGAGGTTTTGTGTATATTCTCTATAACCTCTCAAATTAAGTTTAGTGAACATTTATTAAGCATTTATGTACAAAGCATTGTGATAGCACTGTGGAGGAAGCACTGGTGAAAAAGACATAGCCCCAAGCCTCCAGATTCCTTTGTGATATTCTGCAAAGTGAGTTCTCAACTCTTTATACAAGAAAAAGACACACTCAAGAGTCTCACCCTGTGCCACTCAATAGAACATGACATGTATTATAAAATATATAATAAGATCCTGAAACAAAGGTCTTATATTTATTCTTTTTTTCTTTTGAGAGATGAGATCTTGCTATGTTGCCTAAGATGCTTGGAACTCCTGGGCTTAAGCAACCCTCTCACCTCAGCCTTCCAAGTAGCTGGGACTACAGGCATGAGCCATTGCTCCCAGCTAATATTTGCTTTATAATTGCAGTAAAACTCTGTTGAGAATCATTTTTTGCTAAAAAGTTATATTTCAAAAGAAGTAGTTTATGCATCTGAAATTATTAATATGTCTTGAATATAAGAACGTTTTCTGGAGCTCTCAGACTCAAAATTTTAACCTATAGTGGCCAAGTACTTAAGATTGGAAGAACTTGACACCTGTCTTGTGGTGTCTGCTATTGGCACAGTGAGTATTTTGATGATCATATGGGCTAATCCTGTTAACCAGCATGAAAAAACCTAGAACTTTTCAAGCAGTTTTTTAAAGATGGTAATAGAATGTAGGAACTCAACTGAATGGATGCATTCTAACTTTTACTGTGGCTTTAAGCAGAAAACATTATTCGAGTTCAAATGTTTTATGTTGTTATAGAGTTGAACTGTCAAAGAGAAAAGGTAGTTGCACTCTTTTTTTTGGAATACTTTTCAATATATATACATATTTTTCATTTTACTTTAAGTTCTGGGATACAAGTGCAGAACGTATAGGTTTGTTACATAGGTATATGTGTGCCATGGTGATTTGCTGCACCTATCAACCCGTCATCTAGGTTTTAAGCCCCGCATGCATAAACTGTTTGTCCCAATGCTCTCCCTTCCCTTGTACCCCACCCCCCGCCTGGCCCTGGTGTGTGTTGTTCCCTTCCCTGTGTCCGTGTGTTCTCATTGTTCAACTCCCACTTATGAGTGAGAACATGCAGTGTTTGGTTTTCTGTTCCTGTGTTTGCTAAGGATCATGGCTTCCAGCTTCATCCATGTCCCTGCAAAGGACATGATTTCATTCCTTTCTATGGCTGCATAGTATTCCATGGTGTATATGTACCACATTTTCTTTATCCAGTGTCATTGATGGGCATTTGGGCTGGTTCCATGTCTTTGCTAATATAAATAATGCTGCAGTAAACATACATGTGCACGTGTCTTAATAGTAGAGTGATGTATATTCCTTTGGGTATATACCCAGTAATGGGATTGCTGGGTCAAATGGTATTTCTAGTTCTAGATCCTTGAGAAATCGCCACACTGTCTTCCATAATGGTTGCATTAGTTTACGTTCCTACCAACAGTGTAAAAGCATTCCTGTTTCTCCACAGCCTCACCAGCATCTATTGTTTCTTGACTTTTTAATAATCACCATTCTGACTGGGATGAGGTAGTATCTCATTGTGGTTTTGATTTGCATATCTCGAATGATCAGTGATGTTGAGCTTTTTTTCATATGTTTATTGGCCACATAAATGTCTTCTTTTGAGAAGTGTCTGTCCATATCCTTTGCCCACTTTTTGATGGGGTTGTTTTCTTCTTGTAAATTTAAGTTCCTTGTAGATTCTGGACATTAGATCTTTGTCAGATGGGTAGATTGCAAAAATGTTCTCCCATTCTGCAGGTTGCCTGTTCACTCTGATGATAATTTCTTTTGCTGTGCAGAAACTCTTTAATTAGATCCTATTTGTCAATTTTTGCTTTTATTGCAATTGCTTTTGGTGTTTTCGTCATGAAGTCTTTGCCCATGCCTATGTCCTGAATGGTATTGCCTAGGTTTAATCAGTGTGTAAAAATCACAAGCATTCCTATACACCAACAGTAGACAAGCAGAGAGCCAGATCATGAATGAACTCACATTCATAATTGCTACAAACAGAATAAAACATCTAGGAATACAGCTAACAAGGGATGTGAAAGACTGCTTCAAGGAGAACTACAAACCACTGCTCAAGGAAATAAGAGAGGACACAAACAAATGGAAAAACCTAACATCCTCATGGATAGGAAGAATTAATATGAAAATGGCCATACTGCCCAAAGTAATTTATAGATTCAATGCTAGTCCCATCAAACTACCATTAACATTCTTCACAGAATTAGAAAAAATTAAATTTCATATGGAACCACAAAAGAGCCCGTATAGCCATGACAATCCTAAGCAAAGAGAACAAAGCTGGAGGCATCATGTTCCCTGACTTCAAACTATACTACAAGGCTAGAGTAATCAAAACAGCATGGTATTGGTACTAAAACAGACATATAGACCAATGGAACAGAACAGAGACCTCAGAAAAATGCACATTTACAACCATTGCGACAAACCTGACAAAAGCAATGGGGAAAGAATTCCGTATTTAATAAATGGTCCTGGGAAAACTGGCTAGCCATATGCAGAAAACTGAAACTGGTCCCCTTCCTTATACAAAAATTAAGATGGATTAAAGACCTAAAACACTTCACTTTTTTTGTTTTGTTTTGTTTTGTTTGTTTTTGAGACTGAGTCTCACTCTGTCACCCAGGCTGGAGTGCAGTGGCACAATCTCGGCTCACTGCAAGCTCTGCCTCCCGGGTTCACTCCATTCTCCTGCCTCAGCCTCCCAAGTAGCTGGGACTACAGGCGCCCACCACCACGCCTGGCTAATTTTTTGTATTTTTAGTAGAGACGGGGTTTCACCGTGTTAGCCAGGATGGTCTCGATCTCCTGACCTCATGATCTGCCTGCCTCAGTCTCCCAAAGTGCTGGGATTACAGGCGTGAGCCACTGCGCCCAGCCAAAAACACTTTTCATAAATATATTTCATGAGATTTTCAACCCTGAGCCTACCCAATATATGTTAGTAGATATTGTATTATTCAGAAAAGTTTGGAAATGGTACAGAAGGTATGGGACAACACAGTTCTTGATGATGTGAAAAGTTAAGTGACAGTAAACTGGTAAGGCAAAAGTAACTTAGGCAAAGAATGGCCAATAGTACAGACCCCTCAGTGAGCGATGAATATTAAGGTACCTTTTATTTAGGATCTTCTGATTAATAAGCTTTCCACTGCCATTGCACATTATTTAAAAAGAATCTATACCCTGGTTTCAGGTCAGATCCCATCATGATGAATTCCACAGACACTGCTTGTTGCTGCAGTGTTTTATTTTTAAGAAAGTCCTTTGCTGGAAACCACATTCTCATGGTGAACGAGAAGTACATCTGATGCTTTGATCAATTCACAAGGAAAATAGTGCTTCTGATTAAAGGAGGGCCAGAGAACACTTTGTCATAGAACACTTCTGAGACAGAAAGGGTTGTTAGAGATAATTTAACCCAGATTTCTTACTTTTCCAATGAGGAAAACTCAAGTCCAGAGAAGGGAAATGACCTGTCCTGACAATTCAATGAATCAGTGGTGTAGGCAAGATTCATTTCTACATCTATCAAGTTGCAAGTTTATAGAATCAGAGACCTGTAAGTGGGCTGCTGTTTTAATAGGTGTTATGTGAATATAGATACTTTAATAGAAATGTTCAAGTTGAGAAGGTATTACAATTGAAGTTAGAAGTTATTAATATTGAAATATAGAAACTTTAATAGAAATGTTCAAGTTGAGGTGTTATAATTGAAATTGATTTTTCTAACCATAGTTAAGCTTTTCTAAAGACTTTTTTTCGTCTACAACAATAAGTTGTGTTTTGATTTTATAGTACCAGCAGATACACTCTTCATAAACTAATAACGGATCCAGGTAGCACACCTTCCTTAAATACTTTTCGGAGAAGAAGAGGAAACCAATACGGGTCATGATTGGTTTTATTTCTCTTAGCATGTATTCAGTTACACTCTGCATATTGACCAAAACAGTTTTACTTCTAATAAAAGATTTAGAATAGACCTAAACCAATAGTCACCACTTTTTGAGTTTTTCATAAGTGCCAGTGACTTTCATTGTCTTATTTGATCATGATGGCATTGTACAGTAGATACTGTATCTTATCCCCATTTTATAGATGATGAAACTGAAGAATTAAGTGGGAGCCAGTATTTTAATGGCTGTGTGTCCAACACCCCTTTCCTATTTCTTCAGCCACAGTGAAAACAGACTTAGAAGTTGCGACCTTGCTCTCTTCTCTCTTAGTTTTCTGAAGACTTGCACTGGGCATAACGAAATTGTTTTATAACGATATAACAAAATATTATAAAGTAAAAGTGCTGCCTCCACTTCCCATGCTCTACATTATTTTCCAGGTTAACTGCCAAAAATTTTACATGTGTCCTTCTAAAGGTTTCCTGTGGATTTTCATGTCTATATATGTATACACAGAAACATACACACACAGTTTTCATGTGTTTGCTTTTTTATGTAAATGAAAGTATATCCTTTTCCCGCTTGTTTTTTAACAGTGTGTCTTAGAAATCATTCCTTGGTCAGTCATGGATCTGCTACACTTATTTTTAACTGCTTCACAGAATTCCGTAATTTATCCATTCTATTATTTACAGATATTTAGATTTTTCCCTTTTTTTGGTTATTAAAAGCCCTGCTACAATGAGCATCCTTCTACACATTTCTTTTACATAAAATACATGCAAAGATATGTGCATTTTAAATCTGACTAGCTACTGTCAAATTGCCCTCTAAAGATAATTTACACACCCTGCAGTAGTGGTTGAGGACACCGATTTCCTCCCATTCTTACCGAAACTGAATATCGCAGCTGTGGGAGCCAACCACCAGAGATCCCCGCCTCTTAGCTTCCATACCCTTTGGGTTGTCCCTTTTATACTAAATTAGAGCTAGCCCATGTGTCCAATAGAATATAGTGAGTAATCATGTGGTATTTCCGAGGCTAGGACATAAAAGCCTTGGCTTTCTTGGACTGCTCTCTCAGAAAAAGCCAGTTGCCATGCCCCTAGGACACTCCAGAAGATCTGTGGAGCGGAACCGAGGCCTGCCTCCAATCGCAAGCACCAACTTGCCAGTGATGGAAGTGGTTTCTCCTGCCCCAGTCAAGCCTTTAAAAACTGTAGCTTCAAGGGAATGAGACACCCCAAGTCACAACTGCCCAGCCAAACCACTAATGAATTCCTCATGCATGCACAGAAACCATGAGAGATAATAAACGATTTTTAAAAGACATTATTTCTGAGTGATTTGTTTATACATCATTAGATTTCCAAAATAGCAGTTACTTTTGCCATTCTGAACTGTGAAAAGTATCTAGTTTTAACTTTCATTTCCCTGTTTACTTGTGAGGTTGAACAGTTTTTCAATATTCATTGGCCATTTTTGTTTTGTATTTAAATTTTCTATGTATATGTATTATATATAATTATATGTTAATATGTTTACAATATGTAAAATTGAATTTATGTATAAGCACACATACCTTTTTCTATTGGATGGGTTCTTTGTTTTGATAATCATATTTAATATCCAACTCTTTTTTTTTCTTTTTTTGAGACGGAGTCTCACTCTGTCGCCCAGCCTGGAGTGCAGTGGTGCGATCTCGGCTCACTGCAAGCTCCGCCTCCTGGGTTCACGCCATTCTCCTGCCTCAGCCTCCCAAGCAGCTGGGACTACAGGCGCCCGCCACTACGCCTGGCTAATTTTTTTTTTTTTTTTTTTTGTATTTTTAGTAGAGACGGGGGTTTCACCGTGTTAGCCAGGATGGTCTCGATCTCCTGACCTCGTGATCCACCCGCCTTGGCCTCCCAAAGTGCTGGGATTGCAGGCTTGAGCCACCATGCCTGGCCAATATCCAACTCTTTATGATTGCTTTTCTAAACATCAGCTTGCACTTGATGATTGTATTATCTTCTCTATCTCTTGAGATTACTAATTAGAACTATTCTAGAAGTCTCTTGTTACTGAAATATTTCTGTTTTCTCTTGAATTATATCACATTGTTCACCTTGGTTCTCTTTTATGTCTTCCTTAAATGTTTGATCCACTATATTCATAATTAAGGTCTAAACTGATAATAACAGGTAACTGGCCTGGGTTTGCTCACTGATGACGTATTTTTTTGCCCGACCCTTCCCTTGGGTGGGAGGGCTGACTGTGGGACAGTATAAGTGCTGGGCGTGGCATGCCAACCATGAGCTTTACCATGGGGTTCCTGGGCATCAGGTATGCAGACCCTCAGACCCTCACTCCCTGCTCAATACTTAGGTTCATTTGTTTTGGTGATTTTCTTTTTTTACTTCTTTCTTATATAAAGCACACACACAATTCCAAAGTGAAAATTGTATATCAAAGTGCAGAAGTTTTGCTTCCAACTCTGCTTTCTTCCTTCTGTGTTTCCTTCTTCCACCCATCCCACCCTCATGGGTAACCATATTTATTAGCTTGGATTTATTCTTCCATCTTTCCCATTTTGAAAATAAAAGCAAAAAGCATTTCTCCCCCTTTCCATCACTGTAGACACTATTCTATACTCAGACACCATTTTGCACTTTGCCTTTTTTACTTAGCATTTCATGGAAGTCATGCTACCTCAGTATTTTATGAGCTTCCTCATTCTTTGTACATCTGTGTAATATTTCTTTCAATATATGATAATTCACAGTTTGACTTATCGCCAGTTTTTTTGACATTTAAAAATTAGTAGATTAACATAAAATCTGGATTTTTTTAGCTAATATTGAAAAATCGGATCATGTAACAACACTGTGGTTCATAATTCCTGTATGGAAGCAGTTGGCTAGTACCCATGCCCCCTTTAAGACAGGACCAGTATAGGACCGGTACTTCCTGTTCACCATAAACCCCACATCCCTGTCTCTGGCTTCAGTGCTGAAGCCTAGTGTCAGTCACCATTTACCCCAAGACTTACACCAGTGTTCCTAGAGAAATACTCCTCTGTTCCCTTGTCTACCAAGGTTATAAAATCCAAGATGGACTAAATTGGTTGAATTTATTTACACATTAATTCATTCATTTTCACTTGTAATCACTTTACTCATGAAAGTTACCTGCCTGTACATATTAGAGTTTGTGACTGCCTCTAAAGGAATGTACTGTTTTGTATATATTTTAGTCAAATTTAACATAATTGTTTCATATTACAAATTCTTAAGATGATTTGACATGTCGATTAGCTTTTGGGGAAGTTGTTGACTTTGAATTGGTAGAAACTTAGACTCCATCAACAAGCTACATAAGATTGTAGGAATCATTACTCTTATCAAATACAAAATATAGGAGACTCACCAATTTGTATGTCTTAATTTCTATAACTTGTACATTTTCTCAACTTTCGATTTTCTGTGAAGCAAATATTCCCAATCTTTGTAGTTGTCTTTGGATTCTTGCAATGAGTAATTCTCAGAATGCTTTGTAAATATCACCACTGCATTTTGTGAAACTAGCTCTGCAGAGCTGGCTAGCTCCACCATAGCACTCTCATAGTTTAAAAGAATTGTCATTAGTATTTTTGTTTTTTCCCCCAGTTATTTCCTGCTATTATTTATTTTAGTTTTAATAACTAAAATACAAAGAAGTACAAAGAATAATATGACATAAACCGGTGCACTCTCCACTCAAGTAATATATATTAGCACTGTTTTATTTGCTTCATCTTCTAATGAAAAACGAAACACAGCACATGTAAAGATGAAGTCTCCTATGGAACCTTGTATTAGTCCATTCTCACACTGCTATAAAGATATTACCTGATACTGGGTGATTTATAAGGAAAAGAGGTTTAATTGACTCACAGTTCTGTATGGCTGGGGAGGCCTCAGGAAACTTACAATCATGGCAAAAGGGGAACCAGGCATACCTTACGTGGCGGCAGTCGAGAGTGTAAAAAGCCCAAAGGGAGGCTGGGTGCGGTGGCTCACGCCTGTAATCCCAGCACTTTGGGAGGCCGAGGCGGATGGATCACCTGAGGCCAGGAGTTTGAGACCAGCCTGGTCAACCCCATCTCTACTAAAAATACAAAAATTAGCCCAGCATGGTGGCGCACACCTGTAGTCCCAGCTGCTCCAGAGGCTGAGGCAGGAGAATCTCTCGAACCCGGGAGGCAGAGGTTACAGTGAGCCAAAATGGCGCCACTGCACTCCAGCCTGACATAGTGAGACTGTCTCAAAAAAAGAGAAAGCCTAACGGAAACTACCATTTATAAAACCATCAGATCTCGTGAGAACTCCCACACTATCACAAGAACAGCATGAGGAAACTGCACCCATGATCCAATCACCTCCCACCAGGTCTCTCCCTCAACACCTGAGGATTACAATTCAAGATGAGATTTGGGTGGGGGAACAAAGCGTAACCATATCAACCCTCTTCCTCTTTTTTTTTTTTTTTCTTTTTTAGGCAGGGTCTCACTTTGTCACCCAGGCTGGAGTGCATTGGCACAATCTGGGCTCACTGCAGCCTCAACCTCCTGGGTTCAAATGATCCGCCTGCCTCAGTCCCCCAGGCTGCTGGGACTACAGGCACGTGCCACCATGCTCAGCAAATTTTTGTATTTTTCTGTAGAAATAGGGTTTCACCATGTTGCCCAGGCTGGTCTTGAATCTCCCCAAAGTGCTGTGATTACAGGCATGAGCCACTGCGCCCGGCCGGACCCTCTTTCAGTCCCATTTCTCCTACCTTCCACAGAGGCACCTGTAATCAGGAATTCTGTTTATTCTATGATCTTTTGCTATATACATATATTAATAATACACAATGTTGATTCGTATGGTTTTAAGTCTACATAAATAGTATATATAGTACATAAGGTTCTGCAACTTGCTTTTTTATTCATTTTCTATGTCCATGTTGATACATATAGGTCTTGATAACTCCTTTTAACTGCTGCATAGATTCCATCATTTAACAGTACCCCAGTTTATTTCTCCGTTATTGACTTGATGGACATTTAAGATATTCTTAGTGTTTATTACAAGCAGTTGTTAGTATCACAGCTAATGCTTTATCTCCTTGTGGATAAGTGCAAAGTTTCTCTAGGATATATTCCTAGGAATAGAACTGATGGGTCATAGGATATGTATATTTTCAAATGTATTGCCAGTTGTTCTATAAAATGTTTAACGCTAATTTACTCAAATCCTGCTTCTCTACATCTTGGCCATATGCAGTATTGTTAAACTTTATAATCTTTGCCAGTATGATCTGTGTAAAATAGTATTTTGTTACTTTGTTTTTTTTTCTGATTATGGATGAGTTTGAGTATCTTTTTACATTTATTGATCATTTGGACTTTCTGTTCTGTGATCAAATATTTTGCTTTTTTTCTTTTCTCTTCTTTGTCCTTTTCTTCTTGCTGGTTTTTAGGAGGTCCTTATGTATTCTGGACATTAATCTTTGTCTGTTATATATTTCTATAATATTTTCTCCATATATGATCCATCTTTTAAATTCATTGATTATTTTTTGTTAGAAACAACACAACAAAGCCATATTCTCTACAAGATCTATTTAGAAAGATAACCTTTCACTTATACCTCTTTATAAGCACTGAAGCCAATCTAACTAGAAAAAGGGCTTTGTGGGAAGAAAAGGGACAGTGGTTTCTGGTAGCAAAAAAAAAAAAAAAGAAAAAGAAAAAAAGGTATGCTAAATTCCCGGAGTCCTTGAAATACCACACTGAATAAAATTTTATGTTTGATGGCAATGTGCTTATAATTTGGAGAATGTTTAGGCTTAGACAGAAGTAAATGCTTGAAAAGGAAGGCATTTTCATGCTGAATTCCTTGGTCAGAAAGACATCTGAAATGTTATGTCATCCCTTTCAGACACAAAAAACTCAAAAAAGCAAAGAGAGTCTTTGATCTTCACTTAATAAATATGGAACCATCAAAGCTCTTGAACTCCTTGTAAACTTAAATTTGAAACAGATTAAATGCTGAGGGGGAATGATAGCAGGAGAGCTTTTTGAAATGAATCATTAAGTAGCTGAATTTCAAAAAATTCATGGTTGAGGAAATGAGGATGGTAATTTCACTTGGATCCAAATCATCTGACAGTATGAGGAGTGTTAGCACTGAATGGTCATGCAATCAAGCCATGTATCTTTGCCACTAAAGGGAAATATGGTATTTTTCAAAATAAAATACTATTAGCCTGAAAATACCAGGTGGCAGAGGAGTTACCCAAAGGATAAAGCACAAACTCAAGTACCACTTTTTCCATGTATGGGAGTATGTGTCTACATTGAAGCAGTCACAAGGTTCCTGAAGACCAAGATGCTTCACTTCCTGCTCTCCTTCCGCTTCTCTGTAGAAAACTTCCATGCCAGTCCCTGGATGCATACAGGAGCTGCATGAATGCCTAATATAAGCATATTAAATAACCATGACTCCTAAAAGGTATTTTCAGTGGGAGAATGAAAACATTTTCCATTTGATAGTTCAAACTCTTCTCTCCGTATCATAAACCATAACTCATGAAATCTTCTGGAAACTTCATTTTGCTTTGTGACTGTGAGTTAATTATTTTTCTTAGTTTGAATGCAGTGTTGTGTTTAAGCCTCATTTTCTGATAAAAGTATAATTTTTATTTCACTGCAGAAGGAATTGCATACAGATTAAATTATACTTCTATTTGTGAAATAATTCCACCTGTAAACTATTTGTGAATGTATTACAATGGGAATACATGAATAGAAAGAGAAAGAAAAGAAATTACAAGATGTGTAGTTAATATTTCTGCTATTTTCCTTTTGTAATGGAACCTTGCACAGTGCATGATCTCTCAGACAGTGTTCTCCAGAGCAAGGACTCTGCATCACACCATATGAGGGGTGTGTCTAAAATGCAGTCTTCTGGGTCTCATGTAGGAGGTTTCAAGTCAGAATCCTTGGCTGAGGCTAGGGAATGTAGTTTATTAACAAGTCCCTGATTTTAAATGGACAAACATTTGAGAACTGCTGTTCTAACCTAATGCTCACATTTTTATAATGAGGAAATTGAAGGTCAGAGAGTTAAGACATTGGCACAGGTTACACAAGTTAGTAACTCCTTGACCAGTGTTTAATATTTGGAAGAGTATCTAATTGCTAACCTGTCTCATTCTCATTTTTACCAATATTTTACTAATGTGGGTTTTTTTGTGTTTTATTGTAATTTCCCTTGAGTCATTATATGCCGGCTGCTTTTTTAACTCGAAAAAGGAGTAACTTCAGCTTTTTCTGGTTCTCTTCTCTCAACTCATTTACAACAGAGGGTTACCTCCAAAGGGAGAAGGGGAGAAAATAAAGGAAGGAGAAAGAAAAACGGTGTCTTAGATTAACGGTGCCCATTTCTTTGCATCATATTTCATCTTGAACCCAGTACAGTTTGTCTTTTACCCATTCACTCTGCTGAAACACAAGATGGCCAGTCCCTTAGGGACTGTGTTCTGTTCTTTTTTGTTGCCCCTACTATACTTAGCACAGCACCCAAGAGGGACATAGTAAGAGGCAGCAAACAGTAAGCAGATCAACTACAGAATTAAAAGAATCCAAAGTGGATTCCCTGCCTCTCCAGGAAACTGTGACTTCTTTGGGGTATATTTAATGGTTTAGCTCCAGGACAAATTCTAAAAATTTTGCATCCACTGTGCTGTAGATTATTGTACAAATTTGTGAAATGTTATTGAAGATCCACTTTTGAGCTCTTCTTTATGTTAGCCTTTAAGTAGTAGTCTCAGATACATGGATATTTCTTCATTCTCCCTCAGTCAGGGGGACTAGATCTCTCTCAACCTGCATTCTGGTTCCTCTTCTGATTGAATCTATCAGCATAATTCAACTTGGCTTTCTGGTACCCTAATCAGTTGAACAAGTGATCATCTTATATTGAAATTGCCATGTATGTTATTTAAGTTAAAATGTATGGTTAAAATCATCACTGGGATAGCTTGACAGCAGTGCACATACCACAACCTTCTTAAAACTTTTTTTCATGGTCAATTCTTATCTATCTTTCAGTTCTTCCTGCCCAACTGAGGTCTTTTACCAAAGCTCAATTTTGAGTCTTTGTTCTAATTTCACTATGCCTTTTACAGAACTGAATATATCTCATAGTTTTACTGATCAACCTAGATGTAAAGGACTCCCACAGTTCGACTTCAGGCAGGCAGATATCTCAGTGATGTCTGAGTTTCACATCTTTGGCCACCTGGGTTCCATATCTATGCAGATATTCCACTGCCGTTCTCAAACACAATCCAGTCTTTCGTATGACAAGCTTCTTGTTAACGAATGTGTAGGAGAAAGCTCTACATTCATAATATAGTTGATTCAACCATTCAGTTATTATTGACAGTCTAATCTGTGTCAGGAACTAAGTATTAGGAATACAGCAATGAATAAAATAGACAAAAGCCCCTGTTCTCATATAATTTATATTTTAGAGAGAGAGAGATGAGTTTTAAACAAAATATACACATATTTAGATAGTGATAGATAGATGTTTAGATAGTGATAAATTCCAAAGAGAGTAACAGTGAAATGATTGACAATTTGGTGTAGCTTTATTGTCTACACTCACCTCTACCTGCCAGATGCTGGTTACAAGGAGGACACATTACCATTCATTACCATCTCTCACTGTGAGTATTGAACAATTTAGATAGGCTATGCATTTTGCACACTTCCTTGAGCTAGCTGCAAGCATCCCCCTTTCTCCCTCACTGGTTGCCCTCCCACCACTGTGTCATCAGGATAAACCCCATGCACCTTTTCTTCATGTGAAATAGTTTGCTCTCCCATGTGTTGTGTCAATGATGTTAACTGTGGCCCTACTTGTTTCGGAGGTTATTGAAGGACCAACCATTGGCCTAGTAGTATTGTACTAAACATTGATTCAGAGGAATGTTGAAGTGAAACTCAGGGCTTATCAGCATCTTTCCATCTCTACCTGGACCAATTTGCCTTCTTGCTTTGGTCTCACTAATGTCCCGTCAGTCTAGTGGAGCTGCCTTGTTAAATAGTTGTATAGCTTTAAGTAATTTCCTTCTCTGAGTCTGTTTTATTATATGATACATGAGATAATAACTCCAACTTTTCAAGAATGTAGTGAGGATTAGAGATATTTTATGTAAAGCATTAGCATGATGCTTGGATACAGTAAGATTCAATGAATGGTAGTGGTCATTGTGATTGACCTTCTCTCTTCCTGGAGGGCCAGACCTGGTCAAACCTTGCCTTCCTGAAATTCAGCCTTGGCTACTCCTGTGTAGATGCCTTTCTTTTCATTCATGCTTGCTTCAGCCATAACATCTCTTTGTAAATTTGCAGTTATTTCCAAAAACGTAACAAGAAAATCAGATTCTGAAGAAATTGTTCGTCCTAAATAACATGCAGTAAATATTAACTTAAAAGCAATTAAAATTTATTTTTATGCAGCTGTGACTCTGGGGTTTATAAATTTTAAAACAGTTTAATTATTTTTATTTTTTCTTATAATTATCTTTCTTATAATACATGTTCACTATAGAAAAAAATAACATACAGAGAAGCAAAACTTTAAAAATCACCTGTAATCCCATTGCTCAGAGATAATCACTGATTGGATTCTGGTATGTATCTTTACCAAAATACATATTTATCTTAAGACAGGAACAATTTTTAAGTTAATATATCTTTTTTAAAATAAAAATAAAATTGCACTATACATAATGTTCTGTAATTTAAACGTGAATCATAATGTATTTTTCATTATTTTTTATGACTGCATAGTAATCAACTATCTAGATGCATTATAATTGGAAGCAAACCAATTGCCTGCTGGATTTTTAGTGGTTTTACTACTTTGTGGTTTTGTTTTTACTAAGTTTTTTTAAGAGACAGTAAGTTGTTTTAAGAGAAACAATAAATGGTAAGATAATCAGCTATTTGCAATTTTTTTAAAAAATCAAAATACCCAGAACATGTCCTGAGATGATATAGCTGCAGTTCAGTTTTCTATTCATTAATAACATCTTAGAGAGTCACCAATTTGTTGTGACTGTCACCAAGGCATTATACTCGTCCCTCCCTGCTGCTTTTATTACCGGATACCTCCTATTTTCAAATACTATAGTGGAAACTGAGGATGCAACCCCAGCATTCAAGGAACTACTCTACTTCTTGGTATGGGACTAACACTTTTAGGGTGTGAAATATTTAAGCAAGGGTTTTTAAACAGCATTACACTACTATAAATTAAATTGGCTGGATTTTATGGTTCATGTATGATTAGTACAGAGATTTTTTGTTTGTTTGTTTGTTTGTTTTAGACGGAGTCTTGCTCTGTCGCCCAGGCTGGAGAGCAATGGCGCGATCTCGGCTCACTGCAACCTCCACCTCCTTGGTTCAAGTGAGTATCCTGCCTCAGCCTCCTGAGTAGCTGGAACTACAGGTGTGCGACACCACACCCGGCTAACTTTGTATTTTTAGTAGAGACAGAGTTTCACCACGTTGGCCAAGCTGGTCTTGGATTCCTAACCTCAGGTGATCCGCCCGCCTCAGCCTCCCAAAGTGCTGGGATTACAGGCATGAGCCACTACACTGGGCCGAGATGTTCTTTATATTTGAATCTCAATTTTGTTAACTATTCTAAACATATAGAGTATCGAATATACCATTTCCTGATCTTCTTGTTTCCTACTTGTCGTGTGCTTAAAAAACAAAAAGTAATCTATTGCTTAATCTCATGTACCATAAAGATAAAGGAATATCAGAAGAATTGGAAAGAACTTCTGTAATTTGTGACAGATATGTTTAGCATTTCAGGAAGACAGTAATTTTGAAGGAGAAGTGAGATTAAAATAGAGCCCGATGGCTAAGTGCAGGCCTGGTGGTTCTGGACTACAGCTTGTTTACATGAAAGCATAGAATTTAGAGATCCACATTAAGCTGAACACACTAGCCTCTGTGAACTGTTTTAAAGATTGTGGCATGTTGTGATTAACTCAATATTGTGCAAAATAGTTTTAGACCCCAATCTCCTGACAAACAGATTCAACATAGGCAAAGTTTGAATCTGTTTACAGTTCATATATCAATAAGATGTAGACAACATTCATTGTATAAGAAAGTAGGTTTCAAAGATACAGTTAAATCTCAGCTTTCTGCAGTAAGTATTATATCTGACTAGTATTAATTAACAGAAGGTAAATGTGTAAAAATACAATTAATAGATTGCATCTTTTCAAACTCAGCCTCATCACTGCATAAAATTATAGTAGGTGACATTATGAAGAAATCACATATACTTTGGGTTCTTATGGTAAATTAAATTGATCCAGCAACCATTTAGATGAACTACCAGCATCTTAAATGGAAGATATTCCACACCAACCCAAAATCTACCTGCTCAACTGCAAGAGATTCCCTTTCCCATCTTTCCTATTTCTATCAATAATGCCAACTTACATCATGAAATCTTATGAGGTCCATCTTGTTGATTCTTCTTTTAAAATATTTCTATCTTCCACTCATTCCTCTCTAACCCCATAACATGGCCAAGCCCTCATGCCTTCCTAATTGGCTTCTGTGCTCTAGTATCTCCTTCTTCCAATATATTCTACATGTTACTGCAAAGTGATCTGTGATCTTCTAGAAATATTTATTTAATCAGATCCATCCTCAGTTCAAACTCCCCCTTCATTCTCCACAAGAAAAATCTTGGTTCAATTCTTACCACATAGTAAGTCTTCCAGAAATGTTGAGTGCCTGATGGGCTGACTCACTGATTGGTTTTCAAAATGTGACATTTTAGTTTTATTTTAGCTCACTCATGTGAGTCCTTAAGTTTGAACTTATGACTCTGGTACTGTATTTCTTCTGGATTGTTTTCATTTCCACTATTAAATGCACTGTGGTATTGTAAAATGATTGTTGACAGTGAAATAAACTAAAGTGATTAAAGCTTTAACTACACTTCTGTCTTATGAAGTAATTCAGTCACAATCTAACTTGCACCTCATTAAAACTTAAATCATTCACAATGTGTGTCTTTAAGTTGAAGATACTGATTTCCATAACCCTCACTGGAAAATAAGTCTTATTATTTTTCTACTTCCCTGTGGATACTCAACTCTTCTTCTCATTGTTTTATTTTTAGACCCAGCTGACCTGCCAATCGTCTGTCTGTGAGCTACTCACGGACAAGACCATTACTAAACAGGATTGTAACGTTAGGGTTTATGGCTAAAGCCTAAATGTTTGTAAATCAGCTGAATACATTGAGCATACAGTTTAATCACTTTATATTGAAGAGAACATTTAAATGAAATGTTAAATGTTTGCATTTGAACTGAAAATATTTTCTCCTCTTCCCCACTGTCCCCATTTAGGATTTCCAAAAATTGTGATTAAATTTCAGCAAGACTTAATATCCACTTTAGAATAATTATATAGCCAAGATTAAAATGATTCACATAATCAAATTTACAAATCGAACAAAACAAATGAATTCTACTAGAGGTACAAGGAGGAGCTGGTAGCATTCCTTCTGAAACTATTCCAATCAATAGAAAAAGAGGGAATCCTCCCTAACTCATTTTATGAGGCCAGCATCATCCTGATACCAAAGCCAGTCAGAGACACAAACAAAAAAGAGAATTTTAGACCAATATCCATGATGAACATTGATGCAAAAATCCTCAATAAAATACTGGCAAAACGAATCCAGCAGCACATCAAAAAGCTTATCCACCATGATCAAGTGGGCTTCATCCCTGGGATGCAAGGCTGGTTCAATATATGCAAATCAATAAATGTAATCCAGCATATAAACAGAAACAAAGACAAAAACCACACGATTATCTCAATAGATGCAGAAAAGGCCTTTGACAAAATTCAACAACCCTTCATGCTAAAAACTCTCAATAAATTAGGTATTGATGAGATGTATCTCAAAATAATAGGAGCTATCTATGACAAACCCACAGCCAATATCATACTGAATGGGCAAAAACTGGAAGCATTCCCTTTGAAAACTGGCACAAGACAGGAATGCCCTCTCTCACCACTCCTATTCAACATAGTGTTGGAAGTTCTGGCCAGGGCACTTAGGCAGGAGAAGGAAATAAAGGGTATTCGATTAGAAAAAGAGGAAGTCAAATTGTCCCTGTTTGCAGACGACATGACTGTAAATCTAGAAAACCCCATTGTCTCAGCCCAAAATCTCCTTAAGCTGATAAGCAACTTCAGCAAAGTCTCAGGATACAAAATCAATGTACAATGTACAAAATCACAAGCATTCTTATACACCAACAACAGACAAACAGAGAGCCAAATCATGAGTGAACTCCCATTCACAACTGCTTCAAAGAGAATAAAATACCTAGGAATCCAACTTACAAGGGATGTGAAGGACCTCTTCAAGGAGAACTACAAACCACTGCTCAATGAAATAAAAGAGGATACAAACAAATGGAAGAACATTCCATGCTCATGGGTAGGAAGAATCAGTATCGTGAAAATGGCCATACTGCCCAAGGTAATTTATAGATTCAATGCCATCCCCATCAAGCTACCAATGACTTCCTTCACAGAATTGGAAAAAACTACTTTAAAGTTCATATGGAACCAAAAAAGAGCCCGCATCGCCAAGTTAATCCTAAGCCAAAAGAACAAAGCTGGAGGCATCACGCTACCTGACTTCAAACTATACTACAAGGCTACAGTAACCAAAACAGCATGGTACTGGTACCAAAACAGAGATATAGATCAATGGAACAGAACAGAGCCCTCAGAAATAACGCCGCACATCTACAACTATCTGATCTTTGACAAACCTGAGAAAAACAAGCAATGGGGAAAGGATTCCCTATTTAATAAATGGTGCTGGGAAAACTGGCTAGCCATACGTAGAAAGCTGAAACTGGATCCCTTCCTTACACCTTATACAAAAATTAATTCAAGATGGATTAAAGACTTAAATGTTAGACCTAAAACCATAAAAACCTTAGAAGAAAACCTAGGCATTACCATTCAGGACATAGGCATGGGCAAGGACCTTATGTCTAAAACACCAAAAGCAATAGCAACAAAAACCAAAATTGACAAATGGGATCTAATTAAACTAAAGAGCTTCTGCACAGCAAAAGAAACTACCATCAGAGTGAACAGGCAACCCATAAAATGGGAGAAAATTTTCACAACCTACTCATCTGACAAAGGGCTAATATCCAGAATCTACAATGAACTCAAACAAATTTACAAGAAAAAACAAACAACCCCATCAAAAAGTGGGCAAAGGACATGAACAGACACTTCTCAAAAGAAGACATTTATGCAGCCAAAAGACACATGAAAAAATGCTCACCATCACTGGCCATCAGAGAAATGCAAATCAAAACCACAATGAGATATCATCTCGCACCAGTTAGAATGGCAATCATTAAAAAGTCAGGAAACAACAGGTGCTGGAGAGGATGTGGAGAAATAGGAACACTTTTACACTATTAGTGGGACTGTAAACTAGTTCAACCATTGTGGAAGTCCGTGTGGCGATTCCTCAGGGATCTAGAACTAGAAATACCATTTGATCCAGCCATCCCATTACTGGCTATATACCCAAAGGACTATAAATCATGCTGCTATAAAGACACATGCACATGTATGTTTATTGCAGCACTATTCACAATAGCAAAGGCTTGGAACCAACCCAAATGTCCAACAATGATAGACTGGATTAAGAAAATGTGGCACATATACACCATGGGATACTATGCAGCCATAAAAAATGATGAGTTCATGTCCTTTGTAGGGACATGGATGAAATTGGAAATCATCATTCTCAGTAAACTATCGCAAGAACAAAAAAACAAACACCACATATTCTCACTTATAGGTGGGAACTGAACAATGGGAACACATGGACACAGGAGGGGGAACATCACACTCTGGGGACTGTTGTGGGGTGGGGGGAGGGGGGAGGGATAGCATTGGGAGATATACCTAATGCTAGATGACATGTTAGTGGGTGCAGCGCACCAGCATGTCATATGTATACATATGTAACTAACCTGCACATTGTGCACATGTACCCTAAAACTTAAAGTACAATTTAAAAAAATGAATTGGTAGAGACAATTCCTAGGGTGCTCTGATGTATCACATCCTCTCAATTACCCCAGTTGATAACCATTGCTGTTATTTCTTTATCTAGGTTTTAGGTCCCTAAATATTAGCTGATAAGAGAGTCTCCTTGTCTCTTAACTTAATTTTTATAAGTACTCCTGGAGATGTGCACAGCTTGCTCATCAGTGACTGAAAATGAGGGAAATGAAGAAAATTTGAATGTTTCTGGCTAATATTGGATGATTCTGGATAATTAACTTCTGAATAATTGAGTGTAATATACATATTTCTTTGATTCATAGTTAGAAGCTTTTTTAGCTTTTCTGATTGCACACTGTATATTTTCTAATTGTAGGCTGAGTGTCAAATTGCCCATATTCCAAAGACTGGAAGGAAATGTGGGAAGTTAGCTTATGTTTCAAACTTATTTAAAATGTGCATAATTTTTTAAGCTATGTAGACTATTTTTACCAATAAGCTAAGTTTAACATTTCTCTCACTGTGCTGGAATGATGCTGCTACTGTAAAATGCTATTGTGTAGATTGGAAATTTAGAGAGTAATTATATGTTCAAAGGGCTTCAAGCCAAGTTCTACTTCATGTTTCTTAAGAGCTTTGCCTCCAGCCAGTGTGGTAATACTAGGAGAAGTTACTCATTCTTAAGTACAAGACACCTGTAGCAGAATCTGCAAAGACCCAAAAATAGTTACTAAACAAGCTATTCCCTGCTGAAGTGGAATCAGTAGAGATAGATGATTTAATAGGTGAAAGATGCAGGGACCTCTTTTATATGCTTGATGGTGGGAATTATCTTTAAAATCTTTTAAGGATTATTTTTACACAGGGAGCACTGTAGAAGCTTTTTCCTGGTTTATTTTAGTACTATCAAGGCTGTTACTTGAATTAGAAAATGTCAAAAGAATGATTGTAGACTGTTCATTTGATTGTACCAAACAATGAAGGGCATTAAGTGTGGTAATCTGAGGCACATTTAGTAAAGATTTTTGGAAAAGTTACATATTACAGTGGTTTTCCTCCTCATCATCTTCCTCATTGTTCCCCCTTCTGTTCATTCTCCTCTTCCTCCTCCTCCTCCCCCATCCCTCCTCTTCCTTTTCTTCTTAAAAATGAATTGGTAGTTCTGACATTCGTATATATAGACTCTAATTTACCAGTGGGCTATGTTCCATAAATATGTTTGAGGTCAGTTAGCTGACATAACAGAAAGACCAAGGACACTGAAGTACGCCAGAGTTGGCTGAATCCTGGCTCTATTATTTCTTAGCTGGGTTGAGTCGCTTTACCTTTCTGAGTCTCTTTTTGCATGTGTGGAAAAAGAATAATATCTTCCTTACTGAGTTGTTATGAAGATAAAAGAGAATATATATAAAACCCAAAGCACAGTGCTGTGGACGTTGTAAGTATTCAATTTATAACAGTAATAGACTATAAGTAGTAGATACAGCTATAGTTGTCAGAACTAAGAATTAACAGCAGAAATGTAGGTGACTACACTATGTGTTAAGTGAGTTTTTGTGGAGCGGCCGAGAAAATCAATCTTAATTAAAACTAAGGTGAACAAAAATTTTTATAACGTTCAACTCTGAAAAAAACAAAGACACTTAAGGCCAAATTTTTAAAATTTTATAATGAAATTAGCTTTAGCCTATGAGCAAGAATATGTGTTTTCACAAGCTATAGAAGCTTTTCGATTGGAAGAAAGTCATAGAAAATATTAGCACTGTGTTTTTGACCATGTTTAATATCTGTCGGTATTTGAGAAGAAGCAAAACAGAGACAACTGGTTGAGTGCAGTGGCTCATGCCTGTAATCCCAGGACTTTGGGAGGCAAAGGTGGGTGGATTGCTTGAGCTCAGAAGTTTGAGTCGAGCCTGGGCAACATGTTGAAACCCTGTCTCTACCAAAAAAATACAAAAATTAGCTGGACATGGTGGCTGTGTGCCTGTAGTCCCAGCTACTCCGGAGGCTGAGGTGGGAGGATTGCTTGAGCCAAGGAGGCAGAAGTTGCAGAGTTGAGATTGCGCCACCGCACTCCAGTCTAGGCAGCAGAGTGAAACCCTGTCTCGAAACAAAACAAACAAACAAACAAAAAACAGAAATAACTTATTTTTCATCCTTTCATGTGCATAGAGCTTTAGAGTTTATAAATTTGTTCATAGGTGTTATCTCAGGGGTTGTACCAACTGTAAAGTTAGAGACACTGAGGCTTAAGCAAAAATCACTTGCTTGAAGTCATAAAATAAGTTAACAGCAAAATGGGAACTAAAATTAGTTTATGTAATTTATGGAAACATTTGCTGAGTGCATGCCAATCCTGGGGAAATGAAAATAAATATATCTTCTACTACTTCCTCCTGCCAACACCTAACACAATCTAGGTCTTCCTCTCTAAGAATTTTAACTTTCCTCTCTGCTTGGGCCAAGTAAAGAATGGTGAGCTGTGCAATCCAGAACAGAACTTTCTCCCTGGGCTTGCCAATTCCTGGGCAATGCCAATAAGGCATTAGTTGTCTGTCATTCAACAAGAAGCCTCTTGGGCAGGGGCCACAGGTTCCCTCTTCCCCCAAGTGTGCACACATACCTTCGAAGGTCCCAGAACCAGAGAGATTTTCTGTTACATCAAGGCAGAGTGGACTGGGATTCCTCCAGAAAATCTACATCAGTCACATTTGGGTATTTTGGTTGTTAAATATGTATTAATAATAGTTCACCACTGATACCTAAACTGCCAACCTAGTACCTCTGAAAGCACCAAAAGTTAAGGCATCTTATTTTCTACAATTCAGCGACATTCTATGATGATCATTCTCTCATAATAGTTTTTTCAATGTTTGTTTGTTTGAGACAAAGTGTGGCTCTGTTGCCCAGGCTGGAGTGCAGTGGCACGATCTCAGCTCACAGCAACCTCCACCTCTTGGGCCCAAGCCATCCTCCCAACTCAGCCTCCCGAGTAGCTAGGATTACAAGCATGCATCACCATGACTGGCTAATTTTTGTGTTTTTTTTTTAGCGACGGGGTTTCACCATGTTGCCCAGGCTGATCTCAAACTCCTGGGCTCAAATGATAGGCCCGCCTCAGCCTCTCAAAGTGCTGGGATTATAATCAATGTTTTTAAAGATAAGAAAAATACTTTGCAAAATTAGAGATGACACAAACAAATAGAAAAACATTCCATGCTCCTGGATAGGAAGAATCAATATCATCAAAATGGCCATACTGCCCAAAGCAAATTATAGATTCAATGTTATTCCCATTAAAGTACCACTGACATTCTTCACAGAATTAGAAAAATTTATTTTAAAATTCATATGAAACAAAAAAAAGATCCCGAATAGCCAAGGCAATCCTTCTTCCTTTTTTTTTTTTTTTTTGAGATGGAGTCTCACTCTGTCACCCAAGCTGGAGTGTAGTGGCGCAATCTTGGGTCAATGCAACCTCCACCTCCCAGGTTCAAGCGATTCTCCTGCCTCAGCCTCCAGAGTAGCTGGGACTACAGGCGTGTGCCACCATGCCTGGCTAATTTTTTATATTTTTGGTAGAGACAGGGTTTCATTGTGTTAGCCAGGATAGTCTTGATCTCCTGATCTTGTGATCCACTTGCCTCAGCCTCCCAAAGTGTTGGGATTACATGTGGGAGTCACTGTGCCTGGCCTAGCCAAGGCAATCATAAGCAAAAAGAACAAAGCTGGAGGCAACATGCTACCCAACTTCAAACAATACTACAGGGCTACAGTAACCAAAACAGCATGGTACTCGAACAAGAATAGACACATAAATCAATGGAACAGAATAGAGAACCCAGAAATAAGACTGCACAACTACAACTATCTGATCTTCAACAAACCTGACAAAAAGGAGCAATGGGAAAAGGACTCCCTATTCAATAAATGGTGCTGGGATAACTGGCTAGCCATATGCAGAAAATTGAAACTGGACCCCTTCCTTATACCATATACAAAAATTAACTCAAGATGAATTAAAGACTTAAATGTAAAACCCAAAACTATAAAAACCCTGGAAGACAACCTAGGCAATACCATTCAGGACATAGGCACAGGCAAAGATTTTATGACGAAGATGCCAAAAGCAATTTTAATGAAAGCAAAAATGGACAAATGGGATCTTATTAAACAAAAGTTTCTGCACAGCAAAATAAACTATCAACAGAGTAAACAGACAACCTACAGAATGGGAGAAAAATTTTGCAAACTATGCATCTGACAAAGGTCTAATTCCAGCATCCATAAGAAACTTAAAACAAATTTACAAGAAAAAAAAAGACCCATTAAAAAGTGGCCAAAGGACATTAACAGAGACTTCTCAAAAGAAGACATACATGCAGCCAACAATTGTGTGAAAAAAAGCTCAACATCACTGATCACTAGAGAAATGCAATTCAAAAGCACAATGAGATACTGTCTCACATCAGTCACAATGGGTATTATTAAAAAATTAAAAAATAAATAACAGATGCTGGCGAGGTTGTGGAGAAAAGGGAACACTTTTACACTGTTGCTGGGAGTGTAAATTAGTTCAACCACTGTGGAAGACAGTGTGGTGATTCCTCAAAGACCTAAAGACAGAAATACCATTCAACCCAGCAATCGCATTACTGGGTATATACCCAATTGAATACAAATCGTTTCATTATTAAGACATATGCATGCATGTGTTCATTGCAGCACTATTCACAATAGCAAAGACATGGAATCAACCCAAACACCCACTAATGATAGACTGGATAAATAAAATCGGGCACATTTACACCATGGAATACTATACAGCCATAAAAAAGAATGAGATCATGTCCTCATGTCCTTTGCAGGAACATGGATGGAGCTGGAAGCCATTATCCTCAGCAAACTAATGCAGAAACAGAAAATCAAATACTATGTGTTCTCACTTATAAGTGGAAGCTACATGATGAGGACACAAGAACACATAGAGGGGAACAACACACACTGAGTCCTGTTGGAGGGTAGAAGGTGGGAGGAGGGAGGGAAGCAGGAAAAACAACTAATGGATACTGTGTGTAATACCTGGGTGATGAAATAATCTGTACAACCAACCCCATGGCACACCTTTACCTATGTAAGAAACCTGCACATCCTGCACCTGTACCCTAAACTTAAAAGTTAAAAGAAAACAACTTTCCATTCCGGTTTTGTAGAGCCCTAGCATGAGGTTGAAACAACATATAGACAACATGTCTAGGACAGATGTTTTAGTTTTTAAGAGCAGGAAGTGCAGCTTTACCTTTTCTCTCTGTTTGCAGTATTCACAGCATTTTAAGCACACAGCCCCTGATTAAATAAAAAGAGGTTTTGAAATCTTAAGGATTCAGATCATGAATGGGTTTTATTACTTTTCTCCAAAGCATAATGTTAATAGATTACTGGGTTTCTCTTCCAAAATCCAAACAGCAAATAGTTTTTGTTAAACTGTGTTCTCTTCCCCCAAAAGGAAATTCTAATTAACTCAACAGATGCTGGCGAGGTTGTGGAGAAAAAGGAAGACTTTTTCTCTAAGCAATTTTCAACCTCTGAGCAATTTAAAGATTGGGGGTTGCATTACAGTTGGTCTTAGTTTTTCTAATGTCTTTTGTTAGCCTCATAAAAAACTCCTATGGATATGAATCTTAATAGATTTCAGTTCTGTTCTATTTTCACATTCCTGCTTTTCCTGAGGGAGTAGTAATAGTTTGGTTATTGTTGGTCTGGCATGCAGCTGGAAAAAGAATGTGGAGTTTATGGGAGTAGGGGGCCTCTCTGCTTATTGCTGCTGCCAGAAATGTATACTCTGCAACTCCTAGGTTTTGTGCAAACCTTGTGCTGTAAATGGAACCATGTACCTTGATGGTTATACATGAGTCCATCAAAGTTGGACTTGGTTGCATATAACCTATTTTGTCAAGGAAGAGATAGAGAGATTATTAATATTCTGGAATACCTTCTCCCTTCCTTCCTCCTCTCACTCTTTTCAAATGGCCTCTCACCCTTGGAGAGAGTTACTTGTTTGGATGAAGAAACTGTGTTTTGAGGAATACTCTTAATGTATCTATCAGATAGCTTATTTGTCATGCCAGAGAGCAGAGGCTAGAACCCTGGCATAGTTACACATGGAATGTGTAACTTTTAAGAGAGATGTTAAGTGACAGACTCAAGATTACACAGCTAGTATGTGTAGTAGCCACAACCAATCTCTTGATTTCTTCCTTTTCTCCAAGTCTCTCAACTTGCTCATGGCATTGTTTTCTTTCCTTCTCAGTCTAGACTCTGGGTTGAATGATTTCAGCTTCTGCCTCACTCACTCTACCAATCCCTATTCCTCAACTGGCCCATTCTCCCCTGCACTACCTGCTATTTGCCAGGCTGGTAAAAACCATGCAGTCAAGGAGACTGTCCTGCCCTACAGCCTCTTTCCACTTTGCACACTCTTCCTGGGCCATCTACCTCCATGGGATAACCTAGTAGACCTTTGCTGGCATGTCGCTAACTTTTATCTGCAGTCCAGGCTTATGTCCTGAGTTCTAGGGACATCTTTTCTCATTTAATGAAGATATTCACTTAGATATCCCAGACAGAACTCACCTACTTCTCCCTTAAATCTGTATCTTCCTCTATAGTGAAGACGCTAGGAACTTTGGAGGGAACAAAAAACCCAGGAAATCAAAAGTCAAGAACATGGAGGCCTTTGCCTCTTCCTCTCATCCAAATCTAAATAGAGCCAAGTGCATTGAAAGTTTCAGGTTGGCATTGTTTCATGCTTCCATTGGTTACTTTATGATCTAAGTCATTGTGTGCAGAAGTTCAGGGTTTCAGGATGGGACATGTTCATTAATTTATTAGGCATCAGTGATGCCAGATACACACCTGAGATAAGGAGAGTTGTTTAGCTAAGTAATGGCTGTGTGTGCTGTTTTCTTTATATCCACTGGAATATCTTTTAAATTTCCTGAATAACCAGTCTCCCTGGCATTTGTAAACTCCTTCTAAGCTTATGTACATGCCCCCCTTCTCTGCCCTCCACCAGGTGAATAATTTGTATTTAAAGCATTATTCTAAATGCATACCTTTTGAAAAGGGCACCACAAAAAGACCAATGATTTCATTTGGGGTCAATATGAAATAAATAGCATATTGAATAGGTAAAAATCAAATGCTTCAGTTAGAATAGAGCTACAGAATTAGATATGATTAAAACTTGCCTGAAGGGCTGAGCTGTTTGAGAAGGCTTCAACTTGTGGGGCAGGTTCCATGGTGTGACTTGGCTCTGAGTACCAAGATTGCTTAGACTTAGGGACTTCTGAGCTCAATTCCAAGGGCTTCTGAGCATGCCTCACTCCTGCCTCTGCAATTGACATGTCTTGCCATTATCTCAAATAAAAAGAACTAAATGATGATTTGGTTTTTACTTCTTCAACAAAGGTTGTCAAAAAATAAAAGTGCACCTGTTGAAGTTTGGCTTTTCTGTATTAAAGTGAAAAGAGCAACAAGCCAGGAGACAGTTTATGTTCCTATGAGCTGTGTGATCTGAACCTGTCACCTTACTTTCCCAGCTTCAGTTTCCTGTTCTGCATAATAACTTTTATACTTCATATCAAAGTTTCCTGATATAACAGAACATCCCGAAATTCATTACTTTGTGATAAATGTGTTTTCATAATACAGAAAGACCAACTATCTTACTTTAACACCTTTGTTACTTTGATTCTGAGATAATATTTTTTCCCCTGATAATGGCAAAAGGCAGACTTTTTTAAAGTTCTTGGATGCATGTGCAGAATGTGCAGGTGATGAGATAATTCTTACATATTCTTAAAAAAAAGATCACGCCTGTAATCCCAGCACTTTGGGAGGCTGAGGCAGGTGGATCACCTGAGGTCAGGAGTTCCAGACCAGCCTAACCAATACGGTAAAACCCTGACTCTACTAAAAATATAAAAATTAGCCGGGCATGGTGGCATGCGACTGTAGTCCCAGCTACTTGGGAGGCTGAGGCAGGAGAATCACTTGAACCTGGGAAGTGGCGGTTGCAGTGAGCTGAGATCGCACCACTGCACTCCAGCCTAGGCGAAAGAGCGAGACTGTCTCAAAAAAAAAAAAAAATCCTTAAATTTGAAGTACCTTTATTACTTGTTTGCTGTGGAAAATTAATTTAAAAGCTATGGTTACAGCATTATAGACTGTAAGCTATTAACAACCAGGACCCCTTACTCAGAATAATGGTATATTTAAAACTGGAATATCGTATTGAGGTTCTCTGAACCTTAAGAAAGAGAATGAGAATTATAAGGGTCAGATGATGGAAGGGCCTTTCACTGAGATGGAGAGTATAGGGAGGAGAAGGCTAAGGAGGTGAAGTTTGGTGGATAGGAATCAAGTTAGAACATGTCATTTTCCTGCTCAAAACTCCAGTGGCTCCCATTCCACTAACTGTAAAAGCAAAGTCCTTCTCAGAGCCCACTAAACCCTTTCCCACCTACCTGGCCCCTGCTGCCTCCCAGGACTCACGTCCTATCACTGTGTCTTTCACTCCAATTGTTCCAGCCTTATTGTTTCTGGGATGCCCCAACACACTCCTGCCTCATCCTGCCTCAGGGCTTTCGCACTTGCTATTCCCTCATCCTGGAATTCTCTCCCCACCATGGCTCATTTCCTCCCTTTCTTCAGCTCCTACTCACAGGCCAGCTTATCAAACAAGAGATCTTTCTTTTTCTTTATTTCTTCCTTATTTTTTGGGTGGGGGGTGGAAAGAATCTGGCTTTGTTTTCTAAGCTGGTGTGCAGTTATGCAATCTTGGCTCCCTGCAATCTCCTCCTCCCTGGCTCAAGCCATCCTCCCACCTCAGCCTCCTGAGTAGCTGGGACCACAGGCATGCTTCACCACACTTGGCTAACTTTTGTATTTTTTGTAGAGACTGTGGTCTCCCTACATTGCCCAGGCTGGTCTCAAACTCCTGAGCTCAAGCCATCTGCCCACCTCAGCCTCCCCAGGTGCTGGGAATACAGGTGTGAGCCACCGCCCCCACCCCCAACCTAAAGGGGCCTTTCTTGACCATCACCAATAAAGTAACACTGACCCCAGCACCTTCTCTCTCCATTACTTACCTTTATTTTTCACATACCCTCATCACCACCTGATATCTATTTGTTTATTGTCTATATGCCTTTCCTCCATGTAAGCAACAGAAGCTAGGAGAGGGGTATGCTTAATTATTACTGCATCCCCATTACCTAGCATTGGCTTATGGTAGGTGCTCAATAAACAGGTATTAAGTGAACAATGAAATCAGTTTGGGACATGCTGAATGAGAGTTGTTTCAGTTACATCTAAGTGGAGCAACACACAAGAAGTTTAGTAACAGGTTTATCAGAGATGTCTGGGCTATAGATTGGGAATCATCAGCATGTGGCATAAGAATGGATGAGATCATGCAGTAAGGAATGAGAAATGGGAAGAGCCAAAGATGCATTCCTGGGAACAACAACCTTGAGGTACATGTAGAGGAAATAGATTCATGACGGAAACAGAAGAGCAGCAAGAAATTGAAAAACAAAACCAGAGGGGAGAGTTATTCTTAAAGCAAACTACAGAGAGGATCCAAATGAGAGAATGACAAACAGTGTCAAATGGTGCAGAGTGAGATTGGTTCCTTAGAGTAGTGTCCCTGGAATGGTGAAGGGAGATGCCAAGCTGCAGAGGTGACACTTGAATCAGAGATGAGATGGTGAGGGTAGAAGCTGGATATGAGAGGATGAAGTTAGTTGAGGCAGTAGCAGAAACAGCTTTAAATGAAAATGGCAGATTAAATTTTTCTGTGGATGGAGTGAAAACTGGGAGGTGGAGGGAGATGGATTTAAGGATATAGATGAAAAACTGACCACAATCTGTGGCAAAGGTACTTCTCCCACTGTTGAAGAGAAGGGAAAAGGAGTGGACACAGAGGTAAGCAAGTGAGGATAGCAAAGGGAGAACTTTCTGCCTGAGCCCTCCCCTCCCCTCCCCTCCCCTTCCCTTTCCTTCTTTTCTTTCTTTTTTACAGCAAAGGAAAAGGTAATGTGATTTGCCAATGATAGGGGTAAAGCAATGGATTAACTGCCAAGGAGAGGGTCAGGTTGGAAATGGCAGCCCAGGGGAATGGAATAGCATGCTGCTTAGGGAGACCTGCCTAGGGTGTTCAGAGGCACTAAGGTCAATTGCCACTCAGTTGCCACTGGACACCATGATTTTTATAGCAGTGTTTTCTGTTAATGTTTGTCAGTTTTAATGTGCATTTGAATCATCTGGCGATCTTGTTAAAATGCAGATTCTGATTCAGTGGACCTGGGGCAGGACTGAAATTCTACAGTTCCTACAAGCTCCCAGGTGTTGCTGATGTTGTTGATCTTTGAGTAGCAGGTGGTTTTTGCCATTTTCTCCAGCACCACTCAGGAGGCCTGGGGCAGAATGGAGCTGATAGAGAGTCAGGGGTCAAGTCAATAGATGGAAGTGGAAACAGGAAGTTAAGGAAGTTAAAAAGAGTAGATAAAGCTAGAAGCTGTTGATTTGAAGAGGATGGAGAAGGGCTTGAAGATTGAAGTAGGCGTCTGATGGGACAAAAGTAAAGAACTTAGAGAACTGAAGGTAGGTAGGAGTTGTCAGATATGCTTGGCAAGACGGGTTAAAAGCAACTGATGCAGTTTGTAATGGCTGAAACAGAAATTCAGCTACCTAATAATGGCATATAAATAACATGATAGTAAAAATACAACCTACATTCACTTTATAGTCTTCCTAAACACAAAAAATTTAAACTGGGTGCATTAAAATTCTTATCTTCTTTCTTTTTAATTAAATGTCTTTTGTTCCTGTTATCTTCCCTCTAGATTTTAAATTTCCTTTTTTTTTTTTTCCAAGTGTTCATGTTTATTGAGGGCACTAGGGGCCACAAAGGAGCCCTGGGCATCTGGGGGCGAGGCCTGGCATTTGCCTGGACAGTGGCCCAGCGAGCGGCCAAGGATGAGGTCTCCACCACCCGGTTTACTTGAAAGTGTGGCTGTCGGCTTCACCCCGGCCAGCCTTTTTGCCCAAACATGGCGGCATAGCAAGGGTGGTTGCAGTAGGGCTTGCTTTCGTGCTCAGCGTGGCCCTCGGAGGTCAGCGTCTTCCCACATTCTCGCACTTCAGGCAGGGCCGAGGCAAGTCCTTGCCCAGAGAGGTCACCCTCTCGGCGAAGTACACTTCCTTGTCGCACTTGGGGCACTTGGGCATGGCGGCTCCGGGTCCGGTGCTGGCGGCGGCGGCTGGGGCGGGACGGGCTACAGGTGTGAGACTAAATTTTAAATTTCTACTAGGTAAAGATTTTACTTTGGGATTAACATTTACACAGCTTTATACTGCACAGGGAGCTTGGCTGATCAACATATTTAAGTGCTTTTCTTCTAACTAGTATATGAACTTTTCTGATCCATAAATCTAATCATTTTTTGTCAGGAAAATCTATTATCATCTTTCTCATTAAAACAGTGTAATGCCATTATTTCACAGTTTATTTTTCTTTTGAATAGGGCATCACCCGTATTCTTAGAAACATAACTCTGTTGAGTAAAAGACTGAAATACTGTGGCAATCCTGTAGTCTAGCACCTGTCCAATTATGTTGTACTTACAACAAGATTCTTTCATATTTGAATGGATCATTATTAATCTTTAGGAAGTGGTGCTGTATGTTGGGAATATAAAAGGGCATAAGATAGGATCCCTTCTCTTGGCTGTGTTCAAAGACTGAGATATACATGTGTAAAGTCTTAGGAAATAATAACATCAGGCAGTATTTTAGTTAAATCCTAGAATAAATGATATGAAGAGTTTAAAGGCAGTTTGAAAGGAAAAGTAAGTACAGGTAATTAAAAGCAAAAGCCATTACCAGATTTTTTTTTTTTTTTTACTTTAGGATCAATTAAAGGCATAATTTTCAATTAGTGTTAATTCTGTCTTGAGTGCTATATTCTCTCAAACCTGAAATCAATATTATTAGCAGTTGTTATTAGCCAACACTAAACTGGAACAATTTAACTAGCACTTAAAATCATTATAAAATATTCTAGACAAGCAAAAAGGTATAAAGGATAGATAATAAATACAAAATAATTTTTCAGTCATATTTGCCTGTCTTCAGCCTAGCAGATACTCAGTAAATGTTTGCTGAATGAATAAATGATTCTCATTTATGATTAAATGCCTTGTCTCCATATTTATAATATCCTTGGAGCCAAGGACATTTGTCTTCCTTTCCATGGTGCCTATAAAATGATGGTTATGTGGTTGGTGTTCAATAAATACTTGTAGGTTGGTTTATTTAAGGCCTAGACTCCCTGTTTGTAGCTCTCTTTAAACTTGAACCCTAACTTATAGCTCTTTTTAACCTGATATTTAGCCTAATTGAAATTACTTTAATTGTTATACATTGTTGATGAAATATACCTCTACAACTCTAAGAAGAGCTAGAAATTTAAACTATAGCTTTTATTTTGTTTTTTACATCCTAACATCTTTTTTTTTTTTTTTTTTTTTACTAAAAATAGGACATTGTGTGACCTCATGTTGTTGCTTTAAAAAAAATACAGGACATTGCTTAAAGTCCTGATTTGTAATTACAGTAAGAGTAAGTCAAAATCTTATATTGCAAAATAGCTAAGCATAGATTTTTTTCTTTTTTCAAAAATGAACTCAGCTTCAATTTTAAGAGTCCTCCTGTGACTACCAGGGATTCAGCTCCATAAAATCCCATAAAATCTCTTCTATAAAATGATTCCATCCCTGCTGTGTGCATTTATTTTCTGCTTCTTCCTCTAGTTCACTGTTTTAATGTGGGGTTCAAGGACTACTTGCATTGAAATTGTCTGTACTGCTTGTTGTATAGATTCCTGACCCTCCTCTCAAGTCCTTCTATATCCCAACCAGGGCAGTGAGGGTGGCAGCTTGTCACCCACATTTTTTCCTCCAGATGCTTCTTAAAGAAGCTAAATTTGAATACATTGTTACTGCTATTTTCTTAGCTGTGGTTCTCTTGTTCAACTTCCAGCTCTGGATTGGCTTTATATTTCTGTTTCTATTCTTCATCTTCCATACCCTACCCCTGCTTCCAACTTTGGCACTTCGCTAACAACTCTCTTCTCTCAGTCATGGTCTCATGCTCTACCTGCTAACATGGAAATTTGGGAGTAGCCACTGTTACAAGATTGCTTTCCCTCCTCACTTTAGTCTCTGTAGCCATAGTCACCAGAGACGCTAAAAACCATTCTATTTGGTGTGTGTAGTGCGATAGATCAGTGCTACTCACAGGAGACTATGAATGAGATAAGCTTGTGCTTAGATAAGCAGCACACTTTCTTTTCAAGAAAGTCTTGTTACATTTTTATAGTGGTGCAAGCTCCTTAGCGCTTTGTGGACCAATAACCCATGGTCCATGGAAGCAACCATTCCACTGAGCACATTTTGAGGCCTGTGCTACAGATTTTTGGAGGAAATGGCTTCACTGAGATATAATTAATATACCATAAAATTCACCCATTTAAAGGTTACACAAAGTATATTCAAAGAGTTGTGCAACCCTCACCACAGTCAATTTTAGAACATTTTCATCACCTTGAAAAGAAACCCTGTGCCCTTAAGCTGTCACTCCCAATCCTCCAATCCTGTCCTCCCCCAGGCTTAATAAATCACTAATATACTGTCTGTCTATATTTGCCTCTTCTGGATATTTCATATAAATGAAATCATATAATATGTGATCTTTCATGGCTGGCTTCTTTCATTTTAGCATGTTTTCAAAATTTGTCCATATTGTAGCTTGTAATAGTATTTCATTCATTTGATGGCCAAATAATATCCCATTACGTAGATATACCACATTTTGTTTATTCATTTATCCATTGATGGGCATTTGGATTGTTTCCACCTTTTGGATACTGTGAATAATACTGCTATGAACATCCACGTACAAGCTTTTTTTGTGAGCATATGTTTTCACTTCTCTTGGGTGTATAGCTAGAAGTGAAATTGCTGAGTCAAATGATGGTTCTGCATTTACATTTCTGAGGAACTGTCAAACTTTTCCACCATTTTACATGCCTACCAGCAGTGTATGAGTGTTCTCCACTCCACTTTCTGGCCAACATTTACTAGCCTCCATGTCTTTGGTTATAGCCATTTTACAGGTGTGAAGTGGAAGCTCATTGTGATTTTCATTTGTGTTTCCCCGATGACTATTGATATAGAGCATCTTTTCATGCATTTATTGGCTATTTGTATATCTTCTTTGGAGAAATGTCAATTCAGATTTTTTAATTGAGTTACTTGTTTTATGATTGGGGATTGTAAGAGTTTTTCACTGAAAACAAGTCCATTAGATATGATTTGCAAATATTTTCTCCCATTCCATGGGTTGTCTTTTCACTGTCTTAATGGTATCCTTTGCAGCACAAAAGCTTAATTTTGATAAAGTCCAATTTATTTATTTTTACTGAGGCTCATGGGTTTGGTGTTTAAGAATTTATTGCGAAATCCAAGTTCATAAATATTTATCCCTATATTTTTATCTGAGAGTTTTATAGTTTTGACTCTCCCATTAAGGCCTTTGATCCATTTGGGATTAATTTTTGTATATAATGTGAAGTAAGGGTCCAACTTCAGTCTTTTGCATGGGGCTATCCAGTTGTTTCAGCACCATTTGTTGAAAAGACTATTCTTTCCCTATTGAATGATCTTGGCACCCTGGTTGAAAATCATTTGACTGTAGATATATGGGTTTATTTCTGGACTCTCAATTCTATTCCATTGACTTATATGTCTATTCTTATGCCAGTTCCTTACTGTCTTCATTACTGTGGCTTTCTAGTAAGTTTCCAAATTGGGAAGTATTGATCTTTTTTTTTTTCTTTCTGAGACGGAGTCTCGCTCTGTCGCCCAGGCTGGAGTGCAGTGGCGCAATCTTGGCTCACTGCAAGCTCCGCCTCCTGGGTTCATGCCATTCTCCTGCCTCAGCCTCCCCAGTGGCTGGGACTACAGGCGCCCGCCACCACGCCCAGCTATTTTTTTGTATTTTTAGTAGAGACGGGGTTTCACTGTGTTAGCCAGGATGGTCTCGATCTCCTAAGCTCGTGATCCACCCGTATCGGCCTCCCAAAATGCTGGGATTACAGGCATGAGCCACCGTGCCCGGCCTGATCTTTCAATTTTATTCTTCTATTAGAAGATTGTGTTGGTTATTCTGAGTCTCTTGAGTTTCATGAGTCTTAGAATTGGCTTGTCCTGTTCTACAAAGCCAGCTAGAATTCTGCTAGGGGTTGATTTGAATTTGTAGATCAATTTGGGGAGTATGGTCATCTTAACAATATTGCCTTTCAATCCGTGAACATTGGACATCTTCCCATTATTTAGATCTTTAATTTCTCTCAACAATGCTTTGTGGTTTGAGTACAAGTTTTGCACTTCATTTGTTAAACTTACTCTGAGTATTTTATTCTTTTTGAGGCTATTGTAAAAATGGGTTTGTTTTTTTAAATTTCATTTTTGGATCATGTATTTATAATTTTTACTCCTTAGGGACATTTAGACAAAAATAAAACTGTTGCAGGGAAAACTTGGCTGATGGCCTGTCAGCCAGCATTTCTCATTCTTTGAGATTCTATGTAGAGAAAAAAGTGTTCTGTGGTCAAATAATTTTGGGGAATGCTGTATAACATGTTTATGATACCCATAAACATATAGAAAGGCCTAAGAAGTCAGCACCTTAAACCTTTAAATCCTGTGAAAGCAAAGCCCTTCATCTACTTTGAATTACTTAATCTTGAATGCAAATGAATTTTAGATCCTTCTTAATATGTGATGAAATATAGAATTTATGTGACTGAGGTCTTGAAAGGCAAAGTTAATATACTTCATAATTTTGCCTAGAGTAGATATTAATGGTTGGCCATGATGTTTATTGTAAAATGTACTCAAAGTGCCAGTGAAAATAGTTCTTTTTGAAAGTACCATTTAAATTCAACCAGCAGCCTGGCACAGTGGCACATGCCTGTAGTGCCAGCTACTCAGGAGGCTGAGACTGGAGTTCAAGGTTACCATGTACTATGATCATGCCTGTAAATAGTCACTGCACTTCAGCCTGGGCAATATAGTAAGACCCCATTGCTAAAAATTAAAAAAAAAACAACAACCCTGTAAACTACTGTCTTTTTTTGAAATTTTTCTTTGAATCAAGTGTCTTAAATGAAAGTTTCCTAACTGTTTATAACAATATAATGATGAGTAGGATGTTTAGGAGTGAAGAAATGGGGCTTGAAGGAGCTATTAGATAAATAAGCATACAGTATAAAAAAGGAGCATGGCCTGAGGAGCTGAACACACCTCAGTTTGAATCCTAGCTCTGTGTGTTTGACTTGAGTGATAGTGCACATATCTCACGGTTTTTCTGAACCTCAGTTTCCTCACTTTAAAATAGTTTTAACACCTACATTACTTTATAAAATATACAACTTCATTCTCTAAAGAACAGATATAGTATTTATAATTCCATTTTTGCATAGGCTTTGCCTGTGTCCCTCGGTCCAGCCTTGGAGACTTGTGTCTGATTTAAAGAAACACCGGAGATTCAATTCTGGGGGCAGCTTAGAGGTTTGCATAAATGGAGTAGTTTCAAGAGTTCCACCTATCTGAAATATACCCAAAGCTGGGCCAAAGCAAAATTTGGAATCACATGAAGTTTACCTGCACTGTTCCCTCAACTCTTATTTCTGTCTTCTTTCCCTGTAATGCAGTTTTTCCTTTCTGAAACAATCTGTTGTGACAAAACCAACTTCCTGGAAATGTAATATCAAATAAAATCAATATCAAATCAAATACAATTGAATCAACAAGTTACCTGTAGCAGTGATATTTTCAGTTTTCTGTCCTCTCTAAATATGAAATGAAAGGCATTATTTCTAGTTAGAAAAATTTTGAAACTTTGTCGTGGATGGAAGTGAGAAAGTATGGAATTCTATTTTGAATAGGTGATTCTTTCTGAAGGATTCTGATTTTATTTGGTTTGCTTGATGATTGATTCTATTACACCTTTTGCATGTGATTTTAGATCACCTTGGGGTTTTTTATGCTTTCTTGGTTTTAGCTCTGGTGTTAGGAAGCTAGGGTAGGAGAAGGAAGGAGAATAGCTAGTTACAAGGAGACTGAGCAGACAGATGGAAAATAATAGAATTCAGGTCCAATAATAAGGCATAAAAATGTGGCTACTTGCCTTTGTTATTACAGTTTCTAGAAGGTTTTTGTTGTTGTTGTTGTTGTTGTACTGGAGATAACAACTTCCCAATCACATCTGTTGACATGAAAATGGAAAATAGAATTATAGCTGGCCGGGCACGGTGGCTCACGCCTGTAATCCAAGTACTTTGGGAGGCGGAGGCAGGCGGATCATGAGGTCAGGAGATCGAGACCATCCTGGCTAACACGGTGAAACCTCGTCCCTACTAAAAATACAAAAAATTAGCCGGGCGTGGTGGCGGGTGCCTGTAGTCCCAGCTACTCTGGAGGCTGAGGCAGGAGAATGGTGTGAACCCGGGAGGCGGAGCTTGCAGGGAGCCGAGATAGCGCCACTGCACTCCAGCCTGGGGGACAGAGCGAGACTCCGCCTCAAAAAAAAAAAAAAAAAAAAAAAAAAAAAAGAAATGAATTAGAGCAAGTTACTGGGGTCTATGGCGGGTTTTTTTTTTTTTTTTTTTAATTCTTAACCTTCCTATGATTTGAGTTTATTAGCAAATGATTTTGTGACTTGTTCTAAACTGATGAATAAAATTTAACATAAACCAATCAAGGGGTAGAACAAGGGAACTTCAGAAATGAAAACAAATCAGTTCACGAAGAATTCACCCAGTCTGTGTGCAGGAGACTTTTAAGGGCTAGATAAAATCTATATATCTCTTCTTCAGGAGGACTGAAATGAACAGTCAGCTCATTCAGAGTCTGCACAGTCCCAACTCTCAGATATTACTTTGGTTGGGACCGAAGGCTCAGCTCTCTCCAATGGCAAGAGATGTTGGATGACTGAGATTAGGTGAAACAATAGTCTCCTAGAAACATGACTTCTTCTCCCATGACCTCTGAAGAGGCTGCTCTAATAAAAGGGTAAAATAATTTTTTAAACAGCAAAAGGCATTTTTGCCATTACCCAAATCAAGCACGAAATGGATCTAGTCACCTCTCTCCTCCTCTCGCTCCTCTATCCTGTCACCCCCCAACTCCTATCTCCTCTCTCCCTGGCCCCTCTCCTCTCTTCCCCTGTCCTGCTGCTCTCTCTCCAACCCCCACTCTTTTCTCCCCCCTCTTCCCCCTTCCCCCTCCTCTCTACCCCTCTTCTCTCCCTCTCCTCTCTCGCCCTCCTCTGTACTCCCCCTTTCCCCTCGCCCTCCCCCTTTCCCCTCGCCCTCCCCCTTTCCCCTCACCCTCCCCCTTTCCCCTCGCCCTCCCCCTTTCCCCTGGCCCTCCCCCTTTCCCCTCGCCCTCCCCCTTTCCCCTCCCCTTTTCCCCTCCTCACTTTCCCCTCCCCACTTTCCCCTCCCCACTTTCCCCTCCCCCTCCCCCACTCTCTCTTGTAATTGTTAAACTAGAATATTTGATTTTTGAGCCCTGCTGGTAAACAATGGAGGCTCTCATTCAGGGATTCAGGGCTGTTGAAAGAAGCCTGGTTGTATTCATTCTTTCAGAAGCTAACAGTGTGGGTAAAATATGAAATGTTTGCTATCAAGTTAAAGAAAAAAAGGTTCTCAAAACAAACTGTGAAGGGCGAATGCAATTCACTGGTCATATTTTTCAAATTATTACTCTTATATTCAAATAACAGGAAGAGTAAAAAAAAACATAGAAATATTTAGCTAGAAGGGAATACCAAATCTAAATCCCTTTCCTTTTATAGATAGAGACCTAGATAAATTATACTTTGAAATAATTTTTTAACAAAGTCTGTAAAAATTGAGGCCGAGGAATTAAAAACTGCTGTGAAAAATTTCATTTGAGGTTACTGGAGACAAATGAACAAACAAGAAATGTAATGTGAAAAAGACGAGGTGGAAGATAGTTTAATTAAAAGCAAGAATTGTACAGCATGACAAATTCCTGGGAGAAATTCATGACCAAAGTAATAGTGAAACACTTCAGCCTTTTACTATATTCTGTATTATCTCATGTCCACAATCAAGTGAAGCAATCATTATGTGGTTGTCAGAGACCTCCTGGGAAGGGTCAGCTCAGCTATTACAAAGATCACCACTGGTAAAATAACAAGGCAGTGAATTTATGGATGATGCGTTCAGGGAAACAGATTTTAAAAAGACAGCCAAGAAACTGTGGTTGCCTGGACTTAATATTAGAATCACTGAGAATTTTTGTACTTAGAGCTCTACTAGCAACCACTCTTATTCATCGGGAGAAATCTTTTCATTTACCAGGTGTGAAAATTAAAAAACAAAATGGAAACAAGGAATCAATTGTAATATATCTTCTGTGAGGTTTACAATAACTGTGATCCACATTATTTTATTTTTCTGGTGGTGAAAGAAAAGAATATATTGTAGTAGGCAAGTTGGTTTAATTTCTAAGACTTGGTCCCTGATTTTTCCCTTTTGTAAGAATGAGATAATATTAAGAATATTAGAGCAAACAAAATAGAAAATTCCAGGCCGGGTGTGGTGGCTCACATCTGTAATCCCAGCATTTTGGGAGGCCAAGGCAGGCAGATCATTTGAAGTCAGGAGTTCGAGACCAGCCTGGCCAACATGGTGAAAACCCGCTCTACTCAAAATAGAAAAAATTAGCTGGGTGTGATGGCTCGTGCCTGTAATCCCTGCCACTTGGGAGGCTGAGGCAGAAGAATCTCTTGAACCCGGAGGTGGAGGCTGCAGTGAGCTGAGAATGCACCCCTGGACTCCAGCCTGGGCGACAGAGCAAGACTCTGTCTCAAAAGAAAAAAAAACCAGAAACCAAAACAAACCAAAACTCCACATGTACTCGTAACCTGCTCCTGCTTAAAAATTTCTTCAAGAGTTTGCCATTGTGTATTTCTGCATGTATGTTAGTTTGTTTGGTCCAAAGATTAAAACCCCTAACTTGACCCAATAGGCCCTGTTTCATTTGACTTTGGTCATCTTCTCTTCCAGCAGTAGTTGTCTTCTCTCACTTCAACTACACCATGCTCCAACAAGCCTGAGAGTGTCATACATGCTACTTGCTAGTCTTGAGATGTTAACTCATACATCCTCAGAGCTTAACATAATTTTCTCAGGAAAGCCTCCAACCTCCTGCTTCATTGTTTTTCCCCACCAATCACAATGATTTATTTATGCAAGTAGTTATTTAATGCCTTTTTTCCACATGCTTCATAGAGGTGTGCTCTAGGTCTCTCTAGTTTACTTCTACATCTGTAGCACCTGGTGCCCCATATGACACATGGTAGGTGTTTAATAAGTATTTGTGGAATGAATTAACAGACAAAAAAGACCTTAAATACCTGGTGCATAGCAAGTAATCGATATTAACTGCTATGTTAATTTGGCTTTTGTTTCATTCTCCCTCTGTTGCTTGCCTCGTTTGACCAGCAATTGGAGTATGAGGAACTAATGGTGTGCTACTGTGTGGAACAGGAGCTTGATACACATCTATATTTATTAATGATGAAGATGATAGCAAAGCTGCCTGCCCATGAACCTCTACAACTCTGACCTTGGACCTGTTATCACTATAAACTGGGTTAGCGCTCAGGGCACTTTGTCATAGTTAAACATATTAACTGTGGTGATACTACACTGGCTTTCTGTTTGGAAATTTTGGAGTTTTCTATTTACTTAAATGTTTATTACAAAGGACTTGTTCTGCTATGGGTACTTTTAGAAAGCAGAGAAGTTTTAACTCTTAGCTGTGTCAGAAGCTAAAGGATGTTTGTCAGAGCTAAGATACTTTAACATTTGTTCTTATCGTCAAGTACTGATATTTACCGTTCTTACTATCACCTTTGGAGTGGTCTCTACACCTGCTGGGTAGTAAAATTAGAGAACTGGAAAGGAGATTAAACTCATAAACTCTGGAGGAGACAGAACTGGGTTCAAATTTCACTTCTACCACTTACAGCAGTGGGACTTTGGGCTGATCAACCTTTCTAGCCTCAGTTTTCTCATCTGTAATATGTGGTTTATAATAAATAACACCAAGATGTTCATCAAATCCCTTTTATATTGTTGAAAATAACAACACACATATCCTTCTACAACAGTGGTTCTTGACGGTGGTGCGAGAGAAGGCTTTTGTTTCTCAAAGGACAAAATGTCTGGAGACATTTTTGTTTGTCACAATGGGGATGGTGGTAGCAGTGGTGATACGTTACTGGTTTCTAATGGGTAGAGGCCAGGAATGCTGGTGAACATCCCACAATATATAGGACAGGTCTTTAAAAAATTACCCAGTCCGAAAAGTCAATAGTGCTCTTAGTTGAGAGCCTGTTCATAGTGAGCTTGAGAAATCCCTTTTAAAGTAAAATGGCAAACTAATCACTGCAGTTATTATAAGAATGAGAGAGATCTACATGCAGACATAGAAAAGATTTCAAGGACAGCCAGTTAAAATAACTAAAGCAACACACAGAACAGTATTTATAATATGGTCCCATTAATTACTCATCTCTTTTCTGTGTGCATGTGTGTGTTTCCACATACATATAAAGGATCTGGAAGGAAACCTACCTACTTGTTAACCAGAGACATCAATAGGGAAAGCAGATTTTAAAGAAGTGTTTAAAAGTTTTACCGGACATAGTTTTTTTGTTGTGTTTTTTCAACCAGAAGGTATTATATTTATAATTTTGAAAAATTTTAGAAATAAATTCATATTTCATACAGCTCTTATGAATATTAAAGTAGATAATGCAAGCAATATGTTAACCCAGTGCCCATATAATAGGAGCCAATAAATGTTATTATTTGTCATAAAAATTCTATACTTCTAAAAATTGAGTTTTGGAGGTAAAGGTTTACAGGTAAACATGGTAATTACAAGATTTCATTAATGAACTTGCATAGCTTCAGATGGGATAGTATTCATTTTTCCATCACATATGAGTTTTCTTTTGTGCTTACTGAAAGAACTATTTCATTTTATATCATTTTGTGCACACATCAAAAGCAAAACAAAAGTGAAAAACACTGGTAAGAGTATTCCTACCACTTTATATCCAGAGTGTGAATCTTCTGAATCACTGATCGACTCAGAGGCATTAATGATCTTGTTTTTCTATACACTCTTATTTTTGTCAAGTGTTGGAGATATAGCATTTTTTGGGTAAACTTTTTATTAAAATAATGAAAAGTATAAAACTCGAAAGTGTATAGCTGAGTGAATTCTCAAAATATATATTCACCACCTAATTCAGCAAATAAAAATTATTAGCACCCAGAGTCTCTCTCCCACAGGTAACTACATCTTGACTTATAATATTATAGATTAGTTTTATCTGTTTTAAAATATTATATAAAAATGCCAGCCACGGTAGCTCACACCTGTAATCCTAGCACTGTGGGAGGCTGAGGTGGGTGGATCACCTGAGGTGAAGAGTTTGAGACTAGCCTGGCCAACATGGTGAAACCTTGTCTCTACTAAAAATACAAAAATTAGCTGGGCATGGTGGCGGGTGCCTGTAATCACAGCTACTCAGGAGACTGAGGCAGGAGAATCGCTTGAACCCTGGAGGCAGGGGTTGCAGTGAGCCAAGATCATGCCATTGCACTCCAACCTGGGCAACAGAGCAAAAACTCTCTCTCAAAAAAAAAAAAAAATATATATATATATATATATATATATAAAATAACATTTTATATGAAGGGAATCATATAGTATGTATTCTTTTATGTTTGACTTTAGGTTGATACTGTATTTATGAGGCTCATACATGTTAAGTGTAGTGGTAGATCACTCATTTTTATTGCTGACCAATATTCATTGTACACACATGCAATATAGCCATTCTATCACTGATGGATATTTGGATTGTTTCTAGTTTGGGGCTGCCATGAAGTGTTGCTATATATGTTCTTGTGTGTGTCTTGGTACATAAGTATGCATTTCTATTTGTATATACCTATTGATGGCAGCGGTGTGCCATCTGGAGCAGCCACTGCCGTCATGCTGGCCCCAGTGGGGAGGTGCAGGTGGTGGCAGCAAGAGCGGCTGCAGGAGCAGTAGTGGCAGTGGTGGGACCTCTGTGCCCCACATCCTCAAGGCAGCTGACTATACCACCCCCACCCTCACATGGCTGGGCAGGACCCACTCCAGGCCTGGAGCCTCTGCTGCAGCCTCAACCTCACTCCTTGCTGTGTCTTAGGAGCCCTCAAGCACCCAGCTGAAGGCGCAGCCAGGACTTACGGAGCCAGCGCTGAGAGCATCGGATTTGTTTGTGTGCGGTTGGCCAGGGTGTGGCATCACCTGCACCTCACCTGCTGTTGCTGTGGGGAAAATGTGGCCAGGGCTGTGCACTCCATGGAGCCAGTGGGAGCCATGGACAAGTGGGAGCCTTGCTCCTTCTAAGATGGTGGTGAGGGAGCTCATCAGGCACAACTGCAGCCACCCAAGTTGTGGCTACAACCTGGGAACCCCTGTGCTCTTGGGAACCAGAAGCAGGCAGAAGCCCTGCCCTCCCAGACACAGCTGCAGCCACTCAAGCCGTGGCTGTTGACTGAGGCATCCCTGCACTCTCAGGGACCCACAAAGGCCCTCCTTTTATGCCCCCCAGGCTTGGAAGTGCCTGCTCCTACTCTCTGGCTTCTCCCCACTTTTGGTACCTGCTCTGATCACAGAGAAAAGTTGAGGCTGAGCCTGGGCACTGTCGCAGCCTGGCTGGGTGTGTGCATGCTCGAGGCAGCGCTGACATGCCAGCCCCCTGATGCCTCAGCCCCCTCTGGATTTTGGGTGCCAACAAGTGTGGGAGGGAGGCCAGGGGTTGCTGAGGGTGGCTTGGTGCTGGCCTGAAGGCGCCCCCTCAGCACAATCAGCCTTGGTGCCGTGAACAGCAGCAGGAGGCAGACAGGCTACTTGGTGAAAACAAGTAGGTCCCTGGTGAAGCCCCACCTTCAAGCCAGGGAAGGCCTGGAGCCCGGGGGCCGAGCTGCTGATCCTGTGGACCAGAGTGGGAACTTGTGCTTTTTCCAGGCCTGCCAATGGCTGCCTATGGACCAGCTGGCACGAACTTCCTCCCCTCTGATGCCCATAAAAGCCCCATACTCAGCCGGACCCAAAGAGATAATGGGATGACCAGCTGCAGAGAGGAGTCACCCTCTCTGCTGAGAGCTGAAGAGACAATGGGACCACTAGCTGCAGAGAAGAGCTACCCTCTCTGCTGAGAGCTGAACACTCAGTCGGGACAACCTGCCTGCAGAGAGGAGCTATCATCTCTAAGAGCTGAACACTCATCCAGACATGCTGGCTACAGGGAGGAACTACCCACTGCAAGTCTCTTCTGAGTTGTTCTATCGCTCATTAAGGCTCCTCTTCATCTTGCTCACCTTCCACTTGTCTGCATACCTCATTCGTCTTGGATGTTGGAAAAGAACTTGGGACCTGTCAAATGGGGGGCTAAATGAGCTATAACACAAAGAGGGCTGAAACATGCCCCTTGCTTGCCACATTGTGAGCAACAAGGAGACAAGAGAGAAGGAGAAGAGCTGTGGCCCTTCAGGGACCCCAGACCTAGGAGCTCCCTGAGCCAGGGCTGTGATACCCTCTTTAGGGTTCTGCCTGGTGTTTCCAAGTTTCTGGGTACCACTGTGTTCCCTGGTGCCAGTCATGGAAGCTGCTTGTGGTAGGCCTGGTCCAGCTGCAGCTTTGCAGGGAGACAGCACCCTTGCTGGCACCTGGGGGCGGCCTGCTCCGCCACAGCCAGCAAGCCTGGCTGTGTGCAGTGGCCGGACCCCCATGCTTGCTTACACACCCCCTGCCACTCCATGCCTGGCTCACCCTTGGCAGGCATAAGATCCAGGCCAGTAGTGTGAGCTAGGTGCAGTCTGCCAGGCCAAGTGGGCAGAACAAGCCCAGTGGGCCAGAGCAAAACTCAGGCAAAGGCACCACTGACCACAGAGGTTTCCGGCTGGCAAAGCGACACCCCAAGGATCCCATAACACTGTGAGTTAAATTTCTGATTCATAAGATATGTAAATGTTTAGCTTTAGCACACACTGAGAGACAGTTATCCAAAGTGGTTTAATAGATACTGAGAAAGAGTTTTCCAAAGTGGTATCCAGTGGTAAGATCCATAGTACTAACAGTGTATGAGAGTCTGTGTTGCTCTGTGTTCTCATTAACATTTGGTATAGTCAGTCTTTTAAATTTTTGCTATTCTAATGGGATAGCATTCTTTTTTAATTTTAAATGACTTATTAGAGCCTACCATTTTTTTTTTTTAAAGTAAAAGTTTTTGAGAATTTGCAAAAGGAGTAGAAAGATATTCACCAAACTGTCAACAGTAATTACCTGAATGGCAGAATTGTGGGTCAATTTGTTCTTTGCTTTTTCTTTCAACCAGAGATATAGTTGCTAAACATATAAATTAACATGTTTTATTTATTTATTTATTTATTTATTTAAGACAGTCTTGCTCTGTTACCCAGGCTGGAGTGCAGTGGTGCAATCTCAGCTCACTGCAACCTCCACCTCCCAAGTTCAAGCAATTCTCGTGCCTTAGCCTCCCAAGTAGCTGGGATTACAGGCACCTGCCACCACACCCGGCTAATTTTTGTATTTTTAGTAGAAATGGGGTTTCGCCATGTTGGCCAGGCAGGTCTTCAACTCTTGACCTCAAGTGATTCACCCACTTCAGCCTCCCGAAGTGCTGGGATTACAGGCGTGAGCCACTGTGCCCAGGCAGCATGTTCTAATAACAAAAATAAAAAGTGGCAGTAGTTCCCAAAGTCTTTACATTAAAACATGAATTCCAAGGATGTTAATAGATATTCCTGAAAAGACTATCAAGACTAAATAAGTTTGACTTGCTTACTGTAGGACTGCTCAGAGGCTTTAAAAATGCTAGTGAGTTTTGTGAATTCCTTGTGCATGGGTACTATACAGTAGTGTGTATGGTTTCTGAAACTTATAATTTCCAAAATACTCATTTATACTTCAAAGTTCTAGTATACTGAGAAACAAGATTTACTAAATGCTGGAATGGAAGAAGCAAACATATAACACATAAAAATAGATTACAAAAAGGCAAATAATTCATATAATAGATGGAGTGTTCACAAATAAGTCTTCCCTGTATAACTAAACACTTTGAGAAATTTGTATGCTGCTTTCAATATCTTCTGAATTGAAGATATCTTTAAGATCTTCTGAATTGAAGATATCTTTAATATCTTCTATTGTGAATTTGAAATTATCCAAAATGTGAATCTGAGAGTGGAATCCCATAGTACATCTGTATTTTTCCCTCTGCATTTGAATGTTAGCTATTTGAATATCTTCTATGATGAGGACACTGGATGTGGATTATAAAGTATAAAATTGCGGGCTGGGCACGCTGGCTCATGCCTGTAATCCTAGCACTTTGGGAGGCCGAGGTGGGCAGATTGCCTGAGCTCAGGAGTTGGAGACCAGCCTGGGCAACACAGTGAAACCTATCTCTACTAAAATACGAAAAAAAAAAAAAAAAAAATTGGCCAGGTGTGGTGGCATGCACCTGTAGTCCCAGCTACTCAGGAGGCTGAGGCAGGAGAATTGCTTGAACCTGGGAGGTGGAGGTTGCAGTGAGCCGAGATGGCGCCATTGCACTCCAGCCTGGGCGATAGAGCGAGACTCCATCTTCCAAAAAAAAAAAAAAATTACATTGATGGTGAGGTATCACAAGATTCACAGGACCTTGAGCTTTGGGTTCTCTTTGATCCTTTGGGCTTCAAAAAGCAACTTGCTTTGCTTTTTGAACAAGGTAAGACAAAGGTAACAAGGTAAGACAAAGTAGATTCAGACTAGTTTCAAAGAAAACATCTAGTCAGTCATACAAATGATAGACATTTGTCACCATAGTTCAGCAATACAATTTAACAACCGAAGGGTTCTACTGAGGGCCAATGGCTAGAATTATTCACCAGTGTTGCCAGCTTTTTAACACATTGCCAAATATGCTACATTGCCAAGTATGTTAGCCAACTTGGCAGTATGACAAAAGGGTGAGGTTTGGAGTAAGAGACTTGGGCTTGGATTTCAGTTTCACTACTTAGCTCTGTGACTTTCTTTGTTTTTTTTGAGATGGAGTCTAGCTCTGTTGCCCAGGCTAGGGTGCAGTGGCACAATCTCGGCTCACTGCTACCTCTGTCTCCTGGGTTCAAGCAATTCTCCTGCCTCAGCCTCCCGAGTAGCTGCGATTACAGGCATGTGCTGTACACCTGGATAACTTCTGTATTTTTTAGTAGAGACAGGGTTTCACCATGTTGGCCAGCCTGGTCTCGAACTCCTGACCTCAAGTGATCCGCATACCTTAGCCTCCCAAAGTGCTGAGATTACAGGCATGAGCCACCGCATCCGGCTGCTCTGTGACTTTCTATGAGCTTTAATTTTCTTGACTGAAATAAGAATGATGATACTACCTCTCTTAGGGTTGTTGGAAGTTAATTAAGCTAGTATGTGTGAAAGGGCCTGACTAGTACTGTAACAAATTGATACCAGGGTTCTCAATAAGTGAGGTTTTCCTTCTTAATGAAATAAAGTATAACCACTGGCAAGGCTACAGCTGATCTACTTTCAGACCAGAAAGTGTTTCTTTTCTCCACTCAGTTTCACACAATTTGATGCTTTTGTTCTCCATCTCCCCTCCCTTCTCCCTCAATTGTTTTGGTACCAATAATTTCTTTTTTTCCTTCCCTCCTCATGCCATCCTGTTTCTCACTACTAAAGAGACACAATGCTTTAACCAATTCTTCATCTGTTAACTGATAAAGTTAGCAGATTAAAGTTTAAGGTATTTTACCCTCTCTGGTAGTCAACCAATAATACTTGAAAACACAAAAGACTCAAGGATGCTGAAGAATGAATCTTAAATGGCCAAGTTTCAGCACCACCATGGATGGTGCATGAAATTTTTCTGAGGGAGGCTTCTTGATAACACCTCATATCCTTTTGTAAAGCAATTATTTATTGAACATCCACTGTATGCCAGACACTTTCTTTGACAAGCTAGCACGGTATGGTATACCCTTTATTGGATAGGCTAGTCTTACTTTTTTACTTTTCCCAAACAACATTTAAAATGGAAATATATTCCTTAAAGAGTCTGCATTCTTCAGCCTCCTTCTGGATCTTTCCACATTTTGACAATCATCTCAAAGAGGAAAGCTGATAGATAAAGATACTAGTTATATATGACATCTGGGCTGACCTCTTAATTCTTAAGAAACAGAAATAATTTGCTATTTTTTGTTATTAAATGGCATACTAAAAGATGGTATCTTTTCGAATTTTTGATTTTTAATTACCACCTTACATAACTTGCAGGTACCTTTTTTGTTTTGTTCCTCCCAAAATGCTAGAATTACAGACAAGTGCCACTGTGCCCGGCCATTCCCTACTCTTCTGAAATGAAAACAGTCGAGTTGGGAAAGCCACTGCTGTCTCATTTTTTAAGATGTGAGTCTTATAAACCTATGAAGTAACAATATCAGATGACTGTGGGCAATCAGAAACTTCAAATACAACTTAGTAATACACACGATAGATTGTGTATCTTGTTGGTGAAGGGCAGGTGCATGATAACATCTAACGTCCCCCAAAGCAGAATTTTCTCAAAACAAGATGCATCTTTGAAAGTCCATCCAATTATTAGACATTTTTACAAAGGCCAAGAGCAACTTTCTTAAGACACATGCTAATTTTATTCTCCACATTGTATGAAAACCCTGAATTATTATTGAGAACCCTGAATTACTGAGAACTCTGAATATTATTGAGCTATATCATATAAGTGAAAGTGTCCCTTCTGTCTGTATAATTAGAATGTCACCAGAAGGTCAGTGTAGCTTATTTGACCAAAACCAATCAAAACAAACTCCTGCAAAACAAAAAATCAAAATAAATACTGTACCCTGTAATTATTGCAGGTAGAAATTGAAGAACTTTACCTGCTGTCTGTCTTCCTAGTGGTAATAATACTCAGGAATATGATCATTGATATCTTCAGCCATCCGCAAACACTTGTTACTTTTGGTGCTTAAATATCATTTTAAAAGTAAAAATATACTTATAAACTGTAGCAATTAAATAGTTAGAAGAAGCAGAGTTAATAATGTACTATAATATTTACTAGAGAAATACTGAAAACCAAAAAGTCACATTGATAGTAACTTTTCTTCCTTGAGCTCACTTCTAAAGAACTATAACAAACTAAATTACATTTAAACATACAATAGTCATTAACTAGGCAATCACTTACTGAGTCTACCATAGGCCAGACATTAAAAATTTTTCTTATTCTTAGTCCAGCAACCTTGTGTATCGTAAGGATCCACAAAATTAATGCAATGAGAAGGGAGAGGTGAAATTATAGACATTGAATTTTGAATTCAAATGTTAGCTTCTTTAAATGCTCCCGAGGTTAAAGATTTGTCCTCCTCCTCCCAACTGAATCTCAGTGTTGGAATGATACACAACATTTAAATGGAAACTATTGAAACTTTGGCAGATACCTAGAAGTATGGTTTTGAGTTGCTATTTTCTTGGATAATTTACTTACTGATTAAATTACCTACTGTGTCTAAAGTGTGATGATAGGTGTGGCTCATCAGGTAAATTGTTTATTTTTATTTTTCATGTATATATATATTTTTGAGATGGAGTCTTGCTCTGTTGCCCGGGTTGGAGGGCAGTGGTGCGGTCTTGGTGCACTGCAACCTCCACCTTCCGGGTTCAAGCGATTCTCCTGCCTCAGCCTCCCGAGTAGCTGGGATTACAGGCACATGCCCAGCTAATTTTTGTATTTTTAGTAGAGATGGGGTTTTGCCATCTTGGCAAGGCTAGTCTTGAACTCCTGACCTCAGGTGATCTGCCTGCCTTGGTCTCCCAAAGCGAGGTAAATTGTTTATTAAACAGCAAATGAATAAATATAAAATTGCTTTTCAATTAAATGATTAGCTTGAAACTATAATTCAAGGGTGAACTTAAGGCAGAAAATGCATCTTCATCACCTTTTTAAATTCCCAGGTCCTGAGTACCTAACACAGTAGGCATTTAATTTTTTTTTCAATGCTACAATAGGGAAATATAAGATCTAAAAATAGAAATTCTGAAGTAGTTAGGATAAGCTCCTATGGAAGCTACTCAGAAATCTTGATTAAATAAAGACCTTTATACAGTTTATAGAAATGACTAATTTCTAGTTTTTCCTTTTGGTCAGTGCTTGCTATGGGGTAGAAATTAAGTCATTATATGTAATATATACATACAAAGTAGTATCTAAAACTAGACAAACCCGATATAGAAGCTTTTTTTTTTTTTTTTTTTGAGATGGAGTCTCGCTCTGTCGCTAAGGCTAGAGTGCAGTGGTGCGATCTCGGCTCACTGCAACCTCTGCCTCCCAGGTTCAAGCGATTCTCCTGTGTCTGCCTCCCCAGTAGCTGGAATTATAGGCACAGGCCACCATGCCTGGCTAATTTTTGTATTTTTAGTAGAGAAGGGGTTTCATGATGTTCGTCAGGCTGGTCTTGAACTCCTGACCTCAGGTGATCCACCCCTAATTGAAAATTACTTCACATTACCCCAGAAGAGAAAGCTATGCTCAAGTTGTGTACAATCAATTTTATCATAAAGATATGCTAAGTCTGCTGCACAGTTAAAAAGGACAATTCTTTAGAAGCTGAGATACTTTTAATCTAGATTCCGTCTTCCACTCATCACAAATCTCTGCTTTAAAAATGTTGATTTTCATGTATATTCAGCAATTCTTATTTGCAATTCTTCTGGGTAAGTCAGTATTTTCTTAAAACTAGTAACACTTATTAAAGGACTTTTTCATACTGAGAAGACAAAAGGACTCAATGCCTTACATATGAGGCAAGTGAAAAGAACATTATTTTTATTAATCTATTTGAGTTTTGAATATATTGTTTTATTCATTTCAAAATCTGAACCTAGGCTGGGTGTGGTGGCTCATGCCTGTAATCCCCAGCATTTTGGGAGGCCAAGATGGGCGGCTCACTTGAGGTCAGGAGTTTGAGACCAGGGTGGCCAACATGGTGAAAACCCCGTCTCTAGTAAAAGTAAAAAAATTAGCCAGGCATGTTGGCCGGTGCCTGTAATCCCAGCTACCTGGGAGGCTGAGGCAGGAGAACTGCTTGAACCTGGGAGGTGGAGGGTGCAGTGAGCCGAGATCATGCCACTGTACTCCAGCCTGGGTGACAGAGCAAGACTCTGTCTCTAAAAACAACAACAAAAACGGAAGATAGAGCTTTGACAACTTAAGTTTAAAAAAGGAGACAGCTATGTATTTTATAGCTTAGCTTCTACCTAATACATCTTCATAAAAAAACTCATTGCCTTTAAAATGCCCCTTTTCAAACAAAATACATGTGTACTTGGAGATGCAAACTCACAGTAAGAACACAAGATCATTTTAACAAGCACTAAACTGAGGCTCAGGGAAGTTAAATAACAAGGCTATGGATACTTGGTCAGGTTCAGAAAAGTTTGCACCCCAAGTTCAAGGTAAAGAAAGGCTTCACTGTTCTGAAGTCCCTAGTATGGCAAAGTTACATGGCCATCAGAGAGCTAATTAAAAAAACTATGTTTAAATTATTTCCATGTTTCAGAGTTCTCCACCTCTAGACTCAGAATGCAGTTTAAAGATGTGACCTGAGACATTTTTGTTTTCCCTTGAGAGGAAATGCATAGTTGGAAGTTCACAAAAACACCTCTTCAAAAAACAGTAATACTGTTTTCATCTTTATAAAAAGCTTTCATCACAACTCTTTGGTGGCACTTCATGCCTTCAAGTACTCATTTTGGTGATCGTTGGCTCCCTTTTAGTCTGTCTCACAAGCCAGGTTATAAATGGTTTGAAATCAGGGGCCCTGTTTTTATTTTGAACCCATCGCAGAGCCTGGCACAGCGTGGCAGAGTGTGCGCACAATAAATACTTGAGTGGAATTACACTGAAAAACAGGAAGAAGTAAAGCCATCTTCCATCTGCCAAAGACTGTGATGTTGCTGTATTGGTAATTTTCATTCTTAGAAAGCTTTAATGTGAATGAAATTATTCCTTACTGTGCATTTGAAAATTCCACTGAAAACAGTTTTAAAAATTAAGCATGCCCTCTTAGAGGCATGGGGCACAGTTCTGGACAGATGAGAAAAGTGACAGTGACATCTCTGCATTGTTCAGAGAAGAAAGGTCAACAAAGAGTAGAAATAGAACACTCAACCCACCCTGCATTCTTTCCCTAGAACATTCTCTGTCTGTCCCTTATCATTTAAGCTTTTCATATGTAGTTTTCTTGAAACTGACCATATGCTCTTTTGGGGTGAGGGGAGGAGAGGGAGGAAGGAGATGGAGAAGGTCTGATTTTTTTCGACAGCAGCGTCCACTTAGGCCCTTGGGGAGGCCGGGTCACGGGGCCTCCTTGCACCAGTGGTCTACAACGTCTTGCCTGCGGTTTACAACCGCTCTTTAAAAATAATTTCCCTTTGGGACGGCCCCCGGCTTCTTCCTGCCACCCCCATCCCCACCCCGCCCCCATCCTCATCCTTAGAGGCCCCAGGCAAACGCTTCGGCTTCCCGGTTAGGTCTCAGAGTAAACAGCACGCTTGGAGGATTACAATCGACCCGAGGCCAATTCGACCCTTTCCCTTTGCCGCCCTCAATTGACCCTTGAAGCAGCCCCTGCTCTCCCTTCAAATGGAAAACCCACAGACACACACACAAACAAAAACCCCAAGTCTTCCTTTCGGTTGCTACCCGCAATGACGTTTCCCCCCTCGGGTCCCGCCCCTCCAGGGGGCTTGGAATTTTGGGATTGGCCGAGAGGCTGTGGCGACAAGGCCCGGATTGGACAGCATGGCGCTGACTGACAGCGGGGGTGGTCGCCGCGCCCTCCCTCTCTCCCCGGTGTGCAAATGTGTGTGTGCGGTGTTATGCCGGACAAGAGGGAGGTGACCGTGGCGGCGGCGGCGGCGGCTCTGTTTATTGTCCCTCTCGGTGTGTGTGTGTGAGGAAACCGGGGCTGCAGCGAGGCTAAGGCGGCCTTTGAAGCAGCGGCGGCGACCGGGACGACTACTCTGGCGACTCGAGTGGCTGGCCTTCGCGGAGTGTGAGAAGGACAAGGCACCTCTGCGTCCTCGCCACGTCCGAGCGCCTCGGGCTCCCCGGCCGCCCTCGCGGATCGCACGCCCGGGCTTCAGCTCGGCCTGCAGCGGCGCCCGCGGGCGGGCGAGAAGGCAACGTCGCCGCTCGGCCGCCGCCGGTCGCTCCCTGCTTTCTCCTCAGCCGCCGCGCTAGGCCCGGGCGACGCGGACGCCGCGCCTCGAGTTTGAGGGCAGCCGGCGGCGCAGCCTCCTCAGCGGGCTCGGCTGGACGTCCGCTCCGGGTCTTCGCGATGGGGCGCGGGGGTCGGCGCGGCTAGGAGTGCGGCGAGTGGAGCGGTGGGTGCGGAGCGGCGGGGCCCAGCGGCCCGCAGGGAGGCGGGAGCGGCGGCTGCGGCCTCAGGGCCTGTGAGCTGGAGGCACTCGCCATGGCCAAGTCGGGTGGCTGCGGCGCGGGAGCCGGCGTGGGCGGCGGCAACGGGGCACTGACCTGGGTGGTAAGTGGCTGGTCCCCGGGACGGGCGGCTGCATTGTTCCGGGCCCGCGGTGGGGGCGGAATTCCGAACGGGCGGGGGAGGGGAAAGGGAGGGAAATCCCGTCCCCCGAACGGGCGCTCCATAGGGGCCTGTGCTTGCAGAATCCTCCAGCCCGCTCCCCGCGCCTTTTCTTTCTTTCTTTCTCTGTACGTCTCTGGAAGTCCTGACTGCCAGAGCGTAATGTGTACTTGAAACTTTGGGGGGACAAAACCGCGAACGTAACATATAGCCCCCGCTTCCTCTCTTTTCTTTTTAACCAGACTCTTCCGGGGCAACCGAGCCTGAAATGGTGGGGATGGCGATAATGCAAGTGTGTCTGTGTGGGGCAGCATTTTCTCCAAATGTAGTTCAAGAAAACCCTGGGAAAAGGGGTGTGTGTGTGTGTGTATTCTAAATGCAGCCCTTTCTGGGGCTTTAATCTCAAAGAAGAATGCATTGGGACTTCTACAGCAACTTGCACTTCAATTTGGAAAGCCTCATTCAATTGAGAGCGCATTGGGGATGACTTTCACAGCAGTTAATACTGTAGGTCGTCCCTCTGTCAGGGTGAGATTATTAAAAGAAGTGCTTGCCTACCTCAGCATCGCAGGTGTAACGGGGTGAGGGCTGAATGGATGTCCTGGAGAGGTGACTGAAGTGCTTAGTCCTGAAGTTAAAGGATTTCGACGCTCAGTTCCTGCTGGGAAGTAGAAGTAGCTGCAGCGGAAGGAGGAAGGGAGACTGGATTCCCACGACAGATCGATATTCGCCGGCATTTCACTTGCTCAGCGTAGAGTTAAGACCAGGGTCATTTCCTATACAGAAAACCTAGGTATTTCGGAGAAAAGTAAAAAGTGTTACATTTTTCTGGACTTCTGACGGTCTGTTCCCCCGTCCCTGTTTTAAATACCTCAAGGGAGCTTTCATATAGGCATTTTTGTTACTTAGTTCATTTTCTCTTTGTTTGGGTGAGGTTTGGGTGAGTTGAATAGCAATTTGTGCTATATTGACAACTGCTTCTTATAAAAAGGGTGCTACTGACAGCAGCAAAACATTTTAATCACTTATGTTTGCGTGCCAGGGTACATTGCAAAATAACTTGCCATCCTCTTATTGTTGAAATTCTTTGAATGTTGTATATTACTCCGATTATGTAGAATGAAAGTGTGAAGGGACTAGGGCCAGGAGAGAAAATGTCAGATACTAAGTTAGTGGTCCATGTGGACTTGCAGTAGAGGGTATGTGAGAGGAAGAAGGAGGAGATGGACACATACATGCAAAATAATGACTTTCAGAATTAATGGCTTTTACCCCGTCATTAAAATCAGACATCGGAAAATTGACTTAGACAGCCAAATGGTACTGTAAGTTCTCATTCACTATTTGGAAGTGTTGAGGCCTGATCGGTGTTTCCTCTGAAGACCTCTGGTTCTATAATGGTAAACATTTTGCTCCGTAGTGGATTGTTGGCTTTAACATTTGATAGCAGTACTTTAATTAACTGTTATATAATTTTGTAGATAATTAAATGACAATTTATTTCTTTCAAGCTCCATAGGAAACTCATTGCTAATTTGGCAAAACTTGGAGGATCTCATTCAAGATAGAAAAATCCATTTGAAACTGAAATTGACTTATTGATTAAAGGAATTTTCATTATAAAGCAGATTATGGAAAATATGGGAAATGCAGTAAAAGAGAAGTGAAGATCACTTAGTGTTTTATTTATAGAGTATATCTTATGGAATTAGAAGTTCATTAAAAAGATAATCACTCCTATAAGTCTTCTTTAAGAGTTGATGCTTACTCTAAGGTTATATGAGCATCTTTATGTCCATAATATACATCATTGATCATATAGACTGGTTTGATTTGATGGGAGGCGATATAGTGAGGTAGTTATGGGCTTTGACGTCAGGCTGATGTAGGTTCAGACACTGTCTCTCCAACACATTTAGTTGGACTTTTCCCAAGGAACCTAACCTTTCTAAGCCTGTTTTTTTATCTGTCAAATAAGGTTGCATTGAGAATGAAATGAGATAACGTATGTAGCACAGTGCTGGGCTTAATGATGTTTGTTATTATTGGTGAACTTCAAGAAATGCACACTCAAATAATAGATTGCAGTTGCTTTTACATAAAATATCTTTTAGCTGGGGTAAAAGCAAATTAATTTTTCCTTTGCACGAGTTGGGGCTTTATTGCAGTGGTCATCTATTTTGAGAACGGTAACTTCGTCTGCTTTATTGAAGCTAGTGTTATGTTGCCACCTGCTTGTGGTAACAGGAAGAAATAAAAATAGAATTAGCCCCTGATTTCTTTCTTCTGGGTGAGGAGTTGTATGCCATGTGTTGCTGATATTAACTACTGTTGGGATGCATGCCAGCATGTGTTGTTAATGTCATTGCATGAAAATTTGCCTTTCAGTATCTGAAACTACAAAGCCAAGTGGTTTTAGGACTGGCATTAACTTATTTTAATAATTCATTTGGTTTGTGTTTGATTTGTAGTAGTGTCTCAACCAGAATGTTTTATAATTTAAAAAAGTGAAAAATATAAACATGGCAAAGCTATTTTGATTTAAAATGTATAGCAGTTACAAAGGCTTCTCTTAAGGCAGCAGGGTTTCTTGAATTAATTCTTTGTAGAACTTTGATTAGTAGATAGTAATAGTCTGGTTCTTTCTGTCAGTCTTGTATCATAAGTGATTGTAACAAATACATTTGTGGAAATACTAGAATACAGTTATATGACTTGATCTTTTTCCCAATAATATTCTAACTTGGTAGATTAAAAAAAATTTTTAATGGAAAATGTTAAGCATCTCAAAAAGTGGTAACCAGAGTAGTATAACAAGCTTCCCTCTATTTAGCCTTAAGCTTCAATAATTATCAACCTGCCGGGTGCAGTGGCTCACGCCTGTAATCCCAGAACTTTGGGAGGCCAAGGCAGGCGGATCACCTGAGGTCAGGAGTTCAAGACCAGCCTGACCAACATGGAGAAACCCCATCTCTACTAAAAATACAAAATTAGCTGTGGTGGTGGCGCATGCTTGTAATCCCAGCTACTCGGGAGGCTGAGGCAGGAGAATCGCTTGAACCTGGGAGGCGGAGGTTGTGGTGAGCCGAGATCACGCCATTGCACTCCAGCCTGGGCATCAAGAGTGAAACTCCGTCTCAAAAAAAAAAAAAAAATCAACCTATGACCACCCACTTTATCCCTTCTCATTCTTTTGAAGCAGAGCAAATCCTAGAATTTTATCACTTTCTCTGTAAATATTTCAGTATTTATCTCTAACAGTTGTCTCTTTTTGAAAAACTGTATAACCACAAATAACATAGTAGTTTTCTCAAAAGTCACATTTTTTGAAATATATAACATATTTTTTGGAGTGTGAATATCTCTAATTAAACATGACTATGTATTTAAATATTGTTTAAAGATTTATTTTAAGAACCTTGCTTTAGTGGTTTACTGTTGCGAGTCTAAATTGCTGAGCCAGACTTTCATAAACTATGTGCCCTTTCCAATGAAATTTATTTATTATAGTCTCCATAGTTAGATTTATCTCTTCACTGTCCCCTATACAAGTTATGCTTGTTTTTTTTTTTTTGTCACTTTGTCTTTACATATTTGCCTTCCATCCGGAATTACTTTTTCACTTCTCTTTACTAGTCTAAATCTTAACTGTTCTTCAGGGCTAGCTCAGAGCCTCGTCACATTATTATTTTCCGGTTGATACTCATCTTTTTCTTTCATTGAATGTTTGTTACTCTCATGAATCATAAAACAGAAGTCTTTATTTTTTATGTAACTTTCATGCATGATAACTTTCCCTTAATATTACAAATTTCTGAAGTTAGAGAGCATGTATTTTCCTTGTTTATGTCCTTTATATTGTTGAACAAAGATCTGGATACGTAATCCAGTCTCAGTTATTTAAAAACTGGATAATTGACATGCTGACTTCCTAAAAAGTCTTCTATCATTAGTAGGACAAGAGTTTAAGTAGCAGTGTTTTTTAGATACATTCTCAAGTACATGATACAGCAGTATTTAGGCACATTTTTAATAAACTTAATTTTTCTGAATCGAAGTATGTTCACCTGTAATCCCAGGTTTGTTGGTTAGGTGGTGGCAACAATTGCATTTTACTGAGTACACTTTAAAAAATAAACTTCTTGAATTTTTAAAAGTATTAACACGTATGGAACCCCATTTTAATGAAAAGTTGAAGTAGCTATAGTTATTCCTATTTGCAGAGAAGGAAACGGGGTTAGAGATTAGGTAACAAATTCTTAGGCACATGGTTAAGGCACAGGTGGAATTTAAACCAGACTCAGTGTTCTTAACATTTACACAGCCTTCAATTTTAAAAACATTGAAAGACAAAACAACTCATCTTTTATACTCTGATAAGACAGAATAAGGAGACATCTGGGATATACCTATCTTTTTCTACTAACCTTTTACTTTCATACAAAAAGCTAAGGAGTATATTTCCTTTTCAGAATATGTGTATTTAGTATAGCATAATGCTGAGTATGGGCTGTGAAATCAGATCATCTAGTTTCATGATTCACCTTTTTCAAGTACTAGTTTTGTTAGCTTTGGGAAAACACTTATCCCAACCTTAGTTATCTCATCTGTACAAAGGGAATTATAACAGTGTCTATTTCATGGAGATACTATATAAGAATTAATTAAGATTATCGTAGTGCTTGGCACATGGTAGCTCCCAGATGGGTTCACACATACATTCTCCCTTCTTTTTTAATCCAGTGATAAGTATTTTCATTCCCTTTATTATAGAGAAAGCCTATTTATTTTCATAGCAGAAGTCTAAGCATTTGTTACTGTCTTAAGTATCTCTTATCTCTTCCTTGCCCCTTTGTTTAGAAGGGTATTTCTGAAGGAGGATAGACAGGGGACAGTTTGTTGCTTTTTGCTTCATTAATGGTGGGTAGATAACATGGCCTCTCCATTTACATATAGGTGAAATATGGTTAGAATGAACATCATGGGATGGCAGCCTTGAGGGAGAAAAGAGAGAGGAGACGTTATAAAAGGTTGGTGTTAAGTCTGAGGGGATTGTACAGAAGAAGGTAAAAGAAGGGGCTCGTTGCTAGGCTGCCAGCCCCCACTTCCACTCTTGTTGGCCTGGTGATGGTGAGCTTTCTGTGTTGATTATGTGAATGAGTGGCTCAGTTCTTTTTTAGTACCAACTGGCAAACAATCTCCTTTACCCTGTTTGTCAGCAATTCATTCTCCCTCAGAAAAACAAACTGGGTGCTTCTGCCAGATTGCTATATTTCAGGTGACAATTCTGTCCATTGAAGAATCTTTTGTTTTGTTTTGCAGAATGATCTTGGTGTATAGTCGTTCTGAAAAATAGGAAGTTTTACTGGAATGTTTTCCATTTTCTTCTGATGATTGAGAAATGTTCTTGAAAAAGATCAAATCTTGGATTAGTATTAAATCTGTTTTTTTATTAGGCATTAGCAATATTGCAAAAGTGCCGTAAGATAGGTTAATATTTAAAATATATAGTCTATATATTTATTTTGATATTTTTGTTATGATTTTAAATTTTCCCTAAATGCTTTGTTTAATTTGGCAGCTGACTTGAAATTCAGAAAAAGTCGATGATGTTATCATCATATTTATAAATGAAAAAGAATATAATTAAAACAACTTTTAGATATGTGTAGGAAATTTAATATGGTGATTATTTTACACTTTTATTGTCTTTATGAGAATGAAAATGTAGCCTTGATTTTTTAGATTCCAATTTAATTGGATGCTGGCATTGTTTATTACTATCAGTAGTTTGGTAATTTGTTCACATAAATTAAGGCAGGGAAATAAATTACAAATAAACTTAAATAACAAGCTTTCAATAGTCTCAATGCAAATTTATTCAAAATGCTCTTGGTAAATAATAATAATTATTATTATTATATTTTTTTTGAGATGGAATCTCGCTCTGTTGTTGCCCAGGTTGGGGTGCAGTGGCACTGTCTTGACTCACTGCAAGCTCTGCCTCCCGGGTTCTTGCGATTCTCCTGCCTCAGCCTCCTGAGTAGCTGGGACTACAGGCGCCCGCCACCATGCACAGCTAATTTTTTGTATTTTTTAGTAGAGACGGGGTTTCACCATGTTAGGATGGTCTGGATCTCCTGACCTGGTGATCCACCTACCTCAGCCTTCCAAAGTGCCGGGATTATAGGCGTCAGCCACCACGCCCAGCCGGTGAATTATTATTTTTAAAGGCATGTTGTTAATTTTTATTCAATGTGGAATACTGGGAGCAATTGCTATAGAACATGATATCTTATTACTGTGAACATATAAGAATAAAAAAAGGTAAAATCAAAAGACTCTTCTGGGGCTAAAGTGAGCATAATTCTGTTAGCCTGCATGTGTCAGATATACATCACTCTCTTTTATGATCTGTAGAGTTGAGGTGCTTTTATAAACATGCAGATAGGAGTTTGCTAGTTTGTGGTTGTTCAAGGCAATTTCCTGTTCTCTTTTCTGAATATTGTCAGCAAAAGTGTTAAAATTGAAGAGCTACCCAGGGTGACATTTTTTTTAAGAGATAGAGATAGTGATGATAACAGCAAGGGAGAAGGTGCAGAATAGGTTTCTCATTTAGCTTCTCTCTTCTAAGGCCAAAGGTGGTTTGTATTAAATATGCATACCTGTTCTAGGGATGGGATCATCATATTAACTGGGTAAGTTGCCCTCTCTCCCCTTAACCCAGATTTTGATTTTTAGTGACCTGGACATTGCTCAGGGGACAACTTTCTGCTGATAAACAGGAGTTGAAAGAGACTATTATTTCAGGTTTCTGTTACAAAAACATATAAAAGTCTCAAGGGAGAACCTCCTGTGTTTGCCACTAGTGAGCTAGTGAGCAATGTAAATTACCATTTGTTGAGAATGGGAACGTAAAAGACAAATTGGATTCTAGTGTTAATTTCTACTTTCTACTCTGCCAAGGCTGCCAATCTTATTTGTGTATTTTGATTTTGTTTTTGCATAGCCTCTAGTGAGAAAGTTGGGGTTGCAGAAGTAATAAATAGGTGTAAACATTGCCTCTAGGAAAAGAAACCTTCAGTTTTATTCTAGCTTAATTATGTTTTCACATACTTGGGTTAATAAGCCTTTAACATATTTCTTTATGCATTCATTGTAGAAAATTAGAAAAGGTGTAGAAAAGATAAAAATGGCATATATTTCTACTCTATAGATAATTTTTATTGATATTCTGTTGGGCATATTTCACATTTTTTCCTACGCGTGCATATATTATGCATAATTTTTTTCTGACAAAAATGGGCTCATGTTTTATATATACTCCTTTGTAATGCCCACTAAACAGTGCCATTTTGACAAACTACTAATTTAAAAATACTTGATTATCTTTACTAATATAAATTTTCTATAAAAACTAGAGCAATAAAAGATTAACACCAATTATTTTTAGTATAGTAATTATAGACGTATTTACTCATCGAAACGTCCAAGTTTAAGGGTTTGTATTAAGGGTTTTTGTTTGTTTTTTATCTATTTATTTATTTATTTATTTTTGTAATGGAGGCTTGCTATCACCCAGGCTGGTCTCAAATTCCTGGGCTAAGGGGATTGATCCTCCGGTTTCAGACTCCAGAGTAGCTGGGACGACAGGCCTATGGCACCATGCCCTAGGTTTTATAAGTTGTTTGATATTATAATTGGGAGTTGACTTGAAATATCTGCAAATGACTTCCATTGTATTCTATAAATAATGTGTATCCCTTAAGGCTTTTCCTGACTTTAAATAGAATGGTATATCTTTTTCTTTCCTCAATAGTTGTCATATGATATTTAGAAAAAAGTGTATTGTCACACATTCGTCACACTTATTTTACGGTATTTCTATGTTCTTCCTAGAGAAAATTACAAATAGCATTAGACAAAGTCATCTACATTTCACATGTTCAATTTTTTTGTTGTAAAAAAATACAACATTAAATTTACTGTCTTAGCCATTAAGTGTAGAGTTCAGTAGTGTTAAATATATTTACATTGTTAAGCAACAGATCTCTAGAAGTATTTCATTTTCCAAAACTGAAACTGTATCTACTAAACACCAATTCCCTCTCCCCCCAGCCCTTGGTTAACCACCTTTCTACTTTCTGTTTCTATGATTTTGATTACTGTGGATACTTTATATGATTGTAATCATACAGTATTTGTCCTTTGTGACTGGCTTATTTTGTTTAGCATAATATCCTTGAGGTTCATCCATGTTATAGCACATGACAAGATTTCCATGTTTTTTGAGGCTGCATAATACTCCATTGTATCTATATACGCATTTTAAAAATCCATTCATACATCAGTGAACATTTGGGTTGCCTCACCTTTTGGCTATTTTGAATAATACTGTGATGAACATGGGTGTGCAAATATCTCTTTGAGATTTTGCTTTGAATTCTTTTGGATATATACCCAAAAGTGGGATTGCTGGATCATATAGTAATTCTATTTTTAATTTTTTGAGGAACCTCCACACTATTTCCATAATGGCTGTAGCATTTTTCTAGCATTTTATGTTCTCACCAACAGTGTAGAAATGTTCCAGTTTCTCCACGTCCTTACCAACACTTATTTTCTGATGGCTGTCTTAATAGGTGTGAGGTGATATCTTATTGTGGTTTTGATTTGCATTTCTCTTATTAGTAATGTTGATTATCTTTTCATATGCTGTTGACCATTTGCATATCTTATTTGGAGAATTGTCTATTGAAATCCTTTATCCATTTGAATGGGGTTATTTTGTTATTGTTGAGTTATAGAAGCTCCTTATCTATTTTGGATATTAACCATTTGATGGTTTACAGATATTTTCTCCATTCCATACGCTGCCTTTTCACTCTGTCAGTTGTTCTCTTTGGTGCCCAGAAATTCTTAAGTTTGGTGTCCTGTTTGTCTATTTTTGCTTTTGTTGCCTGTGATTTTGGTGCCATATCCATGAAATCATTGCCAAATCCAATGTCTCAAAGGTTTTCCTTTATGTTTCCTTCTAGGAGTTTCAGAGTTTTAGGTATTACTTTTAGGTCTTTAATCTATGTTAATTTTTGTATGTGGCATGAGAGTCCAACTTCATTCTTTTGCTTGTTATCCAGTTTTCCCAGCACCATTTGTTGAAGAGACTGTCCTTTCCCCACTGTGTAGTCTTGGCATTCTTGTGAAAAATCATTTGGCCTTTTATGTAAGGGTTTATTTCTGTGCTCTCTCTTCTGTCTGTATGCCAGTGCCACACTGTTTTAGATTTCTGTTGTTCTGTAGTAAAATCAGGTTTTGAAATCAGGAGGTGTGAGGCCTTTAGCTTTATTCTTCTGATTAAAGACTGATTTAGCTCTATGGGTCCTCTTGAGATTCCATATGAATTTTAGATTTTTTTTTTGTATTTCTGCAAAAAATACCATTGGGATTTTGGTAGGAATGGCATTGAATCTGTAGATCACTTTGAATAGTTTGGACATTTTAACAATATTTTAAGCTTTTAAATCCATGAGAATGGAATGCCCTTCCATTTATTGGTATCTTTTTTTCATTTCTTTTAACAATGTTTTGTATTTTGACATTATTCTCACCTCCTTGGTTAAGTTTACTCTGTGGTAGTTTATCCTTTTTGATGCTATAGTAAATGGGATTGTTTTCATAATTTCCTTTTTTGATTGGTCATGGTTACTGCGTGAAAACATAACCAATTTTTGTGTCCTGCAACTTGCTGAAATCATTTATTAGTTGTAATAGTTTTTCTGTGGAATCTTTTGGGTTATCTACTATAAGATTATGCCATTTGTGAGCATAATTCTACTTCTTTTCCAATTTCTATGCCTTTTATTTCCTTTTCTTGTCTTAATTGCTCTGACTAGGACTTCTAATACTATCTTGAATATTGGTAATATTGGGCATCCTTGCCTTGTTCCTCCTGATCTTAGAGGAAATTTAGTCTTTCACCAGTATATGTGCTGTTAGCTGTTGGCTTAGTGTGTATTGCTTTTATTATATTGAGGTGTTTTCTTTCTATTTCTAGTTTGTTATGTGTTTTTATCAGGAAAGTGTGTTGAATTTTGTCAAATGCTTTTTGCACATCAATTGAGATGATAATGTGTTTTTTGCCCTTCATTTTGTTAATATAGTGTAGTACAATGATTTGTTTTCATATTTGGAAACATCCTTGCATTTCAAGTATAAATCCCATTTGCTTATTGTGTGTAATCCTTTTAATGTGCTGTTGGGTCAGGCATGGTGGCTCCTGCCTGTAATCCCAGCACTTTGGGAGGCCAATGCAGGAGAATCGCTTGCGGCCAGAAGTTTAAGACCATCCTGGACAATATGGTAAAACCTTGTCTCTAGAAGAAATTTTAAAATTAGCCAGGTGTGAAGGCACACAGTTGTAGTACTAGCTACTTGGGGCAGGGGTTGTGGGGTGTTAAGGAGGAGGGTGGGTGTGCTGAGGTGGGAGGATCACTTGAGCCTGGGAGGTTGAGGCTGCAGTGAGCCATTGTCATGCCACTGCACTCCAGTGTGGGCAACAAAATGAGACCCTCTCTTAAAAAAAAAAAAAGTGCTATTGAATTGAGTTTGCCAGTATTTTTGGGGGGATTTTTTGCATCAGTCTTCATCACGGGTATTGTTCTGTAGTCCTCTTGTTCTGTCTTCTAGTTTTTGTATCAGAGAAATGCTGGCTTCATAGAATGATTCTGGAAGTGTTCCCTGCCCCTCATTTTTTGGTAAGAGTTTGAAGAGTTAATTCTTCTTTGATTATTGGGTAGAATTTTCAGGTGAAGCCATCTGGTACTGGGCTTTTCTTTGTTGGGAAGTTTTTGATTACTGTTTCATCTTCTTATTTGTTATAGGGCTGTTGAGATTTTTTATTCATGATTCAGTCTTGGTAGATTATATGTTTGGAATGTATTCATTTCTTCTAGATTATCTAATCTGTTGCCATATATGTGTTCATGTAAGTCTTTTATAATCTTTATTTCTGTGACATCAATTATAATGTCCCCTTTCGTTTCTAATTTTAGTTATTTGATTATCTCTTTTTTTTTCTTATGTAATCTAGCTAACGATTTGTCAGTTTTGTTAATTTTTTCAAAAAACAAACTCTTGGTTTCATTGATTTTTTTTCCTCATTGTTTTTCTATTCTCTATTTTATTTATCTTTGTTTTAATCTTTATTTCCCTTCATTAATTTGGTTTAGTTTCTCTTTTCCTAGTTCTTTGAAAGGGTCTAAAGTTAGGTTGTTAATTCGAGATCTTTACTGATTGTTAATGTTAGGTGTAATACTGTTTTAGCCTCATTACATAAATATTGCTCTATTGTGTTTTTGTTTTCATTTGTCTCCTGATATTTTCTAAATTCGCATGTGATTTCATCTCTCACCCATTGGTTATATGAGAGTGAGTTGTTTAACTTCAACTTATTTGTGGATTTTACTGTTTTCCTTCTACTATTGATTTCTAGTTTAATTCCATTGTTGATGGAAAATATACCTTATATGATAATAGTCTTCTTAAGTTTGTTAAGACTTGTTATGTCACGTAACATGTGGTCTATGTTGGAGAATGTTCCAAGTGCAATTGAAAAGAATGTGTATTCTCCTGTTGTTGATTGGAGTGTTCTGAGTATGTCTGTTAGGTCCAGTTGGTCTATAGTGTTGTTCAAGTTCTTTGTGTCTTTATTGATCTTCTGTGTGGTTGTTCTATCCATAACCGAAAGTGGGCTAGTGAAGTCTCCTACTGTTATTGTGTTGGTTTCTCTCTCCCTTCACTTCTGTCAGTGTTTGCTCATAAATTTGGGAACTGTAATGTTAGATGCATATCTTACTGGTGAATTGACCCTTTTATCATATAATGTCCTACTCTGTCTCTTGTGACAGTTTTTGTCTTAAACTCTATGTTGTCTGATGTAAGTACGGCCATTCTCTTCAGATTCCAGTTTTATGGAATATCTTTTTCCATCCTTTTATTTGTAGCCTTTGTGCATCTTTGGATCTGAAGCAGGTGTCTTGTAAACAACCTATAGTTGGATCTTATTTTTTTATTCCATTGGCCAATCTATGTCTTTTATTTGGGCACTTAATCTTTTTTTTTTTTTTTTTTGAGACAGAATCTCCCTCTGTTGTCCAGGCTGAAGTACAGTGGCACAATCTTGGCTCACTGCAACCTCTGCCTCAGGTTCAAGTGATTCTTCTGCCTCAGCCTCCCAAGTAGCTGGGATTACAGGTGCCTGCCACCATGCCTGGCTAATTTTTGTATTTTTAGTAGAGATGGCGTTTTACTATATTGGCCATGCTGGTCTCTAACTCCTGACCTCAAGTGATCTGCCCACCTTGGTCTCCCAAAGTGCTGGAATTACAGATGTGAGCCACCACTCCTGGCCCAATTTATATTTAAAGTAATTATTGACATGGACTCACTATTGGCATTTTGATTATTTTTTTATATGTCTTATAGCTTTTTTGTCCATCTTTCCTCCCTTGCTGCCTTCTTTTGTGTTTCATTGATTTTTTTTTTTTAGTGACATGTTTTGATTTTCTTCTAATTTCTCTTTGTGTATATTCTACAGATATTTTCCTTGACTTTACCTTGCCATTACATAACATATCTTCAGGTGATAAAAATAAATTTTAAATTAGTAACTTCAATTACATATGAAAACTCTTCCTTTTTTCACCTCTGCCCTCCCCTGCTTTGTTTTTGATGATACTTTACCTCTTTTTATATTGTGTATATTTTAACACAGATTTAGAATTATTTTTTATGCCTTAAAAAATTCTATACTATATTTAAGTGATCTGTATTACTGTATTACAATACTAGAAGATGCCATATTTGTCTGTATACAAATAGTCTTCAAAAAGTTCATGGAAAATGTGTATTATGAGAAAACTATGCATGGATTTCAAAATTTTTTGGTATCAAAATAAACTTGTACTAACTTGTTATAACATGTCTGAACAAAATCTAGTTTGTGTTACTAAGAAGGATAAGACATCATTTGGAAAAGAGCCCCTGTCAGAGCAATATGAATTATGCTAAAATTGAAGCAAGAACAAACATCAAGTTTATGAAGAAGCTTAGGTGAAAGAATGGTGAAATCATTGATTTACAATATGTTTACAGGGCCAACGCCTCAAATAAATGAGCAGTTTACAAATGGATAACTTCTTTTAAGAAGAGATGAGATGATGTTAAAGATGAAGCCTGCAGCAGCAGACCATTACATCAGTTTGTCAGGAAAAGATTAATCATGTTCATGCCCTTATTTAAGAGGACCAATGATTAATAGCAGAAACAATAGCTAACACCATAGATGTCTCAGTTGGTTCAGCTTCCACAATTCTATATGAAAAATTAAAGATTCACAGACTTTCCATTCAATGAGTGCCAAAACCATTGTGCCTAGATCAGCTGCAGACAAGAGCAAAGCTTTTAATGGAAATTTTAAACAAATGGGATCAAGATACTGACGCATTTCTTCAAAGAATTGTAGCAGGAAATGAAACAGGGCTTTACCAGCATAATCCTGAAGACAAAGCACAATCAAAGCAATGGCTACTAAGAGGTGGAAATGGTCCAATCAAAGCGAAAGCAGACAGGTCAAGAGCAAAGGTCTTGGCAACAGTTTTTTAGGATGCTCAAGGCATTTTGCTTGTTGACTTTATGAAGGGCCAAAGAACAATAACATCTGCTTATTATGAGAGTGTTTTGAGAAAGTTAGGTAAAGTTTTAGCAGAAAAATCCCCAGGAAAGCTTCACCAGAGTCTTTCTCCATCATGACAGTACTCCTGCTCATTCCTTTCATCAAACAAGAGCAATTTTATGAGAGTTTTGATGGTAAATAATTAGGCATCCATCTTATAATCCTGATTTTGCTCCTTCTGACTTTTTTTGTTTACTAATCTTAAATCTTTAAAAGGCACCTATTTTTTTCAGTTGATAATGTAAAAAGACTGCATTGGCATGGTTAAATTCCCAAGACCCTTAGTTCTTTAGAGTTGAGCTAAATGGCTGATATCATCACTTATAAAGGTGTCTTGACCTTTATGGAGCTTTTGTTGAGAAATAAAATTTATATTTTTTATTTTTATCTTTTGATTCCATTTTTCCAAGAACTTTTTGGAGTCTCCTTGGACATTACCAGGGAGTTACGTATTTTTGTGTTACTGTGTTGCTATTTTTTATCCTTTTGCTTTAAGGGACTCCCTTTATCATTTCTTGTTGGGCAAACCTAGTGGTGATGAACTGTCCCAGTGTTTGTTTATCTAAGAAAGTATTAATTTCTACTTCATTTTTGAAGGGCACTTTTGCTGGATACAATGTTCTTGGTTGGCAGTGGTTTTTTTTTTTCTTTCAGTACTTCAGATATATTCTTCCAATCCCTTCTATCTTGCAAGGTTTCTGCTGAGAAATTGGCTAGTAATCTAACAGAAGCTCCTTTGTAATTGATGATTCACTTTTCTGTTGCTGCTTTTAAGATTCTCTCTTTGTCTATGACTTTTGACAGTATAATTATGATGTGTCTTGGTGTAGTTTTCTTTAGATTTATCCTTGTTGGAGTTCTTTGAGCTTCTTTAATTTGTATATGCATTTATGTCCTCAGATTTGGAAAGTTTTCAGCTATTATTTCTTCAAATAGGCTCTTTCTCCATTTCTCCCTTTCTTCTCCTTTGAGGCTTACATAATGTATATGTTGTTCTGATAGATAGTGGCCCATAAGTTCTTTAAGCTCTTTTTATGTTTATTCATTCCTTTGCCTTTTTGCTCCTTTCCCTTGGCAATTTTGAAAGTCCTGTCTTCACATTTGCTGATTTAAAAAAAATTCTGCCTGCTCAAGTCTACTGTTACATCCCTCTAGTGTATTTTCAATTCATTTACTGTATGCTTCAGTTCCAGAAATAATGTCTGCTACTTCATCATAGTTTTTATAAGTTTGTTGATTTTTTCCTTTTGTTTATGCATTGTTACACCGAGTTTTTGTTTGTTCATCTGTACTCATTTATTTCATTAAGCATCGTTATGGCAGTTAATTTGAATTCTTTGTATGACAATATATTTCCATTTCTTTAGGCTCAATTTGTGGTGATTTATTTATTATTTTTTTGAGACAGGCTCCTGCTCTGTCACCCAGCCTGGAGTACAGTTGTGTGCTGATGGCTCACTGCAGCCTTGACCTTCTGGGCTCAGGCAGTCCTCCCGTCTCAGCCTCCCAAGTAGCTGGGACTACAAATGTGCACTACCACACCTGGCTAATTTTTTGTTTTGTTTTGTTTTGCTAGAGATAAGATTTGGCCATGTTGCACAGACTGGTTTTGAGCTCTGGGCTCAAGGGATCTGCCTGCTTCAGCCTCCCGAAGTGCTGGGATTACAGGTGTGAGCCACTGCGCCTGGCTGCAATTTAGCTTTTTACATTGAATCGGCCATATTTCCCTGTTTCTTTGTATTGTTATTTTCTGTTAGGGCTTTGGCATTTGAAGGCTTAGCTAACTCTCCGGTCTTTGCGGTCTGGTTTCATACTGGGAAGACTTTCTTCATCCAGTTAGTCTAGCTAGAGAATCGTGAGACCTTACAAATCTTTTATGGGGATGCATCCTCTTTGGGTTTGTAATTTCTTAATTGAAGAGGTTTGCCTCTGTCCATCTGTCTGCTCCCTCTGGTGTGTCTTTGTCTGCTTTACTTGTGGCCTCTCGTGCTGTAGTAAACTACAGTACTGGAGCTCCACCTTGTGTCTGTTTCTGATACTGCAGGGTCTGATGCTAAACCAAAGCACTTTGATTGCTTTTGTTTTCAATGGCCCTCAACCTGGCACCCTGTTCAATGTCAGTATTTAGATTCAGTCAAGAAGTTTCTAGGGTAGCACTGCCCTCAGCTGTTCCATTGGAGGTATATTCCTCTTCTGCTCCTCCCCAGGGAGAAGGTGGAAGTTGTTGTCTTGTTTGTTTTTCTCAATCTTGCCTTGCTGGGGCAGATAGGAGGGAGGACATGAGCTTTGATGCTATTTTATGCTCACCTGGGGTGCTGGAACTTATCACAAAGGCAGTTGGATTGTTTGTTATTGTTGAATCCCTGTCTTCATGGGGAAAAAAAGCCCTGGGGTTTCTTGTTTTGCCATCTGGCTGACCACACTCAAATGTTACCTGTTTTTTTTAGACATTATCTTAGCAAGAATGGTAAGTCTTTGAACTTGATAGGAATTTGGTGGGTTCAAGCTTTCAAACTTTTTTTTGTAATACATCCATTTGGGAAGAGATGCAGGGAGGAAGAGGTGGTGATTATAAGTAAGGAAGTATGGAAAAAGTTGTAAATTCTTGAAGAAAGCATGAGGTAAGGTTTTACTCCTGTTTTTTTTTTTTATCCCTGTGTGCCCTTTAGTTCAGTTTAGTTCATACAAATTAGATAGACATGAGCCTCTGGTTGAGTCTAATCTTGAAAATATTTTCTTTGTGATGGGGTTGGTTTTAGAAGAGTAGCCTGGAATACGAAAGCTTTTATTTGTATGGTTATCATGTGTCTTCAACCTTTATGTCAATAATTGCAGACTTAGAGTAACAGTTCTAAGTTAATGGTAAAATGTTACCTACTTACGATTCCATAGCATCTATCTTCTTTGAGTACTTTCTTAGAGTGTGATTTTAATGATTATGATCTTTGTTCTAACTATTTTGAGGCTCCATTAAAAAATAAATTATGATTTTATTGTTAGAATCGTTTCTATAAATTAACGTCACTGTGCCTGGCCCTTAAATGTAAATTTGTTTTTATCAATCAACTGTTTCTTCATAAAAAGCAAAGAATATGATTAGAAATTTGAAGACTATCTGGTATTTTAAAAATAAAGTTCATCTTTCTGGCCAGCTAGTTCATCGTCTAACTTTTGCAGAAGTGGAATGTGAATGTGAAAACTTTGTGAAACAGAATTATTTTCTTTTATCCAAAGCTACTTTTAATTGTCTTTGAGCAGTGTTAATGGAAAAACTTATGAATGTAGGAATGTATAAGAATGTAGTTTAAAATCTAGTAAAATGAGTTATTTTTAATACTTTTATTTTGAAATATTATTAAATCTTTAATTGTATATAAAACTTACTGCATTGTGAAATTATAATTAATGTTTGAGTTTCCTGAGGATATATTAAATTCTTATCTTCGTTTAGACTTTTCAGAGGTCATGTATTTTGATTTTTAAACATACTTAATTATACAGTTTTTAAAAATAAAAACTTTAAAGCGGAATTGAAATTGCATACTGCTTAAGTGAACAAAATCTCTGTATCTCCTATTATCTGTATTCTGTTTCTTTAATTTCTACTAAAATTTGAAGGCCTGTGAAGATATTTTAATTCTCATTGTGTCTTTTGAGTTTTTTTTTGACTCTGAAAAAATAGGCCATCACAATATCTTTTTAGTGGGATGTCATATTTGTCAGCATTAAGGAATCCCAGAAGGAGAGAAGTATATTCTCTGCTCCTCTTAAGAAGACAAGGAAATTTGTAGACCTTGGAAATTTGATTTGACATCCTCATCTGCTGTAGGAATGTTTAGAATTAAGATCACCAACCTGTGCCTCCTTGAAACTGGTAGAGAAACTGGGATCAGTATTGGGATACCCAGAGCTGATATGTGAGGAATTATTGGCATGATCTACAAATGTGTGAAATTTGAGGATTTTATAAGCCATTTCAGTCATATCAGTGTTTATTAACTACATAGGTTAATATTTTGTGTAGGTCATTTTTGTTTATACTGTAGTCTTCAGTAGCTTAATGGTGGGAAGCTTACATCTGGAAGCTTTTGGGGCTTCTGCACCTAGCCGGGTTCAGTCATTGTGATTCTGTAACTTCACCAAAACTCAAATTTCTTGGGAGGTTTTGAGGACCACAAAAATTAACTTGAGGCCAGGCGTGGTGGCTCACACCTGTAATGCTAGCACTTTGGGAGGCCAAGGCAGGCTGATCACCTGAGGTCAGAAGTTCGAGAGCAGCCTGGCCAACATGGTGAAACCTTGTCTCTACTAAAAATACAAAAAAAAAAAAAGATTACCTGGGCATAGTGGTGCGCACCTGTAGTCCCAGCTACTCAGGAGGCTGAGGCAGGAGAATCACTTGAAACTGGGAGGTGGAGGCTGCAGTGAGCCAAGATCACACCATTGCACTCTAGCCTGGGCGACAGAGCAAGACTCTGTCTCAAAAACAAAACAAACAAACAAACTTGATATCTTATAGAATTGGGAAATGTTTGTATTTTTGGATTGCTGGAGACTGCTCTAGTGATTCTGGTGACTATACCCACATTTTGGGCTCAGTCAAAACTACAGGTTCATGTTGTATAATAAGAGCCAGACGGTCAGTAAATAGACCTGTGTTTTCTATAGATTTAAAAAATCAGTCTGAAAGATAATTTTGCCATTAAAAAAGAAAACCCATGTCATGTGTCCATACTCATTGTCTACCCCTTGGTAGGTTATTTAAATTTGATTTTTTGGTTAATTTTAGACTCTTTTTGATCAGAACAATGCTGCAAAAAAAGAAGAGTCAGAAACTGCCAACAAAAATGATTCTTCAAAGAAGTTGTCTGTTGAGAGAGTGTATCAGAAGAAGACACAACTTGAACACATTCTTCTTCGTCCTGATACATATATTGGGTCAGTGGAGCCATTGACGCAGGTAATTATTGCTAAAATTGATTGAAATTAGGAGATGTGCATCTATATTTACTTTTTAATATGTTGATAAAATTATTGTAATTACTTGCTTTGGAAATTTGTAATTTCATCTGTCTGTAGTCATAGTCAAAGTAGGGTGAAAGATCTAGAAGTAGAAATGTATTTACTTCTTTTTGGGGATTAAAAACCGTCAGAAGAGGCTGAGCGCAGTGGCTCACACCTGTAATCCCAGCACTTTGGGATGCCGAGGCGGGTGGATCACAAGGTCAGGAGATCGAGACCATCCTGGCTAACATGGTGAAACTCTGTCGCTAATGAAAATACAAAAAAATACAAAAAAAAAAAATTTTTCTGGGTGTGGTGGCGGGCGCCTGTAGTCCCAGCTACTCAGGAGCCTGAGACAGGAGAATGACAGTGAACCCGGGAGGCGGAGCTTGCAGTGAGCCGAGATCATGCCACTGCACTCCAGCCTGGGCGACAGGGCGAGACTCCGTCTCAAAACAAAAAACAAAAAACAAAATCAGAAAAAAGAAGTATAGAGTAAAATGGTGCCATATGAACTTTTTATGCAAGTCTTCCCCACCCGCCATCTCCCATCACCCCCTGACGCCCCCCCACCCCGTGTCTCGCTCTGTCGCCCAGGCTGGAGTGTAGTAGCGTGATCTTGGCTCGGTGCAACCTCTGCCTCCCGGGTTCAAACGATTCTCCTGCCTCTGCCTTCCAAGTAGCTGGGATTACAGGCATGCGCCACCACGCCTGGCTAATTTTTGTGTTGTTAGTAGAGACAGTGTTTTGCCATGTTGGCCAGGCTGGTCTTGAACTCCTGACCTCAGGTGATCCATCCACCTTGGCCCCCCAGAGTGCTAGGATTACAGGCGTGAGCCACTGCGCCCAGCCTTGTAAGTCTTTAAGTTCATATTGTCATTAATGTTAATGGTAGTACCTTGCAGAATTTGTACATATACACTGACTGTTGTTTACTGCTTACTATGAACTTGGCTTACATGTATTATCTCATTTGATCCTAACCATTTTGGGAAGTAGGTACTGTTATCTCTATAGATGAAGAAAGGGAAGCTTACATAAATTTAAGTAACTTGTTCATATCTCTCAACTAGTAAGAACTGGGATTCAAAGTAGATCTCTCTGACTCCAAAGTCTTGCTTTGTTCGTATTATTTTACTCTGCTCCCTGTATTATAAAAAAAAAAGCATTAATTTTCCATTATTTATGAAAAGTAATGTTTTTATTTTTTCAACTGTTTAATACTGTTTCTAATAATTATTGATGTCTTAAATTAAAACTGACTTTATAATAATACAAACTTGATACAAAATGAACAGTTTCTCAATTTTGAGGTTAATTTAATATGAATAGTGAAGTTGACTATTACTGAAGTTGTATATGTTTTTCTCTTTGCAGATCTAAGTATTCATATAGTGTAAATGACAGGATGTGGATTATACTATGAAAAATTGATATTAAGGATTTATTGAGTAAAATTTTTTTGAATTTTTCAATGCAGTTCATGTGGGTGTATGATGAAGATGTAGGAATGAATTGCAGAGAGGTTACCTTTGTGCCAGGTTTATACAAGATCTTTGATGAAATTTTGGGTGAGTACTTGCTTAGGATTTAATGCGTGTTTCTATTAATATCATCATAGTTTCCTTTTATATATAAAGCCAGACTTAACCAGTATAAATTTGAAAGGTGTATCTCTGGCTTTTATCCTTCTGAATATAAATGATCTTCAGAAAATTTATACCACGATCTGTAATGTTTTCATATCTCTGTTTCATCTTTGTTTCATTTTCTTCATCTATGAAATCAATGTGTTATATTTGTAATCCCATAGTTGGTCTGTACTCCTCTATGTGTAGTCATCTGGGATTTGCTAGCATCACAGTTACCTGGAGTCATCTTGAATATGGAGATGACAGGGACTGATTTTGCAGATTCATTGAGTTGGTGGGATATGTAAATATGTTTTTCACCAACAAATCAGATATTTCTGTTGGGCAGCCAAGTGTAATAACCATTGCTGTAAATGATCTCTGTCCTCTCCAAATCACATGATTAATTAAATTATGTGAATGCCTAGTTGACTGCTAGGGAATGCTTGTACTTTGGAAATATTTTAACCAAGGACACTCTAGAAATTCTCTTGCTCTGCCACCTCATCAGTGCAACTTGAGGTTTCTTAGTGCAGTTGTATGGGTCTCAGAACTTCTTCTGTTGGTATTTGGTGAAGAGATAAGAGATTAAAACTGTGTTGCATTTTATACCTTTACTCTTGCCTCCATATTATAATTTTACTGTTTTAAGTTTATTGCAAGTGTTTGTCAGGAGCACATTTCTTCCATGATTGTGTTCAAATTTCCTTGAAGCAGTGGTTAATGAATGCAAAAATATTTATATTGTCAGCTATAGTGCCTAGGATACAGAATTTTGATTTCTAAGGGTGTTAAAGACTTTTTCTTTGTAACTGAAAATGAACTGGTTTCTATTCAATATGCCTATAAAGTCACTAGTTTATTGAAAGTGGTCAATAGAATGCAATTGTTTGTTACCAAGAGAAAATATAATTAAACAAAAGTTTTTACTTTTAGACCTGGATTTGGGTGTTGTAAAATGCAGGTGTTTGTTCTTACTTAATTTGTTTTGATTAATATGTATCACTAAAACATTTCCTCCTCTTTTTTTGTGGTGGAAAACATAACAGTAATTTGGTGTGATAATACAATTTAGGAATATTATTTGGAAAATAAGATTTTATATGAGAAGTTAATAGTAATTATTTTCATTAACTATTACCATATGTAGATGTTTATATTAAGCAGTGATGCACATACAGTTGTGTCCATGTATTTATTTATATAATTTTGTATATTACTCATTGAGGTGTTTAATTTTGTAGTTAATGCTGCTGACAATAAACAGAGGGATAAGAACATGACTTGTATTAAAGTTTCTATTGATCCGTAAGTATATTT